>NC_141238.1:542500-3337500 GCF_054856515.1 Filicampus tigris | reverse complement strand
AACGTCAAATGTGTAAAAAGTCAAAAATGTGTCATTTTTAGGTGACTTTTTCCCTATATAGTGGGCGCGCGTTGCGCGCCCACTATAAAGTGTCAAATGTGTAACAAGTCAAAAATGTGTCATTTTCGGGTGACTTTTTCCCTATATAGTGGGCGCGCGTTGCGCGCCCACTATAAAGTGTCAAATGTGTAAAAAGTCAAAAATGTGTCATTTTTGGGTGACTTTTTCCCTATATAGTGGGCGCGCGTCACGCGCCCACTATAAAGTGTCAAATGTGTAAAAAGTCAAAAATGTGTCATTTTTGGGTGACTTTTTCCCTATATAGTGGGCGCGCATCGCGCGCCCAATATAAAGTGTCAAATGTGTAAAAAGTCAAAAATGTGTCATTTTTAGGTGACTTTTTCCCTATATAGTGGGCGCGCAACGCGCGCCCACTATAAAGTGTCAAATGTGTAAAAAGTATAGTAAAAATGTAAAAAGTCAAAAATGTGTCATTTTAGGGTGACTTTTTCCCTATATAGTGGGCGCGCGTTGCATCAAATGTGTAAAAAGTATAGTAAAAATGTAAAAAGTCAAAAATGTGTCATTTTAGGGTGACTTTTTCCCTATATAGTGTGCAACACGCACCCACTATAAAGTCAAAAATGTGTCATTTGACACATATGTCATCTTTTTGCCCACTATATAGTGTCAAAAGTCACAAATTTGGCATTTTTTTTTTGGACTTTGTGCGCTATATAGTGGCCACATGTTGCATGCCCACTATATAGGGCTGAGCGCCCCCCACTAATATATATATGTGTATATATATATATATGTATATATCTATATGTATATATGTGTGTGTATATATCTATATGTATATATGTGTGTGTGTATATATCTATATGTATATGTGTGTGTATATATATACATATATGTGTGTGTGTATATATATATATATATATATATATATGTATATATGTGTATATATACATATATATATATATATACATACACACACACATATATGTATATATATATAAAGAAAAGACCACACAATTGAAATACATTTTATTTAGCAAAAATTGTCATCTCAAGTTCATGCACATTTTACCCACCCTATATAGTGGGCGTGCTTTGCAAAAAACAAAACAAACCCAAATGTCTACTTATTTTATTCAAAACAGCACAAACAAACCACAATATTGAAACAATATGTTTCACAACAATCCAACCGCAGTCCATTTGTTTGCACTCTTTTGCCCCGCCCAACCGTTCCGATGATCCCGATCGATCTCATTTATGCATAAGCAGGCTCTTGGAATGCTGCGACCATGCCAAATAAGACAATCCCAGCGAGGTCCATTGCTGTCGACTTTGTTGGAACAATATCCATTGTTCATTTTTTAACGCAGACTTGTGACAGAATAAGTGAACAATTGCTTCATCACTGATGTACAAAATGTGTTCATCTGTGCATAAATATCAAAGTGAAGGCATAAATACTGTATAAAACCCCATCGTCAACTGGTCTCCTGAAAGAAAAACGTCCTCCGATGTGTTTTGAAGATTTCGGCAAAACTGCAAATGCTGCATGTAATTCAGTCTAATACTAGACATCGTTAGGGTGGGGTGGGGTGGGGTGTCGGACAGCTGGCTTGGTTTTTATGCAGACGGCAGAGTTGAGGATAAGGACAAATGTAGCCAAAACAAAGTTCATTATTTCTATTTGAGGATTTGGGATGTTTTCCTAAGCTGGGTGTCCTTTTTCCAGCACAGGGCGGAAGACGGGAGCATGCGGACAGGAGGCCTCTGTGATGGGCCGGTCGCAGGCTCAGCGTTAAGATGGGCCCTTTGTGGCTCCGTCTCTGGGGGCCAAAGGAACATCCAAGTCAGGAAGGTGGGGTGGGGTGGGGTGGGGTTGGGTGGTATATGAAAAATAAATACATTGAAAAAATGACAAGGTCGTGCCTCAGCTTTACAAGTGCTCAGTAGAACGTATCAGGGGGAGCGCTGGAAAAAACGGCTGAGGGGGTGGGAATTTTGCAGGGGGGGGGGGGGGGGGGGGGGTCATGCTGAGCAGACTGCCATTGTTGCTGCGGGGGCACCCGGACCAAAGGGCCACAGGGAGATGCACTGAGCCTGCATGAAAGCTGTCTCAGAATAGAAAGAAAAAAAGACAAGGAAAAAGGGGAAAAAAAACAAAAAACGCAGTCAATCGGTTCCATACAGTCCGCCTTTAAAGCGACATGGAGCTCGTTGAAGGCCTTCTATTTACAATCAGGCTTTGTGTTTGTTTCGTCAGGACTCCATCACCAACGTGACAACCTTTCCTGCGGATACAGATACAGTCATTGGATTTCTCCATACAGCAGCACATGACCCGGCCGTATGGTGAAAACATTCCAAAAAGCAATTTTCATCAACACTTCTTTTCAGATTTTTAAAGCCATAGCCTAACTGTGCAGATTTTGCAATCATCTGCAATCACCAAGTACGCTGTACTGTTTGGACTCCAAACAATGCCAGTCTTTTCAAGCTTTCTCTGCATTTCGGAGAAAAGTCGGAAAGAACAAGCATATCGCTGGCACGGGGCCAAAGCCTCGTACGTCACATTTGGGTGGATCTAACGGTTTTTTTATTTAAAAAAAAAACAACACACTATTGGTCAGTCCACACGCACGGGTGTTACTTTGACGCATTATCGGCCAATCTAAAGGGTTGAAAGAGGCTTGCTGTCTTTCACGATGCAATGCTAATGGTTGAACCGACTTGATCAAACGTGATCATTTTGGACGTACAAGGTTTTGACCCGAAGCTAGCGCTATGTCAAAATGGTCACACAAATGCGCACGCAGCAGTGTGGAAGCAGCGGTCGTCTCGACAACCACACTTGAAATAAATACAATGATGAGAATGAAGTCAAAATGTTACAAGAAAAGACGGAAAAAAATGCAACATTTGGTCAAGTCACACTTTTTTCAAAGAACCAAAATGTCGCGCCACACTGAAAAGGAAAAATATGTCAATCACAAGAAAAATGTCAAATTATTTGAATGCAGCCTGACTTTAACTCATTCACTGCCATTGACGAATTTACACATCTTTTCACTGTCCAGCCATCCAATCCCAGGAACTTATTTATATTTTTTTCCCAAAGGATATCAAACCTCAGGGTAAAAGAGGGACTGAAAATGTCTGGCCGTGAATGAGTTAAGATGCGCATGTGTGGGCAACACCGAGAAGAAAAATGAATACTGTAAGTCACGAGGACATGAAAAGTTGCATTTTTAAAGAAGAAAACAAAAACATGAGGTGAAAAAAATAAGAGTTGAATAAGAAAAGTTAAAGATGAAAAAGTCACAACATTCAAGTCATAATATTACCTGGAAAACTTTGTAGAAGTATACAGTATGTGATACAAGTCATACTTTTTCAGGACGTTGGGAATTTTCAAGTAAAAAAAAAAAAAAACTCCCTCCAAAAATCAAACGCCTGAAGCGAGCAGCTGCTGTTTCCGTGAAAATTGTGAAAATAAAGATTACCGAGAAAACCAAAAAAAAGGCAGGACTTGATGTGAATAATGTTATTGAAGTTAAAAGTTATTTAAAAAACAATCATAATAAATACTCATGTTTGCAATATGGTGACTTTGCTTCAAAGTAGTATTTTTCTTTTCAATGGTGGCCCTCATCCTCCTTGGCGCCGTTGAAGCATAATGTCAAAACGCTGTATCATTTTACACGCATTTTATGTGGACACAAACCTCCAACAAAGCACAACCCTACTTGAAAATTCTCTGCATGTTCTCTTCTGTCGCTGTGTAGCACTGTGGTGGTCCGATAAGTCGATTAGAATAACATTCGTTCAAATTCAAGAGAGCTCGCTCTGAACATAATTGCATGGTGAAAGTAAAGAAAACCCAAACAAACATTTAAATACTCCTAAGACAAAAACACATGAGTACAATTTCAATCCACAAAGCAGTTGAAATCATCCTTGCTGTCTCGCAGCAACGCTTGTGAAGACAATCACATGGTGACGAAGCACAAAGAACGTCGGTGCGAGTCGCTGGGCGGGCCTTTGCGAGCTCCGCTGCCTTTGAAAGCCCGCGCCGCCCGCCGCGGACCCCCAAGTGCTAAGGGTCTTGGGTGTCTCACTCGGCACGACTTTGAAGGCGCCGAGCGAGCGAGCGAGCCGCTTGGAGAACATCGACAACGACAAAAAATTGGCGTCCCGGGGACTCCCCGGAGTCGAACGAGACGTGCGTTTGATGCGATTGGCTTCCGGGTGGCAGAAAAGCTTTGTTTGAAAGCTGCCACGAGCGCCGCTGGGACTCTTCACCTCTTGTTCTTTCCACCTGGAAGACCTGCTTCACCCACATTCCATCCACAAATGTGACATTCTAGCGTGCAAAGAAGCGCACGTTGCTGCGCAGTTGTTTCGCTTCCAGCGAGGGCGCCTGAAAGTCACTCCAGAGTCCCCCCTTTAACAGACCCCCGCTCGCCCCCCCCCCCCCCCCTAGACGAGCCGGAGGTAGCCGGGCGTGGAGTAGTTGAACATGAGGAAGTCCAGCTTGTAAAGCTGGTAGAGCTGCACCTGCTGCGCAGCGCTGACGTTGCCGAAGAACTGGGCCGTCATGGCGTCGGTGGTGCGGGTGGACTTGGCGTAGCTGGGGAAGCGCAGGGAGTCGGCCGCGCCGGCCAGCCGCAGCACGTAGTTGGCGTCCTCCTCCAGGGTCTCGTACTTGCCCACCAGGTCGTAGTGGATGTGACACGGGTGGCACAGCTGGTAGACGGTCTGCCAGTGCTCGTTGAGCGGGCCGTCGCGCCGGGTGGCCGGGTCCACCAGGTACTCGGCAAACTCCTTGAACGTGACGTCGGCCCCGTTGGCCAGGGCGTCCCGCGTGGCGTTCTTGCGGTAGCGCCGCACGATGCGCGTGCCGAAGCGCTTGTGGAAGGACGAGTTGTATTTGAGGGTGAACTTGTTGCGGTAGGCCGACACCAGCCTCTCAAAGGGCTCGCGGACAAACAGGAACTTCAGGTAGTTCTTCAGGCGGTGGTTGATCTCGCCGATGCTGTACTGGTTCAGGGTTTTCAGGTTGGACGGGACGTGGGCTTCATTGGACGGGATTTCCATTGGGTCGCTGTGGAAGACAACAGTCAAGAACCCTGAGAGCCCCGTTCCCCCGTTCGGTCGTTCGGGGCCGGATTCCCCACCCACCTGTATTTTCCTCGGCCCGTCAGCACCATCATGACGCGCTTCCAGTTGGTACAAGCCACCTTGGGCACGTAGCAGTAGATGAGCTCGTGCTCCTCGTCCACCACCAGGTGCTTGAGGTCTCCGGGCGTGAGGACCCGCCGCTTGCGGCTGGACGCGCTGTAGACCCGGCACGCATCCGCCACCTGGTCCCGTCGGCTCTGGTGGAGGACGGCCGCTCCCGACAACTCGGGCTGCTCAGTGAAAGACAAGCCGGCCGGCAGACACGATCAGCGGGGACCTCGGCGCGACGCGGCGCCACGCGGCGCCACCTTCGCTCTCTGGCTTGCACGGCCGCAACCCTAAACGCGGCTCCAAAATCAACTTTGCTCACCGCCAATCACAGCGCAACTGGATTGCAAAATCTTCTCAATCCCTTTCCATCATCAACATGCTGCGACATGTTGCACAGTCACGCAGCAAATTGATATCGGCCGTTCAATGCGCAGCCATCGTTCAGTGCTTTCCCGCTGCCCAAGCGAGGCTGCGGGATATCAGACCGACTTTTCGTCTTTTCTCCAGCGCGGCCCACGGCTGCTTCCGGCGAGACCTGAAATAACTGCAAGTCGGGGAGACCCGTGCGCATGAACAGCGAGCTTGTATGGGAGCATTGGCTCAAAGCACGTCTTTTTTTTTTTTTTTTTGCCACCACCTTAAATTCCAATGGCTGCATATGAGTGAGCTTCTCTGTGGTCAATGCCGCAACCTGACAAACTGTGGAAATGCAACCTTTTGGGGCCAATGTTGACGCTGAATGTGAATTATGGGACATTGGCACGTGTTCACACGCAAAGTTGAAGATGTGACCAGATTGACTATTTTTGTCTCGCCTTTCAACACTGGCGAGTCAGTGTCAAAGTCTTTGGGATTTAAAACAGAGTCAAATGATTGCCCCACTCGGGCCTCAGAGCAGTTCAATTGCTTCGTCGTTATTTCCAAATCCTAGATCCTGCCTCGTGACACGCGGCTGCCTGGGAAATGCGGTGCGTGTTAAAAGGCACATTTCCAGTCCACCAGCTCTATGTTCACTGCCCAAATTCTACAGGACACTTTTAAGCCAACGCTCAGACTATATTTGCATGCATGAATCTGTTTGTGCTGTACACGTTCAAGATTGCGAAGGCGGGTAATCCCTTTGCCAGCGCAATACGAATATCCCCAATGTTGCCATATTCCAGCCCAGTTTACATGAAAGCTGAACGCGTTTTTGCATTCATTAGGACGCTTTCACTCTGTTAATTCAATTAGCAAGCTGTGCTAATGTACTAGCCATCCCATCATTTGCATCGCGTTTGCAAATTCATTAGTCGGGTACAAAGCAGAGATTGGCCACAACTTGTGCACACAATACACGGAGCCTTTCTCCCGTGGATGAAACAGAGAAAGGCTTCAGAAGCTCACGCGCAGGTTTCTGGCGCCCCCCGACGCCTTGTCTCAATCCCACTAAATCTGATTCAAACTGTTACATTCTTTCCCTCGCCTTTTCCTGTCATATCACATCAAACGACCCCGTTAAAAGCTTTTTGCCGGCTGTGCGGGCTGATGGATTCAGGACATCTCCTTTTTCTCCCAATTCACGCCACTGCAGATGTATCAAAGAGTGCAGATGAATATCTCCCCTTCCTCACCCGCCCCACACCCCCCTTATTTCCACGTGACGCTAGAATTCACCCAAAAGGCCCAACGAACGTGGGGCCCTCGGTCCCGGAAGGAGGGCGGGCGGTGTAATTAAGAAGCGGGGGCGAGATGTATCCTCCCCGTCGGCAGGATCTTGCTGGGATTACCTCCCGCTAGTGCAAGACCTGTGAGAGCGTGACGGGGTCCGCACAGTGGCAGAGAAAGCCTTGATGGAGGCCGCGTCAACTTGTTCCCGCGAGAGAGCGGAAAACAATTAGGAACCAATTTGCGAGCACGCCACCTCGCTAATTCAGCAACAACTGGCATACAACAATAGAGCGACGGAGGCCGTTAGCATAGCAGCATCCCACAATACCGTTTAATCTCCTATCCCTCTCGGGGGGGGGGGGCCTCAAACCTGCGATGGTTTCCCCCCCGGTGCAGCTTGATGTGATCAAACTCTTGTCGACTATTGATTCAGATGCCGTGAGAGCTTTTGTTCTCGCCGGAATAAATGCAATGGAGCTTCAAATGAGGGGGAAATGTCCCCCTACTAGATTGAGGTTCATCGATCACGCATATTTAAAGGAAATTCAGAAGGATTCAGAAGTAATACAGGACCATGTATATTTAAAAAAAAAAAAAAAAAAACGTACATTGTCCATACCATGGATTATGGGTGGGTCTGGAACCTATAGCCCACAATACACCGGGGTCCACTGTCCATTTATTATGCGCTCATCACCAATGCATATCCCAAAGCCCAAACTGCATGATCAAGGACTGGAGCGACCGCAGCTCCATATGTCACATTTTTTAATTTCCTCGCTACAGCACATTTATTGCCCCCGAGCGCTGTTATGAATGTGAAATAAGCATGGAGCGGACGCATGGTGATAACCTGAGAAAGCTCCGACGTCCGCAGGAGATGGAGGAAAGGCTGGAAATAAAGGCCTTACCTGGACAAACATGAGAAGACTTTGATCTCACAGAGGATCTCACCAACCCTGCTTGCGCCACATGCAGCTAGCATCAAAAGACGCCTTAGAACATGTGGCTGCTTGTAGAAAGAGAAATTGTGGAGCACCAAATTGGAGAGGGGCAAACTAACTGTGAAATTGTTCCAGTCTGAAAACACGCTTGGCTTACTCTTGACACTTTTCAACGTTCAAGTAACTCAAATGCTACTTTTTGCCTTTCTGTTGAAATGTGCCCACCCCCCATCGCCTTGATTATAAGCAGGATAAATGCAAGGCTTCGACCTGATGGCTGCGTTAGGCGGCAGTCGCGAAGCGTAAAGCCAGGCATAACTTCACATCTTCCTCCTCACTAATCTGTCTCCCTCAATTAACCGAGTGCATCGTTATTGTGGAGTGTATCCAATCTCATTTGCTTTGAATTGCAGATGCGCCCCCAACCTGGCCATGCATCGCTGATGGATTCAGCAGACTTTTTCATTGTTTCCCCCAGAGAGTTGTCTCTGTTCTTCTATAAAGCACGGTGAGACTTAAACGGACCAAAATAGCTAATGGAGGCACATTCATCTATGGACAAATGTGTGCAGCTGTGCACCGGGTTTTGTTGTAGATATCCCATTTTGTGCAGGGAGGACTCAAAACAAGCAATTCATAAATGCATCCCTACAGCAATCCATCCTCGCTGTTAGTGGAATGCAAAAGTTGGCTGCTGGTTTGAAAAAAAAAAAAAAAATGACACAATGAGAATAGGTATAATTTATCTTTGCTGTAAAAATTAAACAAGACACAAAGTGCTATGGAAGTGTGCTGAACTAGGGTGAGCATAGGGGGGCCCAGAACTGCGATGTTTCACCAGAGATGTGCATTCCGTCCCACGGAGGCAACGCCCAATGTGTGGACGGACAACGGAAGATGAGGGTTTTTTTTTGTTTTTTGTTTTTTTAAAGGACGGACTGAGCAAGGATGGAAGTGGGTTCACCGTCCGTGCCTGTCATCGGCGTGGGGGTTCGGACTGACGGAATGTAAGGACGGAAGCGCATTAAAAGGACGAGGACGAGCGGGGTCGGAGAAGGATTCTTTTTATCGAATAAGGACGGAGGGACGATGACGGAAGGGTGCCCAGGTTGCGGACAGAGGACGGACCGACAAAATAGGCCCATCTCTGTGCTTAACTTTGAGTTAAGTCCGGACCTCAGCTATAGTGTATTTTCCCACTCGCCGACTGACCACTATGTGCGTTCACCTTCTACTTTTGTATCTGTGACTGAGCGTGTATGGCTTTAAACGGCAGGGCCTGGCCTGCTAAGTGACATGGACGTCAGAGAACGACTGTGTACTGCTGGCTGGCTGGCTGGCTGGCTGTTAACTGTCTTCGTACATTACCAGTTGTTGACAATTGCAGATATGATGTTCATCTCTGAACATTCATGGCTACAGTTAAAGTCTGTCTGTGCCCTGCTCTACTCACAAGCTGACATTCATAAGGACGGGCGGCAACAAAGATGCCAGTGTAGCATCACACACACACACACACACACACACACACACGCACGCGCACGCACGCACACCCCCCCACACACACATACAGTCGAAAGTTCAACAAAACAAAATACTTGCACAAAATCCAACCCTGCTGAACGGCACAATTCTCCTTTCCCATATTGTCTAAATGTCCTGAGCCAGCACACATCTGGACTCGCCGTGACATTCAAACCCCCTAAGAATGTGTTTATTTACCTTCATTTCAGCTGAGGAGTGACTTGTTCTTTTTCCCCGCCGATGTCCTGTTTCATATTCATGCGGCTCAACACAAACACAGACGTCTCCCGAGCCACTCGGCTTTGAGTGGAGTCGGGCTGGGAATGTACTTTCGGTTAATGAGCGTTGTGCGGAATTGTCAAACGCGCGCTCCGTCACTGTCAAGACTCCAAATGGACTTGCTTGAAATTCAACGCGGACGTCTTTCTCAGTGACACCTTGCTGACTTGCTTACGGCCAATGCGTCTAAAGCGGACAGCAGAAATGCGGGCACGCACGCACGCACACGCACGCGCTGTTAAACAAATACAGTCATGCTGCGACACTGACTGCATAATCTGCTAACCATTTTGCCTTAAACATGTAGCTGAAAGTCAGTTCAGCTGTAGTTAACGTGTTGATTTTTCTCAAGCCGCTGTGCACGCCTCATACTTAGTTTCAACGTCTCGGTGCCACGCAAACTACACCTACAGTAAAGCATTACAATTTTAGGGAAGCACGTCTACGTACAATACTGTGAAGATGCACCCTATGTACTCTAGTTGTTACTTGGGCTTTGACGGTTCAATTACAAAACATGGAAAATATCCTTCTAATCAAGGGACATACAAACCAGCCGAGCATCCCTGTGGTCCAAAACCTGCATTTAACATTTTGATCGCCCCCCCCCCCCCACTTTCAAGCAGCTGACCTACAGAATGATTATACCCGGGCTGCTCTACAGGGAAGCAATGAATGGCCATATGTGTATGGCTGGACTTACAAGCTTCCCTGCTGCATTCCTGCAACATGGCTAAACAAACACACAAGGCCATACGGCATCAAAGATGTTTTAATTCATGCAGCGAGGCAACCTTTTGCCGCTAAATAAAGAATCCAGTGCTCCGAAGCACAATACCAGTGCAGTTTGGTTGTAGTTGGACAACAAAGGGTTCATGTCTCTACTCATTTTACGCTCAAAACAGCCTCACCGGTCCAAAGGCCACCTTAACGATAACAAACACTTTCAAATACAGTAGACGTTTATCCTCCGCCACAGTAAGTACCACTGAGAAGATTTAGAACATCGCTTACGCAGACCAGACGTGGACGTGTCACTTTAGGAGCAGACCGAAGGCTTCGGCCAATTCTGCCCAAGTCACAATTGCGGAGGAAAAAGTATACAAATGGCAAAGTTCTCCAGAAGTCTGACACTGCTGCACCATATGAACATTTTGCCTAAAACCACGCCGTGTGTCCTGGCCGGCGCACCAACCGGCGTCTTGGGGCGTTGGTTGACCTTATTACAAGTCAAAAGGATTCCAAAGCTTGAGCGTTTCAGTTGACGGGTCGAGTTTGAATACATTACCATTAGTGAGTTGTTAAAAAATCACTTTTGCTTCAAAGTATAACATGAAAGCACTCGCGAACGCGTAAGGCAACAATGCAAACGTGATATTTTGTGGTCCGATCCAAATGAAGCCGTAATTTGAAGGTGCCGGTTTTCAATAGTAACGCTTCAACCAACTCATCTCACATGGAGCTCAGGAGATGCATTTGACACAGTACGCCTCACTCTTGTACCACATTGGCAGGCGTAAAGAACAAGTTGCCTCTCTACAAGATTTGCTCCCCCCTGAGAAGCGCATGTCATCGGAAAAAAGATGAAAGTTGCGTGCGCACCACAGCGCACTTGCGGACGTGGGCACGGGGACCGCCGCTGTTTGTACGCCGTGTATAGGCGAGTGTGTCCCTGAGAGAAAATGGAGGATGTAATTACAGCAGGAGTATCAAAGTGATGCTTCTCTTTGGAGCGAGGCTTGGTTACCTCTCGGGAAGCCAACGGGGGGAATTAAAGACTTCCTTTCTGCTGCTTTTGTCACATGGCAGGTTAAATGTGACCTTCGAACATTTGGAAGCTTTTAACGTCTTGCTATCCATGACTGGTGGTTTGTGTCACATCAATGAAAATAAGGTGTTGAGTCATAAAGTCATCATTTTGCCTGGCTCGGGCCAGTTCGCTTGTAGTTTGAGGTCCTTTAAAACCAGCAGGGCCCAATTTTTTGGGCGCCACAGACCGCTTTCACGTGAAGCAATAATTTGACCGACCGCCATAGAGGCTCCCCAAATAGGATAGATTTCCACCTTCTGTTGAAATTTCCCATTTCTATTCCAACATGTGACTAATGAGAGGATCCAATGTTCCAACTTGGATTAGAGCTACAGCTTGGTCCACTTTGTCTTTTTTTTTTTGGGTGTCAAATGAAACAGTAGCAGGCTACTAATTCTGACCAGAATGTAGAAGCTGATGTCAGAATGTGGCAAATGTGGCTCTCCAATGCCAAATTAAAGGGGACCTTTGTAAGTATTCCAAACATGAGCGTCCTACTTCCTACTCCCTGAAATTTGACGAAGCAAATTGTCAATAAATAGGGGGGGTCGACCGCTTGTGTACTGTACAGTAGGAAGGTCACAATATCGGCAATATTGGGATCTCAAAATCGCGCCCATATTGTCGTCATCATGTCACGATATTAATCGCAGCAAATCTGTTGTTTTCCTTCGGTGGTTAGTTTATTAGTGCGGTTTAATTTGATGCACGTTTTTGCTACCTAAGACCCGCGCTAATCGCAGATGAAGGGGAACATAACCTCCACAAATTGACCCGATTCACAATGTGCGCGTGCATTAGCAGGCAAGTGCCGCAATATTAGCTGCTCGGTCATTGTAGGTCATTTATATTCATGTTAACTGTACTATTTCAACTACATGTATGATTAGGACCACACCGAATTAGCATTGTGCAGTGTGCTGTTCATGTTTCGTTTAGTTTTTGCATTTCGTGTTCTTCAGAAGCCATACACACCCCCACACAAATAAATGAAACAGAAATTGAACAGATTATTGCTCACATGAACAAAACTATGTTCTCACCAAAAAAAGGTCCCATAAATCACTCATGCCAGCAAATATTTTTCAACCTCTCCGTCGGCCGGCTTCAGCCCAACACAGCATTGTGAACTACATGGACCGGGATATTTTGAGCTGCTGTGCTCAGCCAATAGGAGGGCATGACTGGCCAAGCCTATTTCTTTGTGAATGCTATTATGTACAAAATGGAACAGTGTGAAGTTTTCCTCATCATAATTATCGTATCGTGGGGTTCGTATCGTGATATTATCGCATCGGGACATTTGGACAACGTGACATCCCTACTGTACAGTAGAACCTCATCCGCACATTTGAGGAAACGTTTGTACATTATTATCATTTGACTCGCTCGACTTCAAGTGTGCTGACTTTTCAAAAGTTAATTTGGCATCTATGCTAACAGCCTCGACCCCTCATTTTAGCGGTGCCCACAGCAGCCGTGCGCCATTCTCCACAGATCCGAACTCGCACCAAGACCTCGCATACATTTGCACATTATTTTCTCTCAGCCACGTTGACAGCTCTGAAACAACATTGCATTGCCCCCGCCCGGCTCGGCGATAACAGCGTCTGCCTGCGTGCATCGCTGGGCTGGCCGCTGATGACTTTTTTTTTTTCCAGTGGGCTCACTGGGGAGAAATAACATGGCGCGTAAGACAATACTGTATCTGATAACTTTTGAAGCCACTTGCTCTGAGCATCTAAACTAATTTCTGATTTTAATTATGATCAATGAAATGTGTTGGCCAGGGGTTCATTTGGCCTAATGTGAAACGGAATAATCTCCTTGCTGCCACAATATAATGATGCAATAACTTTACATTCAAATACCAGCTTCAAGACGATTTTCATAGGGCACCGGATTTTAATAAGGTTAACTAGGTCTGTAATTGTCAACTTTGCATCACCTACTACATTTATAATATCAGATGGTGAATTCTTTTATATTAAAGTCATTCTAATTCACCATACCCAATTGAACATTATTATTTTCTTTTGCCTCACCTTTGAATGACCTGGCACATCTGTCAGTTTAAAAAAAATGCCCTTGGGGCACAAAAGTTTGACGTGACATGGGCTGCTGTATACTATCCCAATTGTACAACTTTATTCCTCTTTACCTCAACCATGACCACTTGAGGAGAAATCTTCTCCCTCTGGCATCCTCCAAGTCAAAGTGATTCTCACAAAGATGTATGAGCGCACCCACACACCCCCTCACACACACCTCCCTCCTGACCTCAAGCGCCCGACTCAAGTTGACTCTGGCTGCAGCCAAATCCCACCCCTGTGCACACACAGAACCATATCAATGGGACTCCACATGAGCGAGGACGTGTGGAAAAAACCCCGCGCTGAAAATGAAGCCGAGGTGAGTGCCCCAGCGCACCTTGTCTAATCTCCGCACAGTCACAAAAAGACACCCAGCGCATTTGGATAAATGACCGGCGGAGGGTGTGGGGGTGAAAAAACAAAAACAAAAAAAAAACAAGAGGAAAGGTAGACTCCAGACTAAGATGGGCATTATAGAGAGAGCAGCGTTAGTGTCACAGGACAGCGTCACGTGATAATGAAGCAGACGGTGACTCGACAAGGAAAAAGGATGCAATCCATCACTGTGATCGCATCACCTTGGGCTGTTTGCCCATTGGACACTACAGCAAACAAGTGAGAGCTGTAGAGCGGAAGCTCCAAAGTCGGACAGAATGGGTTCCCTGATGAAGACGCAAAAATGACCCATAGGAAATAATGTAAAGGGAATTCATTCAAACTGTCGCAATCGTACAGCATTTACAACTTTTAGCCAGTAATGCTTTTGTAGAGAAGCATTTATGAATTATTTGTATTGCTCCGATTATCCTGAGCAGCCCACACTAAGTTTGACATTGCGCTTTCTGTGTTGGCATCAGCAAAAAAAAAAAAAAAAAAGTAGGAGAAAAAGGATAGTTGACGCGGTGTCAGGGGATTTGCTGATGTCAACTGCGGATCAAACACACAACCATCAAGTTTAATAATGCCATCAATAGCCCTTTGGAGAGACTGCAACCAGTATGTATGTATGTATGTATGTATGTATGTATGTATATATATATATATATATATATATATATATATATATATATATATATATATATATATATATATATATATATATATATATATATATATATATATATATATATATATATATATATTTTTTTTTTTTAAATCACAATTACTGATTGTTTTTGTTATTTCTTTCTCTCCCCTGCGGTTGGTGCCAGACAACTGCATACATCTAAAAAGATGTCGAATCCTAATCTTGTTCGAGGGCCTTGTTGGGTCACACCTCAGACAGATGGCCAAGCGTGGCGAGAGCAAAAGAGAGCCAACGAAGGTCACGGGAGAAAGACAAACACGGGAAGCATGAGGTGAGAGGAGATGCGTTCCTACCTGGGAGGGGTTGTAGAGCTCCTGAAGGGCGTTGCGGGAGCCTTTCCCGCAGCAGCCTTCCGCCACAAAGGGGTTCCTGCGCATGACTGCAAAACATAGGGGAGACACCAAATAAGAACCAAGGACTTTTCAACTCAAAGGTACAGCATAGTAGACCGTTGGGGAGTTTCATTCCTTGACAATTCGGCTCTTAAAAAGCCCGTTATACTTAGCGACATTAAAGTCGCTCTATCAAAAGTAACAGCACAATCAAGTGTCGAGAAATCAGGCTGCAAAATAAACCACAAGTTGCTGCTACTTTGGTGCAGAGCAGATGTGAAAAAACATCTTGGGAACACAATTGGACATATTCGATCAAGTTCATAAAGTTGTCTGACTGCTCTAGAACAAGGTTTGAGGAAAAAAAAAAAAAAAGAAAAGACCAAAATGCCCATGAGCACACCAACACAAGCCTTCATCTTTGCTGTGCGTAGCATCAGCATGCAATAGAACAGAGCTTGTATGCCAAGCACAAAGCCACAGTTCAGTTGACCGCATCTCAGCTCTTTTACACAACCTGATACGCAGCGGTAGTTGCTAAAACAAACCCGCTCCTCTTAGCCTTGGTGGAAAAACACCGACGGCTGACCCAGAAGGAAAGAAAATAATCCGCTAATGAGAATCCAAATATGATCTTTTTTTTTTTTTTTTTGCGGGCCTCATGTTCATGGATGAGCATATGTTGCTCCCATCAAGACACCTGCATAACAAATGGTGCACATTCATATTTCTGGATGGATTTCCATTCAGCACATCTTTGTCGGTTAAGCATTTGCATTGGAGATGTCAACTTGAAACTTTTTCCTTTGGTTTGTGGGAGGATGAAGGAAACCCGCTCATGGGGAACGCATGCAGCCAGGATCTAAACTTGATTACAGGGTTGAGCTAAATATCAGGACAAGGTTTATGGCTCCATTTCATTACGGCCACATTGTACATGCGTCCAACAAACGTCATTAAAATCCATCACAACGCTCCGATGTTATTCCAGCCTGACGCAAAACAAGTGCACTCTGGTCATAAATAATGGCAACAAATAATGTCATGCTCTGAACTGTAACCGATTTGATATGCTGGCTCGCGTCAAAAAGCAATTAGAGGAAGTAGGACATGATTTCAATTCATATGCGCGTCTGCTGTGTCACGCACTCGGAATCTATATTTGCTCACTCCACGCACCTGCCGGTGTGCTCAACTGTCAATTTACAAATCTGTTGACTGCAAACATGCAAATCTGTCTCTGCCTTCTCGCCAGCGCCCGCTCGCTATTGGCACACGTCGTCTGTGAAAGTCCACATTTTGCTTTAATGGCGTGCTATTTTTTGCTGCAGCGATTGAAGCGGCAAGGCTTGGAAATTTGGGAGTATAGAATGGAGGTGAGGATGATTGTGACTCTGCATGAACTGTAACTCCGTTGGTTCAAACCCCGGGGAGTGGACTGAATTGCCTGAAAGCGGAACCTGCCAACACCACAGGGGTCGTCGTGCAGCAATGCAATGCAACGCTTTTGTGCAGACATAAACACATGCACGCGTGTCCACACTGGCATGCAAAATTACCAATGAAGACATAAGCTGGAGGGTGAGCGCTGTACGTATAATGAGTATTGGTGCCACGTGGTAGTGGCGGGTCAAATAGCTACGGGCACACTCATCTGTTAGCAACAGCAAATCGGCTATTAATGAGGATGGATGTCAAAATAAATATAGTTAAAACTTGTTTTCAATGAAAACCACTTCAGTTTTTTTTTTTTAAGCAGCGAGCAGTATTAGTGATGAACTTTAATGATGATTTTCAATCGATGCTATGCTGGCCACGAAGTCTCCTGGTTTTGACCAATATGCCCGTCAACACTAATTTCTGGGTGGGCCTGTGTTCCTGTAAATGCCACTGGGGACCAAGAAGCGTGGGGAGGGAAAAACAACAACAAAACAAAACAGCTCGTCGTCGTAATCCCTTTGTCCTCAAAGCATGCATAGCAACCGCGCTTACACACCAACAAACACACACACACACACACGTGTGCATACAGCACTGGCAAACAAACAATTTTAATGTGTCCACAAGGCCTAGCACAATGCCTCGCGGTGTCTTCAGGTACACGGCCACACACCCACCACATCTTGTACATGGACAGAAGAAAGAGTGGAGCCACCTAATCTACCTTTTACATTGCACTGCCAGTGATTTGGCATCTGTTCCGTACTACTAATTAAAAAAAACAAAACGAAAAAAAACCAACAACAACAAAAAAACGGTGTAACCATGGAAACCACATCACTTGCCTCACCAACCGGCACCTGCTGGCATGATTCTCTCCACCGAGAATTAAGGAACCTAATAGGAAAACCTGCTCAGCCCAAATCTTTTTACATCAAGTTACAGTGGTGCCTTGAAATATGAGTGGCAAGTTTTTCACGATACGAGCAGTCGCTTGGCCAATTTGGCTTTGACTTGCGAGCTAATGTTGGAGAAAAGAGCACTTTATGGTGGTAGTGCACTCAACTCAACTCATTCCACAATAAGCAGTAGTTTACTGTCAAACTAAAGCTCAAACAAAAAAATGCACGATGTGTTTGTAAAACAACCCCATACCTTTGCTTTAACAAAGTGGGTTCAGCTTCATGCTAAGAACCAATGCTAGATGGGCTAACAAATAGCGTCTGTGTCAGTGTTAGCCCTTTAAGCAACAGATAGTTGAACACAAACGGTACGGCAATACACATAGGGCCAGACAATAGCAGAATAGTCACAGATATACATTCTTTATCCTTGGTGAAAAATGACTTATCAATACATAACAAATCTCACGTCATCAGCGTATAAACCTTTTTGCCTGTCATATACTGGTTTTTACCTGATGTTTGCCATTCGCGACAGGGCTCCTACCCCCCCCCACAAATAGCCTCTCCTCTCCTCTCCTCTCCTCTCCTCTCCCCCTCCCCCCTCCCCCTACCCTCCCCTCCCCTCCCCTCCCCTCCCCTCCCCTCCCGAATTGGCAGTGAATTTGGCAGCTCACTGCTACACCATGAAGCTAATAGACCTGAAGCTGCACGGACATAAATTAAAAACAAAACAAAAAAATCCTCAATTGAGCCAGCCATGACGCCCTGTCACATGACTCTCCATCTCCCACCTTTTCCTGCCATCACACTGCTGAAGTTGCTCAAAAATATTCACCTTTCAATTTATTAGCACCTTTAAAAAAGCTGGGTGGCTTCCAGCCCCACTTTGTCATCCATATAGCAACCTCCGTGTCGTAGTAAAACTTAATGCTGCGTCCCACAGCACTGCTCTTCTGCTGATGGGCACAGCACCTACGAAGGTCAGCGGTGAGCAGAGCAGTCGACGGCACCATAAAACCTTTTTCTTTACAATAAAATGTTGTATGCGGCCCCACTAGTCTAAACGTCATTCTGATTGATATTGTGTTTGTGGAATATGAGTTAAGCAGTAAAATCCACCCTTTTTTGTCCATCTCAGGAGCTGGCCATTTTGCCGCTTTTCTGTCAACTGAAAATGACATCACATCATGGCTCAGCTTCAAAAAACTGGTGAGCCGCGATTGGTTGTTATTCAATTTTCAATCGAAAGAAAGTGACAAAATGCCCGCCTCCTGAGATGGATTAAAAACTGGTGAATTTTGCTGTTGCTTAACTCATATTCCACAACCCCAATACTAATCAGAATGACTTGTTTAGACTAGCAGAGGCACAAAGAACATATTATTGCAAAACAACAACAAAAAAATGATAGGTTGACTTCCTCTTTAATGTAAACCTTTTCAGTCAACCTTTAAAACACTTTAAAAATGAAATGTCGTTTTTAATTTTAATTTCAAGAGCTGCTATTTTTAAATGCAAAGCGCATGTTTTCAACCTATTAAAAAATGATAAATAAATCTTTAAAAGTTTTAGGTCAACCCAGTAAAACATCTCATCACAGTCAACCTGACACACTTAGAACTTTCAATGATCTTATTTATTTATTTTTTTTAATCTGGTGGTTCCAACCTTTTATTTTTCATTAAAAGCAACTCATGTAAAGTTAGATATTTTAACATATTGACACATTTCAATGACGCAATCAATTGAGATTTTACAAAGAGATCGGTATAGAAGCTAGGTGCTAATTTAGCCAGACGATTTTGATTGTGCATGCATTCTAGTGAAAACAGACAATTTCATCACTCCAAAATTCCACCCCGGGGATAATTAAAACAAAAAAAAAGAAATGTTCACAAACTAATGTTGCTGGAACGTAAGTGCATTGAATCAGGACAATTGGCTCTTGTGCTGGGTAGTACTTAGTTCACATGAGGAGCACACCGGAAAAAAAAAAAAAAAACCCAAAAAACATGCTCAGTCAGGGCTCGGCAATCACGCACAACATCTGCCGCCATCTATCAGCGGAGGATTATGGGCCTCTGGAGGGAGATTAATTTGTGACTAATCTTACCTACACAGTGGGACAGGGCGGAGAGCCACTTCGCACTGTGCCACGTGCACATCAAAGTGATGATTGGGACTAAGCACTGGTAGCCACTACCACTTTCACCGCGTGCGTGCACGTGTCTAGTGTTGGCGACAAGTAGCCATTCCGGTGGTTGGGGATGTTGGCACAACTTCATTGAACAACTCTCTGAGCAAGTCATGTTGGTGTGTGCGTGTGTGTGTGTGTGTGTGTGTGTGTGTGTCAAAGCAATCAAGTCTCCAGTGAAAATTGGCAGCATGTTTATGTTCCTGAGCTGAGTCTAATCCCCTTATTAATGATGATTACGACCGCAGCCATAAAAGACGAGCAATTTTGGCTTCGGCGCTCCTCACCTGAGGTTCGCGTACACAGCCGGAGGAAGCGTCGACGTGATCAGACAATGCTTTTCCGGCCGTTTTAGATCAAATCTGACAAACGCTTCAATCGCAGATTACAGTCGGCGGAAGCATCAGTCCGTCTGCAGTCATCGGGTTGTTTTTGGAATCATCATTTGAAAGTGTTCTATAGATTACATTACATGCGAAAGCGAGCAATTTGACCTTTAAGGCAACTCATTAAATGATTTCTTATCTTGCTTTCCCAAGTGAACAATGGAAACTGTCAGTCTTATAAAAAAGCTTTAACTGTCCAGGCATTTTTTAAGAAACATTTGTCTGTGTTTGACGTTAACTTGCTTTATTTTAAAAAATGTAACTGAAAGGGGCTTTCGCAAGGTAAATGGTTATGTATGCAGGTGATTGTCACACGGTAAAAGTTGTCCAACTGGAAAATGTCAACACAACAAAAGGCCACTTTAATTGTGTTGTTGAGAGGTATAGTCTCCACAATTTTGCCAGTACATCTTGTGGCAGTGGTTGGCTGGACTTAAGTGGATGTTTCAGGCCACTTAAACACATCAGATGTGCCAGCTGAGCTTGTTTTAAAGGGGGAAAATCAACCCAAACACATTTTTTTTTTCAAGACCCACCAGTTGAAATAGGGCACTCTGATTCATATTGCGTTTGTGGAATATGAGTTAAGCAGCAAAATCCACCCTTTTTTAGCCACCCCCTGAGCAGTTGTGATGTTATTTTCAGTCGACAGAAGGGACAAAATGGCCGCCCCCAGAGATGGCTATAAACGAGTGGATCAACTCTTATCCCGCAAACGCAACATTTATCAGAATGCCCTGTTTCAACTAGTGGGCTTGCATAGAAAAAAATCTTTGGGTTGACTTCCCCTTTAAAGAGACGTGAGTGGAGATTGAGTCGGGTGTGCGAGCAAAGAGGCGCGTTTCAGTCAATCAAACAGCCTCCGTCGAGCACGGCCACAGGCTTTCATTCACTTTTCACATGAGAGGGACTCCATTATTGAGGCGCTGCTCCTGTACGCCACTTGTCACTGGTGAACATATGTACGCGCCGCATCCTGAGTATCATTTAAAGGGCACAGACTATGGGAAGTTGGCTGTCCAATTACTCCGATACAATGAGTCGCCCTCTGGAGTTCAGCGAGTTGCTTACTTGCATGAGAAAGTGTCAATGTTTTTGTTCAAAGACTATTTGGCATGACTTCACAGGGGATCGGCTAATTTATGTGTCTCAACAAACATGTTTAATGAGTACATTATGAGAAGGAAGAAAATCTTGTTTGTGCATAATATTTTGTAGCTCTGAGAAATCTATGAATAAGATTCATCATAAAGATACTCATAGTGTGTTTAGAGAACAAAGTCATCGCTCTGTATTTAATAATAAACCCGTTGCGGCAGGATCTTCCACGGATTTTTACATTCTGACCGCCCATACAATTAGGAACACCATTGCTGGTGGGTAGAGAAACTTGGCCTAAACCGTCAGTAGCCCGTGAAGTCAGTAAGCACATCCAACATCTGTTCTAGTCATTGTCTGCGCTTTTAAAAACCTCTGTCTAGTCTCAAAAGTGACATCACCGCCTCGTTTTCCCAGGACTCCAAAGACATAGCTGCCCGCTCACTGCCTGACTCACTGAATCGCAGTCAGCGCTACAAGACCGCAGATGTTTGGAAAACTTGGACACGTGGTAGACGCATTCACGAGCACACACTCGCCGTCTTTTGGCACTTTTAGACAAGTACGGATTTACTACCATCACAATGACCTCGATGTACTACAATGCCATTGCAAACCAACGTCCCAATGTACAACTGTAGTACAATGACTACTTGCGACATTTTTTTTTTATAGAGTTCTTGTAGTTCACCGATTTCATTAGAATTGTGCATGCAGTACCAAAACGGCCAAATACGAGTAGCAATTCAGCAATGCATCCTTCTTGCGAGATAGTAGCAGTGATAAAGTTGTGTCATCTATGGATATTGTTTTTAATGCATACAGTCTTTGAAAGGAACTCCGCTGCTGCTCTGAGGTCTCAGTGAGGCAAGACTTCAACGGCAAAAAGAGAACAAACATATGAAATCTAAGGTCACAAACTGGAACTGACAAAACGGCGCAATGGGGAAATCCATCGATCCAACCATTTTCTAGCGCACTCGTGCTCATTCGGCTAACTTGTGATCTGGAGCCTATCCCGAGTGACTTTGGGCAAGCTGGATGCCCTGTCAGCTGGAATAGGCTCAGGTTACGCGCAGCCCTAATGCGGACAAGCAGCATGGGAAACTGATGGATGGATGGATGGATGCATATATATATACACTCGCGTGGCACATGCCAAAATTCTTTTGAAAAGTTTTAAGAGAGAAATTGTTTTCATTGATGCGGTTTTAGAGAACAAACGCCGATTTTGATGGATTACAGGAAGTACGCCCTGTAGACGGCTTACGTTCTGCCACTCTGCTGGAGTGCTTCCACTCGCACAGATATGTCTTTGTGGCTAACGGAGGAGCGGTCGAAAGGCGGTCAAGCGTGAGTCGATTTCAGTCAGGAGGTGCTCAAGCGTGGAAGAGTCCCGGTCACATGAGACATGCCGGCTGGACGGCTGGCTGCAGGGAAGCCGAGCAGACTGCTTAAAAAAAAAAAAAAAATGTAACACGAGACGCCGTGATGCAGGCACTGCGGGGGGTTCATAAGAGCCAACGATGAATACAGCCGAGGCGGTGCCCCCATTGAACTCACTCAAGCATTTTCAGTCATAAATACACATTCCATGTCTCGGTGCTTCGGCATTAACAAGACGCTGAAGGAGCCAGTATCGGTATCTGATCGGCCTGGCTTGACTGTGAGCTGAAGAGTCAAGCTGTCGCAGGACAAGGACAGTGAAAGGGGTACCGAGAAGTGCAGTAACACTTAATTCAACTCAAAGGAAAATCATTTGAGTTCTCGCTGGTCCTCCGCGTCGGCACTCGGGGGTCCTTATGCATAAAACATCTAAAGCGGGATAAAAAAACGCTCTCAGTTGCAGAGAGATTGTGAGTAATTCATGAGTTCTAAGCCCAGAGATTCCTTTAAGGAAGGGCTCTCTATATTGAGTGGGGATGAGGACATGTGAGAGCTGGCTGTGCTAAAAGGACTCTTTGCAGGGGTGCAAATCAAAAGTGCATTAAGTTGCCTCAAAATATACTAAAACGGGCTGTGTTGAAGTCAACATAGCCCAAAACACTTGTCATCATTCTCAAATTTAACTGATGAAAATCAGACTTCTCATTTGTAAGGGCTTCAAGTCAATGTGGATTTTACATTTAATACAGAAGCGTGATTAAATAAGACCAAGTGTCTGCCAGCTCTCTGTCCTGTAGCAATTTGAGAGGGTGTAACTAAGGGGGGGGGGGGGGGGGAATAGGAGTCCTTTCTTTATTTTTTAAATTGGTCTATGGGACGCAAATGACTGAGACCTATTATTTGTGCCTCGCAACAAGTGGCCGCACAAATGCAAACATGCAACATGACCATGAAAATAAACCGGAGAAAACTCTATCGGAGTACTTCTTCAATTTTATTCAGTCATGAAGTCTTATAACTAATCCATAGACTTTGTTGTGTGATTTATAAAATTGCTGCCGGTGATGGATTTAAAAAAAAAAAAAAAAAAAAAAGAAAGCAGGAAAGCCGATAATCCTGAAAGAGAGAACTATAGATTTCTTGGTGGGTCGTCTACCTAAGTGGATGTCGCCCTACCAATTTGTCTCAAGATGGTCACACCTGATAGCTTTGTTTGCACCTCCCAGGCACCCACTTTTGGGACTTTCCACCATGCAGTTAGAACTGAAAGAGACTTTGAGAAATGAGAGATGGCTTTAGCTATGTTATCATGCCAAGAAAATTCATACCATGAATGAACCCACCAATGAATTCAACAAGGAAGAGGGACATGTTAAACAAAGGACATTTACCATTTGATTATGTCCGTCCTAGGAGGGATCTGTTATTTTGCTACTCTTTATGCAACTGTTGACAAGGCAAATCCAAAGTTACATCTTGTACTAAATTGTACTGTAAACGGAGGGCTAACTGCACCACTGTGGCTCCCATATCCCCAATGATGTCAATGTCTCATAAATAAGTAGCTAATTCTTTATAGGAGTTAGCCACACATATTCAAATCTATTGAACTGAGATGTTGGTCAGAGTCATTTAAACAGTTCCTTTGTTCAGCCTCTCTTCGCCGTGACCACATCCTTAAATAATAAATAGCTCTTGAAGATGCATGAGGTCCTGAGCATCTACTTAGGAAAGGCTTTCCAAGTTAAAGATTGTAAAGAGGGGAGCAGCATTCCTCACTCACTGTATATTATATCCGAAGCTGCGTGAAATGATAAAACTCCACAGACACACTATTGCAACATTACTGTGCAAGCAAAGCCTAATGGTTGAAAAAGGACAAAGGAAGAGACCAATCCGAGGGAGAAGAGATAGTCATGCCAGCACCTCTAATGACTTCACTAATGCAAACAATAGCATTGCGTTTGTCAAGTATATAAAAGCACATAATCACCTTTACGTAACCCCCCTGACTCTTAGACACTCCTATTCTCCTTGTTATCAAGGTCACTTTCACTTGACCGTGCCATTCTTCACTCACAATATTAACAAATGGACACTAATGTTACAGCCTGAGAGATGATGGAACACTACTATCGCTGATAGATGCACCACAGTGTCTGTGGAGGTTAAAAGCCACATGAGAAGCCATCCGATCCATAAACCTGCACTAAAAAAAAGAAAAGGTCAAGAGCACCTGATTGTAAGTTGACAAATATATCACAGTGTCCTTGGGCTGGACGGGGTCTCGGTGTGCGTCAGTGATGCAAATAAATAAATAAATCAATAAATAAAAGACATAAAACCAAGAAGAGGCTATGTAGTATGTCTGTGGCAATAGAGATGCTGCTTGGAGTCATACTGTATCTTTGTTGCAGGTAGGGCCAAACAACAACAAACTCACTTGTTCACTCGCTTTCTAAAAAAAAAAAAAAAAAAAAAAAAGTCAGTACGAGGCCTTTCCCAAACAGCTTCATTGGCTCTCAATTGGGGCTGAAACAATGAATCGAATGTCTTGATTATGAAAAACGTCGAAGCAAAATCTCTGCCTGGAAGCTTTGCAGTGATCCTTTTTCCACACGGACTAATGTTGCCGCACATTCATGCATGAGCTGCTACGGCCATAACTGAGGCCCAGACTGGCCAACCTGAGCTAAGTTCATCACAAGGCCAGGCCGCGCCTTTTAAACACACACTCAAAGTCACAGAAACTACAGTGTAGGACATGTGCATGATGACTCTAAGCGAACAAAAACAATACCTGCAACTCACATGCATATTTTGCAGTGGTATTATTGTTTAACAAAACACATTTTACAGGATAACTTGAATAACTATTGAGATCATGGGTAGAATAATCAATTGTAAAAATGTCACAGCTGCAGTTCTACACTCAATACAAAACGTTGTCTATGTCGTGCAGCTATTGCAGCATTAATGTACAAACGGTCATTGTCCTGTTATAGAGTCAACATGATTTCACTTTTTTTTTGTCCTACACCCAACACAAAAATGCACCATTCCTATTTGCAGCCTGCCAACATGTTTGTGGCAAAAACCTCTCCATTGTCTCTGCAATTGTCCGCTATAATTACTCACGCTTGTATTTATAGAAATGCAAGCAACAGTTTCATTTTGCTGACAAACTCATCATCATCATGTGAATTCATTGTGCTTATCTGGGAATGTTCTAAAGACACAAAGTGGCAGTCAGTGCGTTACGCCTGGGGACGGGCGGCTGTGGGGTTGGGGGGGAAATCACAGGAGAGCCAACATGAAGCATTTTACGACGAGCCTCACAATGTGTGCCGCTGTGCGCCTGACCTTTGGACCCCTATTGGGCTTTTATTGTCACTAATTAGACACTGTGATTGGAGGATAATTAAAAAAGCATGCTGCTTAATACCCAGACGGGTGCCGACTCCCGCTCATAATTACGGATACATTTTCCAACACAAAGCTTTGTAATAACCCAAATGGTTTGCAATAACTTCCTGAGAGAGGAGCACCCCCCACCCCGCCCCACTTCAATCGAATCCTCCATTTCCCCTACACAACAACACAGCTTTAGCAACTACACAGGCAGAATCTTTTCTCCAGAGAGGGAGATAAACAACCATAATACGAGACTTAATGATATACTTACATGCGAAATCTGGATTTTTTTCTAAAAGACATTTTGTTTACTCGCGATTATCTTAATTACTCTGATGAATATAATGTGCCCAAATCCCCAAACAGCATTGTAAAAAAAATGTCTGTTTCTCAGTTTCAAGTTTCAGGAATACCTTTTCAAAAGTGCTGATGATGGCTGACGACCAGACATGGGAGTACCCCACCTCTCACCCAAGGTCTGCTGAGATTGGCTCTAGACAATGATGACGGGCACGATAGAAAATGGGTGGATGAATATATTTTGTGAGGTTGTTAGAGGCCAACATTTTCAGATTAAACAACCCTCCTCATTAAATTACCCTCGTGAAATTGCTGTCAAAATGCACCGCTCAGCATCTTCTTTGAACAACTATCACCAAATAGTTTATGTGCAGGAGCCTGAGTAAACATTAACTCGCACCGATTTTTACAGCACATCCCGTGGCGAGGTGAATTGTCTCATCTAGACCTCCCGCGGTGCTCTGAACCGAGTCAAAACCATCGGCTATACAGGAGAAAATACTGCACAGTAGTAGAGTCAGCATGTTTAAATTTGCGTTGCAAAGCATAAATGTCTCATACAAGGTGAGTGAGAGACGTTAGAGGACTGCTGTCACAAAAGATATATTTCAAACCCAAACTAGTTTTCCCCTCTACTTAGAAGGGTAAAAAAGGGGGGCTACTTAGAAGGGTAAAAGTTGCAGTTAGTTTAAATGTCACATCGGTCCTGGAACTTTACTGACAGACCTCTCATATATCCTACACAAAAACGACAACAAAAAACTCTACTGGGAAACTTGGGTTTTACAGTGGCTAATCTACT
Source organism: Filicampus tigris (assembly GCF_054856515.1). Taxonomy (NCBI): domain Eukaryota; kingdom Metazoa; phylum Chordata; class Actinopteri; order Syngnathiformes; family Syngnathidae; genus Filicampus; species Filicampus tigris. The sequence continues at coordinate 3,310,600 of NC_141238.1, read as the reverse complement.
TTATGGTTCTGAGCAAAGTTGAGGTCAAGGCTCTAAAGTTCTTCCACACCCAAGCCAAGGAGGCTTTCCAGTTGATTGTTCGAAAAAATTCAGGGAGGATTATGGTTACAGGAGGGCATCACATTGGGGTTTAGCGGTTAGGACGTCAATCATCTGCCAATTCTAGGGCTCAAACTAGAACAAATGTCTTTTTCAAATTTTCCATTGTGATTCCTTTTTCTACTCCATTCTGTTGAACAACATCCAAATCATAATTCGAGGTCCAAGAAACGACAGTAATGACTAGTTGTCGACTAATTGTAATGACATCCTTGCCTAATAAGCCGTACGTCAAGCATTTTGGAGTGGATGCCATGTCAAAATCACTCGGGTTCTTTCAAAGCACACGCAGTGTGTTTGCGCGCTCTCCTTTCAGTTGGCGTCATCTCCTCATCCCTGTGCTATTGACACAGCAACTTCATCTACGTCAGTCGGTGTGTGCCTAAACTGAGCCTTTCAAGAAGAGCAAGTGAGTGACCCGGAGAGAGTCGAGTGGAGTGGAGTGGAAAGCCCGAGTCAGCAGAAAAAGGGAGGGTGTAAAATATCTAATGACATTCTGACAAAGCAGGGGAGTGTGTTACTATGTTTGCGTGTGTGAGTGAGTCATGGCTGTACAAGGCTACAAAACCAGCAGCATTTGAGACAGTCTCTCACACTTTGCATGCCATCTGAACACGGTGTGGGAGACAAATAAAGATAGCTTGTGAGGCAAGAGCCCCTATCCAATCACAATTGTCAGACATAAGTACTTCTGTTCTAAAGTTATCCATCCCACACTTTGTGGCGGCAAGCATACTATATGTGATCATTAAGTGCAATTACTGCTGCTCGGGCTGATTTGTTGTTGTGGAAACAAGTGCCCTTTTCATAATGTCTCTGACATTTCAGAATACGATTGAACAGTCCGTTAATTAACCCAGATGATGAGTACATTTTTCTTAATTGTAATAACTACGTATACAAGGCCGTTTTTTTGTTGTTTTTGTTTTAAACACACACTTGTTTGTTTTAGATGGTATCCCACCATTCTCTGGGGCGCGGCCCGTGCATGCGATAAAAGGATTTTGATGAGGGGAGGAGGCGTTCAGACAAACCTCCAGAGGCGCAGCTGGCCTCGGGGACTAAATTTGGAGGTGGAGAGGAGGAGAAAAAAAAAAAAAAAAAAAAGTGAAAGCGCTTTGCAATCCAGAAGCGAAAAAACAAGGTAGTGAAAGGGAGAAAAGATTGATTTAGATAAACCACAAAGGCAGGGTCCACCGAGATCTAACACAGTATATAATGAAGACTGTTACACAGAGTATTTTTTTTTACCTACACAGTCAAGTGGAGGGAGCTTTAAGATGTGCCCCTGTGGACTACTACAGCAAGGCTTTGAGTTATTGTGCTCCTGATTTAATCCCACAATCTTTTATTTTCATGGATTAAGTGTCAAAACAGCCACTTTTCCCACTTGATCCAAAGTTCAGTTTCACTTTTTATTATTGCTATCAAGAGCCTCACCCGGACGGCCGGGAGTTCTTGATTTGGAAATAAAAATAACTTGTTCCAGGTAATGGGTCAGCACACAGAGGAAAAACAACAATATAATCAATGATTAATAAAAGAGCCATATTTCATAGCAGTGACAATCAATGATGATATCCTTTCTTAGTACCTTTTCGATATCAAACCCAATCAAAATGAGAAAAAAAAACAAAAAAACAGGGTCAACCAGGCCCTCCATTTGAAACATTATTCTCAGCGTCAGCTTTAATGATAATCGTGTGGATTATATGGGTGTGGGGGAGAAAAAACACTTCCGCAAAGAAAATAGCAGTGGACACAACTGTATGTCAATGCAGTTGACATGGGAAGGCATGCCATTGATTTTACAGAAGCACACACTCAGCCACAAGAAGAAAAAGGGGGCTTCAAACATCCAGAAGCCCTTGAATGTGATCGAAGGGTCAACCAGACATCGTTCGATTGGAAAGTGCGAGCTACACTTCTAAGGTAAATCGAAAAGACATCAGCTGCGCAACAGTGAGCATCAGAATGAACCAGTTGCTCGGGGGGCGGCTGGGCCAAACCCACACTTAACTTCTTTTTTTTTTTTTTTTTTAAAGGATCGGTTCACCCGCATGATAAAACCAAAACTTTTTGATATTCTATTCAAAGTTCTTGTTTGTGCTCTGCTACATAATTAGAAGGCCTTCTTCGTGGACATTTTCACAAATCCCGAAGTGTATAGTTTGGTGAATGTTTAGAAAAAAGAAAAACAAAATCTTCAAATACATATCTGAAATTAGGTTCTAAATTAAAAAGGTCATCCATAAATAAGAAAGTCTGGGCATGCCAAATACTTGCACTGTATTGAATCTGTTCCTATAATACCGGTAACGGGCTGGTGATAATGTCGGTACTTTGAGCTCGCGCGAGCGTTGTCAGCTTGTAAGTGACTGTGTGATCAGAGGCCATTTTGTTTGAATCAAAGGGAGGAATGTCGCATAAGCAAACCCCAACTAATGCAAAATGCATGAGCTCCTCCGGCAAGAACAAAGTTCCTATTTTAGCACTAAATATGAGTTTTTACATCCCAAATAACCTCGTAAAGACTAGACTGGATGCAAGCCACTTGAAGATGAAGAGCCAAAGTCAAGTAAACAAGTTGGTGCGATAATTGTGCACGGGCGCTTTTAGCCCACGTAACTAACACATTGTAATTGGAACAAAAATAAGAGTGGTGTCTCATCAAACAAGTGAGACCTACGCTGTAATGATAAAAAGGCCTCATAGGCAGGGCGTAGTGTATGTATACACATTCTATATGGCATATGGCAATAACTCATGCATGTATGCTTTGGATGGTGGGCAACGAGACGATACTGCACTATACCGTAATGACACACACTCATAATGGCGGTTAAAACTGGAGCATATAGTTTGGGCTTGTAAAATTAGCATGTGTGCTCATGGAAAGTGGGTGTGCATAGGGTGCATACAGCTGAAAATACGATTTCGGATGGGCTGTGTCAATTTCAAGACGCCTTTTGTCTTAACGGCCTGAAGCTAGTTGTTGCTATTAGCTCTACTGTTATCCTACTGTTAGCTGGGGAGGGGAGGGTGTGTTTGTGGAATATGAGTTCAAGCGTTGCTTACTTGCTAATGCCCCCCCAACCCCCGATCCTCACCACAACTGCATGGCGAAAGAGAAGCTGCTTCCATGTGGTTGATGAGCCTTTTCGTCTGACCTGGTCAATTGTCTCATTATCGCCACATCTTTAAACAGAGTCATTTTCTACATTAGGTAAATATGTGAGAAGATACCACAAGCATGAACAAGACTTATTTGACTGTTTTCTCCCCGTCTAGTCGTCTCTCATTCGAATACCTTCAGTGCTGGCTGCTGCAGCTCAACGTTTATGCGCTGTTAAATTATAGTGCGTTTTTTGGGGTTTTTTTTTTCCAGCGCTGCAAGTCCTCCTAAAATAGACAGCGGTGGAAATGATAGGTTTTGAGTGCCTGCGAGTTAGTGTTTGTGTGCAAGCTTGTAGACATTAAGAAAACAGCGCGGGGGCTTCTGGAACTGCCCAGTGGCTGCCTCTTGTCTTTCAGTCAGCTGAGCACGGGGACTTGGCAGGAGAACGTGTGGAAATCGATAAGAGATGGCGAACATGTGTCCCAGTCATCACAATTTAGATTGCAGGAGACAAATCAGAGGAGTGGACAGGGTGGATTGTGGAGAAACAGCCGGATAAAAAGTGTAAATAAGAGGGTCGATGACAGCAAAGTGGAGAGAATAAGAAGTTCCATCCATCCACTTTTGACAGCGTTTGTCCTCATTGGGTTTATGGGTGAAGCTAGAAGTGATCCCAGCTCACGTTGGGCGAGAGACCAGGTACACACCGGACTGGTTGCCAAAGTCGAACTTACCTTTACAAATTTACAGTAGACATGCGTGACTATTCGACTCCGTGACTGTGAAAGGGTGTGGACTAGTGTCCACTCAAAAGTGGAGTTCCCATGTGTGAACCTAGTAAGTGGTATGGAAAACGTATGGATAGATGTAGAAAGCACCGAAACCTATACTGTCCCCTATTAGCACACTACCAGTCGCAGAAGTGTTGTGTGGCTCTCAACGCTGCACAACAATTGTCACTTCACCAAGCACACTATGGCAAACGGAATGGAACCAGTACTGCTTTATATAAAATGTGTCCACGACAGGCGACAATGGCAACCGACAGAACACTGATCACTGATCAGTGGGCAGAAATGAACGATGTGCAACAAGGCCCCCCAAGAGAATGTTTAGCAGGTAATCATCAGTGCCAATTGACGGCCTGTAGAGAAATAAGTGGGTCATCAGCCGCTTCAAACTGATATCACGGGGCTGTCGCTCACGCTGAGGCTACGCTCCATTTCTCCCACATTACAAGTAACGCGCCTTTTGAGCATTCGGAATGTGTTTAAATGCGGAAAAAATTGGGCAGGAAATAGCTTCGCACACAAGCGCCACAAACTGGATCTGACTGCACTGCATTATTCTGTTCAATATGACACGACCATTGAAAGAGGAGTTCAGAACATCCGGTGAAGGAATTCTAAAAAAAAAAAAAATTATATAGATAGATAGATAGATAGATAGATAGATAGATAGATAGATAGATAGGTAGAGCAATGAACTGATTGATGAACTAATTGTTAATTTTCCCCACTGCCAAACGCCGACCCCCAATGCCTAAACCAGACACACGCCTCCGCTGTGTTACCAACTGGGCCACACCTCAGCCGGCCAGGACGTCATTGTAGTCCATACTCCCATCGCCATGGCAACCCCATCCGGCGGGCAAAATGAGCTGATAACAGCCCGAGGGGGGGAGGTGTAACATGTTGAAGCTTTGAGCATTTTAACCGCCCCCCCTCCGCCGTTTTCCAGACTTCCATAATTCTTCCTTTGCTCCCAACTTAGCTATAATAAATATTTCCACAAGCAGGTGAACATCCTGCATGTGTAGAGTAAATGAAAATGCAAGCAGACAAGGAGAAGACAGATGGGAGAATGACGCATGAGCTTCTCTTGGGGCCTGCCTGGACAAGGCGCCAAAGCTAAGAAATGAGTGATTGCAGGAAAGATATAATATCCGCTTCAAGACATTTGTGCATCAGAAACACACTTTTTTGGGGGCTATAGACAACACTTGGACAACCAGCGCCGAAGCGTGCGCAGCCTGAGAAGCCTTTATCTGCGCTGCACATGGTGGGAGGACTACGAGCTGGTAGCAATTGTTTCCGTCACATTCAGCTGTCTACAGTTGAAAGAGGAAAAGCTCTGCAGAATGGGGAACAATGTCCTCTTCATGGCACAAAAGCAAAACGTGTTCATGGCACATGCGGCTAGAGCAGGCGACAGGCGGCATTAATTGTCTCAAACAGATTAGAGTGACAGTCGCAAACGGTTGGGCGGTTAAATTATTTAAGACCCACTGCAGCATATTACATTTGTGACATGTATAAAGGTGAGAGAATGGCACATAGTCGTCAGGTGATAGGATGGATCAATGAGAATGACAATGAAACCCTTTCCGTCCCGTTAATGTTTTTTGTTCATTGCTATTCTGATAATGGGCCCATCTATTGGTTTAAGCCTCTTAAGGCGGCATATTAAGGACAATTGAATTTTTAATTGCTTCTTTACAAATAGTTGGGTCTCTGCAGTGCTTGCCCACCCATCAGGTGTGAAATTAAATGACAAAGTCAATCTTTTGTAAGCTGCCTTCTTGTCAGAATGTGTCTGCACCCAAACCACTCTGAATTTTGGGAATCGTCCTGTCACAATTCGGTGAATTTACAGAGGTGGGCATTCAGTGTCTGACCAATCCGTCCATGACAGACGCCCATTTTGCTGACGCTAGACGGGAAACATAAAAAAAAAGAAAAAAAAAATGAAAAATGACGGACTAAGCATAGACGGGGGCGGAAGTGGATTTTTGACCGTCTGTGTAATCATAACCAACGTGGTCAAGTCCCAACGGACCTCACAGTCCATTATTGACGGAGGCCCGTTTCGCTGAAGAAAGAAGAAAACGTGACCAAGACCACACTGACTATATATATACAGCAGGTGGAGGTATGCAGCAAAAAGAGAATCATCAGTTCCTCAGGGTGACCAAGTAGCATAGAAAATTACTCTGAATACAAATACAGTCTTAAAGAGAAGTTCTTATGAGTTAAGTTTTACATTTCTATTTTTATTTTAGGAAAGAGTAGTGTTCGGAGGTTATGAAATGGTATTTTGCCACCCCCCACACTCCATTTCAGAAGATGGTAGTAATGCACCAGAAGCTGTTTGCCAACCGCTAAAAGACAGAAGCAGAAAAAGTAGAAGAAGATGAAGACCACCAGGATTGTACCTTTGGCAACCATGTGACACGGGATTCTGGTTAAAACTTTTCATTTGTTTACAGCACTTGGGTCGACTGTGTTGTTTTCAAAGTGCTTCATAAATAAAGTTGGATTGGCTCGAATCAGGTATACAATATGAAAATAGAACATCTAAGAGGCTATATTCAGACACAGTAAACTATTCTATGATTGACATGGGGCCCTAATTACAAGCTTGTCACTCGGTCTACAAGCAAAAGACAACAACTAATTCCACTTGACTAAGACGTTACAGTACAGCACTGTGTTGGCGTGTACCCACTATTTGCTGAGTCAGTCATAAGAGTTTGCCTGCTCGTCTCTTGCCAACACGTCCGCTCTGACCCCTTTTGGAGGACGTCGAAGCCTCCAGCCGGGCCCGACTGCGGCACGGAATCTGCAGGGAGTATGATGCCGGCACCCACCGATCCACCGGCCAAACCAGCCAGCCACGCTGGAAAACGTGGTCGGAAAAAAAGAAACCACTGGACCGATGGCGATAATGGGAACGGTACACATATAGAAAAAGAGGAAGGGGGACGATTTATGGAAGTACTTGGGAGTTGAGGACATTTAATCCGGGAGTGCTAACCATGACAAAAATTTTCCAACATGTTTAAACGGCGCAATAAAATGTAATTTGTCACAGTATGAGATACTTAAAACCGGAAATATTAAATTGCCTCCACCAGCTTGTGAAGTACTTGGATTATTAAACAAAAACGTATGTGAGGGTAATTCATACTCAATGAAAATGCTTTCACAGTTTACCAAGTGCATGCCAAAGCAACAGGGTGTGCTATAAACCCAAACTATGAAGCCATTTTGTCAAATTGGATGTCCATCCGGATGAATTTCTATACCATTTTCACTGACTAGGGTCGCAGGTGAGCTGGATTTCCCAACGTTGAGATGCATAACCCATTCGCGATCCCTGACCATTTCCCCATTTAAATGAATGGAAATACCATTAAGCCGTTCCAGTCACACATTGGGCGCACCTTGGCCACCAGGGGGCAGGATGTTCAGACATACAGATGTAAAAGATGCTCACAACTGCTCAACTCAGATGCAGTAATATTACTGATTCCCCAGAATACAGAACAATACAAGCATCTAAGTATTATTATATTGTCTGTCTACATTGGATGTTTGGGTTCAAATATATGCTGGTTAAAAGGTTATACCACAGCAACAGCAATGCAATCTGTTAGCCTTTCTATGGCGGTGTACATTGTGTCTTCACAAAAACATCACAGACTTTCCTAAGATTAGGTTTTGTTGTTTTAAATACTCATCCAGTGCTCCTATCTCAAATTGTTGCTTACAAGTAAAAAAAACAAACAAAAAAACCCTCAAACTATTGAGGGCAGGTCACTCGTGAGCCAAGAAACCACTTCACCTGCTTTTTTTCCACATGGTCTGGTATAACAAAGTCTTTGTAGGCTAAGAGGATGTCATAACATTATGAACTGACCTCTAGTTCAGTGCAACTTTCTGCAAAACTGATAGTTTGAGTGTTACTTTTAACATTTAGTGTTGCAAAAAAAAAAAAAAAAAGTAGGCCATTTCAAACCGAAGGGGAAATGAAGACGCAGAAAAAGATAATTACAACACAGAGAAAAGAAAATGCTCCACACACCACCACCTGCAACACCAAAGCCGCGGGGCATTTATCATTGTTTAAAGAGTATCTAAGGGCTGATCAGAGCTTGTCCTTAGTGGGAAAAGTCCACATTTAGAGAGGCATGGCGACAAGGTGGAGTGGAAAAGTCGGTTCCAGCTCCTCTGTTACGCCTCCCGGTAGCTAGCTACTGTAGTTTGAATGTTTCTCAGGCAGACGTTTAATGAGACGTGGCGCTCGTCCTCTTAATTAAAGCCATGATTCACTTCTCTTGCAGCGGGCTGTCTACATCTGGCGGCTGAGGACACACGCTGTCAACACACAACACTTGCAGTGACGCTCTTTGAAAGCGGTACAGTGGAAACGCCAGGGCTGAACACAATCTTTAGCTGTACGTTGGACGACCTCACATTCCCATTTCAGGGGGTCAAAACTGTCACCTTCATAAGACCTGTATTAACTGTGCAGCCATAGCCTGAAATTTTGGGGGCACAAAAACAAAAGTCAATTCAAGTGTGAAATAGACACTAATGTCCATTCAATTTTTTCTATATTACTAATAAATGGCTTCAGGTGTAAGAAGTCAGAAGTTTGTCAACAACAAAAAAACGTTTTAGGCGGAAGTCAACCCAAACATATTTTTTTCCAAGAATATGTTCCCTGCAGGCCCACTAGTAGAAACACGGCATTCTGATTAATTTTGCATTTGTGGAATATAAATTAAGCAGAAAAATGCACAGGGGATTAACACTTATTCCACAAACGTAATATTAATCAGAATGCCCTGTTTCAACTAGTGGGCTTGCATAGAACACATTCTTGAAAAAAATGTTTGCGTTGACTTCACCTTTTAATACTAAAAAAAAGAAGAAAAAAAAAACCAAAACATTCAGCTAATTTACTGATTGCACATGCACAATGAAATATTTACTGTCTGTTGTAACTGTCTGTAAATGTTAAGTGCCGGTAACATTTTAATGTGAATACATAAAAGGTAGGGTTGGATGATTAAAACCCGCTGACATGTATTGATTCCAATAAGAACATGGCTACGAACATAAGGAGCTAGTTTACTGCACAAATCATTCTACGCCGTCTATAGCAACTTTTCTTGACACTCCTAGCACTTATTTTTCAAACAAACGACACACAAGTTTAATTCCCACTAAGAGAAATGTATGGACATGTTGGAGACTTGACACCAGGTAAGTTCTTCCAAGCTGACAATATTTCCACAGGTCGCCTTGCCTCACCTGTACAACTCTTCATGAGAAAAGATCCATGCAGTTTGACGGCTCATTTGAATACATTTTTGCACATTTAAAATGCTAGTTTATCAAAGATCATGTTCACAGTACATTCGTTTGACAAATGGGATATTTTTCAAAAGTGCAAAGACTTACGTTCACATAATCAGTTAAGAAAAAAGTATTTACAGGTACTTCTACGGAAGATGATCCCTGGGATAGGAAACAATGGCTACAAAGCTTGTTTGGTATTGGCATGTATTGGAGCAAATCCCAGAATGGGAAACTTTCTTGAACATTACAAATCACCGTAAGCATATACGTGTTGAGGCACAAAAGTAAACAACACCCCCCCAAAAACAGCTACGCACATGAGCAGAATTAGTCGGTTCAAACTCACTGAACTGAGGCTTGCATACGTCTCGGGTGATGACGTTTCAACTCAGAGAGTCATTTTGCGGAAAATGGAATTTCGAACTGCTTGACCTTGGAGGAAATGCATTTTGTAGCGCTTCCACTGTAAACTGTTCTCCTTCAAAGACATATGGAGCAGTTGTGCGCACACACAAACGCTCCATCCTGCCCACCCACACCTCCAGAGGTAAACACTGTAAGATTGAGCAACAGAGCCATTCGCCAGTGGCTAAAAATAGCCCGCACCCTCCTGCTTGGCTGTTATTAATGCCTTAATGTAGCTAATGGACGACACTCGCACCCCTTTACTTAGTTCTCGGGGGCGAGGACCTAACAAGGGAATCAATATTTATCGACGGGAGCTGTGTGATTATATTCTCATCCCCAAACCCCTCCCACCGCTGCTGCCGAGATTGCGCATCTAAGTGACCGCATGGGACCTTTAACCTCCTACAAACACACACACACAGACACACGCGCACACAGGACAGCAGTGCAGATAAGACAATATGTCTCAAATTCAGTCCTGCCATAAAAACCTCATCAGATGTAGTCAAAAATATCACATAAGTGAGTACTTGATCGTTATGAATTGGATAGAAATGATTGAAGCGGCAATCGCAAATCTCTATAGGAGGAAATAAATATGTACACCCCAATTTAACAACTGGGTCTTTTAGTATCGGTCTTAATGACACGATGCATCTTGGGAGCTCATTAGTTTTCAGTTGTCACAATAGCCTGCTTTGAAGAATAAACACCGAATGAGTTCTGCGAGTTCCCTGCAGTGATTCGAGGGGAGATGTCCAGCCTTTTGCGCCGGTGTGCAGAGAAAGACTCACAAATGCATCATTTATCAGACTTCAAGGCAAGAGAGTCACACTCGGGTGCGAGCAGAGAGAGCAAGCTAAGCGCAAATGCGGGCCACGAGGACTTAGCAATCACTTGCGAAAAAACCTACCCGGCTAAAATGAAGTCGAAAAATAGTTTTGACTCTATTCAGAACATTTATAACTAACCTTTTTTTCTATAAAATCATGTTTTTGTATTTTATTGCCTGACAGCAAAAGAACAGCCATCAAAAGCAATTAATTAATATGTGCTTCGGTCTAACCACTGTTTGGGAAAATGTGCATTAAACAACCAAATCTGCATTTTATGAGGTATTGGGGGCAGATGCTGAGGAGCAGATTGCACATCGCTGACTCCGCAAATTGCCATCATTAATGTCACCGCTTCTGATGTACTGAAGACCATCCCCCACCCAAAAAAACAACCATCTGGTATTTAATGCCTGAATTGCACAAGATGTCACAAATTAGTGCTTTAAGATGAGAAAGTCCAATTTTTTCATACATCATTGTAGATGCATGCGAGATGGTAGATTTGCAAAGATTTTACAGTATGACCTTATTCAGACATAAGGTGCTTTTATTGCACTTGGTAGTTAAGGTGACACACTTCACAAATCATAATCACATGATCGCTGTTGTGTAATTTCCATTGAGGTAATTTATGAGCTCATTTAATAACCGGAGACAAACATGAAAAGTCACATTTATGTTGGAGGAGCGTGTCTAATATGCTCTTGCTTGATCTTTGATAATCTGCATGGATTAGTCATGAATGGAGATGCTGGAAAACTCACGAGTTCATCCCTCCTCATTGTTTATGAGTTTAACTTGTACCACTGTATTCCTTTCCGCTGCTCGAAACATTGAGCCTCTAAAATCTTTGCACACAAAACCACTGCAGGCATTCAATTAGGATTTTTTTTTTCATTAAATGATACAGTTGGTTGTTAGATGGTTAAATGTGATTACTGTCGTGTCGTCCCATGTTTGATGTTACCGACCCAGGCTGACCCTGCCTGTCAGCTACAGCTGACGATGCGGCAACGGGGCAACGAGGGTGAGGAATTTCGAGTTTCCCGTAGAAATTCCACGGGCGGAACCTTTCATTCTTTCCCAAGACGCGCTCATTCTTTGCTTTCAACCATCGCAGCTTTGTCACCAAAACCTCTGAAGGATGTTAAACGCCAGCACCATGTGGCGTGGCTGCGTAAAGCAGAGCAGATTTGCAGCCTCAGCACGCGCGCACGCACAAACTTCAAAAAACTACCCCAGAGGCATTTCATAGGGAAACCAAACAAGCGGCGCTCACAGAACACTTCCTTATTAGCCCTCAAAAAAGGGAGAGGGAGAGAGCCCTCAGACTTCGGTCGCGGTCACTATGAGTAACCTTGCAACTCAAAAGACACTTCCCAGAGACAAGTTGCCGGGCCACGCTGAAAAGCAGTCAACAGTCCAACCAAAACAAAGTAGCCCTTTGGAAAGAGAACAGGACAACCTCCACTCTCCACCCAGTGAGCTGCATTCCACCTGGAGCCAATTTGCATCATCAGCACATGAAGATCTTGTCTACGCTTTCGATACTTGTTTGTTGTGAAACAGGCCTCCTGCCACCTCAGACGCATAACTCACACGCTGCTAGGCGTCTTTAATTCATGTTTTTTTTTTTTCCTTTTTATTCCACCGAGATCAGATTAAATGCAAAAAGCGTGGAATTGTGCTATCGTAGCATGGAAATAACAGCGGCCGCCCGAATACATCATTTCAGCTGTTCGAAGGGTAACGGATGGAGGAAACGTATCAATTTAAGCAATCGGGCATTGCCAACAACATGTGAATATGCGTTGTAAAAAAGCCACCATTTCCCCATGATAAAAAAATGTCATTGTGAATTGAGACTTTAGTATACATAATGAAATACAATCAAACAGCAGGTGGGCATGTGATTCAACCTCCATTCTAGTACAAACCCTCCAGGCGTCATTTCATTTACTGTACGGACCACAATAGCATTAAAACCAAGGTTCAGAACATTTTCCATCAGATTGAAAATAATGAATTAGTGGTCCGTTAACTGATCATTAATTCCATTGACCCCTACCCCAATTCATTTGACTTTGTAACTGCAGAAGACCCTGCAACAATATATTGGATTACTACGGGTATCCTAGTCTCAAGGAATATTTGGTTTGGACAACATATCATTAGCTCTGGTTGAAAAGACAGTTTGACCTATGCCCTGGGCGTATAATTACCGCGACCACATGATGACAACCTTAGGCATACTGTGCATGTATGATGGAAGTTCTGGCAACAGCCATGTTTCTAACAAATCCAGCTAAGCCACATGCAGTAGAATGAGTCTGCTAGTGGATTTACACTGACTGAAGACAACGGAGGTATTGCGCTGTGTGCGATGCCACGTGCCTTCTTCTGTCACTTTCAACAAGTTGGCGGTCGCAACCCCCTAGGTGAGCCCTGGTAGAGCGGCGAGGGTTTACACTGGGAGGCCAGAAGGCATGGCCAGCCCTCTTAAACATGCCTCAACCACGGCGATGCTGGCCCAGGGACGTTATCTGACAAACAACAACGGTGCCTTGTCCGTAAGCGTGTCAAGTATCCCCCTTGTGCTGTGGGGACATTGAAAAAGAATGTAAACCAACCATACAACTCACTCTAAAGGGAAACTGACAACACAAATGTGCAGTCAACACACTCAGACATGAAGGTTAATAACTAAAGGATTGAAACTTAAAGGGGATAAAATGGAAATGAGTCATTTTAATCACTTGAATACAAATAGCTGTGTCTCTAAAGGGCCTGCCCAGCCAGTAAGTGTGAAATTAAAAAACAAAGTAAATCATTTTGTGAAGCGCCTATGAAGCCCCAACTGTTGTTTGCTGGCGTTTTTGCTTTGAGCTGCGAGCCAACATTTGCATTACAAGCGAGCTTCAGGTACACTAGCGCTCGGAAAAATGGGGGAATATCAGGAAGGAGTCTCCGGAAGTCACAAATACCACAATAAAAAGTGCTTAAAGTTGTTGCTAGTCGTTTGAAAATATAGTCGATAGAGCGGTGGTTCTTAACTGGTACTGAACCCCACAAGTTTCGTTCATTCATTTTCCGAACCCTTGTGAAATGTGTCTTGAACTCCGCTGAACCCCTGAAACTGACTGAAGGAAACACTGGGGTTCGAGCCGACCCAGGTGAAGAACCACTGCACTAACGGGATCGGAAAATTCCTTGCTTTGTCACAGTAACAAAAGGCATACTCTGCGTTTACACGACAGGCCTGCACACCCAAAACCCAGTTACCAGAGTGAAACAAACGGACATTAAGTGTCCTGTAATCTTTATCCTTTGTTTAATTTGACGGAAGAATGTCTGAGAGGTTTTAGTAAAGACACCTGGGAACTGTGAGGGAAATTCCATATGTCTTCTTTAAATCCCAAATATCCGTCTTCAAACTGCTCATAGCATCCTGAAAGGCACAAGCCTGTCATGAACATAAAACTCAGTGACCTCTATGCACGTGGGAGCAGTGCATGATGCAACGCCCATGGGGAACCTGAGAGGAGGATCCTATCGCCCAAAACTTTGAAAAATCGGATTATCAACTACTCCTATACACCGCACTGACGAACATGAGCAATTTCTTTTGGCAAAGGTAGCATATTCATAAGCTAAATTCAATCATATTGATACAGGGCCAACACACAACAAGCGCTACCTCTCAAGGCACTTTTGATATGGATCAGATCCAGCACCACGCTGCTCACATATTAAACAGAAGCGGCGGAACACCACATGAGAGAGTGCCTCGGGAAGGGGAAAAACTCCCTTCTATGGAAGAAAATCTCGACAGAACCAAGAGTCAGTGCGAGGAGGCCACTTGACTACATTTCCTTGAATGACTACAGGGAAAATTATTCATAGTCAGACAACTCCATTCATTCCACAATTGGGCAACTGGTTTGGACTGGTTTTGGATGACAGACACAGGCAACAATTGCCAACATAGACCGAATGCTGAAATAATAATCAAAGAACTGCTATCCATCTATTTCTACAGTGCTTGTCCTCATTTGTGTCTTGAGTAACTGGAGCTTACCCCAGCTTGACAAAAAATGTGGGGTGCACCCTGGACTGGTCGCCACGGTGACCTAGTGGTAAGCACCACTGCTTCACAGTTGAGGGGTCCTTGAATGGGTTTTGCTACCTCCCATATTGCCAAAACATGCATGCTAATTAAAGATTCTAATTGGTGTGAATGTTTGTTTGTCTAAATGTGCTCTAGGATTGACTGGCGATCATTGCAGGGTGTACCCAAAGCTCCAGCTGACCCACAACCCTAATGACGACAAGCACTACAGAAAATGGACGGGTGGAAGACAAGTGTGCTACTTTAGAGAGCAAACTCAGTCCTTCGATGCTTGTAGTTTCTAAAACTAAACATAAAAGAAAGAATTATGTTGTGTGTTTAGCCAGACCGCATTACTTTATCTAGCTTAATGCCAATACAAAATGAAACAACACCATCAACCGTGTCATGGTACTGTATTTGTAACCCTTCAAGCAACGAATATTCTAACACAAATGGTGAAACAACATGAAGACAGAAAATATAACAATAGTCACTGGCATATATTCTTAATCCTCTGCAAGAAATGACCAATATTACTGCAGCTCAGCAGAGATGTCTACCATCAAATCAAAGTACATTCTGTGTCTATTACACTGCCCCCCTGGTGGCCAAGGTGCACACACTAGAGAGAAGCCCACTGAACTAAAAGTATGAAATCATGATGCAAAAAATGGTACAATCTATTGAATTATTTTAACACCAAATGCTTTTATAAAGTCCTTCTTATGTCAAATACATTACAACGTCTTTGGTGATGGTGGGGTTTTTTTCCGGTGGGCTGGATTGGATGAATGCAATTTCCATTCATTTCAATGGTGGAAGATAATTTGAGATGAACGTTTTAAATTACGAGTGTGGTCAGGGAGCAAATTAAACTCGTAAATCAAGCCACCACTGTATTCCACAAGCTAAAGTGAAGGAGCAGCTGCTTTTGTTCCGCGTGGATGTGATTCACCGTGCGTTCACGGACAGCGCAAGTTTTCCATCTTGGATCCCCCCCTGCCAAGTTCTATGGTGTGCGCCCTTTTACGCATCTCTTCAGGGAAATTGAGGGGGGGGGGGAGAGAGAGATTGGCGTTTCCTTCAAGCCTTTTACAGCACACCGCACAACATGCCACCGTTTCTACCGGAGAACGCACGCCGGCATATCATAAGAAAGGGAAAGGGATAAATGTGTGCAGTGGGATCGATTCCAACACAGCGCTCGAGGAGAGAGGCGCCTGCTTCGGCATCAAGTCATATCGATTACGCGGCAAGTGCACACATTGATGGGGTGGCAAAACACGCGCGCGTATTTGGAAGAAGAGACATGGGGTCCTACCTGGTTGGAACATACTTTGGAAATAAAAGATGACCAGAATAAAGGATCCCAAACAAGTGGCGAGTACCATCCGGCATATCTTGCTCATCCTCATGAGTTCGCTTAAAGTCTGTTTCATGGCCGAGGAAGGCGAGAATAAAGAGACGGGGTGGAGGTTCCGCTCGCTCGAACCTTCCCGGTGTGGCTCTTGTGGTACTGATGAGGACTCAGGAGGACTGTCCGCCGGTCATTGAGCTAAACGCATCCTACACGGAGCGTACCATTGGCGGCCGGCGTGCGGGGGGTAGGAGGAGCTGCTTGGCAGAAGTGGACTCGATTCCGACGTTGACGAAATGAGCGCGTCCATGTGCGCTTCTATCTTTCGCGACATTATCATTCTTCACCGTTTAGGGACTCATTTACTTGCGATATTTATACATATTTTTAGACTGAGGTATTTTGATATTGCCTCACTAAATGGAAAAGACACCTAATTGATATCATTATTGCTAACGCCTGTCTACTGTTAAAATGGCGACTGTAAAAAAAGTCAGCAACTCAACAAAAGCAACACTAGCGTTGAATTGAGCTTAACTACAGGATTATTTTTTCATCCACCTCATAAGATGAATACAATACTAGTTTACCTATAAGTATACAGTATGGTTTGCTAAGGTACAGTATACATATCCAAGGAGGCTGAATGTGGTCCAATGTTGGAGTAGTCAAAACCAAAAAGGTGTCTTGTTATTTACAAGGGTTATAGGGACCAAGGCTCGATGCAAAGGCAAAAAAAATACTAATAATTTTTAACTCCGTGATGAATAATCGGATTGGAGCCGTGCTATTCCACGAATAGCAACAATCTGCAATTGATGCCCCCCCACAACGGTTTGTGAGTGTCTCTTTCACAAGATGGTGGGAAAGCATTTTTTTCTATTAGAGAAGGCAAAGAGCTGACTAAATGAAAATGCTCCCCCTCACTTCACATAGGTCCTTGTCATCAAGTTGCCATAACACAGCTGCAACGCAACATTGAAATGTGAAAACATGGCCTGTGCACAAAATAGCAAATAAGGTCCCCCAAAAAGTACACTTTCCAAATCAACAACATTAGAGTCCAACTGCCATTCGGAAGACATGCTGAGACAGTTATTCCAATTCAGGCCATGGTTTACTGTATCCCGTCTGCGATTGCTGCTCATTGTGGTAGTGTAAGCACTAGTGACAGAAATAGCAAGCGGCAGCAGACAATGACAACCCACACACATTTTTCTTCAATTTTCCCTCTTTCTACTATGTTGTTATATGTCTAAACAGCCACAGCTTCAACTTGATTTCCATTGGCACACACAACTACAGTGCCACCAAGTGGTAACAAAGTACCCAGGCAGTGATGAATGCCATCTTTATGGAGCATCTTCGTATACAGTGGTGCATTGTAATCACATTATACTCCAGTGGCATTCTCAGGCAATAAAAATAATAAGAAAAAAAAAACCAAGCGGGAAACGTGGGGCAATCGCTTATGTACACAAGCCAACATCGTCATGGGAAATGCCACGAAGCGAAGGAGGTCCGCAGATTACATCTGCCTGATATTGATAAACACTGCCGCAAAGGCATGAGATGGATGGGAAGCTCAGCGTCACTCTGGCAGAATTAAAATGAGGCCCTTGTGTTTGTGGCCCACCAATGTTACAAATGCGTGCGTATGTGCATAGCTGAGGTGGCCGACAGGAAAACATTCAGGGTCAGTCCTTTAAGAAATACATGCACTCAAGGTGGAGCGGAAATAGGACACAAGTGGAAAGGCAAAGAGCACCTAAGCAATGCTGGCCTAAGGGCTCGGTAAAGAACAGACATCGACCTATTAGAGGAGGATCATTTACAGAGTCCACAATCACCATTTAGTTCATTACATGAAATTAAGTTCATAAAACCCCCGCGGCTCGGTGTGTGGTGATAACGGCCTGGGCTGAGGCTTATCGCTCTCCTGTGGCCTTTTAAATGTCAACCGGACCTTGCAGATGTAATAGAAGGTTGAGTACTGCCTCACGCTGAGAGATCAAATGTAACACAGCGGAGTGAGTTAGATCATTTGTGAAAAACAAAACAAAAAAAACAAGGATGAAATCAAATCATTGTTTCGCTAAGTGGAGTTTGGACCTCCATCAAGGTTGTACTTTGTACGTAGCCAGACACCCACGTCCCGCTAGCACTGGCACAAGTGGCCGTTTGTCACGTGAAGACATCCGTAGACAGTCAAGGTCACCAGTTAACAGCATGCATCGCGGAAGCTATTACCGGTTACCACGGCAACCGTGATTGATGGGGCCAACCTCAGCACTTTCCCATACAGCGTGTTCACCTTGGGTCAATGAGGTGCGCAGTGGGAGCAAGAAGTCCTGGCCTGCATTAAAATAGTCAGAATTAAAGTTGGCTTTGATACCTTTTGGAGTCACTCAATAAAAGATCCAGTGACCTCAATTTAAACCCTCACTGAATGCCTTATTAATTACATTTTCAACGGGGTCCTAACCCTTTAAATGCAACATGGGCTTAGCAGCCACACAGCACACAGGTACTTTTGCTCTCTCTATATATCTATAGATATAAATCTTGAATAATTCAGCAGTGCGACTGGGAAACTCATTTGAATCCACCGCTCTGACATTGACCTCGAAGTTAGCCACGCTTCCTCAAGGACTGACAACATTAAGGACCTCAGACAAAGCAGGTAAGCAGTCTCACCGTTTAATTCAAGCTTATGTTCTAAACATGCTTACCATACAATATTAAAATTGATCTTCTGTGAAGAAGATGATAAGCGTTCAAGTAAGTACTTTGTAGACTCACTGGTCACACCACAATGGTTACGTTGCAGAACGTCTTGACGTTTTTGCCACATTTCTCCAAACATGCCCTGAATATTTTCATTAAACCCCAGTTTCAAATCAAGGTCTCCCCCATTACACAAGGGCCTTCCTTCCCTCTTGTAGACACTTCACTCATCTGCAATTAAGTAAACTCAACTGCCATACAGCACAGTAATAGAGACAAGCAGAGACTTACCTTGTTGAGAGAATGCTGATGGTTATATGAAGTTTGCATATTTTCCTTCCACAGCAGGCCCCCAGTCAGGAAGTTCAGGTTGCACAAAATTGCATGGTGGTAGAGGGGACATGTCGCTGTCAAGCAAGATGGAAAAGTCAATTTGGGCTGCACTGAAAAGGCCAGGGTGTTGTTGTGCCATGATGGATCTGTATGTTAAGATTTACAGCACATTTGGGGGAATCGGCTATCTGCTCCATTAGTCCCCATCTGTTCAGGGTCAAGTGAGTAGCAGTTGTATATAATCGATGGAAGACACCTGTGTGTGTGCGTGTATGCATGCCTATTTTGTATATACAGTATACAATATGAACCGCAAATCCACTGAATAGAATTTATTGGAGAAAATCCCAATAAACATTCATAAATAATGACTACTAGTTTTTTTTTATTAGAAATCTCTCTCTCTCTCTCTCACACACACACACACGCACACACAACAAATAAATAAGCGAAATGCTACCTATAGGTCACCCCCAGGATTTTAATAAGTGCTAATCTCACGCTTATGATAACACATTTTCCCAACATAAGGCTTACTTGGATGTTTCTTGGTTTTTGACGCATGTAGTTCACCATCTCGCGACTGAAACTTCTCTTTCACGCTGCTGTAGGCCTGTGGGGGGTAAAAAAAAAAAAAAACTGTTGTTTGCCAATAGAATAAATGGAAATAGGCTAATTTTAAATGTAAAAAGTCGCGGGTATATTTTTGGGGAGTAGCGGGTTAATTTGAGAAGAACATGTGTTTTAATGAGAGAACAACATGTGTTTTAATTAGAGAACAACATGTGTTTTCAATTAGACCTCCGCTTCCGTAGAAATGGTGTTTAACTATCCTGAAGGCCTTGAATGTACAGTACAGTACTGAAAATTTTAAGTGCTTTAGTATGGTGCCATCTTGTGGTGTAAAAGTAGACATAGACGAGTTTGAAAAACGAACTTGGCTAAAACAAAACTGTAGTTATCAAAGTTTTTTAACGACTGTACTCATCAAAGTACAGTCGTCAAATTTTCGCCATTTTCGTTGCTTTCCGGGGAGCACAAGCCCATCTACTGATTAACAGTTGACCTTTCTAAACACTTTTCACTTTCAATTGGGTTGTTTTAGAGAGGAAATATAAAGTTAGCAGATAAAAGTGCATTAGATACAGGAGAGGGACATAAAATACCTCGGAGTAGAGAACTCGTGGATGTGGAAGACAAACCGCCTGCTGCTGTTCAAATAGCGATAGTGGGAGGGTGAAGGCTACCTGTGGGGAGGTGCATTCGAACTCTGACGTAGATGTCAATTAAAACGTCAATGCGATGCTAAAATTGAATATCATAAGATACATCAAACGAATGTATTGTTGTGGAATCAATCCTTGTAAGAGCACGCCTTTTACGTTTAAAGATAAACGCTTCTGTGTCGGGTAATTGTCTAGAATTGAACAATACTTGTGACGACCGAGTTTGCGACGAGTCATTGAAGGCAGCGTGACGCCCTACTGGCCAGAGCCGGTAGCGCAGCCGTGGCTCCGCGCTGGGACTGGTCCTTTCGCAGCCATTTTCTGTCCAACCAAACAGCCGTCTCAGGAAGGGAACCAACCAGGGCTTCATTGCAGGTCTGTGTCTGGCTCCGGCCAATGATTGCTAACCGATTCCTCGTTAGCTCGAATGGAAATGTCCGTCTGCCGGCTCTTTTTTTTATTTGCCGTCCACTCGTCAGGAAGTATCTCCCCGGCGAAACTTTTTAATTGTCGGTTAAAACGATTCGGGCCGCCGCCACGTTCTCCTGCGACAAAGAAACAGGGCCGACGCTTTCCCTACGGTGGACGTGATCTGTCCATTAACTCAATGAACGCCGTGTGTGTATGCGGGTTTACCTACCGAAGGTAACGGAAGGTTGAATTGCCTTATTTATTATATAATGCTGCATTTACAACAGCCTTTTATTTTTAATCAGGCAAATTTCGAAAGCTACTGTTTTTGGTGTAATCGCAAGCTAGTGAGTTAGCTGCTAGTTAGCAACCCGTAGCTACACACAGAGCCGTGTTTTCGCGGTTCTTTTGTTCGTACTAATACTTTCTTTTGCAAGCCAAATGCAATATTTCAATTAATAATTGCACTACAAATGCTTACCAAATGGGGCGATATTTCGTTTGGCGAAGGGTGCGGTTTGTTGACAAGCATCTAAATAATTCATAATTCGAAGAGGCTATATTATATCTTAATTACACCCTTTGTTCATACCAGTGTGCTTATATTAATGTGTACTGGAAAGTGAATCCTGACGTTAATCTTACCAAAGCATTTGCTCCAATCACAGAAAATTTGATGCAGCTGCACCAATTGAATTGATCAATGAAAATACACAGGCTTGCAGCACCTGACAGAGAAAAACTGCAAGATATATTGACAGACAATTGGCACATTCATTTTGCGCAACCAGAACTACTACATGTGCAACAAATAATATGCTTTTATGACACTTTATCTTGCACCTTTTCTCTAGTTTTATGTCAGGGGCTGTAAGCCTTAGTTAATATTTTTATTCCTTTTGGTCATTTATTCCGTGCAGTAGTTTATCTTCTGTCTGCTTTTTCCACAAGCAGGCATGTTTTGTCCATCCTAGTTTTATGTTTTATGTGCGTTATGTTGTTCCACCACCCATAATATTCCATTCCCGCCTGTAACAGTCCTTACATCCCAGCACACTCCTCTCCTATGCCTGGAACGCTGCTAACAACCCATTCTACAGACCCACATTGTATCTCTCCTTTCTAACATCACAATTATTGTGGTTGTCAACTTCAGCGCACAACCCTGCCAGATGCCTTTAAAAAAAACAAAAAAACCCCAGCTGTATTGTATGTCAGTTGAGCACATTTAATATCTAATTTAATAATGTGCATTTGTGGTTTCCCCAGATGGATGGAGACGGTGCCACGACCGACGCCTCACAGCTGGGCATGACTGGGGAGTACATCCCTTCCTCGCACTATGTGCTGCAGCAAGATGGTAAATGCTCATCTCCCTCAATAATGGTACAACTGGCTAATACATCTTAAAGTCATATGCGGCGTGACATGGAGAGGCATCCTTCCCATCAAAAGCCGCCCCTTAGTCCTCATAAGCAGTTGAAAACATCAGGCATTTTGCTGTTGGGCTGCAAAAAGCACTTCTCTGAGGCCAGATTCACATTCTCGATACGCTTAAGCTTGCGTGCGTTTTCCCCTGACATTTGAATGATTGATTTGCACTAATGCCCATGTGCATTGAGCACCGAAGGCATTCCTCCATCCCTCTCCAGTCATGACCACTCAAACTTAGAATAACAACACTTTTACGTCAGCGTAACAGTTGAGTGGGGACCGGTTAGTCATGCCTAAAGAGTGAAATCACGCTTGGATGCTACGTTGGTAGCAACAAAGATAACCCAATGTAAAGGATGCCAGCTAGGACTGCACGAGTGTACGTTTGTAAACAGATCAAAATAACATTTATAAAAACTGTATATAGGGCTATACTGCGTGATTGTCGTATTTAAATCATACTACTTATCATGTTGTAATATGATTGCACAGGTGCCACCGGAGCTCGATACCCATTGATTCAACTTGTGCAGAATACCCTGACCTGTATAACTGAGAAGCTATAAAGACAAAGATAGGGAGAAAAAAAAACAATTGCCAAGCACATTTGTATGTTGTATTGATTTTTGTAACAGCGAGTAACAATGTCTTGGCCAATTATTCTATTAGCATAACAAAATAATAAGCGTAACCAAAATAAATATTCCCAAGGTTTTCTTTTCTTGAAGATGACCCTGACGAAAGTATGAACGACCACGACGACAGTGGCGTGAAAGAGAACTACAGGGAGCAGGACATCTATCTCCCCATTGCCAACGTGGCTCGAATTATGAAGAACGCCGTCCCGCAAACTGGAAAGGTTTGTTCCCGGGTCTGAAACGCTCATGTCACTGCGCATTCGGAACCCGTAGACAATCCATCTCCTTCCGCAGATCGCAAAGGACGCCAAGGAGTGCGTGCAAGAGTGCGTGAGCGAGTTCATCAGCTTCATCACGAGCGAGGCGAGCGAGCGCTGCCACCAGGAGAAACGCAAGACCATCAACGGCGAGGACATCCTGTTCGCCATGTCCACGCTGGGCTTCGACATGTACGTGGAGCCACTCAAGCTCTACTTGCAGAAGTTCCGAGAGGTGCGAGACAATGTGCATACGCTGCTGATTTAATTTTTTATTTATTTGAATGTAATTACTCGTTGGGCTGCAGCTAAGGAATATTTTTCGAATCGGATATTGAGTAATTGAAGAAAATGTGATTTTTCATTGTGAGCTAGTGGCTAACTGTTCGCAAGTCTGCATGTTGTGACTTGACATGAGTGCTGGTCTTAGCAGCTTGTCTAAGAATGTTTGTTTTCTTACCATTTATTCAATAAAGCGATTGAAAGTGCCCGGCAGCTGTGTCTATCATTGAGCAATTGCGGGGGCATTACATTAAATAAATTAAATGGCCTATACTTCCACTCCCCAGGCAATGAAAGGGGAGAAGGGCATGCCCGGTGTGTCTGTGGGTGAAAGCCTAGGAGAGGAGCTCACGGACGATAGCTTCAGTAAGTTGACTATTCTTTTTGTTTTTGTACCCTCATTGCTTTTAAAAGCAATTTCCACTCAACAATTTGGTCGTTTTCCTCCCTTTACAGCAAATCCTCTCCCAGCAGGAATTATAACGGCTGACGGTCAGCAGCAAAACGTCATGGTGTACACCACCTCATACCAACAGGTAAGCGTGCAACGTCATGTCGAACAGTGTGAAAGAGACTGAAAGAACACATGCATTTTGCCATATTCAAACAGTTCCCAGTTCCTGGCAAACTTAATTAGACTTCTGACGAGCTTTCATCAAAATACCCCAGGAATCAAGAATAATAGCACGCTATGTTTACTTTACACACACACACACACACACACACTGTTTTATTTAAGGCAATTCAAAATTCAGAACTCAGCTTTTTAGAAATTGGTAGATAACTCAAGCTTGACTTGGTTGTACATCACGGGTTTGAAAGCGGCAAATTTCCACCCAGTCTAGTTACCTCATCATGGGGGGTTTATTGAAATTAGCCAGCCAAGTTTTAGAATTCACAAACACATTGTTAAATACGGGCAGTTAACTAGAGATTTATGAGTTACTCTCAGCTTTGATAGTGTCATCACACTGTGGCTTGAAAGTGGTTCTGGACCTTCCTCCGGCCTAGCTACCGGGTCATTGTCAGGAAAACCGGGTGCACGGGTGGTTATTAGGTAAATAAGACAACCAACATTGAGGACGGCTTGCTCTAAAGACACGTTTTCTGAAATATTAATATTTCATACCAGATGGCCTTGCACAGAGTCAACTTTCCATAATATGTCCCCTACTTGTACTTTTATTCCTGCAGATTCCCACTGTACAGCAGATCCAGTTTTCATGACAAGGCCTTACCTCCATCATGAAAAAGTGACCTGCGCTCACCAGTTGACCTTCTAACCTGGTGCGGGGCGGAAAAGGCCATCGAGGAGGAAGGACTGGGTGCTGGCGTCTGCTGCGCACTCTTTATGTACAGACAAAATCACTACCTGTTGAGTAGAAAGTAGTTTCTAGTCCCGCTTAATTTTCGTCACATGAACAAAGGTCTATCTGTGTAGTTGTATGGTAGCAAATCTGTAGGATTTTAACCAAACTGCCTGGACAAGGTGTCTTTTTTAAAATGTTTTTTTTATTTGGATAGGCTTGTCTTCATGTGACGTAATCAGTGATCCAACTCCTTTGGTGCATGTTGATAGTGTGTTTTGATTTGATGCTTTGTTTCTTCTTCTTCTTCGATTAATTAGCCTCTGGGAAGGTGAGGTGTGAAGTTGTGGACTACCCAAAGCAAATTTTTAGCCACTCCTCTGGGAATTTACTCCAAGGTGGAGAGTAACCGGCTTTTTTTTTCGTATGTAAATTTCCCCAATTTATGCGCTTGTGTGTTCCGCAATTCATTCAATACAATCATGTGACGTGTGTAAACTTGACAGTATTTTTATTTATAGAACAAAAATGCCCAATAAAATTGAAGCTGTAATTTTCCCTTTTGTGTGTCTCATGCTTTCATCTTGTTCCTGTATTCGTCCATGTATGGTTGAATCTCAGCCCACACCTGGAAGCAGTCACACGATGCACGCAAATTGAGACTTAGGTTTATCTTGAGTATTGTGTTCTAGAGTTTGTTTGTTGTACACTAAGTATAATGACAATAAAGGGCGTTCAGATTCCGTTTGGGGCACACTTGCCTTTTGCTCTCTGAGGAGTGTATGAGCTGCCTCTATGTCGGGGATCATGATGCGGTCTTTATCCCAAGCGCTGTGGAGAAGGCAATTTGTTAGCCTAATAGCATAGGTCAATTTTAACATAGAGTCCATCAATAAAAAATGACATGCTTGATGTATTTTTTTCCTTTGGTGAGATTGTGACATGGGCTAGATATTAACATGCATGTGCATTTGGATAAGGCTCTTCTGTTTCCCTCCGGTCAGCGGCTCTCAAATATGCGCGCTGCATTCAAAGAATGATACCAGTATCAATAACCAGCATCGGCGCTTCATTTGTTCGTACTCCCGGTGCGGATACCGATACCGGCATTTTAATGCGGTATCGGGATACTTGCCGATACCAGTATCGGTATCGGAACAACACTAGTTGTTACTTAATTATGAAATGTACACAAATTCTTCATGGCACTTACACGCATTATCTGCACCTGGATAAATAAAGTTGTCTTAATCTGAATATACTAGATGGCGTGTTTTATTGGCCAATACAAGCGTATGACCCATCTAAATTTTCCCTAACAAGTGAAAATGATCAAGTGCCCTGCAGATGGGTTTAGATTTATGATGAAATGTGAATTATGTGTTGTACAATAAAGTAAATTAAACTCATGAAAATTGTTATATCACTTGTCAGGCGCAATCCTCGCACCTCCAGAATGATCATATTTAGGACACGCCAAAAAATTTGGCAATTTGGTCCAACCATTGACAATGCATACTCAAATATTTTTTTGTTTCTATTTTCAACACTTTAAACTGGTCAATAATGTGTCAAATAAAGGAATAAATAAATAAATAACACCCACACGTGTGGACTGACCAGTATAGATTTGTGAAAGAAATATGAAATTGTCATGGTTTAATTGATCAATGTGTTGTGATGAATGTGAATCTAGTTTGCGCCCAGACTGTCGTGTGTTATATTGGTGGCGACAAAATGTGGTGGTCTATCATTGAGAGGCAACCCACCTGACTACAGAGCGTACAAGCTGGTAGACCCTCTCTAGAGGCGCAGTGGTCTTGAGTGGACGCAGGAACTCCAGAGCCTGACATGCAGCCAGCAGCTCGATGGCCAGCACTGAAGAAAATACACCGCCATTTTGATACGTGGATATAATTATAAAGTATGTTAATGCACTTGTGGGGGGATGCATGACCTTGCTCTACATGCTCCACAACTCTGAGAGCTTTGCGGGCAGCCCAGCCGCCCATGGACACGTGGTCCTCTGTGGCGGCACTGGTGGACAGCGAGTCAACAGAGGACGGGTGGCACAGAGCCTTGGACTCGGACACTGCAAAAGGAAGCATTTTTAATGCGTTGAAAAATTGTAAAAATGTAAATGTTAGCAGATTCAAATGAAGACGGTACAGGGCCGAACCCAAAGCAGCAGCAGTGCAGTGTGCGATCATGAAGCCCGAGTTCAAGCCTCCATCTTTGACCAGGAAGGCCGGAAGCTCGCTGAGAGCCGGGTTCATCAGCCTTTCGATCCTCCTCTCACTTAAATTGGCCAGCTCGTGCACGCCTATGGCCAGGTAGTCCAACGCCTGAAATAGCAGGGGGAAAAAAATAGGATAAATAAAATGGAGGTGCAGCAATGCAGAGTAAAGTCAAAGGATTAGATGAGATTGAGGTGGTGTTTGGAAATGAAACGGTTCAATTACTGCCAAAACGTCATCATCACCTACGAATAACTTTATATATACACAATTAAAAAAAAGGAAATGTTTTTCCTTTTTTAAAAAAAATGATATATCAACTCAATTTTATATCAATTCAATAGTTTTCTTTTTTCAAACCCTGCCCCCCATAATTAAGGCTTTAAGAGAAACACAAGACACCACAGTGGAAGAATGCATACAGACCGAGATCGTGAAATCTCAATTCTGAAACTAAAAAGTGGACATTACCTCGCCAAGATCTAGTGCGGGAAGCCCCGTTGCGTTGACCAATTGAGCTGGCAAATCGACAAGTGGAGGGAACGGATGAGGCAAGATATATAATATTTCACCTCGGGGTGCCTCATTGTGTCCACCCACTCCCTTTCCACCATTTTGCTTGCCAACCCAAACAGAATTAGGGATTGGATGGGTCATTGGGTATGACATCATCGTACCTTAGCAGGATACTCTCCATGGAAATTCCCCCCAGATATGGTCTCCCCGCTATCTGCAAACACCAGCTGAAGTCAAGTTGAGGCTCCACCATGCAGGTTTGATTTAATCGAGTGAAAAACACTTCTACCCTGTGGACATATCGTGAATTACAGACAGACAGGCAAAACTCTTAACATATCAAGCAGTTGACTCCTCATAAATTAGATTTGAGAAAAGTCTTTTATTTAACACAAAAATGAAAATAACTACATAATATTTGAATAACGAAGAACAACAAAAATAAAAATATGTAAATGCTTTTCAGATAGGATACAGGGTTGTCAGTGGCACTGTTCATCTCTGTTGAAATGATCATCAGGACAAACTTGATGGTGTCATTCACAATTCCATGAACCTGCAATGAGTAAGAGCATGAAGCCGATTCATAGAAAAAAAAAAAAAAATAAAAATCTAGAATAATACCATACCTGTGGGATGCAACGCAGCGTGTAGGCATCCTGAACACGACTGCAGGATCTGTGACTTTCTTCAGGAAGATCATAGACAAAATCAGTATTGATATGACACAACATTTGAAATATTAGATCACAGCACTTTGGAGATCCACCTGAAATCTGGGAGGGGAAAATGGGAGAATGCAAAAGAGCGCATAGCCTCTCGGCCACTTCCATCTGTCCAGGATGTGGTCTCACTGCATGTATAGCTACAACACAGCAATATAATCAATAGTGACATTGTCGTATGGAATCGGGACATTTGCAACAGTGAAATGCAGTATTTTGGGAGAAAACTACTTGTTGTGTGTATACAAAATTAGTCTAGTGGTGGGCGATATGGCAAAAATATCATATCACGATTTTTAAAAAAATAAAATCACGATCATGATTTTATCACGATTCTTTTTTTACATTGTTTTTTTAGACTAATTTGCACATTTTCCTCACGTTAAACACATAAAACATATTTAAAATGTATATAAAACCCTAAAAGAAAAAAAAAAAAAAGAAGAGCTTTTAAGCCAGCCCAGCTTTCTGACCAGGTTTTAATTTGAATAGTGCCAATTTTTCTCAAAATGTGCAGTGAATGTAAACATAAAAGGTAACAGATCGTAAACATAAAAACACAGCTCGTAACGCGGTTCTAGTACTTTGAAGAGTCTTTTAAAGCTCTCGCTTTCCACTGTCTTAATGGGAATCATGTCTTCAGCAAGGTATTAAGTCACTGCCTCAGTTACTTCTTTACACTGCTTGCTTGTTTTTTCATATGGAGAGCCCTTGTTAAATGACTGTGTTAG
Organism: Filicampus tigris; assembly: GCF_054856515.1. NCBI lineage: Eukaryota > Metazoa > Chordata > Actinopteri > Syngnathiformes > Syngnathidae > Filicampus > Filicampus tigris. The sequence goes on along the minus strand of NC_141238.1, from coordinate 3,281,698 downwards.
CGTGGCTTGTGTTAGCTTGGAGCTAGCGGCTGCCTCTGGCTACCATGTGTCTGATCTCCGTTTGCTTTGGCTGTCTGCAAGTGATTAAACAGGTTTGTCGTGTTGCCATCTGACGTCCGAACCGAGTCGCTGCAAACTTTGCAAATAACTGGTTTGCGCTTTCTCCTCCGAGGAAAAGCCAAACCAAATCGACACTGGGGATGTGGAGTTTCTTTTTCGGGACCAACTCTGCTCCGTGGTGACTTTCCGCTATAGCTTCTCACTATTACAAATAAACAGGGAGGCGGGGAGTGTCACGTACGGTGCACTGTGATTGGTTGGTCGGGTATACGCGTCAGCGGCATCGAGCTAAACTGTATAGAATGTGCCCTGTATAGAACGTGCCCTCGGCTTCATGACATCGTCAACACGTTAAAGTCCTAGACGATCTAATATCGTCATATCGCCCACCCCTAGTGGGGTCTATTGATAATTGCCATAACAGTCTCCATAAGGAGTATCTCCATCAATAACTTGGTGTAGGAAGTGCTGCTTCCGTGAGCAAAAACCCATTTATTCTTTTTTTTCCCCCCACGGTAACAAAAGGGACAGTTTCAAGGTCTCCTGTGAACACCATTAGGACCGGCTCGTAAAAACTACATTCATGGGATGTAGATGTCCAACATTTTGCAACACACTCGAAAATCCAATGTATGTAGTTACCATGATGGAAAGGTTTGACGCTTCCTCTCAAGGCCTCTAAACTTAAGGCGGCGATGACATCGGCTTGTCTGGCCACGCCCAAAGCTCGTTCCACAGCCTCTGCTCCCAGTGATGAGATCAGCTGAGTGCCATTGATCAGAGCTATGCCCTGTTGTGGCACATTACCAGTTCAAATGAACATAAAGCAACAAGAACGTTTTATGAGGCAAATGACACACAAGGAGCTTGCTTGAACATTTCTTTCACAAGTATGTGTAAGTGATAAGTTGAGCACAGTAGAACATCGCCAAAGTTCCACCGTGAACACTTTGTCTGGATGGCCTTATAAGTGACATCGGGGGCCGGAGTCAGGTTGTATGCGTTGTGGATACAGCGACTCCTTGAGAGTGTACTCGGCTTGTATTTGTCCTGTTCAATACAAAGCTGAAAGTGCATCGGTGACCCATGTGACTCTCCTCGCCCACGTGCAAGGGCATTGCAGTACCTTCATTTCTCCAGTCAAATCAAGGTGACACTGTGCTGCATTAGAAGATATTTACACAATTTCACATTTGTAGTCTTATTCAGCTGAGCAAAAGGCCTGAAGGTTTAAAAAAAATTGTTGTTGTTGTTGTTGTTGTTGTTTTTTACCTCTTTTGGCTTCAGCACCAGAGGTTTGAGACCATGTCCTTCCAGCACCTGCAAAAATGACCCAAGATTTTCTGGTTCTTTCCATCGCACTTTGAGTTCATCGGCGTGATGTAATCGGGAAAAAGCGCAAGTGGAAAGGTCACCGCTTTGGCGTCGGCCCAGCCACTTTGTGGCGACCACATGCTGCCCTCCCCCATCAGGCCAAGGGCCAGGTGGGCCAAGGGGGCCAAGTCGCCGCTCGCCCCCAGCGTGCCTTTCTCTGGTACCCAGGACAGGCAAGATGCTGGAACACACATGCAGTATTCAAACAGTTTTAGTCCTTCGATACTGTTCAGTCCATGCTCACACAGTTATGCGCATGTCTACACATGCATCGGAGCATGAACACTTTCAAGATGGATTGATTGATGACATTTGCACAATTGTTGTTGTGGTGGTGGTCAAAAGCCCAGAAATCATGGATGGCTCAAGGATTTGTGTCTAAACCTGCTCAGCCAACCTCTGCAACATGTCAAGGCAAAATGAAGTCAGGTGAGGCTCACTGTCACATTGTCGCGCAGTACATGTATTATTGAAGTTACAGGTGGATCCGATTGGAAGCGGACACTGGCGTATAACGTTTGAGGACGCAGAGACGGCAATGTGGGAGTCAAAGGCGACGGCGTACCATTGAAGGCCTTGATGATGGCATCGAGGGTTTCCATGGAGACGCCACTGTAGCCTTTTGCCAGCACATTGATCCTCTGCACCAGCAGCATACGCGTCCTCTCCACGCTCAATGGCGGCCCCACACCTTTGCACACAGACACACCGCAAGTAAGCGAGGGTGCTGATTGGAGGAATACATTCAAGTGTTAAACTCCGGCGAACTACCGGCACAGTGGGAGCGAACGAGATTCTCTTGCAACTGCCTGCAAGCAAAAGAAAGGAAAGGATGGAACATCCTCAGGAAGATGCCTTGTGTTTACTCAATGAGTTTATGCTTGAGGATGTTTGACTCACACCAGTTGCTCATGTGGTATGACTGTGCATGCAAATTTCCCAAAACCAGTGTTGACTCCATACACAACTGGAGAAAAAATAATAATAATAATAATAAGCACTGTGAGTGTTTGAAAGGTCTTTTTTCCCCTCCCTCCAAACACTCTATACGGCTTGAGACCGTACAAAAAATACCTTGGCCTTCCTTGATAACGCCATCAACCACTGCTCTGCATTTATTCACTCTGTCCACTGCCTCTGGGGTTATCTGAGGGGAATGAGTGGAGTCCAATCAGAAATATACCACTATCAATTAGAATTTAAATAAGAATATACAATTCATTAGTAAATATACTGTTCATAAACATAATACATATCAATGTGCTGGACGCCTTCTAAAAATGTATTTTCATGTTATTGCCTGGGCATGCAAATGGCACCAATTTGGTTGAATGGCCCATATAAGCTTTACCATTTTACTTTTTTTTTTCTTTTTTTAATTCAACTGTAGAGGTTATAAGTCACATTAATGGTGATAAAGGTTTTGAAACATGATTTTACATCCCACAAACGTAACACTTCACCAGGGTAGTGAGATATGAACCCGCAAAGCATTCATTAGCTTGGCCAAAAAAATTGTAAATAAATGAGCTAACGCGCCTTTATTTTGAACAAGCCTTGGCCCAAAGCCACCAGAGCCGCCGTAGTCAGACTGTTGCCGTCCAGAGAGACAAACTGTTGAGACCCACATCAGAAACAGAATGTGATTTTCAGATTGATTCCATCTGTATAAAAAAAAAAAAAAAAAAAAAAAAAGGACACACACACCTCTGTAGGCTCCTGATAGGGTCGCCTATTTTAAAGCAAGTCAAAGAAGTCAAAAGAAAAGATGTGAAAAGAGTAACACAGTCATTCAAAGGATACACCGTTGAGGTCAGTGGAACCAAGGAGCCAATCTTGTCATCATTTGCCAATACTTCCAAAAAGAGACAAATGCTTATTTTCAATGAAGCCCTATTGTTTTGACGTGTGCGAGACACCAACCTAATTGAACAAAATCATTGTGGTCGAGGACGGCCGCCGCGCAGTCATCATGGTCAAGAATCTCGCTGCCTTGACACCTGCGCATGGAAAACTCAGACTTGCCCCGTCCGCTTTCCAGATTTTTGGCCTGACGGTAGCGTTGCAGGGCCGTGGAGCCCAGCGACCGGATAGAGGGCGAGGGGTCCCCGATGGGCACCCTAAACCAGTCACCCCGAACACAGATAGATACACACTGCATGAGGTCAAAAGAAAAAAGAAAAAATGGAGAGAGACGCTGACTGACTGACTGAACCGGTTTTGTCTTGTGCATATCACCACACCTTTCCTGACTCATTAACATCCCCTGCAAAAGTGTAGTATGTACAGTATAGTGCTCCCAGCCGATCAATACTCAGTAGTGCATCAGTGACTCGGGTATACAGACTCTACGGCATACACTCACTAGTGGTCTGCCACTTGATGTTTTTATTCATCCTTTAATTTGTCATCCATCAGCATGTGCTATATAATATTTAACCAGTCTTGTCTAGTTTGAACACTGATTTGTTGAAGTGGCATTTAACATTGTACATTCACAAGTAGGTGGACGCAAGTAACTGAAAGTAACTGCCATATTTCCTGTCGGTGACCCTCCTCGTTGCCCCCGGACAAGTCCAGCAAGTGGATTGAAGTAACTTCATATTTGTCATAGTTTGTCTCGGCGGTCCTTCCTCGTTACCGCTGGGCCACGGCCACACTTCCTCCTATACAACCACAGGAACCGCCCTGGGACTTTTTGCTCGGGAAGCCTCTATTTGCAGCTTCCTGAGCCGCACCCACTCAAAGAATAAACGGCTCGCTCCGGTGTCTCCCTTCACCGCTGATGGACAAACTACACAATGCCAGAACGTCTCACACAAAGCCAGCTGCGCATCCACCTCGTGTCCCAAGACTTTCCTTTTCCTGTTCCTTCTTTTCAAACTGTCAAACTCGGTCGGTCGGTCTGTCTGTCTGCTTGCAACCCCTTCCATCCCCTTGTTGTATTTGAGTCTCACTGTAAATAACAGCAAGCTACGTGACTGAGGTTGAGTTCTTACCACATTCATTCATGTGGACAGGGTCTTCCCCCTGAACACGAACAAATTTACCACGAAACATCTGGAAATAGCGGCAAATCTGTCAGGTCATGCGCGCAGATTGTTGTTGTCCATTAACAAAGTTGTCCTCAGGACAAACCAAGTTCAACTTTATTTCGGGTTAGTCTGTGTTAGTTGGCTACTATTTAACATGAGGTTCGATGGCACGGGTTAATTTTGAACATTTACACAACCCCAAATTAAAAAGGAACAGTCCACCAAAACGCATTTTTTCCCAATTACAAAAAAAAAATCATTACAAAGAAATAACACTATTTGGAGTACCTACTGAAAAAATTGTTTTTTATACTTACCGTATAGCTATATAGCACTCCAAGTACCACCTTCATGACCAACAATAAATGACAAAATCGTACAAGGCCCAAGTATTCTTCAAAAATGAGGCCAAGGCTTTGTTCTTAAAATGTATTTCCGATTTTGGTGAGTCATTGCCACATTATGCACAGGTTGAAAATCAACATTGGGCTCAAATATAGGGGAAAACCCCACATTTAAAATGTTAGTCAACCCCCAAATCTTTGCAACAATATGTTCGATGCGCCTTCACTAGTCCAAACATGGCATTCTGATTAATATCACGTTTGCAGAATAGGAGTTAAGAAGCAAAATCCAACCATTTTTAGCCGTTGCAGGGCCGTGGAGCCAGGTACCAGGCCCAAGTTGTCACTTTCTGTCAACTGATAATGACATCACAGTTGCTCAGGGCTCAGTTAGCGACCAATCACGGTCAGTCTGTATTCTGAAGCTGAGCCATGGTCGGTCGTTAGCAGAGCCCTGAGCAACTGTGATGTCATTTTCAGCCGCCAGCAAGTGGCAAAAGGCCTGCCCCCTGAGATTGACAAAAATGCGCATTGAAGAATTGTTCATTTTGGCTGTTACACTCACGCCAAATGGGGTAGCTTTTGACAGCCATTAAGCACACCACTGCCCCCGAAGTCCATGTTCACGACCTTCTATTTGCACCATATTTTTAATCATGTCAAAGTTTGAAAAAAGAGTAATGAGCCTACCTTGACAAAGTACGGAATAAAAAGTACATAAACATGCTTTTCAAATGTAGGCAGTCAAAGCAAAAAGTCATCAGAAAACGAAATATTTGTACTTTGTTACTTCCATCAGTGACTAAAAAAAACCCCTAACTGCTCGGAAGACGCACAATCGTGAAAACAGTAATGTATTCATCGGGTCAACCGTCTGCTGTGGATCTTGCCAACGGTTTGGGGCGATAGCGCCTGCAGAAAAGTCAGCTCTCCATGGCTCCATTCAGACAAAGATAGAGGCATCACCCTACTGTCACTGATTCCTCAGAGGATCCTCGGCCCAACAGCGCTCGCTTCTATCTGGGGAATGCTAGCCATATACGCGCACATCACCTCCCTCCTCACCTTCGCCTTTGACCCTATCTGCTCTGATGCGTGGCAACGTGACCCCAAAAAGGAGGGCTGACAGCAAAGCGGCCCACAGTCAAAGCTGAGGAAAGAGGCATCTGCTTCATCACAGAACTCCCTGACACAACGCCCCTCGGAACGCCCCCCCCCCCCCCCCCCCCCCCCAAACACACGCGCGCACTCCTTAATGCTGCACCACTTGGTACCAGGCCTCTGATAAGAAGGTGTGGAGTGTTCTGCATCCAATCATTACTCGGCGCGTCCTCCCACACTGCACATCGCAGCAAGTGTTACAGGACTGTTTGCTGATTAAGTATTTGTAATTCTCATTCAACATGTGCCAAAGCATCGAGACACTCTCACCGAAGTGCCATTGAAAACAGTTCACCTTTAACTTAACCTGTGAGAATTGTATTTATTTTTGAGGCACAACATACAACAGTGGAAAACAACATGAAATCAAATTCAGACCCTTTGTCAACAAATGTGACAAAAAGAAGTCATACATAAAAGCAGCACCAATTCAAGGTTACACTTTGTCGCTGTCCTGTGAAAAACACACATCCAATTTTGTCTTTTTTTTTTAATTTTCACATTAATGGGTTGTCTGTAACGCGTAAAAATGAAAAAGGAAAAATGGACATAAGTGTTTTTCACAGGACAGCGACGATTTGCTACTGCAAACCATACAGGTGCATATAGGTGACATAATGGGTCAAAACTGTGTGAAACTGGACTGACGGTCAGTCAGTTTGGCTACAAGGCCACACGTTGGGGTGCGCGCTTTGGTTTGACTCATACTTCTGAAAACTAAATTTCATTTAACTGTCACTTGAAACCTGCGCAATGGGTTACCCCTCAAACGGATTCATTCCAGTTGCATCCGAAGAAAATAACATCACATGACAATTGGATTGACTGCATTTTGGGGTGCATTAGCACACGCATAAACCAGTGATTCCCAAATAATGTGCTGTGCGGGACGAATGGTTGTGCAATGAGAAATGATCCAATTGCATTTCTTTGGTCCAAAAATGATCCATTTACAGCATGTAATGCAGATTTGTTCAACTCTCGACGCCAGTGACATGTAGTGACAGCTCTTCCACTAGATGGCAGAATGTGCAATTCACTCCGGCACCCACTTTTCGCGGCATCTTTGTTGGGAAACCCAACAGCCAACATTTGAAAGTCAAGTGTTGTGTGTGCTTAGGCTGACTGAATTGTTCCTTTAAGAGGCACTCTAGATGTATGGACAAAAAGTAGCCACTCTAGTCTGGACTGACTGACCAAACCTGGCTCTGGGAAAACTTCCCAAGGAACAGGACCGCTCAATTCTTTCACCCAAATCCCCTTTTGAGACATACAGTCTAGTGGAAAGCAATATGTTTGCATCTCAAAACATGTCGGGGAGTGATCCAAGAAAGAGTGGAAGGGCACGTCGGGTGTTTGAGTGATGGGATGACAAACGGAGGAAGGGAGCGAGGGAAGGATGTGTCATATCATTTCCGGAGAGAGTGAGCTTTGTGTCTCGTTTTAGTTGTGACTCCTGAGTCATGACCATTTTTGAAAACAAACACAAACCTAACATGTCAATATCAATGCTACAAAAGACAGTTCTTGTCCTCATATTAGTGGAACTGGCTTATCACATAATGATGTTGTCTTACCTTGCTTTTGCTCTTGGTGTGTTTTACTGGTGTGATGGCTTCCACTGCAGAACAGGGCAGAGACACAATAACACTGGAATCATTCATTATTATTTACTGTACATAATACTGACCAAGAAAATACAACATAAAAAGAAAAGAGAGGAACTTGAAAAAAAGCCGATTCTTAGATGAGGCACAGCTTGGGAGAGGGCGGGACTGACAAGAGCACAGGTGATCGAAGAAGAACATTAACAAATGACATATAACTCACAGTTGTAACATTTCTCTTACATATTATATATACATACATATACAGTATACACATATACATTATTATATACACATATAGACATTATTACACACACACACACACACACACATATTTTTATACGATGGAATTCTATTGATTCCATGAATAATTTCAAGCCCATTTCTTACCACTGACAATCTTTTTTTTTTGGACCCGACTTGAGGACACTGATGGAACAAAGTGTCACCCTACGGACGTCAGTGGATCTGGATTTGTTTATACACACAAACTAGTGGCATCGGGCCCTTCCCTCTCATGTCCGGCGTTGGAATTCCTCACTTGTGAGCTCAACCGCTCCATCCCGTCCAACTTTTCTGTCCTGTACCCCCCCTCGTGCCCACACCACACCCAGTCCTCATTAGCCTGCTACAATGACACAGGCATGTTAAGAATGTGGCGCATGCACATCCACACAATCCTCCTAGCACCTTCTGGTTCGTCTTGAGATCCCCCAAATCACCCCACCCAAGACTCCTCCATATCTACCCCTCCGACCAATGTCTGGTGCTCCTCAGAGTCTCTATCAGTGTTGTGAAACGGTACCAATCGCAGAGCGGTAGCATCCAAATCCGACCCATAATTTCATGCTGTCTTCTTGTTTCGCTTAGTAGTGAATTTATTGTGAGCATACGTCTTGGGGTAACAGACTTATCATTATCATGCCATGATTCAAACTCTCGGCTCACCTTTTGGGACTTGTGTTGAATTTATCAGTGGGGAATTTATCCTTTGTATATTTGTTTGTAACTTCAATCGAAGTTTGATATCAGACGTTTTCATCGGTTTTTAGGGTGAAGAATGACATTCAACATTGGGCAAGCCTTGCGTTTTAATGAATGCAAAACAAACATGTCATCATAAATAATCCCGTTTGGTTTGCTGTTTTTATGTTTACTTTTAAAGGAAGGCTATATTGCAACATTGCCTTCAAATGAAGGCAATGAAACTGGGTATCGTTCAGAACTTCTTATCCCTTCTTTTTACATCCCACTTCTAATGAAGGCACAACACGTACAGCCCGGGCCTGTTTCATGTGTGTGTGTCCATGTCTGGGGAGAGAAGTGACTGGGATAAGATCAGGGGTGTGGAAGTTTTCCTGGCCATTTCCTGCCACTACATCGGTTATTTAATAATGGCAGGGGGGGGGGGGGGGGGGGGGGGGGCAAGAAAAAGAAGGAAAAAAAGCTTCAAAGATTGAGATTTGAATGATACGAGAAGAAGTCACAACTTGGGCATTGGTGTTTCACTTTGTCCTGTCTACGTGACATTTCCCAGGTACATATTCACATATCAATTGAAAGCCATGCTAAATTTTATGGTCAAATGTGATCAATTAAGCAAAACGTATCGTCTATTTTTGAAGGCTACGCTTGTTTGTATCAGTTTTGGTCATTTGTTTTCTACTATCGCAGTTGGTATGGCTGCCCCACTTCAATTCAAGCCTACCTCAAGTACAAGTTAACACTCCAGAGAGTGACAGACAAAGCAGGCAAAGAAATGAGCTTTGAAGTCCATCACGTTAGCTGTTAGCTGCATTTTCACACTATTCACAACTCTGTATGCTGATGAAACATTTTTGGAACACACACTATGTCCCGTGTTTCTATCCAAATGTCAAAAGTTGACAACGCTGACTTTCCCTTGATCAAACGCTCGCCGCTGATGTGACTTCACCCCTCGGCCTTGATGTCACGCACCATTTTGGGAGCGGAGGACCTCATTGTCTCACCGTTTCCTTTGTTATTCAAAATGCCGCGCCTGGATTGGCCCGCGCTCTTGATAAGGGAGGCAGCCATGGTTCAGGGATGGCAATGAGCGGCGCTTTATTGCTAGACCGAGGGCCGCGTCGAGCACAATAGCAGCCAGCAGCGAAAGGGAGAGGGAGGGAGCAAGCGCAGCCAAGGAGACCGCAGAAAAACTCGTCCCCCCCCCCCACCCAAATCCCCATCTCTGCAAAGAGGACCGGGGAAGCAAGAATGCACAAACGCATTCTTGGCTTTCACTTTTAAGGAAGAAAACACAAAAGGCCTGCGCGGCGAGATCATTTACTTTAAATTGGAGGAGAAAGGCGTGACAGGACGGCACGGCTCCAGTTTTAGCCCACTTGAAAACTCATCCACTGCATGAATGATAGCTACATCTGGGAGAAGAAGAAGAACGCACAAGTAGGATGGGAGCCACCTTGAGGATCACGTGTCTGCTGCTTTCACTTAGTGAGTACATGTTGAGTTTTTACTCATTTTTTTGTATTCATGCAAAAAAAAAAAAAAAAAGTAGAGGATGCACTTGGAGTCACTTTGGTGTCATCACTTGTACAGTGCTCACCCAAAATGAGCTTGTATACTGCAATTTATTTTACCTTTTAAAAATATTGAACAAACAGAATCAGCAACACTTATATTATTTTTGCTAATTAAAATAAAAATAATTAAATTGACTCAAAACGTTATTAGTGTGCATTTAGGGTACAGTTAGCTATTCATTTAAATTACAATCATATTAAAATATTCAAATAGGGAAATTAAATTAAATGTATTACAGTACATATTAATTAAATGCTACATGTAGTCATTTAAATCACTAACAATGTACATTCATTCATTTTTGAAAAACAAAATGATCAAATGTTGACTGTAGCCATGAAAGCTAATATAAATAAAATTCTATTAAACTGATTGCACTACATTACATTAAATGAATTCAATGTTGCATACATTTAAAAATACATACAAAAATAATTGAAAATGTATTCATCTAAATGGATTGAATTTAATAAATGAAATGCTCAATTAAATTAAAATGGCTCCCAGTGCCTTAATGCTACAATTATGAATTTGTATCGTATTAGGAGAGACTTTCCAAACAGACAAATTGGTTAAATAAGGTCACCAAAATACACATTTTACCCAGAATTACAAACTAAGGGATTTTAAAATTAAATACAAAAAATACTTCCCCGCACGCCAGAAAATTGAATGAAAATGTGTTAAGTGCCACAGCTTGAGAAAGAAAAACACAAAAAAACCCCACCACTGAACGCTATGTAAGGTTAAAAGTAGCACACAATGAAGTGAATGCTTATGCCCAAGTGAACACAGCAGCAGTAGAGCATCGACAACAACAATGGTTGGTTTACAACTTTGAGGACATGGGCAGCAAATCTATGGTGCAAGAGCATTAACCGGTGATGCAATTTGCAAACATGAAAATCACAAATGCCCACAGTATAAATTGGCGAGGTTCTTTTGGATCACTTTGTCCATTGAACAGCTTCTTTTGTCAATTGTCTGGCTATTTTCTGCCTTCATGTCGGCGCTATGCAATCAACACAAAGGTCATTGCAATCATATCTGAAAGCACAGACAGTAGGAGCTAGGAGCTGAAACATCTGCCCCCAACAAGTGAAGGGATTCTCACCACACACACCACTTACACACACACACACACGGAGCTACAGAGTCTAGAAGGAGCTTGAATAATGAAGTAGACCCATGACCTCCCTCCCTGGCTGCAAGTAAAGAGATTTTCCTTTAATTATGCACCTGCCTCAGCCATCGCACTATGTGAATTCAAATGGGAGCTTTTCTTTTTGCGCCCTGGGAAAAGCAACGTGTGACACAGCGCACTGCCCTCCCCCCTTCCCTGATAGAAGAAAAAGTCCATCGAAAGCCTGTCAGCACAATACAAACTCCTAAAAATAGAAAGGAGTGTGTGAAAATGCATGGCTGGGTGTGTATTTGTAACTTGTGCAGGACGACAAACATTTACTGTAGGTTTTTGGGGGACTCAAAGTACATCACTAAGACAAGAAGATTCAAAATGCCCTACCTTACAAATTATACGACAATATTTGTCTTCTATTATCATTATATAGTCTATTATGAATCTACTCACCTAACCCAATATGGTTCCCGCTCATTGAGAGCTACTGTACATTTACTTGGGACACCTTGGTGCATAAAAGCATCTTGCATGTACCAGATACTGTATGTTACTGTCGTATTACCTCTGCCGAGGAACTTATAATAGGTTATAGGGCATCAAAGTCAATTGTGGCTCCACTCAAATAAGCAAATATGGTTCAAATTGCCAAATGGCGTTCTGTGGCTTTACAGTGAATAGACAGCAGCATGTTCTTGTTGAATTTCGACCTCTGCCTATGACGTTGTACCAGGGTGGAGTCAAAGGGCCACTTTGTTTGTTTGTTTGTGAGCAGAATGACACAAATAACTAGTTTTAACCAGAGTGTTGAGTGAGTCTGCGCTTTTGTCACTTTCACCTGATGCCATTCAATGCTCATATTTGATGTCAAAGCAGCTTTTTACTTACATCCAAAACGCGCTTGACTCAGTTGAAACAGTTGGATGTGGGCTGACAGGAAGGGGGAGCATCATTAGTTATCAGTCCTCACCAGGACTTCCTAACTCCACGCCGTCAGGGCCGCCAGTCCTCTGCGTTTGGCTGCGAGTTGTGACCTGTGCATTTCCTACAAGATAACAAGCGGCCCAGGTTCCAGGGGAGACACTGCCTGCTTTGGCACATTGGTTTGGTGTCTTTGCTGGCCGGTGAGCATGGGAGAGAAGTGAGAACAATAGGTGGAGGGTGGGGGCGTGGGGTAATACTTTCTATCAACATCCTGGTTCCCAAGGAGGGTGTGGTGGCAGGAGATGGCCTTGAGCCGCCTTCTCTTGCGCCGAGGAACCTTTCCATGTGGCCTGCACGATGGAGTAAACAACAAAAAAAAGGAAAGGTTTGTTGAGTTGAATTGCGATACCACTCCGGAACAAAATGTTACATTAACTGACTACTTTGAGTTAGTTACGAGAACATAATTGTGTTTGTACTGACAGTAATTTCTTCTACTGTCGAAAGCTTATTTTTTCTTCTTCTCAATATTGATGAGTTTGAGCATCTTGCCTGTACTGTATACGTTTTTGTACCTCTGCCAAGGAAGTTATAATACTTTACAGGCACTCTAGGTCCATTGTGATTGCGCTGAAGAAACCAAATACGGTTCCTTTTCCTTTTGAGATGGATTTCATAGGGACACTTTTATAGCTCTAAGTGTGTCCAAGCATCCTGCATGAATATGTTTTTGTATTATTACCTTTGCAAGGGAAGTGATTTTAGGTTAGGGGCATGCTAGGTCTGACAGACACCATATACATATGCACATAGGCACGCTAAGTCCATTATGACTGCAGTAGCCAAGTATAGTTCCTTGCCTTTTCAGCTACAATGCATTTCTACCTTAACGTGGACATTTTGAGAAGTATTCAAACATCTTGCAAATACACATTTTTGAATCACCATGGCCTATAAAGTGATAATGAAAAGTGATAATAATTATGACTCTTCTCAAGTACACCCTACTTTCATACTTTAGTAGGATTAGTTCATTTTAGCATTAGTGTGTTCTAACCATAACCCAAGCTCCATGAACACTTAGTCAGCCATCAGAGGCAATGGTATCAGTGCTGCTTTTCCCTCCATCTCGACTCGCCAGAAGTCCATTATTTCGGAATCAAACTGTTTTGACAAAAAAAAAAAAAAATAAAATAAAAAAATAAAGGAAGAGCTCACGACCCCAAACCGTATACATATATTTGACTTCCTTGTGAGTTTTAATTGATGACACATTGTGTCTTTTGAAGACGTAGAAACAGCAGTTTGCCATTTCATGACAGATCACCTGTGCTGTAAGCCCACATTCTTCTCTTGCATGCTACTATCCTCTCCCAGGTGTCAGACATTCATCAGACGCTGCGACTGGTACAGACTCGGACCTCCTCTGCGCCACATGGTGTCCGCCTTGTTTTCGTTCGCTCTTTCTAATCTGCCTCATCATAGCACGTCAACTCCTCCTCCTGGTTGCAACATTCATCAAAACAGACCGTGGCTTGTGTTCAGTTAGCCATGTACCGACCGCGTGATACATGCATACATTTTTCAAGGTCGCGTGATACATGCATACATTTTTCAAGGTTAATCAGATAAATGCATTTTTTAAGTGACACTAAAGATTCACTTCTAAACTCATAACTTCTATTGGAGAGGTGTAACAGTGAACTTTTATCATTAATGCACCCCGACGCTTGTGTAAATACACATACCAGTCTGGTTTCCAAGGACGTGAAGTGTGTTGTTAGTGGATAATGTGTGTCTAAGTGTGTGTGTGTGTGTGGCCGGTCATTTCCATTTGGCAGTTAAATTTACAGCGGCTCTTCATGTTCTCTCCTCTGACCCTCCTCCCTTTCACTTGTCTCGCTCTTTATTCCCACCGACTGCATTCACGCCTCCTCACCTCCCAACGCCGCACATTGGCAAGACCCCTCCCTTATCCGGCTTCCACGCGGTGCCCCCTCACAATGGCGCGCCGGGCTGAATTAGCTCTCTTTGGCGTAGCGAGGCCCAGGGAATCGACGCATGGGCGCACGTGGGGGCTCTTTGTGTGGGGTGTCGCCAAAGTAATGGGGAAGATTTGTCCCACCGGCTCTTTTTGGAGCGCATTGTTTCAAGCAAGTTGTGATCAGTTCAGGGCTGCAGTCCTTGGCAAGGTGGACAAACGACTAGTTGGCTGGCAGACAAACACACTCGTAAATGTGTCCGATTTGTGGATGTAATGTCTTCCTGAACCGCTCACTCCGCTTTCACGCCTTTGGAGGCTCACGCTTTTCACCATATTTAGCATCAAAGAGGTTCAAAATACATAGGAGATACAAAGATAACTCAGGCTGCATTCAGAAAAACAAGCACATTTCCAAGCTGGCTGCAACGGAATGCCATTTAAAGCCTACTTAGAGTATATTTATCTGCATGTATATTTTTTTTATATTAACATTAGCATGAGGGTATCACACAAGGGCTTTTAGTGCTTTGAACTCGCACCTTTTTGACCATATATGTTTGTCTAGTGGTCAAACCTTCAGAATGGTGGATCTGAAGGCCCACCGGTGACCGCAATCATGAGGAATGTGTGGGTGAGGTAAAAACAACCTTGGTGGAGATAGTGGCGGGACCGGGGGCGCTGTCACCCGCAAAGAAACAGATGCGGCGCTGACAGCTGAGGGTCAGTCAGGTGGTAGGGGGGCAAGGCAATTGCAGGAAAGAGAGCGGGAAAACGATATGGATGTTGCTCAACACATTTCAAAAGCAATCACTCAATGGTTGTAGTGCGGTGAAGTTTAATATTGTGTTAAATAAGTAATTAAAATAGTATGATACAAAGACAATATGACTGTCTATCAATCCATCTATACAAAATAGTGTACTGTTCCTTTAAAAGACACCGTGCTTAGCATCATCAGCCAGACAGACACACACACACACACACACACACTCACAAGAGCGGAGGAGAGAACAGATAATTACGACCGAATACAAAAATACTTTACTTTTGGAGACTTGGAAACATTCTACATGGTCGGCAATAAATAAAAGACTTATTTAATGGATCTACGACCGTTTTGATGAGTTTGAAGTTATCTTACCGTACCTTTCTTGTAATGCTACATGTGTGGATGTTACCATCGTAGCTCGGTGGAAATGATGTGTACTAAGCTCACAGTTTTGTCAATGTGATTTATATGGACACATTTATTTGCGCTACGCGACAGAGACAACTTGGATTCCGAGAGGGGGTGGAGGGGGGGGCGACTTATACTCCAGTGCGACTTGCATGTTTTTTTCATCTGTATTATGCATTTTATGGCTGTTGCGACTTGTACTCTGCGTTTTTGAAATTGAAAAATCAACAAATATAGCACACACCTAATAACTTCTAACACGGTCGTGCTGATAACTGTGAGGAAAATATGTAAACGCTCTTGGGGATTCAGTGAGCATCTGTCTCTCCTAGTGAGACTTTGACTACAAATGATGTGCCTGTGCCTGTGCCTGTGCCTGTGCCTGCCTCTACCAGCCTGCACTTGACCAGAACACACGCTTATCAGTGCACTCATGACCCCTTCGCCATGATGATGGATTCGCCGGCTGGGAAATACGTAGCCTTCGGAGCTTCTCCTAAAAGCTAGCATCTACAACTCTGCAGTTTTCAACCTTTCAGACGTCCGTACAGCCGCAACAGAGGCAGCAATGCTGCGATTGGCTGAAAACACATGTCTCTAGCCCTGCTGTGTTGAAAGCAATTGTCACTGTCAGACAAATATTTCAAAACACACGTGGGCTTCGGCTTGAGTGGCCTTTCTAGTTTATTCCGTGCAGGCAATACGTGAGCTTGGATGAATCGGAGGCTCAGAACACAGTACAGTACATCAGTCCCCGACATGTTTCCAAAGTGAATAAATGAACAACTTCCCAAACTTATGAATAATTTGATTAAAAATGGCAACACGTTTTCAGACTAGGCCACCTGTAGATATCATGGCAAAAAAAGCCGTACTGTTCTACAGTGGGGGAGCAGTGGCTTGCTTGCATGAGACCAGTCAACCCTTAAACACAGGCTCATTTAAACTATGACATTTGTTAGTGATGAATACAAACATAAGAAATATATATCTGTATTTACAATGTTTCAATAGTGTGTTCATGACTTCTTGAAGACACTGAAGTAAGTTTGTGCCAAGGTGATGACATCATGTACATTGAATGCCGTTCATCATGGCTAATTGTGCCGTAATATGTCATCAGTGGGTTTGTGCGCGGGATAAAATACAATAGATGGGCGGAGGTCACAATCCACAGAGGTGGTGTGGCCAGACGCCATTGTAGCGCAGACGTGGATTGACCGCTGCTCCACACAAAAACACACACACAAATATATACGAAAAGGCAGTGGACTGTATAGGTGTGGTGCTTCCAAATTGATTGTGTACAACATCCTGGCCTGGTCACTATAAATAGAGCAACACAGGAAGATGGATGGCTGAGGCGTTGAATGTTCATATTTCTGTTTTGATATTTGAACGTGCTTTTGTTTGTGTCTCTCAGTGCCCCATTAACCCCATGTGATGTGTTGTTACTCTTATTTTTAGATCTCTTATGCCACAAAGCGCGCTCAGACAACACGAGTGCAGCTACCGGAGTCACTGTAGCCAAGGACGCTCCCACGCAAGGGATGACTGCTACGCCCAGCAAAGTGCCAACCGTTGTCAGCATAACCGCAATACAGGCTGTAGTAGAGCCCGTTACTGAGAAACCACAAATTGTAGCGTCGACAAATGGCCACATAGGTATGGTGACGCGGGCTTCGGCGGCTTTATCAACGGCTTTACTACCGGTCACCTTACCTGCCCTCAATACGGCGCCCGCTGGCAAAGCAACGCCAGCGACGGCACAACCGCAAACAGACAGCCCCGTTGATGCTGGCATCTCCAACGCACCACCCACTGTCAAGAGCGCGACCCTCGCCCCGATCATCACGACGGCCCCATCCGCAGCCACCCTTACAGTCGCGACAATGGACAGCACACAAGCACCTGCCCCAAGCGAAAAAACACTTGACGTCCTCACGGATACACCGACGACCAAAGTGTCCGCAGGTGGCACTACGGCGAATCGTCAATCCGCCACGCGAACCACCGTCATCGTCACGACAACTCAACAGGACGTCAAAGCAGGTAAGGCCATTATAAAGTCACTACAACGTTTTTGGGGGGAGCGCTTCATCCATGATAACAGTTCACATACCAAGAATCCATTTTTAATCCAATTCAATGTATTAACACTGCAGAAAAAGGCACTGTGACGAGCCCCCAACAGACAGTGACTTCATGGACCACCAAACCAGCGGTGGGAGAACAAACCACCCCGAGGTCAACCATCCTGCCCTCGACTGCCCCATCCGCTGTTGTAACCACAAGTGTGACCCCTGGCGCCACGTCCTCAAAAATAACCACCACGGCCACAGCAACGCTTGCTTTTCCAAAGAGGTTTTCGGTAAGATGGGGCAGTTAGTTAGTTAGTTGGTCAAGGAAAAAAAAAAGTCATTTTTGGTAGTACATGTTCAAAATCCAACGAAATGCGAACTGTATTCGACTAACATGCAATACTGTGCTTTCTTTCATTGTCTAGTACTCGCTGAACAATGGACAAGAGGTAGGCATTGTTCTTCTATCTCATTGTTCTCCGCCTATGATCTGGGCGGCTCAAGACGAAGCTGGGCTGTGTAATAATTAAAGACGTTGTCTCTACCTACAGGAGACTAAGTTCATATTCAATGTCATTCATCATCCTTCACGGTACAATGATAGATTTGACAGATGTCTGGAACAAAGCGAAAGCTGAGCAAAACTGCAACTTTGGTCAAAAACACCATCCAGGCAAAGTAATTATTGCCATATCAATCCACCAGGTCTAAATCTCACAGATTTCTTGAAATCGCTCTCCTGTGAAATGACAACAGTGGCGTTATCCCACTCTAGTTCTCAGTGCCTCATTATTTCGGGTGCATGTAAACGCACTCGCAGTTCCTGACCCATGCAGCCCTCCTGTGTATCTCTACAACGATTTTCCTAATTCTGCCCATTTAGAAGGAGGAGGAGAAGGATCTAGTGGAGGTGTGCAGGCGCCTCATGGGCAACCTGAAGGACGGAAATTGCACATTGACGTGGCGCCACCATAAAGGCAAACTTATCTTCGACTGTGTGGAGATCAACGGCAAAGGTACTGCAGCCTCCATCTAGCCACTACAGAATTGCTCTTCTCAAATCTAACGCCTGCTACACTCGTTGAAAAAATGCCGTGGGCTCCCAATTCAGGAAAACAGGAAGCAAATAGTATACAGTATAGACTTTTCTTTCTTTTTGTCTGTTTCAGTGAAAACAGCCCTGGCAACTCAGTATTACGAGGAAATTACAAAGGTGGGTCGGGTACCGATAGTCACAGAGCGAGCACATTTTAGCTTGAAGGTGCCACTAACGTTTGTTCTTTTGCTGTCTACGTGAAGAAACCGACCGACAATAAAACCCTGATTGCAATTTTGTCTTCGTGTGGTGCTCTACTGATTATGATCATCATCCTGGCCGTGTGCGCGTCCCACCACCGCAAGCCTTACAGTGAAAACCAGGTACGTGGGACATTTGTTTGAAATATACAGTATGCTAACAAGCCACCTTCTGAAAAATGCCATATGCATTTTTAGTCACACTTAAAAACATCACCAGTGGTAAGCAATGAATCAAATAAGAAACTATCCATTTTACTTAGAATGTAATTTGATTTACTTGGTTTGAACTGTTTGAGAATGGTGGATTCAGTGCCATTCCAAAATGTCTTCATTGGGGGGGAAAAGAAAAAAAAAAGTTGGATCCCTGGATGTCCTGAATGAAGTGACTATTTTAAATTCGAATGGGTTGAATTTGTTAAGAAATGACTAATGCGCCCAATTTACCTTTTAAAATGAACATCCCAATTGTACATTGATCGCGAGTTCACAACACAAGTCACCCTCGCTGGCAAAGAGAGCATTGTGCCTCCCCGTTGGAACAAATCAAGCAAATGCCTGTTTTTGAGGAAAACCCAGTCCTACATACCATAACTAGCAATGATTGGTAACATGTCCTTTGAAACTCACCAGCAACACCTGACCGAGGAGCTGCACACGGTGGAGAACGGTTACCACGACAACCCCACACTGGAAGTGATGGAGGTGCAGCCAGAGATGCAGGAGAAGAAAATGGCCCTCAACGGCGAGTTCAACAACGACGGCTGGATCGTGCCCATCGACAACCTGCTCAAGGAGGACGTCCCCGACGAGGAGGACACGCACCTGTAGGGAGGGGGCAAGCCTGGCATGGATTAAACACATGACCCCCGATAAAACGGGACTGTGGTGTGGGTATTCACACTGAACTGCTTTGACGCCTGACTTGGACATATAACACAAGTGAGGTTGCACACTGTGCCTTTACACAAGGGTTTTTATACACATGTTCAATATAGTCTTTGTACACACACCAGCTTTTTACAGCCACCGTAAGCTCTGTATCATGACATCTTTGGGACGACTATGTTCTATATTCAAACAATACAGTGGTGCCTTGAAATATGAGTGACCTGTGGGGTTACTGTATATCAGTAAGACGGCATTAGACTGCCCCCCCCAGGTGGCTAAGGCGAGCACACCAGGACTGGCACAATGTTCATTGAATGGAAGCGGGGGGAAAAAACGTGGTGAAAAACCTTTCATTCTTTACATACTATTTAATTATGTCATAACTGCATGTTTTTTTTGAAGTACAATATTAGCGAGCTATTCCAAAAATGTTTGGTCTTTATGGGGGTTAGGCTGGAACGCATTTAAATGTCCATTCATTTCAATGGAACCTATTGAACTCGTATCTGGGGCGCCACTGTATTTAAGTCTGATGACAATCAGGCACTTGATCTCTGTATAAAATTTTACAGCCCAACTAAAAGCTTCTTATTGCTGAACACTGTAAATATCCTCCTATTATTATCATTATACTTACTGCTGATGCTGGACGGTGCAAGTCATTTTTGACCTGAGCACATTTGTTTGAATGTATTCAAATGGTTTCCTTTCCCCTTTAAGCCAACTAATACATCTCAGTTTGAAACAACAGTTATTCCCCAACCATGCATAATTGAAACACCCCTAAAATGTTTATCATTGCCTATAATGTACTAATGATTTAAACTGTACATATACCTCTATTATTACAAAAGAGTTTATCAAACTCGTCTTATTACCCTTAAATATAAATGTCCTACAAATTATTAAATTGGGTGGGGGGGGTCAAGCACCAGAAGTGGCTGTCCATAAATTTCCACTAACAACCCAGGCTAAACTTTGCTCCTCTCTGACATGCAATGCTGGTCTCTCAGTCGAGTATCAATTCAGCATACATCCTTCAGACTTTCCTATTTAGACAGGACTTTGGCACCATCTAGTGGCATCTTAGAAAGAACACAAAACTCAATTTCAAAAAGAACACAAAACTCAATTTCAATTTTCCGGGGAAAAAAAAAATCATCAAAAACGTTAACCCCCACCCCCTCACCTATAGATGAATTTGTTAATAGTGAACTGTGAATATCCAGAGTATTACTGCACCTGTTAATTCATCACCTCCAAGCCGTTTGTGTGTGTGTGTGTGAGAGAGATGTTTCACCAAAGTATGTTCCCATTATTTGTGCTTTTTGTATTTATGGTTTGGTTTGCTGATAGAAGTGAACAGGGGTCTGACACACTGGAAGTTGTAAATTGTTGTCACTACTTTTTGCAAATAAAGATTTCTTTTTTCCACATAGAGGAATTAAAGTGCATTTTGAACAGTTAGTCAAGAGGGAAGGAGAAGAAAGAAGATGCAAAAGTCAGAATATAAGAAAACCTGAACAAAATACAATCTTTATTCATTATTTACATTACGTACAATGCAATACAACAAGGCTTTCTACACATTCCACAGAGAAGTGCTCACAGATCGGACAGTACCACACTCAGAACTCCACGGTTCCACCCAGGGCTCGAGATGATGATATGGGACAGTGAGGAGGAAATTAAACAGTAATATTTGGCATCGCTTTTAAAGAAAAGGTGCTTTCGATTTTTTTTTTTTTTAATATATAATTATTTATGACATGTCGTCTTTTCCCAGCCACACGGCAACACGCACGCACGCACGCACGCACGCACGCACCCTGTTCCAACACAAAACATGACCAGTGTTAATGTAAAAGATGCACATGGTGGAATCAGCAGCTCCCATTACTTGGTGTAATGACGACAAGTCATCAATGCAGTAAACAGGCGCCTTTCTGTATGCATCAATGCCATTCCCAGAAAGGACTATCAGGGCCACGCTGAAATAGGCAATGAGAATTACTGTAAGTCATAGAATTACAAGAAAAAGTCTAAATCTTGCGGAAAATTGAACTCAAGGGTGTACAAGTTTTTTCGATGACAAATTTTTTATTTTGGGAGAATGTTTAAATCAGGAGGGAAAAAAAGTATTTTTATGATAGAGCTATAAAATCATGAAAACAAATATTTAAAGAAAAGTTTCATTTTACTAGATGAAGTCATAATAGTGAATTAGAGCAAATTTTTTGGGTCTCACAACGACACTACTTAACCTTTTCTTGCATTTTTTTCCTTTTCACCATGGCCCAGATATTCCTTTTCACATTTAATAATTCCCTCCCATAATGCAGAAGATCCACACTATCAATTCCAAACCACATTGCGCATCTTCTGAAGTCATCAAGCGCAACCGAAAAGCACCAAACAATTTTATTCAAGTGTTTCTAGCATGAAGAAGACGACAAAAAACAATGGTCGGAAGGGGGCGCTTGGGGACTTTTGCTTGTGTCGTCTTATTATTACTACAAAGCTTTAATTTGCACTACACAACTCAGTTAAGGGCTTATCATTACACACGCGAAAACTAAGGGCATGAATCTTAACTCTTTCCCTGTAAATTTCCACTATGCTGGTATTTGAGGCATAAATGACAACCAAACATTTATTGTATGTAATAACAATTTTCTTTTTCCAAATTGGAGATGTCCCAACTAGAATAACTAAGAGAATGTAAATGAATGATTGCATCAAAAAAGTGGGCTTAGTTGGTTAAGAAAAAATGCGGGCACAATGCCCCAAATTTTTTTTCCCACCCAAAAATTCGTTAAAACCGCAGAAATTGGCCAATTTCGCACAAATGCCCAAGTCAAATCATAATAATTTCCCCCAAAAAACGATTAACATTACCATTAATTCTGCCAGTTCTTTTCTGTGCTGCGATACCACCAAAACATGAGGTTGCACATTTGTATTGCATACCTGATTTTTACCAGATCATTTCAAGTCTTCAGTGGGGACGCAAGCACAACCGGGACGCTGAGGCTATGTGGCTAATGGCTAACACACTTGTGAACGCACGCATGCACACACACATTAACGCAGCAGTTATAATAGTGGGGGTTTTTTTTTTAGGTGTGTGGGGGGGGATAAGAGTACACCAGAGATTATTGCATGTGTGGACCACCTTAGCTAATGCTGCATTTTCTCAAATGGTGGCCGCCCCTCAAACTGACACCGCACCCCAATTCGTCAGCACTGCGTCATCCTTACAAGAAATGTCTCCCCTTAGCTCATTGTGGGGGGAATCAATCGAACTGCTGGCTCCATTCTGAATGCTGTTGATGAATTTAAGTGGAAGATTTAAAAACAGTCCAAAACAGCATTTGGCTACAAAGACACAGATAAATGTCTGCCCCTATGCTACACATTGAGAAAATGAGTTATTACATGGCGACAACGATTTTTTTCAAATATTTTTTAAGCTTTGAATTGAATGACAGTTTCCCATGTCAATTGGATTCAAGATCAATCAAAACCGATAAACTGGGGTGTGGTTCTTAAATTCTTAGTTGACAATTACTGAGATTTAATAAAACAATGCCAGGCTTACACAAGAGTATCCAGGAGGGCATCTTATATGATGCTGATCTAAATAAGATGTTTCTTCGCATGAATAAAGGTTTTGTTCAATAAGTGCCATCCTAATTCTTCCATTTCAGGTTCTGATTCTGGTTGAAACTGTATTTCATCCACATACCGTGACACTACTAAATAGCTATCAATATAATCCTTTTAGAATTTTTTGAATCAGTTGACCTTTTTTTTATTTTTGCAGATGATGCATTATCATGATAGGTGGTATATAAATTTATGAGCTTTACTGTATTTTACTCTACCACAGACCAGCCCTTCATTGACACCCACTGCCTCTTTGTAGAGATGGTGGAGGATGCCGATTGCAGAAAATACTAGGTGTCTTGTGTTCTACCAAGTGCAATCAATGAAAGTTTTTTCACTCAAAATGTAGTAGAATTGGACATGGTTAACTAGGAGTATGGATGCAAATGACCGAGTGGAGAGAGGAAAAAAAAAAACTTTGGCAGTTGGTCGTCACGCGCACACTCACACATACACCATACCACTCTGGTAAACACAGTGTTGGCTAGACGTGTCACAGTTTCAGGGTGGCAGCAGCAGATTGTGGCATAAAATGGTGGTAGGGACAAGATATTAGAAATAGACAGTACCTGGTGTCTCTCGCTCCATCTTCCTCCTGTGTCTTTGCATTTTTGTCCAGCGGGCGAGGTGGTGGCATGTCACAAGGCCGGGGGAGGGCACAGAGGGAAGGTTAAAGTGTAATGAGGTCCACCAGGTTGCCCTTCGGCGGCGTCATGCTGTCGGGGAAGAAGTTGACGAGTGTGTCGAAGAGCTGCGTGCGCTGGGCATACGTCTGGTCCACGTCTGAGAAACCTGGGGGACATTTAACATTTACCGAACATTTAACACCGCAAGTACCAAAAGGGAAGTTTAAACAGTTAATACCATTTGTGTAAAGTGCTAGAGCATATGTTTGTTTGCCCATGGTAGCACAACTTAGGTGTTATTCAGGCTAGTATGCTAGCTCACACCATTGATAAGCCTCACGTGAAAGTGGTTTGTTTGTGCTGAATAATTGAACGACTGAAGAGTTTATGCAATATAGGTGAATGATTGAGTGGATGGTAGAAGCATGGTGTTGCTTCTTTATGAACCTCTGTGTTTGGAGTGCTTTGCTTCAATCAATTACAAACCATTTTGGGGTGGGCGTCAATTATTTGGCAGTTTTTTGTTATTTGTGGCAGGGCTCAGTCCCTGTGGGGGTCCACTGTAAGGTACTTTAAATACACATTTATCAATTTATTTTTAATCCTCTGATCATCTGGCACATGTTCCTTTTGTAAGAATCAAACGTGACGCCAACACATAGCAGGGAGGGTAAAGATGAAAAATGTGATCACTGTAGAAGCAGAAATGGAACTTCTAGTTCCCGAGTAAAGTATAAGCAACACAATCAACTAGAATTACGCAGAGCTGGGCATCGCCGAACCGTCACAAAGTTCCCGTCTGCATATTATATGCTGCATAATGACAATACCACTGACTACCTCTAGGCAGTTATCTCGGTACACATTCAAAAGTCTAACAAAGGATGTAGTAAAAAAAAATAAGTCTGGAGTATTACCCAGGGGGATGAAGTCATTACTGGACTTGAACAGAGCTGAGGGCAGGAGCTGGAACTAGAGCGCAACATGAATTGTCATCTCACACAGGAACAAAGTTAAAACAGTGTTTCAACAATAAAACTATCTGCAGAGAAAATAAATCGAGTACCTCTTTGGTCTCCTCGGGGTCTGTGTGGTCCACAGTGAGTGACAGGTCATCCTGCAGGTATTTGAGCGCACTCAGTGGCTCTGATTGCGCTTTCTCTTCAAACCTGGCCACACACAAAGACATCTGTGGTGCTGCGGTTCTGATAGCCACTAGATGGCAGCTGAATCCCTCGAAATGAATGCTGACGTTTTGGATCCCAACTGCAGAGGTGGGCAAGCTTGTGCTGAAGGGCCATTGTTTTTTTTTTGTGTTTTATAACAGAACTACTGTTGGCCGGTCATTCATAAATTAAATAAAAAGTATGTTTTATCTTAATAAAATAATTGCCAGGTTTTGATGGTACCGTTTCGAATTAAATTGTCACTTATAAAACAACGATTCCATAAAATGTGTAAACCTGTTTAATTTGACTTGTTTCTTGTATTATTTACAGTTAATAAATTGACAATTTAACAAAACAAGTGAAATCAAATGTCCATGTACGTGTCATTTTCTTGTATATTTACAATAAATATACAAGCCAATTATTTAATCGAATGAATACAAAAATTAAAAGGTAGGTGTTTTTTAATTGTTCATTTTTTTTTTTTTTTTTATGTTTTTGTTTCTTTATTTTACTACTAGTTTTATTATGTACAGTAAATTCATTTCTTTCATAATTTGCACTTATTTAATGAAAAAATGGAATAGAAAAATGACTCTTGATCATGTCGATGCTTGCTGAACAAGATTCAACAATGCTCCTGGTCAAGTGTGGCACACTTGGTACCGTAATGTCAGAGCACCAGGCGGCGACATGGCTCTGCCCAGCGGCCACAGACCTGTACTTCCTGATGAGATATCTGCAGTGGCGCAGCAGGTACTCCTTGGAGGGTCGACACAGTTTCAGGGACCAGAAGTCATCTAGGCGCATTTTGGGAGAGCAAGACTTGCCTGGGTTGCCGCCAAACAGATAATGCACCTGGGAACAAGCACCAATGACAAACCAGACACTAACAGGGGACTAATTATGGAAAGCGGACGTATTTGTATACCAATAGCTGGGTCTCTGAAGGTACTGTCAACTCATTTAAGTTTGAAATTAAGCCAAAGAGTACATCTCTTACCTGCCCTTTTCTGAAAATGTGTCTGTGAGCAAGCCTTTGTTCTTTATCATAATGCGTAATCACGTTAAAAATGCACGGCAGTTATGTCATGTCATTATTTGCGGTAAATGCTGTGCGGCGGTGCGTGACACAAAACACCATACCTTGTGCATCTCATCGTAGACCAGCTGGTGAGCGAAGCGCGGACATGGCTCCTCCTCCTGCAGGACCTTGCTGGGGTTTTCCTTCACTGCTTGGTCGTTCTTATACACACAGGACCTTGGATATCAACACAAAAAGAAGAGGAAGCTCATTGGCATAAATGAACTATTCCTGAAACACTCAGGGAAAACCTTATAAATACCCACCACACCCACATGGGCAGCAAAAAGTGAACTGCTGAGCCTATTTGAAGGCTTTAATTAGAGGGAGGGCTTTACTTTCTACAATAACAGCAAATACTAGCGTTCTACAAACAGTGGTTGTCCCTCAATGAGCTCTCATGCCAATGAGAAATTTGTGAGAGAGGGTATGGATCAAGGGCTACACGTCTTCACAGCAAATACATTCAAAACAAGAACAACATTAAGCAAAGACGTGCGTTTGTAACAGAGCTGGGCATTCCGTCCCAGACGGACGCCCATTTTGTGGACAGTTGGACAGAGGACGAGAACTCTTTTGAAATCGGAACTATTAGTTAAGATCCAAACTAGAAAGACGGATAGGTATCCTTTATAAATCCCGTGAGGGTAATTAAGGGAACAAAACATAACCTCCTTTGTGGGGATAACAAATGACAACACGCGCACCAAAAGAGACATAGTCTCACTGGTCTGTTTGACTGGGCTCAGGGTGAACAAGAACAGCTAAAATCAATGTGCTGGAACATTGAGGACGGCCTGTACTTTCCCAACCACTGATTCCAAAATGGCGAGTGTGTATACAGAACACACACACACAGCTGCACCCTAGAGGGGCTACTCTCCGGTGTGCATTAGCTCCCCTCCGCTGGGTGCCTTACCAGTTGTTGCGGGCGATGTCATAGATCCAGAAGGAGTTGCGGACGTTCTCCTCACGTTTGTCCTTGTCCTTGCTGAGGCCCGACAGGACGTGGATCTCGTTGAGGTCAGGGTCGATGGTGGCTCTCTGGGTAAAGCCCGTCATCGGCACTAGGCGGGCGGGGTGCAACGAGGCGACAATCATTATGCAAATTGGGAACTAAAGTTTACTTTCAGCCATTCAAAATAAAACTATGAGAGAGATAAATACCAAAGAAGCAGATTTAGAGGCTCGGGGGGAAAAAAAGGGAAAACATAACAGCATGTCGCCATGGCAACAGACTGGAGTGCGCAGCAAGCAAATTCAGCCTGACTTTCATTTCCTCCCTACCACCTCATTTGCGGTAAAATCCCTCAGCTCAGCTCTTCATATGCAGCTCAATAAATCACGATTCACAACTAGCAAGACATCAAAATAAATACTTCATTACGATCATTTCTCAAAGCCTTTTCGAGTGCCCCGCTAGTCATTTACATGCTGGTTAAAAAGCAGCACAGGCAACACTTAACAGAGAGTTACATCAATTTAGCTAGGCGCATGACCCATTAGAAAATCGAAAACAATATATTCAATTCCATTAAATTAGGATATTGGGATTCAGTTTAATCTGCTGGGCCTTTTTGACAAAATATGCTTTCTTATGGTCAGGTGGCAAACATGTTTAGACTTAATATTGACAAAATTCACATCCTAGTGACTGTAATTGTAAGACACTGAACTGGACAAAAAGACTTTTTTTTCCTCCTTTGGTTCTAAAGCAGTGGTTCATTCAACACTGCCAACAGTGACTGTACTTTGGCAAATATTCATAAATGGTGATAAAGGCTTGCTTTGTTGGCAGACGTCAGCGACGATGCTACAGCAGCGCTGCCTGAGCTGCACATTCACTCTCATGAGAGTGAGACAGATTTACAAGATACAAAGAAGCAACTGTTTGCGCTGGCCGCTTCCTTCCTTCCGTCCTTTTCAGTGGTTTTTATGCATTTGCACACCGTTGCAAGCAATTTGTCATCTCTTATGGGTCCAGATTGTGCATCATATTTAATCTGGTTAGGGATGAATAGATATTAGCAATTAATTAGAATTTGTCAGGAGACTTTTTTTTGGGCCCATGCTGACATGCCGTGCTCCCCACAAACAACATGGCTGTGAACAAAGAGGAGCTCCTTTACAAAAGCAGTCTCATGACTATTTCTTAACATTTCACTTTAAGGTCATATGGTCCAACCCTATACCTGGACTCTCACCAAGATCAAATCTTACCCATGCCCGAGTCCTTCTTGGTGCCGTCCGATATGATCTCCACGTGGTCGCCATCCACGTCATAGCTGAAGAAATCATTGAGGTAGGTCTTAGATCTCTGACCACCAAATACATACAAACAGCGGTTTCTCTGAGAGAGTGAGAGAGAGAGAGAGGGAGAGGGTGGAACTGTGATGAAGACACAATTTCATCAGGCAGGAATACTCATTTTGCAGACTCACGGTGTGGAAGAGCATGCAGTGTCCGATACGTGACTGGATGTCCTCAGGGCCGGCGTTGCACGAATCTTCTCGCAGGAGGCTCCACGTGGCTGCTTGGCAGTGGTAGGCGTAAAGGCCGCTGAACTGCGGCTCGGACGTGCGGCTGTCCTCCACGCTGCCGTTGCACGTCAGTATCCGGCCTCCAAACGTGTAGATCATGTGTTTTTCCGAGTCCATGCACATCTGTTTGGATGGCAAATTGGCAGGGCAAGATGACAACGGGCTGACACGTGACGGCAATGATGAACAATGAGCAGACTTTGACTGTAACAGACGTTGCTTACCTGATGGTCGAACACCAGCTTGGGCCCCCCGTCGGCCGCCGTGTCCTCACTTAAGAGCGACCACGTGTTGACGTCGATGTCGTAGCGGTAGAAGTCGCTCTTTAGGGACTTACTGTTCCTCACACTGGAGTCCAGGTAGCGGCCCAGTGTGTAGATCTGCCGCCGCTGGGAATCGATGCACATCTTATGGCAGGAGCGAGCACTCGGGCCGTTCTGATCAAAATACGAGCTTATTCAATAAGGTTTGTCAGACGCTGTTTAGGTCTCCGCTGTTTAGGTCCACTGCTGTTCACACCATTCCCGACTTGTAGCCTCATGTGTTCCGGCCAGATTACCTCTTTCTCGGTGTCCCTGGAGATGCAGACCCACTGGTTCTCCTGAACGCTGTAAGCCCAGAAGTCAGCAAGGTCCTGCGTGCCATCCCAGCCCCCAAACAAGTACACCGTCTCTGCAGGACACAAACGATGCTTGATCAATGTCCAAAGTTGTTGGCATGACAAAATCTGTAGTAATAAAGTCACGTGATACAAATGATGTGAAATGCTACAAAGCTATCCAGGGGAATAAACTAGGGATAGGCGCCAATATTTGGCATTTTGACAAATATCGGTATTAGCCTTTTTTTTTTTTAACAAATCCGATGGCTGATAATACACCAATTTGAAACTGTTGACTTCAAGGGACGAGTTATTTAAATGTTATGTTAACTTTACCAATAGATTCTACTGACCCTGGGGTCATTCTGCACCTTTTGTTTTTAATTGAAATCAAAACAAAGATAAGTGAAATTTTAACATTTCTGTCATTTTGAAATTCTGGACTTTATTTACTGTAGAATACTACAGT
The DNA here is from genome assembly GCF_054856515.1 of Filicampus tigris. Classification (NCBI taxonomy): domain Eukaryota; kingdom Metazoa; phylum Chordata; class Actinopteri; order Syngnathiformes; family Syngnathidae; genus Filicampus; species Filicampus tigris. Next base: position 3,251,903 of record NC_141238.1, on the reverse strand, counting down.
GAGCTATTGTTCAAGTTTTCATTTCACTTTTTCAGACATACTGATGACCACTGGGAGCTCCCTGAACTTTATTTGAATTTTACAACAAAGATGTATGTTGCCAAAAATGTATAATAAAAAAAAACAAACAAACATATGCTTAAAGACGTGTCAACAAAGTTAAGAGTTTTATTTTTTTTAGATGACGCCAATATTTTCTCTTTTTACTGAAACTGAATATCGGCTCCAAATATTATTGGCCTCCTTGACTGCTAATAATCGGTAGAGCGTCTGTCCTGGGGGAAAATAAAAACAAAAAAAAAAAACATTATCAGTCCTTAGGGAACTTAAGTATAGTTGAGGAAAATACATTTGAGTAGAAAGGAGAAGTATCTATTTTGCATGGATGTCATATGACAAAACAACGTGTTTATATCTAAGCTTGATTATGAGACCTTTTCATTGCTTTACCCTCAATTGCCGCTTCATTTCCATAATTCCCATGGAAAATAAGCAATTTGGAATTTGTTCAAAGGTCACTGATGTTGAGAGGCGAGGGGAAATAAAGCAGAGGAACTTTAAGGTCAAACTTTTTTTTTCTCACTCCCGAAGCAATTAATTGAGGTATCGCATATGCGGGAGTAACTGCCACTATTTGAGGAAAAACAGTGGTGGAATGATTGTTAACGGCTAGAAAAGGAATGCTCTCTGAGTCGTCTCCATTTTCAAAATATGAAAATCTAACTCTTGTGTAAACATCCTTGAGTACAAAAACACAAAAGGTCAGTGTGTGCCTTTCTGAAACAAAGCCCTTCTCTTGGCTCGGCAGACAATAACGTGTCAGTCACTCGCACGCACACTTCCAGCAGGGAAGTAGACATCGACCGCCAAACGATACGGAATCATCTGATTAAACACAAATAAAGCGTCGCAAGAGTTGTGCGCAGGAGGGAATGAGTCAGAGTGCTTCGCCTGGTTAAAGCAGCCAAGTCATAACAGTGCCTGTGTGTGCGTGTGCTCTCACCAGTCTGAACGTCAATGACCATTTGATGTCCTCCCCTCATCCCCGGCCTGTTGTCGTCCCCGTCGCCTGTAGAGAGCACAGGAAGTCGTGTACAAAGAAGGCATGTGAGTATGAGATGCACGGGGGTGGGGATCGGAAAGTGAGAAGATGGCGTGGAATGGGTTGGGAGGTTGAAGGTTCAGCGACACACACACACACAGACACACACACACACGCGCACACACCCCCCCACACACACCCCCACACACACACACACACAAAGAGGAAGGCGACATTGTTTTAGCGACAAATCTTTGACATGATACTGAAATGTTTGGATAAGTCCCACTTTTAATAGATGGCCTCACTGTTCATGTCGTCTCTGTTGATTTCTTGGGCGCTTGTACCTTTGTTGCATTTGGGGATGATCTGACTCCATCTGGGCTTGTACTCCTGCTGGCTGATATACTGGTTAAACAAACCGTCTATGGAGAGAGAAGTGGCATCAGGGCACACAAGAGCCGGACAAAAGTGGACTCCCTGAAACGGGGCCGGACCTCCAACGGCTTTGTCAATGAGATCCTCGCAGGCGTCGAAATCGCCTTGCAACACCAGCCGGTCGTGTAGGTGGGTGAGCATGGGGTGTTCAAGGGCTATGCGGGTCTTCTTCTGCAGTGACTCAAAGGCCTCTGTGTAGTTGTGCTGACGGAAGTGTTTGAGGCAAAGGCGGATAGCTTCCTGTTCTCTGTACTGTAAATGCATACAAAAAAAAAAAAAAAGACACTTGACACTCACTGCCCAAACCCCTCTCTGATGAAAGCAATTGTTGCTATCACACATCTAATGATCTCAATGAGTAACTCTGCATCAGCTGTGGTAACAACTGCTTTGGTGAATAATAAATTCCAGCTTTACTTACTAGGAAGCTCCTATGTTAAATTAAAACGTAAACGGTCTGCTCAATAAATTAGTGCATCATAAAAAGGCCATAGGCATTCAAACATGGCCAATCAATCCATTAGAATTTTGGCAATCATTTGAGCAATTATCGATCAGGAATTCTTTATTCGAACGGATACTAACACATACTGTTATGTAGTCACATCTCGGAGCAAATGAGGGGAAACTAGACTGAAGTACTTAGAAGTAGTAACTGGGCAAGACCAGCAGAGGGTGCTGGAAATTCAGTCGGTACTAATTTGCTAGGTAAATTGGCAGAAAAAAAGTGAAAAATATGTTTTCTGCACTAGAAAGCCATATAAAAAAGGTTGCATGTTGTGATACCTTTATTCAAATTGTTGTTTCAACTTGGATGCACTTTTTTTTTTCAATGTATTGCACAGGGCGTCCGATCGGCAGACACTTCAAATCTCGTGACTCAGACCGGATGCGCAGCAAAAAAAAAAAAAAAAAAAGACATTCCTACTTTTGTTATTATTTTCTACTATCTAAATTTCTTCGTAAACATGCCCATGTCTAGTAAGAGTGAAATTAGCTTGCAACTAAACTCTGTTCAGTACAACAGGGAAAATCAAAGTGGGGAGCTCAGAACAATCATTCATTAAATAGAGTAAATATCATAACAATATTTTAGTTATATTGCCGGTCAACCAGAACTATTCTAAAGGTTTCATGAATCTAAAAACAAATTAATGTAAATGTATTCACCATATTTTTGTTGTTATACATATTTGAAATTAATTTTTCATTAACATTTTTGGTGTTTAGCAGTAAACCTACTTGCATGCTGTTTCCTCACTCGCTCCCTTACAGACCAATACACCTACGTGATTGAATTAAAAAAAATGACTAATGGATTAATTACCAATCTTTCTTTTTTTTTGATACACAAGCCCACATCTTACCTTGCTGTACCAGTTAAGGCAGGGCTGCACTACATCCGGATCCTCGATACCATGCAGCTCAATGTACCAGATGCTGAAGTTAAAACTCGGACCCCACGACATCAGAGGCACTGAGGGACAGAGCGTAGAAAGATTGGGGCGAACCAGCTCGAGAAAGCGAACATTAGATTTGCATTCAAGCAAACCCCTCCTCACCTATTTTGACAAATCTGCAGGGAAACATCTGCTCGTCAATCTTGTGCTTTAAGGTGAACGTTTCCTTGTTGTAGTCGTTCTTAAGGCCACTGACAGAGGGGAAGAAAAAAAGAGGCCACCCTTTCACTACTTCTATTGTTGGACGAGCTGAGTTCTCGCACATGCTGGTAAAATCGGTCAAATGAGATGTATGCTTTTCTTTTCTCTCTTTTGAGATACGGGGGGTTTGAATTATGGGCATGGTCACAGTATGCATGCAAATTCACAAATCAAAACACCACTTTATTTGTACACAGGCAATTCAAAAGTGAATTTTCCATAATATGCTCCTCTTTCACCATCAATAAATAACATTTTCATATTAGCCAGTATTTGTAGGCAGCTCAAGCTCACCTGGACAAAAGCTCTGTCATGTTTTCTTCGCTCATGCCGCCAAACACCTTGAACTTCTTCAGGTTGCAGACGTGCGTTTTCTCATACTTCCCGAAGGTGATGCTCTGAACAATCGCTGGCCTCTCCAGTTTCAAGATTAAAAACTGCAAAAATCAGGAACCGCATCCTAAGTTCAGCCAGTTGCATTTTAACAGGAAAAAAATCAGTTGGCAAGTGAGTGACGCCCTAAGGCCATGTTTTCACAATTAAATTAGTCAAATAAGCACAATAAGACGAGGTGGAAGTTATGTAATAACTGGTTAAAAAGGGGCATGTTGCAGCCAAATAAATAATTACCTGTGGAGGGTAGTTGCTCTCAGATGACCACCTGGATGACTGATCATTAGGTTTGTCCACCAAAATGTTCCTAAAAAGACATTCAAGTTAATACTGAAAAGCAACTACACTTGTATGGGGACGACAATCACAAAAGAACTGTAAACAGCAGGACTATGTTCATTAAAGATGCCTTAATGGCAATTATCCTTCACATGTGAGTACTGGAACGTCAGCGGAAGCCAGAGAGAACGTGAAAACTCGAGACAGGGAGGCTGCAGCCTGGATTTTAACCCCCTTCCTCAGAGCTGCGAGGCGGATGTAGCCGCTTGTCCACCGTGATGCATAAACACAGCTAATTCATGTCAAATCACAGATTTGTTTTTCTCAGTGTGGTTACATTAAAGAATCGCTGCCCATTTCCATCGGATTTAACTTTTAAGTTAAATTCTATTTTTAAGTTAAACACCTATGCATTAATCATTAAGAAACGCTTGTTTTATTAACTTTCACCAAGTACTTTTTTGTTCTACATTTCAACGCAGTGTTAATGTTCAGCCTGTGCATTATTTATTTTATTAGATGGTACTTGGTGTAAATGTTTGCGAACCACTGGCTAATCTTGTGATTTATTATGAAGCGTGATGCCATTAGGATCTTTTTTTTTTTTTTTTTTGCAATGTGGAAATCAGTGACCTCTGCATTTAGGAAGAAATAATATGGCACTATTACAATTGTTTTTAACGTTGTATCTTTTAACTCACTCAGTACCAGACTTTTTCAGACCCATTGTGAAATGATCTATAAATATGTCATTGGGATAGAATGTGTTTTAAGTAACCACCAAGTCTAAGTAAACGTAGTGTACTGCTCTATTGAGTTCAAACATTTGTGTCATGCATTGTGGCGGTCCTGCATGCCCTATTATTCTGTTGCTAATTACATTGCGATTAATATTTCGTGAAAATGTCAGAGAGAAAAGAGTGCAGTAAATAGGACAGAACTGACAAACCGCAGTGTCGTTAAAACGGCAGACATAATACAAATGAAGGAGGTGAAAGTAATCTTTAGCGACACAGTGTCACGAAGTGAATATTTAATTGTCCTAGAACCGACTAAACGAACCTAAAAGATCATTTGGACCGAGTGTCTTCCACAAATCATCACAAATATGTCGCTAGCATCGTTAGCTAAAGCTAACTAGCCTTGATTTCAGACGAGGACCAAGGCCAGTGTGCTAAATAACTCGGTGCTCACAGGACATCACAAGGGCCGATATGTAGATAGTGGGCAGACGAATGTGGAAATTACTCACTCGGGTAAATACGTGGAGGAGTACGAGCTCCATTTAAAAACGCTGAACGTGAGAACTCTGCTCTCTGGAACGACAGCCATCTTGTTGTAGGAAAAAAAAAAAACATGAGGGGTGTGGGGGGAGCTAAGGAAGAGGCGCGTTAGCCCTAAAAGACACAGAGCACATTTTTCGGTTCAAATAATATTTCATATATTATCAGATTTAATATTATATTTTAAATTCCTTAGCATCTCTTAAAACAACCTCCCGAAGAACAACAAATCCATATTTTTACTTCACAATAAAATGATTTTATTATACACACGTTGAGACTTCAGACTATATATGGACACTCATAATAAATAGGCGAACATTATGAACTGTATACATTGACGTTAAGTGGGAATTTCTGAGGCGTGGTAGGGCTTTAATACAATCCCCCCCCCCAAAAAAACGCACGTCCTAAATCCAGAGAACGAGCAGGCTTGCCCTGACAAATATGGCGGCGACAAACACGCGTCATGTACGTATAAGTACGTGGAAAAATTTGCGTAAAGGCACAACACACGGCCCACCTACCACTGACTGTAATTTTGTAACTAAGAATTGAATACGGTACTCACACAAGTTAATAAACATAGAAATGTTCACACCCTGAGATACTATTTATAATATATTTACATTGCATGTAAGTTACATCAATAAAAACAGAAAAGAATAACAGTTGTGTGGGTTTATAGCTGACAACCTTGGATCATTTAACAGCGGGACGCCGTGCACCCAGTATTTTGGGGGAGGTTAAATTGAGTGTAAATTATAAGTAATTTCCTTGGCAGGATCACATATATCTGTCTGTCTGTCTGTCTATCTATCTATCTATCTATCTATCGATCAAAATGGCAGGAAAAGCTTACTAGAGCAGCTAAACGTTAAACCTGCATTTGTTGTTCATCAGAGGCACTTTAAATGGTGGCAGGTGTGTGCTGGCTCCCATTTAACACGAGTTTGAAAGCCATGGTTTGAACATAGCCCACATCCTCAGTTATAAAAGGGTGTGGACACTTGTGCAACATTAAATCAGTTGTTTGTTTTTACTTCCCCTCTCTAAATGATTCTCTTTTTGTCAGAAGATGAGTTGGAAAGCTTATAAGTCACAATAACAGTGCAATAACATTTGAAATTATTTATCTGGATCTAATTTTGTTTACATTACAGAAAAAAATGGAATATAAAAAGGGGTGTATCGACCTTTGATATTCATTGGAAATGTTCTGTCAGTGTGACGTGTTGTGCTCACCAGACATGCAAGCAGTTTAAATTTTCTATAAATAATAGTTTTGTAAAGCAACTTTCAGAATGATCTCAGTCTTTCATGAAACATGGAGTCGGTGGACACAAACACTGCAGATGCATCATCGGATGACTAACATCTCTATTCCCGTTAAATGGCTCTCCTCTACATCATCTTATTGTACTCCAAGACACGACTCATCTCCCGCAATGCTCGAGTCCCCCACCCCTGCACCACTTCTTGTCGGAGGCGTGCCCAGACCTCTTTGTGTACATTAAATAAAGCGTCGGTTTAATCTGATCTAGCCTTGTAATTCTAGTTTGCATCCTGTTCAATGGTTTATTGTGCTGTTTGACTGTACATTGTTTGGAAAATTGGTCCGCAATAAATGTGTCATGGTGCGCATTAATATCTTTGTACAGTACAATGTAGTAACTATATGTTAGTACTGTAAAGTACTGTTTACTTGAATGGGGAACATCATTTATAATAACATAGTGCATTGCATGCATTATTGCATTATGTTGTATAATGGGTGGGTCGCTGGTGGTGTAGTGGTACACTCGCCTGAGTTGTGTGCGGGCAGCGTGGGATCGGTTCCCACTCAGTGACTGTGTCTGTGTGTATGCCCTGCGACTGGCTGGCGACCAGTTCAGGGTGTAGTTTGCCTTTTGCCCATAGTCAGCTGGGATAGGCTCCAGCACCTCCCCGCGACCCTGTACAGGATAAGCGGTGTGGGAGATGACACATTTGTATAATGGGATTTATGGCACCTAGCCAAAACAGCCGTAGAGTATAGGATGCATATGACTCATGAGTAATAATAAATACTGTATGCTAGGGCTGTTCGATTTTGCCTAATAAGAAAATCCCAAATATCTTCTCTCAAACCCAATTTTACGATTATGATTTCTTGGTAAAATAAAAAATAATGAAAAAAGAAGTATTTGTCTTTTATTTCAACTTTATTTTTCTTTCTTTGAACTCAAAATGCCAGCCAATTTAACTTAATACACAGAACAATCCATTGGGATTAGCAGCATTTTACTTACACAATAGAGTTCAGATCTGTTCTTAATTAAACCAATAATGAAAGAAGAAAGTGCATATACCATCTATTATATTTTAGTTATAATAATATAACTATTATTTTTAGAAGTAAGGTGCTAGAGGTGTTATAATAACATGTTTCTTGTAGCATCATTAAAACACCATGTTTCCTTTACACGTCGGATAATCCCAATCCAATTCATTCCTAATCATCATCATCATCATCATCAGCATCATCATCTTCATCATCGTCGTCGTCGTCGACGTCATCTCGACTACAGCGTCATGTCTTTGCAATGCTCCCGGTGACATCACACGGTCGTCATCAACTTTCCGGTAAAAGCACAGCCCACCGGCCCAGGTGCTATCAGTTTCTTTTTATTTTCGTTTTCTTTTTTTTTTTTTTAATAGCCTTTTTCACGAGAAGCCATCACGTGGGAGGCTCCTTTAAATTGCCATTGACGGAGGCCCGAGCGTGTCACATGGACATGATATCATGACCGGGCAGGAACACAGCGAGCGAGGGAGCGAGGCCACTTCTTCTTCTTGGGCTCGGAGAGGGGGGGGGGAACAAAAAACAAAAACGCGCGGAGTCATTTGACGACTCGGACTTGTCGATTATACAATACACCTGCCAGCAGCTGTGACGCGTTTCCAAAACAAATTGACGGAGGTAACATCGCGGTCCCGGAGCAGCGCCCTTTTGAGTGTGAGTGAAGTTATTTCTCCTTGCTGATGTGCGCCAGGCGGCTGCATGTGCGCTTCTGCCGCAGGTGCGTTTGCGCATACATTGACAGTGGTTCTTTTACTTCGCTTTGGTTGTGCGTAAACACGTTCGGAACTAGTTCTCCCACACAGGGAGATTACGTGTTCATTCTCTCGTTCGCCACCAGTGTCCGCATTCCAGGTGCTGTTGCGCACATCGAAATGGAAGTAAACAAGTGGGAATGAGGAGAGACAGAGGGGGTGGGGGGATTGGGGGGGGGGGGGGGCTGGGGCGCGTGTTCTGACCATCAAGCGTGACTGCCGCGGGCACGACTGGGAATAACCTGAAAACATCCGCGAGCCCGGACTGCCAGAAACAAGTTGTCGTCGTCGGGCTTTTTTTCCCTTTCTTCCTTTCTTTCTTTTCACATTAAATAGATGTTTAAAAAGCGAAAATTAACTTAACGTGTACTGTAGGAATACACCCAAAACTAGTCACTAAGTACAAATTGTGGTTCTCTAACTGAAAGACGTTTTTCGACTACATGGAGAGACAGATAGATAGATAATTGGTCAATCCAATGACCACACTATGGATGGAGGGATGGATGAATGAATGGACAGACAGGCAGATATTGACTGAGTTCATTTGGACTTTGCGCTACTTCTGAGTATTGTCCCATCCAATTACCACACTGTAGATCTATCTCTATATCTATCTATCTCTATCTATAGGGCTAGCTAGCTAGCCAGTGCCTGCTTATGCTAGAAAGCAAAAATAATTCCAGGAAAAGCCTACTGGAACAGCTGAATATTATTTGGGGTTAATCGGAGGCACTTCAAATGGCGGCAGGAGCAGTGTGCTGACTCCCTTTTAACATGGGGTCGAATGTCAGGTTTAATTATGAACACAGCTTCATCCTCGGTTATTAAAAAAAAAAAAAGGTTGCTATCTCTCAATGTGATTAAAAGTGAAGCCAATTTGTAGTTTTGGCTCAGACTTGAGCAAGAAGTGAATGAAGTGGACGCACATGATTTACTTTTGCGGGCCACATACACTGGCTGTTTCTGGGTTGTGCGATAAGTGGGGCCGTATACTGAATTGTCTTTTTATTGGCATTATGAAATGAAATCAGACCGCTGGCGTTTGTATGCAGAAGTTGCGTTCCCTTGTGGTTAGCTAGTTGTGACGTTTTCCTCATGATCAATCCAGAAAATGTACACATGCCCATGTGCCCTAGTAGGCATTTTATGTATTCATTTACACTTTCAACGCTTCAACAATCAAATCCAAGACTTATACACAGTAACTGTACTGTTCTTGAGAATGGAATAAATTCACTGTAATCTCTACAATATGACCGTAAAATTGATGGTGATTTTGGTTGCTTTGGAGCCCTTGGGCCAGCATCCAGAAGCAGCCAGGGTGTTCGTCTCACTTGTGTCAACAAACCACCGCGATAAGCCCATGAATGCAATTATTCAAACATGAGCTCAAATGAGGAAATAGTCAAATTCTTTGTCTTACTATTTTATGCCAACAACGCTTCCCTCTTAGTAGAAACTCACTGTTTATGTTCTTACTATTTTTTGCAATCATTTTTTTTTTTTAATGCTTTGAATGGAGCAATTGTGTTAGATGTAAACAAAGCGAGAAAATGTGCCCAAACAAGTCCGAGTAGTGGCGCATGTGAGCCTTCCTCCCATGGCAATGAAATGTGCAATAATCCCGTGGCATTAGCCACCATTAATGCTGCCGTATTTGCCTTTATGACGGACAAATCTGTCATCCTCTTGTAGCAAATACATCTAATCTAAAATGAATCTCATCTAATCCAACATTTTGAATTTTCCACTGTTCTTGTCGTTATTGTTATAAAAAAAAAAAAAAAATCATTGCATATAATGTTTATTTTGGGACAGAACACAAACAGGAGCTGGCGATGCAAGTAAAGAATGGCTTGCAGGGACAGTGAATGGGCCAAGAGAACTGCGACTCCTAGGGAAATGGAAGAATACATGCAGACTGAGCTCAGCTCATGAATCTACCTTGTCCTGGACGGATGCTGTTTTGTGGTCACCCTACAATCACAGATATTAACCTCTGTATGACCTCTAATCCAGTAATAAACTGCCCGATGATACGGCTACCGTATTGCATCGCACTGCGCAGGCGTCCCTAATGTCGGTGTGTGACTATATTCACAGAACACCCGAACCGCAGATTAGCTCCAAGACACAGGGAGAAACAGCACGGCCCGTTCCTTTGCATGCTCCTGTTTGTCCATTTTCTGCATGCGCTTTACAAAAGACAGACCTTCCCGTGTGCGTCACGGTCAGGTGTTTACACTCGCCTTGTTTCAACACACAGATCGGTTTCATTCGCTTATAAATGAGCCTTCCGATTCTCTCCCCGAATCACTATAGCAAGCCCTTGCTCCCATCCCACAAGCTATTTGTAGCCCGTTAGTCTTTTGCTCCAGTGGATTCTCGCTGATAAATTGAAGCAGATGGGACAGCAGGTTTTTCATGATCATAATGTGTCTCGATGTGAGCGTAGCTTGAACAGCCAGCTGTGAAAGTTGCATTTCCGCTGGGTTTATGTGGTCATAATTAGCACCTCCCACGTGACGGCGAGAGCGTGCGAGAGCGTGCGCGTGCGTGCGGGTGCGTGCGAGCCAATACAATACGAGCCGGGGTGTGTTTGTGTTTACATGAGAGCCGACCAGCAGGGGAAGTGACGCAGGAGGCAGCCTTAAAGGGAAGGCGGCAGTTGCAGAGAGTTGCAGACATGCCATGCCGCAGAGAGGAGTGAGCGACAGGACAGGAAGGGCCAGGACAACGCTGCGAAATAGAACAATATCGCTGACCGCTTGTTTTGTTGTCATGGTCAAGTGCTCAAACATGCAGTCCAAATGAGTCATTGGCCGCGTCGGTTTGGCCCCGAGGGCGCATTTGATTATGAAATGTGTTGAGCCACCCGCTCACTATAAAAGCAGTGACACAAGGTTTTGTTTGTTCAGAGCTTGGCCTGTTCCAGTTTGGAGCCAACTTTCCCCGGTTTGCTATTCACAGTGACCTCATCATCTCTCTGACTCGCGTCCCTGCCCGACTAGAGCCCTCTCCAACTTTCTTGGCTGTGAAACTTCCATAAACCAATTCAGCCACCGACACTTCAGAAGTAATTCCCTTGCAAATGCGTTGGCTCTTGTAGGCAAGGAAATTAGTAGGCATGATGCATGCATGCCGAATAACGCATATCTCCATAAGATATGATCGGATGAGTGCATGAAAATTGGAACCGACCAACCAGTGGCACTGCTTATCATGACTCTGACTGCACGCGCATTGGCTCGAAAGAAGAATACATGCTGACCATAGCTTGGACAGTAACTGCACGGACAGTCATTGAATTCCGCGTTTCACTTGAATTTCATTGCAATGCGCCTGACTGATTAGCAGACACAACTTGGTATGACTACATTTCAGATTTGATCCACATTCTGGTGCCAAAATCAGAAGTCTTGGATCAGATTTTGTTCCGGCGTTGTGAGCGTGACCTGCGATTGACATCGTTGTAAGCACACCTTGCACGACAGTGACTCCATTGTGTGTAATATTTGCCCTCGTCCTACCGTGTAAGAATGAAATAAGTGTCTGAAGAGGAAGTGGTGCAATAATTAGCGCCCATGTGAGGCATGAATGTGGACAGCCCCGTACACTGGAATTATTTTGGCTTATGTTCTGTCAGCAAGGATCTTGACTGAACTTTATACAGTAGAGCACTTTACTGAGGCTTTTTAGTTTGTCTACTGTGAGGTGTTTTGATACATCATACCCGGAATGGGCCTGCTCTCAAGAGGCAGATTCAATTCTTGCGCAGCCCGCAGGATGGACGGTGACTCGGCAGGCAGATTGGCCCGGCTCCAACCTGCACAATATACATCAGGGCGGCAGAAATCCAAGCTGATACACTCGTTTGTGAACTCAGAGTTAGGTTGACTGACACTGTCGAATCTTATGAAACCAAACTGCTACAATGCTCTAAACGGAGACCATTTTTGTTTTTTGTCTTTTAATCAGATTGATAGCTTTGTTTACAAACAGTCACTGGAGTGCCTGCCCAACCATCCAGTGTAAAATAAAACAAACTAGTAAATATTTTGTTATCTGCAAGCTCCACACTTTAAACACAACACAACCCAGAGTTTCTACACTAATGGCATTGTAAGATAGGGTGGGAAAAGATCCGGAGCCACTTTCAAGTTGAAACACTATCATGCGGTGGCACCATCTTGCAGAAACACTCCCATTCCCATGCCACCGACACATGGGAACAATGCCTCTGATACATACAGTATATACCAAAAGGTAAGCAGAGCTGCACTCAGTTTTGTTGGATGCACACAACAGTGTTTGTAGGGTCCAAACTCAATGCTACCCTACGCAACGCCCCAGCTTTGACTGTTGAGCCTACGTGACGAGGGAAGCGGGGATGTCTAAAGGTTGCGACGGGGATGCGCCGCGGTCGGAAAGGGGATAATATTAGAGCAGGGACAGATTGCTTCAGCGCCGCTAAGTAGGCCAAAGGCACAGGGGAGTGTCACATGAACCGGCGCTGCTATGTTAGCTATTCTCCAGTGTCTTGTTCAGCTCGAGATGGGAAAAGAGACAGAGGGAGAGAAAGAAAGAAAGAAATTAAGAGAAGGCCTCACGTGTGTCACGTTTCCCATGCCGTCTGTACACGACACTCAAAACCACTTGTCGACAAGGGGAAACGTTCCTGTTACTTGGCCCGGACACTGCGGCGACCTTTTTCCTTAAGTGCGTGCTTAACTGGTGCAGAAGGTCAGCAAATGGGGGGAAATTTCCTCGGTCGGTGCTTGTCAGAGGGCACAGAAAGTTCAAAATCAATGTTGGGAAGCGGGTGGCATTCAGCTTTATTTTTAAGAAGGCTACACTGGCCAATGATCGCATGAAAACACAGCGACATAGCGACCGAATCGGCGGTACTGTGCATAGTGATTGACTTACAGACAGTTGAAGTGTGTCTGAAAAGCCAGGCAATGACGGCAGCGCAAGAAGGCTAAGAATCAGAAGAGCAAGTCACCGCATAGGGGACGAAGACACGCTGACCGATGTAATCCCACATCATTCGCAGTGCCGTTATATAATAACTGACCTCTCAACCATCCAAGAACAGCAGTGTCGGAAAAGCCAGGCAATGACGACAGGAGGTCTTTGCCATTCAAGAAACGTGAGGCCAAAAGAGAAATGCAAGCGGACAACTATATGCGCATTTAGGTAATCCAAGATGATTTACCGTGCCGTGTAGAATAATCGACGTGCAGAGTACTTGAGCAGTGTCGAGGAATTATGTGGATGTGATTTTCGACTGAGAGACGAGCTTTGTATGTCAAGGAGGAGCAAAGTTTAGCTTGGGTTGTCAATGGAAGTTACGGAGAGTCTTTGCCGCATGTGCGTGCAGACATGCATTTGATCAAAATTCAATCACCTGGAAGCCAATTTGAAGGATATTTTTGTAAAATGACCATGAAGTGACATTGACGTGTTGGGTCATAGTTTGGGGTAGTGTCGGACTTGGTCTCTACACAGTGAAAAGCGGGTGGTTACTATACATCTCAGTTGGAGAATGAGTCAGAGGACTACAGCACTCCTACAAACATAAGTCTATAATACCTCAAGATACCAGATTGTCTCTGTTTGCTTTCGGATTGACTTGTGCGTGTTTGTACATCCGTTTCGGTGTCCTGCCCGCATGGGAGAGTTTCTTTGGTCTGTCATCTGTGTTTGTCCAGCACATGGAGAAGGCAGGGGAGGTGCGAGGAGGAGGGTCAGGTGACTCTCCATAACATCGGTTTCCCCAGTGACCAGAACCAAATAGACCAGCCGGACCGGTTCTCCCCCGTACAAGAAAATGGTAGATGATACCGTGGTTCTCTTTGTGGCGGGTCGTGGCTTGGCTAACTGGGCCTCTTAATGCCACCACTATCTTGTCGCAATCATAGAAAGCATCAATACTAAACAAAAACACAATATAACAGGACACAACTGTCTCACGTGACTCATCTGGAGCAGTTCAGAATTAATATTTCTCAATAAACTTGAACATTTTTTTTGTTGATGAAATACAGTGTGCGTCTTTTCTTAGATAAGGACCTAGCCCTGCCGCAAACAGTGAAAATTCATGATTAATTGATGCCCCCCCTCCACGAAGAAAGTTTTGTAATTAGCAAGAGGCGCCCCAAGACAGTGGCAAAGCACTAGTTATGTCGAAATGAAACTCCTCAACTAACTTCTGTATACTTCCTTGAAACCAAGATGCAACCAGATGGCTCAAAAGCAACACTTTCGTTCTTAAACAGCATTTTTTCCCACACCGAACCACATACTCAGGCAGAGATGCAGTTTCTTATATGATAGCTACAGACCTGTTTTTACTGGTCAAACTTGGCTGCTAGTTTTACTCTGACCAACCAATCAGAGGAAGGAAACATCTTAACATTAATGTGTGCCGGTTAGCCGGGCCTGTGGTAAGAATTAGAAATCAGATATTTATTTATTTTTTTAGGGGGAACCATTGCTCAGTTTTTCAAAACTGCATCTTTTCACTGTTTTTGTGCTAATTCTGGCAAAATTTTGGTCCCAAGGATGTGAATTGAAGTGAGCGGAGGAGCTTCATTCAGCCAAGAGAAAGGATAGAAAATGAAGACAATACACTGTTAGGTCTAATTGAATGCAACAAATATTCAAATTTAGATTGCGTTCTGATAGTGTTTATCTCAACACAGATGGCCTTCCTTGCCCTACCCACCCACACCGCTGGGTTCTGATTCCCGGGAAATCCTTTTGTACAGCCTGTTTTCAGTTGTTTCTCCCCTCCGGCAACCACATCCACTTTTTATAGCGCCACCTCACAGCTAACCGCAGCTCTTTGGTGTACACTAGGTTAGCGATGTCAGAGCAACTGGCCTGGATTTTTTTCGGAATCGGACTCGTTGGAACGTTGGCCTTTGATAGCCCTTTCTTCCGCTTGCCTGTGATGGGAGAGCGGCACAGGACACCACTTTTGCAGAAGAAAAGTCCACTTTCCAAGATTGGGGACAATGGAATGGCGGTTCATTCAATTCTGGTTATTACTCTGGCGGGGCTTTTCGAGGTATTACCGGTACTTGTCTTTGTGGGTTTTCTAAAAGTGACAAGCATCGTGTCACGTCCGCATTTATGGAAGTAATGAGTCGTAAACATTGTCTACATGGTGGAAATGTAACTTCCTGATTATTATAACCAAAATGATTACTGATGTAATCAGGATATTAGTAAAACTAATGAAAAAGATCAAGATCACGATACACGCAGAAAGCATTGCAACATGTTTGATTTTGAATACAAATAACAGAAAATTAGCAGCTATCCTTTTTTGAAATTAGAAATCGTAAGCAGCAACAACCATAGTACAAGACTCCAACACAATGTACCAAAATGACTTCTGCGATATATTTACTAGCGGTGGGACTCTTGTGAGCTAATTATTTTGAGCATTTGTAATGGCGGCACACGGCAGAACAAAGTACGCTATTAAAGATAATTAGAATTTTAAACACAGCAGAGCAAATCACATTAAAGACGGTATTCACAATAATTGAAATTTCAAACACAGCAGCAGAACAAATTATGCTGACTACAGTATGGACGATAAATGGACTATGAAACAGTATTACAAACAAAAACATTTTTTCTATGGTGTATTATAAAAAAAAGATATATATCTGTAATTTAAAATCAAACAATTGTAAAAAAATGTATATTAGTAAGTTAATGATATTTAAAATGAAATGAAAACAAAACAAACAACCCTGATAAAGGAGATACATTCCTGTATTTTTCCAAAACCTTTTTTAATATTTAAATCAAATCAAATTTATTTATACAGCACTTTTTATCCCTGAAGTGGTGTTTTTTCTAATGAAAAAAATCACATTTGTCATAAGAGAAAATACAGTAAAACAAAGGGAAATTAATAGTATAAACATGTTTTGCTAGTTAATGTGGTACATAATACATTCCGTAAAAAACAAATGTAGTACTTTTTATTAGTTAAATGTTCTGTAAAGCTTTTGTTACAGCTGCAGCTGTTGTGAAAGCACTGTACTGTAGCAATGAAGATGTATGGTATTGTATTGGATTGTATCTGTAACAAAATACACAAAACACAAACATTCAGTAATACTTAATTCTAATATACAATATACATAAATATAAATGAATATTATACATATATTCCTATATAGTATATAAGATAAATAATATGATAAACACATGAAAGTCACATTCATATGGTTAAATATGAATTCCAATATTCAGTAAATCATTCACTTTAATATTTAAATGAATTTTGACTAGTACTGTATTGCATGACTAGCTTTCAATGCATTTTTACTGTATAGACATATATTGTTATATTGATTAATTATGTTTATTTTCAAACCTTGAAGTCATATTACGTCACAAGTGCAATAGTATTTGTTCAAAGCTCAACTATTTGTTCAAAGCTCAACTATTCCATTCTATTGTCTCTCTCTCTCTCTCTCTCTCTCTCTCTCTCTATATATATATATACATATATATATATACACACACACACACACACAATATATATATAAGGAAACATGGTATATAAACATTGGGTTCTATTCATGCCTTGATCTACAGTGTGGAAGTATACCTTAAGTTTTGACCAGGGAGTCTACTGCATGTGTGTGTGTTAATATGGTGGGCAAGGTGGCCAGATGTCTTTTTTGGGGGTTTTAATTGAATACAATTCTTCTTGTCTTTTCCTCTGGCCTCAGTCCCTCCACCTCCCACCGCCTCACTTCTTCCCTGTTCCCACGGCAACTCACGGCTGTTGGTTACATAATGCTCGCTCTGTCAGCCTTTGCGTATGTACGTGCGTGTGCGACTGCATGCGTGTGAGTTTGTGTGTGCCCTTTAAGTCGGCCGCCGGGCTTTGGGAAATCAAAACATGCGACTTTCAAGGATTTATTAGCCTGCGGGCTAAAGTGTTACTGATAGCATTAACACTGACTGCGCATAAACACGTGCGTGTGCATGTGTGTGACTCATTCAATAATTGCCGTTTCATTCACACTAGATGGGAACGGTTGAGTTTGGTTGGCTTGGCTGTGCAAGCTTGATCTGCAGTATGCACGACAGGTTGTTAACGCTTATTATGGTTTACAATGTTACGTTGATACAAGCCACAAGCATGCGTTTTAGCATTTATTCAATATCTTTGATATCCACCTTAAGGTCCATGTCCTCACAACCAGGTGCACTATTAGAACGACGGTCTCACTCGTACTGCACTGCTTTTCTTCCACTACTAGTGCCACCTTTGGCCTACCAATACAGCTAGGAAATCTCATTTATTCAATAGCTTTGACATCCATCTTAAGATTTATGTACTAGTAGTCACTAGTAATTCAAATTTAGCACACCAGTAGAAGAACTGACGTGTGTGTGTAGTACTAGTACTACTTGTGACATTATAAAATTGAACTTGCTAACATCTAGCGCTTCAGTAGTACTACTAGTAGCGTGCAGACGTCAACTAGTGTGCAGGTGCAGTTTGGCTTCACCAGTAACATGTAGTTTTCTACTAGTCTACAGAAATGTCATACAGTAGAGAAGGTAGTAATGGAAACAGCATTACTTGTAAGACAGTCATTCTACTAGCGTACTAGCCTCGTTGTTCTAATAGAGTGCTGCCTGGATAGATAGCCTAGTAGCACGTATCGACCTGATGCTGAAAATGGAGGCTGAATGCAGTTTGGGCATTTAATCACTGTTCTCGATAGGAAGGCTACTAGCGTGTGACCCATGCTCACTTGTCGGGCCTAGGAGTGTTACTACTGCAGAACAGTTGTCAACTATTAACATTTTATTGTCCACTAGTAGGCCAAAGAGTCACTAGCCGTGTAAAAATGTTACTTGGCAGACACAGCCATTCTACTAGTGCACCTTAGGCGTTATGCTAGCGCGCTGAATTGTCCTACTAGTGAGGATAAAGAGTGTACCCGTACGCGGACCTTAAGATGGGTCTCAAGGACATCGAGGAAATGATCAAACGGCTTTCCATATTCACATGCGCGTGCGCTGACATTTAACATGACTGTTGTTGGAGGTATGAATGGGGATTAGTGTTTGATTAAACAGTGAAGTGGGTGTGTGGCGAATCAAGCGCACACACAAACACACACTCAGGCACACGGACACACACGCACGGTCATGGGCTCAGATCCCCTCTAATGGCATTAGGCAGGACACCGCGGGAGAGCGCCAAGCTGCCGTTCACTTCAATTAGAGTCCATGTCAAGGGTGGAGCGATGCCACCCAGTGTGCTTGTCGCCATTCATCTCATTTCATACTAATGAACGGCAGAGGTGGCTAAAGTACAGTACTTGCAATAGGCACTTGAGTAGAAGTACAGATACTTGAGTAAAAAAGGCTTTTGAAACGATTACCGCTTCAACTCCTGTACTTGGACTGAAAATTGAATACAGACACAAGGCACGCGCTGAAATTCTCTTAAGTATGGCCGGGGATCGGGAATGTCTTGCTTCCCCAAATCTGTTGCCGTTGTCGTTAATGGATGAAATTGCGAATCGTCTGGTACCAGTGGTGGTATATGGGCTCCCTCTAATGGTATGCGATAGCATCTTTGCCTCACTAAAGTTGACATTTAAGTTCCAATTCAGTCACTTGCATTTAGCTTTATCAATAGATTTGCATTCACGCTTTAAGGACTGTTTGTTTTAAAACATTTAGTTAAGTGCAATCTTTGTTGAACTCTTATGTACAATACATTTGAATGGAATCCTTTGATGTATTTTTTGCATTTTCCTATATCCAATCGCACTGGTAATGTACCTTAATGACCATGATGGTGGCACTTGGCGAGCTGAATCATTTTTGAATTGGCACTTGATGTAAGAAGTTTCCGAATTGAATTGTTACTATACGTGTATTTTCCTGCTGAAAATATCTAACAAAAATGTGGTGTTTTATGGGGGCTGTAATGGATTGATGGCATTTCTGTTCATTTCAATGGGGAACATAAGTCAAAGTATCACTTTACTTTTAAGTACCGTAACAAAGTATTTGTAGTTCCCACCGCTAATGAAGGGACTAGATTCATCAATTGCATCAATGCAATTTTTGCACACGCACAGGAAAGGCTGTGTTGTATTTGCATGTATGGAAAGGAGAGCGAATGTTCGTGTGTGCGCGGGTGTGCTTGTGTGATTGTGGAGCACCTGCAGTGACTGAGTGAGCGCCTTTCTTTAGAAGCCCTCCAGACTGCAGAGGAGGAGCCGCAATGTGCCATATCAAAGACAAGGGAAGGCATTACGTGAATTTTTTTACAACCATCATCATTGCCCCAGCATCGGCAGGTTCTGACATGCGCTTAGCTAAATCCTCAGGAGCCCCCACCTCTTATTAACGACATATCATAACACTTTACTCACACCAACGAAGCCTGTAATTACAATAGGTCTTTAAAAAAACAACAACCAAAAAACACTTACATAAAAAAAGATGCATTCTGGATCACTAGACTGCAATTACAGTTGAGCCAAGGGAACTGCCAGATTGTTTTTATTGGAACTGCTGGCAATAGCCCCACAGAAATCACATCATTGCGATTGTAAGAAAATAGTAAAAATTAAAAAAATAAGAATGAAAAGTAAATACATATATATATATATATATATATATATATATATATATATATATATATATATATATATATATATATATATATATATATATATATATATATGGATGGATGAAGCTGCAGTTTGTCCGACCCCTGCGCAATCAGAAGGAGCAGCGAGAGAGAGCAATGCGTAATGTATGCACAGCACTGAAGATGTAAGTCGGCAGTTTTAAGTGATGAAACAGATGTCGACATTGCTGATTAATGTCAGCGAAATGATTTCAAATTGATGATGTTTTGAGAGGCGCAGGATGACGTCACAAGAAGAAGCTGCGTGCGTCATGAGGCTCATTTCACCTCAACCTAATCTATGCGCCGTACAGTAGCCTGAAATGAGTCAGCCAGAACACTGGTGCTAATGATATTCTGTCTGTCTGTCTCCACGTATCTGGTTTGCTCCGTCTCTGCACTTGTCTGTTGTTTGGTGCACTACTTGAACTCTGTCTGTGTGTTGCTGCTTTCTGGGAGTCATGTTGCTCATTCATCATTGGATGAGGCAGAGCAAGGGATGATGTCAAAAGCAATGTGCAACTTCAGCGATCGATGGCAGGGTGGCGGCATCGTTATTACCAGCGCTTGTTTCCTTGGCAAAATAAATGGAAAATCTGTGAGTACCTAGGAGGGCATGTAAGTTCAGATAGGTACTGTATGGAGGAAGGTGTGTTGGTTGCAAGATATGTTGGTTGGTAGAGAGGTAAGGTAAAGAAGGTAGGGAGGTTGGTCGGGAGGTAGGAAGATTTGTATAGGTAGGGAGGGCTCGGTAGGCTGAACTGTAGCAGTCCACTCGCAACAAGTACAATTCTCACGTTTGTGTGCTTCAATCCAGTAACTCATTTTGGACTTTACAATGAAAAACGTTGATACAGTGCTGTCAGTACAACTAAATGATCCGAAACAATGCGGCAGAACCTCTCACATGTTGGCACTGATTACAGAGGCACGGAGGAAAGAAGACAGATTAGATAAGAGACGGTGAAAATGAAAATCAAGAAATATGTATTTGGCATGCAAATGCTGCTCGAGTAATTCCGCATGAGTGATTGCCAACTGCGTTGCCAGACAAGATGAGACAGAGCCTCTGACTGTTGTACACCATGGGTGGATGTCCTGTGGATAGCAGCAGCCACTTGTTTATACTGCGGTTGTGGCTAAGACAACCCCAACTGAGTACAGACTGCTGGCAGAAGACATAGTTCATGCCATTAAGATTTCTCTACCACAATAGCAATTAGCATAATCTGCCAAAATTGAATGTACCCGACCCAGTGTAAACGCACAATCTAGATTGAGGCCGCTTGGATTTTCTGAACATGCTCTGGACTTCTGAACCTGTACACTGGCTTAAATCAGACCAAATTTGACTGGGCCATTTTATCCCCTTTGATTTTTTTTTTTACATATTCATTTGCACGTATGTTTTATTGTCATTTATACGTATTGTACAGTTAAGATAGAAGCTTGCATTCACATTGGTACATCAGCCTCTCCATTCAGGCTTGATCGTCCACAAGTTGTCCAGTCATGCAAGAGCACAGCCGGCCGGGCCTTCAAAACATGATACTTCCCACTGTGAAATCCTTGGACTGCCTCCGAGTTGTGCGTCGTTGATTTACGGCCAGTCCAGATTACATTTGGGCCGCTGCAATTGGCCGCACGAGCCCTCCGAGGAGCGCGCAGCTTTCACTCTGCACAACATTTCGCAATAAATCTCAATTTTATCATACGCTCCTTCAAACCCCAACCTTCAAAACTTCACAGCTTGATCCAAGCAATGATTTCTTTCCACTCTTACAAGCCACTAAATGCCTTAAATACCCCCCATATAAAATATATATGAAAATGTCATCTTGTAAGTTTCACATTTATACATGTAATTGAGCTGTGCTTAAGTTAGTTAGTCATTAAATAAGTGCATATCTTGGGTCAATCAAAAAAAAAAATCCATTAGTGTTATAATTACAGTATTTTCCAAACCTAACTATTTTCTAACAAAAGAAAAAACAAAAAAAAAAAAACCTCTCAATTTCAATCTTGAGGTGACAAAATGCCGCAAGAGGCCCGCAGAGTGAGGGAAGAGGCAGAGTTTTAAGGCCTAGATTGACCAAAACGATATTCTGTAACCCGACACCCACTCAGTTCAACTGCACGCTTTACGGCGCATCGTAACGCAACTTCTGAACTCTGGCACTCATTCAAAAGAAAAATGTCCTCTTATCTCGACACTCTAACTGCTCACTCAGGCCTTTTTACTGCAAAACTCCAAGAAAACCATTTGGAATAACGGTGGGATTAGATGAAATTTCTGTAACTGAGGCACAATACGTTTGCAGTTGATTTTGACAGTAGTGCTGAGAAAATACCAATTTGTTCTTAATGTGAACAACTATACCAAGTGCAGTGATATCTGTATCTGTATCCACTAAGAAGGCGATTGTCATTGGCATGAGTTTATTGTTGTTACAGATACATTGAACAACTCAAAACAATCCTATTTCCAATCCTCTTTCCCCACTGAAATGAATGCAAGTGCCATTCATCTATTCTGGCCCCCCCCCCCAACCTCGCATGCGTGTAACGAACAACCATAGAATTGCTCCTCTCCAATTATTCATTTCTCGCACAATAAAAATGAACAGAACGACTCAAAGTACTCCACAATCTGAGACCGTGAGATCCTACCCGTCTGACAGCACATCTCATTGGCTGAGGGATTGAGCATGAAGAGCGTCACACAATGCGCTTCCATCTCCTTCAACAAGGTAGCGCTCATTTTTTTGACAAGCAACTTTGTGTGCGCGCGGACGTAAATGAATGGCACGTACATCGTGTTCCTGAGTGGCGTCAGACAGCAACCTCCAACGCTGCCAAAGAATGTGCTTCCTGGCATCGCTCTGCCCCTCCAAGTGCCTCCATACACACACGCTACATGGTACACACAATAGCAATAATGCTCTCGGTGAGCAATAGTTGATTGTATTTTCCTCCATTTGACCCTGAATCCAACTGTAAAAGGGACATACAGTCGTTCCTTGCCACATCATGGTTCACTTTCTGCAGTTTCACTCTACCTCAAGATTTTTCTTTATATCGCAGGATTTGTTGGCAATCACTTTTCCACACGGATTGTTACTGCAGATTTTCAGCAATAAGCGCGAGCCAGGAGGAAAGAGTGCTAAAAAGACAGAGAATGTCCAAAGTTTGGGATCGTTTCACATTTAAAAAAAAAAAAAAGAAGAAAGTGGAATGTGTCTACTGCATAGAAGATCCGGCTTACATAACTGCACATCTACGGTACAGTATTGTTTGGTAATTTAATATAGCCGAGCTAGTTGGACGAATTGTAATCCATCCACACATGGTCAAAGACAGACATAGCCACAGGTGCACTTTCAATTGCCTCTATCGAACAAACAGTGACAAAATAAACACATAACAAGCACATCCCTCCAATAGCTGCACAGCTACAACTAATGCCAAGTCACTCAATACGCAAACTGGCTAGCCGGTTAGCAGCCAGTGAACGTGACACACTCGTTCACCGACTCCCATGTCACTCACAGTCACTACAGTGTGGAACGTCACGTTCAGCGTCACGCTGGTGACCCCAAAGTGGGCAAAAATCATATCTGCACCTCACATGCATATTTTGTAATGGCATGCATAAAGCTTTAAAACCCAGTAAAATACATGCAATGTTTTTTTTTTTTTACCTGATTCGCAGACTCAGCAGAGGTCCACAGTATATATGAATAATAAAAGAAATATATGGTTGCAAAATGTGGATTTTCGACTACAGCCGGGCAGGCGGGGGGGCTTCCGCCTAAACCGTTAATCTGAGTAACCTCCACTCATTCAATTTTTACAAGGGGAAAGAATACGTTTCATGACAAATGTAATGGACGTCAGTAAATTGTACATTTTCAGGATTCAGTCAGTCCCGGTCCCTTTATGTATATAAAAAAAAAAAAAAATGTATCAAAATGGAAGTCAACCCAAACATATTTTTTTCAACAATATGTTCCAAGCAGCCCACTCGTTGAAACATGGCATTCTGATGAATTTTGCATTTGTGGAATATAAGTTAGGCAGCAAAACGCACTCATTTGTAGTCATCTCTGGGGGCGGCCATTTTGTCTTCTGTCGACTGAAAATGACATCACAACTGCTCACATCGACCAATCACGGCTCAGATTCAGAAAACAGGTCAGCCGTTTGTTTATTAAATATGTTTGGGTTGACTTCCGCTTTAAGTACCTTTATCAGGCCACTTCATAGATCATGAAGATGTGAAGCTAATTTGCTATTCTGTTGATCTGTCTGGAGCACGTGTGGAAGTCGCCACATGCTTATTTATGCCGAACAGCATTTATGTAACCAATGTAACCACCCCCCCCGCGGGACGGCGAGGCTGTTGATAACCAAGGGCGGCCAGCGAAGAGATGCTGTCCATCTCTCAGGGACTTCTTATGTAACCGTGCTCTCTCTCTCTCTCTCTCTCTCTCTCTCTCTCTCTCTCTCTCTCTCTCTCTCTCTCTCTCTCTCCCTCTCTCCCTCTCTCCCTCTCTCCTCTCTCTCTCTCTCTCTCTCTCTCTCTCTCTCTCTCTCTCTCTCTCTCTCTCTCTCTCTCTACAGGCTTTGCTTGAAGACTAGTGTACAGGGCTCAAATTAGCAGGCCGGACTGGAATGACGCACTCACAGGATGAAGGTCTGAATGCTTGTGTGCGTCGACTTTGAATAATGAATGAATCCAGCAATAATTTTGACGAATGCGTATTCAAGCATCAAGAAGGGAGCATTGCATAATGATGACGATTTTGTGTATGTGTTGACTGCGGCTAAAGCTTCATTGTGCGTGCACTTTTCTAACCAAATTGTTTACCTGGCTGTGGAACGAGAAAAATGTGTGTGTGTGGGTGGGTAGCATGATCCTACCTGTTGTAAAAAGGTGTGTGTTTGTGTGCGTGCGGTTGCGTGCATGTGTATTATGGCCACACCTCAGCATGAACTTTGCCTTTTTACTTGGACTTCACTTGGAAGGACAGCATAGTCTGTTTTGCTTTTGTTCTGTTTAAGTGAATGAGATAAAAAATCTCATGGCACGAGTATTTCCGGTGAAAACAATAGTGAGTAAGTGGCGACCCCCCTTAAAGGTTCTAATTGGCTATACAGTAGTTGCCACAAGATGGTGGCAAATTATTAGACAAGGCTATGGCCTGACTAAATGAAGCTCCTACCTTCACTTAAATATAACTCGCTGGCATTACACTGTAACACATTTACTGCATTAAAATGTTGTAAAGCCACACCCACTATTCGGTTTCCTTGGACACAGCGGGGGGTAGCGAACCCAGGTGTACACTTGGCACATCGTACAAATGATTATTAAAAGCCACTAAGACAGTGTCACTTGCTCGTCATTGGTTTAGTGATTGGTTGGTTAGTCGTGTCGTCAGCCCGTCGGCACTCCGATTGTGGTTAATCCAAAGCTGATGCATACAAAACACAGCAGTTGGAATGTATTAATATCGTTTAAAAACATGTATTTCTCCCACTTATGACACATTACGCAACGCATCTTGGAACTGTGGTCAAAAAACCCCCAAAACAAAACAAACCAAACAAAAAAAAAGACACCACAAGGGTCTCAGATGACCGGGGTCTAATATGAAACAATGCGGGAATGAGGTTAAGTTCCACGATGAGCAGATGAACAGTGGGACGTGACATGCGCGCACATATTATAGCGTCATTTGTGATGCATGATGATGAATTTCACAGTGTGCGCGTGCCACTGTGAGCACGTGCGTAAATTCCTTATTAGCAATTCACTTCCTGTTTTTTCACCCACATCTGTCACCCAGTGAGTGGGGGTGAAGCCTCTAAGAAAGGCCGCCTTTAATGGCATTGCATAAGATGATGAGTCAGTGTGTCAACCTTACACATACACACACATGCACGTCTGCACACTCTAAAGTATGCATACAGTCAATCCCTGTTTGTTTATTTATAGGTGACAAACAGCGATAGGAAGAGACCAAATGCATTTTTGGAATAGTTTAAACCCCACTTGAAGGCGTCTTTGCCAAAGAGTTTGACGCCTTTTTTTCTAATCGTTCAAAAAGGCAAAAATAACCAGAAATGGGACAAGAAGTAAACCAGACCTGCAGGTTGAATACACTCTAGCCAGCTGGGGAGGATGCAAGTGAAAGGAAGGAGTTGATTGGCTGACACTAATGAGAAATCAAACCACATACGCAACAGATTTCAAATGTTTACAGTGTACCCCCGCAAACAGTGGACATAGGGTGGGCGGGATCGAGACCAGGCTAGCCCGCGAAGAGCCAAAATCCACGTCTAATTGTCACCCATTCTAAATGCATAATAATAAATGACTGTAATTTCCGCGGCTACACGCGGCTACTTTTTACCACACTTTGAATCCCGCAGTTTTAATCCGACACAATTAATTTATGGAGTTCGACACAAAAAAAAAAAAATCATGCCGCCAATGCCTTTACCGTCTCGTCATGTCCGACCAATGAAATTGCCAAACACATCACAGTGGGTCAGTGAAATTGTCCGAGTTTACGCTCCTACCGAATCTTCATATTAGTCATCAGCATAGTTCAGTGGGGGGCTGGGACAAGGAGCGGTGAGAAATCTTTTACCAAAAACATCCGCACGCACAGAACAAGTGCATCGCATTCCAAACGATTTATTACTGCAAATGATATTTTCTTCAGATCTGTATAAATTGTATGCAAATGGCACTCAGCATGATTTTCAGGGTCATCAACTGTTCGAGAATAACTCAAATGTTTTCGGACAAAGCTCCCAATAATAACAGTATTTCTTTCAGAAATTAAAACTTTGTTTTTGCCAATATGTACTGTTCCAATATTATTATGCACAGCAGTGTTTCAAGACATTTGAATTTGCAGCATTAGGAGGTTGCCAAAATACGAGTATGCGGGGGCCCATTGTATTTGTGGTTCGGCATTCACAAATTTGCGTAAGTCACAGACTTTTTTGAGGAACCGGTCCTCCGTATTTGCTGAAAAAGTCAGTCGAATTGTTCCAAGGCAAATCTTGTAAAGCCACATCCACTTTTACTTGGCAACTAGGGGGGGTAGAGATCTGTGCTGCCCCATAGAGCATCAAATCATTACACACAGCACTTTTGATCGGTCGGTCGGTTGTGTCACTCGCTCATCATTGGTCAGTCTGCATGCCAGCACCAGCAGTTGGTCAGTTGCTCGTTCTTGATCAAACATGTCACTCTTGTTTGTTCACCATAGCAACCAACTGGTGGTCATTGTGGGGTACTGCTCCATTTTTAAAAATGAGTACAAACACATCATGTGTATTTCCGTGCTCTGTAATTTTGGTGGACCAGCCTGGACACTCCCGTTTCGGCGATAAACTCTAAGTGAGTACACTGTCGTCTTTAGTTTCGCGCATTTTTTTCCTTTGTGCATGCGTACTTACCATAAGACATAAAAGTGAATAATATAAAACAACCCACTTGCACTTTGCACATGTATTCTTTCATTGGCTAATCTGGGTCACACACTGTCGACCTTGTTCATCTATTTATGTACGGGGCATCTCCTCATTGCTAGAAAGATGCCATACAGCCTGATCCACTTCCGTGACTAAAAGGAGTTCCGGTATTCGCTATGAAGTCTTTGTACTGCTCTGCCACTGTGAGGTCATGCTGGCGTTCCAAGAATCTCAGCCTTTGTTTGTGAATACATTGGTACCTTGGCTGTGACGAGTGACCCCCGTTTGCTCATTTTCTTACTTTGGAGTGGGGGGGAAATCGGACTTACAAGTGAGCCTCAGACACTAAATGGCGGCAGTGGACTTCACAACAATGGTCACCGTCAGTTCATGAGTTTACCTCGCAGCAAAAGTACAGGTATCTGTGGTGTTTTGTGCTCGCATTTATCTTTTTTCTAATTATTTTTGCTAACTATGTCCATTTAATTAAATCTTGAAATCCGAGAAAAACTTAAGCGAGGTATATATGGAGCCAACTTGGCTCCAAAGTGGTACAAGTGTAATACTCATTCAATATGTACTATAACTGCAATTTTTTTCCCCCCTCTCAATATTGTGATTGCGATATAATATGCAATTATTTATATATTGTTTTAAGTCCTCTTCCCATGCATTTAACAACCACAAGCAATAAATTAATCTGTAGTACAATAAACAATATCAGATGGATTCTTTTATGATCTAATTATTCATGCATTCATTTGAAAGACAGTTTATCCACCTCAGAGTTGCACACTTAAGAGACACTTTGACTTGCAGTCTTTTAGGTTCTCTGCGACAACTTCACCAAATTTGACCGAATAAGTGTGGCATGGACATAAATCAGTAAGTCATAAGACAGACTACCATAATAATGCAAAAAAATCCGTGGCTTCATCAACTTTTCATGTTACATACGTGACCATATGGACTGTACATCTCATAATGCAGCCTTTGCGATTCAAATGGGCAATTTCAATCAATTGTTCCGCCCTACTCCCAAGCATGGCCGCAGAAGGATCACCATCCTCGCAAAGACACCAGTCGGCAACTGGACTTTGCAGGACAGGAAGTAGTTGAACACGGACGGACGGGTGTGACCGTAGTTCACCATCCGTAATTGGCAGACAGCTCTCTATGGCGTTCTCAGGGAGCTTAGATTTGCTTCCACCTGTGACCCACTTCCTACAACTCCACTCTGGAAATACCCCCCGGTGCCCACAAACTAAAGTTGTCCTTAAGTGTGTCAGCTATGAGTATTGGGTGGTCGTTCATTTGGACTGTTACAGTAATGTCTTGTTTAAGTAGGGTGCCCGCATTTCAATACCGCAGCTGGCATGCATTCCGTGCTGCCTTAATGAATCATTTTTGACGGTTAATCCCCACTGCCCTTGACCTCAGACCTCTCCTTAAGGGCGTGGTCAAGGAGAGCAGATGTTTCTGGTGACACTCCAGTAGGATGCAAGCTGTAGAGGGCCTGTGAACTCTGCATCTTTTTTCCCATATTGCCTTTTGTGTGTACAGCAAGGGGAGGGCCACACGGGCGGACAGGCTCTTTGCCTCTGATGTCACCATGGAGACGGATGGGGGCGGGTGCGGGTGCGGGGGGCTCTTTTTATAGAGTTCCCCTCATTCTCTTGCTATTTACCATCCAGTACATTGAAGGCTAAATGCAGTTTTGCTTCATTCGGCCGCAGAGTGTGAGGTAGCCTTCCCGCCTACAGGTTATAGCAGAGCACATATCAAGGGGTTGCAGGTTCAACTCCGCACGTGTAAACCACATCCTATTAGTGGTTTAGCACCTTTTTGCCTAATCATGCTTCTAGCCTCGCTGGGATCCCAGCCAGCTGCCTGAGGAAGTAGAGCAATTGGCATCACGCACATGCATGCGCACACTCATTTGAAACACAGATACGTTACGTGTGGGTCTGGGTGTGCGTGTGGGTCTGGGTGTGCGTGTGTGTGCGTGTGTGTGCGTGTGTGTGTGCGTGCGTGCGTGTGTGATGCTTGATCTAAATCCAATGAGTCATTGCAGAATTTGAGGACAATTTAGGCACTAACATCTTGTAAAAATGAGCATTTGTTTTCCAAATGTTGCGTTATGTTTTCAAGAAAAATAGGCAACAAATCCTCATATAATTGGATTTGTCCGCTCAACCATGAACACTACAGTGGAACCTCGAGTTATGAACGTCTCTTTTTACAAACAGTTTGGGTTATGCACCAAACTTTCCTTGAAAAATGACAGCCGGCCCCAAAGATGGCTCAAAACGGGCAGATTAACTCGCAATATTTATCAGAATGCCTTGTTTCAACTAGTGGGCCTGCATACAATACAATACAATTTGATTTATATAGCGCATTTCATAACAGCTAGAGCTGAGACAAAGCACTTTACAAACAATACAATAAATAGAAGAAATCAAGAAAAGATAGAAAAAATAGAACATGTTCTTGGAAAAAATAGGTTTGGGTTGACGTAACCTTTAACTCACATTCCACAAACGCAATGTTAATCAGAATGCCATGTTTAGACTAGTGAAGGCGAATACAACATATTGCAAATATTTTTTTTTTGGGGGGGTGACTTCCTCTTTAATTCTAGTATTACTCCAATTAAAGTACCAGGTTTGCAGAAAATGCTCCTTGGTTTGAGTAACACACCCCATTCTGGCTGAAAACATGAAAGAAATTCGAGTGGTCAGAGGAATTTACTTCATGATATTATTTCTACTGAGTCATGTGTCGCTCAATATTTTTTGCGCTACCTCGCAAAGGCTAAAATGGTTTTATGAACAGGTTGCGTGTGGGTTGACAGACAACGAGCATTATCACTACTATTTAAAAAAGATACCGCCAATATTCATTTCAAGCCAAACGTTTGAAGTCATGCATACCTACAGTACATATTGCCCGCATGTGGCAGAAAGCGTCAATCATCAGCTTGCCTGTGGGTGTGTGCGCTTCCTCCTCTTTACTCACATTTTTTGGGCTTGCTTCAAGAGAGACACACCCACTTTGTTTTGTAAGACAGGTCACACACACACACACACACACACACACACCCCGCATACACAGAGTCAAAGAGTGTGTAACACAATGTCAGAATCTGAGTCTAGAACTTAAACGCACACTTAGATGATGTCTGATGTGAAAGAAGGCAAGTTTGGGAGTTTGGATTCGCATGAAAATTAAACTAAAGGCGAGGACACTAAACGCACCTTATCACATAGTCGGTGAGTAAAACGGACGTTGGCGCTAACGTTTACGTGTGCGGCTTGTCTCGGGAGACTACACTATTTAATTATACATGTGTACAAGTTTACACCTGATTTTTCCCACCACAGACTCCTATCAGGAAGGTAAAAGGAGCCACCGGGCTCCAAGCCAACCTTCCTGCCGTAGACTGTCCCACGTCACACAGTCACTGAGGCAAGGGTACATAGACGGCGCGGTGTGCGGGACGTGGGAATGTCGGGGATTGAGACGAGTATGGAGTTGAATGTCTTCCGATGACTCCTAGTGGACAGCGATCAGCCCTCCTCACAAAAGTGAGTACAAGCCTCACATTTGAAGAAATATTTGGTTTCAACTTTTCATGGGACAACACTGAAGAAATGGCACTTTGCTACAATGTAAAGTATGTATAGCTTGTACGCAAGTGGAAATGTACTGTCTTGAAACAAAAGTGAGTATCCCCCCGCCCCAAGTAAAAATGTCCAAATTGGGCCCAATGAGCCTGACTTCGTGTTCGTCTTACAAGGTGTGAATGAAGGAGCATATGTGCTAAAGGTGTTAGTGTTACTGCTCTCATACTCCTACTGCTCACTGGTACTGCTGCACTAGGATACCACACCTAGTGAAATGAAAGGAAGGTACTGTATGTTCGCATAAGTCAATCATACCCACACCGGGACTCTTGTTGTGTGTGTTGGGTGTAAGATGATTAGATTGAAACTTTGACCAAAACACTGCTATTGTCCTTTCTCAGACGCTAACAAGAAGGGAATTTCCACTGATATTCCATTCAGCTCCTGGAGGATATCTGATGAACTCCATCAAATCCATTCAAAAATGTGATACCCGATCTTTTATGAGGCGCTAACGCATGCCCGCTATGACATAATCTCCTGTTTGGAAACACCTCTTCTTATCACTTTACATGTATGATAATGATGATGACTTAAAAGTCACCCTCCCAACTGTTGGTGTGGTAGAGGGTTCTATGATGAAATCAGTAAAGAAAGTAACAAATTCAGTCTGAGCTAGTTTGCACCCATGCAGATTTCAGTACTGGCATTCAAAGACGAGTTCAGAACATTCAGAAGTTATAAATCATTTTATGGGGAAGTTTTATCATTCAAACACAGCATATATTTTGTTGCCGTTTTGGGGTTTTGAATGGTATAAAACACAGCGATAGAAAGTCAAAAGGCCATGTCAAATAGGCCCGTAATGATAATACTTTAAAGGAAAACATGCATTCCCAGGCGTCTTAACACTGCAATCAAGTGCCACTTACCAGAGCCACCTATGAGAATTTTTGCAAATGTATTTCACAATGTACACAGTCTCCCCTTTAAGACACATTGGCCAACGTTTCGGGAAAGCCAAAGGCTTTTAATCCACATTTGAAGGCTGCAAAGCCCACAGCTCCCCGACTGAGTCGTGAGATTGACGTTAAACGATATCCAGCAAATGCCAAGAGGCCTTTGGGGCGGTGGCTTTTGACTTTGCACCGCTCCTCTGGCTTTAGTGTGATTTGTAGTGCTTCGATCCCTAAGCTTCGATGACGGGAACAAGCAGATTTCAAACACAGAGCGTCCGGTTACTACAGATTTTTTTTTTTTTTTTTTTTTTAACCGGCTCAGAAATGTTAGCGATTGTCGGATAGTGCAGTTTGACACAGGGATTCAGAGGTTAATGTGCAATACATTTGAACAGAATCATTGTCTAAATAGGTTTTTATTTTCCTATATTTAAGCGCAGTGTTAATGTTCAAACTGCGAGTGGCTCAAGTTTGAGAACCACAGCTGTGGTAAATTGATTGATTTTTAAGAGACAGAAGGAGTCACCTTTGGACAGAGCGATTGGCACAAGTAGCAATTTTCGTCAACAGTAATTCAATTTTTGACTCATTGAATGACTCACTCACATCTGCCCACATGTGTCGCGGCGCACGTATTAGCTTTGACATGCACCTTCCAAAGATATAATGGCATGAACTCTGCTTTCTGTCAATAAAAAGGAACCACATCAACATTTGTATGATTAAAAAAAAAAAAGCGAAATGTTAATTAAAATTGCATTGCCATAAGGATGTGGATATTGTTTGGCTATAGAGTGGTGAAGTAAATACACCTAACTACTGTATAGAATCATCAAAGAGACAGACCTCTGTCCATTCCACAAACCATTACTTGAGGAAACATAGCGTGTTGTGTTTCAATGATGAGATTTAATATTGCAACCGGTAATGGAACGGGGTTCATTAGATTGGAGGCCTCTACAGTGGCACCTCTACTTACGAAATTAATTGATTCTGGAATACATTTCTTAAGTAGAACATTTTGTAAGTAGAGACGTGTTTTCCATGTAAATGCCCTAATCCGTTACAAGCCCCACAATGTTCAGACGTAAATGTTTTATAAAGCTAAGAATGCATCAAAACATGTAACAAATACATGTTACAATTAGATTATGGCACAATAAATGAGAGTTGTGCATAATGTAAAAAACAAAGACTAGAGCAAAGAATAAAAATGATGGTCGTTTACCTTGTAATTACTGTCCTCATCACTTTTTGCCCTCTTTGGTTCGTGTTTTCTCTCAGAAGTGTTTTTTGCCTGGCCTTTTGTTTTGTGACTGAACAACTGATTTAATAATGTGGCGACTGTCGATACATTACGGTCATATTCTTTGCGAGCAGCAGCCCATACTGCGAGGAGCAGCCCATACTTTAACCTTTCGTAGCCTGAAATTTCATTCGTAACAAGAGGCAATATTTCCCCGTTGAGGCGTTTCGCAACTTGAACATTTCGTATGAAGAGACGTTCGTAAGTAGAGGTACCGCTGCATTTTAAACACGGCATGTTATGTTATAACGACAAGCTCTTATGTTGCATCAGTGATTTATTGAGTCATGGCGTCTATTGAAGTGGAGGTTACTATTTGGGGAAATAGGGTATCACCCAGGGTTTAATGGGTGCATGGGTGTAGAATAAAGTGGAGGCTACTACTTGCGAAAGTATTTTTATTTTTCTTACTTGGTGATTAATTGTGGCTTGGTGTCTACTGGGGCTAAGGTCACATTTGAGCAAATACAGTATGCATGTTGTCGTTAAATTGGGTGTATAATAAAAGGTAGGACATTACATGAGGAAATACAATGTTATGTGTTTAAATGACCATATTTTACATTGCAACCACGATGACTCAACGCACACAGACGAGATTATGAGTAGAACAAGGTCGTGAAAATCAACCGCCCACCCCCGTTACTTGCACACAGACTTTTACTTTATTTACAAGCCTGCCAAGAGACCATGACGCAGCTCCTTCTTCACTCTTTACTCGTCTATGCTTCGAAACAAAAATACCCACGGCTATGTGATGCCAAGAGGGCCATGAGGGATGAGTGTGTGGCCAAAGGGGGTTTTGTCAAGTCACAGTCATTCTACATAGGACCGATAAGAGAGATTCCAAGAAGTCCTCTTGACCGTCACTCTCTAGTCATTTGGGGAATTTAAAAAGGAAGTTGGGGATTTTCATGTTTTTTGCCGCCTGTTTGTGTGTGCGTGCGTGAGTATGTGTCATATTTAATTCTGAATGTTTTCTGAGTCACTGTTCTGTGGTCTTCAGAAGTATGTCAGATTGAAAACAAGTAGTGTAATACAAAGTGGTCTCAGGAGTGTTTTAATCGTGTGTGTGTGTGTGTGTGTGTGTGCGTGCGTGCGTGCCTGGTTATTGGCAGAGAAATGACTAAACAGCTCATTTTACTGTAAGTGCCTGACGATTAGCGCGCACACACACACACACACATTTACATGAACTTCCCTATTACTCCCGCTTTGTCCCTTTTTCCAGTTAGGTCCATCATCAACTTGACCCATACATACTCTTCGGGTCAAATTCACACACAGATACGAATGGTCTGGGTGCAATGTTCATCAAACCTGCAGCCGGACACGAGCAAACCATTTTCTTCTTCTGCCATATGAAGAACTATTGCACCAATCACATACTGCATTTAAAGGAAATGAGAGGACCCGCTTCGATTGCCGGCGAGACAAGTCAGCTGTGTTCACGCCCACAACGGCGCCAAACATCCTTTCTTGAATTGCCAACACTGCGCTCGCATGTATGGGTCTGCAAAAATACCAATTACTTAGTCTAGCCCGCCCCTGCATAGATTTAGACTGTGCCTTATTGCACTGGGCACGAGCTCAGAGAATCACACATCGTGTAACATTCACATAGTTTAGCTTCAGATAAGTCACTTTAGCTTAATGATGACAAACAATGGAAAATGCCATTAACGGGCTATCAAATACCATTAGTGTTGTAGTGTTATAACCCATTAAGCAACAGATATTTGAACACAAACAGTGGAGCAACACATGTAGACGGATGATATAATACCAATGGGCATATATTAATTATCCTCTGCAAAGAATGGCCAAATTGCTGTGGGAGTTTTGCGCGCACATCACAAGAACCAACACAATATCCATTGAATTGAGGCAATTTGATCAGGTCATCAACTTACGTTTTTGTGTTTCTTTTAAGTTTTAAGAATTAATTATTCACCTATTAATATCAGGCCATCTTTTAATATAATCTGAAAAGATTTACAGTTGATAATTCCATACACACTATGACCACGGGGAGATATTGTTCCGGGTCAATGTGTGCATGGAAAATGAAGAGTAAGCAAGGGTTAAAATGCTATTAAAATGCGGCAATAAACTTGCCTCATAACACAGATTCAACCAACAGCGCCTTACTTCAAATAAATGACAGGTACTGGTTTGGCTTCTGGAGTCCTCCAATTTGTTTGAGGAAAATAGTCAATTGGGGGAGTGGGAGGGGAGTCAATTGTCTCAAATAAACTCACCTCGCCATGCCTTTTTGGCTGAAAGCTGCTTGAGTAAAATATTTAAATGCCTTACTTCAAATAGATGTCATGGTATGGCTTCTCGAACAGCGGCCATTATGAGAGAAAGTAATTGTCGTGTTACTATTAAAATGATCATTGACCGCTTATTGTGAATAATCCTACGAGGGAAAAAGGTGACATGTATCATGTACAAATCTGCGCGCAGAGTTTTTCAATCAGCTTGAGTCTTCTCATATGGTGCTTTTGTGCCCGCTCTGCATTGTTTCCTCTCGGAGCCGCGGGGTTCGTTGCAAACTGAACGAGATGCTATCACAAATGGTCATTGGAGACACATGCGGAAAAGCGGCGGCGAGCGTGGACACGTGTACTGCGAAATGTGATCACATCTCTGCGGGTGCGTGTTTGAGATCAGGTTTGAACAGGGTCTCAGTGTGTGAGCCGCCCTGCCCTGTTGGGAGCATCACATTTGAGGGCCTTTTCGTGAGCAACGGAGGGATAATCCAGCACGAGCAGCGGCGACTCCACATTTGCTGCTGGCATTGCTGTTTTCGTCTCATGTGTTGTTTATGGCTAATACGGGGCCAACTGTGAACAACTAAATGTGCCCAACAATTCACATCATTCAATTAACACACATTTGGTCAAATGGTGTCTCAATGCCACCAATGGTCATGACCAAAGGGCAGCTGGGAGGCATCTATTTAAGGTGAGGCATTTATTTGTTCAAGTTGTTGAATCTATTGGTGAGGATGTCATTAGGAAATAAAGGCATGTTGTGTTTTAATGGAAATGAAAGATGCATTAATACATGCGGCATCGATTGGAGTGGTGGCCATTATTTGAGGAAATACTGTACGTTGTGTTTTAGTGATTGAATGATTTTTTTGTTGCATTATGTATGAACACACTGGCATATGTTATAATCTCTCAATTTGTTCAATACGTGTGAGGCACAAATGCAGGCCAGTTTCACTTCCCTAGCCGAGATCGATCCGTTGTGCTCCTGTCGTCGGCAACCCCATGAATTAGCCGAGGCTCGCGTATGACCTGATGGTGAACCGCGCCGCCTGGGACCCCCCCGGCTTTGCGCCGCCAATGCAGCATTAGCGCCAACGCCATTTGCTTTGAGGTACAGCAGTGCACTGCATCTGACATTAATCCACACATTAAAGGGGATAAGTCCCCATGTAGAATAGGTCCCAGGTAGAAACAGATGTCATAGAACAGGTCAATTCAGCTGTCTGTTTGGGGTGAGGCATTTATTTGGCGATTAAGCAAAGCACTATTGTCTATCAAAGCTGTTTGAATGTTCCCATCAAGGTTGTGCTTTTTTTAAAAAAGTGCATGTTTTCTGCATTTTCTCTGTTGATCATGTTACAATTGAATAAGGTAAAAACATTTTTTGTGATCCTTCATTTGTCAGTTTCTGAATTTCCATACTCATAAGACACAATATTCTGTGAGCCTTGCAAGATGAGTCAAAATGCTTTAAATTGGTTGTCACTCAAGAGGCTCTCATTTGAAAATGTCTGGCAATGAAAGAGTTATACACTGACTTGCAACTATTATTTTTGTCCACTTGAAGTCAACTTCCACATGTCGTACTGCTGTATCTGTGACTTTGAGTGCATATGGCATTAAAATGGCCGGGCCTGATGAGTGACGTGGACGTCAGCAAATGCGAGTGTACGGTTGGCTGAATGATAACTGGCAAATGAACTAACCCCTTAGTCAGTCCGCATGTTGAGTGACTGGGCAAGGCGACGTTCACCTTCTTGGAATCAACAAATACATTGTACGCCTCCTTCGGGAAGTAGATACTAAGTGATCCAGTAAATACAGCAGGCGCGTTACTATTAAATGGAGTGCAGTCAACATGATGGTTCAGGGACGTTTATTTTACAATGGCCTCGAGAGGTCTTGTGGTTAAACCACTTCCCATTGTTTTCAGGTTAACCGGGAAGTAGTGCGAATCATTTTTGAGAATCACTTTGCCTCAATGACCAAACATATTTGTCCAGTTTGGATCATATCCCAATTTTTTGCATATACTGTACAAGTACGTTCACGAAATACGTTACTTTGACCAATATATTGTGTTTTAATAAAGCTTGATTAAAAATATATATAGTGAATTGGTCAGACGTTTTTCCCGACTGCACTATGATGCTGTTAAATAGGCAACCAGTTCCTCTCCACCCATGCAGTCAGTGCTAATTATGAATGAAACGATCATTGTTTTTGCATCTCTTTACAGACAGACGCGGCGCGGATCAATATGGAGGATGACATGCTCATCGAGCGTGGGAGTCGCAGCCTGACACGAGCATCTTTGTGCCTCGACGTGTGACTTCCTGGGAAGAGAATGGAACAGGAAGCCAGTGGAAGCCCGCGCACGCCACACCTCCACAGAGAGGTCTTTCTTTCCAAAATGGTTTGTATGTATGAGTGTGTGTGGTTATGATGTTTTGCTTAAAAAAAGCTTCTTTTAGGGTTTGACCCTTTTCTTAATCTTTTTTTGATGAGAAAATTGGTTTTGTAACTGCCCACCGAATAACATTGAAAAGGGGATTCAAATATTAAAATATATATATACTATATAGTGGGTGGTGAAAAGCAACTAGTCCCTAGATATTGCTTATAGATATTTTTGTACCTCTTATGTCATCACGCAAACATTTTTTTCAAGAGACAACACTAATTGGAATTTCTAATAGTCTAATTTCTTTATTTCTGAGATGTACGACTGTAGGCAGGAGCTAAAATAGCAGTTTACATAATTATCTTCCTTCATTTTCACATGGAATAAAGAACATGTATTATTTGTTTCAATAAATGTGCAATAGCGATGTGAATTGTATCACCAATTTTGATGGGAACCTTTCACCGGCTGGACTGTAAATAGATTCACCAGAGCACTGCAAGGATAGCCATTTTTGAAGGGTTTTGGTGACACCTAACGGCAGCTCTTTGCATTGCTACTGCACATGCTTCATCAAATGGCAATATTAATACAACCATTTAGCTGTACAATCACTGTACTCAAATGAAAGAAAATTACTTAAAAACCAGATGACTCACACCTTTTACAATCATGAAAGGAGCAACAACAATAAAATATAATGCTATGATCATTTTTATTACCAAGTATGTTAAGCATAAAATATTAATGCATTTGTTATTTGACTTGTTTGAATTATTGTATCACAAACTGTACATTATTCATTTAAAACTGGCTTGCTTTTTTCAGTACATGAATTATTTGTCGGCATTATTGGTTTTATTGTTTTTATTTTTTCTGGCTGCTGTTGTGCAAGAGCAAGTGCATTAATTAGTATGTTATTATTGCTAGTATAAAGTTATTAATGTTAAGCTATTAATGAAACATTTACAGCAGCACAAGTGCAAGATCCGCCTCAAAAAAAAAAAAAGATTTGTATGGATTTCAATGAATTTTCTTTATTTAAAGCAATATTTCAAAGGTACACTAAATGTAAAGTACAAATGACCTTTAGCTTTTAGGGTTTGGGGGTGTACCATCATGCTTGCATGTTAATGCAAACGTGCACACACGGGACTTCCCACATGGCCATGCGATTGTATGTGGTTTTACTCGCAGGGCCTACTGCATTACAAAACAAGCGGAGTATGGCTACACAATGCACTAGACTTCATCGCTGGTGTTGGGCTGAAACCTATCAGCAAATTTGGTCATTTTCACTCTTTTTTTTTAATTTTATTTTTTTTACAAACTGATACTACTCTGTTCTAGTCAGTCAGTCCCCACATGGGTCTGTTATTTTTACGTGGCTTGCGCCATGTCATACAGTGCACAGTATGTTACGCCTAATGTTCTTCATGTTGCGCTGCTGCCATGGCGACAGCAATTTTTCAATACTGTCGTTGAAACAGAAAATCACCGTCACCTGGGAGCAGGACTATACAGACACGAAAGAGAGTTTTACAACTGACTCAATCAGCTGCACTGATAATAATCCGTTTTTGAACAGGATAAATAACGTGCCTATGAGTGTTGTTTCACTGTGTTCAAATAGCCGTTGCCTAAACCTAAAGGGTTATTGACTCAGCGACATCGCTGCCATTTGTTAGACAACATATCGCGATTTGCGTTGTTTGTTAGCATTAAACTAAGCAAGCTTTATTAAGGCAAAGCTATGTTTGTTTTGAACACACATGTAATTATCTTCACTTTGTTTAACTTTGCAAACATCAACTGGGAGTGCCAATAATTGTCCGCTATCTGCAACCCTACATACTAAAAGTTCATTTTTTCATGGCAAGGTTGACGCGGCAAGAACCACAAAACGTTTGCCCCCAGAAGCTGGTTTCATGTGGTGGTTTAGGTGTCTGTTCCCTCCATCTAGCACCATTTGAAATCAGTGTTCTTGGGGTCAACAGCACAGCTCCCTGCCGCAAGGTGACGTTCGGGTCCAGGGTCAAATGCTTTGCCGTGTTCCTCTTTCTCCACTACCAGATAACTGATTTCCTTTGGTGCATAGATTCCTTCAGAGTCCTTCTAGCACCATTTGAAATCGGTTATAAAACCGTGGATCAATACATCTGTGCCTGGAACTCAAGCTGGGACGTCAACATAAGAAAGTTTAAACATAAGAAATGGAATTGAATGTAAAATGGCTTATTTTGTGTTCAATGTGCAGTTAGTTAGAAACACTCTGATATTATTGCCATTGTTATTGCTATTATTACTGTCAACACTAATTAAAGAAGCCACATATGGGTCAAATGTTTTGTATGTACTACTTGTCTTGAACACTGTGTGACGCTGTCACTAAGAGCATATAAGAAAAGAGAAAGAAAGAGTGTACAGGTGTTGACTGGGAAGGGCATACTGGTTTTTGACCGACGGAATTTATGTTCATAGATGCAATATGTTTTATGGAGATTTTAATTCTTGGAAAGTGACAAATAAACTACGTATTTTAGCAAATGACTTATGGACTCTCTTTTGACGGACGGGCACAATCAGATATCGAGCAAACAAGCCGCTAGCGCGTCAGACCAACCCAAACCGGCAAGACTTCACTAGCCCAGTACAAGACTGGCTATTATACTCATATTACTAAGGCATATGTTTTCATTATTATTATCATCTCATAATTGCTAGATCATTTCGATAACAATCTTATTAAGAGTTCATATCTTCTTGCACCCCACCCACTGAGTGTTTTACCGAGCAACAATTAACATAATTTTCACTGATTGGTGTTGTTTCTACTAGAGATAGACCAATATGCTTTTTGCAGGGCCGATACCGATTATTAGTAGTCGATAGCCGATATTTGGAGCTGAGATTCATTTTCAGTGTAAAGGAAAATATTTTCTGCCCTCGCCGTCTCGGGTGAGAGCGTTCACGAGGATGCAAAAGCTGCCCAGATCTGACGATTGTATGATTCCTGAACTTCAGAGATGGAAAGGACGAGCAAATTCAATCAACTTGTGCGACACTTTATTTACATTGGATATTTTCCTGAAAGATTAAATGAACACGCATTGAGTAAGTTGTTGTTTTATAAATTACTAATTGGACTTGCGCCCTAGAGACCTGCTAAACCACCAAGACATTAATCTCCAGTCTCTAAATCCTTAATAGTAAATAATGAGAACCTAATTGTACTGGAATAACCGTACTTTTGGATCTAAATCCAAGCAAAACATGCTTTGTCAAAGAATCCACAGTTAGGTGACACAAAAACAGCTTGAATTTGATTAAAATTGAGTTATTACAACCGTTTGCTGCTCAGAAAAGAACGCCACAAGATGTCAGCAGAGAGCCTTTATTGAGCTACAGAGTCGGGCCACTCAGGAAA
This sequence comes from Filicampus tigris, assembly GCF_054856515.1. Taxonomy (NCBI): domain Eukaryota; kingdom Metazoa; phylum Chordata; class Actinopteri; order Syngnathiformes; family Syngnathidae; genus Filicampus; species Filicampus tigris. The sequence goes on along the minus strand of NC_141238.1, from coordinate 3,210,503 downwards.
TAATAACACTACTTTTTTTCTTCAAAATTTACTACGTACCTAAAAATTCATGACATAGTTTAGACATGTAAAACAAATTCAGCAATTAGAAGTTTACATTTACAAAATTAAAAGAGCAATAAATGAATTTTTCCCATCAGAGACAACCAGAAAACGTTTAAAAATGCATCCATTTTCTACTGATTGATATCAGGATTGCGGGTAGCTGGATTCTCCGATAACTTGGGGGTGACACATACTGCAATATGATCACTGATGGGTGGCACGTTGGCAAGATTGAATGCATTATTATTATGATCTAATAAAGTGGATTTTTTTTCTTTTTTCTGCCTCACAGTTCTGACGTTCCCTGTTGGAATCTCAACTCCGGCCCTCTGACGTAGAATTTTCATGTCAGATTCATTTAAGATTCCGAATCGACCATAGGTGTGAATGCATCTTTGTCTATATGTGCCCTGTGATTGGATGGCAGCCAGTTCGGGGTGCCACGCCTCTGGCCCAAAGTGAGGTGGCATAGGCTCCATTTTACTTGCCACTAAATGGATTGACATTCATTCACTGATTTTCTGTTTAAAGTGGACACAGGGTTGATAATGTGACGATAATTGATTTTCTTCTCAAGTGACTTCCCAAATGATTGAAAACAAATCGAATTAAGTGGCCTTTCATCGAAGGAATGTGAACTAAGGGCAATAATTAGGTTATTTTTCTCTATAAAATCATTTGTTCATGAATTGCTTTTGCCAATCACTTTTAACTACGAAGACATTTCCATGGTGCATTTTCAGACTAGCACCCAAATGCTATAATGGCAATCAGTCTGCATGCACCCCTGGGAGCGTTTACATTGGACTCTTCTAAAGCTTTTCCATGTTGTCTGCCAGAGTGCCCAGGCCCTGCCCAGTGCCCGTCTGGCTCTGCAGACAAACATGGAAAAACCTCACCTAATTATCTGACCCCCACGTTACAAGCATTATGGAAAAAAACACAAGGGGGAAAAATAGGGCTGCATTTCCCAAGTGAGATTGACAATGAATTCCCTTTTTCTGGTTCCCAGAGTACAGGCAGAAATTCACCTTTTCCTTCGATGTTTGCTTCATTAAAAACAAAATGTTCCTCAATTACCAATGATGGCCAATTAGGCTTCACCTTGAAACTGGCTTCCATTGTTCAAAAAGGCACATCATGCCATGTGAGCGGAGGTGAGGAAATGGCTGTTATCTTAGCAAGCTTTAACAAACAAAGGTAGGACAACCTAAGGCGCTGATCCACTGACTCAGACTTATGCTCACACACTGTGATCTCCTACAAAAAGCACCTTTGTCCCCTGTGTGCAGGCGGTGACAGTGACACAATCTCATCGCCTTCCGCCTTTCCAAATAGCTCACCATACCGGAAACATGACATTTAACCTCCCCACGGTACTCAAATTCCCAAGAATTGTTCATTGTAGGATCAATTTTATGTTCAAGATCAAAATTGTGATCTAGTTTACTTTCTGTGCTTTGTTAATTATCTAAACAGTTGCCATGACTAATTCTGGCACGACAAAGAAGAAGCAATGGGAGTCATGGCCCCTAACATTCGCTTTGCATAAAAGAAAAACTTTCTCCCGAATAGGATTATGAAGTGTGCAAGTATATGTAGTGTGTGTCCTCACTAGGAACTGTAAACTATCCTGCGCTTACTTCCCAAACTGCTGTCCTTACATACCTTTGTCTAGTCCACACTGTCTTTCTGGAATGGGTGTTTACTTTGAGTAGTGAGCTATTAGCTTGACTTGCTTCCCATTTCCTGTTGCTATTCCCAGCATGTTGTTTTTACACCCGTCTGAGAAATTGTCTAACACCTTGGATTCCAGCAGGGTGGCATAACAGCGGTGGGACACAGCGACCAAGTCTGGCTCCTAACACTCGCCCATGCCAGTCATTTTTCATCAACATTTCATAGCGCTTGTCACTGTGCGACTTCTTTGGAAGCTTCACACATTCCGCGAATGCTTCAGCCTTACTTTGATTCTGCACACAGGTTGTCTGTCCTGTGATGGAATTATTTCCCTCAACCAACCGACACCTTGGTGACTCATTGATTGGTAACGGTGCTCTTTGGTATCAATGGCGACCTCGACCAAGACTAACAAAGTGGATATAAAACGTCTACACCAAAAAAATGTGACCAAGATTAATCATTTCAAAATCATTTTTCTACCATTAATGTGACCTATACCCTACATAACTCAATAAAAAAATCTCATCTTTGAGAAGGGAAGTAAAAAATAACCGGCCGCAGTTCCAGTTCATAATTCCAAAAAGTATGTTTGCAGCAAAAAAAAAAAAAGAAATTGCTCATCACCAAAACAGCAACATACAGTACCTACACCGAAGCAAGGTGGCTTGCTTTGGGATTGTTTTTCCTCTCCTGGGACTGGTGTTTTAGTCAAGGTGGAGGGAATTATGAAGGGAGTTATAAGATAAATATCCGTGTTTTTTTTTTTTAGCAGGGGTGTGTAAACTGAAAAAAATGATGTCCAATAGTTTTTAACACGAGAAGGCGATTGTGACTTTTTGTCAGCTGACAAAAAATCAACCAGATTAATTAAACAAAGCGATGTTTCAAAATCCAAAAAGGAATTTGGCGGGCAACCTACCACATTGACAGTTCTATCCAAACAACACCTGCAGTGACCTTACAAACATTTTCCCCGGGACACCCATGAAGTCATGTTTTTCTTCTCCCTCCAATCATTGTTATGCTAAAACACATGCAGCATTCATAAGCCACGAGCCCTTACAGTACCACGGGAGGATATATTTCTCACATGGGTGGTCCACAGAAGAACATCATAGAGCTCTTTCATGTGAACTGGTTTTAGTTACTTGAGTGTTATTCATTTCTAGGTTTTTGTCCATATATTTTCACTTAAGTCTGACATGATGCAATTGCTATTGCGTTTTCCTCTATATTTTGAGGACTTCATTTTGAAGTCAGCCGAATTTTGGTGGCAATTAATCACTCTGTCAGACACTGACAAGGGAACGTGAAAAACCAAACTAGGAAACAAGATGGTAACAATGGTTGCTTCTCCACTATGACGTAGACTCACCAAGACTATATTACACTCCAAATTTCCCATAGGTGAGAACTGGTGATCCATTTGGGATTACCCATCAATTGATAGATTAATTAGTGACAAGACCTTTTCACTAAGCAATACATTTATATTTGACTGACTAAAAGCAGTGGGTAGGAGTATACAAGAAGAATAAATGTATACATTGACCCGCAGCTGCCATCAGCCAGTGTCGCTCACAATTGCTGTGTCACCGGGGTGAACACCATCCATCTGTAGCAACAGCGGCAGAGGAGCCGAATGACTGGAATGACTCAGCCTTACGAGCAGCACTTGACGGGCGCACACACCAGCAACAAGTGTTTCTGGGCATCTTAGCATTCCCTGGATGCCGATTCCTCCTTGACGTGTCAAAGTGATTACATAACACATTGTCAAAGTGATACAACACAAATGTCTGTAGATCTATCCTAATGTATGTACTGTTCACCTTCAACCACGAAGAATCTGGAGAGTAGCACTATTTCATGTCTGTAGTTGGCAGCAGTGGAGTTCTGAGGCTGTGACTTTCAACCAATCATATGCCTACTGTTTTATCCGTCTTACCCTTTGGAAAAATATTTAAACATTATTGAAGACATGAGACTTTTAGCCTTGTTTAGGGGATTTTCTAATTCATTCCAAAACATTTTGAAACAGAGTCAAAACAAGCATTATGTTTAATCGCAAACATGATCAAAACAGATAGCTCGCTGGTTGATTTTACCTCTTATCTTATCTTATCTTATCTTAAAAGATGGGCCAACTGGCAGTAGCAACAATACACTACACTTTAATGCAGTGCCCCTTCTGAAATCCTCTTTTAGACAGCCCATTATTTGAAACTGCAAAATAAGCAGAATAAGCAGCAAAAACGACAAGAAGAATGGAAGTTTGGGGTTCATCCCAAACCTTTGGGTGGGAATGTGGTGCTGGATCAAGGACTCCTCATTCAAATGTCACACTTGCCTTGGATCTTTGGCCCAGGTTAATGAGAGCTCTAACTGGGGCCATGCTGCCCTTTCCTCGCTGACCTTGGTTGGAGTGAGGCACTATGGCTCCAAAATGCTGAAGTTGTGGTAGGTAGCGGGAAGTGATTTTTTTTCTCTGGATGTTTCCCCCTTCTTACCACCTTGTGTGTGGTTTGAACTCACTAAAGTCACTCTCAGGCTGGAACTTCAGGTCAAAGAGGACTCGACCAGTGCTTTTGCTTGTTGAGTATTCTTATCTTTGGCTCATAGTCATGTTCGGCTTCTTGAAAAGGCCTTCATCGCCAAAGCAGGTCTTCTTTAGTGTTGGCTTAGTTGGATGGATCGTAGGGTTTTTTTTCTCTGATTCTGAGTTTTCTCAGGTTCTCCATTGTTCTCATTGTACAGGTTGCTGCAAAGAAGAAGCGCCTTCACTTTCCTCATCTCAGGGTCACCGTGGGACTTAAGTCTCGTGAGTGCAGGTCTCGAGTATCAAAGTTTGGAGCTCTGTGAATGTCGCTTGTTTATAAGCACTACAAAATCTCTCCTCTGACTTTGTAGCACTGAAACCTCATTATGCAGTGGGCTTACCAACTCGGCAACCACAATAAAGAGTAGTTTTAGTTTCAGATTAATAAAAGATGATCAGTGAAATAAAAATTGTGTGCTGCACACATGTAGTGTATGTACAAATGGACTAGTTAGCGGTAATTTTCAACTCTTGTACCTAGTGGGCTTTTATACATACATCATGAATAATATGATAGATAGGTAATTACTAGTATGCTAACATTACATACTTGAATATACTGTAGCTGTGTGATTTCATGCACCAAAATATAACTACACACTGTATACAGTATAGAGAGAGCGAGCAAGAGCGAGATAGAGAGATTTACTACGGTACTACAAGGTCTTTCAAGTACTACAATGTTGCCAAAAGCATCATTTCAAATGTAAACTAAGATTGTAGAAAAACTGCAATTTCAGGGGAAATGACTGTAGCTGTATAAAACAGAGATAAGAATTGGCAGTCATCGTGAAGCGATTTGATCTATGCTCGCTATGTTTTTGTCTTCTACTGGCCCATGTGTGAGATCATTACATTTTCCACTTCGTCATGGAGCTGCAAAAACTACGGTGGTGTAATATACTTGATGATAAACAGTTGGGGAGCTCTACGTCTTCAATCCCCATTACAAATTTCAGAAAAAAATAATAAAGGGGATGAAGACATACAAAAGTAGAAACAATTTGTTCACAAAGTTACCTAACCACCCATCCATAGTAGCTCACCCAAATAAGGCCTACTGGTTTCATCGTACACATTGGATGTGTTGTTACAAACCAACACAGGTGATATGTTCATAGGTATTATTTTGGATAGTTCCTATATCGCTCATTCACGTGAAAACAAGGTCTAAAGTTCAATGTTCTCTGTATTCAAAGTGCAAGGTAAAAATCAAATCACATATTCGTGAGACTCACTGTGCAATTCATGTGGGATTTCCACAGTTATTCTAGTCACTACATATAAAGCTTTGTTCAGTTTGTTTGATAACAGGTGAAATAAAGATCAAATTCACAGTGATAGAACCGTCGTTTAAATAGCTTTGTAACAGGGTTGGAGACCAATGACACCACTTGGTCTGTTGTACTCTTCAGCAAGTTCAACAAATAATCAACGCGGCACGCCATGTGCTTTTAGAACATGTTAGTACCGTGTGTGAAAATCCCTGACATGCAATGGAAAACCTTGGTACACCACGAGGTTCTTATCTGGATCAAACCTTGATGCATCGCCTTTGCAGCAGTTACCTTGAGCTGCCTCCAAACTCCAAGCTTGTGTGATCTTTCTATATCCTCATTTACTTAAATGTTAAATGGCTCCCTGGGGGCTGAGCCAATTTAGGTTAGAAGCGTGAGCCAAATGCTGGCTAAAGAAAAAGCTCTGATTTCGAACCAAAGGGAACATAATGACTTTTAAACCACTACTGTTTCTTACAGTATGCCCATGCGGTTTAGCGTCAGAACAAAACAAGACAAGCTGATTAGTAGAAGCAGGGAAAAAAAGAACAGATTGCACAGCACGATGATCAGCATTCCTGGAGGTTTACAACCGCCTGCAACCTCATCCATCACTAGTGTGATGCCAGAGAAGAAATAAAAGAAATGGTACAGAGAGCGGGCCATTTGCTCTTTATCTCATGCCAGCCTGCTGCTTCTGCCTTTGATTCGCAAACATGGTATGATTAGCTATTCCATCCCAAAACACATGGTGCTCGTTAGCTTGCCATTAAACTTGCCCCAGTTTGTAAGTCATTTATAAATCTACCGTGTGATAAAAGAACCCTGCATCTCTCATTGTTGCTTATCTAAAAATCCAGGCACTTTAAGACGTAAAGGTTTGTCCAAGGCTTTGAATAATGTTCAGCCCGATCATTGGCTTTGAAGTATCTAAGCTCGATCCCGTTAACACCTTCCCCCCTTCGGCCGACTACTAGATATAGGTAGGGGCGGACTGGCCCCCGGGTGAACCTTGGAACAAGGCAAGGCGAGCATTCTCTGAACGTTTGCTGCATTCTCTCAAGACTACATCAGGCACTCGGCCTTGAGTGCCTCGCTGCCCTAAGAATGTGCGTCAGGTGTACAGCCCAATGCCAAGGTGCACTAGGTCAAGACAGACGAGGCTAATAAACAGCTACAACAAGAGTCAGATGTTAAACAGGTATGCAGTATTCCATTTATAGTCACACAGTTATCAGCAACATCACACCAGGTGTTCTAAGCACAAGACATTACTTCTGCCAAATGTAAAAATGTGAGGCCGAGAAATATTTTCGATGGCAGGTCGGTTTGTTACTACACAGGATTCGAGATAAGACAGAATTTCAATGGTCGGGTTTAGGTCTAATTAGAGCTTCATTCTCATGAACCAGACCACAAAGTAACAGTGAAAATAAATGAAGCATTGCTCGATTATTCACTTTTGATACGTAAACATTTGTACCTTTTTGCCTTGGAATTATGATGAAGTCTATTTGCGTCACGACTTCCGTGCGTCGCCGTTTCAATAGAGTTATTCAAATGCAGCAGTACCTCTGTCCACTCACGCATGTAAACAGGTTTTTCCGAATGTTTCCAAAATCGGAATTTTGACCTTATCCCGAATATTGACTGCATGTAAACGTAGTCGGTGTCATTCTAGTTCTAGAATAAGTGACTAGCAAATTACTCAAACCTTCAGAGGACATCCATGTTCCGACCTTCCAACGTTGCTTCACCCAGTTCGGTGAGAACCAATGCAGCTGCTACTACACTACAGACACATCTCACTTTGATGTTGTTTTACTGCTGTAGTCATTGGATTGATGCCTCATAATAGTGGATAGCACATGTTAACAAAAGGAGATTTCAGTGCGTGATCTTTACAAGCACTCATTGATGTTGTGCAGGCTTTTGGTGGGGGGGGGGGGGGGGGGATTATAAATAAACGTATGCTGTAATTCTGCAGTCTGTCATCGTAGTTGATTAGTGTGGGTTCAAACAAGACCTTGCAGAGTTTTGGGCTGTTAATCATATTTGGATAAATTAACATGGAATCTGTTCAGATCACTTTGAATGGAGCTGGCTTAGTTTGGCAATGTTTATGAATAAAACTTGAATTACAAACCGATGTGTTTCTATACATCAAATGTTCCCACAAAAGCAGTTTGTCTGCAGACTAGGGATGGGCATTTGAATAAGTACTGGATCGTCTATGAGGAAACTGATGTAACTGTTATTCTTTAATAATCAATGTTTTGATGTACTTTCACTGGACCACTTGGTGGAAACCTCGCTCAACAGTGCCAAAAGTAGCATAAAGAACTTTCCGAGCTTTTGACTTTTAACACATAGTATTGATCTGGTCCTTAACCGTTTAATTGATCATACAGCCACCAATCTGCTGTTTATTTTCCATCCCAAAACGATTTCAATAGAAGAGAAAAAAAAGCCATCCCTCTTAGTCATCACATTCACAAAACCTCAAGCACCGACAAAGAATGAGTCCCCCAAATGGGGCAGATGCCAATCCATCTTGGGTGAATTCACACCTGAGATGGCCTGAACAGGGACGTGTTCTCTCTCAGAAGACCAACTCGTGGTAAACCCTTCCTTGTGTTTTCGTGTTAAAACTTGTGTGTAGTAGTAACAGCTGTCCGTCATGGTCCCTCTTTGTCCTGTCAGTGCACATCATCGGCCTTTTATGCTACGTACAAATCTGTCAGTTGGCTCCCAGGTGACTAACACATGCACGTCTTCGGTCATAACTATCCGTGCTAGCCCTGTGTTTGTTGAGTAAGCGTGTGTAGCATTTGAACAAGTTGCGACACGGAGCGTGTTATTTCCATCCATGAGCTGTTGATGGAGGGACAGGGCGGATCTTGTGTTGTTAACCTCTTTCACAGAGATCCTGCACAATTGTCAAATCAGAGCTCTAACAAGTTGATCTGATGTAATTCTGCTGGGACTTTTCCACAGAGCCAAACAAAGTGGAATGCTGACTTCAAGCATTAAACGTCGATGCTGAGTAATTATGGCGACTCGTCGACCCATTGGTTCGACTACCTCGGAAGCAGGAAAGTTCTGGATGCAAAGTCACTTTTACAGGCAATGTCATGGGAGCTATTGTCGCATATGTGTTACCCCCAAAGTGTTAATATACGTTTAGATTTACACAACAATAGCCTTCCTTTGGGTTTTCACACAGTTTTGCAGTCAAATGACAATAAGATTCACATTGACATAAGAAACGCTGCATGCCAGTTATTTGCATTTTTCGGGTTTGACCTCTAAATGATGAAACATGCCTGGTAGTGATAGCATAGTAGATGTATCGTTTACTGGTGGAACGGTAAAAGCACAAACAGCCATGTGGACCTCCAATTATTTGTTTTGACGCATGACTACACAATACTAACATTTTCAGCGTTCACCTAGAAATGATTCACTTCCACTTTGAGACCCTTTGATTAAACATTATGGCAAACTACAGTAAATGCAACTGTTATGTTGACAAATGGCCAAAACATTTCTCATGCACTTCAATAATAAATCACTTACTGATATGTGCCACTGCCTTTATTCAGGCTTCTCTTGAAGTCTTCCCATTTAGTACGGTGTTTGGATAACCTATTGTGAAAGTCATTCTTATCCTACATGTGAAATTCCTCTTCTCAAAACAAAAATGAGAGCAATATTCCCAGGCCATTTTTCATGCATTTGGTGTGATTTATAATTCTGATTCGGTCATTTTGACATTTAGTTTCCTATCTACGCTGTTGTTTTTACAACATATCATTTAAAAGATGGTCCGACAAAAGGTGAGGCAGAACCATCGGCCTGCCTTTACACATCAATCGCGTGTTATACATTCCGCAGAGGAAGATCAGACAGCAGCATAGTACCGGCTAATGTATATGCGGAAGAAAGTATGCATATGCTTGATAGCTTTATTGCTTGCAATAACTCTGAAGACTTTGATGTCGCAGAAGCATTGACGATTTAATTTCCATTTTGGATGTTTCCCTGCGTGTAATTCACTGCGAGCTTCCAAAACGACAGTGCTGCTATCTCAAAATTATTGTCATTTGGCTACAAATGCATTGCATAATGGTTTGTTATTTGCAGCCTTCTATGGAGCTTGCGCCCTGCTAGACAGAAAGACATGCTGGGAAAATGCATGGTTGAAGGTGATGAACAAGAGGACGTAACATCGCCACCACCACATGACAAATAACGTTTAACCATTACGAGCCCATTTTGGCCATCCTCAACTCGTCGGTCAATCGGGTCATGACATCCCGTGTGTCCAGCTAGAGGCAGACTGGACTGTCTTGGTTAATGGACCGCAATGACAACCCTGAGGGGGGGCGGGGCTCATTCCATTTTATTTATGTTTTGCGACCACCCCATCTCAAGATGCCCAGCCACTGTTCTCACCTGCTAACTGAGTCCCCCACTGACAATCCACATGCAGGTGTTAAAACATCATGCTGCCTAATGAACTCTTTCCTGTTAGCTCAAGGACCTCCAGCACTGACCATTGTCGCTTTACGATAGAGCTATGGGGGCAATGAGCAGAGTGGGCCTGTGGCATGCGCGTGGAGTGGCTGTAAATGTTTCTGGAGGGGCTGTCCGCTGTGATAAACAAAACACTAAACAACCCACATATTGACCGTTCTCAAATGCATATAATCAAAAACATACTACACAGCGAATCCACCCAGGTTTCATCATAAATACATCTCTTTCGAGCTATAAGACAAGTCAGCAACCGAAAATCTTGAGTTGTGTATTGAGTGGGAACTCCAGACTGGGTGTGTATTCACAGCAGACATGTTTAGCATCACAAAATGCTGAATGGTCACACAATGTTTGTTCTTTTTTTTCCTCACAGAAGCCAAACGCAGCGGAGAGAATGAAGACAGTGACACAGTCAGCCTGTGCAGCTTTGACGTCAAGGTAAATGCATTAAAAGGTCTGTAAAATGCCGTATGTAAGTACCAGTGCAAAATAGCAAAATTCTGAATTCCTCTGTTGTGATCCAAATTTGTCAAAGTGTGTCAAAACCATTTGGAAATGACAGGAACTGCTCTGCTTCAGTATTGGCCCCTTTTCAGTTCAGTTCGGGTTGATGCTGAAATTGCGACAGTAAATTGACTAATTGATCTTTGAAAATATCAGGAACGATTGTTGAATGATCCTGTCATGAAGCAACTATAGCAAAATGGAGTTTAACACTTGGCTGAAAGCAGTCACTGTGGGATTCAGTCTTGAAAGAGGAACAACAGGACTCAATTATGGGAAGTCCACCACAAGTGACTTTTCTATCTATGTTTATAAACAATAGGAGCCATGGTACTTCTGGGTGGTGGAAAAGTGAGTGGCTACTGCTGACCTGAACTGAAAATAACGACAAAAAGTTGTAGGTATTTATAATATACTGTATTCCCCAAAGGTTTAGCTTATTTTTTCCATGAGGTAGCCACTTCATGGAGTTCCATGGAGTAAGACGCATTCTCACAGGTATGTTCAGTATAAAATGTTTGATTGGGTTGTCTTTGAGTAATTTAGCCAAACATAATGGTTAGCCTGCCAGCTCACGTCAGCTATCAATTTCAGCGCGAAAAGAGCAGGTTGTTGCAATTGATCAGAGTAACTGAAAAGTCAATTAATTAGCCAGTCTCTCATTGATCAAGGTAACAATGCATCATTTTCCACCACTTTTATTGCTAAATCAGATTACCTGCTTAAATGTTAATTACGGCCAGCAATTTACCTCTCACGTAACATCATCTTTATGACTGACTTATCACACATCCAAACTATGGCATTAAAGAAGTGAGCAAAAAGCACTCGTCAAGCCATTCATCCTGTTTTCACAATCATTTTGCCTTGCCCTGTTTGTGGTGCCATCAGAATTTTGCCACCTGGAAGTACGCGTGACATCATGGTGAAAAGGTCTCTATTTGCATTCATTTGCGTGATACAACACTAGCAAAAGAACAGGAGTTCAAAACATTCACAGAACAATTCTCTCTGTAGTTGAAAACGGCAATCGATTGATCGCTTCCCAGCTCAAGGAAATTTGGTGACGTGTACATCCCTCGACGATCACACCGTCATTCACATCAAGTGACGTCATAGTCGCCAATTCTGCTAACCATTCAGTGGAGAGCAGTGTGTTTAGCGCCATCCTGCACATCCTGTGTAGCTTGGTGCATGTGACCAGTACCCCAATCATAGGTTGCGAAAAAAAAAACAAATTCCTCTAGTTAATCATTTTTCATGAAAACTGAGCTTTAGAATGGGGTACTAAAAAAGGTGGGGCTGGACACAAACAGAGAATCCCTTACTTTTGTAAACAGTAAGGAAAAAAGTGGCCTTTCTTGAACAAAGCTTGTGCAAATTTATCCAATGTTGTCCTGTGTTGACTGTCACAATCCTTCTCTTTATTCATTTTATTGGGACGTTATGCTGCTGGCAGCACAGTGAATTAGTGGTGAACATTTCTGTCTCACAATCAGGATTTTGGAGGTCATCCTGCTACCAACCAGACAAATGAGTAACTTAAAACCAATTCAATTGTTTCACGTCATAAAAACAACATTTTTGTGGCCTTTTTGCAGCAACAATACAACTATTTTCTGGCTTTTTGCCATTACCAGCAGCTTTGCCGATAGGACCCCGTGATACTCTTTTAGAGATTTGTTTCACATACACTTTGATGCAGTATGGTTTTATTGCGGGGTTTGACAGGGCTGCTACGAGTCTACATTTTTCTCCCATTTTTAGACATTTCACAAAAATAGATAGAGGACATCCATTGATAAAAGTAGCATGCTCCAAGCACCTCTCCCAGCCTGTCCACACTATTAAAAGTAACCATGCCATTTATATTTAAACCAAGCGGACAAGGCCATAGAGACAGATCTCAGGATCGAATCTATTGACTTTAGATGGAAATGACTTGGTACTATTTATTACAAACTAAAATAAGAGTCACATGTATGCACATCATAGCATTAGCAGTGCACCTTTCATTGTGAGCACAGACAGCTTTTATTTCCTAGAATAAAACTAACTACAAAGTGTCACGATATACAGTATTCTCAGAATTTTGCATCGCATAACGCATTGGTATCACTGCAAAATAATAACGGATCATCAACACAAACACATGCGAGCCGACAGCACAACGGATGTCCAAAAACATTTTTATCACTATTTTTAAGTTGTTCTTATTTTGGTTCAAGTCAAAACAAGCTCTGATTTAATTGTTAGAAAATTCATATTACTAAAAAAGTCACATTCCAATAAAAAAATCACATTTTTCTGGTAACATTCCAAATATATGGTCATAATAGTAAAGGATTTAATTTTCCTTTTTCTTTTCAGTATGGTTCATTAGATAATTCTGACATTCGCGTGCTAAAACCGGAACTTTATACTCACATTATGAATATTGTTCTGCAACATAACAACTTTTTACTCTTTTACAGTTTAATGTAATCCTAATACTCTTTTGTATGACCTATTTGTGTTGCGTGTGGGCTGTTTTTTTTCCCCCTACGCAAGAAAGATGAGCAGCTCGACTTATGCAACTAGTTGTATCAGTAGCTGTGATTTGGCTGGAAAAGTGTTGTGGTGTGGAGATTCCCAGCGACCACTCCCCCAATCATAACAGCTCTGTTTTGCTACGACTTTATTTTCCTTTCGAGTTGAGCTGCTTCCAATGTGCTTTAATCCCGACACGCTCTGTCACCGCTTCGGTAGCGACTGCCAATTATTTTCCAAGGCCTATCACCTGATGTCACTGTGCCCTACCACCCCCACCCCAAAAAACAAAAAAAACAAAAAAAACTAAGGAAGTAGTGTTTAACGTGATTCTGTCTGTTATCAGGCTCTATCGACGTTCCAGTTCGTCTCCAATCATCCTGTGTTTGCTAGCAACAAGGTCTGCTTTGGGGCGTGGACACTGACAAATCAAAACATTGAGTAACAGACAAAGTTCTGTTGGTGAGCTGATGGTGCTAGGCGGGGCTTTTTGTGATTACATGCCGTCCTGTGCCTCTGCTCTGAAAAAGTGAGATATTTATAGTTTTCTACCTGTGGAATAGACATTAAAAAAAAAACCTACTGCTTTGAAACGTACTGGTAAGCAGCGGCCCACTCAAGGTTTAAGACACACCTCGATGAAAAGGCACACCTAGATGAAAAGCGAGGGAACAACCATAGAAAAGTGGATTACAGTACATTGCATTGAGTGAAACTGACTTGAACATTTTGTTTATGGAATCAGGGATGGGCATATGACTAAATTAATCGATTGAGTGCTATTTTTGAAACTTGTGTCTCCATGGCAGTGTTGTAGTGAGCAGAATACTGCCCCATCTACAGACAACGAATCACACCCATAGTTAGGTCATGGTTCAGAGTCTTCTGTGTCATATTCATATTCAGAGAAAACGTCTTTCACAATTAACATGACTATTATTTTAAAGTCAATTGGGGACAAAAAAAAAACCCTCAACCTTCCAGGCTACATCAGGCGGCACAACGCCAGACACCGTTTGCAAGTCATTTTCAGTGCAGGTCAGCAGAAGTCCTTCACCTTTCTGCCAGCCAAGAGTGCCCTGGTGCATATTCTTCACAAACATGAACAGGTCTACATTGTAAGGCTTTTTATGTTTCCCCCTGTGAACAAGTTCAGTACGCCTTCCGAATGTAGTCAGCAGGGGGCAGCAGTGCCTCCACTGTTTTAACTTTGCTGTGTGCCTCAGCCCAGAACTGCTTGTTTAATGTCTTCCCTCAAGGGCAGCAATTAGGCTGCTCACTGTTCCTGACGTGCAAGTTAAATTGAGCTCAGCCCCCACAGGCATTGTCGTTTGGGTTTGTCCCTGGCACGGCATAGGTTAGGCAGCGGTGAAACTCCACTCCATGCTACACGTGGCATTATTCATCCATCCAATCCACTAACCCCCCTCCCCCCCATCATCGACGCCCACCAGCACTCCACAGACTATGGGTTTTGGAGTGTAAATCATGTTGACGCTCCAGCTGCAGCTCAGTATAACGTGGGAGAAGGAGGGGAAGATGTACAGCTGATTCAGCAGCAGGTCTCCCCACACCAGGTGACTCACAGCCAAAAGGCAACCTGGTGTCATCTGCAATGCAGACTACACATAGACAGACTTTCTCTCGAGACTCATTCCGCATATTTGCTGCTCTGCTAACTCAAATTAGGTCTCATATGAAAGAAAAGGTCTTCTCAAGAGGGGATAGTTAGGGCTTGCATGGACACGGCAGGTTGAACAGTCATGGCCAGTCATTTAGAAAAGACCCCAATGAGTTTACTATACTTTCGTTACTTAACTAATTTACTGAAATGTAACATGCTCTGTGACTGGCTGCTGACCAGTCCAGGGTGTACCCCACCTCTTGCCCACTTAAGCTCGGTTAGGCTTCAGCTTAGCCATGACTCTTATGACAAGGGCTACGGGAAATGGATGAATGGATCGTGTATTGACATGATGTCAAAATATGATCCATACAAACCACTTTGAGTCACATAACAAAATAAAGCCTGTGTGGAATCTGAAATTATTTTGGCAATATGCCCACATACAGTATGATGACGTCGTGACCAAAAAACACATTTTGGCATATATCCCTGAGTGGGTGTCATTACTAGTTGTTTCTAAATATGACATTAAACCAATCCCACATTAGAAAGAAAACAGGAAAAAAAGACATACAATATGATACTACAATATGACTAGTAACTATTGACTTAGCCACTAAAAACACAAAACTGAGACTAGGCAATTCCTCCAAGTACAGTGACCGAAAACATTCAGAGCCATGTGTGCCAAACTAACAAGAGGTTTTATGTTTTGTGACTACTTATAATAATTCCTGAAATAATGGCGCCATTTAAATGTGTAACCGCAAAGGTGTTTCATGTAAAAATGAGCTTAAGCTGAGGTAGCTACGCGACCACACTGACGGCATGACAGTAAAAATGCTCACACGCCGGTGCTATATGCCGTGCTAGTGATAATGTCACGCTCAAATGGCCCCATGGGCCCACATTGCGCCAGATTTATTTGGGTAAGGTGTCCAGAGTGGCGTTGTCATAGATCGGTGTTGTTGGATCTCCCTGCAAAGTTTACGTTTGTTGTTTTAGTGCAATTTGGAAAATGCCTTTTAGATGCACAAAAGCTAGCAGTTTTGAACCACATTCATGCAAATTGTCACGCGAGAATTTACACGAGATCTCAGTTTAGCGCTTTTTGTTTTTCTCTGGCTTTTTCACAACACTAAACGTCATTAAACAGACTTGCTATTATTTCATTCAAAACTTGGTCACCATACTTTCCAAGTTAAGGTTTAAGGCACATTACATGCTGTCATTCATCATTAATATGAAAGGCGCCCTTTTCTTTTTTTTCCCTATTAACAGTTAACTTGTCAATGATCATTCAAGAATGTCAATGATTACTTACATTTGCATTATGCCTCCGTCATAAGAATGAAATATGGCTTATTGTTTCTTCATTTTTTCATTAAGAGTTCATTTGTTTTGATGGCTTTGTGACAAGCATGCTAAAATCGTCTCACCTTCACATTATGCTGCAGCCAATCGTCATTTACGAGTGTTATTGTTCATACGTTTTACTGTTAACAGTGGTTACCTTCTTTTTACAATTGTGTGACAATTTATTATGTTAAAAATGACGTTGTGCCGCTGGTTCGCTATTAACACCAGTTAACAGTTAAGAACGTCCAAGTGTAAATGTAAAATTTGCTGTTGGGTTCACCAAATGTTGATGATGGCCACAGTATTAACACCTTGACCATTATTTCCAATGAGGAAATGTGTTATTTTCTAATGTCTGGAAACATCCGCCTGTGGGTGTGCTTCGCTATCACCGCGTCAACAACCCCTAACGAAGGTGTCAACCACTAATGCGGCTCATTCAGCATCTGTGTTTTATCACCTCCACACGGCAGCAGCAGCGCGAAGTCTGCATTGGGCTTCACACCTCGGTGTTGCCCCAGGAGGACAGAGTCCACAACATGACGCTCTCATCCATTTGCCCTCGGAACGCGCATTTACACTTGGCTGTTTTGGTGGCACCCCCATTTAAGACGGCGGATCACGCCCAAAACACATTCTGCGTGTTCAGGTGCGGTTGCCAGTCTGTGTTCAGATCACTCCCCCATGTGCACTTGAGTGAAAAAAGGCCCCAGGTTAGATTTTCCTTTGACTTAACTGAAACTGACAAAGAAATAGACAAGTCAAATGGGTGGTAGTCACACCCAACCCCCTTTACTGATCTTCAATATACAGGTTTCAGTTCAAACATGTGTCCCAGTGCCCCCTGCTATTCATATTGAAATGGGACCTCCCCCAGTTGGCCTGATGAGACTGATAAAGAGAACTGTTGAAGAAAAAGGGTCCAAACAGAGACTACTTTGATTGATTCTCAAACACAGAATGATGAACTCATTAATTAATCGCTTGGTTTTGAGCAGATTCTACAGAAATTGACATTAGCTGTAGTAGCTACAGGCCATTTCTACTTGACTTCCACGTCATTATGATAGTCATGATGACAAGTAGCATAATGCAGTTTGTCAGAAGAACATCTAATCTAATAATTCATTTTAACCTCCTCTTATACTGTCGCTTTACCAGGCCGTCATTGTAAATGATAAATGGTTCTCAACTGACCTACCAGGCTAAATAAAGGTTAAATAAATAAAAATTACTCGCTTATCACATAATTAAATAGAAATTATAAGCAGAAATAATGAGTAAATGTCACATTTCGGTTTAAATGGGCCGTCAACCCAAAAACGTTCTTTACAAGAATATGTTCAATGCAGCCCCACTGGTCTGAAGATGGCATTCTGATTAATACTGCGTTTGTGGTATATGAGTTAAGCAGTAAAATCCTCCCTTTTTTGTCCATCTCAAGGGGCGGTCATTCGGCCTCTTGCTGCCCCCTGAGATGGACAAAAACGGTTACATTTTGCTGCTTAACTCACATTCCACAAACGCAATAATAATCAGAACGCCGTGTTTAGACTAGTGGGGCTGCATAGAACATATTGTAAAGAACATTTTGGGGTTGACTTCCCCTTTAAACCAATATCGTAAACTCTATTTAAAAACGATTAACAAAGATGAGAAAGAGACCAAACGAATTACATGTAAATAGCAATTTTCTTATAAACTGACCTATTTTTTTCATTTTTGTACTCATTCACTTAATGTGTTATTATAAAAATCACATCATTTGTTGTTATGCCATTCATTTCTTATTTTTTCCAAAATTATAATTAGAAAAAAAAGCTCATGTGAGTGAACTGCAGTTGAAAGTTGTGAAGGGAATAGTGAATTTTTGCAGAAATGTAAGATTTTTTTTGTCTGGCAGTTTTCATTTACTGTTTTGTTGAAGCAGCAAAGCTGGTGAAACCCAAAATTTAAGTACCGCCTTAAACTTTTCAAATCTAGTCAATAAATCACCATTTCAGTTTTTTTTTTTACCTTACCACCAGGTGATTAGCTCAGGTGGCTAGATCACAGAGTTTCGATACGGGTTTTGATTGAACCTTGTACAACACAAGGTTCAATCAAAACCCGCATCGAAACTCTGTTTAGGTGTAAACTTTACTTGGGATGTTGCCTTTCCTCGCTACTGTTTTAGTTCCTGAGTGTATGGAGCAACATAGGGTTGGAATAAAAAAGAATGCTGGCAGTGTCCTCTCACTTCCCAACAAATTTTGAGCCCGCCTCATTTTCCCCTACAAGGGCTCTACTCTCCTCCCATGTCTCCTAGTAAGCTATAAAGGCCTCCCACCCTCTGTCTGTGGCAGACCAAAGTTTAGCAAGCGTGGGAGGTGGAGCTTCACTAAAAGCTCTGTCCCACTAGAGGAGAAGAGCTAATGTAAATCAGAGGTATTTTATTTATTTATTACTTTGAACGTATCTTTTTTTCTCTGTGGATTACTTGGAGACCGATTCAAAACGAGGATTAAAAAAAAAACGGATATCACGTTTTTACTGAAAGCTATGGTGGCTTACGATGAACTGGGAAGCTTGGTGCCTATCAAACGGACTCTGCAAGTGATAGACAATCAGAACCAAGCCCACAAGGAGTTAGAGGTGAGACAGTTATTGCTTTCATAGTGTTTTCTCTCATTAGGCTCAGGACTGTTAAAACCTAAACTATAATCTAAGACCCCCACTATCTGCTACCACACACAGTTTTGTGTATTAGCTGAGTTTGCATAAATATTCATCCCAGCGGGGGCTCGGTAGGATATGGAGCAATCAGTGTATTCAGCACAATCAAAGTACCATAAACAATGCAATAGCAGGAGGTAAGTTTTCATGGTGTGGTCCAAGTTTAGAGATAAACAAGTATTTACCACTTTAAGATCCAGTCACTGCTACTGCAGAGATGTATATTGTGCCTTTAGTTCTCTTCGGGAAGGGATTTCACCAACATGTGGCTTCACTGACAGTAAAAGTGCTGAGGTTCTGTGAAGTCTGGAGACACTTCTCCACAAGCAAGTTCCCAGACTTTCACCAGTGACTTATTGATGACCTTGGCTCTATCATTTGAGGTCTGGTTGTGGTTCTCAGCACATCTGGAATTTTCGGCACACCGCACATTTAAGTATAGATCAAAGTAACCTAAACGCCTCCTAGAAGGGTGGTTGTAATAAAGGGTTTGGATGGGGATGTGCAACACTATTCATTTCTTCAATTGACAATAGTGATAGACTTCAGCAACCTGGTCTGTTTCTGCAAGAAAAAACAACTCCCTGACACACAGAAGCCAAGATCATTGGCTTTTTTTGTCATGGACTAGTCCCCTAGAGGACAGGAAAGGAAATGTTTTCGGGGGAAAAAAAACACCATCCCCTCACCTTTAGTGTTTAGTTTTGTTCTCAATGCCTGCACAGATAATAACAAGTCACAAATGAGTTGCTCCCAAGGACTGCCACAGTCAAAGTATCCGCCATGTGGCAACCATGTGCCACTAGAGGGATTAATAAAGCTGTGGTTTGTCTTGAGACACCAGTTAAACACGGTCATAATAGCTCAAAGAGCGAGTGGATCAGTTCCACAGCTGTGCCTCAGTGGTTTCCCAGATTTCGCTGATCCAAGACAAAAATTCCTTCTGCGCTGAGTCAGGAGAAAACACAAGCAACTCAATTAGAAACTTAAAACGTGAGATGGCATGAACTAATTGAATGCCGTGATTCTGATCCTGTGATGATTTTGAAGAACTTCTGTGGTCTGAAAGCATTACTTCAGCTTCTTGATTACTGCTCTGTGTTGATGTCAGCCTGAGGCCAACCAGCTTCCTTCAAACTCTCAAGGGTGGGGGGTTGGTTACCTGGCCCAGGTGTAGATCTACTCTCACGCTAGACCTATTAAAAACTTGTGTCAACCTGCAGAAAAACGGCAAACACAACTGCACACACTATCCCCCACAGTGCGACGCCAGTCAATGTAAACACTCGAGCTGGGGACAGATTCACTGCAGGTTTATGACGACGACCCCTTTTTCCCAGACTTGCTGCCGCGGTCTGTTTCACGTTAAAGCCACCCCACCTGACACACTGCTTTGTCTGTCTGTAAAAGGAAGTTAAACGGCAGCGAACCACCAGGAAGCATTTATCCCCCACAGATACACTTTCAAGAGGACTTGTTGTCAGGCAGATAGTCGCGGAGCGTGCACAGGGGGGAAAGGATGGCGAACAGCTGAGCACGAAGTCTTGTGCATTCTTGGCATTCCTCCAGACCCCCTTTCCGACCTGACCAGCACTCAGAGGGGGTCCTTGTACAGGGTGGGCTGGCTGCCTGACTCTCACATGATGGAGCCAACAGCTGGTGGAGACGCTTTGGCCTCTATATTGTCCAACCAAACGGGGGCAATATTTCTGTCTGCCCTGTGAGCTCCGCCAATCTGTCTGCCTAAAGCATGATCTACCAACCCCTCCTATTTCCTGGCTCCAAAGTCCGGAAGTGGAGTCAATAAAGAGGATTTATGACCCGACTTGATGGGTTTGATCACAAGGAGCTTGAGGTCACGCAGTTGGCATTACCAATCAATTGGTTCTGTTACCTGCTCAGCTAACTTTCCCTCCTTATATTGTCTTTCTAATCCAGGAACCCAGCAACAAGCGTGTCCGTCCTCTCGGCAGGGTGACGTCGTTAGCCAACCTCATCTCTCCGGTGAAGAATGGGGCCGTCCGGCGCTTCGGCCAAACCATCCAGGTGAGGACCTTGTAGCACTTTTTTCCGCACGTCATTTAGACAACACCACAGCGTGTTTGACTTGTGGGCCTTTTTCTGTCTGCAGGCCTCCTTCCGGAGCGATGGCAAGTCGCCGGTCGTGCCCCAGAAGCCTTGCAGCAAGGCTGCGGCCCCCACGCCGCCTAAAAGGAGAAACAGCACACTGTGGTCGGAGACGCTCGACGTTCACCAGAAGGAAACCTTAACCACCAAAGAGATCAAGCGGCAGGAGGTGAGAATCCCATCAGACTAAAAGAATGAAGCCTGTGTGGTTCAGAGATCCAGACAGCACTGTACGTCCAGACTACTTTCACATATCCCTGCAGTATTTGTGTCAAATAGTCTAAATGGGAATAAAAGCCCTTTACAGGACCCGTTTCCCAGTCTGTTTGAGTTCACATAGAACTAACAAGCCAACAAGGCAGGCTACCTCCCTACTTATGTCTGACTTCTTTCCCAGCTGTCAGGAGCTATAAACTTTGTGCACTTTTAAAATGCAGATGGCAGCCAGAAAGACTTTGACTTCTATTGCTTGGCACCCGGCACAAGTCTGGCCTTTAATCGAAGGCGTAGTATTCAGTTCTCCCAATCTAAAAAGCACCCTGATTCATGTGTATCTTTTTCTGCCTTCCCCTACCCCCTTCCTCCTCTTCCTCAGGCCATATTTGAGCTGTCTCGTGGAGAACAGGACCTGATTGAGGACCTCCAACTTGCACGCAAGGTTTGTACTCTAAAAGCAAACAGATTAAATCAAAACCTGGCAGGCCCTCCATACAATCAAGCCAGCGACTATAAAAAGCCAGGAATTTCTCCTTCACTCCATCTTTTCTGTGTCTACTCTTGTCTTTAAGAGCTATTTTTGACATCCTCCCATCCTGGTTTACTGGGGATTTATTTAACCATTTCCTCCATCTATACAGGCATATCACGACCCAATGTTGAAGCTCTCCATAATGTCTGAAGAGGAGCTCTCGCACATTTTTGGCAACCTGGACGCCTACATCCCACTGCACGAGGACTTGCTGGCCCAGCTCTCCAAAGCGACAGGCTCCAACGGAACCGTGGGCCAGATCGGGCAGATTGTTGTAAATTGGGTAAGCTTAATTTGAAATTAACTATCTACATCAAAATGCTTTAAGGGAGAGGAAGTTAAAGAGCCTTCTTTGTGTAGCTACCCAGGTTGGATGCTTACAAGGAGTACTGTAGCAACCAGCTGGCCGCAAAGGCCCTGCTGGACCAGAAGAAACAGGACCGGCGGGTGCAGGACTTCCTGCAGCGCTGCCTGGAGTCGCCCTTCAGCCGGAAACTGGATCTCTGGAGCTTCCTGGACATCCCACGCTCCCGCTTAGTCAAGTACCCGCTGCTGCTCAGAGAGATCCTAAGACACACTCCGCCCGAACATCCGGATGCAACTAGCTTGGAACAAGCGGTAAGGACGAACTCTAAAATGTTTTTTGAGTGACCCAGTATCTTACAGAACTTGAGACTAAGTCATAGCTTGTCTTCAGATCACCATTATCCAAGGGGTGCTGTCCGATATCAACATGAAAAAGGGCGAATCTGAGTGCTTGTACTACATCGACAAGCTGGAATATTTGGATGACCGGCAGAGAGATCCCCGTCTCGAACAGTGCAAAAGCCTGCTGTGTCACGGCGAGCTTCGCAACAAGAGCGGCACGGTGAGAAAAGTACACAACCTGACCTATCTTATCCACACCTTAGCCAGGACTCCACTCAAGCAAGGAAACTGAGCATTCTGTCTGACGGGTTATGAAATTCCAGTAAAACCACACACAAGCAAGCTTTTTTCACAATGCTGCTCCACCTGTCCTATCTGCTCCCGATGCAAGCGGACCTAAATTCTTAAGTCTCTTTTCTTTAAGTTTTCTCAAGATGCTGCACCTCCACTTAAGTCAGGTGTGACCAGAACAAAAAACAAAAACAAGACAAACAGTCTTCAATTGCATGTTTTTGGAATATGCTAGAAAACACACACATACATCTTCACTAACCAACAAATGAAAAACAACCTCTCGCCTTGAGTTTTCTTTTTCGGTAGAGGTTAAAATAAGTCTAATACTCTCCATTAGTGCCTAATAAAGGGTTAAAGCAAACAGGCAGTAACTGTTTATGGACACAAAGTCCCACGAAGTCTCAAGCCTCAATTTTTCATTGTCTCCCTGGCAGAAGCTGCACGTGTTCCTGTTCACCGAGCTGCTCGTCCTGACCCGCTCGGTCATCCGAAACGAGCGACAATGTTTCCAAGTGTACCGGCAGCCCATTCCCGTGCAGGACCTGGTGTTGGACGACCTGCAGGACGGCGACGTCAGGATGGGCGGTTCGTTCAGAGGTGCCTTCAGCAACGCCGACAAAGGTGAGGCTTGTGTTGCCAGAGAGATCCTGGCATCCAATTGTGGAATCTGGATCAGTCATGAACTTTTTTTTTTTTCTCTTCTTTCCATTCCAGCCAAGAACATATTCCGCGTGCGCGCCCAAGACCCTGGCCATGCGCAGTCGCACACGCTCCAGGTCAACGATGTCTTCCACAAGCAGCAGTGGCTCAACTGCCTGCGCAGCGCCATCTCTGTCCACCGGCCGCACGGTGAGCCTGCCTCGCCGCCAACAACGACAATGGACGTCCGATCCAAGAGGCGCCCATCCTCTGTCTCCGCCATCGTCCACATGGAGGAGACGGACGAGAACTACCCGCAGCGGACCACCCAGTCCGCACCCAGCTCGCCGTGTGGCACCGCCACCCCATCCCCCTCAGACTCTCCTTCCTCCTCCACATCATCGTCGCCCGTTCCCCCGCCTGCGTCTCACAAGACCAAAAAGGACAAGAAGTCCCTTTATTCATTAGGGAAAAGAAAAGAGACCATGGTGTAAAGTGGAAGGAGGAAATAGACCCCATTTTTTTTTTTTTTTGTACATAAACACAGGAAAATGTGGGACTTGTATTTATGTGTGTCAGTGTGTGTGCGTACCCTTACAACAGTGTTCTGTGTTACTGTCCACTTTGGCAGCTGTTTACCTCACCCCTCCTTTTTTGTAAAGTCCATCCTAAAGACCAGGGTTTCCCAAACACTATATTTCACATAACATAAACATAGACATAAAATTATTGTTCTGCCATAAAATGGTCCCATTTTGGGTCCTAACCCGAAGTTTGAGATACCCTGCCAAAGACAAAAATAAAGGGAAGAATGTTTACCATTAATTTGATATTTAAGCATTTTTTTCCTGCATAAGAAGAGGGGTGTAGTTTTACATTTTTATATTCTTATGTGGTATTTCTTTTTTTAGCTATATTAAAAGAAGCACTGTTTTAGCTTTTAGGTGGCGCATGCGTTTTAGGTAAGACAGGAAGATAAATTAAGATGTACCCACATACTGTAAGTTACGATTGACATAGCGTCTTATTTTTATACATTCCTTGAACCAAAGAAATGCCAGGACGCGCTTGCCGGTTTTTTTTCGTTCTTTTTTTTTGGGGGGCATCGGCATCAGGCGTTATTTAAATCTGAAATCACAAGTTAAGGATGTTCTGAAACCGATTTTCGAACTGAGCCACAATTGGTTTTGAAGGAGACTTTTCGGTGTAGCATCTTTCATGGAGTCAAAGTTGTGGACACTGCTTTGCACCGGAGGAACGGAATTACCGAACGTGATAAAAGAAGGATGAAGAAGAGGTTGTTGCTGAAGAGAACTGACTGTTTGGAAATTGAAAGAAAGCTGATTAAGAAAATGTTGGACGGTCATAGTTGGAATGAGTATGTAGAAAGAAGGTTTCTGTATGTGCATGTTGAAATTGGAAAATGAAAAGGAGGGAAAAAGTGTAATTGCCATTAACTTTGCCTAAGTATAAGAACAATAAAGATCTGTGTAAGATTTGCATCTGAACCTTTTGTGTCATTATGTCATTATTAATCTGACTTAAAAGCATACAAATGATATTATGTAGATTTTATTTTTTCTATTCTCATTCAATTCTTTATCCATAGTATCTCGATGTACAGTTTGCTATTCCTATCTACATATCGCTGGCGTCGGGCCAAAACCTCGTAAGTCACATTTTGGTGAGTATCATATTTTTTCAAAAAACTATATTATTGGTCAGTCCACACATGTGGGTGTAGGGGTGGGCGATATGGGCAAAAAAAACAAGCTGACATCAGTGTAAAGAAAGACCCCAATATGTTAATTATATAGGCAACAAGTCTAGAGGGAAGGTGAATGTCGCCAAGTGCTGGCCTGGCATATATATTACCCCATCTGTTTACTATTTTTTGTAGTTTGAATTTGCACTTCTTTTGATGAAGTAATTGACACATATTTTCTTTTCACTACATAAGGACATTGCCAACAACAAGCCTGACATGCACATCACAATTACAATAAAAAAAAACAAAATTCCACCATTTGCTTTGATTTTAATATACTGGTAAATCTAAAGTCTATTTTCATAGTCAAATTTGACCTGGAACACAAACTTTGTAGCACCTTTACAAGGACTGAAATGTTGAATATTGCCATTTTTGTGTAATTTGGTTCATTTTAGGAAGAGTCATCAAATTTCAGGGTGAAAGAATGACATTTAGGATATTTTTACTGATGTCCAACATCCAAACAGGTCAAAGTTGAAGACAAGCATCTGAGCACAGATGCTGCATGAGCTTATTTGAACAAAATACTTTATAGACACGAAGGACACCCAGGGACCTCCATGGAGATCCAGTAAACCTCTTCTTGGGAAATAGTCCAATTGATTCAAACAGTCAGGGCAACTCAACATTAGCTGGCGTTGCCATGGAGATGGCAGCTAGTACTGTACACTTTCTTCCTTGTAATGGATTTCACCAGTGTTTACACTAAATTAACGGCAAACAAACTGACAAAGGGCACTCAAAACACGAAGCAAACGTTTTAGATTGCACATTCACCAAAATCCAATGAAATGTAATAGTAAAGTATTCCATTACAATATTCATTCAGAGAAATGTGCATATGATTTAATGCTGACTAAGCTTCTGGAGCCCAAAAAGTCAATGGAGCGGGTGGGCACTTTCATCTTTTGTTAAAGAGGAGCCCCATGCCGAGCGGAGACAATATAACAGCTTGCTGCTCAAATTGACATCAACACGCACACACACAAAAGCATTCACATGTCTCCTTGTGTTACTGGATCACTTTAAGACAGTGGTGGGCCTAAACATAACACAATCACGGCTCCACAGTATGTTAACAACCTAAATTCTAGTACAGCATTTGTTCCATGAAATCGTATGTACTTTCTTCATTTCCTATATATAGCACTCCTCTTGGCTGCACTGCTTCCAGTAGTATATGCGGTTATCAAATGTTTTATCCAATCTGATTTCAGCCTCTATGTGTTGCCATGTTACTCTAATCTGCCCAGGCCTTCAGAGGAAGTAGTGCTATGGAACTGTCATAAACCAATCAGATCTGCTGAACAATATACGGTTCCTTATAACTGCCACGAAAAAACAAGTAAAGGGTAAAACATTTTTTTTTAAAAATAAAACAAAAACAAAAAACGGGCATAAGTGTAGATCGGGTAAAACAAAACGAAAATTCCCAATAAAAAAAATCTGTGCATAATGTTACCCTGTTTTTTAATCCAGTGCAGTACATTGGTTGAGCACAGTACATTGGTTGCTTTTAAGCTTTTATTGTTTTCAAACACTAATTTACATATAATTGAGATATTTGATTTGACTTAAATTCAATACATTTTAATTGAATCATTATTCAAGTATATATTTTTTTCTTATCGGTACAGTTAATGCTGAAACTATGCATCATGTCACAGTGGCTACCAATAATTCGTTTTCAGAAAAAAATAAGCATTTTTATTTCGTGTTAAAACACTCCACTGTTCTCAAAGCTTCAGGAAACTCCCTGAAAATCTAATTCCACGATCAGTTTACCAAATCCGCACAGATAACAAGTGAGGATTAACACAGCAAAAACGGGTCAGGCGAGTTCACTTCCACTCTAGTCTGAATTTGATGTTTGTGATAATACAGTCGGCGGCGACACGACTGCATGTTCAGTCATCACAAGCATGTGACCCGGAGCAACTGACAGGCTAATGCGCTTGCCAAATCCTCGGTGGTGTCTCATAGAGTCCCTCTTTTACCTCGGGAAATGGCAACGACAAGTGAAGGAGGAGAGAATTCAAACAGCAATAAAATGCTTCTTTGTGGGAATCATCGTCCATTAAAAAACAAATGAACAAATCACCGGAGGGATGTTGAAGCGTATTTAGAGCAGGGATGGCCAAACTTTTCCCCCTTAGGGCCACATACAGTGGATATAAAAGGCCTACACACTCCTGGTCAAATACCATGTTAGACAATTTCAAAACCTTTTCAACATTAATGTGATCCATAAACTGTACAACTCAATTGAAAAAAAACATTTTACATCTTTTCGAGAGGTGAAATAAGCAATGAGGGATAATGTGGTTGCACAAGTGTGAACACCCTCATGTGAAATGGGAGTGAGACTACAGTTGCCACATTTATAGTGCCTATGATTGATGCAAAAAGGAAGTTCAGATGTTCTAATAGGCCTTTCCTGGCATTCTCTTATTTTTTCTTTGTAGCAGAAGCCGGAGGGTTTAATTCATCTGAGGGACTGTTTTGACACACCTTGTAGGACTACTGGTTTGATTAACAACCAAGTTCAAATGAGCTCACCAGGTTATGCCTCTTAAATGTTTATAGGTGCTATTTAGGTACTTATTAATGTAATGTATCAATAATTAGTATTAATTTATTGATATTATTGTAATATTATATTTCATTATGTCGTTATAATTTTGTGTATTACAGCACAGTGATCGAGTGGTTCGCATGGTTTGCCTATGGTCCTGGGTTTGAAAATCAGATCTGGCCTTCCTGTAGGGATTCATAATACAAGTCTTTGTCATTTTTGGCAAAACTATGCTGCACAATCCAAACAAATATTCTCAC
Source organism: Filicampus tigris (assembly GCF_054856515.1). NCBI lineage: Eukaryota > Metazoa > Chordata > Actinopteri > Syngnathiformes > Syngnathidae > Filicampus > Filicampus tigris. The sequence continues at coordinate 3,182,561 of NC_141238.1, read as the reverse complement.
TAAACACTTGCTCGAAAAGGGGATGTTAGGTCAACTGCTATACAACACATCCTTCCTCATACTAATTCCAAGTTATTCAGTTCTGCAGATGCTAGCTTACGGCTGCAGCTGTTCGTTCAAGTGATCCACGTGTCCCACGCCTGCGCTCGGAGGCCATACGCTGTTGATTTTTGGCTTCCCTTTTAATATGACCGCACTTAAACAAACTTCTGTTTGTTTAAAAAGGAACGTGAGAAAAGTTGAATACTCACATGCAGCCTCATGCAAATCGCACCTCCAATCTATCTATTTGCATAATGTCATGCTTAAACTTACAAGTACTTTGGAAAAACAACAAGGCGGAAGAAAGGAAGGGATGGAACAACAATAATTGGAGTTTCCATTTAAGGAAGGATCAACACTTTCAGGTTTTTGAGAAGAACTCACATTTCCTTCAGAAAAGTGGGGAGAAGGATTGTGTTCCAAATCATACCACATCATTACATTTTAATTAATGGTGCAATTAGGCATGCAATGCTTTAAAATTGATCAATTTACGAAAAAAACAAGCATCATTCACTCCCTTATAGCATATAAGTGAAATGTGGTCTCTAAAAAGCAGAAACTGCCAACGTCCACATGTAGTGCCCTAAGGCCTTTAAGGTTCACAATAGAAATCAGGCGAGGATTGATTTAAAGTTCAAAAATAAAAAGCCAGGCTCACCTCGCCTGCAGGTTATCAGCATACAAGCAAGCCTTTGTGCTCCAAGGATTGTGTTGCAGACCCCCCCCCCCCTCACAAAAAAATGTGAAAGCCATATTTTACGAGAGGTAGGATTTATAGTGGTTGGCCTCGGACATATTGCGATGGCGGGGGGAGGCTTTCATTTCCTTAGGAGGAGGTTTGTAGCTTTGTGATGTCCTGAGAGTTAACAGGAGCTTCACTTGAATAATGTAAACTCATGCCAGATGACTAGGAGGTCCTTACATGTATTTTCACGTTATATTCTGAGACAATATAAGCACCTTAACTACCAAAAGAAAGAGTAGACTCTCAATTCACACCACATAAAAAAAAAACCTTTGGTATCTTGCCTTTTCTGTTATCTACTAATCAGCAGTAGAACATTGGTTCCACCAAAAACACGGTTTTCTGACCAAAAAGCTGAGGTGTCAACTGAGCACAGGCACAGTTTGAATGGCCTTGGAGTGAGCCACCAATCGGGAAATTCACTTAAAAACGTTGCGCTGTATGCACTCTATAATAGAATAATTAGCATCACCCCTCGAGCACTTGCCATGTTAACGAAGTATTTAGCATCTATTTTCATGACATAACAGCATTGAATAATCGGTCGGCCTGATTGTCGAATGAATTTACGATCCAATTACAGGTTGTTATTTGGAGGTGCTGAATTCAGTACCTTGGCAGGAGCCGGCATCCGCATACCTTCACCCATTACACTGAGACGTTATGTAAGGAGTCTTGCGTGGAAATATGCGATGACAGAGGCTAATAAAATAGGATTTGGAATGTTATAGGTCATTGTTTTGAGTGACAGCTGTGTGTGTCTTAAAGTAGACTTTTTTTGGGCAAAGAGCAACTGATGAAAAAGAAATGAAGATTTACAGTGCTGCATGTCTGAAAGGAATCCACCTTTCAGTGTATATTCTAAAAGATATCTGCATTTGAGTCTAATCCTACATCTTTCGGTCCAAAAGTCATACTTGGGTCGGATTGACCGTTTCAACCGATATCTTAATATTCGAGCAAGGCAAGGTCAGACCCGGGATGCCGTTAAGATCCGCAATAAGACGACAGGACGTACAATGTGATCCTTATCGGAACATCTGTTAGCAGAATTCAGTCTAGATGTGTGGTCGACTCCCCCAAAAAACTGCCTTCCAAACCAAAACAATGTCTCAGAGTGAAGTTCAACAACTCCTTCTGATCCCCTAGTGCTTTTGTCACATCTTGAAACATAGAGGTCACTTGAAATTCTGCCCCAGGAGGTTTTTTGTTGCCCTTGCTAATTTGACACCTCCAGTTTTTGATCCTATTCAAGCGGCAGGTGAGGCCCTAAAGAGCAGACCCAACTGCTACTTGATGTTAACCCATTAAGGCCTAAAGCGCCTTTCTCAACAGCTCCCCAAAATCTAAGGTCGCCTTAGTTGTTAGAAGTTCTCCCAGAAATTCAACACTTGCAAAATGATTCATATCTCAGCCCCTGTAGCAGACAGAGACATAATTCCAAAAGAATTAAAGAGCTTAGACATGTGGCTTTTACACAGGCAGAATTGATTATCATTTACTGTTTCAATCGAAGATGTAAAAATAACGTGTCAGCACATGAAAAGCACTATTTCAATTTTAAAAAATTGAGTGGTAATTCCCATCCTCTATTCTGTTATAAAGACGTCAATATCATAATTGTCTACAAACCATATCATATCACGTTCGACTGGTTCCATTGGTCGTGCACGTTGTCTATATATATCACTGCCGTTACTTACTTTAATCAGAGCTCCCGGCGATTAGGCTACCTACGGCTCGAAGAAATTCCACGACATCCTCCGCGGTCTCGCGACACAGTCACGTGTATATTCTGATGCATTAAGTTGGCTAAGAGACGGAGAATTGGATTAAAAAAGGACGGTGACGTATCCGCGCCCCCAGTTTGAAAGGTTGAAAGACGCAACAGCGCTCCCGGCTCTAGGGGTAGAAACGCAGTTATGCGCTCCTGGGCTTAATGGGTTAACTGAATGAAGCCATATTGCATGTCACAAAAAACATAATAAAAGGTACAAATTATTTCTATTTCCATCACTTCCTACAAGAAACGTCTAAAAATGAGCAGGCAGTTGGAGGTTCTACTGGGAATAAATTGTTTTTGAGGCCAATTCAGTCAAAATTCTAAACGCACTATGCATCATCGCCTTTATTCCCAGGAAACTCTGAAGTTTACATGATTTGTGTACGAGAGACCTTCAAAGTAATCCACAGCTGTGATGCTAAAGGAAACAGCCAATAAGGCGTGTAAATATTTAATTTCCTGAAAGCTCTCCCCAATAACAACACAAATAAATTGTTGGTAATATTAAAGCTCTTACCTAAAGGGTAAATAAAGGTGGTAAATAACGGCTTTCCGATGGCAAGAACTTGCTTGCATAAATCAAAAGTCTGAAGCAAAAAGATTCACTTTGAAGCTGTGAAAACAGTGTTCTATCGTGTAGCATCCAGCACAGTTCTTTTAAAAATAGGCGGCACGGTGGTCGGCTGGTTAGCGCGTCAATTTCAACATGTTACAAGAGAGGAAAAACTGTACTAATTGACAAGCGCGTTAGTTTTCATACGACTGTTTTTCACCTAATATTCTCGTCTAAATTTTGCCCCAGTCTTTGTACATTTGCTCATTTCCTGGAATTTATGTGTATTCAATCAAAGCATTTAGTAATTTGAATGTTAAATGTCAATTGTTAAAATCGCCGATGGGAAGAGGTACGTGGATAAGTCCCAAAGTTGTGTGCCGACATTGCTACATGAAATCGGCGGCTATGCTGCAGGTAGCACGTCTAACATAATAACACTTAAAACGACATCATCCGACTTTGAATGTTTTTTAGACGAGGAAGCAAGCAGTCTTTTCAGCCAAAAACAAAGTACAACAGCTCTCTTCTTCGTTCTCCGCTGCTCCTCTCACTAGCCGTACGATGCATTCACGAACCTCTGAAACATCCCAACTCAGCAAAACACAAATCCGACCTCAACACAGATAATCCAATTCGTTACAATATGCTGTTGAACATTCAAAGATTTAAATGCCTAAAAAGTGTAAATCATTTCATAAAGACTTTAAAGTTACTGTATTTCATTATGAAAAGAGTTTTAATACAGTTAGCAATAATTGTAACTGTTATTGTATGTATTTTTTCATCACAAAAAGTGTATATATGCACTGTAATGACAACTTGTCTTTAACTTGAAGACTTAGATGTGTCATAGTCATAGGCTGTTGCTGCTGAGTGTTTAAAGATTTCAGTGTCTTGATAATTTACAAAATTAAGAGATCTTTATTGTTATGTGTATTTTCTATTCTGGTGTAACTTCTTAGAATATCATCCGGTTTGCTTTTATTAATTTTTTTCTAAAAAATGTACCATTTACTTGTCATCTTTAAAAAAATTAATAATAATTTTTGTACCGAAATTATACCGAATCAAATGTGATTTAGCGTAGTGTTACACCCCTAGTAATTATACTCAATAAATAAGCACAAAATAGTTGTGACTGATAAATAAGATTAAACTTGCCTGAGAATTGCCCAGAAGTGTAGTGTTGTTATTAAGTTGCATTGTGCAATACACTTCGCCGTGTGTTGAACCCTTTTTACACAATATGGTAGTAAGTTCTGAGTGCCAGCTATTCGATAAAGATGTCGAGAAACACATTAGAATTCAAGAAAGAACTTGTAGCAAAGTACGAAAATGGCTCCTCCCTCTCCCCTCCTTGCAGTCTTCCTTAAGCCATCAAGTCCCGAGCACATCTGCCATGACGGCAAGTCACCTCGAAGTAAAAACGCTTATTAGTATTCTTGTTATTTTCTATATAAATATTTTTTTTTAAAAATACATTTTTTTTTTTCATTCAAACTCAAAATGATTCTGTTCACTGTGATGCCAGAAAAGCTTCAAATCTTCAACGGCACTTCTGTTCACTCCATGCAACCATCAACTTCACAAGCACAAGTTACTCACTTTGAAAGGTCAGGCAGAAAAGATTATGAAGCACTCGTATCAACTTGCTTGGAACATTGCACATGCTATAAAGCCACAAAGAAGGGGAGTTTGTCAAAACAAGCAAAAGAGAAATAGGGAGTGAGGGGACGGGATGGGGCCAGCTTATGGGTGCCCATGTGTATGAAGTGGCTCTTTGCAGTAACCCAGAAAATATTGTGGCTCTTACTGGTTGGCCACCCCTGCACTAGTATGCCAAAACATACTAGTACTTGGACCTTAATATGGATATTATGTATAGAATATCTGCTCGGACCGCTTTCCATTAGGCAGGGTTGACAGGAAAGTCAACAGGTGGAACGGATCAAATCAGAGAGTTATAGTTACTTGACAGCAAAAAGAAAAGAATATAAAACACTGATAACGACCTGGATTACTAATTCTTAAAGCCACAAATTATGTTACATGTTGAGAATACCGCATAAAGAGTTGTACTAAAACTCTGACAGGTGCTGGATTTTTGTTCAAATCAAACTACCCAATCGTGCCTTCAGTCAATGGAGCCGGGCCCGCGTCTCTGCCCTGCAGGACGTCCTCCCTTCTCTCTAAAAAGTTAAACAAGGTCAAAGTCTTGTGATCCATTTCCAGAGAGACGCCCAGGCAGCGGACATCAAAGTCAGCGAGGGTCCTTTCATTGGAAACGCTGGCTCTGCTTTCCAATGATTGTTAATCCTCCATTAAAACCTGGGGAGGTGATGTCTGAGGCCGCCCCTCAGCAGGGGAAACTAATCCGCTGTGGTAGTTGTCGTACTCTGAAGGGTCCCTCTTGTCTATGTTCAACTTCATTATGTCACATTATAGGCAAGAGACTAAAATGTTCTTTCAAGGCATCTTAGCGGGGACATGGGAGTCATGTTAAGGACATTTTGGACGCAGACTTCTTTGGCTTTGGGTACACCTGCACAATCTACAGGTAAATTACCTCCAAACACATATAATGCTTGTCAAATGTTGGTAAACAAGAGGCTAATTGACTATTTTTATAATGTGTAGTTTATGGAATGCTGCTTCCATGCTATCTTTTTTCTCATCAACTCTGCCCTCAGCTGCCATGGCATCAAAAAGTCATACTCACCAATGGCCCGGCAGTATATGGGGTTGGATGAGTGCTGTCTTAGTTGTATGAGACAGGACCAACCCCAACAAAATGGGCTAATAGAAGAATAGAAGCAAAAGAATGACATTTAACAGAATCGAACCAGTATTTAATGCAAAACGACACAAGAGCTACATTGAAAATCTGACTTTCAAATGTACTCAAGGTGAAGGTGACTCATCTCGTTTCACAAGCTTGTGTATTGAGTTCGCATTTCCTGGCAAACACTCATGCCATGCAAACCCCGTCATACGACCTGTTAGTATTGCAAAAGCACTGATCAGAAAGTGAAACCAAAGACTTAAATCTCTCAATCATGCCAGAGAGAGACAATTAGACAATTAAACTCAACTGGATGGTTTATCATTCTGAATTTGTTTGGGGGCTTTTGATCACAGTTGCTCTGAGGTTCTATCCATTTTTTTAGCCTTGCATCACAAATACTCGGGCAGGCCATAGGTTACCTGACATAAACCTTAACCCTTGTCTTTCTGATCCCTGAACTGTACATCCTAAATCACAGCTGCTCATAAAATCCCGTTTGAAGGATTGCCTTTGTAGCACCCACATGCAGGTGGCCACCACATGGCACAGGGCTAAGTTCACAGGTGAAGGGGGGAGAGCCTTTACTGGAAATCAGAGAGCGGGTGTGTTGAGCAGCTCGGTGGATGGGGATACATCATTATATTGCCTTCTATTGCACCATTCGGGAAGTATTCCTTTTGTCGGTCGACGAAAAGAGGAGAAACAAAACAAAAAGTGTCTGGGGGAGCAAATCAGCAGAATCAGCATGAGGTTGAGAACATGGAGAGATGTCCTTGCTGTGAGAACGGGCTGCCTCAAAAATACTCAATTGTGCATCGACAAACTGTCCTTCGGTCACACAGCCTGGCCGTGACAATGACACGTCTTACATTGTCGCCTCAGGATCCCATTACAAACATGATGTCAACCGGGGAAACCCTACCGTGGCTTAACATCAGTTAACTGTTTTGTAAACCAGCTCCTGTTGAAATGGTTATTTACAGAGTATGATCAAATTGCATAGAATAGAATCAAAAAACAACCAAAGACTTGCATGTTACAATTCATCATGACCCATTTGTCTAGAGCAGGGGAGCAAATTATATGTAATATAATTAGACATTACTTCACCGGCGAATATAGAAAAAAAATACGTTGACATTTTTTCTTTTCGCATATTACTGAAATTAATAGTGTTTTTTGGGTTTTTTTTTGTAAATGAACGAGCGTTGAAAAATCACAACATTCTAGAATTTGTCTCTTTAAATGTACTCTCACGCAGTTTTGAGAAAAATGGTCCCCAATCGGCATCCATTGCACCCTGGTGATTCTGGAAGGGGGATTTCCATCTGTGGTACCTTCTCAAGGTTTCCTCCTTTTTTCCCTTGAATGAACTCTTTGCCTGGATGGGGAGTCTCAACCAGGAGATCACATTGATTTTTGTGATACAGGAAGGCTGGAAGAGTATTGGAAACGTCCGTGGATCAAACACCTGTTTGCGAACAGGACGTCAAAATTTGGGAAAAGTGTTTCACAGAAGTTGAACAAAAGTTTCACAAAGTGGTTGGCATTTATCACTTGTGCAGGGGTGCCTAAATGAGCCAAGATAAGAACTGCTTCGACATGTTATGAAATGTCTGGCCACAATATGTTTCGTAAACAACAACACAAGAGATGCCGCCTGCACTAATGAACCGAATTGGGTATAAAAGTTGCTTTAAGAATTTGTCGTTCTGCACGGCCGGGGAGCTATCTGCATGCCAACGAAGGTCCCAGCTGATTCCAGCAGTCTGGCCTCACCTGAATCAAACACTCTCCCCCTCAAGTTAGTGCGTTTGCGTGTCAACCCCTCGCCAACCATCTGGGCCTCATCCACCATCAGAGGGAACGCACCGTGTTATTCAAGCCATTACTCAGTCCGGGTGCTGGATTACTCACACCTCCGTCCCGTTTGCACACGCGACAGCAAAAGTAGACAAACACACCTTTTCTAGCCCCGCAGTGATAAACACAAGCACAAACAGCGAGGCTTGTGAAAAATAGATGAGGTCATTATCGGATTGTCTACCGCAACCGGATCGGAGCCTATTCAAGCTGTTGAACTATCCCTTTCATGCTCTACTTCCAAGCAATGCAACTACACTGTACTGGGCAAAGACATTTCTTATGCATTGACAGTCAGACTTTAATCGGGCTAATCATACAGTGTCTGGATTCATCAAGGTCACGCAAACGTGGGCATCCGTTTGATTTGAAAAGTGTTAAAGGAGCAGGTCCATATGTCCCATGCATGAGATTTGTTTACATTATGGGATTACTTTCTTAAAAAAAATAAAAGTACCCTTTTACTTCATACTAGTGAAATGTAAACATGGCCATATATGGACTGACGTTTAAATGTAGACAGCTGCAGCAGAAAGGATAACAACAATAATTCAAATTGGCATTTTCCAAACGGTTTAATGCATCGCTCTCCCAAATGGTGTTCACTCTGAGGTAATCTGTGTGTGATATCACAGGAGAGAAGTTCAAAGCCTCATTACAATGAACTCACCAAAGCCAACCTAGGCTTGCTGTGCCTACACACCTGGCTCAGGTTGCATTTCGGGGGCCAAATAAACTGAGCTGTTTGTCAGAAGTTAAGCCCTCCTTTTGAGTGCCGGCATGTTTCTGCGCCGTGGCTTCGACGACATGCCCTTTGTGTCGTTTGTGGGGAGGTGACGAGGTAAGCAGCAGAAGGGAGATGAAAGACGGAGATTAGCGTGACAAGGAAGCGAAGCGTTCAGTGGCGCACCAGATGCTCCAGAAGAAAGTACCCAAAATGGAACAGACGGATTCAGATGGCCACAATCCTATTGGACATCTTACGGATTTCAGCATACATTCAGATACGCAGCAATTGGATTTTTATCTGAAAGATTAGACGTCATTTTTAAAAAATGCATCTCCAATTGATTCCAACTTTTTCTTTTGTTTTTTTTTAAACATGATGCATATACTATATCTCCAAATATTGTGAACACATGACTGTAACATGGTAACATTTTGGAAACGGAGCCATGCCAACTCTCTGGAACCTACACCACATTTCACGGGACTGAAACTTCCTTGTTATCACATTGGTCTTTGTAAACATATTGACAAATTCTTGATATGGCTGATAAGAGTGACGTGTGCTCCACCGGTACATCCTTCCAAAGTCTAACAGATAATCAAGTTGTAAACTGAAGTAAAATCAGATGATTGGTCAGCAAAAGTCCACATCCCAGTGACTCTCAAACATGATTAAGGTTAAGCAGCACTATTATGCCAGTCATGGAGGTGGACTCCATAATTGTCCAGTTGGGGTGGAATAACTTATTAAAACACTGGAACATTCCCATTAAACAGGGACAGCAATGAACACTTCTTTAGTGTGTGTGTGTGTGTGTGTGTGTGTGTGTGTGTGTGTACGTGAGTATACTGGGAGATTGCATAGATACACAGTATGCATATTCTTGAATAATGGCCATTACATGAGGTCATAGCTAATGAAGGTTATTATCGTTCATTATGAGGCAGGTCGGTATTCCTTTCACTTGATTTTAGTTGGAATGTTGTCGATGGCCTAATAGTAAGGGAAAAAGTCAATACAATGACAAACACTGAAAATATATCTGAACATGTTTTCATTATTTTACATCTAGCAGTGATATTGTTTTATTTTATAATATTGCCATCATTTTTCTGGGGTTGAAATAAATTTTAAAAAGTTTAAAAAAAGAAGAAATAAAAAACCAGCCAAAATAAAATCCATCCATCCATCCATTATCAATACCGCTTCTCCTCACAAGGGTCGCGGGCGTGCTGGAGCCTATCCCAGCTGTGTTCAGGCAGTAGGCGGGGGACACCCTGAATTGGTTGCCAGCCAATCGCAGGGCACGCGGGGACATGTCATGTCATGTCATGTCATGTCATCTTCCAAACCGCTTATCCTATATAGGGTCGCGGGGAGTTGCTGGAGCCTATCCCAGCCGTCAATGGGCGAAGGCAGACTACACCCCGAACTGGTCGCCAGCCAGTCGCAGGGCACACATAGACACTGTCACTGAGCGGGAATCGATCCCACGCTGCCCGCACACAACTCAGGCGTGTGTACCACTACACTATCAGCGGACCTTCACGCGGGGACAAACATCCCAAAATAAAATAGTGTGTAAAATACCTCATGTATTTCAATGAGTGCCTTGTAAAGGGACAATTTACACAAATAAATCAAAATGTCTTATCCATAAAATACAATACAGCAATTATAAGAAATGAAATGTAAAAACAAAATGTTTTTTTTTTTTCATAAATATACAATGTCTTGGGTTAAAAACTGCACCCAATAGTTGCACTGCCTTTAATGGAAGACTAACAGAAGTATGAGCCATTGGGCAATACATGCAGACTAAATAACATCATTTGTGCAGCGTAAGCAGTAGCTGAAAAGCCAACCAGTGATGATGCAGTAAAACTATACTAGAAGGTAGGATACGCATGACACAAGGCAGTGGAAGAATACATGCAGACTGAATATTGTTATTTTCTTTTAATTCAGTCTTTAGTTTACTTAACCCATTAAGGGCGGGAGCGCATAACCGCGTTTCTACCACTAAAGCCGGGAGCGCCGTTGCGTGTTTCTCCCTTTAAAGCCGGACAGCGTACATGTCATTTTTCCTTTTTTTAATCCAATTCTCTGTCTCTTAGCCAATGAAATGCATCAGAATATACAAGTGACGGTGTCGTGAGTTGTCGGAGGATATCCGGAATTTATTCGAGGAGTAACGGCGGCAACAGTCGATCGCGGGAGCGCTGCTATAAGTCACGACAGTGATATAGACGACACACTTGCGGACTTTAAAGCTGTGAGACCATCCAAACGCGATGTATGGTTAAGATATATGTTCGTAAACAATGACGATTTCAACGTCTTTGTAAGAGAATACAGACAGCATGTTAATTACCACTCGATTTTTAAAAACTTAAAAATAGCGCTTCACTTGCATCTTCGATTGAAACCGGAAAGATGAATAAACTCGGGCCTGTGTGAAAGCCACATGTCTAAGCTCTCAAATTCTTTTGGAATTATGTTTCTATCTGCTACAGGGGCTGAGATATTAATTATTTTGTAGGTGGCGAAAATGTCAGGTTTTCAAGGGTGACTCCAAAGACGACCGTAGGTTTTAGAGAGATGTCTCACGAGGGGCTTCAGGCTTTAATGGGTTAATTTTTAATCATGAACAAAAATGAAAAACGAAGAAAAAATATTCTGAACTAATAATAACAAGTTAAAAATAATGTCAGCTAGGCATAAATGAGCATAATGACTTTTTTTTTCATTAATTAATTAACTTTTATTGCTGGACTAAAAGAGGTGACTTCATCTCCTAGCTGCTGAAAACATGACAGCTGCTTATTAATGATCACTAGCCAATTAGCTGCATTATACTCCTAATGTTGCTTGTAAGCGTGCTTACATAGCGCCTTAGAAAAGTCTACACATCCCTTTTTGCGAAGACTTTATATCCACTGCATAAGCACTGCGACTGACTTGCTAGTGGAGTGTTTTTCCATCCAAGCCATGTCCAATGCAGCATGGAGACAAAAGTTAAAGACACCTGCACAGAGCACTGATGTGTCAACAAAACCATGGTGGTCTGATATTTTCACACTGCAGATTTTTCTCAGAATGCTGTGGGAAGCTTTCTCGGAATTCAGAGTGTCATCAGCTGCAACAATAATACTTTTTAAAAATTACACGTACCCAGGTGAAAAGCCGCACGTGCGTCACATAACGTCACCACGCGTAACCTTCAAAATGAGACTTCCAAGCTTAGATGATGTCAATATGATTCAGTTTCAAAGTGGGACAAATAAATAATACTGCTCAACAGAAGGACAAACAGTGGTGTGAAACAGAGACGCAAGCCATAACAAAAAGCAGAAAGGGCAACAATTAGACATTCGAAGGCCACAGCCTCGACTTGACTAGATAAGACACTGTTCTCACAGTAGAGAACAATCATGCTGCAACAGTCCTGTCCCATCCGTGTCTTTCAGGAATTTAATGACGAGTTTTTAAATATTTAAAGAGATATTAGGACCTTAGTGTGCCAGCCTAGTTGAAATAAGTGTTAATAAAAAGGCAAATCCAAGGCTGTTGAGTGTTAACCAATCGACCATAATAATTAACATTTTCAGCTGATTTTGAGATCCAAATTTGCCAAATAAGACATACAATGGCCTTATTTGGTCAAATAACCTCAAACTTTTTGAACTTCCCAGAAAGCGTCAAGAATATCGGTTAAAACGACCTAAGTGACGGGATTAGCTTCAAACCGATACTCAAATATCAATTCTCCATGCAGACTCCGCGTGCAACTTGTAATGTCAAACACATTAACGGCTTTTAGACTAGCCGCAAAACTTGATCCGAGCACGAGACAGAGAAGGCGATGACGTGCGTGGAAGTTACGGACTACATGTGAAATGTCCTCATTCTTCATCTCCCACCCTGCGTCACGCTGGCCGCTCGGCGACCACAGGACTCGGCGGGATTAGCCTGTAATGGCCACCCTGTAGGGAATGATTATATGGTTATTAGGCTTTTATGTTTACAAAGCCTTTGCTAGGATGAACATGAGGTGAAGCGGACGGCAAGCATCGACAGATTTGAGCATTTTCTTTTACTTTCTTTGTGACCCTATTTCCAAAAGGAAGCCTCAAAAAGGGAAGGTGAGGGTTAGTCACTACAGTGCAGTATGGTTCGGGCGTTGGAGTGTGCTCCCTCTAGTGGTACGCGAAAGAATCGCTGAATTAAATGTTTCAACAGTGCGTAATGTTACAGTGGCTTCAGTCTCATCAAACATACAAATCGCTGGCATCGGGCCAAAACCTTGTACCTCCAAAATAATCACTTTTCAGGAGACCCTAAAAATGGCAAGTTTGTTCAACAACTAGCATTGCATCGTGAAAGAGAACAAGCCATTTTCAACACTTTATATTGGTCAATAATATGTTAAAGTAACACCCACGCATGTGGACTGACCAAGAGTATAGTTTTTTTGAAAAAATATGAAATTCACCAAAATGTGACTTATGAGGCTTTGGCCCAGCGCCGGCGAAATACAAAATGGAAACACTCGCAAGGAGCTGCTGTAACACAACTCATGGCCAGATGCTCACACAAAGACTACAACGCCCTGAATGGTACACATCCACCCACTAATACTACAGTACCTTCAGTAAGTGCACTTTATAAGACCACTTGATTTCTTTTGATTTCTTTTACATTCCACTGTTTTATGAACCAAACTTGTAACGTAACACTGCATATGTATGGCCTGAAAGTATTTTTCATGCAAATACTTACTGTAAATATGACTTTACTACTGTGTTACCATAGGTTACTTGTGGCCAACAGTGTGTTCATTTTAATATGAATATGTGATGCTGTACTGTTTATTTAGAGCCCCTGAACCGCCAAGCTCAGCTACAGAGAGCAATAAAACGAGAATGTGCTTAGAAATAGCCAACAAACCGGTTTATGTGCCAAAAGGGCTGATTAGTGAGTACAACAATGAGCGTATTGTATTGCCCAGGCTGTCCTCTGCACGTGAGGTGAGATATTCCACTCCAACGTTAATACACCATGGTAGCAACAATACGGCAAGAGGATTCAACGGGGCTCAGAAAACAAATGTCATAGCGAGCGGGGATCCTTATCGCGACATCGCTACCATGTGTTGAAATGTTTACCCGGCACCTCCCGCTCACGTGAGCTCGCAAAACTGTGGCTGGGTGCAAGCCGTGGTCTTTTATGCAATCACTGTCGGGGGAACTTTATTGACCACTCACTACGAGCTGACACACGTTGATAAATAAAAAAAAGTGTAACAAAAATCAAAGTTGCAAACTTTTAACCACTTTTTGCCACTATTTACTGAACAGATGCGAAACCATCTCATACCACTCACTCCGTCTTGTCTCGGTGTACAGACAAAACAAGGCAAACGCAGGAAGCCATGATTAAAGCACTTCCTGTCTGACTGGCCAGCAGGACCAAGGAGCTTGGCAGTGGCTCAAGTTTTATATCAATCAGGGTGAAGTTAACTAGTCCAATTTCAAACTTTTTTTTAAAATTCAACTTCCAACTCATAGTCATGTTGGTTAAACGTGTCTTTTTTTTTTTTTTTTTTTTTACATAAATGGAACATTGTGTAAGTGTTATGTAACAACAAATGACTTTCATTAAACTTTATAAGAGTGTGTTGAGTGATTACACTAGCAAGTCTGGCTTTGTTTATCCCTTCACACTGTTGAGTCATTTGAGGGATATGAGCTCGCTGCTTTCAGCAGGCCTGTTGTGGGGTGACAGACTCCGCTGTCTGGTTCAGTGGCGGGCGGTTTCATGAGGTCATGAAATTTGCCTTCCGGGTCCCTGGCCACCCTAGGTGTGCAGAGAGTGGAAGTGTGCACATCCTCTCAAAATTGAGGATGTGGCTATGTACTGTATCTATTGTGATGGAAAACAGAAGCTTAAAAATGAAAAATGGAAGTATTTATAAACGGGTTTTATAGTCCCCAGGGAAAGTAAAATGATTATAAAAAGTTGATAAGTAGAAATAAGTCTTACAAAAAGATTTGCTTTTTATATAATATAGCTAAGTTTGTTCGCAGAAAACACAGTTACTCTTCAGCAAAACTGTAACAAAAGTTTTGATTTGCAGCTTCGTTATTTAGTGTAAACAAAAGGTCCATTTTCCAAAAATGTTCGTGCCTGCTCTGGAATGAGCCTATGGTATGTGCAGCTTGCATCATTGAAGTAGAGGGACCCAAAGCGCTTTTTGCTCACGGCCCCAAAACATAGACGAGGCCTCTGGTTACACATGAGGACCGTGACGTCTAACTGGAGATCGCACCTGCATGTTAAAGAGGTCATCCGTGGCTTCTCCAATGATAGCGCCCCATGTCTCTATTCACTCCATTGAGGGTCACTGCTGGTCCACGACCAAGTCAAATATTGATTTGACTTCAAGTCGAGAGCAAACGTGAGTGTTTCCTTCGCGTCAGGCTCGGTGACATTAACCGGGCCCCTTAGCCCAAGCAGTAGCTGCGGTTCGTTGATTAACTCCGAACTCGCTTAGCCCAGAATGACATCAGGCCGCCCAAGTTGCCAAGTCAGCCATTATTTGGCTCCTGATACCTGTAGATGTGAAATGCAGCCAGTGGAAACACACACTGATTATTAAGCCACTCATTAACTGCATAAAGCCGTCATGAAAGACATTTTGGAACATGTGGCTTTAATTAACCCATTCTATCTCAATGACGTATTTATATGTCATTTCACAATGGGCCTGAAAAGGTCTGGTGCTGAATGAGTTAAAATGGTGAATGACAGTGTGCTCTTTTTCAATCAGTGCCAAAGAATGAACACAGAACAGTTGCAGAGGTAAAAGAAAAAACTACAGACAAAGACTTTTGCACTTGTTTCACAATTGAAAACAACTGTCTTATTAACATGTCATTTGATATCAAGAATTATAGCACACATTTCTCCTTTTCTTTTCCAGGTGGAATTAAAAAAAAAAAATCAAACATCATTGATTGTTTTCGAAGCAATACGACAGACCAGAGGCGCTTTCATTTCATTGTGTACAAATGGTTTTGTTTATTCTATCACAGCAATCCTATGGCAAAACATTGATGCGTGTTTTTAAACGCATATCTTTAGTGGTATTACTTCGTTATTATTCATTAATGAGTATTATTTTTACTATTACTCTAGTGTCCGGATGCTCTCTTCTTCACAGACATGTCCACTATTTGGGACCTATAAAAGACATAGTACCTGGATTTTAAAAGTGCCTCACTCAGCATGAGTTATTCCGCTCTGCCGCTCCCACCGTGGGCCGGCTTGTGAGTCACTCTCGAATCCTCTGGCATTTTAAGGAGCCATGAGGCACAATATTAACGTATTTTAGCACCCGTGACACATACAAACGTCTGCTCTTCTTTACCGGTTCCGGTTATTAATTCCTATTGACACAACTTTATTGTATGTTTTATAGCTGGCTGCATTCCAGTTCAATCTGATCGTAGTAGTCTGAATGTCATTTCAGTGTTAGTCACTGATTGATACCTGACTCGAACATCATAAAACACAGCAGTAGGCGATATACATCAGTGACACATACAATGTAAAATGACAACAATCCTGAAACACGGATGCCTCCTTTTATTATCAAAACTGCACTCTATACATATTGATAGTTTTGCCCGCCCTATATACTGAATAGTTCTGCTTTGGCTTTATTTATTTATTTGGCACATTATTTTTCTCTCGAGACTGCCGTGTCTGCTCTTCTCCCGCTGGCTGTTTTCCTATCTGCAACGCACATGCGCAGTTGTGGTAATCCGGGTGATATGTAATGTAAACAGAAGCATTGTGGGTAAAGTAGTATAAGCCTTACACTGTAAGGGCTAATTCGTGTTGGCAACAGAGTCCGAAAGTTACGACGCATTTCACCAAATATACTCAATACAATGCATACCTGCCTTTCATGGCAGCATGTGCAACTCTGCATAGTGTATAGTTTTGGTTCGATTTTAAAACACACTAAAGATTTACAGCTAAAAATTTGAAGGCCAGAGTATCACCATAAATTTAAGTCGCTCCCTTATTTATAAACATGTCAGGAACGTTGACTTAAGTTGCAAAGTTCAGTTAGTGATTAGTCGACTAGCAAAATAATCGATTGTGGCAGCCCTATTTTGGAGTAAAACAAGCAAAATCCATCAAAAAAAAAACTTTTGGCATCCTTTTGTTCCCCTCCATTTCCTCAAAAATGATTTTTTATAGCAGGGTTTAACAGTGCAAAGCTTCTTCCTATCAAGGTCGTCCCATCAAAGCAACAGCAAAATCTGCAGGATGAAGAACTACGCCCGCAGGTTAACGTCCTTCCAGCTGTATATTGCACAGCGCTTGGGTTATACGCTGCAATCCTACCACTTATTTTGCTTTCATTTGTGCTCGAAAGCAGCACAAATGCAACTTTCATGTCGCAAAGATGTTCGATGAGTATTACTTTCTGGAGCGAATGGATATTGGTCATTTTGTTTACAGTTATCAGCTATGTTGTAATGTTTTATCTCTTTCAGATGTAAAACAATACATGGTTGATAAATCACTTCTACGACAGAGTTAATCTAATCTTTGTGTACTTTATTTTTTCGATTGTGAAGGTGTGCCTGATTGTGTGTCCAGCAGGACACATACATCAGTCTGCCTTGCTGCTTTATTTTGAAACAATCAGAAATATACCACGTCTAAATCAAGTGCCCAAACCTCATGTGCTCATTTTAGCATCACAAAAGGAAGTACAGTAATTATGACTTATGTTGTGATCATGTAGCGTTCAACATGTCCAACACACTAACAATAAAGCAGTTTATAAATGGGTTTATTGCGTTATGATGTCCCTCTGTCATCGTCCATCAAAATGGTATTCCCCTGCTGTCTCTTGTCAAGCGTACTTTTGGTTCCGCTGTCTGCCACTCGATAAAGAGACCCACAGCTGCTTTTGTTCCTGCTGCAGGTACCTGGCCTTCACCCACCGCTGGGTGCAGCAGATAGGCCACAACACACTATCACCTGCCTTCGTCCGTCAAGACAAAAACAGACGCATGTGATTTATTTGGTTTATTATCATCTTGCATGGAGATGCATTAAATGCCACTCCAGCTACTTACTTACTGGAAGAAACACAACCTGCGGCAACAGTTTCAGGTTACAAAGCGACCTAGGTGATGTCATCTAAGTTGCCTCAGCTTGTGCCTATCGATAACAGAATGCTTGAGGGGGTGACGGTGGAAACACAAATGTTACTATGGTAGGTGATTGAATTATGGGAAAGAAAGGAGGTAAGCACAGTAGATGGTACTCAGAAAAACAAATCATCTGAGATCGCAGACAGTTAACAATTGAAGAGGCTTCAAGCTGTTTAATTCACTCCCAGTTGAAGTTTGCTGTCGGACTAATCAAAGAGAATGACAGATTCAAAATGACTAATATTACTGCATCCTACTGAGGAGTTATGACCGTATCCATCTATACCTGTATGGACGGATTATGCTGCCCCCAGATGGCAAAGGCCACCAGAAGGAGCCGCACAATCATAATGAATTAATCAGGATGCACAAACTGTTCAACTCTTTAGAATCTACATGTTTAATTATGTTAGCCCATTTTGTGGCATGTATGTATATTTAAATTACAAAGCTGATGGTGGGGTGTTAATTACTCCCGGATTGTTTCTATCTATTAACCGGGCTTGGCTCCAATCCCTGTAACTGACTAATTGTAATATATGCCAAGCCCTGCTTTGTGCGCCACTATGCTAAAAATGACCATGTTGCTTTCCATAGTCATTTGATATATATCTCATTTCCATTCTGTTTGTGAATAGGGATGTCTTTGAAATTGGTCACAGACTGAGGGCAACTCATTTGTCAAAATTTGACAACCTTGACAAAGAACAGGTTGGAGAGTTATATCACAACTCTGAATGCATATTGCAGCTTCTTCATGGTCATACTGTACATCCAATGTTACCAGAGAAGAGGCCACCGCATTGGGAACCGAATATTCTGGGGAATCGCAGGCCGCTGCCAATCAAGAATTTCCGGTCTGGATGCCGTCAATAGAAGCCAGTCAGGCGAGTCCCTGAAAAAGACGAACTGCCTTTTTCCAGTCCGCAGTCGAACTCAACAACCAATCAATCCTCTTTGCCTGCTTCAAAGCTATTTGTTGTTTTGACTTGTTCAAAGAAAAATCACGGTCTTGTCCAGGGGTGCGGGATCATTTAGAGTACCTGAAACTGCACAGTACTGGAGGATAATCTGTTGTTCTGATTAATGGCACTTGGCACCCATTGTTTGGGACGTTTTTATGCCTAAAAGGAGACATCACAGCCAAGACTCTACTACGACTGTAGATTTTAAGCAATTGGATGCGCTTTGATGTGGGATTAGTTTGCAGTCCCTGCTGGGTTGGGGTCCACGGGGTCTCAAAGGGGAGGGAGCAGCAGCTGCTTTGCTCATCAAGCGCTTTAATGGAGCGCATCGCTCCCCAGCAAAGACACAATGTACCTCTTGGTGTTAGCGACGGGTGTTTGGCACGCAAGTTCATGTTTTCACGGTAACCCGACTAGGGCGACATTCCTAGTTGGTTCCATGTATCTCTGTTGAGCAAAGCTGGAAGAATCATTAGCATTTGTTGGGGTACTTGTTCAGTTCAATCAACTGCATAGACTGGATAGTAGAAAAAGGTTGCCCTTGTCTCTCCTTACTTTCTATTCAGCACTCTAGCATTCTCAAATCATATTCTTCAGTCGTTCAGCCACTGTCAAAGAACCAACACCAGATTGTGATTGAGAGCAAAACACAGGCGGTACTTGAAACATTTTGGCAGGTTGCACAACTCAGTGGGATGTGTGTTTTCTCACCACTCCTGACAAGAGCCACTGCCCCACTGTTAGCGATGCAAGATTGCGTGTTCCATATAGCCGTGGCTTGGGTGATGCACGTGAGATTTTAATTTGTAGAGTTACATTCTGGTTTCCTGAAAATGTGTCATTTTAAACCTAAATGTTCCCTAAAGCTTATTTTGAGTGTACTGATGAGACCTAATCAAATTTGAACTCAACACGACTTATACAGACAAGTTCATGTATCCTGTACATGTACTTAAAAGGAGTGTAAAAGCTATGTATTCAATAATAATAATTAAAAGGTGTGTTATTGTCCAGTTCCAGTTACATGGTTGACCTGCTGCTGACATGCTGTGGCTGACGCACTCACCTAGTGAAGTGTTTGTGTCGAGTTTAACACATTAATTAGACCACGGTGAGTAAACATCACGTCTTGTTCCTTTCACTTGCACAAGCTACTGCACTTCTATTCCAAATTAATTCTCGCAAGGGCATTTGAGATGAAGCAAGAGCCTCAGAGAAGATTGTGTTTTGATGATTTCTTTTTTTTTTACAGTGAGCTGCACAACCTGATGCAGTGAGTCAGTTACGTTGTGAAATCACGCCTACACTGGCATGATTATTAAGTGGCAGCAGCATATCAATTTTCTGACGCAGGTGATGTGCGCCTTTGACATCTTTCTCATGGGAAAATAGCCAACACACACACACACACACACACACATTACAGTGATGTCATTCACCTGCTGCAGTGAATAAGGGCGACAAAGGCTCTTTTGTGCCCAGGAAAACGCATTTGCACACGTCTTCCTGTGTGGCTCACGTGAGCAGAGTGAATTGACTGCACATGTGGCTTTCCAGCGGAGAGGACGAGGGGTATACGGGCCATTTATCACCGCTTTGCCGTGTCGTTTGTCAAGGCGGGAGGAGAGCGAGAACTGCTGTGTTGTCACTTAGTCACTTCTCACTTTGGAAGACCAGGTTAACGAAGCAAATCGGGCCAGGTCGTGTGGCGGTCAACGGGTTTCCCAGTCGAGGCATTTCAAGCATTTGAAAACCAAGAAATAGCGGAACATGGACTGATTTCTTGGATTAATGGAGAGTGTATTTATGGACACTGAATGAGGTGGAAATTGAGTGTTGGACAAAAATGTGTGTTATGAGCGCTTCATGGTGGCAGTTAACTTGACAACAAGGAGCACTTTGGCATATAGTAATTCAAATAAAACATATTTAGACCAAACCACATAAATTCGCCTTATAATTTGCTAGCTTAATGCTAACACATAATGGGAAACTACATAGACAGGCTAATGAAACTGGCATCTATACCACGGGAGTTCCATTTTTTTTTTAAACAACTTAAGTTTGTACACAAACGGTAGCAACACAACAACACTACCAAGCATATATTCTTTGTTATTTTATTGATTCCACTTGTTGTATTATGAATACTTTTTATTGTTTGTATGTAAAGTGCTTTGTTATAGCTCTAGATGTTATGAAATGCACTATATAGATAAAAATGTATTGTATTGTATAATTTGCCCAAAACGACTATTACTGCAGCTTAATGGTAACGGTCATCTTCCTGTTACACCATTGCATCTAGTTATTATATAATCTGTGTCTGAATGAATTAAAAGCATGGCCTAGTATTTACATTGTATTTCATTATATTATCATTGTATGTTTTTGTAATGTACAATACTGGAGAGTGTTATTCTTATCTATCATTACACATTTTTGTTGGTGTTTTTTGGGTGGCTGGAAGAAATAAATGGCATTCATTCCATAGTCCCCATTGAAATGAATTAAATTGCCATAATTCATTTCCAGCCCCACAAAATCATCACATTTTTGTTAAAATACAAAAAATATTAAAAAATCACAAATAAAACACAATGGAAAAGAAAATAAAGAAATAAATGTGTTTTATAAAGCGTAATTACCGTACACTGATGCCACCTGACAAACAAAACACTAGGCAGTGACAAGACTTACATTATCGCAAACAGGCAATTGGGACCATGGTAACTTGACAGTACAATTGTCCTTGTACATGGTTCCTCAAAACCATCTTTTAGAACGTACTATACACAAAATGCCACTGTTCCCCCTGTTAATGAGCTGCTTAACCTTATTTTTTGTAGTTGTTTCTGTTCTTTTAATAGTGTGATGTAATATAATTTGTTCCACATGTAGCCTGTGTTTTATGACAACAGGGAGCATATTCAGGTCAGCACGTCCCTCACGCACATGACAATAAAGCTGCAAAGTAAAAGACCGAAAAAAACAGGTGATAAGGATGTGCAGATTTAGGGGATAACATGACGATGACATGCTGCACTAATCATAAACAACCCTCCTTTGTCATTAGCAATGCGTACTTGTGAAGCAGCAGGCTTCATTTATTTTGAACAATCAAAAGTCCACCGTAGTATCTATTAGCTGTAGATGAATGGAAATATAACCCAAATGGATGGCAAGCAAAGCAAACAGGCGGCAAAGGGCTCTTCTTCCAGAGTCTATAAGTAATCAATGAACCACAATTTTAATTTAAACCTCCGGCCAATCAAAATGCAGACCATACAGTAGTTGTATTTAAATACAATCAGTTGTGGATTCTGCATGTTTAAAAATTGGAAGTCGAATAAAATTCAGAACACTGTTAGTGCCAAGAAAATGTCCATCATTTTAATAAGTAAATATATTCATGTTATCTTATGTGAAGGTAATGATAAGTTTCAGAATTCTTCACAACAATGATCAACAATAATTTTACAAGGTTGGAAACATCCTCCGTATGCAACACTTTAAAACACTCAAATTAAAAGGGACGAGAGAACAATACAATAAAAACAACATTAATAATCTCTTCAAGAGTTGACATTTTCAGATTGCTTCAACAACATTCCTAGAAAATCCCAATGTCCTGTCACCAGTAAGCTGTTTTTAAAATAGGTCAGGGCCACTCGTGCTACCTGGGGGCTACATGGTGCCGATGGAGGTGTTGTTTAATTTAGGACTGTGACATTTTGTGAGTAGTATACAGTATATTTCTAATAATGTTTAGATGCACTTTCAATGCCGTTTTTCAAAGAGAATCATGCAGAGAATGGCTGTGTTCAAGGTTCCTGTATTGTCCTCAAAGTGTGTACAAAGCACACTTGACAAGTTAGTTTGTGAAGTCATTTTGGAGAGGTGGAGAAAATGGTTTCGGCTTTCAAGAGCTGAAACTGACATGCAAGTTCTTATCTCACCGGGCCAAAGGCTAACAAGTTTCACAGAATGCTGCAATGACAGAGAGCTGGGCCCCTCCATCACATCCTTGTTTGTTCACGCCTCAAATGTTATGTTTTCTTTTGTGCTCATTATGCTATTTCTGCGTGAGGTTGTGCACACAGCAGCAAGGCTCTCCTGGGGTCTGTTCAGTGTAAGCATCCAGTTTGTTTTTAGCTGTTTTCGCAGCATCCTGTTATGGATAGAGACTTTTGGCAAAGAAAAGTACATTCAAAGCAGCCGTATAAAGCTGCATTCCTTGCTAATCTGGAGAAGACCTGTGCTGATCTCCATAGAATAAACCAAAAAAACAGAGGGCGGTAGGTAGGGCGGTTTGTTCATTAAGTGTCTGTTTATACATAGCACGTGTGTATTGTTAATGTCAGGTGAGAATATACAAAGTGAAACTTGTCATGAGCTGAGTAAACAGCCTACCTTGGCTTGTAAGGCTACGGGTGGTTTCAATTTACCAAAGAGAGCATTGAGGGGCACTTGTATTGTATTGTAAACTGAAGAGAACATACCATTTTCCAAGGAATTAGAGGCGCATGTGGGCACGTGCCACTGCAATTGGTGTTAGGATTTATTAGGTTTACACAAAAAAGGAATGATGCCTTGTTTTACAACGCTCACGTTGTACCAACACACCATGGCATGTATGGGGTTTTTTTTCCACTGGGAAACAACGTGATGATGAATGAGACCAGCATTGTACTACCACAACGTTTCATAGAAAACTCAAAGCACTCTGTACTCTCAACATGGCCCGAGCAGCGTTCCAAAATTGCAGCCTGGTAGGAAGTTTTTTCTCTCCAAGACTTCAGTTCAACATCAGTTTGAGACGCTTTATGCCCAACACGTAGTACAATTTATTCATTTATTTCCATCCAGGGTAAGTTTCTTGAAACATGATTTGTCCTTGGCAAGCCATGAAGAGGAAGGCCTGACACTACCGCCACTGAGGAAATCATGAACCTCCTAGAGCAGGTGTTTGAGCAAAGCCCGTGAACGGCTACCTGTAGGGCTGCACTGGATCTTGGCATCCATAAAAGATCAATTCAGTAGATGCTTTGGAAAGTGATCAAGTTTTAGCTACTCGTCAGTTTGCTGAAAGGATTTCCCAAGATTATGATGCTGAACCTGAAGTCAGTTTGAGTAAAACAATATTTCGCTTGGGGCCTTTGAACCACCTGCAGTTGGTACAGGTAAATCGTGATCACGCTCCAAAGCATCCACTCAGTATAGCTTTTTTTGATACAGGGTTCCAGTACAGCCCTCTCGATAGATTTACCGTGGGTTTGCGCAAACGCCCGCTCTAGGAGTTCAGTAAAAAAGAAAGTGTGGACGCCTGAGACCTTGAAGCTGACGACGGGTATGATGAACTCTGAAACAAGCAGAGGAGAGCAAGAAAGTTGATGCTGTTCAAGCAAAATCAAGACTTTTATTAAAACTATGTGCTCCACAAATTTTGATGCTCCAAGGCAACTGCCTGCCGACCCCCCCAAAGCTCCACCAATACTTGACAAAGTTAATCTATCTTACTTCCTAAAACAAAATGTCCACATTCATTGCAAAATGCATTGTCTTCAAAGTCAGTCAAGAAATCCTCACCAAGATACCTGAACCTAAACAGACCTGCCGAAAGGTAGTGCCCAATAAAAACCCAATTGCACAAATTTCTTTTTTTCAAGGCCAAGTGTTCAGTGAACCATGATTTCTGTGAAAAAAAAGGCCGCCCTAATGGCTCAGACACAGGACCCCTGCTTTTATCTCCTGGCTCATTCTTTCCATCTGAGTCCAGCACTAACAATGATACTACTGCTGGCGGTGGTGTTGACACAGCAAAAGCCCGCCTTTGATTTTCTGTCAAAGTGGGTCAAAAGACAAACACACAGGGCTTGAATGTAGGAGAAGGGGTGAGGGCGGTTAATGCTCACAAGAGGGGGTGATGGAAATAGGGACCCAAGCGCCCCCGACTACGCCCTTGTCAAGGTTGTAAGCAGTCAAACGTGAAGCCACCCACGCAGAAGAGCCCACCTTGATCTATTTGATGTTCTAAACAAAGTTAGAGGAGGAAGAGCTCTTTAAAAAGTTCGATTTCAAGAATGTGGAGATGTGTAAACTACAAACAGGGCTTAAAATGGACTTTCTTGGGATGGTGATTCATGCTGATTCATAGGGATGTTATTCCCTTTAGATCTCATGTAAACCACCATTCATTGAAGATGTGATAATATTACGTCAGCACCTTATGGTTCTGAGGTCTTGGGTTTCAACTCAGCTTAGCCCATCCTGTGTGGGTTTTCTCTGAGCCTACTCCAGATTCCTCCCACATGTTCGCGTAACTGGGTACTCTAAATTGCTCATTGCTTGCGACATCTTAGATTTGAACACAAGCGGTAGCAACACATACAGACAGGGCACGCAAGAGCAATAATAGGCACATGCATATATTATTTATCCTCTGCGATGACCATTGCCGCTTAGTTGAGACCGTCCTCTGTGTTTCATAATTAAATCTACATGTAGTCATGTATTATACTGCTGCCTAGTGGCCAAGGCGTGCACACCAGAATGAGCAGCACAATGCCCTTGAATGATCATGATGCACTATTCCATTCTTGACATTTGATTATTTTTACAGTATGTTTTTTTACAATACTGTCAAGTACTGTTTTATTATTACAAATACTCTCGCAAGTCTGGTTGCGTGATATGACAGACAATATGATCAAAATCTTCTTAACTGATTAAGCCATTTAAGTCCACATCTACGCAGTTGCAATCTGACTTTACATCAACATCAAACTCACAACTTTCCTGTTTTTGGGACACACAAGGTATCAAAAGTGCAAGCCCCTTTTCCTCTCCAAATTGCTGAGACTGCGGACACACGAGCAGTGTCCTAAATTTGAAAGTTGCAGTGAGCGTAAGGAAAAACGCTCTTTCAGCGCTTTCACTAAGCCCCTCTGTAAAAGTCTCTGTGGCTTCCGCACCTATACGCAGCCTTTGTATAACCTGTGCACCCAGCCTGGGACCCATTGAACGAGCAAGACTGTCATAGTGTCATGTCATGTCATCTTCCAAACCGCTTATCCTATATAGGGTCGCGGTGAGTTGCTGGAGCCTATCCCAGCCGTCAATGGGCGAAGGCAGACTACACCCCGAACTGGTCGCCAGCCAGTCGCAGGGCACACATAGACACTGTCACTGAGCGGGAATCGATCCCACGCTGCCCGCACACAACTCAGGCGTGTGTACCACTACACTATCAGCGGACGACTGTCATAGTGGTCTTTGGGAAATATGGTCATTCGCCGCAGGAGTCAATCAGCACTTCATCTAAAGAGACGACATGCCCTCCCTTCCTTCATGTGCTTCCTGAGGAGAAGCTCAGGGGTGAGTTAAGTGTGCACAGCGGCAGGCTGGGGCCCCTTGACCCAGTTCTCACCACAGAACCCCATGACTGCAAAAACAATGAACACTTTGACTTTCTTCTGCCTTTTCTTCATACGGTCCCGTTATTCTCACATGTGCACTCCATTTATGTCCTTTACAATTATACAAAAATATAATCTGTTCTCTGAAGTCCACAGGTTGAATGTAGGAAACTTACTGATGACCCGAGGAGATAACACAAGAAGGATGCCCCTGGAGAAGGCAACGCCCGTCAAAGAAATGCATTATTTTAAAGCTGACAAAAAAAAGAATGAAAGTGTAGGTTTTTTTAACATTAAGCAATATTGTATTATTACTATAATATTACCCATCCATCCATTACCCGATCCGCTTATCAAATGTACGAAACACAGCAAGAATCTGGGCAGACTGGATAGAACTTATGAGTCACATAATTCCCTAGAAGAGTGAGCTTTAAGTACATTTTAATGCCTTATGTTTCATTTCAGTTTTTATGTTCAAACTGTACATATTACAGAGTTGCTTACAACATTCTTAAATATACGTTTTTGGATGAATACCTCTGTCTCATTTTCGATCAACATTAAGGCCTACTACCTTACTGAATATGAAAGATGGGCATGCTGGTGGTAGTTGGAGACATATTTTTTAAGGTGATAGTTGGTGCATGTTTGCAAACTACTGTCCTAGAACATAATAATAGAAGCACGTAACAACTCCCATTAATCAGAAGAAGCAAAAGTGCTCACACACTGTACAGATACTTTAGTAAACAAATATGAAATACTAAAAAAAAAAACATACTACTTGGTTATTTGTGCACAGTGGCTCTGCTTAGACTCCTGCTTGTCTAGAAAAAAATCATGCCTCAAAAAATCTGATCAATGTCCCGATCAGCAATACACACGAACAAACTAGAGACAAAAGATGCGCTCGATAATCAGAATGTACATCGACTCTATGGCTCCATAATATTGGTGGACCAGCCCAGACACCTCTCATGTTGTTTTAGCACTAGCGTCAGTGCTGAAGGGACTGTTAGCAGAGCTGTGTGCACTGCTTGTGCAAACTCAAGACATGTTCTAACAGTGCTTATTTATACATTTTTTTGTCTTGCCTTTGGTTCTAATGTGATTAATGTATTTACTGACTCCTGTAGTTACTCCTGTAGTTAGGTTCAGTGTATACTACACACAACTGTCACATCTACAACCCCAAATCCATTTTTTGTTCCTATATAATGGAGTTATAATTCAGTCCGACACATAACCTTCTGTTTTTACGGAGCTCAATTGCTCTGCAGCTCATGTCACTTTAAAGTTGACACTTTTCCTGTTTTTCCAGTTCCTTAAC
The DNA here is from genome assembly GCF_054856515.1 of Filicampus tigris. Classification (NCBI taxonomy): domain Eukaryota; kingdom Metazoa; phylum Chordata; class Actinopteri; order Syngnathiformes; family Syngnathidae; genus Filicampus; species Filicampus tigris. The sequence goes on along the minus strand of NC_141238.1, from coordinate 3,155,096 downwards.
ACTCCTTTGGCTCATCCTAGCTTTCTCTCCTTTGCTGCAGCCAGTCATGTGTTTGGCAGCCGCGAATTGGTCAACCTCAGCTCTGTAATTTGGATATTTGCACATTTTGGAAGCGTCTATTTCTCTCCGTCACGTGCCCGCTCGTGCAGCGGCAGTTTTCGAACAGTCGGACGTGGCTGCAGCTGGTCAAAGTGACTGTTGTGTTACCGGTTGATGTCATCTGAAGACTGCCTCGCCCTGTTTATGTCTTTGTACTAGGGATGTCGCAATGTCCAAATGTCACGATACGATCATATCACGATATGAACCTCATGATACGACAATTATCACGATATTGTGGGGAAGTTGGCGATGTATAAAAAGCTCACAGTATTGTCCAAAAAAAAAAAAAAAAAAAAGACCTCATATTAAAAAAAAAAAAAAAAAAAAACATTCTGTTTTTTTACATAATAATGCATTCACAAAGAAATAGGCTTGGCCAGTCATGGGCTCCTATTAGCGCACTAATAAACTAACCACCAGTGGGTGCTTGAACTGAACAAATGGATAAACAACTTAGTCTTTTCAACAAACTTGCTGCTATTAATACAGTGTCGTGACACGACGATGACGATATATTGTGCCATATCACGATATCGGCGATATTCTGACATCCCTACTTTATACACACAGATGTCCTTTGTTCTATCAATAATAACTCATTTGGTACTGAGTAAATTAGGATAATTGCTGTTGGGTGGAATCCTTGCATCTTCAAAACCATTATTTTTCAAGAGATTTAGTGATTACACATTGTCTAGTTTAAGTTCAAGCTATTTTCAACAGGTAAGATTGGTTAATATTTAGTGAAAATAACATACTGACCAATAGTATCGACTTGTGAAAAAAATATGAAATTGACCATATTTGGTCGTAAGTTTCAGCTCAACAACAACTATATAAAACAGGCTCCAGTGCCATTGGATGGATATTAACTACCTGCAACATTTTAAGACTACGGTATGACTGTTTTAAAATCTCACTTTATAAAGTCTGAATGTTTTAGGAGAGAATGTGACCATTTCCCTTTATATTAAAAAAATGTTCTATTCTCAGTAAATCGGTTTTGACAATTTTGGTATTTAGTTTGGTGGAAACTTCCACGGTGCGCGCCAAATGTAAGCAAGAAGGGCCATGTGACTTTACAGGCACGGCTGCAATAAAATGACACGTTTATAATTTCATTTGAAGACAATTTGGCAGGATATGTTTGCCAACCAAGCTGAAGTTCTCTTGGTGCTGCCTACTGTTCTGACAGCAAAATGTCAGCATCGTTCTTGTTCTTCCACAAAAATCATTTCCGTTCAATTTCAAGATTGCAAAATAGCCACAAATGTGCGATGCAATTTCTCGATTAAAAATGTTTGCTAAAGAGTATTTTGCGATGCATATTCCTGCATCAGATAATAAGATGGTTGTGTGCTTAGATATTTTGTCACGCATGCTTGGGAGCTAATTGGCAATCTCCTGGTTTATGGTTTTCAGATTTCTTTTTTTTACTCCCTGTGTGTTCATTCCATTCTCGTGTTTCTCTGCTCAGTCTGTTTTAGCCCACCAGTAATGCCAAAAATGGCAAGATCTACTTGTCAAAGTCATTTATGCAGACTTTGCTGAGGCAAAAATGCTCATTTGTGGCTGTTGGCGGCTCTCGATACACAGCCGAACATCTCCCAAAGCAGAAAAAAAGATGAAATCTGAAACATAAAGCATTGCTAACCATGTTCTTGGAAGCTTTGCCTGCTCAAAAGTCTTCCAAGCATCACTGTGTGTTTTAAATAATCACCGGACTAATGAAACAGGGTCTCTGTGGAATCTACTCATCATAATAATCCTGCCTAAGATCCTCACTTTTCTGATAGATGATGCTGAACAAAGGCTGGCATCCAAAACGTGCCGGCATGTCGTGAAGCTGTAATCACATGATGGAGAAATTCCAACAGGCGCTTTTTTGTCACATGTCATTTTCCAAAATGAAAATGTTATACTCGAAAGGTTTCGCCTAAAGGTCGGCAGAAGACACCGGGTCCAACGCGACCACAGAGATGACGCTTTGTGGCTGGAATGTTCCACCCGTTTGTGGCTTTCTTTGGCAAGAACTGGTTGTTAACAGCACAATAAGATCCCTCTGCGATTGTTGAGCGAGTGGTCCCCGGAGACAGTGGGAGAAGGAGTACGTCCACATCATCAACCACAAACAAGAAAGGGGAATTGTAGGACTTATCCTACTCTTTAGAGCTCACGATTAAAACTTCCAATGTACATAATATAATCATATGCATCAACTTCATTGCTATGGGCAGCTACGGTATGGCTTGCTAGCTTCGCACTGCGGCCTTTGGGTTAAGGTGACCAGACAGTCTCTTCTACTGACTTGTCAATCGTATACTTTAAGGGATACGTTTTTAAACGACGATACTCCAACCATCAATCCGGCTGTCGCTGATTGACAAGTCAGTAAATTCTGGGCGTTGGAATTTTGTCCGCACCTCGGTCCTATTTGTTGCAAAGAAGAGGAGCTCGTGCGCATGTCAAGCTTTTTACGAGAGTGGATGGGTAAAGATGGGTAGAGTCTGTCATGTCATTCACGCTCACTTGGTTTGTCTTATGTCAATCCGTACACACTGCGCTAATTTAAAATGGATTGTGTTTAAGTGTGACACAGAACAATGCATTGTTTCGAGTCAAAAGCTTTGAAACTGATTCTCCTGTAATATTTAATTGTTAACATACAAAGCTGATACTGTGCTTAACTTTGATCGACTACTTCTTTCCATAACGAAAGCCGACATACTGGAAAAAAACATGAGTTTGTTCTACAGTTAACACTTTGACACAAAGACCACTGTGACTAATAAGCAGTGTTCTTTTCTCAATGTGAAGTGTAAGGTCTAAGTGCCTGTGTGCTGACGCCTGAGAGTTGTGTTTTTCTTTCTCCTCAATGCTGCTTGGATAAACATACTGCTGTCTGTACTAATAAGGCTGACACAGCACTATTTAATTGGCTTTGCATTTCTCATGCTCTACCACACACTGAATGGTGTCCTTTCACATTGCTTTGAATCGCATTTCATTGGCTTGGACTAATTTCCTTCTTAGATCCCCTTACTTAATTGTGTTACTTCAGTCTTGAAATTACGCTTAGCCTTGAAAACGTGCGATCGCTTTGCAATGTCCAACACACAAACAGGCTTAGTGACAGTATTTCTTTGGCCCCTTTTCAAATGCATACAGCAGACGGGTTTCAAGGCCCTGGCAGTTAGTTTAACATGGGACTTACAGCAGCCATTTAGTTTCCTGCTCCTCTGAGGGCAGCAAAATGGACCCGCAGATTTGGCAAAGACACACTCTCACCCATACGCACAGCTACATTTTTACATGTACAGTATATGTGGCGATTATGTGTCACACCACAATGACCACCAAGAGTGACTCGATTTCTTTGCCAGCACTTTCTTTTTCCGTGTATCACGTCCAAGTTCGATATAATACGCATACGGACGACAAATACACAACTTTTACAATCCTACCACAATATGTAATGTATGATGTGGTCATTTTCAACAGACTTGTGGGAAAATGAACATATGTGTTACATTCATGAGAAAAGTGGCCCACTTTGCCTTTTGGTTTTCCACTGGGTTTTGTGGGTTTATGCAGGATTTACGCTGAACTAGTAAGTAGTTCTGTTATAAAGTTCATTCAGTGCAAATGAGGTCGAGACACAATTGTGCCTTTTTTTTGTTTTGTTTGTTTTACTTAAAACTCCCGTAAGCCTTCCATAATCAAAGTATGTGCTCTTAATGTGTCATCCCGGAAGCCAGGTGATAATGATGAAACCGTGACATCAGAGGGAAAGTGTATTTGAGCAGAAAACTCCTTCAGATTTCGAAGCATCTTTGTAGGATAAGTGGTCCACCTTCTCTCAACACCTATCAAAACAAGACTAGTCACCTCTTTGAAGTTTTTGGTGTTCTCCTTTCGCGACATCATGTGCCTTTAAGTGCTTGAGTTATTTCAGGTCGGCCAGTGACTCATACAGCTTTATGAAGACGATTCGGTCAACCACAGGCAAGTGTCAAGGCACCTTTGAAACGGTTTCATCGCCCCAATATGGTGTTATTCTTGTATTGTAATGAGTGACATGGACGCACACTGAGTGACATCAGCCAATCAGTGGTGTATGTTTAAGGATTGACCTGTAGTCTGCTCAATAATTGCATGAACATGGACTGAAGAGTGAAGGTATGACGTTATAGTCAAACCAGGCAAGAAGGTGGGACTTAAAAACGCAAGCCAAACTTTAAAAGTGTAGACCGAGCAATAAGGAGTATGGACGTGACTTATCAATGATGTAATGATAACATGACATGTAGACCAACCCCAAAAGAGTCTCTACAGTCAGTCAGAGACCATAAGAAAAACAATATGGTATTTCAAAGGGAAATAAAAGGTAAAGAACAAACAGTCTTTTACCACAATTCTTTTCAACCTCAACAACAGGGGGCAGCGCTGACGATACTGCTGTTGTCAAGTCAAATTCAACAGGTAGAACAAGTTTACTTCCCGTCTTTTGAGACAATAGCCCAAAACATCACACCATGATGAACATCAAGATAACTTTATCGTCCAATAGGTGTGAATTTTTTCTAGGGCTGTTTGTCTGTGTCCGCTGTGTAAATGCAACATACAAATACAAAGCAGAAGATAACTTACGTGGTAACTGGGTTCACCGTAATACAGCACCTCACATGACACATGCTTTCAAGTTCAAGAATTACAAATACCAATCCTATGAAACAGGTCACTTTGAATGGTGCTAAGTGAGCAAAGCACACTTCCATTGCCACACGTTGTACAATCAGTTCTTCTAAAAAAGGTCAACTCCCTCTCGTGGTATGTGAAACAATCGCTGAGTAAATACAGTTCAGTTTTATTTAACTGTGAAGTTCAATACATTTGCATCTAATTTTTAACAACTGATTGTTTGTACTATACAACTGCATTGGATTTGGCTGTCTTTTTATCGTCTATTACTATGAGACTCAAACGCACCACACAAGTCACACACGATCCAAATCCTTTATCCTTGAAAAAAGTTGGTCAAAAACGGCAGAAGCCTTTGGCCGAGAGGCATGGTATGGCATGGTGAGTTGCAAAAAAAAGGTTTGTGGACCGCCGTACAGTGCTGAAAAAATATCAATGATATCATCTATTAATTGACTCCTATTTGACGTTCATAACATTCTGGTTGACTGCAAAAGATCTTGAGTCATTGAACCCCTACTCCTGACTGTGAGTCAGACGTAATAACCACCACACTCCAACATGGCAAAAAAAGGCAGGCAACAAACTTTTCTGTAAAACTGCATTCAAACGCCACAATTTACAAGCATTAAGACAATCGACTTTGGAGGTTCAGCGAGCTGCCTTTGCCTCTTGAAGTAATGTTTTAACTAGCTTTGCCTGGAAATCGGACGGCGCATCTGACATAACAAATGGAATTAAGCTTCTTGCCAAAGCTCATGTTAGCATGACGAAGCGTGCGAGGAACTGCTCGAAATAGTCGTTACGGCGCGAGACCTGCTCGTGCTCGCCAACAGTGACGTCCAACTTCCCATCACGACGCCCATTACCGTTTGCCTCTGGACCTTTATTCTCCTTTCACGCGTACAGGCTTGCAAAATAAAGGCGCCAGAGTATCAAGTCAACCTTGACCCTGAACTATAAATCACAGAGCGCACACGTTCCAGCGTTTGAGGTGCTAAATCACTGATCAAAGGGCCCGTGAAGAACACTGGATTAGTCTGCATTGTGTCATTGTTTCCGTACAGACTGTGCAAAGCAAGTAAAAGTAGCAGGTGAGGTCTGTCCAAAAAAGCTCATGGATGCTGGGAAATCCGGCAGCTGTTTTCCCTCTGTAACGTATAGACTGGCTGAAAAATGGACAGATTCAACTATGGAAACAGTCGATCACACCAGGGGAAAGGTTTCCCAGCAGGGATTTGATGGAGACTGATGTGTGTCCAAGAGCTACTCTGGCAAAGGCCTAGGGTGTCAAACTCTGATCCTGGAGGGCCACTTTCCTGCATGTTTTCCATCTCTCCCTGTTGCAACATCAGCCCGGCCAATTATCGGCACCAATATTTGGCATTTTGACCAATATCAGCATCGGCCTTTTTTACAAATCTCAAGGCCAATAAAGCTGGTATCTCACTGAGCGGCCAACGCTTGCTAACATAGCAAATTTGAGGGTTTCGTCAAGGTTCGTAAAAGGTTGCAAAGATTTGCACAGATGGTTCTTGTTGCAAACAGTTTGGGGTTTTTTTTGTTTTGTTGCAAAAGAAATCTTGAACATGTTCAGACAGTTTTTCACTGGCTGCTTTTGCATCCTTAGCGGGTGACATGAAGCAAAGCAGCGTGCAATTATCTAGAAAACGACTAAATAAAAAGACTCTGCTTGTAGTGTTGGCTCCACATGGCTGTTGCTGCTTCCTCCTTGCCAAGAAAGGCTCTTAATAATCATGCAACTAAAAGGACAATATGAATCGTACATAGGGAGAAATTACACTGTACGTACAGTATATCAGTAATAGATCATACGCCTGAATGTCTAACTGGATACTTCTGAAAATGCCAAAGTTCCTTTTAAAGCACGTCTTTCATCTTGGTCAATCATTTGTTTCAGGGGTTTTTTCCTGCACTTTAGAATTTGTTCACCCCACATGTATTCAATTTTTTTATTTGTCATTCTCTATTTTTTTTTCATCACAACACATGAATTTAAAATTTTCTAATGTCATTTTGTTTCTACAAATTGCAAGGGAATTTTTTTGTACGGTATTTCCTTAATTACACACAGGCACATTTTTGGTGAATAATGCGTTCATCATTTGACTGATTAATTGATTACAAGTACTTGCATGATTCTTTCTTCTACATTAATTTTAACAACTTCTATATGAGGTATATTTCATTTCACAAAGACAGCTTTTTTTTCTCTTGCAATCTTTTTATTCATTTTATTTTCATCATTTTGCGAGGCATGTATTGCCCATTTCCTTCCTTTTCTAGTAACTAATGCATGACTTATCACAAATTAAAAAATGTTGGTGCACTTTTGGATACATTTCTTCATACATTAGCACATTTAGTAAAAAATACTATGTTCATACATTTTGGTGCATTTTAGTGAAAACAGCTTTTTCACATTGATTAATAGATTGAGGGTTTTGCCATTTACCTTAACTTGAAAATAAATAATGCCTGAATGTATTCATTTGTTTGATTAAATTTTAAATTGTATCAACAATTAATTATTTTTACTAGTTTTCCCCCAATTTATTAACATTTGGGAGAGTATCTTTTGGCATTCTCTGACATTTTTAGGTAATAATGCATACATTTTTGTGTCAGTAATCATTCCAATGCAATTCCAAGTTATCTGACGTTTAAAATTGAACAGGGTCTTTAAAAAAAAGAAAAGAATTGAATGGTTATGGACGCGCACAGCAAATCACACTGGGCATCATCCAACAATAAGGTCATCTGATTGATTGACGAATTGAGGTCATAACTTCATCAAAAATGAATCTGAATTAAATATATAATTTAATATATAATACACTTTCTATTGATGTCTTTCAAACAGTGCTATGTGTACAAAATAAAAGTTTTGAGGTGAATGTTTTGTTGTTTATTACGGTCAAATTACCTCAACAGTCCTAATACTGTCAAAAGTATCCGAAACACACACGCACGCAAAGGAGCCACAGACCTTAATAGCGGACAGCAGACGTTTGTTGTGCGTTAACGTCTGCCACAGAATTATGTAACCCAAGTAACAAAAGATGAATGTGGTTGACAGGGAAGCAAAGTCCAGCGTAACCCAATCTGCAGGCCCTTTAAAGCTATTAGGAAGCATAAGGAGACACTATGAGGCCTCATCGTTACATAAGGTCAAATGTGGAAAAACGTTTTGTGTAGAACGGGAACATTTAATGTGTCATTTACATGTATGTCACTCACTTATAGCGAGGGGGAAAAAAAGCTGCCTGACCTAAAATGCTTTATGACATTATTCCGTCTCAGCTTTGTTTTTCTCCGTCTGATTTCATAAGCAGATTCCGTTTTCCGAAATGGCTCCAATCGGCGTGTTTTTGGAAAATATGGGAAATGTTTTTCAGGTTGTGCCTAACTGACATGCTGCCTGTTTTTCTCCTCCCCCCAAATCACCCCCCCATCCCCCCCCCCGGTTTAACCTTTGACTTCTTGGGGCAGCCGCGAGGAAGGGGGAACCTGCCTGCCCACCACCCAAAAGCACACACACACTTCTAAGCTATCTTTCACAATTTTTTAGTGTGAAAATCTTGGACGTGATGCGCTTGAGGAACACCGAAGAATTTTTATAGACTTTATAGAGTACAATTTTCACAGAGGGTTTTTCTGTAGAAAGTTCTGCTGAAAACTTTTAAATGTTGCCAGCTGGCCAAACAGTCTCTCCTTGCAGCACTATTCTAGTCCCATCCATTATTTTCTTTGGGCTGCACAAAAAAAAAAATGTAGAAGGTCAGGTAACAAAAGTACAATAACTCCCAGCATTTAAGCGTAAACACTACTGTAGAAGACTGAAAAAGCCGCCACTATATATACAGAGTGATATATAAAAACTCTACACGCCCTTGTTCCAACACCAGAATTTTGTGGAGTAAAAAAAATGGACCAATATAAGATAGGGTCACTCAAAATGTTTTTCCAATGTAGTGACCTAGAATCTGTATAATTAGAAAAAAAAAAAAAACTGTTTTACAGAAAGGAAGTAATGTGTTGCGAAGTTGTCGTCGGCGGGCTGTCACACTCCAAAATGTAGTCGGCGACGGGGTGTGGCCATCACGCGCTGAAATGCAATCTTTGACATGGGGGCTGCAGACAGAGGGCTGCTGGCGGCTCTGATGGCCAGGACCGGCCCAGAAATAAACCGGCCATTCGGAAAAATTCCCAATGGCCACCCCGTCCCTGGTAGCAACAGTTAAATACAATGTAAAGAATTAAATAATGTGTGCATGGTGATTCATTCATTCTACGGCTCCTTCTGGTGCGTACGCCTCGGAGGCAGTATAATACAGTATATACATAGGGACATACTGTAAATGAAGAAGACAGTCACAAAGCTCAGTATGCTACACTTACATTACTGATTTGTCGCAGAGGACAAAGAATATATGCAAATATATGTGAGAATTGTTATAGTCTGTCTACATGAAATGCTGCATGTTTATATACAAATATCCATTGCCCTGAAGGGTTCAAACACAGAAACATCAATGTTAGTTTTGTCAGTCCGTCTATGATGTTTTGCATTGAGTGTTAGCATTAAGCTGATATTGCAATAACTTTGCCATTGTATAAGGCAAAACTAGGTGATTGTTTAAAATATGTATGGCTGTACATACTTTCAGTGACACTTTTGTAAGGTGGTGCACCATGAGATTGTTCTTCATGTAAAATACAAGCCTTGACCAAAAATTTGGGAAACATAGGTCTAGACGGATCTTTGTACGTTTTAAGGGTCCCTTCAAAGACAAACAGCCCTGCAGCTCAGACTGTCATTCATATTACACTTTTAAATGAAAACACACATTTGCCATCTCTTGTTACATATGCCAGCTTTCCGAGCTCCCAGCTTCTCGTCGCAGACATCCAAGACGTCCCCCCTTCCGACCCACCCCGAATGTAAAATTGCAGCCAATTCACTGCGCGATTCCATATTTTGGAGTATCTTTCAGCACCATCTTGATTACCTTTACAGACGGACCGGGCCCACAATGCACGGAATCCAGACATTACCCAATATCCTGAGCGAGAGCCTGGGGAGGGTGCTCGCCTCTCGCAGACATACGCTAATTGCCAACATTGTGTTACCGGTCCCCTCAGGTCTGCAGTATAAGTCACAGGGGACGTTCATCTCGCTGAACAACACTGACTCATCTCAGTGGCAATATCTGTTGATTTGGCCACCACTGGGCAGTGTAATACGGATAGATATACTCCATGAAGATTTGATGATGAAACACAGAAGGCTGTGGCGATTACGTTGCAATAATATTTGTCATTCTTAGCAGAGAAGAATATATGTCTTTGATTATTGCCGTATTCACCGTCTGCATGTGCTCTTGCTGCTTATGATAGAATATAAAATGCTGAAACTTTTATAAGTACTACAACATCGATGTTGGACTTGTAACTAAGATCATTAAACAACTCGGAAATTAAGTCACAAGTAAGTCGAGGTACATCTGTAATAAGTATTACATGGAAATGATCAACTTTCATGTGTACTGCGACAATGTATGTACATGTACTGCATTAATGCCTTTACTACTACAGAACAACACGACTTTTCTTTGCATTTTAGGTTTGTAATTTTTCTTTGTATTCAAATATGTTATGTTTGAAGTTTCCCAGAGTGCACATTTTAGTCAGATTTCTAAATCTGAGTAGATAGTATTTAACATTTTTAATATTCCAACTCTCGTGTACGGCTACTCTTCAATGGAATTTCTTCACTGGGACTCAGTAAAACCAATTACAATTCTATTCTATGATCATGTCTCGATTCACACAAGCCTGACTGCGAACGAATGTTTCCACACACTGTGCTATGTTTGTGTATGAATGAAATGAAAGACTATGAGCGGCCCCTGACAACCATCTGACTGACCCCCTCTCTCTTTTCACCTCACGCTACTGACCTGGTGCCTCTTCACCCCAACCCCTCACACAAACACAAATGTGCTGCTGGAGTCGTATTAAAAGTGGGTTGGTGGTGAGCTGCAGTGGTATGGACCAGTAATCACACTCATCCCCAGTCTCATCCCCGAGTCTTCTTATGCATTAGTGATTTTCCAGTTTTCACAGTGTGGAAAGTGTGAATAAGCGTTTTCCTGTGGGAAATGTGTCTATCAATTAAATGTCTGCAGCTGTGCTACTGGTAACAGACAATCAGGAAAGAGTGTACAGAAGAGATAGAGAACCAATGTGCTCTATCAACTGTGAGTTGGTGGTGCTACACTTAGAGTAACTTTCAACGGTCAGAGTCACTCCAGTTCAGGGTGAAAAGTGAATATTTTGGGGGATTAGTGCTTGTAAAAGATATTTATGGATACAAGCTGATAGGGTGGGGATGACGCCCAGAATTAAGACCACACAAGACAGTGACAGCCCCTTTCAACTCATTCTATCCCAATGACACATTTCTATTTCAAAGAGGATCTGAAAAAGTCTGGTACTGATAAACAGAGCAGCTGCAGCTAAGAGTATCACAACTGTAACCAATCTAATTCCATTTGAAGAGCTAAATGGAAGGCATCGGACAGATATAAGCATCTGTTTTTAAAGCATCTCTTTGGACAACAATAAAATAAAAGACGTTCTTAGGACCACCTGCACAATATAATTACATACAAATAAAGAGCTGATAAACAATACTTCATTTTGATCGTGTGGTATCGGGAAGTATCCCGATACCAGTATCGGGAAGTATCCCGATACCAGTATCGGGAAGTATCCCGATACCAGTATCGGGAAGTATCCCGATACCAGTATCGGTATCGGAACAACACTACTTTCCACCTCTGAGAACAACATATTGAGAGGGGTTTTTAAGTAGCCCTTTTGTTGGACTACACAGGTGTATCTAATGACAGGACACTTTATTACAATCCATAATCTGAAAAGTTTACACAATATGTCACACTCCATTTCTTTAGCCATCTCGTTAAGCCAAACTTCACAAAACGTTTGAGGCAGCATGACATGAAGATTAAAAAAATCTGTGTCAATATTTGACATATTTCTTAGTGAGATATATCCACATTACTACAAAAAGACATACATACATGAGATGTCAGTCAATCAGTAACCCACCTCACTCTCGATACACCACAGACAGCAACAACTAATGAAATGCACGACACTGACAGGTAAAACAATTTATGGATAGCTACCTCGAGGCCAAATAGTTCTGTGACTAGTTGCAATGTAAACGATTGTCAGTCCAGCGCATTCTTAGATTATGTAAGAGGAACTGTTCCTTACCTTGCATGCTTCTGTGATGTGCACCTGATGGACTGTAGATAATCGGTAGGCATCCTTGTACAGACGCTAAAACACATCAATCATATATTTTCAAGCAGTAAATCAATTATAAAGGCACCACAAAAGAAGAATACTGTACCATTATTGCAATAACTTTTTGCGCAAGCTTCAATCGGGCACTCCTCACGGATACCTTATTAGTACGCTTCTGTCTGCCAATTGTCTCTATCCATCCATTATCAATACCGCTTATCCCAGCTGTCTTTGGGCAGTAGGCGGGGGACACCCTGAATTGGTTGCCAGCCAATCGCAGGGCACAAAGAGACAAACAAACATCCGCACTCACAATCACACCTAGGGGCAATTGAGAGAGTCCAATCAATTTACCATGCATGTTTTTGGAATGTGGGAGGAAACCGGAGTACCCGGAGAAAACCCACGCAGGCACGGGGAGAGCATGCAAACTCCACACAGGGAGGCCGGAGCCAGGATCGAACCCACGACCTCTGATCCGTGAGGCGGACGTGCTAACCAGTCGACCACCGCGCCGCCCCCAATTGTCTCCATTCCCTCTATATAGCACCCTATTATTGATCCAAGAAACAAAATGAATCTGGAATATCTGGCTACATTGTTTTGTATCAGATTAACTAGACAGACAGGTCTGGGCAATTGATGATAAACCATCTGAATCAGATAGGCACCCTGTCATTACATTACATGTAAATAAATGCGAATAGGACAATATGAATGCAAAAATGTGTTTTGGGATTACATCTCGCTCCCGTGCTTTTACTGCACTAGTTGGCACTAAATGTCGACAATATTGTATTTTGTTTGGATTAATGGAGCCAAATATCAGTAGAATCCATTCACTGCCATCGTAAATACATATAAAGCATGACAAATTAAATTCTATACTATGAGACACCTGGAGTGGTCCTTTCAGATCTGTTCTTACTTTGCACAAGAAGCCAAGCGGTTGCTGCACAGATCAAAAGAATTGAATGCAGTCTGCGGGGCCGCACATACTAAAAATGAGCCGCCTTGTAACTACAAAACATAGGATTTTTTTACATGTAAATATGGAACAGGGAGTCCAAAAATAACACTTGGCAATAAGCCTCATCCTGCTTCACCAAGACAAATAGTGTACGTTATCTGGTCACATGTATCTCAGAAATAGACTGAATTACATTACTTTAACACAATATTCTTCTTATTGTGTACAGTATTATTCTGAATGTATTGTAATGTTTTGAATTACGTTGAACCACAGAGTATTTGGAAAAGCCTTCCAGTTTGTTTTGGAGGTTTTCTTGTCAACATGAATGTTACCTTACAAATGGCAGTGTTGAAAGAGTGAGACAGCCACAGGTGTAAATGTGTTCCCCTCAGAAACCCACAGGCGCCAGGCAGATAGGCGCGGTCTAATCTTAACCCCCCACTTTGCAAACTATTATTATACAGTAGTTGTGAGAACTAAAGCTGCAGCAAATCTTTGTAAGCCCCACTATAATACATGCTTGTTCACTTGCATATGCACTTAAATTAAATGCACGTGCTTTAATTCAGAGAGGGATTAGTGTAAACTGTCATATATTTATCATATTTATTTAAATGTGGCAAAGTTTTTGCTGTTTTTATTTTATACCATACACCACACACCAACTGGGGGTTAAGATCAGGGGATGTCGTGTAAATGACCTGGTGCATATGTGAAGCCCTTTGAGACTTTCCTGTGATTAAGGGCTATATAAATACATTTGACTCGACTTGACTTTACCATACAATTGACTTTTACTATATACTTAGTGCACCTTGTTTATTTGTACATTTTACCTACTTGTCTCTGCTTCTGTGGCGATGCTACACATTATCCCAGTGTGGGATCAACAATGAAGTCTTTCAACATCTTACATCTAACATCATACCTGAATAATCTACTTCGGTACAGCAACTAAGTATTTGCACGACAATATTCCCATCACTGCAAAATAGCAACTACAGCAGTGAAACCACAACACTGACGTATTTCTTGCATATCAGAAAACGTGTCAACAAGTTATCTAACGATTGTATTTCAAATTGTTGTCACAGATGATCATTAAAACATTGCGGAGCAAGCGTCAATTATCGTGCTTGCTAAAACTATGCTGCGTTTGTGTTTATCTTGACACACAACTGGCCAATGAGAAGTGACGAATCAGACAATAAACAAGGCTTTACGTAAGTTAATGAACATGCTGAGGATTTTACGACCTCGACGCGCCAACCCACATCCCCGCCCCTTCATTCTACTAACATACTTTATATTTTTCCCATCAGATAAGCGGGGCAAAAATTACAGCACGTCATAGAAATACAACCAGACTACCTGCAGAACATTCTGTACTTTCACTCAACAATGTACCTCCCAGTACATTCAAAGAGTGCCATAGCTAGTGCACAGGCCAATTCGCAAGAAGAACACATCGTACCTGGTACCCCAAGTGGGAACTTCTGCTGTACATCATTACTGAAACACCAGAGAGTAAAACTATAATGTGGTAGAAATTGTAGCAGTTTAATTTGTGGAGCCCTGAGTAACTAGGATGTCATTTTCACTCAACAGACGTGACAAAATGTCCGCCCCCTGAGATGGCTAAAAACAGGTGGATTTTGCTGCTTAACTCTTATTCCACAAACACAATATTAATCAGAATGCCGTGTTTCAACGAGAGGGCCTGCATAGAACATATTCTTAAAAAAAATAAGTTTGGGAGGATGACTTCCCCTTTAAAGTGGACCATCACAGCCCCTTTAAAGTGGAAGTCAACGCAAACATTTTTTGTCAAGAATATGTTCTATGCAAGCCCACTAGTTGAAACAGGGCATTCTGATCAATATTGCGCTAGAGATAATAGATAATTGTAAATCCACTCGTTTTTAGCCATCTCTGGGGGCGGCCATTCTGTCTTCTGTCGACTGAAAATTCCATCACACCTGCTCAAAACGACCAATCACGGCTCAGATTCAGAAAATAGGTCAGCCGTCATTTTCAGTCGACAAAAGACAGAATGGCCGCCCCCCAGAGAGAGCTAAAAACTAGTGCATTTTGCTGCTCAATATTCCAAAAACGCAAAATTAATCAGAATGCCGCGTTTCAACTAGTGGGCAGCTGGGAACGTATTCCTGAAAAAAATATGTTTGGATTGACTTCCGCTTTAAAAGCAGTTTGTTTAAAAATATTGATTTAGGAGTGATTTTCATTTATCTCGAATGCGCAATACATTAGACCATAGACAAATAATTATTTTTTACTTTTTTTGGTTAGAATTTCACGAGAACAGCAGTTCAGTTTGGGGACAAAGAGAACCAAGCAGGCTTGCTGAGCCAGCATGCGTCACGAGCACTACAGCGCTACGCACAGACATGGAAAGAGTCTGCAGATGGAGGTTTTCTTTTTCCCGAGGCTTTTTTCATTTGCACCGCAGACTGGCCAACTCCGGAACGGGGGGGGGGACTCCCTTCAAAAAAATACAACCAGATGGCTTAGTCATCGAGCCGCGTGTCCACATGCGCATGTGTGGGTGTGTGTGTGTTAACCCTGGGGCATTGTCATCTAGACCAGACACACATGAATATTTTTTTTTCTTACTACCTCAAAAGCAGACTAGTGAGATAGTCTCAGGAGCAGGGGGTTCTCAACTTTTTGTTTCTCCTGTACACGGTAGACATTTTTCCAAGGAGCCCGCCATAATCCCCACACCAATCAAACGTAACTAGGACATGTACCCCCGAATGTCATGAGAATCAAAGCGGCCCGTTTTCGAGAAATCGTAAAGTGACGATAACATACTGACATTTGTTTTTTAATATATTATATAATAAATATTTTGAGCAAGCATCTTGGTATTTTTTTGTTTTTATTGCTATTGTGTTTATAAGTTAAACATGTACACAAGCTAAAGGCTCCAAGTTAAAGGCTTGTCTACGGAACAAATTAAACTTGTAAATCAAGGAACCACTGTACATGTATAATTTTGAAGTTGTGTCATTTCGTGTGGACATCCTATATAAATTCTGCTATGCTAACTTCACGTCATCAGCCTAGTGGCATAAATGCCGATAAAAATAGCAATGTGGGGTTTTTTTTCTTCATGTATGTCTATGTACATTCTCATGGTAATCCGCAAAGGTTGAATCAAGGCAACAGGACTCTTCCTGTGTGTTAAATTTGTTGTGTTTTTTTCCTCGCTTTCCGAAAACATTCAAACATGGCTTAGGGCAACTACTGTATGCTACTAGGCTAATGATGAGCATGTTAGGACATCTTCTGAGGGTAACTGCAAGAGCATATACAGTATAAGAAAATGAGTCACTCTTGTAGATTGAGTGTCTTGTGCACATCTGCAGCTCATTTGGGGGGCGGGGAGGCTGACAGGGCATAGCAGTGGACCATCACAGCATTCAGCTCAGTGTTTATCTCATGATTCCCAAACAAAAGCCTCCCGGTTCCTGTCTGTGCAGAGCCTCGAATCAACACAAGCGATCTGCTCTTTGCTTTCAGCCAAGATAAGACTATCCCCCCCCACAGCCCCCAACACACACACACCCGGCACACACGGCACCCCTCCCTTCCCAGTTTATGGTGCTCTGAGGAAGAACTCCTCGTTGTGTTTCCTAACTGCTGCATATAAAATCAGCAGGCTGTATGGAGAGTGACCACATTTTACAGAAGCTTGTTTTCACTTCGCCCTTAGGTTCTGAACACATGCTGGCTAATGACACCTACTGTATGGCCACGTGGTTCAGGGATTTGCTTTTCTGTAGCGCCGCCAAGTGGTCAGAGGGTAAAATAGACCTTGATCCTGGAAAGGGTTAGAAAACAGAGAACACGTTACATTCATTTTTGGGGGAATTAAAATGGGAAACTGTGATACTGTCTTTTTCTGAGAAAAGGGGATTAATACTAACACAATATTGTATTTAGAGAATAATAATGTATTTTTACAAGCGACACAAGTCTCACTGTTGCGATAATAAAGTTGTAACATTACAAGAAAAAAGTCATCATACAAGTGTGTCCCGAGTCCCTTCAAAGGCGCTATATACATCAATTATTATTATTATTCAGCGAAAACTCCTAATATTGCAAGTATGTATTTATCTTCTCAGAATAAGTGGTATTTTTATCTGAAGTCTGAATAATGAAAGTAAATTAATATAAATTCATAAGATTATGAGTGTAAAGATTTATTTTTGTATGAAACATGTTTTCCACTTTTAAAAATGTCTTAATATTAAGAGAATAAATTTGTGTTGTGATATCTTTTCAGAAAAGCGTCGACAAACGACAAGACAAAAGTGTCAAGTCTTGCGTTAATAGTCATTTTTACAAAGAAAAATAACTTAGGGGGGATAGGATGGGCGTAATATCTTAATGTTTCAAGGATAAAGATGTACTTTTGCAAGAATAACAACAAAATTGTAATGTTCTTTGAATAAATTCATATTTTTATCATTTTTTTCCCAGATAAAACGCTGTTCATATAATGTACAGCATCATCACTTTGAAAACACCTTTGTCATCATCCTTGCTGCCCATGCATTTTTAAAAAGCACAGACTAGTGGAAATTAAAGATTGCATTTTTTTTTGTCAAGCAATAATTACACACTGTAATGTTTCCCTTAGGTTTAACCAAAATACTCACTAAAACTAAAATATCAGTTTGCGGGAACGTGTGTGCACAAAATCCCTTCTAATGTGCCAGTGAGCTCCATTGCATGCAACCTAAAGGTACAACACCAGGGTGTGTGAGTGCAGTTATATAAATATTACATAACTGCTACTTATTTCACGCTTCTCAAAGCATAGCAGCCTCCTGCAACAAAAGCAGTACAGTAGCTCACTTAGAAAGTAAGTCAAGATGCAGGAAGTAGAAGAAAACATGTTAAAAGTGGCAGCTGCCAACTATTCTTTATGCTTTTTATAAGACGAGTATTCAAATGACGTTTTAAATTGCTGTAAGTGAATGGGTACACTCCGGCAGGGTGCCTGGTGCATAGTGTTCCAGGCTTTGCGTTTACAAGACTGACTTGGCAGCACAATCCACCATGACCTCCTGACGTCCAGCCTAATATACTGTACATGTACCCGATCAGTAAGACTAAACGTGTTTAGAGTACATACAATACAACTTCCTTTTAATGTCTTCCATCTGTCAATCGAGGCAAAACAGTGCTATACTGTACATCGCTCAACTCAACATTATTTATAGAGGACTTTAACTACTGCAGCTGTAACAAAGTGCTGTACATAAAACCTAAACTCATTTAAAAATACGCTTAAAAAAAAAAATCATGATGCTATTCCACTCCAGCCCTACTGGTGGCAGTAATGCACATTACAACACAAATTTGGGACGGGCATTTGACACTTCTTTCTTCAACTTATAGATCAATTAATCAATGTTTTAAATACAATTTTGCTGAAATGATACGTCTGAATGTTCTGAACTCCTGTTTCCAAGACTAGATAATAGTTCAACATGCCCTGGCTGACGAATTTTGAACTGTAGCCTATGCCAATTAACTTTGCGGAAAGAGGCGTTTTACGCTCTGAAATGATCGCCAGCCAATCACATAAAGACACACAATTCACACGATGGACAATTTAGACTTCAATAAAGTGAAAATGCATGTTTTTATCTGGGAAGAAGCCAGAGAGCCCGGAGAAAGTCCAGAAAGGCCTTAACCAAAATGCGAACTCAGAACCTCTCAATTGTGATACATTCCTCAATCAAAGAGAATGTAACCCCCCTCAAAAAAAATGCCTGTCCTCACTCCAAAATCTTAGTGAGGACCATTTTTCACCTTGGAGCACAAATTCCACACATGCCTTTCCTCTTATCCGCCTGGGTTTTAGAGCACGCAGATTTTCTGTGTTTAACAAGTCTTAAGGGCTCTGGGGGTACAGCGAGAGATTGATTTTGAACCCGTACACGGTCCTGATTAAACATCAGTAAATGTCACTGGGCGTCTTTGAGGGATACGCACTCCAAAAGGTCACAGCATTTCACTTGCACTTGACTGCGAGGGCGTTCTGTGGGTCAAATTCCGATTTCTGTCATCCTCCAAACACGCCGGGTCAGATCTATGCTGAATAGTTAGTTCAACTGGTTTCATCTGACCACAGAACTTCTCCAATGGCCTTCTTTGAGTCATTTAGATGTTCAATGGCCATCTTAAGGGGACCTTGTGGGCACTATACGATTTCACTCCGACCGTTCAGTAGTTGATCGGTTCTGATTAACAAAGTCCTGTTGTTACCTTTATCCCCGGCTGGCCCGAGCCAACGTGGCACCCTAAGTCAATAAAATTTTCTATGGCCCCCCTTCTCTGTCTGTGATTATTTAAACATACACTACGAAAAGATTGAACATATTTTTCCTTTTACCATTCTTTATTTTACAGGATAACATGTCACTCATTTAGGAAAAAAAAAATACAAATAAATGCAAAATTATCTGAAAATCCTGTAGATAAGAAAATATTAATAGCAAGAAACTATAACAATCAACACCAAACGTTATATTTAAATAACCATCCAGTAGGCACACAATAACTGAACATTATCTACAATAATCCTGTGCAATACCTGCACAAAAAAAAACCAAGTTAACAACTATGCAAAACTACAAAAAAGGCAGTGCAGAGACCGCCAGTAACATAGAAGCAGTTGACTGCAGTTTTAAAATGGCATGTGGTCATACTAAACTGCGTATTTTATACCAGTACTACTTGTTTCACTCTGTTCCGTTCCAACTGACCATACTAGTGGGCGATTAAAGCATTAATTTACATAACTTTTATTGGAATTAGACATTCCAATGCAATACAGTACATTACTCCAGTCTCGTCACTAGGCAGAACGTCACTTCCTATCGCCCGTTCATTCTCTTAAATCAGTCCGAAAGCAACATCAACTCAACCTAACAATCCTATTATTACACTACTACTACTACTAGTAATAATAATAATAATAATAATAATAATTATGACGCAAAGTTTAAATCAAGTAATATCCTTTAGACGATTTTAACTAACGCATACAATTATGGTTACTAACCTGGCATAGACCTGCGACTGGCTGGCGACCAGTTCGGGGTGTAGTCTGCCTTCGCCCATTGACGGCTGGGATAGGCTCCAGCAACTCCCCGCGACCCTATATAGGATAAGCGATTTGGAAGACGACATGACATGACATGACATGACCTGGCATAGAAAGTAATAAAAAGTGAGGAGCATTTTGACTATTAACAAGCAGGGGCGAAACGTTAGCCTATCATAGGTAAATGTTATCAACAAATGATAAAAGCGTACAGGCCAGTATAGAGTTGTGTATGTACTGTATTTAGTTATGTCACTCTCTAAAAAAAATATTGTAAGAGCCCCTTTGCGGCCCAGCTAAATAAAAATTAAACCGCTCATTTACTGATTAGCATACCACGTCTAAGATAATCATACAGGCTAATTGCTCAGTTAGCAATTGTTAGCAATGGAACAGTATGCCCGTACACTGGGCTAAATGTCTGACAACCGTATCTTTACTTTACCTTTGTTTCGCCGTTTTGCTCCTCTTCTTTTCTTTTATTTATTTTTTTCATTCCCTGTGCTACGGACGGTTGATATCTTTTTGACATGTTTAGTAAATTCGTCTTCGGTGACCGTCAGTGATACTCATCAGCCAAAAACCGGCAGCGGAAGGTAATGGAGCGTACCACGTGTTTGCGGGATTAGGTACCGGTGCTCAGCCCGCGAAAATCGAAAATAGACATATACATGTACTATACTGTATCTGACGACAATTGAAATGCATTGGGGGGGGAAAAAATCCCAACAGGATTTTTCAAACGCTGATAAACATTCAATAAGCGTCCACAACAAAAAATGGGTAGAAATTAAGGGAAAAACAACCTCCCGTCCGGAATCTATTTTTCAAAATATTGGAGAAAAAAAAACAACTTTAAAAACCGCAAGTATGCTGAGTCCACTGCAGTTGGGGGGGGGGGGGGGGGACATTAAGTGGGGACATTTTAAGAATTTATAGAAATAATTATGCTCAAGGTGAACCTCCACCCCCAACCAACCGTTTTGGCACCCCCTGGATTCCATGGGGCCCTTAGCATCTGCCTACATGGCCTAAAGGGCAAGCCAGATCTTCCATTATCATAACCATTAGGTGTGCTTTTGTACACATGACAAATTGAGGTTAAATTGGTTAATGCCCACCAGCTAATCTGAGGGCGCCAAAAATTATAGCAAGATATAGTGCATCAGATACTAATTTGAATAACTGTGTTTTGGAGGCATTTTGACTGATTCTATTACCACAAATAACAACCAACCATGGGCCTTGAACCCAGCTACCTCAAGCATCTTGAGGCAGTTATTATTGGAAACTCAACAAATATGCCTAAATCCTAAAGTCAATTGGCAGACTGACTACAATAAAAGATTCAACTGAGGAGAAACAGGAGGCGCTAAACACAGTGCCATTACCTAAATACCCGCAAATATCTCGTGTCCTGAATTTGTCTTCCAGTTCAACAGTATGATAAATCGTGGCCTAAATGGGCCGGTTACGAAACACCCTGAAGGAGGTCACGTCAACAAGGACCACGATCAAGATGCATCTGAGGGGCTTCAGAGAATTTCCAAACATCTTCCTGTGCGCCTTGCTAAAATTAGCTCACGCCTGTGTCATTTGGAGCATAAATAGACCTGTGGCTGCTAACTATACATTCACAGTAGTATATATTGTACTGTAGCAAACAAAGAGAAGCATCTGGCTAACAACTGTTTCTCTTATTTGACAAGGCCTTCAGAATTCACATGCTGGGGTGCATTAAAAACCTTTGCCATCCAGTACTAGACTGAATATGGCACTTTTACAGTACGTATGCATTTTGTATGTCTACAAAGGCTGAATTTGAAATCAGTTATATTTTATATATTCATATGGATACACCGCTTGTTTTTCCCTCAAAAAATAATGCAAGTAATGTATACATTATGACAGGCAATTTTAATATACTGTACAGTATTATATAATTTGTGGAAAACAATAAAAATGCAATTGAATATGCTGCATACTTAACTGTAACACATAAATCAATGAGGCATCGTTATCTATTTGCGGCTAAATTCATTATTTCACATTAAAAGAAATTTATCAACACTCTACCCCAGGATTAAGTGAATAAATGCCACTATTTGAGAAAACGTGTTTTCATGTGTATTAGATTACTTCCTCAAATAGAGGCCTCTGCTTTACTAGACATCTTGCTCCAATTAACTACCCGCGTTTTATATACTTCTCGATTTGGACTAGAACTGTTTTATTGTGTATTTTCACGTGTACTAGCGTGTAGCTAAATGTGGTCAAAAAAAAAGTGGATTCCTGCTTTAAATCAAGTAATCAGAGGGAAAAAAACACATACATCTATCAGACACAGTCCAAGATGAAGGTACATTTTAAAATTAAATTAAGACATTGTTTCACTAGAATGTGTCAACTGAATTAAGAGTGCTTTTGTGCTTTGTTTTCCTTGAGTTTCCAGTCTTTCATTTTTGTTTTGTTATAATGATCATCTGAATCCTCTGCAGGCTTCAAATCATTGAAAGCACAGGTAGCTGATAATGAGCTTTGGGATCTGGAGGTGACCTACAACCTTCAGAGCACTGGTGCCCAGCTTCCGTCGCACTGCCAACCTGCTGAGTTGCTGCAGGCTCATTGGAATGGCTGCAGGAAAGAACAGCAACATAAACACAATAAAAATATTTTGTTAGCTAACGAAAAACAATCATCTGTTTGCAATTACTCTTTCTTTTTACTCCATTGCGTGTTGGATGCTGTAACAAATATTATCCTTGTGCGCCATATCACCTGGCAACATTGTGCCACTACAAGGTTTCTGATGAATTTGTGTCATACCCTCATAAGAGCGCAGACACGCTGCGGCCGCAGAGCCGGGCGAAGCGTAATCGACTGGTTTTTTATTGTGTTTATCCTGGGCGTAAATGTTGGCCCCGAACTCCACAAGGGTCTCGATCATTTCCACTTGCGCGCTTTTCGCGGCGTGGTGCAGCGCCGTCTGGTGCAGCCGGGCAGCGTTCACTTTGGCACCTGCACGGAAAGTGTGATTATAAGAACAGTCCATCCATCCATCCATCCATCCATTATCTATACAGCTTTATCCTCACGAGGGTCGCGGGCGTCCTCCAACCCCATCCGTGCTCATCCTTTTAAAGCGCTTCTCTCCTTACATTCCGTCGGTCCATGGCCTATATTAATTTGAGCTCAATTTTTACTTTTCTTGTTTTAATCAGAATGTATGACTTCTAAAGTTCTGGTATGTTCACACAGCAACATTGGTGCACCTTTCTGTACTGACAATTTTGGGGGAAAAAAAAGTTTTATCTGATCAATTGAAAATAATTATCGACGGATGAATCAATTATTAAAATAATCATTATGTTCAGCCCTAATTCTAAAATGTTCTTTATGGCAGAGTGGGAAAAGTGTCTCACCAGCATTGAGGAGTTCTTTCGCACAGCGTGTGTGTTGGTTCGCACAGGCTACATGCAGCGGGGTCCCGTAGTAAAGGTCATACGCCTCCAGACAAGCACCCTCAGCAATTAGCAACTTCACACAGTCTGAATTTCCTGCAAATAAAATGTTATTTAACATTGTAAGAATCTATTTGAGGTCTACAGAAGCAGATTTGGAATCAGCCCTTATTAAAGTGGAGGCCAAAACTGTCAGACTACAGTACAGTGAAAGCACTTGCCTCCCATGCAGGCCTCATGGAGGGGTGAGGCAGTGCGAGAGGTGAGGGCAGGGTTGGCTTTGGCGCCTCGGTCCAGCAAGAGCCTCACACACTCCAAACTGCCCACAGAGCAAGCTTCACACAGTGGGGTGCTGCCATCCACGTTCCTCGGATCCACCTAACATCCATCAGATGTCGTAAGAACGGACATGGCTGTTCTTTTATTTGCTCCACTGAGACCTGCGGTCACCTGCGCTCCGGCGTCCAGAAGCAGCCGGGCGCACTGGGCCTGCCCACGGACGCAGGCCTCGTGCAGTGGTGTGATGGAGTCCTCCGCCACAATGTTGACAGACGCTCCGCACTCAATGAGGTGCTGCAGAAGGGAAGTCTGACCGAGCGCCGCTGCCTTGTGGACCTCAGTTCTCTCAGACCAGCAGCCTTTTAGAAACAAGTCACAATGTGAATGACAGAGGGTGGTTGTAACTTGACGTTTTTCATCTCAAAAAACATATTCCTTTTCTTCTTCCTAAAAATAGAACCTCTCTCTCTCTTCAATATTGTTACTTTTTTTTCTTGAAAATATTCACCCCTTTAACTAAAAAATATTCAACTTTGCTCTTGAAACGTACACTTACTGTCAAAGTGTATAATGACGGAAGAAGATAAAGATAAGAGTCAACAGTTTCTGTATTCCACAGGTTCGGTAATGTAAAGTATTTAAAGGGCCTTTTAATGTTGCTATCATGCACCCTTTATTATTTATGGCTATACACACACTATGTTGACATCACGGTTATATCAAGTCATCATGCTAAAAATCATAAATTCCTGAAACGTAAATCTACACTGACTTAAGCAGAAACGTTAGCTTCTCATTGACATATACGTTTTCCACAACCAAGTACAGCGATGTTCTCGTTTATACGCACTGATGTCTCCGAAGTCATTCGGTTGTATGTTTTCCATGTCCATTGTCTGTCACTGCCAGACTAACGAAACACGCGCCGAAGAGACGTACGATGTTAGTAAACAAGGCGCTTTCCTGCAGCGTTTCCGTGTGGGGATTTTTCTTCGGTGGTTTTCTGGCACCCGTCAGTAGGAGCGCTTTACCGCAACCTGGCGGTTGTAGCACTTTCACGCTAGTAAATACATATGAAAAACATTTTTCAGCTGTGGTGGGAAGTATCGAAGTACAAACTCTTGGTTGAAGTACTTAACTCTATTTTATTAAGTATTTGTACTTTACTTGAGCTTTTTTTTTTCTCCAGAATCATTTGGATGAAATACCATTGAGTCGCAATAGATGTCAGCCGTGTGCATTAACACTGATTGTATAACTCTGATCTGCCGGATAAAGGGAGAAGAAGTCGAAAACGTAAACAAGCGAAAGGCGCTCGGTCTTTATTATCGCGGCTATGGTTCGCATATGTTGTGTCCTGGGCTGCACTAACAAGTCACACGACAGCCGCGGCAGGAAACTCGACAATGGATCGAGATTTTTCACCTTCCCGACCTGGAAGAAAAGCTACGGGCCACAGATCAGGGAGCTCTCCAGGAGGCGTCGGTCGGCTTGGGTCGCCGCTGTCAGACGCAAAGACATCACATTTGACAAGATAACTCCCTTCATGTTCGTTTGCTGTCGACATTTCCATAAAGGTAAATAGTGGAAATTAGTTGTCGCTCTGGGGACCGTGGCAGCTATTCATTTACATTCGTAGAATTCCATATTGCGTTCACACAAACACACACACAGCCCGAGACCCGCCCCCATAATAGCCACCACTGTGTGTTGTCTGCTCTCAGCACGCAGGCGTTTAATTAAAAACAAGATTTTAGACGCACGTTTGAAAATTGGTGCCTGCCGATCAGACATGCGGGACAGCGAGTCAATTTGCGGAACGCATCAAAAATCATTCAAATGCGGCACAGTCCCGCGCAAATCGGGATGTATGGTCACCCTAATTTGTACGTGTAATATATGCGGCTTATAAACCAAGTTCAGATTTTTGTGGTTTAAAAACCGATGCGCTCAATAAACTACATTTTACATATAGGTTTCTATAACAGTTGGAAAAGACGCCAAGTATAACAACAAAATCGCTAAGTTGGCAACAGTCCCTCTCTTTTAAACTAGCTCCTCTGTTCACAGCCATGTTGTTAGCCGTGTAGTACAAAAACCACTAATTTCATATTTGTTTTTTTATTTATGCTGTCATGCCATCATGTCACTTCAGAGAGAAAACAATCTGAATTGTGTCATTTGACATACAGTGTAAATAGACATTTGGGGGGTTTTTTCTACATCGTTTTAAATGCAGTGATTCTCACTCGTGGTATGCCGGGTCCCTCTAGAGTTACGCTTAAAACTATTTAAATTAAATGATATATTATGTTTAAGAACTGTTTGCTTTTCAAGATTTCTTTAGATACATTTTTCATTTTCATTTGACTGATTGCAGGGAAGCCGGCATATGAAATGATGGAGAAGGACCCAGACTGGGCGCCGTCCTTGAATATGGGCTACACAGAGAACGAACACGGCGACTCCCCGCGCTCAGCCAAAAGAAGCAAGTCGGCTCTACGAAGGGAGCGCAGGCAGGAGGGGGGAGAGTCAACGGTGAAAGAGCCGACACGATGCGAGGAAGCTGTAATGTGGAACGTCAAACAGGAAGAGAAGCCCTATGAAAAAGGCAAATGGGAACTAAAGCGAGCTGGGCACACGGAAAGCAACGGAGATGACTGTGGAATCGGAACAAAGGAAGTCAAGCGAGAAGAAGAGCTGATTGAAGTGGTCAAACAGGAAGAGGGGCAGACAGAATGCAACTTTTGCACCCAAAGGGTTACGGAAGTCAGCCGCCTGGTGGAGGAGAACAGACGGCTCAGACGCGAGCTCGACGCGTTCAAGATGCCAGACGGCTTCTTCGGCGACGACGACAACAACAAAGTGGAATATTACACCGGTATGCCAAATGTGGGCTCTTTCATGACCTTTTTCTGTTCTTTGTTACCTCTCATGCCAGCCCAGGAGAGCAGACTCAGTCCTTTTCAAGTGCTGCTGCTGACCTTCATGCGCCTCCGGCTGGATTTGCCCACCCAGCACCTCGCCCACATTTTCAGCATCTCTACAAGCACAGTGGACACAACGTTTCAGGATACCGTTTCGTTTCTGTACACAAACCTGAGGCCTTCCATTACCTGGCCCAATAGAAATACTTTGCAAAGGACGATGCCTCACCAGTTTGTCGAGGCCTTCGGTCGCAAAGCCGTTGCCATCGTTGACTGTTTTAAAGTGTTTGCTCAAAAACCCTCGCGTCATAAAGAACACCAAAGCAATTATGCCGTTCAGTATTTAATTGCTGTCACACCCAGTGGATTTGTTGGTTTCGTATCAAAAGGGTGTGATGGAATTATGGCTGCCAAAAACATGTTGGAGAAAAGCGGCTTCCTACACAAGTTGTTGCAAGGCGACATCGTCTTGGCAAACAGCTTTGACCCGGACAAAAGCAGCATCTTGTTTTACGCTGAGGTCAACGGGCCGACTTTCGACCAAGCCGACTGTCGTGTCACTGAGAAGAACGTGGCAGGGATAACGCACCTGAGAGCACACCTTGAAACGGTCCTGGGAAATATGCACCAAAAGTATCAAATCTTAAAAGCGGCCCTGCCCATAGACATGGTGCTAGTGTGTGACGGTGAAGAAGTCACGTTGTTGGATAAGATGGTCACGGTCTGTTATGCGCTGGAGAACCATTGTCCAACTGCAGTTTAGCAATGTTTGGACAGCAACATTTTCCGCATTCGCCCAGCATCTTAAATAAAGATGAGAAACAGATGATGTTCATCTAGTGTAAGCTTTAATAATAATTTAGTGTATTGTCATGATATTGACAATGATTTATATACACATATACAGTGAACACCCACTACTCATTTTCAGTGACAAAATTCCGCATATATGATGCCTCAGCTGCGTATAGATGCCACAAATTGGGGGGCAAAGCACTGAAAATGGAATGGATCATAAACACCATGTATCTAGCAGTTACGCAGTCATGAAGCTATCTTATATAAACAGCTGTATTCAGTAGTTAAAGAAACCACCTCCACATAAGGCTCATCAATAGTGTTAGCTAGCACACTAGCATAAAGTATACACCAGAACTTTACACTATGAGTATCGAGTCATTTTACTCACCTTTTGGCACCGACACATTAAATAAATATTAGACAATAGAGGCAAATGTTTGTCCACTCACCTTATGAGATGTTTTATGAAAAACAAAAAAATCACTTTTCCATGTATTTTCTATGAGCTTTTTTATGTAGCTATCCTGCATGGCATGCTAGTCCCATCCAAATATGGTCATTAGCATGTTGTTGCCAGTGCACAAACAAGATTTGCTTTTTTCATGCATATCTTCTCAGATATCTCAGTGAAGCCCTGCGCATGCGCAGTTCAGCATTCAGATTTAAAGTGAGTTGAGGGGCTTGACTTCAACAAATGTCGTCCTTTGCCGCCATCTTAAGACATCTATAGGCAATCACAATACTGTATAAAGTTTTTTAGGGGCACGTTCATTATTTGTGGCTTTTCACTGTTTTGCGCTTCACTCGATCCCCTACACTCACAAATATTGGCAGTTCACTGTACATTAGTATAGTAAATCAAACACCCGTGTTGAATTCTAAAGATGTGGGGTGATCACAAAACTGGAGATAGCTTTGAATGCGACGAGCTATGTCCAGCAAACCTATGACCACTGACGCCGAGGTGCCAAGAGCCTTCCTCACGGTGATTCTACAAAGCTGCTGAAGGCTCAGAGGGTTTCCTGTAGCCAAACACACAGATGCGATGTATTGATGAATTGTCACTTTCACAAACAAGGCAACCAAGACGGTGCCGACGCACTTTCGTAAAAGCTGAGACGGGCGTAGGACAGCGACGCCGGTGGCGAGTAGTCGCCGGGCTTTCGTCCCCAGTTGTCAACGGAGTGCGCGTTGGCTCCGAACTCCACCAGCAGCTCCATCACGTCCGGCGTTTCCAGTCGAGCTGCGTGGTGCAAGGCGGTCTCGTGAAACTTGCTCGAATTCACGTTGGCGCCTGCAGGAAGTTCACATGAGAACATTTGCAAGGGAAATACAGTCAGCAGTATTGTACTTTATGAAAACACACAGTAGAACTAAATTAATTAGAATGTAAACAATTAAACAGTTGGTGCATCATTGAATCCGCCTTTTTAAATCTTGCACCTGGCATTTGGAATGGATGTGTAGATTTTTTTGTTTTATGTCCACTGTATATACCATACTGTCTGACCTGCAAGCAGAAGCTCCCTGACACATTCCACACGAGCTTTTGCACAGGCGATGTGCAGCGGTGGGCCAAAGTGGACATCATACGCCTCCAGCTGGGCACCACTGGCTATCAGCAGTTTTACTATTTCAGGATTTCCTGAGGAGGGAAGATAGTGTTATACCAAATTGATATCACCGGAAAGCCAGTGTGCTGCGTATTGCCTTGGATGCAGGCCTCATGTAGGGGGGACGCCGTCAAAGCAGTGAGTGATGGGTTGACTTGGGCGCCGTATTGCAAGAGCAGCTTGACACACTCCAAGCTGCCGGAAGAGCAGGCGTTGCAGAGGGGAGTGCTGCCATGGATAGTCCGCACATCTACCTGAAGGAACAACAATTACCATCCGTTTTCAAAACTGCTTGTCCTCATCAGGGTTCACACCTATTGGCAATGCGTCTCCTCAAACTGTACAAAGTATCTCTCTCTCTCTCTCTCTCTCTCTCTCTCTCTGTCTGTCTCGCGCTCTCTATACACACTTTTTAATACACTTTTTTCCCCACAACTATATGAGTTTTAATACCAGTTCAACAAGTGACTCACTGCCATAACAGTAAATCCGGGCCAGACATTAACATCGAATGCACGAGCACAACCTGGGCTCCAGCTTCCAGCAGCAGCCGGGCACAGTGCGGGTGAGCTTGGAGGCAGGCTTCGTGCAGCGGCGTGATGTTGTCCACGGTCACGATGTTGACTGACGCTTCACTCTCTATCAACCGTATCAGCTGTAAAGCCCTGCCGTGAGATGCGGCTTCGTGGAGGGCAGTCCGGTCCGCCCACAAACCTTGTTTAAAAGGCAAATGTCACAAAATCGAAATAAGGAGGCAATTATAGCCGTTTGTGATGTACGGAAAACTAGCTTAACATGCTAGTCAAACTGTTTAGTGTTTTGTTTACTAGCATTACTGGACAAATTAAGGCGAAGACACACTGCCAGAAGATTACAACTGCTTATAAACAACTGCGGATGTAATTAAGTCAAATTGAAGTGGAAAATAATAACCTAAATCGTGCAAAGATGAACTTCGTGCCGGTGTCACCGCCATGTTTGCTAACCACTGTTCAGCACTTGTCAGCGTAATTGGAGTAGCGCGTTGAATCATGGGGATTGTAGTTTTACATGGATGTGAGCCCTAGAAAAAAAAATGGTGTATTTTATTTGAGGTTCAACGTACGTCTGAATTGATCTCAAAATTCATTCATATTGGTGTGGTTAAAGCATCAGTCCTCAAATTTTAGATCAAATTATTCCCACGCTAACCAGCACTGATGGCAGAAATAAAGACTTCCAAGACATTTTTGACAAATTGTTTTACTTTGCAGTACAGAAATCAATGGAGCCCAAGTTGCTCGTTCATTTTTTGTTGTTTCAAACAGATGACATCGCAGAGCTCTCAATTCAAATACTGCCGCAGTACACATTTGGTCCTTCGTAAGCAGTTCCCACGTCATTTTGCACAAAACAGGAACATATTACGTGTTGTTACAAGCTGCTGAGCACACGTCCAGGTAGTTTTATGGTTTATGGTAGTGTGTGGCTGCAGTGGGGGATATACAAAAATAAACCTTAAAGCCACTTGTCACGTCTATTTGTTTTCATAACCAAACCAACTTGATGTGACTGAATACCTCAAACACTTTCAAATACAATTTAAGACAGAACAAGTCAATCCCCCTGACCACAAACACAATATGATGTACTGGATCTTAGTTTGGCATCTTTGGACTCTGCATCGTTTTTGACATCAAACCGTAGGAAATCACTGAATTAGTAACCACTGTTCAGTGCATCAGTCATCTGAGATTATTTAATTAAGAAAAAAAGCATAGCTCCCTCCCTGAACTTAATCCAGCAATACTATTCTCATAATTCTAGATGATCAACTTCCCACGGAACCACGACATATTCCTGCGTCGCGTAATTTTTTTTTCTTTTTTTTGGAGTAGGTATTCTTTCTATATAACATGAGATTTCAGTTATGGGCAGCGTTCGTCTTTGATAATGAGTGCGTTGCTGCAGCGGCGGTCTCTACTCGGCAGCATCGCCGTAGATGTCCTTCTTCCCGCGCTCCATCTCCGCAAAGTCAAAGTCCGAGCCCGTCATCCTCCGGTAGATGTTCTTGATGTCGTCGCAGGTGGTCTCGAAGTGGGTGGTGGCATCGTATGAACGGGAGATGAAGATCTACGCGGAGAGAACAGATGAAGCAGCATTATTTTAAATTAGGAGTTTTTTGAAGAACCTTGAAGATATTTTTCTTCAGGCCAAAATATGACCTTGCTCCTGTTTTTTTTTTTTGTTGTTTTTTTTTTTTTTTTAAATACAATTTCTGATAATTGTTTTTTTTCCTCCTCAATAAAAAGCAAAAAAGCAATTCATATTGACACCTTAATTTAGGAACATCACATCAATGTATCAAAAATAGTCCGTTTACCTGGCTTTCTTTGCCCAGGTCAGTCGGAGCATACTGGTCACTGATGCTGACAAACTTCTGCTCGATGGGCTCCAGTAAATCCAGCGCGGGCTTGATCTCTTTCTCGGGGTCGTTTGTTTCCACTGTGGTGCTGGCGATGGCGATGTATCTGCCCTTCGCTGCCACGTTGTGAGCGGAGGAGATCATACAAACATAGATGTCTGGAAGTAGAGACGCACAAAAGGCTTCACAGCAGCCGCTTTCCTTTGCATTTCTATTGGTTGCGTGTAAAATTGCTGAAGTACACACCGTGCTTCCTGTTGACCTGGTTCTGGGGGATGATGATCTGGCAGGAGTTGATGTCGGCCGTGTTGCTGATGGGGTGACTCAGGATGCAGATGGCCCTGATCACCTGGCCCACTTTTTCAGTACGACTCATAAAGTAGCTGGGGTCACAAATCAGCTGCTTGCACCTGGCGATCTGCGGGACAAACACAACCATGGAGATGGAAATTCAGTACAGTATTTTATTTATTTTTTTAAACAGGCGCCAATCAGTAACATTCTTTAAACCTGACATCAAACGATGCACTTTCAGCCATTTGTAGAAAGGGACAAGCGGCTAAACAAATACAAAATGAAAACACCGGTGGGAAACTTGAGCTTTTGACGATGGTCAACCATAGCTAGAGGGAAGGGAAAAAAAAACCATCCGAAGACTGCATGCTTACCTCCCCCTCCGACTTGACTCCAACCACCTTTCCATTCTCCATCACTATCTCCTCAATGGGCTTGTTTAACATATACGTCCCACCATAGATGGCGCTCAGCCTGGAATGGTGAACACCATTCAGCACAGACAAAATCAACAAATGATAGAAATGTACGTCTGATGCAATCATGTAACTAGGGGTGGGCGATATGGCAAAAATATCATCACGATCTTTTAAAAATAAAATCACGATCTTATAATGATTATTTTTTGATATCGTATTTCTCAAGATTTATTTGCACATTTCTGACCATTTTCCTCATGTTAAACATATAAAACATAGTTAAAATGTAAATAAAACTCAAAGATAAAAAATGACATTTTAAGCCATTTTAGCTTTCCGAACAGGTTTTAATTGGAATACTGACAATTTTTATCAAAATGTGCAGTAAATGTAAACATAAAAGCACAGCTCGTAACGCGGGTTCAGTTCTTTGAAGAGTCTTTTAAAGCCCTTGTTTTCCACTGTTTTAATGGGTATCATGTCTTCAGCAAGGTAATGAGTCACTGCCTCAGTTACTTCTTTACACTGCTTGCTTGTTTTTTCATATGGAGAGCCCTTGTTAAATGACTGTGTTAGCGTGGCTTGTGTTAGCTTGGAGCTAGCGGCTGCCTCTGGCTACCATGTGTCTGATCTGCGTTTGCTTTGGCTGTCGGCGCTGACGTCCGAACCGAGTCTCTGCAAACTTTGCAAATAATTGGTTTGCGCTTTCTCCTCCGAGGAAAAGCCAAACCAAATCGACACTGTGGATGTGGAGTTTCTTTTCGGGACCAACTCTGCTTCGTGGTGACTTTCCGCTCTAGCTTCCCGCTATTTCAAACAGACAGGGAGGCGGGGAGTGTCACATACGGTGCACTGTGCGTGCTGTGATTGGTCGGTCGGGTATACGCGTCGGCGGCTTTGCGCCGGCATAGAGCTAAACTGTATAGAATGTGCCGTGTAGACGATCAAACGATCTTCCGGCTTTATGAGATCGTGAACACGTTGAATCGCTTAACGATCTAATATCGTCATATCGCCCACCCCTACATGTAGCCAAACCGTACTTTTCATACAATTCATCTACTGGATGGAACTTTGTTCTATCGTCACAGCGGCTGCAAAGCTCAGATTTTTTATGGTTTCATTATTATTGGAGGCTGTCATACCTGGCAAAGCCCTGTGGCAGTTCTCCCAGGCCGTACAGGGGGTAGAGGTAAGGACTCTTGCCGTATCTGGCGAGCGACTCACTGTAAAGCTTGATCCTGTTTATTGTTTCAATGCAGGGCTCATCCAGATAACTGAACACGGGGAAGAGAGTAGTTGTGAGCACTGTTATCATTGTAAGAAAAATACACCAGTCACAACTTTTCAAATGTGAAATTCAAGCTACACATTATGCAAAGTACGCATAAATGCAGTCTTTCAAAAATGGCATTTTGCTACTAAAGAATAAAAACGGCTTCATAGCAAGTTTGTGCTTTCATGATGTGCAACCCAAATGCAAGTAGACCCGATGAGTAATCAAAAGTGTCTGAGTGTACTATTATTGCAAGGACTACTGACTCATCTGTGCGGTAGAGAGCGAGGGAGTGGCCGGTGAAGTCGATGACCTCGTTGCCCAAGTTGAACTTCTGAAAAATAAACTTCATGGGCGTCTTGTGGGGGTCGACGCCTTCCATGGTTTTGGGGTCGTTTTCGTCAAAGTTGGCGATGTAGACCAGGAATTTCTTGAAGCGTCGTTTCTCAAACATCCCCATCAGACCTTGACAGATTGGCAGAGACAGCTGAGGCATGAACAGCTACAGCTGGTGATGATGCGGTTGTCGCTCCACGGTGACATACTGGACATCAGGGCCTCGGACTCCGTGGAGGGGACTTTGTGGATTTTGCCGGCCTTGTACACATAGCTGCCCTCAATCACTTTGAAATCCAGGTAGCGGGTCACCTGGGTGATCAGCAGCATGCGGACCAGTTGACCTGAGAAAAGTAAGCATCACTCAGGCTATGTAAATACAATGTCAGATAGATACATTGTCAATGAAAAGGACCGCTTTTTGGGAGTCTATCATGACAAGCAGCCTTGGCATTTTAAGTCAATGTGTTTAAAATGGAATCAAATTGCAAAGAATTCGATGTTGTGTGTGTGTGTGTGTGTGTGTCTGTGCGTGTATATATATATCTATATATATATAGATATATATATATATGCATTTCAGTCTTTATGCTGCTACCTAGAGGTTACAGTGTTCCCTTACATACTCGTAAATATTTGTTTTTTAAACCTACCCTCTGTTATTTGCTATTTTCATCCTCTAGCCCTGCATAATTATAAAGTATTGTTTTGTGCCATTTTGTTGCCAATGAACTACATTGAAATGAGGTGAGGAGCCTCATTTAAAGAAAAACAGCGCTTTGCCACCATTTTGTGACAAATACAACAAATTGTAAATCTAAATTATTCGTGGCAGGGCTCTGTCCCTAGCCAACACTGTATTTGACAATCCAACGTCCAAAGAAATATGCAGTGCAGGAAGGTTTACCATTGGCCATCAGGAATTTAGGAACCAGGTCCACGTTCCAATCGCGACCTTTTCCCATGGACTCCGGTGGTTTGCCGGGAAGGTTGAAGCGTGCGTAGAGCTGGAAAGACAGAACCAAAAGCAGTTCAATCTGTTAATCTTGATGTCGCAAAAAAAAAAAAAAAAAAAAAGTGGGGTGGGGCTTACATCCTCCAAAGGTGTGATGGAGGCGCTCTCAGCTCCGTAGTAAGAGTTGCGGTCCATGTGCAGC
This sequence comes from Filicampus tigris, assembly GCF_054856515.1. NCBI lineage: Eukaryota > Metazoa > Chordata > Actinopteri > Syngnathiformes > Syngnathidae > Filicampus > Filicampus tigris. The sequence continues at coordinate 3,119,841 of NC_141238.1, read as the reverse complement.
ACCTTCTTCCCCTTCACCGACATGATTCCAGATAAGATGCATTCCTGTTGGAAGCAAAAAAACAATGACATGACTAACGATAACATCTGTACAATATATTGCAAGTCGGTTAGTTGTACAGGGGACTCTCACTGTACGGCAGAGTACTGCTTCTATGATGGTGAGGTAACCCAAAATTGTCGTAAAGTCGCCAAACTCAATCACTAACATAGGCTAACGCTGTAGGAAAATGTGAATTACAGTAGCCTGGAAGTTCCTGAGCATGTTGGGTATTTTTTTTTTTAGTATTTGAATATTTCCAGACTCATCTTTTCCTAATTATCCCATCAATTAATCAGATCAAAAACGAATTTTGCATTATTAAATACAAAAATACATGCATTTGAGGTGCAGGTATTATTTCTGTCCACTTAAGGTTGTCGCCACCATGCAATGTTGTACTGTATCGTGGCTGTTCAGTGAAAAACACTAATGTCCATTTTTTTTCATTTTCAAATTTTCTTATGTGAATGGGTTTTCTGCGTTCCAGACATCACATTAACGTGAACATTAAAAACATCTCCAAAATTGGACATACGTCTTTTTCCACAGGACAGCGACGATATGTGAATTTGAGTGTGCATGACTTTAAAAGGCGGGCCGTGGTGAGAGACGTGGGTGCCAGCAAATGAGAGTGTAGAGTCGGTCTCCACATGGTGACGAAAGCCATCCTCTGCACTGACCCCACTATCGAGGGTGGCTAAGTGAGCGGTAGCTACCTTGCATGACAGGACAGCCCACCATAAACTAATTTCAGTAAAACTCTGGAAAACAGGACGACAAGTGTTCTGTAATTCTCAATCCCTGGGGTATTTTGACAGAAGCATGTCACAGACATCAGGGGGGAAAAGTATACTTTTTCCTTGATTACTAAACAAAACAAGTGTTTCCCCTTGATGCCATTTTGATAAGAGTAGGATAATCTGCCATGAATGTAACTTCAGTGGAAACATTAACACCACAGGTAAGATTCCGTTTCACACATTAGAGCAATCAACCAACAGCAAACTGGGCTGCTCTCCCAATAAAAAGCACATGACACCATGACACCATGTAACTTTGCTCTATGACCTACGCACGTCCCTTTGAATTTACTTCAGTTATGTCACTGTCACTTGCTTGACATCAATATAAACCGAGCCACACCTGATGCATTGTAGTGAGAGAGGAAGCGCCGCATGCTTTCACTTCCTTTCCGTAAAATTTTGTGCATGCTTAGGAAGGCAAAAACTCACAGAGTACTTCCTGACTCCTAGTAGCAAGCAGCATGTTTGAGTGTCATTTCAAATGATACCTTGTGATGTGCCCCCCCCCCCCCCCCCCCCAGCATCCCAGATTATTCAATGTGTTATTCAGTGCATGTTCAATAAACTCTCTTGTTGCACACAAATGGAACTACAATTGTTCTCAGGCTGCAAACATCCGCGTTGCAATTGGCTCTTATGGGGCTCGTCTTCAGGTGGAATTCTTCAGAAACGGCGGCTTTGCAACTGAAAGCTGCCCCCTCAAGACCGCTCCAGTCCCACAGTCATCACGGGATTAGCCCTGTCATGCGTCAGACATTAACAGCGGAACCAAGCTACTTCATTTGTAAATGATAGCATACTGTTACCGTAGGGCGAATAAGTGTCCGACATGACTGCTCTATTTAGAACTACAGTAGGTTTCAACCCTTTGCACAGATACTGACTCATGTTTCTCCAACTACGGGAAACAAATGCTTCAGATTAAGAACCGGTCCATTAGTGCACCCATTTACCTTATCATTATTCATTCAGGGCCTATTAAACAGTGCAGGGTTAAATAAAAACAGCAAGTTTTGGCGTTACATTCTAGTCTATTGGCTGTCATTTATCAACTTGAATAAAGTTGTCGTCTTGGACTTGCCCATTGGACTCATTGAAATCAAAATATTTTCAATGGACTCAAAATATTTGTATCTACTTGACCGAGTCCAACTATGTTTTTATTCCTGAAAATTAACGTCCTCCGAGCGCCAAAGCATGCAGCCTTTTTCTTTCGGTCATGTCAGCCAACAGGAGCGTTATAAAATGTCGTTTCACCAACCATCTAGAATTGCCGCTAGCCACAACGTTTTAAAAACAAAAACCAAAAAAAACAAAGATGAAGCAACCTGCAGATTCTGTAAGAAGACTATTTTGGACACAAACGGCACCACATTAAACTTTGTTTGACACTTGCAGAGTGTTGTTGTTGTCTATCTGCACACATGATCAATGAAACAAAAGATTCCATACCATCTAAGAAGAGTGTTGAGCAAAATGAAATTTATCTAATTCTGTAGTCATGAAAATAGTATTTTTCTGCATTACGGTTTATTCATCTCGATTTGGACTCGGAACTTTGTGACTCGAACTTGACTACAGCCTTGTTGTTTCCTATTGATTATGCTGCTTGAACAGTGACAGCACGTTTAGATAAAACAGCAAATGTTGTAGCTATAATCTTCTATTCTATTTTAATGGCAGTCACTTAACAATTTAAATGAAATGACACCAGAAAGGTAAAACACATGTCGTAATACCATACAGTGAACAATTAACCTTGAAATTTCACATACCTGCTTCCTGTTGAGTATACTGCTTGTATAGCGACTATACGTATACGATAAGTTACCTACTATGACGTTGCCTGACATTTATCAACTTGAACTAAATGTCAACCAAAAAACTACTTGACACCCTAAAACAATTCGTCATTCGAGACCACTTTAACTTGAGATTGCACTTTCCTGCTTCCTCTTGAGTACTGCTCAGTGGCTACAAGTTTGAAAACAACCGCCGAGTTTTGTGGTTATATTCCATTTTATTGGCTGTCATTCATTACTTAATTAGAACAAACGATCACCAGGAAGACAAGTTACATCAACAGGGCACAAGTTCAACAGGACATTTAGACGTCGTTTTTAACAGTCGTAGTTACCTTAAATTAGATGGGCTAATGTTAGCGCACCAATAATCTACGATTAATCTTCTCTCGACTAAGTGATCTGCCGGTGCCAGCACTACACTGCCAACTCACCGGTTTGTTGCTACTCTTTCTAGTCGTGCACGCCTTGCAGCAACGACTTAACTTAAAATGAGCACTTTTAATCGGACGTTTGTAAGAGGAAATTGGTGGCGGTTGAGTTAGCCAGCTTCTCATGTTAAGCTAGTCACTTAGCCGAAGCTAATTAGGCCCAGTTAGCCTTAAGAGCTAACCACTGGGTTAACAGGTTGCAAAGCGCTTCCAAAGCGAGGCGAGCGGACTCGTTCAAGAATTTCCTCACCGTCAGCCCGGTGCCGAGGACGATTACGTCGTATTCGTCATTCATTTCGAATAAGCCTTTGGGTTCTGGTGGCGAAGCTCCTTGTCAGGGAAAAGAAGAAAATGGAGATCCGGCTGGGTTGAGTGGGAAGGGGGGCTCAGGCGGCGTCAGGAGACAGCAGGGTGGGGCGTGGTCTGTGCCTGTCATTCACTTGATGACGACAAGTTAGCAAAGTTAGCTCACGTTATTTACGTCATTAGTCTGGTTCTCGGCCATTGTTTCAACGTCGCGTTGGTTAAAATTACAAACTCAGCCTTTATTTTGACTTGTAGCTGATTCCAATATTTGGCAGAAAATATTTAGACAACAGATTAATCGGCCGATTAATTAAAACTATATATATACTTGATAGGAATCTTTTAATTCCAGGCACTACAAGTGTAAAGGATTAAAAGTTCTGTGAAATGTGGTTTTAGCTACTTGAGATGGAAAAAAGAAGAAAAACATTGATGTTTCTTCCTTTATTATATTAGAATTATAATGCCCTCTATCTGATTAACTGCAGTCAAAGACATGCATTATGTCAGATTTTTGGGCAAGCTGCTCTCCAGTAGTGCCAGATGCATCTTGGGAATCTTCGAGCCCGAGCTGCAGTAACGTCCTGGCGGCTTGCGCGTGCTGTCCGATGGAAGCCATATGGAGAGCTTGCGGGAGACAAAATAAATAAATAAATAAACAAACAAACATATAAATGGATAAATAAATAGTACAGACACTGAAGTACAAAGAAAAGTTGGCCAAACTATAAAGAAGCAAGGTTTCAAGGGGGGTTAGGGTTAGGGTTAGGGTTAGGAAGTCATTGCAATTAGCAATATATTTTCCATATCGCATTGCACTGAGCAGGAGGAGTCTGATCATGGGCAGCACGGTAGCCTAGTGGCTGGAATGTCTGTCACATATTTCTGATGTCTTGGAGTCAGATCTCACGCTGGCCTTCCTGTGTGCAATTGGATGGATATGGGGATGGAGTCTGATAACCAGTTTACCTGTTCTGCCCTTTTTGTCCCGAGCGTGAAGATCTGCTCCCAAATCTTGCAGCGTCTTTATAGTGGAAACGTGGCCTTCCTAAACACGTGCAGAAACACACACACGGTGCAGTATTATAATATTTACTGTCACTCCTGGCGTAATCATTATGTACTCACATGGATGAGAGCAATCATTTCATGAATTAAATAAAATATAATGAATAGAATGAATGAAGATCCCTTATTGAAGTGGACGTATCATAGACAATGGACTTTTTAATTGTCTGTGTACACATAGTTCAGCTAAATAAATCTTTCATAACCTGACTCTTTCTGAAAATGTGCCTGTAAATGAGTTTTTTTTAATTTTGCAGAACCGTGAAGTCACAGTATGTCTAATTTGCATAATAACCGCCCCCAAACACAACACTTCTCCAACCATGACTTGGAAGCTAGGCTGGGTAAAGATTCAGAGCCATTTTCATCGGTTGGATGACAATGTCTAAAAGTTAAAAGATAATCTGCTCTGCAATGGATTTTGGTGAATGTACACATTAGTATTAGCTTCTGATAAACAGCACATACAGTACCAAACTGCTAGGCGATGGTGCCGACACGTGGAGGTGGGATTTTTGTGTCTGGCAATGTGTCCGTTGCCGGCGCCTCATGTACAAATCCTCTACACCAGTGATACTCAAACCCTGGTACGTAGGCGTATGTGAAAGTACCACAGACTAAGTCAAGTTCAGTTGTATTTAACTTTGGGGTTTAATTTAAGAGCCGACGAATTATGAATGTGAACGTAACTATAATCCTACCTTGGCAGCGTAATGCAAGGAGGTGAGCTGCAAGCCAGTGGCCCTCTGGTTGACGTCAATATGGAGCTCCCCTACGAGAAACCGCAGCGCCTCGTCCTGACCAGTGACGGCCACCTGGTGCACTGGCTGAACCCCAAGCATGTCAGCTGCAGTTGGAGATGCCTATAGTGTAGTACATACGCGCATACAAATTGGCTCAAATAGAAATATGTGATTTATATGCCAAACATTACATGTCAACTAGCAACTACCTAGCAAAGATTCTACCTGGTGTTTCCCCAAAAGAAGCTTGGCCAATGAGATGTGTCCGTTCCTCACCGCATCCATGAAAGGCGTGACCCCGCAGCTGTCTTTGTCATCTGGGGTGTAGTCGCATCTGGACAACACATTAACCTCGAAATGACACTTCATTTCAAGGCAGTGAATCTTGCCAGCAAAAAGCAGCACTCTCTTTGAGTCATGTTAAATTAGACTTGAACTGCATCCTAAATCGTGGCACTAGCCTATGTTAAATTAGCCAACGTCTATACATTTATACAACCTTGCACGTGTTGGTGTGGTACATTAGTACATTCTGTTTTTGCAGTACACACATTGTGTTTTTTAATTAAGTGTGAAATGATCCCAAACTTAGGGCATTCCATGTCTCTTATGCACTCTTTCCTTGCGTTAACTTACTTCTACATGAGTGTGCACTAACATTAGTCGGTCCTGAAAAAGGATCACTGCAAAGATTGGAGGCGGATATTTTGCTTGGCTTTTTAGCCTAATTAAAGATGATTTGATGTTACAGTATTACGATCTTGGATTGTGCTCAGCTTACCTCTCAAGCAAGATGCCAACAACCTCTTCACAGCCATGCATAGCTAGACAACAAGCAAACAAATCAGATCATGAAATACATACAGGTATGTAATGTGCACCCGATTAGAGACATGAGAACAGCTCACCCGCCGTGTGCAGAGGTGTCCTGCGCGTCTTACTTTCACTTCTCCACACATCCGGAGCGACGTCGAGAAGGTAGCGGACCACCAGGGGATCGCCTTCCCTGCAGGCGATGTGGAAGGCATTCCAGCCATCTTTGTTTCTCAGGTGCGGGTCCGCGGAGCGCTCCATCAGCTCTCGGATCACGTCCAGGTTCCTGCGAGTGCAGGCCATCATCAAAGGGGTCCTGGCAGGGAGAATTGTGTACGAAAAGTGCAGGGATGAGTTTTTCCACCTAAAGACACTACTTAGAAATTAGGATCCTTCCAAACTTATCTATTCCCATAAAAAGAAGAAAGAAAACACTCTGCAGCGCTGTACTTTATGAGAATATACAGTAACTACATAAGTAAATAGAATGTAAAGAATGAAACCGTTTGTGCATCATAATTCAATGGACATTGTGGTAACTTATTTACTTGTCCCTGTTAAGTTAATAAATGTTTTACAATAGTTGACGTTTTCCATAAAGTGTGTTTAAACTCCCTGATTCTGTGTAGTCATGTGTCACGTGGGTATTGTCTATCCCTAACCCTTGTCAACTTTTTTTTACTACTACAGGAGCTCAGTCTTAATCGATATATCCATTGAGCCATTATCCAAAGCGCTTATCCCCACAATACAAACCATGTTTTTAAAAGGCAGGGAAAAAATGTCTCCTTCGAGCCGGATTCGAACCAGCGACCTAAGGATTTCAGCATCTGCCTCTACAGTCCTCCGCTCTACCAACTGAGCTATCGAAGGGAGCTGACATTGCTGTGTTACACTACACATTTCATACATCATAGGTGTAAGAGGCACGGAAAAAGCACATTTTCGGTGTACAACTGTGAACGTCTCACCAATCCGCCTTCTTTAAACTGTCCACTTGTGCTCCCTCCTGCAGCAAATAGCTGACACATGCTAGGTGGCCCATGGAAGCAGCTTCGTGCAGCGGCCGCTTGTAGTCGTTGTTATAAACCTCAACATCGGTGCCGACTTCTTTTATGAGAAAGTCTAAAATGTCCAAGTGTCCGTGTCGGGCGGCGTAGTGTAGAAGAGTATCTCCGGACCGGCCATAGTGTTTGTCTCCGGCAGCCTCCATTAGTCCGCATGTCTTCATGTGTTTTTTCAGAGAGCTAAACTGTCCATCCTGGGTTAGTTTCACCAGTACTTTCAGACCGTCTTCGTCCATGCTGTCAACAACCTCTCAAGAATATCTAAGAGGAAAACAAGAGTACTTTTAACAACATGAAGACATTTTGTTATGCTCCACGACGGCAATCTTGACATATAGGGGCAAGTGTTGTTGTTGCTAGTGATGTTGGCCAACCGACAGACTGTTGAAACATCAATTCCAGTGACCAGGTTAGGGTTATTTCTGGGGTTTGTATTAATATGTTAGTAATAATTTTAATACTTTACTGGCAAATGCAGTCAAACATTTAAGAGGATCAATCGTTTTACGGATAAACGTAAACCGGACATTCAACGCAGGAACAGCAGCATTAAGAATCGATGGATTGTGGGTAATGTAGTTGTGTTGGAACTGACTCCGGGATCCCCTACCCGCCCCTTTTTATTCAGTGCGTGAATGCAGAGGGCATATTTATGGGATGATATTTGTGGTTATCGAACTTTTAACACCAAGTACCACCTGAAAGAAATACTTAGCGCTCCAACAATCTCCAAAAAGGACTTTAAAATGGCATTAAAAATAAAGTATAGGCCTTAAAGTGTTCATCAAAAGTGTTTATTATTGCAATTAAGCCATTGTGACATACGCACAGTTTAAACATTAACATTGGGAAAGAATGGACATTTCGTAAGTAATAATTCAGTTAAAATGCATTGCCCCTAAGTTACATAAAATGCACTTAAATGTTTTAAACCAAACAGTTCTTAAATATTACATGCACATAACTTTAAAGCCAGCTGAACCAAAAATGTGCTTGAAAAATAAAAAACGTAATGAATTGGAAAAAAAAAGTTTAAACAGGAATGTATGGTGTAAATGTTGTTTTTTGTACCACTAGAAACAGCCCAAAGGGTACTTGTGCCACATTTCCAGACTTAATTAATGTAACGCTACAACGTTTTTTTGCCTAAAACTGTGACTGTGTTTCATGGTATTAACACAAAAACTGCATCAATCTTTGAAGAGAACAACAATTCATTTAAGCGAGGACAGCTAATCCTGCTTCTGGCAAAAGGGGAAGCGAATAATGACAATCTTGGCGAATGAGTGCGACCAGCTCCATCGAGGGGGAGAAAGAGGGAGGAATGATAAAGAAAGTGGGACGGTTAGTGGGACTGGGCAGTTTCATTCCTCGACATGGACTTTGAGCACCATGCAGGCCTGCTTTCCTTCAGGCAAGTACCCATAAACATGCTTGAATATGCTATTTTATATTGTAGTATGTTATAATTATATTTCAGTGACAGCAAGGGAACATAATGTGCTACTTCAGTTAGATGAAAGAAAAAGTCAATAAATATTTAGCTTGAGTCTAGTTAATACACATAAATACATTATGTATTGTGCACGTGTATACTGTTTGTGATGCATTATTTATTTTTTTATGCAACGTCGAATTGTGTGTTTTGGGGAAATTCTTGTTTACATTAGCTTGCATGTTTTCATATAAAATTCTCATGTCTACGCAATCATTGATAGAATGCATTGTAAATACAATCTCAATGTATTTTTTGTGTATAGAAAGCTTTTTAGTAAGCTATAGTTTAAAATGTGTAGTGTAATTTTCCTTACTGGAAAAGGTGTACAGAACAGAGTCTAGTTTATGTTAGTTTAATTGTTGAATATGATTTAGATAATGGAGATTATGTGTGGCTTTAGTGATCTACACATGTAAATTAGGGGGGAAACAATGCACGAATATATTCCAAGAGTAATTGTGCCATTGCCGGCTGGTTCTGGAAGCTTTCTGAAGGGAGTGTTTCAGAACGTAACCAGTTCCAGATGTTTTTGGCAGCTTTAAACAATGACAAACAAACCAGATACACAAGCGTGTGTGTCCTGCTGAGTGTTAGGGTTTCATTTGACTCTGCAAAATTCTGATAACAAGACTTTAAAGAAAATAATGAAATGAAACGTGGTCATCAATTGAATCTGACGTGATAAAGTAGGATTACAAGAGTTTGTGTGTTTTATTTGTTTCCTGTTGCAAGGAAGTGGTAGAGCCCTCTAGAAAAGAAAAAACATCTGGCTTTGGTTTTCCCTACCAACCAGCTGACCCCTCCTCTGACACTCCTAATGTCAACACTTTCCCCCATTTAATACACACCACACATCTTTATTAGATAGATAGATAGATAGATAGATAGATAGATAGATAGATAGATAGATAGATAGATAGATAGATAGATAGATAGATAGATAGATAGATAGATAGATAGATGGATCACTTTGTGTTTTTTCTCTTTTACAGATTTTTGCACATGACCTAGAACACAACCATGAACTATGGCTCTTCTGAGAAAAAGTGAGAATGAAATATCTTGTAATATTTTGTGAAAATAAGAACATTTGGCCAGCAACAGAAAAAAAACACTTCAACAATTAGCATTCATATCGTAGTTATACCATGAAATGGGAAGTGTGGTAGCAGGCTAGTTTGTTGACTAGTGAGTACAAGTATACAATGTAATTCCCGATACTAAGAGAATGTAATGAAGGAATGATAAGATTACCCTGACTTATTACTCGCATATACAAACAGTATAATACAATAAACTGTGTTGGGTCAGAAGCAATCACACATTCAACTAAGCGGCGAGTGAATCTGCTTGCTTGCTTGCTTGCTTCAAGCTGTCTTTTGTCACTCCCAGCTGAAGTTTGCAGTAAAACTGACACATAAAACAAAAGAGACATTGTATGCAACATTGTATATTTGAGGACCAAAATGTTCAACCCAAGAATACAGTAAAAAAACATTTTAGCAGTCAAAAACATTCAGCCCTCTATTAGAAAGAGGGAATAAAAACAGCAAAAGACTACTACAACTCAATTATATTTGGGTTTAATTAGAGACACTTTCAATTTTGATAGGTGTGTGCTGGCTCCCATTTAACATGAGTTTGAATGTGATTAGTTAATTTTAAACACAGCTACATCCCCAGTTAGAAGAGGGCGTGCACACTTATTTAACCACATTATTTCCATAGTGTATTTTGACTTACCCTCTTAAAAAGATTTCCTTTTTTTCTTGTGGATTGACCAAGTTATAGGTGTAGACAAAAGCTTTGAAATGACTTTTTTTTCCGACAACACAAAACCTGGTATTTGAACAGGGCTGTGTAAACCTTTTATGTCCTCTGTATATGGACATAAAAGTGGCAAACAGTTGTCATCCCTGTGCCAGTCAATCAGGTCCTGGTGCTGCTGCTGGTGCTGATGCTGTACTTGCTCCTACACAGCTCGCTACTCCGTGCCTCCAGTCGACGCAAAATTTCAGGTAAATGAACATTTTTACCTTTTTTTTTTTTTTCAAACAAAATTTTATTGAGAAATAACTGCGCCTTCTCTCAAGGTCACTGGAAGAAACTCGGTGGTAGCGTGGCGAAAGAAATGGATCGTGTAATCCCCGTCGTCATCTGCGCGTCAGAGGAGCGGATGGGCGCAACCATGGCAACCATCAATAGCATCCGGAGCAACACGGATGCTAATGTGCTCTTCTATATTGTTACGCTACGAGACGCTGTTACACTGACCAGGTTTGACCTTGTTATCAATGTAGGATTGTCTGAGACGTTCTCTATTGTGAAATGTATAACATTTGAAACGTTTTCCCGAAGAACTCTATATTTTCATATATCGTACAAATCAAATAATTGCCACTCTCCTTTCAGACGTTACATAGAGGAAACCCATCTAAAAGGCATCAAATATAAGATCTTGGAGTTTAATCCAATGGTTCTGAAGGGGAAAGTGAAGCCTGACTCCTCCAGACCGGATCTATTGCATCCAGTAAGGTTGTTAAAAAAATAAAAATAAATAATACGTGCAGTGGCACTGAAATAAAACATGTTGACTCCTTCGTTTTGCAGCTCAACTTTGTGCGCTTTTACCTACCACTGCTTGAGATGAACCACGAGAGGGTCATATACTTAGACGATGACGTCATTCTACAGGGTACATTATACAAGAGGGACTCAGTTCATGTAACACACTCATGTTCATTGAATCCTTTTATTACTTCCCTGCACAGGTGACATTCAGGAGCTGTTTGAAATCAAGCTAAAGCCGCAACACGCCGCTGCTTTCGCCACCGACTGTGACCTGCCCTCCACTCACGAGATGGTGCGCAGCGTTGGCATGCAGGTGGGCTTTGTCAATGATGTATGTAAAGTGCTTTGTTACAGCTGTAGCTGTTGTGAAATGCACTATTCAAATAAAATTGTATCGTATTGTATAATGCATGGCGAAATGCGCATGGATTTCTGCAAATGAAGCATAACGACCTTCCCTGTAAGCGTATCCCCCTGTAGACAACCTACATGGGCTTCCTGGACTACAGAAAACAAGAAGTCAAAGACCTCGGCATCAATCCCAATGACTGCTCCTTCAACCCTGGCGTGTTTGTGGCGGATATACGCGAATGGAAAAAGCAGAAGATCACCAAACAGCTCCAGAAGTGCATGGAGGACAATGTCAAGTATGATTACATGTCTTCGTTTGCCATTATTGTAAGACCTGCTGTCAAAATTGAAGCCAAGTGGAATGATGCGTGATTCCTCCCAGCCAAGCAGTAAGGAGAGATCGTTAGTCACAAACTGATACGTTTCATATGCAATCCTTTTTTCGATCAATCTCTGCCAGTGTTTACATTTTCAAATGATTACTTCTTTCCCATTCCCAAGATGTGCCACCAACTGGCTCACGAGGCTCTCATCCTGTTTATCGAGATAAATGTCATTTTTAGTCAACTACAGTATAAAGCCTCAACTTGATAATAATGATTTGATCATGTTCTCTCTGCTTCGAATCAGGCTAAACATCTACAGCAGTGCTATGGCAGGCGGTGTGGCCACTCCACCGATGCTCATTGTTTTTCATGACAAATACACCACGTTGGATCCAATCTGGAACGTCAGACATCTTGGTAAGTATCATCCACTCGATTGATGAATGAAGGACACGAAAAAGACTTTTGTGTGTGTGTTTAGGTTGGAGTCCAGATGCTGGCTATCCTGAGAGCTTTGTGCAGAAGGCACAGCTGCTGCACTGGAACGGCCCATTCAAACCGTGGGGCTACCCTGCTGTTCACATGGAACGCTGGGAGAAATGGTTTGTCCCAGATCCGTCCGGGAAGTTCTCCTTGATGAGGCCGTAGAGCCATAATTAACGAGGACTGGGAAACATACCATTTCCGAGAAGTCTAGTGCTACATTTGTTCACATTATTATACTATGTAACTATAACTATATTATATATAATACTAGTATACCATTTGTATAGAATGTTTATTAAATATGAGTATTTCTATTTGAGTACATTGTATTTCTACTGCTGTAACACCTGAATTTCCCTTCTGGGGATCAATAAAGAAGGTCTAATGTTGTATTTTTATCTCCCAGGGTCATTTCACAAAGTAAATACAAAACATAAGTAAGATAAATTATTTCTTTTAATAAAGTACAATATCCATCCATCCACCCATGATCCAAAGCGCTCATTCTCACGCAGGGCGCGGACGTGCTGGAGCCTCTCCCAGCCGTCTTCGGGCACTAGGGTACAGCATGAACTGGTTGCCAGCCAATACCAGGGCTCACATAGACAATCAATCGGGAGCGCGGATTTGAACCCTGGACCTCTGTACTGTGAGGCGGACGTGCTAAACAGTCATCCACCCAATACTATAATACAAAATAAAATCTGTATACTTTTGCCAGTTCCATACCATCTTATTAATATGATCACAGTGCTGCTCAATGGACTCAAAAAGCACACAAGACGTCATTCACGCTCATCACAATGACATATTTCTGTTTGTTTATAATGATTTATGATTTCGCAAATGCCTTAATGTTGGCTACTCTCCATTTGACAGTTTGCAACTGCACCCAATTAGCCTGAAGGAAATCCACCTGTATTCAAATGCCAAAGGACTTACTGTCAACAGATGAGATCATAGTTTTCATGAGGTCATCTTGAGAACACAATAGTCAACAACAAATCAAAGGGTTTTTTTGTGCAGAATCTGATGATAAAAAAAAAAAAAACATTACCAACAGCAGTTTGGTACAAAATACTGCTAAGATATAATACGTTGCCTTTAAGGGTAAATTTACTGGCCCCTCAAAGTAGCTCAACACTCAACCATTAATTTCTAAAAAGCTTGCAACAAAAGTGAGTACACGCCTAAGTAAAAATGTCCATATTGGACCCAATTAGCAATTTTTCCTCCCCTGTTCCTATGTACTAGATAAAAATGAATTGATCATGCGTTTTTTTAACTAATGGAGTCATAGCCAAAAACAGGTTGACTAAAGAGGACACTAGAGTGAGTATAGGGCTGGTTGAGCTCCTGAAGGTAGACCATGACGACAGGAGCAACAGGCTTTTTGGACAATCTGGAAAGGGGCCGGCTACGTGGTGGTTGTCATCTTTCAGCTGCACCAAATTCCCCCTAAAGGCACTACCAGAGTTACAACATCCACCTGCATTCAAATCTCAAAGGACTACTGTTCAAGGATGAGGTCATATTTTTTATTTGGTTAGGCTAGGAACACAAACGTCAACAATGTTAAAAATGTTCTTGTATTGCTAAGAGTACCATCTTTCTACAACCAGCAGAGGATGCTCCCACTTCTTAAATTGAAATGTGATTGTTCTCCTACAATACATTACCTCAAGTTTGTGCAGACTCCAATTTAACATGACTTTAAATGTGACTGGTTAATTCAGAACACACACAGTTATAAGAGGGTGAGCACACTTGTGCATTCACATTCCCTGATGGGTTATTTCGACTTCCCTCTCAAAATGTGTTTTTGTCCAATTCGTATAGGTCACATTATGGTTGAAAAAGCTTGTTTGTATCACACAAAAAAAGCCACTGTATAGACTTCTTGTATGTACACCCACATTCCCACCTATAGACAATTTAGTCATCATTGAAGCTCAATTTAGTCATCATTGAAGCTAACATGTTTTATTTTGGGGATGAAACAGGAGTGTCTGGTGGAAAGCCTTGCAATTACGGAACATGCTGACAGATTCAAGCCCAAAACCTCTAAACTGACATACTAACTAGCCCATTTTTTATGTTGAATCTAACTTTCATACATGCAATCTGGATGAGAGCAGTCACAAATGCCAATGGGAATCATTCATCCTTAGCGTCCCATCAAAAAATCCGGATGAATGAACACACAGGCCAGGAGTTGAGACTGTCTAACCACCAGCGGGGGTCATGGTGCTGGGTGAGTCTGATTGTCTTCAGTGTGCAGTAAATGGTCTAAATTAAAATACAATTGAAATTTGCAACATTAAACCCCAAAATGTTATTGTATTATACTAAATGAGATCAGTCATCATTCTTGGTCAAGGGAGCCTTAAGAGTTGGCTCAAACATGTCACAACCTTGGCAACCTTTGCTGGAGAAGGATTTGGTCTAGTCCATTACTGGAACTCCGCTTGATAGTATCAATAAGTCGTATGAATACATTTGTTTCTACTTGACACTACCAAGAGCAACATTATTCTAGCCTAGACGATAGAAATTCCTGTTACCACTATCTGAACGAGGCACATGCTTTAGCTTAACAGCTCAAGCGACATGGGCAAGTCCATGACAGGAGTAATTTCATCTAACCGAGTTCCCCAAAGATGCATTTATTGGCTAACTGTAAACCATTTAGATTTTTAGAAATGGGAAGACTGGTCACCAAGGAGAATAATTACATTTTTGATGTGGAATCTCCCACTGAGAAATATAAGTAACAAATCCGCCAAGGCCTGTGGGTTGAGGCCCCGTTGACTTAACGCTGTCTTGGTGTTTGTGTGTAGAGAGGTTAGAAAAGAGTATCCCAACTCCACCCCTCTTGGAATCTGATGTTTATTCAACTTTCCGCGCAAATCTTTGGACTGCTGGACGGACGTCATTGTGATGTCATGTTCAGGTTGTTGTTAAAGCTCAGGTTGTTATGAAGTGGACAGATGTACAACTCTAGTGTACACTTTAAAAGAACCAATCAAGGACGTCACCACAACGTCAACTTACGGTTGTTGTGGAGGCGACTGATGCGCATGCAAAACTGGTATGCGGTAAATGTTGGCATGTTGATACAATCAATTGATTCATTTGTTAAATTCTAACAACTGTCTTGGCTTTCGGGGAAAATAAGAAAAAAATACATCACACTCCTCAGAAAACAGGTTTTGCTCCGACCAATCAGATGACAACAAACTTAAACAAAGTTGCACGGACCATTGCTATATAGTTTTAGTTACATGGACCAGCACCGCTATTTCTGAAGGTCCTAGGAAGATTATGTTGATATGTCGATATATACAGCCTGAAATCTGATTGGACAAATGACAAACCTTAACATCCACATGCTTGCACTAATGCTATAAGATGAGAAAAATAAGACTGTTGGGACTACATCAATAACATTTCATAGGCCAGTATTAGGATTTAGGTAAGTCATTACTTCAGACAGAATTGCTGGCTCTGACCTAGTTACTTGTGAAACTGAGAACTAGTGTGTGCAAACTCCATTTTTGTCATTTTGCAGGAGGGTGAGTCAAAGTTTTATGGCCGCAATAAAATCCAGGGGGATTTATATCTTGGTGATTTACTGTATATGGCAACGAGTACTGCTTTTCTCGATACTTGAGTTTGACCAGCATTCATCATTTCTGTATCATTTCAAATGACAAAAATGGAGTTAGCCCACTTTAGTTCTCAGTGGCTCATTTGTGCTTTCCAGTTTATCATTTTAACTGGAAATGATTATCATATAGCTGTCATTTTGGCATCCATGGCGACATGTAAACTTTCGGGAATGTTAGCGTGAAAAGGCAATTGTTGCTGCACCAACAACATTTGTGTGATATTTGGATTTTCACTGGCCTGAAGGGGAAAAAGATGAGTGCCACCATACAGAGGATGCCAATTTTCCAATCCAGTGAGAGAAATGGGTTGTGGCTTTATGTAAAAGGCCTGTGAGTCTTTTGAATCTGCACTTACGCAGCCCAGCAAAATGTGTGCGTGCGTGTGGAGTGGTCACATTTATCTTTTGTGTTCCCAAGTGTGCGCTGAGCAGATTTCGACTCGTGCACTCAGTTAACCCCAGGCACAAAGTATTTCCAAATCAAACCTGTGTTCAAATCACAAAGGAGCTACTGTTAGAAGGATGAACGCAAGTGTTTTTCATGACGCCATCTAACACAGAAGTCATCTACACAGCCATTTGTGTGTTTATTTAAAGTCAGGACACTCCCTGGACTGGTCGCTAGCCAATCACAGGGATCAATTACCCTACTACTACAATTTAATCTTTCAAATACTGTTTATTTTATTGAATGCACATATTCTTACATTTTACTTGCTTCTTTCTCTTTAAATCTGTAAAATGACAGTGACAATTGTGGAATACACAAATAACATTGAGAATAATTCAAGAGTAATTTCATCTAATCTATTTTATATTTCATAGTATTGTGAAATGCCTGCCTCTGGCCAAAGCAAATATTGTCATATTTTTTATCAGTGAATAGGATCTAACGCACTGTAATGTGATCTTGAAAGTCATGCTATTCGCATTTTATTCAAATCTCTTGGTCATATTGACCAGGTTGGAAAATCTTGATTTCTTTAAACGATCAAAATTGTTAGTTGTGTGTTAGTCTAGCTACTACCTTGGCAAATAGCATGATATGCTAATGCTGACATGCTAATCTGTGCTTGTTAGTAAATGTGCTGACTCAAAGCAAAGCCAAACTGGTAACTTTATCCCAGCGTAACTGAAATAATGGGGGGGGGGGGGGGGGGGAAAATCAAACACCACGGTCCTCCATATCCTCCTCATACTTCTTTGTAAATCACAACCTATTCTGTATAAGACGACACAAATACATGTACAAGTATTTGCATTAGTCTCTCCTCCAAGTACAGTACGTGCACATTCTCTCAGGGATTTTTCAAAGTATCTGTTGTGTAATACGCTGTTTTAAATAACTTGTAAACTCTTTGGCACTGAACTCCTGTTCAAGAATGTTTGACGTTTACACCACAAGTCACTTTTGAACCCAACATTTTTGTTTCAACTTTTAGATCAAAGGTCCGACAGAAATGAAAATATTGAGGGATGAGCATTACACGTTTCGCTTGTTGACCTTTTTTTTCATTTTGTTTCATAGTTTTGTCATCATTTTTAAATGATTAAAGGGTAGTCAACGTAAACATGTTTTTTTTCAAGAATATGTTCGATGCAGGCCCACTAGTTTAAACAAGGCATTATGATGAATATTGCGTTTGTGGAATATGAGTTAAGCAGCAAAGTCCAGCCGTTTTTAGCCATCTCAGGGGGCGGCCATTTTGTCACCTCTGTCAACTGAAAATGACATCACAGTTGCTCAGGGCTCCGGTAATGATCACAGCTCAACTGTTTTCTGAAGCTGAACCATGATGTCTGTGATGTCTTTTTTAGTCAAAAGTGACAAAATGGCATCCCCCTGACATGGTCAAAAACGGGTGGATTAACTCATCCACAAATGCAGTATCAATCAGAATGCCTCGTTTCAACTATTGGGCCTACATAGAACATTGGTTGACTTCCGCTTTAAGATTAGATTGTATTCTTGTAACACAACCAAAAATATGTACATACACGTATCCCAAAAAAGTTTTTACAATGGCAACGTTAATTATTCTCAATATAAGCTATTTCGATGGGAAATTCAAACCGAATTCAAAGTTCGCCCAGCAAACTGTCTTACTATCCCACCGAACAGTTACCATTGACTTGAGCTCAACGATTAGCCCTCACTTTGTAGCGCAGGACCAGGTAAGTGGCCACCCTGATGACCGTGAAGAAAATTCCCAGGACGATGAAATCCACATAGAGCTTTGCGTCCTCCACATCCAGCAAGCGCAGGACTTCCATTGGGTCCTTGAAGGTGCATGGCATTGTCTGACACTCCAGATGCGGACGGTTCATCCCGTAGATGGAGAGGATCACTCCCTCGAAGCCGTACCTGAAAGTGACAAGTGGCATCATTTTGTACCGTCTGAGGCTAGTGGGCTATACATAGACTGACAAACAGGGCGACATTTGAGGTACTTTCACCTCTTTCCATCAAAGTCAAGAAACCTGATCAGACATCTCTGTAAAGATTAGCCTGTCCGATTATCGTGCCGCGTGGGCTGCATGTCATTTTTTCCCCTTCCTGTCTTAAGTGAGGAACACACATGCTGATAATGGGTGACAGGCCAAGTTTGAGAATTTCTCCCACTTCCGATTAAAGTCAGCAAAGGCCCGATTGTTGAATGTCTGATTATTATGACAGATTATCTCGTTTTCCATCTTGAGTCGTTATCAAATTCATTGTTAATACATTCTTAAACTAACAGTGACTTTTAATGTTCACTTGAAATATTTCACATACATAACATTCAACAGAATAAAGGTGAAGGTACCTGACGTAGGAGACGTAAGAGGTCCACTGCAGGTAATCGGGAATGGTGCGGAAATTCACGAAGAATCCAGAGAAGAGGATGATCGGTATGGCCGTGATCGGTCCGACAAAGGTGGCAACCTGTGGGTGGTTATTACAAGACATTTGTAAGAGGGGAACCTTATTTGAGATTAAAGATAAGCCTACCTGCGGTGATGGGGACGCCGCCCCGATGAGCAGCCCCAGGGACTGTGCAACCAGAGCAATGGACGTGGACAAGCAGAGAAAGAGCAGAAAGCGAAGCGCTTCTGCGGGCTGGCCAGTCATCCAGTACGCTATGCTACAGTACAGGATCGGACAGATCATCTGCAAAAGTGGTTGTGCAAACTCACTGTTAGGATTGGGTGTTTTTTTTTTTTGTCCCCCTATACCGCCAGTATCGTAACACAATTATAGAAACCATCAATACTGCAACAAAAATGCCACTTGCATCATCTGGAGCAGTTCTAAATCAATTATCGCACTCACTAGATACACCGTTTATTAAAAGTATTCAGCGTACAGGTCGCTGCAGATATGTTTTGCTAGTCGAAAACAGGTTTTGCTCTCACCAGCCGAATAAGGAAGGATTAAGCAAATGTATTGAACATAACAGTGTAACAGTGAAACAACGGAACTGTTTCAGCAGTGGTTCTTTTGTATACGACTAGAGGGGTGCCCGCATATAACTAGTTGTACTAGTAGCACACTTTTGGGAACCGCTGTTCTCAAAGATAATCAAGATAATCTCCACATGTTTTCAGTCGCATGGTGAGATACTGAAAAAGTCAATCACGTAAGCTTACCTGGAATGGTATGTCTGCACATGTTTTGGCCAAGTAGTAGGCATGTAGGCTGTACCATGAGTTTAAGTGTTCCCTTATAAATACAGCCATTTCCAGAGGAACTGTGGGAGCAAAGGTGAATGATAGTAACTGGTCATTTCCACACGCAACAGCGCAGTCTGTGTACCTCTTACAGGTAAGAACGGTGGGCATCAGGGCGGCGAACATGAGGAACAGCATGGAGAAGAAGAGGAAGCCGGTGTTGTTGAATGCACTTAGGGCGTCGTTTCCGATGTTGAGGTAAAGCAGGCCGATTAGGAGTCCGATCACGATGTGGGAGATCACTCTCAGGTGGGTCAGCATCTTTGCAACGCGTAAAAAATGTTGATTCAAAAACACTGTATGAACCGTTTCGGAAATGTGTTTCATTTACCGCATCTCTGCATATGGAAGTGAGGTTTCTTTTAAAGAGGATGAAGAACTGTTTGAATATACTTGTGGCAAAGTATTGTATCTCAAGAGGTGGCAGTTCCTGCAGAAAGACAACACAATGCATTTGTAGTATACAGCGAACCGTTGTTCATTGCGGGACATAACGTTCCAGACAACGTCCGCCGAACCAAGAACACACTTTTATTCCAAGTCCATACATCATTGGGCTCACTTACGGATTGGTGTTCGCCATTGGAGGAATCCCCGTCATCCCCCATGTTCTTCTTACTCTCCTCGCAGCACTGGCTTCCTTGAGCGGCTTCAAACAACACGGCCTGCATGTCCCCATGCGCTCCCGTCGCCAACTCGATGACTGACGGGATAAGGGATGATGAGGGTCAAGAACATCCGATACACCCGGATGCATTCTTATGAAAATTTGTAATGGAAGGAGATGTTCGGTACTCACTGAAATCAGCCGGATTGTGATACTTCGGGCAATGGAGGTTGAGGTTGGTCAGGTGAGGGATGAGGTGGGCGACTGTGCCCCTGTATATGCATTGGCCTTGACTGAGGATGTACAGCTAATTGAAAAGAACAGGGGTAAACCAACCTTTCTCCAAAAGGGGCACAGTATAGACCAATTTCACCCAACCACTGCTGTCAAGTACATTGGTTGTTATTGTCATTACAACCAAGCTGTATCGTTCAGTTTGGACACATTTCATGAAAAGGCATTAATGGCTTCAAACTAAGGAGAAGTGTAGGGTGGGAAATCAAAAAGCGATTCTTTGTGAGAACCGGTTTCCAGCCATTTCTGACGGAACTGACGGCCTGACGATTACAATTCAGTTTGCTACTAAAAATTATGGACTGATGAATGACGGACGGTACTTTAGCCCCTGACGAATGATGAATGACAAAAAGGAAAGCAAAATTGAGTAAATTGCCCACCTCTGACAACCGGCACTCACCAAGTTGAAGGGTTGACGTCAACTCCAAGTAATTAAAGTCAAGAAATTCTCGCTGTCATAAAAACTTCATGCGGATGAATGACGTTTCTACCATTGTGCTTCTAACGTTTCTACCATTGTGCTTCTAGCGCAACTCCAAGACTAGGTTAATTAATTGGGAAGATATGGTAATATGTCAGTTCTTGGCACAGAATAACCCTGGTGATAGAGATGCAGCCCCAGTCATAATAGTCTCAAAACAACTGCTGTCCCCATAGCCCCGGTCTTGACTCATCTCCGTAGTCTCTTATGTCTGACCGAGACACCAAGATCTCAAGTACTGTATTACAAATCCAATTATTACAAATCCAATCTGCTTTGATAGGTACTGGAATTTACCTTGTCAAACATCTGAAAGAGGTTCCCACTGGGCTGATGAATGGTGCAGATGATTGTCCGGCCTCCATTCGCCAGACACTTCAGGAGGGAGATCACCTGGACGGATGTCGCACTGTCCAAACCACTGACATGTGGTTGGAAGTGAAAAACAAATGCCATTAGGATTAGGCTAACCCTTACCCTTGATTTTCCACCTTGACATAAAGGTAGCAGCAACCTGCCACTGTTTGTAATCAAAACAAAAAGCAGGCTTTGATCTTGAAATAAAATTGAATTGATACGGTGCATCATGGGCCTCGCTGGGCCAAATCGCTGTTCACTACATGAGCGTTTTTGATGGTCCTCTTGGTCTTCACATTGACTATAACACAGGTATATTCTTGTTTATAAAGCACTTCCTGGTCTTCTGCATTCCTACCCTCTGACCTCCATTACTCAAAGGAACTCTGGAATCCATTATCTTTGTTCTCATGCTATTGTTTTACTGCCTATCCCGAGGGTCGGAAATGAACCTGGGTTTGCTGCTCCCTTTTCCTGGAACAATTTACAAAAAGGTTTAAAACTTCAAAAGTTGGGCTCATTGGAGGCTTTTGAGACATTGTTGAATTACTTGGAGGCAGCCACATCTCTTTATAGAAGTTCAGGTATTTGGGGTTTTATGATTTTGATCAAATTCGCAAAGAAGTCATTTTATCAATGATGGCATGTGCAGTTTCACAGTCTCAAGGTTCCCACCATTTTCACCATTTTCCTTGATTTACCGGGTACATCTAATATCCATTTTAGTAGACACTGGCCAAATATGGCCGGCAATTTTGTGTATTTTGTGTCGCAGGAGAATATATAGGAGGAGTTGTAAGGGTTAGGCTTACGCCAAGTGTGACGTCATACCTGATGGGCTCATCAAAGAACATGAGAGGAGGATTGTTGACCAGCTCGAGAGCAATGGCCAGTCTCTTAGACTGGCCACCTGAGAGATTGTTGGTACGCGTTTTAGCGCAGCCCATAAGACCTAAAGCAGTCAGTACCTCGGTCACCTGTGACACAATAATGAGATCATTATCCCTCCATAACAACTGCCATTAAGACAAAAAGGATGCATGAACTCAGGGGGCTTACAATCCTCTTTTTGACTTGCATGGGTTCATCGAGTTTCAGATTGGCAGCCACCTACAATCCCAAGAATATTGCAAGTTATCAAAGAAAATTTGCATTTGTTTCAAATTAAACGAGCTCACCATCATGGCCTCCTTTGTCGAGAGGTGAGGCATCAGTACATCGCTCTGCATGATGTAGCATGACATCTTCTGGAATGTTTCCAAGTCCCTCGGGCGACCATTCACAAGGATTTTGCCCTTCATGCCCGTCTCCCTGCAGTCCAGATTATTGTGCATGGCAAGACTTCATTTTCTTTCTGGGAATTCCTGTACTCCTTTTCCTTTTTTTACCTGTACCCCGCCAGGACGTTCATCATGGTGGACTTCCCAGCTCCTGAGGGTCCCATGATGCCGGTAAGCTCTTTGCTGTTAAATTGTCCATAGAGACTGTTCAAGAGTGTTTTGAAACCTGCTAAAGAAGAACAAGAAACATTTTTTGGTTGGACTGAGCAATTTAGGGATGTTCTGATGAACATGTTGATTGACTTTTTCCATTCGTTAATTCTTGCACCCGCTGTTTAATATGACGAAAATCCCTGCGCCCTGGGTAATATGTTGACCATCTACTGGTGCTGATGTTGGGACAATTTTAATTCTTCTAAAATTGCTCTGAATACGTTGGTGATTGTCAAGGACAATCTCAGGTTATTTTGATGAAGATCTAGTTGTTATTATGGGACCGGTTTTTGGGATAAATCTATTAAATTGATAGGAATTCTTTGGCAATTACAATGGACACTCATTCTCTGATTATAATGGACAATTTAGGGGGCAATTATAATTCCTTACGTTTCTCCTGATTATGGTGACACTTCTTGCTTTCTGATGGACGGACATTCTCTTGTCGTTATGATCAACATCCTCTGGTTATTATCATTGACGGTTTGGCTCATTATTTTATCGATCTGAATTGTTTTTTTGATTAGGATAGGGTCATATTTTGTCACTGTTATTCAAAGCCTGCAGTACCTGCCTTCCTACAACAGGGCCCCTCCCGGATGGTGTAAGACAGATCGCTGAACTCCAAGTTGACAGCAGACTGGCGCGGGAGCTGGGTGAGACGCTGGGTGTCGGTGTTGTCCACTTTCTTCATGTTGGGGAGTGAGAACAGGTTGATCCTGGGCCGCGCCTGGGCTGCTGCTTTTGTTTCCTCCATTTGGACGCTGCAGGCGCCCTGATTCTGCACCTTCTGGAACATGCTAGAGCAGGTACAGAATAAACAAAGTGGTTCATAATCTACTGTTGCCACATTGCAACTCCTTAAAACAGATGGAATTCCATTTATAATATCAACGTCACAATATTAGAATAGTGTATGACCCCATCGACCAATCAAGCCCATGTTCTCTCAATCTATCAAAACAATCACAACCCTTTCTGAATAATTTGTAACCCCACCATACATTTTACAATATCAATGTCACAATATTGGTTGTTGTAATGGTTTATGACCCCATCCACCCATTTTCTAGACCACTTGTCCTGATTAGGTTTGCGGGTAAACTGAAGCCTATCCCAGACCGTGTACACCCTTTGACTGTTCACCAGCCAGTCATGGGGTTTATGACACCCCACACTACATTTGGGATTGCATACACAGTATCCAAAAGGTTTAGGACCCCCCCGCCCATACATTTTACGTTACAAATGTCCAAATTATCATAATTGTTTATGGCCACCATGCACTTTACATTACAAACATCAGAGTGGTTTGAGATGATTTTTTTTTAGGGTTTGTTGTTTTGGGATTCCTTCATGTAGGAGAGAGTAACTTTTTTTGAATAGCTCCCCATTGTGGTGCACACGTTCCTGGAAAGGGTTCAATCTCTTAAGTGCACTGTACATTTTTGTAATTTAGCAATTCTAGTAAGATGTCTTTTCATTTCTGTACTTTATTTGAAATGTTTGTAAATATTGAACTTTTAATGATATAAAGCACATTGACTTGCCTTGTGTATGAAATGTGCCATATAAATTTGCCTGGCTAACAAATGTCGCATTATCAGGAATTGTTTATGACCACCCCAAACATTTTACAACACAAACCCTCACAATATCAAAAGGATTTTTGGGTACACCATTTGCTTTTTACGGTTCTTATCCTGTTCATCGTTTGATAGCTTTATAAATGGTTTGTGAGCCGACTGGGATCGTCTCCAAAGGCTAAACCATAATGATGCAATAAGGCTCAGTGAAAGATCATAACACTCGGCGTCTCGGATGGCTCTCATGTCTTTTTAAGTGATCTTTGTCATTTCTCTTGCCACTGGTCTCCTATTGCATTGTTATTTAATTCCAGCCGTCCTATCCCAGTTGACTTTGGGATGAGAGATAGGGTACATACCCTGGACTGGTTGCCAGCCAATTACAGGTACATAGACAAATCACCACACACTTTCACACCAATGGCCCCATTTAATGTCTTGAATGAACCCAACATGCATGCTTTTGGAATGCATGAGGACGTTTTGGGTACAACCTTGGGATTTGAATTCGAGACCTCTGCTAGGCAGCCGTGCCAACCACTAGTTCAGCGTGCAATTAACCCACACATTCCTTTGTGAAGATTCTTGTCTTGTCTTGTCATCATAACCTTAATCACTAATCTCTTGCTTTCGGTTTACAGAAACACTACGTACTGGTGAAATATGCCATTAAAACAGGACAAAATTACAGTTAAGAGGATTACTCACGGCTATAGTAACCTGTAGTGTGGTTTATGGTGCACGCATAACATAATGCATAATTACGACCTTGAACTCCTGTACATAAGTTTTATCATGTGAATTTATACAAGTTACAACTAAACACATTTGGCACGGACAAACGGAATGTTGTACATACTTGCTTTGCAGTGCTTTGAAAGGAGCAAGTGCGATGTTCTCCCTTTCTTCTCTGGATGGCAGACGAATCCAAAAATCTCCAGTCAACGGGAGCGCCTAAACGCAACACCGTTATCAACAATTCAGATGTCTTACAAAATGCTTAGACCGCATCTAAAACAAATAATAAGTCGCTACTTTTTTTTGTGTGCGTTTCCTATAAATTCGCCCTACCCTCGTCGCGCTACGAAACGGGTCTCCCTTTGATCGTTCAATGCGAGCACCTTTAAAGATTCCAACGAAAGCGCACGTCACCTTGGAATAAAATGTTGTTTGATAGTTGCATCTTTGTTGCGTGTCTGTGACCGCCCATCATCCTTTTAATCCTTTTGATGTGGGAAAGACGAAGATTTAAGGGAACTGGTTTTTTTTAACTTTTTTTTTTTTTCTTGAAAACGTCCAATTCTGGTGCTGAGGGAAAGGAGACGAATTATGCCAGCAAACGCCACACAAATGTTATTTGAATGTATAGCTTTACAACACGTATCCACTTAAGGGTAAAACAAGTATTTCATAGGCTACATATTTTTATTACAGTACGGTGCAATAAGGCCACCATTACTTGTGTTGTTTTGTTAACTCCCATTATAAACCTCCACATAATAATCAAAATGGCACTCATCTGTTCAGAATTAGTGAACCTGGAAGAAGCCTGCTCATATACATAACAATCATAATCGTTTTGTCACTCATGTTAACTTTTGGGCCTTGAAGGAGGACTACTTTTTAGTCAAATGTATGACAAAATGACTTTGTGAGCGAGTGAGTGAGTGAACGAAATCCACACCCATTCAAAAAAATGGATTTACAACATGGGACATTAGTGGGGGTTGTCGATCATAGGGAAAAGTTGGCGTTTTAGGAACATCGTAACTAGTTGTTAGTTGCTGCCATGAGCTACAAAAGTAATAAGAAGAAGAAGAAGAAGAAGAAAATATGAAATAAGATCATAATAGCATAATAAGAAAATATAATAAGAAAAATATATAAATGAATACATAGTACGTATAACATATGTTCATTTATTTTTTACATTACATGCCTATATTAATACATAACATTCAGAGAGAAATTGCAGCCTCCCACTGAAAATATGCCGCGGTCGATACTTGTACTGGTGTTATTGTTGACTAAAGATGCTGTCACTTATTAACTCTTCCAAGTCATACAGCCTTTACCAAACGTGGCTGCAGTCACCTGATGTCTTCTGATCTGACGTTTCATTGACATTCACCCCATTAAGTCATCAGTCAGTGACATCAGTTTGCTACCTGTTATTGACCCACATCAAGGGCACTGCTCTCCCATCCATTCTCATGCAATGGACTATTCCATCTTCATACTTAGCATGGACAAACTTGATTGAAGGAGATGGTACTTTAACACTCAAAGCAGCCTAAATGGCCAATCCTATTAAATGCTGATAAACAATCTTATCCATTTTGGAAAAGCATTGATATGATTCATTTGATGTATAATAATCTTCAGGAAGGATGTTAATGATTTCATCTAGCTCAAGAAATCTGACAACTTTCTCAGATTCACACTGATAAATGATGAACATTAATATTCAAAATGTTTGCAGCATTCCAATGTTGAATTTGTCTTGAGCCCCCAAATGACTAACTACGCCCCTGGGTACAGATACATGAAAAATGTGCTTCAGTACATTAACAAAGTATTGGTATTTACAGATCGTACACTCTACACTTTATGCAGTACAATATAGCTCTTTATTTTACATACCGTAGTAGAGAACATGAACATTTGTACATTTCTACCTTTGTGTCAGGTTTATAAGAACACACAAAAAAAGTCTTTGGTGACATATTAACACATAAATATAACTTAAATACATCCATTTTTATTTAAATAGCTCATCTGAAGGCATCTATTTACACACAGCGTTCACAGTCGACACCGACGCCACTTGGAGTGCACTGACATGTTTAAAATGTTCAAATTTGACATTTACAAACAGGAACTACATTTGTGATAAAGCGTTCACAATCCACATGCTTTCTGTGTGTATTTGCAAAAGAGAGTCCTGTAAAAAGGGGAGTACTGGCGGGCGTACACCAGACGTGACGCAGTCGCCAACGTCACAAAAGTGACCCAAAAAAAAAAAAATCCTCTCACAATGATCTGCGACGCTAATCAAACACATGATAAGAGATAACACAAACGCACACACACACTGCGCAACATCTTCCAGAGATTCACCAAAGGGTTGTCGGTATTCCAAAAGCCATTTTAATAACAATCTATCATGAGACATCGATTAGCTCAATTACATCAGACAGAGTGGCGTGTTTCACCTTAGCAAGCCTTTGAACAGATTAGACTTAAAACTAGTGAACCGGTGAGTATTACCCTGTGTCCCCATGATGCTAAAGACAACCTTGCGAAATATATCCAGATTAAACAGTTTGGGAAAACACAAAAGGGTTATTGGCGCCATACTGATAAGGGGGGTGGGGGGGAAGAATGGCAATTTTGTTGAAATATTAAGAGGATTCAAACGCATATTTGTAGGTAAAAAAGTCGTAATGTTTAACCATAGCATTGTGACAAGAATAATGTGGTTGAAAATGGAGAAGCAGAATTCCTATACTAACAAACGCAAGAGTTTGAGATAAAAAACGTTACAACTTTTTCCAGTAATATTCAGACTTTCTTATGTTCTGAGATTATAGGAATATTATGGGGCGAATACGTCTTGACGGTGACAAATTGTGAGATTATGAGAAGAACATAATGTCACGAGAATAACGTTATGATTTTAACAAGTCAACAAAATCCCTGAACCAACAAATGCAGCATTTTGAGACAAAGAAAACAAAACGTTTTCAAACGTTTTCTGACTTTTTTGTGACAGTGAATGTTTGCAACTTCATTACAGGGCGTCTTTATTCGTTCGATAGCCTTTTTCTTTTTTTTTTTGCTCATAATATAACTCAATTTTCCTTCTCACAGTGGCCCCTAACACCCTCGGTAGAAGAAGGATCAAAGAGGCAACACAAAGAATATGAAAAACCACATACAGTACAGTAAATCCCTCCATTTGTCAAGTATTGCCAGGTGATTTGTGAAACAAACATTATATTTAAATTTGAACCTTATGTGAAAGTGTGTGGCGGGCACATGCCCTGCTCGTATTTGTTTTGAAAGTGTAGACTTTCGAACGAAATCCGTTTGTGCCTCCTGCTTAGGGTCCATGCACTAGTACATTCTTTTTTTGTCACGGGCAAGACAATTCAGTGCACTAGTAGTAGAGCACTGTCGAACGAGTAATGGTTGTCCACTACTAGTGCCACTTTTGGCCTACTTTGACCTATGCCCGCTAGTAGTTTCTTAGTTCTATTAGTGAGGACAAAGAGCACGCTAGCACATTGACCTCAAGTTTTATGGAACACCGTGGTGCATTTGTGTGATGTCCTTGCACAGTAGTTTGCATGGACGTTTTTGCAAATTACTAGGCCAAAAGTGGCACGAGCAGTGGAAAAAATAATTACTAACAAGATACGGTCGTTCTACCAGTGTGTACCGACTTGCAAGTGTGAGGACAAAGAGCATGTTAGGACATGGACCCTTAGCTGGATATCGAGGAAATGTAATAAACGCTCAAACGGCTTTTGCCACCTTTTTTCAGTTTTCATTTTACTACCACATTGTTGGAAAGAGTGTTTCCTGGATTGACCTCCCACAACTTGGCCGCCGAGATCTACCGAATGCTCTTTGTTATATCCTAAAATGTGTCCAAATGTGATCCGACATAAGTCTGGCACTGAGTGCAACGTGAAGGCTGAATCAAGAATTCGGGTCTCTTTGATCAGCGAGGCACAGTCCAGAGCTGTAGACAAGCTTTCGTCCTTACATGAAAAGGATTAAGAAGTCCGACTGAGGTCGCGGTGGTTGTTGGTCTATGAAAAAGGGCAAACATTGTCAGGGTGGTGGGTCACTCACTCAAACTGTGTGGTGCTAAGTTGAACAATTAGCCCGAAAAGTAAAGAGGCACAGCAGTGATCCAGGTGACGTGTACTGTAATAGCAGACGAATACATTAACAGATGAACACCCAAAGATATTGATTTTTGGGGTGGGGGCCACACTCATCCATAACTATGGGGGCTCCTGGGATTAATAGGCGACGAGTCTTCTCTGCCGCTCTGGCCGATAAGCTGGTAAAGCCTGTGACTGAGGTTCTGTACTTGGCAGGTTCCCAGTACGCATCCCACTCGCATCAACTGGGCGTGGTGCGGGTAGTGGTGGGCCCCGCGGAAGCCCGGGTGGGCGTGGCGGCGGACCCTCGCCGGCCTCCCGTGCACCCCCAAACGATCGGCAGGTCTGGCCCATGCCAGACGAGGGTTGCTTCTTTTCATCTTCGAGGGCTGGTGTCTGAGGGGCCGTTTCACCGACAGACTGCCGCTGTTGGTTTGGGCCCCAGGAACCAACAATGGATCCTCTTCGGAGTTGATTAGCTTGTTGAGATGGTCCAAGCTGAGAGGAGAAGACAAGTACATTTAGTAACAACAAACAAGATATTTAGCGCACAAAAATGAAAAGGGTTTGACGACCCAACTTTTCCCACTGTTACAATAAAATTCTGACATACCGTACAGTAGGCTACTTGATTTACACAAGACCAATAAAAATCAATCTCCATATTTGGTCATTTTTTTTACAGTTAGTTTTTGGGGTACTTTTACTCCGAATCGCAGATTATTTTCACTTGTGTTGTTCGGAGATACTTAATTTTTAGTGGTCCAGCAAAAAACGTATATCTCCAAATGGTCAGTTTTTTTAACCCTTTCTCGAAAGAAAACCTCAAAATTTGGACACAGTACTTGATCTTTTTTCAGAGCAATAACAATCAAGTAGTGTAAATCTGTATGTTGACATTTTTTTTTATTTATTTTTTTATCCAAATCACAGAGTATTTTTGTTGTTTTCCCAAATCCAATTGCGTGGAACTGGCAACGAAAATAAAATAATTACAGGTAATGCTTTGCTTTTGTCCACCATCTAGGCTACCAATGGTTTTAATGAGGATGTTTTTCAGTCACTCCAAGGTCTTCCAATAAAAGCGATTACCAGAGATTTCTTGAAAATGAACAGTCGTTTTTTTTCCGGGAAATATAACATGCCGCAGCTCTTAGGGCTTTGGCGAATGAGCATCAGGCTAATGAACCTATTCCAATGTTCGACATTGCGGCTTACAAACTGACATCCAGTTCAGCAAACAAGGCCCAACCATCTGTTCGCTGTTTGACAAACACAGTGGAAGCGTTTCACTTTTTTCTGTCCCTCTTCTGTGTTTGTGCAGCACAGTGGGACCAGTAGATCCAGCAGTGTGCCGTTGCTTGGCAGCCAATGGATGATGAGGGAAAAAAAAATCTAAAAAGTGAGGCGTCCTGAAAAATAGAATGAAAAAAAAGTGCCTTCTCAGAGAAGGCAACCGCATTTGATGGTATGAAAAAGCAGGGAGGAAAAAAATCCACTTGGGAGGACGTGAGACACATCACGAGTCTCCTGCAGCCCTGTGGATTCCACGCTGAAACGTGAAGCTGTCGCGGGGTTTATTTTAGCTACTTGTAGCTACGGTGGCACAGGCTGAATAAATAATTATGGCATCTTGAGCGCAATATTTCCAAGACGGAGCTGGTGAGCCATAACCACATCGCCGCAGGTTAAACTGAGTGTACATTTCAAATAGAAAATGGATCTGTTTTAAAGCCTTTCCTTGTGGAGCATTTGGGATACTTAATGTCAGAAAAATCAAAGAAAATCAATACATTATGAAGAAAATGATCGAATAATTACAAAATGGTGACATGATCCATCTTTTCCCTTTTATAATGGCCACCCTGACTTAATTTGTTATATACTTAACCGTCCTTTATATTGTGGGTCAAATTGATCCGTTTTTAATGGTTAAAGCTCTTGATATACTGCAAGTCCAACTGGTCCTGTGATCCTAGCAGTATTTAGTATCACAGTAGCTGCAGTTCTTGATTCCAATTGTCTGAATATTAACAAAGGTTAGTGCTAATGGCTAGGAAATGTGTCACATTCATTTGTAATCCCTGGCTGGCTGCGGGGAAACAGTAGTGAGCTTGTTGTAAGCACCGAACGTCGGAAATAAGGCAAAGGTTATTGATTTTGAAACACTAGTCTAATGAGTGGCCCTGCTTCCATAACCGCATCGGTAGCGTGAGGTTTATTTTGTACAAGCCAGACTACATGTTCAAACAGTCGTGTGCCTACTCAATTGTAGAAGGTAGAAAGGTGTCGATAGGGGCTAAGGCAATTTATAAATCGTCGTAATAATGCTTACCGCTACTTATGGAAGTGTCAGATATCATGATAAAAGTAATTACAGCACCCCATAATACCTGTTATAACTTGTTCCTGACAGAAAAAAACTGAGAAATCTATTTGAGGTGAGGTGCATATTTATTCAAATGTTTATTACAGCGTTGAAATTTGCTAAAAGCTCAACTCAAGAGAAATGTGTTCATTTATCCAGCTTTAATGGAGGAAAATGATCACATGATCATAATCAGGTAAAAAAAAAAGGTTATTTGTTTCAGGTGCGCCATGAATTTATTCAAGTGTCTATTACTGTATAGCCTTCTGTATGAGGAAATGTTTTAACTCTACCTCCACTGAGGCCAATTTGCTAACATAAGTGATTACGATGGAAATCAAGTTGAAAAATAAGTGGCTATTTTAGTTGTGGCGTTAATTTATTCAAGTGGATCTTACACAGTAGCCTGTTGTTTGACAAAATGTGGTAACTTGACTCTACCGAGACCACTTTCTGAACAAAAGCAATTTTTATGATATCTAAGTAAAAATATAGGCATCTATTTGATGTGTGGCGTTTGTTTATTCCGGTTTCTGTAGTTTAGGATTATGTGTTTGCAGGTGGCAGACTTCTTTCTGTTTTTTGGAGGACAAGGACCTGATGGTCTTTGCTATCATAATGACGAGGTAAAAAAAAAAGAAAAAGAGGTGTCTATTTGAGGTGTGGCATTTATTCATTAAGTGTCTGCTGTTCAGGCTCATCTGTCTGGTAGGTAGCAGACTACTTCCTGGTTCATGGACGATAATGAACCAATGGGCTTTGCTGTTGTGACAATAAAGTAAAGAAAAAGGAGGTGTCTATTTCAGGTGTGGCATTTATCGATTCAAGTGTTCAAGCAGATGTGTTTGTTTGGTCGCAAGAGGCTACTTCTATTACAGTGTAGCTTTCTTGAGGAATTGCAGGAACGCCACCGCCACCAAGGCCAATTTTGTAACAAAAGTGATTTATTTATTCATTTATTTAGTTTTAACAGTTTTTTTCTCTTTTTGTATCTGTACTTAGCTTTCCGTGTTGAACGGAAATCTGCTCTTTTAGGATCTTTGTAAAGTGAGGGGATTTAGGTCTCAGCCATTAATCCACATTGGAATTCTCCCACCTGTTTTGTCGCTGTGTTTTTTTTTCCCCACCTCCATTTGAAGCCCGGGTACAGTTTGATGACTCCCACAAAGCCATTCGTACATTCCCCGGCATGGAACATGCGTCAAATTGAACAAATCCAAATAGTAATAATATTCTTGGTTGACAAAAAAAACGTCCGAACACAAATAAAACCGAAAACCGCAAGGCACGTGCCGGATGGGTCCGTTGCGACACACAATTTCAACAAGCCAATCTGTGCCATTCATTTTTTATGTTCCTTGGCCAAATATTTAGGCAAGAGTATCCTGCCAGCTCATGCAAACCTCGCACTGTTCCAATTCTGTGCGAAACATATTGCAATGCGTACATTGCAGTCAGTCCGAATGAATGAATATTTGGGCATGATTGTAAACTTTTATACAGCTTCTGCTTTGAAGCCGTTGGCTTCAGGAATTTCAAGTTGAGGAATTTGACCTGAAAAGCCTGATCTTCACTAAAGCCATATTTAACTTTCGCAGCTCAACCTGCCTGTTCTCTTTCACGTTATGTAAAGTGCCATTGCGATTTCTCCTAATGCCCTGTGCTCTTTCCCCAAAGCCTTTTTTGCCTCGCGTTCTTATCAGGACAAACTCGGTACAACGTGAACACAAAGAAGCGCAGACGTCTGAGCTCAGGCATGCTCAGCATCTGTGCGAGGGTGTTAAAAAAAAAGAAAAAAGGATGAAGCCATCCCTTGTCATTATCAGTCAGCGTTTAAACAGAACAGAATGTGCTCCGTGGGATAATGTGCTTTTCTAATGAAAGCCAGGCGGGACATTTACGAGAGGTGGGGGAGCGACTGCAATTATATGCAGTGTTGTGGCTTCATAAAAATGATGGAGAATCTGGCCTCGGTGAATGGAACTATGTTGATGTGGATCATAGTTGAGCCTGCGTGGAATTGCACAGAAAACCCCTTGAGCATGAGTCTGAAATGCAGTTTATAACCTGTAACGTGTTTCTGAGATGTGATGAGAATGCGATCACTTTTCAAGACTGCGCCCAGCTCCCTCCTGAACAACTGATGCATAAAAATAAATATGACTTGGACTATTTTAATGCTTCAAGAGTGAATTCTAGATGATTTGTTTTTAGCATTGTTCAGGGGCAATTTTTCTGCAGGTTTGCAGTGACCTACGCAAATGTGGTGGAAACACAGACGGTTCTCTGGACCAAACTCTCCCGTTAACACTGTTTCAACAGTCCCCAAAAAGAACACATGTACATGACTTGTATATTTGAACTGTTTCACCCCCATTACCCAACAAAGGCCAACAGACAGTTCTTGGAACTGTTTCAAAATTCCCCATCAACACGATCTCTACTGTCACAAAAAAATACATGACTTGAACTCTTTTAATGTTTAGAGATCCCCCCTCAACACCAAGTAGCAGATGCGCTGGAAACACAGGGAGCTCTTGAGAATTTTCAAGCTCACGTCACAAAACCACTTGCGAATCCCAAACTCTCCAGTAGAGGGCACTGAAACACTGAATCATCTTGCCTATTTTTCCTGTATACGGGATCATGGGAGATTAAATTACTCCAATTACAACACAATCAAACACCGTCTTCATCACCATTTTTAAATCCAAGTTGATCGCTTGGATCAACAGTGCATAAACCAGTCTCATTTCAGCTCCGGTAAGTGTTGCGTGCATATGTCTAATTAAACCTCTTCTGCTGTACCCGTCCAGGGCAGACGACACCCTAGATTGGTCGCCGGTCAGTCGTATAGACGTATAGACGCACGTATAGACAAACTACCATTCTCGCTCGCATTCAAACATATGGATAATTTGGAGTCATCAATTAACCTAACATGCGCCGTTTTGGGAATTTGGGCGAAAGCCAGAGAGAGGCGGTGTACACCCGGGATGGATTGGTTGCTATCTTGAGTCTGGGAGGTGAGCCGCTGCATGAGGATGAAACGCAGGTGTCTTTCCCGCCAAGACTTTCCTCTATTACATTAGTTTTGTCAGAAATCCACACAGGAAGGCAACAGCCGAGATTCGAATCTGAACCTCTCGACTGCGAGGCAGCCACTGAAAAGACTGGCCCACAATGCTGCTCTATGTATTTATTCATTCCCGCTTTTATTTACTGATAAAAATGTTCCTAATCATGTTCCTAATCACGCCTTTGAATGAAATCAGTGACATTTTTGCACAGATTTTAAGTTTTTAGCAGATAGAATGTCTTTTGATTTGACCTTGCAGTCCCGACTATCTGTAAGTACAGTATCTGCTCCACTGCACAAAAGAACTAGATAAAACATTCTTTCACTCTGCCTATAGCTTGAGCCACACCAGTTTAAATGTTAAAACAAGTGGACATACAGAAATCCAGTAATGCAGTAGTCATGAATGTTTGCACCCGGTCGGTGGCGGTTGGTGATGGGGGTGGGGGGTGGTGGGTGGCTCTATTTGATGATACAAATTGAACACGCGGTGGGCGCATTAATACATCAAATGAGATGCGATTGTAGGACGTTTAACCTGGAAGTTTTAAGCGGCGTTTCTCCACCATTGGAAAGCCAGGGAACACGGAACGTCTTCTTACCTGAAGAGCTCCTCCGCCAACAGCAGTTGGAAGCACACCAGGCTGATGCAGTAGACCGTAAGAGTTAGAGGGGAGCGCATCTCCGGGCCAAGGTTGCCGTTTCACCCGCTCTGGGGAGACGGAGGCAGAGTGAAGGTGGCTTGGGTGACACCGCACCAGTTCACTGACGTTTATATCCCAAAAAGGGGAAAGAGAAGAAAAAAAAGAAAAAGTGGGATCAAGTTCAAAAAATAAATAGATAGATAAATATTTTTTTAAAAAGTTGATGACTGGTTGAACTGTCCAGGCTTGGTAGGGAAAAGTGCAAATCTTTGAGGGGGAGAGAAAAAGATGATGAGTCAAGGGGAAAAAGTGCATACAACTTCCTAAATGAAATTCAATGTAAGCTGATGTTCAAAGTCTCATTCAACGCCTTACCTTCTCTGAGTGTGAGTCAGGTGCTGCTGCTGGTGAATTCAAGTGGTCAAGATCAAGTTCTCTGAGCGCCTTTCGGTGACATTGCAGGTTTAAAAGGGAGTGGGCGGAGTTGAATACCAGGGACGTGCAGACTGGGTGGGGGCTATGGGTGCACCTGCCCCTTCCACCTAGATGCCCAACGTGCCCTTTTGTCATTTCTCATTGTTTTTTTAAGGATTTTTTAAAGTCAAAGAGGGTATTTTAAAGTGGCATTTCCTCTTTTTAGTCCATTGCATTACAAATAGAGCCATAACACATGAAATACATTGAAATGCATTGGAACAGCCTTGTTTTTCTGGTCTTTTGTACAGTTGCAAACTGTCTTATTTGAATACTGACGGTGATCATTTGATCTGACGGAAGCTACAGACACAGAATATTTTCCACAAGTGTTACTGTACTGTCCTCCCCTAATCATAATACGTGCCGTTGCTATGGAAAGATTTGAAACGGATTCACAAGCTAAAATAACATAGTCATATTATCGCTGTATTATTCATCCAAACAGGCACCGTGCTCCTTATGGCACCTTGTGAATATG
Organism: Filicampus tigris; assembly: GCF_054856515.1. Classification (NCBI taxonomy): domain Eukaryota; kingdom Metazoa; phylum Chordata; class Actinopteri; order Syngnathiformes; family Syngnathidae; genus Filicampus; species Filicampus tigris. The sequence goes on along the minus strand of NC_141238.1, from coordinate 3,083,385 downwards.
AGGGAATTCCCTTAAAGGGCTGCGGTAAAATTGTAATTGGGTGCCTTAGGAAATCATTACTAAGAATGATATCCATGCAGACTTTCTCAATAAAAGCACCCGATTTAGCTCACATTTCTCCCAAGGTATGTACTCCAGACTAATCCCCACCCTCATTTATCATTTACAGTCCAGACACACCTACATTCCCACCACGTAGCATCACTGATGAACTGGACCTTTTTGGATTTCTACAATATCGGCAACAGATGTAAACTCCGAGCACTCCTCCGTCGGGTTAGGAGAACATTTTGTAAACAAGCAACCAGTGTGACCGAACCCACTTCACAAGTGGGGATTTTCTCCTCAAAGTGGACTGATGGGTTGGCACGCTCGCGAGAAACAAAACCCATCCAATCGTGCCTTGATTGCGCAACACGTGTTCATTCCCAAGAAAAGTTGTCCCAGTTGGGGTTTTTTTTTCCTGGTACTGAGGTGACATTCGGCTGTGCGTCCGCATGTAAAACAATAGCAGGATTGGGGAAAAGCAAAACAGAGTCGAGGAATTGAAGGGTGCAAACTTACTTTGTGATTTGACTTTAAGGCAAGTAGAAAAATATATCAATAAGGAACAGGAGCAGTTCGTGCGCATCATTGGTTTGCCCACGTGTGATGTCATGTCTCTTATGTAGTCGAGTATGCGAGCTAATACTATTGATGCGCCTCATGTCATGAAGGCGGTTTGCTTGAGTTGAATAATTTCACAACTGAACGTAGTCATTTATGTGACATGGGTTCATGATTGTGTACATGCTAGAAGTCAGCACCTCGCGGCATCCCTACGCAATGACAAAAACTACTATCAATTCGTCTTGGATTTTCACTGTTTGCGAACAGCCCCCCATTTAGTCAAACAAAACGACGTTGGTCCTGGCAGCCCAAAAACATGCTCAAGCATGCAATTGCAGAGTGATAGGATCGGGTGAGATTATTTAATGCTTGCTATTATGGCGTTACCGCTTACTCTCTGCCCAGGCATTCCTTTGATCGCCTTGCATACTTTCCAAGGTAATCCAAGGTTTGTCTTGAACAAAAAGATTTTGATTTGGGTTTGCATCTAAGCTTTCATGTCATCTCAGCTTCGCTCTTATCCGAAATTCCATTCATGGCCCTTATGTACGTCGTCATGCTTGCCATTTTAGTTCCAACATGTAACTGAAGTTTGCTTGGAAGGCGAAGCAAAAATCATTTATTTTCTTTCATATTTTCATGCTGCTTCTCCTCCCTTAATCCCCCCCCCGCATCTCCTATGCGTCTCACTCTCGTGTTGTAATACTCGTGGTAGTCTTTTCTCAAAAATCAATCAATTTCGCGATTAGCACGCAGTGAGATTAGTTTAGGCCTCACACTTGTGCAGTAGCAATGTTAGGCCAGTAGTCTCCTCTCGACAATCAAATCAATTCATTTCGCCATCCAACAAAACTGAGTGCAGCTCTGCTTACGTTTTGGCTTTGAAAGTCAAAGAGCAGGGCTCCACGGCATTTGCTTTTCAAATGTATTGTATTACTGCTCTTCCCGCTGCGCTATTGCCTATTGATTGGACTGATTGGTTGACTCATCTGCCTCAACGTGGAATCGGGTCACTTTTTGTAGACCCCTGACCCATTTATGTAAGAGCGCCCCTGGCATGGGTGAGTCGGGGCCCGATCACAGAGAGCTTCCCGCCCCGGTTTGATCTCTCAGTCGTGCGCCGGTTCGACTTTTTTTGTGACCGGCGGCAATTAGCGCACATTAGAAGAAGGGGGACTTCTGTGGAGCCGACGCACAAAAGGTTCTGATGGCGCCGCCTCTAGCTGTGCCATGTTTTAAATCTAACCGAAACGGAGAGAGATCAAAGCCGAACATTTATTATTGGGTCCTGTTCTCTCTCCTTTTTTGACTGAGTCATGCTGGGGCAGGCTTTTAAATGTTGCGTAAATAGCACAACGAAGTAGTGTTGTCTCATAAAAGACCCCCACCTTTTGATTACTGAATGCATTTATGTTATTTTGTCATTGTTTCGAAAGGGATCTCTCTCTGAATGTTCTGAACTCCCGTGCTGACGCCATTGTCATATTGAACAGAATAATGCTGGTGTTGCCAACTTCCCATGGTTCTGACTTCATTAGACCGGAAACGTTGCGACTGAATCAACAACACTAATGAGACTGATGCATGAAACAAGGGGAAATGTATTTGACTACACAACTCAAAAAAAGGTGAGGAATGGCAAAATTCACAACAGGTGTTTCCTGATGGATCGCTCCATTTCCTGCTTCAATTACAATTGCTATTTCAACTGTTCCCGACATCATACATTTTGACACCATGACTGTTGCAAGGCTTTAAACAGGAGGTGACCACTCAGCTGAGAGTGTCATCTGCAGGCTGCAACAGAGGGACTGCAAGACTCACAGAAAGGTAGAGAAGTGGACATACTTAAGTGAAAACACCTGTTGGGAATTTTTTGTCATTGAGAGGAATGAAAGGAGGAAGGAGAGAAGAAATGAAGGGAGACGGAAAAGGTATGAATCAGGATGTATGGAAGGAAAGAAGGAAGGAAGGTAACGGGATGCATGAGAGCAAAGAATGATGGTTGGTTAGAAGGAAGGAAGGTCGGAAGAAAAAAGCGATAGGAAAAAAAGGATGCAGCAAGAAAGGTAGGAATGAAGAATGGAGGATGTAAGGCAAGAAGAAAGGAAGAGAGCACGGATGGGAAGGAAGGAAAAGGACTCATTCCCACTTGGAGCGTCTCCACCAAGTCAGCAGACGCAAACACATACCTTGCAACCCTCATTTGAAAACGTCATCCTAAACCCTACTTACAAGATCAAACTACTTCAGTATGTTCAAGGCAAGCAAAGTGTAAATGTAATAAAACTGTTTTTATAAAAGCCGAGTGCGTACCTACTTTTGACCCACCCTGTATGTATTGAGCCTGCACCGAAAACTATGGGCTGACTCAGTTTTGTCATTATAACACTGAGTGCAGAAATTAATAGAGAAATAATTGCAGTTTGTTCCAATTTTTCAGCGCATCGTTGCACTCGGCACCTTCCCTGATTCATCAGCGCAACACTGGGCCAACTCCGATGTCCAAAATGGCTGACCAATGAAACAAGGCTTCACCTCCCAAAAAGTGAGGTTCCAAACTTGATAGAAAACTCAGAAAGGAAGTCATGCTTTAGCTTGGGTGCCAGTGCACTTGCACGTTAGGAAAAGTGTCATAGCCTCATTCATAAAATATGGATAGATTCAAAGACTATTTGGCCACGATTACACCTAACCTTTTTTTATGACAAGATATAAATCATCCGGAATGTATTTCTGCTTTTAAATCACTCCACAACAAATTGACAAAAATGCAGCTAGCCTCAACGAGTTCTTCGGTGTCTCTGTTGTCTATGTTGGTAAATATCATCAACCACCATTACTGGAATCAGTTGAGAGTGCGATTATGCAATATTTGCACAATCAAATTTTTATCTGTGTTTTAAACTGGAATCTGTGTTGTAATCCGGAGGAGGGATTTTTCAAGTGAGATAAATAGCTGCTTGGTCCTGAAGTATCCCGTCTCTGCTTGGAGGGGGGTCCAGGATACAAACAAACCAATGATGTTAAGTGGCCGTGCCGAGGGGCCGTGTATACAAACGCGCAACACCTGCGGCTTCGAGTGGGACTTGGGCTTTTTCCGTCTGTTTTTTAGGGAAGCATGCATGTGAGGACTGTAAACAAAGGCCTGTCCCGTGAGCATGTTTTCCTTCCTCGCCGCACCTGCAGACACTGACACGTTTACTACTGTTTGCACATAAGATGGCTAGTGCTGTCATTTTAGGTAGTTAGTCTCATAAATATCAAATTCCTTTTGCATCCTGCAGTGCATATTTGCGGACGCATAAAATGGGCCAAACGTGCAAGTAGGGTGCACGTTATCAAGAGTTAGGTACGTTTCCTTGCATTCATTCAGTTATTTTTCTCTTTGGTTTTGGCTTTCTTAAAATGCATATTGTTATTGTTGTGGATCATATGTCATTGGTCAATCAATTCAGTGATTCTGACAGTGTGATACGAGCACCATCAGTGGCACTAGTGATAGATAAAAGTATCACTGAATTAAATACAAATAAAATATACAACAGCTTGTTTAAACTTGTTTTTAACACAGTGCAAGGCACATTTTACTTTTCATGTACACTACATTGTTTATCTAGCCTTCAGTTGTGTTTAATTTTCAACTACAGCATGACATGTTTGTATTTACTCCGATGAATGGTTTGTTTTTAAATATTTAACTACAAATTCGTACTAGTGGTACGTGGCCTCTGTCTATTAGTACACGAAAGAATGGCTGCCTAAATTCAGCTCAGTTATATTTATCTTTTAAGTTCAATACTTTTGCATTTAATCTTTAAGAATAAGAATTGTTTGTATTAGACGCCAATTGAGGTAGAATGTTTTCATATGTAATCCATTTTAACGAATCATTGTTTGGAAAAAGTTATTTTATTTTCCTAGATTTTAACACATTGTTAATGTTGAAAATATGTATAATGTTGTAGCAACTTACAAAATATACTTTTTAGAAATAAGATCAATGTCTCATTTTGATGAACACTTGGGACAATATTTTTAACATTGTCATCAGGGTGGTACTTGCAGAGTCAAGGATTTTTTTAAGGTGATGTTAGTGTAAGACGTGAGAGAAACACTGGCTTAATTGATTTATTGTAAATAATACAATACAATTTAAAGAAAGAATATATATATATATGTATATTTTTCATTAAAATGAAACCTTTTTCAATAAAATGTTTGAAAAATGATAAAAGCAACAATGACTATAAACGGCCAAGGCCATAACGCCGGTTTGGGAACTTTAGAGGCACTTGAGCACAACGATTTGCCCACAACCGCCTCAGAGCATTCATCTAGTGTGTTAAACAAAAAATTGCTGCCCCCTAGTGAGCATTGTTACTTCAACAGTCTTCGAAACTAAACCTCTAAGCTGCCAACTTCCCATCGGGCTGACTCCTAAAATAAATTAAAAAAATACCATTGTCTTGTAATCCTAAATCAGTTATATGAAGCCATTACTTGTTTTGTTTTGTCTTGTCTTGTCTTGTCTTGTCTTGTCTTGTCTTGTTTTGTTTTGTTTTGTTTTGTTTTGTTTTGTTTTGTTTTGTTTTGTTTTGTTTTGTTTTGTTTTGTTTTGTTTTGTTTTGTTTTGTTTTTTGTTTTGTTTTGTTTTGTTTTCTTTTTTTTTTTTTTTTTTTTTTGTTTTGTTTTCTTTTGTTTTCTTTTGTTTTGAATCACTGTTATGCACTTAATCACTGATGGCGTAGTGGTACATCTACCTGACTTTGGTATAGGCGGTGTGAGTTCAGTTCCCATTTAGTGACGCTGTGAATGTGAGTGCAGATGGTTGTCGGATGTCTCTATGTGTGGCCTCAAGGAATAATGTTATGCAGTTCATTATCAAATCCATTTTGGTTACACTTTGCCACCATTTCTACTCCTTTTGGTGTTACTTAATACACCAAACTGTATTAACTAGATACAAGTACCTCATAGTATCTCCAAGTATCTCATCAATAAAAGACATTAAACAAATGTTTGCAAATTAATCAAATCCTTTTCTTTAATATTTAATGTGAACGCTTGTACGTGAAAGTTAAATATAACCGAACTGCTCCTAGACAGTGATTGACCACAAGAGGCAGCCCACATTTTCAGATAATACAATACAATACAATACATCTTTATTTATATAGTATAATAGATAATGTAGCTAATCCTCTGAAATGATGCCAAAGTCGAACAAGATGTGTCATAATTCGTTGACTTTATTGTAAACACTGCCATCGGGTGGAAGGGCTTTTAATTGTTGTTTGTTGTCATCATACATTTCTGACATGGGTGAGTGAACAAAGATGCGTTATGTGTACTAAATCAATAGCATTTTTCAGACCATTTAAGAAAGTTGAATCATTTCCCCCTGAACATTTGAGGATCTGGTCAGGACATGTAGTTACTAACTGATTCATATTTCAGCCAGGATGTTTTGGGTACAAACAGACATTGCCACCTTTCAAGTTGACTGCATGCACACCGGCAACCCGTCAGGTTGCTCTCGTTTCATCATTCAGCATAAAGTGCATTTCGGCGTTCAACCTCTTTGCCAGTCCCGAGGCGCTAACGTATGTATTTGGTTCACACGCTATGCTTCTCCTGGTTTGAAATGCGATGCTCGGTGTACTCGAGACCTCCAAACCACATCCCGTGTACATGTTAGCGTGCAGGAAGCCACAGGTCTGTTGCATCCTGTAGAGCACAGCACTGTGGCCCTGGTTGGGCGACACTTGTAAGTAGCACTGGCTCGGAGACACCTTTGGAGGTAGATGACACTCGACTGTATTTCTATGCTGTCCGAAAAGTCAGTTGATGTCTTCTGTAGTCACGGTGTCATATTACAGTGACTACATAACTGATGAAGCATTAAAGCAAAAAGGGTACGTGAAGAATTCAAATTGGTATATGCAGGGAATACAACTAGTCCATGCACTACAACTACATAAACTTGACCTGGGGGAGTTCGTGCTGCTCTCATCTTTCTCACCCTTTCTCTGTCTCTGGCAATTACTCAAGTGCAGCTCAAGGTTGAGATAAAGTGCAAATATCACAACCCGAGTCTGACCTCCCTGAAAATGGAAGGCACCGCCACTATCTCCCGATAGCGGCGTTTTCGCTCAACTGTCAGGCAACTTGTGTGAGAAACTTGGCGGATAGCGTAAGCAAAACAAAGCAAAAAAATGCACCATGTCATGCTTGAGCCTGTTTTAAGCAGAGGCTGGCTGATAAGGACTTTGGGTCACAGGTGATAACGCAGGAAGTGTTGGAATTCTCTTGAGTGTGCGGCGACACTGACAGCAGAGGACACGCCACGCGGATGTGGACCATTAGGCCTTCCTCTGGTTGCATTGACACGTTATCCACCTATCGACAATGACATGACATCATCGGGTCATGGTTTCCTCCCCTACCTTACTTTGCATAACTGAGGTCTTTATAGTTAACTGTTCAGCGCTTTGTGCTCGGAAAAAGCAAAGCTAAAGGATGAACAGAGCTGTGTTAAACGATTTGGCGCCATTGTGTGGTATCTCGGTGCCAAAGAACTATGTTGACATGAGTAGACGAGCTTCATCCAGACAAAAATGGTGCTTTGCTTCCATTTTGTGGCAATTGTAAATCTTTTTACTTCAGGGTTTTCACTATTTGCGGCAGGGCTAGGTTCCCCAAACGCTAAGCAAATTGCTGCAACAGCTTGACAAAAACAGAGAACATATTTATAAATCTATTTTGCAAACTTCAGCTTTTATTTTCGAATGTGTCAGACCTGCACCCTAATTGACAAGTGTAATTTAGCAGCTGGGTGATGAATTGCTGCCTCCATGATGGAAAACTATAACCCATGCCACCTCAAGATGTCATGGTAGCAAAATCTGTGGTGACAACCTCCTTGAAACAGGCTAATTTCAGCAAGACAAAAATACCATGTGTAAATGTACTGTAATTCTTGATCATTTGGATATTTTGTCAAAAGCATGCCAAATAAATGTTATTAACTTGGAACTTGGAACTGCTTTTAAATCGTGACAAATTTGCATAAAGTCTTCCTGAAAAAAAAAAAGCAAAATGCCCCGAAAATATTTTCAAAATCAATCGTGAACATGTTTCACGAAGGCGGCCCCTCCCTGGAAGTGTGCACTGCGCAGACTCGCGGATCTTGGCTGTCAGGGTTTTAAGGCGGACTGACAGTATGGCGGCGGGGTACAGCTGGAAGGATGCTACCGTTGCCAGCGGCGTGTCCGTCGCCGGCAGGACGTAAATGGACTATTGACGGCGCCGAGAGAAGAGGAATAAGCGCGAGAGGCCCGTCGCCGTGAACGCCCGCCATGGCCAGGCTCGCCGACTACTTCTTGGTGGTCGGTTACGACCTCGACAAGCGAGGTGGGTGCTGCTTGTTAGCCGCCTAGCATCAGCGGCCTATTATTAGCTTCGGGGGCAATAGTAGGCGGGGATGGGCCGGGCCGCCAATCACAGCTCGCCCGCTCCGGTGGCTGTCGGCCGGTCTCTCGCGGAAACTTTAGACCGAGGACTCACTGGCTGCTTGGGATTAGTGTGCTTAGGTCCTTAACCAGCCTGACAGTTTCTCTTCGGCATGTTGAAAGTGGCACGTTTAAAATTCATCACTCAATGCATAGCTGTTAGCCATTAACACAGCTCTAACGTGAAGCTGTTTGCCAATGTTGACAGTAAACTTCAAGCTAAGGAGGAGCTAATGTTAGCCGGCGACTGGCTGTTGGTTCGGCTGCGACCCAAAACGGGTTTATTCACCTGTTTTAATGCAGTTTGCATCCTGCCAACGTGTTGCAATTCTCCCTTTATTTGAATTGTCAGTGTGTTGCTGGCGGGGCTACAAGCACCTCGTCCCCCTAGAAAAGCTCCCCAGATTTGTGCAAACTGCAAATCGATTTTTTTTCCCTTGGCTCCGTGGTTGATTGTTGTGTGTTTTGTGTGGATTAACCCAGATGGATTTGCCCCCCCCCCCACCACCACCACCACCACCATCCTGCCTGCTCCCTGTGTTGTTGGGGACCTTGTTTGGACCGTTATCTGAACCCCCACCCCCCCTTCACCCTGAGCTCTGGCCTAGATCCGTGCAGTATAATGGCTCGTTTAATCATGAAATATTCAACCCGCCTATCCACTGGAAGCATGCATCTTGCAACGTGGTACACTCCAGTGCGCCTATGATTTATTCACACTAGGCAAATTGCTAGCTCTTTTCTCAAAGCTGCCCGTCTATCTTAACAGCGCACTTTTCTGCTCGCCTGACTGCACCTTTTTTAGAATCTTGCATTTTAGCCGTGAAGTTTAGTTCACTGCAGGATGTCATTACGTGGACAATGCAAACGCTGCAGAAACTCCCCTTCCTGTTCCCAGCGAGCCCGAACCGCTACGTCGAACAGTGAAGCAGGCCATTTAAAATCATCTGGAAGCCAGACATGCTCAGATTTGAATGAATCACAACAGCATGCGCCTTGGCAAGCCAAACACTTCCAGTGCCAGGATGACCGATGATTGATTTCTGCCGACTAGCCAGGCAGTAGAGGTTCCTTGTGAGGTTGATGCTGAAGAAAGCGTGGGGGTAAACGCCTCAAGGTGACGTAGAGAAATAAATCGCTGTTGGCAGTGGTGGAAGTCAACAGCTGATCAGAACTGAAGCTAAAGCGTCTTTTGTGATATGTGAATGTAAAAATGAGAGCCATTGAGTCAAAAGTGCAATAGAATGTCAAATAGGAAAGTAATAGTTTTTGTATTTGATCAGCATCCTTGCACGTGCGTGCATTTAAAAAAAAAACAAAAAACAAAAAAAAAAAACAGTCATGTGTAAGCCTTTTATTTTTAGATGTACTCTTATAAGAAGAGGTCTACATGATATTTAAGTGTTTCAGGATTCCGATCTGCTATTTACGTCGGGCTTAAATTATTATTTTAGACCATTACCTTTATCCTGAAATCAGCAGGTCTTGGGTCAGAACCCCGATGAATGCAATAGTTTAATGTGCTGTATTTCCTCAAATAATTGCTGCGTGACGTCCACTTGAATAAAGAAATGCCACACCGCAAATACTTTTTCAATTCCTCCTTCCCAGGCCAATAGATGGCGAAATGTTAAGTAAAATAATGCTTCTTGTAATGACAGAGGCCGTACTGCTCATTAATGGATGTAAAATGATAGTACGAATAAATATTATTGTATTAAAATGAATACGTATAATATATATAATGTAAAAAATGTTTAAACCAACTATCCAATTTACAAGCGTGCCAATGGAATGTTTGCTTGTTGTCCTACTTAATGTAGTTAAGTTCTCTCATTCCCCATGTGTGTCTAAATAGCATCAAACCTAGAATGAACCAGTCCTCGATCATAAGAATACCAGGAATTCCGCGTTTCCTCTGGAGTCTAAATATTTCATGCATCCTGCCTGCCTCTGCGTGCGCGCGTGTGTGTGTGGGGGGGAGTGCTTGTGTGTGTGTGTGTGTGTGTGTCTGTGTGTGCGTGTGTGGGGGTGTGTGTGTGCGCGCTTGTGTGTGTGTCACTCGACTAGAGGAATGTTCTGCAGGCCGGGGCAGAGTGACAGGTAGTCGGGGAGGGGTTTGGGCGGGGGGGCTTACGTCATCGGCACTCACGTGACCGACTCGCTCCGTGCCAAAAACTTCACCGTGGATCTCTTTTTCAGCCAAGATGGTGCCTGCGTGGAAGCTAGTGTCCCGTCGTTGCCGGGGTGTGGTTCTCATAGCAAAAGGGGTCCCTGGAGAACCACCATTGTGTTTTGACAGCGGAGACTGCGGAGCCGGCAGCCAATCGCGCGTGCGGTCCGAGACCCAAACAGGAAATGGGGAGAAAACCTTGGAGACGTTTGGTTCAAATGGGAGAATCCACATTGTTCCGTTTGTGTGTGAAACTCAGACACGGCACGTTTATAATGATTTATTTCTGTGGGGAGGACGTTCGTTAGAAATAGTGTCCATGTATGCACACAGCTACCATACGGACGGCTGCTGGCGGCCGTGATGGCCAAGGCCGGCCTGGAAATACACCGGCCATTCGGGAAAATTCTAAATATTTTCCCGAATATATTACACAGCGACTCTATGACGTCCAATTGTTTTCTTTGGATTCCGTGTCTCGAGTCAATGTCTTTTGCTGCTGTTTTTGGAGGTTGCCTTTTTTCTTTTCCCCGGGATGCAGATTTGGGCATTTGTTGCATTATTGATAGGTTACAGTGAACTCTTGTGCAGCACGATGACTAATCTAGGTCATGCTCACAAGCGTGAAATAACATGCGAAGCTCTACAACATGGGGTGAATTCTCAGGGGAAGCACCCCTCGTCGCTCGTTTTAGTTGCACGATGCAAACGTGGACTATGAGAAGCCATAATCTTTTCATTTTTGGCTGCGTGTTCATGGTACTGCAGTAATATGGAATTGGAATGTTTGTCATTAGCTGCAATGCATAAATTGGCCAAGTCATTTTGAAGTTACAGTCTTACTTTTTCGGTTTCATTTCTTTGGGCACTATCGTGACATTACGGATAACTGTGATCGTTTGGTCCACTATCACGGTGCGGTTATATTTTCATAGCGTTTCATCTCCGGCTCGGATGCTGCAATCGTTTGGGCTGTGTGTGTAAAAGGAGGCTTCTGACGCTGCCAACAGTGCCTGCCTGTGGGCAGCCACTTCCTCCAGTGCCTCCCGAGCAGGGCTGCAGCCTTTCAACCCCCCCTGAAATAACCCCCACAATCTGCCTTTCACAGAGGGGGGGGGACAAGAGGGACCGTGGTACACTCGACGCTTGTGTGTGTTGGCTGCTCACCAGTCGGCTACTCGAAAGGCTTTGTCTTTGGTTGGTTACTGTGGTAACGTTAACCCCTCTTTGGGCTGTGGGTCTGCGATGAGTGCTTTGTGCATACTGACCAGTAAGGCCAAGATATTTCTGATAAAGCGTTTTTTTTATTTATTTATTTTTTTGTATTTGGGCATCATAATTTCATGCATTCATTCAGTAGGCATTGTGTGTGCCGCCTGATACATACAGATACACGTACTACCTATAGAACTGATGATGAAACGCTGAAGAAGACTGGCACAATTAAGCTTGAGTAACATGAGTTGTTCTTCGCATGCTGCCTGCATATGTTGCTACCATTTGTGTTTAAATAGAAGTCGTTTGAACGTTTATAAACTCTGCATTATTACATTACCCTAATGTCGGGTCACGCCGTCCATAATTTTGCTTTATAAAGGAATGCATTTTCCCCTTGTTAGATACCGTATGGCTTCTTAGCACTGAAGATGTTTTGTACTCCAGATTAGTGAGGAGCATAAAAATACGCTAAACATGGGGTGTAATTATGCCCAAGGGCTGTTGTTGGGGATGCCCCCCCTCTGGTGTTGATGGCTTCCCTGGAATGTAAAGAATTTCTCCAACTCTTCTTCAGACAAAGGCTGAGTCAGTACTGCTCTGGTTCAGCGTTTTGGCGCCCAAGGGAGCAATCGTTTGAGTCCCCAAGGGACGAATTTGGCGCATCCGGGGCGCTTGATGATTTGAAGGTAAGGAGGGGAGTTGTCAGGCTATGTTCTGGCCAAGCGTATGGTCTCGGTTAAAAAAAGAGCGCCCCTCCCATTAATTTGAATCCGCCCAGTGCTGTGATGCATTGGGGAGTCAGCGTAGAGGCATGCAGTAAAACCAAATTGCCTGGTGAAAAATTTGAGCAATTTTGTCAGGCAACCCTGCATTCTTTATAGTCCTTTGGAACTCTTGAGCGGTGACACATCTCCAGTTTTTACTGAGAGCATTTTCTGACAAATGATGGAATTGCTCTCGCGTGGATGTGGCTCAGCTTCCCAGAGCCGATGCCATATTGTTACTCTCATGACTGCACGCTTGCATCCAGGCAGTCCACATTTGCTTTCAGTTAGGCCTTCCACCTCACTTTGTGCACAATTTCAGATCCCTGCGCACATTCAACATGCAAGGCTCCAGGGAGTCGCCATGGAAACTGCCTATTGTGGCGTCACTGTGGTTTTGAAGGCCCTGAAAGCAGAAGTTGCGGTCTGGGTTCAAACACAATCAAGTCACACGTATTCCAAAGAATGAGCTGCGCGATCCTTTCAACCGACTGCTATTGCTCAGCGATCACATGCCCGGTCCTTATCCTGTGTCATAATTTGACTGCTATTAGTCATCCGCACGTGGACTCATGTGTGCTCCCACACACACGCAGGCAGTCCTGCTGTCTATCCACTTCCGCAGACGTTCTTTCTATTTGGTTGCCTCGTCACACAAATGAATGATGATGACAAATTCCGCTCGATTTTGCTCTTTCCAAAGACTTCGGCCATCGAGGAAAGGCACTTTTCCAAAGCTTGGCCGCTGATCGTTGAACTGAATACCATGATTGTGCCTTGTGTCGCCACGCTGGGAAAACCCTGCCGCCGCTTCCACGGACAAAAGAGTGCAAACACAGTTTTCAATTCATTCTTCCAGCGTGTGCTGCACTGTCTAGAGTCTGGACCAGTGGCGGCCAAACAATTGCCCCCAAAGGAGTCGCGTGAGAAACTGCAGACTGCTGGGACTGCTGTGGAGTGCTTATCTGCTCGATATGAACTTTGTTTCTCACTCAAAGCAATATTATGATTGGATTCTGTTATACTTAGTGATGATGTGAGAGTTGATCGTGATGTAATCTTTAGAGACCTGTACAGTGAAACTGCAAATGGCTCATTAAATCAAGCATTGATCCTTTGATTGCTCCGTCGTTACTTGGATTATCGAGCAGTGCGTCATTCATGCTAATTCCAGCAGACAGCCACTGAATTTTGACTGAGCTTGACCCTGCCGTTTGTTGTCACTGTGCCTTTGCATCCCGACGGCAAGCTCACACGCCACTGAACGCCGAATGCAAAAGTGCCGCATGCGTGCTGCTGCCCATTGCGGTCTGTTAGCCTCTCGTTTTCAGCTTTGACAGCTCATTGGTGAGCTGGCGAGCTGCCACAGTGTCTAGGCCATTAATGGGAAACACCATGGCTCCCGTTTACCACCAGTGTTTGTTTGATTTTTTTTTTTTTGTTTTTGTTTTGTTTTGTTGTGTTTTTCGTTTGCTTCCTCCCCCTCCCATTGTGTGACTTATGTGCCGTTGTCGAAACACTGCAGCTCCTCATTCATCAAGTCTTCTAGATATTGACTGGCAAGATAGCATTTGAGCTGGTCCAAAATGTTGATTTTCACCCCCAACAACAACCTGACAATGATCTTGTTGACTTGGTTTGACAGGTGACGTTTTTGCAAAGCCATTGAAATTACCGCCCTCGACCGGATTTCATCGGAGCGGTGTTCTTCTGAACATCCAGCGTGCACACTGAAACTGTGGCTCGCATTTGTGTGGGCTTGTCAACTGGCATTTAAATGCGAGTGTCTGCTATGCTAAATTGATAGACTGACCTGCCAAACCCAACCAACGAAGGGCAAATAAAACACAACCCTGCCCTTTTTTTTTTTTTGTATGTGGTGTTCACTAAATTAGTATATGTGAGGAAACGACGCAGTTCTCAGTGTTTACATTGTGAGACAATGATTCAGCTGAGAGGCGAGACGCATATTTCGCTGCTCCCTGCTATTGTTTCAGTTTTATATCATGAGAGAAAAGGGAAACTGAGTGCTCGCGGGGTCCAAATCGTTTGCGTCCCGTAAATTGTTTGCGGCTAGATTTTTGAAAATGGCGACAACAAATAAAATAATCCGTGTGGTCGATGATTTTGATCAATCCTCAAATGCCATACATCTCAGATAGAGTTTGGGTGATTTTGCGTTGACGTTCCATTGTTAGGTGAGGCTTGTGTGTTGACGGTCGTCGTTTCTGATGGCGGTCCCAGCGCAAAGGTCCCTCGAGTATTCGCTTATTTATAGGTGACTCGGGAGCGGGGATGACTTGAGGATTGCGTTGTGTGTTTGTTCTGGTGGCTGGCCCACTTTGTGTATTGTCAGTTGTAGTTCTCTCAGGCGGGCGCACAGGCGCTGTTGTTTTTTTAAACATCGTCATTTATTTGGACATTGGACAGTCTGTTGTACGCTTTTCTGTGCGTTGCAATGTGCGAATGAAGTCGATCCTTCGCACCGATGAATGCGGCTACTGTATTTAGGCGCATGCCGGGTTTCCGATAGAACTAAGCTGAAAGACCGGCTTGTGGCGGTTACGTAAGGCGGCCTTGTTTTGTGCCATTGTGCGGCTTCCGCGAGCCAGACCCAAGCATGACCTCATTAACCAGGAGCCACAAATGCAAATATATTCTGATATACAGTCGTGCCTTGATTGAAGTTGAATCTGTTCCGAGACCACGCAGCACCAATCACTCGTATCTCAAATGAACTTTCCCCAATGAAATGAATGTAAATGCCATTCATCTATTCCAGCCCTTTAAGCAGGCCCTACAATTTGTTTGGAATGAAGACAACTAGTTGGCCATTTCATATGTATTGCCGTTGTTGTTCTAGTTCGCGAGTCATGTTCATTTTATTTCCATTGTATGTTAAAATCTGTTGGATTGAAACATTTCTGACTTTGACAACAAATGAGTTCGATAAATCAAAACAAACAGATGTCAAATGATTATCTGAACAAGGAGTGACCTCCGTATCTCTTCCTCTTCTTTCCCCCGTAGTGGAAGGCGAAGGTGAGGGTCAAGGTCGCATTCTCCAGCGGTTTCCTGAGAAAGACTGGGAGGACAGCCCGTTCCCGCAAGGCGTCGAGCTGGTAAGTGGACATCTCAAGACGCATGTCCCTCTTGCGTTATGGCCAGAGCAGAAAGGACGCTCAACTCTGTCAACGTCTGCGGCGTTACGCGACGGATCATTTGTATGACCTAGTGTAGAAGCTCCAAGTCTTCAAAATGTCACGTTTTTCAACTCCCATGGGAAATAATGTGAAGTGAATTACTCTACATTTTATGATGTCTGCTTAGTGGTTGGTCTTTTAAATAAGCCTAGAAAACAAAACGGCCGTGTTTTTTTCAACGGATGTCCACCTTTTCCGTTTACGCAGTTCTGCCAACCCAGCGGTTGGCAGCTGGTCCCCGAGCGTCAGCCCGCCTCCTTCTTCGTAGCAGTTTTGACCGACATCAACTCCGAGCGTCACTACTGTGCCTGCTTCACTTTCTGGGAGGGCCAGGACAACCCGCAGGTCAGAGTCCGATTAGGAATGCGTTGATGTCCGTGTGTGTCCAGTGTGTCCAGTGCCAATTCAACATTTTTCATCTCCATTTCCTTGCCGTTCAGTTGCAGAAGGTGCGGGCCGGTGACGTAGATGAGGTGGACGAGGAGCCAGCTATCATCCAGCCAGCTCAGGTCTTTGCCCCCAAGAGTCTGGTGCTGGTCTCTCGGTTGGACTACACTGATGTTTTCAGGGTAGGGTGTCTTTAATCACGGCATAAAAAAAAAAAAATTAAAAATCTGTTCAAATTGTATCGGGCTTCCACTTGTAGGGGAAGTCCGTGAAAGGTAAGACTGTACTAGTTGTTTGACCAACTTCTGTCTCCTTCGCTGAGCAGAACTGCCTGGCGTTGGTCTACACCGTCCACGTAGATGGCCTGACTGTCCCCTTGGAGACGGTCATTGGAAATCTGCTCACATGCGTCATCCCCATCGCCGGCGGCTCCCAGGTAACCGTTGTTACTTTTCTCTTGTTTTCTCTACACCTGACTGCTTTAAGAAAAGTCAAAATGACTCAAAATAAAGTATGACGCCATTCCTTATGCGCCATCAAAGATGCGCTGTGTCAGCTCTGTCTTTTTTCTGGGTTTTCCTCACCTTCAAGCAGCAGTTTGTTTTGGAAGCTGATGAGAAGCATTGTCACCTTGTTAAGCGCTGGTAGCCAGGGTCGGTTTCACCATTCTTTGGTGTGGTTTGCAATCTCTTTTATTTTGCAATCACCTTCTGTATTTTGGACATTTGAACAAAATGGTTTGGCTTCTTTTTTTTTTTTTTTCTCTCTCAACCAAGCATCACACTTTCTCTTCGACAGTGTTTTGCTGATGTATCACAGATATCATTCACACCGCAGCTCTCCGATTTTTTTCATACAGAAAATCCTTACAATATATCACGAAAATATGCCAAATATAGCGATCGCTTTTATGGGGTTTTCCAGTATACTTACTCTGATGCCCCCTGCATATGGGAAAGGAGAGCTATTGAGTATTTGCAGATTGGCAAATATGTCGGAGAGCTGCCGGAACATCAACATGGACGCCCACAGCACCTATCTAATGTCCATTTGCGAACAATCGCATCGATCAACTATAATATAAAACTATAAAACTAATGGGAGTATGCAGCATGTTATAGAATGGCGGCCACAATCTGAGGAGGTGTGGAATATCAGAATTGGTTTCTGGATGTTCTAACCCGTGTGTGTCATCTCTGCGCCACTCCAACTGTGCACTGGTTCCTGTGTGTTACAGATAATTGAGTCCCCAGTTTGTAGTTTAGACAAGGTTCCTCAGGTTCCGGCCTGTGACTGGCTGCTGGCCTGTCTCCAGGTAACGTTGTCGATCGACCAAGCTCCCTTTCAATCAAAGAGCCGGCACCGTTTTGATTCTGTTCAAATCACACACTTTCTTTAAGGAATGTGCCCTTTCTTGCAGTCGTTTCAAATGTGTGTGTGAATAATGGCACTAAAGCTTTTTTGTGTGTTTGTATGGTCAGGTGGCGTCTGCAGGATGTTGACCATTGTCATTTATGCTGCCTTTCTCATGATTTTGATGAGTAGCCTTGAGTATTATTAACACATTCATGTACCGTTTGGCTAACAAAACCCGCACCACACACTCTAACCTTAGCCGGGCCGGTTGTAGTTTAGTTGCTAGGTGACCATATGGGATGGCAGATGGCTTCCCACAGGGCAGTCTGAATGGAAGAATCACATGTAATCAGTCTTAACGCACTGAATGCGCATGCATAAACATATGGCTGCTGCATAAGGCCCCAACTCATTCTGTTATGTTTTTTCCTGGGAAATGTTGCCCAGTGCCTCAAGTGCGTGCGCCACTGAAATAATCTCCTATTGCTGCTGCCTTACAATGAATGATTTTGGAGTTAGCAAAAGTACAGTTGTACTTAAAGTTAGTTGTTAGTGTGTGACAGGTTATCGCGTGTATGTATGTGTCTTTCTAAGTGGTGTCTGTTAAAGGTTGTCTTTTTGGTTTGGCTTTTTGTCTTCACTGCGGTTTCATTTAAGTGATTACATCGCAATGAATGCTTTCAGAAAAAGAGACAGTGTACGCAAAGGGTCATGGACGACACGCAATCATATAGTTTCCACAGTGGTTGTCATTTTGCACAAGAAGGCATGCTCATAATTTGCGAATATCATTGTCATATTCTTAGCGGTTTGAGCTAATTCTCGGTCCACGTGTTTGGTTCTGATCTCTGTGCTGTTCTATGGATTACTTTTTGTGTGCTTCTCTCTCTCTCTCTCTCTCTCTCTCTCTCTCTCTGTCTCTCTCTCCCCCCCCTCTCTCTCATTGGCTTGTGTAGCCGGGCCAGGAGGAGAGAGTGGACAATTTGGTACGCCTGCTTGACTTTATTCTCCTGGAAGCCTCCTATTTTCCTCTGCAAGTCAGGCCCACATGTAACCCCTTGGCAACAGTCAATATATGTGATCAACAGCTGATCATTCATCATCGCTTTTAACCCTTGTTGCGGGTGCATTCAACTGCCAAGATTGTCATTTACTAGATCAATTCAGTGTACGAGACCAAATGGATTTTTCCTTGAATAATTTCAACTAATATCCATGCCGGATCAGATGAAGAGAATGTTGCATTTTTTCTTCTGGAATAAAGTTGCCACTTCATTACACAAACACAGGCCAAATGCATATTGCAGTAGGGATGGTTTTCCATCTTTTACTTGCCCTTGCTAAATATAAAACAATAGATCCAAAATGTTGATGTTTGAGACTGAAGTTCCATATATATTGTACCTCATGATCAGTTGTTAAATCACATGATTGTGTTGCTCAGCGCTTGCCTGCTGTTACTGTTGAAGCTATGGCTGCTTCTGCATCATGGTGTTATTTTTGCACCTTCGCAAATCACTGCACTTAATACAAACTCTCCTCCAACATTATTTACCTTGTTTCGTTGAACTTTATTTTAAAGGCCGTCAACTTCAATGGCCTTTCTTATTCTTTCTCTTATCCGGTAGTTTAGCAGCGAGATGAAAAGTGAGCACTCTTTTACCAAGAATTTGGGATGTTTTCATTTGAACCATTCATTTTCCAGGGTGGAATGATTGAAGTGATGAATTCAATAAATTAAAAAAAAAAAAAAAAAATCAAATACAAGGGTTGCACCATTTACATTTGAATGATATACAACTAAATGTTGCTGTTTGAGCAATACTAGTTTTTGCATCTGTATAAGCATAGCAAGTCATCAGATAAGAGAACCTTGCTGTTTTCGAGTGACACATTTTCACCTGGCCCCAAATGAACCAACAGTGTGCATCTAATGTTATTACACCCAACTGTTAGACAACAATGGGAAACTGTCTGAGCATCACACTTTCCATATCAGTGGGATGTCTGCCTTCAAGATCCATTGATACGGCGGCCCCGGTGTGGATTAACTGTGAGGTTGGCCTTTTGATCCCTGTCCGCCGGTGTCCTCTTTGCGATCAGCTGGAATGGCTTGTTTGTCACGTACCTGCTAAGCTTCTGGAATTCTCCGGCTCTATTGTGCCGATTCACGCTTCTCTTTGGAACCCACGGCAAATTGCTCTTTCTCAGAAATGACACGTGCCTTGTTTTTGTTTTTTTTCCTAACAACACACACACACATCCCCTTGTAACGACTGCTATTTCTTCTCGCCTCACCTTTTGTCCGTAGCGGACCATCACATTAGGCGCTGGAGACCGCCAAGTTATCCAGACTCCCATCAATGACTCCCTACCCGTCAGCGGCAGCAGCGTGGCGCAGCTGTTCAGGCAGCTCGGTAGGGACAATTGTAACGCGGCAACAACACTACAACACCAACATTTCCTGATTTTTATCTTGGGGCTTTGGTTCAGCTGTTTGTGATTACCAGGCAGTGTTTCTCCCGCCCCAACTGTATTATTTACAGTGGTACCTTGACATTGAGTCTTTCAGATAAAGGGTAAGGTTGCCTGGTAAATTACTTTGCTTTGTGTTGCAAGCCAAAATTCTAATTACCGCTTGAGTGATGTGAGCCAAACATGCAAATACAAAAGGAAGACACTTGCCAGGCACTACATTAGGCCAAAATGAACATCCAGAAGCTCACAAACAAGACTAACCAGCCAAGTTCCTGATGCCATTGAGTAGGCCACGCCCCCTTAAAGCGGACGTCAACCCCCAAAATTTACTTAGTGTTCTGTGCGCCTCCACTAAGTTATAAACACGGCATTCTGATTTAATCTTGCATTCGTGCAATATGAGTTAAGCAGCCAAATCCACCCGTTTTTATCCATCTCAGGGCGCGGCCATTTTGTCACTTCTGTCGACTGAAAATGACATCATAGTTGCTCAGGTAACAACCAGTCACGGCTCACCTGTTTTCTGAAGCTGAGCCATGATGAGTTGTTACCTGAGCACCTGTGATGTCATTTTCAGTTGAAAGCAGGTGACAAAATGGCCGTCCCCCGAGACAGACAAAAACTGGCATAATTTACTGCTTAACTCATCCCACAAACACAATATCAATCAAAATATTGTGTTTACACTAGTGGAGGCGCATAGAACACATTACTGTAAAGGAAATTTTGGGGTTGACGTCTGCTTTAAGGGCACACAGCTCAGGTGCTCAGTTGCTGCGACTTCTAGGTTGTCCCAATGTTCAGTAATTATTACGCTTACAAAACCAGTTTCTTTCTTTACATTCACATTTATTTTATACAAAACAGTGCTGTATTTGATGTGGAGACTCAAATGAATTCATGAGATTTCATTTCAATAGGAAATATTGATTTGATGTGCACTACAAGTTAATTGAGTTACTTGCTTGGTCCCGGACTGTATCGTATTTGGACAATTTCAAATGTGCTTTCACATAAAGAACAACAGTACAACACTGCTAAATCATAATGACAAAATACCCAAACAATCATCATTTCGCACTGGATACGGGAATGTTGTCCTTTTTTTTTTTTTTTTTATTCCTAATGACACTTGTGCCCTGCTCTCCTCCAGGGATAGTCAATGTGCTGTACCTGTTCTGTGCCGCCCTGACGGAGCACAAGATCCTGTTCCTTTCTAGCAGCTACCAAAGGCTAACAGACGCCTGCCGGGGATTGCTGGCTATCATGTTCCCCCTCAAATACAGGTACGTCCTCTCTTGACATGAGACCCGGCGCTCGTGTCGTGTTTTGAATTGCAACACTGCGCAATATTTGTCTCCCCACAGCTTCACTTACGTTCCCATCCTGCCTGGTAAACTCCTGGAGGTCCTGAGCACCCCCACTCCTTTCATAATCGGCGTCAACTCGTTTTTCCGCTCTGAGACACAAGAACTGGTGGGTTCCCTTCATTGTAATCGTATCATAAACAATATTCCGTTAGTCATCTATTTATTAGCAATCTACTTGGATAGCTACCGCCATGCCGAACATCTGTACCTACAGTACGTTCACACAGCGCAAAGATCATTATTACCTCATTCCTACCTACCTACAATACCTACTTATTTGCATGCTAACATACTGTATGCACAGTACAGCACTAACCTTACATTTCTAAATACTTGCAATACCGCCTATGGTACCTCCATGTATGTATCGAATTACATGTTCACCTACAATATTCCCTGCTTACTTGCATAACTAACAACCTACTTGCCTTGCCTACAGTCCTTTTCATCGCGTTAACTCCCCTCCAGCTTTA
Organism: Filicampus tigris; assembly: GCF_054856515.1. NCBI lineage: Eukaryota > Metazoa > Chordata > Actinopteri > Syngnathiformes > Syngnathidae > Filicampus > Filicampus tigris. Next base: position 3,061,840 of record NC_141238.1, on the reverse strand, counting down.
CTCAATCCATTTGGCAGATTTGTGTAGGCAGGACTGTATTCCTTCAAATTGTGACGCTCGAATGGAAGCAATGGCTCAAATGTACGTTGCGCCATCCGCGTGACCAAATCAAAGGCTCACACCAAGTAAATGCCGCTTTCTTTCAGGTTGGACGCCGACATGAAATCTGTATTTGATTTGAAACTGGTTCAATTATTGTTATTTTTTTGGTCTGTGTGTTGTAGTTGGATGTCATCATCGCTGACTTGGACGGTGGCACCGTCACCATCCCAGAGTGCGTTCACATCTCCCTGCTGCCCGAGCCGCTCCTCCAGCAGACTCAGACTGCCCTCTCCATGGTAAGGGAACGCGTGTAACAGTATGAAAAACTTGCTTTGAATTTATCAGCCAAATTCATATCTGGTTTCATGGTGTACCGGAAGTAGAAAAGTTCCACGATACCTTGGCCTGAGAGGCCACGCAATACCACGTGTTTTCAGTGATGCTGTTTTTTAAGAGAGAAGGTGACAGAGCTGGCTGCAGGTAGCACCCTGTGTGCCTGCTCAGCGCTTTCTGACTCCTCTGTGTCGAAAGTGGGCGTCGTCTGTTTCTACGTCTTTGCAAGGCTTGGAAAAAGACACAGTCAAGAAATGGCCTCATGAAAGAATAAAGGAAAAGAAGTGGTAAATGTTTAAAAGCTGAGCTGCGGTGTCAATATTTCTTTTTGTTTTTTGTTTTTTTTCCCAAGAGGCTTTTTCGAAATGTTCCACCCCTTTGCCGCCATAGACAGGATTTGAAGTGTTGAGCTATGTCATTGGCATTGTAACACATTCTCTTACAAAAGTGGGATTTATAAGGAGACATTTACAAGTGTCTCACAATTTCGCCAAGTATTTTTAGCTCATTTGTAAGGCTTGTTATTCTATTTTTAGGTAGTCAGCATGATGCCTTTCCGTTCTTACGCAATGAAGAATAGCGACCGTTTCGCTGTGCTGGTCAATGTCTTGGTCCAATGTAGCCACATAAAAATGGCCTTCTACCACATGAGGCTATTTACGATATCTCCACCTTGTCATTACACAACATTAGGCAATATGAAAAGCCACTAATTCATGGTGAACCTTTATCTGAATCACTAACCCGTACAACAAATGGCATCTTTTGAGATCTTACCACAAGTGCATGTGTTTTGTTTTCACCTCACGTTCTTCTCATTTTTAGGAATTTCCAATGGATTACAATTTGCCCAACACACAATCTCTGTGTTTGAATAAAAATTTGGTGTGACAATCGAGTGACTCTCTTCCGCAAACTATGCCCTAAAAAATATCCTACTGTTGAACTTTGCTCTGTGAAATATTTTGGTCAGAAAACATTGCAAGTGGGAACAAATGTTTGTGGACAAAGTTAAGTCATCTGTAGTTTTTAAACAAGAGAATGAACCCCGACCCACTATTTGACTTTTATAATGCTGTGATTATAGTCACGCGGCAAAAACTCGATTGCCAGCCTGTCGCACACATTCTTGCCCCTAAATTTGAAATGAATTTGATTTCTGAGAAAATCCATCTGTTACTATTGAAATGAATCAGCAATCCATTAGACCTGTCGGAATGAGTATATTATGTGTCCAAGTTACCCAGGAATTCATACCTAACATTTGTTTGACAAACATTTTATTCCAACTATATGAGCATTAGTGTTAATAAAATGGAGGCTCATACCTCCCTTCGATCTCACCCATCATTTTCTTTCTGTCGTTCTTTTCAAAATCAACACAATATAAGCAAACGCTAACGTAAGAGGCCTGACATCCCCAACACAAAAACACAATTACGAAAACAGGAAAGGCGATGATCATGTCTCTGATAGGCAGCTTTAATTCATTAGCTCGTTGGTAAGGTTTTCATGGAAAAGATGTAATCTTGTGTGCGGGATGCATACAGCGGCCATGATGCTATAGATTGTTGGTAGGCAACCCTAAAGCTGGGCTTACCTGCATCCAGGAAGAGAGATGGGCCCATCATGTTCTGGATCTCCTGGCGCCATTGTTGCGTCAACACAGTCTAATCAAATATTTGCGACTTCAGACCTAAACGTTGATCATATTAATGTGTTTTCTTTTAAGAGGGATTATTGCGACCCGCTTTCATTGGCATTTTGGTATGTTGTTTTTTTTTTTGTTTTTTTTTTCCCTAAACACCAGTTTCACTTTACATAAAAAGTCTGAATAACATGTAAAATTGTTTTGTTATTTCCCCCCAAAATACCTTCCCTATTACGGTAGATACCTCCACTGTAATATACGGGAGAGTAGATATTTTCCACCCCTCTGAAAATAATTACTGAAATACATAATTTGCGTGTAAAAATGTGGTATATATGAAGAACACATTGATTTGGCATGATAGCGAAGGTTCCAGATCTGTGAAATGGATTGAAATGAGACTGTTGGTTGATTTGGCGGTGTGTTTCTTGTTTGCAGGTTTTGGATCCTGAGCTGGAAATTGCTGATCATGCCTTCCCACCTCAGTCCTCGCTACCTTCAGCACCCAAGATCCAGGTGAAAATCTGTAACCCTACTGTATGCACTTTTTGACATTAGAAATTGTAAACAGCAAAACCCAAAGTAAATGTCCGTGTGCACACCGCCCCAGAAAACGTACTTCAAAAGATTATAACCACAGTGATGTATCACATAATTAATGGTTGGACTGTATTTGGAGCTTCACTCTCCTAAAGGAGGAGAAGACAGTTGAAGGAATTACACTCGCAGCTATATTCATGATCATTAAAAGGTGATGATTACATCTTTTTGATCGAAATTGATGGACCTCACTTACGAATATCGATTACACCGTGTGGCATGTTGGGACTTAAGATGGACTGTGATGCGTGTGTCTCAGGATAAGGAGGTTCGGGCGATCTTCCTGTGGCTGTTTGCTCAGCTTTTCCAGGGTTATCGCTGGTGTTTACATATCATCCGCATTCACCCCGAACCAGTTATCCGCTTCCATAAGGTATGACGGAGGCCCCTCCATCCAAAATCAGGCATTGTTACACAAATCGAACATCAGAATGAAGATTTTGTGCTGTTGTTTCCCCCACCCCCCCAGGCGGCCTTCCTCGGCCAACGAGCACTGACGGAGGACGACTTCCTCATGAAGGTGTTGGACGGCATGGCGTTTGCGGGGTTCGTGTCAGAGAGGGGGCCTCCCTACAGAGCAACGGATTTGTTTGATGATGTGAGTTTGCGGGTTTGGAGTGAATTTACTTCACTTAACCATGTTGTTATCCCAATTCATTGAATTGCTCTCTGTCCTTGACAGACTACAGGGGTTCAACATGTGCTTGGGCCTACATTCTATCATTGTCATCAAGCTGCAACCTACTTTTGATAGTCAAATCAAGTCATTTTAGCCCCCAAAAGATGTATGCCATTTACAACATCAATACACATACAGTGAACACTGCATATTTGTGGTGTTGTATTCATTTTTTGGAACCTTTCCTTTGTTTTTTGCTGAAAACTCACCATCTGCCATCTGGTGGCAACTTGGTGTCAAGGGACCAAGTTGAAGTGTGTCAAGACTCATTTATGAGGATACAAGTAGTGTCTTGCCGGCATCAGTAGGCAATTACAGACTTTTTCAGGGGGGCATCCATTTTAAATCAGAATCTTTAAGTGCATTTCAGAACTCATTGTTAAGGAATAGAGGAGTCTGCAAGTAAATTTCATGATTGAAATGACATAAAAGGCCACTTCACATAGATATTTGACTTGTATTGGTGCATTTGGAGCGCAGTCTGAAGATGAGTATGACAGCTGCATGTGTGAAAATAATTACTGCACACATGAAGGATCACATTTGACTACATAAAACACACGGGGGAATTCTGTCCTGGGTCGCATTTACCCTTCATCTTTCTTGAAAACAAAATTGAAATAAAAAGCCAGACGTCGGATGTGCATTAAATATTTGTGAATAGTATATTTCTATGTATGTATTTTTGTTTACACGAAGAAAGGAATTCTCAACTCTCCCCTGTTCCCACAGCTGGTAGCCAATGAGGTGGAGAGGATACGGCAAGAAGAGGCCTCGCCACACAAAGTCATGAATCACATCAAGGAGTTGGCTGAGCAGCTATTTAAAAATGTATTCCTCACGTTAAAATACCCTTTTTTTTTCTCTCCGTAATATTTGTGTGTAACCACTTTTGTGTCGGTTTCTCTGTCCAGGAGAACCCTTACCCGGCAGTGACCATGCATAAAGTCCAGGCGCTGTCAGAAAACGGCCAGAAAGCCCCTCAGAGTCAGAGCCCCTTCCCTGGGCTGGACGAAGTCACGGTACAGCTCTTCATCGACCACGCCACTGCCAAGCTCAAGACGGCGCCGCCGGTGGTCAAGGCGGAGGTCAAGAGCATGGTGCCGTCCGGACCCCCGTTGGGTGAGCTGCGTTTAAAATGTACAATGACGTGAACGGGCACTCGAGAAGTGTCCCGACTGACTTACTTTAAAGAAGACGTGTGGATTTTGTTCAATATTTCCCATCGGATGAACAGATACGGAGAACCAGTGTCCTGTGGGGCGTGCATACGGATAACCACAAATAAACATTTCTTTGATGATCGCATCATATTTTCCCATTGCATGGCCCTTAGAGGATTTCAATGACTTGTGTAGCAAAAGGCTCCCCAACTCCTGCTTGTAAAGTTTGTAGAGGTGGATGGTAATCATCGGCACTTCCTGCCTCCAACTTATCCCCCTGTCTCAGCGTGTGTTTAATGGGCTTCGTTTTGAAGTGCCACGGTGATAAATGAGCCTCACGCGTGTCCCGTTTCCGCAGGAGACATGGTAGACCGGAACAGCAACGCGATGGCCAACAGTGCCCGTCGGCTGGAGGTTGTCCGGAACTGCATCACATACATCTTCGAGAACAAAATGCTGGAGGCCAAGAAGGTAGTACTAAGGACTCATTGACAAAAGTGCACTTTTTAAGTTGTGGGAAAACAAAGTTGGACAAAAGTGACTGTTTTGTGCTCCTCACTTTGACGATTCACAAACAATTTTGATGAAGCTCTCGTCCTGTAGCTTTTTTCAATTCTGTGGCTGCTTATTAAATGTCTGTAATTTGAGTAGTTTGTTGTTTACTCTCCCCCGTTGCACAGTCCTGTGTTTTTGATGCGTATGCTCGCGGCCAGGAAGTGTTTTTCACCAAAAGTATTTACCGCTATTATGAATTGCGTGAAATGCGGCCTGGTTTTTGCAGTGTGCCGTGTACTTGTTTCGATGTAGAAAAGTGGAAATCAAGTGAAGCCAGTACTGTGCTACGTAAAACAAAACGTCTTTGTGCCTTCCTCTTGCAGCTGATGCCGGCTGTGCTTCGGGCTTTGAAGGGTCGGGCAGCTCGGGTGTGTTTGACCCATGAGCTCAATCAGCATGTCTTACAGAACCGGGCAGTGCTGGATGACCAGCAGTTTGACTATGTCGTCCGAATGATGAACTGCACCTTACAGGTCTGTAACCAATTTTGTAAAACCAAAAAAAAACAAAACTGCCCATGGCCACTCGTTGTGGTGATGTGATATGCAGCGTTCCCCATTATACATATAGCAAGCAGCATATTCTCTTCCCCTTTAGGACTGCTCGCATATGGATGAACATGGCATTGCCGCGGCCCTTCTCCCATTGGTCACAGCCTTTTGCAGGGTAAGTTGATCTATTATTACTATTTACTGACCAAAGCCTCTCACCATGTGTCATGTGGATTGTCACTGTCATGTCTTTGTTGGTCTGACAGAAATTAGGGGCAGGCATCACTCAGTTTGCATACAGCTGCGTACAGGAGCACACAGTGTGGACCAACATGCAGTTCTGGGAGGCCATGTTCTACAGCGACGTCCAGAACCACATAAGGGCACTTTACCTGGAGACAGAGGACGGAGAGCATCAGAACCACACTGTGAGTATGATAGTTAATGGTCAGTTGACCGTTCACAAATCTCATCAGCGCCCATCATTAACGCGCGGAATTTACGCATTTTATCCTCAGGAGCAGCTGGAGGGATCAGGCGGCGGGCGGGAAATCGGCGCCCTGGAGCTGGCGTCGGAGCAGAGCCGCCTGTGGCCCACGCTCGGCAAGGACATGCAGACGGAGCGCGTGCAGAAGGAGGAGAGCACCGTGTTCAGCCAGGCCATCCACTACGCCAACAGGATGAGCTACCTGCTGCTGCCGCTGGACACCAGCAAGAACCGCCTGCTCAGGAGCTCGGGCCTCGGGGACGTGGAGAGCGTCAGCAACAGCTACGTAACCAACAGGTATGCATGGGATCGATGCCTTGAGGATTCACATTCAGTTGAATGGGAAATCAATGATTAATTGTCATTCGGCAGCAAATTACACTACTTCCGATTACTTATTTAGATAGTTATTCAGTTAAAAAACTAGTTCACGTGGTTGCATGGACAATAAAAGTTAACAATCACGGTACATTTTTTTTATTAAGACACTTTAGGAGTGAAATTAGGAATAATTTGAATACATCTGTGTCCATCCTGGATAGAGTTCTACAAAAAAAATGGATTCGCGTTTCTGTCAAGACTATTGCATTTGCAACACAAGTGAAATAAAAAAAGGGGTATCTGTCTAATAGATTTCAGGTCATTGCAAATCACTGCCTCTTTTTTGGGTCCGGTAGTATTGCAGGGAGCATGGCCGAGAGTTACGACACGGAGAGCGGCTTCGAGGATGCCGAGAGCTCTGACGTGGCCAACTCGGTGGTGCGTTTCATCAACCGCTTCGTGGACAAAGTCTGCAATGAGAGCGGCGTGACCAATGAGCACCTGAAGGCTCTCCACACCATGATACCGGGTATGGGTGTCGTTCTCCATATTCAATGACTTGTGTAAAAAAGCGTCCTCATTTTCCACGCCTGTGTTGTTTGATGGCAGATATCGTTCAGATGCACATCGAGACGTTAGACGCAGTCCATCGCGAGAGTAAACGACTGCCGCCGATCCAAAAGGTAACCAATTCCTATTTTTACGCGCCACTGGAGAAAGGCCACGCGGAGCGAGCCCGGCCAGCCCCGCCTACTTCCCTTTCCACCAATCCCTACCGCTCAGACCCGCGGTGTCACACCAGGTATGTCTGTGACTCGCAAGGACAACCGAGCAAAGCATGCTGGCTGATGATTGCTCACCCTGGTGTGCCGTTTTCCGTGTCTTGAGCTAACGTGCGTGCCTTCATTTCGAAGGGTGCCGTCAATTGGTGTGATGGAGAGGGATGGGGGGCTGAGCTCCGTGTAAGCCAAATTTATGGTAAAAAAATACAGTCCAGTCATTTGAAATCGTGTCATGCTGCTGAGCTAAGCCAAATGTAAGAATATTATGTATCAGCTCTAAAAGACAGATGGTCACATTGTGGGTATTCTTGAAGGATGACACACCCACTGAACAAAATACGACATTCTAATGTCATCAATGTTGATATATATATATATATATATATATATATATATATATTTATTTTTTTGCTCATATGGCCTAAAGCCAGCTGTACTCGCATGCTTGTAAAGCATGAGGATGTAATGAGTGAGGGGGTTCTGAAACATATATATATATATATATATATATATATATATATATATATATATATATATATATATATATATATATATATATATATATATATATATATATATATATATATATATATATATATACACACACACAGGTTAATTATGTACCTTCAATTTCATTGTTTTGCCTGTTACTATATGTGGTTGGCATGGATACATTAACAAAAAAAGTTATTGGAAAGTAAAAAAAAGGATTGAAATTGGACAATTTTTGGCCGCATACCTGATAATCGATCTCTCAGCACGCTAATGTGCCACGGCACCCTGGTTGAGAATCACTGTAATGGAGTATATCGAGGAGGGAATCAGAGTTAAGCAGCAGGCGCACCTGCTGATTTTGAAAATGCGCTGCTCAAAATGGTAAGGCCTTAGTGCTAAAACGCATGCTTGCTGTTCTGTCGTCCGTTTCTCCGCTTTCCTTGGCCTCGTTTGTGTTCCTTCTGCTTCAGCGTCATGAATCCCCCTCGTCTGGCTCCCTCCCTCTCTCTTCTCTGCACCCAGCCCAAGCTGCTGAGGCCGACCCTTTTGGCAGGCGAGGAGCTGGTGATGGACGGCATGCGCGTTTACCTCATCCCGGACGGACGCGAGGAGGCCACGGGGATGATGGGAGGCCCGCCCCTGCTCCCCGCGGAGGGAGCCATCTTCCTCACCACCTACCGGCTCATCTTCAAGGGCACGCCCACCGACCCGCTGGGTGAGGGACTCCACTGGACACGTGCGATGTGCAATCCTGACTCGTGGCTACCGTGCTGTTTATAGTTACTGTTACTGTGTGCATGGAAAATAAGTCAATGTTACTTTCCTGCTTCCCTACTGCAGTGGGCGAGCAGGTGGTGACTCGTTCCTTCCCCATCGCGTCATTGACCAAGGAGAAGAGGATCTCTGTCACTTTACCCATGGAGCAGTTTGTTCAGGAGGGGTTACAGCTACGGTCCTGCACCTTCCAGGTACTGTTGGACCATCAACAATTTCAATGTCAATCATTTCCTGTAGAGGTATTATTAGCTTTTGACTTGAATTTAACCCGCTCAACCTTTCGGGGATTTATTGCGTTTTGTGTGTTTGTCAATTTCTCCCCGATTTTTGCTCTAGTAATGACAGTGCATGTTGTGCCTGACTTTCCTGTAACACTTTGGCACTCTGTCCATTCTTAGCTCATGAAGATTGTGTTCGACGAGGAGGTGGCGGCTGACCTGGCGGAGGTTTTCAGGAAGCACATGCACAAGCTGCGCTACCCCCAGCACGTGCAGGGAACGTTCGCCTTCACCGTCGGCCAGAGCGGCAAGCTGGTGGTGGAACACAAGACCAAGGACAAAAACCAGTCACTCAAGTATGTATATATTTCACTTTCTCTTTCTTTGCAAAACAATCACATGCATGCATCCATGGTTTATATGTTGGATGGATGGATAGGTAGATATATTTGACTTTTATAATGATCATTTCAGAAGATGTCAATTGAAAGCAAAAGTCAACCCAAAAATGTTCTTTACAATTACATGTTGTATGCAGACCCATTCTGCATTCTGATTGATACTGGGTTTGTGCAATATGAGTTCTGCAGTCAAATCCACCCGTTTTTGTCCATGTCAGGGGCACGGCCATTTTGCCACTTGCTGTCGACTGAAAATGACATCGCAGTTGCCCAAGTTTCTGGTAACAACCAATCACGGCTTGCCCGTTTCTGAGACTGAGCCGCGACAAGTGGTCCTGCATGGAACATATTATTGGAAAGATAGTTTCATGAGTTCTTCCTCAGATTCTTAATAATTCACTCGGAAGTAAAAGGACTTTGCGCATATAACGAGTGGCCAAAAGTAGTAGAGAATTGTAAGGCGCTAATGATACATGTGTGGAAACCGAAATTTGAAGACGTCGTTGCTTGTCTCAGGACACTTTCCAAAAACCTGGTAAAGACTGCCAAGCGGACCATCAACCGGCAGTATGTGACAAAGAAGAAATATTCCCCGCCTACCTGGGAGAACAGAAGCAGCTTCCAGTCGGAGCTGGAGGAGGATGAAATTTCAGGTATGCTGATAGTAAAACTCCCTTGGATCGACATTTCATAATTGTCAACCCCTGCCGAATTCCCATTGAAAGTTTCCGCCGTCAAACATTCCTGTAATTTTCCAAGCCTTGTTTGTTGTTTGTGGCTTGAATTTGTTTACATGCAGTTTCAGAGGAGGTGGAGCAGAGCTCCCTTACGCTGTCCTCCACCATCCGCTCTTCAGACAGACAGACCATGAGCAACGTGGTGGAGCGCGCGTGCTGCCGCGACTACCAGCGCATGGGCCTGGGCACCCTAAGCAACAGCTTGACCCGCTCCAAGAACGAGCCCTTCCGAATCTCCACCGTCAACCGCATGTACACGGTGTGCAGGAGGTACGTAAATCGGACGGCCGGAGTTTTTGCCCTGCGCACGGAAGTGCTTCAGCCGGCGTGTGCTTGCGTCGTAGCTATCCCGGCCTGCTCATCGTCCCGCAGAGCATCCCGGATTCCACCATCCAGAGAATCTGCCGCTGCTACCGGCAAAATCGCTTCCCGGTGGTTTGCTGGCGGAATTCCCGGACCAAGGCTGTCCTCCTGCGATCGGCGGGCCTGCACGCAAAAGGCGTGGTGGGCTTTTTTAAATCTCCCAATGCCCCAACGTCAGGTAAGTTAGGACACAGGGTGAATGATTCTTTTAGCCTTCTTAGTTGTCATGAGTAAATTGCTTTCCTCGCTGTGTGTGTGTGTGTGTGTGAGCAGTGCCCTCCCAGGCGGACTCCACCAGTCTGGAGCAGGAGAAATACCTGCAGGCCATTATCAGCTCCATGCCCTCTTACAGCGAGAGCAGTGGCAGGAACACGCTCAGCGGCTTCACCTCCACCCACATGAGCGCTTCGGGTGGGTACGACTCAAAATGACACTCAACGAGCCACTGCTGACCGCGGCTTCCATCCACAGACTCGTCGGATAAACTGCGGCAGCCAAAGATCGGCGCTCTGATGAAGCAAGTGATGGGTGCCAAGGAGGACGTGCCTGGAACGTTCAGCAGAGGAGGTGAGACGCGTGTGTTTTGTGCCGCAAGCCCACGGCCCCTCTGAAGTGTGACGTCAAATCCGGTCATTATGTAGCTGAGGCTTGATTTACCCTGTGCGGCTCAAGTGACACGATTCCGATTTTGTATTTATTTGTGCTTTTAATTGGCACAATTGGTTAATGAAAAAAAAATACATGGTATTGCTTAAGAACCTGATATGTATGTATGTGCCAATGTGAGTGCAGTCCAGATAGACATATCGGCCCTTGTAGTGGTGCCTTGACTTTCAAGTTCATTTTGTTCCGTCACCATTCGCATCTCCAATCATTCCCCGTTCGAATGAATGTAAACGCATTCATCTATTCAAGCGCCCCAAAAAACATAACACAAAAACAAAAAGTGCGCATCATGATTATTTATGCTTCAATTAATTTCATTGTGTTACTCCTGCTGTTGTGCCCGCCTTGACCACTTGGGGACAGTATAATACAGTCATGCAGACAAACAAATGAGAGTCACCACTATGAGGGAGTATTGTGCTATTGTCTGTCTGTGTCTGCTCTTGTTGTGCTCAAAGGGTTATAACACCATTGAAGACATTTTTCATTTTCCGCCAAACTGCTGCTTATTGTGAATTGAAGTCAGGTCACTTGTATCTGAAGGCACCACAGTATAAGCGTTAAATCGGAATCAGGAACTTGGACCTGCGGTGTGTATCCAGCCTGAGACTGCACCACAAAAGGAGGCTCAATGGTCTTCTTTTTTTTTTTTTTGTTTGTTTGCCTGTCATTTGACCTCAGCTCTTGGTCAAAGGGCGAAAGTCATCTCCCTCTCTCAGCCCAAAGTGTCTGGCAAGGCCAGGAACTCTACCAGAGGTACAGTAGGCCACGCCCACCATCTCCCTCCCCTCCAACTAATCAAATCTCTTGAACAGAATCGTCCGTGTGTCTGGCGTCGTCCCTGGTAGTGTTGTGTATCTCTGGACTAATGGTCTCTTCGTTACTGTTTGTGTCAATCAGAGTTATGCTGCTGCTGTGTGTGTGTGTGTGTGTGTGTGGGTGTGTGTGTGTGTGTGGGTGTGGGTGTGTGTGTGTGTGTGTGTGCGTGGGTGTGTGTGCGTGCGTGCGTGCGTGAGTGTTTGCACGCGCATGCTGCCACTGCAGCTCTACTGTCCAGCGTCCTTGTTGTCATTCCACTTTTGATTCTTCTGTTTTTCCAATGGCAAGAGCTGCATCAAACTACATGAAGCAAACTGGTTTCGGGTAGTTCTCGTTCACGTCTCTCTTGTTTAGCAGCATGGCTATTATTAGGTTGATGGTTGAAAAACTGTGTGGCTGACTGAAATCAAAGACTCCCTGATTACGTGAAAGGTTCGGTTTTCATGTCATGATTAATCGTTTGTGTGTGGGGGCGTGTGTGTGGCAGGGAAGTGGGGAAGCATCCGAGGCAGCGGGCGTCTAAGCGCCTACAACCCGGACGTGGGGACGCGTCTCGCCGGGAAAGAGTCGCCGCAGCCCAATGGCGGGCCGAGCGAGGCGTTGTTCCTCCGCCAGCACAGGGCCTACCTCTACATCATTGGGGACAAGGCCCAGCTTAAGGTGACTAGTAGTAATTACAGACATTTGTAGGTACTATAGGCCGTGATGATCATTTTTAATTTAGGTGAATTATTTGTCTATTTGAAAAATGTATGAGAGAACTAAAATATCTTTCATTTCACTCTCATGTGGTCCAAATACATTCAAGTATCAATACAGTTGACATTACTAATGCCTGTAAATTCCACAAGATGGTGGCAAAGCACTTTCTCTTAGACAATGGCCTGACTAAATGCAGCTCCTCCCCTCACTTTAATTTAGTTCCTTGGCACCATGGTGCCACAAAAGCGATATCTTTATATTGGGCATTGCTTTGTCCTAAACACAAAAAGGGCAGATGTGAGGTTAGTCGTTGAATAATGGCGGCTGGGTTGGCAAAAGAAATCTGCAAATGCGTCAATGCTCAACCTTTGTTTTTTGGCAAAGCAAGTGAGAGTGAGAGTGAAACCAAAATATAACCGATAGAGCCAAGCAAATTGTGCAAGAGCTATGCTATGCTATGCTATGCTATGCTATGCTAAGTGGGCCATATCGAAGCATTGAGGGGTACATCTTTGAGCTACTTTCCCACAATACTTTTACCTTTGGGAAGCAACATTCTTGTATCATTGGGACCATGGTGTGTTTTGCGTATTTCAGGGTGGGAAGCAGGACACCTTCCAGCAGTGGGAGGTGGTGCCCATCGAGGTATGCGACGTGCGGCAGGTGAAGAACAGCTTCAAGAAGCTGATGAAGGCCTGCGTGCCCAGCTCCGCCTCGTCGGACTCCAGCACCAGCTTCCTGCGCTGCCTGGAAGAGTCGGAGTGGATGGCGCTGGTAAGTTATTGCCTGGATAACTTGCACTACTGACAGTGAAACCTCGGAAGTTGGGGGCGGGGGTTGCTCGATTTCACGCATGTATTACATTAGACCTTACATCAATACACATTTAGCTTTTGATCTGTCCATTTTAAAAATCAATCCCATGTTTCTGAGCTGTGAACATGTCAGGAGTTTTACTTGATTTCAACCTCATTTTTTTCAGTGCTTAACGTGTGTTTTTTTTTTCTTTCCACTTGTGAGAATGTTCACAATGTACCGTTAGTCGTACTTTATGTTGGAGACAGTCTGAGCCTGGAAAACATTCATTCACTTTGCATCAATTCTAACGTGGAAAAATGGATTTTGGAAGCGCCGCAGACGTAATTGTGAGGGTCCACTGCTTCCGGACTATTCTGCTGATTTATTTGTTGATACAAATCCAAAGCCTCAAGACGCAGCATTTGCGTTTGTGTGTCTAGCTGCACAGGGTGCTGCAGGTGTCCGTCCTGGTGGTGGAGCTTCTGGACACAGGATCATCCGTCATGGTCAGCCTGGAGGACGGCTGGGACGTCACCACCCAGGTTTGGAGGCTTTGTCAACAAAGCCGTCACGTCCTCCGCGAGCTCACAAACGAACTTGCCGTCTTCAGGTGGTGTCCTTGGTGCAGCTGCTGTCCGACCCTTACTACCGCACCTTTGACGGCTTCCGGCTGCTGGTGGAGAAGGAGTGGCTGTCGTTCGGCCACAGGTTCAGCCACCGCGGCGCTCAGACGCTCGGCAGCCAGAGCGGCGGGTTCACCCCCGTCTTCCTGCAGTTCCTCGACTGTGTGCATCAAGTGCGTACTGTAGCCAAACAATTTCCAGCGCGTTTGCTCTCATTCGGGTGACGGCTGAGCTGGAGCCTATCCCAGCTGACTTTGGCCGCTCATCGGTACCGCTGTGCCCCGCTTAAATCTGTAGTTGGATCCCTCCTTCCTCAGATCCACCTGCAGTTCCCAATGGAGTTTGAGTTCAGCCAGTACTACTTGAAGTTCTTGGCCTATCACTACGTGTCCAACCGTTTCCGCACGTTCCTGCTTGACTCGGACTACGAGCGCATTGAACTTGGTACCGTCTTCGGTCACGGCAATTTTTGGTCACATTTTTGTCGACTCCGTTCTCGTTTGACCGAAGTTTGACGCGCATTGCAGGAGTCCTCTATGAGGAAAAAGGCGAGAGGAGAAGTCCTCAGGTGTGCAAGTCCGTGTGGGACTACATCGACCGGCTCAACAAGAAGACGCCCATCTTCTTCAACTACATGTTCGCGCCTGAGGATTATGAGGTTAGGACACTTTTCTAAGACTTGCATATGAGGCTGCAGTTGTGGAAGATTTTTAGAAGTGATTATTCTACCGATTATCCCCTTGATTAATTTGATGATGAAAAAAATATATATACATCAATTTTTGCATTTTAGGGCTGAGTGATTTTGAAAAATAATACATTCATACCATATGATTGAAAAATAATTGCATGTTAAATCCCAAAGTATTTTGTAACAAACACAAGCGATCAATGAATTTGCATTCAAATAAACAGTCTCCAATTTATTCTACATATATAAATAAATGTTTTGGCCTTATAGGTTAGGCTCACGATGAAATGAAGGCAAAAAGTCAGTAATCATGAATCAGATTAACAACAATAATGCAAACAAATCTGTGGCTCTTTCACTTTTCAGGTTTCATGGCACAGTGATTTTCTAACATTCAAAATAAAACCTCTAGCAACTGAACCAAAATGAAACTTTTTTGTTTGTTTTTGTTTCCAAAATTGTCGAATTGAATTTGATTAATTGCTCAGCCCTATTTTGCATTATTATTGTTATGTGAGGGTTAATAACACTGATGCATCAGGAGTGGTGTTGATGGTGTGCGCAGGTGCTTCGGCCATACACCTTCATCTCCAACCTGAAAGTGTGGGACTACTACATGGAGGAGACGCTCTCAGAGGGGCCGTCGTACGACTGGGAGCTGCGGGGCCGCCAGGAGCGTTCAGCGTCGGAGGAGGCGGCCGACAAGGCCGACGGCGGCGCCCCCAAGTCGCGGCGACGCGCCGTGTGGCCGTGTTACGACAGCCTGAGCAAGACCTTGCCCGACGCCATCACCAAGCTGCTGCAGGACCTGCAGGCGCTGGAGGGCGAGCTGGGCCAGGCGTCGGAGAAGTGGAAGGACACGTGGGATAAGATCAAGGCCGCTCCGAGGAACGAGACCAAACTGGAGAGCAAGGTCAGACCAAAAAGTGTGGGGCAGGGGGACACAGCCTTATTCCAAATTGGATTACATTTTTGAAGACATGCTTTTTGCCAATTCATTTAATACTGGTATCTATCAATGTGGAAAACAATGAGATACAAATGGCAATCCATCAGTCGAAAGTACCTTGTTATAGATAACAGCCCTTCGCTTTTCTTTTTGCAGCCTTATTAATCCAACTTGTATTTAATGATTTATTTAGAAAAAATATTTAAATTTATAAAAGGCTTGAGCAGAATGCCTTGCGTCAGTATTCAGACTCCCGCCGCCCCCAAATTGTTGCTTTTCTAACTTAAATGTTCAAATTCATCAAAATTCTACACAAAATACTCCATAATGTCAACACAAAGAAAGGTTTTAGGAAAAAACATTTGTTTATTGATCACAAACAATTGAATTCTATCGTATTTTGAAATGCATACCAGGCATCCGTACTGTATGTTAGCTTTTTCCAACTTTGGTTGAATACCAACATTGCCTCAACATTCTGCATAATAAAGATTGGAAAACATCTTCTTGTAAATCTATTAAATACGATTGTCGTAAGTTAGTCAGAATTCTCTCCCCACGCGTGCCCTTTCTTGCTCCTCCCTTAGCCGTCATTCTCCAGCTCGCTGCTCATGTCCTCCAACCTGAGCCACCAGCGGCGTTCCCAGGGCGTCTACCTGCAGGAGAGCGGCGTGGGCTCCTCCATCAACTTGGCCCTGGACTGCGAGGCCAGCGCCACATCCACGCCGGTGGCGGGTCGCCCGAGCACCAGCACGCTCTACAGCCAGTTCCAGAGTACCGAGAGCGAGAACAGGTACGTGTGTATGTATGCAAGGCCTGGGTGATTAAGCCATATAAATTCTGCAACAACAACAAATGCAAAGCAGCCACATCGCAAATCCTCTTTCCCCAATGAAAAGAATGGGAATACCATGACAGTAATCTGTTCCGCCCTTCGAAACGCTGACAAAAAATATCTGTATTGTGTTCTCAATCAGATAAATAACACTCTATAGTATGATACTTTATAAAAGCATACCATAATAATTAAATAGATTAAGAATTACAGTTTGTGGTCCATGACTTAACGCTTCATGCTTCAATGCTCATTGAAATTGCCCTCCTGAGCATCTGTTGCTTTTGCTTTGTTCCTGTGTGGCGCTAGGAGTTTCGAAGGCATTTTATTCAAGAAAGGCGCTCTGCTGAAACCATGGAAACCAAGGTGGTTTGTGTTGGACAAGACAAAACATCAGGTAGGACCGGAACAAAGAGTTCGACAATGGAGTTGTCATTGTAGTCCTGATTTAGCGTGTTCATTTATGGGAGACATTTTCTGCTAATGTTCTTTTTTTTCTTCTTCCTCGTGTAACGCAGCTGCGCTATTACGAGAGCAGGCAGGACAAAGAGTGCAAAGGCATCATCGAGTTGGCCGACGTGGAGTCGGTCCTTCTGGGAACGCCCGCCATGGGAGCGCCCAAAAACATTGAGGAAAAGGCCTTCTTCGATGTGAGTCACGTTTGCACGTAACAATGAACCGAGTTTGCTAATGCCGAGTGTCTTCACATTTTTTGGGGGGTTTTGATTTTTAATTGAAAAAAAGAACAAAATACACACAAAGACAGTCACAACTGCTCAGTAAGCTGCAATAATAATATTAGTAATTTTTCTCAGAGGATGAAGAATAGATGCAGTGAGTTTTGTTCTAAATTCACCAGTAACCAACCGGTTTTTTTTTTGTTGCCATTTTGGATGAGTGGCTCAACAAACTCTAAAAGTCAAATGAAATGTTCTTATCCTGATCTTTGTCCGCACGTCCGTCCCACCTCCAGCTCAAGACTACCAAACGTGTGTACAACTTCTGCGCCCAGGACAGCCTCAACGCTCAGCTGTGGATGGACAGTGTTCAGAGCTGCCTGTCGGACGCCTAGACGGGAGGCGGCCCAGACTCTTGAACTGCAGTATCTCAGTGTTTTTGGTAGAAAAGAAGAAAACGAGGAGGGAAAAAAAAAAAAACGTCTGCGGACCGACCACACGGAACCATTCCACGTCTTGTGCGACGCGTCCGGCATGAAGATTTCTACCCGACTCTCCTCCTTACTAACCCTAGCCCCCCTCATCTTCTTCCAGATTTAACTTAGAAAAAACTCAGGGGGAGCAATGACGGAGGAGCTGCCGGATCCCATTCGGGGACCACCCGCGACTGTTGATGAAGGATTTTAGTCTCCTTTTTTTTTTTTTTTTTTTTGTCTCTGTCACCACAATCTCAAGAAAGATATACTGTGAAAGCCCATCAGAATCTCCTCGCAAGTGTTTACAAAGTGGACAAAAGTCCCCTTCCCTTTACACTAACCACTATAAACAAACGTGTAAGGGACATTGAAGGAAAAAACAAAGATGTGATATTACGGGATGGAAAAGACAGACAACTGCGTTTATGGAACTTGCCTCCCCAGACACATTTTGACTGAAACTCCAGAGTTCCCACGAAAAATGCGACACCCTGAAGGCAACTCAGGCAAAAGTGGTTGCATTTGGTTGGCTATCCTAGCACATCTCGTATATGAACAGTTAAGTTGATTTGAGCTATTCCTCAGGATGCGGACTGTGCAGTGGCCTTGCTCTGAGGTTCTGGGTTCGAATCCGGACTTCCTGTGTTGAGTGCATGTACTTCAGCTTCCTTCCACATTCCAAAAAACATGCGCATTTGGTCCATTGAAGACGGTAAATTGCCCATAGATATGAATGAGAGTGAGAATGCTTGTTTGTCCCCGCCACTTGCCCAAAAGTCAGCTCGCTGGCTTTGGCTCCAGCTCATTCTACAAACCTAATGAGGACAAGAAGAAATTGAAAGTGGTTGGAACGATGCAGAGATCAAAAAGAGGGGACCTCAGGTGGAACCTTGTTTGACATCTTGTGATCAAAAGACAGAATAAATTGATAGTATGGTTTATAAGGCCTTTTGTGAATGAAATTTAGATTAAAATTGCAACACGAGTAAGAAGTGAATGAAATTGTTATAACTCAATTTAATTGGAGCTATTCCTAAGGATGTAGGTAGCACAATGGCCTCGTGTTTCTGGGTTCGAATCCAGACTTCTTGTGTGGAGTTGGCAGGTCCACCATGTGCTTGGGTGGGTTTTCCTTCCTCCCACATTCCTAAAACACAATTTAAATTGTCCTTAAATGTGTGTATGATGGTGGTTTATCTATCCCGATTGACTGGTGACCAGTGCATGGTTTACTCTAATT
Organism: Filicampus tigris; assembly: GCF_054856515.1. Classification (NCBI taxonomy): domain Eukaryota; kingdom Metazoa; phylum Chordata; class Actinopteri; order Syngnathiformes; family Syngnathidae; genus Filicampus; species Filicampus tigris. Next base: position 3,043,269 of record NC_141238.1, on the reverse strand, counting down.
TCAGCTAGGATTGTCCAGCTCACTCTAATGAGAACAAGTGCTCAACAAAATGACTGGATGGATGTTTAAATGCCATTTGTGATCGATTCTTGCATTTCCCATGAAAATGAAGCACCCCGAAGGCAACTGCAGCATAGCAAAATGAACATATTTGGCTGGTTTTCCCATCAAATCTTGAGGAATTGGTTACTGTATGGATTTGAACTAATCCTCAGAATAGTTAAGACTAGACTTAAGGTTGCATTGAAGTCCCATAAATGTACGTGTTTGTTACATGACCGCGATCCCTCAAAAACCATCACCCGCTCGTTCGCCTGCGTTCTTCCTTTGCGCACACACACACACACACACTTGTTAAAGTCTCTTCCCCACTATGTAAAATATACTGCTGTCTTTGTTGAACATGACTCTCTTTTTCTTTTTTAAATTGTAGATTTTTCTTTTTCTGGGGGGGCCTTTTACCCCTTTTTGTATATACTATCCCAGATTTGTATGTAACGTTTATAGTAGTAATTTATTTAACTTCCCCCTTTGCAAAATTTCCTCAAGCACCACTTTTAAATTCTAGGAATTCAATGTGCCATTGGTTTATTTCTGTATTAATGTGACTAATGCTTTTTTGTACTGTGCAAGTAAACCCCTTATGTTGTTGTTTTTCTTTCTTTTTTTTTTCAAACACAGTTGTCCTTATTCAGTTCCACCATTCATGCAAGAGTGGAAATGTGTGTTGTGAAAGCCAGTGGGCTACTTTTTTTTTAATGGCTGATTGGATCAAACTTGCTAGAATGCAGTTCAAATAAATGTCTGACACATGAAGCCCTAGAAGGCCTTTATCTATCGACATTAGTGATGCATGAAAATGTTGCGCTCGCTAGTGCAAGTGGGAAATTAAACCAAGTAAATCTTCAGTTATCTGTTCTAGCCTTTTTCAGAAAACGCAGTGACTGTTATGAAATGTTGGCTTATGATCATGAAATTGAATTTGAAGGGCTGCTCGAACTTTTTTCTTTCGTTTTCTCCGTGAGGTTGAGCTTCATCGAGCTGAAAATTGCAATTTGTTGGAAGCTTGGGTGTTAAGGAACTTTGTTGAAATGAGTTAAGGGGCTCCATTGAGACCAGTTGTGCTTTGCTGCTAACTTGTGGCACTTTGATTCTACCATGTTGAATTGTGTGGAGGAGCTTTAATGAGACAAAAGTCGTGCTTTGCCGGCATCTTTGTGCCAAGTAATAACGTTCAATTAAGTTGAGAAGCTGCACTGAGACAAGTTTTCCTTTGCCACCATCTTGCGGCATGTACAGGCAATTACAAACAAACTAGCAATGCAATAGTTAATCGTACACACTAGGGCTGGCCATTTTCCCCACTATTGCTTGAAACTAGATTGAGTTAAGTTTTAATATTAGATGAAATTTTATAGGATTAGTTCTGCCCCATCCCATGTAAACACCCTTGAAAAACGACACATTTTCGATAGTGCTAATCACATTTTATTTGTGACATTCAGTTAAAAGCAAAAACTGCCAAAACATACATGAAGTCACTATTCCATCAACCTTGGCACACAAAAAGCTCGACATGTGAATGAAAACTGAACGGAATTTGAATGTTAATGTAATTGATAAAGTACCAGGATAGATGGGTCAGTTGACATACAACATACAGAAAAATTACTTTTAAGCATATTTTTTTTTAATTAAAAAAAAAAAAAGGGGGGGGGGTACTGCTCTTTCCCAAGTCTATTGTCTGCTCAGCGGAAAAGCGAGTAAAAATGTGCACCACAAACTCAAGTGGCAGTCTTAACAAAATACCTACTTAGACACTGCAACCCTGAGGTTTACCATCACATTTGTTTTCATACAAGTGGTACAGCCCAGTAGGGTTGCAAAATTGCCGACATTTTTCAAGTTGGAACATTTCCATGGGAATTAATCAGAAACCGAAGGGTGGGAGCTCTAAATAGGGAACGCAAATGAAAATACTCTTGACTTGTTTTTGCTTTCGTGTTGCAAGCCAAATTTTGACACGTGTACTTTAATTCCCTTGTGCCTGGGCAAGGAGAGCCATCTATTTTGCATGGATTGCTGCTTACGACAAAAAGTGTTTATGCTTGGATATGAGGCATTTTATTATATAGGGAAAGTCTCCAATTTGGAATATTTCCCAAATTAAATACCCATGGAAATATTCCAGTCCTACAGCCCAGTCATTGAGATGGCAATTTACTGATAATAAGGTCTGTAGCGGCCCTGGTCCGGGTGGTGGGGCCCAGGCCCCGGCGGGGGGCCCTGCATCCGCGGAGGGGGCGGCCCCCTGGGAGCGGGCCACAATCCTGGACTGAGACCTCCCGGTTGGTTGAACGGCGGGCTGAGGGTGCCCTGGTCTTCGGGAAACTGCTGCATGGAGTTGGGATTGTAGTGATGAGGAGGGGGCGCGTTTACCGGGGGTCCGCTGTGTTGGGGTGGAGGTCCTGGAGGCGGGTGGTTCATGTAGGGCGGCATTTGGCCCAGGATGTGCCCCGGCGGCGGTGTGATGGGAGGTGGAGCCGTGGACATGGGGGGCGGTGGGGCCTGGTTGTACACCATGTGGGGCGTCCCGGAGCCCTGGGGAGGGTGCTGCATGGGGTGGCTGATGGGCGGCGGCGGGGGCGGCGGCCCGAAGTGCTGCTGCGGCGGAGGCGCCATCATGTGGTGGGGGTGCGACACCACGGGCGGCTGGCCGGGATAGTCCCCGGGGCGGTGGTGGGGCGGCTGGCCCGGGCCCGACGACGAGTCGTCCTGGATGGGTACGGTGATGAGGTTGCTGTGTTTACGCGTGGTCACCGTGGCGATGCGGTATGTCTCAGGGGGTCCGTCGTGCGGCCCAGGGGGCGGCGGCTGCCCGTACGGATCGTGCCCACCGTGCGGGTGCGGGTTGGCCATGTGCACGTGGTTCTTGGTCATGTGGGGCGGGGGCACGCGGAAGCGGTCGGGGACCTCGGACGCCGGGGGCAGGTGCACGGGCTCCGGGCGGCTCGACGACGACTTGGCCGACCTCAAGTGGCGGTGGTTGACGTGGGCCTGGAGATCGCGCTGAGACAGGTAGGTGCGCTTGCAGCCCGACACCACGCTGCACATGTACAGCGAGCCGCGCTGGCACTGCTCAATGCGCTGCACCGGGTCTGTGCAGCTGTACATGGTCAGACTAAACACGCAGACAAAAACAGTTATTTAGGTCGGTCAAATATTTTAAAACATGAGGACAAGGACTTGCGGCTATGCCATTAAAACTTGTTTAACTGTAAAGTACATTTTGGACAGTAGGGCTCAGTTGTATTTAGATTCAATACATTCGCATTTAATCTTTGATTTTAGGATATAATATACTAGACTCAGTAGGTGACAATGTTTTACTGTGTGTAGGAATGCCTTTAAATTGTGAAAAAGAAAAAGCGCACACATCTCCTTGAAATCTCACCCAGGGCACAGCTTCTCTCCTTTCTTCTCATGCAGCAAAGCACATTCGTAGCAGAAGACATGTTTGCACGGAATCTGGTGAAGGTAATGAGGTTAAAGTTAATAGCTACTTTCTTTTCTTTTTTGTTTGGGAGCAGTCTCAAAATGTTGGGCACGCACCATGCGTCCATACAGCTGAATGGGAAGCCCGCATTTGTCACAGAAGTGAATTGGGACTTCATCCCTTTCGCCGATTAAATTCAACTGTTGCCAGGGGAACAAGAGGTGAGAATACATACACGCATTCAAAATCAAGCATTTTAAATTGTAAGATACCTTATAGTCCCAAAACAGTGGCTGTGGGTATCTCCTCTGACCAGCAAACACATCTCCCGCTTTACCCCCACAGTCAAACTTCTCTTGCTTGAAGCCAAAGTGATCTGTGACGTACAAACCAAAATAATTAAGCAAAGATAAGCGAGGTGCGAGGTGGTGGCCGACGAAGCACGTACCGTCTTTTTCTGCAGTTTCACTTTTCAGCGGTGGCCTGTTGCCGGGCCTCTGGGTGCGGGGAGGAGGTTTGATCCTCAGGGGCTGCTTGGAAATGAGCTTGATGGGGATGCGTCTGCGGACGTCGGGACCGCCCAGGCTCCCAGAGCCATCACTTCCTTGGAGATCGTTGTCTGCCAAGGAAAAAATATCGCAATGAGAAAAATTTGGACCTGAGGTATGTGCCACAAACAGAAAACATAAAAGCTTGAGGAGAAGAAGGGAGACAAACTGTGGATCTAATCATAATAAAACATTTTTTAAAGTGCAGAATACCATTTTATTTTTCACTGTGGGGCCTCTCAGAATCCAGAACTTTAAAACCGACAGTGCATGAGATCCCAGTCTCAACTAATGAAATAATAGGTGAAATGTTTAAAAATATATTACGTCAAATGTGTCCTGTTAGCGCTTGAAGCGTCGATGCTAACTGCGTTAGCACTCCGATATGCTTCTTACCGACACTATAACAAAGTAGCAGCTCTACAGTTTGAATATGGGTCCATTTCCCAATTCAAATCCTTATTGCCATTATAGCCCGTAGTAAATGTTCCAGTTGTGGGCTTTTTGTCAACTTTTCTTGACTACTGGGACGGCGCAGCGGCTAGTGGACGCTAACCTGGCCCATGCTAAACGGAACGTTAGCTTCTGAACGCTAAAAACGCGATTCAACACCTTCGATCATCTAATGAACTTAATGTTGCTCCACTCCGAGGCGATTTTTTTTCTTACACAAACAGAAATGAACGTAGAAAACATATTGAGGTGGGGGGAGTGAAGAACTAACACTTACCGCTTTGGTCCATGATCCGAGTGAGCCGGCGCGGTGCATTGTGGGATTAAAGGCAGAGCGAGGGAGGATGGATGCCTTGATGGATGGATGGGAGGAAGGAAGAAGGTGAAGTCATGACTCATAATAAACGTTTTTACGTTGACAGAACCATTATTCTTGGTAAATTATTCCGCGAGTAAACAAGCTGGTTGGGCAAATGCAGTGCATTCATGTAAACGTGCATTCATTCAGGGAGGGGGGAAGGAATGCGTACTAATGGATGCGTATATGCGTACTAACCTTAAAAGAAACTGTAGTGTGTTACATTTTCGTGTAGATATAAATTGTGTTTGTTTTTTACTTTTTCTGCAGACAGCAGAAAACAAAGGTGAGCAAAACAAAGGTAATTTATGCGATATAATGGCGTGCTCATATACTAGAGAATGCAATTTCTGAAAAAAAAAAAAAAAAAAAAAGGAAGGAAGGAAAATGTAAAAGTGAATGTTAAAGACCTAAATCTGAACTGAAACGTCGTGGAATTAACTGAAATATAGAATGTCGCGTTCGAATGATTTTGACTCGGTGAATATATGTGGAAGGAGGAGGAGGAGGAGGTAATTGTGTAAATATAGGTTTCAAATTCTGTTGTGAAATTTGGTAATTTGGGGAGTTGGAATAGTTCACCTGTAGTTTGAAGTTGGAATGGTTCAACCGGGATGTCCTGAATTTTGTCAATACAGTAATGTTGACGTTTGAATGGTTTTAATTGGTGGAGACATGTTGAAGGAGTAGCATCATTAAAATTAGCTGAATAATAACAATAATTAAATTAAATTTAGATTATTATTATTACTATTATTGTTATTACTTATTTATTCATTTTTTATTCATTGAATTGAAACAATCATTTTAGAAAAAATAGATTTTGTTCTGATTCCCGTGCACTATCTAACATGCACGCTCCCGCGCGGCACCGGTGCGCGTACCCGTCACCCCGCGTCGCCATTTTGATTCGAAAAAATATGACTGAGTTTTTCATGCTAAACTTAGCTCTGCGTTTGAATTTCGTCCGAATCAAACGTGCTCCGTCCGAAAGAACAGATATCGGGGCCATTGATGCCCGACAAGCGGCCTGCTGCCCGGTAACTGCCTCTTTGGTTGGTTTTTAAAGCCACGTTTTGGACTTAACGTCGGGGGCTAACTTGAAGCTAACAGGCAGCCTCTTGCCTGCTTGTTCGAACGGTCGCAGACTGACCCAGGTTCTTCAAAACAAAAAATCACTAGATGAGGCTCATGCAGTGAAGCTAACGCGGCTAATTGTGAGCTGGGGGGGAGCTAGTGACTAAGGCATCGGGCTGGGGGGAGAGAGAAAAAAAGTCCTGTAACGGTATAACGCAGACAATAAAGAAGAAGAAGACGGCGGATATTCAAAGGTAAGTTTCTCTGGGGACGGATTTAACGTGATTACTGTACTCAGCTTGGCCACAAAGTTTAAACTAAAGTTGTGTGTGTGTCGGGGAGTGGGGAAGCTAACTCCGCTTAATGTTAACCGTAGCGGCTAATTAGCTTCCGTGCTAACCTCAACGTAAAAGGAGGAACTAAAGCTAAAGCTGGCTAACTTGCGCGAGTAAGTTGCTACTCACAAGCTAACGTTAGCACACACAACGAACCGACGAACTTAGCAAGAATAAGTGTTCAGGTGTGTGACCCCTTAAGGGCAGCGAACGTAACCTCCGAGCCATTGTAAATCGGGTGCCACTTAAGTGAATGCCGTGTTATTTGTCTTAAATATTTTTCTGCTGTATTTTGCCTCCAATTTGCGTAAATGTGAGCTATTTAACCGAGCGTTATGTTGTAAACGAGGCCGTTCTGAGTCGGTGGAGGCCAGTCGCTACCGAGCCATGTGGCGTTAACGATACATTTTCGTGAACTCGAGTAATTCGGTCACATTTCACGTCGTTTATGGGTGGAAATAAGATGCGTGTACAGTAAAATGCTGTTGAAATCTAGAGACGAACACAATGTTCCTTATGCTACCGGTAGGGTTCCAAGTAAACAGAAATCTGCCCCCCCCCAAACCCCCCGGTTGTCAGTAGCCCTTGAGGCCAAGCTTTCCTTTTTGGACAGTCATAATCAGCCTTTTCCAACAATATTACAGACAAATATGCAGCTATGAGGCGTTATAATGTTTTCCATTGCTCAATTTATCGGGATTATTAAAGTGTTTGTTTTAGTTGTTACACCCAGGGGGCCACTGTTTTTTTGTTTTTTTTTAAATCGTGTACGTCAGTAAACTATATCGGTAGCCTAATAGCATAATTTCCCAAGTCGTTTTTTAGCGTTTTCAAGAAAAAAAATGCCAACAAATTAAACAAACAGTTGCCTGGATTTAATGTTGCGCATGACAATGACCTAGACATATGCAAAAATACCAAGCACATTAAGTTTTAATAATATTGTAGCAGTAAGTAAAAAAAAATCTCTTGGGCATACTATCAGGCTAACAATATGTAACAATACTACACTATAAAGGTCAAAGCACATTCTAAACAAATGTTCGTATGGTAAATAACTGAATTGGATTACTAGTAGGGGTTCCTCGGTTTACGGCAATGATTAGTAATCCTATATTGTACATAGTGCAGTGCTAATTCAGTTGTGAAGTTATTCACAGTTAGTATTTGTGTGGAAAACACTTTTATTTTAGGCCATAAAAATAAACCAATTGAGGGTGTCTTGTTCCAACGCTTTTGTATGCCACCGCGCAAAGTTGTCCATTGCGCGCTGTTCGTAACCTCGGAATTTCGAATGTTAGGACCGTTGTAAACGAAAGACCTCCCGTAATCTGTCACATGGTCAAGCCATCGTAGTCATTAATCAACTTCACAGATTTTATGTAATTTATCTTCACTAGGGTTGCGTCAAAAAGGCATGCCTCTCGTTTTTTAACTTTGACTAGAAGTAGCTGATATTATACATCTGCACTTGTACTTGAAGGAAGCTCTAATTATTACAAAAAACAATACTGTAATATTTGAAGCCATCAATACATACTTGCCTAACCATATACAGTATATGTTTTAGAAAGGGGCAGTCGGGCTAGGGGGAGGGAAAAAAAATATGTATATATATATATATATATATATATTCAAAGGCAATTGACAGGACTTTGGCCATCACTTTACAACAATAAAGTCTTGTGGCTTACCGCATGAGCATAAATGTAAAAGTTCGTTGAATTGAGGACTGCTGATGATGCAATTTTTCAGAGCGACTCTTCTCACACTTTTGTGTTTATGTTTGCGTGGGAATTTTGACAGTCAGCTCGGATGACAGTTCACCGTCACAACTCTCATATGTACATGTGCAGTACAATGTTACACTCTTTGAACTTTACTCTCGTAACTTTTGTGGCTTGACTGCTATAGTATTGACATTCTACCAGGGGAACAAGTCAGTGCAATTTCCTTAGATTGGTTTCATCTCGTCCAACTCCACTTTGTTGTTTGTCCACAACACGCATCTGTACTATTGTTCCTCTTTTCCTCAACCGCCCTGTGCGCTTTGCCGATTGTTGTTGCTGCGGTCGCCTCCTGCGTGTTCTATTTTGGATGTAAAAGTCAAGCGTCCGCCGTCCCAGCTTGCCATCCACGGGGAGCACTCGCGAGGTTATTATTGCACTTGTGTACTCTGTAAATGTATGCCAGATGGACACTGCTCCTGCTGCTGTTGCATGTGCAGGGGAGGGGGAAATGGGGGCAAGAAAAAGGAGGAGAGTGGTTGAAACCCCTCCATCAGTTTCACCTTCGGCAATCAACAGTTGAGGCGCGCGCTGTTCCCAGAGCTATTGTATTTTGGCTCCACTTGTGAGTTGGGCTAAGTCTGTTTGCCTCCATAGTAACCACTCGAGGAAAACAAATGCGAATGCGCACACTTTGCACTAGCGCAACTCTGAAAAGTTGTATGATTATAGAGGCCTTTGTCATGCGCTATAGCGTCCGAGTCCAGCCATTTAAAATTGCCTGTCGGCCTTGAGTGTTTGACTAAAATCAGTTGTCTTGCTCCAGAGTGATGAGCAGAGTATGCTCTACACCGGGGGTCTTCAGTCCTGTTCCCCGAGGGCCGGTGTCCTACCTGGTTTCCATCTGTCCCTGCTGCAACACACGCCTGATTCAAATGATCAGGATCGTTATCCAGCTTCTGCAGACCTTTGGTGAATATCTGTCGCGGGGAGAGATGGAAAACAGGCAGGGCACCGGCCCTCGAGGAACGGGACTGAAGACTCCTGCTCTCCACCAACAGTAACAGGCCTTGTTTGTCTCTATAATCCCTTTCACACAAAGCCGTAACAGAATCCACCTTTGCCTCTTACACAGAATCCAGCAAAGGTCATGAAGCAGAATTACATCCGCGATGACATGTGGAACAAAATAAATAATCAGGCTCTTATTTTCCGGCGTGCTATCAAAGTGATTGTCACACTTCTGTCTTGCCTTCCTGGCTTTCCCGGGCACACAAGCAGCATCACGGCTCGGATAGTACCTCCGAAAGGCAGGAAATTGCCCACTTGCTGTCATCCGCCATTCAGGAATGACATTCCTTACCTGCTGAATAAAAATATGGCATCCTTGTACAACTGGATGGTTGAAAAACACAAAAAGAGAAAACCACAAAAGTTTTTTTGCGGTCAGTCTTAACACTTTGTTGTTGGATTTTTGAGGCACGGAATAGTAAACTCAAACTGTGCCACATGCAAACTGTAGATTTTGTTTGTTGAGGTGGTATTTAAACTGTCCTCTTCATCCTTGCCCATTGAGTGAAGTGGCCACAGAGCTTGCTTACTTGTCACTATTATCAGTAGGTTGCAACAGAGAGACTGGAAGAGTCACAGAAAGGTGTCAAAAGTAGATGTCCTTGGAAATGTCATGCCTCAAACACCTCTTGTTGTTCAGTTCCTTGTAAAAGGACAGTTGTGAAACCAAGTACAGAAACATTGAACTGTTGGATGTGTGTTCAAAAATTCAGAGGACCAATTTATTATAATCCCAATGGCCACTTAACCCAGGAGTAACTGACGGTTAAATGAGGAGAGCTCAAGTGTGAAACTATTCAATTATGTCCTAATTTCCTTCATAAATTCACAATATTAAAGAGCATTGTGACTCTATGGTGCAATTGTCATTTCGCTCATGTACAATGTTTTCTGTCTCCTTTTTTTTTTTGTCTGACTGCCATGTGCAGGTTATGGTGAGCCTCCCAGCATTGCATCTCCTCAAGAGGCCTGCGATTTAAAAGGAGACCCATGCTGATAAATGCCAGGCCTCGCCACGCTTTCTGTCGTCTGCACCAACACAAATGCCTGCCTGCCCACGGGGGAGGTCTGATTAAAGATATCCACATTTCATTCACTGGTATGTACCTCCGTAGCACCTTTGTAAAGGCCTCACGTGGCAGATAGAAAATGGATTTCACAGATGGGTGATAAAGTCAGTGTACTGCATAAAGGATGTAAAGGTTCACTAGGCTTTGGCATTGAGTTTTTCAACCTCTGGCGGCGCACTTGACACTCGTACCTGTCCGGCCCGTCTTTTCCCAGGGCTGTGTTCCCCACCCCGGCGGCAACCATGTTTTGGAAGTTCGACCTGCACACCACCTCCCACATCGACCAGCTGCTGGACCGGGAGGACGTGACGCTGCGCGAGCTGATGGAAGAGGACGACGTGCTGCAGGAGTGCAAGGCCCAGAACCGCCGCCTGCTGCTCTTCCTCTCCCAGGACCACTGCATGCAGGAGCTGGTCGGCCTCATCACCACAGAGCCACCCGCAGACCTGGAAGAGAGGAGCCGCTTTAAGTGAGTAACGCAGTTCGCTAATGACGATGAGGGATGTGAATACAGAGGCTGCGTAACCTTAATTACATCAGCATGTAATATACTGCCAGATTTCGTCGTCAATCATGCCCATAACTACATGCTCGGAGCAATTTTTATTGACTTTTCTTGTAGTCTAACGATTCATTATGGTGTCGCTTGATGAATTTACATCACTCTGTTTTTTTTTGCTGGCCATTATGACACTTTTCTTTTTTGAAAACATTTACAGTAGTACAGGTGAGTCAAGGCAACCATGGCAAAATGTTTGTGGCTTGGAAGCACATACCTTTGGTCAAAAGTTTGCGACGTGTTGATCAATCACTGCTTTTGCAGCAGTTTAATGGGTGCCATGTCTTGGGCAATGTTCAACGCCGTCGACTGTGATTGCCAGCTACCGGGCTCCTTTCTTGTAATACTGAAAACAGTGTTCAGATTATTTTGCTGATGTTGCCTGATTTCTTTTTTGGGTGGGAATTACAGTAGCTAGCAGGGTGGAAATGTTGCTAAGTTGACAACACTGAGCCACCAAGGGGGGTGGGGGGGGGGAGGGAGATTAAAATAGCCCCCAAAAAAGAATCGATAAACTACCCTACCCCTAGTACTAGGCGTTGCCTCTAAATGTCCTCTTCATACCTCAATCAAAGGCTCCCCAACATTGCGTGCGAGCTCCTGACCTCAGACGTGTCCATCATAAACGATAAGCTGGGCGGAGAAGAATCTCTCCTGGAGATGCTTTACCACTTCCTGGAGCAGGACCCGCCCCTCAACCCGCTGCTCGCCAGCTTCTTCAGCAAAACCATCGGCAATCTCATTGCCAGGAAAACCGAAGAGGTAGAACTGCATTTGCGTCATGCTTAGGAAAGGCGCGAACGCTCACATTTGGGGATTTGTGGGTCAATCTTCCACCCCCAGGTGATCACCTTTCTCAAAAAGAAGGAAGGCTTCATTGGTCTGGTGCTGAAACACATAGATGCGTCTGCTATGATGGACCTGCTGCTTCGCCTCATCAGTTGTGTGGAGCCGGCCCCCTTGAGGCAGGAGGTCCTCCATGTAAGATCCCCAATTCTAAATTCACAATAACCTGTGGACTGTAAAAACCCATCAATGATTGCTTAAAAGAATGAACGCGATCCGCAGTACAGTGGGGGGAAGCACACTTACCGTTAAATAACCGACGTTTTCGTGTTCCCTAAGTGGCTGAATGAAGAGAAGCTCGTTCAAAGACTCATAGAGCTTATCCATACTGGTAAAGATGAGGAGGTCAGTCTCTCGAGCCTATTTGAATGGTTCCCTGCGTGCATTTTCTGAATGTCTGGTTTCCTTGCCAATTTGTCAGAGACAATCAAATGCGTCCCAAACACTTTGTGACATAATTCGCCTTAGCCGAGACCAGGCCAATCAGATGCAGGAGAACACGGAGGCTGACCCGCTGTTGGCTGTGCTAGAGTCGTAAGTTGCTCGTATGCTTGATTCATCAAATAATGGTCCGCGTATGATTTACTCAGTCAACAAAATGGCTTCTTCCAGACAAGAAACTGTAGCAGGACTCCTCAAGAACATGTTTGAGGGTGAGAGGAACGAGGCTTCCATTGTTAACGGAACTCAAGTGCTACTTACCTTACTGGAGACCAGGAGGTCTGGGTGAGTGTGCGACTGACTTGCAAGTGAAGCGCTCGGTCAGTGTACCGGGTGTGTCTGTCTCAACTCAAGCGCGTGCTCATTGAATGCTGCAAACGGTGGACGCTCAAAGCTGATTGTACGTTGTCTCCTCTCCTCCCCAGGTTGGAAGGGCTGATGGATCTGTATTCTCAGGGTTATGAAAGGTCTTACACTGTCAACAGCAGTATTTTAAATGCCATTGAGCCCCATTTAAAGGATTTCCAGCAGCTTCTTCTGGATCCCCCAAAGGTAACAACACACAGTTGATGACTCACTTCAACTGAGGTCCTTGACACCAAGATGCAACAAAATGGCATTCAAGTACTCCTTTTGTCAAAATGTTGCCACAGGATGGCACCAAAAGCAAAGTATTGCTTTGGCATGAGCACCAAAACTGTGACAAAGAGACATTTTTAGCAAACAACAGAGTTTAGATTGCATGAAAAATGTGGACTTTGCGATCGCTGAATTGCAAATTTGCGAGATTCACTGTATTCCTAAGGTCCGGTCCTCACTCACGCTTGCGCAGTTCTCCAAATAAAAAGCAAGGCATGCTTCCTTCAAATTGTTTACTTTTCCCTCCCCGTTAAAGTTGCCTGTAAAAGTCACATAAAAACAAAAGGGAACTCAACACCAGTATGTCTGGGCATAGCATGGTACTACACTGAAGACGCGCAACCCTACAACCGGACTTGCCTGTATACCGTGACAGCTCATAAACCCACAAACCTAGCAGGGGACCGACAATTGAATTCCATTCCACGGCGGTCTCCCAATTTACGTCGTTGTACACATACACACTGATTTGGGGGACACTTGAGGCAACGTAACAATTCTGCGTTCAAGGATCTGAAATTGAATTTGAGTAGCACTTGAAACTAACTTCAGTCCCCAGCATCCGTTGAAGGGCTCTTATCGCGATTTCTCTCTCATCTCTGCAGAAAGGTGCAATACTGACCACCGTTGGCGTTCTAGATCAGCCACTGGGGAACGCTCGCCTTCACGTGGCCCGACTGGTGGCTGCCCTCCTGCAGACCACTTCCCCCAGTATCTGCCAGGAGCTCTGCCACCTCGGCACCATGGACCTACTACTGGTATAGAACCGCCCTCGATTCAGACCCAAAGCTCAATGCCATGCTGAGTCTTTTCTTTGTCCCGCTACGCAGGATCTGTTCTTCAAATACTCGTGGAATAACTTTTTGCACTTCCAAGTGGAGCTCTGCGTAGCGGCCATCCTGAACCACCCCTCCTCGGAGGAGCGGCCCAACCCGGTCCTGCAGAACCACAATGGGCAGCAGGCGGCACAGGCCTCCGAAACTCACGTAGAGGTGGTGGAGTCGGGCGGGACCAGTGACCCACAGACCTCCCTCCACAACATCCTCGTGGCACATGTAAGTGCCGTGCACCACTGTCTTGCTCGCGTGATGTAGAGCCGATGTCAGCAACATAGCTGTGAGAAATGTCTTCCGCAAACGATGGTTTTCTTGCCAGCCTATCCCTATTGAAGTGTCGACTATATTGCGCATTCACTCTTTTCTTTTTTGAATCTTTTTCGTTTTTTGGTGTGTGCGTGTCAAATCGCCAGCTTTTCCAGGAGTGTCGATTGGTACAAAAGATCCTTGATGCCTGGGAGGAGAATGATAAAATACAGTGAGTGCGTTTTTTGTTGTTGTTGTTGTTGTTGTTTTTTTTTCTTTTGTATGTGAAACAAATTCTTGCGGCCAGTTAATGATGGAATCCTCAGTTGAAATAACGAGGTTGCTCCTTCTACAGGGCTGAGGGTGGCACCAGGAGAGGCAACATGGGTCACCTGACCAGAATTTCCAACATGGTGGTCCAGAACCTGGAGAAGGGACCGGTACAAGCCCAGATCGCTGACCTCATCAAAGGTAAACAAAGGAATGTTTTAAACGGAACATTTTTCACAAGCGCTCAGTCATTACTGACTAAAGTTTCTACTGATGCAGAGCTGCCAGAGGACTGCAGAGGTCGCTGGGAGAGCTTCGTGGACGAGACGCTGAGAGAGACAAACAGAAGGAACACAGTAGAGCTGGTAAGAAGTCATCATGTGGTGCTGGTTACTCTGGGTGTCTTCTCGTAGCTTTCCTAAGGCACCTAGCTGGAGAGAGAGGAGAAGGCCAACTTAGAGGAATGCTCCATGAATATGAACTGATGGAGCAAGTACCTAAGCATAAACGAAGGAATTCAAATTTAAGGTTCACTGAACACTAAGCCTTGTGCGCTAAAACAATGTCATCAGCTCTTGAATATGCAATGGTGCTGAACTGTAAAGAGCTTTGTTGGTGGGGGTTAAAAAAAAGATGAAGAAATGAAACGTAGCTGACGAAATGGCAAAATTCTGTGAATTCATTACAGTTAGTTTTAGAATTACAATGTGGAAGCTTATGCTTTTTACATCAAAAATCAAAGTCTAGAATGTGTCCAAATATTTGATTAACTTTAAATGTACCGATAATAATTTCCACGGAAAACTGTTTTTTTGGGTTTTTTTTTTGTTTTTTCTTCCCCTCTTTCCCTTTTGTAACCATACAAGACAGATACTTCCTTGCCAAGGCTCATTTTAAGACTAACTTAACTCTTACTAGGCAGATTTTTGTTTTGTTGAGGCAATCGTTTGGTGCATTAAGCTCTCGGCATGTGCTCTACAGGTGAGCACGCACAACATGCACTCGTCCAGCGAGGACGATGACATGGAGAGCCCCTTCCCCAATGACCTGTCCCTCCAGCAGGTAGGGTGCACACTCTCCAACACGGAAAGGCGGCAGCAAACAAACTCGGTGAGTAGCGTCACCCTAAAAGGCGTCCCTCTGACCTTCCCAGGCTTTCTCTGACTATCAGATCCAGCAGATGACCGCCAACTTTGTGGATCAGTTTGGGTTCAACGACGAAGAGTTCAGTGAACACGACGAAAATATCAAGTGAGTCGGAACAGTCAAGCCTTACGTGTATAGTTTGGCAACTCGTGTTGTATTGTAACATTCGTTTTCCTTTCTTTTCCTCCCGCCTCAGCGCCAGATTTGACAGAATTGCTGAAATAAACTTCAACATAGATTCTGATGATAACAGTGTAAGTATTCAACAATAGGGTTCTAAAGGGGTGGGGAAATTCCTGGTAGATTTCCATGTGGAGTTGAGTTGGTGAATTTTGAAAATAAGATTTGATCGTCACTATTATGTGGAAATATTTTCCCCAACTACTGTAGTTGTATAGTAAGTTTCCTTTTCAGAGCCAACCTTGGCCTTTAGTGTATGGGATGCAAATGGCTCTGCAGTTACTCTCGTGTTGACTCGCAACTCAGGCCAATGCAGCTGCTTTCGAGGCCTGTTGTAAAGAGAGGATACATCAGTTTGATGATGCTGATGAGGAAGAGGACATTTGGGAGGAAAAGGAGATTAACTATGCAACACAAGCTAAATCCAGAACAAGGTGAACATTGTTCTTTTTCCAACCCTGCCAAGGAAAAAAAAAACAAAACAAAAATCCATGTTAATCTCGCCACGGTGTGCCCCTTTACCAGGTTTGGCGTATCCCAAACATCAGAAGGAAGTTCCCGGAGCAGCTTGGAAAATGGCGGACAGGAGCAAGACTGCGGCTCGGAATCTGATGAGGAGGAAGACTTTGAACAGAACACGTCAGACACAGGTGAGGCGTCAAGATGGTCTGATAACACATTTGCTTATTTCAAGGATACATATTATTATTATTATTATGTGACATTTCTCCATCAAAATAAGCACAAAACAAGTACAGTATTTATGTTCACACCTTACAAATGAATGGCTTATTGATAATTAAAAAAAAAAAAAAAAAAAATCCGCAGCCTATCACTTCAACATACTTCCTTGAGACCAATTCCTATTGAGATGAACTTTGTCCCCACCTTCTGGCATCTTGAGTGTGTTCCAGCGTGAGCAGAAAAACAATAAATAGGTGAGGTTTTCAGCGAATCATAAAGGATAGGTTCCAAATGAAAACACAAATATCTGATCATGTTGACTGTGTGAACAGTGAGTTGTTAGTGCTTCAAATGAGGTGCTTACTTGACTAACTTTCAGAGTTCAGTTTGTGCCATCTTGAATGTGTCCCATACAACCTGTTCAAGGTGTTCACAAAGTTATATTTAACATCACCCTGTCTCCAGGTCCAGGCTGGACAGCAAATTTCAGGGACTCTGATGGCATCGCGGCATCTCCGACTCCATCAGGGTGGGATGCACTTCCCGCCAGTGGTGGAAACGAGACCCAGGAAACGGGCTGGGCCAATTTCACGGCGTTCCAGCCGTTCTCGAGGTAAAAAAAAACCCAAAAAACGAAACATATCTCCCATTGTAACAGAAACATCCCCTTCTTGGATTTGTTTTTTTTCCATCCTCAAATTGTCCGGTGTCAACTTCCACAGAAAGATGTTTTCTTTCCTTTATGGTGTAAAAATAAAACTGCTTCCACCTGGTGAAGCTGACCCGCTGAAGCATTTTCCTTCATACATTTTATTGAAAGGTTTGACAATTCAACATCAACAGATTCACAAAAATGTTGCCTTTGTTATGCAACAACAAAAATGGCGCGGAACGTAACATGACCAAAAGCTGCTGCTCTCGTACAGGAAAAACCCGAAAATGTAACCCCAAAAACTCAAATCATTCGATTTTGTTCATTAATGACCCCGGTGATAGTGTTGTGTTCATATGCTCAAGTGTTGCTTCCTCCTCTGCAGCACAGAGACGGAGCCCAGGTGCAGCTCCCCTGTGGATGCTGGAGCCAGTGACGCAGACAAACAAGCCAAACAAAACCACGAGAAGGGCGGTGAGTGAGTTCAGCTCGCTCGACCAGATTTGACCGTTTCATTGCACACAACTCACTTCCTTTGCGCGCCAGCAGACGCAGTCGCCTCTCCCTGCGTGGGGCCTTCGGGGGATGTGACCAAGGCTCCCCCCGCCACCTCGGACGGCAGCTCGCCCGGAGGCTCCGACAGCGAGGAGGTCGCCGCCACCTCAGCAGCAGCAACTATCGTCTCAAAAGCAGCCGCCAGCGGCAGCAAGGCAACTGACCTCACAAGGTTCAAAATCCCCTTCTCCGTGCTTCTCCTGCTTGTGTGTGTGTGTGTGTGTGTAGCCAACTGTAATTGAAGCAAAAAGCACCACATTGAGGTAAATATAGGCTGAACTGTGAGTGCAAATTACTGGGCACTTGTCTGCAACTTGAGCTTAAATACAAGTTTGCATGTTGACGGAGGACTTTTCCAGCAGAACGGATGTTTCTACCACTAGCTCCAAGGCAAAGCGGGTAACTATGACAAATTAACGGCGACCTCCTCGTGCGTGTGTTTGTGTGCGCAGCGAGGAGAGTCCTGTGTCTCTGGAGAAACTCTCTCTGTCAGATCCTCCAGAAGTGTCGGAGCAGCAGCCGCCTCCTGAGGAATCGCCCGAAGCCACGCTGACGGACAGGAAGTAAGTTCACACCCTGCCAACGCCTAGTTGAACTCCAGTAACAGGGCTGTCAAAACTGGGGCCACCCCGAAGTCCTACGCCGTTTGCCCCGTCACCTCTCACACAAATCTATGTCGTAGCAGGTTTTGACGATTTTTCTGAAATGTGACTCGAGTGAAGGTGGCGCGTTGCTACCCACCTCTGGATACTGTGTTATTCAGAGGCTAGTTTGTTAGCTAATGCAATTGGGGAGTCGCATGTGAAAGTGGTTTAGTATGTGTTGAATAATTGAATTACTGGAGTCATTTATGCAGCATTGCTCGAAGCATTGTATTGATTCATGTCGGTCCTCTGCGCTTTAAGTTCTTTGTCAGCGCCGTCATGTGGCAGTTATACTCAATTACAGGCCACTTTGGGGGACGGGGAACGTCATTATCTTTGTATCACACAGTAATGTATAAGTTGAAAAGAAAAATATGGGGGAAAATGTATTGGTCAGACTCTCGTTTAAAGTGTTGTTTTTCTTTCTTTCTAATTGTAAGATTTTTTGAGTTGAGCGCCAAATAGCGAAACCACTTCCTGGGGCACTCATGTTAGGAGTGGCCGCGCGAGGCTGGGAGTAGGCGTGCCTTGTTCTCAACTGCGTCCCTGTGCACCACAGAGAGGAGACGCCAGCGCCCCAAGAAGTGGCTGTCAACGGGCCGGTGTGAGCGCAGGCGGGAGCAGCGGGGATCCCGATAGCCAGCTGGGAGTCTCCTCCCAGAGTGACTCCTTTAAAAATAAACCTCAGTGCGACTCCAGTGTTTTTACTGAATCACTCTGCCATGTTATTGGACCTGGACACTGCCAATTGACACCAGTAACGAGGCGGCGGAACATGTACAAAAAAAAAAAAAATTAGATATATATATATCTATATATATCTATATATATATATAAAAAAAACAGAAAAAGGAGGACAAAACAGAACAGCGTGTAGATCTTGAAAGCCTTTTTTTCCCCTTGTTGCACAAGAATACGTGCGGTTTTAATGTAGCGGCAATCTTTGAGGGGGTAACGACAACAATAACGTCATTATTTTTTTATGTCCGAAACGATTTCTCTCTTACTGGTTGAACCTGACAGTTAGGCTTTTACATTGTTGCACCATGTCGGGGATAGCACATGCTACTTTTACCTGCCCCTGCCCACCATCACCCCCCGCCACCCTTTTTTTTCTTTTTAAAATGCGCCTCAATAACAATAAGCCTGTTTTCTTCATTTTTTGTTTTGTTTTTGACAAAGCACTTGTTCAGCCATTTCCTGTCTGTTGTAGCACACTATCAGTGTTTCACCTCCAGCTCTTGCAGGATGTCTTTCCACTCAATTGGATCTCTGTTTCACTCTCTTCCTGGATTTAAAAAAAAAAATGTTTTGCTTTGTTTTGGTTGTCGTCGAAAGAACCTTCTTCACCAGGTGTCTGAATGTGTCACGTAAAACGAGGAGGAGGGTCAATGAACAGAGCTGTAATAGTATTACTGTCTTTAGCTCGTGCAATAACGTCAATTAGTCCTTTTTAAATTTAAATTCAGCCTATTTTAAGAGATGAAATCAAGCTACTAGTCATTTTGGTGTAGTTTTGCTTCAATTGAATTCCTTTTAATTTTATGTTTATTTAGTGCATGTGTAAGCGACCTCGCTAGTGAGCTCAGACCTTCTGATTGTATTGATGTTAACCTCTCCTCCTCTTTTTTTTTTTTTTTTTCCTCAATCAACCAAAAGTTATCGACCTTAATATACAATTGCTAATCTACCTTCAGTCATTTTACAAGCAATCTGAAATACGATGGTAGTCTGGTTTTCTCCCCTGCCCCCCTTTCTATCCCTCTCTCCCTTTCCACTAAGCACACAGGATATGAGTGGCATCTGGAAGGAGTGATGCTGTATTTTTCGTTTTCCTTTGTTTCTTTTTTATTTTTTTTCTAATGATAATTTTATTTGATCTCCAAGCTGCAGGATTGAGGAAATAAAAAAAGAGGGCAGGTGCTGGGTTCAAGCAGAGCTCCGGGCCTCTTGGTGTACTTACTTAAAAATCACTTGACAGCGATCAGGTTCTATGATTCATTGTTCAAACAAATTAAAAGTGTCTGGTTGACCAGTTAATACCAAAGCGATGGCCGTTTCCGTGTCGTTACTGGGGGGCACTTTGTGTTTTATTATAGTGTTTATTGAGAGAAGGAAGTGGCCAATGCACTTAGTGTCAAAGGCAAAGAAGTTGATGTTCTTGGGGATAAAACAATAAATACATATTGTCACCTGAAAATGACACATTTTTGACTTTTTACACATTTGACACTATAGTGGGCACGCAACGCGCGCCCACTATATAGGGAAAAAGTCACCTGAAAATGACACATTTTTGACTTTTTACACATTTGACACTTTATAGTGGGCGCGCAACGCGCGCCCACTATATAGAGAAAAAGTCACCCGAAAATGACACTTTATACTTTATACATTTTTGACTTTTTACACATTTGACACTTTATAGTGGGCGCGCGTTGCGCGCCCACTATATAGGGAAAAAGTCACCTGAAAATGACACATTTTTGACTTTTTACACATTTGACACTTTATAGTGGGCGCGCAACGCGCGCCCACTATATAGAGAAAAAGTCACCCGAAAATGACACATTTTTGACTTTTTACACATTTGACACTTTATAGTGGGCGCGCAACGCGCGCCCACTATATAGAGAAAAAGTCACCCGAAAATGACACATTTTGACTTTTTACACATTTGATACTTTATAGTGGGCGCGCAACGCGCGCCCACTATAGAGAGAAAAA
This sequence comes from Filicampus tigris, assembly GCF_054856515.1. Lineage (NCBI taxonomy): Eukaryota > Metazoa > Chordata > Actinopteri > Syngnathiformes > Syngnathidae > Filicampus > Filicampus tigris. The sequence continues at coordinate 3,022,709 of NC_141238.1, read as the reverse complement.
GTCACCCGAAAATGACACATTTTTGACTTTTTACACATTTGACACTTTATAGTGGGCGCGCAACGCGCGCCCACTATATAGGGAAAAAGTCACCTGAAAATGACACATTTTTGACTTTTTACACATTTGACACTTTATAGTGGGCGCGCAACGCGCGCCCACTATATAGAGAAAAAGTCACCCGAAAATGACACATTTTTGACGCGCGTTGCGCGTCACCTGAAAATGACACATTTTTGACATTTTACACATTTGACACTTTATAGTGGGCGCGCGTTGCGCGTCACCTGAAAATGACACATTTTTGACATTTTACACATTTGACACTTTATAGTGGGCGCGCGTTGCGCGCCCACTATGTAGGGAAAAAGTCACCTGAAAATGACACATTTTTGACTTTTTACACATTTGACACTCTATAGTGGGCGCGCAACGCGCGCCCACTATATAGAGAAAAAGTCACCCGAAAATGACACATTTTGACTTTTTACACATTTGACACTTTATAGTGGGCGCGCGTTGCGCGCCCACTATATAGAGAAAAAGTCACCCGAAAATGACACATTTTTGACTTTTTACACATTTGACACTTTATAGTGGGCGCGCAACGCACGCCCACTATATAGAGAAAAAGTCACCCGAAAATGACACATTTTGACTTTTTACACATTTGATACTTTATAGTGGGCGCGCAACGCGCGCCCACTATAGAGAGAAAAAGTCACCCGAAAATGACACATTTTTGACATTTTACACATTTGACACTTTATAGTGGGCGCGCAACGCGCGCCCACTATAGAGAGAAAAAGTCACCCGAAAATGACACATTTTTGACATTTTACACATTTGACACTTTATAGTGGGCGCGCAACGCGCGCCCACTATATAGGGAAAAAGTCACCTGAAAATGACACATTTTTGACTTTTTACACATTTGACACTTTATAGTGGGCGCGCAACGCGCGCCCACTATAGAGAGAAAAAGTCACCCGAAAATGACACATTTTTGACATTTTACACATTTGACACTTTATAGTGGGCGCGCGTTGCGCGCCCACTATGTAGGGAAAAAGTCACCTGAAAATGACACATTTTTGACTTTTTACACATTTGACACTTTATAGTGGGCGCGCAACGCGCGCCCACTATATAGGGAAAAAGTCACCTGAAAATGACACATTTTTGACATTTTACACATTTGACACTTTATAGTGGGCGCGCGTTGCGCGCCCACTATATAGAGAAAAAGTCACCCGAAAATGACATTTTTGACTTTTTACACATTTGACACTTTATAGTGGGCGCGCAACGCGCGCCCACTATATAGAGAGAAAGTCACCTGAAAATGACACATTTTTGACATTTTACACATTTGACACTTTATAGTGGGCGCGCGTTGCGCATTTTCAGGCATTTTGAAAAAAAAAATAAATAAAATACGACCACGAAGCTTTTCCCCTTTAGGATGCTTTATTTAGAATGATCCAGCTGTACAAAGTGTGAAATTCCTACATGACAAATTACAGCAATACATCCTGAATCAGACAAGCTTTTTAACAATGATAAAAATGACAACACGCATGAAATGGAAAAACTCAGTGACAGTGTGGGGGTTGGACTCCGCCAAGGCTGCCCTTTGTCACCGATTCTGTTCATAACCTTTATGGACAGAATTTCTAGGCGCAGCCGAGGTGTCGAGGGGGTCCGGTTTGGTGGCCTCAGTATTGCATCTCTGCTTTTTGCAGATGATGTGGTACTGTTGGCTTCTTCAAGCCGCGATCTCCAACTCTCGCTGGAGCGGTTCGCAGCCGAGTGTGAAACGGTCGGAATGAAGATCAGCACCTCCAAATCTGAGACCATGGTCCTCAGTCGGAAAAGGGTGGCGTGCCCTCTCCGGGTCGGGGATGAGATTCTGCCCCAAGTGGAGGAGTTCAAGTATCTTGGGGTCTTGTTCACGAGTGGGGGTAAGATGGAACGGGAGATCGACAGGCGGATCGGCGCAGCGTCTGCTGTGATGCGGACCCTGTATCGGTCTGTCGTGGTGAAGAAGGAGCTTAGCCGAAAGGCGAAGCTCTCAATTTACCGGTCGATCTACGTTCCTACTCTCACCTATGGTCATGAGCTGTGGGTCATGACCGAAAGAACAAGATCTCGGATACAAGCGGCCGAAATGGGTTTCCTTCGCAGGGTGTCCGGGCTCTCCCTTAGAGATAGGGTGAGAAGTTCGGCCATCCGGGAGGGACTCCGAGTCGAGCCGCTGCTCCTCCGCATCGAGAGGAGCCAGTTGAGGTGGCTCGGGCATCTGATTAGGATGCCTCCTGGACGCCTCCCTGGTGAGGTGTTCCGGGCATGTCCCACCGGCAGGAGACCCCGAGGACGACCCAGAACACGCTGGAGAGACTATGTCTCCCGGCTTGCCTGGGAACGCCTTGGGATCCTTCCGGAAAAGCTGGAGGATGTTGCTGGGGAGAGGGAAGTCTGGGCTTCCCTGCTGAAGCTGCTGCCTCCGCGACCCGACTTCGGATAAGCGGGAGATAATGGATGGATGGATGAAAAAATGACAACACGCATGAAATGGAAAAACTCAGTGACAGTGAAAAAAAGATCAAATAAATTAGCTTACAAAACTTTGGATCACATACAGCCATGTTTTAAATAAATAGAATTCCGCTTAAGACGTGTGACGTGATTAAGAAAGCAGAATGGATCTCACTCTTCAGCACTTGAAATTGTATCCAACAAAAGTGTATAAAATGAAGTAGAAAGGTCATAGATCGGACAAGTGAAGTGTCGTCAAGTACAAAAAACGGTTGTGGACGTTTGTTTGGGAAAAAAAAAAAAAAACGTCAGTGGTTCCGGAAGGAAGACCAGCATCGTGCGAGGACACTGACATATCCGCGTCCCTTCGGAGCGTCTTCGCTTGGGGGGTCGGGGGCTGGACGCGCCCAAATATGGCATCAGCGCAGACAATGACGTCACAGTTTCTTCAGTGCGAATGTCTCGCTTTAACATTCTTTTTCTTCTTCTACTTCCTTGTGGCTTCAGGATTTGGCACAGAGGCAAAGCGCCCTTTTATTTTATGACTCTGCAACACAGGGAGAGCGGTTTTTAAATTTCCCACTTCATTTGGTGGGGGGGGGGGGTTAGGTTATGGTCATCATATATAGCGAATGCATGTAACGCTTATTAACTTATTTTTTGTCATGCTAACAAATGTCATTTTTTATTAAAAAATGTTTGTTTTAAAAGTGGAAATACATAACATTATAAATTTCCATTTCCTTTTCTCCAAAATCACTCACCTATGACATCGGCCGCATCGTCGGGCTGCGGGTCGGACACGAGGTATTTGTCGCCAAATATCTTGACCAGCTGGTCGAAATATTTGCACTCCTGTTTGTCTCCTCTGCAAACACGAGACGCAATCAGCGTCGGCGTGCACCAAAGAGGAAATAGCGAGTACGCGCCAGGCTCACCTCCTGCCGTCGAGGAACTGCCGGAAGCTGTACTTGAGCCTCTTGATTCGGGTCTGGCACTGCTCGGGCGTGCGCTGGTAGCCCTGACTGGCTAGGGCGTCGGAGATCTGCATGTAGATGTGCTTGTTCTTGGTGCAGCCCTTCAGGTTCTCCTGCACGTCCTCGCTCCCCCACACACTCAGCAGCACCTCCGTCTCGCCGTCGCTCCACGGGTGCTTGGAGTTGTCCAACAGCCACTGGTTGCCCGGGGAAACCACAAAATCTGGAGGGGACAAATTGGAATTGTGGAAGCCTGCTGCGCTCACTTTGACATTGTTTTACATACATATATATATATATATATATATATATATATATATATATATATATATATATATATATATATATATATATATATATATATATATATACACACATATACATATATATATATATATATACATATACATATACACATATACATATATATATACACATATACATATACATACATATATACATACATATATATATATATATATATATATATATATATATATATATATATATATATATATATATATATATATATTTTTTTTTTTTTTTTTTTTTTTTGGGCTTCACCTCTAATGGGCTCGTATGTGCCGTTGTCGGGCTCGTCCGGCGCCGGGATGCCCACGACGGAGGGGTCCGACTTTAAATCCCGACTGAAGATTTCCTCCATTTCTCGGAAGAACTTGAAGTCCTGCCTGTGGAGAAAAGACGCAATTGGAATTTTCACCAAATAAATGTCACCAGTGCTTCTCAAAGTGTGCTATATAGAATTTCGTATTTAAATGTTGAGACTGCTTACTACAGTGTCTTAGCCTTTTTTTTTGTTTTTTTCTTTGAAATCCAATACAGCTCATTTGTATTTTTTGTATTTGTCGTAACTTTGCACCCGACATCAGGCGACACTGACTTTTCGTGGAGGAAGCCGTATTTAAGGCGCTTGATGCGGGTGTAGCACTGCTCGGTGGTCCTGGCGTAGCCTCGGTTGCTCATCCTCTCCGAGATGAACTCGAAGACGTGGCGGTTCTTCAGGCAGCCCCTCAGCGTCATCTGCACGTTGTCCTCCCCCCAGATCTCCAGCAGCGTGTGCGTCTCCCGGTCCGACCACGGCGTCTTCTTGCTCGGGTCGGGCACCAGGTGGCTGGTGGACGGCTGCTCGTCTGAAACGGAGGGACGTGAGAGCCTGCTGGACTTTCTGCTGCTCCAGATGGATTCCGAGGCCAGTGGACCTACAGGCGTCTGCGTAGCTTTCGTCGAGGGGTGCCAGGGACACCGACGCGGAAGAAGAGGAAGTGTCCGCGTCGTTGAAAAGGGAGTTGTCACCCAGCACCGGAGCCAGGAGGTTGAAGTAGCGAAAGCCTCCAGATCGGCCATTTCTGAAACAAACAAAAACCCGTAGTTGGCCAAGCGGGCTCGTTCTAAAAAAACAGCAAACAACCGACTGATAAGAGCGAAGTGACTTCCCCAACCCCCCCCCCCCCCCGCCCCCTTACCTGCGGCTATTGCAGTAGCGCCTGTAGGTCTTCTTCAGCCGCTTGATCCTGGCCTGGCACTGCTCGGCGCTGCGGGCGTACCCCGCCAGGGCCAGCCTCTCGGCGATGTCCGCGAATATGTGGCCGTTGCGGACGCACGTCTTCAGGCTGTGCTGCACGTCGTCGGCGGCCCACACCTCCACCAGGGCCTCCGTCTCCCGCTCGCCCCACGCCGCGCTCAGCGGGTCCGGCGCCCCGCCGTCCTGCTCGTCGCACTCGTCCGGCGGGGCCGCCTCGCCGCCCAACACTTGCTCCAGCTGGTCGTAGAACTTGCCATCGATTCGCCGTCCGCATCTAAATTGAAGAGCATGACCACGCTTAACTCCTTAACTGCCAGACATTTTCAGACCCGCTTCAGGATTGAAATTAAAAATATATATATAAATAAATATTCCTGGGATTGAATGGCTGGACTGCGAAAAGACGTATAAAACCGTTTTTTGTCAGTGAATGAGTGAAAGCAGCACTGGGCAAGTGCGCAACTCTTTTGATGAAACATTGACTTGCAAGTACAGCAGTTGATTGGGACTTCATGCCCTGAGGGGGTCTGCATCGTTTTCACTGGCACAAAGCAATTTTGCGGAGGGTGCGATATACCCCGGCACACAAAAAAATACAAATGTCCTGAATTGCTTTACGGCATACTCGCTTTCGCTATAAGGACGGCTCAGGACTTCACGACGCTGCGCGCTGGCACGCATGGGAAATGTGGTTGATTTTTGTCAAAACACTACCGCTTTTGTCCACACGGCGGCGCCATAGTCAACAAAAACGGACACGTGAAAGGACGATGGATTCGGCACTCACTTCTTCCTCTCGTAACACTTGAGAAAGTTACTCTTCAGCGTCTTGACTTTCTCGTGGCACTGCTCCGGCGTTTTGCCGTAGCCGAGGTCGTGCAGCCGCCGGGAAATTTCGGCGTAAACGTGGCCGTTGGGGACGAATCCCGTGAGCGAGCGCTGCACTTCCTCCTCTCCCCAGATATCGATCAGCGCCGACGTCTCCTCGTCCGACCACGAGCTGGCGGACGTTCCCGCTTCTCCCTCTGACGGAGGCGGCCAAACATTGACGTTTTTGCGCGATGACGCTCAAAAATCCTCCTCCTCATCCGTACCTGCTTCAGTCACCGAGTCGCCGTTGGAGTCTTCCGATATTTCAATGGGGTCTGTGACTACGGCGGTGGAGGTGGACGGACGCTTGTCCAGGATTTGTTCCATCAAATCGAAGAACTTGAAATTGACCTTCTCGCCCCCGGATGCGCTGCGGACAAGAAAGCAAGGACGGACATTTCCAGATTTGAACAGGCTTGCTTGAAAAGGAGCCCTCCTGTTTGTTTGACCTCATGCCGTCCCGACACTGCCAGTAGCCCGTCTTGAGCCGTTTGATTCGGGTGTGGCACTGCTCGGCCGTGCGGGCGAAGCCGTGTGCCGAGAGTTTCTCGGATATTTCGCTGAAAATGTGAACGTTGGGTGGGAAGCCTTTCGTGTTCTGCTGAAGCTAAAGGAATGAAAAGCAGGAATAAGACATTGACACACACGCGGCGGAGTATGGAGTTATGTGCGAAGCGGAGGGAAAAAAGCTGACTTGCGATTCACCCCAGAGCTCCAGAAGGATGACGGTCTCTTTGTCTGCCCAGGGCACTTTCTTCCTGTCATCCTGGAGGCTGACAAAAGACACTGAAGGCACAGATAAACGAGGAAAACGGGAATCAGCAGGTTATCACTTGGGGCTCCCTCTAGTGGTACAGCATGTGAACGTATCACCGAATGAAATGCTCAAACGGCATAATATTTCATTTCAGCTGCAGAAACCTTTTTTGTTTTATACCAGCACGTTAGACTTGTTAAAGAAGAACATTTGTTCTTTCTCATAATATGTTGTATGCGCACCCACTAGTCCAAACACAGCATTCGCGTTTGTGGAATATGAGGTAAAAAGCAAAATGCTCCCGTTCTTTCCCCCTAGGTCAGGTGGCGGCCATTTTGCTGTTGACTGAAAATGACGTCACGGTTGCCGAGGGCTCAGGTAACGGCCAATCACGGCTCACCTGTTTTCTGAAGCTGAGTGGTCGTTACCTGAGCACCGAGCGAGTGTCATGACAGATCAGGTTGAACTTTTAACGGAGTGCAAAATATTTACATTTAAAAGTTTCCCAGCATCTATTTAGGTCCAACTGTGGACGTGGCGGTGGACCGTATCTCTCCGTACCGACATCCTGAATGGAGCAGGAGGGCGAGTCGTTGTCGTCCGTCTCGGCCGAGGCCTCGTTCGGCTGCGGCGTCGATCGGTGTTCTTTGAGTAGAAACCTCGCCAGCTCGTTGTAGAACTTGCACTGAACTTGCTCCAGTCCCTGCATGCTAAGCACAGAGACGACGAAATGGAGCTCCGATAAAAAATAAAAATAAAAAGATAAACCAGAAGCATCTTTTCCTCAGCACACGTACTTGTTTTCGTAGCACTGCCTGAAACTGGACTTGAGCCTTTTGAGCCTGGTTTGGCACTGCTCGGGCGTCCTGGAAAAGCCCTGCGTGGCCATCTTGGTGGAGATGATGGGGAACATGTGCATGGTTCGGTTGGTCCCTCTCAGCTCCTGCTGCATCTTCTCTTGGCCCCACGTGTTGATGAGCGCCAGCGTCTCCGGCTCTGTCCACGGCACGTTTCTCGTTCCTTCAAAGAGATGAGCTGAATTTGAACATACTTGCCACAAACATTTTGTCGCAAAATGCCGGCACCGTACCCATTTCCTGACTTGTCTGCCCCACGATCTGCAAGTCCTCGTCGCCGTCCCGAGACTCGTCGTCGTCGACGACCTCGTCGGCGTCGTACGCCAGGTCGGGCGCGGCGGCGGCGGCGGCGGCCGAGGCCGGCGAGCCCAGCACTCGCTTCATGTGCTCGTAAAACGTGTGCTCCACTCTGGACGTGCCTCTGAGGGAGACGGCGCTTCAGTTGCGGTGAGGGCGAAACATAGACAAGCGGCGAGCGGGAGGAAGGCGCCACTGACTTATTCTGCCGGAAGCCTTTCTTCAGGCGCTTGATGCGCGTCTGGCACTGCTCCACCGTCCTCTTGAAGCCCCTCTCGGCCATCTTGTGGGCGATCTGGACGTAAATGTGGCGGTTCTTCAGGCAGCCCTTCAGGGCCCGCTGCACCGAGGCGTTCCCCCAAATGTCCAGCAGGTGGAGCGTCTCCTCTTCCGTCCAGGGAAGCTTCGCGTCGCCGGCGGGACCTTCGTGAGCGTCTTAACCATCACCAGACAAAAACATTCCAAAATTTGGAAATGTCCCCATTTTTGGAAGCCCTTTTTCCAATCCAGATAAAAAATAAATTAGGTAATTAACTCATTAGCCGTCAGACATTTTCAGACCCTCTTTTACCGTAATGCGTGAAAAAAAAAAAAAAAATCGAAAATAAATTCCTGGGACTGAATGGCTGGGCTGTGAAAAGACGAGTAAAAACGTTCTCGGCCGTGAATAAATGAAGTACATTTCCACGATACAAACCTGTATAATCCCCCCATATGGAGATTAGAGGAGATTCACCAGAATTTTCATCATCCACTGAGGACTCTCTGCAAAGGTGGAAAAAAAGCATTGTATTTTTGGATTCAATGACGTGCAGCGTTCGTTTGGCTTACAAGAACGACGAGGCGTCCATCCTGTGCTTTGCCGGCGTCTCCACGCCGCCACTCAGCCTCCTCTTTCTGAGCGCCCGCCCCCCTCTGAAGCTGTGGCTGAGCTCACTGGCCACCGGCACCTCGGCCTCGGCGTCGTTGGACGTGGTGAGGTCGATGGTTTCGTCGCACGAGTTCTGCTTCCTCGCCTCGTGAGATAATTCCCGAAGCCTCTTGCTCGCCGCCTCCGGGGTGCTCGTGTCGGTGGGCGCGTCGGGGCGGGCGTGCTGCTCGGAAGGCCGAGGGTCCCGGTGAGCAGGCAGGTAGGAGGTAGCGTCCGTGGCGGCTTTGGTCCCCGGAGGAAGTGACATGGAGGTGAGGATGCAGTCGTCCATCGGTAATAGCCTCGGATCTACGGAGGAACAAAGAAACGGCGCTCTTAATTAGCCATTGCCGCTAACGTGAGAACATGTCATATTCCTCTTCCCTCTTTCACACACCACCAAAAGGCGACGACAAAAGCTAAAAGTGACGTCTAATCTTTATTTGAACAATCTCGTTAGCTACTGTTACATTGTTTTCTGCGCAATTACCTTTCTCCTCAAAATGCCCAAGGTTTCTGTGGTGTTCAAGTAGAGCCTTCATGTCGGCTGGTGGGAAAAAGGATTGTAAACAGTCGCTGAGGAAGGACGGAGCGTCTCCGAGCAAGGCTGCCAGCTGAGGAGAGAGGAGACCATCACGCATCCTCAAAACAACATGTCATTCAAAATAACAACAAACCGTGTCCATACACTGGAAACCACAACAACTGTCGCGCGGCGGGTGTTGATGCAACAAGGCACCTGTGTGAAGTCGGGGACCGGGAGCAGCTCCTCCAGTCGGGATATGAACTCCCACACCAGCATCTCCAGCGCCGCGTGATACTTTGGCCCGAAGTACACAGGAAAGATCTCCTACGACAAGACAGAGGAAGCGGCTTCCGTGTCGAACTAATCCAGGAGACGTTCGTCAACGGCGTGTCATCGCACCTCAAAAAAGTACTTCCTCTCCACTGGATCCTCCAGTAACGAGTGCACCAGCTCCACAAAGTTCACCTCCGACTCCTCCACCAGGTCGATGGTGCTCTGTCAACACACAACACAAATCCCATTTAGGCAAGCTTGAGTTGAAAGTTTTTGGGTTTTTTTTTTTTTTTTTTACTCACATGGTGATCCTTGGCTGTGCTGACGGGAGCTTTGATTCTGTCCAGATGGGGCTGCATAGTTCGCATATCCGCCGGCTGCTCACCTCGACACAACTCAAGAACCAGCTGAATCGACACACACGCACGCACACGCGCACACACACACCCACACACACACACACACACACAAAACCCATCCGACCATTTTCAATTCGCCCTGCTGGAAAATAAAGTGCTGAGAGATGTCTTATTACTGACCCTGGCCCTGAGTCCCAGGGTGAGCTGAGCCCTCTGGCTGTAGCTCATGAGCTCGGGGACCAGCTCCGTCACCATGGTAACAAACTCCTCCAGCATGCCGTAGTGGTCCACCAGTCCCTGTTGCACGACGCGCCACATCGCAGCCGACAGCAGCTGCAGGGGCGGGGCCAGGAGGCGCAGGTAATGCACAGGGAGGTCGTTAGCTGGGAAAGACAACCAGGAAAAAAAACAGCTTTCAATTATTTGACTTGTGGAACTTGCTTTCTTATAATCCTTTTTGTATATTACACAGAGGAGCCAATCACTGCCTGAGTTCAGTTCAGTTGTATTGAACATTTCAGTACAATTACTTTGCATTCAATCCTGAACTGCTTTTAAACTTTTGCTCAGGTATATTTTTCATTTGCTTCTAAGTCGCAACGCATTTTAATGGAATCATGATTCAAGTAAGTCACTTTATACAGCTGCCAAATGTTCAACATGGATCAAATCTGGACGGCACTTGGTTTGACTTGCCTTCAGGCCACATTAACATTCACATTATGCATAATAGGCACCACATTTGCAAGTAATTGATATTATTATGACATTATTATCACTGATGTGTGCACCGACAACTACAATGTTTTGTTTTGACGTCATGTTATTTCGGATTGTATTTCTTTTCTAATTTAAAGTGTGCTTCCTTTAATAAATGACAAATAATTGAATTTGGAGGCACGTCGTGGGAGGAGCTTATTTGCTCTATCAAAGCAAAACATCACCTCATTTGGGGTTGCCAATTAAGTCTTATATCCACTTCATGACAAATGTAACCCATTTTTTACTGGTCTTATTAGCATCCTGGCTAGCAATCTGATTCACCCACACCCCTCACCCGCAGGCCCTGCACGCATTGGCTCCCATGGCAACAACATCCATCCCATAATATGTCGTCGACAGCACAAGTGTCAGCTGATCAGACAGATAGTAGGAGCCCCCAGGACAGCACGGTGATGCTAAATAAACAGCTACACTTCACATGCTAATTCGTGTTATGCATTAGCAAACACGCACACTAGCCGGAACGTGAACGCGTCCTTTTCGTCACCTTAGGTCCCTAAAACCTGACAAAGCTAGTCAATGAACCCGCTTCGGTGGCTTTTTCTGCTTTTAGCGGAACATGAAAGAAGACGCACCTCGACTGCTGCCATTTTCAGCTCCTCGTTTTATTTCCATTTAGCAGCTGACTGACAAAACCCGCGCGGACCCCACCACTCGGGCTGGGAGTACGTCGAGTGGGGGCACAAAAAAGCGTGACAATAACCGCCGAACTCTGCCAGCTCGCGTCGTTAGCTCCGTTTGGTAGCCGGTAGCCGTTTCGGGCTGGTGTTTTTAGCCTGGTAGAAAGGGGGAGGAGAGGCGGAACGGAACAATGGTCGCTGGTCTCATCCGCCTCAGTCCAGATCACAGCAAACCCCTTTCCTGGTTGGCTGACGAAGACCGGAACGAACCAGTTGTAGCGGCTTTGTGACGCTAGGTGGCGACATCGCTTTTACGTTCACTTCCGGTCTCTGCTGACGTTAAAACTACAGGCGGATTTAGAAAAAAAAAAAAAAAAACATTCTGAAAAAAAGTAACGCAACATTGAACAGAACATTACATTCATGCACATTTACATGCATTTTTTCTTAAATCGCTGCTCTGTGAAGCATGGTGGTTAAATTCACTTCCGGATTGTGCCGACGTCACACATCTGCGTATTAAAACAATTTAACAGAACGTTACATTTATACACTATTAAGTTCATTTTTGGTCTTTTTAAATAAGTGCTATATGACGTAAGGTGGTGAAATCCCCTTTGCATTCACTTCGGGTCCGTGCCGACGACATTCATGGCCTCAGGCGGTTTCAGAAACAAAAAAGGATTAAAGAAGACATGACTCCAAAAAGACTGGAATTTATATTAAGGCAACAACTGCGAGCCCTTTCCTCGCGAATTTCTTTAGTTTTTATTTGTTAGATTTATGTAAAATGTTCAGCCTTACGGTATTTTGTTTCGTTCCTTTCTTTTTAATTGTTTGTAACAAGACGTTTACCATGACCAATAATGCTGATGAATATTGCATTCATCATCAAGCTTGAAGTTGATTTTTTCTTTATTCACCAAGTAATAAAACAAAAGCATCGCAGTGCTTTATGACGGTAGGTGGTATGATACATGAAATACATAATACAGATCTCTTGTACATTCACTTTCTGTCAAAGATGACGTCAAACTTGACCTCATGAGGATTAAAAAACGACAAGGAACATCATTTATAGACTTATTAAAAATGTTTTGAACCAATTATTTCTGATATAAAACCCTTAGTGAAACATAGATATGTTCATAAATGTCTGTAGTTTATTGACAATACTATATTACTTTGAAAAGAGAGAACCAATTTCCTCCTTTTCCCCACCAGAGGTAGACATACACCGGAAGAAAAAAATCACGCTGTAACTCGAGCTGTGAACAGTGACCTGAACCAAATCCACTGGACTGACAAGAACCCTCCCATGAAACGCACAAGTCCGAACAGGCACTCGAGCATTTCAATGCTTTTCTAATTAGCAGGAGCTCAGAGTGACTGTTTCCACCGACAGATTGGCTGAGCCCTTGTAGCAGATTGCGGAAAATCACCTAATTAAGACACGCACGCGCGCACACATACACGCACACAAGCGCACACAAATTGCAGTTTTTGAAAGATTGTTATTTGGCCTTTGTTGTGTAATTATAGCAAAAGAGGAAGGATGGGAGCGAGTGTTAGCGAGGATTATTGCAGATCAAATGTTCTGTTCAACCTCAATTAACTGCCCAGCGTGTTGAAATGTGTTCAACATTACCTTGATAAATAATTAAGTTTAGATGCACCTCTTTTGCAGCAGATAAGAAAGAAAGTCATGTTTGGGGAGGAGGACTGGAATTAAAGATTTTCCCACCTTGAGAGTGTTGAAAGAAGAATTGTTTAGTACATATGCTCAAGGAAATCAACTCTTTTTTTCAATTTTATTTTTTTAAGTAGTCTCAACGTGGTGACTGATTAATATTGCATTTGTGCAATAAGAATTCAGCAGCAAAATATGCCGATTTTTGTCCATCTCGGGCGGTGTGATGTCATTTTCAAGTGGCAAAATGGCCGCCCCGGATAAAAACAGGTGGATTTTGCTGCTTAATTCATATTACGCAAACGCAATATTAATTAGAATACCGTGTTTGGAATAGCGTGGCCACATATTATTGTAAAGAACATTTCTGACTTGACTTCCCCTTTAGGTAACTATAGTGTCTCCTATATGATGATGTCTGTTAGCTTCGTTAGCATGATGCCTGACAGCAGACCCAAACTGTTATTTGGATTTTGGTTGAAATCCATTAATTGTGTCAGCCATTTCCCGCCACTATACTTCCCCTATAGCAAGTCTTTCCAGGCCTATACACTAATGAGCGGATTTCCCAGGGTGCCAGGCTACCTTTAACAATGCTGGCACGGAGCTAGCACATCATTTGCTGCCACGCTCGACTAGTAAGTTAATCCAGCGGGGACATGAGTGACATGGCGATGCAGTAAAGTAGACAGTGTAATAACACTAATCACTTAGTGGAGTTCATTTACAGCACTAAAACAAAGGTCAGCGACACTGACGGGGCCTCTAAGGACGGCCTGGTGTTTACTGGCGAGCCGAGCCCGGAGGATAAGCGGCCGGATGCCGCGCAGGGACATCCACAGCTAGTTGGTATGTGCGGGAGCACACGGGCTGCCCGGACTTGGCACAAGACAGTGGACAGGTGGGATGCTCAGCCGGCCAATGTGCCTTAACTTGCTCAAGTGTGTGTGGTAATGACTTTTTCGCTTTTGTGTACATGTGTGTGCGCGATTAGAGCCGGGTGGCGGGCGGAGGAGCTTGTCAGAAGTTATCTGCCCATCTCATCTCATCATAGCCGCTCTGGCGGATTCCCTCGATGGCTCAACAGCCAGCCAGCCGCCGCGCTGCTGTCAATCGGGCCGTCGACGGCAGCGCAAATCGATGCCAATCTCCTTTGCTTTCTATTTTTAGCTCAGCCCACGGGGTCTTTGATAAGGATGCTCTCGCTCCCTGCCCCCACCCCACCCCTTTTTTTTCCTTCACCTCAAATGAGCAGGAGCCCTCGCAACCTCTTTCTCCTAGCCTGCTGATGAGATCTGATAAGAGACGAGATGGAGCTAAAAGCCCGCTGCTCCGAGGGGGCTTTTATGGTGAAGATTGATGAGCGGACCGCTATTACACGCGCTATCAAGCCGACATGTTGTTGTATTGTTTAGTCTGAGATGTGATTGCATTTCAACTTTTCACTTTTGTGCCGGCCAATGCGCAATTGTGAAATGTAGTCACGTCTCATGTAGTCTGAGCTAATTGTGAAACGTTTCGCGCAAAACTGGCCTTCAAATTACAATTATGAGTTACATTTCTCACAGTAGTTAATTAATGAAGGAATGGCATTATGTGGTGTGTAAATATAGCTACAGTTCCGATTGTGGATTATTTGTACACTTGACACTCACAGCATACTTCATTAGATACGTCGTATGGAAAATAGTAAGCTACATTTGATATTGACACAAGGTATCGAAACCTCACATAGGCTGCCGATACCAATCACCGATACCAGTCGCTGGTGCTCTCTTGTTACACATTCTCCCCAAATTCCAAATGGCCAGCACGCCCCTGCCCCGTGCTATGCTATCCTGCATGTTTTAGATTCCCTCCTTTCATTCTCCCCCTTAACCTCCCTCCTTCAACACACCTGAGTCAAATGCCCTTGTATTAGACATTTTCAGACCAGATCTTTTACCTTAAAGTTTGAACATTTGAAAATAATACAAATTCCTGGGATTGAATGGCCGGACTGTGAAAAGACAAATAAATAGTCGATGGCAGTGAATGAGTTCAGGTTATTTCCAGTAGTGTCCAAGTGCACTGGTTCACACAGAGAGCTGTTTCTAATATTTGGGTTTCCTTAGTGAACAATGAGAAGTCTGAATCTGTCCTTCAGGCGCTTGCACATAAATAATCAGGATCGCCCCGTGAGCTCGACGTCAACGGCAATCACTGCGAGGGGGTGGCGTTGCACGTTAATTGCAGTTGACGTATCGCCGAGGTGAGATAAAAATGCTTTTGTTTTGAAGTGCTTTGAAAGGCGGCGAAGAGAGTTCTCCTCTGCTAATTAACAGTGAAGAAGAAGAAGAAGAGTAGTAGGAGGAGGTGGGGGCGGACTAATCGTGGCGCTTTTGCGACCCGTCTAACTTTGAAGCGGCGTGAGCGTGCGCATGCAGCGGCCCGCTGGGACGACAGACTGTTGCGCAACGGCGAGGTCACGGGTCTGACCAGGGTGACCCGCGGCGGTCGGCAACAGCTGCGCATTTCGCACCGTACCCTTCGGCCGAGTAACTCTTTGAAAGTTCATGTGACGACGCAGTAGGGGCAAAAGTCTTGGGACACCTTCCATTTTTAGGATCGCGGGTGAGCTGGAACCTATCCTAGCCTAAGTCTAGGTTCTGTCCAAATGGACTTCCTAGATCAGGGCTGCCAGTGATCTAGATACTTTCTTTATTACAACAGGAGGGGAGAGGAAGTGACGTCAGAGTTTGGACGTGGACGGTATCGATTGCACTGCTGCACTTTCGCCTTCGAATCTACCTCACCTGCGCGTTGCGTTTTTACTCTTTTTAATTTTTGGAGACTATTTTTATCTTATTTTTTATTATTATTTATTTAAATTTTTGTTAATCTCTGGGTCGCTTGATCTCGCGGACTAGCATACAGCTAGCTTGAGACGGAAACGGGCTAGCTTGGGGCTAGCTTGGAGCTAGTGTATTAAAATGCCTTCAGACGACAGCGACGAACACAATGGCCTGCTGGAGAAGGCAAATAAAACAATCTCTGACCTAAGAAGGGATATTCGTCGTCTCTCAGAGGAGCTCCATGAGAAGGAATCGGTCATCTCTTGCTTCGCGACCCCTTTCCCCGAACTCTCCGCGGTGGTCATGAGGAGGCGCGCTCGTGAAATCCTGTCGGCGACAATGACGGCTGAGGCGGCTGGCCTCTCGGACACGGCGAGGTGGGATCCAATTGCCTGCCCGGGGCCATCCTGCTCGACACCGCTGCAGAGTGACACCTGGGTCAAGGTGGTGTCCCGCGGCCGGAGGGCCGGGGAGCCACCCCACCGCCCCCAACTGGTCCTGGGGAATCGGTTCGCCGCCCTGGCGAGTGAGTCTCCTGTTCCCATCACTGCACTACAGCAGTCGGAGACACCGACTGCTGCGTCCGACGCTGGGGCTGTGCTCCCAGGGGCTCCCTCGGATTCCCCGCCACCCACGGCGACGACCTCGGCCGGGAACCCCATGTTGGGCGGGTCCGCCGGTGACACGGCCGTCCACTCACGCGTCGGGCTGCTCCGGGACGCGGTGTCCCGGTACAAGGGTGGTCGTCATCACCAGCATCATCGGCGACACTCATCGGTGTCATCCACCGTCTTCACTCGGCCTCGGCGGAGCCATCCTGGACAGTGGGGTCGTGAATCTCCCGCCGGTGGTGAGTCCCTTGGCGTTCCCTCCTCACGTCACCCACCAACCACCGTTATAATTGGCGACAGCACCATTAGACGTACTCACTATCCCGGCTGCGTCACCCTGTGATCTTATTGTTGACAATTTTAACCTACATCTTAAATCATCATTAGATTCAGTAGATCCACTTTTAATTAAAACAACAAAAACAAAGACTGTACCCCCGTGGAGAAACAATGCTATCAAAATATCAAAGAGAAAATGCAGGAGTGCAGAGAGGAGGTGGAGAAAAAGTAAACTTACAGTACACTATGAAATTTTATGCGAACAACTGAAATCCTACAATAAAACAGTAAAACTGGCAAGATCTTCCTATTTCTCAAACCTCATTACAGTCAATAAAAACAACCCCAGGGTTCTCTTCTCCACCTTTGAACTTTTAACTAGTTCTGATTTTAATAAGTCCCCACAGAGACCAACAGGTGCTCTCTGTGAGGACTTTGCAGACCACTTCAGAAGTAAAATCGATGACATAAGATCCAGTCTTTTAGCCCGTCAAAACACAAGTTTTAATAAACCCGGACAATCATATTTACATGAGGAAACACTGGAAAGTTTTGCCCTGGTTGATGCACGGACACTTGTTCGAGTTTTCTCCCAGGTAAACCCAACAACCTGCCTTTTGGATCCAATTCCCACATTTCTTTTTAAGACATTTTATGGATTTTTTGAAGAACAAATTTTAAATATAGTCAATTGCTCTCTTCAGACAGGCGTCTTCCCCGCTGCCTTTAAAACGGCGGTGGTGAAGCCCCTTCTGAAGAAGAGCGGTTCTGACCCGAGCGTTTTTAATAATTACAGACCCGTATCCAACTTACCGTTTTTAAGTAAGATTTTAGAAAAACTGGTTTTCATCCAGTTGAAACATTTTTTAAATACAAATAATATTTTGGAGAAATATCAATCTGGTTTTAGGATGAACCACAGTACGGAGACTGCTCTTTTAAGCATTTTAAATGATATTAGGTGCACTGCAGACGTGAGAAAACTCACAGTCTTGGTGCTACTGGATCTAAGCGCTGCTTTTGATACAGTAGATCACCAAATTTTATTAAATAGACGTAAAAATCTAGTGGGCATCTCTGGTACTGTTTTTGACTGGTTTTATTCCTATCTCACAGACCGATATTTCTTTGTAAGTATGGATACTTGTTCCTCTAAAACTCATGAAATTAAATGTGGGGTTCCTCAAGGTTCGATTTTAGGCCCCCTACTTTTTAATCTTTATATGCTTCCCCTCGGGGATGTCATCAGGGGACACGGCATCAGCTTTCACAGCTATGCTGATGACACGCAGCTGTATATTGCCGTGTCTCCTGATGGCACAGGACCCATTGATACCCTTTTAAATTGCATTTTAGATATCAAGTCATGGATGGCAGATAATTTCCTACAGCTCAATCAGGACAAGACTGAGGTTTTAGTTATCGGTCCCGAAGGTCAGAGAGAGAAGCTTTTACCAAAACTACACATTTTTAATCCCTCACATTGTGTGAAGAACCTTGGCGTCATTTTTGACTCTGAGCTCAGTTTTATTCCTCATATTAAAAATGTAACCAAGATTGGTTTTTATCACCTTAAGAATATCGCCAGAGTCCGCCCGTTTCTCTCTCAGGCTAACACGGAAGTGCTGATGCATGCCTTTATTTCCTGTCGTTTAGATTACTGTAATGCCCTGCTCTCTGGCCTCCCGAAAAAGAGCATTTCACCACTGCAACTACTGCAGAATTCAGCCGCTCGGGTGCTGACGAGAACCAGAGGGCGGGAGCACATTACGCCAGTTTTGAAATTGCTGCATTGGCTCCCTGTGTGTTTCAGGATCGATTTTAAAGTACTTTTATTAGTTTATAAATGTGTTAATGGTCTTGGGCCATCTTATTTATCTGATTTGCTTTTATCATACCAGCCCTCGCGGATCCTGAGGTCCTCTGGCGCCGGCCTTTTATTTATTCCAAGGGTGAGGACCAAAATGCATGGCGAGGCTGCATTCAGCCGTTTTGGTCCTCACCTTTGGAATAGCCTGCCAGAGGACGTCAGGTCTGCAGAGACTGTTGATATTTTTAAGAGGAAGCTCAAGACACACCTTTTTAGTTTGGCTTTCAACAACTTTTAAATAATTTATCTTTTCTTTTGATTGAAGATAATTCTATGTTTTGCTTTGAATGTTTTAAAGCACTTTGAGTTGCATTTTTATGTATGAAAAGTGCTATATAAATAAAATGTGATTGATTGATTGATTGATTGATAGCGTACGGGGCCGCCTTCATGTGGTTTTACGTCAATGGCAGTGAATGAGTTTTAAAAAATTGGGAGTATTTGTCGAGTGCAAGATGATAAAAAAAGGTCAATAAGTATTGTTTACTAAAGCAATCCACAATTTCAAACGACACTCCTTCTTGTGTACGAGATGTGCAGAAATACCAAAATAAATACATTTAAAATGAATCGTAAAAGCTCATGTATGATATTAATTGACAAAGAGGAAAACAAAGGACATTTTGGCGATAATTATAGTTAGTTTTATAAACATAAGTTGCAGTTTCTGTTTTTTACTTTAAAAGCATTTCCGTTTTTATTTTATTCCTTTAATGACAATGTTTTTTTTTGTTGTTTTTTTTTCAATTTTAGCTGTAGTTAATTTGCTCAGGAATTTTTGTCAGGAAATGACTGTTAGGAATTCCTAAACGAGGACCCCGGGGGGTGCCCTGCAACCTCGTCAGGGGAAAAGTAGTAAGCTCCATGGTCAGACGCGCTTGAAGCCATTTTCACACCGAGGCAGATGCGATGACATCATCTTTAAGTCTTATCTTGATTGGCTGGTAGAGTCCGAATCTCTAATGTAGGACTTTCCCCCCCCCGTTTTGGTCCTTCCTTGCTTTCTCTCTGGAATGTTAAGACTTCCTTTTTCCTCTAACCGTCCTTGCCAGGTTTTCTGATACTTTTTATTGTATAACGGCAAAAATGAATCCCCACTCATCTTCCTGACTGTTTTGACTCCAATATCGCATCGCATTTAATTTACTGCCCATCATCCTTGGCTGCGTGTTGTTTGGCAAGAGCGGAGTCAAACATTTTCCCTCTAATTGGATGTTTTTGTGGATGCCGGATTAATCAGCCGCGGGATATTTAATGTTGTTTGGGCAGCTGAGAGGTAATACAGCCAAGCCATTAACATATCATTAAAGAGTCCTAAGCACTGTAATTGCAGGCAGAACGCTGACGCTTCAGTCTCATTAAGTGGACACGGCGTGGCGTGGAGGTGGCAGCTTTTCTTAAGTGAGCTGTGGAACAAATGTGCGCAACTCAGCACGCGGCTGTCACGGCGGGACGTCTGCGGGTCACACTCCCGGCAGAATGGTTGCGCTTCAGGCCGAGAGTCATTACTAGGAGAAAGGAAGACTCATTTTCAGGGCTAGAGTTAAAGAGGTATTTGTTATACAATGACATTTTCTATATAAAGACAGATGACATGATAATGTCATTCGTTTGCCAAGGTAGTGGCGCCACAAAATATCAGTATTGTAACCGTACAGTTGTATTGTTATCAACAGAATGGATACACCAGTGTCAAATATACATTTGCTGTAGCTAGGCAACCATCTTGCTCTTGAATAACAATGACTGTTTTATTATTATTTTCCTAGTATCATTGAGGGAGATTTTTTTGTATGCTTCAGGGGCAAGATTGTATGTGGTCTTTTATGTTATACACCCTAAAAAAAAATCCTTTGGTTGCATTGGACATACTGACATTTCAGACATATACATTGGTTGCGCATGATTAAAAGGTCTTCGATTAACATTTCATTTGATTATTATTCAGAAAAAGAGTAGAACATTTCCATCATTTAACCACATTTGAATCATGTTCAACCGAAAGTACTTTTTTTTTTTTTTTTTCCAGTGTATAGTGTCTCCCAACCTGAGGCGAAGCAAATTCTTTAGAAAAATCTCTCTTGCACACCACCAAACCAGTGGATACACAGATGAACTCATTCACTGCCAGACATTTTCAGACCCTCTTTTACCCTAAAAAATTTGAAAAAAATATCAATAAATTCCTAGGATTGAATGGCTGAACTGTGAAACGACGAATAAATACGTCAATGGCAGTGAATGAGTTCATTACACTGGTGAACGCTGTTTTTAACACATTTTTTCAGTGCGGAATCCAGAATTGACTTTTTCTCTATCATGTCAAGTTTTTGAGCTAGGATCCCCGTTTTCTTAAAAAAAAAAAAGAAATAAAAGTGTATATATGTAAATGAAACCGTTGACCTTCTGCCATCTAGTGGAAGCGTATTTAATTGCTCTGCTCGTCGTTAGCATAGATCGAATTTTCAGTGCAGTGTTTGTGAATCACTGCTATAGATTTTCTGCTAAGATGTGTCGACTGTAAATGCCGTTCAATATCAAATGTTATAAAAGGAGCGTTGGGTTTAATACTCAGGAGGAGAGGCGATCTCTGCGTGCATTTGCGCATCACAACAGCTCCCCCGTGCTCGCGTTGAGTCATCCGCGCTGTCTACGGGGCCTCGTCCGTGTCAATATTTGACCGCCTTTGCGCTTTAATTACAGATTCTGTGCTGTAGCCCAAATTTCGGGGATTATCCAATTATCGCTTGCGTGCCGACAAACACGAGGGTCTCTTTGCCTTTCGGTAATTGGAATGAGGAACCAGCGCTCAAAGGAGAGGCCTATCACTGAGAATTATTGAACAGAGGAGTTTAAAAAAAAAAAAAAAAGAGAGAGAGAGTGTTCCTGTGTGTGTGTGGTCTGCTTGTGGATTTCTTCTGATTTCATCAGGAGAAAAAAAAAAGAAGGCCAGGGCGATTCCCGAGCAAACGCCGTCCAGCTGGTGCGTGTAGGCGAGCAAACAATCCTCCCAAGACTCACGGCTCAACTTTGCCGGCTATCACGTAGCGCTGATTAAAGGCTTCTTTATTGTTTAATGAGGCAGAAGTTGAAGTAGATTTAGCGCACCTATCAACGTGACATCGCACCGACAGGCAGACTGAAACGCCGCTCATATAGCGGCTGTCTTAAAAGCGTGCTACGAGATTCCCCGCACATGTTGCCAAGTGCAGACAACCAGCGGACCGCATACACGCGTGCCAGCATGTGACGTTTGCAGGGGAGGAAGCAAAGCCCAAAACGCCAAAGTTTGAGTGACAAATGAAACAGGAGATGTGCAGCAGGTTGGATAGGCATTGTTCATGTTTTATTGAACAGCGCTGACATTACAAACGGGAACAAATGAAGCAGAGAACACAAAAGAGCATTATTTATTACAGGCAAATCAAAGTCGAGCCTGCGGGGGGTTTGATACTGTACACAAACATCACATGCCTTTGCATTTGTCACATGAAAATTCCACGTCGCCGTTGACGGTCGTCGTGCTTTTGATTTCAAGTCGAGGGTCACGTGACCTCGCGCGACTCGACCTAGCGTCATCACCCGAGGACGCCTCATCAACATCCAACATACGCTCGCGCTGCCTTATTTCTCAGATCTTTTTTTTTTTTTTTTTTTTTGGGGGGACATTCTCAACGTTGAAAGCGGCGTCAGATCATAAAGGCGCACACAGCCGCGGGCAAAGCGGGAGGACAGCTGCAATCAATCTCCTTTCCGAGCTTGTTTTGAAATAATGCGCGCTCGCGTTCCCACCTTGAGATTCCCAGAGACCCCCCCCTGCCGGTCCAGGGTCGAAGCCAGCCCTCGTGGCTCTGCTTCGGAATTCTCTCAGTCAGAACCCCCTCCCCCCCGCGAAAAAGAAAAACCATGTAGGAGCGGGAACCTGAAAAATAAATTAAACCGATAATGCAAGCGAAAGAAACTTCCCATCCCGCCCACTGAATATTAGATCACAACAACTCGCAGCGCTGAATAAATCATTAAACCCCAGCAGAGCGTAGCTATATTGCAATGTCTTCTTGAATATTAATCCAACCTTGCGTCGGTGCAGAAGTAATGTCACACAATTGGAAGCATGTGTCAAACCGGCGTAATATACACGGATTGATAATTCAGCCTTTTGCCTTACGACAACAGCACATTTAGGCTTTATTCCGATTGCTCTCCCAACAGACAGTTGACATTTAAACCCAATCCCGTCGCACCAAAGCGGACCCAACAGGAATGGGGTCATTTGAATTTTACGCTTAATTGGTTGGAAGTGAACTCGGCTCAAGGGGAATTTGAAGGGAATAAATGCCACTGTTGGACAAGTCGGGGAAAAAACTATGTAAGAAATTGAAGTCGTCTGCATTTCTTCAAACTTTTAATACTGGGCGCGTGATGTGTTGATGAGCACACACAAAAAGACGATGACCTACCTGCTACCTCGGCATCTCATCTCTGGTCTGCTTTGTCATGCTCAGAGCCAGAGTGATGCAAAATGATGTTTGGGGCATTCCGCCCTATTGTCAAAAAAAAAAAAAAAAAAAAAAAAATCAGTGTGCCCTGAATGTTCGACGTCGGCCGTCGCGCTGAGCGGTCACCGCGTGTTTAGTGGCTTCTGCTCCTACATGAACCCATCGACCATCACGTAGGAATAAAAAGCCATAAGACACAACAGCAATCTCACAGGAGGGAAGAAGAAGGGGGAAACAGGGAGGGGGAAGAAGCAGTGGCAGCCAGTAGATGAGTAGCGATTCTACTTGCTTGTGTTAATATGCAGAAGTCTTATGGTACTTTCCCTGATGGCTTTGATCTTTAGCCGAGTTTGGTTGCTGTGTTGTAATTGGCCTTTGGGCCAGCTATAAAAGAACCACAGGGAGTCTGCCTAGCGACACAGAGGCGTGACGAGGAAAAAGAATGCAAACAATTCTGTAGATCTACGTAGCGGTGCGCTCGCTAGCTTGCCTAAAAAAGATCACGCATTTTCCTTGGGATTTCATACGAGCCCCCACCCGTTTTTCTACCCCCTATGCAAAGCCAGAGTGCGAAAGAACGAGGCGTGTTATCAAGAGAATTCGACATGGCAAACAAGGCGGGGTTGCGCAATCAGGCGGGAGGTTGAAAAAGAGGGAGGCGGGGGGGGGGGGAGTAGAGGAGGGGTGGTACCCAGGAGAGCAAGCAGACAATGATGGCGTGGTTGTGCACAAAGTGGATTTTGCACAAGCGCAGCCGAGGCTCTCCCACTCATGCGCAGCTAACCCACAGGTGACACTTTGTCGTATCAAAGCCCCTGTTTGATTATTTGCGCCAGCCGATGAATATGTATTTTATTATCAGACGCTTGTGTGGGAAATTACATTCGCTATGCTTGAAACAAAGCGCGCCGATGAATCCGAGCAAGCGTCCGTCTGCTGTTCCCAAATGCGCACATTCCCTTACAGGGCGGCATCCTCCCGATAAATCGCGACCCCCTTCAGAGCGGCCATGCTTTAACTAATATCCACTTCACAGCGGCTGAAACGTGCCGTCGCCGGCGACAGATAGCCGGACACGCTTTGGGGTTGCGGTGCCAGCGCGAGCCAGGCACGTCCAGATAAATATGTATGACTGCGACGCCGTAGGTTTCCTGCTTTGTATGCTAATGATCTTATACAAGTTTAATAATGCCACTGTGCGGCACCGTGGGCGGGGGGGGGGGGGGTGGAGGCGGCGGGTGGGGGTCGGCACGTGGGAGAGCGGCCGCGGCGAAGGCCGCATAAGACGTGAGACGTGACTGGCCAAGTTACGCTTCCTCCTTCTAAATGGAGGGCGGGAGATATGTGGGCTGGAAAGTGAGAAACTAGCTTTGGACACTGAAAGATATCGACAGTTTGGTAAACCTGCGATTTTTGGTTTGTACTCAATACATATCTAAAAGAGCCAGCATGCTAACAAAATAAACACATAGTGTGATTTTTTATTTTATTTTATTTTTTTCCTGAGCGCAAAGGGCTATCTTGCTTGCACAAAAGTTACCATTCAAGGACGGCTTAAAACTGATGATTTCTCCCCCACAAAAATCAACTCACTAATGTTAATGATATTGAGGTACAATGTTTGTCCTGCATATCGTTGACAATCTGAAAAAAAAGAAAAAAAAATTTAAGCCTACTCATATTGTATATTCACAGATTAGGTTGTCTGTTGCCTTGGCATCCAGACTATGCATACAAACCTCCATGCAGATGAGACTAAAAAAATGCTCTTATCAAAGTCATTTCTGTTTCTTCTAACTGAACCCAGAGGTCCACGTTCAGGCTCCAAAGTCCCACCCTGGTGGATCCTGTGACAACAACAACAACAACAACAACAAAAAAAGACAGCAGTTAAGACCTCCACAGTGTTCAAGACACTGCGAATGTGAGACAATGCTAGCGTCTTTTTTTTTTTTTTTTGGCAAAGAGCTCAAACTGCGACTTTGGAGATAAACCCGCAGCTAACAGTTTCACACCGCCATTACCCACGAGCCAATTATATCCCTTGTTGAGCAGCAACTACTTCTTGATGACTTGCGCCGTTTGCGGCGCCTGATGAAAGGTTGCCGGCGCGCCGACGTCTACCGTCTCCGCTGAGTTGAAAACCCTCGCCCGCGTGTTCAATCGGCGCCGAGGCCGCGACAACTCCAAGAATACTTTGCCCTCCTCGGGTGCGACTTTTCGCTTTGACTTTATCATCTCGAAAAATGCGGCGAGCTAGCGGTTGGGGCGATAACGCCTCACACAATGAGCTGTGACATCCCCATTGAACAATGACGGATCGTGCCGCCGGACCGGGCGGCTGTTTGAGAGGCAGATCACTCAAAAGTCAAGATGTAAAAGCCCGATCGCATGATGAATGGTCTATTTCGTCGTCAGATGAGGACAGCCCCGCACAGAACCGGAACGCGCGCTTCACCGCCTTGAGGAGGGAGATGCATCGATTGAAAAGTGCGTTTTTGTGGATTTGCACCTCGGTCCGGCTCCTAAAAGATCGCTCAAAGCCAAGAAAGAAAGCCAGAGTCACGTCTGGGGTAGCCGCTGTCATATCCGTGGCTCCATCGCCGACGAGGAAGCCAAACAATGTCTCTTGGCGACCCGATTTTTAATCCGCCATCCGTAATTGATGGACAATACATGTCGCCGCCTTAGATCTGATAGGAAGTAGGCTATGATGGATCTCCAGATCGGCTTATGTGGAATAGGTGGGTGGCGTGCGTGCGTGTGTGTGTGTGCGGGGGTGAACAGATGTAGGGAGGCGCATCAAGAGAGGGATGGGGTTGCCTGTGATGGTTTCCACCCTGCGGCGAACAAAATAGCCCTCATATATCCCTGTAATCTGCATTAGCAGCAGAGACCCAGTCAGGAGAATGCGCACAGGGGGATGAGTAATGGGCCCACTGCTGATTTGGCAGGCCTATATTACACCTCAAAAACGGAGGCAAGTGGCGAGAATATGAAATGTTGCAAATGAGCCTCCTTCCACCCCCGTGAATGTCCACTTTCAACCTGCATTACGCCAATATCATTTCCTCCAAAAGCTACAGCCTTTCCACGGCGCTTTCCCACAGTGCTTCAGCAACATTTGATAGTTCCTGTTTTCGACTGGCGCATTTCATCCGGCTGGCGTTGCCATTTCCGCCCAGCGGGTTGCCGAATGATCAATCGCCTCGGCTTTTGGATGTGGATCGCGAGCAAGCGGCCCACAGTGTCGGATGCCTCTGCTCATTTGTCACCAAACTATTACTCAACCAACACAAAGAGAGTTCCCCACGCTCAAACTATTTCTGACATTGATTCGATTTGTGTAAATTTGAACAAAAGCCAACAAAAAAACCAAAAAAAAAATGCGCGCTCCCCAAATAGCAGAAATCTTGTGAATTACATCTGGAATGGCTAACTCCCAAGACGCGTGCCTGCATGGATCGAGCAAAACGGAGGCTGGCATTCAACTCTTGTAATGGCTTGCAACAGGATATGCTTACTTGCTATCTGAAATTAAATCATTGATATCGAGTCCCTGCGGGCCAATCAAGTGGCTCGGCGTATTCCCGTGAGCCGCCTGTTTGCGTGTGGCTTTGCGCATGTGAAATTGGCTTCATTTCCTCTCATTATTCAAGGTTTCCCGCCTTCATAGATTCGCGATTGTGCCGCGCTCTTGTTTCCATTCACAGATTAGCCACGCTGTTATTTTTAGTTTTACTCCACTTGGGCGGGAGACGCAATTAATTAATCAGCCCGACTCTTTTACACCTCCGCCAAGATACAGGCGACTGCTTTCGTCAGCGTTGGAGCCTGCAAACACCGGTATATGGCGCTATTAAAGTAGCATTATGGCATAATGTGCAACAAATAACATTTGCACTTAAAGCAAGGCTTTTAAAAGGCTGAACACGCGCAAAGCAGCGACAAAACCCAAACTTAAGTGCTACCTTAGGTAATAGCGAAGTTCATTGCGAATGAACGTGCGTGCGTTCACAGCAAAACCCTCCGCTGTGCCCTTGACATTTCAAGGACTTTCATCAGACGTGCAGCTGCTGTGTGAGAAATTGCAGTCTTTGCGGGCTTTATTAAGCTTGGTTTGTGGAAGGCAGCGCCGCTGCAGGTCCCAGTGTCATTAAAAGACGGCAGCGTTTTCATTGGCTTCCTGCTACATGCGCTTGGATGACAGCATCCTGCCGGCTGATGGTCTCCAAGTTTCTGCTGTTGCTGCTTTTCCACTGCGGGGGTTTGAGGGGATTGCTTCGCCAGGTTCCTCGCGTTGCTATCACGAAAAAAAAAGTGCTGGCGGAAGCACCCGGCACGCCGGCGAAGGATTAGCCGTAGAGGCTAGCCGAGCAGTTGTTCCGAGCAGAATCTGCGCAGCGCATTTGATTGAGATCACAACTTTGTCTACGCTGGGGTTGTTCAAGAAGCAACTGTTATCGCATTGATGGATTGATTCACCTCCCACATAGAGGCAAACCTTCCTCCTGGCACTTCAGGCAGCCGCATGTCAACAAGTCAAAAGTGAATCAGACTCTTTTGCATGCAGATTAAAACTTTCACGCCCGCAGGGGGACCGACTTCCTGCCAAGTGGGAAACTTTGGAAGAGAATGCATCACTTGTTTTGGGGAGTTTGTAACGACGAAGCAATGTTGATAGCTTGAATTGACTCTAAATCCAGTGAATATAAGAGATTGAAACCGAAAGTTAGGGCTGCACGATATTGGAAAAATATGCGATATGGATAGTGACTACAGTGATTTCGATATTGCGATATTTCACATGTACCTAAAGAAATGATTTTTTTCTTATCTAATGAAAGAAGTAGATTTTTTCAATGCAGCAAAATAAGCAAGCTCAATTATTTCAATATTCCAACACACAAACCCGTGTTGAATTTAAAATTGCGGAACTACGACTTGTCCTTTCTGTCTCCAATCGAGATACAGCCAATTGAATATATATTTATTCAACAAGTTCCCGCCAACTGCGTGTCACGTGACTACTTTTTCCATTGACGTCATCGGACTGGAGTAAGCAAAATTGTGACCTAATGCTTGGTCTGTATCACTATTTGAGGAACGTTAGCATTGGAGACAAATATGATTACTACGACTAATAATCAGACAATTGCGTATTCTCCATTTCAGCTACCCGCAAATTGCGTCGTTGACAAAACCTAGCCGAGTCACGTCAAACTTGTTAATACGCCTTCAAAGACACCACAGTGAAATTGATTTACCTTTGACACGTTAAAATGCATGAAAAAAATTCTGAAATTGAAATTGAGACACAAATTGAATTCTAACTCTGGTATATCGTTACGGCTCTCTTGATGTTAAGACGTTTCTGTAAGGTGCCTAAATTGCCAAAGAAATAACTGGGTCGAAAAATGAAAATGGATGAAAAATACCAACAAATCACCCATGTCAGCTTCTTTATTGTTGCCACCACTTTCATTAATCGTTATTTTATCTTTATCTCTCTCTCTCTCTCTCTTCCGTTGACTCCATTTCCTGAAGGCAATAAAATGCTCATCAGCAAAGGTCTGGAATGACTGTTTTTAATATGACGTCTTTTTAATGAGGACCAAAGGAGACGGCGCCTTTTTATCAACGCGTGTCAGCGGAGAACTAATGGAAGTAAAAGTGACAGCAGTGTAGCAGCTCGCCCTTGCTCTCTGATGATAAACTCACACGCGCGCACTTTACTGTGTTTGTTTAAAGCGCGGCGGCGCACTATATTTACCTGTCAAACATTGCAAAAACGCAATCTGAGCTCTACGGCCATCCGTCACTCAACTGCAGCCGCGTATGACCTTTCATTGACGAGTTGGACATCTGCTCGGTCTCGCTCACCCGTACGTGCTTTGTCATTGATTGGATGTTAATCTGAGGACTTGACGGTTTTAGCGGCGCGAGGAAACCTGTCGGAGGCGAGCACAAAGAGGCGGCTGAGCGTGCTGCCCAAAAGGTCGCGCCATCGGGACCGGAGAGGTTGTGATAAAATTACAGATAAAGCCCCGACGTTTCGGCGCAGCAAAGCGTCGAGAGATTGCGGACGGCGGGTCCCAAAAGAAGGTAGCTGCCGCTTTATCAGGATTATGAAGCGGCTTTTAGTGGAAATTGCATGCCCTTTGGGAAGATGACCTCACATCTATTATACAGCAGCCACGAGGTAAATGATTGCCTTGAAAGGTGAATGTATAAATTTGACTGGCGTTATACGACTCGGACCTAATGGCGTGAAGCAAAAAAGATATGTTGTGATAGCGCCAACGACGCTCTGCTCGTTACATCGGCATTATATAACGTGATGTGATATGCCTATTACCCATTATACACACTACATTGCTTCATATTTTTTAATGAGGTGCTGGCTTTATGATCTCTCTTCAGCGAGTGCTCTGACTTGGCTGACTTTGCTGCCCAAGGTCAAGACAAAGGCGGTTTGAGCGCGAGAGCACCCCCGTCCACCAAACCCCCGCCCCAGTCACCCCCGCTTCGCCCCCCCCCCGAACCCACCAGACGCTAAACAAAACCACTTATCTGCCTCCTTCCTTTTACCATACAAGGTCATCTCATGCCGGCTACGCCTTCACAATTAGCATGCAGCCTGTGGCGTGGCCTGTCTGGCAAGCCGCACACGAGCGCGGCGCTCCCCTAATGACATGCTAGTCAGGAGGCTGCCCCGGAAAAAAGAAAAAAAAAGAAAAAAAAAATCACCTCCCGGCGGGGGTTTCATCATGTCACGGGCCGGACAGGAAAGACTAGCTTTTAGCATGCCATTCGGTCGCCGCTAATATTCGACACGGACTCACCTCAGGTCGTTGATTACCAAGACTTTGTCACGCGTCACGGCGTCGGTATAAGCGCCTCACATTCGATCCAGAGGGCCATCAATTAGAGCAACGCAAAGCCATTCATATTAGAATGAGACAATTACAACACAACCATTTTAGTGTCACGGTTTGTTGGGCTAAGGACTGGAATCTAACTTAGAAATGACAATATATCATATGAATTATTCACAGCAGTAGGTTTCTAACGCTCTCGGTTGGTAAATGAACAAAAAAATGATTGCCATACTCGATTACTTATGCCCCGAAAGCTAATCACAACGCTGAAGTCCTACGCATGAAAGCAGCACTTGCAACATGGCAGAACACATTCCCGAGGTACGCAATCCAGGAAGTAATTACAATTCTCCACAGACATAATTGGGAAAACAAATTAGCATTAGGTAAATGTAATTTCCACTTGAGAGCATTGGAAATTTCACCTCTGAGCCACGGTGGGTTGAGAGGCGGTGCGCAGGGATGCGCAAAGTCATATGTATGATCACCGCAAACAAATCAAATCAAGAACGGGCAACGCTAATGGATGAAGTCAAAACGTGAAACGGATGTACTCAACAAAATCATCACTGGCGTTCCAGAACTTTTTAGTCGTTGGGAGTAGTTGCGCCTGAAAGGAAGAAGAACCAAGGCCGCATGGATTTACTTATTCATGTTCACTTTTGACTGCAAATTAACAGCGCCTCAGTGCAGCTGTGGCTACAAAACGGACATGCCCAATGCAATTATCTTTGCAGTAAAATCAAAGTGGCTCTTTTTGGGTTCACCTCGAATCGACGCTCAACCTTATGGTTCACTTTGTCACCTGATTGTGTGCCATCCCCCAAAACGATCACGGATGACATTAAACAGCCCTGCGGCGTAAAGGCGAGAAGCGGCGACATGCTTCGCAAAGCTGCCCCGCCTGCTAATGGCCCTTTCTTTGTAACGGCATCCGTATAGCGCCGCTTGACGGGCTGCCAAGGGGGGGGGGGGGGGTGGTGTTGTGTTATTGCGAAGCCAATCACCCACTAAGTATTTGCTGGCTCCTATTTCCTCGCTGCTAATGTGCGAGCCTCCCCAATGCCGCGGCGAAATCGACTCTTAACGCCTGACTTGACACCGCCGAGAATCCCAAAGACGCATCGGCGGCGGGCGGCCCGACTTCCCCGTTGCCTCGGTTACGTTTATGGGCACGGATGCGCCTGGGCGGCTCATGATGCTTTTACTGCGACACTAAATCAGCGAATGTGATGGTAGCCGACGATTAGGATGATGACGCCTGACATGACCTTTGCAAGGGTGTTGTTAGGCAGCGATTGCTCAACTTAATGTGCCTTTGGACCTGAAGGTGTGAAGCCATCTCCGTCAGTTGACTTGGAGTCGGATATGAAAATAAGAAGTTCGACTGGAAGATTAGCCACCATTTCAATTTGGACCTTAAAAATGGACGTTTGGAAGGTATGTTTTCAGAGCTTTTGACTATGCTTCAAGTTCAAGTACATTGTTGTTGGGTTGTTGTTGTTGTTTGGGCCGATCTCTCTGTGATAAGCACATTCAACTCTTTTAATGATAATATCCGCTAACTACTAGATTGGGAAAGAACATCAATGTAAAGCACGGACCACAGAAGTAGCCATTTCATTTATCTCTTTTTTTCTTTTTAACGCTTCACATGCAGGGGAAGGGACGGCAGGGGGTGGAAGCACCTCACTTGCCTACCCTGACTGCACGTCCCTGTTCTTCAGTGAAGAATGGATGAGTCGGAGGATTTTTAAAGAGCTTTTGACAAGAAAGGACAGCTCGTGCAATGTGATGTGACCATTTTAAAATATTTTCATGTGCTCCAGATTTGCTGAGCAGTTCCACATGATGTGCTGCCAAGTAAGAAAAGGCCTGTTTGCCAGCAGGTAGACACATCGTGCCCAGACGTTCCTCTCGACGGAGGGCTGCAAAACAAAGCTGCGGCGGCAAATAAACTAGAATAGAGTCCTCGAGCGGTCAGCGGGAATGACTATTATGTGTATGGCCAGAAAGCCCAGGCACACTTTGCCCCCGTTATCGGCCTGCGCAGATGTGCCCTCAGCCTCCTCCACGGCCCTCCCGCTCACCGCATCCATCAAAGAAGAGCATCTTGGGACGCGGAGAGAATGGTGCTAGCGCCAGGCCCGCCATCTGCCGTCATTTAGAAATAAATGACAGGCCCAAACCTCACGGGAGCCCGTCTCATTCCTCTGCCAACATCGTTACTGTGACGGCTACCGCCCGTCATCCGGCCTTCCCCCTTCCCCTGAAATCGATGTGCGAGAGCACTGTGTGTTGGAGTGTGACTCCGAGAGAGGCTTGGAGTGGATTCGGTCGGCGAAGCACAGCCGTTTACTCAGAGGAGCCGGCAGGTGGAACAGCGTGGTGAAACCAGCTGTCTCCCCGCTGATTACAGGAGCCAACACGGAGAATCGGAGGACTTCGGGGCTGCCAGTTGAATTGGCTGGAAAGGAGCTCAGTGTCCACTTTTATTTGATTAGGTGAGGAGTCAGTCAGGAGATGGGAGTTCACAACCTGTCTGCCGGCTGCGCTCCATCACAGTACTAATAATTAATATTTCACAGTCAGGCTAACAATATTTACAAAGTCCACTCTGGAGGGAAACGGCACTGAAATTGAGCTGTTCTCCCCAGGTGCATATTAAGGAAAATGAAGTAGTTAACGAAATGAAATTAATAACGCAACTGCTGCGCGCCCGACAAATGAGCCACATAAAACTCGCCCTGTCATTGTGCAACAACTATCGCCCTAATGTCATTTTCCTCAAAAAGCGCACCAATCTTTGTCTACCAGAGAAACACTTCCCGCCGCTTCCCTTTGCAAACTGTAAGAAGAGGCTAAAGGACTACTTTCCCAGGTGCTTGTACGTGACAGCCAATATAAGTCTGTCCCCATAACGGCGATGGGAGGTGGACTTTATTAATTTCACGGATCTGGAAATGAGCCGTGGTGATAAGGCTATCACTCTCTTATCTGTGGATGGCGGAGGCGTAATTAAGCCAATAGCCAGCGGTGATGAGGAAGTCATGTGAGTAAAGGCTCCGAGATATGAGGGGGGATATTTCAGCGCTGGTTTTCCAGAGGGACTTAGATTAGATTGGCACTTAATTGCCACCTTTTCTATTTCTAGGGTGGGAGGTTCTCCCTCCTCCAGTTATCCTTTTTTGGCTGGCCAAGGTCAGCTCCTTGAATGTTTTGGTTAGACGGGCGGAGGTGAAGTCGCGGGGCCAAGTGGCAGCTGAGAACGGAAGCGGGAATCCCTCCGCCTCTTCTGTCCGTGCGGATGCCGAGCAGATTGAGGTCAAGAGTAGGCGGGCGGCCGTGTAATAGCGCGCGACCGTGTTGGCTGGAAACCTTCAAGTGGCACCTTTGGTCAACTTTTCTTGGACTTTGAAATCGTTTGGAGGCAACAACAAACATTTCTATTGATCCGTCGCTGTCTCACTGCACCGCTCGCTAAATTGTGGTGACAAAGACAAAAAGCCCAGCGCACGGCTTGGACAAATTGGGCGTTATCGGGAATGCTATTTGAGATGCCAGACATAAAATACATAAACCAAAAGAATTTGGGCCCGACACTTGGCTCGGTCCAAGTTACTGGCTAATCTGCTTAATGATATTGAACCTCATGTAGGATATGTTCATTAAGGACGCACTGATACCGATACCACTATCGGTACCGGTACTCGGACTTGTAAAAATGATCCAGCAGCAGATGATCCGTTACAGAGGGCAGAGCGCGAGCAGTTCTTCAAATAGTCACTGTGTGCTTGTTTTACGCTATTTATTGACCCCCATTGTTGAAGATTATAGTAAAACCAACAGAAAATAAGACAATCACAAATATATTGAAGCCACCGCATAGCTTTGTGCAAAACTATGCTAGCGCCGGCTTAATGCTAGCGGCGGAACGCCATAGACTGACGAATAGCATCGATGTCGCATTTGCACTCAAACGGCAGCGTAACACAAACAGTAAGTTGACCTTTATTTACGAGTGCCTATTGGAAGCATTATGATATTTGAGTCGAACTCATGCCATATTCAGAGCAAGTTTGGATTTTGAACAAAATGGGAGCATATCATCGAAATTGCAAGAGATAATGATACGTAAGGACTTTTGCTTGGTTTCAAAAAAGTGCTATCGGCGCATCCCCAATATTAGATCTATATGACCCGAAGTGAAGCACCGTAATTGGTCCCATAGGTGCCGTAAACGTGCTGACGATTTGAATATAACATCACAAGGTGTAGCCAATGTGACAGCACAGGCCAGTGGAGCTATGCATTTGGACGTCTACGACACGGAGTAGAGCATACCTAATACATGGCAGAGGCTCTCCAGCTCCGCCGCCGGAGTTGTTCTTGCCTCCATTGGGAGCAGTTAGCTTTTGCCGCGGCGACTTTAAATTGCCTGTCCACCAACACGAGGCAGCCCGCGTCAAAATTAATAAAGGCCTTTGCGCGAGACAGATACAAGAGTATTCCGCCGTAGCCGTGACACCTCCCTGTGTAAACCTCGCGCGAGGGGCCGCCAAATAAGCAAAAGCCCGCTTGTAAAATTGTAATCCCCGCTTCTCGGATAGACGCCAGGGAGAATTGAGTGTTATCACCCTGCTTGACACACTCCTGTGTTTTCTCCCCGGATCCTTGGGGCTTTATCACACCAGCGTTTCATTCCATTATCCCGAGCACACCGGGACTGTCCTCGGAGCAGGGGAATGAGATGGCTTGTCAGGGTCGCGGAACAAAGAGGGAGCATGTCGAGCGCGGGATTAGACCGGGAGAGGAGTGGGCGGAGGCGAGGGAAAAGGCGATGCCAGATGAGAGGCAACATGAGGGATGGAGGAGCTGCACTGGGAAAGAAGGGAGATGTTTGGGGGGGGGGGATTTCCCTTCGCCACCTTTTCTTTCTTACTCGGGACTTTGCTATCTGCTAATTGGTAGTTGGGCTTGTTGGGAGCTGCGGCTCACAATGGGGATTGTTGTCCTAATTCAGTGGAAAATTAAGAAAATGCTGTTGTGGATGAGGGTTAATTGTTTTGGACTTTGGAGAAGGTGGAACCCCCAAAATTTTTTTTAAAAGTATCGCGTCAGTAGTGCAATGTTATTCAAACAAGGGCCACATTCTGCGGTGAGACACACGCGGCGGCAATGCAGAAACGCGCGGGTGCCGCATCCTGCCACCGTGCATCCTTAAAGCTGTAAGGCACAGACAAGTGCACACGGCAAGCCCGAGATCCCACACTTCATTAGGCGGCCGGCCAACCCTGACTCGAGTAAATCGATGGCGGATAATACCCGGCCGTCGCCATCTCACCACCATTCCAGCCTCCCATCAACAACCATCCATCCTTGCAAAGCATCCCGACATTATTCTTGCTTACTTTTGCATCCCCTTTCGATAATCCCGCCTGTCCTTTTGTTTCCACCTGAGGTGACAGTCTTGCATCAGCCCTCCATCCTCCTATTTGTCTACATTCTCTGGCAAACAGCTGTTACAGCCAATTTCCCCCCGCCCTCTTTTTTCCCTCTCCATCTCACCTGTCTGGTTTCATCACCAGTATGGATCATTCCTCTTATCAGGCTCCCGTGCCCGTAACGCCGTTGTCGTATATAACGTGTCTGCTGTGATCACTGACAGCTGGGCTGGGCTGCGTTGACAGTAACAGGGATAATAAGCTCATTTTGCATGCGGTTCCGTGTCACTTTTCTCTGTCGGGCCTGCTTCCTATAATTTAGGGCTGCTCCATCTCTGGGGAGGGAGGCGTTATTACTCTGCCGGGGATTGGCCGGGGTGCTTAAGAATTCCATTTCATTAAGCGTGTCGGTTTACACTTGCGCCCAAACAAGTTGCCGCCGCTATTCCGCTTTGTAACGGCCACTGGCCTCATTTGACAAACGACGGCGATGACGGCGCGCCGGAGGAGGCGGGCTATTCCAGTCAGTGGGATGGCCAAAGTTTTTGCCGTTCTTCAAAACCGGCTTTGGAAATAATTTACTATGCTTAATGGCCCGCTGCGGGCTTGTTGCGTGCAATTAAAGCTGCAATCCATTACAGCTAAAAAAAAAAAAAAAATAATCCAAATAGGCCTGTCATACCCACTTTATTCACTTATATGAGGCTGAAAAATATTTGAAATCAACAGTCCATATCGCTGCTGGACAAAATGGTCACAAGGGTGGAAATGAATGCCTATTTGTATATTCAAATTACCGGTATATTCATTCTCATCGGCAAGGACTACACTTTGAAGTAACTTTTGAAAAAAAAACACAAAAAACTTTTACCGTTTTTAATACCGTGTCATTTTTTTTCCCCCGGCAAAGCAGCATCGTGTACAAACACAAAGTATAAAAGTGTTACGTTTGTTGTGTGTGCAGATAACGCGCGCGCAGCAGGCGAGGCATCGGCTTCACTCTTCGCTCGGTAAAACCAGTACGGAAAAAAATACTGAATTATTAATAGTTACGGTCTAAACAACAACTCCATCTGTGATTTGCAAGATTTTCTGGTGACTAAACAATGATAGTGGCTTGAGAGCTGAAAATTGAAAGAAAAGAAAGGGAGGGGGGGGGCTGTTTGTGTGTGCATGTGCATGAAATATTCACGGAAGCAACGATGAAAGCAGGTTGGAGCTATTGGAGGAAGACAGCTTACCCAGATAAGAGCCGAAGCCCCCCCCCCTTGCAATATTTCGCCCATTCACAGTGCAAAACAGTCCTGTGGCTTCTGTCTGAATTGCTCTTCACTACATTTTTTGCAGAATATGACACACAACAAAATAATAACGGAATATATTTTACAAGAGATAGGGGACGGCCGGCGAGAAAAACTACCTAACAACTAATTTCATGTTTACGCCCCCCCCCCCCTACCCCACCCCCCAAAATGAAAACGTACTATATGTCAAACATTACATCATGTCTCAGCTTTCAGCATCTCTTACAAACTGCGGCCATATCGCTCAAAGAATCTCCATTTTCACAAGTATAGTTCGAGGAGGCTGAAAGGCCATTAACTTTTCACCCGCTATCACTTGCAGACGTCATTTTGGAAAAGGGGCAGGAAAAAGCTGTATATGCGGCTAAACCAATTCCCCAACAGTCCTTGGCGTGATGAGCGGTGCATTACCTCGTTTACCTCATGGAGGTTGGGCCCACGCTGGGCTCTTATAGCCGGAGGCGACGGCAAATCAGCCTTCACGCTGTCGCTGCGTGAGCTGTCTGCAGTGCGAGAGAGAGAGAGAAAAAAATGAGGAAATCTGATAAACGACAGCAACGTTTTGGGGTACAAACGACAGCAGGTAAAGCGACTCCAGATTTGTGAAAAGATGTCCCTGCCAGCGCGGATGCAAACAAGAGCCTTTTGTGACGTGCTCGCCGTCCCGTGCTGACTTCGTACCAGCGGAGGTGATGGTTGAGTCCAACTTGGATCACAAATTGGCAAACGCGAGGCCCGGCCCCCCCGCACTCCGTAATGCACGAACGGCTTCACTCCATGGCTCAGGTGGCGGAGTGGCCATCTTGTTATCGGAAGATTGCTTGTTCGATCCCGCGGCTCCTCCGGAGACACTCTCTTGAACGTGACACTGAACACTTCAATTGCTGCGGATGGCGATGAGCACGGCTGACTTCATGTAATGTCAGTGGATGAATGTACAAAGTAAAGCGCCAATAGCAGGTGGCAAATTGCATTTCGCGATGTTTGGGTGGGCATTTTGCGTGCAAGATGGATATTCCTTACAACAGGTTTGACATCCCATCTCTGAGTAGATGAGACTATAAGCTTACACTACACTAGTGCCTTCGGATATAAGTGACGCAAATTAATGCTAGCACATAGTTGGAAACATCACAGACGGGCTGACGATAAGGATCTACGCATGTGGCTCTCTTAACATCGCTTTCATCTGGAATAGAAACAATTTAAGATTAGGACTAACATCATTTTTTAGCACTCTAAATTAGCATATGCTAATGACCTAGGTAAGTTATGTCTCTTGTTCGACTAATCCATTTTATTTTATTTTTTTACATTGATGCAGTTTAAATGGATTTTTAAACGAATTTCCATTCATCGTTACATCCCTACCTAGATGTCATTTATTCCTCAGGTATCGGTGGCTGGTAGCGGCTTCCTTTTCAAGTAGCAGATACCTTGAAATAAGGCCGGTGTCGGACTAATACCGATACCTCGATACTCGTATCTGACATAGTACATTAAACTGCAGCTCCCTAAATGAAACCACTCTCAAATTCTGGGTTGCTTCTCCCCAAAAATGGAATATTAAATGTTGCACCATAAGGTGGCTGTGCGGCTCATTCACGCTGACGCTAACACGGGGGATATGAAGGCGATGCATCGATCAGAGGCTGAGGCAGAGCAAACACTGCGGCACCAGCTGCTCTCTGCAGCACCGCCATTAAGCCGGGAGGAGGTGACACCCGTTGGAGGGGGCTCGCATCAAATCCTGCATCGCTGGACCGCCTGGGCATCTGCGTACCCCCGGAAAAAAAAAAAAAGTTAGCAAACATCTGTCCTCGACTCGCTTCCCTTTATTTGTATTGACCGCAGTGCTGCCTCATTTATTTGCTCACATTTCTTCACTCTGCGTGATATGGAAAAAATTGTGAATGTCAAATCTAAGAGACGCGGGGGGCGACAAAAAACGGCTGGTAGAATAGTATAACCCCCCCCCCCCCCCCAATCCCTTTACAACTTTTCTTTGGGGGCTTCTTATAAACCAAGCATCTATCTCCATTATGCCCCCGAAATTGCTATTTGTCGCTTTGCGGGGAAGAAATAATCAATATGTCTTGTGGGGGCAGCGAGCGCATTAGAGGAAGCAAATTGATGTCTCTCGCCCCAGCGCTCCTCACTTTGCACACTGCACCACAACTAATGGGAAGCCTCACCGGCTGCCAGACAGGGACCCAGCGAGCGCGAACGCGTGTGATTGTGCTGCGGATATGCGCGCGCAGCATCAGCAGCAGCAAGCCAACCAGCGAGCGAGCGGCGAGGCAATAGGTCATTTGTTCATGCAAAGTGAATGCCAGTTTGTTTGGACGCCTCAGCCGGTGCGCGCGCCCGGGCGCGCGCGTGTGTTTGTGTGTCCGGTGTTGATGCCGCCTTATCTGTCCCAGCCATCCGGCTTTCGGTCTTTGGGCTGTCAGAGGCAGATAGCCCTGTCACCGGCCCAGCGTCCCCTTTCTCCCCGAGGGCCTTGAAGGCTTCCTACAGCGAGTGACACTTCCAGAAAATCCCCACATGATAAGTGCGTCGCAGACGGACGTGACCTGTCCAATAGTCCTTCTCCCCGCCTGGGCTTTTATTTCATTACACCTCCCCGTCGCCCTCAATCTCAGCGAGCAGCCGATAAAGACGATTTTCTCCATTTTAGCCAAGACACCGCTTTGATTAAATCTGCTTCAAACCGATAAATCTTGTCGTCACCGGTTTGCGAGATCAACTTAAACATGACGGGGGCACGATAGAAGCCAGACAATATATGAAGGATTTTAAAGGGGGAAGCGCAATCTTCGCGACGCGTGCATGACAAGTCGTGAAAAGCCCCAAAATGCAAAGCAGGATATGCGCAAGGAAGCCGGCGCAGGAATAATATCAGTGCCACTGCATTATAACATTGAGAAATGAATATTTAAACAGTGTGGCTGATACCGTGACAGCCGCAGAATAAATTCATCTTTCTGTCATGCCCTCACAAACACTCACAAAATCAATCT
This sequence comes from Filicampus tigris, assembly GCF_054856515.1. Taxonomy (NCBI): domain Eukaryota; kingdom Metazoa; phylum Chordata; class Actinopteri; order Syngnathiformes; family Syngnathidae; genus Filicampus; species Filicampus tigris. The sequence goes on along the minus strand of NC_141238.1, from coordinate 2,982,964 downwards.
CCGTCAGCCACATTGGAGTGCTCGGACGCCATCTCAAGACACGGGCGGGGGGTGGGGGGGGGGGGCTGCGCGGGTCAAAACGGGATCCTTGATTATCTATTTGTTCGCGGCAGAGGGCATTAGGGCCACGTCAATCTTCATTTAGCCAGGCAGCGTTTGCAGGCAAGTGGAGAGATGTCGCACACGCTTGGTTACTTTCCGCACGAAAACCAACAGAGAGAGAGAATTTTTGAATATGCTCGTTTGTGATTTATTCAGGCATATAAACATGGAATACAGCTGTGGGTATTAATAGATTTTTTTCCCCCGTCTCTCAGACGTCACTTAAAAGTTTTTTTTTTTTTTTTTCCTTCTCTGGCACATTCCCAAAGCTAAACAGCGGCGGCAGAAAGGGGACGCCACAAATACGCGCAATTCACCTGCAGACTGTGTGAATGAGAGTGCGCGATAAGGCTTTTGTCACGGCCGACGCTTTAAGCCGTCATAGCAGGAAGAGCAAAAGGTGTTAATAATACGATTAGTCCGCATTGAAGTGTCCCACTAAGCCACGGCGGTGTGACATTGAGCCGGAATGTACAATGCAAAGAGCCTGAGTCTAAGCCGCTTAATGGGATTCAAACATCATTAATTTGCTTTTTTAGACTTGTGTTTTTCCAACTGCAACGTGTCAAACGTCTGAAAGATGGAAGCCCCGTGGCTGCTTATCTGCACACCGCAGCCCTGTGACAGCGTGGCGGCCGGTCCAAGGTGAACCCCCTGCGCTGTCCCTGCGCAGAACAGGTTGCAGATAAAAGGAGGGATGTATAGAGGTTAGTCCGAGTCGTCTTCAAAAGCTACGCTAGCCATCATTCTCCTGGTTATCCTTTCCCTGAAGCGACTTGTACGGGACTAACGCAATATCAGAATCTTTGCCGAGGGAAATTGTGTTTATTCAACACATTAGAAGGATCGCTAATTTCCACAAAGTTGCGTACGTGCCGAGGGTTGTTCTCAGAACGCGTGACAGCCCCAAAATCTGGTAAAAATGACATACGCTATGCTTTAAGTCAAACCTTCCTGGGAATAAATGAATTGTTAGCTTAGCCCTTTGTTCGCAATTGAATGTCGTGGTTTACTCCATTGTTTGCTATCGGAGCGCTTGGTCCCTGAGCACCGAGCAATGAGCACTCGCGTAAAAAAAAAATTTGTAAATGAATCATTTTTCCACTTGAACAGCTTCGCTACCTTCATGCAAAGATATTTCGTTGGAAATCGGCCCAATTATGCGTTGGGAATTCCCTCGAAACGGTGAACTACGGCCGTCATGTTACGGTTGCTACTTTCGAGGCGCAGTAGACGAATGATCAGCGCTCGCTTGGCAAAACACGTTACGCCTTTCAAATCGTCCTGACTCGCGTGCGAGAATTCACTGAAGGAAGAGTGTATGCAACTAGCATGAAAAAATGTAGCAATTCCTTTCAGATCTCAAATTGGGTCAGCGTTTGAGCGGCCGGTCCTGAGACGTTATAAAGGTGTACAATTGTCAAATGGAGTTCTCCAAGTGTGCCATTCGAGTGTGCCGTTCGCAAAACGAACACACCGCAGGGACCGGCCGGCTTGCGCGACCTTGGGCTAAAGCTTTGCTCGAGCTATTTCTGTGACTTTTGAATGTCAAGTCGGAACACCGCGGGGGCTGCAGAACCTGCTTACTGTAAGAAGAAAAAAGTGAAAAAAAAAAAGAGCAAAACATCTCAAAAGTGTCTTTCTCGAGGCAACAATAAGCGCAAAAATAATTCCTCTACCGTGTGACAAACAACAATTGCGCGGCGCTGCAGGTTAATTCAGCTCTTTGATGGAGGCGGAGAGCACGGGAGAAAGCCGCGGCAATTAGAAAAGCCCAGTGTGAGAAAGCCGGCTGCTGCATGCACCGCTGGGCATAAATGAGTCTAGCAGCCAGGGCAACGCAGGCGGAGCTTTAACACAACACCGCAGACACGCCTAAGACTCCCATTGTGCCGCTCGCTAATCCATTTCCACCCTAACAAGCTGCTGCCTTCCTTCCAACGCAGCCATCCGAGCGCGCGCTTGTCCGCCGTCTGCCGGGCTTGGTTCACATCCAGTCTGTTGACTTTCAGCAGCCATTTTAAGCTCCCTCCGGCAACACTCGCCCTCCTCCGCGTCGGAACAAAACGGGGATGTTTCCAATCAAACCGGGGAGTGGCTCTCGACGGGCTGTGTTCGGCTGGCCGCGTTTACGTGAAATCTCTCAAGCGTCGGCTTCCCGTCCCATAATTGAGCGTCTAACCATCGCTTTGTTCGAATCGAACATCCGGCGACACCAGGGCGATTATCACCTTGGGCAGTTCCCACACCTGCTAAGACAAAGTGTGCCTCGTGGTTTGGCCCGCAACCGCGCCTCTCCTCCCACCTGCTATCAAAGTGACAAACTCGCCGTCGGGCTGGCGACGCCCACAAGGAGACAATGTGCAAAGATGAGATAAAAGCAGAAGAAAGCGTGAGCAAGCGCCAGGTGTTTTGCCGTGACAAACTTTTTAAGGGGTGCACCATTTTGAGTGACGTGATCCTCGACGTTGCTCATCTTTTAAATCCCAGTCCTGCCCGTCATCCCCGTCTTGCCCGTGCCTCGTTATCGCCGATTACCTCACGTATTCAACCCCGTGTCGCATTCTGTCTACCTCGTCGTCGCATTCCAGCAGCCTGCCTCACGGTAAACTTTGCCCCTGATTAGTGACCTCGTCTTTTAAGCTCCCATTTTTGGATACAGTGTGTCTTTGGAAATGTCTTTTGCCTCCGAGCAAGCCCAGGGTGGTAATCTGGACATCCTGGCCATTACCCGGTGGGCAGGCCAATATTCCAGCCTCAACGTTTTTTTGTTTTTTTTCCAACGGCGAATCTGTTTTGAAACCAGCCAATAATGTGCTTTTATAATATTTAAATCTCATATGGCTTTCCGGTACAAATATAGGAATAAGACTCGTAGAAACTCATCTCCGTCGAGTGTATTTTGGTACGCTTTGCAAACGCTCTGCGGGTTGAACAGTTTGATCGTATTGATTGATTATATCAAGCACTATTCGTACAACGCTGTTGCCACCAAAACAATCATTTGTTGAAGCATTTTGAAGACTCGTTCCAATCAGCAATATCCTCCCCCACCCCGAGGCGATTTTTCACCGTATTCTCCCCAAATTAAAAAACAAAGCCGCAGTTTCCAAACAGCAGAAGGATTCATGAAAGCACTCGCAGGCTAAAGACATACGAGCGCATGAATGTGATTTCCGCAGCACGTTCTCGCCTGCCATCCCACGGCCGCTTGTGCGGCCCTGAGCCCTCCGCTCTGGCATTGTTGAACGGGACTGTATGCTGGCTGGCCCAAAGGCAGACGCGGTGAATATGAGCAGAACAAACTCCAGACAATAAGAAGGCTGCGCATCAATAACCGCTAGGCTGTAGCTTAGCGGGGGGGCTTATTGGTTTAATTCTCCAAATAAGCAGAGACGGGAGGCTGCAGAAGAGCAAACAACTGAGGGGATTCGAAGCGTTTATGTGTGTAAGCGTGTGCTCAAAATCCAATCGGGCATATTTTTCAACACGTACAGAAGGCCTAGTACAAATATTAACACTGCATCTATTGGGAAGCAATCTGGCCGTCACCATATTGTTGTTGTTTTTTTTTTTGTTTTTTTTTTGCCGAAGCATAAGTAAACAGAGCTGAGCAGACAGCAAGTATTGGCTCTGTTGTTTTGCTACTCTCGGTAATCAGCAGTCAGTTCAGTGGCTTCCATCTTTTGCTGCTGCGCCACGTCTGGCTTCCTTGCGCAGCGCCCCGGAACAATAGCACCGTTTGTGCGTTGTTTCTATTGAAGGCCATTTTATTTTGAGCCTTAGTGCCGCGGAAGGCGGCATGGCAGGGTAATCTCATTATTCTTGCATGGCAGCTAATCGCGTTTTATTTGAGTCTTTTTTTTTTTTTTTTTGGGGTACTTTCTCTGGACTGTTTTTAATTACACTTTTACATCTTTTTTTCCACCCCTTAGGTCATACATCTGTTTCATCTATCAAACAAAAGAGTATTCCTCAGAGGGGGTTCTCTCTGTGTTGGAACACAATTGGATGAACTCCCCGAGATCCTGCAATCGATCTTCATGAGACACTTGCAACTTACAAAGTCAACACATCGCAATTACTCCATAACTCATTCACTGTCAGACATTTTCAGACCCCCTTTTACCCTAACGTTTGAAAAAAAAAAAAAAAAAAAAAAAATCGAAAAAAAAATAAACTGGAATGGCTGGACTGTGAAAAGACAAATAAATACGTCAATGGCAATGAATGCGTTAAATCCTCCAAAAGCGGCAGCTATTTTCTTTGAAGCTTTCATTGTGAGAGCTCTTCAATGAATACAAATGATGCCGACAACAACGCTAACACGCGCTTAAAGTGCAAAGACGACACGCCCGCACATACACACACGCGCCGACATCTTGGTGAAGTTATCGTGTATTTTTACCCTGTTGAACAGATGACTTTGCCTCCGTGATAATGTGAAGCCTCTATCTTAGGCGGGAGCTGTGACGTCTATTAGATCTATAAATCATGTTAGCCGGTGGACGGGGGGGGGATGGCGCGGTGTTGAGAGCTCAGGGTCGTAAATCTCATTACCTGAGACGGCTGGCGAACCCCGCCCCCACCGCCCCCCGCCGCTGCCTCACCCTGTCCTCAATCTCTCCCATTATCAGCTGACCTTGACCGCCAACGCAGGCACTTACACTCAATCAAAGCCGCGCAGGTTGTGCGCGCGTTTGTGTGTACCTGCCATATCTGTGTTGTGACATTAAGCCCCCCCCCCCCCCCCCCAACCCCCAAGCTCTATCTTTAACGAGGCCGCAGGACGCTTCTAAATGAAAAAAATTCAGTTCATTCCTGCCTGCCGCAGTTGACCGAGCGATTTATGCAAATGCGGTTTGCTTAATACGTTAACAAAGGCACATTTCATCCAAGGTGTGACGTGATCAAAGGCGTCGTCGTAATTATGGGATGTCTCCTGATTGCGTGCGCCTGTTATTACCAACAGTCAGTGCAAAAATAAATGTGCGAGTCAAGGCAGCAATCACATGCAGTCATTTTCTTCCTCGAAAGCCCATCAGCACCTCTTAGCCTCTCTAAAAATACATCACACATCTTAGGTGCTCTTGAGTAAAGCTCATACCTGTTGGAGGTGGTCTTAAATCCGCTTGCGGAGTCGTACGACACGTTGGCAGACACGACGGCCGTAAAGCATCGCTGAAGCGTGTTAGAATCAAGTGCACATTAAATAGGGGAATATGAAAAGCGCGCCCGGATTAAAAGACGATTATGATTCATTATATCGGATGAAACTAGCACATCGTCGCTGTTGGGCAGAAACGTCGTTTTTCCAAAAGCGCTACTTTTCCCGCCCAGAAATAAAAAATAGAAAACATTATCTTGCTAGAGTTAGCAAATACCGCAATCATATCGTTGCTGCCCCGTGAAAACGCTTATGGCTTTTTTTTTTTTTTTTCGTTAATGGGGTTTCCGCGTTACAGTAACATTAACGTGAAAATTAAAAAAATAAAAAAGACAACATTGGACATACGTGTTTTCCACAGGACACCGACAAAATAGCCTGCTAATACAATACCACAATAATCCTGTTCAATGGCTAATTTAATTCACTGTAAAATTGCTAATCGATGAGGCTGTCATCGATTACAATGTTCCAGTCTGCGCTCGCATCGAGACCTGACAACAGAAAAGGCTTTCATACTCGAGAAAAGCTCATGACTGCAGTTTCGCCATCTCCCCCAAAAAGAAATAAACGAGGACCTGACATCGTATTATGCGGAAATTGATCGGCATGCTAACTTACCTTCGTAGCTGACGGGCTTCCTTCTGGAATGAAGCATTACTTCTATTGATTTTTAACAAAACAAGCCTACTGAAATGTATCCAACCTCACTATTTTCACGGTCGACCAAAATGCAGACTTTAAATCTTGAGGCGACATAACGCCGCAAGGCTCCTGCGGAATCAAGAAGAGCTGGAGTAATAAGACACTTCTCAGGCAGTTAAAGTGTCCAATAGAGTTAAAGGATTTACTCTCAAGCTATTTGCAACACTTTGGATTGGTTAACAACAGCGCACGTGCGGACATAATATCGATTTGTGGGGGAAGAAAAAAAAAAAAAATGGTTGCGATGCTTCTTTGAATATGTCTGGCCTTTTCGAAAGATCCCCGCCAAAGTTCCAAAACTGGTTGTGTATCATGAGCCACACATTTCCAAAAGGTCGCTTTTAGCAGGCGGCTAGACAAAAACAAGAAATAAATATGAGAGCGCCGAGGGAACATTGCAGTCGGCCGCATCGACGCTGACACAAAGCGCGGCGATATTTCTCAGTCGGAGCGGCGAAATAAACTTTGCAAAACTTTGCCAAACAACAAATCTCACGAAGGTCACAATGGGTGAGAGGCTTTTTGTTGTCTAAATAAAACCCTCGGTGATCGCCTCGGTTCCTCATCTTCTCTCCGCTGCCGACAAGCGCCAGTCAAAACAGACCTAATGAATGTTTGACATCCAAACAGTCACCCGCCGCCGGCAATCTCAACATCTTTTCCACTCTTCTGGCTCCGTTGTCCACTTGCGCCTTGGCCTTTTTTTTTCTTCTCTTTTTCCATTTTCTTTGTGTTCTCCAGCTCGGTCGCTCTCCCACTTAAAAGCATGAAAAGGATATTTTTGCGTGCCACTGGAAAATCATTTCATATAATTTCGTCTGTGGCCTGCGGAATATGATGGCATGTGCTTATGCGCCCAGCTATAGTCTATAAAAATTGAAATGATTTGACTGAAACGGAATGGGATTTATCAAATTAAAAGAGTCCTTGTGCCGACTGGGTGATAATTTCAGACTTCCTCTTTACATCATTTCTCCCCTTGCCTTCCTCTACTGCCTCTTAATGGATTTTCATGCCTGGAGCACATTCAGGGCTGGAGCGGGAATCTTCAGCATTATGGTATATCTGTCTGCCTCCGTAATAACTTATATGACAAGACTTCTCAGTTATCATCCATACCCCAAACTGTCACCGTTCCCCTCCGGAGTCTTTTGGGAAGACAAGTTGAGCCAGAATAATTCACCCGCAGAGAGCTAGTTTGCCCGTGGAGGGATGGTGAAAAGTGCATGGCGTCTAACTGGAGGCACCGCTGGCCGGATGGTGACGGCTTCGGCCATGTTGGATGGCGGCACGAGGTGGACGATGGTCATCGGCCGTAAATGAAAGAAAGGGGACTGGAACAAGTAAATGAGTTACTTGACTACTTGATTTTACATTTTGGAATCAAATCTACAATAAAGGCCGTTTTTTTTTTTTCAACATGACATATTTGATTATTAATCCCGTAATGGCAAAATACAACATTGATAATGTATACATTGTAATAACAGTTAAAATTGGGCGATGTTATTGAATGTTAATGTACGTTATTGAAGCTAGAGAACACTCTGTCGACAGCACAGCATATGCAACAAAATGAAATATTTGTGTTTTTTTAAGTGCCGCTGGTTGCGTGTCCTCTACGAGAAAGCAAGAAGTTCGCCGGGATTCTGGAAAGCATCTCTTTTGACTAGTCAAAGTAAATCCCAGCACGCATGGAGCAAGGGTACACGTAATCACGAGTAACTTCCTCCTTTTTCCTTCCTCTGACTATTCCGGATTGCAAAAGTCACTCATGGCCCCATCGTTCAGTTCCGCTCCGGCAGGCGCAGGAACACCTGAGGGGCAGCGAGTCGCTCGTTTGTTTTTCCTGTGTCTCTTCTATCAAGGGGGAGCAGGTCTCATTAGCGTTTTGGCCCCTGTAGGGTCCCGGAGCCCTGCAACCTCCCCGGCAAAGCAACCCCCAGTGGCTCCTTGAGTTTGGAGCCCAAAACACAACAAGCCATTGAAAGAAAAGCGCAAGCTAGCATCCCAAATGCCCAAATCTTTACACTTCAAAAACACAATTATGCTAATGCCAGGAATCATTTGCCATTCCATCTCTGGTTTAAAGCAGCCTTTTAGCGGGGGGAAGCTAATTAGGGGCTTTAATTAACATGTGCGACACAAACTGAAGAAAAGTGCGAAGGAGCCTGTCGATCACGCAGGAGCGCGGCGAGAGCGCCGAACGAGCGGGGAAAGGAAGTCTGAACGCTATGCAAATGAGGCGCTCGGCCACCGCGGGGAGGTGCGCATCGCTGGCGCTACAACGCTTTCTGGAAATATCACCGCGACCCGTAGACACAGCGGAGTCATCTCATTAACACCGACAGAAAGGTGTCCCCGGCGTCCAGCCCGCCAGGGTCAACAGTCAACGATGCAACCTGAGCTCAGCTCGGGCGCAATCATTAAGCCCCTGTCAAAACACAGGAATCCGGGCTGTGATCCCAAACGCGCCATTTCCTTCCATTTTTACATCCTCGGCTAACTAGCCGAAGATAAAGAAAAATTGATAAAAATATAAATCGGTTCCTGGGACTGAATGGCTGGAATGTGAAAAGACGAGTAAATTCATCAATGGCAGTGAATGAGTTGAGGTCCCCTTAACAATTTTGAATATTTTTTTTCTTTTATATCGTTCCTACTTTTATTTCTTTACTTTCAAATGTTTTTAACGTTTTCTGTTCATGTGTTGTATGTCAATTCTAGTGATTTTTGTAAGCTACTTTTGTGTTCTCTGCTCTGCTTGTTAAATGTTGTGTTTGGAAATGCTCGTCGGTGTTTTGTCTTTGCTTGCGTGAAGCGCATTGGGAGATGATATAAATAAACTGCCTATACATTTATGTTGACACACAAAAAGAAGTCCTGCAAAGTTGGAAAACAACAAATGGTTGAAAATGTCTTTGATGAATTAAATAGGGAAGTAGGAGCATGTTTCTTTAAATGATAAGCCAACATGTATGACTCATGCCAGTTTCTGCGGCGCTATGACGAAAACAGTTGGAGCCACGGGGAGTCGAAAGATTGCAAATAGCGGATAAAAATAGGAAAAGTGGTGCAAATGTACCTTTTAAGGCGTCGGGCAAACAAATATTCCGTTTTTATTGACTTTGACTGAGCTTTCAGCAAGGGTGGAATAGATTTACCGTTTCCCAAGGATTGCTTCACAGGCAGTCTGATATTCAATTGAGAAGATATTTGGGGGTCTTTATTCGCTCCCTTTATTTGCCTGCCTTAAGTGCTTTGTGTTTCTTTGGGTGGATTTCATTAAGAGAGGAAAAGTGCAAAGGATTACATTTTCAGTTGTGCTGCTTCAACTTCGATTAGCTTAAGGAATACTGCATGGCGGTGTGATATTTTTCTCGAGAATTTCTCATTTTGTTGTCTAGGAGTTTTATGGATATTAGCTCCGTATTATGTTTGGGGTTTTTTTTTTCCCCCCAATGAAGATTTACTTTTTAAAATAAATATTTGTTATTGCTTTCACCCCACGAGTCACAGCCATTGCCGGAGTCCCTCCTCTAAAGCTCTCTTGGCATAAATGTGTTTACATGTTTTCATTTTTTGCATTTACCCTCCAGCTTTCCCACTTGGGGATCCGTGCAAAAGCAAGGGGGGGCGGGGTAACCGGTGAAGTGAAAAGTGGAGATTCGTGGATGTTTGAGTTTGTACCACTTTAAAATTCATAGAAAATCTGTCCTGAAAATCCTGGGTGTGGGTTGCAGTTTTTTGGGGGGGGTTTTTCCTGCCAGTATGACCTTTCAGGATGCTGTGCACATACGATCGAAATAAATAATAAATGCATGTTTTCCCACCCGTACTGGTATTGAACGGAAGCCTGGGATTTACGATGTAATGAATACAGAAGCGGGAGACTCTTGGTATAAAACATAATAAATTCCGCAAAGCATCGTTTGTCTTGTCACGACCGGGACGTCAAACGCTGCTCACGCTCTATAATGGCTCATCCAAACTACCGTCGATCATTTTGCATCCCTGGCGGGATTTTGCTCTAAGGAGCCAGTAAGGGCAGTCAGGCCCACCTGTGTGCTCGGGGAGTCTTCTCGCCCGGCTTCCACTTCTTCGTTGCGCTTCGTTGCAACGTCTGGACCTAATGGAGAAAATTGCGCCGTTATTGAGGCGCCCGTTAATCGGAAACCAAACCATTTGTCAAGTGTATTTCTATCCATTTTTGGGTCAATCGTGCACATCAAAGCAGTGTGCCTCCTGTATATTAAAGTGTACTTCAGAGGGAATGTTGAGCTTATGTTCCATGACATTTAACAATAAATGGCACTTAGCTGGTTCAGATGAAAACCGAAGGGTTAGGACCGGTACCACTGCAGCGATACGGCTTCCTGTAAATGTGAAAAATGAGCTCTCGTTATGTAAAATCCAATTTCCGAAAAAGAGGAGCCTCTTTTTATACAGGGCGCCTTCATTTTCATATCTGTCTGCGAGGGCAATAAGCTCAAGAGAATTCTCATTACGTCGGTACACAGTATTTTATAGAAAACGCTCATCGGGAAATCAATATAGTGCGCAGAGGCCGGGATAAGGGGGGGAAAAAAACAAAACAAAAAAAGTCGCGTTGCTGCGGCTGGCGTCAGAAGGGCCTTTACAGTGAACTTGATTAAAAGAAAATTGCTTTCAAGTGCTCTCAGCAGGCCGGGAGGTTGAGTGGGTGAACTCTTTCATGCGGTGCCGCTTGAGTTTCACAAACCGGGCTCAGGAAACAAGATGAAGAAATGCCGTGAAAGCGCCCGAGGACGATGAGTGAGTGGCGGCACTGGCGACGACGGGGTGGCGCAACATTAGCGCCGCCATCGCCGTCAATACATTTGCTTTGTGCCTCTCCGGGATGTCTGGGAAATTGATTGAGTTTCAGGTTTTCCTTTTTGTTTTGTTAGAGCATCACCACGTGAAGTTAATATTACTTTTTTGGGGAAAGTGGAAGTGTGTGTTATTGTCTGATGCCCTCTGCGATATATCGGGTATTCCTCATAATCACTGTCATTCATCTGTGGAAGTGCAGGAAAATAAATTGCAGGAAGGCGCGTGCAAGCAATATTTGTGAGTCTGCGCTTGTCACGAATGCACCTGACAGCAAGATCAGATTCAAAGGGCCCTTAATTTTCTAGCTGTCAAGAATGCGGAATTTATTCCCCCATGAAAGCAGAATGACAGCGGCACATCAACCGTCTCCCTGTTTTCCCCGAAACGTTGGCGCAATTGGCTTTTAAAAGGACGGAGCGCCAGTGAATAATTCAACCACTTCATTTTAAGGGAGTCTGATATCTTTTTTCCTTTTTTTTTTTTTTTACTGCAAGCTGCCCTTTAGTGTTTGAATATGATTGTAAATCCATTACTGCGCTAGTTTTAACTTTAACAACTGCTTTTAAAAAATTACACGGAATTGCATTTGATTTAAATATCAGCCCAAGCCGCCATAACCGCCAGCTACAGAGGGAAGGTAATGGACTGTGACTAACAGGTGCTTCTGGGCCGTTAATCTGCATAAAAACGCAGATTTATGAAGACATTCCTGCGCTTGTGACCTCACAAATAGTCTCCGCAAATGCCTGAAAACCGCGATACCGCACCGCTACGCATTATCAGTACTTACCAGAGTCTTACAATCAGCAACACTCAATGGTGGCGCCGATGGAGAAACTGGCACCCGCTGTAGGAAAGAAGTACGAAGAAGGGGAGTTATTTTTTTGCATGTCAGTTGCAAAAGAATGAAGAACAAGATATGATGGCATGGCCTTCGAATGTCAGCATGCTAGCTGTTTCTCCTAATAATGCTAAGCTCAGCTAGCGAGCTATCCAAGTGTGAATCAAAAGCCTACAAGCATCTTGGCCTTGATTTATTACTGTGGTCAAAGATCTTATTTTGAGCTGACACGATGTGCACCAAGGGCTGACAGCTGTACAGACTTGACATTAAGACGGAACATGTAGCCCCGAGACAGACACAGCGCGGGGGATACGGCGGGACACTCCGGTGACCACGCTCAGACGGGTGAAACGCCCGCCCTGACAAACTCATCCTGCGCGATCGATCGCTGCCGGGACGACGCGCCTTCTCGTCACGGGCCGGCGAACGCGGCGCCGTCAAGGTCTGCGAATGGAAGATAGGCCCCGGAGGGGAGGGAGGCTTGATTTACGAGCCGGAGTCAAAATGGAGGCACGGTCGCCCGCGTACGGCGGACCGTCTTCCTGCATCATCAGTCTTCCCACCCCTCGACCGCCCGCTGTTGTACCCGTCCTCCTTACGTTGTTTTGTTTGGCTGGCCGCTGACAGCGGGTGTAGGCTGAGATGAGATAGTCGACATTACTTTTGAGATGGATGGTCGCAACCTCGCTGTTAGCCTCGTGTTCTTCCGCAAGGAAATGAAACCTACGAAGCAGATCCAATTCTGGCAAGCTGCTACTCTAGAACTGCCAGAAAGCACAAGAGGATGAAGTGTTGGTGGTCCAACCGTTTGAACCCCAAGACTCTTTAGGATGGCCTGATCCAAGACATCTCTGCCAGTACATTCGTCAAGCAACTGACGGTCCCAACTCTGGACCCAAGTCACTTCTTAGCGGATATTTTTAGTCTTCATGATTCAAGCGTTTTAACCCTAAGACTTTTAAAGATTGCCCGATCGTAGACAGTTTTGCAAGAACATTCGTCAAGCAAGCGGCAGTCCCGACTCTTGACCGCAGCCGCTTCTTAACAGATTCTTTTAGTCCTCGTGGTTCAACTGTTTTAACCTTAAGACTTTTAAAGATTGTCTGATCAAAGACGTCTTTGCAAGTACATTCGTCAAGCAACTGACAGTTCCGACTCTGGACCGCAGCCAATTCTTATTCAGTACCAGACATCTTTAGACCCTCTAATACCCTAACGTTTGAAAAGAATTTGAAAAATATATAGAGAGAAATGATCGGGATTTAATGACTGGACTGTGAAAAGACATATAAATATATCTTTGGGATCGAAGGAGTTAACAGATTCTTTTAGTCCTCGTGGTTCAACCATTTTTACCCAAAGATTCTTAAGGATTGCCCGATGGAAGATATCTTGGCAAGTTTTTCTTTGCAAGTCCCCTTGCTTTCTTTGTAAGGAAGCCTGGACTGTTTGTTGGTGGATGAATAAATCCGCCAACAAAAAGTCCAGACTGTCCTAATAGAGTATCAACCCTTGAATCTCTTTGCAGTCAAACTGATAGATTAAGATGCAGAGACTTAACTGAAACGTATGTATAAGGCCCTGAAGGAACTGAGCAGTGAGCCTCCAGTACATACAGCACGCACCCTTTTAAGTCCTTCCAGAGTACTTTATACACCCACCCCACACCCATGATGCGCAAAGACTGACTAACTCCCATCCCACTCCTGGGGCGTATTAATATTCATAGGTCTGCCGGGTGCGTTTGTGTGATGACTGTCTCATTAGCCTTTGATTCCCCGGCGCGAGGGCCTGTCAGCGCCGACAACACGGCGGCGTTTGAAGTGCGGCGAACAGCTGCTCGCATTGATCTCCATCCACTTTCTTTGCGCGCCCCGGTCCACTCTCGCGCAGATGCTGCCCACAGGCGACGATGAATACATGCATCGAGTGCGGGCCCCGCGTCGGTTAGCGTCGCGCACCGGGCCCGCCGCGACAGCTGCCAGGGTGCGTTGCCGCCTCGTGGCGTTGGCACTCGAGCGTATTCGCCTCGCCGTGTCAATCATCGCACCCATTTGCGGGATACCACGTCAAATTAGCTACGTTAGTCATGCAGATGTGCCACGCGCGGTGTGATCTATTTCGTGTTGCCCTCGTGAAGATTCACATGTCGAATTAGGTTGGACAAAGACGACCATCAAAAGCTATGATTTTGTACTCAGGGCACCATGAAAGAGAGGGTAGTCGGATGACATCATGACATCTGCACACTGGCACTCTGACATTGCGCTAGTCCACTCAGTAATTGCACATCGTTCTGTGGAATCGTATGGGCTGCATAAAGAGCACAATGGAGAAATAAAAACGGAGGGAGGTGAACGGGCCGGGTGATTGCCTCGCCGCAAAACAGGTTCGGCGGATCGATGCGGTTGATCACATTAGGGCGACTTTAATGGCACTAATGAAGAGAGTGGTGAAGAGATAGCGAGACCACACAAAAGGTCTGTTGGCCGCACAAAGATAATCACATTTTAACCACGGAGGGACATATTTACGGGTAGAGGAATAACATGCCACAAGTTCAATCAACTCTAACAGTGATCTTATGTTCGCACATGCAAATAAACAGATATTAGTCACGACTGCAACATTCTCAAGTTTAAAGGCACAATGGACGCGCAAAGTTTTCCGCTGGGAATGTTCTACTCTTATGAAACGCTATCGGTCTTCAAATGTCAACGCGGCGGGCATTTTGACAAATAAGACCAATTTTGCTCGACGCGCGGGACTAAAAAGACCGGCTACAGTAACGCTCTCGAATATCAGTACATGGATGGAAGGAGGAGGAGGTCGTACCTCAGAGAGCGGATGTCTTTGCTGCAACTTCAGAGGCGGCGAAGGCGGCAACTTGCTGGCTTGCGGATGGATGGAGACGGAGCAGGAGATGCTGCTCCTTCGCCCTCGCCTCCTCTTTGCCTCTGGCTCGGCTCGCATCTCACTATCAAACCTCCCTCCAATTCGGCTCCCCCTCCACCAACACCCTGCCCCCCCCCTTTTTTTTTTCTTACTCCTCCCCTTGCCTTACCCATGCTCCCCCCCACCCTTCTCCCCTTCTTCTGACACCACCCTACTCCTCAAACTCAGTTTCACATGAAAACTACTTTCAGAAGCTTTGTTGCATTGTATTGTAGCAAAATGGCACCACAATACAGAAAAGTGTTATTCATTTGTGAACAGAACATTTTGAGAGCCCAAAATGATATCGTTGGAATTAGCATTGTTGTACGTACGTAACTAATTATTGAATGCATGTGATTGTATGTAACATGTTTATCTTCTAGACAGATATTTACTTATTACTGGCCAGGTCTGAAATCATTCTGGTGTTTAAAATACGGTGGTGGCTCATATAAAGTGCAAAAGGAGGTTGGAATCTGTGTCTAATGGGCTGAGAAATGGTGCTTGGATAAAAATAATAAGGAAAGGAAAGGAGTAAGGCACTTAAGGTTTAGCAAAGTGCTTTGGGTAAAAATAAGCCTCACAGCTGTGGCTCTCCCCTGCTTTGGTGAATAAAATTCAGTTGTTCCCTCCCAAATTTTCAGTCCAGATGACCGCTGGTGGATTCCACAGCCCATCTCGTCTGCTCTGCGCTCACTCTCTCCCATCGAGAGCCCTCCGCTGCCTCTGCCCCTGTTTCCATAGTGACACTTTCCCCGACTCTGGCTCCACATAATCAAGTGAGCCGGGGTGGGGGTTGCAGGCGAGCGTGGGGGAACCAGGAGCGGGGAGCTGAAGGAATGGCAAAGATGAGGAAGATGAGGGGGGGGGGGGGGGGCAAACAGCAGCAAATAATGAACACAAGAGAATGTCAATGATGGTTTGTCTGCGGCAAACGGCGGTTTTGCCTTCGCCGCTACTTCCTGCCTCATGTTGGGTTCAGATCAGGTGCTTGAGAGAGAGCGGCATATGGCTGACATAATTATCATGCTCATCAAACAACAGGGCGGCCACTTGTGCGTGGTGTCAATGCTCCCAGCAGCGAGGACATAAATCATAGGATGTGATCAATCTGAATATTAATGCGAACGCTGCTCAGCATGCGTGCTCGGCGCCAGGTGGAGACGCTGGAAACCTCCTCCAGTGGCAGAATAAAATCATGCACGACATGCAGGCAGGATATGATTCCGCCGCAGCATTCCAAGGGACAAAATGTGGTTAAGTCACTCATGGTCCCCGGGAGAAGGACTCCTCATGGCTCCTGATGATTTTTTTTCCTACAGCTCCTGGATGGATTGCATCGAAAATGGGCTTTGACATTCACAGTTTTAAGACGATAAAGCCCAACGACTTTCTGTGAGCTGCTGACTCCCATCGCCAGGGCCATCATCATATAAAGCGTCCGCTAAAATATCCGCATTCATATGATGGGCTAAAAGCAAAATTGATACAGACGTGCTTAAGTCAAATTTGGAGTCGCATCACAAATTTGAGACCATCAAATTGCATATCCCCACCAGCCTCAGCCACACTTTAATGATGATATCTTGTGCTACGTGCTAATTTGCTATTATGGAATAATATACATTTAAATCCATCCCACTTTAGAGGTATTTTTGTAGGCTCAATAAAGATGGTTAAAAATACATCACATAGCAAATGTGCTATTAGCCTAACATGCTAGCCAGCCCACCATCAACAAGGAGCGATACATTAGATTAACTCATTTTGAGGAAATATCAACATACACGTGTTTAAAGTTGCTACACAATTAAAGCAGCACTGGGCAAGAATTCAAACTTAATAAAAACATTTTCACACCTCTTTTGATCAAACTGACTTACAAGTAGTCGAGTGGGTCTGTATCGTTCTTACTGGCACTAAGCAACTTTGAGGAGGATGGGATCAACCCTGGCACACAAAAATGATACAAATGAATTGGCTTTACGGCATGCTGGCTTCCTCCTTTCGCTATAGGGTCGGAAGTCAATTCGAACGTCTACTGGTGTCATGGCAGAAGCCCCAAAACAAACACAAAAAGTATTGTTTGAACAAAAAGATTCATTACCTCATCGCTATTCGTCTTTCACACAGCCACTGTAAATAGAAATGTCATTCAGTCCAACTTGCAGGCCAGCGACAGCTCAGGATTTCACGACACTACGCACATGGGAAATGTGCTTGTTTTTTGTCGTAACACTACCGCTTATGTCCACATGGCGCCGCCAGAATCAACAAAAACTGACATATGACACAGTGTTGCTTGAAACTTACTTTCTTTATCATTGTTGTTTGGTCGTTTTAGAACGTGTGACTGAGTTTGCTTTTTCCTGGTTGAAAAGGGGGGTGGGGGGGGGGGGACTTGAGAGCAGTGAAAGGAAGTACTGCACACTAGTCGAAGGAGATGATAGAAGAAGAAAACAACATTGTTGTAGTAGCTGCTACTAGCATGTAGCGGCTAACATTGACCGTTCAGTACAGGTCACAGCTCTCCTCTGCTCTTGGCTCCATTATTTACCACCACGGGAGGCCATTCATCTACTTTAGCTACCACTGTTCCCCTTTTAAATGTGTCTCCGGGAGGAAAGGGAATGATTGTGTCGGCGCAGATCATTATTTCGCCGAATTAATCACCGTTGGAAGGGATTATCGTCAGGCACCGGCTTTTCCGGTGTGATTAACGATGCCGCGCGTGAACTTTTTCACTGTCGATCGATAGTACCCCGCGCATTAGTGTGTGCGTGTACGTGGCCCCGCCAGCAAGGTCAACGTGGGCACGCGTGGGCCTGCAGGTGCAGATTGAGAGCAGCGATTAAAGTGGAATTTGGGCCGTGCGGATGCCAGGAGTTGTATGAATCTGTGTGCGCGGGGATGCCGCAGTTTCTGATGAAACACGCCATTCGTTTGTAACCTTGACTGGGCAGCAGTGCCTTTACAAGCAGAGAAGGACATTTTGAACACCATTGGTGCACTATTAAAGCGTTCATGGCCCAAAGTAGGCCAACAAAACTGACTGCAGATCGGAATTGAATTGTGCACCTTCAAACGTAGCCACCTTCAACAAAAGATGGATTTTGGTCATTAAAAAGATGCATGACTCACACAAAAAATAAAAAAAAAAGCGGGCAAAATAATTCCTACAGCCACACCTTTTATATCCAGATACCCAAACATGCTGGTGAAGAAAACACAACCTCCTTGGAGGAGATATTAACGAGGAAATTATTCTTCCCCATTAAACATAATTAGCATTTTCCACTACCTTTGGGCACTCACCAAAAAAAACAAAACATTTGGATTTGCATAACAAATGATAGCGTAGACACCTTGAAACAAAACAAAAAATGCTAAAGATGAAAACCGCCGTTAGAACATTAGATTACCAATCGATTACAACCAGGGTAATATTTTGCATTTCATTTTTGTCCGTTTTTAGTTTTGCTTTGATTGTATTTTTCCCAAATTCAGTTAGTTTCAAATAGTTTTTGAGCTGATATTTTGGGGGGGCGAAACGCATCATTTTAGTTACCAGTAGTTTTGGATGTAGTTTAGAAAACAAACAAAACTATCCGGAGTATTTGTCAGTCCTATTTGTTTGGAGGCGTGGTCCTAGCTAAACATCCATTTAAGCAGGGGATGTTGTCACTTATGTATATTTGCAGGAAAATTGCCCAAACACGTCTTCTCACGACAGGCAGAATTGGATGCCGGGCTTCCCCCTCAACCAGCAACATGGCTGTCATCCACTCCAGTAATAGCCCGACTACCTGGCCGAGTACAAACTTGTCTCTCAGATTTATGTCTGTCCAAGTCCAAATCCCAATCTCAGCCTGTTAGCCATCCCCGGCTTTAGTTTAACTGGCGGAGTGACTGACAGCCGGCTGATTGGGGAGCTGCGGATTCCGGTGCCCTCCAGTCATATCGTGGAGGGATTGGACCAATTACTGCTCAAGGGCACAGAGACAAGGAGCGCCGGGGTTGCGTGTACCCTCGGCCCCAGTGCGTTCACGCGAGGGATGCGGGAGAGGAGAGATTACAGGAACCCCATCAGCACCGGCAGGTTACGTTCCAACATAATTGGGTGGAAAAAGTCGTCAGTGTGGAGAAGGGAATAAACCAACAAAGGAAGAGGGCCGGGAGGGAATTGCCAGATAGCACGGTCAGCGTTTTTTGTGAGCTTCTCTCTATCGGGCCATAAATACAAACAGACCGAATTAATTAAGCGTATCGGGCTAAACACTTGGCATTATCATAATTGTGTGACTATCTATTCAAAGAACAACATGTGTTCCTCCTTTTGGAAATGCAATGTTGCATGCCACGAGTCAATATCATCGTAAGATGCCTTTGAAAAAAAAATTCTATGGAACGTCATATTCATTGGATTATATAGATTAGAAATGCATATTTGTCAGCTTCCCACAGTTTAAGAAAATATAACTGCGGACAATGGCACCATTAGCCCCCCCCAAAAATGCTAAAGTTAGCCAAAAACGCTAACATCCGGCAAAAACGTCATGCACCCCATCTGCATGACAGATTGTCATGACACCAAAGGCACTTTATTATATCACTGACCCTTGACTTTGAATAAACACAACACACTTCTGTTAGCAACCCATTTTCAAACACGCAGTTCTATTTGCAGTCATGAATTTGGGCCCTTAAAGGAACAGTATACTTTATATTCAACGATGGCTGTATCATTAGTAATCCTAACGCGAGGCCCATTGTGTCATCTGATCTCTGGTTTGTATTCGTGTATTTACTGCCAGTGTTGCGTGTGCGCGCGCGCGCACGCGCCTTCTTCCAAATGATGTCTTTCATCTCCCGACTTCAGATGCTGCCGTCACCTTCTTCCATTATCTGGCAGGATGAAGTGTGACACACAAGGCAGATTGTGTTGAGAACAAAGGACAAGGATTCACCAAAACACACACACACACCCCCACACACACACTGGGGTTGGAATGATCCTGACAACAGAAAGCGATAAAGGAATCAGTTGTTCCTTGAACCCTTATGAAAATGGACAATTTGAGAATACAAAGGGTGTTCAGTTGTAATTAAAAAAAAAAAAAAAAAAAAGAGCACGCACATCTGCCGCGGTGCCTTCAAGGACTTCAAATGGATCGAGTGGAGCTGCCTGCTGCTCGTTGGCCAACAGCAGCAGACTGTGGCTGAGCTCAGAGAATATGTCCGCAGTCTATAAAGAGATGCCAGGAAACCCCCTCTGAGGACTTTTTTTTTTTTCTTTTTTTTAAGAAATCTAAATCCAGTCTGCACTGCACGGGGGGGGATTTGCAATTGACTGAAATCAAAGCTACACCATTCCTTGGCAAAGTAAAAGTGCATGTGACAAAACTGGATTTTTACAAAACTGTGGTTATCCCAGATCAGCTGTCAAAATTCACACGACGACAGTAGCAATCTTTCCAAATACATAGTGAGAGGATCCAGAGAGTGAGCGCATGTAAAAATAGTGTTGAAAAGCTTTCTAAGTGCTTCTTACCAGCCAATCTTAATAGGACCCATTACCACTGATGTTATTTTGCTTAAAGGGTGCTTTTTAGTATTTTTGGTAACACTGAAAAATATGAAATATCAAGTATGACAACACCGAGTAGGTATTTCTTGTGGTATTTTGGAATCATCAACATAATGTCGGTGGAAGGGACCCAGGAAAGTAGCAAAAACAGCAATAAGAGTGTTAAGGGATTCATTTGGAGAAAAAGCTTTTTGTTTTTCCTTTTTATTAAATATTGAAGAGATTCATTAAAAAAAAAAGCTTGCTATTTTTTCTGTTACAATATTTAAGAGATGTTTTAATATGTTTGTTATTTTCCTTTTTTAAAAATGGATGAGATTTTTTTTTTTTTTGTATTTCACCAGAGTTTACACACAGTATATAGTGCGTGCACCCCTTGTCCACCAGGGGACAGTATACTACAGACATATGTCATACAGTAGACATTCAAACCCTGTTGACTGCGCAGTCTGCAATAATAGTGGTTGTTTTTCACAGAGGATAAAGAATACACACCTGTGAGTATTGCTATATCGTATGGCTACATGTGTTGTAGCAATACTAACAATGCAATGCGTATGTCATACGCTTTGTAACAGTGGGGCGGCCATCTGCCTCGATCATGGAGCTGGGAAAAAGGCGGCACGAAATGATCTCGTGGTAATTAGCAGCAGTTATCATTTATAAGGATAAATGGAGGCCCGCGCGCCTAATCCAGAAGGGAGACACAAATGGGTAAAAAATAAATAAAATGAATATCGTGGCGAAAAGATGGATGGCGGTGCATCGCGGGAAATCCGCAGCCCTCGTTACAAAGCTCATCGGATCCCCGAGCGCGCCGTTTTTCTTTCCCGCGCCGGCGAGGAGCATCGCAGCGGACGTTCCGCCGCGTTTGTATTACACCGGCGCAATCAAGACGCCTATTAGCCGGTGTCACAGCTCGCCCGTAGTGAGGAATGAGCTTCGGAAAAGTGATTGAATGTATAGCGCGGCCGCCATTTCCCGTGCTGTCATTAGGGCGAGGATGTCAGCAGCAACGAGCAAGGTGTCCTCTCCGCCCAGATTCTAATGAGAGGCGATACACCGCGCGCACCCAAAAAGATCACCCTGACAATGGCGAGACGGCTTCATTAAGCGCGGCACACTACGGGCTGTCACTCCTGGCAAAGGGGCGAGGCGGCCAAAGGGACGGCAAACAACAACACTGTAATAACGTTGACATTTAAAATAGGCTTCGGGTATCATATCCAATTTCTCCCCGTGCACCCTTAATTCCCTTTTAATTGCTTTGCCGTGCTGGTCGCCGAATAAGGCTGTCTCTCTTCATTTATGAGAGTGAGGGGACGGGGACACGGCGTGCATGTGTGTTGGCGGTGGGGGGTTCATCCGCTAAATGGAGGCCCTGCCAAATTGCGCTGCCAATGCAAAGATAATTGGTAGCCCGTCCAATCCAAATCAAACACTTTATAAAAGAGCTTTGATGAAACACTTTTGGAGAGCCAACTCCATTTGATGGCAGTAATTAAAGAATTAAACAGTGATTGGGACGAGATGCATAATTAATGATCATCAAGTTGCAAAACACTGCATCTTGGTAAAAGAGGTGACTTGACTGGTAATCAGGTCGACATTTTGAAGGCCAAGATGCACAAGAACGGTCAGCAACTTAACATTTTTTTTAAATGATATTATCTCCCTCACCAAGCACAAACCAAAAATGGCCATATTTTGGCTAATAATTCTCTGTTCACCTTGCATACCACCACCCTCACTCCACCTTAAATACAAAAACTACAGGTTGAACTAGGTCAGCCGACTACAATTTGATGAATGTTGGCATCGATATCGCCGGTCAACTGCAAATTGTAATCAAGAGATGGATAACTATATTACATATTTTCAATATTTTTATTTTTTAATATTTTTATAATATACTTTTAAAATGAAGCATTGATATATTTTTCCCTTTTAGCAAAGTCTTCAGTGCAACATAAATCATTTTACATGAACAGGTATCACGCTATATTCGCTGAGGTCAAACGCCAGGTGTGCGACTGTCGCCGACAAATAAAAAAAAGTTCAAGAACCCCTTTGTAAGGCTCTTTTTCTCACTCCCTCGCCGGCGCTAAGTTTTCGTCGTCAATCCCCTGCTCGGGTGAGTGACAGCGCGGCTCGCATGCGCAACTTGGCAGCTCCCGACTTACTTTTATCTAGCGGAGAGAAAAAAAAAAAAAAAAAAAAGTACGTGCTGGTTAATCAAAGCCCATCATTTCCATAATTCATGGATGCCCATCTGTTTGCCACTTCCTCGCCTGCCCGGTGCGGAATAAACATATTCAGGAGAGGGGGCCAAGGGGCTATTTAATGACAGTGTCAGCCAGGTCACGTGCGCACGCACACACGCACACGCCACAGTTATCCATCTTCATTGTGAACACACGAACGCAATCCCTCTAATGAAGCAATATTTGCCCCGCCAGTCAGAAATTACTAATTGATTTTATGGGTTTCTATGTATTGACATCCTAGAAGCCATTTGACTCCACATTCATCACACTTACGAGGACGCCAAAGCTCACATTTCTCAATTGCACCACGTCGCTTGGATTTATATGGAAGAACGTGTCAGTTTTTTTTTTCTTTTTTCATTTTTTTTGTTGTTGCCGCAAATCAAGAGTTTGCAGGGGTGAAATGGTCACAGATGTAATTCGCGGCCCTTTTGACCCTCTAATAAAAGTATGAAATAAAGTAGGGCTGTGACAGCAAGGCTGTTGTGATGGGCAAAGTTTTGTTGCACGAGTGCCAATTTCAGCCAGCTTCTGTTTACGTTCTTGTCCGAAAACTGCTGTGCGCTCGGACACGCATTAAAAATTAAGTTGTTTTCATCCGTAGTCCATCAGATTGCTGCTTTCGCCTCATCTTGTCTGGTCAACAAAAAGGTTACCCTTTGTGTCTAGACACTCTTGTGACCCCCCCCTCAAACTTTCCTTGTAAGGCGGACAATGCTATAGATAAGTCTTTGTTTAGCTCAGCCAAGTATCAAATCAATTGTTTGCACATTTTATTGAAAATCAACATAGATGGCACAACAGAGATCAAGAACATTTGTACATGTGGAAAACCACCCAGCTTCGTCGCGAATGTTTTTTTTTTAACATCTTCTATAGCAAAATCTTTTTTTTTTTTTTTTTTGCATATGATGGTCAATGCACACTTCCAAAGTGGTGCAGCTGAAATCTTATTTCCACTTTCCTTGCGGTAAGGCATGCCGTTATTCTCTTATTAGTAAGTTACAGTGTCCCAGTCAGTCACTACTTTGACGACTACACAATACTGGAGTTCCCCCCGAGTGGATGCTGTCACAGGTGTATAAAAAAATACATTCATCTAACCTTTTATTTCATGTTTGTCACACTAGCTTTGGTTCATAGTCGACATCTTTTGTTTTAGAAAACAAAAACACTACAGAGTCCCTGCTTTAGTCATTACAAGAGACACATTAGGATGCATTTTAATACAAAAGTGAATAAAGTGAGCGTTCAAAAACATCAGTCTGCATAATATGGACTTTGCTGCCACCTAGTGGCCAATCTGTGATTTTCACGCCTGCAGGCTAGAAATGCCTTTAGTCATCCGTCACTGTCGTTTCTGAATTTGAGGATAAAGTGTTCAGAACGGGGAGGGGGCGAAGCAGAGATTAATGGCTCGAACTGGCGTGAAGCATCTGATGCACAACAGAACTAATCATTTTCCCGGTTCCCTCCATTTTTACTTCAAACTTGAAATCAATACCAAAAATAACTTGACAGCTAAGAATTCCCCTGAATTGGTGCGAAACCTTTTTTTTTTTTTTCCCAAAACCGTGTTTCACTAGCTACCTTGAGTTCACTTGATGTGCGCTTTCGACACATCACAGTAAGGCAATCAAATATATGACTATGGTTGTGCATGCGCGTGCGTGCGTATATGCGTTGTTGACATCCTGATAAGAATCTCCGCTATTGACCGTTTTTAGCATTCCAATAGAAAAACATTCCTGTAGTCAACAAAAATACATCTGCTGGCCTTACGTATGTCTTTTTTTATATATATATACAGTTGTTGAACAGAATAGATACGAAAAGTTGCAAATTGTGTATTGACATCACTTAGTCCTAAAGGTAGCCCAAAAAAGATGGAGGAGAGTCCCACTGGTGACATCAGCCTAACCTACCGTCAGAACAGCGTCTATGTGTTACCGGTTTTTCAAACGTAGATGCCTTCAGGGTTGAATCCGGACGAGGTGGTGCTCTGCAGGGAGCGCAGGTCGTTGGGCAAGAGACGTCTCAAAGAGCCGCAATCCTCCTCTGCGAACGCAAAACAAGCATTTTTTTCCCAATAAACGCCCAATGAAGGGTGGTGTGTAATTCAGTTTACGTAATAGTGTTCCACACTTTTAGCTTATAAACACCATTCTCGCCACATTAAAATCTACCTTGTAATGTTAAGTGTGACCACAGGGGGCACTGTGCACGCACATGTGCAGGAATCTCCATTTGAGCTAGAACAAATGGTGTCAATAATCAAATTTTTTAAAACTAAGTACCACCTAAAAAAGAAAAACTCCCCCCCCCCCCTTTCTTCTGTGCTTTTCTCGTTTCCTTAATTCACTTTTATTTCATGTCTACATGCCATTGTTGTTGTCATCGTCCCCCATTGGTTGCTGAGCTGGCAGCACGGTGACCTTGGTGCCCGTCTGCTGAATAAACTGCTGCAGGTTGACCTGGCGAAGCTCTTTGGTCAGCTGCTCCAGCTCCTGTTCCTTCTCCTATAAGAGAGAAGAAAAAAAAAGGAAAAAAAACACGCGTCAGTGATGTCACAGAAGCCATAACCTAGATTAAAGTGAGTTGTGCAAGTGCATGCAAGGGATTGCAGACTTCTTTCAGCCGCTAATAAGGCAAAGAATGCTGTAATATCCCCAACTCCCTCCTTCCCTTTTCTCATTATGACATCACGCCCAGAGGGACCTCGAGTATACATCCAGCGCTTTGAATCAAATCCGTCCGAGGCTTCCTGCAAAGCGAAGATTGAACTTGGCTTCCCTGTCCGCGACCTAATGAGCTTAGATTTGCACGGTTCCGCTCCGGCGCGAGAGGATGGGGACTTGCGCACCCCCGCGAGCACCTTCCTCAAACAACCGTCGTTGTGCCCGGGGTGTGAAAATGCGTCGCGCTCGTTTGGGGCCCGGACCTGGAGTCTCTTGCCGGACTGGCCCAGCGAGCGCTCCAACGCCCTGCAGCCGCTCTCCAGGCGAGCCATGCGCTGGCTCTGCACGTCCAGCTCCGTCGTCATCTTCTCCAGTTGGGCCTCCACCTGAAAGCGAGCATTTTTGGAGGCAAAGACAAGAGACAAATGTGAATCCTCCATAATGGGGATCAGTGCCAAATTGTACACAGTCCTACCTGCATAATAAATTTGGTCATTAACATTCATGCATTATTCAAGGGAAGGCGAAAAAAAATCCTGGTTCCTCCTTGTTTCTTAGTTCTATGTCCAAAAAAAAAAAATTGCTTATAAAAGTCACACATTTGTTTGCATTATTGTTGTAATCTGACTGAAAAAAAAAATGAAAAAAAAAAATGATCGCATATTAAATCGCAATATTGAGGAAAATAATTCATTAGTCTAAGCTTGAAGTGTTTTGCGGTCCAAAATGAACCCATGTCACCTCTTCCTCATTGATCATGTAACTCAGTTCGTCGTCCTGCAGCAGACGCTCTTGCTCCAGGCCGCTCTCCATGCTCTAAAAACACAAACGACATGGAAAAGTGTGCCGTTTTTTTTTTTTTTTTCCTAACTCATAAAATGTAGCATATTTTCCACTGCAGGCGCTCAATAAAACAACCTGAATGCGTGCTAAGTATTCGGAAAGCTTGGCCTCGCAGTCGCGGACGCGGGCCTGCAGCTCGGCCAGCTGTTGCCGGAGTTGCCGCTCGCTCTCCTGCTCGATGTGCAGCTCGTTC
This sequence comes from Filicampus tigris, assembly GCF_054856515.1. Taxonomy (NCBI): domain Eukaryota; kingdom Metazoa; phylum Chordata; class Actinopteri; order Syngnathiformes; family Syngnathidae; genus Filicampus; species Filicampus tigris. The sequence goes on along the minus strand of NC_141238.1, from coordinate 2,956,787 downwards.
AGCCAGAATTCCTCCTCGTCCATCTCGGCGTCGTTCCTCCTCACCTGCTGCTCCAAAAGCAGCAGCTCCTCTTCCAGGCTTCCTTCCTGGTGGGTGGAAAATGAATTCAACTTCAAAAAAGATAGCGGTAATACTATTAAAGTTGGTCGCCGGGCAACACGGGCTGCTGATGAAGACCCACGGCCCCTCCCCCCACCATCGCCCCAGCCTCACCTCGCTGGCCTCCTCCCATTCCCGCAGCTCGGCCTCGCAGTCCACCAGGCGGCTTTCCAGGATCTGCAGTTTGTCTCTCTGCAGCCGCACCAGCCGGCCGAGCTCTTGGGACGGACTCCCCGGCACCGAGGAGCTCCCGCCGCCGCCGCCGTCGCCGACCCGCCGCAGACTCAAACTCACGCTGCGCTGCTGGGAATGCTTGGCTGCGTAAACACACACCAGTCATGTGAGAGAGGGTTGAGGTTAGCGGAAAGCAACAGTGGAAAAAGCAATTCCAGGAAGACAGTCGCCCTACAAGTGCAATCACCTTTCTTAATTCTAAGTCATAATTCTACAACTGAAAAAGCGAACATTTGACTCTTGTAAAATACTTTGTCCTTTAGTATTGGTTTAAGTTGTTTACCACAGACAAAAAAAAATGGTCAAATATCGGCAGATTTTTTTTTTTGGGCCAATTTTTGGGGGCAAGGGGAATGCTTGAATGTCATTCTCTTTATCTTAGCTTGTAATGTGTTATAGCTACCTTCCGTGTCTCGGCTTTTTCCGAATATCTCCCGCAGACCTCTCGTTCCTCCGCTGAAGGTGAGAGACTTGCGTTTGGGCTCCCTGCGCTTGAGCGAGCGATTAGCCGCCGACGGGTGCAGCTTGGCCATGGGGGGCAGGCTCTGGCGGCAGAAGGCGCGCTCCTGCCCGCGGGCGAGCCCGTCCGAGGGGGGCCGCTCGCTGACGGACGGGCCGGTCCGCTGGAGGACGAGCTGCACGTCGCTGGCGTACTGGCCCCACTTGTTGAGAGAAACCACGGGGTTCTCGTGGGGAGCCAGGTGGCGCTCCGTGTCCCTCCATTTCTCGATCAAGGTGTACCTGCCTGTGCGGCCTGGGACATGATGACAAACACGTGTCATGCATTTCAATTTCTTGTCAAAACAGATTTCACTTGATTGATTCTCATACTTGAGCCATAACTATATATGGTGAATAACGGTTGCCTTTTGCTCTCTTCAATTCTGCTCTCTCTTTTTCCATTCACAGGTAATAAGTGCACTGTTGAGAACTCTTCGACTCTAATGTTCCCACTACTTCTAAGGTGTAAGGTGGGCTGTATTTCAAAGTAATTCTTCTCCCACTCCCCCATTGCCAATGCGGCAAAGGGAAAAAAAAAACAACACACTGAAAGGATTTTACAGCGGGGAAATTCCACCTCAACAAAAGGTGGGTACTGGGAACCGAGTTCAATGGTTCACAGTGAATTGTGTGTGTGTGTGTGTGTGTGTGTGTGTAGATGGAGCGTGGGTGCGAGCAAAAGAGGCACATTCATCACCACAGACGTGCACAAAGTGCCGTGCTGTGGACAAAAAGGCACAAAGCTCCACAAAGGACAGTGAGCGCCGTAACTCCTGCTCCACAGTCGCTATTTGGGACCACCGGGAAAACGCTTTCTGGAGTGGGGGGCTTTTGGGAATTACTAGAGATATGAAAAGGAAGCACTCTAGGGCCGTTTTAGGCCTCAATTCAGAGTGAATGATCGTGACAATTTCTCGATAAATAAAAGAAGCTCAGTTTACATAAAGAGCAGTATGCCATCAAATCCGGCAGATGGCGTTGTGCTGAAAAAAACAACAAAAAAAACTGCCCTACATATTAGTCACGTGTTTGATATTCACATCAATTATTTTTAGGAGTGACTCTGTGCAAATTGTGCCCAGCAACATTTCCGAGAACGGCTTACCGATGGCTTGAGCGAGCGCGATGACCACTTCCTGACACGTGGTGAACTCGGTAACGCCGCACACGATGCGCTGCACCCCGTCCACCCACACTTTCAGCTCCATGGCCTTCATCCAGACGCCCTCATTCTTCCACACCACAAGGGGGTGCTAAAGGGTCACTGGCCATCCTAACAAAGCAAATTAGCAACGAGTATTTATGCATTATCCGCGATATCCATCTTAAAGTCCATGCTCTTTGTCCTCACTAGTAACATTTTTTTCCCGCTGCACTACTATCACCACTTTTCAATATTGCCACCACATTAAAAAAGTACGTTACTTTAGCGACGACTCCAAGTTACTGGTTTCGCCAAACAACTCAATGAATCCTGTACAAGTACTAGTCAGATAAACTCAAACGGCTTTCCACACAAAAGGCCTCCCACTTCTGGTGTGACTTCCATGCGGCAAAGCTAAGAGCAATTGCATGCCCGCAGCTGGAAAGCTATTTCAAACTGCTGACACAAGCATCTCGGCGGACTCATTATCAACCTGGCAGGGGCCGCACGCGGCGGCGGCGGCGGGCCCGAGCGGCCGCACGGACCGCAGCAGAAGGCGGCGGTGCTTAACGCTCGGGCCTTTTTTTTGTGTGTGCGCAAACCTCCCAGCGTGGGTCTCTTCATTGAAATGACAGGCTGGAGAGGAGCGTGTTACAATGGGCACATTAGGCATCTGGCTGGGGAGCATTAGCGCACCATGTGATGATGTGTCACATTTTCGCCAGAGCCGCCGCCAATGGCGGGTGTTTATTCGTCATTTATTTATTTATTTATTCACACATCACGACGGTTGTGTCAAAGAGGAACAACACGTCTATCACACACACATTTATAGTATGTACGGGTACTCTCGTCCAGGGTTACGACTATTCACTGTTTTTAGAAACCATTAGTCCATCAATTAATCGGAAGAAAAAATTCATGTTTCATTTTTAAACGTTATCAATATAAAATATGCAGATAAGATGCAGGTATGACCTCTGTCCACTCGGGGTCGCCAACTCATGTTGTGCACCTTAGTATTTGTGACTTTGAAGGTTTGCGGCTTTAAAAGGCCTGGTGAGTGACATGTGCGCCAATTGTCTTATAGCGTGAATCAGGGATTACAAGTACTTTGGTAGCCTGCGGAACTGTTCTAAAAATAGCTTATTGTACAAGAGGTTGTTAAATGTAAACACACAGAGAGATTTCTACAATTGTCCCGTTTGACTCAAATCATTCCAAACCATTGAATCGAACTCAAGTTGAATTCTTGGCACTTTTTGCCAAGTACTTTCATGAAATCTGCTTTCATGAAAGGTGCAGCAAGGCCTTAAGGGCATAGGGGGGAAACCAGCTGTTGAGAGGCAGCTGCTGTCGATTTTTTGTTTTTTTTTCCTCTTTGTGATGAAAAGGCAATTTTATACAGAGTAAATGGAATAGACAGCACTAACTTAAGAGTCCCTGATCAAATTTGCCGCGCGACATCACGAGCACTCCAGTGTGCTCCCTTGCGGAAACGACCTTCGATTTTCTCCACTTGTGAATAGCTACACTGTAAAAAATGACCGTGAAATTAACATTAATATGCCGTAAAATCCTGACATTAAAAATCTGTAAATGGAATAACAATGAATCAGTGTATATTTTAAAGCAATATATTGTAAAAGAAAGAACAATTAATAATTGTTATTTTTACAGTTAGCGTATGTGAAAATGATCATATTTCCTTGTAGAATTGACATATTACTGTATAATATACATCAAAAACTTGTAATACTTGAACCAATGCAATACAGTTAAAATTACAATATGGATTGGTTTAAAGAACGGAAATTAATTGTATACCATTTTACAAATTCCTATATTGTGATTTCCAGTTAAATTTGTAATTATGATAACATGAAAAAGTTGAGACTCAATATAAACATGTTTAGAACTGAGACCTACAGCTAGTTAGAACGGTAGTAATCATGGTAAAAAATTGCCTATATATTGACAGCTCTTATGTGTTAATCAGTTCCCTATTTTTGTATCATATTATAGTAAGGTTACAATATATATATTTTTTTTATCAGGTAATGTTAGTTTAGTTTGACATTATATATAGAGTGTGTGGTTAGAAAAAGCAGCACCATACTATAGGATACATAATTGGTCAAGAAAAAGGAGTTTTTTTTATACAGCCTACCCTCGCCCTACAAAACACTTTTCTGCCGTAAATTAAGGTCTGTGTGTAGATGATTTCGATCATTCTTGTTAGAATTTCAAATTGCAAGTACCAATCACAGAGCGCCACCCTTTGTGAACTCTTCTGTCATTGGAGGGTGTTTGCTTAACGCGGGAGCAGTTGACCCAAAGCAGAAATACTAGCGAGGAGCAGCAAGACACACAAAGTTACAACTAGCGACAAAAAGAGGTGAAGAGTAGAAATATAGGGACGAACACGACGCGCGAGACAACGCAATAGCAGGGAAGACGAGACAACGGAGTAGCAGAAAACCGGCGGGAATTCGGAAATCGACGGAGGAGCGTGGAAGACGAGGAGAGGACAGCAAGGTGAAAGAGGAGCCGCGACGTGGATGAGCAGAGACAAGGAGCGGTAAGATAACTGACTTTAGCTACTAGTCATAGTACTCTGGTCTTTTGCACCTTGTGAGTAGCTAGCTTAACCGCGCATTCAAGCTTGAACATGATTACATGCCATTTTTGTAGCAAATCACTGCTAACATTGAGAGACTATGTTATGCATTGCCGCGTTCATAGAAATGAACCACGTTGTGTTTTCCAGTGTGTTAGCGTCGACTGCTAACGGTAATTTCGCACGTATACCGCTTTCAAAGCTCATTTCTACCGCTTACACAATGTGCACGAACCGACGCACAGCAGAGCAGTTGTCACAGATTTGAAATGTGCCGTTTCGCCATGCGCGCGCCATTTTCAGACTGCAAAAGAGCTGCTACAACATTTGAAAGGGCACATAGTTGAAGGGCGAACTATATCATGTCCTGTAATTGGTTGTAAAAACGTGTTCACCAAGAAATCATCTTTCACTGCTCATATGTCACGCAAACACAGAGGATGTTCGGTGGAAAACATAAACGATATGTATAGGGACAAACCTTTAAGTCAAACAAGTTCTACCTTGAAAATCCAGGTTGCCTGAAGCTAATTTTGTATCAGGATGCATTTGAAATCGTGAATCCTCTTGGCTCTGCTAAAAAAAAAAAAAGAAGTCATCGCTGTCTATCTGTGGCAAATTTGCCTGCTCGTGTGCGGTCAAATACAGACGTCATGTCCCTTGTGTTGTTGTGCGGAGAGAAGGACCTAAAACGGTTTGGCTGTGCTAAGACTTTCTCAGAAATGTTAGATGATTTGAAAGATCTGGAGGAGAATGGAATCTCTGTGGGCGGGAAAACCATTAAAGGAGCATTGCAGGTGACAACCTTGGGTCACATGTCATTGGGGGGTTTACAGAGAATTTTCATTGTTCAAAGTATTTTTGTAGATACTGTGAAACTACACGAAGTGAGTTTGAAAATGATCCCAATGTCTGTGGTCCACAGCGCACTCCTGAAACGTACAATTCAGCCATCAATGATCTCGCATCTGGAGACGGGGAGGGCGTCGAAGGCATTAAGGTAAACTCTGTGTTCAATGCTTTGAAATCTCTTTCATGTTTGTCAGCCGGGTCTCCCGCCTTGTTTGGGTCACGACATATTTGAAATATTTCATCAAGAAAAATAAGTGGTCTACATATACACATCTGAATCGACGAATCACTCAGTTCAAGTACAAAGGGTCCGATGCGCTGACAAAGCCATGTACTGTCAATGAGGGTCCAAAGCTTTCTGGCCGAGCCATCCAGAACTGGAACTTTTTGAGGTTGTTACCTGTTTTCATAGGTAAAAGAAATGGTCCTGCTGCTGATGGCCTATTTTGAAGAAACTGAAGCGATGATGGCGGCACGGCGGTGGACTGGTTAGCACGTCCGCCTCACAGTTCAGAGGTCGTGGGTTCGATCCCGGCTCCGGCCTCCCTGTGTGGAGTTTGCATGTTCTCCCCGTGCCTGCGTGGGTTTCCTCCGGGTACTCCGGTTTCCTCCCACATTCCAAAAACATGCATGGTAAGTTGATTGGACTGTCTAAATTGCCCCTAGGTGTGATTGTGAGTGCGAATGTCTGTCTCTGTGTGCCCTGTGATTGGCTGGCAACCAATTCAGGGTGTCCCCCGCCTACTGCCCGAAGACAGCTGGGATAGGCTCCAGCACGCCCCGCGACCCTTGTGAGGAGAAGCGGTATGGATAATGAATGAATGAATGAAGCGATGATGCTTTCTAATGTGGAGGACACCTGTCTGGCACAGGAAGTCCAGATGGACAAGCTCCCTTTGACCCCTACCATCATTGTCTGTGGTAAGTTAACACTTTGTTGGTCTGTTTTCTTTTTAGGTCTGGATGAATTCTTGGTTCTTGTTTTTGTTGTGAACTATATCCTGCGTATGTGTGTCTGAGTCTGTCTGACTGTCCGAGCCCAGAAAAGTTTCAGGTGCATAACCATTTGTTTCCTTTGTGTGTGATTCCCTCTTTTTTAGGGCAATCCTGTTTTACTTCCACACGGTGATGTTTGGAAGCTACTTCAATTTCAACATCCATTATCCATCCAAACTGGCATCCACCCTAGAGTTCCTGCAGAGGTGTGTCATTTTGGATTCGTCAACCAACATTTACTGTGTATTGAATGTTAACTACAAACAAGTAAAAAGTAGCTTGATGTGATATTTTATAGTTGTTTTGGAAGTCACTTTATCATTAATACATTTTGTCTGTTGCTATTCCATTTCCCCAAGGTGCTTTTTCTCCATAAATCCCGAGAAGGGCATCAAAGTAGAAAAGAACAGGACTTCCCGTCTACACTTGAACCCCACAGTCCTCACCTTGATCCAAGACCTATCTGATCACGAGTGGCGCGACATCTGAATTTGGACTCAAGTAAGTCACGGTCTGACCTCTGGGGTGATGTCTCAGTCATATAACTTTTTGGGGGGTAGGTTCATTCTTTAAACTTGAATGATAAGCATTCTAGATTAACATCTTTAAAAGGTTGTTAGTTTGATTGTTTATGAATGTGCAGAGTTTTAGTGCATCTGTGAGTCAGTCTGTCAGTGTTGATGTGTGTGTTTTGTGAATTTCTGTGTCTGTCTTTGTGTGTGTCTCTAAATCTGTATTTTATTCATCTATTTGTTTTTCTTCCTCCTTAGATACTTCTCCATCAACATAGATGGCATGGAGGTGGAGAAGAGCAGCTGTGCCGTCTACACATGAAGCCGAGGCCTCAATTTGATCCAAGGTTACTTAAACACGGCATACTGATTAATATTACGTTTGTGGAATATAAGTTAAGCAGTAAGATCCACCGTTTTTTAGCCAATTCAGGGGGTGGCCATTTTGTCACTTTCTGTCGACTGAAAATGTCATCCCAGTTGCTCAGGTAACAACCAATCACAGCTCACATGTTTTCTGAAGCTGAGTCATGATTGGTTCTTAGCTGAGCAACTGTAATGTCATTTTCAGTCGACACCAAGTGTCAAAATGACCCCCCCCCCGAGATGGACAAAAACATTTGCATTAAGATTTCATTACTATGTTACAGATGAAGATATTGTGACAGTCTTGTTGCACGTGTATTTGTTTTTCAGTAAAGTCCTTATTACAAATGTTAGATTTTTCCAAGCGGAAAAGCAATAGTTACAACAAAAAAAAAACAACTGAAAGTATTTTGCATATCTTTTTGAAACAATAAAATTGGGGTTTGAAATGACAAATTGATATTGTATTTTTTTTAAGTTGCAGGTCACAGTTTTATTCCCATTTCTGGTAAAAGTCAAACAAAAACTCACGGCAGTTTAAATGTAATCATCAAGTATAGAAGCGGTCTACTTTTTATCTGTGTCCCATTAATTTTTCTTTTGGTGGTTTTAGTTTTAACAGTAAACATTACAGATGAAAATCTTGGTTAGACATTGTCAGTTTGACTGTATGTCCATATTTACCAGTAATACTCATTTAATGAAGACTTTCGTCAAATAATTCAATGATAGAAAGTAGATGTTTATTTCACAACAAAACATCGTAATTAATTCTACAAATTATATTGCATGAAACAACGTTTTAATAAAATAAGTAGAATAATTCAGTAAAATCACAGACCTTTAATGAAGCTTTTACTGTTTAATAATGTATTGCGTCTGGTTTTTTTCAGTGAAATTGAATGGGATTAGATGTAAAATAAGCAACTGCTGCATGTAAATTATACGGGAAAAATGTCTTGAATAAAAGGCATAGTTGTGTTAATTTAGCTGCAAAATTGTGTTGAATTTACCAGTTTATCATGTCAATTTTTGTAGAGGATTACAGTTTTATACTGTAACATTTACAGGTTATTCTGTAATGTGTTTTACAGTCTGCCGTATTTTTTACAGTATTATTTTGGCAACCACAGCTGCCGTTTTTTTTCCGTAAAACCAACGGGTTTTTTTTTACAGTGTACACCCGCGCCCTTAAAGCACTTTGATGCCAGCCAATGGTAGCCGACGGGTATATAAATCACGCAGGACGTGGTAGTGAGTAAACACCAGAGAGCATGCTGCTGCAGCGGCGTGAGAGTGCGTGCGTGCGCGTGCCTTCCTATTTTGGTGCAGCTCGTTTGTAAATCTATACTCCCGCATTTAGACGCAGCTATATGTCTCATAAACGCAGACGTTTCCGGCATTCCTCACAGCAAATACATAATACTCACTTGCTGGCTTAAAATGTTCAAATTGGATGTGAAATGCTCTTATGAAGACTGCCCACAACATTAGGCACACCTGCACAATGATACAATTCACATTTGAAACCATTATAAGGACAAAAGGCTTGAACTTGCGCTGCTGCTGGCCCTTTTAAAAGCAATATAAATCAACTCTACACAGTGTCTACTTTATGAGGTGACATTTCCACAGGCTTTTTTACCTTCTATAATAACGTCAGCCATACTAAAATGTGACATTTACGGCTGCCAGGTCAGCACGAGCGGCCAGTGTTTGGACACAATAGAACGCGCACAAACCGCAACGCCAACAAAAAAAACAAAAAAAAGACGCACAAGCAGTCGGACATGTGTGCTGCCTGCGCGGTGAACAGAGTTAAACTTAGATGTAACTTCAGTCTCTCCGAGCGTCATTCTCGGGATGCCACAGGAAAGTAGATTGAGGGAGGGAACAGTGTGTGGTTACACTGCAAATGCTTATACAGGAAACCGAGAAGCAAAAAAAAAAAAAACAGAAATTCCCTTTAAATCATATCTTGTAATATTTTACTGACACTGAAAATCAGGATGTATGTACTAGCAACCAAATATATGTGACCAAATATGTACTTAAATCCATATATATATATATTTACAAAAAAAAAAGGAAATGTAATTCAATAAATAAAAAATAACAGACTCGACTAGCTGATTTTTTTGCCTGGACTTGTGAGCGAAAATTGGAGATACAAGCGCTGTATACTACATGCTGTGTATTTTAAGCCACAATTCTGCTTTAAAGGCCGCTAGCTTAATGCTAACACTTACTGGGAAACACCATAGACAGGCTACTGAATAGCAACGGCTATATGAACACAAACAGTGGAGCAACACAACTTGACAGGCGATATAACAATACACAAAGGCATATATTCTTTCTCCTCTTCTTGTATTATTCTGCCCCACCTCCCGGGGCCAAGTCACGCACACCAGAAGCAGCCAGACTTATGTATTCGGCAGATTAACATGGCCGCAGTCAAAGAAAAATGTCATCACACATCCCTCTTTGAAAGGACCGTTTGATTCCAAATAAGCGCTGCCTTGACAAAAGAGACCGCTGCAGTTTGTGTGTGTCCACATGGCTAACTCGCGGCGTGGCTGAATGCAAACAATCCGTCGCCATGGCGACGCTGACCCCCGGCCTTTTGTTCCGAGCATTGCTCGCGCAGCACAGATGACTGCATTGATTGGGGAGAAGTTGACCAAAAATAATTAGGAAATAACCAGCGCTCTCCTGTCACGTGCCTGCTCCTAAACCTGGAAGCTTTTTTTTTTTTTTAATAATTAAACTGTAAAAAGGATAAAAAGAAGGTCATTTGATCTAGTATGGGGGTACTTTAGTTTCTTTCAAACAGTAAGCCATGCATTTTAACACACTTGACTTTGGAGTCAAGACAGTTTTCCCCTCAAAAGACTGCAGCAAACTTTGACCTCAAAAAGGAAATTAAAGCAACGCTCTCAACAAAAACGTGGCGAAGCAACGTAAAGTAAGGATAAAATGCCTTTTAGGAGAAACTAAAATACACAAACCTGAATCTGTGAAGTATGGCGAACGACTGTCATGCAAGCAGCACTAGAAAGCAAAGCGCCTGTTTGTGAAATCTTAACTTCTTGTTCTCTTTCATGGCTTTGATGTGAACAGTACCTTGTGTCCTTGTACATGTATTTTTGGACAGTTGCGCGTGCACGGAAAGGATCCAATCAGATTGCTACATTGTCAGTAAAGTGACATCACACAACACTTGTCCTCCGGCGGGAAATGTTCACGTCAGCATTTGCTTGAATATAAAAAAGGAAATTAGATTAGACTGACCCGTGTCCCCCGGACAAGATATCAATTAGTTTGATGGAGGCACTCAGGCCGCCATGGAAGTCATACGCTTGTGACCTTGTCATTTTAAGTTGGCTCACATGGGCTCCAGATTTATTTCCCGCTGTCATATCTTATAGAAATGAGACATCCAATGAGGATTTTTACATTCATTTCAATTGACTAGCACAATTAGCATGTCGGCGCTGATGGGGTGATATAAAGAATGACTGTGTCACATTTTTGCTTTTATAACTTGCGAGAACCTTTCAAGTCTTCTTCATCTCTCATCCATATACTTTTGTTACATAGTGCCCCTAGTGGTCAGACTGAGACACTAAATAAATACCTTGTGTTTTATATTTGAATGAAAAACGCCATGTTTGGGTTTTTGTTTGCTTTTTAAATAGTATCTGATAAATTTTCATCACAATTGCAAGACTTTAACGATATAATGAAGTAGCAGTACTCTGTATCGGTGGCTACTCAAATTATATCGAAGCATCCCTCGCTACCGAGACAGTATTTTGACCGCGTTGACACTAAGCGACACCACGCGGCCCCGTAAGTTCAAACTAATCAGCTTGGTGGAGACAATAAGCTTGTAAGACTTGGAGCTTAACTCAGTGAGGAGTTGGGGGGGTCTGCAAAAAGACACACTCCAACGGGATTAGTTACTCAACAGCACTATACTGAATGTTTACGTTGAGTTAACGATTGAAACAATAACTGTAGGAATGGAAATTGGCTTTTAAGGCCAAGAATTCTTCCTTGAGCCATCATTTCCTAGACTGTCTACTACTATTTAAATGAAAACGACAATTTCTTTTTTTTTCTAAATGAGTAAAAACGTGAGGGAAGTATATGCATTTGAGGAATTAAGCATTTAGATGCATGTCCTCAACCAAGGACAGATGACTTTCCTTGTTTTGTTTTTTTTAAAGCAAAACTAGCACAATAAATGTGACTTTTGGAGTCTTATAGCAGCAGAGCACAAGCTGGCTGCTGTTGTAGTCACTGCATAACCATTCTGTATTATCATGCTATGCTGTCATGGACATGCAAAGTCAAAAGTATTCAAACGATTAGCATAGACTGCATAAATAAGCAGGTATTAGCTCATCAGTCACCATAGGTGGGCTTGGGCCCACCAAAACAAAACATACCTTGTCACAGCGTCCCGTTATGCTCACGCATGTCGCCCTCCATGCGGTTTATTCCCCTATGGGTTCAAAAAAACGGTCCCGTGCTCAGGAAAGGCGGCTGGCTACTTTGCAGGGATAGATCGATGGGGGGCGGGGCAGAGTAGGGAGGGGGGGTATCGTCTGCTGGGCCGATGCGCGTCACGCTGCCGCCGCATGTGCATGTAAACACGGCTTGCTCGCTCCACTCACCGGACATCCGACACGGAGCGTTCAGCAGCCGCAGCTCTCTCTCTGTCTCTCGCTCGTTCTCTCTCTCTCTCTCTCTCTTTCGCTCTCTCTCTCTGCTGTTGTGCACGCTGGGGCGGAGGGTGGGGGTTATTGAGAGGGGCTTGTAAATTACGTGGGAACAGAACTGGGGCACAGCAAGGCACGACGGACCTGTTAATGCGACAGCCGCACTGGTCGGGACCTTTTAAAGTGAATGCAGTGGCGACGTCTTTCTGTTTTATATTCAATACAGAGCAGTGATTCAATCCAGAGTGTCTTTGGAGAAGGTGTCTGTCCGACTTCCTGTTTCTATTATTTCATGGGCATGGGCTAGCATATGCACGTAATATAATCACGGACCATTAATCACGTGACATAAGGATTACAGTCCATCCATCCATCCATTATCTGTACCGCTTTCCATTGATTTCAATATACAGCTCTGCCATCTTGTGGAAATAATGGAACACTGCAGGAGATTCCATCACACCGGCAGTGAGTGGTTAAATAGGGACCACGCCCTCAATCACTTCAACACCAATCAGGAGAGCGCAGATGCCGGAAGTAGCAAAGCGAATGAATGGAGGGCCTAAGTCCAATACCTGTACTTGCACCCTTGTACGCTTCACTCATGCGTTCCCACGGGGGTACGAATGCGTAGGACTTCCCTATTCTGCTCTTTTTAATGTAAGTATCAAATTATTATGAGGTTTATCACATGTATATGTGTAATTTCAATCGATAGTGTATATATAGTACACCGTTTATCTATGTATTTTGTCCTAATTTTTCTGCCGTACTTAGCAACATTCTGCGCATGCGCTGTATATCGTGTCGCAAATAATTCCAAATACTGAAGCCACAGCGCACATCGACTGAAATACCGAGACTGAGTTTGACTTTACTAACGTTTTAACAGAATATATTTTATAATATATAAAAATAATATCGTTTTCAACAGCAAAATTGCCAAAACCTCAACCCGTGCCGCCATGTTTGCTGACGCAGGGGCATACGTCGATGACGTCAGCGAATAGTCCCAATTCTGCAATTTTTGTGCACTTGTAACCTGCGCCCTTGTAACCTTCGTGCACTTCAACGAAGACCATAGGGTACAGGTGTGGATATTGGGATTGGTCCTAAATGAACACAGGTGTGGGCCAATGCGCGAGTTCCCCCCGCTAGTTTATTTTCGCTACTTTATTTTTTTATCTAATAAAACAAAGAATGAGAGTATAAGTATTTTTATTAACTGCTTTGAATGTGCACTGAAAGTGATGGCAAAAAATAAAAAGTGTTTGATCAGTAGTTTAGCTGTAACCATTTCCTCCTTAAAAAGTGTTTGTACACACGTTGCGAGTTCCATAAAAACAAAAATAATCCCCTTCACCATCTAATACGTTCTAATGCCATTCACTCTGATTGGTGTTGAAGCGATTGAGCTTCATTTAATTTAAACACTCACTGCCGGTGTGATGGAATCTCCTGCAGTGTCCCAGTAATTCCACAAGATGGCAGACCTGTATCCATCCATCCATTATCTGTACCGCTTCTCCTCACAAGGGTCGCGGGGCGTGCTGGAGCCTATCCCAGCTGTCTTTGGGCAGTAGGCGGGGGACACCCTGAACTGGTTGCCAGCCAATCGCAGGGCACACAGAGACAAACATCCGCACTCACAATCACACCTAGGGGCAATTTAGAGTATCCAATCAACTTACCACGCATGTTTTTGAAATGTGGGAGGAAACCGGAGTGCAGGCACGGGGAGAACATGCAAACTCCACACAGGGAGGCCGGAGCCGGGATCGAACCCACGACCTCTGAACTGTGCTAACTGTGCTAACCAGTCGACCACCGTGCCGCCGGATTACAGTCTATTAAGGTAATTTAAAATAGTTGTATTTTTGCTGTATTTTGATTTCAGTTAAATCAAATAGCTAAAACAAAATCGCACTACATGCGTTTGTGTTTATTTTATACGATTACTCGACAGGTAATAGTAATCTAATGGGGTAACTCCGACATCTAGTGGCATTATTTGTCCAATACAATGCCCGAACTTGCCACCGCATTAACAACATCTGAGATATAATTTATAAAATATACGGTAATTTTTATAGATGCTAAATAACACCCAATTGTAGATTGAAATGACACGAAGGAAGCGATTTATTTGTATTTTTGACAGCTCCGCCCTCCTCACAAACCCCCGTGCCCCTTCTCAGCCTCCCGTTTCCCACAATGCACTGCGGGCATCACCACCAAGATGGCCGATGTCATGGAGGAGTATGAGAAAGAGGCTGGCTGCGTCCCTATTCTCCATCCAGAGGTACGTTTTGTACAACTGGTCGCTCGGGCGCGTACGCATGAGCACACCTTAAACCAAATTCGGGGCATCGGCATGGATGTTCTTTGTATTTCGTCGTGCTTTTTCTCCGCAAGACCCAATGCCCCCTGCATTACCACTAGTGGGGGGGGGCGGGGGTGGGATGTAAGGCTGCTAACGATGCTAAATGCGCTAACGGTACCCCCCACCACACGCACCCTCCTGCTGCATTGCTAGTGCATACACACACATACACATACACACACACACTGGATGTCGGCGTTATTTTCACGCGAAAGTGGCTGTTTTCCTCGATTTTTACCAAATGCACAGCCGCTATCGTGCATTCTAAACGGCGCGGTTGAATGTCGTTTCGTGTAACGACAATGATTAGTAAAGCGTCATGTAGCTCCGGAGCTGCATTGACAGCGCTCGCTGGAGTAAATGTGTGTCAAACATCAAAAAGGCCGCCATGTATTAGGGAAGGCATTACTAACATCCAATTATTATTCTTATTTTTGTTTTACGACATGTGTCGTGTAATAACCTACTTGCACTAAAACACATCCGTCCATGGCTATGAGTGTCCATCAAGGTCCAATTTCTTATATGCTACTTGCTGCTCATTTCGATTTAAAAATAACAGTTTGCTAGAACAAAGACTCAGTAATTGCGTTATTTGGGCTGTTTGTTGCCTAATTGTTGCTTACAGGGGTGATGGGAGCGTACTGCGTGGCTTTAGTTCATTTTAAACCATGTTAGCCGCCCAATTAGAAAGGGTAGTCACTATTGAAATGTTTGCAACGACTTAGCATTGGCTCATCAATTAATCGAACACTTATTTTTTAACCAGAAAATAAATATTGAGATAGACAGAGGTCTCTTTTTCACGGGTGATCTAACCAAGAAAGTGGAGCATAATTCACATAATAATAATACGTTTATACAAAAGAGTGCAGTATACATAAAAGAGCAGTATACATACAATTATACATGAAAGGGCATATATGATTAAAGTACATTTGCAAACAGCAAACGAGGCCTATTTCAATTGACTCTGAATGTCATGTAATCCAATAATGCTGTTTGGCCTGCTTACACATCTACTAAATGGACATACATGGTTTTTGATACAATGCGTGTGTGGATATTAACATGGATGTGTGACCATATGGCGTGATAGGAAGTGGGTGCATTTCCTCATATCATATTTTTTTATAATAACATAATAACTTTCCCTTTTTTGCTGCTAGGCCCAGACAGCAATAAAACAGCTTTGTTGCTTTCTCCACACTTTGCTTCCAGTTTGCGTGGTAATTGGCCCCACTGCTGGACACACTGCCCATAGATAGAGAGAGGAACAAGAGCCGGCACTAAAATTAAGTAAATGGCCGTGAGAGAGAGAGCACTAAATAGGACACGAAAATTGAGCTATACCGGTATGTGTGTTTCTTGCCAGCAGACGAACAATCGGCTGTCAGGAAAAACGCAGTTGTTTGTTTACATTCAAACTCAGGTTGCAGCAAACTTGAGTGTTGTCATGTAGGCTGTGATAGCAAGATTCTAATTTCAGTGACCATCCCCTCACAAAGCATGTAACTACCCTAAACCAACTTCAGGCCAACATGGTTAAAAAATGGAAGAAATACATTGTGAAGAACACTTTCATGTGATCAGGTAAATAATGGAGAGGCTTATTGCACTTATCGCTGCACTGACAAATGCCTTTTTACTTGGTCGGAGTGGCGTGAAGGGACACCGGTGTAGGCGATTGAGAGAAGGTGTCATCATGGGATAGTGATGTCGGGGGGAAATGATTTAACATCTGTTGTTGGTGGGTTAACAGACTCCCCACCGTGCCTGGATGGACTTGATCAATTGTCAGCACTTTCAATCAATCTTTGAAGCCAGCTTTTAACAAAGAGTCTTTGAGAGCCACCATTTTGCCTGCTGGAATAATAATCGCTACATGTGTTATGGTCATAATCTGTTTTGTGTGTGTGTGTGTGTGTGTGTGTGTGTGTGTGTGTGTGTGTGCGTGTGTGTGCGTGTGTGTGCGTGCGTGTGTGTGTGTGTGTGTGGGGGGGTGGTGTGCGTGTGTGTGTGGGCGTGCGTGTGCGTGTGCGTGTGTGTGTGTGTGTGTGTTTTTAATTTTTTTTTTACACTTTTCAAGATCTCTGTAGACTACTTTTTCCTCAAAAGTGGCATCATGCCTGTTGCAAGTATGAATGCCGACTTTGGAAAACAGCCTCTTCTGTCATAAAATGTAGAAAATAGAAAAAAATGATATTGTGTATTATTCTCTTTTTTATAATTCATATTATATTGTTATCTATTATTTGAAGTTGCATTAATGTTTTGAAAAATGTGAACATGCCAGTAAACTAGCTAAAAATGTTTTTTTTTGTATGCATTTGCCTGATATTGTATATGATACCTCCTGTTAGCCTCCATGAACAACATAGCATATTGTATTGCATATGTTGTGTTCTCAAGCCATCGAGGCTAATTGCCGGTTCTGCCGCGTTACCGTGGAGGCTAATTGAATGTGAGAAGTGAGCGCAGATGCTGCATCGCACGTGTGACACGTTAGATCTTCCACCGCAGGACTAGATTAGCTGGCGTTGTCCTGTTCTACCGCTGCCTTCCCTTCCTGGTTGATCAGAAACATTTATAGATGATCATGAAACATGTATGAACGATGTAGTACTCACTTGACTTTGCTAGGTCTTAGACTCTCAAATGTCCGACTGCCTCCTTGTCTGGACTGCACCTGCTTATAAGGCATTGCCAAAAAAAAACCTGGCGCAAACATGACCTGTGCTGCTCTTTTACCTTTAGGAAATCAAGCCTCAGAGCCATTTCAACCACGGCTACAGCGATAACGTCAGCCGCAAGAACCACGTGGACGACTACAGCACATGGGACATTGTTAAAGCCACGCAGTGAGTGCAAATAGAGCCTTTTGCTCGGATTTGGAATCGATTCACCTTAACATTACTTTGTCTCCTCTGCAGGTACGGCATCTTTGAGCGATGCAGGGAGCTGGTGGAGGCCGGATTTGACGTCCGGCAGCCGGACAAAGAAAATGTGACACTCCTCCACTGGGCTGCCATTAACAACAGAGTAGACTTGGTCAAGTGAGTCTCCCTCCTTTTTCTGGCGTTCTTTCTAGTAATGGCATAGGCGCTAATAACACTTTGCCACAGGTACTATATATCAAAGGGTGCCATAGTGGACCAGCTAGGAGGAGACCTCAACTCCACACCATTGCACTGGGCCACCAGGTACCTTCGCCAACTCTTTTGCGGTGAACATGTGAAGTGTCTTTGCTGCTGCATTATTGATAGCTTGTCCTCCACCTTGCATTGACCTTTAAAAGCCCCCATAGTCTTCTTCGTCGTCTCTATGACTGCAGCGAGGTGGAAAAGAAACCCGTATGCATCACTGTCATTGTCTGCCTTGGGAATACAGTTGCATGCAAGATTTGCAGTTCAACTGAATTGTGGAATCACAGGTTGCCATTTGGAATGCAGTGAACCCACCCTCGCTTTTCGTGGCGGTTTGGGGCAGAGACCAACATTTCCTCTCCCGTGAAATAGATTTTTATGACTTCTTTTCTTTCAGACAAGGCCACCTATCCATGGTGGTGCAGCTCATGAAATACGGCGCCGACCCGTCATTGATCGACGGCGAGGGTTGCAGCTGCGTCCACTTGGCCGCCCAGTTTGGCCACACTTCCATTGTTGCCTACCTTATTGCCAAGGGACAGGTTAGATGTGGATCATACTATATATCCTGTCACATTCCGGAAACATGCGTGTTAGATTCATTGACAACTCTAAATTTGTGATTCTCGAAGCCCGGCACTCCCCCTAGTGGCACTTTTAAGCATCACTCCCAAGTACAGTTCAGTTGTATTCAACTTAAGCTCAGTACATTTGCATTCACTCTGTTTTTAGACATTTATTTTGGTGAAATTTAACGTTTATTTGCAATACATATGAATTTGTCCATGATATTGAATGTGAGTGCTCACGGTTATTTGTCTTTTTGTGTGACGCAAGGGTGCCTGATGAATTTTCATTCTGGGTTACGCCACCATTCCCCACCTGAGGGAGACATTGCATTCGTTTTGTCTTCATGTGCCTTCTCATCTAATTTGCTTTTTCAGCCGTTTCTACCCTCTCCTTGTGTTGCATGCATGGCAGGATGTGGACATGATGGACCAGAATGGCATGACTCCCCTCATGTGGGCGGCGTACAGGACGCACAGGTGCGTAAACCAGTGTTTTTCAAACTCTGGTGTGCCGCGAGATATTGTCAGGTGTGCCGTGGGAAATGATCTAATGTGTGGTCTAGCGCCTGGCAGCGTAATCATGATTTAGTTTACTACGTTGTAGTGCTCTTCCATACCAGCAGGTAGCAGCAGCAGGTAGCTAATTGTCTTTGTTTAAAAGCAAGAGAATTAGTGACACTTTATCCAAACAGGCCCACGTTTCACACTAAGTATCAATATGAAACATTAAAAAATACTTTTTTCTTTGTGTTTAATTCCTATCCAAGACGTTATGACATAACGTCATTCTTCAATGTTAAAAAATGCTTGTATAAACAATGTATAAACAATATATAAACACTTATATTGTTAAATATAAGCTTTTTTTTTCACAATTTCAGCCAGTGGTCTGCTGCGGCATTTTTTTTCAATGAAATAAATGTGCCTTGACTCCAAAAAAGTTTGAAAAACACTGGTGTAAACACACACGTCTGATGATGGTGGTGTTGCTGACTAGGAAAAACAGCAGAAGTAAGCTCTTATCTAGCTACCATACGATAGCCGTGACGATGTTATGTGGTGCCCTATTAGCCTCCAGAATAAAATAAATAACACAATACCAAATTTGCACACTGTCATCTCTTAATAACCAACACATCGTTCTTTTATAATTACAGTCAATATTCCTTCCTTGTGTCGCTATCGTAACCTCGAAAAAGCACATTTGCCAGAATTGTCGTGAAACCTTGGACCCCCTTGTAGTAGTGCAGTTCAATTGTAGCAGGATAGCACGTCTTTCATTTTCATGTTCTGGCTACAGCGTGGACCCCACCCGGCTGCTGCTCACCTTCAACGTGTCCGTGAACCTGGGCGACAAGTACCACAAGAACACGGCGCTGCACTGGGCCGTGCTGGCCGGCAACACCACCGTCATCAGCCTGCTGCTGGACGCCAATGCCAACGTTGACGCGCAGAACATCAAGGTACTAAAATCGCTCTGCGCAAAGTCACTTTCTGTGTCACACTCACTTTACTTATTGTATGTTGTGACTCGCGTTTCAGGGTGAATCGCCGCTGGATCTCGCCAAGCAAAGGAAGAACGTGTGGATGATCAATCACTTGCAGGAAGCGCGGCAGGCCAAAGGCTACGACAGCCCGTCCTACTTGAAGAGGCTCAAGATGGACAAGGTGGGCGCAGCCATAGAAGATTACGGCATGCTGATGACAATTCTCTGTAAAATTGTTAGTTAACTCTCAGTCATGAGTCACGTTTCATCATGTCGGTCTGACAGGAAGGAGCACTGAACTAATGGTGTGTTTCATACTTGTACAAGACAGTGATGGCCACATTACAGGGAGACAACAGGGAGCTTCATGTATGCGTTAAGTGGAATGAAAGCTGGATTTATGAGTTAAGATGCTCAATTTCAAGTTCAGTTTACTTAATATCAAATATATTTTCCCCATTGGAATGAATTGAGATGACCATGTTGTAGACAAAAATAAAAACCAACACTTTTTTTGTGACATGTTTTTAATGAAGAAAACAGTGCTTTTATGGAGTGTAATGACTATCGCTGGCTTTGGGCCAAAACCTCATAAGTCACATTTTGGTGAATTTATAGTTTTCCCAAAAATCTTTAATATTTGTCAGTCCACAGGCGTGGGTGTTATTTTTACACATTATTGACCAATGTAAAGTGTTGAAAATGGCTTGCTTGCTTTCAGCAAAGCTAATGGTTGAACAAACTTGCCATTTTGGGGCTCTCCTGAAGAGTGACCATTTTGGAGGTACAAACGTTTGGCCCGACACCGGCGATATGCAGAATAAGTGTTGTTGCCTAGTGATCTATACTTGATTTGGTGTGAGCCGTGTCATTAACAAATGGATTTAGGCTATTTTTTTTCGGCATATGTCATAATAACTGCACAGTAGTTGAGGCATTTTTTTGTTTTGTTTTCCAGCAGCACACAAGAATAATGATGTGATATTCACAGCACCGGGCAAAGCAGAATGAGAACAGCCGTGCATGCGGAACATGAATAATTGATACTAGGCATTTGGCTGTGAATGGGAAACTTCATGAATGGACAAGAGGAAATATTGATTTTTTTTTTTTGTTGCCTGCCCGCAGGAGGTAAGACAGAAGGTGATGCTGGGAACGCCCTTCCTGGTCATCTGGCTGGTGGGCTTCATCGCCGACCTCGACATCGACTCTTGGCTTATCAAGGGCCTCATGTACGTGGGCGTCTGGGTGGCCGTGCAGTTTCTCTCCAAGTAAGTCTGGATGGGAGCGTGTTTCCTCTTTCATTGTCGGAAGAGTTCATATTTTATGGTTAAAAGGTCAACCCCACGCCCCATTGAACTTGTATTCATTGTGCTAACAATAAATCCCCTAAAAGCATTTGTCATCACGCACGGTCAAATTCGAGGATGTCGTTTGTCTTCCAGGGTTTTCTTTGACCACTCCATGCACAGTGCCCTCCCGCTGGGAATCTACCTGGCCACCAAGTTTTGGATGTATACAACTTGGTTCTACTGGTTCTGGAATGATATCCTTTTGGGATTTACCCCAGTGTGTGGAAAACAGGCCCATTCCTCTGTCTCATTTTGTGGAGTCATGTGACACGAGCAAACCTGCACCAACCCGTCATATTGACAGATGGCTTCTAATGTCCACCAGACGGCAGTTCGCCTGCGTGTAGAGCACTGTCTAGTAATAGCGGAGGAATTAGTGGGAATGTGGAATTAAAGCTTCTTGGTCATTCCAGTACATCTGACATAATCGAGGTTGTAAATGAGACCGATTTGACTGCTTTCCCTTCACTTTAGTTATATTTAGACAGAACACAAACAATTTTGTGCTATGGGCTGAGTTTTAATCTATTTGGCTTAAAAGAGCCCAACAACCCAAAGCATGAATCGGGATGGATGGCAAAGCGGAGTGTCCAAGATATGTGTGTGCAAATGAGCTTGTTAGCCACTTTTCTGTGTTTTTAGATTTATCAACGGAGAGTTGAAGTGGAACAGCCCAGGCAGAGAGAGAATCTGGCTGCATGTGTGTTCTTTTATTTTTTTATTTTTTCCTGTTCAGGGAAGAATTGCCTTTCTGTTTGGAAGCTGCTAATTGAAGGAGGGGAGGGCATTGAATCATATGCCTCATTGCTGCACTAATAGGGAGGGTGAGTGCAGATGTCTTTGACCTGAGCTTGATGAAAAGAGACACACTGGGTGTCTTCATTTCAACACTGGTTGTGATTTATGGGCTCGAGCGGGGCTGGGCAAACTGGAGTTCAAGCACGGGTCATTTGAAAATTGGGAAAAAGAACATGTACTTTTGTATTTAAACAATGTTATATTATGATTGTTTATAACTAATAGTTATGATTACAATAAATTGTGTAATAGTACCTGTTAAATGTACATTTGAAAAAGTTCTATCGAATTCTTTACTGTATAAATTAATGGATTTCACATTTTCTAAAATGTCATTATTTAAAATTCATAAATAAAACATTTTTTGTAAACAGTCAAATTAAATAACGATTGGCTTGACTGTCAGATGTACATGTACAAAAATGTATTATTTACGATAATAATTTGGTTAATTGAGTTTTACTCCTTTAAAAAAAAAAGTTCTCTTTTTAATACCAAAGTAACAGAATTCTTATAAGTCAAATTAAAAAAATACACATACCGTACATTTCTGTATTATCAAATTCATTTTTTGTACACCAATTTATGATGATTAATTGTTAATAATAATTTTACATACACACTATAGCATTTTCTTCCTATGTGGCCAGACTTTGTCCACAACTGCGTTAAAGTGATATCTTGGCTTTTGATTGTCAGCAGTAAAGTACAACATCTGGCAACAACTGTTTCAGCCTCTGAAAGAAGCCACGGTTGACCGTGAGTTTTCAGTGTTGTTTCATACATGGGTCGTTGACACCCCCTTTGAGTGCTGGCATGTGTTCTCTTGTTTGTGGTTTGCCGCATTGTCACTGTTTGTCTGCAGTCGTTTTTCCTCCCTTTACCATTAGAGGACATGCTGCTGCATGTTTCTGACATACGGACACTTATGCTGTGTTGTGAAAACTTCATAGGTTCCCCATTTAAGGCTTAAAAAGGCATCAGTGCCGTAGCGTTTATTCAGTATGACGTGAGCGTTGACTGTGTTCCTTGACCTGGCGGCGCACATCTCCCCTTTGCCACAGTCCATGTGCCATTCCTCATAAACACGCTGGCTCTGTTCTACAACTTTGGCAAATCGTGGAAATCAGACCCAGGAATCATTAAAGCCTCCGAGGAGCAGAAGAAAAAGGTAAAATCATCACTTTTCAGCAGTCCCAGTTGAGGCTTTCAAACTGTCGCATTCCAATGTGGGGCGTTTTGAATACAGAAGAAATGCAACATGGCAGCCGCCTAGCATAGCGAGAAGCCCCTGTGTCTTCTCCCTCATTATTGGACTATAAAACACACCAAAAGGGGCCCGGGTTCCCCATCCTGTCATTGATTAACATGCTAAATATATCCCGCATTGTTGAGAGCTTCAAAGCTTCTGCCTTCCCTGTGTAGAGGACCCCCCCCCCCCCCATCCCTTGATTTCCCACAAAAGCAATTACAGACAGGAAATGATTTTCAATCTTTGTCTTCTGTGCACTGCGTCCGAATCATTTGCGTTTGCGTGTCTGCCGATAGAGTCCCAAGCCGATCCCTCGGCAAGGCATTAAGAAAAAAAACAAGCGCATACAAATTGTCTCAACTTTCTTAATTTTTATGTATTCAGTTGACAATGTCCCAATCTGATACCTTTTTATATAGTTGTCGTTCAAACCCAGTAAACAAAAGCATATCAGTGGTCCACCACATAATAATGTTGCAAACAAATGAAGTTGAATCTCCCATATCAAATAAACAAGCTCAAATCTAAAAAAACAAGATCAGGAGTTCAACTTGGTGCAGTAACAAAATCAAGATTTTAAATGGTCATTGAATTCAATTTGGCCCTATTATGATAGTTGTGTACCCATCATAAGTTGTTTTCTAATCATTCTGATCTGCTTTATTCCCTCCTCCAGACTATTGTGGAGCTGGCAGAGACGGGCAGCTTGGATCTCAGCATCTTCTGCAGCACTTGCTTGGTAAACCGGGATCACTTTTTTCCCCTCTCATATTTAAGGACAACTATGACTATTCAAGAATCGATTGTGTCACTTTGTCCCGGCGCAGATACGAAAGCCGATCAGATCCAAACACTGCGCCGTGTGCAACCGCTGCATCGCCAAGTTTGACCATCACTGCCCCTGGGTGGGCAACTGCGTGGGTACGTCGCGGACCATATTACTCTTGAGCTGATAAATGAGGCGTCATCATGATGATAGGCCACCCTAAGAGAGAAGAGGAAAGCGGAGCCTTAAATTAGGAGAAAAATGGTTGGACAGAGACAGCGGGGGAAGTGCGGAGCAACAGGGGGCTCGTAGAAGCAGATGGTCCGGATGAAGCTTTTAGAGCGAGGAAACAGATCACACCCCCACTGGAGTGTTTCAAAGTAGGAAAGGGAAGATGACCACTGATGATGAAGAAACACGGGCCTTTCACTTTGTTTGAACATGCTACATATAGCGGCATCAGCTTTGGAAATAGAGTCACATCATACCAGACAGCAGAGGTACATTACTGCACGATGACATTGACTGATGCTTTTTTAATGTCTGCGTGGGGCTCGTGGTTTTAGACTGAGGATTCAACAGGCGCCGTCCTGAGTCATCATGTCGGCCCCCCACAGCAGCACGATGAGCGGCGGCTCATTTGCATGAGACGAGACCACCCCTTCGAAACTAGCTAAATTGGTTAGGGGGCTATTATTCGTAATTCTGGAGGTGTTTTGGCACAAGCTTGTCACAGACTTCATATCCATTGCGAGTAACAAGCATGCGTGAGGAGAGTATCATTTCTAACTAAAACCACTTTTCCCCCCCACAGTCATTTCACGGCAAACTCTTCCTTTTCCAAACAAAAGCGGGAAGTGACGTTTGTTTTTTCTGTCCACAGGAAGCGGGAACCACCGCTATTTCATGGGTTACCTGTTCTTCCTGCTGTGTATGATCTGCTGGATGATGTACGGCTGCATCTCCTGTGAGTGCTTCCACCTGGGTGTTAATTGACGCTCCCCTTAAAAGGGTTTGGGCATTCCCAAAAGAAGCCACAAAATGGTGGCAAATCACTTCAGTGGGGGACACAACCCCCCAATTTTTTTTTACAGTAATATGTTCCATGCAGGCCCACTAGTCTCAACTTGATATTCTGACTAATATTGTGTTTGTGGAATATAGTACGAATTAAGCAGTAAAATGCACCCATCTCGGGGCAGCCATTTTGCCGCTTGCTGTTGCTCCCAGTTGCTCAGGGTTTCAGATAATAACCAGTCATGGCTCAGCTTCAGAAAACAGGTGAACCGTGATTGGTTGTTACCTGAGCAACTGTGATGTTTGGTTGTGTAGCACGTTTGAGCATGTCACTTCCTTCTGTGTCGAACGCCGTCTCTGTCCGCCGCAGACTGGAGGATCCACTGCGCCACCACTTACGCCAAGGACGGCTTCTGGCTCTACCTGACCCAGATCGCCGCCTGCTCGCCGTGGATGTTCTGGATGTTCCTCAACAGCGTCTTCCACTTCATGTGGGTGGCTGTGCTCATCATGTGTCAGCTCTATCAGGTCTGGACACCTCACTATGTTTTGCACCATCTAGCATAAATAAGACCCGCTGACATTGCCATTTTTGTCCCCCTACCAGATCGCCGCTCTAGGAATCACCACCAATGAGAGGATGAACGCTCGGCGGTACAAGCACTTTAAAGTCACAGCCACGTCCATCGAAAGCCCCTTCAAGTAAGTATTCAAGGATCTGATCTGATCTGATCCGATCCATGCGGTAGTAGTCTCCCACAGCTGCAACCCTGTGGTTTGTCAGACCTTGTCATTTTAGAAGTGGTTCATTTATAACCTGGGCAAGCACAAGCCAAAAGCACTACAGACAAGGATTGATGTGCGCCGCTGCCATTTTACCATGTGACTTCAAAAATGCCATTTAAAAAAAGCTGCTTCAAAACTAAAGTCATTATTATTTCGAGAGAAAATTGTAGTATGACACAAGAAGCTATTTGACAGTCAAAGTGCGAGGAGAAAAAATGCATCATCAATCAAATGTATGAAATCACGCATCACAGAGATTTTAAGCCTCCTGATGTCTTGAAAAAAGCCCTTAAGCCTTCATTCCTATGTTGGTCCATGCCTGTTTTGCAGCCACGGTTGCGTCCGCAACCTCATCGACTTCTTCGAGGTCCGCTGCTGCGGCCTGATCCGGCCCGTGGCCGTGGACTGGACCACGCAGTACACAATAGACTACGACCAGACGTCGGGCTCTGGCTACCAGCTGGTGTAAAAAGAGGAGTGTGAAGACAGAAGGGGGAGGGGGAGGTACTCGTTTGTTGTGAGAAATCGGCACTCCTTTGGACCAGCACGCAAAACATCGGACGGGATTAGCATGCTGTTAAGGGGCACCCCCCCCCACACCCCCACTCGCCCCTTTGTCACCACTATTAGAGGGAGATGGACAACAAAACGACACGAAATCAAAGCACCTCTGGTACTAGGAGAGATGCAGTTGCAGTATCCCCTCTTCACTCTATTTATGTTCTTTTATTTACAGATAAGGGAATGTCTTTTTATCAGAGTTCTGGACCGGCAAATATCCTAACAAAAAATCCAATGTGTCACAGGTATATTTATTTAAAATGTATTTATCGATGAGATGCTCCATCATTTTTTGACTTTTTTTTTTTAGCTGAATAGGCTTTTTATATTACAACGTATACCTGTAGCTGTTGGATGGTGTATTTATTATGGATTATAGGACAGGAAGGTTCATTCCATGTGTTTATATCAAAAAGCTGTAAAGTCTTATGTATGGTTTTTTTTGGTCTGCCTACAAACTTGCACTGATTTTTGTTTTTGTTTTTTTGGTTTTGCTGTTACTGAACAAAAGGGCCCAGCAGCACCTTTTCCCCATTGTTTACTTTTCCCGTATGTGAGGCGGCGTGTAAAGAATGTGTACATAAATAATCTCGAACTCATTTTTTTCTGTTTTTGTCTCTAGTTTTTTGAATCAACAGGAGGGGGACGAAATGACACGGACACGAAGAAGTGACTGTAGCTTTTAGTGATGTCCAACACTGGTGTCCCACAATTGCATGTATGATGCCCACCCCCTCCCCCAGGCCACTGTATATACTCAGTGTTACGTATTGGCAAGTGCATTCTGTTCCATTTGTTTCATTAACCCTTAAATCCTGTGTCTAGTGAACCCCTCGACTATGTATTATATTCCATGCTTGTGGACTGTACCCATCCATTTTTTTTTTTTTAATTATTTTCAAATGTCATGTATGGGTTTGTTATACCACTGGATGTACAAATTGTAAAGCAAAGACTAGACGTTTTTTTTTGTGTTTTTTTTTTGTAAAAGCAGAAATGTGATCATGCGAGATGGGCCTGGTGTTTTTTTCGCCCGTCAACACAAAAAGCAGCCCCGGTTTCACAAGTTCTTCCAACAAAAAAAGTCAGTTGCGTTCTGGGGATATACAGTATACTGTATATAAATATATACACGGGAAAATAATATATCATTTCCAGTGCCTCTCTCTCTCTCTCTGCCCACATCACTTTAACTCCGCTTCAGATGTAAAACATACGGGCATGGTTCAGTTTTAATGGCTTTAATAATAAAAGACAGTCAAATGTGAACTTTTATGTGGGTGGCGATGTCCTGTTTTATTTGAAAAATCGGCAAGTAATGGTGACGATGTTGTCACTCGGCGTGGACCAGGGCCCCCGCTCCTTGGCCGAAGCCGAATCCTTTCGGGCCAAAGTTCTTGGCATAGCAAGCTGTGGGGACCAATAAAAGATATTAATCCAAGATATAAATATGAAGCAAACACTACACTTACACCAAAGCCAAAGCAGAGCTGCATTTAATTTTGTTGGATGCACAGGTTATCATGATCTAAATTAGCTTCTGATGAGCAGTGCATGCTTGAATACTGATCTGCCCTCCTTTAAAATGTCATTTTAAAGAAACACTTCTCATTCGTTCTCATTGGAAAACTCCTGTAATCTTTTCTGTCCGCTTCAAATGTGTCATTTGAAGCTGAGATGCGACATTCCTGCTCGTCAAGTTTTACAAAAGCATCTTTAAGCTTTATGTGCCTTTACAGTGTGTGGATGCACTTTTTGGCCTGCTTTTCTTATCTCACTTTGGTGTCAGTGAGAAGTTCAAACAGCTTGTTAGTGTGTGAGAAACAGCCAAACAGTCGTAAATGGTTCGCCGTAGCCTTCTGAGTCGAAAATCAGACTGTTTGCTGGGTTGACATGGAGATGAGCAGAAAAGCAAAATGAGAAAAAATTTTGCATGTGACTGCTTCCTCTGATTGAAGTCATTGATGTCACATTCTACACAAATTAAATTTAAAGGGCCAGTGATGAAATGTTGGATCCGGTTGTTATATTTATCTCTCATCTGTCATGTTGAGTGGTGCTCTATTTTTATTTATTTTTCAGTTGCTCTCAGTACAGTTTATTGACTTTGAAAAGTATTCACCATAAAAGCCCAAATATGCTTCTACAGTTAAAAAAAAAAGATTGTTAAATTGTTGTATAATATCAGCACAAAAGAGTCAGCTGAAACGATGTGGCTCGTGAAGCCCTTCATGACGTCAATAACCAAGAAACAATGGATGCATGTCTGCCATTTTGTAACCTTTTTCAGTGCTGGGGGAGGGAAAAACGAGTTGGATGTCACCTTTGCAGTAGATTTCTCCTTCGTTGTCCGTCTGGGTGGTGGACTCCAGGCTCTTGCCGCACTTGGCACAGCGGAAGCAGGTCTTGTGCCACGGCTGTGGGCGCAAATGAACACACAGATTCTTTTTTGAGCAGTTAATGTGAATTTGTCAACCATAAAAAGAACAGGAATTTCACCACATTACATACACAGATAAGCAAATGCTAACAATAAACAGCAGTGTGGCTAAGGCCAGGGGTGCTCAAGTCCTATCCTCAATCCAGCCTCTTTTCCATCTCTCCCTGCCTCAAGCGATCCACTCATCAGCAAGCTTTGCACAAGCCTGATAATGAGTGTGGTCATGAGAATCAGGTGTGCAGCAGGCAGGGAGAGATGGAAAAGAGGCTGGATTGAGGATAGGACTTGAGCACCCCTGGCCTTAGCCACTCTGCTGTTTATTGTTAGCACCCCGTGGCTTCGGCTTTCGTCTCAGCCTATGGTTGGAATGCTGAAATGTGATTGCGTCCTTTGCAGAAAGTGCACAGGAAGTGGGACTTGATGACCTGACAGCTGGGGAAAGACACTACAATCAAAATCAAAACGTGGAGCAATTAGTAAGTTGTTGGTGTTATCCAACATAATAGAATCAATGTAATGCAATATAGCCTTGGATTTATGGTTCCTGGAGCATGTTTATGAGGAAAATGGATGATTTTTTTACAGAGTGTTATGCTTTCAAGTGGCCTTGGTTGGGGTCTTCACTGCTAAAGAAAAGCTTGGTAAGTTTACTTTCTGTCCCACTCTATTTGCTTTCACACTCTTTTTACTAATATATTAGAACACTTAATTGAATTTATACTGCCATGATATGACATACACTTATTGGAACTGATTTGATATTGCTGTTGGGACTACTGCTTCACTGAGATTGTTGAGACTGGATGGATTGCTATGATTTTTCTTGGTGTATTTCAGTGCCAAAGCCCTTGAAGTAATTTTAAAATAAAGCAACTACAATTGAACTTTAGCTATTGTGACTACTGTACTGTTAGTGCATTCATGGATTTGTTTGCACTCGCCATTTTGCTTTAGAATGTTTGAATGCCAGTAAAGTTAAAGCTATAATGATGAAAGTTGAACACGTAAAAGTTGTTGCAAGCTTGCCTTTGCTAGTTTGCCTTTGCTAGTTTGTAGTGGACCGCAAGTGAAGCCAATGAAAAAGATTTTGGGTAGTGGGTTGTAAATGTAAGACCAAAGTTAAAAACAAAAACAGCTGTATTTTGTACAGTTGTTGTTGTAAAAGTCTTATTTTATTTGACAAAAGAAAGGTACATTTTTGCGGGGAAAATAAATGGCAAATTTTCTAGAAAGACATTAAATATTTTGCGCAAAAGTAACAGGCCCCAACACCCATTCACCAAAAGAAAAAAAAAACAGCCCAAAAAGTTTTGGGAAAACGGATGAAAAAAAAATCATGTAAAAACTGTCACATTTTCCAAGAAAAGAAATATCTTTCGAGAAAATTGTCAAGGTTTTTGAGGAAATTGCCTTTTTTTTTTTTTTTTTTTAAATGTCGCCTTGTCTTCAACAAAAAAAGGATTATTGTTTTCTCGAAGAAATGGTCATCAACATAAGGGGATGTGAATGGGTGTGTATGCAGCTCATATTTCCACTTTTTCCCTGAAGCTAGAACAGTCACCTTGCCCGCGCCCATAATCTTCTCCGCGGCGTACACGGAGTCGCCACAGCGAGCGCATTTTTCCGATCCTCCAAACTTCTGGGCGAATTTGGACGGGTTGGGGTTGGTAGTGGGCTTGTGACACTGCGACCTGTCGAGAGAGAGGCGGGCACAACGCAGACAGTCGATAATGAATGTAATATCGTCCCCTGGAGGCCCTGGAGCTGCGCTCAGTGGAGGGTGACAGCGAGCCCTCCTGAATGAAGCTCTTTGTGGCGCTTTGTGATCTGGTGCAGCTCGTTACATAAGAAAACGCTTTCATAATAAGAAGCGGCGGATGTCTAGGGGTCGGATAAACACATTGGTTAGGTGTGTCTTTGGCTCAATTTTTCATAACAACATTCTTTGCCGTGTTATTGTGCAAACATCCAACTCAATGAAACGAAAGCAAGTCATTAGAGCGCTAAAAAACCGGATGCGGGAAGTACAGTCCTCGAATTACGATGTATCCAACCTATGACGTCTGTCTATCTGTTACAAGCTTGTAGTTGATAAATGCGATGAAATATGGAATATTTTGCAATTAATTAGTTTAAAAAATGTCATCGCTTGACAGCACAAGGAAAAAAGAAATCCTTGGAATGAAGTTGTCTTTTCTTGTGAAAAAATTACAAGGAAAAGTTGTTGGTTTTTTTGTCTGGATTTTTTTTTTTTCTTTCTAAGAATTTTGTGGGAATCGTACTATTTGAGACCCAAAAAGTACTGCAGAAAACTGTTGTTTTGCAGCGTAAAATTGTATCTAATTTCAAGAAACATGTCATTATCTATACAAGAACACTTTTTTTGTGCAATTTTCCGTTCAGAATGAAAACCAAAACTACTTTCCATGACCTAAATCCCAAATCCTGTTTAGCAAGAATCTGAAAGTGGACTATACATTCACTTTTGTGAATGCGAAGTAAGTTGGGAGAGCATCGCTTACTGCTCGGGTTTGATCCCCAGTCGCTCCCCTCGGTCCATGTTGAGCGTGCCGGCCCCCTGGCCGTAGCCGTAACCTTTTGGACCGTACTTCTTGCCGTAGCACGACCTGCAGTAGATCTCCTGGTCGTGGATGGCCACCGTGGTACTGTCCAGGCCTTTCCTGCACACCACTGACAGGACCACACACACGCACCAATTAGTTCATTCAATGCGTAGAGGTCTAACTTAGGATTTTACTTAAGGTGAGTAGTTTTTATTTTAGTCTTGTTTAAATGGGAAGGGGAAGTGGCAAAAAAACGATTGTGGCCAGCCATTCTTGGTACAAGCTCGTGAAAGTCCACGGTGGGGGGAAAAAATCGAGAAAAGGGCATGGAGCCAAGGACACAAAGTCCCCACTACTCATCATCTGCACAACTGCGACAAGCCCGTCTTTGTCAGACTTTCTAAGGCAACATCTCGGGTTCTGAGTGCGTCCCGGTCGCTCGGTGCCGGTCTGCGCGTGAGGTCTGCGCGTTTCCAGCTGAGATGGTCGGCACAAGTCCGCTCTTTCACCGCAGCGTGATCTCACTGGAGCACAACAAGCGCCCCTCTCAAACCCGGCCCGCTTATCTCATAGGTACTCACTGCAGAGAAAGCAGCTCTTGTGGAAGCTCTTGCCGTCGCACTGCACCTCCTCGGCGTGGTAGACCGTGCCGTGGCACGCCGTGCACTTGTTGCCTCCGCCCCAGTTCGGCATCGTGGCTGAGACGGGTGACAATATGGGCAATGGAATGCAAACAGGAGTTTAGAGCATTCTGACAATTTATCCTTTGAAAAAATGAATAGTTGTGATCAACACTGACAGAGAGGAGCAGAATTACTCTACAATGGTAGCAAGTGTTTGTAACGCGTTCGACTGTCGGTTGACTTCCAAAATGTTTCACCTCAAACCAACTTTTCTCATTGAAATTGCTTCAAACACAGCAGGCTGTATTTGAAGTAACCCTCATACAGGGATGAAACAAAACTACAAGCATTTTGCTGGAATAATGTTGTGTCATAAGTGCATTTGTTGGAGCTTATCAGCTTGGGAAGATTAAATGATTCATTTGATATTCGTATTGCTCATATTGGACTTGGACTGAGCAGCCAGAACGTTTTCCCTTATGACACTTTTCCCTTTTGCCATAAATGGTCAAAATCTTGAACCTGAAGTTTTAGAGATATTTTGAGCCATTCCACTTTCTACAGCTTGTAGACCAGGGATGGGCAACTGGCGGCTCATGGCAGTGGCCCCTTGATTAATGCCCCCCCCCCCAACAATTAATTAAAAATATAATCGGTGCAGATGTGAATCCTCGTGTGCTGAACTGTGAATATGGAGGGGTCGACTGTTGTTTCAAGTTGTAATATCACCAATCGCCACTAGATGGCAGACATGTCTTAGTTGCGCTGACACTAGGTCTTATACTGCCTACAATGCGAATAGGCCTATTTTTTTTTTTTTTTTGCAGATTTGAAATTATGTTCAGGACAAAAATATACCTAAAAAATTTGAGTGAGTTGATTTATGTGACTAATGTACAAAATGACTTCTTGCACTTTGTCGGTTTCTTCTTCAGCAGTTTAGTGCCATCCTTGAATGGTAACTTTTATGCAAGAGAACCCTTTGCACTGAAAAAAACAAAATACAGTATGTGCTTTTATATTGTTGTTTGCTTCAAATCCGTTGTTGTTGTTGTTGTGAGGATAGTGGTTCTTTTATACATGCATTGAAAACTGTATGATTATCAAAAATGACCTATATTAAGAGCACATATTTTGTGTCTGCATATATTTTGTCCATGTTTAAAATAGCATTTTTGTCCTCTGCTTTGGAAGTGCATGGTCCTATGTGGGCCCCCACTAGCACTGACAAAAACTTGTTGCCACCTCCAGCATTTAAGTTGCCCATCCCTGCTGTAGACTTTATAGGCTGCTCATGTTTATGTTTCTGAGAAATTTCTTCTAGATCAAAAATGGTAGTGACATTCTTTCTGGGCGGGGGAAAAAATATCCAACACTCACAACCTGGGGCTAAAGACCAGGATAAACTCGACTTAATACCCTGAGGAATGCCCCTGGGCGATGGGGGTGTCGCGGCAAGCTCGACCGCAGACCCTCAAGAAACATGACGTCACAATCGCTCCCTTGATGCATCGGCACTTGCGTCTGGCTGTAATTACAGACCCTGGCCCGCCCCGAAATGTGTCCATTTGGGCCATTTGAAGACCTTGATGTGATGACATGACTTACTATGTGATTATCTGGCCAGATGCTGTTCTGTTGTCTTCCTCACATCTGGATCAACACAATGCCAGGCTGACTCAAGAGCATAATAGACAACAGAAAGTCAAGAGTTCACACTAAAATGACTTTTTAAAGTTCACGTTAGTGATTTTTCAAAAATCAATTTTAGCACATTGTCTATGTCCTTTTTATAACTGAAGCAACGAAGGATGCGTTTAATGGAATCAAACTGGTTAGGTTAATCAAGATTTCCCAAGTTCCTAGGTCATGAACATGCCACCTGTACAGTGGTGGTCGCATCTCAAATCATCCTCACCCATTGAAATGCTCTTAATCTGTTCCAGTCCACCAAAAAAAAAAACGGCAACATTATTTTGGTATAACATCGATACTCAGTTTGTTAGCTCGTCTATGGCGTTTTGCATTGAGTGTTAGCATTCACTTTTGCATTGAGTGTTCGCATTAACTTTTGTACCAACTTTTGTAGGGCAAAGCTATGTGGTATTGTATGTAATTCTCTGTTTAGTTCAGTGGCGTGCAAAGGTGGGAGCGAGTTGGGGCCGCAAGCATCCATTCGGGGTTTGAGGGGTGGGCGTGCATCAAATCAATCCACCCCACAGACGACGAAAAATGTGAAACGGGTATCAAATTGTGTATCGGCAGCGAATGGAAAAGTCAAGCCTAACAGACGGTTACATATCGCCATTATTATTATTTTTTCATCGTTTGTCCGCACCCCTCCTTCCCCCCAATATTAATTTAATTTAGGTTTACATTTTATAATAATAATAATTAAAGTACTTAAGAAAAAAAAATCCACATTTCAGGTAGTTTAAAACTGCAGGTTGATCATGATGGTGGCACTTGGGGAGTTAAGTATTTTTTGAGTTGTTCTTTGTAAAAGGTTTGAGAACCACTGTATTGTAGATCATGTATTATGTAGCTGTATTATAGTACCATCATTTTAATGTTTTTTTCGGCATGTAGCATGTTTATGGTCAGAAAGCAATGAGAACTAAGGGAAACGGTTTGTTACATTCACACCGATTACGTTCCATTACAACTAACGCATACCACATAAACATTGATTTAAAAATGGTAACTCACGCGCCTGCGAACAATCAATAAATAACTCGACATGTTTACTTCGAAACTTTGTGCAACATACATATAGAAAAATACCTTTTGGTAGATGTTGCTACAAGCAGGCAGTTCCAGATGTTAAGGTGGCAAAATTCCAAAGGACGACGTCGCGTCGACTGTGTTGCGCCGTAATGTCTCGGTGACGTAGCACAGTGCTCGTTTTTTAGCGAGGGTGAGGTGGGCGGGGCTTAGGAGCTGCGAACGTACAGTATCACTGCTGCCTTCGTGTGCTGTCGAATTTTGTTGCACACAAGCCAATGTGAGCATAACTGTGGATTTTAGCGCAAAATTAAACAACTACGGGTAAAACCACGTCAACGTAAAAGTGAAATTGCATTACCGATTGTAGTGGAAGGGAAGAAATCTGTCTGACCAAGTAATAAGTAACAAATTAAAGAACACCCACAACAATATATAACAATATTACTTTTAATTAAGTATGTGACAGTCATTAGAGGAAAATCAGTGGCCCGCAGCTAGTCGGATGGTACTAGACCGGTTTTGAAGAGCTCATACTTAAAACTAAGAGTGCAATAAAACACGCATGTAACAATACGAAAGCATGGAATGATACAATGTACACAACAATAACAACTGTACACAGATGAACACGTATGAGTGGGTTGTCCGTGCACGCTTTGGTGTGGCCTCCTGAATGCTTCACAGTGGGTTGGTCAGTCAGTATATAGCACCGTTATTTTGGCAAAAGGGTCACCATGGTAACTCCCTTAACAACCTGAAGAAAATGTGCCGGGACAACTGAATATATGATATATTAAAAAACAACAACCCTTAAAGGCACTTATCCCACAAATGCATCAGCCCATGTGTTTTTTTTTTGGCCCCTCAAAAATAAAAAAAAATCTCATCTGAAACCAGTGGGCAAACCTCTCTCTACTGTACTCGTACAGATCTGCAAAATACCCCTACCGTAAAAGTCACAAGATTTCAAGTACCCGAATGCATCGTCAAATCATGTTTCACCACAAATCATTATGGTTGCCAATACAGTACACAAAACACACATAGCCACACAAGTATTGGATGTACAGACCTTTTTCATCACTTAACCTTCACAGTAATGTTTAAAATAAAATAAGCCAATAACAGATTCCTTATAATAAATTGTCTCCAAATGAAGAAACATACACGTAGTGCTTCGGGTGTTCCATTACAGTACCTGCAATTCATTCATATATGTAGGAATTAGTAAGCAAGTGTGATCAGGGGAGAAGGTAGCTTGGTTGAAATTTGGAGGGGGAAAATAAATGTTTTAAATCTTGTAGTGACAAACGGCTACCACAGGATGGCCCCGTTTCACTCGGTACATGGCTTCCCTATTTGTTTTAGCACAATAAATCCATTAGCCGTCTCTGGAAGATATACAGTGAACTCGGGCAAATCCACGAGTAAATGACGCCCACCCAAAGTAGTTTGACATGGATCTGCCCTGAGCACAATGCAATTTGCAAATGGCGAACTGCAAATGTATCACTGTAATTTAATTCCCTAACTTTAAATAGCACCGATAAGCCTTTCAAGCTCAGCGTCAGACATCTAACAAGGGGACGGGTGGCTGACGTCCAGTCTCCTCTGCGCGGAGCCACGCTTTCGGGCTGCGGGCCCCGCGCTGACACCCTCCACGGTGCCCGGAGTCTGGAAGAAAGCCTTGGAGGCGGGCGCTGAGATCTCCTTTGGCGTGTGCGGAGTCTGTGAATGGGCAATCGGATTAGTAAACCTTTGTAGATTTATTTGAAGAGTTACGTGCGTAGGTCTCCCTACCAGGGGTTGCGGCGTGGCTGTAGGATGTGGCGCCCCTGAGGCGCCTCGCCCGCCCTGCTCTGGCGTGGAAGGCGACGGAACTGGCGACACCTGGCCAACCTCCGGCGGCAGGCCGTAGGGCGCAGCCGCCACCATAAAGCGCGCGGGCAGGTTGAAGCCCACCTGGGCGTCAGCGCCCTGCAAGGGGTAGTGGGAGATGGCGGTGGATGGCACCAGTACGTAGGGCAGCGCCAGCGGGGCCACGGCGCCGGGGGGGAGATGGGCCGAGGGCTGGCCTGAGGGGAGCAGGAAGTTGAGGCTTTTCAGACCTGGAAAAGATGGGAAATAAATCTCACTCGCATCCATGTGGTATTGGATGATAATCACGTTGTGTGATATTGAGGAGGCTTTACCTGCATTGTTTGGCACATAGAGGTAGTGTGACGCCTGGGTGCCAGTGACGCTCTCATCAGATGCTTCTGACATGCTGCTTTGCGCTCTCTGAAGGATAAATGAATGTAAACTCAATTGACAATGGATGCCTCACATGTATATAATCTCAGTCTCTACCAGTTTTATGCCTCCAGGGCTGCAGAAGAAATACGACAAAAAGTCATGTTAATAGTCATATTGAACTCAAATGATATCATGCTGTTTCACAAAAAATTATAAAAACATATTTTGATAAGTTATTAAATGAATTGGATATGCAAAAATGTGTCAGAAGGTATAGATTCACATTTAGAAATGCTCATCGTCAATTGGCAAGCAGGCCAATACAATATATGCCTTCCTAATTGTGCTGAAAATGAAAAGAAAATGCATTTTAGTTTAACGCCTCACCTCTTCTCCTCGCTCAAAGCCAGATGGGCTTTTCTTGACCGCCGCCACCTCCTCCTCTTCCTCCGCGGATTCCCTCTGTCTCTTCCTCCCGTCCGTCGGTTCCTCCCTCGGCGATGCGGGGCCCTTTGCGGCCCCCTCGGCCTTGCTCATCACGTCAGGCTGGTCGTACAGCATGACCACGGAGGCCTGGGAAAGGCCGGGTAGGTAGGCCAGGCAGTGGCCGGACGAGGACAGCGTAAAGAGCCGCTCCGGGTGCAGGGCGGGGACCAGCAGGGTGGGCTGCGGGGAGGGCGGAACCGGGTTTCTGCAAAGAAAAGAGGAGCGTCAAATCATCAGCATGACTTCAAGTAGTTGGGATTTTATTTGAACATTTCTGGTGCTTTTGAAAGGCGGTTATAATTAAGAGTATCATTTTAAAATGAATGCAAAATCGTCAGTCGTTTTTCCCCCAGAGCTGTTTATTTGACTATATAAATATTCAAATACATGCCATTATTACATCAATGAAGGCTGCAGTTTATATTCATAAACATTTCTTTAAAAATGGAAGAAACACCATCATAACATCAATGAGAATCAAATCTTCAAATGCCCTGTTATAGAAATAAAATACTAAACTCATGTATTTGCTTGTCCTCCTAATTTGCTAATTAATGTCTAATGATGGCCGAAGAACTCACCCATTTTGGATTCCAAATTGCGGTCTACAGACTGCCTCCCCAGCTCCCGTCCTTCTGGAATAATCCAGTGGCTGAGGTGTAAATCCTGTCAAACAAAAGTGTGATGAACTCGCCCTTGTTGACAAAATACAGCGCTCAAGCAGCATCGCTCACCGTTGATGTCCCTGCGCGGGCTGCTCGGGGCCGAGCATATCTGCCGCTGGACGGCCACAGAGGTCGGTGTGAGGTTAAAAGAGGCGTGGCGTGCCAGTTTAGAGTTCCTGAGGTCCTGGGCTTCAGGCGGGGCGACGCCCACAACAGTATCTACTATAAAAGATAAACGTCTATAAGGTGTGTTGTAGCCGCTTGATGATCAACAAGTCAGAGATACGCACGCGATTTGTTAAAATCCACCGGCCCCAGCCATCGAAAAGCCGGCTTCCTGCCTCGCTCCTCTCGCACGTGCACTTTCTTTATGAGGCCCAGGCTGGTCAGCACGTTAGCGATGTCATACAGACGCCGTACCTTGGCTGAAAGGACCCACGCGTGTTTAGTTTTACGAAACGGGGAAACAAAACCACACGGCGGTGCCGATGCTCACTTTTGTACTTGCCGTGACTGGACGAGTCCTGACTCTCCTCGATGAGAACCTTCGCCGCTGCCTCCAGGGTGACGGTCTGCGTCTTGGACACCAGGAAGAGCATGACGAACTTTTGGCTCATGATACGCAGGGATTTGTCTTTCCTGTTTCCAGCCGCTGCGGACGAGGTACAAATACAATTGTAAAATAGGGAGAAAAGTCTGCCTGGGTCTATTTTGGTGCTCAGGTCAAAGCCATGTCCAATAAAAACGTGACTTTTGACGCTATCTAGTGGCATCCTTGAGTGAAGGAACTATGTTGAAGTGAGGGAAGTAGTTTCATTCAGTCAGGCCGTAGCCTTTTCCAACAGAAACAATTGCTTTGCCGTCATCTCATGGCAATTAAAAACATTTTTGGGTGGGTGTCACAGTCACTGATTTTCGGTCACTTCATTGACATGATTGCCTACATGAACGTGACGTCCTACAGCTATGCTAACAGTCGGAACGAGAACTAAAGGTTCTTGGAACTTTAGGCGGCTATTGTTGTTATAAATTGACTATGTCCCTCGGAGGAGCAGCAAATAGAGATGTAACATTGATGACAAACTTGCTGGAAAGTGTGACTTTTGCGGCATGTCGCCATGGAAACCAAGCAACTCCAGTGGGTTTTTAGCCTGGAGGGCACTCATTGAACTGTGATGTTAATTTGAATGAAGTATTGAGTCTCAATCGCCAGCATGAGCATAATCAAGGCAGTGAAGGAGAGCTAAATAACAAGCAGGTAATTTTTACCGTGGCCGTTGTCGTCGTCCCCGCCGTCGCCCTCCTGGCTCCGCCCGGCCTCCCTGGTGGCGAGCTCCATGTGCCGGTGGTAGCCCTGCTGGCGCCCCCGACGCTGCAGCTCCTGCAGCGTGGCCTCCAGGCGCAGGCGGCCGTGCCACGTGTAGCTGTTCTTAGCCATGCGGCCCACGATCATGAGGGACTCCAGCACGTTGACGATGTCGTAGATGCGCCGCCGCTCCACCCCTGGAGGACAGACGCGTGTTAAAATAAAATCTACACCAGTTTTTCCCCCAACCTTTTGTTGAGCCAAGACACATTTTAAATTTGAAAAATCGTACAATATGCACAAAAAACATGCCAAGTGTACATATAGTTGACTACAAGCTTGGTCACGGGTTGAATTACGGCAGTAAGTGAGGGTACCATTGTAATTACCGTTGGTTCTTACCTAAACTGGTCGCCACCTCATCCAGGGAAATGGAGATTGCTTTGTCAGGCGGTGGATAATCCGGGTAGAGAGCCAGGAACTTTTGGCACAGCAGACCCAAGCTCTTCTGCTTCCTGCTCGGCTTCTTCTCCGTGTCGTCGTCCTCTTCTACTGCTTCAAACTGGAAGAAAGCGCGTATTTTATTTCAGGCTTCAGTCTTAGTAGAACTGGTCATGGTTTTGATGACTCTCTCAGAAAGTCTCTCACCTGATCCTCAGCCGCCGCTCCATCGTCTATGCCGATAGCCACTCTTTCTGATTCATTCTCGATGGGCCTAAAGAGCACTTTCCTCATCTCGCGGATTCGGATGTCGGGACTGGCGGCGTTGATCAGCATCTTCAGGTTGGCCGTGGGTGACCAGGGCTCGGCCTCGGCGGCGTGTTTGATTGGGGTCACGTGGCCCGGGTCCGGGGTGCCGCCTTTCCGCTTCATCACGGGTATGCAGGGCTCTGGTGACTTTGTCGGAGTGGATTTCCTCCACACTGTGAATATATTTTCCTGAAACAGAAACAATTTTAAACCTGCTTGGTTTTCACTCCATTTCCTTATATGGAAGCAGTTTTTCAACACACACTTACCCACTTTTCCTCACTATCTGGCAGTCTTACCTTCAGTTCACTTTGCCTTGAATTTGCAAGATCCTTAAGTGCAAGACATCCAACTTCCATTTTTGCTTCAGGGGATACCTGTATTACAGAACAAACAAGAATATCAAAAGGTGGTAAATGCATTGGCAATCTCATGCGTGGAGATGTTCAAAATAAACCATGCTAGGGGGGGAAAAAAAACTCCAAGAGGGCAGCTAAATTTGGCGCAAAGCTAACTTGCTACTATAAGTGCATTTTGCAAATTCAAAACTTAAACGATCGCCAATGTAATTAAGTACTATCGGTTACTCCTTTACAGCATCTAAGGCCATTTGGCGTGTTAATCAGCACTTTGATCACATACTTCAGATGTAACATCTAAGGACACTCCTCGCTAGTCGCTCCAATAACTCATGGAACACACTGGTTCTCCCATAGCTTCACGTTTAATACCGATCTTAAAGTAAGGCGTAGGATATATTTTAATAGTCGATATGTTTGGATAATTACGCAACATTGGCGCCCAGTCCAAACTTAAATCAGGCGTTAAAAGCTTAAAACGTCCCCCACCTTGCCGCTGTTTGAGCCGTCAAAGCCAACACTCGGTCCTCTTCAAGAAAAACGTCGTCGCGTCCTTTCGTCAACCCGCCATTGCAGCTAATTTTCCCTCTTGAAACTCAACGGCCAGCCCCAGAAAGTGACTACCTGGAGGAATTTGCGCACTGTCCCGTGGATACTCCAGCATCACCCGCTCAAGCTTGCTTTCTGGCGCTCTTCGGCATCTGGCGTCGGTCGGCCAATCGGAATAGAGATTGTTGTGACGTTGTGCGAACACGAGCCAATTAAAGAGGCCCTACTTGCCTGCGCTCCACGGCTTCCACCAATGGGCGCGAACTGTCGACCACGCCTCTTGAGAGTTGTGTTGGCGGGGCAACAGGCGCGCTGACTCAAAGCTTGTCTAGTGACGAAGAGGTATCACAAGATCAAATAACATATACAGTCAACTTTAGTTATAGACCACGTAACCCCCCCACTACTCTTTATAACATTAGACTTTATTATTTGTGAGTTTGTCGATACAATGTGTAGTACTATTTTTTTAGTATTGTGATTGTTGCTATTCCTGACAAATCATGAATTGTTTTTTTCTAAACGCTCTACATCTACAATTTTAACTTGAAGCGTTTCGTTCTTTACTCCTGTTTGTGATTCTTTTTTTTATTTTATTACTGTATTTGGTGTATCTATTGTATTTTTGTTATGTAATACTTTATTGCCATTGCATTTTATTTAATTTGTTTCATTGTTCTTGTCATAAGTTTTTATTTTGTTTGCATTAAAAATACAATTTTTAATTTTTTTTAGTCTATTATAATTTATTAGTAGCAGAAGTTTTTATTTTTTGTAAAACATTTCTGGATGATTTGTTAGTATTTCATTAAGATTTTTTTTTTAATTGTGTGATTATTCGTTATATGCTGTGTCATGATTTTTGTTTTGTATTTGTTTTTTTTCTATACATTGGTGAAATGCTTCGTTGTACTTTTCTCCTCACAATTCAATTAGACAATTATTTCCAGATTATTTCTACGTATTTAGTAATATCACTACAAGAACTGACACTTAAGGTCATGAAGTTTGAATTTATATATTTGCTTCAGGAAGCAGCTCGTGTACCAATTACACCAGTCTTCAGTACAGTATTCCGATATTGCGCAGTACTTTACCCACTGTTTACTAGCCGAGCAAACCATCGTTACAAGAGGCGATCTTTGTTTGACCATCGACAAAATTGGGCTCGATTAGGTAGTGTTCCCGCAAACACCCCGCACCTCCAAACTTGCTATGACAGTATTATTACAGTAATATTTTTTTCCCTATAAGCACCGTGGACTGTTGTTTCTTCAATGCAATGAGCGTTTCTGCTGAAGGAGACAGATGGAAGGAGGAGGAGATGGGCTGCTGGGGGCGTGCAGTGGCGCCCAAAGTGCATGGGTCGCAGCGGCAAAAATGCGAAGAAAGAGGGGGTCCCGCCCTGTATGCAAACAGGACTTGCACTACAACCTCCAATACACACAATCTGCCGCCAATCAATCGCTTTAAAACGGGTTGCATGCAGAGGGAGGACGTGATTGCAAGCACGAAAGATCACCCCCCCCCCTTTTTAAGTTGGAGTGAACGTAGACAAGTTTGAGGATATTTGAACAAGTCTGCAGATGCTACTTTTATTCAACTTAAGTTGTGCAATGTGAAATTCTGCAATAATATTTTTGATAAAACATTTTGTGTAAAGTACCCAAAAGCTATATTTGAGTTAAAAGTACAAGTGTCTTAACTAAAGTATCTGGCATTTGTTGTGCTTATGAAGCTAAACATTTTATGAATACGTGAGTATTTGGAAATACAAATTTTTAAATTATTTTTTTTTTTCAAAGTGACTGTTTATAATTTTGAATTTATTTATTTGTTTCGATTGAGCGATATATTTAAAGATTTGCATATTGGCTAATGAGCGGACCAGGCATTAGTACATCAATGAGCAATTTATTTGGATTTGAATTTGTTTCGTGACAATGCTGGTTTGGGTAATGTATTGGACGAAAAGTGTACATTCTATACAGGAAATGCAGCGGAGTTAAAGTTGCCAAATAGAAACACGTGAAGTAGGCCTACAGATGACAATTCTATAAAACAACAGCTCTGAAGTATTTGTAGTACACCGTTACGTATATACGACTGCTATTTAAGCTATGTTTTTTTCCCCCCTGTCAGCTGTTCTGACACAATTGGAAACAATGTAGCATTTTAAGACCTTTGAAAATCAGATTGAAGGATTCTATGTTATTTTTATTTAGCAAGTAACCACCCTTATTGAAGCTTATTTCAAGAAATTTGAGCATGAAATCCAAATGTTTACTGACTTTCCAAACTGAACCAGCCACTAATTTACTTGCGTAAATATCACAAACAATGTTAGAGTGAATTACTTTCCAGTGTTGTTTGCCCAGTTAAACTAATCGGCTGAAAAAAGCCAAACCACGACAGTGAACACATGAATGAAGTGTGAATCTATTCACTTATGTTTCACTTAATCATTAAAGGCATTTGCATGTCAAAAGCCCACAGTGATGAGTGACTGTGAGTCTGGGAAAGATGGGACTTCCTTAATCAGCTGTGTGTGAATAATAAACTTTAGTCCTCAATTTGGAATTTTGACTCATAGAATAGAATAAGCCTTCATTAGTCCCCCCCATGTCTGACCATGTGCCACCTTTTATCCAACAACTTCTTTGCAACACTCGGAACTGAAGGCGGCTATTTTGTTTTATGTGACGAAGGTGGTGTAACGGGCCTGGGTTTCTAAGGGTCTCTTTCGGGGTGGGGTTATCATTGTCCCATGGAGTGTGT
The DNA here is from genome assembly GCF_054856515.1 of Filicampus tigris. Taxonomy (NCBI): domain Eukaryota; kingdom Metazoa; phylum Chordata; class Actinopteri; order Syngnathiformes; family Syngnathidae; genus Filicampus; species Filicampus tigris. The sequence continues at coordinate 2,913,134 of NC_141238.1, read as the reverse complement.
GTGATTGTGTGCTCACAGCAGCCAGCCGGGCAGGTTGCAACATGTCAGGGTTGTCAGGGAAGTCAACTGACGCCGCTTGGGCGCCAAACAGCCACAAATGACGCTTGTTCCCCACCATGCTATACAAACACTTTTTATGAATCTCTCAGCATCACTTGTGCAATTATGTTCAAGTCCCATAAAAGGAGTTTGGGCCTAATTTCGTTTTTAAAACGACACCCATGCTTCTTTGTCTTTTACTCCTTAAAAAAACGTCTACACACCCCTGTTCGTATGCCAGGTTTTTGTGATGTGATAAATGAACCCGAGAGAAAGGGGGAAAAAAAAAAAAAATCTATAACAACAAGATTTATAATTACGCTACACTTATTTATGTGAGTATCATGGCAGGACTGCACAGTGAATCCACTTGCTGTTCAAGTGAGTGGCTATGACAAGATTTGATTTCATTTTTCTGCATTTTGAAGCACATTTCTGGTTTAAACTAACGTTTTGCTCTTTTTGTTATGTGAAATGGAACGGATGCTGTTTGGTGCTGATTGACCACTAGGGAGCTGTCTTTACCCGCCACTGCTGCTTCACTTCAAACTCCACAGAGGCAACAACTCAGGTATTGGTTCAGAGTTCTCATCTATAGTGATTTTACACATACATCATAGCAATTTGTCATTCTGGATTAATCTTCAGTTTGGTTTAGTTTTTTAAGTAGTGCAAAGACAAGTGAGTGTGTCATTTAATTCAGAGTATAATGTCAGGAAAATGCCAGTCGGGGAAATGGTCTATTAAATCGATAATGGCACCCACTGTGTCAAGGGAACCTCATAGCATTGATTCTTGCAGCTTGCCTACTCCAATCTTTAGAGTGTGCGTGTAGTGAACAGCAGAGGAATACAGTACTTTTGTCCAAAGTTAGCAGTGTTGGCGAATTCTGCCACTAACATGTTGTAAGCACGTTCCAGTAAATTTACTTTAACTTCAGTACAAAAAAAACCTGACAACATGGCGACCAAGTTTAGCTCTTCAGCCCACCCAAATCCAATCTTCTACTCAATCTGCTGCTCAAAATCCACAGTTGCCCAGTGAGTGGGTCACTTCAAACTAATTCAACATTTGAAATAATTAGAATCCAAATTATGGTAATGATATACCAGTGTAATATTCTTCCATGACTCGCCTGCTTTTATAATGAGGACTATGAAGTCCATATATGGTTCCTCATACATTGAATGAAATCATGCAACGCTGGCAAGTTGATATCAAGGGACCCCACACAAAAAGTGAAAATTGGAGACTGTGTGGCAAATGTCCACGGTAGGCAGGGATAGGCTTCTGTTGCCGTGATCGATGGTCTCTGACACCAGAGGTTGCGTCAAGTCGTTTCTCTCGCCACCCGCCGATGAACAATCTGAAGGATATACAGCCAAATCTGCTGCTCTGCTAAGCCTCCAGCCATGTAGGCTCCTCCATCTGAGCATGTGGACTCCCCCCCCCCCGTATCCAGCAGCATCCTCATGGGGGGGGCATAGAAGTGGCGCACCTGCGACCCAAGATTGATGAGAAGGGTCGCGGGCGTGTGATTTAAATGCTTGGCAACAGAGTGTCACCTGTTATAAATGATTGCCAAATGTTCTAATCGGATCCCATGCTAAATCAACACAATATTTTACTAACACCAGACACCAGCTGAAGTGCGGTATTTGAAACCAGAAATCTATTTCATCTGAAATGTATTCTGCAGTGACCCAGAGTGATGGAGAACCGCACTGCATCATCCTGAAAGGTGTAATACTTTGCTGCGACCCTGCCGTTTAGTGGCGCAGCAAAAATATTAGAAACACGGCTCGGTAAGATGCAGTCTACCGGGGATGTAGAGAAAAATAAATCAGCGTGTGGTAGTGGGTAGTACGTGTGCCCCACAGGTGAGAGGTTCTGGGTTCAAGTCTGCTGTTTTTGGAATGGGGGAGGAAGACGGGGTAAATATTACTGTAAGCAACTGTAACATTAGACAGTTTGAACACTGCGCTTAAATGTAGGGGGAAAATGTAAAATAAATGTTTAAAACAAACAATTCTTAGCACTTACATGCAAATGTATTGAACTTAAAAGTTAAGTACACCTGAACTGTACTTTGTGGGCACTGATTCTTTCACATACCACTCGTGGATGTATTATTCCACTTAAGACTAAACGATAGTATAACCTGCACACCTAATATTTCAAATTCTCAATTCCATTTGCCTAATACAGGGCGTTGTAATTGACCTTGTGTTAAAATGAAAATGTCATTCTATATACAGTTAATGTAAAGGACTCTTTATCGTGAGACTTTTGAAGCATTTTTAATTGAACCAACCTTAAGTGAGGAGCATAGAGGATTGGTTGAATTTTTTTATTTTTTTTCAGGGATGGGGGGGTGACAAAGTTGTGTTCATTCCGTCCTTTTTTTTTTTTAAGAGGATGTGGTCTCCATGGGAACCACCTTGATCGACACAATGTTGGGAATGGAGTGTCCGACAGACAAGATTGGATTTTCCCCGTATCTACACCTGATCACACGCACACTAAATGAAACTACCAGAGTGAACCTTTGAACAGAAAAAGCAACATCACTTTATTCCCATTCCCATTGGAAACTTGGCACCTGCTTGTGTTCAATCACAGCTGGCTCTGCCTTTTAGCTAGCCAATCAAATGTGTCATGCAAAATAAGAGTTTTTCAGTTTTTGCGGCGCTACAAGAGGGGATGCAATATTAGTCTGTTGGCACAGATCTGGATAAAGGTGCAGATAAAGAATTTGCGGGAAACGAATGAATCTAAATAACATGCATGATAATGTGTATATTTTCCACATGCTGGAACATTAGCGTGAATAACGTCCATTCCACTGTGGATGCTGTAAAATGACCAAATGGATGGAAAAGGAGGGGACCTAGGACTGAACCGCCTTGGGTCCGTCTTGAGAGAGAAGGCTGAAATGTGTGTTGGTGCCTAACGTGGCACTAAACTGCGTTTAGACAAAAAATGTCAGTTGGTTGCCCACAGTTCTAACTTTTTCTTTTCACAAACTAAACAAAATCTTCATCCCAAATTTAGTGTACAAATGGCCGGTAATAGTCCTATTCAGCCATTTGAAATGTAATACACTGATGACCTTCTGTGTGTTATAGCAGAGCCGCGGCACCATCTGCACGCAATAAGCACTGAAGGCCAGGGCCCAGCTTTACATAAATGAATAAAACAGCATGCCACTTACAAGCTGTAATAGGGTTTTGTATTTGGTTGTGTACGTGTTATTGAGTAGGGCGAAATGGATGCACATCCAAAATTCTGCTTGTCAGCAACGATAACCATTTGGATTGATGGGAAGTAAGTATAAGCAAACTTGTGTTGCCTTTATTTACGTCTTAGCTCATGTTTAAAGGGCTGAGGCTCTTAAATTCCCACCACTTCATCCTTTCGCATCCTCCCACGCAGTCTCTCTTGGCACTTGTGCAACACATGGCGCATCAAGAAGACTTCAAGATGTAGATACTGACACATGCACCCATCTTGGAACCAGAGTTATTTTAATACTCCTGAACATGTCCTCAAGCTAAAGACCCTTTAAAAAAAAAAAAAAAAGTCTCCAAGAGCTTGTCTCTCTACCATGACCTTAAGCAATGCATCTTTAAAAAATATATTGATATTATTGGTAAACAGCTTTCATTTTGAAATGCAGATACCCCTTGCATTTTAAGATACAATACAATTGTATTTGTATCGCGCATTTCACAACAGCTACAGCTGTAACAAAGCACTTTACATACGGCAACAAAAGAGCCCTTTATCCTTGAACTTTCCACCTTGACAGCCCAGCAATGCTGATTGTTGAAGGTCTCGAGCGTCTTGGACACTTTGAAAGCTCGAGATAGTCCCCCCCGAGGGAGCGAGGACGACAAAGGTGCATAATGACATGTGAAGCGCCACGGGATGCGCTCGTAGTCCGTCACCAGCCATCTATGACCGATGACTGTATTCTCTCTGTGATATTCGAGGCCGTCCATCACGTTATGGAGCTTTCAGCTTTCCTAAGTACTTAACCACATGTGTAAGGTCGATTCTCTGTTTGGCTCTGACCTTGTTCCAGACTGTAGAATACACATGGGGTCAAAACAGGTTAGGGCTTATTGTGAGGAATGCAAAATGTGCTTTGTTTTGTTTTGTCTCTAAAGTAGAGATTTCTGTTGGAGTGGCCTATATACTGTATGGCAAGAGCGCTCCTGAGTACTAACTGGAACTGAGGAGTCAGCAAGGCACCGCAGCTCAAAATGAATCCATGAGGACACAAACTAGATAGGTCATCAGCTCATTTATGTAGTACATACACGTTTCATGCAGCCTAAACTTTGAATTAGGATACATCCTATGCATTTTTTCCCTAATGTACAAAAGGTCCTAAATGTCTGTAATCTAAGAGGCAATGTTATGATGCTTAAAGGGCAGGGCAGAGCATTGTTTCCACCAGATGTCACAGTTTGGCTCTTTTATTCTATTTTATATACAATACAGAGCAGTGCCTCAATTGATGAGCCTGATGTTAAGTGCCATACTCATGGCTCAATGTACAACTTATTTTAGGCGTAGAATAGTCTACACGGCCCCTCGTATGGTGGCTTATTTAGGCAAAATTGACCATCTTGTTGTGTTCATTCCAGCTCACAATACAGAGTAATAAAGAACATATGTAATAAAAGAGCCGAAGCAAGGCCAGTGGCAGCAAACAGTGCAGCTCGTATTTGGGATTCAATATGGAGCCCCTGTTGAGCAAATGAGTTGAGAAATGGAGCCGCGGGCTGATGATCCATTTCACTGCGACGGCAGCGGCGGCGGAGGGCAACGCGGGCCGAATGCGCCGAGCCGAGCCGAGCCTCCTGCAGGCTTCCGGCTCTCCTGCGTTACAGATTCATCACACGCAAAAGGCTAAAAGCGGCTGGCTGGCTGCCTTGCCGGGCTCCAAATTGCGTCCAATTGTTTTCTTCTGATATTGTTTGCGTTCTGCTTGTTTGCTGAAATCACATCACATCACATCAGGCTGCTGATGAGAGGGCCGAGCAGCGTCATTTTCCGCACAAAGTGAGGTGATGGAGGACACCAATCATATCTAAACATTATTCGAATACAGCTGAGGAGTCATATTTCCATATCATCTATATTCCTGTCCTACTATTCAGGAAAATGGACAGACAGCTGTGGGAGCTGCTTCGACAAAATCCTCTTGTCAATTTTCTTCAGCTCTTGCACTAAATGCCTTCAATCAGTGGGGACTTAGCTGACATAAGCCCCCTCTTAAGACCATCGCTATCACGTCGTAAATATAGAATCCATCAATACTAGTCCAAAACATTATATAACACCCTCTGGAGCGCTTCAGAATTCAATATGTATCTAATGTCAAAAACAAAACATTTTGAATAGTGATACTCACCGGAGATGCTAATCATTGTTCATTTGTGCGGATTGCCACAGATATCATTTGCAAGTTGAACTTGGTTATCACAAGTATTGCTCTAACCAACTAAAGAGGGGTTGTAAAAATGCTCAAGTCCAGGGCAGGCGCTCTGGCCTTATGAGGATTGCTGATTGCTTCAAGAAGCAGTCCCATTGTTAATCTGTCACCTCAACCAGTACCGGGGTTGTAAAACCTTTGAATTTTTCATTATAGTTTGTTATTTAGGTTTGACTTTTTTTTTTTAATTCAGTTTGTTTGAATTAGGTTTTAGAGTCGGTGTTATTTTTATTATTTTGTAATGCTTCATTTTAGTTGAGTTATTAGTTTTAGTGTAAGTTTTATTTATAGAGTTTCTCAAGTACAAGAGTTTTTTTTTTTCATTTATTTTTCCTCAAAGGTCTCGTAGTATTGTGTAATAAGGTAAAACAAACTACAAACAACTGACTTTGGTTCTTTGGTAACTACAGATGTACAGCAATACCAAAATACATTTAAAATGAGTCCAAATGTAAGCCAATTATGATTGCAAGAAGTGACTTTATCTGTGCTGCTATAGCTCGACAGTTAAAACAAAACAAAAACAGGGGAACTTATCAGCACAAAGGTCAATTAGCCAAGTTTCCTGTAACAAAAGGTAATGAAATCACTGGTTGATGAGTTGGCCTAATTACCCATATGGACGAAGAGCACCTATTCTCACCTGCGCTGAATCACACCCATTCGCTCAGTGTGTGGGGAAATAAAGTGATCTCCACTTTTTCTTTTTTTGTTTTTTTTTGTTAAATGGTTCACCAGAGTAGTCAGGGCAGCATTTGAGCAGGTGTGTGTGTGTGTGTGTTCAGGCGTAGATTGGGGGGGAAATCCAATCTTGTCGATAGACCCATTCTCAACGCTTTGTGTCCATCAAGGAGGTTCCCATGGAGACCACATCCTCTAAAATAAAACCAGTGAATACGCCATATTTTGGGTCATAAATGCATATGAAAACAAGACTTCTATTTGTGCCAACACAGATCCTAATGTCTCTGTCGCTATGGTTCACTCATGAGAGCAAAATCCTATCAATTTATAGTGCACTCATTGCAAATGTGTTTTTCTCTGACCATCTGGCTGTCCAAACTATCTTTTACCATGCCAAATTACATGAAAAAAAATTACATTCTCAAAATCAAATGGTAAAGACAAAGTAGTTCCAAGCCTCACTATAGAAACATTGTAATGTCACCACCTGACCAATGTATGTGAAAGTAATTGAATTATGAAGTATACTGGGTATAATAAACATTAATATATAAACATTAATATGATAAGTCTAGTCATTTGGTAAGACTTTCTTCAGGAGTTTCAGGTTTCCAACCAAAATGTTGCCAATACCCACTTTTGTATTCTAATATTCTCCGTTTTGACCAATGAATGCAGGCTTGCTGGGCGCTTTAGAGATATGAACATGCGTGTAGACGCGTACGATTAAGCATGTACTGCTGAGTTTGCGAGTAGTATTTATTGTTTTAACCTCTTCCAATGATCTCATTTTGTCAGGTCTCCTCCAGGGAGAGTTGATGTTCAACACTGCCTCCGCGTGGCCAAAAAGTGCAGCTGCGAGCGCTCAGACAGCCTCTGGATGTCTTGCAGCGAGGGAGGCAGCTTCCTCCCATCCCGGAGCTCCGTTTTGCGCCACAGCCACCGCGTAGTCCAGCCCTCCGGCTCTCCGGGATCACATTTTGGAAGACTTGAAGCTCGTTCTCCTGACGCAAAATCTGCTGTGGTGCGCTTGGATAAAAAACAAAAAAGCTGCAGGGGGAAAGACACCACTGCTGGACACCAAGTAAGACCATTTTGTTTTGTTATGTCGCATATTTTAGTAGGATTTTCCAGTTTATACTGTCCAAATGATGATAATGGGCATTCCTGCCCAATGCTGTGACTGTGCTTGCGCAAGGTGCATGCCGAGTGGGAAAGGGGGGCTCAACACCAAACTGCGCTTCAAATCCCCGATAATTAGTGACTTTTCCATTTAAAGAGATGCTAGTCATCAGAGTGATGCTGCAACTGGGTGATGCTGCATCCATCCAACTTTATGTATGCAGTACTCTAACATGCGGATGTTTTCATTTTAGGTTCCATTCATCTGTTTTAGTATCACTCTCAGCCTCCTCGCAACATTTTCAACAATAGAAGCCTGATGAGATTCATCGTATTGATTGTGTCTGAACGAGGCTGCAGAGAGTGATATGGGAAACCGATTTGGGGCACATTTTATAAGCATAACAATCTCGGCATTTCGGCATGCAGGATAGACGGTCCATATTGATATTTCAGATTGATAACTAAGCAGTCTGGGGATGCAATTTTAAATATCGTCCTTGAAGTCTAATAAGATGCAACAGGTAAGCGTGGGCAGCATTGTTGAGCTGCTGTTTTGTACTTTTGCCTCACAGTTCACAGGTTCAGGGTTTGGATTTTATTTGTGGTGTTTGAGTAAAAAAACAAAACCAAAAAAAAAGGCTGAATACTATCCAGTGAAATCCCAACCAAACCAATTAACATTATCATTTGTGATTGTAGCAGGACCAAATGTGGAAAAGTTCAAGGGCTATGAACACTTTAACAAGCCACGCTATATAAACAATTGGAGGATGCCCAGATGGATAGATAGATTGCGGACGTGTATTCCAGAAAGCTCTTAATTGCATGACCAGGCGCGCCGATTTATTTTCTTATCTATATCTATATCTTTTGATCATGTACCCAGTTCTACTCTCATATGCAGTTGATACAATACACATCGAATAAGCAGAAGAAACTAAATCGGGGCAGTCAGCGATGCTGTGGGAAGCATTTTGCCGCCGTGATTGGACTCCTGTCAAAGGGACCCAGAGGGACAAGTTCCTTCGTCCCCCGGGCTCCAGCCAGCCTTCGATGCTAGCCCCCATCATCACTTTGGACCCCGCCCGTCCTCTTGGTCCATGCTCATCCCTGCGTTCCCTTGGGAGAACCACTTCCCGCGGCCCCTCTGCTTCTAGTTGCGTTTGACTGCGATCAATGGCGGTTGAAGACGGTTCATTCATGCGAGCGTCCGATTGAATTAGCGCCGCAGATGAGGCTTTAAACCGTCTTGGGGGAGAGCGACGGCGCCATCGATTTGACAACGGAGCAATTTTGAAAAGTGACTTAACGTCGCTGACTCTAAGTAGCGCCTCAAGGAATTCCATCTCCAAATGAATATGTGAACATTGCTTTGTTGTCTGCATGCATTATTCTGACTTGAATAGTAGCTAACCCAGAAATCTACTTGTGGATGCCATTCAAAGGAATCGAAACTCACCCCACTGTAGTGAAAGCATGGGAGCGATGTAGTAACTCAGCCAGCCAACCAACAGGGAGAATCTGCAATCATGAGCGGGGAATTATTCCTTGCCACGGCTGCGTGACACTGATGCCGTGTGAAGTTGCTTTTAGAGGAATGAACTTGTCATGACGGGTAGTTTGCCGGCTCCTTAAACAGCCCGATGGTGTGAGTGAGTGAGTGAGTGAGTGGCAGTGGGCAAAAATGAAAACTGGGACGTTCCGAATTTGTTGAGATTGTCTTTCATTCTTCCACAGTGGACGGCAACATTTCAGTTTTATTTTCATATCGCAACTACTGTAGTCTTGAACTACTCCTTTGACGACCCGTTGTTTGAACTCACCCATTTTCATGCTAGCAAAAGTACAGTAAAATGATGGTTGAAAATCCACGATATGCCTAAACCCGCTATTGGCACAAATAATGGCAGAATATGTCCGACGGGCAGCCGCAAGCCAAGAGTGCCACTGGGGGCGTGTCAGTGTAGTAGTTATGCATGTATCTTTCTGAATTCAATACATTTTGTGTGATTTATTATTATTGTTATTTTTGAATCTAGAAAGGCCCATCCTACATTTTCACGTTTGTTGCGCTTGGTTAGCTCCTCAAGCGGATCTCCATCTTCTTGTAAGGGTTTTGGTCCCATGACTGCTGTTTTAACTGAAATCAGCAAGGCTTTGATGAACAATCTCGCCACATCAGCCCGCATGCTGAACAACGCCACTGCCGCGACCGGATGCTCGGCAGCGCCGCTGTAATCCCTTCAATTGATGCAAAACGCCTGCTCCGATGGGACTCGAGTCGAGTGAAAGCTTGAAGCAGGAAAAAGGAAAAAAAAAATACAACGCATCCATGAGGGATAATTGCAAATCTTTCCGTAATGTGCCACAAGACTGAAGGGCCATCACTTTGAGCGCGGCGGGATGGTGCGTAAGAAAAGTAGCGATATCCTCCGGCTCATCCATCACCTCTCTCATCTTTGACACCCGAGTGTTTTAAAGACGGTGGTGCATTTTCCTGCTAGCCTTTAAGAAGCCAGTCACAGCGAATAAATGCCACGCTAGCGAGAAGGAGTCACACGAGGAGTCTCCATGTATACTTCAAAGGCATGATTTGCAAATTCAATAAAGATGGAATGGGAACCTCCTTCTTCCCCTTGCATGCAAAACAACCCTCCCATTGTGACTCTCTCGTTTTAATTAAGAACCGGCCTCACCATTTGGCGTTTTTGCCGAGACTCGCCCCCCTGGGCTTGGTGGAGCAAATTCCGCCACGCCGCATCACAAGCCGTCACATGCTCGGCGAGAACATCAAGTCCTGATTTAGTTTCCCGTTGGTTGACAATTGGGCTCTCAAGGGCTGGGGAGAGTTCACTGGTCTTATGGCAACTTTCAGATTGACCGCAAATGCCAAAACACTCCAGTGAATGATCAAACTGTCATCTGGCACGATAGAAATACACAGGAGGACTCAAAATCATCCACAAATTTGGGAAAGTTAGAGCAATGCGAACCTCCGCCAATTCGGTTCGGCACCGGCCTCACATGGCCTATTGTGAATCTGTTGGAAAGAGACAATGGACTGGTTATGATGCATTTGCACGGGGAACATTTTGTAGCCTCAAACCAGAAAAGTTGATGACGCCAAGAGAAGACACGGCTCTTTTCCCCGCTTTCATCAACATACGTAAGCACAGCATCGAGCGTGCTATCAAAGGGGCGCCGGCTTATTGCGAAGGGGCTTCGCTGTGGGCGAAAGGGCTCGCATAAATCGCCAGGTTCTGAGGGTTACCAGAGTTCATTTCACTTCAGGGAGGCCGCATGCAGATTTCCACTCGTTGAGTAGAAGATTCCTTTTTATTTTTGGGAGCATAATGGCGTTGTATGGTTAATGTTACAGCCTTATTCCAGAATTAAATGAATGAATAACCCGCCCCCCCCCAAATTCTGAACAACATGCCACAAAAAACCCCAAACCATTTGAATGACTGCTTGACTAAAGGCACCGCTAGACTTTAGCTGGTGACTTAATGTGCTTTTATCATCCCCCCCCCCCCCCCCCCCCCCCATATTCATGCTTATGTAAGGGTTGATCCATGTTACATTCTGACGAAAAGGGCTTTACAAAAGCTATTGGCTGACAATCAAGGCATCTCTTCAGTGGCTGCGTCGCGTCAGTCGCCCCACGAGAGTGCTGACTAACTGCCTGAGTCAGCGCCGCGACCGTCAATACTTATGAGCCGGCAAAACAAACATGCGCCGCGGAGCCATTAATCCTTTTTCTGCACGCCACAATAGCGCCAAAGCTTTAAAATACACAAATGTATCTGGATCCCTACGCAGTGCAGCAAAATGGAGGGAGCAAATTTCAGCTATTTTGATTCTAGCATGCCACTGACATTTTGTTAAGACACTTGGGAACTCTTTTAAATGAGTTTAAAAAAAAAAAAGCACATTATTTCCTTTCAATAAAGTGATAGAATAAAAGCATTAGCTTGATGACTCATGCTTTAATATTAGATACGATCTACAGGATTACAGTAAGAGTACAAAAGAGTATTTTTTAACTGGAGATGCCATAACAACGTTGACCTGATAAAGCTCTCATTGCGCCACAACTTGGCCGATATATTTGGGACCTGTTTTATAGGCGAAAATAAAACAAAATGTCCTTGGGATAATGGTGTAAAACGTTTCTTCTGGGTTGTATAGTAGTGAGGGCATTTTGATGCTTGTTGTGTCATTTGTCCAACAGCGCCTTTGTGTTGTACGCAGTCAACCAAATGTGATCCCTCGCAGCTAAGGCCGCCGGCGTTTTGTCCTCCCGCGGTGAAATGAAGCATGGCGTTTGTGAGTGAGTGGGATATCAGGCGCCCAAGCTAGGATGGGATATAGTTATTGATTATTACCGTAAGCTCTGCTATTATTAATAATGCCTCAGTGTGATATTATCTGGTGGCGGGAGCAAAAACTCAAGTTTTTATATCCGAAAGGAAATTGTTGTCCCTTTTGTCCCCCACTCCAGGGCGAGTCTGCGTTTTTGGATTCAATCTTTACACAAAGTATGAGAAACAGTCGCAGGCTGCCAGATAATTGTATTCTTTCGGGTGCCAGCGTGTTACGTTGAGAAGCTCGTGGTGCAATTGGCGGATGCCTGATTTGCTAGCGATTTGCTTATTTTACCTGTAATTTCATATTGGTGCCGGATTGTTTTGTTGAACAACTTTTATGGCACATTGACAGTATCATCAGCAATTGGAGGGTGCCTGGTTGGATACACCGGCCATGTCTATGACATTGCACATCACATAGTTAAAGTGAAATCTGATTATCTTGTGAAACAACTTTGATGGAATTCATACACAGCAATTATTTACCCACACGCATGTTGTATGTATGATAAATTACATATTGGTGCCGGATTGTTTTGTTGAATGGCTTGTATGGAAAAACAATTGGAGGATGCCTAGTGCAATCACGCATTTTTCTAGTTGGCCTGGGTTATGTGTATCGATCGCAAAATCCAAGATTGGCTGCAAATGTAGCACATGACCTTCACCGCCACCTGCTCTCCTGGATTTCATCCCTATGTTCCTTGTACACCATGCGCTACTGCGTTTAGCCCATGCAGGTGGGACGTTTTATTCATTGGTATCGATGTCTCTGATCCCAACGGGGGGGCGTTGAAAAAGGCAGGAGGAAGGCATGATCAGCGGGTCAAGCCGCTGAGCCCAAACATGCCGTTTTTTGATCGGCGGGCCCAAAAGGCCTTGTCAAGGGCATGGCTCGTTCTCTGAGCTTTTATTGAAGGCGGCAGAGCAACAACAGGGTGTTTGTGCTCCTTTGATGCATAATGTATTAAAGGTTAGTTGCCGCCTCCTTGTCCACCTTTCATGTACAGTTCAATTTTTCATTGATGGCATTTAACCGGGGTACATGAGCTAGGCCCAAGGGCTTAATGAGGACTTCTCATTATTTGTGACCTTTACACGTAACGTACGTATATCTCCACGCTTACAATATACAGCACCTGTCTAAGTTCTCGTTCCGATGCAAGAGTCGTGTTTCCGATTGCTCTGTTGACTGTTACCATTTAATATTATTGAAAAAAAGTCTTTCTTAAGATAAGGGCCTCCCAAAACAATAAGCACCTTAGATCTAAAAGACACTCAGGTTTGGGAAATTTGAGGAAATGCATTTTATGTATTATATTTTGAACCATTGAATGAAGATTATTATACAAATGGGTTTTTACATATAAATGCCTTCAATCATAAAAGAAGCCTGGTGCTGTCTGCAGTGGGCCAACCCCTGGCCGCCATGATTGAAAAGTCTTACATTATACATTAGAAGGAATGAATTTGAACGACAGATGTCCCACCAACCGAGCCGTCTCGTGTGGCGCTTGTTGAAATCATGGAGAGTGTCAACAAAACATTGTCTCTTTTTTTTTTTTTTTTTTTTTTAATCAACTGCTTGCTGTGTTGTTGGTTAATTTGAATTTTTTTGGTTTGAGAAAAACGTTGTTGTAAACAGACACAACATATACGCATCTGCTCCCATCACGTACGACGTCCCTGCTGCGACGCAAGCTTGAAGACTTGGCATGTGATGTTTACCGCATGTTTTTTGCCACTTAAACGCGTGACCCTTGAGTATTGACCGGTTCAATATATATTTGCACTCTCACCCCCTGTTAAGCGCCCCACTGCTTTAGGAAATGCTTGTAAAGCTTCCTGAGCTAATGTGTAGCGATTTTCCAATGAAAAAGAAACCGAGTAATGGTGACATCATTACCTGTCAAAGCCAAATGACGCCGTAGCTCACTTAGTGGCTTTCACAGCTCGGTGTGCATCGATTTTATAAAAAAAAAATAAAAATAAATAAATAAACCTCCGTAATCCAATTTTACTCAGTTACGTGAAATTTGGTGGGCATGTCTCTGATTAGTAGAACCATCAAAGAGTCTCCAAAAGTCACGTCCTAAAAGACACTCAAAGCCAACCATTTTGGTTTGAAGCTTATTTCCAGAGATCTTTGGTCTTGCTCAGAAGGTCGTCCTGAAATTTTGACACGGCGGCCCTGTCTAAAGGCAAGGCAAGGCAAGCAGTCTTATTTATATAGCACATTTCATACACAAGGCAACTCAATGTGCTAAAGCCAATGAGAAGCACGGAATTGAATTGGCAAGACAATTAAGGGCGGAGCCAAGGTTGGCAGTGGCAGCGCATGGAGCCCTCAAGCTAAATGAAGTGAACCCCCCGCCCCACCCAGAAAACTGCATGGCTTGTATTTTCCCTCGGGGAGGCACCGGTTCATCGCCGATTTGCCAAATAACACTAGGCAAGTATTGCGTAGATCCGTGTATGTGGCGCATGCAGCTTACACATCTCCAAACACGAAAACCTCCCATTGCTTCCGCATCAAAGCTAGACTCTTTGTGTGAGTTGCTTATCAGAATCTGACACTGTTAACTAATGCTAACAGAGTCTGACAGCCAAACTATGGCCATTGTTTGAACGAGGCTTTGGAGCTTCACCTAGGCTGGTTCAAAGTTGTGGGCGGAGAAACTGTGCTTAGGGGCAGTTATTGTGTAAATTAGCCCCGTTGCTGCTTGACAGTGGGACAGAAATTCAGAAGATTTTTAATTTCACATTTGATGGCTAGCTTTCGAGGGACTCCAGAGAATTATTACATATCATTATATATATTATATTTCACAATGTCGAGACTCTTTGTGTTGTGCAACCGTTGTGCTTCTTTGGGATCAATGGATGACTCCGATGCTTTTAGCCACGCGGCAGACGCACAAGGTGACATAACAGCCGCAGAGCTCGTTACGCCGCCATGTCGCCAGACGTCTCGCGGGATGTCAACTAAAGCCAATCACTTGGCAGTGGTGCTGCGGGCCCGTAAAATTCTGCAGCCCGAGATAATACCCTGTAATTGCATCGAGGAGCTCTGACAAAAAGCAGGATTGATTGTTTCTATGGTCCATTTTGCATAAACCATTGAGGATTTGTTTCATTTGACTGGATACGTCCCTGTAGTCGTGTTTTCCCCCCATACAAAGTCACTACTAACGTCGGAGCAACAGTTAGCATATTAAAGCAAACGTGCCTTGCTCAGATGCCACCGGTCGCCAGCTTGGCAAGCCATCTCCATTCAGTTCCATTCCCACTCATTCCATTCTCTCCCAAGGACATTTCCCCGTCCTTTGCGGCCCTTCACTTAACATATGACTAATGTCTTACACCGCAGGAGAGTGTTTGATGGATTCCTCAACGTGCCGGCGCTGAGATTGGAGGCTTTTGTGTCATCCGCAGACTGCGCCGCAGGAGCCGAGACACCGAAAATCAAATCTACAGCCCGCCTCGCGTGTATCTGATTCCAGTGCACATTTTTAGACTGCTGACATCTCTCTTATATAGCTCAAATCCCTCGAAGAGCATAGATGCTCAGATTTCCACCTAAAAGTGCCCGTAGTAACCCAATCGGCCTTTTACTTGCACCAGAAGTAAACAATACATCATAATATGACCTTAGAATAACTTATGGCTTCAAAATCATTTCATGGCACACACATTTAATGGCTTGTGGTGTGGATAAGAGAGACCCTTAATAGTTTGATTTAGGAGTCTTTATACAGCTGTGGAAAAAAAGACCTTAAAAAAAACACTGAAACTTTTTGGGTACAGAAATAGAAGCCCAAACAAAACAAAAAAATGCAGGCTGACTGATAGTGCCTAGAACTTCAGATTGGTTTCTTTTTTTTTTTTTCTTCTTTTTATTTCCCCCTGGAATGCACCCATAATGTTCCTTGCTGACCACAGAGTCACAAGTGTCACGCGCTCGAACTGCCACTTCCTGCCACTGGTGGCATTGTAACCTCCATGCCAAGAGGCCTGAAGGCTGCCCGCTGCTCCCAACGCCCAGTCTGCCATGTGCCCATTTGTGAGCCCATTTGGCCCATCTGTGAGAGGGACTCTTGGCGTGATCAAAACCAGAGACTGCTGCATACAGTAGGTGACAGCACGACCAGGTGTTGCCTCCCTGTGCACATGCAGGTGGAAAAGGGCAACTCTCTGACGTGTGTTCGTATATGCCCACGGCTGTGTCTTTGAACAAGGGCACATCCCCTGCCAAAGAAGGGGAATCATTCGCCTAGCACATGCTGGGTACAGACTGAAATGAAAAAAGACAGAGGGATGAACAAGAGCTGGCGAGGAAAAAAGCTTGCAGTCATTGTCATCCTGTTTCTGGGAATGGATCTACAGGGGGATGTCCTTAAGATGACACACATTTAATGCATTGGTTATTAGCGCTCATGACCAGTGGAGACTTTCCTCCCTCCGCCCTCCAGTTCACTCTGAGACCTTGGGGAAAAAAAAAAAAATGTACTCATGGTCTGCAATGCAAAAGGAGCCCAGATATTCAGCCAAATAATCCAACTTGTGCTCGTAATGCGAGTGTCAATATGAAAATGATGATGCGTAAGGAGTGATCAAGCAGCCTTCCAGTTGTTTTGGGCAGAAAATCGAAAAGATCAACCAAAAGTTGTGCAGCCTTTAGGTGCTAAGAGGTTTCAAAAAACTGCTTGAACGGACAGTGCGGGTGGTGGTATGCATGGTGAGCAGAAAGCCAAGATAGTGTTTTATAGGTAAACATGGAAAAGGGAATAAGGCTTAATTTCATGTTATGCACCAGAGGTTCGTGTGTAGTATTAACTATAGGCAGGTATAGAAGAAATTCCCATTTAATTCTGACTTTTGACCGTTCTGTTTGTGAGGGGCGCTTGGTAGCGGGGTGCACCATCTCTATCGGGTTGTTGAAGGCGGGGAGGGGCACGGCTTCAAAAAGCCGTTTTTAAGGTGCACAAACATCAAGCGTATCGGGAAATCCTTTTTGTTTTTTGTACTGAAGAAAGGGGATTTTGGGGTGAATACATTTGACGGACCACTAGGAGCCTTTTGATGTCCTTCCCATATTGGAGAACACATGATATGGACCAAAGTCCAAGGTGATTCAAGCTCCTTGTGATGTATTGTTTTTAAGTTCTGAGGTGGTAAAAGACCTCATTACCTTGGTTTTGCCCTTATCATCCACACGACCAATCGGAAAAGCTTTCGGTTTCTCGAATAAATGTCAGGGCAGAAAATTAGACTTTGGACTCTGGTCTGTCTGATAGGGAAAAGGTCAAAGGAGACAATTGAGTCTGAATTTCTGCTGAATAATGAGACAAAGTTAGGAGGCTTTAGTAAGTTCTTGAGTGGCAACGTGAAAAGTTATCAAGGAGGCACAAAGTCTTTGCTCGTCTCCTCCTCCAGCGTCAGCTCAGCGGCCGTGACACGCAGAGCTCATCGAGCGTTGCCGATGATTTACGCCACGTCGCCGTTCTTTTGACGGATAGCCACATTACTGCCAGACGTGTCACACGAGACAAATGACGACGGTAAATGGATGAGGCTTTGGCTGTTGTCACGTGTGCAAAAGCGGGAGATTGTCTCTCAGGGATGTGATTCCATGGTTGGGAGTTGTATTCGTAAGCCACCGTGTCACAGCAGCTGTAGAGGAGAGAAGAAAAAAAAAAAAGACGGGCTAAATTGCATTTCCTCCACACTGTACACTTTTTAATACCAGAAATTAGATTTAAACACAGCGGGGGTGGAATTGTATTTGCAGGCAGGCAGGCAGGCAGGCAGGCAGGCAGGCAGGCACAATTTGTTGATGATGCAGTCAGTGGAGCGTTGAAACCTGCTTAGATGGTCGCTTCAACCCTCTCCTTGTCACCAAGCGTTTACATCATCAGGACGTCCTCTGCCAAGGACACTTGCACGCCGATGATGTGTGTGCGCTCATCAAGAGAAGCCGCGTTTGATCACTTCATTTGAGGAGATGAAACCTCAAATGGCAGCACAGTGGACAAGCGTCAGTACGCCTGCTTCCGATTTCTGAGCTTTGGGCTTTCAGTCTGTGCTTCAGCCTTGCTACCTGGAGTCTGCATGCCAGGCACTTGTGTCTTTTTCTTCCCCCATCCATCCATCCATCCATGATGTATACTGCTGATCCTGTTCAGGGTCGCTGGCTGCGTGCCAACATCCTGTATAATGGGGACTGCTATAGAGGGGCTCATAGAAATGAGCCTAGATGTTAGGGTAACCATAAACCTTCAATTAGCTGCTACTTTAACGCAAATGGAGCAGCAATACATACACACAAAGCATCCAGGAACACTCACAGGCATACTGTAGATAGGCATCATAAGCAGGTGCCTGAACCACTTCATCTGGCTCCTTTCAACAAGGAGGAGCAGCGACTTCACTCTGAGGGAATGCATTTCGACTCTTCAACTGGTCGTTGCTGGAAGATTGCGCCTTAATGAAGCCAATAGAACCTGCCCAAGTCCAGGCATAATACAGAGGCCACCAAACAATATGAACCTGGAAATTCGACAAAGGGACCCTGGCCGAATCCATTGTGGGCAAGCGCTGTATAAATTCAAGTGAATCGAATTAAGTGGATTCGATTCGATTCAAGTGGAAACCCCTTTTTTCACGAGTGGCGCTATAATGAACAACATGGCTCTCATCCAACCTTTCATCAACAGTGATTGAAAAGCCAGCAGTTGACGGTGCACTTGCTGATCCAACCTCATTACTCATGTTCAACATACCCGCGGCTTCTCGCTCGATGCGCCGGGCATCACAGGCGGCGTTGAACTCTGACCCCCTGAAAACACCCACACATGACTCGGGTTGCTCATCGACAGCACGCCCGCCCGCGAGGTCACCGCTCGCAAGGTCGGAGGTCATTAATCAGATACGTGCAGGAGACTGGCGGGATCATCAGCGGGGACCTCCTGCTGGGAGCAATGCTGGTTTTCCAATTGACCGTGCGCCTCGCGTGTGTTTGTGGACGCATTTGTGGAGCGTCCGAGTAGAGCGAGGGAGCAAAGTCAGATGGCAGCTGCAGGAGGGATTTCCAGCAAAAAACACACAAAGCAGCACGTCCGTCCCTGAGTGGAGACTTTGTCAGCGCTTTTCAGAGTCTCTTCAGCTGTTCTCTTTAATGCTTAGTGAAGGGTTGTGGGTGACATTGGCACAAACGACCCCTGTTACAGAGGTCTCAAATGGTGTCACAAAAAGGTCAAGGGTGATTGTGTATCCATACGGTTCGCAAATTGAAGTTACAGATCATCAAGCGGTCCAGTCCATGAATGTTAGCCATTGTTTGGACTAACCTGTGGGCTCCAACACTCTGCTCATTTTTCTGGTCGTGAAAAAGTTGACAGTCCTCAAACCACAATCCTTTGTTTGTGTCTGGATTAAATGCTATGCGAATAAAGCAGCAAAAAGCCTTTGCTGGCTTGGCTCACGTGTGCCACGAGAACGACGGGATGGGCTCTTGCCAAGCAGCATCAATAGCGCGCTGGTTTGCTCATAGATTGGTCTCATTGCACTGCAACTCTCTGGAAAACGTGGGGACAGCGGCTTTGACCCTACACAACCCTCCAGTTGTTGATTTTTGTCAGTAGGGCGTCAAAATATGTTGGAATTGTAGCTTCAGACAATATTTTCCAAACCTTGTCGTTGCCGCGGTGACTGCGGATCACCAACTTTAGTGCTGTACAGTGGAACCGTGAAAGCAGTGGTTCTCAAAGGGTGGAATGTGTACCCCTCGTCAAGTGGAATGTAGGCTCCCTCTAGTGGTATGTGAAGAATTATCGATTTTACTCATTCAAATATGATTCAAACTGTGCATTGTGTGGCAGTGGTCTTGCTCCTTTAGAGCATTTTTGTTTTCATTTCGATTTTGGCAAACAAGCTGAAATTCTCCAGTAGTTGATCGCTTTTTGCAGTTCATGCTGACCCTAACAAGTGGGTTGCCAATGTGGGTTTTATGCTCAAAGTTTTGTGTGGCTAAAGGACATTTGGGATAGTTGGCCAAAAGAAAAAAAAAGTTGATTGCCAATGCATGAGCAAGCATGACCTTTATGCATTAAAGGATGACAGTTTAACCTGTTGAATTGCTCTTCCCCGTTCAGACGCATGGCATATTTGAATCCATGTTTTCAAAGGTTCGTGTTGTCTTTTGGCACATTTCCTCTCCTATAACTTTCCAGAATATAAATGTCAAGATTCTATTCTTGTACCTTTTTCTGTTAGTTTTGCACTGCTGCAGATTGTTTGAAAAAAAAAAAAAAGGGTGCTAATTGGATTGTCATTTGATCACACAGCGGGAACGGCAGTACATTTCGGCAAGAAAAGCTTTCTTTTCTCCTCCTCATTCCCTCTTCTTAGCCTGGCGAGATTTTACCCGCTGTGCAGACTGTAGCTTAAACTCTAATCTGGGAAAAAAAGAGCAGATATCTTCGACTTTGTGGTTGTTCGCCGCAACATCAGACCACTTTAAGCCATGGAGAAGACGCCGCCGTTGCATCCTGGGCCGTATGTCATCTTTTACTGCCGCCTGGAGGGCAGCGCCATCCCTGCCTCCACCCCTTTTCCGTCTCTCTTGTCAGTCGGGTCAGCAGAGGGCAAAAAACACAGAGGGGGTGGTAGCTAGCAACATTAATGCCCCCCGGGATGCAGCTTGAGCTGCTGTAAAAGGCTCTGTTCAAAGGCAGGGAAAGAGTTTGCGTTTGCAAAGATGATCTACAGTCAGTGTAAAATGTGATCAATTGTCAACATGTCTGTAATTGGAGAAACAACACGATAATGCAATTTTCATGTGAATGAACTAAAACATTAAACTGCTGGAGAATTTGAGACTCGGAATGGCGATTGCTGTTGCGAGGGTGAGGAAAATGAGGAAAATAGTTCACAGCAAGTTCTGAATGAGCTGAACAGTTTGAGTTTGGTATGGGAAAGACATTTTTTTTTTTTTTTTTTTTTAGGATATCCGCTTCCAATCGGGGGCTCATTTCACTTCAACTCCATAGTGGGGGTTTATGTGGAACTCAACTGGATCACACTGAATGGTGTTTCTGATATTTTGGTTCCATGGCACAAGCAAATCTAATGAGCGTTATTATCCATGACTGTTTCTGTGTTGGATCTCTAGATGTAAGAATTGGTCGAGTGACAATATGTGGAATTAGTCTCAAGTCTTAGTGTGTTGTGGGCACCCCAACTCTGAGCATCATCAGGAAAGGATGGATTTTGTGACGCCGGTCAGCGAGTCATAAAGCAGCCGGCTTCGTGGTCGGGGCTGGGCAAAGGTTCTTGAGAAATGAGCGATTACAAGGTGTGGCATGCGGGGGTGACGTGTGTAATATCTGCTTCCCCACAGGGGCTGTTATCGGATTCTCCTCATATCCTGGGAGATTAAGTTTAGAGCGCACGGCTGAAAACACAACCGCTTCAGGCGAAAATAATCTCGCTCGCCTAACTGGAAAGTGTTGATATCAAACATTGTCAGTGTCGAACCCCCAACATTAATAACAACACTTCTGAATGGATTTTTGTCTTAATTTCTTTTTAACGGTCATAATGCATGATGTCATCTACCTCAATGGCTTTTTTATTTTATTTTATTTTTTGCTGATGTATCCTCCTACAGCCACTGATCAAAGAGCACGGTAGAGTGTTCACAATTTGTATTGATTTATGATCCCTGAACTGAACATTTTCCGTCTTGAAACACATTCTTATTCTTTGGCTTTTTAACTCTTTTTTTTTTTTTTTTATTTTATTTTTTTTTTTTTAGCGCGTGCTTTGTTTTTGCACGACCCTGATTGTGCGGCACTTTGATCGTCCGTCATTTGAAATAGCGCGCTAGCAAAGATCTCAACTACATTGCATCCTTTGCTGTCCTTACCAAGATAGACCTTCAGACCGACATGGCACATTTTCAGTCCTCGGGAACTAAAATAAAAATGTAAACCATGAAAGATCAAAGTAGCAGTGATGCGGTCGATCCCCTGGCCGACCGCGAGTGCAATCCGAGAGACTTTGGGACATGCCAAGATGTTGGAAATGTCAACCAGTCCGGGATGTTGGAAGGGAAAAGTGACCAATTAGAAGACATCATTCCTGAGCCAGACAGTAAATCATCCCGAGGACATGGGAGGATGGAGAGACTTTGATGGGCAGGCGATGATAACTTGTTTGATATTAGTGAGCCAAGTCCAGATTTGAGTGGAGATGGACGATTATGCTGTAGAATCATTGGATGGGCGGCCAAAAACTTGGTGGTTGGAGGGATGCAAATGGAAATGGAGTGTGGTCACTTTGCAAAATCAGTGTAGTAGTATCAGTGATGTTTTCATGAAAGTTAGCAACTGTCTTATTGTGAATTTATCCAGCACATGAACTGATGTTAAATTGAGCTTCTGTTATCTAAAATATTTGTCATTTTTTGCATGAGTATTTTTATTCTTTGGCCACCATCTGTATCCAAATATCCACTTTGCAACAAAAACTAATGTTACTGCGGATTATTGGGGAGTTGTGACAGTCTCCACTTTCTATTCAATCGTACGTTTTTAATGTACAACATTATAGAGAAGGACTATTCCATTGGTGGCCTACAGGTCAGATTCACTCTGCAAAAAGCATTTCACCGGGCCGCCAAAGATCACCCAAATAACCGAAATTATTCAATATAACCAGTGAATCTTTGTTTCTATGTACTGTATATAAAAACATCAGAATTGGCATCTGCCTCAAAAAATCCATATTGGTCGGGCCCCAAATGACAAAAAAAAAAGGTACTCGTCCGGAAATATTTGTTACAGATTTTTGCGGTTACTTCCTTTTTCAATGGGCATTTGAATTTAACCCCTTTCTTTCTCGTTTTATACCAGGAGCCACCTGGAAGCACGGCAGCTTTCCAACTCGTTGAAATCCCTGGTTTTCTCTCGTTTAGTGTATGTACAATTTCACCTTGGCTACGTTTTTTTGCAGCCCCAGTCGTGTTTGAAGAGCTAGAGCAGTTGAATAATCCATTAAAATGTTTCCTCATTAAGTAGGAACATAAGAAATAAGGCCAGTCCATCAATTACAGGGAAACCTGGCCTATTTCGCACAGCTTAAAATACGCATCGCATCCAGTTTTTAGCTCCTCCCTCAGCAGAGAAACAACTAAAAAATTGCATTTTTTTTTTTTTAATCCCCGTTGGACACTTGTTTTAAACAGAATACACGCAAACAAGACACATGACAAATGACTTCGTCGCACATGCGAGAGTTTACACAGCCAAGCTTCTCCATATGGAATAAAGGGGCCACAATAAACAGGCAGCAATAGACACACTAGACATGATTAATGGATAACAGTGAACAGGATCCCTCTGCAAATCCTGCAGGCGGCGAGGAAACTTTAAATATCTTGTCTGGGAACAAACTGTACGGCGCACACCGAAGCTCCCGCTGTGTGAGGATGAATTGATGGGAAACGACTCATTTTGCATGTCTTTGTTGCAGTCTGACAATGAGGCGCTGGCTGAAAAATATACCAAGTATGTACTCATCCAATCTAACTTGGAGGTACTTGCCTCTATGAGTAATGGAAGGCAGATGTCAGATAAGTGCAACAGAGTCTACATTGGACAATTGACCGTTGCTTTTGGAACCCGGCGGGAGACGTTGCTTCATTTCAGTTGACAGGCATGGAATTGTACCGGTCGGTATACATGAATTTGCGGAGCTTCTATTTTGCGGCCGTGCTAACCACGCAACTCTGGAGATGTTGGGATTGGAGCGCAGGAATATTTAACTGCAATAACTCCAAGGTTGGCGATTTGCGACCTTGCCTCTTTCAAATTCAGATACCCCGAAACACATTCACAACAAGAATATTTCCAAACATTTTGCAATATTCAACAATCATGGAAGTGCAGTAAGCATTTGGAAGGTCTTGTGGAGTACTATCTCACCCTTGGCATCATGGTACATGGCCATGATCGCAGATGAGCACGGCTTATCTCTTGGTTTGGGACTCGTCTACCGTAGCGTCGCTTTGCTCGAATGTGCTCTGTGGGGGTTCTCTTGCCCGTCGTGATGGGTCATTTGTTGGCCAAAGAAGAAGCGCCACCCACTACTGTGTTGCAAAAGTCTGCCGTCTGAAAAATGCATGAGCTATCAGCACGGCGTAGAAGCAAGTGAACACATGCATTTTGAATACAAATGCTGGCAGAGGAGCACTTAGCAGACCACCCAAGGCTATTAGAGGTGTTCTATAGGACGTGCTGATCATGCTAAATACTAGTGCTCGCTGTGATTATGTGTACAAGTACTGATTTAACTCCTTCCGTAAATGTACACGCTCTGAAATGTACTCAAGAACAAAGTTAGAAGTAAAGAAACATTTTACCCTCAGTTATATCCAATAAGCAATTTTCTATTTGTGCCTTTGACTGCTTGTCCCGTTCAATAAATTGCTGAAAGTGCGTTGGCAACGGCGGCTCTCCTTGCCCCCATGCGAGGGCATGAGACGACTGCCACGAATAATCCGTGATTAATCTGTGCCGATTGTTTAGCGAAGCTGCAAAATGGCAGCAAAGCACTTGAAAGAGAGCCATAAGGCATCCACACCAGGCTTCTAGCGTGTACACCAACCCATGTGTAACCCATGTTACTTAGACAATTGTATGCAGTAGTAAGATTATTCAATGCAAACATTAAGCTACCTTCACATGAGGCTCATCAATAGTATTAGCTAGAGGCTCGCTTAAATGACACACTAGCGCAAACCGATGTGCCACCCTGGTATCGAGTCCACACTCTTGACATTGCTTTTGCTTTGCCGCCAGAATTGCCTGAGTGCGCCACCGTTTTGTTGACATCCTTTGCCGGTGTTCCCAACAGATAAGAGTGTGAGTGCTGTTGTCAACTTCTCCAAACAAATTTGCCATCTTGTAAAACAGACAGTGCCGTACCAAAATCCCATTAGACTGCCGACGCGATGCTGGGAAACATCAAGTAAACAGTTTGAGCCTGGCCTCCACAGCAGTCACGACCACCTCCGCTATACAAATGCCACTTTGCAAATTTGTTTGAGGAAGCCATATCTTCTGCGATGGCGTCTCCCACAAAGCCAAGAGCACATGCAGAGTGAATAAAGATGTTGTTGGGACATCATCTGTCATGGATCCAGTAAGACCCGCAGCTCTGCGAACGCCGCCCCGAGGACCTTCCCGGTGCGGGAAAACAACTTTTTGCCACACGACGCAGGCAGGCGCCGTTGTCCGCTGGTGTGTCCTGCAGCATGCGGGCAATTATCTGGCTCTGTAATCACGGCACTGGCAGCGACATGGAAAACGGCGGATTACGCAGAGACAAAAGGCGAGACACAGCCGCCGTGCAGACACAGACAAAGTTGGACGGGGTTACACAATTAGCTAATTGCCTCCTGCATAGCTAATGCGGGTGGGTCTGCCTATTCCAGGGATTTTTCATTTGTTTCAAGAGGTATTTATAGGCGATGTGCTGATTCGGCGCTAAATCAGTGTTAAGTGTGTTTCTAGTGACTAGAAAATTAGTGTGATTAAAAAGTATGAAAACAGCAGAAATGCTGGTAGCATGAAATGAAAACACAAAGTGGAGGTTCACAGATTATGGGCATAACAATTTGCACGGTTTAATTTTTTTTGCTGTCTTCTATGTGGTCGCAGTTGATTGTTAGCAGCTTGCTTACCATCCCGCTCTATGATCTAATTGGACACGAGGCCTCCAGGGTGAGTGTGCAGCGAGAGGCACCCAGACAGAAACATGACCCAGAACCTTACGGCGGACAGCTCGCAGACAGACTTTTTTTTTTTTTTTTTTCTCCGTGCGCCGTATGAAAGGTTGCGGCGTCTAGACTTGTTTCCATTTCCAAGGGACTGAGGGACTGTCTTTTATTTTCCTCAAGTGGCGAGTGAAGCATCTCCATTGAAGATGAAGGAATGATGTCGCTGCTGTTGTGTGCCTCGTGTCCTAAACGCATAGCAATAGTGATGTTATCCAGCTTCTCTAGTCATGCGTGAACAGCGTTTGCCTGCAACTGCAGTGCAACAACTCATCCCACCGCTCGCTCTGCAGTGATCCCAATGAGCCCAGCACACGACTCACTTGCATTTCTTAGTCACACCATTGTACACCATGTTTTGTTACATTGTGTGGCTTCTTCTGGCGTGTGTACCTTGACCACCAGAGGGCAATATATGTATACTATACATGAAGAAGTGCTCAGTAAGCTGCAGTAATATTAGTCATTTTTTCACAGAGGACAAAGACCCCAGTGTGTATTGTCTGTCTACATGTGTTGCTGCAGAGGCTTCTAACACACCAACATCACTGCTAGTTTTGTAGCTATGGCATTTTGCGTTGTGTGTTAGCATTAAGCTAGCAGAGATTTGTAAGACAGTTATGTGGTTTGCTTGCATACACAACGTGTAATTGGACTTGTTTTGTTTGAAAGTAGACTTCAACTGGAAGTGGCAAAAAAAAAAAATGGCTTGATGCCTCTTTTTTGAACTGCTGCTGGTTGTGAAATTCATTACAAAAATGACTTTCAGGATTATTAATATCATAACCTTGGTGCCGCATCGACTGCTGCTCCAGGCGATGCTGATCACATCTGCTTCCCCAGATGT
Source organism: Filicampus tigris (assembly GCF_054856515.1). Classification (NCBI taxonomy): domain Eukaryota; kingdom Metazoa; phylum Chordata; class Actinopteri; order Syngnathiformes; family Syngnathidae; genus Filicampus; species Filicampus tigris. The sequence continues at coordinate 2,886,723 of NC_141238.1, read as the reverse complement.
TGGCTGGTCAATTGTGACCAATCGAAGAACCCCTTTTTCGTGTCTCATCATCTTCTCATCAGGAGCCGAGGGCCGTTTCATTTTGGCCCCCAGCGTCTTGCTGTAGTTCTTCCAAACGAGAGGAGCAAGTCCGTCCTCTGTCACCGCTCTGGCTGCACCCGATCCCCACTGCGCTTTGTTCAAGTTTCGAGTGTAATGAATTGCAGTTTTCTGACAATTCCTTCATAGAGGATGGTTAACTGTTTTAAGTTGAAGAGTATGCCAACGGTTCAATAATTGACAGTAACTTTCTGCATCCTAGCTTCATCACTGCGCTCCTTCCAACTCTCAAAGTTGGCAGCCATCCCCTCAGTCAGACTTTTCATCAGCTCATCCAAAACTTTCCCCCCCCTTCAGTCTCTCCCCGTTTTCTATACCGACTCGTTCCCCCGGGGCTGAAACTCACTGATGGTTCCGCACACCAAGACCAAAGCACCGAGCTGCCAGTCTGCCGAGAAGCAAAGAATAGACGAGAATTACTGAAGAATAGTCCAAGCCCACTTTTATGTGGCCTGTGAAGGATAACGATGAGTAAGGTCAGGCACGTCCAAGGATGCCTCTGCACTGAAAATACAATTTATTTCTAAGAAATCCAGGCCATGGCCGTCAACTAAAAGTGTAGTAGTAAACATCCCTAGCATGAATTGTGAACATTTGATCACATGCGGTCGAGCCGATTTCTGACGTCTCCCATGCATCCCTGAGCAAAAGGACGATTTAATCTCTCACGCCCAGGCTCCATTCAATGCCGAATGTGACCGGAACACCACTAATTGGGAGAATAACTCGACTCTGAGCTTTCCCCGCGACGTTTGAACAGCTCATCCCACCGCCAATTATCGCGACAAACCTGTACAGCGGCCGCATTGCTGATAATACTGCTTAAGTCCATCTTGTGTTCACAGCCTTTCTGGGAATGTCTTATCTGCAAAAGTCTCCCCTGAAAACCTTAAACAGAGCGTTTACTGGGACTCTTCCTGATTCTATTCCACTTTAAAGGCAATGTGTTTACTATTTGGTACAATAGTCCCTCAGAACTCTAGCAATTGGCGAGCGTCTGGCTTTTGCTGTTGTCGGTGACACACACATTTGGTGTCACCTTTGGTCATTTTGATAAAAAGTGATCAAGTTTGCTTTCGCCTTCTCCGCTCCACTGGGAGGACTCTGCTACATTTTTCGGAGTTCCTCTGTTTTGCTAATTGATACCCTGTTCGGTAAAAAGATGGGATAATCCGTTTAGATTTTGCATTTTGAGCACACGAATTGAGACTTTATTGAAATCAAAGACAACTTTATGACTCCGTTTGTATGAGACCTTTTGGGGGCCCATCTCGGCCGAATAGAAAGTCCACCCCTGCTGAAAACATGACTTGTACCATATCCAAATGAATGATGGAGAACAGCCATTTCCATTATAGAAAATTGTAGCAACGCTTTGGAATGGATCCCTGGATCCTTTTCATTGTCAACATTTGTGACTGCGACCAAAATAACATCTGCCTTTGTTGTACTACCAAATCAGACTCGTAAATGTGAGATATCATCCATTGTCTCGCTTACAAATGTGTCGTAAAGGCAAACGAGGAGGAATCATCCCACCGTCTTTTGGCCGGCCGGGCGTGGGATTTAAATACAACGTTTGCACAATTTGAGCATTATGTTTTATGCAATGATCCAACTGAGTTTGAGGTGACTAGGCCAGTTTCAAGTCCAGCGGAGGCGGATTGGCAAGCTGGCAGACGAGCAGCAGCAGCAGCAGGCGTGTTATCAATCGCAAGCTCCATCAATCAGCCACGATAAAGCAACGTGCGCAAAGTTTTAGGTCAAATACCGTAGCGGCCCTCTCTGTTTCTAACTCCAGACATTTAATTGCATTGCGTTTGAGCAGAATGTCATATGTATCCGCCACCTTGTTTTGAGCACTTTGCAGGTGACATAAAATACAGAAAGAACAGCCCCCTCGGGAGAATTTGCAGTGCTTTTCCTTTGCCTGCTGCTTCGTGATTTGCAGTGCGCTTGCTTCCCCTGATAGAAGCTGCAATATTTATGGTTCCGTTTTATTTTTGCAAAACCCAATAAAGCATACCATTGATCGCAGCGGCGATGTGCGCATGTGTCGAGCAGCCTTACGCTGTCATGAACTGATGAGGACATCTGCATGCGGATCAGTAGCAGGGCCTCAGAGCGGCCATTGATTGCCGATGGCGCGCCGCACGTTTACAATGTGATACTCGGGTGTGGGTCGATGTTTACTTGCGGTACGGTCTTGCTATAATTAGCAATTATGGAGACAAAAATGACAGACAAACACGTGGGGGTTGCGAGTGGCTCATGTTGAACGACGTGAAGGGATTTGCGAGTCATTCTGTATCTATCTTTGATTCATGAAAAGCAAAGAGTAAAATTGAGGATATTTTGTAATCTTCAGAAGCAAATAATGGATTTTACAAAACTGGCTTTTTAGTTCAATCATCTACCCAGACCTATTCTTTTGTTATACGAAAACCGATGGCCCTAAAACGAGGATAGACAAACAGAAGACGATAGCATGTATGCTAAAATAGCAGTTTTACTGTTTTACGCTCAAGGAGATTTTTGATCGGAAATGTGAAAAGCCAACTGGTCATGGAGTGGATGGATGGATATTAGCAGTGGTTAACTTGCACTCATATGACATTATTTCTATTTCTATTATTTCCTATGGGATCAATATTTCTTATAGGGAGGAGTTCCAAGACTGCATGTATTCAATACAGACTGAATCTTGATTGGCCGAGACAGACTCAACATTCAAATGTATGTCCCAAGTGGCCTTTTCCAAACACTTTCTATCATCTCTACCGTTCTCCATATGGATTTTCCTGCAACATTCTGAGCGTTGGGTTATATTGCTTGGGAAGATCTGTATTCATGTCACACGGTCGCAATGACCTTGAGATGAAGGCTACGCAATTCTATTAACGTCTCCAAATTACCTGCATGGCAACAAGGCCAGAGTGAATCCTGAACGGAGATGCATAATTGATTTGATCACATGCTCTTTGACTACAGTCTGCTTAAAAGAAAAGCAAAGCACTCGCTGCTTTTTGTCGCCTCGCTCAAGCTGCCAACGCCCAATAAAGTCTCATCCATGTTTCCTGATCATCAATCTGTTCTGACTCAGAAGATTAGTGAGTAGTGTGTGGTCACTTGCGTCGCTCCCATGCCAAGGTGAACTAATCCCAAACAAAGCAGACCGATCATTTCCCCATTCGGACGCTGTTATTGATCTGTGCACAGATTCAATCAAAATGGATTAATTAAGAAAATGCAGTGGGAAGGTCAGTCAAACCAAAGACTCAAAGTTCATTGAACTTCAGATGGAAATGCGGCTTTCTGTAGCTTATTTCAAAGGCAGGGTTTGCCCTTGAGCTAGAAACTTTTTAGAGGATCATTGTGTCATGGGACCGTGGATACTATTGAGGTTCAGGGGCCTTTGGGATGTGGTATGCAGTTATGTTCCAGCAGCTGCAAGGTCCAAGAACTATACGCCAGTGGATCTTTGTGGTGGAAATGCAAAAGCAAGAACTTCTGAACTCCTCTGAACTCGAAACTTTTAGCTGTTTGAGCAGCAGGAACTATTGTCTGCAATAGCGCTTTTGAAAGGTTCCAGGAACCTTTGGTCTGCGCGCTGCAGTCTACTATTTCCAGGAACTGCCGATTAGCAGAACTAGGAACCTTTGTGTGGGCCATTGTGTGTTCAGATGTATCATCTAAATTGAATTCCGTCATCATTTAGCATCGTCACAAGATTTATTCCAGAAACTACAAGGACAACAAAACACCAGCAGTTCCATTCTCAAAATCATTAGCACTGAATACATTGGTGAAAGAAGCCCTCCAGTTTCTACTCAGTCTTACTTATTTCATAATTGTTTCTGGCGCTATAGTTGGTGCATAAAGGCCTTTTCCCCCCAAAAAATGCCATTATGTAACCGCCACAAAGAAGTACAGTAGTTTTGATTGTCCTTTTGCGTCCTACATGGAGATGAATGGCACTGGAATAGTGGCAATATTGTCCAACTGTTACCTGCCAACATACTGAACATTGCTATTATATGATGGATTGATCAATTATGCCACCTCCATATGAGGGCAAGCTGTTTTTACAATGCTGACAAAGGGAGAGAGGGGCATGAAATGTGGAGCTTATGGAAGCTGTGGATCAATAAACCCAATAATTGGAGAACCCAATAATTGATGAAAGCATCATTAACTGAATCATTGAATCAAATTGATAAAGAATTCGAGGCAGCACTTTCTTCCATATTGTCCCCATATAAGCCATTACATCCATTTAATTGGCTCTTTATCAGCCAATTACAGCCATTTGTCAGAGAAGGCGCACCACTCGCTGACTGGCGCCTGTCGGAGTAATTAAAGCCACCCGATTGATTCAGTTAACCTCTTTTTGGGTGGAGGTCCACCGCATTTGGATGTGGACCGGCATACAAACGGCAAGTCTTTGCGTGATCGACACATGAAAAGATTTGGCGGAATGTCGCGATTGCAGCTCACGCAGCTACTCTCCCTTTTTCTCGTCCGACAAACCGCCTGTGACAACCAATCGGCTTCCCCTTTCCCTTCTTTTTTGGCGGAATTGGAAGCAGCGCTAAGGCCGTCACCGGGGAGCCAATTACTATTCCCAACGACTGCCTGGTTTTCATCTATATTTTATACGAGGTACGGCATGAAGGGGCTCTCCCACCAAAAAGATGTCTTCTCATTCGGCCGTCCTTTCAGAGGCAAGCAGGAAGAGCGACTCTTGAACGTCTGCGGCGGGTTTCAGGAGGATGGACCTCATCGTCACCAAAGCGTTATGCGCTCGAGTGGAAACGCGACGAAAGACGTTCGATTTGCCCGGATGTGCAACTTAAGAGCAATAGCCAACCCTCTGCCGGAAGAGGCGCGTGTCAGCAAAATGCTAATGGTCCCCCTTGCTAACAACTACACCACTGGAAAGTGACCATAAACTAGGCAACAAGGCTCACAAGCTGAGTTGAGGTGCCTTATTACGGGAATGATGTGTTGAAAAGGTGCTCTTTCATTATTTAAAGCATTTCCCCTCTTTTGTGCTAGAATGGTGTTTTTTTTTTATGTGGGTGTAAGGAAGGCTGCTGAAACAATTTATTGTGTTTTACACTGCACTATTATTCCTGCAAAAGCACCGTGCTATGAAGCTGTCAAAACCAACAGCATATTATGGTGTACTACTAAAACTGATGCGCTGCGCAGACGAGGCTGTATTTTGTCCTAAAACGATATCATGTTGATAATTAACAGTCAAGTTTACGGTCAAGTAAAAATTAACTGCTAATTGACAGGCATGACTTTTTGCTATGAAACTAAATTCCTGAGGAACTGGATGGTGGCGATAAAGTGAGCCTGTTTGTTTTTTGCATATATGTATTGCATAATTCATACATAATCTTCTATTTATCATAGTTATCATTACAATAATCAAAGTGATTTTGAACGAGTTATATGTACATTTCATTGGCTAAAAGTCCGAGAATTGGATAAAAAAAATGAAAATGACGTCTACCGGCTCTATTGGTAGAAACGCGGTTATGCGCTCCCGGCCTTAATGGGTTAAATCAGGGATGTGGTTGTGTTAAATGGTACCAAATGCCAGTCAGTGTGTATTGTAAATGTCACAAAATGTTAGCAACTGACCCTTTTCGAGGCGACATGCCACTATGACGGTCGTAGGTCTGTGACGCTGTAATCATTTAAAAAAAACGTGTTTTTAAAGTGACAACGAGACTGATAATTACATACGCATATTCAAATGTGATTGTGGATGGCTCATTTTTTTGCGCTTTTGTAAATTATTCATCCGAATGAATATTCTTTGAAAGCGTCTATACATTCGGGCACATTTTTCCTCGAGACCACCAAAGTAGCAAAAACAAGGCAGACAAGGAGGAACGTTGGCAGCCGAGCATTGCGACTGATCTCATCCCTCGCCGCTCGTACTGGGAACACTGGTACCTCCTTCATCCACAAGATGAGAGAGAACATGCCGCACTGCTCAATTCACAATCACCCCCCCGCCTCCCACCATGTACACCCCCTCCTCAACCCCCTTTCCTCCTGAGACCACCTCTGCATGACGGCATGCCACTATTTTTAAACATGCCGTCATCTAGATCAGGCTGGTGCACGCCGAGCAACCAACACGCACACGTCACTGGCGTGCACCCCTGCCGTCTGCAAAACAAGCGCCTTCATGAATATTGCAAGAAGGGGGCTTTACGTTGCCAGGTTGGACTAAAGATCGTTGGAGCAGGTGTGCGATTAGAAGCGCTCCGCCTAACTGCAAAATTCTCTAATGTGACCTGGTTGCCTTTCCGAGGTGACAGGCAGTGAGCCGCTCCAACTACATTCATTCGACGCGCTCGCATGTGCATGCAAAGGGGGGGGAGAGCGTGTCAAATGCTATGACGACTTGTCATTGTTGTCAACAGCCACTACAATATGCAAATTAGGCTACCATTGAAGATTATTCACTTGGAAGTGAGACTGGATGCTGGACACTAGCTTGGATTATTTTCTCATAATGCTACACTTAAAGCGGGTTGGTAGGATTTGATCTGATTGAACTTGAATTTACAATTTCTATTCTTTGATTCGATTTGACTCCTTTTACTTAAACTATGCAGTATCACACAATACTTGGTGTGTACTTAATTTATTAACGTTTTTGCTGCATCTAATTTCTTCATCTTACTTTTCTTGATTTTCACTTTTGCTGTGATTTAGTTTTTGATTCAACCCAGGGGAAAAGTCATGAGTCAGGGGAAGTCAACCCAAACCTATTTTTACAATAATATGTTCTGTGCAGCCCCACTAGTCTAAACTTCATATTATGATTAATATTGTGTTTGTGGGATAGGAGTTAAGCAGCAAAATCCGCCATCTCAGGGTAAATGTCATCAAAACATGTAACAAATACATGTTACAATTAGATTGTTGCGCAATAAATGAGAGTTGTGCATAATGTAAAAGCCAAGAATAGAGTAAAGAATAATAAATGATGGTCGTTTACCTTTTAATCAATCAATCAATCTCTTCTCTTATATTTATTTTATTTTACGTTCAGGAAAAATGAAGGGTAGACCACAACCCCTATTTATGCTTGTGATTTTTACATAGGTTTCGTGACATAATAACGACATTTTATTTGCCCATTCTGATGAAAAGCTAAAAAAATGCCTTGCGTCCGTTTTTGTTTTAGGCGTGGCGATGATGAGCTACCGAGAAAGGGGACAACGGGTTCAAATAGCCAGTTAAGCTGTTTTATTACAGAATGGATGCTTTCCTTCCGTTTGAGCTTTAAAAAATTTTTTTCCCCACCATGTCATGCCTTGTAAATTTCTCCATTCAGCCAATTTTCTTGTAACAATATGCCGATTTTAAAGTGGACTGAACATAAGAGTTGAATAATAAGAATCCCGAAGGTGTCATTGAGCTCTGCACAGCCAAATCCCTCATCCGCACGTCTACATTTCAGCAAGTGGGAGCTTGTAATGATGCCCGAGGAGACTGGCAGCTTTACCTCGTGAACCCCGGCACTGAACGCTTGCAGCAAGTTCGGTCGGCCTATCACACACCACGGCTCATTAAGTTGCGCCGGTCACGACTTCGCTTACTAACAAACCTGACACCTATTATTTTTCCAAAGGTTTTACGCAGTTAATGGGAATCTTTTCAGAAATATCATGAAGGAAAAAAGTGAAATGTGAGTGAGATCTATGCTAATGCTGGAAGAGCCAGGGGCCTCGTAGCTTAGTGAAACTTGGAATATACTGTATCATATTAAACCAAAGTGATATATTATTGGAGAGGTTTTACAAGGAAATGAAGCTGCTTTATTTAACGTCTTCCACCACATTGTAGAAAGAAATGCCCAACAAAGAACATTTCAAATTAAAGAGTATTTTTCATGCCCTTAGGACCCCCCACAATGCAGCAATGTTCGGGAGGCGTCCTTATTAGCAACTGTGATTCCTCCTAGTCTGTTTAGTCCCTTAGAAAGTGGTTGTTTTTTTCCCCCCGTTTGCAGTTAGTCATTTTTCAGTCAAATCAATTTAATCAGAAAAAATGGTGGCTAACGGAAGGATTTAAACATAAAATGCCATTTAATTCAATATTTGTAACTCTCGAGTGTCAGTCTTTAGTGAGTCCTGTGGATATTTGGGTGAAAATAAAGCTTGTTTTATTTGTGATTCTCAATTGGTTTCTTCTATCTACATGCCTTTGTTGCCTTTTTCCATGTGTCAGATTCCGAAGACTCCCCAGCGACATTCAATTGGAATGCTCATCCCTCCTCTCGCCCGAGCCTAATAGTTTCCCCGCCCCTTCTTTGTCACATCGAAACGGGCATGTGCACTAGTGGCCCTTGCGATCCAATTCATTTCAACCCTACTAGTTCTTTTTTCCTTTCTTCCTGTGGTTAAAGGCAATGTGATTGCTTGTTTTGTGTTGCTTTTGTGTCATTTCACCCACAGAATGAATCAGAAAAATAATTCCATGTTGGAACGTAAGAAACAGCCGTTAAAGCAATCCAAATCCAAATAATCTGATCTAACCCTGCTTGCGTGTTTGCTCATTTTCTTTAAGTCCCCCTCCAACCTGCAGCCATGCGTTTGAAGTCTGCCCGCTCTGGCTGTTTTTATATGCATTAGCAATAGGGGCAGTAAATTAAGTGGCATGGCCATGCATGGCAATTTAATTAGGCCGCTTTAAAATCAAACATAAATTCGCCCCTGTGCCGGAATTTAATTTACACCAAACAAGCCCTTGAGCTGTTGGTTTTGCACGACAGACACGCTGACACACATTAGAAGCAGTTCCGTGTCATGTCGCAGCAGACGTGTGCATGCGCCGAGTATTATTTGCTGCCATGAATTTGTCATATTTGTTGACGGAAGCGTAACGTGCTGGATCGTGGCTGCCGTTTATTGTTATTGTCAGCAAAGGAATCTGTCACGAGCTGCTGGGACATTTGGTAGCTCCGATTAGAAATGGCTTTGCGTTTGGCTTTTAACTCTTACATAATGTACCAAATTGGGAACTAAAGTGGTGTCTTGAGATACAAGTGGCCCAACTTACATATATATATATATATATATATATATATATATATATATATATATATATATATATATATATATATATATTTTTAAGATAGGAGCCTTTGTTCGGTTTGTGTATTTATTTATTTCTTTGGTTTGACTTGTGAGGAAAACATTGCGATACGAGCACTGTATAGTGCTCAACTCAACTTACTTCACAACAAGCAGCAGTTTCCTCTGCTGTTTATCAAAAATACCAACACGCAATGCAAAATACCAGAGATGGGCTAATGAAACTGACATTGATGTTGTGGTAGCAATGCAATGGCTATTTCAACAAAAACAATGTTGCAACACATGTAGAAAGACAATATAAAAATATTCACAGGCACGTATTTATTCTCTGCAATAACAACTGATATCACTGCAATTTAACGATCTTAGATGAGACCGTCGTCATTGTTACACTGCCCCCGGTGGCCAAGACGCACACACCAGAAACAGCAACACAATGCCAATGGGTATTCGATTTAATTATGTTCTTATTGTATGTGTCCTATAACGTACAGTACAGCGGGGTACTATTTTTCTCAAGGTACCACTGTTGGTGTTCAAACAGAGTTGATGAAAAAATGCGGTTTGGATTACAGATGATTTAACCTCATGGGTCCACTGTTTGTAATTTTGGCATCTAGCCAGGATCTCCAATGTCAGCCACTGTTCTTTGCAAGACGTCTGCTTTGTGTGTCACCATTGCATCCTCACGGGTACTGTTCATAGAAATTCCCATTGTCACTCACATTTTGTTGGGACACTCAAACATGGCAGTTTAAACGCACACTCCCCAGTCTCATGCCCCCGCGTCCAGCATGGCTGCCGTGACAGGTATCGCTCCGCATAAATTGTCCGCCAGAGTGTGGTGAAGCTGCGCAATCTCCACAAGACAAGTGTCATTGTCTTGATGACGCAAGATTGTCAAAGGGCCTCAGAGAATAAAATGGAAATTCCTCCTTTCATGTGAGTCAGTACGGTGCAATTTGGAAGGAAATCTCTGCTGTGTTGGTGAAATATTCTTCCAGTGAATATAAATATACTTGCTGGCCAAATTATGCTGTACGGCGTCCATTCTAAACCAGAGTTCCATTGCCAAAAAGGAGACATCTGTGGCTGATGACGCTGATCAAAAAAATAAAGCTTAGCCAGGGGGGGCAATAAGAACCCCGCCCTCCTCCATGAGGTATTTAAGTGGTGCCGTAAATTATTCATCACATGGCCAATTTTCTCTATGCAGCTTTTGCCGGCTTGTATTTGTTGTTATTGTCTTTTCCCTCGTGACTCGTGCTACAATTCGAAAAATGCCCCTTGTATTGTTTCTATCAAGCAATTAATTTTTCCAAAATGGATCTGCTTCTTGCCGTAGTGTTTTAGACACATAATTTCATTTGGTTGAAGGGGCTTGTTTAATTTGTGTTTTTTTTGCTCCCATTATTCCGCGTAACTTTTGCACGTAACCGAGGCCAGCTCTCATTACCAGTTAACTGCAAAAAACGACGTCTTTAACGCCAAGACACTTTCTCATTTTCCTCTTCATTAACTAAAGGGAGGGCATAATCCGACTCATAATTGAATGTCTTTACTAATGTTCGACACTGGTATGCAGCACAAATATAGCGGCATTTCTACTGCTGTGTTGCTCGCCTTCCACCAAGGGAGGCAATTTAGCTCATGCCTATGCATTTATTCATATGGATTCTCGCCAGTTTCTCCCCCGTGCGCATAATGGTGGAACCATGATCTTTGGAGTGGGGGGGGGGGGGGGGGATGGATGCCTCCCTGGGAATAGGTCCTCTTGTTGCCTACAGTACCAGCCAATCAAGCATTTGTTATATTCTAGTGGCCCTAACGGCTTCTAAACACCGGCCCATCCCCCATCAATCTCATAACCTCACAATCCTTTTGATGCGATTGTTGGGAAAGAACGCAATAAATCACACCTTTGCCCCACTGTACAGCGCCACTTAATCATTTCTTTGCTTTCTTCAACATTACTCATGAATCTTAGTCCGAGGTGGAAGCACAGAGTGGTTGTGATTGCTGTCAACTGAGATCATTGGATGTGTGTGTGTGTGTTTATAAATGTATATATTTAGATCTTATTTATTTATTTTATTTTTGGGGGGCTGTTGTTGCCTGGCACTTGCTAAATGCTTAAAGGACATGAACATCACTTCTATTTTGTAGCAATGATTTTCAAACGTGCCTGGCTTTGCTTTATTTATTAAAGTAAATTGAATTTAAAAGCTTCAAATCTATAATGATAGCCAGCAAATTTTCATCTGGAGTCCATTTTGTCAGGCCGTTGTCATTCCCATCAAGTAAGCGGCGCGCCACATACATCCCGATCACATAACCCAACCGTGGACAAGCTGTCGACTTTAATTGCGACCGACGTACTGTGAGGGAACATCTGTAAGGCCACCAACGGCATAGGAATGCAGATGGTGAACTTAATTAGTCGGCGGTAACCGCAGATACACGCTATGTAGTCCAGCCTTTCTTGTCAGAAAGTTATTGCCCTGTGCCGGCCTTAAAAGCAAACTTCCAGAAATGTGTCTTCTCATTCTGTTGACTGGAAAGGAACCATCTGGAAAAGAGCTGACATAAAATTGTTTGCACAAGGGCAGTCACTTGAGAGAAAACTGACAAACAATCCTAAATTTGATTGTCATCACAATTCTGGAAAATGGCCACAATCACATACAAATGATTGAAACTCACGTATCGAACCTTTGCGCCGTGTTAGAGAAATGATGCTAATCAAGATCATGATCAAAGCTTTACCAATTTGTCATTCATTCCTAGCAAATTGCAACTCTTTCAGTTCCAGCGGATACAAAGTGTCTACATGCTCCTGTTCACATCACAGGGTTTTCTGAAAAGTGACACAGAGGTCAATAACAGTCCAGAATCTTAAACTACACCCACCCTGCTTCCTCTGATGATGATCGGTTGGTTGGTCTCAAAATGTTGGGCTCAGATAACGACAGCTCCTCTGTTGAAAGGTTAACATTGCCGCTTCTTAGCTACACAGGTTACCAAGTGAATTAGTAACCTGCGAACTCAACCCCCCGGCACCATTGATGCAGAGAGCAATACAGTCATCCGTCGTCCTCAAGACGCTAATTCCATCAAACGCCCGTGAACCCCGACCCGAGCGTATGCTCGCCGGTGTCACCGAGATGGATTGGCGGCAAATGAGATGTAACCACACGACATGGCGCCGGAGAGAGGGATGGGCGATGATATGTGAAGTCATCAATCTCCCCCCTCGCTAGCTTGTCGCTCATGACTGCCTATTATGGGTGCGGCTGTGGCCTTCGTCACGTGAGCCGCCTCTATGCGATTTGGCTATGAATGCGCTCGGTCGTCGCGCCGTTCTTTGTCTCCGTCCACATCCACATGAAGGTGCCGTAGAGCACCAGCGTGGGAACAAACATGACACTCCGCGACTTGGAGATGCTCCCGGTGCGCAAATGAAGAGCACGCGCTGTTCTGGCAGCCTTACATGTGAAGAGTGTGAAGAGCTCCTCCCTGGACGCTGAACAGCTGGAGCCTGGGTGAAGCATGTTAATGGTGTTTAATTAACAGCAGAGGTTAGTCACGTCTCCGTCGCGCTCCCGTTCCAGAAACGATGAATGGATAACTGCTGCGGGCGATGACATCCTCTGCGGCCCGTGCTCTAATAGGAACAACTCCCAAGAGGCCGTTCTGACTGCCATTATGGTGATGACAAAGACCTTTGTGTTGTTGCCGGGTGTCGGATGCCGGAGATGGAGATGCGCTTGTTGATCTGAGATTGATGAGCCGCATCCTGATTTCAGGTGCTTTGACTTGCAGCCATTCCAGGAAGAATGACTCATTTTGTCTACACACAAGCCTGCTTGTATGACATCAGAACCATGCCGTGGCACTATTTCTAGTATGAATGTGCCAAAATTGTTGAGATTGACACACACGCCGTTGAAAAGTCATTTTCTTTTTCAATTGCTTTTACACAAAATAGTTTGGTCTCTGGAGTGCCTGCTCACCCATCAAGTGTGAAATTAAACAACTAAGTAAATCTGCTATCTGCCCATTTCTGAAAACGTGTGTGTGTGGGTGTGTGTGTGTGGGTGTTTTGGGGTAGCGGCAGTAAAACAGGCCAAAATCCAGATGTCAAAGTTTTGAAAAAAGTTCGGTCCGCTTTAATTTTTAGCGTAAGACCGAGCAAACAGTATGACTATTGCTGAAGCATGCCCCAAGTAGTTTTAATAATAGGTTTTACATGGGCATCATTAGTTCTTGCGTCAGTCACTTTATTGGGGACTGTGACATTTCTGCAGTTTTGAATATTTGATCATGCATGTCATTGTTAATATTCTCCATAAAAAATGTGGCACCCAGGCAGCCCCAAGATGAACTCTCCAGAGACCTCGATGCTCTTAAATGTTGTTAGCTCTGATGCTCCCTGGAGCTTCACAATAGCAGTGAAATATTGATGTGTAGTTGGCAGATGATGTCTATGTGTTAGCGGGAGACAACTGCAGAAAATGATATGTAGTGACAGATGGGTTACAATAATAATAGTTTGGGATTTTTGATTGTAGTTATTTTGTTGTGACTTTTTTTTAAAATTCAGTTGGTTTTTTCATTTTTTCATTCATTTTTATTTTGTTTAATCAACAAAAAGGATTTTTCACTTTTAGTTTTGTTATTTTTCTTTGTTAACTATAATAACCCTCAGTGAAAGCGCACCCAACGAGATGGCCAAAATCCTGGAACGTTTTGCAATGAGACCGTTAGATTACTGTTTGCATGATTTTGCTTTTTAACTATTCACTAATGAGCATGTGTACACATTGTTGACTCATTACATTAAATCATACATTTCCTCTCATCAGCATTTCTTCTCATTATAAAATCTTTTACCTAATGTCGTTTGAAGACCAAGACGATAAGAACAAAAACAGGATAATAATGCAATAATACATTCAAAACTGTCTATTAATTGGCTTAAGCTCAGCAGTGTCAATATAGAAAATGTAATCATGTTGTATTTCCAAAGTGAAAAAAAAAAGGAATCTCATTATGCTATTGGGGATTATGTAATGGCATTGTCTCTTTACATATCCACAGTACATGTTTAACAGCAGTATATCCAATAGATTTATACTTAAACTTAATATCCAATGTGTTGTTGGTTCTATTGAAGATTTGTCAAAAGCCCTGACGTTCATTTCCTCTCCTTTGGACGCCCCCACCCGATTCTGCACCACGTTTGTGCTTGTGTAGAAATTAAACTGAACCTTGGCAAGCAGTACAAGTACTGCAAATGTGTTCGATTGCGCCGCAGGATAATAAGCATTTCTCCTGGCTATGAAAGTTCTCGGATATAACCAGCTGGCATCTCTCCATGTCCTCATTCGTGGTCACAATGCCGGTCAGCAACCGGTAGCAATAATGGAAGAAAAGGTCACTTGCAGCTTGTTAATTGGGTTTGGCTCCTTTCTACCTCAGCTAACATCGTCCATCAGGGATGTTATCGGTGATGAAAGCTGGCTGGTAGCTTTCCCTTTTATTGTCCTTCTGCATCGGGTAAACCTTTTCTATACTATGGCAGTGGGCGTTTTACAGGTCGCTGAGATGAAGGCGTTAGCATGCAGTCATGTTAATAATGTGGTGGTATACATTGCTTAAGATGGAGCTGTGCTGTGATGAGTTTGAAAATAAGATGAAAACGTAATATCATGAGCTTTGGTATAAAGCTGTTTACATACTTAAAAAAAAAAAAAAAAGAATCAAAGTCACTCGATTTGCATCTTGTGGGCTGTTGATGAGTCGTTAGAAATATTAACATTTCTCTATGTACCGTTTCATTCATTCAATTTCAAAACACGAGTGGTCAGGCACAATACATTTATTTTATGTTTAATTAGATTCAAAGTAAGCTATAAGGCATTTTGCAATGCTGTAAAAAAAAACGTCAACTATAGCAATAAAGAAGTTTAGTCATCAGTCATATTTTCCAAAAAATGGCAGATATTCCACAAACTCTGTCAGGGTGTCTAAACTTATGAGCACAGCTGTATTTATTTGTTAGTACAGAATTTTTCTTTAAGGCAATATGTTGTATGAACCGCCAGTCTGAAAATTAGTTTGTGTAAAATGAGTTAAGCAGCAAAATCCAAAATTTTTTGGTTGACTTCCCCTTTAATACCCTTCAATACATTAATTATCATTAACATGATTTGGTCACAAATCTGAATTGGCTTCTTCTGGGTGTTTTGTTCTGATGTGAACCTTTCTACTTGGTCGCGCGGACACACTGCCGAGAAGTGAAGCTTCTCTGCTGATGTGCGCCCCATCGTGCTGGTTCTACTGGTGCCTCGCTGCTCTTTGTTCCACCTGACTGGGGTGTGTGCTCACATGCGTGTGCGAGGATGCGCCAGAAGAGCGTTTTGAGGATGGGTCCAACCTCTCCCTTTGCCGCGCGTGTCTGTCAGCTGCCGTGTTTGATGTTGTTGATTGGAAGCCACACGTGTGTTTCAAATGAAGAAAAAGGGTGTGCGTTAGTGAGCATTGTGACAAGTGTGTGGGAGTACACTTTGGTGACTGTGTGTGGAAGACAACACGCACACATACACACACACGCACACCCTGTGATGTTGTTCGGATAGGTGTGCGCTTGAACCACCCCCTGCCTGCCTCCCTCCCTCCCTCTCAAAGCTCCCACCCACCCTCGCTCCCTCCCTTTACGCACAACTCCCGGGACTAGCATGTTCATTATTCTTCCTAAAAGAACCATTAAAATTTCATCAGTGCAATGCAATCTGTAGCCGGGTGGGGGGTAGGGGTGTGTGAGAGCCAGGAAAAGAGAGCGAGAGGTGACGTGAGGGAGGGAGGATGCTGCATCCTCCTCTCATTCACCGCCGCCTGCCTTCCCCGCTCCTCCTTTTTTCCTCAACATCCATTCCTTTCACCGCCTCAAATCGCTCGCTGAGAACACGCCGATGCGCAGATTACGACTCGTCTCATGATATGAGGCGCCGGCGTCCCCCCTACTCCGACCCCCCTCCCTCCACACAGCCGTCCCACCTCTTTCTACTACTACTACTACTGCATCACCTCACCGCTACTCCCTCTCCTCAGGCAGGCAGGGGCGCACGTCTCCTTAGGCAACAGGATGCAAGCGTTTAGCATCCGGAGCAGAGAGGCTAACAAGGTGTGCTTCCCCTCCCTCCAGGGTTTGGATTTGTGATGTCTGCGGGGGCTGGATGTGTCCGGGTATTTGGACTTTTAAGCAGAAAAGCCAAAATGTAATGGTAAGTCCCATTTTTCACCACCCCCTCAACTTGTTGATTGCCATGAAAAGATGCTTGCCTCTCTCTTTTGCTGTGATATTGACGGACCGCTCGCTCATTAGGTCTGCACTTTTCTCCCATTGATCGGGGTATATTAGAGGCTGCCATTGATGAATTCCCCGCCTACCTACTATCATAAGCAGCTTTATATGCCCACCACGGTCTCTCAGGTAGCTTTAATAGTGCTAATTGTCTCCTAATTGGGCTTTGCCTCAGTCATGCAGGCTCATTTTGGTTGCTGAGCCGCTGAAAGGCACAGATGAAAGAATTAGCGGGATGACGGCTCAGTGAGAAAGTAGGGTGGAGTGTGTGTGTGTGGGGGGGGAATGAAAGAGAGTAGAGGAGACTTTGAATGTGTGTGTGTGTGTGTGATCCACGGGGCCATCTGCGGAGGTCCCGCGTGATGGATGGCGACCAAGGCAGGGTGTGTGATGGAGGAAGATGAGGATGAGGAGGCAAGGCAGTCGGGTGGAGGGTGGTTTGATGAGGAGAAAGGGAAACTATCTTCCCTCGTGTGTGTGCGCGCGCACGGGGCCGTACATCACAGAGTGGCTAATGGAATACGGCCGACTTGAAGGGTCCTCAGCCCCCTCCTGCATCTTGACAACTCACAGCAGCCTTTAAAAAGCATTCTGGGTCGAGTGTGAGTGTATTCATATTCATTCAACTGGATGTGGAGCAGGGTAGTCAGGATGTTGTGCTGTACAATTCTCATTTCAGCCTTTTGCAGTGCTGGGGAAACTTCAAGGAGTCTGTTGGAAATATTCAGCCTCACCACTTTATGGCGTAACTACTGTAATGCTGCGTGCTCAATGTCACACTCGCGGAAGAATCAGTCTAAGTGCAGTTTACTTGCATTTAACTTTCTAGTTGCAAAAATACATGAAAGAACATATCATTTAACATGTTTGGATTGTAGTAAATTGTCAAAGTGTGTTGGTACTCCTTATTCGGGTCAGAATTTGATCAAATGCAATGTCCGTTCTCTTATTTTTTTTCAATGCTGCAAACCTTCTTGCTATCCAAATGTCTAGCAACTCCCTGTCCCTATCAGTGCACACAAAAGATTGCCACCCCTGCCCTCAATTTGCCTCCGCTCAGATTCCAGGTTTGTTCCCAGATCTTTCTTGAGTTTTTGGATTGGCCAAAACGGACCAATAGGTGGTGGATCCACCAGTGCCACCTGTGACATATGGTAAAACATGACCACTTCCAAGTGTTTCTGCACTCATCAAAATGGAATCTAATTGGTAATTCATAATTAGAATTGATTACTGATTAATTACAATGTCCTGTACTCAAAATTTGACAGCGAGCAACCCGTTAGACAGAGCCTGCATATTTGAGCGTCACACTTGAATGGTCTCAATATACCGCCGCATGTGTTGACAGAGACCCAATCTGTCAAGTGTAATCACCACTTGCGTTTTGCGTAATCTAGCCGCCACACCCTTGTCACCTGCGTGAAGCCCGCACGCCGGGACCGCCTGCTGCGACATCCCCCGTGCCCCGTCTCCTCCTCACCCCTGTTGTGAATAGCAAGAGACGATGCATCCTGCAATCAATGCTGTGCTGTTCTCCCACATTTCTACTGGGGCTTGGCTGTGATTCACTGAGGGCCCCACAGGCTCACTAACTTGCATGGTGCACCTCTGGGGGAGGTGTGTTTGTGTCCGTCCGTGCGTGCGTGTGTGTTTTCAGTAGTGTATACGTGCACTTCATAAACTGTTGGGAGAAAGGAGTCCATGCAAGTGATTTAAGAGTGTTTCTACATTTCAATCCCCCATCCGGCCCTCAGGAATTGGGGTGCAATATGATGTCCCCTCCCGTTATTTAGCGTGACAATCTGTTTTACTTAACGGGGCGAGGCGGCGTTCCCCTCAACATCCTGTAAATTGGGCTCGGTGCCCGTGCCGGCTTTACATCACGTTGCCAATTCCAATCTTTGTGGATCTATTGGTCATAAAAGAGGTTTACAAAGCGTGAGCGTGTCAGACTCAGGTGGGCCTTTTCAACGAGGCGCGCTGGGTGGCGGGATGAGCCTCGTTCGGAACCTTTGACCCATGTTTGGTACGTCCTCTTTGACCATGCGTCATGTTCAACACACACAAAATGGACACCGCATTCCAGGATGCTGTAAATCAGCCTCCCGAATGCCTGAATGTGTAATTGAGATTTCACACTCCCGATTTTATCTCTCTTCTGTGTATTTCCCCATCCGTAGTCAACGATAAAAGCTGAAAAGCTTCCCTCCCACGTTCTTTTCCCATGATCTTCCCCATCCTCCCATCTCCCGCGATTCAGCACATAATGAGATTTGACGTTAATCCCGACACAATATCACAAGATTACACGCTTCTGTAATGCCCCGTGCGAGCGCCGCCGCCACTGGCTTTGGCGCACGGAGCGGCCTTGGCCGGGTGACGGCACAGTCATGTAATCTACGTGTAATTGGCTGCTAATGCAACTTGCATGTAGACGACCGGACCGGCTGGAAGGGCATCCTGTCCCGTCCCCGTCCCCGTTCTCCTCGTCAGATGATCCCATCCGATCCGATCCAATCCCACGTGAGGTGCAATTGGCCAGCACTATTTGACCGTTCTGATTCGTCAATCCCGATTCATTCCTCCGTCGGCCGCAAGCAGCGTGCCATGGAAACAATAAACTAGGAGATGCCAAAGAAGAAATTTGTCTGGAAGCTGCAATCCGCGCTCGCTCGCGCTAATGAGCTGCCGCCTCTCGCGTCAGCCTTCACCTTCACAAAAGTGATTAGCCAAGTATTTGGATTGGCACGCGCGTTCCCATCGCCTCCCCCGTTTCTCGGTTGCCGTGACAACAGGAGAAGCCTGGCTTGCGTCGCTCAACAGCAATTAATGCATCTCGCCTGATTGATTTGTATGTAGACCGGCAGCTAAATAATGATGGGAACTGCATGGATATTAATATCTCAACTGGTTTTCATTCTTCCGAAAGGAATTCATTGAATGATTCATTTACGGCGCTGTTGTCTCCCTTTCTCCATTTCTCCACCTTCCTCTCGCCTCTAACCTTCCTCTCAATTCGTTTTTTCCTCTTCGCCTTCCAAGGACACTATTTTATTTTTTCCCACTTGCCTTTTGTGCAGCAGCAGGACTCAACAAACAGGATGATCCAGCCCAAAACCTGCAGCAGGTCTCCATACAAAAATGTGCCCTTGTATGCGATACCGGGTGTTTGATTTCTGAACTGTTCAGAGGCTACAGTTGTAACAGCACACAGGACGGGAGGTATTAAGCTATTGCTGTATATCCTGTATTTTATGCTGCTGCGTTCAGCAGTCACCCTTCTTTCACAAAAGTTCGATTTGAAGCACCATTCACACAGCCGAGTATTCATCTCACTCAGGAGAAAGCGTCCGAGTTTAATGTCTTCTTAGCAAGACAGTTAGTCACAACCTCACTTTGTGTTGCTGCCAACATTTTAAATCCTGTGGCAAACATCGTTAGAGGCGGTCCTTATCCATTTGCTTGGTTTATAGCAATTCCGTACATGTATGAAGCTGAACAAATGACATCACAGTCTTTCAACCGCACTGTGCAATATCTGTACTGTAAATATTTGTGGTCACCCTGCTCACTTAAAGGTTTACACTGTGCAATAGCTTTGCAGCCCTCAATGCTGTCAAATTTCAGTGCTGAGTGCTATTGTTGTGTTTTTATTGTTCATATGACACATAAACATCTTGAACATTGAAAACCATGTGAATCCACCTGAATTGAATAGTAAGTACATTCTGTCCATCAATGTCAGTCACATTTTGATTGGCTGCAATTGTCACTTAAGATGGGGGTTTACGTTGAAAGAAGCCATTAGGGCCTGATAGTATTTTAATGCCACGGCAAGACGTTTGCCGCGTTTCACCTCTGACCTATCAAGGCAATCATTTGCGCCGCGCCCATCCCGGCGCTCTCCTTCCCTCCCTGAGGAAATCAGGCTGGATCTATGACCGCCATTTACATCTGGGCAAATTAAAGCGGCGGTGTGTAGTTATTGCCTCGGGCCTCATGAATCAAACTTTATTGACCAGTTGGAGAGTTGCAGACACCCGTTGAATATAAAGTGCCAGAGAAAGGCCGCTGTTTTGGGGGGGAGGTGCGGACCATCTGTGGAAGATTGTAGGTGGGATGAGCAACGCTGAGCACCAAAGCAGGGATGAAATTGAAGTCTCTGCTTCTCATAAATATGATGATCTCCTTTCGGATAGGAGCGTTGCGGCACATGTAAATGTAATCTTAAACAATAAACGCAGACAAGTATTTGTCAAAGATATCACGAATATCTTGTCTGATTTTATGGACCGTCTTTTCAGGAGATGTGTTGCATTTCACAGTACTCAATTCATCACGCTCAACCAATTAGATTTTCTGTTAAATTTCACATGTGTCACCACAGCAGCCAACATAAAGCAATATGTCGGTCTGCAATGCAATCATGGAAAACGCTGCACGTATGTATATCACATACTCCCCGACCATAACGTTAGCTGTACTTCGAAATTAAGTTGAAACGCTCCATTGAAGCTGCAATATTTTGCTTTGATACTTTGTTGCAGTGTTTCCCGAAAATACACGTATTTTACATAAGAATAGTCACTATATATCAGTAGATCAATTATACATGATTCACTTTTCTTTTAGGAAGGCATTGCTTCTATTAGGAGTGTGTTGATATGTTGTGGTAGTTGGTCATGGTTAAGATTTTCTCTCCCCTTCTTCTTCGTGTGTCCTTGCTTCTTTGACAAGGTCACGCTGTACCTGCTATTGCTTGTCAGGAAAGGCAGATGGAGAAGGGCCCCTGCACCCTGTGGCCTAAATATGAAGCCACACTGTCGTTCTGTGACAGGTTGCCCCTTCCTTGTCGCACACCGAGTAAGCAATTGCGTATTGCTGTAAGGGCCAGTAGTTTAATTTTGAATGGTTTCATTAAAAAAAAGGGAGGAATTGAGGTTTCATGCAGTTTAAATGAGTTAAATAAATCCCTATTCAATTTCACTGGTAACGTGAGCAATACAGCTGTGCTTTCCGCCAAGTTAGCACTTCTTGGAGCCACAATCAGATTTTTGCTTAATTTTCATAATCAGCAACCGCAGCAAATATCCCCCATGCAGTATCACTTTCGGTTGGAGGCCACCACCATATACATAGTGATAGAATGGGATCTACAACTTGAAAGGGGGGCCGTGCCGCCGCTATTGCCAAGAGCGAACACGCCTGGGTGGAAATCTCAACGGGCCTCGAGCACATGATGCACACAAGCTTTTTCCTATGAATGAATTATGTTGGCGGCACTTACTTGATTGGCCTTAACTGAACGCGTTACAGTGTTACACAGCACCCAATCTGTCGTGGCGTTCATAGTGGCTAAGAAGGCTGTTAAGATCTGACTGGTGTTGAGAGTGTGTTGGACGTGTCCTTTAATGGCCTGGCGCCGGTCACCCAGGGACGCCACCTCTCTGTATTGACTCGCCTTGTTGTACGTTGCACTACTTTGAGGGATTATTGGAGTGTTTGATTGGCTACTGTGGCTGCACTGCAGTGTGACCAAAATTGATTTCTGACAGAGTAATCATGTGTGTGGAAAACATGTAGGACTGTGTATCGCACATGCAATTGTTCTTCGATTGCTTTTGCCTCGGGGCTCTGGGGTTTCCCACTACAGTAAATCATCAAACGTTCAAATTCGGTGCGTAAAATATTTTGTGTATAGGACACTAAACCAAAACTCTGCTAGCAATTATTGTACTCAACGGCAAAGACTGGGAGTTCTCATTGAAATATTACATTCATACTTACCACATGTCCTTCATGCTGGGTAAAGTCAAGCTGGCTTGGCCTTCAGTTCACACAAGTCATTTTGAATGGCAGTCGCTGTAATCAAGTTTAACCCTCGTGGAGTCCAAACGGAGGCCAGCCACCAATCCTGCGGTTCTATTTCCACTCTTGGACCCTCAGGACGCGTTTACCCAACCTCAAAATGACTCAATCCTCCCTCAGAGAGCTGTTGGTGGAAAATAAGTTTGGATCGACGAGACAACAATCAAAATCAATCCGTCGCTTTACAACAGAAGTTGCAGAAGCTTCTCCCCCTCTCTATCAAAGCGCCATGGCAACACTGGCTCTGATATGCAGATACCCTCACATTTGTACACTGGTGCTCTGAAGGGAATATTGACTTTTCTGAGAGGCAGGGAGCATTTGCATGAATTGTATCAAAGGCTATCATGTCTCTCCTCTTTCCCCAGACTTGGAGGGACTCCTTGTTGGAGCCAGGACTGTGGACTGCACTGTGAGGAAGCCGCCTGCGGGACTTTAATGTGAAACCGCTGAACCAGCGTCCAGAAAGAACTTGACACAATGACATGCTCTTTGTAACCGCCTCGCCCGAAGTTCCTGGCGAAACGTTCGATTCAACTCTACCAACACCCAACTGCCATGGATCGCCTGTGTCCGGTGGAAGCCGCGAGCCGGACACGGGCCCTCGTCGGCAGACTGTAGCCCCCTCCCGATTGTGTTCAGCTCACACCCTGTGACTTTCGTCTTGGAATTATTACCGACTTGGAACCCGGGATGGATGTACCAGAAGCCAGCAAGCATGGCAAGAAGTCAACTGGTCAAAAGCTGGAGGACCAGAAAAAGGTCAGCTAACATTTTCCTCCTTATTATCCGCTGTTGTTTGTATGCTCTGCTTGACTTTTGCTGCTGTGGAAGCAGAGCATGGAAGTTTATTGTCCTTGTCTATTTCTGCTTTTGTCTAAATCCTCAGTAGAACCCTTGTTCCCTTTCTCCCAATGCCTATTTATAAAGATGAGGGAGCGGGGTAAGGTGTTGTTTCTGCTCCCCTTCACTGCCACCAGTCTTTCATGTGTGCTGGTGGGCAAGGCCTGCTGGGAATATATATTTACTCTTGTTGATGCTCATTTTACATGAAGCCCTTTGGGAGTGGGGAAAGAACAGTACAAACAAGATCCAAATGGTTTATCTATTTAGCCATCTCGTGCGTGCTCGTGGCCTTAAAGAGATAATGGTGAGCTAGTGGGCTAACGGGAGCCGGTTTTGTCTCTCAATTCACTCTGACCTCCAAACAGGTCATCTCAATCCGCGGCAAAGCGTCGATCGGTACGGATCCCAGCCGAAGTTCATTCATTGTCTTCACAATGTGGGAATTGGTGGTGGCGCTTGCATTCTCTGTGGGTTTTATGGCCAATTAAGTGAAACAAAAAGGTTCAGGTCCAGGTTTCATATGGCAGCTGTCAAATACACATGGCCACATTCTTATACCTGTATTGACTGCATGAAATGAAACACACAGATGTCATTTGACCTGATTGCTCTAATAAGACTGGTGAAGTCACAGGAAAATGCGCAGTAATACATCAGCACTGACATTTGTAGTACTAGCGGGTCCTCATACAGACACGAATACAATGCCGGGGTACTTTTTTAACCTAAAGCCACTGGGATACATGTTGCTGCTTTTGCTCCTCTTTTTTAGAGGAGGCACATGCAGAACACTGTGTTCCTGGGCTCTTATTTCCGATTCATTCTGACACTCAAGAGCCCAAATGCTCTGTAATTCCACATTTAGGAACTTCTTACGATAGCTCTTTTGCTTGGAGAAATTCACCGACAATTTAACCCTTTGAGGATAACTTAATGCACGCTCAATTTTGTGCTTTTTAAGATGAGATTATAACTGAGTGAATAGTGATATCTGCTACGGGTCACTTGGCTCAGCGCGACTACAATTTTGGTTTCAATACGCGGTCGGTGCCAACATGTAAGCTCTCCCCAGTTTCGCTGTTGCCTTCGGCTAGGAGACGAATGCGTCTGAGCAAAAACAGATTTATTTTTTTAATAATACATCTGGCGTTGTTTTCGCGGTGGAACTAGGATGTGGTAACTGCTCAACTTGACAGGTCGAGCTCCCCCCTAAAATCGAAACCTGAATCCATTCAGCATTTTCCCACAGAAGTTAAGCTCTTCTGTTTTAACAGTGCTGGGTGCAGCTAAAATGGTGTGACATTGTTGATTCCTCTTCTTGAATCTCAAGGGTGCTCCACTTGATTAAGTTGCACAGTTTGTCACACTGGAGATGGATGATGCCACCGCTGAGAACATGTTTTTTCTGTCACAGAAATGCTGTACAAATCTGCCTGATATGCACAGTTTATAATTATCCCTGCAGGGTATACGACTCTTTGGAACGTCTGCGTGCCAAATTTCCAAAAGTTCAGAATCCCTGAATTGTAAACTAACAGCGCTGTAATGGCTTTATTCTGCCGCCTTCTATTCTGTGCCCCAGAATCTAGTTCATCGCGTGTTCCCCTCACCGGATAGATAATGCTGCTCATCTTTAGGTGGTGATTACAAGCAGACCGCTCACCTGACCTCCCCCCACAGAAAGCATTGCACAGTGATTGGCTGCGAATGGCCAGACAGGGGATGTTGCTGTGTTGCTAAGGCGTCTCTAGGAAGCTTTGATTAACCAGTCACCCATGAGTAGCATCCGCTCCCTGGATAACCTTTTGTATTTGTATATCTTGGCTACTTCAACCACTGCTAACCAGCATCTTCCATGCATTAAGGCAATCTCGCCAGGAGCGGCTTATCAGGGAACGAGTGAATGAGCAGACTCGACCCCCATGGATTCTAACATGAAATGTTCTGTCTCAAGCTCCTGGCGGGCGAAGGATGAATGAATAATTTAATGTTGGACCCCTTCGCATTCCCTGGATTTAATGCATGCCATCATATTGCTCAGCACATGTTGGAACAAAGGAGGACATCCCTGTTGGTGAGAACACTCAGCATATGTCGTTTGAATAATTAAGCCGGCACGTTCAAAGGCAGATGCCGAGTTGTGGAATGGCACCTATAGATCCTCGTGCACACAGGTGATTAAACATTTAATTGCTAAATAAATCTGACCCATCCTTTTAGTTGCATCAAAGCATGCATTGGCTGTTTGAACAAGATAAAATCCTCCTTTTTGTTCTCTTGGCAATAAAAAAACTCCCAGTAGAATTAAGCGCTCTCTCGGAATACCAATTGTGATGACTTATATTAACATTCTTGGGTTATTTCCATTTTGACAACAGCATTATTTGATGAATTACGAAGAATAAAATGACTCCAAGAACTACTCCGAGGCAATAATGAGCACACAAAATGTGCAAAATTAATTTATTTCTACAAATCTATCCAACAGAGGAAACTGGAGTGGTCAAAATCTTGCGGTTTTCTTACTTGCAAATGGCAACGTAACCCTGAGCTCTAAAATGATCGTAGCGCAACACACCAGCAAGACGACAAGGACAGAAATGGGCCAGTAGAAGCTGTCACACAAGTCACCATACACTTTCAGGTATCTGACGCGAGACCATCAACATTTGACGGCTTAGGAGTTGCAATTTTTCATTCCCTTGCCTCTTGTTTGATAATTGACATTGGAGCAGTCTTGAAGAATTGCCGTCGTTTAGAAGCTTTATGGCCGTCACTCTGCTCCGTGTTGTGCAATTTGCTCCATGTTGTTGAGCACCGTCATTTTCGGTTGAAGACTTTTGAGCAACCTGAAGTTGGTACAGGTAAGCTTTATCACTCTCCGAAGCGTCGTTTGAATCGAGATTTTACTGATGATTAGTTCCAGTGCAGCCTTCCCATAGACATTTCCTGGCTTTGCACAAATGCCTGCTGTAGGACTTCTTTGTTTTCATCAGTGGTGTCAGTCGCAGGTAACACATACTGTTTTGAGGAACGTGCCATGGAAAGCATACATTGCACTATGTACGGCCATAAAGCTTCTCAAATGCATGGTGAATTGCAAGTGGGAACAGGTACGCTTCTTGGCAGACGCCAATTTTGCACCGCCGCTCCGATGTCAACATGGGCAAAGGAATGATATCCGAATGATACCTGAAACATTAATATGAAATGTATGTTGACTTTTGGGACCTCCTCGCACCATAACTCGAGAGTACCGCTATGCTCTGTGGTGTCATGTGACCACCCATCCAAACTACTCAGCAGTTGGGCAAGAATAATAGTGGTTTTGGCGAGATTTGCTAGAAAAGTCAGCCAACACGTCAGTGCTCTCGGTCCATTTGGAGTGGCGACAGCCCCGTGAGAAGTCCACCGCTTCACATGCCTACATAGACACACTTGACTCGGGCCGACATGTCAGCAGCTCATTCTGCATCAAATTAGCCGGTTGTAACCGCCAAATTAAGTTGGAGGGAAAACATGTCAAAAGGAGACAAGTGTGGCATTCATGGAAACATGTCTGTGTGGCATGTGACGAGAGGGGGCTACGCATGGGTCAAGTTAACAACACGGGCTAAAAACAGTGGGAGACAAAGGAAGTGATTGGAAAAGTGACGCGGGGGGTTGGTGGGGGGGGGGTGGTGGGGGAGAAATGAATTCTGGGACACAACTATGGAGCAAGCCCATTTGCACATCGCATCAGTACGGCTCTACAAATAATTTGTTCACTACCACGGCTTGTTTGCTTCTATGTCAGAAGCTCCCACTTGTGTAGAGAAGTCACACAACCTCCTTGCCACACTTGATCCTTGGCATCATGATTTGCGCTGTGCATGCAATCTAAAGTTACGGCTGCTATTCACTCAAACAAATATTTCTGCAATAGAAATATGTGCACAGTTTTTTTTTTTTTTTAAACAGCAATACAAATAGCTTAGTGTTGACCATAAATTTGCTCGCTGGCTTTAGGTTTATTGGACATGTTGCATCAACATTTTCTGCTGTGAAGCAACAATCATAATTTTAACGTACACATTTTGAAAAACAAAGACTCCCCCGAACAGCTGCGTCGTCTTCGCATTCCAACGTTTCGTCCAAACGTCCCAAAACAAAATACCTCGGCATGATTTAGACGTTAACTGCCAGAATCTCGCGCATCATTTTCCAGTGGAGAAGACAAACTTTGAGTTATGTTGTCATTCTAATATGTATTACGGCTTCTTTCTGCTACATTAATGGTTGGGATTCAGCGGAACTAGAATTATGGGGCAGTCTGTACAGTAAATCTGCCACTGAATTGAAGCGTTCGGATTTGAACTTAATATACACAATAAATACTGTTCTGATTATGGTTAAGGACCACCCAAAAACAAATACATGACTCTCAAAATGATGGGATTTGCATGTCATTAAAAACACTCTCAAAATGCAAATGTATTCAGTTAATTTCACTCCACTGTACACTACTCTTGCAGAGGTGGAGTTGCCACTTTTGTTGACTCAAGATCGACCCAATCCATTCCGCGCACGGGCGCCCAAATTTAGCCATGTTCCATCTATTAGGACCCGGCCCTAAATCATGCCATTTCCAAGCGTGGCTACAATCAAACGGCCAAATTAGATGGAATAACCCCCCCCCCCCCCGCTCGGCATGTTCCAGTACGCGCCTGTTGTAAAACCACTGCTAAAATCCTTTCTACGCCATGTGAGGTCACTCGCAGTCCAATATCCTGGAATATCGGCGTGTCATAAAAGGCGGCGAGGTCCCAAACAGGGTGCAAGGGGTTTAAGAGGAATCCCATTATCCCGGGAGGAGTACCAACAACCTGTGAATAAAGCGTCTACTTTGTAACTGAGAGTGTACGCTCTATAAATGGCCATGGTGACTGTAGACCTGTGCTGTGGACAAAATTCAATTCAGAAAGCATCGCCCTGACAAATAAATAGATTTTGGCATATGTTTGTAGTTGTGGCATAAACAGGGAGAGCAAATGCTTGATGTGGCAAAATCAAATGCATCCACACCATGTTTTTTTATTGTTCTGCCTCAATTTTGGGCCGAAACCCATGGCTGTCTTTTGCATACGCGTGTTGATGCTCAATGTTTGATGCAATCCGCATTGTAAGCGCGCTGACATGGAGCAGTGTATCCCGGGCGTACGGGGTTGCAGCGGCAAAGCGGCAAAGCTCCCAGCCATAACAACAGCGGTCCTGAGTGCGAGCGGAGCGTGTCTGGATTGCATCCGAATGGATTTGCGTAGATGTCATGCACACACCTGCCGGGGTTAACCTCACGTGCACGCAGGCAGGTGAAGTGTGTCGCATTATCCGGGCGCGCCGGGGTGTGAGCATCAACATTCAGCCTGCGTGACGGGGCCCCCGCTGTACTTTTAATGGGAGATAACAGGATTATCCCCAACAGCTGGGTTCTTAAGAGGGGCCAGAGCCTTCGGGGCTTGAGAGACTCAATCATGTCTGACTTGGAGCAGCTACATGACCAAATGCCAGATATCGCTATTCCGCCAGTGCATCCAATCAAATAAGTTTGATCCCTTGGGTGCCACTTGGAAGTCTGGCCATTCATGAATCCGAGAGTGACTTAGAGCCTCTGCGGCGGTTGAATCTGCATACGGAGTACTTTGTATTCAGTACCGCATGCATCTTTTTGGCTCCTTCCTAAGTCTTATTAAACGCTGTTTGTCTGCATTACATCTAATTTAGTATTTCCTTCCAACTCGGCGGATATTAACTGCGCTGATGGCGCCGGGCCATTTGCCGTCCAAACGTGATCTCGCTGACGGATTTCCAATAAGTCGAGAATGACGCATGCTCCCGTGGACCGAGCGGAGACAGCTTATCGCCGCTGTGTAACTTCCGCATCTGCTCAGCCGAGTGGGAGTTCATTTCATCTCATCTCAGATTCATCTTCACAAGCAGCCAACGTCCTTTCATTGACAGAGCTGGCGGTCGGGCATCATCGGTCACTTTCTGGTCGGCCTTACTCGCCCAATGTCGGGACTTGCGATGATAGCTTGAAGTGGATTAATAGCCAATCACACGAGCTGCCTCAAGTTTACTGAACATCAGACTTGCAAAATATGCCAGTCTATTTTGACCAGAAATGTCAGTGGTTTCAGTGGTCCAGTTTAAATCACAAAGACACTGTGTTGTTCTTAGAAATGACGTCAGTTTTTGTAGACTTTATTTTGTGACCTTGATGGCAGCAGTCCATTAAAGCCTCACTGGCCAGTGAGTGCATGATTCAACTAAATGATGTAAAAAACAGTCAAATGTTTAAACATACTTTTTTTTTGCCTAAGCAACTTATAATATTTCCGTGATCGGCAGATGGATAGGAATTGAGCCAGTTACTAGCCAAGTCTGTGATTAAATCATTATGAAATGAAGTGTTACACAGCTGTAATTATTGATTATTTCCACTGGCAAACCATAGAATAATCCCAAACAATATCAGTCTTTCACAGCTCTGATAATCACTGAAGAACTACCTATAGCTAAAGCTTTTTGTAAGAAACAGCGGCTCCGTCTCTCTGTTGTTGTTGTTGGTTGGCAAAATACTTATTTTAGATAGTCAAGAAGAACCTGGATTAAGACCCAATTATGTGAAGTCCAACCCATCTGTGGTTCCTGTGGCTCACTACCGCTTATTTCAGTGAAGAGCTGTCAAGGGCAAAACAAATATGCGAGGTCCCTCTGTGGCTGCATCCCAAGTACTGTATTTCCAATCGTTTGGCCTTGGATGGAAATTCTCTTTGAGATCCCTTTCAGAAAAACATGCTTTGTGGTGCTGGGGCGTATTGTTGTCTTGTTCATTTAGTTTGACGAAGTGATTCATCGTGCAGGACAAAAAACTCATGTTGGTCCTTTCGTGAAAAAGGTAATAAATCAATAGAGACTCTATTCTCTGTAGATTTGGTTGTGCCAAACAGAGATTTATCTGTCATTTTGTGTCCTTAATCTAAGATGAACACGATGCAAATTTAAGTATTTGACACAGAGGTCTTGTTTCTGTCATTATTGTTACATAAATTGGCATAAGAGAAGGAGAAAATTCCTGATAACCTTCGGAGAATACGCCCTTCTGGAAACATATCCCACGTTGTCATTTTGATCCCATTGCCCCGATTCACAGGAAAGCTACAGGCCCCGTCGTAAGTGTTAATTGGATGTGATTTTCCAATTTAACCATTGCCCCGTGATACTCCTCCCCAACGTCGTTATTATTTTCACTGTGTGTGTATGAACTGTGAACTGGCCCCATGGCTCAAACCTCAGAAGCACTTAGTGAGGTGGGCGTTTGCCGCCGTCACTATTCCACACATGAATAAATATCAATCATGTCAGTGTTAATTGGTTTGCACCCTGTATTTGCATCTCATCCGATTTTTTTTTTTTCCCCATTACCCGAGCCCAGACACGCTACGTTGTAAAATAAATAGCATCAGACGCAATTATGAACGGTGAAATGTACATGTTTGAAATGTGGATGTAATGTCACCAGCCGGCTATTGGAGCATAACTTTAAGATAGCCTTAGTTGCTGCCCAATAACAGGGGAAAGAAGCCCTCCATTGGTGCAAAATTGAATGATCTATCACAAGAGACCCACTGAGAATTGTCAGTTAATTCATGTTTGAGGCGAATATGATAAAGGTCGGCCTACAAGGAAAGGACACATGTGAATGGGTACCCGGGTGACCCAGGCCACTGCGGTCAGGGCCAATAACTGTTTGTTTACTCACCAATTCGGCATCCTGAGCTTTACTCCTTGGCAAGAGATGTGTTTGCGGTAATTGCTTTTTGTCTTGGAAAACCCTGCAGAATTGTGCCGTTGGGATCTTTTTTGTTGTTTTATCCGGAAGTCAGTCAACTCTCTCCATCGGTTCAGCCTCGCTCAAGCAAGAATGGTCCCTAAAACGCTTTTAGCATTATGGCATATTTAGATGGGCAGCGCTTCTCACAGTGATGCGGCATATCCATCGAGCTGTCGCATGGAAAATAGCTGAGCTTGACTTACTTTCTATCTCGCCCAGGTCAACAAGGCAGCAAAACCGCAAAGCACGAGAGATCCAACAAAAGAGCATCACATGAGATTCAAGATGCTATTGGCAACTACTAGCTATTGACTTTGTGGACATCGTTTCCATTTCTGATGCCTCATTTGATGGAATTTACAGGCTTGGTTTTCCAGTTTAGTCTTGAATTTATGAGCACGAGTTCAGCACGAAATGATTTAAACGCAAGTGTTCAGTAGTTTAGATATAAACATGTCCATGAACCAAGAGATGAAATCAATAATTAATTTCAAATCACTGCAGGTATTCAGGTATCAGAATACTGATGATCCCCATATTTTCTGCTTCTTCTGACTGATTTCCTAAAATAAACGAATAATGTAGACCAGCTGACTGAATGCAATGCTGATAGTGAACACACTGTCTGCAAATTTTTCCCCCCGCTATTCCATTTCCATGTGAGCTGGCTGTACAAAAGCATATCCACTTTACATATTTGTTCTCTATCAAATAGCGTAAATTTCAGTGCTGTAATCAAGCGTGGCGTAGTGATGTCAACATAATGGCGGTGTCGAAGAACAGGGACTGACGGTCTGAATTGTTGTCCAATTGGGTGAATTTGCTGCACCATTGCGGCTGTTTGCTGTTGTTTGGTGGTTGGCTGTCAAGTTGCAAGTAGGAACAAAAGTGAGGCAATAACCCATGAAAATCCCCCCGTGAGACATGATATCACATTGCCTCTTTTTTTCCCTAAAAGAAGAGAGGATAAAGGTGAGCATGCAGAGCCCCTGATGACCTTTTTTTGGCATGGTGCCGCGGAAGAAGGCGAAGCACCATTACATCACTATCTGAGCAAGCAGCGCTCCAAATGTAGCCTGCTGTTTGTTGATGGCCATCGATTTCTCAGGTAATAGCGCAGCAACGCTTTGGACTGCGTCCAACTCTGCTCTGACGTTATTGGAGAGTCATCATCCCTTTGCGACCTCTGCGCTTGTTCCTGGATTGAAGTTGGACAGTTAGTATTCATTTCCTTGGTGGAGGGTGGGCCTCTGATGGTGCTGAAAATGACTCGCCTCACAGCGTGCACTCCTGTGGCAGGTGACATGCAGTCAACTGGAAGACAGTACTGGCAGAAGAGTACTGGATGACAGTTAGGGGCCACACAAAAAAGAAGATAATTTTCATGCCAATACGTAGTCATGCACTTACTACTCCGAGAACGCTCAAGCTTGACTGATCTCGGAAGCTAGATGGGGTCAGGCCTGGTTGGTACTATAAACCTACCTTCGCTTTTGGCGTGGCAAGACCGCCCGATCGGCTTTGGCCAAAACCTCAGCCAAAACATTGATTCCAAATATGGAAAAAGCTGGAAGGAATGTCAGAAAAGTCATGATGCACTGAGGTGACTTGAATCTGTGTCTTTTTTTTTTTTTTTTAGTTCCAGCAGCAATTCAAAGATTTGGGCTCTGGCAGGCTGCTGCCGCGTACCGGCATTATTGCAAAGAGGCACAACGAGCCACTTGACCTAAGCACAGGGAAGGCAATCAAGTTAGCAAAAATCAGAGAGGAGAAGCAACCTTGAGGAAACGTTGCATCTATAAATGCTGCTTATTAAGCTTCACTTGATAGCTTTTATTCAGTTACCGAAGTTGGACATCTGCAAGTCTGCAAGTTTATGAGTCAATTTTCCAAAAGCGCATGCACCGCTATGAGTTTGCAGTCCCTTTGAATACTTACCGAGCTGTCTCCCGCCTTTACCTTTAATTCCCGTTGACCTTCCATATTTCAACCTCTTTTTACGACAACCTAATGAATAAATTTGATCTTAATGGCGTTTAAAAAGGCCACAGAGTCCTTGTGATAAGTCCAGTGACTTTCAAGTTCATCCCTGCCGACTTTCCTGTCATTGGTAGCAGTGTGGTTGATTAATATATTCCAATTTAAGGAAATCAGTTCCAGCAAACAGTGAGGGCATTTCTTCCAAGTCAAACAACGATGATCGCAGTTGACTTCTCACAACCATGGAGAAATGATGGCTCTTACTTGCTTTTGGGGCTTTTGCCACAAACGCATACATGCGCTGGTGTTTGACAGCCCTCCATCTGTCAGTCAACTTGATGGCCACGGCGAGTGTGATGCGGAGAAAAAAAAAAAACCGGTGAGCTTTTACATGTCAAGCTCCTCTTCAACAACGGTTAAGATTGAGGAGCGAGGCGCAGCGCTGGCAGCTCGTCAACAGGTTGAAATTTAGGCAAAGCAGGCGGGATCATTGTCAATGCATGAATCTCTGCCTCGCTCTCTATTTTTTAGGCTCATCTTTTAAACAGGAACTGAAGTTGCTTTCACCCGAACCCAGAGCGTATTAAGTGGGATCAGGTGTTTTAGTTGAGAGCAAGTTGGATTAAAAAGCTCACTGAATTATTTCAAGATGAATACGTGCGCTGTCCTTGACCTCACCAATTGCTTTTGTCTTTCCCGAGTGCTAAAATGTGCCGTTTTTTGCGGTTTGTTCCGGCTATGGAAAAGGAGAACTTCAATTGATGTTCTTAGGAGTCACATTTTTTACACATCTCTTTTAAACACCATATCTGTTTGTTGTATTTAAAAATGTTCTTGAAGGAAAATTTCAATTAGTGACAAAGGCCCTAGTTTAGGACAATGTGGACTTAGCCTTGTAAAATGTGTTTAAAAAAGACAATGAGTTGAAGTGGTCAATTTTTATGACTTTATTTTCCTCACACAATGTTTTTCAGTACTTAGATGTCGTTTGGCATAAGCGTAAGTGACATTTATTTTAATCCAATAATCGCCGTTTGGTTCTCCCTCTTTGTCATCAAACAACCAACACAATTAGTGTCGAGTGACTTTTTTGTCTCCCTTGCACCCTGTGTCTTATTTTGACTGTTGAACAAATGAGCATTTCCTGTGTGGCTCCCGGGCCTCAGATAAGTGCTGTAATGATGTCATTTCAATTTGCTTTAATTCCCTCCCCGTTTGCAATCAATTTTCCACTGTGACTAAGAGCGGTCTCCACTTGCCACCCAGAGCGCTCTAACGGAAGATGAGTCTGAAAGGAAGTCAGGAGAATTGAGACTTTTTTTTTTGTTCTCCGCTTTTGCAGCCAAAGAGGTGGGAGGAGGCAAGTTGTGCCCGCCACACTTCCAAGCAGCAAAACCGACCATTCTGTAAGGTCGGTCGGTCGGTCATACTGTAAGATGTAGGCTAGATTTGAATATGGCTAATATAAGATGCTTTTATTTTGATAGATGTTCTTGTTGAAAACTGGAACCGCCATATACCATTACCATTTCGACTCTAATGTGACTGCACTAATTCTTTCTTTCGGAAAGTTGTCAACTCAGTCAGTGGTAAAGGTTGAGTGAAAGTCACAAGTGCTGAAGTGTGTGCGAGGCAAGGAAGTGAGCCTGCGAATGGGTCATCAGTCAGTTTGTCGTCGCTATTGAACCCCCACTGTTCTTGGCTGGCACTCGTTCAGTTTAATTACTGTCCACTGCTCTCTACTCCCCCCCTGCTCTCACCCGAACTCCTCGGTGGGCTCTTTTCATTGCTCACCTGCGCCCATTGTGCACGCGAACAAATCTCGGGAGTCCAATGCTCTGGCCGTTAATTTCGCAGACACCTGCCGAGCCGGCTCGAGTCTAATTAGCGTCGATATTTAGAGAAGAGCTCGCAAAGGGCTTTTGTAAAGAAACTGCTTAAAGGACAGCCAAGCTCATTACAGGAGTGAGAAGATGGTCAGTGTTAATCTGAGCTAACCATTCACAGTTCAATGGAGAGGTCCAATGTATAGCGTTCAATTTGTCTTTTGTTATTGGACTTAGATGATGACTCTAACTTTGCAACTTCACTTTTCTGCCCTGCAATTCTAAAATGACTAATATTACAAGAGTAGTCTGAGCGTCACACGCTCGTGTGTCAACCAGCTCTTTATCTTGTTTACTTTCGATAAACTCACAACATTACCACCCATCTGTGCGGCTTTCTTCGGCCTTTGAAAGGGCATCTGGTGATTAGATCTCGTTGCCGCGTGTGCCCGCGTGTGCCCGCGTGTGCTGTCGTTTCAAATCGCTTGGCACTGACCTTTCAGGGTAACTTACTTCTGGTCTGGCGCTTGTCGTTCGGTCCTGTTCAGACACGGCTCGTCATTGCAAATGTGTGTCTCGATTGTGCTTCAACAAATTAATTAAAACTGCTCGGTATTTGATGAATAAATCCCAGCCAGGTTAAGGGGATTACATGGATTAATACCTCCATTATACATAGTCACTCTACTTTATACACTTGAGTTTGACTTTTAATATGAATTAAAGGGGAAGTCAACCCCCAAATTTCCTTACAATCTATGCAGCCCCACTAGTGGAAACATACCATTCTGATGAATACGGTATTGCATTTGTGGAATATGAGTAAAGCGGCAAAATCCAACTGTTTTTAGCCATCTCAGGGCGCAACCATTTTATCACTCGCTGTAGACTAAAATGACATCACAGCTGCTCAGGGCTCAGCTAATGACCAATCACGGCTCGGCTTCACAAAACAGGTGAGCCGGGAGACATCTAAAACAGGCTGGATAGGGGCTCTTGAGGACCCGACCGGATGTGGATGTTCTTCACTTATTTAAGATTTGGCTCAAGCAAGTTGTGTCACAGCCAGTTTGGTAATATAAAAAGTTAGATGTTTACAAACAATGAACATGCCACTTACTGTATGGAGCCAATCTTTCATCAGCCAGATCACCTCTTCATTTGTATGACAGGTGCTAATTTGTTAAGCACTGTATATTTGATCTAAACTGATCATTTACCAGCAAGATGAACACAACTGCGCAGTGTGAAGTGTGGTGCACAATTTAGTCATTTAATAGAATAGATGACATTACATTTCTCATTTCTTTTGAAAACAAGCGCATATCTGTCCACTTGTGCTCAGGCGTTTCCAGGGTGGCGGTCAGTGCGGGACACGGCGTGCACTTTTGAAGGTTTTCCGCTTCTGTTTCCATCGCCTCTGCTCCTAATAGTGGCTCGCAGTTCTTCTGAACTCTGACAACCCCCTCTGAGACAGAACGTGAGATCAGATCTCTCCCGCTCACAAAAAAGGCCCACTTAGCTGCATCTCGGTAACATGAAGGACAATCCCGGCGTTGTTTGATGATTGAGATTGTTCAATAATGCATGACGATGCCTGCTAAGCCAGTTTTAGGTCGCTGCAATAGATGGTGCAGATGTTTTGGATGCTGTGTCTAACTTTAGCCTTTACCTCGCTTTTCCTTTGCACTCTTGTAGCACCTGTTTTACATTTCATTTACATGAAGAAAAATGCTCCTCAATTGGTAGGGCGAGTAATGTGTTTTTTTCCCCCAGTGCACACCGAGTCCTCCAAGCAAACTTGATTTGGTCACCTCAGTGCTACAATCCATTTCGACAATAAGTGTCCCTGTTAAGCCCGCTTCGCTTTTAGCATCCATGCTTTTATGGACATTTTGCTTTGAGGCAGCCAAATAAACATTTCTATTACAAGTATTTGATGGAGCCGATGTGCATTCACAAACATCACTATTGACTGACCGCTACCATGGTGACGTCACGCTATGCATTAATCAGATGCTGCTTGGTTGTAGTTTGATTTTAATTGTTGCTGTTCTGATTGCTTGAGGGTCGCCTATCAAATGCAACACTCAGCGTCATTGTCTGCACTCGTATGGGCTCATCATCCCCAATCAGAATTTATTTGCCAAGAGGCTTTGAAGCAGCACTTAGTTTTGTTGTTGAGCATGAGAGTTCTGTCAGAGATTTGATTGTTAGAACACGGGGGGGGGGGGGGGGGGGGGGCTCACTTTAGCTCTCATCCTCGACAAATTTTGTGTGGATTTTTACACACGTTTCATTGTTTTCTTGACTTTGTTCCCTCGCGTGTGGGAATTTTATGAGAGGATTATTTATTTTAAGCCGCTGCACCCCCTGCTGCTTTTTGCCATTTCAGAATAGCAAAGGATTCCATTGCCTGGTATTATTAATAATACAAAAAGAAATCCCTCCAGATAAGCTCATTTGAAGAATTGAACGAATCCATAGAGTCATTTTGGAATAAACATTTAAATCTGAGGATGTTGGCACGCCACAGGTGACGCAATCGAGCACTGTGAGGTATGTCGAGCATGGCGCAGGTCTCCAAGCGTGTCGCCGCTGACCTTCTGCAGGCTGTCTGCGTTTCACTTAAGCTTTTAATTTCCAGTTGGGTGCCGGGGGGGGACCTGTCCAGGGTCCTCATGCTTGTTCAGTCGCAACCACCCCCCATCGGGGAGCCGAGCCTCTGCCACCCCAAGTTAACCACCTGCAGGATAGATCACAGGCCACGCATGAGAAGATGTGGCAGCAGCTTGCCGTTCCAAAAGGTTAACATCACGCCTGTACAGAGGTGTTTTAAATTCATGACGTGAGACAGAAAGGGTAAAAGAAAAAAAAAGAAAAAATAATCATTAAAAAAAAAAAACGCAGGTGGCGCCTACGCTCCAGGCTTGGCTGTGGGGTTGCATGTTTTTTTTACTAGTGTTTCATTCAAGTCATGCAGAAGGAAGCTGGCGTTTGCAAGTGGCTAATGGCGCTTGGGTGGTGCGAGGGTCATGCTAAGCGCAGCGCAGAGCCGCGAGCGGCAAAATCACCCATGTGAGTAATCACGCTGTTCTGTGGAGCTCACCTGGAAAATGGCTCGACTTTAGCAATGGGCAAGGATACGACGTGCTTCTGGCAGAGCAGTCAAACCCGAGCCAAGCGTGATGACAATTTGAACTGGTATGTAGCACCAATGAACACAGCGCACTGTAATGCTGTGCAAATGAGCTGCCTTCTGCACGCTGCACCAGAGTGATTGACATAAATACAATTAGATAGGTATGAAGAGCAATGTTTACCTTTGGGCTGTCATGAACATTGTTTTGCCATTTAGAGCTTTTCTTTCCTTGCTTTATCCTGATGCTTCAAAGTCTTCTCTCTTTAGGAATTCTTAGTTTGCTTTTGTGTCACATCTTGAAAAGAGGTTTGCTCCTAAAGCTTTATGACCTGTAGATGATGTCCTATCTGAGGCACATGTAATTTTCGATCATGACATTGCCTTGGCTAATGCAGCTCAACAACTGTGTTTGCCCAAGCACATTTCCCACAGGTACAGTACAACATGCTGACCTTGAGTTGAACTTCACTCCCAATCACTAATTGATAACAATCCCTTACTGGCTGTAGGACCCGTTTTTTAAGTTTAGAAAACGCAATCCCAGAATGGATGAGCAAGTGAAAATTCAAACACTAAATGCTGGCTTGGTGGATAGTTCATGAGCAACGATGAATTGCATGCTAGTGAATAGACTCATCACTACCACAAAGCCACGGCTTTAGTTTGCAATAATTCAAGACTCAAGACATTGAAATTGCTCCTGCAATCAATGCCAAATTATTTTTGGGCATCCTGAAAAATATTTAAAAAAATTGCATTGTGGCTCTGTTGAATGATGACCTGTGGGACTGGATGCTTCTGTCAGAAGGAATGTATGATGACTTTCCTTGCTTGTCATTTTGACAAAATGCCATCGCCTGCATCCCCCGTGGGCAGCACGGAGGTGAGCAGCCTTGGCATTTTGTCGTGGAAAATATAGGGCACGTGCGTTAAGGTGACACAAGCAGGAAAAGTACAACAAGGACGTGAGGAAAGTCAGTTCCAACAGGCTTCTTCTTGTAGTGGCACTGCTGTAATTGGGCTGTCAAAATAGCCACTTGTCTTAATTCCTTGTGGCATTTAAAACGTGTTTGTCTTGAATATGGCCTATTCGTTTCTTCCTTCCCTTTCAACTTTTTTGACAGGGTTATTGCAACACCTGGCCAAACTGTCTGAGTATTGTGGTCTTTATTGGCTAAGTCACGGTCAATCTTCTATCGTAGCTTGACACGGCATCGTCAAGGAAACGTACACTCTATAATACTGTTCCATTCTCTTGTACCCTCAGCAGGGGGTCACCCTGTCTGACAGCGCCATATTTCATCTAATCTAGCATCAATGGAGCTTTTCACCTCAGTCGGGGGGCCCGTGAAAAGTGCTTCTGCAGGTATGCTTGACAAGCCATAAATAAGGCCACATAGTGTTGAAACAATATCAAATGAAAATATTGTCTTGCCCTTAATAGTCCCGCAGACGGGAGGGCGGGATAAATCAGGGGGGAGGATGGGACCAAGGTTCAGCTCGCTTGCACTCACCTCCCACTTACTTAGTATCGCCCCCTTCCTTGCGGAAATGTAGTGTGAAACCATCAGTCACTTTTCATTCTCTGTCTCCCAGTCAGCACCCCCCCCCCCCTTCTCCTACTTCCTTTTCAGAAAACCTGACTTTGAAGATACTGTATCGCTGTTACAATTTTCAGCTAGGCGTGGGTTTCCACCGGTGGGAGCCAGAATTTAACTTGTGATTATCCACCCGTGCACAGGACATGAAAGGAAATCTTGAAAAAGTAAAATGCAAACAGTGCAGAAATGAAGCGGAATCACGGAACACCCGAAACATCATCCCCAGATCTTCCCGCAGAGGACACTGACGTGCGCTGTGGTTAATTGAATCTAAAGCTAACCAGATTTCGCCTTCTATTTTGTTACAGCATCACTTCCCCGAGCACATCCTCATGGTGGCTGTGTTGGTGAATACTTTTCAGTAGGGAAAAAGCTCATCCTGAATTCAAATATCCCTTTGATGCATTTTTCATGATTCCTTTCTTCAACACAGAAACCCGGAATGTAAAGTGGCGTTTTCGTTGCTGTGCGTATGGAATCCAAATACAGTAGCTTAGATGTCATGTTTGTGAGCAAGTCAGCTCTTTTTCATTCATTTTCTTTCAGCTTTAAATTCTTGTTCTGCTCACTGTCCAGTATGAGTTGTTGGTGGAAGCTGCAATAATATTTTCAAAGTCTTTTTGTGCAGGCCACCAACCACTAGCCTCGCCAAAGGCAACCGCAATCTCCACAATCTTCAGGGGGTGATTCGTCTTATTTAGACTGCCTGTCGCTTGGGCTATACGTGGACTTGGGCACCTACAGTATTGGAGGAAGCATCCTAAAAATACGGCTCTAAACAACATCCATCGTGTGCTTGACATCTTCTGATGCACCAAACGTGGGAGACCACACAAAGCTAGCGGACATTGCTATCAACATCACATTACTGCGCAGTCCTTATTGACATCTTGTGAATGAAGTCTGGTGTCGTACCGCCCACAAAAACTGCCATGAGGTCAACGCGAATCAATGAATCGAAGGAGTAAGCCAACTGAATGGCGTCCCATCTGTGACTCCCAGTAGGCGGCCGCAATTTTTTCCCCTCCTCCCCTCCCTCAAGGTGGGTCCCTCGACAGGGCCCAGATTGGCAGCGGCAGCCGGCAAATGGTTGCGCCAAGAATCACGTGAGGCAGCAGTCTGCCACTCTCCCCTTCTGGCAGCATTTTTCAAGGAAAAGGGAAGCATGTCGTTTTGAGCCGGAGCAGAAGGACTGAAAAAACAAATGACTACGAGCTCTTTCGGTAGGGGTTTATTCCGTGAGTAGGAGAGCTAACGACAGGAAGTGCGAGGATGCTATGCAACCTGTGAATATGTGAACTCCGAACTACGGACTACTTTCGTATTAGCAGTTTGGCTCCGCTTTCAACTTAATGAGTCCCGTATTTACATAGGCATACTGTATTTTGCAATGACAGTCATGTGTGCAGTTGAACTTCTGCGTTGCATTAACGCTGAAAAACAAGCGTTCAATGAGCGCCCGCGCACTCTCACGTCTTCCCACATCTGTGTGGCGTCAGTGGCTGTCAATCACCTGCCGTCAGAGACGCCGAGAAGCCCCTGGGATCACTAATTGACGGTGACTTGTGTTTGGACAGGGGAGAATGTGCGTCTTTCTCGCCGCCGCGCACGTACTCATTAGAAGATACACAAGCAAAGTCCGAGTCCCGCACACCCAGTAACACAAACACACCGACGTCTCGGAATAAGCGATGCAGCAACCCGAGATGGCGGCGGTCGCCAGGACCAAAGGAGAGCATCTCCAGGCCTCAGACCTCCCTGCACCACCTCCGTCCCAAATAATCGCGGGCCTCCGAAAACCAGAGAAAATAACTTAATTGGTATGCTATTTGAGGTTTTTCATGGAGCGGCTATAAATTATACACTCTGTGTTTCTTCTACCAGGCAGCTCTGCAATCTTAATCAAACTGCATTTTTCACTATTTTTTTGGAAGAGAGCTGTTAAAGCTTCAGAGTAGTGACAAGTTAAGTATGCGTTTTGTTAGTTCCGCTGAAATAACAACGGCAAAGAAAACTGCCCCGGAGCACGGCTGAACATTGGGGCCAAAATATGAGGGCCGTCAAATTAGAGGCGACTCAAAAAGTCGCTTGTTGGGAAGGCGGGTCACGAACTCGGGATCTGGGATGGAGACCACGGTGTAAATTGTAACCCTGCAAACCAGCACATTTCCTCTCTCCTCTCCGCCGCTGTCCCAAAGCGCAGCGACGTCCGCAAAACCGATGGATTGGCACACAGTGGTTTTCGTCCAAACTGTCAGCGGTCATTCGTCTCTCTCTTGCGTCCTTGGTGTAATCTGGACCGCAGCCGCCAGCGGTGGGCCAGTCACAGGTTCACCTCCCTATTACTTTAACCTCTGTGTCCTTTCCCACTCTTGTCTTTTCTTCTGCCTTTTGGAAAACTGTGAACAAGTCATCATTGTAATGTGCTGAAATTGAGACAGAAGAAGTGAGCTCAACTCTAGTAAAACTGCAGAATGCACATCTTTGGGCTTCTGACAGACACACACCTGAGACTCTTGTAAATCCCAGCCTTGCCGTGTCGTGGCTTTTTCTCACCTTTATATGAAATACAATGTTGTCAGCGAAAAAAGAATTCTTTTGGTGCAAGACATACTGTACTTTTTGTAGCTGGGTTTGTGGTTTTGGCACCGTAAACTGACCATCGAGGAGACCCTATTATGTGCATGTTTTATGCTGAAGGGGATTGTTCTGCGGTTACTGTTGGTTCAACCAGAATATTTACTAGCAGCTTTTTTCAGTATGGAGCGAGTGGGTGGGAGGCACTGTTGGTTTGAGCGCAACGGAATGAAATCTGGTCAGGAATTGATTCAAATAGTTTGAACTGGAAGGGTGTATATACCACTTCTTGTTTGCTCTCTGCGACTCGTGTTATTTTTTATTCAAGTAAGCTTAGCAGAAGATTTAGAGCCTTCAAAACATACCCTTGAATCTTCACTTGGATAAAAGGCTATTGAATATTCTCAGTGTCATTCAGCCTGTGCTAGCTAACTTGACAAGTCCTGGCATCTGCAAATATCATGGTCTGATTTTCTACTCCCTTTAGATCACGGCTTCAGTGCACTAGTGCAATGCTGTGTTCTCCAATTTCCCGAGCCGTCGCCTTCGTCCATGAGAGCGTCTCTGCCCCCACAGGAGCCCCATTTACACAGCCTGAGATGAAATGCTCGACATCCCAGTAAATATGTACCGGGGTGGATTTATCCAGGCCGCCGTTTGCTCACAGTTGATCGAAGAGAAGTGCTGAGGAGGCAGCTGACCTTTTCCCCGGCATCCACAATCTGTGGCGCCATCCTCCTCCTCCTCCGTCTGTCTCCTGCTCATCCCTTTTCTCCTAAGTCTGTTGTCTCCCCTGCAGACTTTCCATGCATTTGTTTTTTTTCACGCGTTTTTCCTTAACGCTTGTCTCACGGGCTAAGAGCTGCTAA
Source organism: Filicampus tigris (assembly GCF_054856515.1). Taxonomy (NCBI): domain Eukaryota; kingdom Metazoa; phylum Chordata; class Actinopteri; order Syngnathiformes; family Syngnathidae; genus Filicampus; species Filicampus tigris. Next base: position 2,843,539 of record NC_141238.1, on the reverse strand, counting down.
ATGTCGGTAGTATGGAGGTGAGGCCGTAGCTCCGCCCGCTCTGTTGTTCGTCTCCCTAGGTTAGAGGCATCGGTGCAGTCGGGATGCTCTCTTTCCCCTCGCACCATCTCAGACTGAACACTGCCATCTGTTGACAGGTGGGCCGATTGCACAGCTGGTTTTTTTTTCCTCTGCTTTCTAACCAGTCTAGGTGATTACTGTCGAGGGAACAAGCAAACACCGGGCTCTCACTGGACACTTCATTGGGAAAATCTCCAGCTGTGTGGCTGACCCTCTCACTTCTACACTAACTTATCACTTTATCATTCCTTTCAGTTGACTAATTATGCTATTTTGCACTGACCTAAGGTTAAACTTCTGGTTTGGTTCAACACCGGAAAATGGCCAATCCTCACTAGGGCGTTCAGTATGATTTGGTTTTAAATGAAGCTGTAGAACATTGAGTCAAACCACCAGAATGGTGCTTATAACATTCACTTTGTTACTATGCAGCTCATCCATTAATCAAAGAGCGACGGGTCCGTTGATTTTGTTGCCGTCTGTTGATGCTGGCTGGCTAAAATCCCCTGGAAACGCTACTTTGCTGAAATCGCTCTTCCACGGGCTAATTGGCAGGGAAAGCGTCAACAGCGAGTAATCACGGAAGTTTTCACACCGAAAGGTTGGCCCCGAGTGTGTCAAGCATGGGAATAGTGCAAGGAGTGTGTTTTTGCACAAAAGTTATAGCTCTTCGGTGACTCGTGTATTTGCTGCTCTGGTTCAGTACAATTGACGGAAGTGAGGAAGTGATGAGGCTTTCGGCCATTTATAGAAGCTTTTCTACCTCCCTCATCCCACCTACAAGCAGCAATTCCACTTCTTTTCTTCACTTATTTTCCATGCTTCTGTTCTGGCTTTGTCGTGATGAGAACGTGTGTCCTTTCATGTAAAACAATCACCGTTTTTGGCAGGGGATCAGTGTTTAAATTCCTTTCCGATAAAGGGCTCGGAGTAGCTTTTAGTGGGGGGCCCTCAATGCCTGTTTCGGTTTGTTGATCCCTGATGACTCATGCTGGTTGTTGCTCGGGTCAGGCAGAGTTTGGGAAGCGATCAGCGTGGCCGGAACCAAGCTTATCAATGTGACACCTTGTTGAGCGCTTGCCTTCTGAAGCCCACACGTGTGCGCCTGCTTGTGCTGCTTCCGCTGCTTATTCGGTCGCACTCAGTGGTATGCACGCAGTGCACAAAGAGTTGATGAAAAGACACAACAAAGAAGAGCAACAGTAATGTGACCATTTTTCCACAGAATAGAAAGAATATATGCCTGTGAGTATCGTTGTGTCGTCTTTTCTGTATCGTCCGAATGTTCGTTATTTTAAGGTTTATATTGTTAGACCGTCCGTAGAGGTTTTGCATCAGGTTTAGGGCGTGAATCTCTAATTGTGGGTTAGGGTTAGAATTCAGGTTAGGGTTAGGGAAGTTACACACTAACAAACAAGTTGGCATGGCTGAAAACATGATCTGCTTGGCGGAGGTGAGCGTATATAACATCCGTTGGAGCACATAAACAATCATTTCTATATCGTGTTGGCACATGATGCTGTCACTTATGCACAGCCCGGTGGAATGGAAAAGGCGAAACCATCCATCACCTAATCCAAATACATTTGCCTACCTTGGGCACTTGTCATTCATTCCTGAGGATGTGTTCTATTTGTCTTTGGGCCTCAAGTGCTCATTGTGGGGAAAATGCGCCTAGCAAGCCTCAAGGTTTTTTTCTTGCTCACACAAGTTATCTTGCCAGCTGTTGTTGTCGGATGGCGTCAACAAAGCCTCAAGTCAAACACAGACCCAGACACCCCCCCCCCACCCCACCCCCCCCCGCTCCTCCGTCACTCTTTCACTTGCCTTATTCGACTCGGCCTTCAATCTTCACCTGGCTACGATCGAATACCAACACACATTCTCAATGTCTTTCTGTACGAGTGGAGCACAATGGGGATTGGATGCGAAATCACCTTTCATGGGTCTCCAAAAACGTAACATTTGCGGCTCGGGAGAGAAAATGTCGTCTGAAAGGAGTGCTGTTATGAATCCATCAATCCAACACCGTCGTACCACAGCACCTGTGTTTGGCATGCGTAATTGGCGATTGTAAGCCAAGGTCAACGCAGAACATACATATTAGACGAGCGAAGCGTAGCATTAAGGGGGCAGGGCCAACTGTTACGCTGACACGTTTATTAGCATTCGGGTAAATAACACCACGATTTGATGGCGCCTTTTACGAGCTGTTTGTGCTGCTTTTGTGACATTGGCTGCTTTTCGCTCAAGGTGCATCTGTACATTTCATAATCAGTCCCATCACATTCACGTAGGGCTGCCATGCCATCCATGAGCTGATTATCATTCTTACTTTCAAATGAGGCAAGGGATTGTTGTGCTTTCCTGAACAGCGATGGCAATCTGATTCGCTCGGCATGAACGGCATGAAAAACGATGTCCCATCAAGCCCTTTGTTTGTGTTTTCTGATTAAAATCAAATTAGCCACCGAGCACTATTATTCTGCACTTTCTGCTTGGACGTATGCTTAGTTAATTGGATCACACAACGGACAAAAAGAGGGCTCGTGCAAGACGAAGCAGAAGAAGAAAAAAAAGCAAAGGTAGGTCGGAAATTAAATTGGAAATTGGGCTTCATTATCTCCAGTGGGAGGGAATGAGCCTTGAATCAGCAGTCAGGTGTGCCGGAATGAATTTGCAGGGAGATAAAACTCTATTTACACACACAGCGCATGACGCATAGGTGTGTGTTTATGTTGTGGGGGCTTGGCACAAGTCTCAACCCGATCCGTAATCAGATTCCCCCTCTCTCTCTCTCTCACCGCATGCATACCACTCAATGAGCAGCCATCCATGCCTCCGATGCATCAATGCACTCACCGTGATGGATTATCTCCTCAGACAGCCTTCACATGCATGCCAATATTGTGAAATGGAAATTTGGACACATACAAGAGATCACAATGTGGAAATATCCATTTACTTTTATGTGAGGAACCACAGCTAATAAGCACGCTTTTAAAAAAATTTTTTTTATCTTTTGGCCACAGCTTCGGGGTTTAAACTCCAATCCTGTTTTGACACTTTCCTCTCCTCCTGCTTGCAGGTCATTTCCTTAACTATTTCCCTCCAGTGAGCAAACACCATCCCTTAGGAAATACGGCAGCAACTTTTTCAGTGCTTGTAATCTGGCCACCAAAAGCGAAGAAACCAAAAAGCAATTTTCTCTCTAAAGCTTCGAAATGTATAAATAATGTTGGGCTTGTACTCTTTTTTTCTTTATTGCGTCTCGCTTTCATTAGACACATTTGAATGAAATCATGTCTATCAAATGTTTCTTTTTAATTGACCTCTTTTCCATTTGTTAGCAGCTCGAATAAAAACCGAGATTGAATTGAAGGCTCAGTGAAGGATTACACGGAATATGACAAATGACGCAGTGTAGCACACAAGTGTGGGGATTAAACTTTGCCAGTGACAGTGCACTCAGTTAGCTTCAGGACCACTTTGCATTGGTGAACTTCACATGTTTCTCTGTGTATTGGCAACATTGTAAACATGGGATGAGGCTAATCCGTTTTGCAAATCATCACCTGATACCACTAAATAACCTGATACCACTAAACGAGTTGCAGGGCTCCCTCCTCCATGCGGCGCGCATTTGACCAAAGTCACAGCTGAATTGTGGAGTAAATATTTAGGCCAGTCGTTGGTTGACAAGGCAACGGAGATGAACGTGGCCCTGGCTATTAATATTGGCTGTTAACCTCTTGCGCATGTCTGTAATTAATTTTGACACAGCAACTCTCTAAATCTTCCTGCAAATATATCCAGACAAGACAGACTTGTAATACACATGCAGCGGTATCTAACAATAATATCCAATATGCAAGGTAACGCTTTGTCATTTGTGTGAATGATGGGAAATAATCTTCTTGAAGCATTGGCTTGCTTTGGAGTTTTTCAGTTTGCTGTTGGTCAGCAGAACAGACGCTGGCTGGTGCAGTATCTAGGTCAGTGTGTGTTTGTTTTCCATTCATTTCACCAAAGGACAATGTGAGTATCCGCACACAAAGGAACCATAACCTAAAAAAAAATGAACTCTGATACATCACGTTCTCTTACTACCACTTAGCGATGCAGCTGAGTGACCGTGATTTCATGCGGTTTGAACCAAAGAGTAGACAAAAATTGTACTCAAGTACGTGTAGAGTTACTTTAGAGCGATGAGTCAAGTAAAAGTAAAAAATAGTCCTCAAATAATCACTCGAGGGAAAACATGTCAGAGTAACTGTTGCATAACCACAGGTTTATTTACATTTTCAAAAGAGCATATGGTCTTAAATTAACTTTCTTAAACGCACGAACCAGGTCTCTAACAAAACAAAATCGATTGGGCAGTTAAAAATAAACACCTGTAGTTGCAGATCCAGGTAGCAAGCAGAACGTAGCATAATATCCTGGAGTATAAGTAGCTTTTCTTCTTAAGCTACTCTGACAAGTACAATTTATCCAGAAAGTTACAAGTTTGTTACTACCCACCTCTGTTTGGAACACACTTAATATTCACCGCTATTGTAGTGAATGTGATTTGCATTCTGTGGGTAGGAAAAACAAGCTGAGACATCGTGTGGTTGGGAAATTCTCCCCGTTTTGATGTGGCACTTAATGCACCACTCTACATCCACTCTTTTCAATACGTTCAGGTGTTATGTGCTGGACTGCATTCGTAAAGTCACTCTTTTTATTCCGCTGGAAAGTCTGAATTATTGGAAAAAGCATGAAAAAAAAACATTCAGGCTTTACTATCAAGTTGAGCTTCCTGCAGCTGGAGAGTCCACAAGTTCAATTTCATAACTCACTGAACACAGCGAGTGGGTGACTCACAACTCACAGCAGCCATTTTTTTTCACCCTCAAAGGCTGCAATGGGAAAAAATGTTTTTTTCCCTCAATAAAGCCAATGCCAGTCATTTAATGATATCATCTTCTGAAAGTCAGGTTCAATTCGAGAGACCACGATGACAAGAATGTCGCAGACCTCAGGCCATTTGTGTGTGTGCCATTAGTCTTGAAGCCCTCTTGATTGACAGCTCATCTGGAAACAATGGGGTCCCCTGGATCCAACATACTTGCTATACAAGGAAGTCCTTAAGTCTTTCTGAATTTTGAGATTTAGTGAGATTGGGCCAACACTATCCCCGCACAGAACAGCCATTTTTAACTGGTTGAGAAGAATGATTCAAACTGTATCTGAATAGAAGCTTGAAATGATTTGACCTTGAATCTCTGCCATTTTGTGTTGGGTAGCACTCAAAATGAAGCATGTTCTTCCTTTGATATAGTACGATAGTCGCCAATGGATGGTTTGAGGAGTGCACAGAGCACTGACAAAATCCTCAAATGGATGTGCATTCGACACCAAATCCCATGTAGTCCTTTGACTTTGTGGGGCTCAAGCATGCTCTCGATACACTAAAACCCTGCTGTCACTCGTTTCGATTCATAACATCACAGGCTGTTGCCACAGAACGTCAACAGCGGTGAGCACCGTTGTGTCAGGACGCTAATAACTGCCTCAGATGGCCCACTTGAGTGTCCTGCATTCCTTTCCAAGTGTCTTGTCATCCGAAAGACAAGATCAAGTGACAATCTTTCAAATAAAATGGCTTTAACTTCAGGAGGGAAAAGATTCTCCTTTTGTTGACCAGCCCTTTCCAATTCCAATTTTTCTTTGTCTCTCCTTGCAAATCTCAATGTAATATATTTTTGGGCCACTGTGACGTCGTGTTTCTATGTGTGTGGAGGATATGCAATAAAATGACATGAGTAATGTAATGAGAATTCTCCATTCATTTACTCATTAATTCACCCGCCCACCAGTGCGCCCTCCTAAATTGACAGTTTTTCTAATAACCATTGAAGTGTGTGAGTTAACAGCAAGGTGGAAAAGGCTTTTTTTTTTTTTTTGCTTGTTAGTTCAAATGAATCATGCAACATAATTACCAGGAATAGTAGTTTTGTTTCATGTTCCCCGGAGAGAAATGAGATATCCTGCAAAAAAGAGGACAATTACACAGAAAAGTATATAAAAGTAAAACAGCCAGTCTTAATTTGCACAGTGGTTAAACTAAGCTGGGTTAAAGAAAACCAAGCAAAAATAATGCTACTACAGAGAATCATTTTCCTCTCATCAGCCGTTGTCTGCAGGAAGAACTCTGGCCGGTGCTTTGTTGACATTTTCACGGCCCTTCACTCAGCCGTCCCCACACAGCGGTTCAGCGAAGGACAGCCGCAAAATGAACGAGCAACAAACCGCAGATAACAACTGGAAGGCCTCTGTTCTCAGAATGCCAAGAGCGAGCGAGCGAGCGAGCGGGCGGGCCGATACAAAACGTTCCCCGCGGATGCCGGTTCCCTAGCTTGTGTTGAGAGAAAACTGTAAACATTTAGTATTCCTTTTTTCATCTTTGTTTGTGTGGCGTTGAGTATGTTTGAGGAAATTATTCAGTGTGTACACATTTTGCCGACAAATACCCGGCAGCCTCCTTCCTTCCCCTTACTTCCATTCCCCCCAATTTACTAAGTGAATGATATAAACAAAGCCTGATTAAATAAACTTTTATTGACTCGCAGGCCACCGCACTTCCCTGAATGCTTTTGGACTCGAACCATTTGACTTCTCTGAATTGAGACGGCAAACTTCCTATTCTTGAAGCAATTGAAAGGAATCACATTGGACAGCATGTAATGCAATGACAGTTTACTATGACAAAGTGTCCACTACGTCTGACGGAGATTCCTCGTTCCATCAACCTGATTGATCTGGTGGTTGCCAACTAATCTGTGGAGAGTGCATTCTGTTCCGCGCTGCAGTCCGATCAGATGACTGGCAAAAGAGTGTTCAAAGTGAAGCCCTGTTGTAACAATCCGTTTTGACAGTAAATCTAAATATGAAGTCGTGCAAGTTATTGAATGATGTGGGCATGGTGTGAATCGATCGGGGAAACGTTATGTGACCTCATTGTGGCTTAATAGCGACATTTACAACGGCGGAACGATACCGGAGAAAGTACATTATAATGACTTAGTGACTCTCCTTTAAGGTTATTGACATTATTAAGGGCTTTTATGTACAGTCCTCGTTGTAATTATCTAGTACCCATTTGTCATCTAACGGGAAACGGGAGCTCAGCCTTTCGCAGCGGTTGCTTTGTATAAAATGACAGCGGTTGCTTTGTATCAAATGAATGCCGTTAATTTCCTGGAATGGATGCGCGTTCATCCAAAGCATTTGGTAGGTTGTGTGGAAAGAGTTCAACACTGGGCAAGGTGTATTCCTCAATGCAAGCTTTTCTGCTCTGAAACATTCAGGCAACATCAACACGATCCATTCTGTCAAAAGTCAGACCTTCAGAATAAAAGCTGCGTATAATACGGGTTCACCTGAGTTTCTTGAGACACACGGTGGCTTATCCAACTGAGCTGATGACTAAATTATCCACCATGGGGTCAAAGAAAGTCTGGAGTAACTGACCATACTGGGATGCTCTTATTTTGAAGGGCTTGACTTGTTGCCCCAACTTGTCCAAGTGTTACCGAGCACACTGGGCGACTTATTGCCTCGACTTGGTGGTTGAGTCTGGAAGAGATTTATTGGATTGACATTATTTCCAAGGAGAAATATGGCCTCGGCTTTCATATGGTTTTTGTCAGACTTTGTGTTAGCTATGCTATTATTTGTGTTGGTTCTCTTGCTTGCACAGTATTAAGAAGATAAGCCTGCATATATTGTTTTTATCATTAATCATAGATGTCAACGATTGTTGATTTCGATGATCTTTGTCTGATCCAGAGCTTTGCTCTATCATTTGAGAGTCAGTCAAAAAGTCGCTCTGTCAGCTGAAATGCAGAACATAAAAGGCCAGTTTGCATTGTGGGAACAAAGTGGAAAAAGGAACCGCCGTTCCTGAGAAACGTCTCCATCGGGATCTGACGCATGGCGCTTGCATGCTTCCCAGACGTGACCCTGCAAATGGCGCTTTAATGGCGTTCCAGTCACGAGCCCTAAACTACAGTGCGGGGCCGACAGCTTCAGCCCGCAGCTGGGAAAACTTCTGCCCGCGACACCAAAATGCCCAGTTGGACCTCGCCATTCAGGATCTCAAATTTAATACCACCTCAAAGCAAACAAGAAGAAAAAGCTAGCAAGCCATGTTGCAAAACAACAGATGTTTTTCCAACAGTAGTTACCACACTTGGACAGGTTTCAGTAAGCGGTTTGTCCTTGTTTAGTCTGTGACCTCATGGCAGCGGTCTGTCAGACCAGCATCAGCATCCATCTTGGCTCTTCGCGTCTCCGCGCGTTGCTTTTGTTGGGCTGCGTAGCGCCACTCTACAGCTGCTCTTAAGCCTTTGCTCTCTAATTAACTGGACGGTTGAAAGAGCCTTTTGTGATCTCTGGATGCTGCTCTTACTCAACACATTTGGACTTACTGTACATTGACAAGAAATTACTTCACGCCGTGGTCGATTCGCTACGTACTGTATGACACGTCGGAGTTTTAACTCCGGGCTGTTTTCTGCTACGCATAATTGCAGTTATGGCAGCTACATAATGATGGTGTCTGTTTTTAACAGTTGCAGGAATTATGAGCCCTGTATGCTCCTGATGTCCTTTTGCCGCCTCAGCGCACCACTGACATCACATCTGAGTGTTTGTGACCAGCCAGTGGATTACGATCATTTTTATGATGTTTTTAATCCTTCATTTTTCGATCCAGAACCCAAATTTGCCTTTCATCGTTTAAATAAAAGAGTCAGTTAGCTTCAAGGGCCTATTGGCGCACCCTTATCAAAAGCCACAACAGACGTGGCACTTTTTGTTCTTTATTGATTGATTAGCAATCGACTGCCACACAAATACCCAAATGGCTTAAAGAGACATGAATTGCGAGGGGAATCTCTGCCTCTTTGATTAAGTGAAGGATCAAAACAGAAAAGATGATGATTCACCAACAGTAAAATTCCTGCCGCGGCTCTTGCTCTGACTGAGGTTTTGGGTGCCCACAAAAATCACCAGTCACTTAAAAATCCATTAACTTTCGGAGATGCACAAAGGACACTCAACCACATGTTCAAAACTGTATGCACGTTTTTGAGTCTGCCAGGCCATTTTGGTTGCCAATATGAGACTGCTACCAGTAAAACATGTGCAGAGGTTCAAAGGTTTTTGGGAAATGGTACAAGAGTCCAAGTTAAAACTCTAACAAAATCATCTTGTCTGTTGTTTCCGGAATGTGGCAAAAAATTACTATGACACATTTGGCTTTTGGCCACTGGCTCTATGCTCGCAACTGTAACATTTGCCAGCTTGTAATGTCGCAATAGTAATACTGCAAACTGACTTGTTTGACTCAACCTCTACAAATGATGCACGAGAGCACATCAGGGCACTCTTAATAACTTTAAAAGGAAAAAATACACCAAAGTCAACTGACGATTTGTAAATGTATTACTTGGATTGCATATGACATCATGGATTATCCCACAGTAAGCAAAGTGACAACCAAACATTGCCCAATCAAAAATGCCATGTCGACTCGTATCACATGAGCGTTCACAACACAAATTATGTTTACCATACCAGCCAAGCCAAATGGTACTAAAACAGTCTGTACAGTACACGCGTTACACTTGTTCCCAATTAGTTGTTTAACTGATTTTAAAATTATGCTACTGGTCTATAGATCACTGAATGATTTTGGTCCTGAATAAATAAAAGAAACCTTAATTGAAAACCCAGTAGTACTCTATTATATATAGATAAGCGACCACGGGAACCCGCTTCTTTCTTGACAAAAGCGCCATCCTTTTAAGGTTCAATTAAAAAAAACAAAAAAAACAGTACAGACTATTTTGCACCTCGAGCATTGTTTCCTGATAAGACCACCAGGGGGTGCATTTTTTTCTGTTGCAGAGAGTTGATGATATGTGCAAGGGTCAATCGCTTGGTTTGCAGATGTGGGTCGCCAACTCTATTTTTTTTTTTTTGCGATCGCCCATTTGAGTCACGTTTGGCCTCGTGGTTCTGGTGCGCGGCAGTCCTTAAAGAGAACAACCGAGCTGAACATTTTCGCCAGACAGTGTTGTTGTCTCAATGGAACAAGACACAAACCTGTCAGACGACATGATTAGTCCTCACAATCAGAGATGATTTACCGTCAAAGGTTTATGGGTGTCAGGATGCAAGTTGGCGACGAAACAATGCAGCAGTGTTGTTGTCCTCTGTTGTGACACTTTTCTCCCTGTTACCGCTGACAACTGTGAGCTCACATGCTTTTATAGGTTGATATATGCGTCTCCTGCTGAGTGTCTTTGGCAATTCGAATAGTACTGGCGGGCGTCCTCCTCCGGCTTGTTTGGCTTCTAAAGGCCCTGCCAACACACACCAAGTGTCAGTCAACTCTGCCTTGTACTTCCGTGTCATAAACATCTGGTTGCCTGGATGCCAGCCTGTTCCCTTTTTAGCGCACATATATGAAAGAGTGCATGTTTACTAGAGAATTCTTCTATTTTGATTTGAGGGAGAATTGGGGATGAATTATTCAGGGGGAGTAATTACTCAAATCTATTCTGGGAGAGTGTTGTGCTCAGCAACCACTTGAGGAGATGAAAGGAACCCCTGTCTTTTTTGGGGGAGGATCGCCTGTAGTTTTATAACTTTTGTGTATTTAGGGATTGTTGACCATTCATTTTCTATAGCCCTTGCCCTCATTTGGGTGAAATGGAGCATATCCAAGATGACTTTGGGTGAGCAGCAGAGTCACCCTTGGCTGGTCACCAGCCAATCAGAGAGCAGCTAGACAAATAAACATTCACTCCCACATTGGAGTCTTCAATGAACCATGACAGAAAGAATAAGAACAATTATGTTGAATTTGTTTGTGTTTACCGTAATGCAATGTAAGCCAATCATGTACAGTATTGGTACAACATCTGCATTCAGTGTAAGGATCGCAACTGTCCAACCGTGTGACTTTTTTCCCATCCGATTGAACAACACTCTTGATTGACACAATCCCCAAGTGAAAAAGAGGCAGCTGATTCAGACACACGCGCACACACGCATACACGCGCATACACACACGTGGTGCAGTGAGCCAGAGCCTGTGATGCACGAGACGCTGCAAAGGCGGTCCTGTGTGTGCGTGTCAATTAATAGCAAAACTCTGGAGAGAATTCAGAAGGGGAGCTCATTCCCCTCCGGTTTCCTCAGCATTTTGCTCCGTAATTGTTTACATCTGTCTCATTCCAACAAAAATATATTACAAAAACATCTCAAGGTCCCGTTGGCCCTTTGGATCTTTTGGCAGCGGATGAGAGAGGCCATCCAAAAACTGCGGCCAAGCTGCGCTCCACTGCACCAGCAGTTCTCTCCTCTTCCTCATCAAGGTCACATATTATATCGGAATGTTCTATCAGAGCGGCCCGTTTGCCTCGTCAATATAGTCACGCTGGAAGTGATATACATTGCAAACTATCATAGATTTCGATGCGGTGTGTCGCATTTGTCACGAGGCGATAAATCTGATTTATTGCCCAATCATTTATTGCCTGTTTCCTCTTAAATGTTAAACGATTGCAACAGCGGTTGTGAACAAAGATGGACGGATGATGGAAAGTTGTTCTGTGGGAGAAAAAAAAAGTGACTCATCTAGCTTCATTTTGGTCAAACGCATTACATGTATATAATTATCTTCAAAATGTGAGTTATGCCAGAATAACCAGTGAATGAGTGTGAACCAAATCCAGTGAGAGGCAAAATGTTTTGCCGTAATGCTTGTTAAAGTGATCAGGTGCACACATTGCAAATGCTAACCAGTGGCGCTCAGTAGATGACAGACCTCCTCCAAGGCAAGATCAGGCTAATTTCTGGGGCTGGTGATAATGTGCATTCCAAGTGCATTGCATATAAAAGATTAAAAGATAAACATTGGACCTGCATACATTAACGTTTACCCATCTTATTAAAAGTTGGATTATGTGAAAAATTGGCCATAGCCAATTGTCTAATAGCATAATACAGTATGAGACTACAGATTTTCTTTTTTTTGGTACACCCTGTGCATTCCTCAAGCGGCACCTAGTCAGATCTGCAGTGTCAAAGAGTTTCTACCTTGGGCAAATCCAAACTCTCAATATTGTTTTTGTTTAATCTTGGTAACAGTCACAAGATTCTTCAATCAAAACAAGCCCCCTGTGATTTCCCAGTCACAAGCGTCTCAGCACTCGAACATGTGTAAGAGCTTTTGAGTGTTTTGTAGTCGTTCTGAATTGCATTGTGGCGTCCCACAGCAGAGCTCCGGTGTCAGGCCCCACTTTGGAAAAGCCCCTTTTTCTGTCTTATGGGAGTTTACTTTAATGCCTCTATCTCTCCCACTGAGATGTTTTGGCTAAAACTTTCTTCCAATTTCTCAAGGGTCGCTCCCAGGAGCTGGATAAAAGCGACGCCCGACGCATCTGGGCATCAAAAAGTCAGCAGAAGCAACATGTGAGGGATGTGGGAGCAGGGAAGAATGTGGAGGAGTTCCAACATGTGCGGCTCCAAACATTCATAAGTCCGTTCTTTTCCCTCGGTCATTTACTTTAAATGACTGTTGTTTTTATTGGCATGCCATCAGAGGCCATTAATACCGGAATACTCGTTATTTTTCACACCATGTGTTGCTGTGTATTTTTTAGCACAATCTTATGTGAGAATAATTCAAATTGGTTCTTGGTACAAGTCAGAAATATGTCCCCCACTGTCACTGGGGAACGTGTCAAACATCCTTGCCCCGAGGCGAGCCTGCGGGCTAAATTGCTCCAGTTTGATTCACTTGTTGATTATAGTTTAATGCGAGTCTGTCACTAGCAGTAAAATATATGCTGTTCAACATCAAACCGAGTTTCATCCTGATCTGATCCCTATTTTGGTGTCGCTTTGAACGTAACATTCAAGTTGAAAATGTCATTTTTTTAAAAAACGGATCCGTGCTCTAATTGTTCGTGTTTGAGCGCTTTTGCTTCCACGTTTGACTCAATGGCAAGGCTGTCACAGTGCTTTACATCATTGCGGCACGCTGAGAGCAGGGATTAAGAGATTAATGGCGGCCCCTGTGCCCACCAGTATCACACAGACACCAGCAGGGGCGAGCGCCTGTCCGTCACATATATGTCCGCGCCCTGCAGAGCCACGGCACTAGGCGGAGCGGGGACGCCAGTCCCACTCGGAAAGGGTGGCTTCCAAGCGGCGGTAACTCCAGACGACCTCTCGACAAGCCCCGTGGGGAATTATCCGCTTTCAAAGCCGTACAACACTGTGACATTCGTTTCCACGGGGCACCGTCGTCTGCGGGATTGTCATTTCAAGAACTTAAAGGGAGCGTGGTTTGCTCATATGCGCTTAAATATAAGTATACGTTTGACTTTTCTTGTTTCTCTTGTACATGTCATTTGACATGCGAGAGGTTTTGTACACAGGGATCACGAGATACTTTGTAGAAACCCAATATCGCATTGTACTGTTGTCGTAGAGCATACAAGGTTGTATGAAGGACCAAAAATCAGTAATAAGTAAATCAGTTTGGCCTGTTGCCATTGAGAGAGTTCAACAGTCAGGCCTCCATCTGCCTTGACTGACAGCTGGTTATTTTGCATCTGTAGTAATAATAACAGCACTGGGCGATAGTAACTGCTTCATGATTTGGGGTTTGGTCACTAGAGGACCTCAATCAAACATACGCACACTTCAATCGAGTGTAACGATGGCATAATCCATCCTCGTGTGACTGTCCATCATCCATCCCATCCCCGAGCGGTGCGCACGACAGCCCGCGTACGAAGCACTAACTTTGGATTAATGGCCGGCATCAATCCCTCGGTCTGTCTGAAAGCCATGCGCCACAGCAGGACGCGTGCGTGTCTGTGGAACGGTCATTTGAACGTCTTAGATAAAGTGATGGGGCGCAATAGCAGGGCAGAGTGACAAGGGAAAGTGACAGATGGCAGCAGAGTGATGGAGGGGGGGGGAAGAGGAAGGATTGTGTGTCACTAGGCTACACTGGAAAATGGGGTGGCGGTGTGTCGACTTTTCAGATTAGTGTGTATTGTTGCTCGTTGGATCTGTGTCAGCATGTAACCAGTGAAGTGCAAAGCGGCGTGGACATGCTCCGGACGTAAAAAACAATCGGGAATTTGTTTTTATTTGGTCATGAAGTGGCTGTCATCGGTGCGCGCGGTGTTGCTGGGCGGCAGCCGCAGCGCCCCCGTCACACCAGCTGGCAGCCCCGACATGCACTCCAAGGAAGACCTGAAGGCCAAACAGGTAAGATGTGAACACAGAGTCTGGCAGAACGCGGGAAACTGTCTTCAGCAAATGGAGACATTTTAAATTGATTAACGTGACAAATTTCATTCAGCGCGCTCATCTGTTGCTGCAAGCCGCTCTGCCTCCTTCTCAAGCGAGAAACGTGATTGGAGACTGACTTGTAAAGTCAACTAGTGTATGACTCATAATACTTGATGATTGTTGTTTTTTTCCCCTGTGGCTTTTCCTCACTTGCCCTTTGTAGTTGCTGTGCTAGCTCTCTGTTACATCCACTTGCAAGCTGAGATGAGATTCGAAGAAAAATCAACCCAAAGGCTTTCCAAACAATTCCAAAAAGGAGAGTCTCATTTTATGCGTCCCTGCTATTTGATTTTTCTTTTTTTTTTTTTTGACTATTCTTCAATTTGAAAAAGAACACAATGAAATTAAATGAAGATGAAGCTTATTCAAGCGAGACAAAATCCCAAGCCCGGGTTTGTTTTACTTGGACCCTCCCGCTTCCCTGCGCTGCACTATTGTGTGGAAAAGCAATCCAATTGTCCTCCCGAACCAGAGAACTTGAGCAGTATATCCACACGCAGTAAGCAAAAAAAAAATACAATCTGTGTTCTCAAGGTCTACTCACTGGAAAGGAAGTATGTAGCGACTTTAGAGGATAACGCAATGTATTAAGCTCTCACCGTGACCCCGTGCTGCACTGATCCCATGACAAGCTCAGACTACGACAACTACTACTACCTCTTTAGCTATACCACTCACACATTGTTGAGCAGGGGTGGGCAATAACGGCCCTCGATGGCCGGTATCCTGCATGTTTTGTATGTTACCCTGGTGCAACCCACCTGATCAGGATCATTATCCAGTTTCTGCAGACCTTGCTGATTATATGATCATTTGAATCAGGTGTGTTCCAGTTGGGAGAAATGGAAAACTGGCAGGATACCGGCCCTCGAGGGCCGGAATTGCCCAACCCTGTTGTAGAGCATAAAATGTTACCTTCATCGATATTGACGGCTAAACGGCGCTCCATTCTAAAAGCGATGGCGTGCTGGTAAACTCTTACAACCTGATGGGTGACCCTGTCGTCGGCAGCAGTGCAAAACAAATATATGCTGAAACAAGGGAACGATATGATTACAAGAACTGTGTAGCCTAAGATGTCAAATGCGAATAGTTTCAAGTTTGTCGGAATGAAGAGAAAAGGAAGTGACTGGCGACTGTTGGAACACCCTGTATTTGGAGAAATACGATGCTAAAATAAGCGCAACCCCATGGTAGCTGCCATAATTAAAAATAAAGTTACCCTACAATGTATATTTAGAAACGGGCAGAAGTGTAATTCATTCCTATCGCATGATTACTCCAGCGTGTTGTACTGCAAATAATCTGACATATCTCGTTGCAACTTCTGCTAAATGTGCGTAACAATCTTCCCGGTTTGGGTCTTGGAAAGCAAGCAGCCTGTCTAAAAGAGCAGAGGCAATATGGCAGTGTAAAGTGACACTTTCTCATGCGAATGAAGCCTTCACCCATGTGTACTGTCTTTGGTCCTTCCGGGTGTTATAAAAGTATCACGGCGGCTATACGGCACAAGCGGATTTGTTGCGCTCAAATGTATTCAAACAGTGGAGTGGAGTGATTACAACCTCATCTCGAATCCAGTGTACGTGTATCCTCCCAGTGACACAGCAGATAATGGATCCTGTGTCACTTAATATTTGCGGCAGGAACGTCTCTGACTTGATGATTGATGACTGGGTTGTGGCCCACTGTTCTGCCTTCTCTCTCAAACTGCAGTTCCCAGACCTGCATCTGAAGGCTTTCCGTCTCTAATATCAATAAACCGCATAAAACAGATGGAAACTAATTGAAACCATCCAGATGAAAGTTCCTTTGTTGCGCAAAGAAAAAATTAAATACTCCGAATGGGAAAAGGCTAAACTGGCTTTAGGTGAAGCACTTGAGGGAGAGGGGAAGTGAGGAAACAACAGTTCAACCTTGAGTCGCTCCTTTGATTTTTGTTATCAAGCCACTTGCAGATAAGAAGGAAAGTTCTCCCGACAGCTGTGCGCTGCATAAAAGGGGGGGAAACTTTTGTGTTTTATCAGAAGGGGAAAATGTGTCATGAACGGCTTGCCGCTGTCAGCCATTTTCAGTCTTAGGCATCATCCCATCAATGTATAATCACCCGCCTTTATGGAGATAATAATGACATGGCTGGAGGTATTCATTTAGCCTAACAATGCGATTCTGGTAAAATTATACTAATTTACTTTGAAATAATGACCTGAGTGGTGTGGAATGAAACATGAATTCCTTTTTAAAAGCATTGAGTGCATGAGTGTTGTAATCAAGCTAATATTTTGTCGCTGTGATTGATGCGTTGTATACTGTACATGATTTGTAGTTGAATCTTCCATACAGAAATGTATTCTTTTTTTTTTTCTTTCTTCCTTCATTTTTTTTTTTACACATTTAGGTGACTCACCACTCGTTTCATCAAGAGCGATGGACCAAAATTGGTCCTGGTGTGCGTTCTCGTTCTGTTGCCGCAATGCCCTTTTTATTCTCACTTCTTTTCATTAGCGTTGGCAAGACTTTGTGTGAGCGTGCCAAGTTTAGGAACACTCCTCGCAGCTGCTGATTGCCCGCTCAGCCTCCTCTCGGTGCCTATCAGTGCGGCTTCCTCTGCTCCGCTGGTTGACACATACTGTGATATGACTGACTACCTGTTGTCACTTCATTTGTCAATGAATAATGCATGTATCTCAGTGGCAACATGTGAGCATATGCAGGCCATTTGGTCCGAATCCAAACTAGTTTGTGCGGCTTTGGTGAAGCTAGCTGTTGCAATGCCTGATACCACTCCAGTCCTCTCGACATGACTCGACTCACCAGGGAGTGTTCTTTGAGTCCTTGGTCAAATGGGCTTCTGAGCTTGTAAGCCAGGGCTAGTGACAAAAGCGGTCATTGTCAGATCATAGCAAAACATAATACGTGTGCCAGAAAAGTTAGAGGACTAGTGCCACAAAAGATTTGTTTCAAATGGAGACTACAAACTGCAGGTCTTCACCTTCAAAGTAGACCGCTCGGAGTCTATCGCACTTTGGCGGGACTTCATGAAGGACTATTCCATGATCCTCCGCAGCCTCACGGCCATCTTGTCGTCCATGTTTTCAAAACGGGTCCACATGAGACACCCTCGAATTGGGAAAGAGAGAGAAAAAAAAATCACGCAGAGCCAGGTGGGATGAATAGGTTTTCGGTCCAGCACGGTGATGCTCTTCTTGGCCAGGAACTGTCAGATGCTCAGGGCATTGTGAAAAGGTGCGTCTTCAGGGTGAAAAAGTACTTTTGATTTGAAATACACATTTTGTGACACGAGTCATTGACATTTTCTGACACACCTCACACATGCTAACTCTATGCATAATTCTGGACGCTGCGGTACTATAAAATATCTTTACCGTGGTCAACAGTGACGTGCTAACAACTTAATAGAGGAGTGTCTTTTTGTGTGTGCGTTTTTCACAATTATGAAGAGGAAAACAAACAAGGGCCAGTAGAGTTGTGACTTGCAAAATTTGTTACTGCTACTCCATTTTTTGGGTTCTTTTTGGAAATGTTTTCTGTTGAGGATGTTGATGTTATTTTTCAAGACCAAGAAAATGTAAACCTTCAGCAAACCCTTCAGCAGACCACCGTCTATTTTTTTTCCTCTAAAATTTCTGGCTTCATCTATTGTAATAGTCAGATACGTCTGTGGTCTACCATTCTCTATTCTCACCTGTCTTCATTAGAGCAAAAACTCTGGCCTCAATATGTTCTTCCCATCTTAGCCAAAGGCAAAAGAAGCAGCACTTCCAAATGTCATCAAAAGGTGGGAAACTGCATATTCCATCCAGTGTGCTCCCTCAAAAGAGCGGAGAGTGACACGTATTGTGTTATTTTTGGAGTTGCCCGGGCATAAAAAATCATCTCAGTGGTGTGTTAATATCACACTGTGTTCCTGTGAAATTGTGTGTGAGAGAGCTCCTGCACCCGTACTTGACCAGCATTAGAGAGGCTGTGCAAATGAGAGAACTTTATGCAGTTCCACACTTTTGCCGTCTTAATGCTCAATCCTATCTCGCTCCACCACATTCCCTCCTTGTGCTTGCTTTAATTTGCTCCTTGCCTTGAAAAACTTTTTACCTCTCTTTAAACTTTTTTTCTATCATTTTTTTTTTTTTTTTACCTGAAACGACCTCCAACTTGGCTAGAAAGGTACTTAACTGGCATGCGGCAGCAGGGAAATGTTATTATTTTAAATGAATAAATTCAAGTTCAAGTGGATAAGTTTTTCTTTAGTTTTGCTTATTGAGACTGCAGTTGTTTATTTCTGTCATTACTTCAGCAGGCTAAATCCGCTAAAATATATCCCCAGATGTAAGAAACCAGAATGAAAGTTTAAGTTACAGTAGTAGCGTGTAATTATCGCTGTCGGCTGAAAAACGCAATACAAAAATGTACATCAGAAGAAGAAGGAGAGATGGACTGGAGGGAAAACAGAGAACGGGGGGAGGAGTGCATCAGTCATGGCTGGGCTTGGAATGCTCAACTTTCTCATGCTGCGTTACTTAACCAGCTCACCATTATTTAAACTGGGCACGCTCGAGGCAGGCCAGGATAAACAGCAAAACACAGAGCAGCGCCCCGGCACCATAATCAGAATCATATACAAGTCGGCCAACTGCTTATTATAAAATACTTAGAATGGAGTGTGCTGCTTGAAGCCAAAGAACAAGAAAAATCACTTTCAAAGGCTTGACTTGGGCCCTGCCGGATGTGCTGCAGAGCAAAAGTCAACTGTCTGTGACTTAAAGACACCCTTGACCAGTCTGGAGATGGAAATGGTAGCAAAACATCACGGCCAGAATGATCATGATTATCGCTATTATCACGATATGATATCTATACTCTGTTTCATCCCTGGAGCGGTCCTACTTTAGTTGGCCTGTTTGTCTATTTACTACTTGTCTATTTGAGCAGTCTCAGTCGTCCTTTTGTTCCATGTGATAGGAAAAACCCAATTGGTTTTGAATGATGTCCAAACTGCTATTGATCCCTAAGGGAAGTTGGCCACTGATGGATCGTTTGACCTCTCCGGGAAAGACAGCTTTAGTGGGTCTGAACTGATGCTATCAAGCTTTGCTCCGTTCTCCCCACCAAAGTATGAATTCCAAGCCAGGAATTTGGGGTCAGAGACCTTGCGGGCGCCACAACGCGCACTCCTGCAAAACGCTCGGGATGCTCCCCTTGCACATATAATGAGCTTTCTGCTCGTGTGAGATTTATGTATTTCGAATGAGATAAGAGAAAAGAGCGTCATCTTCCCGACGGACAGAAAGAGACGGCGTCACTCTGCCGAAAAGGTCACTTGCCTCATTCCCTCTCAGTCAGCGGTAATTATGCTCCTATGAGCCAGAGAACAAACAACGGCGTATTTGTGTTTGCATGTGCTAAAAATGCAAATGAAGGGGAATATGCGGCAAGGCATTAGAACAACTCCCTAATTTGTTTTTGGCTCATTAGCTCGCATCTTCCCCAACACACAGTCCTCGCGACTAGATTAGAAATAAATTGTTTAGCCCTCTAGCCACAATGAATGAAGAGTATAATCACTGCTTGACATGCCACGGGATAAATGACATATATGATGACTGCTTTTTCATCAGCACAAAGCGTCCATATTAATAACTCCAAAAGCCATCCAGTTGAGACTAATCCATTTGATGTCTAATCGTCGCCAAACTGCCCCCATCTGGAATGAAAAGGAAATCACCAACATTCATATTGTATTTAATTCCTTTTCATCCACTTGTATTACAAAATCTAAAATAGCTGTTGCCCACTTGAAGAAAGAGTGATTCATTTATACGCTGTACTTTTATAGTGAATGGCATGTTTTAGGAGTATTTATTTATTTATAGACATTGTCGGATTGTTGGACTGACCCTTACCACCTTCACGAACGTTAAGGATTATGAAATAGAGCTCTGCTCAGAGCTCTTTGTCCGAAGCACGGTTTGCCGGCCAGTATTCATGGCTCTGGTGGAACTGCTAGAGTTTGGGGTCTTCAAAACAACACAATCAAATAATTTTCTGTTATAATGCTCAACAGATAACCACCAGTCTTGCTGCCTTGATAGGACTGTAGTTTGGCTGATTTCAATTACTGTAGCTCTTGAAGTCCTTATGCAAGGCGTTCACAAGTTTTCCACCCTACAATGTTTACATAGCACACAACAATGAAACCGACCTAAAAATGAAAATATGCTCACCAATTGCCTTTGTGGTATTTCAGAAGACTGTGTTTGCCTATTGTTGTGACTCAGATGATGATCAGATCACGTTATAATCAATTCATGCAAAATTCCAGGTAATTACAAATTTAAAAAAAATACTTTTTCTTGTAAATGAAACTTCATAGAATTTGGTCTTTTCCATAGACCATGAGTGGGCCATGGGCCACATACAATATTTGATCCAGCACCGCATGCAATTATAAACAACATTTAACCCCTTAACGCTGACCATATCGAACAATAAACACAGGATAAAAGACGAGAAAATGGATGACTGTAATAATAAACATTTGTTGAATCATGGGATTGCATATTTTAGTGGGTATGGTCATTTTAGCACTTGCGATAACAAAATAAAATGTGCAGTGTATCTATTACTCACAAATACTGATGTGAGAGACCCGCTAACATGGACCTGTGAACCTTTTCAGTCCCCGAAATACAAAACACAGGCTAGGTCATGAATGAAAGCCTACTTTTCTCTGGATTTTGTGTTTTTTAGTGGGCTTTAGTCCTGCTGCTCCGGCGGGGCTGCGCTGCAAAAGGTCTTTGGAATGCATTTGCTTTGTCTCCACATCCAACAAACTGTGCTACATTAAAAGTCAGATGGGGCGCGCTCAGCCCCTATTAGATGTGGTGCGCTGGCGGTATGGAGTTACTTGACCACAGGGATAGTCAAATTGAGGACTCGGTGTATCGCGTGACTGTTAAATGTTATCATAACGTGAGCCGTCGTACAGAAGTTAAAATGATGTCCTCCGACTCGGTGGTGATGACAGCGAAAGAATTTCCTTGGAATCACTTAGAGAACTGTAATGCCCTGCTGTCCCATCTTGTCTGCCAAGTACGAAGGTGGCTTACAGTAGTCCAAGTGGTCGGCGCCTGGCTTTGGGCCTCCCAGAGCAGCAGCTCTCACGTTTCCGTGACACCTGGACAGAGAGCGCAGAGACCCGCTAACACGGACCCGTGAGATCTGGGCTTTTTCATGTGGGCGCACAGCTCCGGCGCGACTGACAGCTATTTCAAGAGTGCTAACATCAGTGACTTTTGAGCGGGCGCCAAAGCAACCTCCATTTCCAGCCCTTTCAAGTTTTGCAGGTCGAGCAACAATTTTGCAATGAAGTGTTACTTGGAGAAAATGATCACTTGTTGAAATGTTATTCTGTTGTAGTTGGTGAGTTGATGGTGGCATTGATTTATGGAGTAAGAGCCACTGAACTACCAATTGGAATTCCCTTCGATATGGCACATACATTCAAGGAAAAGAGGCAGTCCAGTGGCTAATGGTTAGCACATCTAAGTGTTGATCCACTGTTTCCTGCAGCAAAAAGTTACTGAGCAGCCAGGAATGCGTTACCACTTTGGTCCATTTCTTGCTTCGTGGTCATAACTACATTTCTCCTGGAAAATAGTTCCAAACAAGAATAACTGAAATAGATGCTTGAAGACAGAGTCACATCAAAGTGGGATTTTAAACACTGATTTGTATCCCTTCCTACATGGAAATGAAGGAAATAGGTGTATATGTGTCGGAATGGTTATATGTTTTTTTTAATTTGCGGAATGGTGGTGGCTGCTGTTGTGTCCATTGTTGTGCCTCACGCAGGATAATGCCGGGAATATAAGACTGTTAATCAGAGGTGGGCATTCCGTCAGACTGGCATACCGATCCGTCAGTGACGCGCTGACGGACTCCTGTTTTGCTGGTGATTAACGAATGACGGACACCTTTTAAATATGACGGACTGACGAATGACCGAAGTGGGTTTTCATCCGTCAGTGTAATCATCACTAAACACGTCCGTGAGTGACGGCCCGTCAGTCCGTCACTGACGGACGCCCATTTTTCTGACATCTTTTGGGGGGGGGGACCAACTGACGGACCAACGGATTACTCATGGGCTAAATGACGGACTTAACTGACAGACTGACGATTACAATTTATCTAATCACGAAAAATGACGAACTGATGAATGACGGACGGGTACCCTGGCCACTGATGGATGACGGACCAGCAAAATTGAATAAAGTGCCTACCTTTGGTGTTAATATTTTAGCATATCATCGCAATGCCCAGATACCGTGCGGATGTGCCTTCTACTAGCTATCAGCAGTTTACTGATTACGTCATGAGACACCTATTGAGCGAGGCTACGCCATGACATCATTACCACATTATTGCCTTTTTCCATGCTGCTGATGTACTCAGTGACCATCTCCCCGCCTGTCCTGCTGCCATTTCCCCACAGTTATGTGTCCCTACGTCAGCCTCTAATACTATTACCATAATGAGTAGGTGAGTTTGGATCCAGGCCCATTGAGGCACACATTTGGTAGCCTAAGCCTATCGCTTCAGGCCAGTTTATCACTTCTTCCAGCCTCATCAGCACTATTGGTTGGGAATAACAGAGCATCCGCACTGTAACCTGGCATCCGTTTTCTTACCACACTCCCGAATGGGTTTAAAAATGTCATACATCGCATGTTAATTTGTGATGAATGACAGACCGTGACTACTACTCCTGTGGCAACTCCAATTTTCAACCCATTTCCTAATTCCGCACATTTTTCCTCAGTAAGTGTGTTGTTTTGCAGTAGTTCAGTTGAACTAATGCCTCAATCTCCCCTCAGCAGAATCTGGAGGGGAGTTTGTTTATGAAATTAACATTCCTGGCCCACGATATAGAGGCACAAATTTTTTTTATCGCTTTTGCTATCATCGTGTTTGTGGCAATTTCACAGCCCAGCAGTCAAACGCAGCTCACGCCAGCAGGTTGACTTGGATGTTTATGGCCTTTGCTTCTACTTTTCAAAATGGGGATGTCTCTTTTTTTTTTAGGGTTTTTTTTTTGGCGTTTTCTTCCAACAATGCATCTACTTGTTGAAGGAGTGGCGAACTCTGGTGTTCCACTTAGCTTCTGTGACTCAAAACTCTGCTTTATAAGGAGTCAGAGAATGAATTCAACAATGGTCTGGCTTTTGTTTATGTCTCCCTTAAAACTCATAATTCGACGATTTTTTCTTCCTGATTTATTGTAAGAGCTGACTCCTCCTTTGTTGATGCTCCGCAATTCCTGGTTTCTTTCTATGACAGTGCATATTGTCATTAGAAAGCCTTTAAAGGCTATGATCTGGTAAGAAACCTTGCTCATAGTAACAAGTACGAACGCCACAGTCAGCTGTATTGATAAGGTGAGGGCGTCGAGAATGGTTTGTTTCTGCATGCATGTACACACACGTGAATATTTCTCTTCTGTGTTATTAACCGCGGTCACTAAACACGTGATTTTTATTTGCTGGCAACCAGTGTCACTTCTGGGAAAGTCTTTGCTTTTAGTGAATCTTTCAGTTCCTGTGATGAATATGAAAAGACAGTCCAACAGCCAAAATATGTTCATATGGCTCGCTTTCGTGCTGGAGTTCTGTTGCATGACGGTTTTGGCAGTGTGTCGCCTGGTTCTCCTGCATTTTTTTTACATGGATCATCGAAATTTTAGGAGTTCTAGTTGTATTATACAGTGGTTAACTTCTCTGTGCTCTTGTCTGACAGTTAAGAACGTTAAAACATTGCCAGGTTTTGGCGGTTTGATCCTGGAACAATTTCATTTGAGAATTCTTTCAACATTTTTGGAACCGATTCTGTTCAACCTTAGAGTTTCGACTGAGTCCGTAAAGTTTTCATTGAGTCCACCGAGGACTGCATCAGGGAGCACATGACAAGAAGACAACTCTCTTACTTACGCCACTAAGTCATTAAAAGTCGGAGCGGCTCATACTTGTCACAAGACTTGTGTAGCACTTCCATTATGCTGGCACAATCGCCCGTGAGCCATAGCGCAGCAATTTTCACCGCCAAGTTATGTGTCATTTACAGTGAAGTTCTTGAGTCGTCCTCCGCAGTGCAATGCCGCTCACATGCCTGCAGCGAGTGGAAAGTGCGTCCACCTCCGTCACACACACTCCTCAGAATGTCAGTTGGACCAAACACAGTCGTGTGAGGGGTGACGAGGGGAGAGTCGGGGTGGCGGGTTGCTTATAACTGATTTCTCCAGGCCTTTTATAGCCCTGTGCCCACGCGCCATTGCCCACCCACTGTCAATGAAGTGTCAGCAGGCAGCGTCCCAAACAATGGCCCCGTCAGGCCCTTGAAAGCCAGATTAACTCCCCTGACCCGACTGTTTGGGACTTGGCAGGCTCGTGGCAGCCTGCCTGGGTACGGCACACGAGCAGAGAACCTTAATTGGACAACGCGCGAGCAAAGATGCCGAGGGGAGTTGGCGGCGGTCGCCGCTCTCAGCCCTGTTTAGTTTTCATCAGAGTGACGCGAGCGGGAGTTACAAGCTTCATGCTCTAAGATCCCTGTTCTTTATAATATAAATGTTCTTTATATATATATATAATCTATCTTTATGTCCTTCCATCCTAAGAATGGTTTCGACCAGGCTGAAAAAATAAATCAAACAACTAGATCGTCACATGGCCATTTGTCTGACGGCAGCGAGCCAAATAGGAAGTAGGAAGGGATTAGACAGTTTTTGGCAGCTTCGGAATTTGCCCTTTCCTCCCCATTTTGATTCACTTCCTTCAGTTCAAGACCAAAATAAAGTTCCTGTCACTCAGGGGTATGGCTTTCAAAGTCATTGTAACCCTTTAATCACATTGCGGTACCAGCTACAATCATGCAAATACAAGCGGCTGCTCGGTCTGTGTTGAGGAAAACTGTCTATACAATCGTGCCTGTACTTACGCAGACTATTGGGGCACTGAGATGTGAGGTTTTGGACATAAATCACTTTGAAGTGCTCCACTGAGTCAACCGAGTTCAGAGCACAATGTCACGGCGCTCTTTTGTCTAATTACAGTTCCCTCGTTGTCACTATGAAAGGCCTTCAAGTGGGCGCCTGATTTGTGTCTAGACCAATAGCCTTGTTGGGCCTCTTGTTTGTCTGTCAAAAAAATATTTATCCCGCTAATACATCCATCATTACACTCTTTGAAGTCCAATAAGTATCGTCACATGCTTGTCTGTGTCAGGGGGTTGGACAACTTTAGGCCTGCTTCAGAAGCCTTTTTTATGGTGGCATAAATGCAGGAATGCTTTGGGAAAAAATGCTGTGGTTGTTAGGTAAAAGAGGAAATGAAAAACAACACATATGGAGAAACATCCTGAAATTTGGTGTTTATATTGTTGCGCTTGTAGCCGCCATATGATCCATTGTGCCCGCAACAGTTTTCAGTCTAGGTCTACAACTTTCTTGGCTACTCTGGCTTACTCCCACAGGCTAAAAAAGTGCATGGTAGATTGATGAACTGGCTCGGGCACATGTTGGGATTCCTCCTCGACACTTCCCTGGAATTTTTTCGAGCATTAATGGCGGACGCAGATGATAGCGGGAGCTCTGAAATAAGTGACAGTAGTGATATAGATGACGCTCTTGTGGACTTTGAACCAGTGGAACCAGTCGATCGTGATATATATTTAAAGACCTGTGTTTGTAGACAATGACGATATCAACGGCTTTGAAACGATTTTTCAAAATTAAAAATAGTGCTTCTCTTGCACTGACACTTTAGTTTTGCATTTTTAATTGATACAGGTAAATAATAATTAACTCAGGCCTGTGTGAAAGTCACATATCTAAGATCTCAAATTCTTTTGGAATTATGTTGCTATCTGCTACAGGGGCTGAGATCCCAATTGTTTTGTAGGTGTTGAATGTCTGGGAAAACTTCAGTTTTTACAGGGTGATTCTAAAGTCGCCCTGAGGTTTTGGAGGGATGTTGAGCCAGGCGCTTTAGGCCTTAATGGGTTAAGCTGCTGCCTCCACGACTTGACCTCAGATAAGCAGAAGAAAATGAATGGCCAATGTCTCTATTTATCAATATAACTTTTGCCATGAATTCTTACGCATTATCTATCCTCATAACAGCTCTCTACATGTTGCAACTTTGAACAGATTTTCCTCAGCAACAATGATGAGTTTCGTAGAGGCGCTGGAAACTGCCCATATCCTGTAACCATATTAAATGTATTATTATGCAGTAAAGGACAACCTGATGAAAACATAAAAGGCCATCAAATGCACATTTGCTGACCGATGGCTCAAGGGCATCAGAATGAGCCAAGAAAAAAGTGGTTGACATCTGCGACGCATCTTCTTTGATTCCAACTGTTGCCTCATCTGCTGCCAGTTTGCTTTACATGTCAACAGGTGCGACAGTCTGAAGGCAAGGGGAGCTTGCCGGTCGGCCGCCGCCAGTCAACAGGATGCACAGCCGCCACAGTTTGTGTCAGGACAGGAACTCCCACCGGCCGGCACTGTCTTGTCACGCACATACAATCACAGTCTTTCCTCCACATCCTTGGACCTTTTCAAAAAGCCCCCGAATAGTTGCTCCATGGGTCACCATGTACAATTAGATGATTCTCCCCCTTTTTCTCCTCCTCCTCAATGTCACATAAATCAAAACATAGCACAGATCCCCTCAAGCTGTTTTGTCTTACAGTTTAAAAGACAGTCTTCATGAAGGCTATAGCTTTCTGCTTCATGTTTACAGGGAATCTTAACAAGCAAGTGAACGTTAAAGATAATGAGATGTTGCACCGTGGATGCATGCAGCTGTACGTTTGAACGTGGGCCCGCCGAGTGGCGTGGCATCGTCCTCACATCTGGGCCTGGTTGACACTCTGCCAGCTTCCAGGGCTGAAGGCGCTTTTTTTTTCTCCCCCCCCGACCAGCACGTCCCCTTTAATCAGACGGCGGTGTTAAAAAGCTGACATTCGAAACGAGGCTCGGCGCTAATGAGGGCGAGTCCGAGAAACCCCAGATGATCGCAATATGTGTTTATCAGATGAGCAAACAAACAAGCTGTCCCTATTTACAGCCCACGACTTGGAGGTTAAAAGCCATGTGTGCCTTACCACGCATTGGAAATTAATGAGGCTTAAGCTACATAGTTACTCGAGGGACGCACAGTCGCTTGTGAGGTTCAAAGAGGCTGCTCTTGTTGACATTTTACAGGTGTTTAGTGTACTCAATGTGTCATGAATCTTTCCAATGATCCGTGTTTTTTTTATACTGCAAAGTGCCTTATTCATCTATTTTCGAGCAGATTTTGATCCCTGTTAAGCTCCGTTTTTTTTTGTTTGCATGTGTGCTTGGTGGTTTACCGTGGAGAAGCCAAAGGTTGAGTGAGGTGCAGGAATGTGTGTGTGAGAGTAAATGGCATTGTGTGTGAGTGAATCCCAAACAATGAGTGGCACGAGTCAATGAAAGTGAGGGGGCCCGCCATTTTGTGGTCTGTTTATTTTAGTTTCCATGTTGTCTGACGTGCGGCTCACTGATATCATTCAGAGTGTTGACAGGCCCAGGTGGATGTATATCCATCTACTCTCCCATAGGGGATGTATTTAAGCACTGTGTGTGCCTGTGCATGCTGGGAGGGCAGAAGGTGTTTGACCCCCCTCCCTCTTATCTCCAGCACCCCGGAGTGTTTGTTTTCACAGCCACAGTGCTCAAGTCACGTGACCCTGGGCGGTATCTTTCATTTGGACACCCCTCCGCTTATGCACATATCAACTTGTGCAGTATCGCACCCGAGCATGTGGAACAAATAATAAACCCGATATTATTGATTCCAGGAGGTGTTCGTACTGACTGGAAATATGCAAATAGACCGTTTTTGTTTTGCACTAAAAATAACACAAAAGACTATCCCATTTTGTGAACCACTGCCCGTTCTTCAACTCACCTCGCGAGTTTTGGAAATGTACTTCTCAGCTTTGATAATGAAATGTGCTCACCCACTCATTTTGACATTTCAACTGTGGCACAGTTGGCTGTGACATTATGTAGAAAATGTAGTCGGCCGTAGCGGCCAAGCGCAAAGGTGCTGACTCGCCCTTCATGGTTTGTGTAGATAGAAGAAAACCTGAGATCTGCTTTGCTAGTGTTGACTTTGGATCTCTTCTCCGGTATTAAATAAGGACAATCAGTGCTATGTTACCGAGCCCGCTTCTTGATCGTGCGAGTATCTGGCCCCTCTCCGCAACCGACATCCATTCTCGTGCGTCGACCGCGCACGCGAGTCGTTTTCTTCTCATCTTTGGCGGAAACCTGTCCCAGCGACCTACCGAGATGGGAGCTCGTCAAAGGCGGCTTTCCAGACAGTCCTGAGAGGCTGGATGCCGGCCAAGTCAGCCCTGATCCCTGCAGCACTGCAGGCGGCGGCACACAGAGAGCCGTATTTGGACGGCTGCCACTCATTTACGTGCTGCCCTGTTGTTTTAGGCCGGTCATGATGGGCCTTGGTGCGTGATTGGAAACATGTTGGAGCCGGTGCTACATCGGGTCCATTTTAGGGCCACTCATTTCTCAAAGATTCTTGATGGCAATATGAATAGGATGAAGCAGGGTGTAAAGTCATTATTTCACACTGTGCTGATTCTGAAGTAATGTGAAAGTGTGCCTCGTAGAGTGGCTTTTGCGAGTCCATATGCGGTAAGGTCGCGCAACTAAACTTGTCTGCATTCTCTCGTTCTCCCAGTCTTTTACTGTAACTGCAGCAGAGTGTTGAAAGGTTTACTTTGCTGTGTCAGCAGCAACTCTTTCACTCTTTGGTTTGGGCATCCCCCTCGTCATGCTTGCTCTCTGTCAGGTTAAGATGGCAACTTGTGATGACAGTTTGGCCTCTGCAAGTTTAAAAAGGGTGACGCAACTTGTCCAAGCCTGTTCCAGTTATCATCATTGTATTGTGTTTGCAAGTTGGCTTCATTGATTTGGTCAGTTCTAGCTAATCATGTTTTTGTCACCCGTTCACACTTGAATTTCGTAGGATCTCTTTTCAGTGAGTAGAAATGTAGTTTTCAACTACTTACTCTGGAAGCTAACTGCTTAGACATGCCCATCATGTCCATCTTGTACTGGTCCCCAGCCAATTGCAGGGCACATACGTACAGTATATTGACAAACAGCAGTTCACACTCATACCCATGGGAGACGTACGGCCTTTAATTACCCTAAAAAGCATGTATTTGATGCCGGAATAGCTAGCTAGAAGTAACTTATACACAGGAAGACCAAAGTTGAAATTCAAACCCTGAAGCTTAGAACATACCAACCACTAGTACACCACGATATATACTTGATACATAAGCAAGCAATGCGGTAACCAGAAATAAGAAAAGAGTGTTCCTCATGGATAGAGACTGTTCTACTGTTTTCTTATTTCAAATCTTAATTTAGGTCCCTGTAAGGCAAGAGGGACTTCTCCAGATATAGCTGAGCAAAAAGCGTGGCTACTTCCAGTATAAGTGTGACAGAGTGATGTCCAGTTATGTTCAGGAAAACACACGCACAATAGACAACCACAAGCAAGCACACTCGGTGAGGTCTCCTTAATCACCGTTTTGCCGAGTGCTGGTTCTCCCTTAGAGGAGTTTGTGTCCCCTTGAACTGCTCTGACGGACTTTGCGGTGTGCTGCTAACAGTGCGAGGGAGAAAGGGAGAGAAAAAAGGGGAGGGTGGAGAGTTGCTTGTGGGAGGAGAAGGAGGAGGGAATGAATTGGAGGAAGGAGTAGCCTTCTCAGTTTCTGTATGTCCTGCTCGCCCTGGGCTACAGAGTGAGCGCAGTTGCTTTCCTCTCACTCTGAGAGGCAACTGCTCCTTTTTTTTTTTTTTTTTAACTTTTCTTTTTTTTTTAATTCTATTTTTTTTCTTCCCCTATCCAAGCCATCCATCGTGGTTTCTTCGATTTTCATTCAGGGGACCCGCGTGTCCCAGTCTTTTATTATTGTTTTGGAAACTGAGGCAAGTATAACATGCCGGTAGTTGGTGTCGCCTCCAAGCTCAGGCAGCCCTCCACAGTGAAGCCGGTACACACCGCGCTCCCCATCCCCAGCGCCACCCGGGCCACCGCCACCTCACACAGCTACATGGCCCGGCAGCAGGAGCTCAAGGCGAGTGAGGTCGTCCCAGTGCTGTCCTGCCAGCTGTCAGTCAAGACAGAGTACCAATCTGCAAGGACACCTGAGGCAAAGTCCAAGGCGGAAACTGAGGAGAGCAGGATCTGCAAGGTTGGTTTACAATGAGCGTCTCTTCAGTGCTTATAGCAAATCTCGATTAAGTTTTCCAGATTGGGTTGAGCAGGTGCATGTGCAGCTCTGGCACGGGGATGACTCACTACAGTGATGCTGTTTGCCTTGGTGAGGACGAGGGTTACCTCATCCTGATGCCCTGTCAGTATCGGTCGTTTGCAGGAAATAGGTGATGCATTTAGCAAAATCATTAGGATCACAGCCAGGGAAGTGAGCTGTTTTGTGGGAAGGAGAAGTACCATTTACTTGTCTGGGTATACTTTCTACTAACTGACAGCCAAAGCTTAGTCTTAAATTACCTAAAAGTGGTGCAATAGACCCACGGTGAGTTTTCCCTGCTGCGCAGATCCTTGCTTTGCTTTCTCAGGCTCTGGCAGAAGAGGCGTGGTCACTTTTCAAAAATCCCCGCCAAGTAGTTTCAGCGGCACCTCGTCACAAGCTGTCGGAGCACAAACTGAAACGCTCCCGATCCAGCCAGTCCGTCCGTCCGTCCGTCCGACCTCCTCTTCCTCTCAACGCTTTAAGACGTCCGGTAGCAAACAAAGCAGCAGAGATTCCTCGTGACTGGGAGGAAACGTGGGCTGGAGACATCAAAGCTTGGGTCAGCGCTCCCCGGCCTGCTTCTAAATCCTCACAGCATGGCTGTGACTGACTCTGAGCCTTTCGGGGCCAGTGTAAAGTGGAAAGGGGGGCCTGACAAGAGGGGGGGCGGTGTTTTATCATTAACCTGCTGCTGGGAAGAAAATTCACTTGCAGCTTGTTCACATAACTCCCTATAGCTCTTGTTTTTGGTTTCAGAGCTCCGGTGTGTATTTATACAGTTTTGTTGTAAGTTTGCGGTTTTGGACTGGTGACTAGTTTTAGCCATCATACTCCAGCAATTTGGTTTCAGTGAATTAAACCATTCAAGCTTGGAAATTGACTAAAATATTATTGCATGCCCCGTCCTGTCATTGTTGTTAAGGAAAGGGCGCTATGGAAGCAGAAATTAGCCTGCCTAATTGTGTTGTATGTCATCCTTCAATAACTTTCCTAACTTTAATAACTACCAGCGGTAACGGTACGCAAAGGTGACGAGGAAGGATTTATTTTTTATTGCTGTGATGATGTTTGCAGAGAGGTCCGCAGCAGGTCTTGTGCAGTCTTTCAAGAATTCAAGAAAGTGATTTTTAAGATGCGCTCTGCTGGAATCAAACCCTATCCCCGACTTGTCTTCCGAAATCTCCTCTCTGTGTTTGGATTCATGTATTTCACAGATTCCGTAAAAAGTTGTTGCAAAGTTGTGCGGCATTGTTGGCTCCAGGAGGAGGTGCACCTGAAGCAATTGCAGCTCATCTAAGAGGGATGCAATTAAACTGTCAAATGTCATCCATTTTTGGCACCGTTCAAACATGAGCTCATGTCAGCGGGATTACGCGATCCTGGTGTGTTGAGCGACACCTAAACCCTCACAATTCTACGAGCGTCGTCAGGCGGGTGTTTATTAAATGCTGGCGATAAAAGAGCAAAAGCGACTATGCGTTTATGTCCTGTTTTGATGGCTTCTACAGCCCATTTAGGCACCAAAGCAGATGGGCCCGAATTACTTAGTAGAACTGTTTGCATTTTTTGGAGTGATTGTTGCTTTTGTACACTGCCTACATTCTTTGGACGTATCCCTGTTAAATCCTCGTATGAGTTTTGCCTGTCAAAGGCTCATGCACGAAGGAGATGAGAACAAGGGCCGACGTAGGCTCCTACTGGTGTATTCTCTCCTCTGACAGCTCAAATTAGTCTCTAGCCTCTGGCGCTTCGTGATGACGAGCCGGAATGAAGAGCGTGTCTGAGTTGACTGGGCTTTAATGGAGTGTCCGTGCCACCACCCCTGATAGGGGCTGATCTTGTGCATCAAGGGTTTTTAGCTGTCGGATTGAATGCCGGTATTTCATCAATCTGTACTTTTTTTCTTGAGGCAAGCAAAGTCTTTTCAACTGTATATAACCTTTACCGGTGGGTGCGTCTTTAACTGTGAATGCCAGCTCATTGCATGCATGAGCCAAAGGTTGCTATTTGCGTTTGGCATTGAATGTTATCCTGGAACGTTGCTTGTAAGCGCGAGTACAAAAAGTATGTTCGGAAGTGCAAGTGCCAGATGCACTCACCCACTCACTTGAAAGCTTCCTGTTGATGATCTCTTGTGCTCCCAAAGACGAAGAGCATATGCAAAGTCTGCTGTATCATTTTTGATACAGCGGACATGAAATGACTGGTTTTGTGGTAAGAAGGCAGGCATGCAATATTGTAAACTTGACTGAGTGGGTAACATATAAACCTTTATTTTTTTTCTGGAGTACCCTCCAAAAGTCTTGAACTTTTTGCACACTGTATAATACTCTTGAAATATGACTTGCCCGTATGGTAAACTACAAACCAGACCCACAACTGTATGCATTCTGCAGAGAGTCAATGATTTTGTCACATTTGCTCTCAACAGACAGGCAATTAGATGTTCATATAGACCAAATCATAAATCACAGTCCAAACCCTACAGCCAAATCAAGTATTGGTTAAAGCAATGTCTTTAAAATGAATTCCTCCCATCCGATGTGCATTTATTAGCCCCGTTGGAATTATTTAAGTATATGCATGTGCCATCGAGTGTAGTTGAGAAGTATTCAATTTATGCATATGGGTAGTGCAAAGAAATTTTGAACGGTAGATCAAGCGAGAGACGGCATATTAATGTTTAAAGAAAATAACCCGTGATAGATTTATTGAGTCCATCATGCCAACATTCAAAGCATACTTGTACTGTCTCCTCTGGCTCAGTTGGGTCTAACCCCCTCCTCCCTCCCTTCTGTTTTAGTGGTTCTGACACTGCTGAAATAACAGAGGCAGCCAGAGGGGGCCAGCTCGCGCCAGCAGAAGGAGGGGTGGGTAGGATGGGAGCTTAATATGTGATGGGTGGTCTGCGTTGGAAGCTGTATCTGGAACACAAATCATGGAGAAGGAGTGAGCATCGCTACGGTTGTTCTTCAAGCCGTCAAGATTAGAGAAGGCTCTCAAATGACACCCTTAAATACTCCTGTGTTGTGTCCGGCCAATCAGAAGGCACGTATGAACAGAGGAGTCTATCCACGCGCACATGGTTAATTCTCCTCACCCACAGGTTAAAAAGTGCTCAATATGGGTTGAAATATTATCCTTTCCGATGCTTTTACTACCATCTTAAGGACGATATTTGATTTCCCTGCCGTGTGTGGGGACCTCGGTGTTTAAATGTTGGAGGGAGAAAACACAGAGTTGTTTGTAATTGAACCACACCGCTCAAAAATAGCCTCCCTGCAGACAAATTAAGACAAAAAAAGACATAAAGCTCTCCGCCAAACACATTTATGCCAAGCATTTCTAGGAAAAATCCTTGACGGTGCACCTTTGTTTATCGGAGTAATTGATGTGGTTAAAGTGCCTTCATTAAGGATACTGAGGCAAGCTGGCTTGCGCCACCTTGTCATGCGTTCCTGTGGCCTGAGGCTCAAGAATGCAATAAATAACAGAGATTGAAACGAAGAGGAAGCTCCCGCTGGCCTCTCGCTGTCTCGTCATATTTTGAGGTTTCATTCTGATGTTTGTGGCCTGGGAAAAACTGGCACTGATTGGACATGGCGAGGTTCCTGGCTGTCCTACTCCAACTGATATATCGAAACAAAGAAGAGTGATGACCAGCTTTTGTTTGGTTTGAATCAACCGGTTTCTTTATCCTGTACTGTAATTGTCGAATGATACAATTCACACGCGGGAGGGATTCTGGTTCAAATCTTGGCTCAGGCCTTCCTGGTACAGCACAGTGGTTGGGAATCGCTGATGGAAATGAATTCCACCTTCTACCTGTGGGTATTTGTTGAACAAGAAGCAAGTACATAAGAGATTGGCGATTCCCTCATGTCCATCAACACTCTTTGTCTTCCTTGTTTTCTTTGCATGGTCTTCATTCCTTTCTCAATCCCTCCTTTTCACTATGCCCCACCACCTCTTGTTTCCACTCTTGTCTACTGTCAGTCTTTAGGCTCTTTCCGATTGCCAGCATTCCTTCCCGTGTTTTTTTTTTTTTTTTTTGTCCTCTGCAAACAGGAGCCTCGCTTTATTCCACTCCCTGATATTTTCCGTGTGACTTTTACCTGTACACCCCATCTAAATGGTCAATGGGCTGTCACTTATATAGCGCTTTTCTACCTTGGGTGCTTGGGTAAAGCGCTTTGCACTGTACCACATCTACCTACTGATGACGCAGCATCAGGAGCAACTGGGGGTTCAGTATCTTGCTCAAGGATACTTTGACATGGTAGCAATGGCCGGGGATCGATCCCACGACCACTCTACCACTGAGCCATGTTGCCCCAGGAAGGCCATCGGTCATAAATTCCCTCACTCCTTCTGCCGATTGCCCTTCCGCTGTCAAATTTGTTTCCTTTGTGATCCAGCTCCGATTGCCAGCGGCACGGAGGGGGTTAAACACACACCTGGCCCATTTCTGTCAGTCCAGCTGTCAACTGTTTTCTCCTGAATGAACCAGTCACCTTTTCTCTGTCATTGCCCTCTCTAGTTGATCCTGTTTCTAATCTATCGGTGCATTGTGTGGAGCCGCGAAGCGTGCCACAACACATGCTTACGCAGTCAGTGTGTGTGTGGTTTTTAGGTATGCATGGAGAATGGCCGCTGATGTTTTGAATTAGGCCAGGACCGTGGCTGCGGTATTGACTCGCTGCTTCACACACCGCAGCGGTAGCGGGTCATTCGCCATCGACACAATTATCGCGTTCCTTTCGCACTTCGGACAGGGTTTCCTGCTCTGAGAAAACTTTCATTTGGAGGCTCTGAGAAAACTTTAATTTAGAGGCAACCAGTTCCTCTCATGAAAGCACTAAATATGTTTCTGGTCATAAAAACTGAAGGGAAAATGAAACGGCAGAATAATGTTCACCACAAAGCAGTTAAGAAAAACAACAGCAAAAGTGACTAAGTGGTTGTTTTAAAAGAATTTCCTTCCCATATGAATTAAATGTTGATTCTTAGCCACCACTCTGCTCAGGCACTTTTTACTCTTTCTCCACCAGGCAGTGCTCACAGTTGCACGGATTGTAAACATTTGCAATTTTCAACCCTTAAGGAAAGAGCCTGAAAGCTTCAGGAAAGATTTCATTGGTATTTTTGAGCAGATTTTCCTCTCTGTCCATCAGTAAGACATTTACAATGGCAGCTCCCAGGTGATTGCACCAGTTTCATAGTGCAACACTTTGTTGCTGTTGCCGGTCCTCTGGTTATGTTTGAAGGTTGAACTGTCGGCAGTTTCTGACCAATAATTAGAACACAAAGCCGTTCTCACATGCAGATGCTTGGATGTAAAGCTGGCTGTGGTGGCTTAGCGGGTGGCGGTTTGGTTCCGCACCCTCCCTTGGCATGAGCTTAACTGAACCTTTTTTTCCATTTTCAAAAATAGTGATATTTAGACACATCAGTACTCACAACCAACAAATATGATCGTATAATTTTCCTTTCTTCAATCCAGAGATGCTATCTTTTAAAGTTATTTTTTATGCATGCGTTCTTTCTGTCTGGACTATGTATCCCCCCCGCCCCCCATTAAACGGCAAGTGAAAGACATGATTCATTCATGCATTTTTGAGACAGGAGAGGAATATCAATATCTATGTGTGCTGGATTTTTTCTTGGTAAAGTATCCATACAAAAGTATTGGATAAAATTCTATTGTGTATTCACCTCTTGCTATAAGCCACAGAGCACCTTAGTTGTGTCTTTCAGTTGTATCCTTGTGAGAAATTATAGCAAGCACTGATAGATGTTTATAGTTGTAGTCATGACCTTGATTATTATGCACTTATGGTGCGGCCTAGGTTGACCCTGAATCCGCAGGCCAATTCTGGCCTTGTCTTTTTGGCAGCCATCACTCCAGTATGAAACTTAATTTGGAGCCTTGCTGTTGCTGAACAACAAACTATAGAAAACGTCTTTCCAATCGCAGTTCAACTTAGTACTGCTGTCTGAGATCAGAAGAAGTCACGTCAATCTTGGCCCTGGCTCTTCCTGGGTGGCTGAAATCGTGTCCCAGTGTGTGGTTAAGGGTTGTAAGTTTGTGAGTGGAACATTGTCAGTTTATTCTCTTGAACTGGGGTACAAGCATTAATCTGGATGGGGAATGCAGAACCACACGACAATTTCCAAGCATAAATATAGCACATGACCTTGTCCATAGTACATATTTTATCCAAACATCACACCATATGTGAGCAAAACAAGTCATGCACCAATGTGTTCACATCTTCACTGGTCAAAAAGAGATTTCCATTGAAAACAATTGCACTATGGTTATATTGCTTCCTCTGCTCTTCAAGTGCATTGAGCTTGCCCATAAAGTGCGTTAACATTATCGGAAGAACTGCCAGCCCTTGACAGTCTCTCTGGAGCTTGGAGCTTCATTCCTCCCTCTTTCCTTGGCCTCTCCACATGGCCAACAAAGCTCTGCTGTTTTGGCCAGAGCGTGTTTTCTCAGTATTTGTCTCCTGACACACAGACACGCACGTGTAATTTGGCTTTATTTACTGGCTGATGTTGTTGCGTTATTGCCACATAAAAGCCCACATTTACTTTTAACAGTCGTGTATTTTGTCGATGCATCTTGTGAGGTATTCTGGAGCCCCTTTCATTTTCTCTTTCAACCTGTTGGCCTTGTCATTGAAGGCTTTTGTACCGTTCCATATTTCCAGCCACGTTCATGCCTCGCAGATGTCTGCAAATCATTTATACCATTCGAGCTATAAATCTCCTCGCTGTCTTGTAAAATATTTCTGGCATATTTAATGGAGTATCAATGGTGAAGGAAAGATGAATTGACTCTTTTGGAAGGTCAGCGCCTCTGTGATGGTTTCAACGTTTATATTTGTGGCGGTCTAGAAACTTTGGGTGGATCAGCAAAGTTCCACTTCTAATAGGTTAAATGGAGCAGACTAACATGAAGACACTAAGAAGTTGTTGACAAGAGTTTCCTTGTATCTCCCACAATTCAGACGCTGACTGGCCACTCACCAATAGCTTGTCCAACTGCCCGCAGATGAAACCAAAGAGGCCTTTGTATCACTTGGTGCAACTTCCCAGTGCGGACATTTTTAAGAAGTACACTGAAATATGAAGCCCTTCGATCTGCCAGAGTATTTTCGAACATCTGTTTTAGGTTTTGTTCGATAGTGACTCAATATACTGTATTTGAAATTTGATTTCAAGACATTTCAACACTATCCATAGCTTAAACATCTTCTTCTAATGAATCCATCAAGCCCTGTATTGTACAACTTATCCTGTTCAGGGTCACCTGGACTTGCTACGAGTCAATCACATGATATGTGACCCACTACACTACCAACAGTTCTAATGTTCTACGGTCATGCACATGGCTGAAGAGTTGAGGGAAGCTGCAGGCAACTTCCTCAAATGGCGCCTTACTACCATACCCTCGTGTTTGTTCTGCTGTCCTCTGTGTAGACAGCAGGCTGGTCCACTCCTGGGGGACGACTGGGGCGCTCTCAAAAGAAGAGAGCCTGGTGAAAGTAGTAGCAAGAAAGCTGTTTCTTTAATCATTTAGTCCTTGTGCATTGGTAGGAGTTAACTTGCCGCTGGATTGAAAGCAGATGCAGGCACCTCATTCAGGTTTAAAGCCGTAATCGCCCTCAGCATCTGGCTGCCTCCTTTTCGCCTCATGGTGGGAAACGCTCAATGTAAGCTTGGGGCCGAGGTTAACGGGGGAAGGAAATCAGAAGGGCTGGGAAGGAAAAGCGTGAGTCTCGTGGGAGTGGAGAAATCGTAATAGTGGTGTCACTGGAATTAGGTACCAAAATATATCTCTGCAGGTTACAATAGTAGTCCAAGTGTTAAGTGCATGAGAGCAGCAAGAAAGGAAGTGAACTGAGGGTGGAGTTCTAAAATCATGCCAAGATAGTCCTGCGGTATTGTGAGTTGGATGGAGTCTTGACCAGGTGATTAATTGGGGAATTCCTACCAACTTTGTATAATTGACGTATGGGAGGACTTAACAAACTCCGTGAAAAATATTGTAAACTGTTGTTGATGTATACTTAATGTTGGTTTTCAAAGGTCCTCTTTACTGCAAGGGCAGCCCTCACCTCAGTAAAATGTTTCTTAATGGCTTCCACATCTAAGCTGCTAAGGTAATGTGGCAGAGCCCTGGGAATCAAGATTCTCTCCTCATGATTTGCCGCTATAAACTTGCTCAAGCACACCACTTGCCCAACTTTTTTTTTTCTTTTTGGCCAACCTTTGATTAAAATCCTTCCATCTATTCATCACTGGAAATGTGCGAGTAGATTTGTAGAAATAGGAAAGCCACGCACTGAACGTTGCCTCTTCTTCCCCTCACTTGTCCGGCATACGAAGCTGGCTGATATTCATTTCCGTGAGCCTGACAGAGTCCATTAGTCTTTGGTGGGAGGCTTTGAGTTACAGTGTCGAGGGGGTAAGAATCTTTTGGCACGGGCAGCAATATAGTGTTAGTGTTATACAATAGGCCAGACCATGAAGAGGAGGGGCAGGAAAGAGGGAATTACCATTGGACTGTGAGTATTAGAAGTGTGGGAAAGATGAAATGCCTCACTTGGACAGTCTGTTTGAATGCTGACAGTTGCGAAAAGGAAGAGACTGACCTGCGTCCAATCATTCCATTCCCAGCCAGTTATTTATGCATCACACCTACATTACATCAGTAATGCACATCCGAGGCAGAGTGCCTTTAAATTGACTGTGGCTGGTGGGTCACACCTACGCCCCGTCCTTCATCAGGCCGTTGGACTTTACCTGGCAACCGCTCGCACTGCTGCTCATGGGATTCTCAGACTGTCTTCTGGTCAGTCCCATAAATCATTTCCAAGGTACACTCTTGAGAGAGGAAGAAAGGGTCGAAAGGTCCATTCCCACAGCCCACAAACCTCCACACGTTGACGGATATCTGGAGAACGCTGGTGGTGGCCACACACCTACCTTGAAGGCTTCCTTTTAGCCTCTCAAAAAGTAGGTTGCCAGAATACAAACTATTGTTCTTGTTCCGAACAAGATGAATTACTGATTTTGGTTCTGGTCTAAAATAATTGTTATCCAGGTCAATGACGGCATGACCGGTGACTAAAAATCCTGGTTTCCCCTAACTAACCATCTCTAACCGGGCAGTAATTTAATGCCAAAGTATACCGTATACTGCCTGAGCAAGTCAGCAGCAAGTCACAGACGTGAAAGAGATACATGTAGATAAATACGTGTGTGGGTGTGTGAACCTCCGTTTCCCAGGTCTCTACGCTTGGGAAGTACTTGGCATGGAATTCAACATGAGTTATCGACCTATTATGCCAAGCCAGAACAGAAAAACACACATGCCATTTTCTTCTATAAATATTATAAGGTGTTGCTTCCCCTGAATTAAGTTTGCCCCATCTGCCTATATTTTGAGGCTTTAAATTCATAGCCTTACCCATTCTTTAGTGTTAAGCATTGGCTGATAGGTCAATGCTCAAAGGAAAAGGGAACATTTTAGCTTCCATGAGTCACTTGTGTATAAAAGGTGACAGAATAGTGGATACATTTTCCATTGCCCTCCTCAATTCTTCCCAGCTGAAGCAGCAGTTATGGCTCATTTACCGCTCTCCGTCTGTCCTCAACACTGGACACTTTGGCCCAATATTCTGGCCGGCAGCATAAGCCACTCAATGTTTTCCTTGGAAGTGGCAGCAGGTCCGGCGAGCACCGTCATCCGTGTCAAGTGGTGTGCTAACTTAGTAAAAGTTGGACGGCTGAGGTGCCGCTTGACACGTGCGATTGTTTCAAGTGTTGGGCATAGAGGCTGCATTCCATCCAGAGGTCAGGAGAGCTGTAATTACGGAGAAATCTGTTTAAATATTTGCCCATATTTATTGATATTGAGTGACATGCAGAATTACGGCCCTCTTTCGTCCATCTGTCCCCTATTTTGCAAGCAAAGGCTGCTGCATGCAGCCTGTATTATACTTCTATATAGAATGTTTGCTCCGTACTTATTGTTTACATCAGTCAGCTGCTTGGAAACTTTGTACAGCCATGGTACAGCCATGCAAATACTGCTGTCAATGTTGTCTGTCAGTGATCAACACTGCACTCAGTATACTTTAAATGCCTCTGGCTGTACGGATTTAGGCTGAAGCGCAATGATTTTCAGCACCGTATTTGGGGAATATACAACATATCTTCCAAGTGTGCAATGAAGTTATTATTTTGAGTATAAACACTGAGCTAAATCTGCCCCATAGGTGTTGAACTGGGACCTCATAAAACTACCGGCCAGGATTTTAATTTCCCCCACATGGACTCAACTTTTAGTGGGTCATTCCGTTGTAGTTTTCTTGGTGGGAGGTCAGAACGTCCAACATTCTGGTCTTAATAATGCAGAGAAAAACAAAGTCGCTAGGTTGGGGCGTAGAGTTGTGGGGGGGCTGCGTGAAATATTTAGGCGCATTCAATGAAATATATACAGTGAGGGCAGGCCGCAGTGTACCACATTGCTGAAAGAATGAGCGACAGAGCATGACCAAATACAGCATTGGAGATCTGGCTTCACTCACACTCAGTACACTGTGTAACTTTCCCGATGTATGTTCTGCAGATGTTGCTAAATTCTCTTTTGTATATCTTAAAACAAGTGGTGTGTTTTAGCATTCCAAAAGGGCCGAAACATACAGGTGTTGTCTGCTTTCCGTCCACACCTTATGCACAGCAAAGGTGTGTATGCAGCAACGTGTTTTTCAATGTCCGTGTTTATTAGGTGTTAGATGCATCCTTATTGTCAATAAGTACACTATGAAATGTAGAATCCCAG
This sequence comes from Filicampus tigris, assembly GCF_054856515.1. Classification (NCBI taxonomy): domain Eukaryota; kingdom Metazoa; phylum Chordata; class Actinopteri; order Syngnathiformes; family Syngnathidae; genus Filicampus; species Filicampus tigris. The sequence goes on along the minus strand of NC_141238.1, from coordinate 2,801,781 downwards.
ATCCTGGGGCACATTTCACGCCTACATCAATTTCAATGCAGAATAATAAAGAGCAGTGCCGTTTCAAGCTAGAGTTGGTCACGTTGCCATGGCAACCATGCATCCGGGCCAGCTTGGACAGCCCACTGATTGACAAATGAATGTTTGATGTTTTAAATGCGGTGTTGCCACAGTTATCTTGGGGAAAGTAATCCGATTACTCCTGTACAACAAAACTGATTACTTGATTTTAAACATAAGTTTGCAAGTTACATTAACAAGTTACATCAACCAGGATACATGTTAACAGACACAAATTAAAGGTTGACACAATAACACGATGTGTTGCCCTATAGTATTAGAATTTGTGTGTGACATACTTGTCTTGTTGTTGCAGTTATGTTTTATTTTCATTTTTGAAACGCCTCGACTTCTGTTGGACGACTAGTAACAAACAAGGACTAGTGTAAGCAACTACAGTCTAATTATCTGTTTGGAAAAAATAATGCTTGGGACGACTCTTTAACCTCATGATTATTTTTACAAGACCACCAATAATGCCACTTTTCAATATACTTTTCTCTTCCAACTCCACCAAGCCATTAGTCAGTAAAGTCAATGTGCTCCACAGCCCCCCATCACATTTATTGATGGGTTGTGTTTTTTGGGTGGGTGCAGCGGGTTCAATTCAGCTGCGACCATAATCGTCTCAGTGGTCAGCAGTTAAACTGCCGTGAAGGGCTTATGTTGACTGTACAGAGAGACCAATCAACTTGTTTTACTTGGCTCTCCCACCAGAACTGATTCACAGCACAGTTCAATTCTGTGGGTTTGCAGATTAGCTTTATTGCAACTGTTAGTGATGAGCAAAATAACAATGTCTCTAACAACCCTACTTTTCCATTTCACCCCCTAATGATTGGTCAAAATCAAAACCACAGTCTGTGTCTAATAGTACACATCTGGATAAAGTGAGTGCTTCTACTGCAGTTTGTCTAAAATAGAAATTGTGGGTGTCGATTCCTTATACGTAAACACCAAACAGGAAGGAAAAACTGGCAAGCGTAGCACAGTTTCCTCAGTGAAAGTGAGCAGTAGAAGTCATTATTCGATTCATTCCAACTTTGCAGTGAGATGTTTTCTTTTGCTCCTGTTTGAAAAGGCCTCACACCACACAACAATTAAGATATACTGTGCTGGCAAAATCCAAGAATTTGTTGCCGCGTCTTGATTTTATCTCACGTCTGGAAGCTTGCAGGACACTTTTAGTGGCTTTGGCTCTGCTTTGAGGTCACGAGGGCTCATCTGGACATCTCGACAAGCAACTAAGCAGTCTGTTCATTTGCACTAGGTTGTAAAGGCAGATTAGACTAAAGGATAGCATGCTCTGCAAATTCTGAGAGCACCGAGATAGCTGCCATTGCTTTATTGCTGACGGACTGCTAACGCTTGCAAAAAAAAAAAAAGGCCTGGTTGAATTCATAATAATTTTATGTTATTGACTTTTCCCCATAGTCACATATTAACGCTACATTTTGCAATAGTCAGTAATGGAAAGAAGTGTGGCCGCGGCTAGAAAAGAGAACAATTTAAGAGGCTGCTGTGTGATTTGTAGATGTCAACTGTGTGTGTGCGCGCGCGCGTGTGTTGTGTGGTGTGGTGTGGTGTGTGTGTGTGTGTGTGTGTGTGTGTGTGTGTGGTGTCACGGTGTGTCTGCTGGAGCTGTCTGCTTAAAAAAAAAGCCACTGGGATGCAACTTGAGTTTATGGGCTTCGATTCTCCATCCAGAACTCTTATTCCGAGTGTTTCCGAGAAGACGTCTGGAGGTGTATTTCAAAGACAGCTGCGGAATGTGTGCGACTCTCGCACACACCTCGAGGACATGAAGGTGCGCCAAAGAAGATACGCCACCAAGGCAAAAAGCAGAGCTGTTATGATAGATGTGAAATATGATCTCCCACAGTGTCACTTAGATATGTCGTGCAGTGTGTGCAGACAAAATAAGATAGAGCTCAAAGACCAGCCTGGCACTTGGAGTCATTGTCAGCGAGGATGCCAAAGAACCACGTTCAGCCTCAAAGGCAAGCGTACCATTTGTGGTTATCCAGTATGTGTGTGTGCTGAGAAGCTGGCGATGTTGACATTCTCCTCTCAGCCATCTCCTCTGAAGTTCTCTCAAGTGGACGGCTTGGGTTGCTCACCGTCCCACCTGCGCTGTCATTACAAAGCTCCGTCATAGTAAGCAACTCATCAGCAGCTGTCAGGCTGCCTCTAGCATCCCTCCTTTGCTTTGATATGCACGTTGTTGACCGCATCATCAAGGACATTGACGTCACTCGTAGCGTTCCTTCCACTCCACACGGCAACCTAAATAAACAAACAAAACATCCACTGCCTTTGTCAGGGTTCAATGCAATTAAAATACAATTTCCCCATCTTGGTCCAGGATGTGGCTTCGGTTCGCCGCATCCGTAGAGGTTTCATTTGAGACCTTCAGGAATCCTGATGATCTGGAATGACATTCGAGCAAAGCAGAGGTCTTGGTTATATCCAAGATAGTCTCACTACATGAATTGATGTGTTGATTTAAATTGATCGACTAAGCATGGTTCTTTTATTGGCTATAAACGGCTTTCTCTTGATGTTTTGTTTTGTTTTTTTCAGTTTTTGAGTGTGATTACGGAGAAGTTGAAGTGCGCCAACTCTGCAGGGATGTGGCTTAAAAATGTTGGGAACAGTTGACCTAAGCTTATTATCTTATCATATCTTACTTATCCAAGGACTACAGCTGGGACGTACGGGCTTAATGACGAAAGGGTCTGTTGTATTTCACTTTGACGTGATAAAATTCCGGTCGAAGTCAATTTATTGAGGGCACCAATGCCATTTTTTTCAGGACACTACAGCAGTCTTGAACCTGCACCACGGGCCGGTTTTCCAATGATCAGTTTTGACGGACAGGCAATCTAGTTCCTCGCCACCTATCTCAAGGTGCCACTGGTATGAAGCTTTACAGACCATCTTATTGTTGTACGAACAGTGTGTAGAGGTATGAAGAGTGTCGCATTGTTGGCCAGATATTTTACCGCTCAACAGAGTGTTCAAGTCTGGGGATGGCGAAGGATGTGCGAGTTGAAAGTCCTCTGTAAAATTAGTGGTTAGTCGACTTCAAACATGAAATGTCGAGTAATGAATAGTAGCCAACTAATCGGTTCAATCCCTACTGGTGCTGTTAAGCAGTCCACTATCACATCAAGGGCCTTGGATAACACCGCTTTAAATAATATGACACAAAAAGTTTAGGTAAAAGTTAAGATAACACACTTGAATTGTGAATTATTCATCTATTTTGCACATGAATCCGGCTGATTTTGACCTATATCCCAGGAAGCAAGAGTTATCTGAGGTAAAATTATGTAATTGTTCGGAGCTACTATTGTTCATAAGTTATTCCTCAGAGTGAGGCATTTTGTCGAAAGGTAGTGTGTCTGGAAACCCTCTGGTGATCGCGATCCGTCTCACCAAAATATCTGCAATCCATTAGCGGCCTGCGCAGCGATCGAACGTAAACACAACTCCTATCTCCCCGCACGCACACACAGATACGCATTCATTGAGCGATGCCATTTATCTCCACGGCTCTGTCCCATCTCCCGCAGCTAAAAAGCGGGAAGCAAATCATGATTGCCAGACTGCTTTAAAGGAGATCAGATAAAAAACATAAAACACCCACTAAACAGATGCAAACAGTTGGTTTGGACCAAAAGCAGCCGCGTGCACATCAAACTGGACCTGTCCCAGATTTGATTGGTTCGACATCCTTATGCTCAGCATTTGTTTCAGCTGAGTATGTGGTAAAATACAGAAACCCCCCCCCCCGAAAAAAAATCCACTATGTTATAATCAGGCATCTAAGTTGTAAGCTTCGAGTATGTTTTAGGACTACAAATCACCTTGAAGAACTCCTTATCTTCTTCACCCTATCTGGGCCTCCAACTACATTCTCAAGATGTGCTTCTTCCGGTCTCCGGCCTATTGCAATTGTTCTCCTAAACATGAAAAAAGAGAGAAAAGGAAGGAGGAAGAAGAGGAAGACGGCGCTCCAGGGAGAAGAAGCAGTTGACATGCGTTGGAGTTCATGAGAACGGAAAAGCCAGTCGGGGAGAGGATGGGCAAAGATCAGTCCGTTAACCATCCACTGAGTCTTTTTGCGACTTGGCACTACGCCTGACATATCAAAAAGCATATGAAAAATGTATTAATTTTTCCTCATGATTTGGTTTGAAATCCTCACTGCAGTAAGAATAATGGTCCTGGATTCTCCATTACATGGTCAAATGATGAATGATGTGAGATACAGAGAGGTAATTGCAGTTTTCTTAATTTTTCTCAAATTAAAAGTTTGCTGATTTTTGGTCGGATAAAGATGCCGGTCGTCGTGTTGCATATCTGCTCTCATTTCCTGCTCGACGTGGATTGAGAGAGACGACCGGTCCCTCGGCCACAGGAAGGAAGCAAGCGCTATCGGGCGGATATTGACAGAGGGATGCTGTGCAGAGTCCTTCGGAAGCAACTTCAGATCTCCTCCTCCTCCACTCCAGGGTTACCTTGGTGACAAGCCATGCTAATCCACTGACACACTCGCTACTAGATCGCTATCGGACTCTGGATTCAATTAGCCGGGTCTGGTTGAGAGGAGATAAATGTCCTTTCGTATGGCTCTGATATCCTAATGAGAGGGGATATGTTTGATTCTGTTTAGGAGTCGCGATACAAGATAAGAGATAGCGTGAGCTTATCAGCGACATTGGAGGGAAGGAGATTAGTCTCAGAGCATTAGGGGAAATGTAACATGATACAGTGCTTAATGAAGCGCAACAAATGTGCTTACCCTCGCTACTGCTTTGTTAAAGATGCAAAGAAAGGAGAAGAAAATGGGAATCAATATGGTTAAACCTCATTCTGCCTGACAGCAGCGGTAGCAGGGTGCCAGTCTGTCAGACACTTGCAGCATGTTCCCCGCTTTTTAATTCCCTTTGACAATTACACGCCGACATCCCATTCATCTTTTATACGCTTATTGTGTTTAAGGTATGCGTAATCCTGTTTTCCAACTGCCACAAATGGCACGCTGACTCATCTCACACTGTCAAGGCTTCGTTATGACTGCTCTCGTCAAAACCAGGACTGCAAGGTAGCTGCATGCTATTGGGGGGTACAAAATTATTAGTTTTAACTTGGAAACCAGTGTTTAAAAAAAAAAAAAAAAATTACTCAGTTCACAAAAAATGGAGATGTCTGCACTCATATTCGGATTCAAATAAATAATCTGCTCTCAGCAGGTAGTTATTGTGTGTCAGAACCACGTGAAAACACCACAAAAGAAACTATTGGCTAAAGGCGGTAAGATATCGATGAATTTATCGCCGCATATCTGGTTTACTCTCTCATCTTCGTTTGCATTTAACACACCGATTATCGATCTGCCTTTTGCCTCAACGCGTGGGGTCTAAAAGTCCTCCTTCGCAACAATCAGCACTTTTCCTCCCCCTCAGTCGTCCCGGGGGCTTGACAGGCCTAAAGGTCCGAATCGTCTTTTTAAGTGCCTTGCTGTTGCGCAACTATTTCCAACATTCTAACTGTCACATTCCTGCAGGGGTAGGGGGTGGGCTCAATGTAAGGCGAGGCACCTTTGGCGTTTCTCCGCATCACCGCTAGTTTGTTTAACGAATGATCGAGGGCAGGAGGTCGAGCCTTGTTGGGTGGAAGCTTCAGACAGTTTTGCAAGTGAGTTAAGGGCCTCGACCTACATTGAAGACGCCGCATGCTCATTAACGAGTGGTTGAATTTAACTTCCAGGTAATAAAATTTGTGTGAGGGTTAGCTCAGCTGTAATCAGCTCTAATTAAAAAGTATTGAGCAACCCTGCTGCTGAAAGGTTCAATTTAAGGTGTGTTTGTTCTGAAAAAGAGCACCTCCAGGGCCTGTCCAGATAAGGAGCAGTGCCGTCCAGCCTGTGTTTACTGAAGGTCAGCTAGCGTATTTACCTGACTGGCTGTCAGGTCGCTGTGTCCGTGGGAAACCAGGAGTTTGACATTGCGGCATGTGGTGACACGCATTCCTCACCATGTCTCAAGAGCAGTTCAATGTATTTTGCTGTGCTGTCATGTGTGGAAGATGATTTCAACGTGCAAAATGGAAGTGTACAGGATGCTAAAAATCACAGTTCCGTATGCCCTGCATCCAAGTGGAACTGTTCTCAATGCATTTTTCAACAGTGATCCAATCTGCCCTCTCATTTTTCTGCACTGAGGCAAGTTTTGGGACAAGAAATACCAGTCTGTTCACATTTGAAATGCCATCTTATTGCATTAGGGAAGCTGCTGCACTATGTGTGTGTGCTTTCCACAAGTAGTTGGCTTGGATCGCAGTCATTTTTTTACCTTTGATTTAAAACTGTTTCTCTGCTTTTATGCTTGATTGCAAAGAAAAATTGGCAGAATGTATTTTGATGTACTTTGCAGTGGGATGTGATTACTTGAAAGCACCTTCAGGTGAACCACATTCTTTTCTCACAGTTAACTTTCTGGAGAAGCACTGATCGAGTTCCACTTGAGACGGAGTTGGTGACCCAGCTGGAAAAAAAAAAAACATGAAAAGTGAAATTAGAGCACTCCGCAGCGGTGTGTGGTCGTGTGTGTGTTCTTACAAATAAGTTTCTGCTCGTGCTGCTGGCGTTGAGGTCTTTGACTTCATTTGATTCAAATTTTGCTCGCGCTGTCTGTTGGCCTGGAAAATCCCCAGGTTTAAGGGTACCGAAATTAGTTTTGTGGTGAGGAGGGCAACTCTGCTATGATTTATCCCTGTTGGGGGGAGAAATTACTGACACACACCGCAGAAACAAAAGGGCACAGGCTCTAAGGTTTCAAGGATAGCGCATGCTGAAAACCATCATGTTGAGAGACAGCCCTCAATGGGATGGCAAAGGTTCCTACTGGTGAAAATGACTCACAGTGTTTGGGTTATTTCATATCGTTTGCCGGAGAAAGTCATCCGAAAGCCATGTGGAGAACTCTGGGCTTTAGAAATAATTATGGGGTTGCCCTAAAACAAAAAAACGTGCATTTTCCCAAAGCGCAGTCTTATATTTCATCCCGACAAATGATGCCACCACTATTTCTGTCAGGTTGTCAGATTAATGATGGATAGAATGGAAAAGTCAAAGAAAGGAACAGATGTACAAGGAAAAATGTGCACGTGAAAAGAGTTACCACTGCTGGAATTTTGCTGTCACACCTCAGATAGTTATTAAAGGATTTTTGCTACTTGAGCTAGTTGTGTGATGGAATTAGGTTCCAGGACTTTTTGCTTCGAAATTATTGTAATGTGAGCTCGCTTGCTCTTGAGTATGTCTTCAATGAGAAAACAGCTTTTCATTTGGAGAAATCCAAGCTGCCTGCTGATTTACTAGGTAAGGGTGTTTAGAGTACCTCGGCGAACCCCACCCACCATACTGAAAAGCACTTACTATCGCGGCGCGGCCTCGAAGGAGCGGCATATGTTTCACCGTATATTTATACGTTGATTCTGCAGCTGCTGAGCGAGGGAGCTCGGGGAACGGGGGGTCCCGATTCTGAATGCATCCATGGAATATACGACTCGCTATCTCTTCCAAGAGGCTTGGCTGGCTGTGTTATATTAGGATGGTAAATCCAAAACACACCCCGGCATCTGCACAGGTGTTAAGTTCTTATTTACTGGGATAGTCAGGCAGAAAAGATTGGAAACAAATGGTAGATTTCAATACACAACCCAACAATAAAACCTGATGCCATTGAGACAAAGCACCTGAAAGTCTCATCAGCTGCCCCCATTTCATGGGCCGGACAGGACTTCTCTTCTTCCTTCTCTATCCCACCAGGGTTCTTTTCAGGAGGGGGAGAAAGAAGAGCAATGGGAGGAAAAGGGGGATGTAAAGGGTAGAGAAGAAGATATAACCGTAAGAGGAAGACGAATGGGTGAGGAGATACGATGAGGATTAGAGAAGGAAGGGGAGTAAAGAATGAGTGGGATGGGTCGAGCATTAACAGCCCACAGTGGATGTGAAGTGGTCGCGAGGGAGCGACGCGGCAGCTCTGGCACACAATCAAAGCGAAGGGATTTGCAGCTTTTTGCAACTGCCTGCGAAGCTACAAGAGATTTGACCAAAAACACTGCTCATCATCGGGCTTTGCACAGCATGACACCGGGCCACGGAGATCTTTGTAGCCTAACATTCGGAGTGCTTGTTTTTCTTTCCCCACATCTTGGGAAAACATTGATTTTTCTGCTGTGATTCATCTATGGCTCTTTACATAAACTGTGGATTGAATATAGCAAGCGTGTAGCTCCGGGGGTTAGCATCAAATCTTGCTCTCTTGCTTGGCTGATCGACTGAGGCAACTACGAATGTAGTTACGCTAATCCACCCTACTTTTAGCTTGAGATGATACTGATGTGGTTGATTAGTACAGAAATTCTTGATTTCAATCCATCTATCTAGCTTGCAATCTTGCTATCCAACTGGCTAGCTAGCTAGATATCCCGATCATCTCCATGCTAATTCTCAATTTCGATCCACTGTATCTATCTATCTCGCTAGCTATCACCACGGCCCCTATGCTAATTCTCAATTTCGATCTATCTAACCATCTTTCTTGCTATCGAGCCAGGTCTAGCGATCCCTATCGTCCCCATGCTCAGGGTTTGTGAATGGAAACATGTCATTTCACGACTCTTTCATGAACTTATTATGTTTGTGGTTTTTCTGCCAATTAACCATCACATCCTCTGGGCATTCCTTTCCAGCAAATTTGAACATTTCAAACACGACCAACGGCAGGCTCATCTTTCACAAGCCACTTGACAATGTGCTTCTGGTGCGCCACTAATCGAATCATGCTCCCCATGCATGTCCAATGGCTCCTGATCTGCAGTGTGATGCTGACAGCACAGTGTGTCGCTCATCCTGGTATCATTAAAGCAAAGCATCAACTTGTACCACATGCTTTGCTTTGGTGAATAATAAACTTTAGATAATCATATTTTTTCTCTTCTGTCATGCCATCACTCGCTAAACCACAGACAATGTTAAGAGCTCGATTATTACCAAAGAAGAGAAACATTCCCTCTTCCTCCAGTAGGCTGCACATGTGAAGGCTGCTTGGTATTCCCGGCAGGTCGCTGCACTTGACTAGATACTTAACACCATCTTGCTATCACCGTCACTGCTCTGGGCCATAAAGATTAGCGTTGATAGAGGGCACATTTCTCTCCTCTGTCTAGTTCTCGCGCATCCTTAGTTTCTACCTGTATGAATGTTTTCCCACCTTCATCCAACTGGGGTCCCTTTTAGTGGTCATGTGCATGAATTGCGTTGAATTTGCAAGCTTTTTGCCATAATAGAATCTGATTTTATGCTCCACAGCCTGTTTTGTTGGGCTGTTCTGTTGATTGACATGTTTTTGCAAACATTTCAGGCAGAAATTTGTGTGGTGCCACGAAGCTTCAGCATCACTTATTAAACTAATTTACACTGACAGCTAAGTCTACAAAAAAAGCTTTTACATGTTTTATTTAATTTTTACTCCAGACCTTTCCCCCTGTATCCATCCGATGTCCACATTTGCAAACTCTTAGCTCACCTGCAGTGCTTGCTATTGTAGAAGGCATCACTAATGCTTTTATATGTACGTAAGAACATATTCTCTGTGGATGTGGATGATTCAAAATGTGTCCTGGGTCTTGATTCTCCCTCTGAGGTCTTCTGTTTATTGAAGCATCACACTGCATACTGAAGCTAAAACTCTCTTTTGACAGATAACGAGTCAATAAGTATGTGTCTGGATGGAAATGTTTCTGATGCAAATTGCAAATGGAACTTTCAGCTGATGTGTGCTGAACGGTATAAGTGTCACGATCTGGTCTTGTCTGCTCTCCCACTTTTCATTGGCATCAAAGACTTGTCTCATATTGACACAGATGGATTTACATTGAGGTTAGTTTCTTATATACAGACATCCCTTGTGGGCTCCTAATTGCTGATTTTGGAGCATTATTATTGGCTGAGAACGCAGTGGTGGTCAATATATTCCAAGTCTACTTCCAAAGTTCCCATTTGAAGGCCTCATTTAGCAGAATAGTTAGGAGTCATTGGAAGGAACGCTGCGGAGGCGTGACTTTTTTTTCCAATTACCGCTCAAGTTTAGCATCCTCAACTTCTCCACAGTGAGGCCTTTCATCAATAATTTTGAACTGGCCCAGTTGACGCACGTCCACTTGCAGCCTTTTTATTGGGCCTGTCCCATTTGACTCCAGGTCCCGACACAGGGCAAATAGAGTGGAAAAAAATGCTTGCCGTCCAGTCCCAGACACATCTCTCTCAATCACTTTTGCTCCTCAGAGGGAACACAAAGTTTCCTTCCGCAGCTTTCCTCGACCCGTAGTCCTTCACGGCGGCCCGTGTGCATGTGTGCGTGTGTGTGTGTGTGTGTGTCACTTCTTCCAAACCTTTTCACTTACCTTCACAGGCATTATGTCTGCCTTTGACTCCTCCAGTGTTGTGAACCTGCTGCCACTCTCAATCCATTAGCAATGGGTCATTAAGAATGCTGTCAGCCCATGGCTTCATGTAACCTGATATGACTTATTGCTCACCCTGTGCTCCCAAGTGTAGAAGCTACACTTGTGTAATTAGGCACGCTAATGGACCCTTTGAACAGAGTAGACGCAGAAGGAAAGGATGCTGTTAACACTTCATTTAAAGGAAACATATTAGCCATTTCTCACAATTTAAAATGGTTCCCAGGTGTTAAACTCATTCACTGCCAGCTCTCTTCGGACCCTCCGGTACCCTCCCACCTTAAGAAATTAAAATGACATAAAAATACGTTCCTGGGAATGAATTAATAACACGTCTGATATATTGCTCTAAAATACTCAACCCTTGTCCCTGCACCCTACATACTACTGGACTTCTTGCTTGTCCGGATTTCGTTACCATGACGACCGAGTGTGGAGTCTGAGCTTCACCATTCATTTTCCACATCTCTTGGAGAGCTCGGTCTCATCATCTCGCCGGCAAGTGTACGCATAATAGCGGACTGTAACATGTCAGGCACTTTGCACGTAGATTAGCCCCACAGATTTATTTGTTTTCCCCCGCCCCACACTTAATCTTAATGGCTGCACAGGGTATCCAGAGACCCAACTATTTACATAGAAGCAATTAAAAAGTCAGTTTTCCATAATATGCCACTTTTAGAATAAGGACAAAGCCTCAAGTCCCTCAGTTGAGCATCTGAAGTTCCGGAAATGCAAGGATGTCAGGCACAGCAAGGGGAAATCATGATGCCCCCCTCCAAAGAGCTTAACAAGCCTCTCCTCAGAAGAGGCACTTTCTCCTCCTCGGACATCGAGTTCTCTTCTTGCACTTGTTGTTTAGCCGTTAAAGCTCAGTCGGACCTCGGAGAGCCCAAGTGTTCCAAAGCTCCAAAACTTTCCCGAACAATAGAAGTCAAGGAGATGGGGAGCAAAAATCCACAAGGCACTGGAACATCCGGGTAATTTTTCAGCAGGTCAAAAATAGCTGCCCTTGTTTTCTCTTTTGCTCTGACTGGAAATCCTGCAGGTTCAATCATTAAAAAAAAGAAAAAGAATCGACCTCTCGCTCCATCTGTTTCCTTTTGGTTCTCCCTCATTAACACTCTTTTAGTCCCACCAATGTTTTAAAAAGCCTGATTAATTGCACACTGCACTTCAGAGAGACATATTAGTGCTATTCCACCGTATATCAATGCATTAATTGCAGGGCTAACACAACAAATATGCAAGATGAATATCACAAAGGAGGTTTTTTTTGGGGGGGGCCTGCAGTGAACTGCCATCCGATGCATACCCTTTACTTTCTGCTCTCTGGTTACCTCTTGCCTCATTTTCAGCCCTTGAACAGACAGACAGACAGACACACACGCACACACCCCCACACACGCACAACGACACACTTTTTTTCCGTTGGATTTGTTTTTGTAGCTGCTGCACTGGGAGCAAAGGGGCTCACGTGGAGCGAGACCCCCCCCTGCCCCCCACCCCTTTCATGACTTCTTGTGTCACCGTCTATAGTGACCTGGAAGTGACCGTCTTGTTGTGCTTCCTCTTTCCAGCCTGCATGCATCTGTCAAGGCGAGACCGTTTGCCACTCGGCTGAGGAAGCCCCTCGAGTCATTCCTTACAGAGAGGCGACTAGAGGAAATCCTGACAGTTGTGTTTTAACTTCTGCTGTTGACATTTGGATATTATGGCCGCAGTTCCAAAAGTCCACGATAGCTGTCTTAACCCTAATTCATTTTAGTAGCACGCGTGGAGGTAAAGATGCATCAAAAGCAACACTGACACGCGCGGCAAATATGTGTGACTCACAGTCCGCTGGCGAGCGAAAGTGGGGGAAGACATCCAAGCCAGGCTGCAAGGAAAACTACATTCCCTCTCTGTGACTCAGCAGTAGTCACACGTGACTCAGCGGCGAGTCAGATGTTTAGCACATCCACACGGACCCCTTTACAGTAAATATCAAAAATGGGAAGGTGGAAGGCAGCCCGCTCAAATCGCAGTCTTATTTAACCTGTTGCTGGGAGTCATTAATGGTTGCATAAGATGGACTCTTACTGGAAGTCTGGGGCGTCATGTGTTTGAGAGGGTATAAAGCACGGCAGGTATTGTTTTTCACCTTGTTAGGCTGTGTCTCATCAAGTCAGAATGCGGTGTTGGATGCAACTTGAGTAACAGGTCTTTTTAAGAGGAAGAAAGGGAAAATGAGGAAAAAAGCACCAATATGGTCGCATTTCGGCATTTAGTGTTTTGCACATCATTCGTCACTCTCATCATCGATAAGTATAAACAACACATTTAATTAGGTACACTTTTACAAGCTAATATACAGACGTGGGCATTTTATTCCATTTTGCTGGTCCATCATTTGTCGACGAACTGAATTGCAATCGTCAGTTTGTCAGGCCGTCAGTTAAGTCCGTCAGAAGTCGTCAGTCAGTCCCCCCATCCCAAAAAATGTCAGCAAAACGGACGACCACTTGTTGCTGAACCTAACCCCTAATTCATAAATATTACAAAATATATTCCTATATTATATACTACCGTTTCAGGTTTGAGTGCTAGATGGTGACAACAGACTTGACAACAAGCAGCAGTTCGTCATATAGTGAAGAGCTTGAAAAAAGGAGGCCAAGTGCCTAGTTCAAGCTATTTATTGCCACTTCCAGTTGGTGTTGACTTGAAAGGAAGCATAAAACAAAAAGAATTACAAGTTTACTCAACCAAATATGCATGGAAGTCAGATGGGTGAACCACTACACCATCGGTGCTTCCCAACCACATATTGTTAATTAAGCACATCTCCGATTGTATCCATTAATCTGTAAGAAATTCAGTTTGTGCAATGGAAGTGCGCGCCCCAGATCACCAAAGGTCTGCTGACGCCCTCGAATTGGACGACAGCACTATTAGTCCTCGCCCCACCGAGGGTCATGGCCCCAATTTCCCCTGATTTGCTCACACTCAGCAACATACACACCGCCTGCCTAATAAATTAAAGGCTGTGCAGGAGTGTGAGGCTGTGTGCAGGGGCCCCGCTTCGCCTCGATGAAGCCGTTTCCGATGATGACCATGGAATCGGTGCAACCTTTTCTGTAACCATAGAGCGGTCAGGCAAGAAAAGGTTCTTTTTTTTAATTGTTGAAGCAAAAGTGTGGCATAAGGCTGGTATCTATGATTTCAAGATTTCAAGGATTTCAAGATTTTATTTTGACATGTGGCTCATAATGACAAAGGAATAAACTCTGTGTGATTCATAAGGCAGCTCAGTGGTACTTGAAAGAACGTTTGGCTTGTAAATATTCGAAGTGATTTCAATTGAATGGCAGCTGGTTCCATAGCAGGATCAGTGCAGTACAGCCCCCTGCTGGTGCCTCTGCATAAAACACTGAAGTGCTGCAGCAAGCAATGCTTGGTGCAAGGTCTGTCTTCATTCTGTGAACGTGAATTGGACTCAATTGGGTATTCTGATCTTGGGTTTTAACTGACTTTTGATCACTTCGAGTTCCTATTATAAAAGTTCTTTTATTGCTAAATGTAGCCACTAAATTGGTTAAAGAACTTTTAGAGTTATTTGCTGCAGGTAGCCAAACTCTTGCTCTTGAGTCACTTTTTTTTTTTGTGCTGGAGCTTTTTGGCAGGAAATCAAAATCCCATCAATTTTGTTTTCCAACTAGCAGATGGCGGCCCTTGTGGACAAGCAATTAGATGTTGATTTGATGCTAAGATTTTACCTTAATGCTTGGATACGCTCAGTCAAATCTGCCTGACAACAGCCCTGCTGTTCTTCCTCAGCCCAACAAGTTGTCATGTTGATGCTGACCAGCGAGCCGGTCAATGCTGCCAGTGAGTGTGACAAATCCAACCGTGACTCACCCAGATCCCTCCCTCACGATTTGTATTTCAGTCAGCTCGACAATGTTACACGCACGTCACAGTGGTTGTTTTTGATGATAACATTTCAAGTGTGCGTGCACATCTGTTCGCTGTGTATTTCCGCAGGAGTTTTCTCACCAAGGCAGGGTACTAATGACATGGTAGCTGCCTGATTTATTTGTGTTTTTCTTCGTGGGAGGGGGGGCATCTGAAGAACGAGTGATTACAAAGATACACTATTCTCCCTTCCGGACATCGAAACACATTATACAGCTCATTTAAATTGTGCAGGTGAATCTAAGGGTGCGATCAATGGTTGAGCAGTGAACCCCCAATTATCGCAGGGGATACGTTCCCCACTGACCTGCAATTATTTTAAAAAATAGTTTTGCCCCTAGTTAGTTTAGTGTGCATGCTTCAAGCTGTTTGACACTCCTAGTTGAAGTGTCCTGTGAAATTGACACAAAACAAAACAGGGAGAAACATTGCATATTTAAACAGCAAAATGTTCAACCAGGCTAACAAACGTCCACTAGCTCAATGCTAACACATAATGTGAATTGGCATTGATGTAAATCTAAACCTTCAAACCCCCAGCGTGCAAGAATACGCATTGGCATATGTTGTCTAGGGTCACAAATAAACTGCAATATAGTAGGTCAAATCCAAATAAAAAGCAAATGCTGACATGCACAACTTGCATCTCAACGTCACGGATGCCTCTTTGGCGACTAAAACACAAGCAAGAAAATACATTTGGAGCGATTCATCAATCCAGAACTTTACATCAGCATCACTCCGTGACTGATATTTAATCCTGCCAGCAAACAACTGTTGGCCTCATGAGCAAAGCGGCTCTGTGAACTAACAACCATCAATCATCATAGGAAGCTCCGAAAGAATAACCTCATCATTTCGCGTCTGCTTTCTATTAATGTATATCTCGCCCTGAAATTCAAAAGTGGGCCTTCTCGGTGCACTTTTCAGCAGAGTGACATAATATGTGGGATAAGGACTGTTGATTCCCCGCCTCAGTGATTATCGCCCATGCATGGCCTATTTATTTTAAGCCGTGATTTCAACCCAAACAATGCCAATCCGTCATGTTTCTGAACCTCTTGACATGTGTGTTCCTTACCTCATGAATGAATTCCTTCCCTTAGTTTGGATTGCGACTTGGAATCACTGTCACTTCATCAAACTGGACTACAAATGGACTTATTCAAATGGACAGGCAAGCATGAGTGATTCAGGAGGCCCTGGGCAATTTAGGCTGTACATGTACTGTAGGTGAGAGTTTCTGATCGTGTTTAGGCCATCATAGATCACCCCCCTCACACATCCCCCCCCCCTCTCAAATGCCTGTTTTAATACGCCTTTACACCGCATCCTCTGTCTCCCCGCTTCTTTCTGGCCCGCCGCACTTACAAGCGCTCAACATTGACACAGAGTACATCCAACGTGCATTCTGTGTCCAAAAACATCTCGCAGCCGCATGCAATTATGTCCTTTTCGACTCAGCACTTCTGCTAAAGCGACAAAGTGGCTTGGCAGATGACAAAACGATGACTGAACGTCTTGGCGGCGTCATTTTAGTCTACTCTCCGCTCGTTGTAGTGATGTCACACTGGGGGATTAGCTTGAAAGTGACGATAACGCACAAATGTTGGCTTGAATAATAACTTGAAAATAGTTTGGAACGGCATACTGGATTGTAGTTTAGTAGAACAATACAGTGAGAATCAGATACTTCATGCAATTTAGATTACTTTGCTATAATATTTTTGGAAGCAGCTTCTCATCACCTGTATAGGTATAATTCATAACCAGTGATGCCGGTAGCGCATTACTTTAATATATCATTTTCCTACTGGGGGAGTGACATCACATGTGCGCCATGACACATTTTGACCACTTGGGAAAAAAAATGGAAGGAGAGAGATTTGTGTTTTCAAGCTACATATTAAAAACTATTTTGAGATTTTTTTTCAGCTCAAGAAAATATTAAGATACTTTTCACACTCTGTGCTGTTGCAAAATTATCTAGCTTCAATAACATTACCAGTGTGTCAAAAAATCTAACTTGTTCAAGGTAACTGTGGCAACACTGCTCGTAACATGACAGCATATCGCGTTTTCCTCCTTTTCCTCCTTTTTTCTGCAGGGAAAAAAAAAGCCGCAGTTGACACGTTTCCCCCATTTATGCATCAGGCTGATCAACCATATTTACTTTGTCCGCTGATGCGTTTAATTTGTGTTTTACCGCTGCGTGGATAGCTGACTTATCGGCTTTGTAAATACAGCTGGACAGTCCCCTCGTGAATACAGCCCCACTTTTGGCCTTGATTGACGGCTGGCACGGCAACAAAGAGCCCGTTCTCCTGACTGGTGTCCTCCAGCGTTACCGTTATTTCCTCATGCTGAGAGCGAGCCCGCCAGGGGAAACTTTGAGACTGGCCGCTTGGGCGTTTGCGGCACTGGAAGGCCGCCCGCTGCTTCTACGTGCCGGCGGGCTTCCCGTAGGAAGGGGCCCTCGCCTTATCCCGCTCTCGGGAGAAGGTCGCGACAGTTTAGGAGGGAATCAAGATGCATCAGACTTGCAGCTCAAAGAGGTCCGTGCGGTCAAAATGGCTTCCAGGTGCGCCGCATTTGGAACACGGACAAAAGCCATGTGCGGCGCGTGATTCTGTCGGAAATGTGTTTTCAGCGGCGCGCTGGATGCTTACTGGAAGCCATCACGGGGATTTGGCGCTTCACCTCTTTCAAGGACCCCAGAAAATGGCTTGAAAAAAGAGACACTTCCTTCCTCAGCCTTGAATACGGGATGGTATTTTAAAGGTGACATTATTTTAAAAGATAACAATTTTGAATAGCCTTTATGCACATAGTTGGGTCTCCACTAACTGTTACTTAAGCGCGCCAACATGGAGTTCCTCCACCCTCATGGTCAGCTAGGCTAGGTGAAGATCAAAGCCACGTTCAAGTGCGATAACACAGTCTCAAACGTAATCATGCATAAGCACCCACTTTTGCCCATTCACAAAGAAGAGCATTGCTTTTCTTGGCATAAACTATTTACAGCGATGTCACATGCATTTATATCCATTGTGCTGCATGGGCTCATCGCTTGTTCTGTGAATGCAGCTTTATGTCGCATTTAATCACCTTGAAGACTCGCATGAGAGCAGGAGCCGTGCCAAGTTTTCAAGCCGCCACAGCCATGGGAGGACACTTAGCCCGTTTCGGACAGCCTTACAGCGCTAAGCGCCCTCCGAGCGATTGTACATACGTGCTCGATCCCCCCTCGACCGCCGTTAAACTTAATTTATTCGACGGGCTTGGACCGGCGCCATGATTAAAGAGCCCATTCATCCCCTGATGCTGCATTGATGCAAACATGAACAGTGATGGGGATGCGGTCCTCTCCTCCGGTCTGGCTCTTCACTGGTTCCCCCTTGAGGCTGCAGGGTGACACTGCAGACTCTGTCAATAATACCTGCGCCGATGTAGTCGCTGCATTGTGATTCCAACTGCTGGAGGCAGGTTATCTTCTCTCAGGAGAGAACTGCTCTGGATGTCTCACTCCGAAGGGTGGATTCAACAACGGAGAAGGTAAACAAGAGGCAGAAGGACTTTGCTTCACTAATGTGTGTGTTGAATGCTTGCGTGCGCATTATTTGACGTCAGCATCTCGGAAGGAGGCAGTTCTCGGGTTCAGGGAAAATAAAGGGGAGGGAAAGAGGAGCCAAGCAGGCTGAACTCTTCCACAGTGTCACCGAGGAGTCATGAATCGAGTGCGGCGGCAGCGGCGGCGTCTGCGCCTGATGCTTGTCACACAGCTGGGAGGGATGAGGATGTGAGGCGACGCCGACCGCTCGCAAAGGTCTCCACTTAACTTGAATGCATCACTGCGATACTTCAAATGATACAATAAATAATGCTTTGCTCTGCATCCCGCTGGGGTGAGAAAAGGGTCTTTTCAGAGATGATGAAAACACAGACAGATTTGATTTGATGTATTTCTATTCTGAGCCAATACTGTAAGCATTGCAGTGATGTATGTTGCATTTTTAATTTCCCTTCATCCATTTTCTATTGTGAAATTGAATTACAATTATGATTATTACACTCCACGATTACAAAATTGGCATAATCATAAAAAAATGATTATCAACATGCATTTATATCCAACGCACTGTTTGTTTACACAAGGAAATCATACTTTAATTTATACATTTGCAGTTTTGCTGACTAATTTGATCAATTTGGCTTTGTCCAAAACACCTAGGACATCTCTATCCTGCTTGCATACATTTATTTGTCTTCATATTTTGTGTATTTAAACATTTTCTTGGTTTGTACCAAAAAATAAATAATAATCAAGCAGCCCTAATTGCAAATGATCTTTTTACAAAGGGACTGAATGTTGAGGTGTCCCTTTATGTGTACAGATGTGGAGTAACTTTATAATGTGTTTACTGTACGGTACTTTCTCACATCGCCTCCTATTGGGATGTGTTTGTTTTAGCGTCTTACTGCTGTTTTACAGCATAATGCATCTGTTGACTCGTGACATAGTCACTTTGCAGCCCTTTTTGCATGTCCTCAAATGACCGCACCGTATGGAATTGGGGATACTGAAGTGTGTCATGGGTTTTTTACCAAGCAAAGATCGTACAATCGTTGGGGTGAAATCATTGTCAAGAGAGCTCAACATCATCCAGTTCAGGTGTCGGTGGCAGTGGAAAGTGTGACGACTGCAGCGTTGAGCCTTTTTCTTGGACGTTTGCGGGGCACTCTTGTATATCGCCAAAGCCCAGCGGAATGGCAGCAGCTGTTGGCTTCAGTCTGTTGCCGGGCCGACAAAGTGTCTCTTATCAGTCACTTTATGGACTCAGAGACTGCGATATCTGAACCAACCTAAATATGCTAAGAGGTCTGGTTGATGATACAATGGCTCATACAATGTAATGCTTCTCTTATAAGCTATATTTTAATCAATGACAGTCTTGATTTATTGGCCGCTGTTGATCTAAATGGATTCTTTGCATAAAAGCTGAAATCACAGCCTATTAAGAACCACTTAGATTGGATTCCTTATGGCGCTTATGTGTTTTCTCAACATGACATAGTCAAAGCGATTCCGTGTGTTTTAACTGTCTTCCCGTCAATAAGTGGAATGGGTGGCTTATTCAACAGCCAGTTTAAACACAGCGAATCGAAACTTTACTAGCTGGACTGGAAAGTGAAATAGGAAATTGTGCCACGCTGTAAAACATTAATAGCAAATGACTAAATGGTCACAGTTCTTTATCGGGCAGTAATTGAGATGAAAAGAGCAACAGTTGAGTCATTGTGGCTGGCTCATAACAACTCACTCTGGGGCTGTAAAATATGCTACAACAGCTTCGCAGCATCTAATATGCGCACCATTTTATTCAAAGTATTATGTCGCTCCCATTGGGTTTGCTTATGTCTTAGCATGGACGCACAGTTAGTTTGGATAAAGTAGTGGTGCACGAACCTTACTCAATGGTCTGCTAATGTTGTGTGTTTCCAGATTTACACAGACTGGGCCAATCACTACCTGGCCAAGTCGGGCTGTCCGCGACTCATCAAGGACCTGAGCCAGGATGTCACCGACGGAGTCCTGCTGGCGCAGATCATCCAAATAATAGGTCAGCACATGCACACGTACGCACCATGCACCAAATACAGAAAGGCTGTTGTGTATCGTGTATGTACGCGCTGATCATAGGGAATTGTGTGCTAAGTGACACTTGGGCGATGCTGGGTGAAGTCTGACAGTTGGATGCTTTGAAGTGGATCAAGTGGCTTTAAAAGTGCACGTATGACAGCCTTTTGGACCATCTGCTGGCAGCTTTCGTATCACCAGTGCTTAGAATCATTACAAATAGGGATGTGCAGAACCACACTTTTTCAGACATTTTTGGCCTCAAGTATCGGTGGCTGGGACCGGCAGCCTTCATGCGATCTCGATACCTCAAAATAAGGCCAATCGCCAGTGAAAATCTGAATCGTATTCTCTTTGAGTGATTCTTACGCTGCAACTTTTATAGCAAGGTGACGAAAAAGTAGAAAGTCACAATGCTCTCTTTAATCCCGCCCACCAAGCATTTACGTTATCAAAAGTAGTGTAATATATGCTGTAAATTATTGCAAGATGCTTTCGCCCTGAAATTAGTTATTCAATTTTTTTCAAATGAATTTATCAAAAACTTTTCTTTGTGTCACCATCGCCACTTTTTGTCTCCTCGTGCAGACTATTTCTTCGCCATTACCTCTCACTGATGCTGTCCATCCTCCTAAATCCGTCATTTGGACTTCCTTCAACCGACTCACACACACACACACACACACACGCGCGCTCTCTCTTTTTCCTCTCCTTCTCTGTCGGATTGAAACTTTACCCTCCCTACTTGCCCTGAAACAGACAATGAGACCACGCTCTGGCCTGTCAGTAATTCTCTGGCAGCAGCTGACGAATTAGGCAGCTTTGCTTCCCAGACGCCTCGTGCACACGCACCCACGCACAACCTCCAACGCTCCTACACGTGCACACATGCACCTCACCCGGAGGTTGTGTGCCGGCTTGCAAGTGAGCTCACCGCTGTGGAAGGATAGTAAACATCATCTCTTCGTGTCCTCTCTCCTACAGCCAATGAGAAGGTGGAGGATATCAATGGCAGCCCCCGGAGTCAGACCCAAATGGTGAGTCTTCTCTTTGATTCTGTCATTGACCACACACTTTACGTCCTCACAAGGTTATGAAGCTATTTTCAATAACTCACCCTGGAGTAGTTCAAGGCTGTTTCTTTTGACTATTGCGCTCTACCGGCTGCCACTCAGCGCACCGTCGGCCGAATGAGACTTCAGACTCGCGTACCCGCTTATTTTTCATCACAGTGGGATCTTTACGCTCATTTAACCGGAGTCGACGACGTGTTTATGTGACATCGGTTCAGCCGTGGCATCCACGTGCCTTGCGCTCAAGTGAAAAAGTCAATCCGCTGCGCATTTTTTGCTCTGCTATTGCCATTGTCCTAGCATGTGTTCATATATTTCCACAGTGCTATTATGTAGGTCGCCCAGACAGGACAAATTGATGGATTTGATTTAAAGTCTCGGAACATCTGAGGAGAAAATCTGGGATTCGGGCCAAAAGGAGTGCGCTCGTACAATTGGTTTCACACGTTTTTTGCCGTCTCTCAGCTGTTTTGACTCTCTTCCCTGCGGAGAGTCCAGCTGTGGTGGAAGTGGCCTGCGCTCAGTTAGGAAGTGGCGCGAAAGAACCAGGAAGGAAGAGGGAAGGTGAAACCTGAGAGTTAGAGGTGCCAAACCGAGTTTCCTGGAGATAAACTCCGAAAACTGATTGTGGGCCTAACCGGTAAGGCTAAGTGGCTCCTGGCTCGGCAAGCAAATTTTTGTTTTATATGGACTTGTTTGCTGTAGTCTGTCCTTCGAAAAACTCGAGTGCTTGCGCAGCCAAAGGTTCTGCGGTGAACCAAATTTGAGACTAGAAAAGGCCACAGTGATTCGCAAAGTTTGGTCATGTTCAACTTTTCAGTTCAATACATTTCTTCTTGAAAATATATTTCAATGCAAGTTTTAGTAGAACGTGTGTGTCACGATCATGAAAAAAAATGCCAGTTCTTGGAGTCAATGGCTCATGGCGTGATTCTCAGTTGTATTTTCTGTAAATAATTATTTTTCCCTTCAAAAGCTTATTCTCAGCCTTGTTTGTTTTTTTACATAGTTTGAGGTGTCACAAAAGCAAAATTTATCAACGTCAAAGTCATTATTCTGCTTGATGTGTTACCTTTCACAAAAAGCCGATTTTTCTCAGCTATTTGGTCAGAAAGCGGTGTTTTTCGTGAACCCAATCCATGTTCGACTGCTGCTTACTAAAGAACGGAAAGAGCTCGATAAAAACTTTGTTGGTGGGGTGGAAGAAGAGACTCTACGCTTTCTTTTTGTCAGGTTGGTCGTTATGTTTTTACAGACCACATTATTTTGCGAGTCTTGATAGATCTGTCAAAATGCTCTGAAACGGCTGGCAAATATGTTACATTCAATATCAAACTTAGATTTTGGATGTTGGACTTTTTGGTGTGGTACTTAGTGTAAAAAGCTTGAGAAGCTCTGTTATAGGGGTGATGGCCTTGCGTTAAAAACAGAATGTGGTTTATAGTTGGGATTAGGTACCAAATTGTTATGGACTGTATCGATGGTATGTCCTAGTGTGGTGTGTGTGCGTGTGTGTATGCAGCCTTACTCTTTGTCTCCAGCCACTTACTAAGCCCACTGATCCCCCCACCTGCTCTGGGGGAACAGAAGGTCCAGCCGGCTTGGGAATCTTAACTTTAAGGAAGCACGGTTCTTCCACAGTGGGCACAAAGAAGCATACGTTTGTCCTACTGACGTTACCGATGTTACCGGAGTAAAGGCGTCCAGTTAACTCGTGTTTGCGATGAGAAATGGCAGTCCCAAAATCCTGAGCCTTCTTGTCAAGTGGGAGGTCCCCGAAGGTGTGGGGAGCGGACCGCGGCCAACCAAGCAGCTGCGTGAGCAAGGTCTTGCACATCAGTGTCACTGCAGTCTTTTCAACTAATCTTGGGCTAGGTTTGGTTTTCTTGCAAACACAGCAAATGGTTATTGAAGAGAATGCTCACATTCAGCATGTCTGTGTGATAGTTATTTAGTTAAAAACCTTCCGCTGGATTGCTCGTGTTTTGATGGTAAACTGATAACTGCGTCCCACATGCACCTTATTTTTGTTGGAAGGAAAACTTGACATCATTTCTATGAACTTTCCAGCTCGTAGCAGCGGATGGCAAAAGAGTCTTATTCAGCGTTCGGCAGAAAATATTAAAAGTCTCGCAACACTAATCCTCCTCATTATAGACAGACGTCGTTAGCAAACCACGCAGCGCTTCCCCGGAATACAGATGAGTGTGCACTTTCGTTTTCTCGGCTTTATGCGTACGCCTTTTGTTTCGAGCCGGCTCAGCAAAGAGACTCGTGCAAAAAAAAAAAAAAAAAAACCCAACACGTCACCTCGTAAATGATGAATACCGCTCCGTAAATGAAGTGATGCCGCATCTGCCTGCAGAAGCCCGAAGATTGTTTCGGAAGAGATTAGATACAACAACTCACCACTTTATATTCAAGTCTGCCAGATTTATAGTGTGTCGCTGATCATATTAAACGCAACCGTCCAGGCCAACTCTTCATGCGCTTGGCTCATGAGCTGTAAACCTTTTAATAACAGTTAGCACATGAAACATTTCTGCACTTGTGATTTAATGACTTGTAGGGGTGGTGCAATGACCCCAAGCTGCATCATGGATCATATTCCACCAGAGAACATTCACTTACTGTGTATAGCAAAATAACCCTCGACGCCCATCTACTTTTCCTATATGGCAAATATTCCGACTTCAGAAATCGGACCATCTTGTATCATATAGTCAAAATCAGCAGGGTTTTCAGTTTCAACTGACAGGCCCCAGTCACAGTTGTCTTATCTACTAAATAAAGTCATGAGGCCTGCTAGGATGAGAGGCGAAACGAAGACAACCAGAATAGTCCAGTTGCAATC
The DNA here is from genome assembly GCF_054856515.1 of Filicampus tigris. Taxonomy (NCBI): domain Eukaryota; kingdom Metazoa; phylum Chordata; class Actinopteri; order Syngnathiformes; family Syngnathidae; genus Filicampus; species Filicampus tigris. Next base: position 2,777,660 of record NC_141238.1, on the reverse strand, counting down.
GATTCACTGCCATAAGAATACAATGACCCAGATGAATAAGAATATTCACAAGCATTTCCAATTACAGTTACAGGAACTTCGATCTATATAGTTCCTGGAACTAGTAGGTTCCCATCAGATGTGTTTTGCAGACGCCACCCTAAAGGTTCCGAGACTTCTCAAAAGACTTGCGTCCCAGCAGGGTTTCTTTTGAACCGTTTGAAACTACCAGTTTCTCCAGTCTAAACCCACATTGTGTCCTTCCTAGTTCTGGGTCCCTGTGGCCGAGCACTCCCCAAAACCTCACATTCTGCATCCGCAACAATACTGTGGACATACCGAATGCAAACCAAGATTTAGACCAAACAATATTTTTTAATTGAACCCATTGACATCAGCAAGGCACCCCCACTAACTATTTGGCCTCGGCAGCAGGTTTGCAGGGCTGCCTTTGTGGTCTAATTGAGTCTAGTGTTTCTTTGAGACTGCAAAAGCCCACCGGTCTCATCTGGACCCCATCTGGGTGCTGCCTGCACTCCACCAGCGACACGAGGACAAATGGCACAGACTTATTCTTCATCAGCCAGATGCTTTATCACCACCGCTGCTCATTAATAACCTCCACAACCAATTGATCATGTTCCTAATTCCAGGTCCTCCCCGGGCCGCAGTTTTAGCAACCAACTGGCACCGAGTCATCGGGTTGTTTACAACAGCGTGGCTTGTTGCGAAAAAAAGCAGCAACAAATGGATGACGGGAACTTTGGGCAAAAGAAGCATCCCCAATGGTGTTTTGAAAGGCAGGTGATTGGCAGCGAGCGCCCCAAAGAGGGACAAGGCAGATGGCCAGTTCTCGACTGCTGAAACTAAAGATGCTCGGGGAGGGAGGTAAACCTCTTCGCTTTCCTCCATACGGTGATCATCTTGTAGCCAGAAATCCATAAGTCAATATCGACTTGTAAAAACGTATGACGCATGTTGATGTCTGCCAGATGTTGAGGTAGCAAATAAACTTTCATTTAAGGGGAAAAATAAAGTCTTCTGCTCTGCTGGTTAGTTTGCTTTCACCACTCATCTAGTTTGTTTCCATATGCAACAGCTGGTTCAGCAAGAATCCCTGAAAATTATACAGTACACAGCACCACAGGCAAAGTAACCAAGAGCTGCATTTTCGCATATACTCTGGTACTCGCCGCAAGGAAACAACCTGCAAAGTTGCAAAACTTACAATCAAATTGTAATATTTCAGCAGTGTGTTTACACTGCCTCTAAGTAGCCCGAAATAACTCAAGCCTGTTCAAACTTTACACTCCATATACTGTAATCCTGTAATGTGTATTACCCACCACCTTGAGGCTTTAAAAAAAATGTTGTTGCAACTCCCTGGAAGTTGGCAGCTAGTGGCTCCCACACCATCACTGCACACTGCATGTGTGCTGGATGCAAGGACTCATAAACTGCTAGCTGTACAAGACGCAAACACAAGCAGGAGGGCTAATAATGCGGAATATTTATCGTTTCATTGGTTTCGTAGTGGTCAATCCGCTGCAGAGATATTTTGTCCACAGATCAGTTTCATTTCATGAAGGTTGTTAAATGACTTCAGCAATCCCAAATAGAGCATCCACAAGACTTGCTCTGGGCTCACTCGTCGTCCTAATTGCCATTTTTTAATCACTCATTAGAACGGAACAGCACAGGCAGATGTTCTGCTTTGTTTGTTTAAGACGGACGCAGTGACAGATCGGCCCAACCTTTTGATCTGGTACCGTTTGACCGCAATGCAACAGCTGCAACCTCCCTCTCGTGCGTGCAGTATAAACTTAGGAGTAATCCTATAGCGGTCATGGCACTTCTTTCGCCTCTAATGGTCCCGACGCTAAATCCGAAATGAAGCCATCGGATCCAATTCAGGAGGCGGACACGCTTGGCATGCTTTAAGAGGAGAACAAGTGATGCATCCGCCATGTTGGAAATAGTCAAACAAGCCCAAAGGCTGCGGAACATTCCGATGCGCTGTCATCTTGTATTGTCCGCCTTTCTTGTCCTTCTGTCTGTTTTAATCCGCCATCCATCTTCACCAATGGCAGCGTGCTTGCTCACAGCCAGGCCACCCTGATGTTTGCTTTCCACCTCCGTGCCTTTTGTCAACTCCACCCGGCTGCTGTCCCCCATCCACCCCCCCCCCCCACATCCGCGTTGGTCTCGCTCGCTTTCATTACTCACCGCTCCAACAAAACGATGCTTGTCATCCGCAAACGTGCGCTGTGTATTCTGTGAGTCAAAGTCCGCCAGTGTGGCCGGGTTCGCTTTTCACACTCCCTTCCAAAAAATGCAGTCGAGGCCGCCGGCTCGGGTGAATTGACGCACGTGGGCCCGTCGCACAGTGATCACACAGCGCTCTTTTTAGTCATCGTCAAAGGGACGTAAAAGTGCAGTTTGTTTCTGTTTTGAGCCACCATTTATAGTGTTTCCCACAGCCTATTATTTTGAGAATTGCGACAAAATTGAAAAAGTTTGGTCTGTCCTGACTACCACGATTGTCGTTGTTTCAGTTCATCATAAGGTGACATTCAGTGCTCGACCTTTGTATTTCCACACTTGCATCATTTCCCGGTCAGCGGGTTGTGCAAACGGTTGTCTTAAAAGTCAGCAGCGTAACCCCGCGAGACCCTTTTGGGAGTGCGGGGGCTCCAGACGGCACTGACAGCTCAAATCTGTCGGATGTCAACAGTAATGCCGTCCGTCATGTTTACCTACAGAAAACCCAGAAAGAGTGTGCGTGTGCGCGTGAGAAAGAAGACAGTCGTTCCCCTGCTGGGCTTGTGTGAGCGCTTTTAGAAGCCATCAAGACACACTTAGTCATTCTCGCCTCTTTTTATCATCATCTTTTGCCAAATGTTTTATTGCATTGCTTACGTATACGAAGGCAATCACTGACACGAAAGCCAAGATAAGCTTTTATAGTTATACTTGATAATATAAAATTAAAGCCCCTTTTTCACATCATGGATTTCTGACTGGCTCTATTTGGTTTCGCTTGATTCCCTCATCATGAGTTTATTTCTTTTGCTGCAAAAGGCAATAAAACACTCCAGTCGCCCTGTGCCGCCTCCAAAACACCGTACAGTGGCAACAGATGCAGACATTGCAGGGGATGTACCTCATAAAATAGCAACAGGTGTCATTTAACTGCTGTCACGGCACAGGACATAAATGGCGACGTAGAGGTGCTCTCACTGAACCCTTGAGAGGTGGAATCGATTACCACATTGGAGCAGCTCAAACGGGTCACTTTGCCCTAGGAAATATGTCATTAGGCAGTGTAGTCTGTTACGTTAAAACACCCTAGATCGGAGAAACTTACAAATGGGCTCTCGCAAGGAGTGTATTTTTCATGTAGAAAATGGTGATTATGGAAGTGGAATGAAGTTGATTTTCATCAGGCTGAACATTGCTCTTCTACTGTACCTGGAACAAAATGCCAATTCCTTTTGATTTGGTCTTGTGGTTGTCCCAGTTTTCATCTTGTGCCATCAGGGTTTTTCAAAATGAGGCACTCGCATGACTTCTTTGGAGCTATTTTTACAAATGCCCTTCATGACCCAACACAGCTGTGGCTGGATATTGGGACCCTGACCTTTGTATTTGTGACTTTTTTGTTGTTGTTGTTGTTGTTCTGTTTTTAAACCTCTGTCAAAGAGGTCATTCACAGCTAAGGAAGAACCCTCCTATTCAGGAGCTGGGAATCCATTGTACAAAGCTATGCGCTTTGGTCCTGGGCCATTTCAGAAGTGTTCAGCTCGGTATGTCGACTGAGTGCTGCTCTGGTTCAGTATTTGGAGCTTGGAATGTCGCAATTGGATGACGATCTGAATTGTTTGGCCATGGCAAATTTCTACACTTATCCTGTGCCATTCCTATGTCCTTACATGCAGTAATTTTATTGGTGTTGCTGTGAAAGAGGGACCCAATAACAAACAGTATCACATGGTGTCAAACTGTTTCAGACCACATCAGTCCCAAGATTTTAAAAAAAGATCAATAGACGTTTGACTGCTTTACACATGTGGACACAAAGCGTTCCTGTGAGGCAGATGCTTACAAAGCCACACGGACAGCCTCCAAGTTTTATGGTATAGGAAAACAAGCCAGTGTATATAATCAAGACATCCATTTGCCATGCACATCCTTCTGATAATTCATCACGTGTCCTTTAAAAGCTGACAGAACTTGAGCGTTTCTTTATCCAAGCAGGAATGCCACTTGTTAACAACTCACATGACATTACTGCTTGATATATGAGCACAGGATGATTTCCCTGGCGAGAAAGAAGCAGCTATTCTTTTCAAACCCTGAGTACTTTAAAACCCGAGGTCACACATTCTGACACCTGAATTTTTTTATTTCAAATTTGAAACAATTGTTTAAAATTGTGACCCTACTTGTAAAGCCAAACCCTCTTTTGAAACTGTAATGGGGGGGCGGGGGGGGACCATTTGGTGACAACTTCAGCAGCAGAAAATAAGTGTCATCGGGCTAACTTTGGTACGGTGATGCAAGCATGGTTTATTTATCCAGCTGATTTGTTTGGCGATAGACTTCCATATTGATGCCCTGACTGAGGATTTTTACACATTTTCCAGTTGTCGTATGTGGCATTTTGGTGAAATAAAACCTGTCATTTATTAGGCTATGCCCTCGCGTTGTAAAATGCTTATGCTCGGTTTTCCGACAGGAGCTTGTTTTCTGGCAATTGATGCGCTGGCTCATTTTACTTGACGGTTTCATCTCAGGCTTTCCAACCCTTGTCTGTGCCAGCCACTTGATGCCTAATGTGACATTTACGAGGGAGTATATTAATCAGATGAATCAGAGCATGTGCTGAAGTTAAATTACTTTTGCGGGGGCGGATTTGACAATACCTGTTGGGCATGAGCATTGTTGCTTAAAACGGTAATACTCAAACTCCAGTGAGTGTCGAATTGCCCGGGATTGGAATCGCCGCTGTGCAGTCCAGCTTTCACTCCGAGTCAAGATCCACCTCAAGCAGTGTAGGAAATGGCCGGATGGGTAGATTGTTTTTAAACTTTTTTTTCAACTTCTCATCTGTGTCAACATGGAGGACTGTTGACCCACCTCTAGTAATGGCCTTCTATTTTTCATATTAGCTTCACAGATCTGTCGGTACAGTACCTCTTATAAGGGCTGCCGGACCCAATATTACTGCATTCCTAGATTTTAAAGTGAAATCATTCAGTATTCTTGCCTGCTCATTCGTGTCGACTATTGCAAATGACAGGTAGCGCCGCATCGTGTGGTTCCCGACACAGCCGGCTGCATGTCACCAAGCTTTTTTCTCCACTCAGCTCGTCCGCGGGCAGTGTGTAAAGCTATTATCACCCGACATTAACATCCCACCCTCTTTATTCCGCCACGCTTCGCAGCAAAGTTTCCTCCATACGATGCGAGTTGCACGTGTACCTCCTTTTCCTGTTGGAATTTGTTATTGAGAGCCTCATTAAAATGTCCTTTAGCCACTTGCTGATAAAGGCTGTGTGGTGCCAGCTTGTGTTGGAAAAACTGAATGATATCAGTTGCTTGCAAGGCTGGTGGAGAATGCCACAAAGCCAAAAGTGCCCACCAAACTAGCAGTTAGACCTCGCCAGAGCCCTGTGGAAAATAAATGCCCCAGCTGTCATCGACACCTTCATCATTATTAAGCTTTTTTCTTGCGTCATTCTAGTGTTCAGGGAGACTTTAAAACAAAAAGTGGTTCCATTGGAAAGCCTCAAGATTTCTCATTGGAGAGTCAGTGGCTTTCCCAAAGGGTGGCGCTTTTCATCGTTTGCTCCTTTGTGTTTATAGGTTTCACCCCTTTCTTGGGTTGATGAGCTATTAAAACACTCAGCCACCCACCCACACATACACGTCTTATCAAACAGGCAGGCAAGGCAGCCTCTAAGCTTTTCCTAACCCAAATATTTGAAACAAGAACTCATTTAACAGAATAACGATCACTAAATACATTTTTTCAATGCCGACATCTGAGTGAATGTGGCGTGGTAAGACAAGCGAGCGCACAAAGGACACATATGTTTGCGTGTGCGTGCAACATGTGCGGAGAGAATATGGAAGCCCACATGTGAGGGTGTTTTAAGTTGTGTTTTATGTCGCACAGATGGAGGAATTATTAGTGTGACTTGTGGTTGCATGACAAAACACAAAAGCGCTTGAGATGTTATCAATCAAAACCTCAAGTATTTGCAGTACTATACACCAGGGATTCACCTAAAATATCACTTTTGCTAAAAAAAAAATCTAATATAAAAAACAAATAAACGATTGAAATGCTATGAATCTTGCTATGAGAGTTTAGCTTGTGCTAGCTCATTTTCCGAATTATTTTGTCAGTGTGGTTTTTGTCACTAGGAATATAGGGGAAGAATCACTGCCTGAGTACAGTTCAGTTGTATTTAACTTTTAGTTCAATATATTTGCATTGAATCTTTTAGAACTGTTTGCAAGGCTGCTAGCTATGTTCTTATCACAATGTTATGTCACAAAGTGAAGTGAAGTATTCATAATTACCACTACTTTAGATTTACTTGATTTTTACTCCAACAAATATGTATTTAAGCACATTTAGTATGTGACTCTTAACTGCATTAGGTTTAGAATAAAAGTCTGTATTCAGTGAGACAAATGGCACACACTACTTCCTTATTATAATTGCTTTAATACCACCCTTATAATAGGAGACTGAGGCAAGCTGCTTTATTAACAAGAAAGGAGGAGGAGGAGTTAGCGGGGGGCTTCCAGCTCATGAATCATCATCACCGCACGCTGGACGTCTGGCCGCGTGGCTCCGGCCCGCCCTTTGCGCGGCCTCGGCACACTGCACTGAAAGGCTGGAACTGTGAGCTTTGAACTCATCATAAGGGAGGGACGCAGACAGTTGAGCAGCATGCTAATGAAGGATTGTGAAAAATTCCCCTGCACTAAATACAAAATGATAAAAGGCACATTTCTTGTGTGTTGTTCATTTGCGGGTGTTTGCGTTTCAGCCGCTGCCCCCTCATTTATGCACACAAAGTTGTCTGTCATTGTCGTATGACTTCATGGCGCCACGCCGCAGGCAGTGTAGGTGGCGACACACTGCGGTCAGTATGTCAAGCAGCCAGGCCAGTGGGTCATGTGGGCATGGGCCTCAAAATCACACAATGATGCGCTTTATGCCTAATAATGCTGATCATCCCCACCCCGCCCCCACAAAAAATTTCAGCTCATTGAATGTTCAGTCTTGTAAGTTGCTTCATCTGATTGCCTTGCCCTCATTTGTTTTGTCTCCAGATTGAGAATGTGGACGCCTGCCTCAGTTTTCTGGACGCCAGAGGAGTGAATGTACAAGGGCTCTCGGCAGAAGGTAAGCTCGGGAAGTTAAGCATCTACCATGCTCATACGTAAAATTGATTATGAAAAATTATGAAAGTCATATGTCTTTCAATCATGCTTTTTCTCCACCTTTCTTTGTCATTCGTTGCCAGTGTGCTACTTCCTCTGTAACGGAAGCCATTTTTCCCCCCACAATTGAAAGCACTTCCCAGGTGTCTTTATAAGATAAGCCTTCTGAAAAGAACTTCGACAAAAACGTTTCTAGGTTTAGTTTAGCACTAAGCATACGCGAGACTCCTATATATTGTGTTTTACAATAGTACGTAACTATATTTACAATTTTGTATGATCTGTGGTCTGTCTGTCTGTCTTGTGGCAATCTGCTTCTTCCATGACAATTTCACCATGTTTTCGCCGTTCAACAAAAATAATATAGTGAATTGCATTGTATGTGGAGCAGTTTTGGTAGATTTGCAGCGCTCAATCACTTGCAGACGCCAAATGTAAATGTTTCACGTCGATCGCTTTCAGTGCCATTTGGCTGTATCGCTCAGTGTGCATCGGGCCTTGGCATCATGCTCTCTATATATAGCGACTTTGCCGATCCCCGTCGTGCCTTTTTTAAGTGAGGAGAAAAAAGTGTAGCCTTCAAATCTATCTTTTGGTTTTGTCATTGGCGACTTCTGGAGAATTGTAGAGTCCCTGAAGAGCAGGATATTTTTCTCCCTCTGTGTCCAGACTGCAAATAAATGGTGCTTGTGCACTGACCTCCACTGGCTAATTTGAACTAAAAGCACTTTATATTTGTTTACATACACACAGAGATATTACTCATATTCTGTGTCTCACACAATGGAGTAGTATTACCTTCTGCAGCTCTCTGTTGTTGTTGATCATGCCGTTGACCTCCCTGGCAGCAGAATAAATGCTGCGAGAGTTTGACACACTGACCGACACTTCTAAATCCAGTTCAGCCCACCACTAGCAGTCACGTACTAAAAACAGCTATATGACTCACCGCGGGCCTGGAATTTCAGAGCCTGTAAATAAATGGGCTATTAGGTTACCTAACAGCTATGGCTTCCGTTATTTCCAACTTGATAGGGTAAATATAACATGACATACTGTATGCCCATCTGAAGTTTTAAAACAATTTCTTCCTAATTTCCTTCTATTAAACAAGTTCATGTGTCATTAACACACACAAAGACGCTGTGTTGCTGTCTGTTGTCTTATTCCAACAATGTTCTTGAAAGGCAATAACTTCAAGTGGTTACCTGTTAAATCTGCAGTTCCTAGACTCACACGGCTGGTTCAAAACCTTTTTTGCACATTTTCCTGTAGTAGATCAAGGCAGAGGGTCTTTTCATTTTCGGGTCCCTGCAGCCGAGATCTAAGACAGACAGCCCTCTATAACCTGCCCACCCTGATAAGCACCCTCTTAAGTGGGCACATGTTTTTTAATAGACACTTTTCTTCAGATAATACAGCATGCCAAGGTTCATTTTGATTCACGTCTCACAAATGTGCATGAGCATTGTCTCGTAAAGTGGCAAGAACAAGGTGACAAAAGGAGCGACGGGAGACCCTGCCATGGCACATATCGTGCGTGGATAGAAGCCATCAACTGATGAAGTTGGTATGGGTAAAAATGATGGCGCCCAGGCACTATTTGTCTCCCACATTGTCGGCTGTGCTTGAATCCCCCCCCCCCCCCCCCCTCTTTTCCAAGTCTTTTGGAACCCATGAAACGACCTCGCCATATCACAAGAACGACTGAATGGAAGCACGTCAAACCACTTAAAAGACCCTCAGAACCAAAGGCACATTTTCATTGAACATGGGCCAAGCAGAAACACTTAATTTTCTTCACCGTGCCAGAGTCGCGACAGCTAAACAGCCCCCAACCCGTGCTTAATGAAAGCACCGTGTTGTTACTGATGATCTCCTGTCAAAGCCTTATGACAGAGAATTAGCCTGTCCAACATCAAAAAGTTCTCCCAAACCTGCTGAAAATGCTGTGAGGTTAAGCAGTCTTATCTCTGGTGGTGCGTCCCTGAAACAAAAAGGCGGTGGCGGACACTACGGTAAATACGTACATGGACAAGCGCTCAATGATGTCACTGATACACTCTTATCTCATTTTATTTAGCAGAAATCAGATTATTTACTCGTTGAGAGGATTTTAAGCTCAAAACAATTAATCAAATGCCAAAGTATTTGTTACTCATTCATTTATAATTGATTAGTGCTACGTAATAAATGGCTTGGGGTGATACTGGTGGTTGTCTCTGTATGTGAAATAAAAGTCCTGTAAACAATACACAATCTAGTCAGTTGTCAGTGGCGTGACAAGAACAAACATAATTGAAAACTGTCATTTATATGACCAAAGTTCACTAGTTCAACAAAGCCGCCTCATTTTGTCTGCCAAAAGTAATCGAGTGTCTCCGTCAAGCAGAGTAAATTGACGCCCGTGGATGTTAGGAAATGAAAACCCCCAAGGGATTAATCTTCACCACCTTCAAAAAAAAATCAAAACATTAGATGGCTGTAAGATCTTGAAAATAACTTTAAAAAAAAAAAACGTAACAGCCTCTGCTCTGCCTGTGCTGAGTTTCGCTGAAGGTTTGATATGAGAGCTCCATTTCACAAATGGCTGCGTTAGTCACAGTGATGAAGCCTTCCTTTGCCGCAGCTCATCCAAATTCTATTCCAGCCCGCTGTGGGAGATACATTACTTAGATTTTTCTCAGCGATTAACTCCGGAACTCTATTTGGAGGGTGGACTTGACAGCCTAAATGCAAATATTTTACACTTTTGTTTCCTTATGCATCCTAAGGGGTTAGTTACTTTTTTGTATTGTTTTGGTTTCTTTGGACTAGTGTTATTTGTCATTTATTGTAATAGTTTAAGGTTCATCAGTATGACAGCAGTTCCTCTTAGCAGACATGTAAACATAGTTAATTCTTGACTATTTCTATTCAGAGCTTTATTGTTACATAAGTCTGATATATCACATTGGCTCGCTCATGTGAGCTTCCCTGTGTCACTCCTTCTCAAGTAAGCAGTTCACAATTGTAAGAGTGATCCGCCCTTAAACTGCTGAACTGCTGACACTCACAGACGCCACTTTATTTCATGCTTTGGAAAGGCAGATGGAAGCGTCTTCAGAATATATTCAGCAGTACAAAGTGTTTTTAAGGGTCTGTCTTGCATAATGTGGCTCCAACATTCCAACAACGTCAACTTGGGCCTTTTGCATTTGTTTTTTGGGCTGTGTAGAGATCAGAAATGGCAACCTGAAAAGCATCCTGGGCCTGTTCTTCATCCTGTCCCGCTACAAACAGCAGCAGCAGCAACAGCAGCAGTACTACCAGTCGCTGGTGGAGCTCAGCCAGCAGACCGGCAGCAGCACGGCAACATCTGCCAGCAAGTCGCAAGAGATGCAGTCCAGGTACGCTTCCAATGGCGTGAGCCAGTACTGTAAACTCGTTGCACTTCTTTCCACCCTCCCGTTGGCGTCGCCTTAAGTGTTTCCTGGTGCGTCACCATGGAAGTATAGAGGTTTGGTACGATTTAACATATCAGCTTGATTCATTCAAACGTTTTTGGACTAGTGTGGAAAAAAATGACTTGATCAAGAATATTTGAAATAAATACTTGAAAACAAACGGTATACTTGCATATTGGACTTTGAGACACGCACATCTCGAACATCTGGCGGCATTTTTAGATCTTAAAACAAATGATCTGATCAATACATCGCAATACACCGCAAATCATATTCCCACCCGAAAATCAATTTACCATAAAATGTCCACTCTAGAAAATATATTGCTGAAGTGGAAATACTGTTGCTTAATTTCCCCCAAAAAAGCCATCCTTGTAAGATTAGATTGAGTTACCGTTGGAGATAATTTCATCATGTTTCCATCTGCTTCCAGTCTTTTTTATTTATTGACCATAAAATGACACCAGCTTTTTTTCTATGTAAATGCTTCTCAGGCTTTGTGTAGAATCCACCTCAGGGTTCGTCATCGAGCCCTGGCAAAGTTTTTGTAATACAAATGGATCGGCGTAATATAAAGTCAGGCACATCGCAATGTCCGTGCCAGGCAGCTAAGCAGTTTCAGGCAACCAAAGCAAAGCAAGCCGTGACCCGGTATGTAAATAGGCTACTTTTAGAGATGCATTAAAGGCCTGACATGCCACACATGATCTACATTCCCATGCATTAGATCCTGTTCCCGCGTCACGCCTCTGCTTGGCCGTGAAATGAACGACCGAAAGCGGCATTCGCAACACGAGAGCTTTTGGCAGTAGTGGATCAGTGTTTTGGGTTGGATATGTGTGCCGTGGCGGATGTTAGCAGGGGCACAGCTGTCTGACATGCTCAACCTCCTGCTCCCGCCTTTACAACAGGTGGAGAATGCTCTTGTGCGAGAATTAAAGCACTGCCTACATTTAGATTTAATTGGGTTTGGTCGAAGGAAAGCCTAAAGCTAAAGTGTTGGTTTTTTTTGGGGGTTTTTTTTGTTAATTAGACCTCAATTGATACTTTATGTCAGAGGTGGGCATTCCCTCAGACTGACAGACCGGACCGTCAGTCCATCACTGACAGGCGCCTGTTTTGCAGTTGAGTTGGTGCCATAAGTTGGGTAAATGTCTGTCTTCAAGTATTTTCGGGGTGTATAGTGCCACCTGTACAATAAATAGTATGGTCCTTGGGACTTCCATTTGCCTTAGTAGCTCTTTTTCATGACGACTGCTATGCTATTTGAAGCTAAGAATGTAGTGTATGTCTGGCATGATAACGATGAATACACAGCGATAATGGACTTTTTGTTTGAGTTTTAATGCCAAAGGCGCCTTTTCACATCCAATTCTAAACGGTGAAACATAATTACACCTAATCACTAGATAGTCCTCTAATTAATTTCCTTTAACGATGATGAATCCCTGCGAGCGTCAGTGGGCTGTGAACACTTAGCCTGTGCTAAAGATATATGAGAGACATGAGAGATGTGAAAGGATTTTCAATGATCAAATTATGTCTCACACATTTAGAGATGCATACACGCTTGCTCTCAGGCATTGGGTATGCTGCACATCTACAGTTGGGCTTTCTATAGACAGCACCTGCTGGCCCTCACTGGTGTCTCTAGGGCAAGGGATGGGGATGTGTGGGCTCACGCACGTCCAAACAGGGAACTCCCCATTCGGACGAAGCACGACAGTCGGGAGCCACAAGAGGTTTTCTGTGCTCCGGTTAGGAACAGGACAAAAAAAATCCAGCCTTTGAACCCAACATGTCCCGGGGTGGACAAGTTGACCCCCTGGTCTCGCGGTCCTCTCGCCTGCCCACCGCTGTGTCTCGTGACAGGAAGAGCCGCTCGCCCTATGGGAAAGCCAACAGCCAGGCCAAGCGCGACTCTTCTCCCCGGTACACTTCCAATTGTGTTCATGGTTGAGTCCGAGTCGGTAAAAGCTTGAGGAATTTGAGTGATCCAACGGCGATATGAGGATTTAATCAGTGGAGTCATGTAGTGGTAAAAATATTGATCCGCTTCTTTGGTTTGTTGGGTGGTAGGTTGTCATGGACCGATTATTCTTTTTGAATGAATTCTTTACTTTATCAGTTTGTTATAAATCTAGCCTGTCGGCATTGAATTTCATATTGTTGCCTGTTTGTTTGACTCATGTGCAGTTGATATAAAAGGTCTTTGAACTGAATTTTGAACTGTTCATAATTCCTTCCACCTTGATTAATGTGTGGATTGTGTTGTTTTGATTTATGGCCAAAGGTTCAACCTTGGTTTCATTGGACCATAACACATTTTCCCTTGTGGTGGTAAGATTTTTTTTTCTTAAACTGGTTTTACAATTCACTTCCTGTACATGAGACTGGAAAACTGCAACATTTCAACATGAGATAAAAGCAGACGTATGCAATTTGAAAACCCAAGTGACTCTTACTGGGACTTGAGGTTAGCTGTTTTGAATCACAGCTATAGACATTGATGTAGTACACAAAATAATTTTATCAGAAGCATTCTGGAAGCACTATACTGGATGGCATATGCAGTCAATCTTCCATTTGTCCATTTGTCCTCATGTTCCCAGATGTCTCATCATTTTGAAAGACCTTAAGTATTGGTCTGCGTGGTCATTGTGTAGATGGTAAAAGCTGCTGTCGCTGCAGAAAGTGATCCTTATTGCGAGTGTTCTTTGTGATGTCTCTTCCACAAATTAACAGTCTTTTAGTTATAAATGAGGCAATCGGGTTGCTCTGGCTTTGCTTCCACTGATGAAGGTTGCGCTCGACCCCTTTCCCGTGCTCCAAATCTAATGCCGGTTAATGGTGGTGCTGCGTGTCATCTTCTGCATTATGTAGAGCGCCCAATGAGAATCCACCCTGATCATCCCGACATGTTCCGCGGTCAGCGCTGAAGCTCATTTGCACGCAAAAAAACACACACGGCATCCTTAAAATCCACAAGGTCAATTAGGAAAGGTGTAGACTGGCCGTGCACTTTATAACAAGGTCATTGTAAGTGGAGGTTAATTGTTCTACCTCGAGTGTGCGTGAATATGCTTGTATATGATAATGGGGAAACGGGGCATTAGTTATGCATTGAATTGAAATTTTGCACAGCACTCCGAAAAGAGCCTTCACATCGAACGTGACCAATTGTGTCTCACACGGAGGGACAAAATGATGATTTTCAACGGTCAAGAGCAAAAAGGTTGACCTATTGTGTGCAATGTAGGCCTCGTTTCCATGCAAAGTATATGATGCGGGACGATGCGAGGACTGCAGTTTGTCATTCAAGTGGCCACTGCATTTAATTCACTTAAGTCAGTCAGTGCCAAACCAACAGCCCACAAAACACAAAACAGAGAAGGAATTGTTCCTAGTTGCCAGAGCAGGAGGACATCTTAATGCACTGATGGTGAGGCTACTTCCTCTTTTCCTCCGGCTCTGGACATTGTACGGTATTGGACATTTTTACTCTTGGATTTATTCGGTTACTGCTTTTGGGGCAACTTTTACTCTCAGTGTTCAGCCTGCAGTATGAAAAGCATGATAGAAACAACAATTTGTACAAACTTGTACAGATGTTTCCAAGTTCAGTTCAGTTGCATTCTGTTCAGTGCACTTGATTGTTCCAAAGAGAAGCTTGTCTTGAAGGCAGGATAAGAAGACAGTTAAGACAGTCTAGAAACAGTTCATTCAAAATAAAACCGTTGAGACCATTTAAGAAATAGACAGTTGGCAGATAAAAACAAAGACACACAGACTAATGCAATCCGTTTGTGGCAGAGTTCCTGTTCCGATTTTGTCGTAGGAGACTATTTTACTGCACACTGTTCATGCGTAGTAATTTCCTTTATTTGTGTTTTTATTTAAGAATAGGCATTAAATATCCCTAAAATGAAGATAAGGTGCAATTTAGTTACTAAGGCATAAAAAAACAGAAGGAAGCCAGATTGTGTTTAAAAAAGTAGCTCCACGTTGTCTGCTTGGCCTATGCACAGAAAACAATGATGTTTTATCTGCATTCGTGTGGAAGTCGTCACTTACCAGTATCCATGATCCACCATTTTTGTGTGAAAGGTATCTTACAGATCTCCGGTTTGTGCGGTCGCCGCAAAAGTGCCCTCAACTATTTCTTGTGTAAAAGGGCAGAAAATTGCCCCCAAACTGTCTCAGAAAGAATAAAACAAAGCACTTAAATGGTTTGCGAGTCATCCAGTAAACACAGGACATTACGCACGTTGCATTTACTCACAGAAGTAAACACCAGCACCTGGCTGTCACATTGTACGTAGGACGATGAAAGCAGTGTTTCTCTTCATAAAGTGCCCTGCCTTAACTTTACTGCTTCCTGTCAAACGTGAACGGCAGCCAGCGCTGGTTCCCATCGATGCGAATGACTCAGAGTGAGCGTCAAGGTCGTAAAGTGACGTGACTGCAGCCGCCGCTATTTCCGCCGCCTCTGCTTTTTTTTCTGATTTGTTCTTTTTTGTTGAAAAACTGCCACCGCAAAATTGATTGTCAACATTCCCGAGATGATTGTAGCCAATGAACATGTTATTGGATCGGTCACACGATGTGGTCAGAACGTGACAAAGATCAGCGACATGTGCCTTGACATGCTCCATGATATGTTTCCTCTCCCTCCGCCCTTGTTATCTGTTTTCCTTTTTCCTCAGCCTGAACGCCGCCTCTATGTCGCATTATTGCATTAAGACTTGGATTAAGAAACTGGGCACATTCCTCGTTAAACTCAGTTAACACTCCCGACTCTGCTTTTTCCAGTCTCACAGCACGATATGCAAGTCCTCCGGGCCATACTGGAATAGGGTCGCCACAGAAAAAAAACACAAGGTAAATATGACAAAGATTTCAATTATAGCGTACAGATTTTTTTGGTTTCTAGGTGGGGTACACTCATTCAGATTTTTAATGTCTGAAACTTAAAATATGAGACAGCAGAGTTTGTTAGCTATAGCTTTTGGATGCCAATTGGTATCGCTTTCAGGTACTTTTCGAACAGGCTTGTTTCAGAATTTCCCATATCAAATGTTCAGCATTCAAGTCAACCTTTAGTTTTGCGTTGCCTCCTTCATGTAAGTTCACGAGCTTGTTGTTTTGTTAGTCAAATGCAACTTTTATTTATTTACCATTATGGCTGCCATTGAATTGCATTACAGTTCAGGGGTCATATCGCCACCTGTTGCTTTGGCATGCACCTCATGTTCTGTAAAGAGTTTTTCATGTGGATTCACGGCGCTTGTATTTTTTTGAACTGGTTTTGTTTGGGAGTCATGACACCCCTGGCACCACTTTAGGTGCCTCTGATTAAGCTCCAAATAAAGTTCAGATGTTCTATTGGTCTTATATACTGTATCTGGATAAAGTTTTATGTACACAACTTCATTTTAACCATTTGAGGCAACAATGGAGTCATCTACATATGCCATGAACGAGGGAGTAGCTTGCTAGCGAAAGAACATATGGACAAACACCGCTTTTGTTAACAGTGGACATTCCATATGGTGGCCTTAGACTTTTGCGCAGTGCTGCACATTTGAACGCTAGTGGCCAATATTACAACAACAATGCAGCCGCGGTAGTTCCAGCCAGATGGTTGGTAATCTCCCAACATGGACAAACCCTGCCTCGCCGATATGGCCCTTTGTTTGCCGCACACGGACTAACACCCCGTGTTGTTGATTCTCCGTTTATAAGCACGATTACCACATGAAATGTTTCCTCGGGTTGGAGTGGGAAGCGCGATGGCCAGTCCAGACCCTGCGCGAAACATTTTTGCATACAGAAAGTGTGTGCCAGAATGTTTTGAATGTCACATGCTTCCATAAGATTCCCTTAAAACAAAGCCGCTGTCCAGAATTTACACCATGTTTCTCTCCCAAGCCACATCTCGCTGATGCATTGATCAAACACGAGTTTTGGAAGATGAAAGAAGCTCATGATAAAAGGAACTACCTCTGATATCCATCTAAATTGCCTCAATCTCTCCCTCGTTTCCCTCTTTAGCTCTCATTTTCTCTCCTCTGGTTTTTTTTTTCATCCCTCTGTTTTGCTCCCTCTAGTTCATTATCTCTGTTTTTTCTTCTTTTTGTTGATTGAGAACTCCACGCTACTGTTGTTACTGTTGGAGTGTTGGCTTTGGGCTTACTTTGTTTGCCCTCTGTGACGACTTGCCCGCCTGGATCCAATTTGTTTGGATTGCTACTGCAGGGATGAATCTGTCTGGAGCACCCGCAGTTTCAGCTCAGCGTGGTCCCTCAGATACATCGGAACATTTCCAAAAATATGAATTGAGTACAATGGAGCATTTATATTCATCTTCATTGATTCTTAAATCTGTATGGAAGAAAAAGAGTGGCACTAGAAGATATTGTTTCTTCTAAAGTCTTTTTTTTTTCCCCTTCCAGGTTACCGGGACCCTCTAGGGTACCTGCTGCAGGCAGCGGGGCCTCTAGGAGTCCGGGCTCATCCAATCTGAACCGCCGCAGCCAGAGCTTCAACAGCATCGACAAGAGCAAACCACTGCAGTACGCCAGCGGCAACGACCGAGGTGAGCAAGTGATGTTGTTTGCGGCCCACTGAGTAGAAATAGAAATGGTCCGTCACAGGCAGCCACTGGATGGCACCACTGACTCGAATGAGCTTCCGGAGAATCCCGGCTGCACCCCCCTTTAGCTCCTCTCTGCTGATTCATCCCTAGGTTATTATTCTGCATTAGACATAACAAATGCCACTAAGTGTCAGAGGTGACACATTTTCACAGACAAAATCGAAGAAGCTCCATGATGAAGAAAAACAGCCCTCACAGTGGCTCCCCACGGCGGCTGAAAAGTCATTTTTCTTTACTTTTAAACTGATTAATAGTGATTCAGGCTACTGTGTGTAGAATTAAGAACACTCCTGACAACATTCCAATATTTCAAATCTCAAACTTATTAAAGAGGTCGGTGTCGTCAATGATACATTTAAAAATATACCCTTTTCTGCAAAGATAAAGCAGCACATGTTCACCGCAGGGGGATAAAACAATGGTTTGCCCTTAAGGGAAGGAGAAATCAGTTGGTGGGAAATGTCAGCATTTCATATAGTCTCCATCGGGCAAAATAAAATGGACATTGCAGCAAAAAAGAGGCTTAAACCAATGAACCAACAGTTGTCTATCAATGTGACATTTTCATTTACATTGAGATTGCCCATCCATTTATATCCCTTTTCTCTAGCGGTTGACTTTATTAGTTCACGGCACATGTAAACAAATGGTACGTTCACATTCACACATATGGACATTTAGAGCCAGAGTAACCATGGAAAGAAGCACAGTGAAAACATGCAAATGCCATACAGGAAACCCATAGCCAAGATTCAAACCCTGAATCTCAGAATTGGGAGACAGATGTGCCAACCACTAGACTACTGTGCTGACCACATTGGAAATGTCCCAAATAGTCTCCCATTAAACCCGTCCAGAACCTCTCTAATTGACATCTGGATAAAATTGACTTCATGTTCTTGTGCAGCATCTAAATACATATAAAGCTATATGATAATATCATAACAAAGATATGTACAATAGGTTTTTCACAAATCCACCATTTTTTTGGTTTATAAGATTATACCACAAAGCTATAACACAAATGCACAAAACAGATAGCGATAGCGTGCATGTACGGTCGTCACCTCTGCACAGCTGGCCGGCAACGGCGTGAGTCGGGCGTGAATGTCAAATTGTCACTTTGATAAAGTTACAGGAATTTTGTTCGACACATGCAACCTCCGCTGGCACGGAATTCAGGAGAGATAGGGTGGATGAGAAGCCACCCCGCCATCTGTTCCACGCGGGGAGCGCCTCAACTGCTCGGCCAAGAATAGGGGCCAGTCTTTAAATGAAAGTCATGCTTTCAGTTGAGCTCTGAGCTTGAAGTGCACAACAAGAGATGCGCTATTTGCATTCCTGTGCAAATGCCTGATTAACTTAGGCATCAAAGGGCATGTGTTTCTGCGAAGTGTATGAATGCATTCGTGTAAAGCTGGTGATTGCTCTGCTTTACATTATGAGCATTCCGACACAGGGGATGCACTTCAAGCTGACTTTGGCTAACTATGCGCATGTATTTTCTGGAGCTGATGGAACAAGGCATTCTCCGATAAAAAGAAGTAGATCCAGTATGTGAGGGGAGGGGGGAATAAAAATAAGAGTTGACAGTGAGAACAAAAAATCCTAACTCAAACAACATGCATGTTTTTATCTCTGTGTCCAACTCCACCCAGATGAAGTGACATTTCAATGCTTGGCCACGCTCTAAAACAAAACCAAAAAAAAGAAAGCGAAAAGTCTGTTGCCATGGTAACAGCAAAGTCACTGTGCGGCGGTGAAAAGTGGAGCCACTGTGAAAGAGCCCCGGGGGGGTGACAGAAGGGTAGGAGGGGGCTCTGTAAAGATGGGGTTAATTGAGCCAATACTTGAACAACACGCATTACTTAGAACCTCTATCTTTCACATCCACGCATCACCTCGAGGGCCACAGAAGAATATCTTACAGGCATCTACGTCATTGACTGCTATAATCTAATATGTTCATACAGTACACGTACATATGAGTGAGTATATGTGTCAAGGCAATTTATGTCACAACAAGCAGCAATTTCTTTGATTCTTTACAAAAAAAGAGGCTTCAAGCTTTTTAATACCACCCCCAGTTGAAGTTCACTCTCAAACCAAATGTAAAACAATGAGTTACACGTTGTGTATTTAAAACAGCATCATAGCTTTACTTTAGATCATTCTGTTTATCTTAATGCTAACAAACAGTGCAAAACGCCATTGACGTGCTAAAGATTATAATCAGTGTCACGGTGGCATAACGTAATTAGAACACAAACTGCGGAGCAACACTTCTGGATATATAACACTACTCAATAGCATATATTCTTTATCCTCTGCGAAGAACAACAACTATTACTGCGGCTTACTCAAGAATATTACCGGCGCCATTATACCCGTAGTATACTGCCCCCAGGTGGCTGAGGCACACACACTTGAATTAGTAGCACAATGTCCATTGATTTGATCCTACACCCAGAGGCAGGCGCGTTTGACGGTGTTAGAGGAGCTTGTCACGTGTAAGCCTGTTAACGTGCCTCGGTACCAACCAAGTCAAGCCGAACCTTCTCGCCTTTGCCCGAAGGAGGCTTATAATGTGAGGAGAGGAGGCTGACTCATTGCATCGCATCTCACCCTGCTCGCTCCGCTAACTGACAGGCAGGCAGACAGACATTCGGTGAAATGGCGTCTAACTTCATGTTACACTTACATATTGGAGCAATTTGAGAATGCTTACCGTCATCGATAATGGCTTTAGCCCTAATTAAAGCCTGCAATGAAACAAATGACTTCCAAATTTAATTAAATTCAAACTGCGCATAAGCTTCTAAATGCAGATAATAATCAGAACGCAATCTTTGGATCAGAGGCACCTTCATGTACCAAAGCTTCAAGTAATTGCTTGGCAAAAGTCAGTTCATTTTGGCGGCAGATCCTATCGATGATTGTCATAATCTGAATGAGTTGTAAGAGAGTTCTTTTCCATATTAACACAATAGCAGGGCAATCTTTTTTGTTGTCATGGATACGTGGTTGCAAGCTATGTTATCCCCTGCGAATATGCTATGGCAGGCTTGTATATGTAGCAAGGGATAGAACACTTGATCCTTGTAAGGCATCGGTGCAATGAAAAAAGTCTCCATCCAAAGTTTAGGAAGTATTCCGCTAGCAGGGAACAGACACTTTTTGTTTCGTAATGAATATTTCCAAAGTTGCACGGATGTGTGCGAAACCCCACAGGAGAAGTGCTTCATGTAACACTGACTTGTGAAAATGTGCAATTTGAAAAATTCAAGAAGACTGTAAAAGTTTGCAAAGAACTTGAAGAGTTCAAACTTTAGCTTCCCCTACGTGAATTGTAATGCTTCGGAGTCTGACTTTTTCCACAAAATAAAATACTCAATGGATTACTTGATCCAGAGTGGCACAAGAGTGTCGTCTTATCCAGTATGGGTACATGTCATTCCTTAACAACTACTTCTTTGTTTGTCTCTTCTTCCAGAGGCAATGAGGAGCATCCCTGTAGCCGGCGGCATGAACGGAAGCGGAATAGGTGGGACTGTTCCCACCAGCCTGAGTGGGCAGCAGCTGGCCTCTGCCATTCCCTCGGCTGCCGCCAGCAAGTCCTGGCGGAGCAAGTCCATGAACCTCAAGCACAGCGCCACTTCCTCCATGTTGGCCAGCCCCACGAACTCACCGTCCCCAACCCCGTCACCGCAGACCCAAGAAGGCGTCCATCCGCACGGCAGCGACGGCCCCAAAGTCGGCGGTGCACCTCATAGATCCATGCTGGAGAAGTTCCGCATGATCAACCCACGATCGGCATCCCGGGTGTCGCCGTCCATGGCTGAGATGGCTCTTCAGGAAGAGGATGACATGTCAGAGTATGGCGAGGATGCACTCACGCCCACGGGCTCGTTATGCAGCAGCAGCGGTAGCAGCGCTACGGCCAAACAGATCCCCTCCAAGACCGCCGCGTCCTCCCTGAGTGCAAGCAAGACTCCGTCTTCCTCCTTGTATTCCAAGGCTTCTGCGAACGCCAGTAGGTGCACGTCCAAAGACAAGGAGGACAAAAGCAAGTCTGCGAGCAAGCAAGTCTGTATTCCATCCAAAGAGGAGCGAGACTCCTTTGCGGACTCAGCGAAGAAGACGTCCAAAATCGCCAGCCTTGTGCCCAAGGGAGCAAAGCAAGCAAAGAAAGAGAGCGGCGGCGGCGGCGGCGGCGGCGGCTCCTCCTCGGGTTCCAGTGGAATCCCCAAGCCAGGACTTAAAACTCCCTCCCCAAGCGTGGCAAAGCCTCAGGGTCAGCCCCAAAGCCAGACGGGCCTAAACAGCAGTGCCAACCTGCGGGGAGGAGAGGCCGAGAGAAGCAAGCTCGTCAAAGGTGGACAAGGCGGGAGTTTCTACACGCAGCGATCCATCGGGGGTCCAGAGGG
Source organism: Filicampus tigris (assembly GCF_054856515.1). Classification (NCBI taxonomy): domain Eukaryota; kingdom Metazoa; phylum Chordata; class Actinopteri; order Syngnathiformes; family Syngnathidae; genus Filicampus; species Filicampus tigris. Next base: position 2,755,686 of record NC_141238.1, on the reverse strand, counting down.
CAAACGAAGCAGCATGACTTCCTCCACCAGCACGTCGGCCTTGTCCGCCTCCAGTGGCGTCCTGGCGGGGGCAGGGGGACCACTTGGAGGCAATGGAGTCGTTCAGCTCCCGCAGCAGCAACAGCACAACCACCCCAACACTGCAACTGTGGCACCCTTCATGTACAGGTAAGACTATTTCAGTGTTTATTCCAGCTCAAATAGGGCAGATACTGAAGTCCTCTAACAAGGAATTTGTACGTGGTGACTTCCAACATCTTTTCCATCCACCGCAGTATTGTGATGCATGTTGAGACGCGTGGGTAAACCCCGCCAGACACGCAGAAAGTGTGTAAATCTGCCCAGACGGGCCGATTTTCTGCGACGACGGGAAGGTGGGGAAAGAAAGCGGAGCAGCTGCCAAAGTCTCCCGGCTGCCTTTTGTTCTGAGAGAGAAAGAGAATTTGCAATCCCATTAAACACGGCTTAATCCCTCACCCCTTCTCCCACGTCTGTCTACCTCCTCCATCGCGCGCAGTCGGCTCTGCCAAAAGGCGGCCGGGCGCCTCCTTGGAGCACAACTTAAACCTCAATCTTTTGGGAAGTTCCAACCACTGCAACTATCACTCCTGAGCAGATAGCGAGTGACTAACTGTTTGCTCTTTTGAATGGACTCTCACATACATCCATGTTGAATTCCCATTATTAAGTAAGTCATTAACTCCTATCTGCTTTGGCAATCGTCAACAGTGGAAATTCAATTCTAAAAAGCTAAATTCCTCAATGGGATGCATTTGGAGACAAACTCAAACAGTGCTACCGAAAGCTGAATTGCAGACATTGGTTGGACTACGTTTTACTTTTACCCGAGTCATATTCTAAAGTAGCATTACCCTTCGAATTTTGGGCTCCTCGATCTACCTCCGCAGAAATGACTTGTCGTCCAATTATGCAATAGATTATGTAACGAAGGACTTGTGGCTGGGTATTCATGTGACTTGACATTCAGCTTTGAGAACATTACCTGGAAAATATTCCCCTATTCCATTCTCCACTTGCATGCAGAGATATCTGTGCTCCGTCGTGCACTTCTACTCTTGCATAATATTGCTCGCACAGATTATCAGACTTGTACCTTCAAGCCTTGTCGGCGCTTTTTGCAGGGGAAAATATAAATGCATATTCAAGGGCTTTGAAGCAAAAAGAATTTCACAGCAAATACTGTATATATTTACTGTTGTGTATGTCACAGACAAATTACGTCGCTGGGTTCTTCCCCCCCCAAAACCTCCGGGTTGGTCTTTTAAAAGAACCAACAATTTTCAATTCTGAGGTAAATGGAGCAAGAAGTTGAATGAGACCTGAACTTGCAGGTATTATCGTTTTCAGGCAAAGGATTGGAGCGATGGCACATTTCAACTAATCCTCACCTGTGCTGACTTGCGTCAATGTAATACTGTTGTCGTATCAGCCCACTTTCTTGGTGGTCTTTCTCACGTCCAGGCATCATCCACACACACACGGTCGGCCACTTGTGGGCATTAAGTGTAAAAGCTTCCTGCTGTGTTGCAATTTGCCTCCATTTTCAGTCCAAATCGGGCAATTTTGGTCCCTTTTTACTGTGTATTACTCTCTCCCACTTGGAAATTCTTTGCAGTTGTAGGCCTGTGTGTACGTTTGATTAATGTCTCACCCACACAGAATAAGACTGTCTGCTCTAACTGCAGGCTGGTTGAAATTGACCTCATTTATACCAACAAAATGCTTTTGGCCCTTTTATTTCATGATTTCTAGATTAACTAATACGTAATTGCATCAATGAAATCAGAAGCACTCTTAATATTAAGTAAAAAGTGATCTACAACCATTTCTAAAGCATCCTCCGAATTCTCATGAATATGAATGGTATACTGCATTACTGCTGCAGCTATCTGCAATTTCTAAGATATTATTTTGGGCTCTAAAGTGTTGCGCACATCAGTGATGGGTAATATCTCTGAATGCACCGAGGTAGGCAAAACCTGATTTCACACGTGAAAAACGCTGCTTTGTTTGGGTGACAGGTTTTATCTGCACCTCCGCAGGTGCTACTTTTCCCCACTTTGTGCATGTGTGTTTCCATTTTGTCACGTCTGTTTGTGTGCGCGTGTGTGCCTGTTATCACCAAGCGCACTGGACCCCATCCTTGTTACTGCCGTTGAACTCTGATTGTACACAAACACACATTGCGCGCACAGGCGCACACACACGGCGCCTGCAAGTGTTTCATCCGAGACGTCCCCTCTTCCCTTTTGAGGTGTCCATCTGTTGCGACTCTTTCATCGGTTGCCATCGCAGACCCACGCCATGAGGAAGATGCGCTTTGCTTCTAGTGGATTGCGGAGCCCCTTTCCTCACAGTTTTCATCCGACTTAAAAGTCAATAAATGCCTCTTGCTGTTCATTACGAGGAGTGTGGTTTAGGGAATACAAACGTGATATATGTATACAGGTTAGGGGTTGGACGACAAAGGATTTTTTTGTAGTTGACTTGAGATGAAAGTCGAAGCGAGCTGTAAGTCCGATTGGAAGACGAGGTGCCAAAAACCGGTTATTCGCAATCAATTGTCTTCAAAAAGTAGTTGACTTGTCAATAAATCAGTTCAACCCCAAATACACATTAGTCTCGATAAATGTCTGTATGTATCGACCACATTCTATGAACTTGATATTCCTCTTTCTGATTCCCCCAAATTGTGCATTAATGCTGAGGGATGGCGTTTTTGCATGGAAATTTCCACTTCCTCTATTGAATTGAAGACTACAACCATGATACAGTTTGTCATCCCAGACAGTTTGCCAGCATTCCCTCTGGTGACTGTGCAAAAGGATAATGAAAAGAGTAAAGGTAAAGCTGATGAAACCAAGCTAATTGTATATTATGTGTGTAATACTTGAGTGACACCAGCTATTGGCAAACAAGCTAATCCGAAAGAACATAATGAGACAAGGTACAAGTGTGACATTCACACAATTCGTCTACATAAAAATGTCAATGTCTACATAAAAATGTCAATTAGTAAGGACATTACCATTTTTAGTCGACCCAAACTTTTCACTCCATTTTCTCTTTGAGTTTTGTAGGAGCAAGTGGAAGACAACCCCCAAATTTTCTTTACAATAGTATGTTCTATGTTCATTCTGATTGATATTGTGTTTGTGGAAAATGAGTTAAGTAGTCAAATCCACCCGCTTGTGTCCATCTCAAGGGGCGGCCATTTTGTCAGCTTCAGAAAACAGGTGAGCAGTGATTGGTTGTTACGTGAGCCCTGAGCAACCGTGGTGTCATTTTCAGTCGACAGCAGTGACAAAATGGCCGCCCCCTGAGATGGACAAAATCGGTTGGATTTTATTGCTTAACTCATATTCCACAAGCACAATATTAATCAGAATGCCCTGTTTAGACTAGTGGAGGTGCATAGAACATATTATTGTAAACACAAATTTTGGGTGAATTCTCTTTTAAACACTCTTCAAAAATAATTGCCAACCTTAACATAATCCAATGCTCCATTGATCATGTTTCCCACTCGTGAAGCAAAACAATTTCCGAGACTTCTTGACTTATTTGATGTTCTCCTATTGAGTCTTGCTATGATTTATTTTGTGCTCCTGCAGGACGTTCTCTGAGAATGATTGCACCATGGTGGCCCCGGCCGACCCCTGCCTCAGCCCCACCAAGGGGGAGTTGGTCTACAGCAAGACAGCCAAACAGTGCCTGGAGGAGATATCAGGTATGGACCTCAAAACACACACACACACACGCACCCCCGCGCCCCCCCCCCCCCCCCCCCCCCCCCACACACACACACCTACACGTGATGGGCTTCTCTCCATATGTGCAGTGACAATATGACTCCATGCATTTGCCCTTGTGCTGTTCAGTGATCTATTCTAATGATCCAGAGTGCCTATTGCTGGTAAATGGGATTTGCTTTCCTCTACCAGCGTTTGTTTGTTGCCTTTGTTGCTCCCGTCTTTTCTATTCAGGTGTGTTTAGCTTCGATTAAACCTGTTAAAATGCAATATTGATTAGCTGTCCTTTTGAGTATGCGGGATTTAAGGGTGTGTCGCTGCATTAAATTCGACAAATTTAAGGGTACTGGCAGGAGGGACACTGATGTGACTCCTACAAGGTGCTAATCCTGTCCATACAATATGTGTTTGGGAGGTGATGGGTGTCTTTTTATGTCTATTTGGGGACACCTCCCTCTTGCGCGCGTGTTGTGTCGCGAAGGGAAAAGGTCAGCACTGACAGTCGGACACAGGGAGCATCTGTGGCTCTTTGTTTACGCCCCCGCGGCTGCCATCATCTGCGACAATCCCCACGCGGGCGTCGCACAAAGCCGTCGTATGACACATACAAAGCAAACACATCTTCATTTGCGGCCTCGTGATAATATCAAAGAATGGCTCTTGTGTTTTTTCCTGAAGATGATGTCACTTTTTTTGTCACAAAACATGACAGATTATGAAAATGTGCCCAATGACTCAATCACTGCCATGAGTTTTTCAAATCTGACACTGACAATGTAGTCTTTTGGATTTAAGAATTTATTTGAAAGAACACCTATCCAACAAATTTTAATGTATTATTATGAAACAATCCAAACTGTGTACGAAAAGAGCTCTGAGTAAAGCTGGACTTGGTTTTCCCAGACCTTCTGCTTAGGCCGCGGTTTTTCCCAGCCTTTTCATTTTGAGGGTAAAATTAGACTGCAGTGCCGGCCGTTAACTTTTGTTGGGAGCCTTTTCAGAAACACTTTTTTGTCGTCACATGTCCCGTCGTCTGTTTGCATGGTTCCATTTCCTTTGATTGCAGAGCAGAGGTCATGATCAGCTCGACTGTATATGTCATTGCAGTGTTTCCCAGCTTTTATTGAAACAAGGCACATAGTTGCCATTAGAAAAATCTCACAGAACACCAAACAGAAAACGTCACAAAAATTGTATGTACTGAAATCATGATAGTTGATCATATCAGTGACATTGGTGGTAGGACTAAATATACCTGTACCTTTTTGGCCCTAGAGGAGGACCAAGTACTTTGGTTTCCAAGAATAAGATCCATACATCTCGAGTGTAGAGTTTCATGTGCAGACTCTGACACAAAGGTACACTGCGAACATATCTGGGCATTGTTAGCCCTTGGACATTTTAAAACACTTACCATTATCCGTGTGCTATGAGATTGTCCTCGAAGACCACTGCATCCTGATTTCGACATATTTTATGGATCTCGCGGTCCTTCAGCTATTACAAATTTCACTTGTTCAACATGTGCACAGCAGCCGGGGGGCTAATAAAGCTCGCACTGATTGATGAGTAATATGTTGGTTCTGCGGTCTCATTGTTGATCCGCGATAAGCCGACGGGTTCGCCGTTAAGCGCCTCCAGATAGCATTTAATTAAGTTTGGCAGTCAGCGAGGGACGGCGAGCTTACAGGTGCACTATCTAAACAACTCGCCGTCAAGATGGAAGGATGGCGAGGGTGCGAGGATAGTTTGAGGGAGGAAAGATAAGGGGCTGGCAGGAGAAAGTGAGGGAATGCAAGAGGGAAGGATTAGGAGGAGGAGAGGATGCTAAACAGTGAGCTGGGAGAGGGAGCGAGAGAGAGCCGTGCGAGTCCTCTGCGGGCTGTGGCTTCAACAGCCGCTCACTCTCCACTGCGAGGAGAGACGGAGCATCTTGGCATCGGAGCGGGAGGCAGGAGATGTGGAGCGGTGAGGTGGTAATTAAGGGCAGAGGAAGAGGAGGGGGTCGAGACACGAGTGAATGAAAAAGGACGGTCGTTTAATAAGGGAGGAAGATAAAGAGCGTGCGGTGAGGAGACGAGATGTAGCGACCGGCTCAATCACACGCCTGACTGTGGTGGCCGAGCACTGGGGGCGGGAAAGCATGAGGACCAGAGAGCAAGCGCCGAAGGAGTTAAATTGTAATATTTGATGGAGAGCATGGGCTGGCTCCAGGATGACTCTGGACTCTACCTGTTTACCTGAAGGGGAGTGCTTTCTCTTTCACACCAGAACCATGTCTCTTCCTCCTCCATCCTTTGATTCAGTCCTATTTGCAGCAACAGTCAAGCCAGGATGAACTTGCTTTTCCCCGTTGAGTCAAAGCAAGCGAAGAGGTAAGCTGGCAAAACAAGGAGCGGTTCTGTGGGAAGACATGAAGAGAGGCGCCGAGTTCTCTGTGTATCAGGGGGGCAGCCCGGCTCGGCGGACTCCCCAGCCCCTTCCGGACAACCTCAACCTGCGGCTCAAGCAGCGCTCCCTTACCAACCTGACGCTGCACAGCGACGGCGAGCAACGCGTTTACGCCTTGGAGCTGGACAAGCCTGCGCCTCGCTTCCCGCCACGGCAGAGCTCGTTGGTGTACCCGTCTCCGTCACAGCGGGCAGGCGGTAGCCTTCAAGGCAGCCCCAGGAAGGAGGCGGTCACCAGAAGCGGCGGCCCCCGAGCTCGATCCCTGTCTCTCTCCCTCACCAAGATGCTCTCGCAGTCTGAGCACTCCCTCATCCCTGTGCCTTGGCGGTGCGCCGCTGCGGGCGCAAGGCCACAGCGAGCCTCCTATGGCGGCCACCCACGGGCCGATCCTCCTCTCAAGCCCAAGCAGCAAGCGGACGCGGCCGAAGGAGGGAGCAGCGGGCGTTCGGACGAGGACCGGGCAGTCGGTACGGGCGGTGGGAAGCGAGGCGCTAGCGAGAACGAGGGCGGCTATTGGGCAGAGGAGGAGGTTTCGGGGGGAGGGCCTCGCGAGGGGACGGCTCAGCTGGATAAGGATGTGATCCTCACCATGCTGGGCGACCTGGAGCAGGCGCTGCACACGCAGCCACGCCCACGTAAGTCAGCACAGTCGATTCCTCAACCGTGACACACAATTACCGTGACAACGCTGTCATTTTCTTTGAGCCATCAGAGAAGCATGCGTCACTAAAAGAGACGTTTACATCTTCCTTTGAAGTCAACCACCATAATTTAAGAATTCAACAATCATGGACCACAAGAGATGAGGGGTGGGAAATTCACTCAAGTGATCCAAAAATGATTTCCAACAAAAAAATCAATCTTTATCATCAATTTATGCCGTCAACATAACGTGGCAGGAACAATGAAATGCCCTTCTGCGACATGGTGGGAAGTGCAATTAACCTGTGCACCCGTTGCCATTCATACAACAGAATAATAGATTAGTGTTCAACTGAATAGGCCCGGAAGTACATTTGTGAATAAATTGAAATTTGATGCTCATTACCTGAGGGTGCGTGCACTACGTTTGGTGTCATTGTTGTTTAGTGGCGGCCTTTGTGATTTGGGAAACACTGGACTAGATGTTGCCCAGCAGGTGCTTTTCTCTTTTTTTATGCAGATGAATGCAGCTACATTGGTGTTAATACATGTTTGAGAAAGATCAATCCAGATGGTGTTTGCCTCTCCGGATGGATAGTTTGGTGGATGGATGACAGACAAGTAGCTGGCAGCTGGACAGATGTTTTTCAGAGGAACAACGGTGGCACATTCAAACAACGAGAGGCTGCAAAATCTTGCTTTAACCGTACAATTAGCGTAGTTTACCAGGCTAATTCTGTGCAAATATTGGCCGGCAGCCAGTGTGTATTACAATTAGACGGTACTTTGTTAGTATTCAACAGGAGTGAGTCACAGCCCGCAGTCATTCTTGACATGGAGACTGACCTTTTTGGGGATTTTTTGGAGTGTACGTTTGAACAAGTGAGGCTGAAGAGCAGTTTAAGCGCTAGTTGATGTCCATATATAGAAATCCAGACGATAGAGCGGGGAAAAAAAAGGCGAGTCCAATGATTTATTCTTTGACACAAGGTGCAAACATTTCTAAATGACTGAGGGTGCATCGTCGGGGCTCTCAGCCTGTGTCCTTAAAGCAGCCATATATTTTAACATTAGGATATGGAGTTGCAGGGATTAAGCTGCATGCATGTCTTCTCTGGCTGAGCCAGAAAAAGCGCTTCAAGGGGCTTGACTTGAGCAAGGCATGGTCGCTTTTCTACATTTTTAATAGACTTGCAAATTGTGTGCAATGTTTGCCTGTGGGGTCGAGCTCAGCTCTATTCTACAATGCACAGGTGCACCTCACTCACACACACACTCACACACGCCCACACACACACACCAGTCTATAAAGGCAATGAATGTCAAATGAGGGCTGTGCCTCAAATGTTGCATTTAATGTCCATTTAGGATGGAGCCCAGAGAGACCGATCTCCCTGTATCTTTTTCCTTTAATGGCAAATGTGTGTCTTTTAGCAAGGAGAAAAATGATAAAAGGCTACATTTTCCAGCGGGAGCTTCTCTAGCATGGCTGATGCAAATCATTGTGGAGTTCCAACAGTCAAGCTGTTCCTTTATGGGCGCGGTTTGGCTGATAAAAGGTCAGCGGTTTGGCCCGTGTGGCAGCACTTCAACCTCACTTAATGCGCCGGCCGCCTGTTTGCTCCGGCCAGTCAAAACATAACCTCAATTTATACCAGGCTAGCCTTTAGCTTCTCTGAGGTCATTGACAAGGACAGTGCAGCAAAATTGAGGGCGGGTGTCAACATATATATAGATCAGCTTTGAGTGCAGGCGTGGAAGTGTTTGTCTTTCATAATTACGCCCGATTCCCTGATGTCCCAGCATTAATTTTTCGTCTCAGTCTTGGTTGCTTCCTAGGCTCGCCGCAGTATACTGTTGCGCCTCATCGATTGGGAACGTTAGGCTTTCCGCACTCTCATAAGTGCTGTGTCAGTGCCACCGAGGCCGCCACTCATTCATCATACTTGGTCAACTGTGCGACTCCAACATCGTGTATCGCCACGCATCCCGTGCAAAACAAGGAGATTGCTGTCAGCGCACGAGATTACTTTCATACTGGCAGTGCGTTGGAGTCATCTGTTTCTGCAACGTGAGGGAAAACACCCGAACTCCCTGCAAAGTGTGGATTCATATTCGGGATGTGATCAATCACAAAGCGCCTTTGCAGTTGTTTCCAAGTGCCCTAAGTCGACTCTGGAATGCATTTTTTATGAATCTATACTTAGGCTGGCGTTTCTTCTCAATGCGGCACATAAACACCTCAATTGTTTTCCCTGCTTCTGGCACTCACTGCAAGTCGCAGGGAAAGCGAGTGAAACTTGAACCGTCTTTCTTTGCTCTGCCTCTGGATTCGGTTTGATGTCGGCTCGGAGACCGAACGCAGCTTCTTCCCAGTTTGACATCAGCTGGCCCATTCAGAGGGAGTTTATCTTCTATTTCGAATGCTAATTATTACACTTCCTGTGGTCCCAGCATGCAGATCGCTTGATGAGGAAGGATTAATCGGAGCAGACAAGATGATACTTTTATACGCCTGCAGCTTTAAGCTCTGAATCGCCCTTCGCTGATGAGCAACTCTCCAACTTGAGTCAGATGTCTGAATGGGGGGGGCATTAAAACACACAAGATTATTTCATGGCAGTGACTCTTACGGTTCGGGTTGCCGGGTGAGAATAAGCGGCATTTTCCGACAGCGGAGGAGAGGATGTCTGACAGTGGGCCTTCTTAGGCGCGGATTGATGTCACGGCACGTCATGCGACGTCAGCCCGTGGACCTTTTAGCATGACTATCTGAAATAATGTGTCTAGGCTTCATACAAAAAAAGGCTACAGCCGTTATGACTTGCAGTGACCATTTATCACTTTGCTCCCCAAATGGGACACGCTGTGACAAGTGATGAAAAACTGTGTGTCAGAATGTCTTTTCTCTTGGGGGGGAAGAGAGCCGTGTATGTGTGTCGACTAAATCGAACGTGTCTGCAGGAGAGGACCCGGAGACGAGACGAATGAGGACGGTAAAGAACATTGCTGACCTGCGGCAGAACCTGGAAGAGACCATGTCCAGTCTACGGGGGACACAGATCAGCCACAGGTAGGCAGAAAGATGGTAATACCTGTAAATGACAGCGTGTATTTCCGACATTACGCCCTGTGACCATTGAGCAGCCGTAGTCGTGAATTTCACTTGATTGAAAGCGATCTGTTTAGAACAATAGTTTCTCAAACTTTCTGTACTTTTGGCCACCTGCTCCCGAGGTTGTTTATTCATCTATTTCTACTTTTTCTGGCGCACTGTTCACTGCCCAAGTATTATCGCGACGTTGCCAAGTTTGCAAGCAATCCGAGCCTGTGGACCCCTACCTGGCCCGTGCAGCCAAATCTCAATCGGGCACTGGTGCAGAAATAAATCTTTTGCTGATAAAGCTGCCAGTGGTTATTTTGAGAGAGCCTTCTGCCACTAGTCATTTCAAATGTAGCCTTGATTGGCGAAAACAGCGCAATCTAATGAGAGCCAAAATCCGATTTTATTGTGATTGTAGATTTTGAGTGGTTTTCAATGTAGGATTCAGCTTCTATTGGAGTACAAATCTGATACTAGCTTTCTTATGTTCACGCAAACAAGTCATTTAAGTCAATTATCAAAGATTTGAATGGTAGCTTTAGTTGGCCGCAGTTTCGAAAGTGCAGCTCTCAGCTTTTGTAAATCCCCACTGAGCTCATATGTGGTGATGCTGGGATACGTTTGGCGTCCGAAGTGTTCATTTTGAAAGCGGTCGACAAGCAAGAAGAGGTACAACCTGGATATAGTGCGATGGTCTTAGCTTAAATGGTGCGCTCTGCAGCCGTACATATTGCACATACCAGAATTCGCCACTGCGCTTATAGACAAACAACCTTTCCAACTCACATCCAGACCTATGTCCTAGCAATTTGAGTCTTCAATCAACCGTACATGCATGTTTTTGGAGTGGGGGGGGGGCCAAGAAGCAGACGAGACCCTCCCGACTTTGAGGCAAAAGGGTGTTGTTACTTTCCCTGAATCTTAATTCTTTATGCGTGACCCACCCTAAGTAAATAAAGAAGTGTCAGCAATAGCATGATTACATGAGTTTGGTGTGGAAAAACATAAGAACCCTGACCCAAACCCAATCAAACACATGAACTCTAGAACAAAGTTCGCCTCTCTGCGCCGTTTTGTCCATTTTACGACTGTGTAGTGGCCCAATACTTTTGCCTATTCTGATGTTGATGTCCTTGACTCAGTTGAATATCTTCCATATCTCCCTCGCACTGATCCCACAGGAAGATATGCCTCAAATTATTAATGACGCTCCCTCTATTACTATCCCCGTCTTCGCATATTTCCTGCATTTAATTAGGTCGCTCCCTTCACCTGCAAAACATGCCTTCATTTGCCCGCCACATTGACCGTCTAAGCAGACTCGTTGCTGCAGCTCAGACATCATGACGATCGCTATTGTCTACACACTTCTTCCCTGGTCTATTATTTTGGCTGTTTTGGCCCATTTACCAAGGAAGATGATGCCGACAGCCATGACAGATGGCTTTCTGTGAATGTGTGCACGCAAGGGAGTGTTTGTTTTCTATTTCTTATTTCTCCCCTTGGAGGCTTCCCAGTCAGCCATGATCAATACATTGTTTTCAGCACAGACGAAGGTTTTGGGTGGTCTCATTAGCATGCGTTGGGCTCGGAGTGAAATCATGCATCCTGTGCAGAGGCTACATTTACATGGACTGCAATACCCTGACCTTCTTGCTGCCTAAAATGACATCCGCTCCAGTTAAATAAGAGTAAGCCAAATAGGTCCATTTAATGGGAAAAATGTAATGCATGTTTTAATAGAGGGAATGTGACAAGTGCTTCAGACGGTGCCTGCTAATTGAGTCCATGACAAAAGCCTGGCCAGACCAAGCTAATCTCCCTCCTGGATAAGAAATGTCCGTAATCACCGCAAGGCAATTAATCAGCGTCACGCTTGCGCGGACATGACAGTCATGCTCATCACTCTCTGTGTCCACTTTGGGTCTCTCGCTCTGTACCTGTTATGTCCTCAGGGCCTTTTAATGGCACGCTGGATGCTTTGTTCCTGATGGATGTTAACACCAGCAGAACCACAAACAAAGCTATTTTAATTATTGAAAAATGTAACAAAATCTGCGCTTCAGCTCCTGTATTAGAGCTCATTACATTGTGCACCTAGAATGCGCCGGCCACCTTCCCAATGCATAATTCATAATGAGACGCAAACATTTGCCACGCTTCATTTCCATTCACAATGCGTTTTAAGATACACCTCGATTGAAATGCTTGTTATTTTGTGTACCGGCTGCAGCCACGTCAACAACAACCAGATGTGCTTTGCTCTCGTCAGACACTCGCCATCGATCCAAACACACAATTAATTTTCGCTCCCCTCGAGGAAGACGCGTCCATATTGATTGACATAAGGCAAGAGAAAAGTCGCTGTTTGAAGAAATGTCATGATCTTCAAGGGCACTTCTCTGCTTTTCTCTATCTGGGGATTCCGCCTCGATCAGAACTTCTTTGGTAGCAACCATTAAAAAGTCCATTGGGACACCATAAGAATAGTAACCGCATATAAGATGTTCCTACATTTGTAGCAAGCAGCCGATGCTAAAAGTAGAAGACTTTGAAATACAATATACATGGACTAGCTACACCTGAGAACCACCAGTCTTTTAAGTAGCTATTAATATTCACCAAAGGGCACCTATAGCCGATTTCCATTTAAAATGCAGTATTTATGTCTTATATCCTAGATTGTTTTTCTATGTTTTAATGAGCTTGCATGTGGTGGGTTTGACGTTTAAACCATCTCTGCGTCTTCCCTCCACTTTCCAGCCGTATCCTCAGCATCTACACGCACACCGTCTCCCTGTTTTTGTCAGGCCTTCTATTTTTTTTCCCTCTCTCTCTCTCTCTCTCCCTTTCTGCTGCCTCCAGATAATGATAAGCTGATTTTGCAAGCTGCGTCGTATACAAATGTTCAAAAGATTTTGATTCCTTAGCGCGGCAAATTGCATTTTCATTGTGATATGGTGTCACATTTTTTGGGCATTGTAGCAGGGTGTTGCGTGTATCACTATGTGTGTGTGTGTGTGTGTGTGTGTGTTGACATCAATAGCTGTTGATAGAGATGTGATGTGAATATGGCTGGCATCACTGCCCTTCTCATGTTGCCACTCGGCGGGTTCGCTCATCAACGCATGCAAGCATGCACAGCCAATTATTCGTCTTCAATTAAAAAAAAGTCTTTCTAGACTTCACTTGACATAAATGTTTCTTTTTTGGTTGGTTTTCTATGAGCTGATCGTCGTCATTGTAGTAGTCAGATTGCTAAACTGAGAAAAGTAAGGTGTTATAGTATGTTAGTCGGTACTGTAAAAAAGGATAAATTAGGCTAATGCGTTACTTTTTTAACACGCTATGAATACAATGTCTATGAGTACAATGTATTAGTTGGAGCAATTATAATGCATACTTGAATGATACTGGTTAGAGGACTTATGCCTACATGGAGCTAAACAGCAAAATAGCAAAATTCACCGCAGCAAGTTGTGTGCAAAGTGCTGAAAATTGGAACATTCCAAAAACATGTATATTAAGTTCATTGAAGACTCAGTGTCCATTGGTGCGAATGTGCCGAAAGTCGGCTAATATAGTCTCCAGTCGAAACGTGATCCAAAATGAGAGTAAGTGCGATTGAAAATGGTTGGTTGGAAGTAGAGTATTTGTTAATGGACACATCTGTCTTCCACCCTTTCCCAATGATCCCCATCAGAGCGAGAATGCAGTGCCCTTTTTTCCCAGCAGAGAGCTCCAGCGTGGTGCCGCCGCCCGCATGCTTTCATGTCCTTGTCCAGGGTTCACCGTGTATGTGGTGCATGGCTGCAATGAACACACATCGCTGTCTCCAACTAATTACATTTGGTTCATTTTGGTTGCAAAGCTGCGGCCACGTTTTTCTGCGCCCCTGTTGCCTGCGAGCACAATGGAGGATCATTACGATATTGAGTCTGTGACAATAGCAGATTAATCGTGATGGAGGCTTTGTGTACTTATCGCTGGAGGATAGTCCAATTTTACAGTAATTACGTCATTGTTTTATGCTCCATCCATTCATTTTCTGTCGCATTTCTGCTCATTAAGGTTCGTGAGTGAGCTGGCGCCTATCGCGGGTGCAACAAGGGCCCTAATATTCTTTTTTTTAGAATGTGGGAGGATGCCAGAGTACTTGGAGAAGACAAATGCCAGCCAGGGAGAATATGATCGTAAAGCATCAGACACCTCTGACTTGAATTATAGAGCAACGTTTGCTTTCCTCCATTTAACTTCCTTTAAGGCATGGGAGGGCAACTCGGATCCTCGAGGGCCACTATCCTGCGTGCTTTCGATTTCCCCCTCCTCCCCAACTGCTTCAAATGATCACCTCATCAGCAAGCTCTGCAGAAGCCTGATAACAAACCTGATCATTTGAATCAGCTACCTTTAATGGCCAAGATTTGAAGCTCGTAATTGTGAAGCAGATGTGCTAGTCACTAAGGGTGGTTCGAATGTTAGTCGTTTTTAATGCTTGAAAAGCATTATATTTAGATTTGATTGTGTGTGACAGTGGGCAGGTTTTGCCGAGATTCCCCGCCTGTGACGTTTGTCTCATGGGAGATTTGGCTTTCTTCTCATCCTCGACTTTTCGAGTTAGCACGCTGGAAGTAGCAGCACTGTTGGAAGGTCGGACAAGCACACACGACGAGGCAAACTAAAACCGAAACAGCGTGCAGTTTAAAATGGGGGAGGGGGGAGCTCACACTTGCTGACATCTTTTCACCTGTGAGTTGTGACCTTCACACGGGAGTGCACCCGATATGACAGCTTCATTGTCTTGACAGCGCAATTTCCGTCCATGTGAGGCGTACGGCTAGGTGGTGACCTTAAAACGGAATGGATTTGTTTACCATTTTAGGCACTGTTCATTGAGTCGTCCATGTTTGTAAGTGAGAATCCATTTCCATCCATTGTTTCCTCTTTGTCTTTGCAGCACACTGGAGACCACCTTCGACACAACTGTGACCACAGAAGTCAACGGGCGGAGTCTCCCCGCCCTCGCCACCCGCTCCTCCCCAATGGCCTGGCGCCTAGGCCAAACGCAAACGCCGCGTCTCCAGGCGGGTGAAGCCCCCTCCATGCCCGGCGGCTACCCCGCGCCCAGGGCAGGCGCGGCGGCCGGCGGCGCGGCGCCGGCGGGGCGCTACGGCGGCCACTCTGACCCCTCCAGGTTTGTGTACAGCGCCCCCCTGAGGCGATCGGCAGGGGCGCGGGGGGCGGAGCAAGGTGAGAGGGGAGGAGGAGAAGGAGGAGGGCTGGAAGGAGGGAAGCAGATGGAGGTGGCGGGTTACATGAGTGATGGGGACATCCTGGGAAAGAACGGACGGATGGATGAAATCACCACTGGGTAGGCTGAATAGTGTTGATCATAGTAGCACATGCCAACTTTCACTCATGTATGTGTGATTACATGTTGCCTGTCAGTTTGAACAATGAATTTAAATCCATGGTTGAACATTTATTTTTTAAATATTTTTAATCCATTCATCAATTATTTTGTAAGATTTATTGTATAGTTGCAGAAGCCTTTGCCCAAACTTGGTCGATGACATTTTTTTAAAGGAATTTGACAGTTTGGTCAGTCCCCACGTGGTATGTTATTTCTACAAATGATTGAGCAAGCTAAAGTGTTAAAAATTGCTTAAGAACTTCAACGATCCATACTTTGCCCACTCCTTGCTTGTCATAGGGGTACTAACCAAAATAAAGTGTATTGGAATGCATCTAGTTTGTGGAACAAACAATTTGATCCTGGATTTATTTGCAAATGGCGGTACGAATCAAGTCTTGCTTTAGAAAAGAGCTTTCCGTCTTTGAACAAATTACGTACGCTACCACACCGAGCTTGGATTTCCAAGACGCATCGTTATGTTCAGGGAATTGGCATGAAAATGATGGATGATTGATGTCATTTGATTGATGGAGTTAAACATCCATGGGATTTGAAACAAATTGTTTCAGCACGTCTTGGCGGAAAGGTGATTTGCCATTTAATTAGCTCAATTAGCCTGCCAGCTAATCATTCCCATGTCCTACCAGGCGCGTCTGATTGCTATCGGCGCTCAAATCCCAACCACATATGCTAATTGTAAACATACTTAGACATTCGCTTGAGAAAAAAAATCTGTAGAACTGTAGACTGATTAACAAGCCTCTGTGTTCACTCTCTCATTCTCATCCGCAGAGTTACGCTGCAAAAAAAGCATAAGTTTGACTTCTCCTCCCACAGATATCTAACAGATGGTGGTCTGCATTTGTATGCGCGGAACACGGGCCGAGCAGCCGACGCGGCTTCTTCTCGAGAAATCTCGCACAGAGGAAGCAAAGAGATCCAAGGGGACGTGGACAGGTAAGGATCTGTCAATCGCAGCGGTGCAGCTTGTTTTCTATCAACTACCTCCTGTAGTCCAATTTATTAAGGGAACTTTTTGAGGTAAATGCCAGCTCTGTTTGCTTCTTCGGCTCTTGAGAGTGTGTTCTCAGGAAAAAGAACCAGCAATAGCTGATTTTCACTCATTGGAGTCTTTTTTGCGCCATGGTAAACCAGACTCGAGCTTGAGGTATCAAGGACAAGGACACTTTTTGTCATGTCACTTTCCTTTTTTTTTTGGCGACTGAAAAGCATTTGTGTGCACAGCTCCGCTTGTTGTGTTCACGTAAAAGTGCCATCAAGGGCAAATCCAGCAGACTGTGATTGATGCAGTGACGCATGAGAAGAAGTGGCGTGCGGAATCTGTCATTGGGCAACTTTATGCCAATAAGGGTTAAATATCAAAGACAGAGATGCTGTGTTCATAGCTAAAATACACACAAAGCTCATTTTTACAAGTCATAACTAACAACACTATAAGTATGTGGAATATTTGACCATTATTTAAATTAGGTAAACCAAGGTTGCCATGAAAATTAGAGAAACACTATTTAGTGAAAAACAAAAAGTAACTACAATGCGACAATTCAATGTGCAGTTTCAAATTAGCCGTAAAAAGAAAATGACATTTTTCGCCTTACTACAGTGCATCAGCATAAAGTTGCTACACTGTGGTGTGACTAAATAAAGCTCCTCCCCTCATTTCAATATAGTTGCTTAGCATCATGATTCCACCGGAGGGCACTGTTCCAATATTTTTTTAAATTACACAGCGAATAGGTGAGTTTTTAGGCAAAAAATGAAGGATAGATTCGCCCCCCCCCAAAAAAATCCAGAACTAAGCGACTTTGCAAATGCCAAAACGAATGTTTGATAAAAGCTGTCTTGAGTTCAAAGATTCTATAAGTGAAAGACATAATCCAAATGTAAGCACTGTGAAATAGCCTAGCCACAGCTCCCGTGTCGGTGTTTTCTCGCTAATCCAATTGTTTCACAGCTCAGCCCATCCCGCTGCCGCCGCTGCTGCTGGGCTCCACGCTCGCCCTCGCACCATCCCGCCAACACAACACAACACAACAGCCAGTCACATCAGTCGGCCAGTCCGTCCGTCAGTCAGTCAGTCAGCCGGGTCATATCTGCGAGCGGCCATGCATCAAAACACGCGAGACCTGGCGGCAGGTTGAGAATAGTTGATTAACCCGCCCCCGTCAGTCCCGGACTCATCGGCCTGTCACACTTGACACTCAAGCGAGGAGACAGATGGGCCGAGAATAAATATGAACCTCGCAAAGTGTCTCCACAATCTCTCTGTAACCGTGCCTGTGCGTTATCGCTGCAGTTTTGCCTCCTGAGCGAGACGTAAACGCGGGAAATAGCACTTTTTCCCGCAAGGCCCTTGAACGTGATGAAAAAATATTGACGCCTGCTTTTCCTTCAGATGCATTTGAGAAAAAAAAAATCCAGATGGGAATTTCATTCCCCAGTCTTCATTCCTCCCTTTGGCCCGTACACAGCAGCGAAAATGACTGAAAAGCACAGTGTTCCTTCAACACACACGGCTTTAAGCAGCCTCGCTGACATGTGTGATTGTCAGAAGCTTGAGCTGACACTTCCCACTGGCGGATGACAACGCTCAGCGGGGAATTCATTTCCCAAGCAATCATTTCACCAGGTTTCACACTGGGGACAGGATATACCGTCCTTGATTGGGTTTTAGCGGAAATAACGCCGCGTTCGGTGACTTTGAGGGAACTTTTGCCTTTTAAAGTCACACGTCCAAAGGCATTCTGAATAGACGAGAAGTTACAGGCGAAACATAGGTAGGCATTTGCTCTTGAGCAAAAAAAAATATATAAATGTCATTATGTCCATTCCTAACATTTCATTTGATTTTTCATATTAAAAGCTACTACTCTTCTTCTTGCTACTCTTTTTAAATGTATTTCTTTAACTTTAAATTAGTCAGTTTGACTAGAAATGTGACATGGGGGTCAGCATAAAAGAGAGAACGCCACTTTACCTTGTAGCAGGAGAAAAACGGTCACTTACGGCAATGCTTTTAAATTTCAAGCGGTGTTTGAGTGATAGCTCGCTATTAAATGCAGCGTAGCGCTAAATAGTTGTTTTTCCAGCACACTGCTGTAATTCCTGTTTAATCACTAAAAGAGGAAGAATCGCTGAGCATTGAAGTGTGTCCAAAGCTGCTTCCCCACTGTTGTTGTTCCGTAGGCTTTTTTTTTCTCTCTATTATGATCAAGTATCGGGCAAACACACAAATAAAATAAACTCGCGCACAGCCTGGCAGCAATACAGTGTGCATAAACTTCGCTCCCGTGAGCCTCGTTATGCTTTACACTATTTCGTTTTTTTTAAATCTTTAAATAACGACCGGTGGCCAAGCAGGTGACGAAGACCATCTGTGGCAAAAACACCGCTTGCTGCCTTGCGTTTTGGACTCTAGCTCCCTGTACTCAGCAGATAAATAGAGCATATTTGTGGATTTTTTTATTTTTTAAGCATGGCTGTGTGCACGTGTTACTAAGAAGGATCACGACTGTCACCGCGCAGAGCGCTGACAGTCGAGGTGAGGCGTAAGCAGGCGAGGAGATTTGGGCGACGAGCCGCTTTCCCTCACCATAAGTTCACATGTAGTTCAGTCCGGCCCCGAGCGTCACTTGGGGAGGGAAATTTCCTCTCATCTTGCACCTGAAACGGAAGTTTTCTGTGTTTTCTCAACTTCTGTAGTTCTTTTTTTCCCGTCTTTTCAAACAAAGTCTAAATTTTGCAAATGGTGACGATAATTGGAGGAAGTTGCATCCTCGATTGGAGTACCCAGCTGTGTCTTGTGTTCATGCAAATGGGCTCCTCACTCGAGCAGGTGCGTGTACTCTCTGACGAAACTCTGTCCCATATCAACACATGCTAATTGAGCCTCTATTTCTTCAGAAAGGCTTGAGATTTCCTCCACTTGCGACTTGTTGGCACTTCGCTCCGGAATCGTTCTCATCATTTCCGATCGGGGGAGATGCATATGCATCCACACGTGCCACTTTAACAGCTGATTGGGCGGTGAACGCAATGTCGACATCTATTTAGTATTAAGCCAAGAGCCAATTCTGACTTATGACATACTACGTTTCATGCTCGCAGTTTGTACTGTAGTACTAAAAATTCAGCAGTCTCGGGTCTGACTCATGGTGATTTATGGGAAATGTGGTGATGAGTCAAGTTTAAGTGACATAAGATGGTATTAAAACATCCTCGGCCTCATTGAAGTGAACCGGGCATGTACTTAAGACATTTTTACATGTCTTTATAATGCAGTGGTCATGTCCGGTAGCTGTAAGACTTGACGATGTGGTGGTGTTTAGGTTGCCATGGCGAAGAGAGACTGCAGACCTCCAGATTGAACCACTTCTTTTATAGAGTCGTCTCCTATACACTTCTAAGACAGCTTTTGGGATAAATGGCTGAAAGCCGCTCCCGACTTGCGCTGCTTCAATTCATTCGATTGGAGATTTGACTCCATTCATCACCACAAGGACCTTAATGACTCCCGGAAATTCACTTTACAGCTGTGGCGTATGAAAAGCTAAGCGTGTTGAATGCTGACGTTTTGTGCAATGGTCACAGCATTTCTGCAGCTGTTTGTTATTTCCTCAATTAAATTAACATTGAGCCATTAGTTCCTGGTTTTATAATTCATAGTAAATGTACTTCATACAGTAAAAACAGCTTTGGGTTTTATGATACAGAAACACGACTCTCTTTCCCCCTTCTAAATAAGAGTAATAAAATATGAGTCGGAAAATACAGTGACTGGATTGTTGTTCTGGATTTTATGTCACTGCTCAGTGCACTCCTGTTCAGATCAGGTACATGCTAGGTAATCATACATTATCTCCAACTGTGCATGGACCCCTCCTGGAAGGGTCACAACAATTTGTTTCAATCCCACGTTCATACTTCCACTTTTGTTGAGTACATTGCCTGCCGAGACGCTTTGCTGTAGCCGGCTGCTCATTGGTGATTCGAGGCTCTCGCCGAGATCCCCGGTGGTCAGAATTAAACCCGGCCACCAATGCGGCGCTGCTATTCATCAAGTAGTAGAGCTCTAATCCCAGAAAGATAAAGGAGTTGGTCTTGTTGGGGAAGGGGAACCAGTGTGCCAAGTGCTCTGCCACAGAAAGAGTGGACAGAAGGCTGTCTGACCCTCGGAACCCTGCTAAAAGCGCCACCCCGCCACCCCGTGTTAGGGTTGGAGTTAGGGTACCTCGGGACAAGCTGAAAAGGATAGCACACTAGCTGTCAGCTAGTACCATGCTAGCCGTTGTACTTTGCAGCTCGACCAAACATTTAGACATACGTGTGAGAAATTGTTTGGTTCCCAGTCTGTCCCTTGAAGTGGCTACCCTCGCCGTTGGACAGCTCAATATTTTGTTGACTACTTTGTCTGCATTGCAGCAGAAAGCTTTTAGCCGCCCTGAAAAAGTAATGCCGAGGCAAGGTCACCCTGTTCCTTTATTTGATTGAGTTGTGCGTCGGAGAATTTAATTAGGCTTTGATTATTTTTAGAATTTTGGACAGCATATGAAGATATTTGCCTCTCCTCTTAACGTAATTGATGATCATTGTTTAGAAAAGAAAAAGCTTGGGATCATTCTTACTCATTGCTGCACGCGTACCATTAACCCTCTCAGTGCTCCAAAGAGTGGGCTCATGAATAATGTCCCAAGATGAATCAGTCGAGCCTCACTCATTATGCATCAGATCACTTCCAGTCAGAGGCTTTTGGCAAAAGACGAAGCACGGGCGGCGGCTCGCCGTCATCCGCCTTGGTTTGGCTCAATTCCGCATTGTCACCCTTCCCTTAATTGACCCTGGCCAATGCTGACGGCACGTCTGATTGCGCCTCGGAGGGGCTGGCCAGCCCGTCCCGAGGAGGGGAGGAGCTGCAGGGGGTGAAAGCGGAACAGTGAAGTAGTCCCTTCTTCCTCGCGTTCCCATTCCCTCCCCGGACTCCCGCTCGATTGGCATCTTGGAGCCATCTCTGGCGTGATCCTTACTCGACGGGACCAGGACGGCGTCACCGTTAGAGGTGAGTTGACAGGACAGGTAGAAGCCACTCCCTGTTGGCAATCTGGAGACAGCCCATTGATGCTCCTTCATGTGTTTGTGTCTGTTTTGCCCTTTATCACTTTTGGAGCAAGTGGAGTCTAGCACCGCCCTGCTTTGGCAGCTGTTAAAAAAGGCAGGAGAAGCAAGTGTGAAGTCCTTATGCATCCTTTGAGAAAGATGTGTTTGGCTTCTCTGAAGAGTAATTGCACAGGCTCAGCGGCATTAAATCGGATTACGGTGCGGGCAAATGAGGATGCGAGCCTTCCATTTATATTAAAGAGCACTGTTTGTGTGTGTGTGCGCGCGTGTCCAGACTCATGTTTATGTACAGTATTTGAACCACACGTTTGCATGCTGAAAAATGTTCATTTGTTTGCCAAACAAAAATGAAAAGTCCGTTTTTGTTAGTCTTAGTTGCACCACATTTTGGCCTAACGAGAGCCAAAGCGATCTATCCGCTGATCCCGAGCCAGCCGACTGTAGCTGATTACCTGAAGCTCTCTGCCAGTTCGCTCCCATTCATTCTCCTTTCATTGTGTTTTTCTTCTTGCTGCTTTGCTCTGCCTGCCAATTTGCACCCCGGCTCTTTGGGACTTGATCCCTGTCATGTCTGTTGTCAATGTTGGCATCGACAACAGACATGACCCTTCTGCATCCTTTTACCGTCCGTCGCCCTGTCTACAGCTTTTACATGTACATATACTCCTGGTGGGACAGGAAGGCCTACAGTGTCAAATTATTCCTCAAGTGTTCCTTTTGCAGATTTCAGCGTAGTACACATTGTGCAGGTAATTGACTTCCACCTGGGAAAGCAGAAGTTCGCAACGGTGGAGTTTTACTTCGATAGACAGCTGTCCACTTCGCTCACATCAAGCCCCAAAAACCTAATCACCCACGTAACGTGCGCTGCATTTAAATACGTGGAGACAAGCAGGCACGGGATTATTCAATGTGCTTATAGTCTTCCGTGAAGTGAAAAAAAATTTAACTTTGTTTTACCACGTCACAAATACAAGGCAGAGAAATGCAAACTGCATCGAAACTACAAGTGCATCATCAGCTGTAGTTAAATAGCATGTCGAGTAAGGTATAAGACAATATATACATTTATGTCGGGATGAGTGTCTATATTTCAAAAGATATGAACAGGCTGTGACTTTGATTACGAGTGCAGTCGTGCATGGAGATTTGTCAATACCAGCAAGCAGCTCCCAATTTATATTTAATCACTAGACCATCTCCAATTGTTCCCTCACTTTTTAGTTGATTTGCAGTCGGTGTACTGTCATGTTACAACCCTGAAGGATTTTCAGAAATGAGCAGAAAATGACTTCTGAGACAGGAGGTCAAATAAAACAATTTTTACAATTACATTTTGGAACTCCCCTTGGTTCTTTCATATTCCAAACCATGTGCGATGTTACGTAAGAGATCCTCAGAAGTCATATTGTGTTCTCTCTTCCTTTTCAATTTGCTTCCCCAAATACAATATATAATATCGAGCGCCCCACTAAAAAAAAAGAAATGTAATTTATCCTCATGAACGGGTGTAATCACCACTCTTGGCCTTTGTTTGTGCTGTTAATAGCGTTTTTTTTCTTCATCCCGGGCAAGCTGCCTGCTGTAAGGACCAAAGTCAGCTCGCTGAATATTGCATGAGATAACGTTTGCATGGCTGAGTGGCGTCACGGCGATGCATTCGCGGGGTGCAGAGCGGCGCCTACGTGCCATGTGGAAATTAAGGCTCTGGAATTGAACCTGCAAGTGGACATGGGGAGATTTCATTTATTTCAGTCTTGGCGATGCTGACATGCTCCTATTTGAAGTCCTCACCCTGTTGCACACCGAATAGGGGAAAATTGCACTAGAAGGGCCTTGTTTGTCTTTGCGTTAAAGTCATGACATGGGAAAAGAGTTTTCACGTGGATTTAACACACTCTTTGCACACCTGACGCTAATATCCTCTGCAGCGTTTCCTCTGGATATTGCTCGCTCATAGTTAATTCAAGACGTAATGACAGAGAACCGCCGCCCTCGCCGGCAGGTTATCGAGTTCGCCCGTGGTGACGTGGCTTCCGAAAAGCGGGTCGGTCTGAAGGGGGAAGGCGCTTGGCGAAGCTCTGCCATTCTGTCGGAATCATCTCAGCTGATCCCGGGAGTTGGACTATGAAATATTCAGCCCATTTGCTCCGGCGGGTGGGCTCTCGGGAGCATGGCTGCCATTTATGCGTGTGGTCGTCTTGTTTTGTCAGGCACAGAGCCGGGAAGTTGTTCCTCAGCAGTGTCAAGCTCGTCTATTGGTATACAAAAGAGTCTGCTGGGTAGCCTGCTCACCTTTTTCTTTTTTTTTTTTTAATATGTGTCAATTCAGCTATTTCTTATGTTTCACTGCCGTAACCCACTTTGCCGGTTTAACATAAATTAGCTTCCACAATTCAATTGGCGAGAATGTGGAGCAAAAGCCTTTCACTTCGCCTTAATGACTCCGAGGGCCATTTGCCATGACTCGTTATGTTAATCAAGCAACACTTACCCATGAAGTGCTTTTTAATCACATCACCAACAGCGGAGACGAGTCCCCCCCAGCAGAGGAAAAAATGATTTTCGGCTTTGTATGAGCGACACCAACCTTGGAAAGAGAGAGAGTCAAACTGTTGTCAAGTTTGGGGGGGGGAGTCAATTAGCTGCTCTGTTCCACTCATCTCATGGCTTTTATTTTTCCTTCAGGTACTTTTATGCTTGATACCCCTTCGAGGGATGGCAAAAAGTGCTTGGCAACGACGATGCTACGTGTTTTGTTGTATTCTGTGAGCAAACCAAGTCACGTTCGACTGTCAAATTGTGGCAGTACATTTGGCCCCATCTGGCCTTTTGTGTCAATCACACATTGAAGTCTCCTCTCAGAGGACGACGAGTCGGAGTGCACTTCAACATGAATGTCGCCGTTGCTCTGAGGAAGCGACGTGTCGAGACAGACGCAATCTCACGGAAGAATGTCTTAAAACAGACACGGGACAGGGAATGATGAAAGACCCACAAGCCACTGGTTCCCACCGTCGCCTGTGCCGACCGAGTTCCCCAAAAAAACAAATGCACCTTTTGCAGTGGCAAATGACTGTGTTTTTCAGAGATCCATCCATCTAGCTGACACTTTTTCCCAATAATGGTCTTGAATTGAGGGGAAATGAAACCTCACAGTAACAAAATGATAAAAATGGCACTAATACACAAAAACACATTATAACACTTGTATAGGAAATGGATGGCTTTTACCATTACCTTCATTTACTTTCATTTCGCTGTCTAGCTGTCCATTTCGACTTCTGCTACCAAATATGGTTCCTTACCCTATAAAAGGCTCCATTATAGGCTGTGATGAGTCATAGACCTGGTCAGTCAATGGTATTTATTATTCATTATTTTCTGATGCCAACTTGCTAAACAGTACATTTATTTGTAGGAAGTATTTTCAGCTTCTGAACTCGTGGATTCGTTAGAAAATATGAATGCTTGACTGTCCAACAATCTTCTTCTGCTTCCAGCTCGCCCACATTCACTTTGATTACTTTAAAAAAAAAAAAAAAAGCAATTATCATCTTATTCTCAGTCTTCCACTTCCATCGTCAATCTGATCAGTTCTTGATGGAAAGCCTGAATAGACTTGCCTGTACTGTGTAATTACTTTCCTGGAAGTTGTTTTCCATTTGTTGAACTCCTTTTTGAGTTATTTAGGGGTCCGTGTAGTAGTAGTAGAGTAAATGTTAGTTTTTGGTATATGATTTGGTCATTTTCCTTGCATTGGTCTTTTTCGTTTAGTTCGTGCACAGCAAACATGAAACTCAAGAGATGCTCTGCGCCAGATTTGATTTTGGCAGAAAATTTCCATCTGGACAGAAAATCGTAGCAGTGCTCTCCCAACATGTAGAAAGGTTCTGATGTCGTTGCCATGGCACCCGTTTGCTTGTGCGGGGGGAAAAAAAACTCATTCGTCTGCAGAAGTCATTAATGACACTTACTGGAAGTTGTCATCTTATTTAGCGGTCGGTAAATGATCTCCATCCCATCCGACGTGTTCTGTCTCCTCCTCCCGGCAGCTGGGACGACAGCAGCTCGGTGAGCAGCGGCCTGAGCGACACCTTGGACAACATCAGCACCGACGATCTGAACACGCCCGCCTACCCGGCCGTCGGCTCGTCGCGCAAAAGCAAGGGCGCCCAGGTGAGGAGCCGACATTTGCACAACATGCCGCCAATGTGCAGCCGATCCCATTTATAATAATTACAGCGCTAGATAAAGCTAAATGTCATCGCAATGACAACATGACATGTTGTTATCTCTATATTTATATCTGTGACATATGCATTCAAACTTCTGCTGATCAATCATCCACCCACCATAAAAAAAAAAAATGCTGACAATGAGTAACAAATACCGAAACAATTAGTGTGCAGCTGAGGGAATAAGATGCAGTCTTCCTGCTCTCCTCAGAGGCTTTTTTTGGTTGTTGTTTTTTGTTGCTCTATTCTGCCAAGTCTTTCTTTGCCCTCATTGAAGACACTCCGGTGTTGCTAGGGAGACGGACGGCATGGCCATCTGTCAAGGAAAGGCTGGTGCTGATCTCAGTTGTGTGTTTGTTTGTGTAGGTGTGTTTGTGCACGAGCATCCCAAAGGAGGAGATCTGGTCAGTCCAAAGATAGCTCTGACTTCACACCTCGCTTCTTCTTTGTTTGCTTTGCGTTGCCTACCTACCTGCCTGCCTGCCTTATGTTTTCGCTATGGCGGATGAATAATTCAAAGGCATAAGTTTGGACTCCATCTTAGAATATGTTGCTTTTACTCGCTCAATATTTGAATCAAACTTTTAATTCCTTTCAGCTATTGAGGCCTTTCACAGGTTTGGAACAGATCACAAGTGAAGTTTGGTGCAAGACTTACTACACATATCAGATTGATAATCATTTTAAAAAACACATGACTTTATTTTTGCGGATCACCCTAGTGACTTTGTAAGGTAAAGTGATGTAGAGTGACAAAAATAAAATTATTATTTTCCCGATATTATTTATTTGTATTATTCATAATACACCAATTAAACCAGATGAATGAATTTAGTAGAACAAATGGTGCACTCAAGGACACATAATCATGGATGTGTACTGGGACATTTTTCACCCGAGGGTTGCGTGGCTTTATTATTTTGCTGTCTGATCTTTGTGTTCATTCTTGCGCTTCCTGCTACAGTCCCAGAGAGCCAGTAAGTCCAAGCATGCCGATCAGGAGGTGAGCAGCAGCTGGGTCGGAGCTGAGGACCTGAAGAAGGTGGAGGAGGAACTGGACACCGGCATGGACACCAACGGCGGCTCTTCCCGTTGGAAGCCTTCCTCGTCGTCATCGTCATCTTCCCAAGCCCAGGGCCAGTATGAGGACGCCGGTCAGAAGGCGACATCATTGGCACAGATATCCCAGACTGGCTCACTGAGAAGGGGCATGACGGCCCAGGTTGGCATCACGCCGCCCAGGACAAAAAGTACCTCTGCTTCACACAAAACAGCAGGTAAAGGTCCCATTTTGCATCGTGTAATGTGGAATATAACTGTCCAGTTTGTATCCGTGTCGTTTTATTTAAGAGTCAGGAAGCATAATAGAACAGCTGAACTTGATCTTAATCAGAGTCGCTTTGAATGAAGGCAAGTTTACTCATTTTACATGAGTTTGAGTGTGATTGGTTAATTCTGAACATAGCCAAATCCCAGTTATAAGGGGTGTGCATACTTTTGCAACCACATGATGTCCTTTGAAAATATTTTAGTTTGTATAGATTATATGGTACTTTGATGGTTGAAAAAAGTTGAAGCATGATTTCTAATCCCTATATCTTTTGAACAGGGCTTTGTAGACGTTTCGTATCTGTACTTGTTCAATTTCTGCCCCAAAAGAGTTTTCCGTCGCTTGTAGGTTTTCAGTCAATTCAGCAGGTTTTCTATTTTGGCTACTTGCCACGAGTTGACAGAAATGAGCGTTGGCTAAAAATCTGCTGAGGTGTTTTTGGATTTGCGCTAAATGCGCTTTATGCAAATCGACAGGCAAGACCGATGATGCCAAGGCTTCGGAGAAAGGCAAGGTGCCCTCCAAGGGTTCGTCCGGCATCCAACGCTCCCCCTCCGACGCCGGGAAGAGCAGCGGAGATGAGGGCAAGAAACCCCCATCTGGTATTGGACGCCCACCTACCACGGGTTCTTTTGGATTCAAGAAGATCCCTGGTCCTAGTGGGACTCTAATCACCTCCAGTGGTGCCACGCTCGCTAGTGGCTCAGCCACCCTGGGCAAGGCCCCCAAATCATCAGCCGCCCTCGGCAAAGGCACGGGCATCGGTGGTGTGCGTAAGACTAGCTTGGATGGCTCCCAGCCTCAGGACGACGCAGGCATCCTGCTCAGTTGCGGGGGCTCCAAAGTCTCCCTCCAGTACCGCTCTCTACCCAGGCCGGCCAAGTCGTCCAGCGGGGTTGCGGCGGGTCGCGGCGGGCACCGCTCCAGCTCCAGCAGCATCGACTCCAACGTCAGCGGCAAGTCCGCCGGCGGCGGGGCGGCGAACCAGGCCGCAGCCAAGCGCAGGGATGCCGGCAAGATGGGCTCGGACCGCTCCAGTCCCGTCAACATGAACCAGACGGACAAGGAGAAAGTGACGGTGATGGAGCAGGATCCGGGATTGTCCACTTCCCCCAAGTCCAGCCCCACCTCCACTTCAACGGGCCAGACGGGCCTCAGGCAGCCGACCTCCAAGTATCCTGACATTGCCTCTCCAACCTTCCGCAGGTCAGCCACCCAAACACATCATCACCACTCTCATTCTGCCTTTATCCATGTTTCCACCGAGCAAACAGTTGTAATTGGCGTCGAGGTCGACTTACACGTGGGCGTGGGCTGATTAATGGTTTGACGGTTTACTGTGGTTTTAAGTCAAGTTTTCAATAACGGCTAATGCTGAACGTCACCGGTAATGACCTCTTCTTTTATTCCTTGACGTCTCACCTAAGGAGGGCACAATAGGACTGGCTGCTTGCAGAGTTGAGTAAAGGAGCAACCTCTTTGAAGTTAATCACCTCCCATTAGCATTTTTTTTCTTCTTCTCGTGAGCAGAGAGGGGAGGGCTGAGCAAGTGCACACGGGGGCCGGGAGGGAAGACAAAAGAGACGCTGAAAACACGGATGCATTTTTGCTCCGATCCATGTGCACTGTCCTAAGAAAAAAGAAATGGTGCCAGCGGTTACTAGTTAGCCCCAAGGACAACAGAAGGATGTTACCATTTATTTATTCAAACCAACATGGTTTATGTTACTTCCGTACCAAATATTCTATATTTTGTTTAAAAATAAAATAGATTGTGTTCAATGGGGTTTTTATTGACCCAAATATTTCAAAAAAAGGTCATTTCAGAGCTGTAATTTTAATACCGCGACGGAGCGATATTTTTGCTGAAAGAGACTTTTCACGGCACCGTTTTTAGTACCACACATTACATCACTTTCCAGTCAACTGAGTGTTAATTTCCCAGATAAAAGTGCCTGGCTTGCCTCGAGGTGTGATAAGATGAGCAATCTAATATCATTTCGGAACGGCTGCATATGATATTTGAGTCTGTCTGGTAAAGTCGGGGCAAAATCAATATAAGACATCTCATAAGGCAATCATATTTGAGTAACTTCACAGGAGGATTTTATGGCCACACTGCCGTCACGGACCATTAAATAGACCTCTTCTTCACGTGCGATAAAATATATTGTTACCCCGATGATGAACGAGCGGAGCGGGCTTTCATTCAAGGCAGACGTATCCAGTGAAGCTTCCCTGATCGGAGCGGACACCAGACCGGAGTTTCTCGCGACGCCAATCTCCTGCTCATTTAAGACACGCGCTCGGCATGCATGCCCCAACATGTCCGCCCCATCTGATCTGTCAAGCCGGCTTCTTTTTCATCTGCATGTCATTAGAAGATGCTCTCAAGGTAGCCTCACCTGTTTATTTGGTGTGATTGCTTTTGCGCATGCTGAGCAGCAGGTTGCGTGAGCATATGTGGATGCAGACGGGCCGGATTGGGTTCTTTTAAGTCAAGAGCAGATGCGTCATTGTGTGTTGGTCATGTTGAGGAGCCGTGACCACGTGGGGCAAGTGTGCTTCCGAATTCATATGCGCTTGGCATTGTTGCAAGATGCCCGCATATGCATCCCGCTGACCGTTTGAGCCGTTTCTAAATGACTGCACCCGCCTATCTACCCCCAGATTGTTTGGCACCAAAGCCAGCAGCAAGGCCAGCTCCCCGGGCACGCCCGACTCTGGCAAATGCCCCTCAATCCTGGGCAGCCCGCACGGTACTCTGGCGAGGCAGGCCAGTCTGGACTCGCCCTCCTCCGGCACAGGGAGTCTGGGCAGCGCCGGCGGCCTGAGCGGCGGCAGCAGCCCGCTGTACGGCAAAGGCCCGGACCTCCTGTGCGGCGACTCCCCGGCCTCCAGCCCGGCCTCTGGCCTCTCGCTGCCATCCAACGCTCGGCCCTGGCCTGCCTGCGGCTTGTCCGCTGGCAGCAAGGACACGCTGAGCTGCCAAAGCATGAGCAGTCTGCACACCAGTTCTGAGTCCATTGATCTGCCTCTGGGCCACCACGGGCCCAAGGTTACGAGAACCGGCAGCGTCAAGTCCACCCTGTCCGAGGGGTAAGATTGGGCTGAATCGTGGCCATTGTTTCATGTCAAAACCAAAATAGATACTCGTACTTGCACGTTAATCTGGACACAACCAAAACCTCTTGGAATGGTTTTCACTCTAGAAACTCAAATAATTGCCTTCATTAAGGTGCGTGCAATATTGTTTAGGCTCGTACAGTGATTCCCAACCAGTGCAAAAGATCATCAAGTGCGCTGCGGGGGATTATCCAACTCCATGAAATTGGTCCGAAAATCTCTCGATGCCAGTGTAGGGACTGGCAGACAGACAGTAGTCTCCTATGGCGAAGTATGGTCAATTTCAGATTTTTGCACAAATTCATACTAATTTTCATTTTTTAGGCATCTTTGTATTCTAATGGAAATTGGCTCAAAAAAGGTTGGGAATCACTGCTCCAATAGCTCGCCAGTCAATGTCCATGGTCACCTATAGTGCCTTTATAATTCTTTTTTACAGCTTTTTTCTTTGAGTAGTTATGGTCTCAAGTGGCGTGTGTAGCGTGTTTTTTTTTTTTGTGTGCTTTTTTTCCCCATCTAACGCACTCATCCTGTGTCTTAACAGCATGCCTCTTGACAGAAACACGCTTCCCAAAAAGAGACTGAGGTATAGAAAGTTTGCAGCCAGATTTGGATTGAATATTACTGCACGCAGCTGCATGGAACTACTAATACGCTGTGTTTATGCATGAGACTATTTTATGTAAAAGTAGCGCTGCACTTGCACTTATAGATGCGTTTGATTTCATTGTGTGGTTGCCATTGGCGCATGTTTGGCAGCTTATTGTCACTTGAAGATGCTGCTGTTTTGGGATTTGACAGTTCCATGCAGGCTGCATGTTGTCTGTGTGTCTACATCTCACTAGAGGTCATTTGCCCATGAAAAAAAAACAGCTTTGTAATCACGGTTAGTAATAAGCAGAAGAGGAATGTGTGGAATTCACACATTTGCACACGTGCACTGAAGTTTCCAGAGTTCACAAGGTTCCGTTTGAAGAGCGGGACATACGCTGCGTGTGCAGCGGAGCGAGGGCACGTGTGACAAGCGTATTAATGAGGACTTTGCAAGGAGACGCTGCTGAAAAGTGGACGAGCGTGAACTCAATTATCATCCCCCGGGGATGAAATCATTTCAATATGTGATTAGGTGGCCCTCTGCTGCTCGGCCTCTCGAAGCCGAGAAGAGAAGAACAGCGGTGTTTCTGGAAGTGTATGCTGATGCATGCGTCCATATGCTTGAGTATGCCTGTAGTGTATGCTTGGTTTTAGCCCTGAATGCCTTTGCACTCATCCCATCACCGATCACATCAAGCACCCCCCCCCAAACCAAATCTTGAAAACCGACAGCTGCTTCAACTAGTTCCCTTGTGGATTCCAGGTACCCGCCGTCATCCAGGCAGACGTCCCACGAAGAGGGCATGGAGTGGCTCAGGTCGCACTCAACGGGGGGGCTTCAGGACTCGGGTAGTCAGTCCCCAATGTCTCCACCTGGAGCCTCGTGTACCACCACTGGAAAATACCACTACTCCAACCTCTGTGAGTCCGCGCCGATTCCGGTGTTTGAGGCCTTGTAGGGACAGCCTTGAATACGCAATGTCGTTTTTTAACAAACTGCATTAAGATTGTTGGGACTTTGCAGTTTTGTCATGTGTGAATGCATCTGCCAGGCCTCCAAATATATGATTTAATCATGTAACCACTAAAGAGAAAGCTAACGTGTCCAATGCACTGTACAAAAAAAAGTAAGTTGGATCAACTCCAAATTTCAATTCATGTCATTAAAAAAGGACGTTTTTGTTTTGTTTTTTTTCCTCACCAGTGAGCCCAACTCACATCAGCCAGTACAACCTGCCAGCAGGCAGCAGCAGCAGCATGAGCCGCTCCAACAGCATCCCCGCCCAGGACTCTTTCGACCTGTACGGCGACGGGCACCCACTGGGCGGCAGCGCCACCTCCCTGGAGGACCGGCCTCGCGCCATCAGCCGCTCGGGCTCCTTCAGGGACAGCACCGACGAAGGTGGGTCCCAGGCGCAGTCCTCCATTGACCTCGGCCATTAGACTTAATGGAACGGTTCGGCTAAGGCCCATCTGTCATAAAGTGCTTTAATAGCGCATTTAATGACCTTTGTGCAAGAAGTGGCTCGCGGGTCGCGACGCTCGCTTTTCTTGGGGCCTGTCATTACATCCGTATGGAGGGCGGCTTTTTCACGAGCCTTCACGGGCTTTCCCTGCTCCACTCGAGCCATTATTCATGATGCATGAGAATGAATGAGAAAAGCAGGGACGAGCAATGCTGTGGAGGTCAAAATTAGTTTGCCAGTTCAACGCTGACCTTTTCTGTTCTTGCAGTCCACGGATCTTCGTTGTCGCTGGTGTCCAGCACGTCTTCGCTGTACTCCGCAGTAAGTAGCTCGACTTCCTAAATTGTACCATCGCTACGGAAAGACAATTTTAGAGTACAGTCGATAAAGCAAACAATGGAAGATTAAACGGTGCCGATTCAAATGTAAGAGGGGAATACACCGATTGTCATTATTTTGCGGCCGTTCTTTTGAAATGCTTGCGCCGATTAGTTTGATGGGAATGTATTGATTACGCTCCCAGGCCGCGGCGGACTGACGTAGATGATGGATGTGCTGCAAAGTTTTCTTCCAGGTGGAAGCGCTTTGGGTGTGTTTTCTTCCCCCCACCCAATTTAGTTTGTAGGCTTGATTTGATCCACAGCACGGATTTGCTTGAATGTCACTGTAATTAAAATGAGGGTTTATTTCACGCATACAATGTCCGTTCTTTGTGTTTCCTTTTTTGACCAGACCGAGGAGAAGGCACACTCGGAGGTAAGAGAGTTAGCGTTTGCGTGTTTAGGTGGCGTGCATGCGCTGCTTCACATTTGATGCAGTAACATTGAGCAAATTGATGTTATTTTTTTATATTTTTGCTTTATTGTGCTAGTCTATCTCATAAGATCTTGAAGTAAAATGCATGTTTAAGTGCCTTTTCGGTGGCTGATCTATTTTTTTTTTGTCTGCGTTCTATTGTCTCCTACTGTCTTTTTCATGTATGTTTGTCCGTCAAAGCAAAACAATGTTAGTTGGTTTACACATGGACAAGAAAAATGTGATGTTAATTTGATGTTGAATTTTTCAAAACAATCCAGCGTACGTGTACACATAACATGGATTAGAAGTAGTTGGACTGTTGTCAGCGCAACCATGCGGTGACGTCATTGCCGATGATGGATCACTGGTTTAACTCTACGTTGCATCGCTTTTGAGTTTTGCTATCAACAGTAACCGTTTTGCACCCCTTCCCTCTGGATCATAAATCACACACATTCTTATTTGGCTCCGTCCAATGAAAACCGTTAGTAACTGTAATCCCGCCACCATAATGCACTCCAGCTCCGTCATTATCTTTCTGTTGTTTTCCCATTTCTTGTTTGTCTTCTTTTCTGTTCCTGTTGTATTTTTGCTTTCATTAACATTGGATCAAACAGTAATGGCAAATACAGCTAAGTCTTTTCGCTAAATTTTCTCTCTCTGAGGCAAAGTCTCTGACCTTATTCACTCAAAGGCAAAGAGCTGCATACTCTACAGTAGATGTATGCTATTAAAACATGCAAATAATGTCGCGGAAAATTTGCATTGACAATGCTGCCGATGAAGATGAGAATATTCGGTCCGATGAAATAAATTAGCAATTTTGCAAATACTATTTGACCCATTCTGAGGAGCGTTTATTGCTGGCTAACTCCTGACCATGATAACCGGCACCATGACCTGTAATAACCTCTGTCTCTCCAGCCTCATCCTGTGTGATGGAGGCGTGCGACATAGTGTTAATTTTGACTTTTCTCTTTTCAATCAAGGGCCAAACAGTCCAAAATTCCACGGTAATCCCCCCACACTTTATGTTCAAGTTTTTTTCCTCCCCCCCCCAACACAGTGTCAGCATGTAACTGTATGGTTTTTGAATCCAAGCTATCAAAATGGACCCTGCAGTACCCGCCCCCCCCTTACTTTATATTAATAATTCCTCTTTTTGTCCCCAAACCAGCAAATCAGGAAACTGCGCCGGGAGCTGGACGCGTCTCAAGAGAAGGTCGCGACCTTGACGTCTCAACTGGCTGCCAATGTGAGTTTGTTTACCTCCCGTCACAACAGGGATTTGCATGATGATGCAGAAAAGCTTTGCCCGCATATACTCGGCAAGGAACAGAAATCTTTGAGACATCCGCAAAAGCCTTTAGAAAATTCCACGCATGCATTGAGCCTTTTCGCTTGTTTGCTTTCAGTGCCGTGTGTGGTTTTTGTGTTTGGAGATGAGATGTTTTCCTTGGTGTACGGTGAGGATTTGTTTGGGGCAACAACTCCCAAAAAGTCAAGCGAGCGGAGAGGATCAGACAGGCAAGAAGTGTGGGAGAAATGAAGAGTGTCAGCCATGAAAAAGGAGGACAGCGGAAAACATTCCAATAGATTGACAATATGACTCAGCCTAGCTCGTAAAAAGTCACTGCCAACCTGCTCCTCGCTTTTGTCCGACTCAGATGAATAAAAGTTGTGCAGGACAACAAACTTGACAGAAGAATTGCGTGGAATTCAAGTACCTCAAGCCAAGTTAAAAGTGTGTCATAGTGAGAGGTGTGACTATTTGAACATTTTTGACTCCTCTGTTGAACTTATGGACAATTTCAATTGATTGTTTAATGCTCTTCGGTGTCTTCTTCCTTTCTCGCTGTGGTGTTGGACGGAGTTTATTCAGACAGGAGGCGGCCGAGTAGTGCGTCTCAGTCTGATGGATGTCCTTGATATATCCCCCCCCACCCCCCCACGCCTCTTGCGATGGTGTCCTGGCAGCACTAACGCTGATAACTTTACCTCATTCACGCCGCCGCTTTGGCCCTTTATCAACTTCAGCCAACGGCAACGCTGGGGGACGGGCTCGAGACACAAGACAGATGGTTCAGACGGGCTAGACACAGGGGCTAGGGGGGGACTTGAGTTGCAAATCACCAGTGGATATATAATGTATTCGGGAAGAAAGATAAATCGATTTTTCCTTGCGTTTGCCTTTTTATTATGAAGAGAAAAGCCTTCAGTGAAATTCACTGAGATGAGATGACATGTCCAGCTCCGCCCATCTTTAGGGAAGCACTATTTTGGTACGCTTCAGAACGTTTGAATATGGCAATGTCCAAAAAAAAGTCATTTTATTTAGGTAACAAATTTTCCATCTGCCGCCCATCAGTAATCTCCACAGTCAGCTAGTGCAAAATTGAGATTCTTTTTTTATTTGACTCTGCATTGCCGCAGGCTGCTTCCTGTCATTGCTTAACGTTCCGCAGAGTCACGGCAGCTCTGACAAGAGCCTTCGGGTCGCTATCTAATCACAATCACTAAGTCCCATAACTGCAGGCCAGCTAATGTCAGAGACATCAGATAATCGCTCCTGTGATGACGTTGATCAGATGGGGAATAGACTGCTTAAATTTGGCTTCATTATCAATATGAGTGTATCGTAACCCCCTACAAAGCACTTCATGAATAATCTCCTCAACTCACTTCAACATAGTTCCTTGGCACCAGGATGAAAACCGTCAAAGAGTGGGGGTTTCCAAATAACACATGGGCAAATTTGCGAATATGAGCGGGTTGACTATCTCAAAAACGTTCACGGAAACGAGCACAAACAAGCCGCGAGACACACACAGGTCGAGGGGAGCAGATGGTGCCATGTCACCAAACTTCCTACCCGCCGTCGCCCTGTCAAGTCGGCCTTTCTCTGATCCCCCGCCTGTCTCTCGGCTGTCTGAACGTCCGACTTCGGAAGGTGCTATTTAGCCGTCAAGGAGAAATCTTCTTCAAGTTGCAGTCCTGCTCTTAAACATGCCTTGTTTGACGGTCAAATAAAAGTGACAAATAGCGGGGGTTCTTCGTTGAGCATTTTAAAACTGCCTCAGGAATGTGGGCGACTGACCACCTCCTGTTCAATTCACGCTTCAAAGCGTCTGCGCCTCACATCCGAAACTCATTTAGTCATCCTTTAATTCATGCAAACGCTCACTTGTGTCTCTTTCCGGGTCTGCAGTCTCACCTGGTGGCCGCCTTTGAGAAGAGCCTGAGTAACATGACGTGTCGCCTGCAGAGCCTCACCATGACGGCCGAGCAGAAGGTGCGTGGATGCTACTTTACACGCAGAGTGGGACTCCACCGCTCCCTTCTTTTTGAGATGAACAAAAACTGCAGAGGTGCTCACGGCGCTTCCTGCTTCCTCTCAGGAGACCGAGTTGGTCGAGCTGAGGGAGACAATAGAGTCGCTGAAGACCCAGAACACCGACGCCCAGACGGCCATACAGGTGGCGCTAAACGGCCCGGATCACTTCCACAAAGGTAAGAATGACCATTCGGCAAACACAAACGAAGCCTTTTGACAAAATACAAGGAATGATGAATGGGTCAGGCTCTAATAACGCCTCAGGGGGATATTCAACAATGTATGCTCACTAGTCAATATTATTAACAGGAATAGAAGAGGCAAAACTCTCATTTTGGAGGCATATTTATTTATTTTTTTCCAGACCTGCGTATCAGACGGCAGCACTCGTCCGAAAGCATGTCGAGCATCAACAGCGCGGCCAGCCACTCCAGCATGGGCAGCATGGGCAAGGATGCCGAGGACAAGAACAAGAAGAAGAAGAAGAACTGGGTTGGTGGAACACACACACGCATACTCACGCCGCACTCTGAGTGCTGGTCATGCTCATCGTATCACAGTTGCTAGGTGACAGTCATCGTCAACATGGGGTCAGCTGCCCCGCAATTACTGTTTGAGGACCACTTGGGGTTTCATATTAACACCGGCATGCTGACGAGACTGCAAAATGGCCAGCAAAGCCTAATATCAAAACTATGGCTGCTGATCTTCTTTCTTTTTGTTAAAACATCCCAATTGAGTGTTGATAAGTGCTTGTTGACTCTCTGGGGCTAGTTGAGAAGTCGAGGCAGAAGTGCCAAACACTTTTGCGACTGTGAAAGTGCTTTTTAGAAGGCTCTTAATCCCATGCATGTTCCCAAAGGAAGGCCGAAAGACCCCCAGATACGTACTTATTCTTTTAAAGCGTGACTCCGATGTGGACCTTTACTTCGCTGCCGCCTCCTTGGTGGCTGTTTTTTCTGCTCAGCCATTGCTACTTTGCAGTCTCTGCACTTGCTAAATTGGGCTCATTAGTACTAAATGCATATTAGCACCTAATTAACGCTGCAATGAATGATTCATTTCTACAAATACTGCCTCGGCGCACTGTTGACGCTGGGAAATGCAATGAGGAGGAAATGAGTCGAGGGCCTCGTCTGACCCACGAGAGACAAATAGCTTTACCGTTATAAGTTTTCTCAACCACGTGCCAGTATCAGGTGTGCCGCCTGAAATCCAGGTCCAATTTCACTTCATTGGCCTGAAAATGAATTTACTACAAATGTGGCTTTGTTAATCTATCCATACCGAACAATTAACTCTTTGAGCGCCGTTGACCTGAAATGCCGTCAGCAAGAATCCTAACGAGGAATGCCATTCGTTGCCATCATCAGTTTTTTTATAGGAATGAGCAGAGAAAAGTCTTGGCCAAGTCTGGTTTGATTATGTAGCTGTGAAAGTTAAATAAAACTATGGCCATCAAATGGCAGCATTTGATCTCTCCTGCATGAGGTCACGTGTGTCACAACAATGTGTCAGCTCCTAAAACATGGCGAACCCTTGGACATGCGGTACCAACAGTTTGTGATTGATCAAATAGTTTGTCTTGTTCAATCTACTACAAAGACTGTCACAAAAGAGAGAAAAGATGACAAGATTATTTAACTGTAGAATTAGGAGTGATAATGTAATGCACGTACATGCACACACGCACACATGAATGGCAAACATGCGCGCGCACACACACTACTAAATACGACTACTACTGCTAAACATGCAAATAGTTTGTAAAATTGGTGATTCATTCTAGGTAGATTATGTATTTTGCCGTCAAAAATGTTTGAAAATGGCTGGCGTTGAAAGTGTTAAATGCTCTTTTTTCCACGTATCCACTCACTTATCATTCCCCCATTTCAGCATCTATGCTCTTTGTGACATTTTTGTTTAGTGGTATGCGGTAATATTTTTCTCCTGTCGAGTACGTGCCCTAGCTCAAAACCGGTTGGCTCTTCAGTATCAATAAGCTGGATTCCAGCGCAAACCTCTGCCAAGGGCTAACCATCCCATCCTGGTCGCACCTTCACAAATACCCGCCTCCTGTATCTGTCTGACTTGTGTTGATAAGTCCAGTTCAGTAATTCCTAATGTGTGCTGGCATGTTTGTGTGTGTGTGTGTGTGGGTGTGTGTGTGCGTGTGTGCTCTGCGTCTTCAGGTGGCTGATTCCATCCCAGCTCAGGTCAGTTGTGTCCTTTGAACGTGTGCAGTGGTTGTTTCCCATCCGCCTTTCCTCCCGAGTCATTGGCTCCCTTCTTCAGTTCCGCCCTTTCTGCCCTCTAAAAGCAACCAGTCTTCTATCTTTTCTGGAAACATCAGCATGGATACAGCTGCCCCGTCATTGCCTGCTCATTTTTCGAGAGAGAGAAAAAAAAAAAAGAAAAAAAGAAAGCTGAGTCACCTCTCCCGCCCTCATTTCATTCTCTCTACTTACAGCCTTGATATTTTCTTTCCTCTTCCCTCCACCAGCAGTGAGCATTTGCTTGGAAAAACAGCACGGCGTACCCTCCTGATCTCCGATAGAAATTCTTACCGAGGAGGTTGTTGCGTCAGCGGTACTGACCCCTGCCCCCCCGTTTCTATTTGTGTCGCGCAGCTCCGCAGCTCGTTCAAGCACGCCTTCAGCAAGAAGAAGACCAAGTCGCAGTCGGCCCACGACGAGATGGAGGAGATGAGCGACTCGCTGCCGTCCTCGCCCAAGCTGCAGCACGACAACCGGCAGGGCAGCGTCGCCACCTTGCGCTCGTCGCCCTCCACCACCGAGTGAGCTTCCGCGCGGCACCCTCACCTGTTTGCTGCACCTCCGCAATCCCTTGACATCCATTACAAGAGTGATGCATCAAAATCATCTTTTTGAGAAGATAGCTTGGCCCCAATGCAAGTTGACTCTAAAGGCCAAAAGTGAACTTAACCATGACATTTTTAATGTAACCTCACGCACAAACTGTCATGGCGTTTAATTTTGTTCCGATTTCTAATAATAACGATCACTTTTCTTTTTAAATGTCGCCAATTCTTTATATAAACATTCACAAGTTCATACAAAGCTGCATACAAATTTGGAGGTAACTCCATAATAAGTGTTGATGAAAACAGAGCATTAGAATTTAGTAAAGACAAAATTGGTGGTACAGCTCTTGTATTGGATTTCATTAGATTGTGCACACTACAGTGAACCCTTGCATGTTTGCAGATCTTTTTTTTTTTTTACCCATCCTGCATTATTCGCAAAAAGTCTCGTCTGTTCAGTTTTTGTCCTCAGGGCAAAGCCTCAAATGTTTTACTTTGGTGCCATCTAGGGGTTTTATGTTATGTTGTTTTATTATTCTGTATGCGGTATATATATATATATATATATATATATATATATATATATATATATATATATATATATATATATGATAATGATAAAATCATTTGTGGATTTACATTATTCGTGGCAGTGCTCAGTCCTTTTACCCTGCAAATATCGGGGGTTCACTGTACATGTCTGCTTTGCTTATTTTTCATCATTTTCAGTTGTCTATCCTGATTTAGTTTTTCTCCAAATGCTCACTATTCTTTCACCTCTTTTATTCCTCTTCCACCTTGACTTGACCGCATCATTTTCTTGATCGTTTATTTTCTACACCCCCCCTCCCTTCCACTCCGTGCGTAGCAAGTGCCTATGTGATAGCGATTCCTCCTCCATTTGGACGCCAAAGAAAAAGCTAAACGGTCACGTGGTCTACAAGCACCGATCTCGGTAACCGGCTGGGAAGCTGCGTGCGTGCGTGTGTCGTGTTTGTGTGACTTTGCACTGCCTTAAAAGTCTTACAGAAGGTAGAAACAGGCTGCGGCCACTGCAGATGGGTTTCAGCATGTTGAGTGTTCAGAGCACTTTGGTTGGAGTTTTGTAAGACCATGCAGTGTGTTTGAGAGCAATAACAAAATGTAGCATCAATCGATATAGTTGTTCATCTAATCAGCTCCTGACTGCAGTGCGCATGTCATCGTTTTCGCAATCTTTGTAACAAATGATGACGTGAAGCACGCACCATTGCAAGTTTTCACCAGTAACTCCACATCCCTCGGTTCCTTTCAAGCCTCCGTTCTGTATTTGTGTTGTATTTGCTGTAACCCTCCCCCCCTAAAATGACGCCCTCCTCCTTCCCCCACCCCCGTGCGCCACCCCCGCGGTAGACTGTGCGAGTGTACCGAAGCCGAGGCCGAGATCATCCTGCAGCTCAAGAACGAGCTGAGGGAGAAAGAGCTCAAGCTGACCGACATCCGGCTGGAGGCGCTGAGTTCGGCCCACCACCTGGACCAGATCCGGGAAGCCATGAATCGCATGCAGGTGAGGTACAGTCCAATATACTGTCGTTCAGTGGAGCACCCACCTACCGCTCGAGGGAGAAGCACAGACTCATTGATTGCGTTGTCTGCTTCGCTTAAGTGACTGCACTAGAATCCGATCGTCTCCCTTGTGATCTGTGGATCATGTAAGGCTTCTTATCGCCGACTTAACCTTCTCCACAAAGCGGGCCTTGATGTTCAAAAAGGCGCTTAGAGCCCGTAATTCCCATACAACGATTTGAGGCTCACAAACAGCAGGCAGCTTGGATGCCGCAAAGTAGTCACTTTTATTTGCTCCTTGAAGAGCAGAACTGAGCGACTTTGAATCAGATTTGATTGCTACATGGCGTGA
Organism: Filicampus tigris; assembly: GCF_054856515.1. Taxonomy (NCBI): domain Eukaryota; kingdom Metazoa; phylum Chordata; class Actinopteri; order Syngnathiformes; family Syngnathidae; genus Filicampus; species Filicampus tigris. The sequence goes on along the minus strand of NC_141238.1, from coordinate 2,714,559 downwards.
CTGTGGATTTAGCTGGAGTGCAATTTGAGTATTGCTCGAAATGTGGTCAACTTTACGAGTTGGCTTAACTTTACGGGATGTGTTTGTTTCCACGAGGAGATGGATTCCGCGGTTCAAACGTGATTGAAATTGTTTGCTTTTTTCTAATGATATCCGTCAAAATGTGGTTGTTTAAGTTGGGGTTGATGTATAAATCAGCACAGTCGTATTTTCAACCGAGTTATGTTTTGTTTCATTTCAGGTCTTACTGCTGCTTATGGCTTTTTAAGTTTCTGTTGTTTTTTTCTTTGGTCAGTGTCGACAATTACAGTTTTCCACATTTTACAATTGTATATATTCAGAGGGCATCTTTCTGATTCAGTTTAGGTTGAATGATGACACGATCTTTATCCATGCAAAAAGGGTTTCATTTTTCACAATTTAAAATAGTTCTTAGGTGTCTTGGAAAAAGGTCTGGAACATTCTTTGGTCAAAATGCACAGAGGAAAATCTTAATATCCCATTTTCACACTCTGGTTCGAATCACTCTGTTTTGGGGCAAGGTTCTGTCTCGGGGCGCTTTTGTTACCGTGACGACCAGAGTGGCTATATTGAGCAATATTTTTTAACTGGAAAATAGGCGAGCGGCAAGGGTGGCGGCTTTTTGTGGGACTTGTGGAGGTTGTGAGACTCCCCGCCACGTGCGGACCGCAAAGCAATGTCGCTTGTTTGAATATTCTATCAAAGGTCTCCCTGTGTCCCCCAATGAGCAGAATGAGATCGAGACGTTAAAAGCGGAGAACGACCGGCTCAAGTCCAGCGGCAGCGCCACGCCGACGGCCGCTCCCGCCAAGGCGGCCCGGCCGCCCTCGGAGACCTCCAGCACGTCCTCGACCTCCTCGCGCCAGTCCCTGGGCCTGTCCCTCAATAACCTCAACATCACCGACACCATCATGTCAGGTCAGTTGAGCGTCAGCCGCAGCGGAAGCGTCAGACCCCATCAACTTTGGCAGCCTGACATTTGTTCGGAGGTGTGAGAACACTAAGAAGTCACTCAAGTTGACCTTTTGTCCAAAGAAAACAAGAAAAATGTTTGCCTCAAATGCCAGTTAGAAGAGATTTTCTGGATTAAATACTATTTCCTTGACATTTGCCACACTCTTCACCACCTTTCCAGACGTCACTGAGCTCCTCCCTCTCGCTAGTGCGCCGTAATTAAAAAAGCAAAGCTCTCCTCCGAGGAGCGGCCTTTCTCGTTATTTGATGGTGGGATGAGCGAGAGCAGCGAGGCGTTTGAGGACCAGTGGGCCGGCGGGCCGTTATCGCCCCCAGCGCGGAGCCTTAGGATGTACAGATGCCCAATGAATACTAAGTATGCTGTCCGAAATGAAGAACGCAGATTATACAAGAGAATATAGCGCAATGAAAAGAAGTCACATTGTCTGCTGCGTTGCGTTGTGCAGTCAAATGTGTCCGTTCTGATTGATTCCACTCACCACTGATGCTCTTGATATCATTTTAGCGACATGGTTGTGTTTGGCCTTCAGATATTCTGCTTGACGACAGCTACGAAGGGAACCTGCGCAAAGAAGGCCGCAGCGTGCGCATAGTGGTCAACATCAGCAGCGGGCCAAGCACAACCAAGGTTGGCGGCGGCGCTCGTTATCTCGGTCTTTTATATTCAAGATGCTTTAACGCCGGGATCGATGTCTCAACAGGGAACGCAAATGCAGGAGTACCTGATTGGCTCCATAGGTGTGAGTGGGAAAACCAAGTGGGACGTCCTGGATGGGGTGATCAGACGCCTCTTCAAGGTAATCGGGGAGCAGATAGAGCACCGTGCAAAAGTCCTTGGGCAATATTTGTTTATTTATGTGTGTAGCGTACACACAGCGGTGTATATAAAACGGTTTCATCCAAAAACGTCATCAAATGTAGCCCTTTTAGTTCTTCATTTGAAAGTAGTTGAAAAGGTTCAAAAGGCTCGCCTCCCGCTTGAAATCGCTCCCTGGCACGCCGCAGGAGTACGTCTTTCGGGTGGACCCGGTGACCAGTCTGGGCCTGAGCTCGGACAGCATCGTCTGCTACAGGATGGGCGAGGTGGTCCGCGCCCACTCCTCCGAAGTGCCTGAGCTGCTGCCCTGCGGCTACCTGGTGGGCGAAAGCAACGTCATCAAGGTCAACCTCAAAGGTATGAAGCACGCACGCGCTCCCAAAAAACGCTGGCGCGCGTCCCTGACGCCTCTTCCCGGCAGGCGTCAAGGACAGCAGCATAGACAGCCTGGTGTTCGACACGCTCATCCCCAAGCCCATCATCCAGCGGTACCTCAACCTGTTGATGGAGCACCGTCGCATCATCCTCTCGGGGCCCAGCGGCACCGGCAAGTCCTTCCTGGCCGCCAAGCTGGCCGAGTTCATCGTTTCCCAGATGGGCCAGGAGGTGACCGAGCACAGCGTGGCCAGCTTCAACGTGGACCAGAACTCCAGCAAGGTCAGCGGAAAACGCGTTACGTAAAATAGATGAGGCTGCAACGCATTAAAGGCCTTCGTTCCAACGGGGGAAAGATGATTTGAGCTACTTTCCTCTTGCAGGACCTGCGTCAGTACCTGTCCAACCTCGCGGAGCGCTGTAATTCCCAAGGCACGGACACGAAGCTCCCCACCGTGGTCATTCTGGACAACCTCCACCACATTAGTTCCCTCAGCGACATATTCAACGGCTTCCTCAACTGCAAGTACCACAAATGGTAGGTTGGAACTACAAACAGTGCTGCTTGTGACATTTTGTCTTTAGTGGTGTGCCGTGAAATGTCAAAACCTTAAGTAAATGCACTTTGATGCCTAATCGCCTTGTCTGCTTTAGCCCTTATGTCATTGGGACCATGAACCAGGGAGTGTCATCCTCCCCCAACCTGGAACTGCATCACAACTTCAGGTTTGTCGCCAGAGTCGAACTGCATCACTTTGACGCACTTCACATATTTGACGTTACCGTGTGAATTGGGAAATAAGTTTTAATAGGTGAAACTAGACCAACTGATGTTATAGCTACAAAATCCGAGTCGTCAGCATCATCTGGGTGACTTTTAATGAGCGCACCCCCCTCCCTCGGTTCACAGGTGGGTGCTGTGCACCAACCACACGGAGCCCGTCAAGGGCTTCCTGGGTCGCTTCCTGCGACGGAAGCTGATCGAAACGGAGATCCATAAAAACGTGCGCAGCAACGACCTCATTAAGATCATCGACTGGATTCCGAAGACGTGGCAGCACCTCAACAGCTTCCTGGAGGCCCACAGCTCCTCCGATGTCACCATAGGTCAGACACAAAAACGCGGCCACACAAACAGAAGCATAGACACAGCGTTGATACAACCACCATCGTTTACGAAAATGACCCGAGCAATGGAAACAACAAAGATTGAATGATTTCCCATTTGGTCCCCCGCAGGTCCCCGTCTGTTCCTGTCCTGTCCCATGGATGCGGAAGGGTCGCGAGTGTGGTTCACCGACCTGTGGAATTACTCCCTGGTGCCCTACCTGCTGGAAGCTGTCCGAGAAGGTCTTCAGGTAAGCAGAACGCGGGATCGCCTCAGTCTACATTCCAAGTTCAAAGTACATTTAATGTCATTCTAAGCCACTGTTGCATTGTTATTGTTATTATTTATTTATTTCGTTTTTTTTGTTGTTTTTTTTTAACTATTTGTTTTAACTTGAAGAATCGTGTATAAACAGTGCATTTGAATTGCCTCGCAGCTGTACGGCAAGAGGGCGGCGTGGGAAGACCCGTCCAAGTGGGTGAGCGACACGTACCCGTGGCACGCCACCGCCCCGGCGCATCAGCAGCATCAGCAGCAGCAGCAGCAGCAGCAGCAGCAGGACGGCCAGTCGTTGCTGCAGCTCAGGCCCGAGGACGTGGGCTACGACGGCTACAGCTCGTCCAAGGAGGGGGCCTCGTCCAAGCAGGTGTCCCAGAGCGACACCGAGGGGGACCCCCTGGTAGGCTGGTCAGCCTTGGCAATTTTTCGCCATGTTCTCCAACTCAACTCTCAACTCAATTTTATTTGCACGTTTCCAGATGAACATGCTGCTGAGGCTGCAGGAGGCGGCCAACTACTCCAGCGCGCAAAGCTGCGACAGCGACAGCGCCAGTCACCATGACGACCAGCTGGACTCCTCGCTGGAGTCGGCGCTATGAGCTACGCGAGGCTAACCCGACACGCCCGTTGTGCAAGTATATGACAAGTTGTATGGTTGCATTAAAGTGGTCCTGCTCGATCGGGCAGCGATTCTCAACCGGCGTGCCGTGGAACATTAGCGTGCCATGCGGGATCATTAGGTGTGCCGTGGTAAATTATCCAATCTCAATTATTTTGACAAAGAAAATATATTTCTAATAAAAAAATAAAATGTTTTTGTTAATTTATTTATGCCACCCACAAATAGTAACAGGCAAAACGATCAAATGTTCTTCCACTGGATGACAGAAGGTACATAATGACCCTGGATAGCCACATTTTGTGAATCGTTTTGCTAAGTGGTGTGCCGTGAGATTTTTTCCAATGTGGAATGTGTTAATAACGGTTGAGAAACACTGTTATAGTTGAACGCAAATGAAATTCTATTCGCGGGGGCTCGAGACTGAGTCTAGTAATGGTTTAAATCAGTGGTTCTCAAACGTTTTACACCAAATAGCTCCTCATAAAATACTTGGCTCTGCGAGTACCCCCATAAGACTAACATTGAAATACAGTTGCCTAGTGGGCCCAAGTGTTCATTTACAATGTGACCTAAACACTCCTGGAAGGACTCACACACTTCCTGAAAGTTATGTAAACTTACTAAATACTCCCTAAACGGTAACTAACTACTTTTGAATGAATTAATGGTTTATTTCGGTTGTATGCATAATGCAGAAAAGAAAAATACACAAATAATTTCAAATATCAATTGACAACCAAAAAAAGGAATGGGCTAAAGCACCAGGCTTATTATTGCATATCCTATACTGTCCCATGAATCACCTAGAATTTCAATAGAAGACATTTAGTCTTTCTACAAAACGTTTTTCAAGTATTTTAGAAAACTGAGGTCACAAAGAAACAGGTCTGTAATTTGACATAATATGCTTATCGCCATTTTTATAAATTGGAATCACTTTTGCTATTTTCATTTTATCAGGAAAAATACCTGTTCAAAATGATTTGTTGCAAATACACTTTTAAAATCGATTAAATACTGTTACCCACATACTGCCTAAAAGTTACCTAAATACTCCTTAAAAGTTATCTAAATACTCTTAAATTGACAAAATACTCTTGAAATATGAAATGCTTCCAAAACGTTATTGCACACAGCACACTTTGAGAATCACTCCTTTAAACTGTAACTATAAACCATAACCACAAATATAATTTCAAAATCATCTTGCAACAAACAAAAGTAAATAGCTTGGAGATGATTTTATCGTGATTTTATTTTTCTAGAGCGATAAAGACTCCTCCACTAACAATCCAGGCTTAACTTGGGCCCACCCCGCCGTACAGAGCTTGTCTCTAAGTCGAGATGTATCACTTCCACTTGATTGCCACAAATTCCCATTTAGCCAGGGCGTTGGCGCCATCTTATGGCTTCGTTGGGCCTTCATGTAAATGGCCAGTCCAATTGAGGTCATCCTATGTTGGTTTTCCAATACAACTTGTCATATACGTGCACAAAGAGTTTGGTAGAGTTGACTTCCACGGAGAAATCAAATGCTTGGCTCAGCCACAGTCTTGTTATTCATCTTTGGAACTGGAATATTATTCTCTGCGATGGATCCCAGTTACATTGCATATGTTTACAACACGAGTCAGGAGGTAGCCAGGTACTATTGTTGATGTATTTCTTTGTTTACAGAGGTGCTTGTCACAGTCATTGGTTCAAACTGCCTTCCAAAAGGTAGCTCGCTCTTCCACCACGGTGGCTCCTGAAGTCAATTGCGTCCATATTCTTCTGCTTATTAAGATGTTCCGATGCGCTTCTGTGGCCAGAACGGAGGTCGGCTCTACATGAGTATTTATCAGCCCGCCACCTCGCTGCCCTTGCATGTCAACAACCCATCCGCCACATTGTGCTACTGTGAAGAAAACGGATACGTGCCAATGTCTGCCAAGTAACGCACGCTCCATTTCCTCACTGAAAATCAGTCGACGGAATATGATGCAGTCAGACCTTAACAAGGGAACAATGATATTGGTGCTTTCTCGTTGCCTTAAGTGTGCAAAAACGTTTTGGGTAGGGGGCGGGGGTCCTCTCCTGCTTCCATCGACTTTACAATGACAAGAGGTTCATATGGATGCTTAACTATGGATGCTTCCTGTTTCCCTTTCTAACAGGTATGAAGTGCAAAATCAAAGAGTTCACACATATATATATATATATATATATATATATATATATATATATATATATATATATATATATATATATATAATTAAAAGGGGTGGGTTTTTGTTTGTTTTATTCCACCCAGTTGAGCTGGGCTCACTTGAACTGACAGGAGCACAACCAAATGTTTTGTTTTGTTTTATTTTGAAAGCATGCTTTTGAGCTTTTTAATGGGGGGAATTGAGAAGAGATATTTACCTTTATGTATACACAAGTATTGGACGGAAGCCATTTTCGATTGTCCTTTCTTTTAGATGCGTGGGTTGGTTTTGCACACTCGGGCGGGTTGTAAATACTTCGGTCTCCTTGCACAGAAAATCAAAGATACATTCGCCCAGTTGATGTTACACTAACCTGCTAAAAAAAAAAAAAAAAGAGGTAAATTATTGTTGAGGGGAAAAAAATGCAAAACGTCCAACAGGTGTGCGTCTTGTGATGTGTGTCGACGCAGGAGGCACACGGTGTGTAGATAGAAAAGTGTTCTCACTACAAGTCACAAAGCTGCACTTTTCCAGTAGACTCCCATCATTGCCGTGACATCCGTTGGGTTGTGTCATTCAAATCTCGCCAGGCTGCCGAGGCGCCGGAGCTCACTCCACACCGTACTGTATAGAAAACACCACAGGTGCTACTGGTCAGCCAACGCCCACCCGAGATAACGCAACCTCAGGACAATGCCACCGTCAACTCTCCTACCTGTTGTCAGCTTCGCGCGCCTCTGCAGTCGGGCCTCGATCCCGATTTCCAAACTGGTTGACCCCAACATACACCATCCGATTTGGAGATGTCTCAATCCAAGCCCATAGCATTTACTCTGGTTTTGAGATGAGAACATTCTTTTCTTTCTTCTTTTTGGGTGAAACATTTGTTCTTTAATGTTTTATATTTTGTACATTTGTATGTAACATATCATGTAAATAGACAGAGACAGTGATTTAACTCATCTGGAGGATTTTGTAGTCTTTGTAAAAGCTCTAAAAAAAATAAATAAATGGTATTTGGTGTCACAAGCAAAAAAAACCTGGTTGCCCATGTTTTGGAAGATAGCGTTCTGCTGTGTGGCCTTGGGAGAAGTATAGTCACTTGTGTTTTATGAGTAATTAAAAACATCTAAAATACTTTAGATGTAATTGTCTCCTCTTGTGATTAAAGTAAAACATTTGGCTCATTGGTCGCAGCTTCCAAAACACACGCATATGACTTTGATGACCTTGACATCTAAATAAAGAAATACACATTCATAAATAAATAAAATTATGTTAAAGAAATGCGCAACTAAAGCAACCAACCAATCTAGTAGTACATTTGCAGATCTGACTGGCAGAGTCATTATTATTCCTATCTACAAGCAGTTTCCGTCTTGAGTTTTTAAACTGCAGAAACTGGGCAGGTCTAGTTAGATGTCATTGGATGTTATGATTGGAAGCAGATATGAAAAATGGAAAAACGACTGTTTATTTGATTTTCTTTTTAAAATGCAAATACCAAAATTGAAATAAGGCTTGATTTTCTAGTTTGTTGTCTGGAACGAGTAAGGAAAAGTCTAAAAACAGTTTGATTTTCGATTTTCAAATCTAAAACGAATGGAAATTGTCACCGACATTATTTCTCATACTGACCAGGAGATGGCGATGTGTACTGTAATTCTCCATCTCTATCTTAATTCCACAAACGCTACGAAACAATAATAGTAATAATAATAATAGTAATAATAATAATGATAATAAACGACACGTTAATTTAAATTACCACTGAAAATTGCTTTTGAATTGTGGTTTAGCAGATTTATCTTTGAAAAAATTAACTCATGAATCAGGCCTGGACAAATATGTGGGAGGTTAAAGACTATGGTGACACACTAGTAAGATTGCATTTGATTGTAGGCTTTTAATAAGCTACAAAGACATTGTGAAAAAGCTGCCATTGCAGGCTAAAGAAAATAACAGACTATTTAAAGACACTTGTCATTAAGGACACCAGACACTGAGGTCTCCAGCAAAGGTTGCTAACCCATATGTCAAAGTTGTTTATGCACAATTTAAGCCACAAATTAGTATTCTGTGCGCCCATTATATCTATTTCATGGTCACAAGTTAGCATTTTGTGTCCATGGTATATTAATTTTGTGGCCAAAAATGAAAAAAAAAAAAATCACATGTAATTTTTGGATCTCTGTTTATGCTGGACCTATTGCCTGCACCTGTTTTTCTTTTGTTTTAGAAGAAGCACACAATTGAAGAATCCCGCAGTGAGAAAGTGGTTCTTATTTTATTTATTTTATTATCATCATCTTTATTTCTTTTACATCTTTAACAGCGATACCAAGATTTTTTTACACGTGTAGTTCGAGTTTGTGGAAGTTAGGATAGAAATGGCATTACAGTCGTGTTCACGATACATCGTCTTCAGACGCTATGCAGTCTCCATCTCCTGGGCAATGCTGTTGGTGACAACTTCCGGGAATCTGAAACAAATAATGAGCCGTACTGTATTTCGATGGTCCGTGTAGGTCCATGTAGGTCCGTGTAGGTCCGTGTACCTTCCGTTCATTCTATTTCCGATTTAGGTACGCAAATCTGAAAACAAAAAACGGGGTGTTTTTCGTTTTTCAATAATTGGAGCTGGTTTAAAAAATAAAATACGAGCCATTTTGATTTCGTTTTAATTTGAAGCTCTGCAGACACACTTCCGGTTGGATCCTTCGCTTTGAAACATCAACAGCGCCAAAGTTCAGCCTCTCCAAAGGGGAAAATGACAAGCCAAGAACCACAATGGCGAAAAGTCCATTCGTTCACAGGCGTAATACCTCGATCCAGGCATGGAGACAGGGCGGTAGCCATCCGGGAGCTGATTGTAGTGTTTGGAGGTGGAAATGAAGGCATAGCAGAGGATCTCCATGTTTACAACACTGGTATGCTAACATTAGCGTAGCGGCTAATGTTTTTAGCTTTAGCCTTAGTGAAAAATGCCCAAACGTCAAACTGTTGGCTTTAGACTGTCTAGTTTAAGGCCCGTCCGCGTTATTAAAACTTAATATTTACTTTAATTCGTGAATATTTAAGCGGAACTGGTAAGCTAGCTGCAGTATTGTGTTCAGATCCGGACGGTAAGTAAACTGCAGACAGTGGTGAAAAGTAACAAAGTATCAATTCTTTTTACTATAGTTTAAAGTAGATGTTTCATCTGTATTTACTTTTTTGAGTATTTTTTATTTTTTACTATATGTCATGCGAAATTTTGCATAGATATTATTCTTATTATCAAATGTACCACGATTCATGAGTACGTAAATGGTATTTGAGATTGCATCCAGTGTTATTCAATAGCAACATTTCTTGTAGTCTCAAGGCAGTGGTTTCTGCCTGCGGTGAGAGGAGACCCCGGGCTGCGCTGCCCACGGCTTAGTCTGTGAGGACACTCGCATACTAGTCTTTGGTGGCATGGTGGAGTATGGCAAATATTCCAATAATCTCTATGAACTTCAGGTAATGCTTTCCTATTTAATAGTAGTAGTAGTAGTAGTAGTATTTAGTTATACCTATGCCAGCGTATATATTTGTCGGTCCAGGCTAGTCGGTGGCTTTGGAAGAAGCTGAAGCCCAGAGCGCCCAGGAATGGCCTGCCTCCGTGCCCGCGCATCGGGCACAGTTTCACCCTCGCGGGTAGCAAGTGCTACGTGTTTGGGGGGCTGGCCAATGTCAGCGAGGACCCCAACGGCAACATCCCACGGTATTTTGGAGGACGGAACCAAGTTTGTTTTTTTACCTCTTCACGTTTAGAAAAAAGAAAGGAAAAGGCATCATCTGAAACAACAACAACAGTCAAAACAAACACAAGAGCAGCATTTGGGAGAAAAGTTGAAATTGAATTACAGAACCAGATTAAAATTTGATCAAAAAATCAACTTGACAAATAAACCCAGTGCTTTGATAAAGACATCCAAAGTGAGCTGCGCTTTTCTTTGGCAGATACTTGGACGACCTCTATGAGTTGGAGCTGCAGTCTGTATCGGGGGCAAGAGGCTGGAGCATCCCCGAGACAAAAGGCGGCGGTCCTTCAGCACGGGAGTCGCATACGTCTGTCGCTTACACCGGTCTTGGCTCTCCGAAGCTCTTTATCTTCGGAGGGATGCAAGGCTGCAGATTGGATGACCTCTCGCAGCTTGACCTCAGTAGGACTTTGGACAAATAACCTGTTGACACGTATACAGTATACAGGTGTCACATGGGACCCAAAGCTCAATCCGTCTCTCTTCCTCAGACACAATGGTGTGGTCGATGCTTGAAACCAGGGGTTGCGTGCCACTTCCGAGGAGCCTTCACTCGGCAAGTGTGATTGGAAACAAGTAAGAGATTTAGCTTCAGTGCTGATGAATCGCCAATGTAATGAGGATCTTCTTTGAGTCGAAAGTCTCCATAGTGGAGCACTTTTTAGTTTAAAGGTGCGATCCAAATAGATGAATTGACATGTTGCTTTTGCCTGCAGGATGTTTGTTTTTGGCGGCTGGATTCCTGTTCCCGAATCGGAGAAGCACAATGCTGCAGGGATTAAATGGATTTGCACCAACTCTTTAAGTGTGCTTAACTTCGGTCAGTACTTCTGCGCACATTTCAGCGAGAAGCTGCCCCCGGTGCAGACGATGATATGAAAGCTTGTCTCCCAGACACAATGAGCTGGCAGACCAGAGGGTGGATGACCTGACGATCGGCCGCGCTGAAACACGAGCCGCTCAGACGGAAGCGATCAAAACCGCACGAGTCAAGCAAAGCTCTAACAAATATTTAAGCAATAAACACGATAATGGCTTGCGTGCAGTTGGTAGAAAAGGCGAATTTAAGTGGAACGTTCCGGTCAAAGTAAAGAGCGAGCGCCGTCTTTTACCTCGTGGACGTGAAGACTCCGAACACCAGCAGGCCTTTGGGATGCTCGCTTTCCAGCAAAAACACACTTTCTGCGGGGAGCAAACACAAAAACATCTTCCTCAGGCTGGAACCGTTGCCAAAAATCTGCAAAAGTTCATGCCAGTGTGACGCACGCGAGTGGTTTTAAGAACCCACACAAAGTTTCAACACAGTCAAAGAGGAAATGTTATGGCAGACGTTAAGTGCTGGGGAAAAAAAACAAAAAAAAACAAAACAGCCCGACAAGCTAACATTTTTTTTTTCTTTTTTTTTACATGGACAACATTTTTTTTTTATTTATAAAGGTTATTTATAAAGGATGAAAGTAATTTAACACCTGCCCCCCAAAATTAAAAAAAAGTCTACACTATAAATTCAGTATTCAAGAAAAAAATAAATAATCAAAAATTAAATTTATAGAACACAAACTATTACTGCAAATAAATAGTTCGTCTAGTACCTTAGTCATGTTTGAACATTTCGGAAAATAAGTAAGCAGCGAGTATTGTTTTTTTGATTTAGTAACAGGCAATTTAGGCAATTATGCTATCATGTCTGCATAAATGTTTGTCTCATTTCTTGATTTGATTCCTCACCCAGCTCGTCAAAGTGCGTCTCTGTGCCGTCCTCCTCCAGAACGGAGCAAACCATCCGCGCCTTGAGGAAGGTGGTCCACTTGTTGACCAAACTCCGCTGGCCTCCGATGTCGCTCTGCAGGTGAACCAGAAGAAGTGTTTCATTGGATAAATCTATGGAGAAGAAACTCCGTGGCGCCACTTACTGGACACCATGCTGTGGATGTTCCTGGTGTTGCCGCTGTTGTCCGAAGAAGTACAGTTTGCCGTCGTTGGGGTCCGTCCCATCCGGGATCAGATGGGCGTCCGCGAAGATGGGCTCTGATTCAAACAATGGCACAGAGAAACCAATGAAAAGACAATCTTCAGATTGCAAGGTGTCCCGCCCGGCGTACCGCTAAGCCACTTGGAATTGTGCTGGTCGGTGCGCACGGCGTTTCTCTTGGTCAGGCTGCGGAAGATGGCCGCGTCCGTGCCCATGAAGTCGATGTACATGCCGGAGAACAGCTCCTGGTCTGAAACAACAACAAACATTGCCATGAAGAGGGCGCCGACCTCCGCCAAGGCTTCAACATAACGCATTTTTGCGGCAACGACATGTGTCGGGGCAACGCTGCGTCACTTCCGCTTCTGCCGCGGTATGCCGGTGAAGCCTTGCGTCACTTCCGCTTTGACATTTGGGCCTCCAGCCGACTTGCTTCATAACTTTACAGGTGTAATAAAATGTATTATTAAATTAAATTATTAAATGTATCAAAGGGTTCTCTGCTGGTGCAGGCTATTTCAACAATTTCCACGGTAAGCCAAAGCAGTCATCATGACGTGCCACTGGGTGGCGCTGGTGTGCAAAGCGCAGTTGAATAAGCAAAAAAAAAACAGGTTTGGATTGGCGGACGTGACGTCAGGCCTACCGGTGATTTGGCGGCAGGTGTGCACGAGTTGAATCAGTGCACGTAGTGCACAGGTATGGCAAGATGGCGGCCGACCGACCGGGCAAGTGAACGCACGAGCAAATGTTTGTCGTCATTTCTTTCGCTGGCATTTTGCTTGTTGCAAGATCTTTGTACACTTGAGGGACGCAACCGCAGTGAACAGACGAGCAAATGTTTGTCGTGGATTTCTCACAATGACATTTTGTTTGTTGCAGGATTTGCACACTTGAGGGAAGCAACAGCGTTTGAGCACAGCACGTCGCAATCCACTTTATTTTGTTTGAATTATTCTGTTACAATTTCACATGTTTTGTTTGTTTTAAAGCTGGCCAGCTTTTTCTTTTTTTTTTAATGACATCTAATGGCTTTGTACTTGGCAATTGAACTGTCAGTTTTTTTTGTTTGACTAATTTTGTGAGTTTATTGAATATGGTGTATTTTTATTTCAGGGGGTATCCAACTGTTTTTTTCCTGGTCTTATGAAGTTTACTGCCAGGGTCTGAAATGCTTTTTTTTTTTTTTTTTTTTTGAAGGGAGGGGGTCACTGCCTAATCTGGGGTAGGCCTATTTGGAACCCCCTCCCCATATGTGTTTGTATTAATGTGGTGGGTTATTCACCAATGTGCAATGTACTTTCTTTGGGTGTTTTGCAACATTTTTGAGTGTGTTTTTGTCTTACAAAGCCGATTGTCACGAATTGCATTTAAACCCTTTCCTCTCCAATTACTCCAAAATCGCAATTATATTCTAATACTGCCGGTTTAAAATAATAAAATAAAAAAAGACCGACGCACTCCGCCAAACCTTTTGCAAACATTCTTTTCTCTGGTTTCCGGTCGGAGGGGACACTTCATCCTATTTGGACGACTAAGCAAGGCCTCTCGCTACGCTGCCATTTTTGGACTGAAACTTGGATTATCTGTCCACGTGAAGGTAAATTATGCTAAAATGAAAATATGAATGCTCTTATGTATGTGTATAACTAACATGAGGCAGACTGCCAATAAGTATTTTTCAAGAAATTTCACGGGTTCTGTTTAATGCTACTTCAACCACAACGGTGTAGTTCCAACAGCGGCTTTAAACACTCGCATGCTTTTTTTTTGTCAAACTGCCACTCTATTTGCTATCTGTAATTATTACGAAAATATCATGTTGAGTTCTAAACGTAATTTCTGTCTATTATTTGTAGAACTAAAAACGAATGCAGGATCCTTAAATGCAAAGCAAGCAGGAGGACCTCGGATCAGGTAAAAATAAGTGTACACTTTGAGCTCATTTGGCATTTATGGATGCAACTGTGTACACGTTGAGTCCATATTGTCTACACTGATTTCTTTTTTTTTTTTTTTTTTGTCTTAGTTCAATTGGAAGGGCCAGACCGTACAAATGTGCAACGTTTGTTTTGTGAATTCCACAAGTGAGCCGAAGTGACATGCTCACTGTCCACACTGAAAAGTTGCTCAAACTGAGTGGGAGGAAAGGTAAGTACATTATTTATTTTTTTGCTCACAAGAAGCTGTGTGCAGTGGAGGGGTTTTTGGGTGGTCTCAGTCGGTGATCAACACAAATACCCAATCGGCACTTGTCTTTCATACGTTTTGTTGTTGTTAGTCTGTTTTAATGACCTTTTTCCTGTGTTGATGGCTCTGCGGGTTGTTGTATGGCGGCCGGCGGTGGAGCGGGATGGCCCGGCAGCCCCCGAGAACCGTCGGACGGCAGGAAAGGCCGGGCGAGGGAAGCCGACAAAGGCGACCCTCCAATCAAATCGGTGACACCCCGTGTGATGCTTTTGCTGTGCGGGTTCTGCAGCGAGCGAGCGGGACAAGATGGGAGGTGAATCGCCTCCCCGGGGGCGTCGCCGTTTCGGATTCTGCGTTGATTGACAGGGCCAGGTGGTGAGGATCATGAAATGGAGTCTCGTGTAGTTTTGTTGACATTGTTTAGCGCGGCGTTGTGTGCAATGTTGCCCACTCAGCCTCCGTAGCGGCCTGCTCATCCTGGAAGCCGATTGGTCCCTCAATCTCTGGTCCCTTCTCCAGGTTTCTTCTGCAAAGCCCGCCCAAATGGAGTTTGGAGTGTTTTTTTTTTCTTGCCCGGTTTGGTGTTTGCATTTCGTCAGCTGTTGAAACTCTTTTGTGAATGAAGGGCTATACAAATACAAATGACTTATTGCAGGTTGGCAAAGGGAAGGCTGGACAAGCTCACAACATGCATGGAAATTGAACAAGTGTTTTGGTTGAACATTGTACTCCACTTGTATGTTGATTTATTATTATTATTTATTTTTCAAAATGTCTGTTTTGTGTGAAATTGTACTGTCCCCCGTGTTTGATGTTGCCAGGTGGAGTGGGATGGGCGAGAGGCACCAAAATCCCCCAGATGAGGCTCATGAACAGATGTCAAACACAAACCGTTGGTCTGTGTTTCAGGGTTGTGGAGGCACCAGACCGGACGAGCAGTAGCAAGAGGAACTGGACCTGCGCACATCCCTTGTCCGGCTGAGTCGCCGCCTACGACTGCTGTATGGTTCATGTTTCCTCCATTTTCATCTCTGGTTGATTGACTTGCCGGCTGTGTTGCAGGGCGGCCGTGGAGTGGGTTGGGCCAAGAGGCATCGAGAACGGCCGGACCAGGAAGAAGAAGAAGTCCGCCTGTTGTGTTCAACTTGTGAAATAGTCTCATGTCGCTTGTAGTTGACATTTGTGTTAAATGTTGGCGCCCGCTCATCCGGGAACGGGTTCCTTCCGCCGTCTGCGTTCACTTCACGGGGTGCTGTTGAGGGGGTGTGGCTAAGCTTTGTCCACGGTGGTGGCTTTTCCTCCAAGGGCTCCACGAATGCACTTGACTTGTTGTTCCAGGGTGGACGAGGAGCCAGACCCGGGTCCCGAAGCACATGGCCACCGATCACCAGCATGGCCGCGAGTGAGCCCGCAGTCGACGTCAACCTTCGTGAGATCTTCGCCCGTCATGAGTCGTGTCATGTCGTCGTCCGTTCTTCCCTGCCTTGTAGAACAAAATATTCTATTTTTGATGTTGTTGCAGCAGCAGCGTGGAGGAGGAGCCGCCGGCGCTTGGAGAGCAAAGGGTCAACGTAACAGGGAGAGTATATTTCTTTCTTTCTTCCACTTGGTGTGCATGTCTCCTCTGTCACTAATTCACTGGGTGTGCACTAACTGCTTCATGGGGATTTTGGACTGAGCTGTGCGTTCAGGCCACAATGCTGCAAAATATTGTTTTGACATGTTTGTATTTTATTTTGTCTGGAGCGACATGTAACGCTTCCTTTTGTATCTTCCAAATGTCTCTTTGTGCTTGAATTAAAATTGTAGTGGTTTTGAGTGGTCCGTTGATTTGAGAATAAAAGTGACAAATTAAGAGGTCGTCGGGTTGTCAACGAGATCCGTTCCTACGTAGGTGACGTTGCCCGAATTTCCGCAGAAGGCCGAATGAACCCTTTAATACCATCAAAATTCCAAAATAGCCAATATTCGTCTGCATCTTGCCTTTCTCCGACCTTTTGATGATGACCAGCTTCGTTTCCCTCGTAATCATATTTGGCTGGACCAGAGTTGCTCAAATCCTGCATTTTTTTTTTTTTAACATCCACACACTATGGCGCTGGAGACAAAATGGCGGACGGCTCATTTAGTAGGCCCTCTAGGATTCGGCAGGCAATGTTACTAAACGTTGCGATATACGTTAGCTTATTGCCCAACTCGAGGCTTAACACGCGTTTTTAACATGGACATTTTATACAACTAAGTTTGTCACCTTAATTCATTCTGTGCATTATGTAGCCTCAGTTAGAATTTTATTATTTTACTATAATTTAGTTTTCAGGAAAAATAACCCCCTAACTTAGGTGGAATTAGGTGGGGGGGGGGGATAGAAATTACTAGTACTGTACATTAGTACTGAAGTGCATTCAATTTGATTTGTTGTTACCTGCGGAAACCCTGAAAAATTATTTTGTTGAAAAAGTTATTCCTCATTACGCTGCGCACACTTATGTGCATTGCAAAGTGCAATTCACACTGGACAATAATACTGATAATTGTTTTCCCAGTTAAGGGGTAGTGATGGCAAAAAAAAGAAATGAACACATCCCGCACAGATTATTATTGTACTCCAATTATTGCACTGTCAAAATATACTGTATATACACAGTACACACGTTGGAGAGAGACAGGCGGTTCGGTTCGGTTGCATGACACGTTACGGTTACAGCGGGGCTCTGCTGTGTTTACCGCCTCCCGTCCGTTCATCATCGACAGGCGAACGTCTCGAGCTGCGCTCGCTACATTCGGCTCGTCAAGTCAGAAGTGTGACGGGGGTCGCATTGTCCCGTTTCCGCCGTGGTCGGGTGCTTAGTGACACTGATTGCAATTATGTTGGACGAGAGCTCAAATCCGCATACCTGCTGCGCAAAGCAAGCAAACCTATATAGCATTTTTAAATATAGTTACTTCTTATTGTGTGTTGAGCTTAAAAAAAATGTTTATTTGATTATGTATATGCAAACAGCTAACAGGAAAAGTTACACTGTTAAATAAGAGACAGTTAGTTACAACATGCTAATTGCATTGGATGGAATTTCAACGTTAGGATTAGTAGCATACATTGTAAGTATCATAGAGTTGGTTACACACACCGCAGGTTAGGGTTAGGGTTATTTTTAGGTACATGCATTGCACAGACATTTATACATGACGCGGTATGGCGGGGCTCGTACCCTGGACCTCAGGTGTACGAACCCCAGACGAAATCCTCTCGACTACCGAGGAGCTGAGGACGACCGCCGCTCCTCGTCTATTCATCCTCAATTATTGAACGCGGGCGCCACTTGGAGCTCGACAAAGGTAAAAGTGTGCAGCGACCGGTCACACGCAACAGCCACCGTGATCGAGTGGTTAACCTGGCAGTGCGGCAAAGCCTCGGACCCTGGTGCGAATCCCCGTACCTCCAGAACAGACTGCAACGCTGAAGACTTTGACCTTCATCCACATATATACATGGGATGCACATTAAGTATTGGAAAATTGTCTAAGTGTTGAAGTTGTTATTTTTTGGGGTTAGTTAGAATGATGTGGGCGTGACCTCAACCAGTGCTGCCCACCTGGGGCCCCGCCCACTTGGGGCCCCGCCCACCTGGGGCCCCGCCCACCTGGGGCCCCGCCCACCTGGGGCCAAAAAACCCCACTACCTTGCTATAGTCTTTCTAAAACACAATAATGATGATAATAGATCTAAAGAGAATAATAATAACACTAGTAGGGTAGGGGGCCGGCCTACCCTACCAGCGCCTCCCTGATTGACAGTAATAATAACAATAACAATAGAGAGACACTAGTAGGGTGGGGGCCGGCCTTTGGCCGGCCCCCACCCTACTAGTGTCTTTCTAGTAGGGTGGGGGCCGGCCCTTGGCCGGCCCCCTACCCTACCAGCGTCTCCCTTATTGACAGCAATAATAACAATAACAATAGAGAGACCCTTATTGACAGTAATAATAACAATAACAACAGTAATAATAACAATAACAATAGAGAGACACTAGTAGGGTGTCACCCTACTAATAGACACAAGTAGGGTGGGGGCCGGCCTTTGGCCGGCCCCCTACCCTACCAGCGTCTCCCTTATTGACAGTATAGTAGGGTAGGGGGCCGGCCTTCGGCCGGCCCCCACCCTACCAGCGTCTCCCTTATTGACAATAACAACAACAATAGAGAGACACTAGTAGGGTGTCACCCTAATAGACACAAGTAGGGTGGGGGCCGGCCGAAGGCCGGCCCCCACCCTACCAGCGTCTCCCTTATTGACAATAACAACAACAATAGAGAGACACTAGTAGGGTGGGGGCCGGCCTTCGGCCGGCCCCCACCCTACCAGCGTCTCCCTTATTGACAATAACAACAACAATAGAGAGACACTAGTAGGGTGGGGGCCGGCCGAAGGCCGGCCCCCACCCTACTTGTGTCTATTAGTAGGGTGACACCCTACTAGTGTCTCTCTATTGTTATTGTTATTATTACTGTTGTTATTGTTATTATTACTGTCAATAAGGGAGACGCTGGTAGGGTAGGGGGCCGGCCAAAGGCCGGCCCCCTACCCTACTAGTGTCTATTGTTGTTATTATTGTCTATTGTCAGCGTCTATTAGAAGGGTGGGGGCCGGCCTTTGGCCGGCCCCCTACCCTACTGGTGTTATTATTGTTCTCTTTAGATCTATTATCATTATTATTGTGTTTTAGAAAGACTATAGCAGGGTAGTGGGGTTTTTTTGGCGCCAGGTGGGCGGGGCCCCAGGTGGGCGGCACTGGTTGAGGTCACGCCCACATCATTCTAACTAACCCAAAAAAATAACAACTTTATCACTTGGACAATTTTCCAATACTTAAGGTGCATTCCATGTACATATGTGGATGAAGGTCAAAGTCTTCGGCCTCGCAGTCTGTTCTGGAGGCACGGGGATTCGCACCAGGGTCCGAGGCTTTACCGCACTGTAACGTCAACCACTCGACCACGTTGGTTGTGGCGGTTGACCGGTCGCTGCACACTTTTACCTTTGTCGAGCTCCAAGTGGCGCCCGCGTTCAATAATTGAGGATGAATAGACGAGGAGCGGCGGTGGTCCTCAGGTCCTCGGTAGTCGAGAGGATTTCGTCTGGGGTTCGTACACCTGAGGTCCAGGGTACGAACCCCGCCATACCGCGTCATGTATAAATATCTGTGCAATGTATGTACCTAACCCTAACCGTTCTATGTATGAAACCAACCCTAACCATTGAAATGTGCATTGTCTGTTACTAATCATAACGCTGAAATTCCTTCCAATGCAATTAACATGTGGAAACTAACTTTCTCTCCTTTAACAACATAACATTTCCTGTTAGCTTTTTGCATGTACATAAGCAAATATATATATTTTTTTTAAGCTCAGAAACAAATAATGCCAGGAAGACAGAAATAACTACATTTAAAATTGCTATATAGGTTTGCTTGCTTTTATTTCTCCTTTATTAAGCTTTACAGTCATTTTAATATGCAAAACGGGGTAATTTTTGTTCAGCGCTTCACTTGCCATCTACACTTTTTGGGTTTAGGATAATTCTGTTTTACTGTAAATGTCCTGAATCAATTAAAAAAATTAATGACCTTGCATATGACCTATAAATACTAAACCATTGTTTGACTATATTTTAGTCATGTTGCAACTTTGGCATTTTTTTTTTAACAATGCCTTACGGAATGTTTAGTAAAAAGCCACTCTGCACAGGCATTTTTATTCAACATGGTTAGGCAACGTCACCTACGTAGGAACGGATCTCGTTCACAACCCGACGATCTCTTAATTTGTCACTTTTATTCTCAAATCAACGGACCACTCAAAACCACTACAATTTTAATTCAAGCATAAAGAGACATTTGGAAGATACAAAAGGAAGCGTTACATGTCGCTCCAGACAAAATAAAATACAAACATGTCAAAACAATATTTTGCAGCATTGTGGCCTGAACGCACAGCTCAGTCCAAAATCCCCATGAAGCAGTTAGTGCACACCCAGTGAATTAGTGACAGAGGAGACATGCACACCAAGTGGAAGAAAGAAAGAAATATACTCTCCCTGTTACGTTGACCCTTTGCTCTCCAAGCGCCGGCGGCTCCTCCTCCACGCTGCTGCTGCAACAACATCAAAAATAGAATATTTTGTTCTACAAGGCAGGGAAGAACGGACGACGACATGACACGACTCATGACGGGCGAAGATCTCACGAAGGTTGACGTCGACTGCGGGCTCACTCGCGGCCATGCTGGTGATCGGTGGCCATGTGCTTCGGGACCCGGGTCTGGCTCCTCGTCCACCCTGGAACAACAAGTCAAGTGCATTCGTGGAGCCCTTGGAGGAAAAGCCACCACCGTGGACAAAGCTTAGCCACACCCCCTCAACAGCACCCCGTGAAGTGAACGCAGACAGCGGAAGGAACCCGTTCCCGGATGAGCGGGCGCCAACATTTAACACAAATGTCAACTACAAGCAACATGAGACTATTTCACAAGTTGAACACAACAGGCGGACTTCTTCTTCTTCTTCCTGGTCCGGCCGTTCTCGATGCCTCTTGGCCCAACCCACTCCACGGCCGCCCTGTAACACAGCCGGCAAGTCAATCAACCAGAGATGAAAATGGAGGAAACATGAACCATACAACAGTCGTAGGCGGCGACTCAGCCGGACAAGGGATGTGCGCAGGTCCAGTTCCTCTTGCTACTGCTCGTCCGGTCTGGTGCCTCCACAACCCTGAAACACAGACCAACGGTTTGTGTTTGACATCTGTTCATGAGCCTCATCTGGGGGATTTTGGTGCCTCTCACCCATCCCACTCCACCTGGCAACATCAAACACGGGGGACAGTACAATTTCACACAAAACAGACATTTTGAAAAAAAATAATAATAAATCAACATACAAGTGGAGTACAATGTTCAACCAAAACACTTGTTCAATCTCCATGCATGTTGTGAGCTTGTCCAGCCTTCCCTTTGCCAACCTGCAATAAGTCATTTGTATTTGTATAGCCCTTCATTCACAAAAGAGTTTCAACAGCTGACGAAATGCAAACACCAAACCAGGCAAGAAAAAAAAAAAACACTCCAAACTCCATTTGGGCGGGCTTTGCAGAAGAAACCTGGAGAAGGGACCAGAGATTGAGGGACCAATCGGCTTCCAGGATGAGCAGGCCGCTACGGAGGCTGAGTGGGCAACATTGCACGCAACGCCGCGCTAAACAATGTCAACAAAACTACACGAGACTCCATTTCATGATCCTCACCACCTGGCCCTGTCAATCAACGCAGAATCCGAAACGGCGACGCCCCCGAGGAGGCGATTCACCTCCCATCTTGTCCCGCTCGCTCGCTGGAGAACCCGCACAGCAAAAGCATCACACGGGGTGTCACCGATTTGATTGGAGGGTCGCCTTTGTCGGCTTCCCTCGCCCGGCCTTTCCTGCCGTCCGACGGTTCTCGGGGGCTGCCGGGCCATCCCGCTCCACCGCCGGCCGCCATACAACAACCCGCAGAGTCATCAACACAGGAAAAAGGTCATTAAAACAGACTAACAACAACAAAACGTATGAAAGACAAGTGCCGATTGGGTATTTGTGTTGATCACCGACTGAGACCACCCAAAAACCCCTCCACTGCACACAGCTTCTTGTGAGCAAAAAAATAAATAATGTACTTACCTTTCCTCCCACTCAGTTTGAGCAACTTTTCAGTGTGGACAGTGAGCATGTCACTTCGGCTCACTTGTGGAATTCACAAAACAAACGTTGCACATTTGTACAGTCTGGCCCTTCCAATTGAACTAAGAAAAAAAAAAGAAATCAGTGTAGACAAGATGGACTCAACGTGTACACAGTTGCATCCATAAATGCCAAACGAGCTGAAAGTGGACATTTATTTTTACCTGGTCTGAGGTCCTCCTGCTTGCTTTGCATCGCATTGAAGGATCCTGCATCCGTTTTTCATTCTACAAACAATCGACAGAAATTACGTTTAGAACTCAACATGATATTTTTGTAATAATTAGAGAGTGGCAGTTTCTGACAAAAAAAAAAAAAAAAGCATGCGAGTGTTTAAAGTCGCTGCTGGAAACAGACTGTTGTGGGTGAAGTAGCATGAAACAGAATCCATGAAATTTCTTGAAAAATACTTACTGGCACTCTGCCTTTTGTTAGTTACACACGTAAGTAAGAGCATTCATATTTTCATTTTAGCATAATTTACCTTAACGTGGACAGATAATCCAAGTTTCAGTCCAAAAATGGCAGCGTAGCAAGAGGCCTTGCTTAGTCGTCCAAATAGGATGAAGTGTCCCCTCCGACCGGAAACCAGAGAAAAGAATGTTTGCAAAAGGTTTGTCGGATTGCTTCGGTCTTTTTTTATTTTATTATTTTATAACCGGCAGTATTAGAATATAATTGCGATTTTGGAGTATTTGGAGAGGAAAGGGTTTAAATGCAATTCGTGACAATCGGCTTTGTTAGACAAAAACACACTCACAAATGTTGCAAAACACCCAAAGAAAGTACATTGCACATCTACCCCAGATTAGGCAGTGACCCCCCCCCTTCAAAAAAAAAAAAAAAAAAAAAGCATTTCAGACCCTGACAGTAAACTTCATGAGACCAGGAAAAAAACAGTTGGATACCCCCTGAAATAAAAATACACCATATTCAATATGTCCCCTCCGACCTGAAACCAGAGAAACGAATGCTTGCAAAAAGTTTGGCGGAGTGCGTCTGTCTTTTTTTATTTTATTATTTTAAACCAGCAGTATTAGAATATAGTTGCGATTTTGGACTATTTGGAGCGGAAGGGGTTTAAATGCAATTCGTGACAATCGGCATCGTTAGACAAGTGTTGCAAAACAACAAACACACAAAGAAAGTACATTGAACATTGGTAAATAACCCACCACATTAATACAAACACATGGGGGGTGAGGGGCGGGATTAACAAATAGACCCCCCTCTCCCAAAAGAAAAAAAAAAAACACAAAAAAGCATTTTAGACCCAGACAGTAAACTTCGTAAGACCAGGGAAAAAACGGTTGTATACCCCCTGAAATAAAATACACCATATTCAACACACAAAATTAGTCAAAACAAAAAAACTGACAGTTCAATTAAGTACAAAGCCATTAGGTGTCATTAAAAAAAAAATAGAAAAAAGCTGGCCAGCTTTAAAACAAACAAAACAAAAACATGTGGAATTGTAACAATAATTCAAGACCACAATGTGCGAAATCAAACAAAATAAAGCGAATTGCGACGTGCTGTACTCAAACGCTGTTGCTTCCCCCAAGTGTGAAAATCCCGCAACAAGCAAAATGTCATCGTGAGAAACGGCAACAAACGACAAACATTTGCTCGTGTGCTCACCTTAGCTGCAAAATGCTACGCGCTCGGCTGCACGTGATTCCTCTCGTGCACGCCTGTCGCCAATTGACTTGCAGGCCTGCCGTCATGTGCACCAGTCCAAGCCATTTTTTTCTTTTGCCTGTTCAATGGCGCTGCTAAATCATGCAAAGACATGCGAATTGTGACGTGCCGAGTTCAAACCTCAACCGCCGTTGCGTCCCTCAAGTGTACAAAAATCCTGCAACAAGCAAAATGCCAGTGAAAGAAATGACAAACATTTGCTCGTATGTTCACGGCCGCCATCTTGCCTCACCTGCGGACCGTAGGCGATGATTCCCGTCGTGCACACCTGTCGCCAATTGACCTGCGGGCCTGACGCCAGTTCGCCAAGCGTTTTCTTCATCTCGTTCAACGGCGCTGCTAAATCGTGCAAAGAAGTGAATTGTGACGCGCTGTGCTCAAACGTCAAACGCTGTCGTGTCCAACAAACGACAAACATTTGCTCTCGTGCTCACTTACCTGAAAATAGGTGGCGCGGTCCGCGTCCGCCACTCTTCTTCTTTTGCCTGTTCAACGGCGCTATGCGCACTAGCGCCACCCTGTGACCGAGCTGTCACGATGACGGCTTTGGTTTAGCGTGTAAATTAGTAATTTATGTATTTAAATATCCTGTTGATATATTTTTAAAAAGAAACTATTGTAATTCATAGCTTCACTTCAGTATTTTTTTGTAAAAGACTAATACACTTCAGTTTTTTTATTATTATTATTAATGACATGCATTATTTTTATGCTACATTTTTTTGGGGTACATACAAGAGTACCAAGAGTTGTTTTTACAGCTTAATGAACTACAGATTTTTTTGTATACATAGATCAATTTATGTAATGTACTGCATTTCAATTCATGTGTATGTGTTTACTTCTCTGTTTGGAGACTTGAACTCGGAGGTTGCTGTTGTTGTTGTCGAATCATCTTAGGCGCTTGATTTTCCTCAGAAGCGCTAAAGCATCAGTTGGGAAGCGCAAGTTGCTGTTGTGTACATTTTGTTTCAGCATTGTCATTGTCTTTTTTTTCCCATTAAACCTATTTTGGTATTCATATTTTGTTTTTGATCATTGTAGCATTTTTTTAAATAAGGGAACAAAGTTACTAATACAGAATAGAATTGTTGCAATAGCACAAGGAATAAATGTTTCAATTGGGTGAGTAGTTCCTTAATATTTCAGTATTCGATGAGAGAAATTAGTGAACAGATGTTCATAGAGCTGGTCAGGTAATTGTATTTTAGTGGAACATTTATGAGTTTAGGCCATTTCACTTTCAATTTTAATATGTAGTTTTCACTCAAATGTGTCGGAAATATAGACATAAAATGACTTATTAGCAAGCAACGATAAAACGCTACGGTCTGATACTTAATTTATTTTAACTGTGCAGAAATTTGTCTATGATTATCGATTTGGTGCTTGTCAATGACTATTTGAGAGTGAACGGCGAAAATGAACAGCTAGCTTAGCACCAGTAAGTGAGTGCTGCGTTCAAGAGCGTTCAAAAGCTTAACATCTTCGACTCCCAACTGGAAGAAAACGTAAATAGAATTGTGAAATGCCAAACTCTATGACTCTAGTCAACCACATTATTATTATTATTATTGTTGTTGTTATTATTATTGGTTACGTTTTAATGTCTTGCACTTGCAACTTATTAAGTACAAAACTGAGAATTCCCATATGGAAGAAGGCATTAAAATGCAGCACTGTTTATGACATCAGCCCTCTGATCCTGTGTCATGTTATTTAACCTGGGCTTTGATTTCTGGACACAAGCCATGCTAGGAGCTTTCCTTACACATAACGTTGTATGCTAAGGGATTTACTATCAGTTGGGACAAGATGGACCCTTCCAACCTGCCAACAGTAGCTGGGACAGGGATGCCTGGGTTGGACGGTCCTGGGATGGAGCTTCAGCACATGCTGGCTGATCTTCAGCGCAAGTGTGAAACCTATAAATCAAATTACAATGTTCTCAAGATAGAACATTCCAGGTACTAATTCCATCTAACATGAGTGTTTAAACCAGGCTAGTTTTGCAGACTTAAGTTTCAGAACCAGTGGTTTACACTACCGAAGGTATTGATTTTGTGTGTGTTTTTGTTGGTTTGTTTTTAGTTTGCAGGATGAGCTATCGCATATTCAGGGGGAAATGAAACGCCTCCATGGCCACCAGGATAAGCTCCAGTCACAGTTGGCTGAGCGGTCAAGAGAGCTGCTGGACAAAAACAGGGAGATGGACGAGCTTCGGCTGCAGGTAAGTAAAACTTGAAAAAGTACATTTCAAAGAAACCACATAAGATAAGAAGATAAGAATGCCTTTATTGATCCCACAGTGGGGACATTTTCATTGTTACAGCAGCAAAGATATAGGTCACACAGGGACGGCGGCATAATGTAGCCATTAATGTATAACATTGACGGCAAACATTCAGGATCAAACCTATGTAAATATACGCAGTAACGTGTATATACACACCAACATGCATCTACATAAAAAGTATGAGGAACACTCATTTTGGCCTGTACAGAGGAAAAATACTCTAAGTGACAGTGCTGCAGTGCTGTAGTGAAATGTCTACACAATGTTCTTGTTAAAGAGTCTGACAGCAGCAGGCAAGAAGGAACGGCGGAATCTCTTACTCGAGGGTGTAACAGTCTGTCACTGAAGGAGCTGTGGAGTGCTGTTAGTGCTGGACATTGAGATGTCCACTAAAAAGCATATGCACCCTCAAAGGAGTCAGTTAGCACTAAATTGTCTCAACAAGAGAAATAGTTGTATTTATTTTATCGTATTGCGTGATTGTGTCTGAAATGGCATTCTGTCCCAAATTGTAGGTGATGACTCCAAAGCGTCTGGAGTTGCTCAGGGCTCAAGTGCAGCAGGAATTAGAGGCTCCAGTCAGAGAGCGTTTCAACAAACTGGAAGAGGCCAGTCTTTCTATTTCCACTCTGTACACAGCTGCTACACAGCCAATCGAATCAATCCTGCCCTCTCTGATATTGATTTGATATGATTAGAATCTTTTTCACTGTATATCGGGAGTTTGGCAAAAGCACAATAAATTGTTCATGGATTGAGCACCTTACAACAGAACCGCATAGTTTTAATTAATACTGTAAAAACAAAATGACACTGAAACCGATTAGCTCATCTTCTCACTGCCCTGTGGTGCATAGGAGGCAGAGAAGTACCGGTCCGAGTTCAACAAGCTGCGCTACGCCTTCACCGTGCTCAATTCCCAGTATGAACACCAAAAGGAGGAACACGTCGGTGTACTGGAGGGGGAGAAGATGCGCTATGAGGTGGAGGTGAGATGCTGCGCGACAGACTAGATCAGCATGTGTCTCGTTTTGAGATGGTTGTAAATGATGTAAAACGCTCAGTCGTGCCTGGCTTGTTAGATTGCTCATCTGAAGAAAGAGAAGGAAAATCTGGTGGCCCAGTACAAGAACGTGGATCCGCTGTACGAAAGGAAGCAAGTGGAGGTTCTGCTCAAGGAGAAAACGCAGCTCACCTTGTGGCTGAAGGCTCTGCAGGCGGAGGTGGACGAGCTGCGGGCAAAGAAGGACAACTCAGACCAGCAGGTGGAGAACATTCAGCTCTCTCAAAACAGACAGCTTACGGAATCCCAGGCTGTGGTGAAGTCACTTGAGGTGAGACCGCCGGCCTTTGAGTTCGATGATGGATGGGCTCTCATGGAAGCTGCCGCTTGCAGTCGGAGCGCCAGTGCGTGTCGCTGCGACTGGAGCGCATGGAGGGCGAACTTCATCTCAGCCAGGAGCAGAACAACCAGCTCACCGGACAGCTGCACAAAACAAAAAGAGAAGTGAACTCCCTCGCCTGCCAGGTAAAAAGCAAGTAACTCAAAACAGCAACTAAAAGGAAGCGGCATCCTGTCATTACGTACTTTGAGCAGCAGAGGGCGCTGAGCAAAGAGCCAACACACAAGCCAGTATTTGTCAGCATTACGTTGTCCATTTGATCGATTGTCAGATTGAAAGCCTGAAGCTCTCACACAAGACGGAGGTGGACAACGTCAAACTGGAGTTCACCCGCTCCAAAGGCGAAGTGGAGAGGGAGTGCGATTCACTGAGGGGGCAGAAGGAAAGTAGGTTGGCTTTCTTAGTTATGCATGGAAATGTTGCATTTATTTCAGCAAGCTACAGGATGTCGTTTTAACTGTGTCTCATCAGGTCTGCAAACAGAGATGGTGGTACTAAAGGAAATGCTGGAGAGACACAATGAGGTTCTTGTCGAGAAAGAGATGGAGATGGTTAGGAAGGTCAAGTCTGTCTGTGACGAAGAAATGTACAAGACAACTACGGTGCTCGAGGAAAAGTGAGAAAACGCAAGCCATTTTCTGGGGAGGAAAACGAATTATGTTTCTAAAATTTCCCACGTTTTTTCTTTTGTTGTTGTCCCAGGCTGGAGTTGGAGCAACGTCTGATGGAATTTGAACAGCAGAAGGCAATGCAGGATATGAACATGCAAGCCCAGAAAGACGAATGGCAGGACCAACTTCGGATTGGGCATAAAAGAGAGGAGTCTGTCCGTAAAGAGCTTCAAGGCCTGAAGTTGGTTCTTTTAACTTTTCATCCTCATGCTCATTTATCAATTTCAAGCCATGGAAAAGATCTCGAAACTTTTCTATTTCTATCTGCCAGAAGCAAATTAAAGCAGCAAGGTGCTCAGCTGGAGGAGCTGGAGAGACAGAAAGCGGAGGTGATTGACATAAAGGAGGTGGGTAGGCAGACCCTCGTTAGTTGGCATTTGTTGTTTTTTTTCGTGTGGGGAAGTCTGAGGATTCTGGTAACAACAGTCAGGGCTCACCTTGGGGTTGCTCATGTGATTTTCCCTCCGGCGCCGACCTTATTTTCAGTCGCCAGCGTGTCAGTGCAACGCAAAATGACCGCCCCCTGAAATGGTTAAAAACAGGTGGATTTTAAAGCTTAATGCATGCTCCACAAACGCAATATTAATCAGAATACCGTGCTTACACTAGTGGCGACACATAGAACATTATTGAAAAGAACATTTTGACTTGACTTCCCCTTTAACAGAAAAACCAGGAACTCTGCGTCCACCTGGGGACGCTGTCACGTTCTGAAGCCGAGCTGATGGAAGCAAACGATCGTCTGAGGGAAAAACTGGACATGTTGAGGGAGGAGAACATCCGTCGCGGGGCAGAGAGGTGCAACTGGCAGCTTGTCTGCAAATGAATGAGCAAAATGAGAGTTAACATCCCTGATTGTTGCTGTTTCTCTCTTCTTGTTCCTCCCCCAGGCTGGCGGAGGACAATAAGGAGCGAGAGGCCAAGCTGGAGGATAAATATTCCCAGCTCAAAGACAAACTGCAGAGGGCAGCTTTGGCAGAGAAGAAGGTGCTCCTCCTGGTATCCATGTAGAGACGGATGAGAAAATTTGCTCCAGGTGTCGCCGCAATGGTCCGCTTTGTTGTGTTGTGTTGTGTAGAGGCGAGATCTGGAGGAGAAAAAAGAGCAGAGCTTGCATAGTACAATCCAAATGCTGAGGGAACAAATAGATGAGCTTAAACAGGACGGTGCTTCAGCCAACAAGTGAGTCTGTGAGGTCTTCACAAAAAACACATTTTTTAATCAAGGATATTTTCTCACAAAAGTAACGTCAAATATTTGAATATGATTTGCACAACATCCATGCAGTAATCTGATTTCAACGCATTCGTGTTTACACCCCCCCCAGAAAGTTGGTGGACTATCAGCAGCGGCACAATGAATTCCGACGCCTCCTGATGTGCAACAACGGCACTTTCAGCGTCGGCACGGCCCAAATCACCTCCGCGTGCCGGCCCGTCCGCTTCCTGGGGTCTGAGATGATGCTTTCCAATGTGCAAGTATGCCTCACAAGCCATGTTGCGCAATCGGTTTGCTCATTTTACTGTCACTTCCAGGTTATGATTACTTATGTACTCTGTGTTCAGGAAGAGGAGGAGGAGCAGAGAGAAATAGCCTTACTACGTCAGAGGGTGGATGACCTGGAAAAAGTCCAGCAGCGGCAAATGGAAGAACTGGGATGTATAGATCAGAAGGAGCAGGACAAGGGCTCCTTTTGATGATTTTCAACGTTTCCACCAATCCAAGTTAGTAGATAGGGCTCGGCAACGAGATGATTGTGAAATTAGTGACAATTTAACAAACATTAAAAACTTTGTTTCCATTGCAAGGTTCGTACAATCCACAAGACGGCGCCATTGCATTTTAAGTCTCACAAAGAATACATCTCCCATCGTCCTCTAATTTGTAGTTTTCAAATGCGCTAGCTAGTTTGCTAAAGCGCTAGCGAACCGACTATGAGAGAGCTGTGAAAAGAAAAGGAAAAATAAGCGTTCATGTGTCCTTTTCAACGAGGCATTACGACTGCTGTAAGTAATAGATGGGTTTTGCTTGAGCGCTAAAAAGATCGCAAGTCCAAGTTATCGACTTCTTAACCTTAGCTCGGGTGAAGCTGTGTTGCGAGAAACTTGAGTGGTTTGTTCTGTATTGTCGTCTTTAAAACATTAAAAGTCCAATTTCAAATAAAAAGTCATCAATACTTGTAGTTGTGGAAGGCTGCTGTTTGGAGACCGTTCTTGAGTGGCGGGAGACAACGCGCGATATTTGAATGCAGTACCAAACGTAAGGGGGTTTTGTTGTTGTTCTACTTTCCAGTGCAACGTCAACACAACAAACTGCAACAACACTACTTGCACAGTCTCAATTATTCCTGTGTCGATCCACTTTTGTTTCTGCTGCTTTTCCGCATTAGAAGTTGAAACCAATCGCAGGGCGCTTATCTGGCCTCTGTTATCATGTATTACATTACAGTGCGATTTCCATAGGGTTAGTTTAGTTTTTTGGGGGGGAAGAGAATGTTTGCAATTGAATGATTTTGTCACCGTAATCAGTAACCCCAGACCCGTCTCGTCTCTACAACAGATGCTGCAGCCAAGCAAGGGAGCTAACTAATCACTTGAGGTTGATTAACAGCCTCGTCCTGACAGCTAAGAGGCTGTGATTGTATCAAATAATAGCCTGACTCTTCGCATAGCTGCCATGGAGACTGACAACAAAGACAGACACTCTCTAAACGCCACACCAACTTGACTCGGGGTCTTGGTTTTGCTTGAGCTATATTGTTATTACTGACCAAGCAGCTTGTGGATTCAGGCACTGGCCTGCCTCACACTCCTGTGTCCTCTCCTGACTTCTATTACAGAGGTGACATGACCTCCTCGGCCATCCAGCAGTCTTTTCCGCTCGGGGCGAGCCTGGGGCCCGGCGCAGGGATGACCGCATCCATGCCGGTATTGTCCGCTGGGGCCGAGATGGAGCTTCAGAAGATGCTCATTGACGAGAGGACCAAGTGTGAACTTCATCGAGGCAACTACGAGACTCTTAAGGCTGAACACGCCAGGTACATGTTTGAGTGTGTATGTTCAGTCTGCAGCCGACATTTTACTTGAAAAAAAAAAAATTCTCAGCTTGCAGGATGAGTTCATCCAGGTACAAGAGGAAGTAAGGCATCTTCAGGGTCAACTCGAGAGGCTCCAGCTGCAGTTAGCCGAGCGCACAAGAGAAATGCTGCAAAAAAACGGGGAGTTGGAGGAGCTCAGACTGCAGGTAAACTGACAAAGCTCATAAAGCAAAAAGATCTCATCAGGAAATACTGCTTTGCTGGATTTTGACTGAGATTTGTGTTTCCTGTAATCTAACTGACATGGAAATGTATAATAGCTACTTTTGGTGTCAAATACAACAGGTGATGACTCCTCAGCGACTGGAGTTGCTCAGAGCTCAGGTGCAACAGGAGATGGAGGCTCCAGTTCGAGAGCGCTTCGCCAAATTGGAAGAGGTCTGTGTTAAATGTCAATAATTCAATTGAATGACATTTGTATTGATAATACAAACACCGACCCTGCCTAGAAGACTATTGCACCATGTTTTAGATTTAATATCTGTTTAGAAAAGCCGTTATTGTAGTTGAAAATCCATTTAAGTGATAATACAATTCTTATCTGCATGTATTTTTTTTTTTTTTTTTTTTTTTTTGAAAGTGGGGTGGTAGAAATTAGTTTCATTGCCTGACAGTGAAGTATGAGTGTTCCATTTTAAGTTACCCATTTCTAATAGAGGTTTGTACATAGGAGGCTGAGAAGTACAGGTCAGAGTTCAACAAGCTGCGCTACGCCTACACCGTACTCAATGCCCAGTTTGAACACCAAAAGGAGGAACACGCTCGTGTCGTGGAGGAGCAGAAGCTACGCTATGAGGCCGAGGTGAGTGACTGAGTTTGTGTCGGGGCTCCATACTAGCTCTCCCGTCCAAATCTCCGCCTTTTTCCCCGACCAGATCGCTCACTTGGACCAAGACAAGGAGAGCCTGATGGCCCAGTACCAGAATGCAGACTTGCAGCACGACAGGAAACAAGTGGAGGTTCTGCTGAGGGAGAAAACCCAACTCACCTTGCGCTTGAAGGCTCTGCAGGCAGAGGTGGCCGAGTTGCAGGCGCAGAAGGACCACTCCGAGCAGCAGGCGGAGAATCTTCAGCGGGTTCAGAACAGACAGCTGGCGGAATCTCAGGCTGCTCTAAAATCACTGGAGGTCAGCAGCATATCTGTTTTCAAATGTAGGAAATAAAAGACAAATTTCACACATGTGCACTGTTACTTCCCATCAGTGGACGGGCGATACATCAGTGAGAATTGTTCCCCAGCAATAATACTCTTACAGGCGGAGCGTCAGTCTTTGCGCTTGCGGCTGGAGCGGATGGAGAGCGAACTGCGGCTGAGCCACGAGCAGAACAGTCAGCTGACCGGACAACTGCACAAAGCTGAGAAGCAAGTCAACACTCTTAGCGGACAGGTAAACTGTCATACTGCCGTCATGAATCATATTTCCAGTAATGTGATTATGCACACATGCGTCAAGGTTCTAATTGTGTCCGATGAATTGACTTACTTTACCGTATTTTTGTTTTAGTTTCACCTGACAAACGGTTCTACTCAAATAACACAGCAGTTGGGCCTCATTTAACACTTGCTTCCTAACATTTTTCCCCACTGGCTTGACAACAGTTTGAAATTGTGATTGTACTAAAAGTACCGCCACATGCGTTTGGTGGCACCCCTGTCTCTGTTGACAGATTGAAAGCCTGACACATTCCCACAAGATGGCGGTGGCCAGCGTCAAACTGGAGTGTACCCGCTCCAAAGGCGAGCTGGAGAGGGAGCGAGACAGCCTGAAAGGGCAACTTGAGGGTAATGAGTTCCACCCCCCCCCCCCGATCCATTGACTTTTTAGTCATAAAGTTAAAAAAAAAAAAAAAAAACAATGGCCACTGTCTACTATTGAAAGGTCCTTCTGTTGTTGTATTTTTTTAGGCCTGCAAACGGACGTGGAGGTGCTAAAGCACGCTGTGGAGAGACACAAGGAAGTTGTTGTCGAAAAAGAGAGGGAGGTGACCAGGAAGGTGCAATCAGCTCGTGATGAGGAAATCTATAAATCGACTGTGTTACAAGCGGAAAAGTAAGACACAATAATTATAGTGAAGCAAGAAAAGGCCCCCATCCGGAATTGCTTGGATCTTTGTGCCACTAGGATGGAGTTGGAGCACCGCCTTGCGGAGTTGGAACAGCAGCTGGCGCTGCAGGACACCAAAGAGCAAGCCCAGAGGGAAGAGTGGGAAGAGCAACTCCGCGTGGCCCAAAGAGGAGAACAGTCTGTGCAAAAAGAACTGCAGAGCCTGAAGTTAGTCTGGCTCCATTCCATATTATGATGTGATTCGACTATAGCGGTAAACGAGGCTAAAATTATTATTCAAGCCATTTACCTAGTTTTATCAATCACTAAGCCTTTGTCAGGAGTCTCCGTGAGTCGGAATGAAATCAGTATAGCTTTCGAGCATTTTCTTGCCTCAAATTTGACATTTTTAGGCTTTTTGATACAAGCATTGTCTTTTGTCTTTCAGAATTAGATTAAAGCAACAAAGCGCCCAGCTGGAGGATCTGGAGAGACAAACAGTAGCGGTGTCAAATTTGAAGCAGGTAGGACGCTCAATAGCCAAACGGACTGCCTAGGTTTAAAACTAGGGCGAAACAATTAATCTAATTCAAATTGGCTTCGCGATGCAATTTTCAAATTGCAAAGTCTGCAAATTGGGGATTTAGCTCTACGTGCAACCAATTTTATTTTGCCTCTTAATAGAAAACTGAGGAGCTGTGTGCAGAACTGGGCACGTTGTCACGGTCTGAAGCTGAGCTGATGGAAGCCAACCTGCGTATGAAAGCTAAAATGGACGCAGTGAAGGAGGAATTGAGGGTTGCCCGAACCCAAGCTGAGAGGAGCCAACATGAGGCGGAGCGGTACATAAAACACGACCTTGACTTTAAAACTTGTAACTTGGGGTACTGGTAAGACAAGATACCACGGTAATGAGAAAGATTGTGTCTTCCCTCCGTTCCTCTGGCAGGCGGGTGGAGGAGAGTCAAATCGAGTGGCTGGAGGAGAAACACAAGCTGCAAGAGCGCGAAGCCAAGATAGATGAGAAATACTCCCAGCTCAAAGACAGAATGAAGAGGGCAGCCGTCGCCCAAAAGAAGGTAGCCCGCCAACCTCTAATTGTGGTTTGTATGTTGGTTGCAAATAAAATTAGCTTGGTCTGATTTTATACATTTAAAAAAATGACAGGGGTGTGAAGACTTTTTATATCCACTGTGTACATCCACACAATAATCTGTAGTGTATCTCGGCGTGTTGTTGTGTAGAGAAGAAACCAGACGGAGAGCAAAGAGAAGAGCCTGCAAAATAAGATTCATCTGTTGAAGGCTCAAATGGAGGAGCTGAAACTGGAAGCTGCAGCAGCCAACAAGTCAGCCTCACCCTAGCAAAAATGTATGAAAAACATATTGGCACAGCGGTTACACAAGACCTTTCATTTCCAGACGTCCACTTCACTCCGAGGAGCACGCTCAGCTCCGCAGAAGGATGCGAGAGCTCCAGCGGAGACACAAGGAGTTCCGGCGCCTCCTGCTGGGTGACCATGGCGCCTTCAGTTTTGGCCCCACCATCCTCACCTCCACACAGAAGCCATTCGTCGTCACGGACGCGGCATCCAACGTGCCGGTAAGTTGACATGTTGACATGTTTGCATCTTGGGACACAATAAGAGCTGCGCGTGTGTGTTAAGGAAGAGGAGGAGCGCAGGGAGATGGTCCTGCTACGCGAGAGGCTGGATGAGCTGGAACGAGCGCAGCAGCAGCAACTTGAAGAACTGGACGGGTGCGGGTGAACAGCAACAAAAGAATTCTCGACTGTGTTTTCATTTTAGCTTAAAGTTCAATTCGCTCAGGTTTATTTTTTTATGTTTACACTCTGACTACCTTTATGTACTCGAATTTCTTCATCGCTGTCCAATGCAGTGCACGTCTGTCATCTTTTTGAAATCATTTTAGCCCACATTTGACAATGCATGCAAATCATTGGTTAGCAATATGCTGTAATAATGATGTACAGAAAAAAGTGGACTATTTTTTTATAGCACTTGTTTGAATTGTTTGTATGTCCTTCCCTTACAAAGTATTATGTAGCCCACATGGTCACCATGGTCTGGATTAACCATCACAAAAAAAAGCGAGTAACAAATGTCACATGTTGAATTTGCTGATACAGTAAAGTGTTACAGGTGTTGTCACAAAGTCTGCTGGAATGACTGACTCAAATTCTACAGTTCCTTCAACGATCGACTACAGCGAACGAGCTACTTGTACCAATGAAATGACTAAATGAGCATAAACATAGACAGGGTTTGTACACACTGAATACATTCAGTTAGGCAATTCTTAACAGATTCAACAGTAGCACATGAATTTTGGAATTCACTAAATGGCAATGGCCATAAACTTGAGTCGGCCGACAAGTAGAAATAACGGATGTTACGAGCACATTTGGCTGGTATGCATTTTTTTTTTTTTTAAGGTTCCAAGCTGTTGCCCTCACCTGGTCAGTATGAGAAATGCTGTCGACAACTTCCGGTAATCCTAAACACAAGCCATTTTTCCAATTGTGTTCTGTGCAATATTCTATTAATTTTAAAAAGTCACACATTGGTAGCACCAGCGAGAGAATACCTTCACCACATAGACTATTTTCACACAACTACAATGCCTTTTTGAACCTGCTGTTCACCAGGATGGCTGCCCTGATAGCATCTGACCATTGATAAGAAATTAGCTTTAGTCCTAAACATCCACATACAATCACAAACGTACACAAAAAGTATTTCGAAATGCTTTGTTCATGAGTTGCACCCAAAAGCGGAACCTCCCATTAGGAGGATGGGGACACTGTTGGAGGTCTCATGAATTGGCACACAATTTATATAACTGACGCTGAATGTCATAATGTCTGATAATATGCCATAGGTATTTTGAGAAATTAAATTAGTGGTAAATAGCAGTTGGGGAATTTAGGCTGGAGATTAAAGTATACTGTAAGGTCTTCATGCACTACGCTGTTGCCATCTACTGGTCAGTAATGAGAAATGTTGCCAGACAATTTAGGGTGATCCAAAACAAATATACAGGCCATTTTTCGGTTTAAAACTCGTGCTCTTCTGTTTTGTATAACTGAGCGCTCGGCAGGTGGCGGTTAGGGGGTGCAAGAGCCCCGTCAGAAATTTGTGTATCCCCCGATAAACGTTTAATTTTCAAATGTTAATGTTTAAATTAAGAAACAAAAAGTTCACAAGTAGCCATACTGTTCCAATCCAATTCCTGCATGTGTGTTTGTGCCAGTCATTGCTATGTGGCTATTATTAGTGCCACTATTAATAATTTAAGATATGCTGTTATCTGAAACAGTATTGTTTTCATTATTGCATTAAATACATATGGGAGAAATACACCGAAGCCTCAATTTTTCGCCAGAAGCGGGCACTCTAGCTGTTCCGCTTATTCGGAACAATTTGTCAAAGCGGTTCAGTGCTTCACAAAAGCTTCATTTCTCCATCAGTATGCTAAAAGTGACGTAATGTCCCGATCTTGGCGGCGGCTGTTGCCCATGTGCGCGCTTGGTACGTTATTCCTAAACACACGCTTCCGAGTTTCCCGCCGGACCGTTTATTTTGGGGACCACTTCCTGTCCCACCCACATTGTGGTGTCGTTTCCTGGTGGTGGCAGGCAGGCAGGCAGCGAGTGAGACTCATCCAGGCGAGCTGACGTTATCCCGACGCGATAAACAAAAGTTAACTCAACGGTCCAAGCTCAACGACACATTCGGCGAAAAGACATGCATATCAAGACAGGTTTGTCCCTTTGACTCGTCGATAAATTTCAAGGACTGGGCTTATTTGACGCTCTATTTTGGGCGCTCGCCGACATTGCTAGCGCCGCTAACTCAAGGAGCCTGGCTGGCTTGCTGGCTGGTTGCATTGAATGGGTTACGAAACTTTGACGAGCGCGGCTAGCTTAGCGCACGCTTTCATTTCTTTGGAAGAAAAATCTTGCCAGATCGAAACTCAAGCTTAGATGCCATTTGGTGTTTCGAACATCGCGTGTTTCTTCATATCGTGACGTTGCTAATAAAAATCCGCTAACAGGGTCTCTTGGGATTAGCAACCGCGGCGCCGTCTCAACCTGCTACTTTTTCACGTGGAGTTCTCGAATGTTCGGTTAGGGTATACGTGAATCCGTTTAGTTGCCCTCTTTTTTTTTTTTTGAAAGTGGCGCTTAGCTGGAAACCTGGCCAGTGTTTTTACCGTTAAATCTCTTATGACCTCACTCGTTTTTCCTTTCCAAAGCTCCAGTTGGTGACATCACCCGTTTTACCTAACGGGGGTCCTAAGGATGTGGCGTTTATTTTCATAATATGGTGGCCTGACTTCAATCAGTATGTTATCGTCTATATTATATTCCTAGAAATACAGTCCTAAATATCTGTACAATTCAGCCTCGTCACAACTGGATACTATTTTTGGGGGGAGGGGGGAGGTGGGTTTGTTCACCTCAGTACTATTCCGCTAAGTTTTATTTTAGCTCTAAAAGGTAAATTAATGACTTGCGTGTGTTCTTCCAGGTACATGGGAAGCCAGTAACACTGTGTGCGAGTCTGATACCTTGTGCGATCCAGCAGTCCTCGTTGCAACCACCAACCCAGAGCCACACATCCGAAACCGCCGCCTGTCACCCGGTTCCGGCAACTGCGGCGGGGGAGGAGGAGGAGGCGGCGGCTGCATCTCCGGTGGAGAGTCCCGGCATCTCTCCCCTGACGCGGACCTGAACGGACCGAGTCACGTGCACGCCTTCGGCTTCCGCAGGGAAAAGGAGCGCAAGGGCCTACAGCACAAGGGCCGCAGCCTTCGCCGAGAGGTCAGCCAGAAGGGGCTCAACCGCTCGCAAAAGCTGAACCAGAAGGAGAGGTGGGTGGAGGACAGTCTGTCGCTGCTCAAGCCCCCGCCTGCCTTCCCGGTGCAGGACAGCCCCGCCAAGCTGCAACCGGCCGTCAGCTACGCCTCCAAGGTTAAGGCCAAAACGGCGAGCGGCATTCTGGAGGACGACCGCCCCGCCATCGGCGTTCTGCTCCAGAACCAATGGGGGCTCAGTTTTATCAGCGAGACCAGGCCTGTGCCGGAGGGCGCCAACCCTCATCCCGCCGCCACCGACTCCCCCGCGCCTCAACCCACAGACACACAAGCGCCAGAAGAACAGCCACTCACGATCCAGCCCCCTGAAGAAACCCCTAGACCCTTCACTACCTCCACGGCTACACACACGGAGCTGGACGAGCACAACGGGGAGCTGCTACTAAGCTGTCGCCACCTTGTGGAGGCTCTGAACTTCCACAATAGAGGTAATGGGCTCACTTTTTAATAGCAATAACAACTTTTGAATACATAGTGTTTTGAGTAGCTGTTTTGTAACTTATTTTGGTTTCTCTGCAGAATGGAATGCAATCTGTAACCAACAGAAAAAAGGTATGTTGACCACAACACAACAAACCCAACCACATTACATGTTGACACAACCCAGAATGCAAGTTTATAAAATTGCGAAGATTACAGAATACTTACTGCAATGCCCTTGTATGTGGGGAAGGAGAGCGACAGTAGACTACTTTATTGGAGACCCTACAATGCGTTTAGTAGTTTGCCCTACAATGCGTACAGTAGTTTATGTATTTCATGCTTCCATTTTTTTTTTTGCACGCAAACTTTTACAGGGGGTCTAATTTTTTTAATATGGTCTTTATTGTAGATTTCAGCTAAATTTTTAAAAGGGGGTTATGCTTTTTTTCTTCTAAAAACCTGTTTCTTTTCAGATCCAAAAAGAGTTGTGTGGTACAAGGACTTCCAAGAGCACCCGGCCTAGCAGCGCATGGAACCCCAAAGCGTATCCAGACCGACACAAAGACACACACAGACACACACAATCAACACACGCCTTCATGCACATTAAGACACCTAACGACGGACTATTCTTGGAGTCCCCTCTCACACGCTGCACTCAGGATGATGTCTTCATGCAAAGCCACACTGAGACACTTTGGACTAACTCCTTTTTGAGATCTTACAGCAATGATTTTTTTTTTTTAATTTTTAATCGCCTTATTAAAAAGTCTGCCTTAAGTAATCAGACCGTTTCCCCCTTTTCTTTTTAAGTTGCAGTTTTAACTGTGTCCCATGTAAAGCGTGTGGTCAATCAAGCACTTTGTTAAAGATGAATCTGTTATTAGCGCTGGCCATGCGAGAGACTCACGGTGTTTTTTTTTTACCCCCTCCCCAATTCCATGTGAAGCGCGTCTTATACCTGCTCGAGTTTTACTGTTAGTCTCTTCGGTTTACAGAGGGGTGTATTCAAAGGCACAGTAGAATTCCCCCTTTAGCCCTGTCAAATCTTAATGCTGTCCCCCCATTTGTTCTTTTTGTTTTGTTTCTTGTTCGCTTTCTAATCAGGTGAATGTTGCTCATGAATTCATAAGGGAGCTCAGTGTTCAATATGTTGATTTTTGAAAAATAATTAGGAAAAATTACACTGGAGGAGGAATGTACGTGAACAGTATTGCTTAATAAAAGTAAATAAACTTGCCTAGCGGCTGTTTGTTGGAAATGAGTGACTCTGGAGTGTCTTAAATGTCATAATTTAACCACAATTTTATAGGGAAAAACAAACGTTAAATGAAAGGGAGAACAAGACATTTGAAGTATAGTAGTGTCCTGCTGACTGTTCCGACACCTTTTCTGGACAGGGGGCCTCAAGTGCGCAGGAGGCGAAGTGTGGTCCATTCAAGAAAAGCTGACCACTGGCTGCACTTACCCCTAACGCAACTTGTCACATGTACAACATATCAAAAGCTACCTGAGAGACGAGTTGGGTGGGGCGTGCCAGTAGAAAGGAGTCCACGTTGTAGCAAGGCGCTTACTTTAAGTCTCATGGGACAAACTTTCCCTTTTAAGTGCCAGTGTGACGCTGTCCTGCCCATCAGTCTCTCCACGTCACCTCCACTTCATCTGTTCTGTACCTGCAACACAAGCAATTGTCACAAATATAGAAAAAACACCAAAGTGGGGAAGAAAAATTACACAACGTAACTGCGCTACCTTTGCGTGATCCACGAGTCCTCGAGCTGGGTCACGTGGCCGGATCGAAACATTTCCCAGCCAGCTTGAGCGATCATGGCACCGTTGTCGATACAGAATCTACAGCATGGTACAATTTAATTTATGTATGCGATATTACATTAGGTAAGATTGTTTGACGTGATTATCAATCATGACAGCAAAAAATCCTTTCATGGCTGAGTAGTACATGTCTGTTATATGAAGTCATTATGTCCATAAAGGAGAAGTGGGGAATATATTTTAAGCCTCAGGGCTCCCCCTACATTTGCGTTTCCATCCAAACAGAAACTTGCATGAAATTTGTTCAGCACTGGTACGAAGGAAATGTTCTACCTTTCATCTGTGGCAAAAAGCTTGGCTCCTCTTTCCTTGCACATGACCCCCATCATCTCCTGTAGACGTAGGTTACCTGTGCATTCAATGTTAGATTAATATGAAAACTTTTTGGTGTCAAATAAAGGGTGTGCTCAGTTCCTGACGTACTTACAGCCAACACCACCGACAATGAGAACCTCTTGGGAGCCGCAGTGAGCCATGGCCCTCTCTGTGATTTCCACCAGCATTGAGAACACAGTCTCCTAAAGGAACAAACAACAAATATGTCACGGCATACATGTGCATAATACATTTGTAATATTTGATGACATTGCCTAGGAGTCACTCATTTTAACCTGTAGGGAGAAGCACAAGTCCTCGGCTGTACACTGACCGGATCCAAGCATTTTATTGGCAGCTTCCTATTATTATAAAAGCATAACATAAGTGAATAATTTATTCAGTGATATTTTAAAATTAATATTATTGCAAACAATCACCTCAATGTAGGACAGTATCCCAGAAAATGACACATCCATTCCTTTTACAGTATATGGCAGCTCCACATACTGAGAGCCTCTGCATCATGAAATGAAAACGTAAGCAAAGTTAAGGAGCTTAACAAAAAATAGTGAGTAGATTTATAAGAGATTGGGATTTTTCATAACTTTTTCCTTTTCATTTTTCCTTTAGTTTTTTTTTTAATTTAGTTAGTTTCTAGTTTTTGTTTTTATTTTTCAAAAATGCTTCATTTGGTTTGAAGTTTTTATAAGTTTTAGTTGGTTTAAATATATGGCGTATTTGTCAAGTGCAAGATAAAAAAAGGTCACTATTATTATGTATTATGTAAAAAAGTAAACTACAATTCTGAAATGATTGTTTTACATTCCTTCTTCTGTACAAATGTACAGGATTATCCAAATAAATATATTTAAAATAAACCCCAAAAACTCCATTATAGTATTAAATGACAAAAGATAAATCAGTTAGTTGACTCTTTTTTTTTTTTTTAGTTTACCTACTTAACAAAAATGTTTCTTCAATTTCAATTATTTACTATCATTTAAATATGATAACCTTGGTGGTGTGCTATCACTTACTTCTTGGCCAGCTGTTCAATGTTGTAGCCTGGGCTGGGATCATTTGAAATCTGCACAGAAAAACAATTCATGTGTAAATACAGTTCAGTCAAAATTAAATGAACATAAAACACACCTTGATAACTCTGGCAAATCTGTCCAAACAGTTCCCAACCGCAATGTCGATGGTCTCTCCAAATATTCTGTACCGCCGCTGAGAGTACGCAATAACCTTAACAGGAGTGAACACACAAACATTCAGCATTTATTCAAAGGATTTGTTGAAAACATGGTGCTCTAAGACAAAATCGTGCCACCAACTTGCGTGTTCCCGCCGCTGACATAAAGCACGGTGGGGTCGTTGGCTTTGGTGATGAGTCGACCCATCTCAATGTGGCCAATGCAGTGGTTGACACCGACAAGCGGCTTGCCCCACAACTGGGCCACTGTGCGAGCCACAAGAGCCACCGTGACCAAGGGGGCACCCATGCCGGGACCTGGTGAGAAGAGAAACCAATAAATATATCAATAACACGTCAACTTATTCACAACGTCAACATGCAGGACAACCTTTAGTATACGCCACACAATCTATGTCGGGAGGTTCTAATCCTGCTTGCTCCAGAGCTTCCTTTAAGACAGTCAGTATAACAGAACGATGGTGTCTGGCTGTATCACTGGGTTGGAAGCCTGTTTAGGGTAAAAACATAAAAATGTCATACATTTAGCAAGTGGTGGTCTTACAGCGTCATGTCCACAAAAAAACGCCTTGCCTTCTCCAGGAGGTGTAATGTAGGTCCGTCTAGGGTTGGAAAGTACTTCTCCATCCCTGATGATTCCAATGCCAATCTTATTGGCACTGCCCTCGAATCCAATTACTACAGTCATTGCAGCTACATACAAATTTAAAGAAAAACAAATGAATGGTCTATAATGAGCATGCAAAGTAATGAGTGGTACTACTGTTGTTTTGCATTTATATATCTATATATATATAGCGGTTTATTAGGATTCTACCAGCATAAAAGACTCCACTTTCCAGATTCAAAACATTAGCATTCTTTACAGCTAGCTATTAGTTAATATACTACAACCGAATGCTAAGTAGCTTAATTTGTCACACAAGGAACTTAGTATGACTATCCAGCCACCAAGTTGCTAACATTAAGCTCTAATATAAACTCACATTAGTCCAATTTCAGTGCTTTTATACATAAAAAAGATAATAATTTTCACTTCCTCGACTCGTCCATGTGAAATCCCTAGGACCCCCAAACTGAGTTATCGATACGCCTGACTGCTAACTTTCAACAAACACATTTATATCCATTCAATATTTTCCCCATTAACATTTTACAGTTAAATTAGTACATATGGTAGTAGTGTATTGTTGTGTTTTTAAACATATAAAATTAAATAGTTTCCGTAATTTCTATCAGGCATTGAGGAGGTAGCCAAACTGGAGAAGCACGTGAGAATAAGCTTTGTGTAACTTTGCGCATGCGCGACGTATTTGCAATAAAGTGACTATGTATACTATGAAAACCTACATCAATATAAATACTTTTATTACACACGCTGCAATGTAAAACATTCACCACTTCAACATTTTTGAAAGGTAGTTTGGGTTTTTATTCAAGTCCATATATTACTATACCATTAGCCACCACCACGTTATACGTTTGTCTCATTTTGCATGAGTGTTGGGGGAGTGACTGCTGGTCTGAGTGAGCAGCGTGTCCGTGACTTTGCATCCTGCTGAAAGTGCGAGTAAGCATATTTGCATGTTGTGAAAATCAGTATTTTTTGCTGTCTCATATGAGAATATTTAAACTTGTAGCTTTCG
This sequence comes from Filicampus tigris, assembly GCF_054856515.1. Taxonomy (NCBI): domain Eukaryota; kingdom Metazoa; phylum Chordata; class Actinopteri; order Syngnathiformes; family Syngnathidae; genus Filicampus; species Filicampus tigris. The sequence goes on along the minus strand of NC_141238.1, from coordinate 2,670,898 downwards.
ATCTCGGTGTTAGCTTATGGGAGCTAAATTAGCAGGCAAAGAATCTCAATAGCTTCTCGAGAGGAGGCCTTCAGCCGCTGTCTTTGTTACAATGAAATGCTAACGTTAGCATCACGCATTGTGCAAGTTGGGATTGCAAACATGCTATTTCATTGTCGAACAATTGCAGTTTGTTGAAAGGGTTGAATTTTGCAGCGTGCTTTCTGGAGTATTTTACCCACCACAACACAAAATATTAGATACACCTGCAACTAAGCTTGAGCAAATGCTGTAATATGGTTATAATAATTAGTTTTGGACTTGCAATTTTGTGTTTCAATTTGCATGATACTGGAGTGTTGCTGAACACATTTTCATTTGCATTTTTTTTAACATTGGAAATATAGCTATACAATATTAATAAACTGATATGTCACATTTCCAAACCTTGTGTTTTGCAAGCATTGTTACCAGACGAAATAGAACACACATCGCAATAGGTATAATACGTATAATCTTGAGGCTGTGGAAAGAGTAAATTTAAACAATCATGAGCACATTACAGTTTTGGTAGCTATTGTGGAGACTAGTGTGAATTTTGTTTTTGTGCTAAAGTTACTTTTTATCCCCACCGTTTTCCAGCGGCACTTGTGTTGTGTCGTGTGCGTGTTTGCAAAGTGTTTTCTGCCATTCGAGCAAGTTCAAGCATGAAGCGAGGAAAGAAGGCAGAGGAGGCGACAGCAGAAGGGGACAATGAAGCCGCCTCAGGTGAGTGCCGGATGCACAAAACGCCCTTTTCCCAAACTCATTCTCTTAACATACTTGCTGCCACCATGCCCAATTTTACAGAAAGTACTACAAAGAAAGCAAAGAAAACTAAAGAACCTGAAGCCCCCATTTTGTACGAAGACCCTCCAGACAAAATGACAAGCAAAGATGGACGCGACGCCACTATGAAGATCACCTCCTGGAACGTGGACGGGCTGAGAGCTTGGGTTAAGAAGAAGGGTCTGGATGTGAGTTGGCCCTGAAAAATCAAGATGTTTTTTTTTTTAAATTCCTACACCCCATGACACTTGTGTTGGTTCCTTTCAGTGGGTGCGGGAGGAGAACCCAGACGTCCTGTGCCTGCAGGAGACCAAGTGCGCGGAGAAAGACCTGCCCGCTGACATCACGTCCATGCCCGAGTACCCTCACAAGTACTGGTGCGTGTCGGACGAGAAGGAGGGCTACAGTGGCGTGGCCATGCTGTGCAAAACAGAGCCCACCAAAGTGACGTATGGCATCGGTGAGTGCTCTTTGAAGAATTCTGTTGATCACGGAAGAGGAAAGTTCGCTTTTCCTAAGAGGGATTTTTTTCCATCACTCAGGTAAAGAGGAGCATGACAAGGAAGGCCGTGTCATCACTGCCGAGTTCCCCACTTTCTACCTGGTGACGGCCTACGTGCCCAACGCCGGCCGAGGCCTGGTGCGCTTAGATTACCGCAAGACCTGGGACGTGGATTTCCGCGCCTACTTGAGCGAGCTTGATGTGCAAAAGCCCCTCGTGCTGTGCGGCGACCTCAACGTGGCCCACCAGGAGATCGACCTGAAGAACCCGAAGGGGAACAAGAAAAGCGCCGGCTTCACGCCGGAGGAGCGCGAGGGCTTCGGCCAGCTGCTGGAAGCTGGATTCGTCGACAGCTTCCGCGAGCTCTACCCCGAGCAGGCCAACGCCTACACCTTCTGGACCTACATGATGAATTCCAGGTCGAAGAACGTGGGCTGGCGGCTCGATTACTTTGTGCTGTCCTCCTCCCTGGTGCCCGCTCTGTGCGACAGCAAGATCCGCAACAAAGCTATGGGGAGCGACCACTGCCCCATTACACTGCACATTGCTGCGTAGCCTCTCTTCATGCACATTCACCATTATCTTAGGTGTAAAGTTTAGAAATGCCCTTTAGGCCTTTTTCTGTTTGTCAGCCAAACCCCAAGCTATCAAAACTCAACTCCTCTGGTTGCGCTGAAAAGATGCAACACTAAGTATCCTCTCCAAATGCTCTGAAGCTATTAAGATAAAGACCAGTGTGGGCGCCGTCTGTTCTGCTGTTGACTCAAGCTGCAAAAGTCAAAAAATCTTTTGGAAGTTGTCCTTCCATCACCAAATGTTCAAAAGTTTTGTATTTTCTCCTGTAATCTTGTATCACACTAATAAAAATCTGATTTCTAGAGCAACCTTCAGGTCATTATTACACTGTATATAATATATAACCTTGGATACCTGCACTCCAACCAATGGGAAGTCAACCCCCCAAAAATTGCAATAATGTTATATGCACCTTTACTCGTGTTAACATGGCATTCGGATAAATATTGCTTTTGTGGGATAAGAGTTAATCCTCAGGGCTCAGGTAACGGCCAATCACGGCTCACCTGTTTTCTGAAGCTGAGCCTTGATTGGCCGTTACCTAAGCCCTGAGCAACTGTGATGTCATTTTCAGTTGATAAGTGGCAAAATGGCGGCCCACTGAGATGGTTAAAAACGGGGGGGATTTTACTGCTTAATTTGAATTCCACAAACGCAATATTAATCAGAATTACACATTTAAACTCGGGAGGGAGGGCTGCTTAGAACATTTTCTTATCTAAGAATTTTTTTGGGGGGTGTAATTTAGGATCATCCTGCTGAAATTTCACAAATATCCCTTACTTTTTGTGAACAAAAAATACGGCTTCTGTATCGTCATGAGCAAATTTCATCTAAGTTCCGGAGGAGGTTTAATTGCAACAGACATGAATTTCCTCTTAGCAACTGTCATTTGAATTTGCACTTCATACCGAGAGCACTCCGGATAAAGGTTGCTCTTCATGTTATGTTATGTGTCCGCTGATGCATTTTGAGGTGATGCGACTGCTTGAAGGCTTTGCCACAGTCGCCACAGCGAAAGGGCTTCTCTCCCGTGTGCGTTTGCGTGTGTCTTTTCAGGCGTGTGGCGCTGAAGAAGCTCTTGTCACACTTGCCGCAGGAGTACGGCCGCACGCCCGTGTGGTAGCGCAGGTGAATGGTCAAGTAGCACGACTGGGTGAACTTCTTCCCGCAGTGCGGGCACTGGAAGGGCTTGTGGCCCGTGTGGAAGCGCTCGTGCTTGAGCAGCTCGCCGTGGGAGAAGAAGCCCTTGCCGCAGTCGGAGCAGAGGTACGGCCTCTCGCCCGAGTGCGTCAGCTCGTGGCGGATCAGCGTGGCCTTGTACACAAAACTCTTGTCGCACTGCGAGCAGCTGTAGACGTTCTCCCTGGTGTGGCAGCGCTCGTGCTTCTTCATGTTGCGCTCCCTCTTGAAACACTTGCCGCAGAAGGAGCACATGAAGGGCATCTCCTCCGAGTGGATCTTCATGTGGTTGACCAGGCCGCCTTTGTAGAGGAAGCCCTTGCCGCACTGCGCGCAAACGTGCGGCCGCTCTCTTTGGTGGATGCGGCGGTGGGCGGTGAGCGCCGTCCGGTAGGCAAAGCTCTTGCCGCAGCTGCAGGCGTACGCCGGCTCCTCCCGGTGAGAGCGCAGGTGCCTGGCGAGGGAGCTGGCGCAGCGGAAGCTCAGCTGGCACTGAGGGCACCGAAGCAAACTCTCCGGCTTGTCGGCACCCTCGCCGTGCGTCTTGAGGTGCCTCACTAGCGCCGACTTCCACGCAAACTTGCGGCCGCACTCGGAGCACACGAACTGACCGTTGTCCGTGTGGGCGCTCATGTGCGACTTCTGGGCCGCAAAGGACTTGGAGACCTCCCCGCAGATGGCGCACTCGTACCTGCATCCGGACTTGTGCGTCTGCTTGTGTCTCTCCAGAGACTGCTTGAAGGAGAAATGTCGTCCGCATTGAGAGCAGAGGAATGGCTGCTCACCTGTGTGGATGCGCTGGTGCGATTTTAGCAAGGACAGGAACTTGAAGCTCTTGCCGCAGTCCTGGCAGTTGAAACGACCCTCTTGGACAGCGGCGGCCATCTTGTCAACAAAACACTCACTTTCATCGGCGTCCTTTGTTGAGATGGAGGGTGACCAGTACGAATGCTCTGAACTGTTTGAGAGAGAGTAAATAAGACGTGCTTAACACATTAAGGGTTTCCAAATTTTGGGAGTCCAGGCACTGCTTACATGGGAGACATTTTTTTCAAGGATTCTCTCATGCTCATAAACATAGAAAAATATATAAGAAAAATGTTGTAATCTTGTGAGGTTTTAGTACCTAATTAAAGTCAAATTTCAAGAAGGGAACAAAGTAATATTTTAGTTAATTAAAAAAATATAACTTTCATAATACTACACCTTTTATTCTGGGAAAAAACAGAGTTCTTGAAAAAAGGTGTATAATAAATAATAAAGTGACAAAGACAGAAGCAAACTGACCAACTGAAGGGCAAAGACTTGGAGGCTGGTGGCCCCTCCTTGATGACTTCCTGCTTCGTCTTGCTGTTCATGCATTTCTGCAAATTGATGACTTGGATCTTCATGGTGGGTTTGCGTTTGCGCCCGCTTGTGCGGACGTTTACGTGAGAAACAACAGCCACGTTTTCCGGTACCTCCGCCGCATCAGGGGTGGCATCCCCCACGTCCCCCGCTGACATGATGTGAGTTTTCAGGTGCTTCGAGAGCGCCAGCTCCCACGTGAATTTGCTCTCGCACTGCGGGCACGGGTACATGCCATCCTCGTGCGTTTGCTTGTGCTCAGAGCGCGCCGACGTGGACGGGAAAGTCTCCCCGCAGATGTCGCAGTCGTACCTGCGTGCGGTTTCGTGCGTGTTCCGGTGCCGCCTCAGGGCCTGCCGGAAAGAGAAGCAGCGGCCGCAGTCGGAGCAGCGGTGGGGGCGCTCCCCGGTGTGGATGACCCGGTGAGCTGTGAGCGACGAGGCGAACTTGAATTTCTTGTCGCAGTCCGGACAGTCGTGAGGGCCCGAAGAGCTCCGAGGGCGAGCGGAAGCCGAGTCGTGCTCTGGAACATCTGCCTGGTGCGTGCTCTTGAGGTCACTTTGTGCTTTTTCATTCCTTCCTTCCTCTTCTTTACCTGCATCCACATCTGCTGTCGTCTCTTCTGCTTGCTCAAACCGAGCGTTTTCTTCTAAATCGACTTCAACCTCTGCAATGATCTCAACGGTCACCTCATCCACTGTGGCTACATGTATGTGACTGTCATCCGGGCCTGATTGGTTAAGATGCTCTTCAGCTTTTGCCATTCCGCAAGCGTGGAAGGCAGAGAGCGAGGAAAGGATGTTGTCCCCCATGCTTGTGGCTGGAACTACATTTTTAAAGAACATTAGTTAGTTGATAACTTCTAAATAATACCATAAATTGCTTAGGAAAAAACACTACCATGGTGCTTTAAACGCCTGAGGTGTTTGTGGTGCTGGAGCAACACCTTTAGGTCATTCGCTTCAGTGAGTGGAAACACACATTCATCCGAAGTTCCGAGCCAGCCAACAGTCTACAATTGATACAATAAAAAACACATCATGTGTTTTGGCGGGTGGTCAGGGGCTACTTTTAGAAAATATTTTTCATGGTACCGATTTTTTCCTCAAGTGCAGCGGTTCATTGTGCAAGTTTTGAAAGACTAACATTTTCTTCTACAGGTGATTGTGAAGACACATATACCCTCTAGTGGCAACTCAATGCAGTTTGTGCTGCTGTAACAGTTGACATTTTTATCATCAAGGTGTTCCTCACCTGTTTGAGATCAGGAACAGGTAACAACTGAGCTAGTCGACAGAGGAACTCCCAAAACAGCGATTTTAAATCCCGGTCATACTCGGGTCCATACTGGGAAGGGAAGACCTCCTTTCAGATGATAAAAGTGCCACAAATTAAATCGTTTGACCACACACTTTTGACTAAAATGACATTGATGATGCCTTACCACAAAGAAGTGTTCTCTCTCTTCGGGATCCTGAAGTAGAATGTGAATTAACTCCAGAAAGCGCATTATGGCTTCCTCTTCTTCATTCACCTGCAATGTTAAGGATGCACAGCATGTTTCAACTGTCATCTAAATGATAAGACGGAGGCAGAAACTGGAATTAAAAGGGCACTCACATCTACTGCAGAGGTGTTTTGTTGTTTAATCTTGTCCAGGAGAGACAAGATAACGTCACATTCCAGCGGCTGTTCACTTTGGCATAATTCCAGAATATACTAAAAGTAGAGAAAGGCATAATGATGCTTACATTGTCGCAATTTCTCTCACTCTCTCTTCTTGGTGGTACTCACCCTGGCTCTTAAGCCCAGGTTGAGTTGCATCCGGTGCTTGTACACAAGCAGTTCTGGGACCATCTCCACAGCCAAAGAGACAAAGTCGGCCATTTCCCAGTAGCTTGTGACTTCTTGTTTATTCAGGGTTTGCCACATGGAGGCTGACAGGAGCTGCAGAGGTGGCACCAGTAGGCGGAGTGAAGCCAGCGGTAATGGAATACCTGGGAAAAATACATTACATACAAGTTATAATAACTATTGCAGTGGTTCACACACTGGGGTCCGTCATTTTATTTCTAAAATGACTTACACAGTGATTGCTTTACACTGGATTGTTCTTCTTGTCATAAAAAGCAATGTAAAATGATTGCAAAGATGGACACGTTTTGAATTTAAATCATTTTTTATATTGAACTGTCCATTAATATTTAGGCAGAAAAGTAAAATAATTATATCATAAGTGGATTATAAAGGTGTCCTTGGAAAAAAATGACAATGGACAAAAAGGTTTGATGTAATTCATCTGCAAAATCCACAAAGTACAATCACGTTAAAAAGTTGGCAATTATTTTATAAAATTGTTTAATGTCTGTACATGCATCTCCTGCTTGTATTGTGTTTATGAATTAAGAACAAACAACAAACCTTGGGAAATCGATGAAAAAAGACAAGACTCCATCTTGATGAAAAGTTGCTGATCGCCACCATTAGCAGGTTCGCTAGCCACTCGAACACTGCGTTACAACGGTTCCGTTAACAGCAAGCCTGGTACGACTATTCATGGACACATACTCAACCTCTAAACCTATGAACACAATATGAGAATAACTGATCTTAAAAGCTGGTTTTAGACACTGAAAATCATTGTTAGACTCATTTGTTTGGTATGTTTTGCGCTCTCGTTCTTTGCTAGAAAAGACCGTCAATACTCGATGATGTTTCTCCCCTTACTGCCACCTGCTGACGATTCTGAGAACTACAAACATGAACTCCAAATCAAACCCATGCATAAATACACAAAGAATAACACAAAATATTTCAACAGAAAAAGTCAAGTTAATAACGAGATTCATAATAATGTTGTAAATAAAGTGTTTTCACATCCATACATGGTATAATCGAATGTCAAGTCAACCGTGAACACAAGATAAAATGAACATACGGTAATAGCATACAAAACTGTTATTTTTGCTCTTGTAATGGATTTAATTAGATGGTGCAGGTGTGTTGTGATACTGGCCAGTGAGTGAATAACAATTCTGTACTTTTTTTTTGCTGAGCAAACTACACAAAGCAACAGCCAATAGTAACGAATACCATTTGATGAAAATGAAATACATTACAACCGGTCATAATGGAAAGTAATGTTTGATTTCAGCCATTGACCTTATTGTGTGTCCCTTATGTGACCATTAACTGCACCTACCTGAAAACTAAACATATACTTTATCATGTAGCTTACAAAACAGGTTACAGTCAGCGATTTTGCACACGAGCAGCTAATTGCACTGTGGCATCATAAAAAATATTTGCAAAATACAAAAATTTCAATAATAGCTTGAGACAAACTGGATTTTCCTCATCTTTGAGACAATTCACATTTTCAATGCTGAACCAGATCCCAGGGTATGGAAGGTCCAAAGAGACAGTTTTTGGCTGTTGCAGTTGTACAGCATCCTTCTATAGCTGCAGATGATAAACAGTTATCATTATAAGGCTGATAAGGAGTATGTTTGGAAACATCTCGTTGGCCGGGCGAGGGATCTTGAGAAAAAAAAAAAGATTATTTTACATTTAGCAAGACACGTAATGAGTGTAAGCAATAATTATTTGTCAGGAAATCGTTTAAAATAAATGTACTCGTAGTAGCTTCAAGCATTCAAAGCATGGGATGGCATTACCATGCAATTTCTAAGGGATTAACTGTAGTTATAATTGATAAATTCAATTCTGACCATGAAAACCTCCCCAAAAAAACAACAGTGGTGCGGTGAAAACGCACCTATCTGGAGTTCCTGTAAAGTCTCCACAGCCTCTCTGGTTTTGTTGTCCCAATTCAGACATCTTCGCATGACGAGGAGAACCAAGCACAGCTGTAGGGCAAAGGTCAACACACCCAGCACGATGATGACATTATTATCTGGCGAGGGGAAAACAAGGGAGAGAAAAGGTGTATACAGTAGAAAAAGATGCAAAATGTGTAATGTTGTTACCAACCATATGATGACATTTGTGGCATTGACTCCCAGCGGGAGACGGAAAGGCCCGAGAAGGCCTGAGTGGAGTTCTGGTTCTGGATGAGCTCCATTTGTCAGGCTTCTCACAAAGCCCCAGTGAGAGTGGCAGATGGAACACGGAAGACCTTTACAAGTAGTTGTGTCGGTCCAACGACGGTCACATAAATGGCACGGGGACAGTTAAAGATTACATGGGGGCAGCAGCTCCGATTTCACAGTTCAAATCAGATCAAACCTTTATTTCAGTGTTTTCAGAGAGAGCAACAAGGAGGTGCACAAAAAAAAAAAGAAAATCCTGAGAATCACAATGAGACTCTTTAACAAGACGACTGATGACATCAAAACAGTCGAAGCCCTCATGAAAAGCCCGCAGGGAGGATTTATCGCGAGTGAATGATTTTGTTGAATGTAGTTTCCCCCCTTTTATCTGCTCATTTAAGTCATAAGAAAAAAAAATCATTGTATTACAATCAAGAATTTCCGATGAAGATAATTTCCTTGTACAATTATATTTGATGACAGAGCAGCTATTTGAATGCACACTCAAAAGTGAGCGGGTCAAACTTCAATGCACTTTGGCTCTTAAGGAGTTAGATAATCCAGTACACAACCAGAATTCACAACAAGCCACACATAAGCATTGACAAGTATATGATTGCCTTCAAACATTTGAAGTTAAATTGGTGCATTGTCACTCGACAATGAAGTCAAATGTTTTAACAGCTGTACACACGCGCGTGCACACACACACACACAGCCAAGTTTCTTCACATTATTAATTGCAAAGGTTTGCAACTTTACTTACCTTACTAATGATGGAAGTTGCAGTATCCCCCCCCCCCCGTCCAAGCATGTGTAGTTTGGAGTTTAACCCGAGTAAAGAAGCCACTCAATTCCCCTCATTAAAGTTCCCGGGAAGTTGGTTTCCCTGCTCACTCCACATGAGCTCCCTTTTTTCTTCTTTTTGGGAGGAGACAGCTGTGCCCTCACATTCATTCGCCAACTGGAGTCACTTTCTTGAAATGAATTACAAAAACATAGCACATTTGAAAAGCAGGTACACATCGGTGGCAATGAGTAAACGATCCAGAGGACCTTGTTCAGTTTCCCCCAGGGTTGGGCGTTTGTAGTGAGCAGCATTATGCATTGTAAACACCAAGGCAGAAAAACCTGATGTCACTTTCCCCCCAATTACACATTCAAAACATTGGTGGATTATTTTTGGCTTTTAAAGTGGAAATCATTCCCTACATATTTTTTTCAAGAGTATGTTCTATGCAAGCCCACTAGTTGAAACAAGGCATTCTGATAAATTTTGCGTTTGTGGAAAAAGAGTTAATCCACTTGTTTTTAGCCATCTCTGGGGTAGGCCATCTTGTCACTTCTGTCGACTGAAAATCACATGACAACGACTCATCAGGTAACGACCAATCACGACTCAACTACAGAAAACAGGTCAGCTCTTGAAGCTCAAACAGGCTTTATCCAGTACAATGGCCTCTAGTGGCTATTTCATGAACAGCACCAGATATTGTTTCAAAAGCTGCAAACTGAAAGGTTTTATCTTCGCGTTGTTTCTGCCTACAAAAAAAGGAACAAAACACAAAACAAGAATATTTAGATTCACTATTGCAGTTTTACTCTTTTTTCTTGATCACCATTTTATTTACAGGTTTTCTTGCTTAGCTATCATCTTGGAAATAAATTCTGAAATGTTTCCACGTACCCCCCTGCAATGTACTCTCGTACCTGGAAGGCACAGGTGTCAAACACTGGTCCTCGAGTGCCGGTGTCCTGCATGTTTACGATGTTTCCCTCCTCCAAACCGCCCGATTCAAATGATCAGACCATCAATAATCTTAGCGGGAGCCTGACAACGATCCTGATCATTTGCGTGTTGAAGGAGGGAAACATGTAAAACATGCAGGATAGTGGCCCTGTGGGCCGGAGGTTGACACCTGTGCTGGAGGGGGACGTCAAGTCTTAAGTCACTAATCCTGTACTAGGCTGTTATAACCAGCAGAGAGCACCAGGGAGCTTAGCTACCAAAGTCAAATTAAGAAGTATAAATGATTTATTTAACTAGTACAACGCCTTATGTTTATTTCACTGAACATGTTATTTGGTTATTACACAGGCCAACCAACTTTTTATCACACTTAACACATAAGAAGGGTTTAGGAAGCTGTTGCGTCACAATAAATACACGTCATACACTATGAAAATGAAGCACATCAAACAAATCAACTTCACTTTTTTTTTTTTTTTTTTTTCATATGCTGAAAGAGTCACCCTGACCACAGAACACACCTTTGTCCATCAAAACAATCGTGTTTGTGTTGACATCCCTGACGCTGGGCATGTTAATCCAAAGTCTTTCGCTCCCTTTTAACACAGAATCAAATGGTATATATCGGGAGCAGTCGTGTCCTCTAACAAGGATTACTCCTACACATGGAGCGCCGGCCTTCATGCAAATTCCATTTTGATTATTAAAAGCAGAGGACAGAGGAGGCAAACTGTTTTGTTTCCCATTAAGGCGACCCCTTCTCCCACTAAGAGGATTATCCCGGACACAAGCGCGGGACTTACATAAGGCTGTCAGGGGAGGATAATATCTGACATTTCTGTAATATCCTACATTTTGGCAGACTGAGAAATGAGTGGATGGATGTGCAGCGTGGTGGGGCAACCAGCAGGCAAAAGTTGCCACCGTGGCGCTGGAGATGGAGACTAGCCTTACTTTCCCCTACTGTGTGAACAATGTGACCTGTAGAACTCAGAATCTCACCACCATCGATTTTATAGTCTGGTGTATAATGATGTGGTCAGTGTTAAATTAGCAGTAGTGGCAGCCCCTTCCGTTAAAGCAGACTTAGCATCCTTCAGTTCAATATCTCAAGGGCACTGCACAGTTTGACATGAGACATTTCTCTGTTAAATTTAAACATTTTTACACCAAGTACCACCTAAAAAAATATTTAGCTCCCCAAGTATCACCATCATGGCCAACCTTAAGATACAGTAGTGTAGCAGGACTAAGTGCTCATCAAAAATAAGACAGAGGTTTTATTTGGAAATCGTATGATATGACTCACCTTACAAGTTTATTGAGTTATGAGCAGTCACTCAGCTGATTTTTGCATTGACTTGCGAGCAAATGAGAGATTCGGGCAGTACGGTGGCAACTCAACTCACTTCAAAACAAGCAACAGTTTGACCTAAAAAAAGAGCTGCTTATTGCCAATCCCGGATGACGTTAACTGTCAAGCTAAAAATGGACCAAAGAGAATTAAACGTGTATTTAAAACAACCACATGGCTTTCCTTAAGCTAATTCTGTTCAGCGTAATGCTAACATACAATACAAAATGCCATACACAGGCTAGTGAATAGCATTAGTGTTGTGGTGTCATAATCCTTCAAGGAACGGACATTTGAACACAAACAGTGGAGCAACACATGAAGACCGATAACACAATACTCAGGCATATATTCTTTTTCCTCTGTAAAGAGTGACTAAAATTACTTCATGCGTTCGGGTCATTATTGCATTTTTGTCACATTAAATGTATACAATTGAACAGTTAACTTCAGGATTTCTTTTTTTATCGCCTTTCATTTTCTTGCCGTCAGCTGATGAAACATTTTCAGTCATTGCAATACACTTGACTATATTTCACATTTTGTATTGAATTGACAGATTCTTTTGCACACCACTAAGGGCAGCCTACATATCACACTTTGAGAATCACTGCGCTACAGAAATATGATCTTAAGTGGTTGAGGCAAACGGGTTCTGGATACGCACACATTCACCTCCGATTTGTGTGATCCATCAAATCAAACACAAAAGGTTTTGTTAGATCCGCTCTCCAGGGCGCAAAGAAGCCAACCGTTGCATCTAGCACACATTTAATCCCGTTTCTCATTACGCTGACGTTTCTCTGGTCAGTTTGCACAAGGAGACGAGTTTTCTTCCTCTTCTAATCTGCACGCATCGGAAATGAATCACAGCCGTTGGAAGAAAGCTGCCTCTTTTAAATGTCAAGGCAGTGGCTGCCTGATAACAAGCGCTTGTAAGCGGCCGCGTCGGATTGTTTGCACACATGTACATAACGTTATTAGGCAGTGAGGAACTGCGTCCTGGATCAGGCCTCCAAATGCCACAAGCAACAATAAATTATCTAATTTCTTTGATCTTCAATCTCCTGTTGATGCTGTTACCACGTGGACACAGCTCTATTCCTCACTTTTTAAATTGCTGCTGTCGTAGAGGTTGTGTTTTTGTTCACACACAAACAAAATCCAAATCATAAACCATCTTTTCACATAGAAACCATGGACTGCTTTTTGCTGTTGTGACCTGTACATTATTATCCATCAACTTCCTGTTTAATGACATTGCAAGATTTGTCGGTGGGGATTTTTTTTCAGAAGTAAATTACTTCCTTACAATTACTTTCACGGTGCTTTCAGGGTAAATTGGCACATTAGAGGCATAACAGTAAAGCCGGGATTTATTTGACATGCCGAAATGAGATTGTGCATTTACACAGCCGCTGCGGCAAGCCTAATAAATAATTATAACTATAGATAATAACTAGTAATTAGGTGTGACAATTGCTTTCAACACAACGGCGTGTAAGCAGTGATATTCCGCTGATACTAAATCGGAATCCTGCAAATTCCCAAAGTTGACTTCAAGCCTGCCAATCCCACAATAGAACCTTACATACCTGGGACAATGGGGCCAGTGACAAGGTGGGAAAAAGCCATTATGTAAAGCGCTATTAACCCAATATGAAAGATCATGCTATGCAGTACAAAGGCAAAATAATGACATCTTAGTCAGAACAATAGGAAAGTGCCACAACTGGAGTAAATCACCGTTATCTATGTGCGTCGGCTGGGAAGTTAATATCATTCATCTTGTAAGGTGCAATTAATTTCAATTCTGATGCACACACACAAGCATGCACACCAAGGTGCATCGGAGTGCAAGGAACTACAGCAATAACGTTTCTTGAGGGTGCAGCTGGATAATCAAGTGCGGCCTTGACTGCACAGCTCCACCAAAATATTGGATCAGACCATTTGGAAATGGGTAATTTGATTACTCAGTACGGTATTATATACTGTATTGTAGCTACAGCTCTGGAATGAAATTACGAGACCCAGTTTAAAGAACAAATGAAAAATGTGAATAATTTACTCAAACATATACAACTATAAAAAGTCTACACACCCCTGTTCAAACGCCATTTTTTTGTGGCAAATATGAGAACAGGATAAATCATTTCAAAACTTTTTTTTACCACCATGTGAGCTTTAACAACAGGCAAGAAAGCCCACTAGAACAGCTGAGCAATGGTAGCATGAGTGTACTGACTCACTGAACATACCTTTGAATGTTATTGGTTACAGGAAGGTGTGCACACTTGTGCAACTACATTATCTCAGTTGTTCATTTTTACTCTTGCTCTTAGAAGGACAACAAAGAAAAAGGCCGCATTAATGGTGAAAATGCTTTGAAATGATCATTCTTGGTCTCTTGGTCTATTATTTAACCAGAAATTGAGGATGGGTGTGTAAACCTTTTATATCCACTGTACCTATAAATAGCACAATCAGAGAAACTGATGACTTGTTTTTTTTTTCCCCAGAACTATATGCAGACACTTTGTGCTGTGCAAAGGAAATGCAAAGCTGCTTCATGGACATGAAAGGCTGCTTACATTTAGCCGAGAACAGCATTAGCTATACCAACAATCTAATGAGGGATGCTCATTTGCATGAAATATTGGGCCTTTAAAACAATAATAATGCTCAGTTTCTACTGTTAGCTAATGATTCTGAATTGTCCTTAAGTCACAAACGTTTTGAAACACTTCTTCATGCTATTAAATGGATAAGTGCCTCCAAATTTATGACTGGTACTGAGTGCAATGCTTAGGAATTAAAACTGTTGTTTTTGATGAACACTTGTCCCGACTACATTACTAAAAAGTTCAATGTTGGGTAATGATGGTTGTACTTGGTGGGGTATTTTAAAATCCACTGGGTGCCCAATTTTCAATTTTGACACCCAGCCCCATGCTTTTAAGTAACCTATTTACTGCACACACATACACAGTCTCACAGTCAGCAAAAGTGAGTTTGCTTCCCCACTGAGGCATCTGGATTACGTAAACACAGCATGGACTTGTTTGGTCTCAAGCCAGTCGTGGAACATGAAAAGACATGACTTCTTGTCCTTCATCTCCTTTCATAACGGATAGCGATCAGCCTGAAAAGTCTCAGCTCTGCGTCACGTTGCAGCTTTTACAAAAAAAAAAATCATTTGTTTCTCGCCAAGGAATTTGTCAAATGTTAATGTTGGGAAGCGTATTTCATATAAGGTGGATCAGGAGCAGCGAGGCGCCCTTATAGATTCGCCTCTTCACCTAATAAGATTGCTCTGGCAATTTCACAGACGATGCGCTTGTGTTTATCCCACCGAATACTGCTCGCAATAAACCGCCCCCGATTCTCGGCTTGCTTTTCCCACATTTTAATGAAGTGCAGTGTCAGCTCAAATCTTCCTATTTGTGCCATTTAAAGTGTGCAAATAGATTGAAAATATTCCCAACTGTGTCTCACGGCACTGTCATGTTGGGTTACGGTGTGCCAGGGCTCAACATAAAGCCTTCCAATTACGAGACAACAGTCATTCAAGAGTTGCTGTGCATCGGTGTTTCCAAGGGAGCGAGTGAAAAGGAAGGAAGCTGAATGGAGAGTTGTTAGATGAGGTGTGTGCGGGTGATAGACGGCAGGTGTCCAGCTCATCTGCACGGGAGCTAACTAACTTCATTGCTGTGGAAGAGGCACAATGTGCTCGTTTGTTTGTTTGTACAAATCTGGCATCTGGACATTTTTGATGGTGGAAGGATCATTTGGAAATAATGGTGAACCTTTGCGTCTGTCAAGTGTAATCTTTCATGTAAGATTTTCTGCGAAATTCACACGACACCACATAGGTAGCACGAACGGTGTTATACATGTGCAAACAGCGTTAATGCTTCAAACTCCACAGAGGTTTGCACGTGCACGCTCCAAATAGCAGAACATTCAAGGTTGCGCTGTGAACACCGGTTTCAATCACATGCTTTAAATTTTTGATGCGTGTTTGACAAGCTTTCATTCATTTGTCCAACACGTGAGCTGTTTGGTCTGCGAGATCAGAGGAAAAAAATCGCCTTGTGCAGGTTTGAAGAGTGCAGAATAATAATGGTATCACACGAAGGCTTTTCTTAACAAGCACTACATCTGCATGGGGCCATGCTCACTGGTAGTGTGTAAAAAAAAAAAAAAAACCCATAGCTGGTAAATGATCTCCTTTTACAACTACTCTGGGGGAACAGTGAGAACAAGGAGAATGGGCCATATAAGCTCAGAAGGCATCTTAATTAAACATTGGGAGCCATTTGCCAAATGATGCCATTATACTGAACATGCTCAAATTAATGTTGCTATTTTAGCAATACGCCTCCCACTTTCATTAAACTTTCTCCAACGTTTGACTTATGACCTGCCAGGAAATTATTACCTTTTGGACTCAGCGTGGAGAAGATTAATGTGTCCTAGTGGATATTGATCAAAGCGGTATTCATTAAAGCTAAGCAGAGTGGTCATGTGCCTTCACATTACGACCCCAGCTAAAATGTTGTTGTCTAATAGAATCTGTATGTTTCAGCACCAGTCATAAGTCCAAAAATGATGCTCCTGTTCGCAAATGACAGTAGTGCAAGTCAGCAGTGGAGCAAATGCTAGTTCAATAATTTCACTGGCCAACAGCAAATTTTAATCAGAGATGGCTTTATGTGTGCCAAAACCTATCTTTGACGCTGATATAAAAAAAAATATAATATTTCAAGCACATCCATTTTTGGAGATTTTTTCAGTTTTGGTTTTTAAGTTTGACCTTTAGATGCTCGAGCAACACAGATTTGACCATGTGTTGTAATTTATAGCCATGAAGAAAAAAGTTCTACCTGGTGCTGAACCTTTAATTCAAAAATATTACTAAATATATTACATATTATTATTACGATGAAAACCTGATGCGCTAGAGAAAAAAAACATGAAAATATCTCACTTTTGCAGCATTATCCAATCTATTAATATTAATAGGGGCATTTATTAGTTCCACGTCAAATTGGAGGCTTTAATTATGCCTACACATGCATCATACACAATAGTGAAAGTATTCTGGGACCCAGTCATTAAAAGTCAACATGTTAAGATGTGAAAAACACCTCGTCCCTGGGAGTGATATTTGCAGACTGGTCCCAATGGGAACCGTCAGCAACAACAGCCAATTTCCCCGTCACTTCTGAAAGCACTGCACTTTTGGAAAAGGCTCCTTATGTCCTCTCTGCCTCTGAAATGACTGTACAATCATGTGAAATGTTTTTTTTTTTTTTCAAAAAAAGCGTGCAAAATATGGCTTTAAGGTTTCACTTTTTCAATAGCAAATGAAAAGGCCTTAAGAGGATTTTTGGGAAATTGTGATTTGCTGACTCACTAAGAGGTTATTTGCCATGCTTTAAATCCTTCTGATGTAACCCTACTTTTCATTTTATCACCCAAACGGACTTTATTTCCACATGGTGCCTAAAATAATGACTTCCTGGAGGCACAAAAGAGCACACAACTGCTAAAAGTCAACCTTTTATTTTAAAAAGGTGCAAGACGCACTCATGACAGAACATTTGACTATGCATTCTAATGAAACATCAAAACTAAAAGATGTCATATTATGTGGACAGGACACATGTAGAAGCAATACAAGCTTCTTGGCACCTTGGAAATGACACCACAGAGCTAAAAATATCAGACAAAGGGAGAATGTAGGTCACACCTTTCCTTATTGGGTGACACCAATACGGCCTGAATGACACTTCAACTCCACTGCCTTTTTTTTCTCAGGCGCCAAGGGTCAATCCTTCCAACAGTTACTTTGATGGGGAACCGCTCGGTCCATAAATCCAGCTATGGATGAGCAAGGGTATAAAAGCACTTTTCTTTCTGAAGAAAGAGCGACTGGAAATATGAATCAGTCATGTGCCTGCCTCCTATGACCTTCAAAGCTCAAACTAAAAAGCAAATGTTGAATAGAAATTCTCAATTCACTTTTGCAGCATCTTACCATATAGTTAGGTGACATTTTGAGACATGCAGTGCATATAAAAACTCTACACAGCCCTGTTTAAAGACCAGGTTTTTATGGTATCAGAAAACTGACCAAGATGAATGACCTGTATTTCAAATTCTTTCGCACCATTATTGCAACCTAAAACCTCTACTAAACCTGGCCAGAAAGATTAGCCTTGTTTTTTTTTCCTGTGGGTGTTTTGGGAGATTTTATGGTCCAATGAAATCAATTTGGCCATGAATCCAAAATGTTATACTTGGCACAAACAACATTTAGACATTGGGCCCTTACACAAAGTGGAGCAAATTGTGAACGGTTCAAAATATTACTCAATGTGAGCACAAAGTTTTCAGGCTTCCACTAGAAAAAACAAAAAATTCAAGAAAAGCCCACTACAACATCAGAATTAAAAAGAAATGTGTTGTGCAGGTTATAGGCACAATGGTAGAAAAAGTTTTGAAATGATTTAAATTGGTTTCGTTTTTTTTTAAATCACAAAAACCTGGCATTAGAACGGGAGTGTGTAAACTTTATATTCACTGCATCTTGATGTGGTTTACAGCCTAGTGAGAGCTAAAGTCTATATATACTGCGAGGCTTTTGCTTTTCAATATGCTTTGTGAGTGTATATTTCACTATTTTAGGTTTCGTATTTAGTGGATTGTAAGTCAACATTGTTAATGATAATGCACTTAGTTGAAACGGTGATGTTAGCAAAACATTGCTTATTTATTACTCCGAGTCCTCTCTCTTTTTTTTTTTTTTTTTTTAAGACGGACATCCCAGTAATTTTTACAAGGGTATTTATTACAATAAAGCATGCTAATATGTGCACTATAATGTCAATCAGACCTCTTATGATGCCACTTACATACGGCAGTGGGTTGGTACTAAGACATCTCACTAAACAATTATGTTATACATTAGGGCTGAAACGGCTCCTCGAGCGATTCGAGTACCTCGGTTAAAAAAAATAAAAATAAATGCTTGAGGCATTTTCTCTGCCTCAAGTACCCGCACGCACCGCCAACGGGGTTAGAATGCCAACTTCAAAATAAACCTAAGTTACCAAATATAAATGAACGCCAATGCCTTGGCACACTTTTATTTTGAAGATGTTTCTGGCAGCAAGTCGTTTTCTAGACTGTGTTCGAGGCGTCTCGACGACAACAATACAACGTTGTTCAGAAGTAATGTTCAATCGCTACTTAAGGGCGCTAAACAAAAACAACAACTAAATTACGCTGACACTGTAATGTACGGCACTAGTATGACTGACAGCATGACACAGTTGCCGTTACTACTGATCACTTTTTAATAAACCAGGTTTACCCAAGTGTGGGTTTAGCCGGAAAAATCTGTGCTTCTGACGCCACTTCGTCTCATAGACCAAATTTATGGGGAGAGATTTTGAGGAGAAAACTTGTGTACTGCTATGCACAGTTGAAA
This sequence comes from Filicampus tigris, assembly GCF_054856515.1. Classification (NCBI taxonomy): domain Eukaryota; kingdom Metazoa; phylum Chordata; class Actinopteri; order Syngnathiformes; family Syngnathidae; genus Filicampus; species Filicampus tigris. Next base: position 2,651,827 of record NC_141238.1, on the reverse strand, counting down.
TTTAAGTATAAAATGCTGATTATCTACAAATGAGAACCAGTTGGCCATTTATTATTAAGCGGAAATGTGTTTTTTGTCTTCTGTATCTTTAACCAAGCAAAAAGATATGTTTTATTTTTATCCGAAATCCGAATAATTCGATTCGTATTTTCAGTAGGATATCTGAATACCAAAATATTCTACAGCTGTAGCCCGACTATAAATACATGAATTAACTCCTTAAGAAAATTCCATCACAATGCATCGATCAAGCTCATTCTTAATGGAAAGTGCTACATTGCTCCAACTTATCAGAACAGTCATAAATGTGTTAAAAGAGAGAATTGCTCCATGTAAAATAAGTCAAAGATACAGCAGACTCAGTTTGAGCTATAATAAAACAAGGTTGGATTGGTTTCTGTGGTGGTGTTTGCACAGCACGACATGTCTTTTAATTACCAAAAGTCAGTCAGACTTGACAATAAGCTTCACCGCAGCCGCGTTTAGCGACTCGAGTGTGACTGCTCCGCCGCCTGCAAGTAGATCATCTTTGAGATCTCTGCTGTGGTATCTGTAACATTTCCATATGGAGTCTTCATATAAACAAAGTCAGGATATTAGTGAAATGCAGATACACCATTCCAAAAAAAAGTTGAGGATATTGTACTTTTGGTTGACATTTCAGGATGAACCTAAAATGCAGGCCAACTTAATTTGAGTCTCAGGCTAGAGGTTAGGGTTAGGTCTAGATCGAACCCTAGACCGAAATAACGTACCACAACTGCAAATCCACAATCGCCAAGAAAAGGCATCGATGTTAGCAAATTTCGTATAGCCCTAGCGAACGTATTTTAATGCCTGTACAAGCGGCCAAGGATAGACACAACCTCTGGTGCACTTTCAATCACAAACATTAGTGAAATAAAAACATATTAAGCACATTCATAGACAAGCTGCGACGGTGACGGTTAGCCAGGTAACAGCCAGCTGCTAACCTGACCTCACAACAATCAACTCCACGCCACCACATCACCACGCTCATTCGCTGACTCCCACATCACTCACCAGGTCAGGGCCAAACTTTTAAAGTCACACACACAAGCCACACACTCAAAGTCAAGTGGATAACAATACCATCCCTGCCTCTCAATATCAATTTAAATCAAATTACTCAAATAATCATTGATTACTGGGATTACTGGTTAAATAATCCATTCTGTCGCCCTAATTTCACCATTACGGGTTTGTGTATTTTAGGTCCATCCTGAATTTTCGCCCAAATGCTGAATATCCATAACGTTTTCTGACTAGTGTATATTTTCATCTTAGACGTAACGAAGATGACATCTTGTTATACCATGAGGGCTGTGTCCGTGAGAGTTTGTCCCACTGTCCTGCTTCCGTTTTTAAGAATTCCCTCAGTGGTAGCGTGACTCGTGTTGATAACTGGTGACTTTGCACCAGCGCTGTCAAAGTCCTCCACTTGGGGCTCTAAGAACGCTACCCTTTTCCCATTGGACCTCCTCTGCCCCGACTCGACTTCCCTGGGGTCCGAACAGAGGACGATAGCTCGTCCTCCGCACCCTCCCGAGGCGCCGCCCCTGTTTTCCCTGCACCGACACGGCGTCAGGTAGAGGTAGAGGAGCACCAGTATGATGCTGACCACGCAGGAAGCAAGGGTGGTGAAAGCCGTGTTGAAATGCTCGCCTCCGCCTGGATGGGCCAAGCCGCTGGCAGCGACTGAACTCATGTTTCCCACGACCACGTTGACCTCGGGAGACGCGTCGGGGTCATGCCGGCGCCCACGGGCCGCCACGCACACGTATGTGCCAGAATCCTCTATCAGCGCACCTCTTATCTCCAGGGTGCCATTAGGGAGGACTGCGACGTGAGCACTTGGATCGTGTGCTGATAAATTTAGCACTGTTGTGGGGGTCACCCAGAACACAGCTGGATCCTTCATCAGCGCTGAGGAAAAGCCAGGACATGTCAACCACAACCATTTGCCCGGATCTACTTGGATGCTTCCCGCCTCACTGGACACCTCCCGGTCCAGGCTGCAATTCAGTTTTGGGCCCACGTCGTCCTTACATGGGTAGTCGTCGGCAAAGTCCGACAGGGGGCGATACTGCTTCCAAGTCCAGTACTCAAGCAGAGCCAGTAAAGCGCAGTCACACATGAGAGGGTTTCCCTGCAAGTAAATTCCACCACGTTGGCTCAGGAAAAGCATCGTGTGAACATGCACACTGGCGAGTCTGTTGGATGACGCGTCGAGGAAGGTCAGGTTGAGAGGCCCTCCTCCATCCCAAAGACTTTCAGGGAGTGATGTCAGCCTGTTCCCAGATAGGTAGAGTTTCACCAGGCTGCGGAGACCACTAAAGGACTTAGGATTGATCTGGACGATCTGGTTACCAAACAGCAGCAGCTCTCTTAGCTGCGTGAGGCCGGCAAAGATAGACGAGTTGAGCACTGATAGTTTGTTGGATGAGAGGTCCAAGTGGAGGAGATGAGGTGTCACCGTGAAGGCGTTCGCCTCAATTTGGGCGATGTGATTGCGGCCGAGAAGAAGAGCGGCGAGCCGGTCGAACGGTCGCGTTATCCAATCAGTGGGCAGCGCAGTCAGGGAATTGTGGCTCAGGTCTAAGCGCGTGGCGTAGCCGGGGAGGTCAGGGGGCAACGTGGACAGATTGCAGCCACTGCAAGAAATGATATCGCTGGCGCAAATGCAGCCGGGCGGGCATGTGAGCGCCCAGGGAGGGAAGCCGAGACATAGGGAGAGGAGCAGGGCCGTGGCCGCGGGCTTGACGCTGCTCTGGCTGAAGAGATGCGACACGATGGGACACATCCTGCTTTTCCTTCAGGGCCGAGTCTCAGCTTGCCGTCTCACGTGGCTTACACATGTCAGCTTTAGAAGCATGCAGTATTGGAAGGAGAGCTGAGGAAGAAACACACAAAATTGGATGTCATTATTTTGGTACTACTTCTAGCTGTATTATTTATATTGTCCTAGTTTTTTTTCCAAAATTCATTCAATGACCACAACTGCGATTTAAAAACAAACAAAAAAAAATCTAAAAATAATTAATACTGGGGTTGTACAGTTTTATCCCTGAGATGCATTTCTGACTATAATAAAACAAAACCTTGGTAATTGTTTCTGTGAGTAAACACCCAGACCTGACTTTTCGAAGACACATTAAATCAATCAATAAAACAGCTCGGGTTTTTACCAGAACAAAGAAATCAGAACATATTACTCCAGTACGAAAGACTTTACACAGGTAACCAGTCAGCTGTAGAATAGCCTTTAAAATTCTGCTACTGGTCTATAAATCACTGAATGGTTTGGGTCCCGAATACACTAAAGAAATGCTGATTGAATATAAATCGTGTAGGGCTCTGAGGTCTGCAGACTTAGTGGAACCCTCAATTCAAAGCAAATACGGTGAAGCGGCATGCGGTATGCTGCATGCCAATGGTGTCAACTGCCAACAGAAGTGAAGTCTTTTCAGCATTTTTAAATCAATTTCACCATATGGTCTTATGGTAATTTTAGAAAGCTACATTTCTTTACTTTATGTCAAAGGTGTTTAAATGTTGTCAATCGTTGTTCTTTTAGTAATTTTGGTAAACTACTTTGGAAGCTTTTGCTTTGCTTTTAAATGTCTCTGGCGGTTTTGTTTGTAGATGCTTCTAGATGTTGTGCTTTTGGTTGCGTGAAGCACATTGAGTTGCCTTGTGTATGAAATGTGCGAAATAAATAAAGCTGCCTTGCCTTGTCTTGCCTATTATAGCCAATGCTGTCTGACTGTGTTTATTGCAGCCGCCACTCATGTTTACACTAGCAGTCACACAACGGCTGCATTCAGGTGCACTTTGGAAATGAAAGTGAACATGTTTATTTCTTTCTGTACAGTGTTATGAAGCGGGTAACTAGTTGAATTAATGGTTATTGGAACACTTAAGTTAAAACACACTGTACAACACAGTTGTAATGATTCATTTTGCTATTTTCATAATTTGTTTTGTAATATTCGGTTCGCGTTGTCAAGATGTAAAGGCAAGTTGTTACCTTGAAAGATACAGTATGCCTGCATGCTCCAGAAAATGGCTTCACCCCGTTTTTGAGCAATTTTGATGAAAATAAAAAACAAGCTTCACAAACGCAAGACGCAATGGCATTATCAAGTATCAGTGCTCGGTATCGGCAGAACTGAAATGTAAGTACTTTGTTCTGGGGGGAAAAAAAGGGTATTAGTGAATCCGCAGCTAGCTGAAAAGTAATATTTTTTAAAAAAAACAATAATTTAGCATTATCTTTGTAAAGGCACGTTTTTCATACATTTTGATGACTGCAAACAACTGTCAGGGAAAATTAATGTTGGGAGGAATTCTCCAACTCTACATCCACATCGCGTGTCGGCTTAGACTGGAAATAAAGAGCAAAGAACAAACACGCTGCCTGCTCACCTTGACGCCCACACAGCTGCCATCTGTTCAAACAGTCCTCCTCTCGTCCACGTTAGCTTCTGCATCCACGTTTGCCCTAGCTCGAACCGCGTGCAATCCTCCTTGGCGGGTCTGCCTCAAAGCGCAACTGGGCTCGGTTTGGCCGCGCGGCGCACCATCGTGCAACCCTCAAAAGCAGACAGCCGGCTGGCTGGCGTGTGTGCGCCTCGAGGAGCGATGGGGAGGACAGGGAAGCTGCGAATGAACTGTTCACCTGCAGGTCGAGTTGCGTGACGCCAGTGGGAGGGGACAGAGGCGCTGGGAAGACGGAAGCCACTGCAGCACAACACTGCACGCACACGAGTGGCGTGGAGGAAAAGCTGCAGCTGCACAACGCTGCCACACATGACAAAATGACACATGGACATTCTAGAATTGTTGATGACAGGGGTTCTTGAAACTTTTTAAACCAAGTACCACCTTAAAATAAGAATCCAAATACTACATACAGTAGTGTAGTAGGTGCGTTTCAAACGCAATAGATTTTATACTTTAAAAAGTACAATCCACTGAGAGATTGCACAGCTCCCACAGAAACACTGTGCTTAAACTAGGGGAAATTTATTTATAAATGTATTTTACATAAACCTTATTGCATGTATGCATTCTTTTAGACACTAGTAAGATACCACACTGAGAATCACTAGACGGTACTATTTTTTCCCCTCGGGAAGAATAAGAGACGCTCAATTTTTAGCAAAATGCCCAGCTCTGGACAGATGGATGGATTTAAATGTCAATTTGTAAGTATGTAGCTGCAACATGTCCTCAGAGAAATCCAAATAACGTTTCCACTGTGTGGATGTGAAACCCTGGACTCAGCGACAGTGAATGCAAGGCTGCATTGATGACCCAGAGCGATAAGCAGCCCTGCCTCACAATTCCCGAGCCTTGCGGTAGGAAACCGCATCACACACTTAATGGTGTCTTTTCAGGGAGGATTTGCCCCATTAAAGATACCATCATCACAATTAAACATGCGTGCCCTTGAAGACGCCTTTTTCCATTTCCCCCTGCAGTGCCGCCCGCCGCAGCCTCATTATTTACTCTGCAGGTTACACAATGTTACACAAGAGTCTCTAGGGCCCTGGGCACAAAGACAGCCAAGTAAACGCTCATGTTTTTTGGGGTGGGGAACTGCCTGGAGACAGAACACTTCAAAACTCAGCTGTATCAACTATATATATATATATATATATATATATATATATATATATATATATATATATATATATATATATATATATATATAGTATAGAAATGGCTAAAACATTGTTTGCCTTGTCTTAGTGAGTTCTGTGAATTACTTTCATGTCGATTTGGGAGCGGCGTATCCTTTGTTTGTGTCAAACAGCAGATGGCGGCTTTAATAAACTGCATTTGCATTTGTACAATTCCTCACAGTTAGAAGCCTTGTTAACTGTCTGCGTTTCTCCTCTTTAGTCCATTTCCCCCTATTGTGTCTATTGAGTCCTCCGCACACAAACAAAAAACGAAAAGAGGCGGAAAAAAAAAATCTATCAAAATTGTCCTTGCAGAAAGACGAATCCATTTCATTAGCAAAAAGCGATGTGAGAATGAGGCTGATGCCTTATTACTGACTTGAGTCTAATCACAATGCACTGGTAATTACGAGCTTTCCACCCAGGACACCGTGACAGACAAATCGGTGAATGTTTCCATGGCACCAGCCATTAAAGGAGAAGGCCATTGGGGATAATGCCAGAGTGTCCATCTTTCCTAGCAGAACCTTCTCCTAGATTGCTGATACTTAAGGAGTGGATGGACGGCAGTAATGAACGGTTTGAAATGCTGGAGGCAGCTGCGTTCTTTATAGATTCTAAAAATTCAGTCCATGATGTCTCTGTGACTTTTATCTGGTGCATACCACATCCTTCCTTACCTGGTGGATAATAAACAGTCACTGATTATATGGTTAAGCCAAGCACGTGCACTAACTGAGAGGATGACACGTGCACTATATACATAGGTGACTAACCTTTGCCTGCCTCCTCAAGTTGAGTTCTGTATGAGAATTATTGAGAACAGCAATAGGAAGGATGAGAAACGGACTCTTTCTGACTGATTAAAAAAAAATAAAAAAATCACGCACTACGAGAGAAAGACAGTTGCGTCAAGTAATATGCAAAATTTTAGATGAGCTCCACATATTTCTTGGTGCCATTCGACCTAAAATCCCGCCTCATCTTCCTCTGCCCCCTTTGAAAGTGACAGTTACCGAATGCTGAGACGCATTCGTAAATTGCTTGCAACGGCTGAAATTCTCCTCTCAGCATCTCTCTGTGACTTTCCTTCAGTTTAGAAAAAAAAAGCATCGAGATGCCTCGCTAAGACAGCTTTATTTATAGTTCGTCTAGAGTATAAACAAACTTGTGACAACATTTTCTTCCCTGCAGAATCTGGCTTCGCTGTGGCACCGCTGGACATGTAAGACAGTTATTAAACTTGTAGCAATACACTGACTTCAAAAGGTAAGCTAGACAGCCCATTCTGATGGAAGGCATGCAGCGATGTAGCTTATAACACAATAGCATAAAGCCATACTGCATATATACATACACGGTGGCCCAAAAGTGGGTACAGTACACGCATTGTTTATTGTTATTGTTTTTACCGGTATCATGAAGAATGGCAAATAATGTGAGCATGGGAACAGAAGGAAAGAAGAAAAAAAGCAGGTCTGACATGAAAGGAGAAGATAATGAAGGAAGTCGGAAAGCAGGTTCAAGCAACGGAATGGTCATGAGCACGTGTGAATAAAAACAGGGTTGAAAAAAGGAAAGAAGGATGAAAGGAAGTAAGAAGGAAGGAAAAGATGCCAGGGGAAAAAAAACAGGCCATACGTACTTTAGGCACACTTTGTACACAACACTAAGCGTGTATGAAGAATTAACACGGATGACGTAACATTCCACGCGTTTCAAATTATTGTTGGCGTTAGTGCACCGAGCTGCTGTGGCTATAAGGCATCTTTGTGGTGTGTTGAAGTGTGTGCGTGTGTGAGTGTGTCGTCTACATCAAACGCCACAGCTTTCACAACAGTCGCTGACGTTTTGACCCCACAGCAATCCTTCCCCATTCAAAAGCTTTCTGCTACCTGCTCAGATCCTGTATGTGCAAGATGTTGTGTGGGGATAAATAATGCACAGAGCTCCTTGTTGGTGCATGGCGGTTTAGTCCATTGTGATATCAAGGTTCACAGCTTTAGAAACAGGTAATAGTACTCTTGTACTGTATAATACTGTATGATTCTCGACTAAAACCCACAAACATGTTAGTTTCCTCATGGTTAGTGATCCCATTTTAGATTCAAGAGGATGTTTCACTTTAGTGCAACCTAATATGGGAGAGTTGAAGCCACCAAGCCCCTTGTTGAGGTGAGGTCACTGTCATTATACTGCAGTTCTGAATGTTGCAAAAAAACTAAACAAAAGAAAAATCAAGTAAACCTCTAAATATGTAGAATGTCTGAAGACAAACATTTTATATTAGACAATGATTTTCTTGAAAAATAAAAAAATCTAAAAAAAAAACTACACATCCAGTGTGTTATGGTAAATACGTGACCTCATAAATTTTAGGCATAAACTCATTCTGTTGCTGAGTTGACCTAACTTATCTGTCCAACAAGATATCGTACCTTGTTACTTGTAGCCTGCCATCATAATTTGAAGGACTTAATAGGTGGTGATATACCGCCCTCATGTGGATATTGAAGGTACTACAAATGCACTTTCATTTGTTGGTCACTAAAATTGGACAAGCCAACTGTATGTATGACTTTTATTGTGCTACTGACAAATAGTGTTTTTGTGCCTTTCCTCTTTCCGGTCGCTTTTCCTCAAAGGTAGTGATGTTGACACACGTGCTTAAAGTGAAAAGGTCCATGTGCGTCAATTGTCATGCTATCGTAAAAAAAGAAAAAAAAATCCCCATCACCCACCCCAAAGTACACACGCAACTTCCCTCATTCAGCCTTGACCCAGAGTTCAGTGGCTCAGGTTAGGAAGTTCAAAATCTAGGTAGCGAATACGAAGCCTTGGATGTCCTTGGCTGCAACACAGCTTTAAATACTTTTTTTGCTTACCTATCTTTATGTTTCATGATTTCAGGGATTTCATCTAGTAAAACATCTTCTACTTTGGATTCCACGTAGCACAGAGTGGGAGTACATTTACCGTCCCTGCTCGTGGCCGTCCACGGGGTGAAAGGGTCAAAGCCAAAAATACCACGTGGACAGGAAAGTGGAGGAGGCCCCCATTGGTCACATTATCACTCGTCTTGTTCAGAAGTGTGTCATCTGAAAGCTCAGGAAACAATAGCATTCTTGCTTGGGGGACTTTCGTGCCCCCGACCCTCTCTTAGCTATGCAGACAAAAGCTGAAGCAGGAAGAAAAAAAACTTGTTGATAAGACACGGACGCTAAGAACCTTCCAGAGGCCCTCTTCAATTGTTGAGCTGCGCGGTGGAAAAGTACAAGGTCTTGGCCGGAGACCAAAGCACCCGCTTGCATGGTAGCGTCTAGGCAATTTGTGCAAAACAACTGGCGCATGACGCCGCTTGTGACAAATCCCCGTTTGTGCGCTCGACAAGGGACACTTTCACATTGACGAGTGGCGACGTGCTGGGAACCTGCAGACTGATCACAGTCAATTTCAGCAAAAACACATTTCCTCTGAAATTCGGTGAAAAACGCCACAGACTTTCACAGCAGGTTCGTGTTATTCTGCTTGAAATCTGTGGATTATCAAAGTATTTGTCTCAAAACAACCTGCACTGAAGGTATTCAGAAAATATCTTAGTCTATTATCTCCATCATGTTCATATTCTGTCCATCTAACCACTGAAGGAGGAGACCTGCCAACAAATGCTAATAGCTCACATGACAAGTCAGTCACATGCGGAGTATGCAACATAGCTGTCGGCTATTTTTGCGTTTTAAATTGGTCGACTTGTTGGGCTAATATTTCATGGCCAGAGACACTGTGATTTTATATGTCTTATATATAGTTATATAAGAAGTCTTCAGACACCTAAAAAAAAAAAAAGAAAAAAAAAAAGGAGAACATCTATTGTGCACATTTATGTAGTAACGCAATTGTATTGGCAATGAAAACACACTGTTGTATGAACAGTAAAAAGTAACTACGCTTTGTCTTTTTAATTTTGTTTCAGATATCATTCAGACAGCTGTCAGACAGTTTTATTCCCTTGCCATGGCTCGCCAAATGACATTGGCCCCGGCGTTGAGCATCGTAATCTTGCGCTTGAAACCTCGGACCAGCCTGAAGTCAATCAAGCTTTTTGTGGCTGCCGACTTGCAGTGCAGCCTGTTCAAAGAGTTTGGTGTTTTCATCAATAGTGGTAGATCCTGATTTGAGAAACTTGTCAATTGTGCTATGCATTGGCGCAGTCTCAGCGCCAGAAACCTTCTCAAAACTGCAGTTGGAGACAGAAAGGTTTTCCTGCCAGGTGGCAATTTAGCAATGCTCCTCCAATGTCAATTGGTGAGCTATGAGCAAGAGTATACAGTACTGCATATATATATGCTTACAAAGATTGCAGATCGTGAGCCGGCAAATGCTGATGGCCTCACATCTGTCCTCATGACAACTGAAACGAAAGTGGAAAACCAAATTCAGAATGACATTTGGGACACTTTGTGTACTGTTATACGATGCACACTTCAATTAACTTTTGCAATATTTTACCATGGCATTCCGGGTTCACAACGTGTCCCAACAAATGGCACGTGAATCCTGTTTTGTCTGCTGTGTTTTCCCAAAGAATAAAGCAAACGATAACAAAGCTGACAACAGTGAGGACCAGGAGGACTCAAGCTGTGTAGTAACTGACAAACAACTTTCGCCCTGCGCCATCTGCACGTCCTGCGTCCGGCAAACTTTTAGGGACACGTGCGCACCGCGCTGGTGGTCCTTCTAAAGTAGATGACCGTTGGGCGCCTGTTTGGGTTGGAGCCGGGGCGGGTGGTCGCTGCCGGACTTCCCCCGGATCCATTAACGCCAAGGAAAACGGTCCGGAAAACACATTGCGTAATATCTTATGTAAGGGGCTTCAGAAATTAATAGCTGAAGCGGAGAAGCGGAAGAATTGGTCAATTATGTCGAGGCCTAGCATGAGGGGCACCCCGGATGGCCTGGGTGGGGGGGTTATCACTTTTTGACGTGCCCTGAATGGAGTGCTAATGAACTTAAAACTGTTGTGATGGAGCAAAAGACGAAAGACCAAGTAAATTAGCTATGTCAACTGTCACTATTCAAATGCAACAACAAGAAGAGCAAGCAGCGTCCCACAAAACAATGAAGTGAAATATGGCAGCTATACCTACCTAAAGTACTACCTAAAATTTTCCCCATTGAAATGAACTGAAATACCTTTCAAAAGAAAGTACAAAAGCAATGCTCTCCAATGACTGGTCCACGGCTTTCCTAATCCACCAGCAACATTATACTTGACAAGAGTCTGCAGACTCATCCATCGTGTCTTAACTGTCAGGATGTTCATCATCTTGTGCCTCAAAGCCTTCAGGTAGGCAGCGCTCTCCTCTTTTTTGTGTCTACTTTAATAGGGTATGCCATTGTGAACCATCAATCTGACTTGTTTACAGCTGGCAAACAATCCCGGGCAGTAATGGACAATCCATTCAGGTAGTCAAAGGCACAAAGGTCAGTCTGACAGGAGGCCAAATGTACTTCTTAATGTATTTGTTTTACATTTAAAAGGTGCAAACACTGCTAACGTGCCACACTTGTAAAACGCTTGTATCTTAAATCATCTTTTCCCATTGAAATGAAATGCCATTCATCCATTCCTCATAAAAAAATAAAATAATAATCATTCCTCATGTTGTAACATGTTTTTCTGAGGAAAACTAGCACTACACTATTGCGCTTTTGAAAAACATACATTCAATAGATTTTGTGGCTCCTTCTGGGGTGCGCGCCTGGGCCACTAGGGGCCAGTATAACATGGGTACTGTTGGTTCATACGCAAAGATGGTCACAACTGCTCTGTAAGCTGCAGTAGCATTACTCATTTTTTCCCAGAGGATAAAGAATATATGCCTGTGTGTACTGTTGTGTTTGTGTTGCTGCACTGTTGCCACTTGTTAACTCAAATATTTCAAATATCAAAGCTTAAGACAAATGCAAAGAGGTGGTCCATGCGAGAGGAATCTGAGCACTCTCCATTGTGCTGATTCAGACATTACTTGTGATTTGTGACTGTGGGTCCGACCTAAATATACTAATAAAACAGTTTAAACCAGAAGAGCAAATTTGCAAAAATGAAATAACCCATGTCAAAATCGAACAAAACATCATCAATGAACTTCACCGTGTACCTACACAATCTGAAGTTGAACATACAAAAATGTCAATCTGACACTTTAGAGATAATATCATTAAACAGAATTCTTCCTGTTTCCAAGATAAGAAGGAATGATACCAATCAAGCTTGTTTTAGTGTTAAAGGCCAACATTCCTGCACACGGAGCATCCCCGATAATGCTTCCACATCTTGTTTAACATGCTTGCGCCATTACTCACTCAGCAAGAATATATACATTTGCAATGTTGAAATTGGTCACTTCATGGGAGACATTCTTTAAAAGTATTTTGGGTGTAAAAAAAAGCTGCAAAGACACCCCTGCCATAAAATTATGCAATCAGCTGACAGCTCTCTTATAACTGCTGGGGCAAAAGTAACACCGATTGGGTGCAATAGCTAACCCAGTGCTAGATTTGCTTCGATCTGATCATGTGATAGAAAGTCTGCCCTGACCAGGAATTGAACCAGCGGTGTGACCCACTGCGCCATTCAGCCGCCAATAACATTTATTTACTTCAGCTTCAGTGCACAAAAACTCTAAAATGGCAACCAGCTACAGCTCTTCAGCGCACCTAATCCAATCTCCAACCCAATCGCAAAGGTCAACAAATAATTAATCCAACCTTGGGTAGGATTGCTAATTACCCAGCAAGTGGGTTAGGAAAGCAACCCAGCATTTTTTGTGTGTTTTCAATGAGTGATAGCAAAGAAACTCACGAGTAATGTTAACATAACCAATGATAAAATATTTTTCTTGCAGGAATTAGCATTTCTACGTGCCTATTTTGAAACCTATTTTTAGAAAGTCGAGGACCTTTGTGAGCAAAAAATACCCATCTGGACAAACAGTAATTTGTCCGGGGTGATGAGTCTTTGTTGGGGTCTTCCCATTTTAAGTGAGTCAAACAGATGTCGGAGAGAAGAAAAACACCAATTGCTTGTACGGTCGGGCCCTCCTGTGTTGTCAAGTCAAGGCGAAAACAGCAGCAAAACACAGATGTGGTTATTTGGCAGAAAAGCACCGGGTATTTAAACACAAAACTTTTTTTTAAATATTGAAAGCCAGAAAGTGTTTTAATGCATGAAATCCATGCGCTCAAGAGATCAACAACTCATATGAGTGATTGCTGTCCAAGTTATATAACGCCAACTTTTGTTTGACTGGCTTAGTCAAGGGAGGTTATCACCATCGTGTAAAATCACAGGTATGTTCTGATCTGGAGTTTATGCAAACAGTGTTTGTCAGTATTACATATGATGGGGTCAAGTTCATGTGTGTTTGCGCAGAGTGGACGTGATTGCTGATGGATCGAGTGAACTTTTTTTTTTGGTAACTCAATGTGAGATGCTTGAATTCAGGTGTAGTTACTTTAAATTGGATTTCAATTTGGAATTTGCCAGCTGCAATACGGTGGTACAATTGATTCTTTTCGGATGGTGACCGAGGAGAAGTGTCATACGATAGATAAAGTTAATGAATGTAATAGGAAATTGATAAGAAGGATTATCTGTCCTCACATGAGTGGAAGTACATTTATTGGCAAACACGAGTGCAAAACGTGAGCTCACTGCTTTCATTGTCTTTATTACAGCTGATTGAAGTGTACTGAGTATCTCATAGGAAAGTCATGATCAGGCACGAGATGCGCGTCTTATGAAGTCAGTCTATCATTTTATATTAAATCAAAAATTACAGTTTCTCTGAATAATAGAGACACAAGTAGATCCGGATCAAGTGATTTAGGTTTTTTTCGCGATGCTAGAATTGTCTATTTTTTGGGGAGGGAATTAGGTAATAGTATACTTTCACAGTATTTAATTAATGACAACTGCAATAACAACAAATATATATTCAATTTTCTTTTATTCCAACTTATTTTGTCCTCCTGTCTCACGCACTCATATGAGAGCTCATAACAAGCCAGGTGAGCATATTGTTAACTTAAGTCATATCATACTTGCATACAATTTCATTTGTTTTTTTGAGTGACAAAACTGAGAAAAGTATTGTATCATTTCCAATAATTATCTATTTTAGTGCTTGGTGTCTGTTACATGAGCGCATTGGCGGTATAGTGGATATAAAAAGTCACCACATCCCATTTCACAAATAATGTCACCTATAACCCGTTAGACTAACTTGAACGAAAGCGGCTGTCGCTGTGTTTAAAATTAACCAATCACATTCATGTTAAATGGGAGTTCGCACACACTTGACACCGAGTGCTCCTGGTTAACCCCAAATCATTTTTAGATGTTCTAGTATGCTTTTCTTGACCATTTTATTACAGTCTAGCAGAAGCCTCTAGGTTGTGTTCTAACACTGAGTGGTATTTGGGAATGTTCGTAATTCTCTCCACTTTGCCCCAGTTCCAGCTGAAGAAAAGCAGTCCCAAAGTATGACGCTACCACCACCATGCTTGCTTTGGGACAGTTTTTTTTCCAGAGCCCCAGTAAAATATACTGTGGCTTTTCCATTGCTATTTCCAAATTGACTGAGCTTTTAGCCCCATGAAACATAAAACAGTGTCCACCTGTACTGCTACTGTTGCGTATAGCATAGAGAGATGCACATTTAGTATAAATGGCGAGTGATTTTCTTTCTGGTGACCTTAAATGCTCTGGAAACCATATCCACAGCGGCAGAATATTTAATCGCTGTCAGCTGAAAGAGTTGCGCTCTCGAGTGAGATGTTTTTTCCCCATGGAGCGACTTTGACCATGAGATCACATTTATTTCTTATTTCAGGACCCCAAAGTTGACAGGAGAGATTCCTGTTGGGTCCCGAGAATTGTTTGTCTGTCCCCATTTATAGTTTCAGAAATATCCCAATATCTCTGTTAATTGAGTGGCAGCATAATCTTCTATTGTTAAGGCATCTTCTCTACTCACAATAGCATAGCATTAGCACGTCTTTAAAGCCTCTCAAATCATCTTTCCCCATTGGAATGAACAGAAATGCCATTGTGTTGCAGCCCCACACAAAACACTAACATTTTTTTTATGCGTTCAAGAAAAGCTGTTCAAAGGTTTGTAAATACAGCAACATCAAAAGTTGTTTTCTTAGCATGTCTATGGCATTTCCCAACGTGTTAGCTGTAAGCTAGTGGACAAAGTTATGTGGTTGAGTTAAATACACAGATGCAATTCTCTTGACGTTTATTCATTCAGTTTCACAATAAACTTCAAATGGTTTCTGCAATCAACAGCTTTCAGCAAACAGTTGGCCTCTTTTTTTTAAAAAGAATTTAAAGAATTTTACGATCTGCAAAACAGCTGCTTGTTGTGAAATTTCTTGCCGCCGTATAGCACTCGCATCTCACATTTTTCCGCGCAACTCTAGAAAAAAATTGGCCGGGCGATGGCTTGTTTCTTGAAAAACTTGTTAGTTGGGTCATTCTTAAGTTGCGGTACCTCTGGAAGTATTGACAATGGTCATACAAAAGAGGTTCCTTCAATCTGAATTTAGGTTGATTTGAGGCAATATTAGTCTGAAAATATTTTTTTTCTGGTTTAAAATGAGAATTTGAACATATCGCGATTATTGAAGTTTGCTTCGGCGTCTATTTTCTTTTCTCTTCTGAGATTTTATCCTGAGCCACTTTTTCCAGTTTTTATCATGCATCTGATAATAATCAATTCAATTTTAAACAACAGCTGTTACTGAAGTGTCATTGTCTCCGAAAAGAATAGTCAATATTATTTTCTCATGTACTTGGGTGGAGAATCCCCAAGTCTTGGAATCATCCTTCCTTAACTTTCCCTTCAGGAATGTCCCTATTTCCTCCAATGTGGCCAGACGGAATGGAATGTAAACAAAGGCAACCTTTACTCTATTTTTGATTCCTTTTCAAACTGTTTGGATTGGATAATCCAAAGCAACAATTAAGGTCACTTGAAGACACTTGAGACAACAAGGGAGCTTTGCTCATTGCACGAGTGAGTGTGGGGGTGGGGAGTTGTGCGGGGGACTTTGGGGTGTCAGGTTGGGAGCCCTACAGCCACCCACCCACCACCCAGCAGTGTAACATGAAGCTTCACTAGCTGCCGTCATCACATGGCACATGGAAATTTCCACTCAGTCTCCTTGCTTGTTAAATGGGAAGGGTCTCCATCTCTTGTTACCAGCAGTCCTGAGTCCTCCTCCTCCTGCTTGCTGCTACTTACAACTGCCTTCCACTCACACTTGGTAAGCTCTTTTATACTCTTACTTTTTTTTTTTTAATTCACTTTTATCCTGCATGCAATCGCTGCATCGACAAATTGACCATCTATAGTGTTGGGCTGTTAAAATTCTTATTGTTTTAATTGGCTTGAATGGGTGGGTTTTGTAGGTTTAAAGCTCAGCAAATTAAAGATCACTTAATATACGCATATGACTTAAATTAACTCCGTGCTGCTTTTGTGTCATGATTGCACGATGTTATTGCTTTTAAACAATGTGTCTCGAGAACGCAACAGTAGCGCTTCCTGCAGGATGTCGCTGCGCGCAAAAGCACCGAAAGGGCGATTGATCCATGCAAATGATTTCTAAACATTCAATTCTGAAATCAAGACTCCAGTTCAGCTTTTTGCATGAACGTGTAAAAGCACGCGTAATACCGCTCGTTTTATCGCACGTCGGCCACAGCCTTCCTAGCTTCCCTCTCCCCCCCACGCGTTGTGGAACAAAACAAAACGGGGTCTGCCTGCCTCCGCGCGGCTCACATGGCGTGGGGCTGAACACGCTTCTGTCGCCGATTAATGGCCATAACGACAGAGTGAGAAATGCGGATGGTAGGTTTTTATGTAACAGGAGAGCTCACCGTGAGCTAATAGTGATGTAGTGACTGCAATCATGGGTTCCAATGGTGGTTGTGATGCTATTAGCTCAACCAAAGACAGCAAGTCCTTTATGGTAGCGTCTTAAACTGGAGTTGTTTTGTTACCTTGTGTATTAGAAGTGCCTTAATTTAGCCTATTGGACTCAAGGTACTTTTTCCTGAGCAAAAAAATGTGCACATACTGCATATATGTAGACATTAGGATTAGGTGTAATAATTTCACCACTACAAACAGAGGCGTAGCCACAAATGTATCAATGGGGTGGCCAGGGTGACACAACACCTCAGTAAGGGGTGGTCGTGCATGCGTGTGTCATACTTAAATCAATCAGTCATTGTTTCATGAAATAAAATTCACACATATCCGCAAAATGCCGACCACGCTCATGATCAAGCAGGAACAAGTCTAAGTAAAAAGCAAAGTTTTGCTGATCTTAATTTAATAGATGATGCAACTTTTTTGCTGTTGCTTTGCACAAAAGTGCCTCATCGTCTACGTTCATCTCATGTACTGATTCGCTAGTTAACAGCCAATCAAAGTGATCTATTGTCAACGACGGCCGATGCCATTTTGCAAAATAACGAATAATTCTACAAATAACTAAAAATGCATGGGTATTCATGAGCACATTTTATGTAATTGGCATCTCAAATAATTTTGTTTAATGCACACGACACGTGGCCCTGAAGTTGGGACACTTGGGCAAAAATGTATGTATTCAAAATGACTTTTTTTAGAGTCAATCAAAAGTATGCATTATTATCTTTGTTAACGACAACTAGACAATATTAATACAACTCTTATATTACATGGTCCAAGTGGTGTACCCAATAATAATCATTTCAAAAAGTGTTAAAAGCTCTAACTAAATGTCTACAAATGCACTTTTCTGTGGATTTTCCAAGTCGTTGCATACTTTTGGCCTACATCTTTCATAGCGTTCCATTGTGTGGCTTATCGGCACTTTTCTGGAGTGTGTTTACACTGGTCTTAAACCAACCGGTATGAAGCAACGCACCCTGACCACAAAGACACACACAAAGACTAGATTCAGTGAGGAGAATGTAAAGGACATCTTGGGCTTATTTGAGTGGCATGTTCAGCCTGTCATTGCCTCTCTGGCTACTATTAATACACAGTGACCATGCATATATTCTCCCCTGGCCTACTTGACCGCGTATACTTGTTTCACCTCAATCAAACATATGTGGCAGCACATATTTGACATTTGCTTATTTCAGTCGGAGAAAGCAACACAGGAACGGCAGCAAAAAGTCAAGTATGGAAATGACTTTAAACACGACTGGACTTTCATCTCGTTGTGGTAAATACTTATCGAGCAGATGTACTGTACTGGTCAACAAAATGATGTAATAAAATGCCTCATGACCTGTGGGTTCATATACTTTTCGGTTATGCAACCGGATTCGTAGCCTTTTCATACGTGTATATGCGGACAACTTTTATGTAGGGAAATGATCAAACAAAACGCTACGCGCTAATGAATTATTGTATCAATGAACAACAAAGCATCAAGAAACATTCTCCTTCTTACAAATAAGTTCAGCATTGAAATGAGCCACGGTTTCTCGACACTGTTGCTTTTAATTTAAGGTGACCTTCTACATACAATTGTAGTTAAAGACCGACATACTGACAGGCCAATGTCAACTGAAGGACAACAGCAACCATAGCAATCGATTTCTAGTCTTAAGACCTGTCATATGTAACAATAAACTGTTGCAGTTACTACGATTTGCGGTAAGAAGCGGTTGAGTCATATATTGGTGCTATTAGCGGTGTTGGGCTGGTGATATCCAAAATGGAACGGGTCCCTTAAGACCTATTAAAAGGGCATTTGTCTAAGAAAATATCTTACTTAATTAAAGATATAACATGCAATACAGATTTTTTTCCTGGCATCTTTTCCTTGTTGACCTGCTACCCTTCTTTCCTTGGTCGATTTTTTTTTTTTTTTTTTTAATACAGCCTCAACATCCATTCTACACTTAAAACTACTATTCTGCCTTCTTTCATTCCATCACACCTGTTTTTTCTGTAATTCATGCATCCATACATCTTTCCTTTCATTCCTATCAACCACTTTTCTTCGCTCGTGACTCAAATGATTTGAAACGGCTGTAAAAAAAACGTACTTCAACAAGTGTATACCTATTACCTACCTTTTGCCCACCATGTAAAAGTGCGATTAACTGCAGAAGTAATAATTGCCTGGACTAAAGTTGTAGTTGTTTTGAGTGTTGCGGTAACACCTCAGCAATGAATTTAGCAGCGGGGCGCCAAGCCGATTCATCTGCGGATAAATGCACAACTTGTCAAGACCGGCTTGAGCTCATACGTCTCAGTTTCCAGTCCCCCCCTGAAGGTGGACCTCCCTATCCGAGGGACCGTCTCTTCTGGTTTTAGTGACAAGCGGCGGGGGGGAAATTTGTTTTCCTCTTTTCCACATGGTGGTCAGAGGTCACAGCTCAACCACAAGGCCTCAGTGCATCGTTTGAGATCTTGTAAACACAGTGGGATGTTTGCCCACACAGCTGCTCGGACCCTTGGCGTGTCCTACAATTAAACAATGTGACGCGAGAGCCAGTGATGTTGTACTGAGTAGCTATCGTCACAGCTGTGATGGTAACCTCATGACTTTAAGGGTGCTATTGCTTTTATAGAACAGTTCTACAAGAGCCATTTGTTAGTTTAAAGTAATACGACAAATTAAGAGTTTATTCTTTATTTAATCAGTTATCAACTCTGGAAGCACAAATAGCAGCACACAGTGGTGTTAGTCGTTAGCTGTGTTTGCTTTATAGAAATAGAAGCTGTGTTTGCTTTTACAGGGCTCTGCTTATGCATTTATGCAAGGCGGCCCAGAAGAATGAATTGAAAAAGCATTTCAAGTCATTCTTCAGCCCTCTTGACAGGCCAAGGAAAACAGGGCTGGACGGCTGCCTCAGCCTTGCGCAGCAAAGCGAAGGAGTCTGCCGCCATAAATAATACACAATATGACTTATGCACAAGCCTGACCATACGTTACGTAATAGGTGACAAAGGGGACCTGACAATTGCCAAATGACATTAAGCCTACAAACACTGAGCCGTTACAAGGAACATAGAAACAAATAGGGTCTAGTTCCTAAGCTAAACACATTAAAAAGAATATAAGCAAAAAAAATGACTACTTTCGTGTGGAGCAGACTGCACCAAATTTAAGGTTGTACTGTCCGAGTGGTTTGGCTGAACACTTTGCCTTTAATATGTAGAACAAATAATCCAGGGACCATCAGGATCACCCGGACTGAACCCTTCTGTCCCTCAATTGAAGCCCACAAGCAGGGAGTTACGAGTTGTAAAAGCACGTCGCTGCCGTCACATTGCGGATCAATGCAAAGCGATAAGAAAGAGGAACGGGTCACAAACAAGGTTAGGACACATGAGGTGCTACTGCTGCCGTCATGTGACGCCATTGGAGGTTTGTCTTTATGTTTTGCCGTACAATTTGTTATGGATGCATTCATCACTGTGTACCGCAGTGACGTAAGAAGAAAAGCGGGAGTTGTCACGTCGATGACAGATTCCTCCCAGGTGGGAACATAGACAGCCTCGAGATGGTTGTGAGGCGATGGGGAGCGCCGCGCAAGCATTGTGTTTGTACAACTCCTTTTTGAGGACGTGGCACTTGGAAATTCAGACAGAACGTGTTCACACCGCAGCCCAATTCAGATTTTTTTGCCCTTATGTGACAGGCATAAAGTTGATAGATAGAGTATGTGGTGATAGTAGTAATTCAGCCACGCAGGAAGTTCATTTATTATCCGCACCAATGACGTGATGTCATCTTTAGGAGACGTATCCATGAAATGGAGAGATCGAGGAGCGTCCCCTCATTTCTCCCAAATATTTCTACCTCCTCCAGCATTGCCCCTACACGCAAGACCATAATTACTTCTGTAAACACTGTGCTACGTGATGTTTTTTTTGTTGCACGTCACTTGACTTTTTGCTTTGTACACATGTCACATCACGGACACTTTGCATTCACATTAGAAGTCACGTTTGTTTGTGTAATGTGAACGAGTACATAAAAAGATCGGTTTTAACAAAAAAATACGAATTGGGCATCACGTCCTGCAGTGTGAACGTAGCCCAACACAAACAAATGGGAGCTGCATGACTCAGGCAGACTCGGCCAGATGTGCTGAAACAAAAGGCGCTTCAAATATCGAGTCCAGCTCGGCTTTGATTTAAAGTAGCTGTATTTCATTTTTGCTCCTGGACTCCCCCTACTGCTTTATAATGGAATTTACTAATGACTTGGTAAACACAAACAACAATCAACATGGCTCAACATTAGCAAACTTAGCAACTAGTGTTTGTACGACTAAATATATTTTGCAATCGACTACTATGCGATAAAGTCAAGTCAAATGAATCGATTACGTCAACGATGGCAATTTATTCAGCACCATACATTGGTCACCAGTCTTTTTTGCGACACGAACCAGTTTCATGGAAAAGCTATTTTTAGGAGCCCTGCGCATGTTTCTCCTCAACGAGCTGGTCTTATCTTGTGTTCCATAGCATAATGTTTTCTAAGACGGGACATTGTATCCAGGCTCCAGAAAATGTAGCATTTCTCTATATCACTGTTTCTATTATACCCGTGTTTTTATTGTACAGCGGCCAATGGACTAGCCAAAGCTAGCAAAGTTGGCTCATCCACAACCATCTTAATTTCGTACATTCAGACTTGCGCAGACGTATGAAGACTGCGTTGCTTTATTGGCAGAACATTTCGCTGCTCCACACAGTGCTTTAGTCCAACAATGGAAGTAGATGGGTAAATCAAAAGACCTCTGTTAATTGGCCAGTTGGAAGACGGAAGCCAAAAACATACAACTCGTGGACTTCACACTTTAAACATCGGAGTAGTAAAGTTGACTAGTTTGTTCAACCCCTAGAATAAACCATAACCTAAGTACAAATAGTCAACACATGTTTCCAAGATATGGTTACATTTCACTGATCAATGATGGACAAAAATAATCATTTTAAAATGAGCTCTTTGTTCTGAAGACCTGCTTCCCTGACAGAATTTTATTGAGAATAATAATGCTAACAAATAGGTGTCACAGTATGGGTGTAGCCCAATTTAGCTGATGTCATGTTGACTTTTTTCAGAAAGCAAACTTGTTGACCTAATCAACAGTACAGAAGTAGTGTACTCCAATTTGCCTGAATATTGTGAAACTCTGAACAGAAACAGAGGCTGGTCCCCCAATATCAGTTTTGATAAATGGAAAATACACAAACGGTGACTTTGTGCATCCCAATGTTTTTCATATGCTGTTATGTCACACAGAATAGCAGCAGCTTAACAAGCACGTTCATGGAACACCAGAGCTAGAAATATACGTCGTCTCAGACCTGTGAAATTCTTCGAGGCCCCGCGGGCACCGTCAAGTCTTCGATAGAGCTCTCAAGGATTTTAACAGCCTACTGAAGAATTATTCTCAAGCCCAAGTTCCTTTTGTTTTTTGGAAATTCGCCATACGATTTCTGTTATACTTATTATATCGAGGTTTTCTTTGTCATGATCACATGATCTATCCGTGAGTCACCAATGGACAGTTTGTACAACCCATTGAGAGGTTTCGGCTGAATTTAATGCTTTCAGAATCCACCTTTGAATGTGGACACACGGCAGTAGGAAGGACTGTCCCATTTCCATGGGTCCAGGACTGACTTGAATTAGTCACGCGGGGGGGTGTTTTCATGAAAAGCGTGAGGTGAACAACCCTTTGATATTGATGATGGTGACACAAACATGCCCCAATTGGTATCTTGTTGACGGACTTTTGAAATCGCTCACATCAAGTAAACTAGGTCAAGTAAGACTATGAATTGGATTTCGACATTCTCCGATACTCCAATTCAAGTGTGGTGCATTATTCTGATCATTATAGGTGGCTATTAGGCCGTTGGTAGGGGACAGTTGGTTCAGGGTCTACAAAAAAGAAAGAAGAGGAAGCCTCACCTAGAAGGACTCTGCCTGTCCTGTTTACACAGAACCTATCAATGGTGGTAAATTCCATGGTGGTGTGTGAATATATATAGCAATATGGCGTTTCATAACAGGGCTGTGTCAACACAGGTGATGGTGCGGCGACCGAGCCATCGTCCTTGTTGCTAGGAAACTGATCTTAAAGTGTAGAGTGTTCTTTTTGGTAGGGTTACATCACAGCATT
The DNA here is from genome assembly GCF_054856515.1 of Filicampus tigris. Classification (NCBI taxonomy): domain Eukaryota; kingdom Metazoa; phylum Chordata; class Actinopteri; order Syngnathiformes; family Syngnathidae; genus Filicampus; species Filicampus tigris. The sequence goes on along the minus strand of NC_141238.1, from coordinate 2,628,883 downwards.
TTCAATTTCCGTTGTCAAAAAGAGAAGTAGACGAGTACTTCAATAATTCATGTGTACCATCGCCAGACAAATGTGTGTGGCAGTCAGAATACTTAATGGCAACTAGTCCATCCCACAATCCCCCCCTCCAGCTTTTCTCCACTACCACAGCTTTCTGGTCACAGGTGATTGGCTGAGAATTTGTTGAAGTTATCTAAGGAATGTTGGTGGACTGACTTTTGGTGTAAATTGCTGCCGTGTGTCACTTTAACGACTTTTTTAGTGATACACTCGGACAGAGGATGCGTTAGGAGGTTAATGCAGCTTTTGCCGATAGAGCTTTTCCTAACAATGTTTTGAAGGTTCGATTGTTCTCAAGATTACTATTTTTTGGAGTGAGGCTGCCACACTGAAACAAGGCAAGTAACCATATCTTTATGGAAAATGTGCACTCCAGCCTCTTTTGCAGGTTAATACTTCCCAGTTGGTTGCTAAATGGATCAATAACACAATACAATCAACATAATCTTGTCACAATCTGCTTCTGCTTCGTCATCTTATTGGACTGTTTTTAAGCAATTTTGTTTTTAAGTATACTTCCTGTAATGCCTTCACAATTGGGAAAGGAGAGCCACAGTCACCAATGAATCTTTTAGCCATTAACTGCATGCCAGGAGAACATTAAACTCTCACACAGGAGTTACTGCAGTACAGTATTCTGTGTCTATTTTATTGTGTGTGATTTAATAATTGCAAATGTGTTTTAAAGCATGCAAAACAGTGTTGTTGTTTTTTTACGGACTTTCTATAATGTGGATTTTCATTTATTATTTGGAAGGACAAGAACTGATACCGACAAGTCCACAATTGAGGATTCTCAAAGTTGACCTCAGTGGAGCATGTATGTTGTCTCTGTTTGAACATTATGACGTGACGAGATAAGGCCTCATCCCTGACATGTACACGACCTTGGGCAGAGCGACATCCCCCGCCGCTGCGCTCTGATTGGCGGAGCGGCGGCACAGCCTACTGTGGCTCGTGCCTGGCAATGCAGCTGGCAATGTGTGTGTGGTTACTTAGGCTAGTTTATTAAAAAAAAGGTCATGTGATTTGTCATGTGATCAATAAGTCAGACGTGACAGGGCTCACTAGTGTGACGCTGTCCGATATTATGATAATACAAAGTTATCATGATGCTATATTGTATTTCTTTTCTGTAGAGGCAGTTTGTGCAAGTGTGTGATTGTGTGTGTATTGGGGGCAGGGGGTATTCTTATGAGCTTACTCAAAAGGAGGGCCCTGTCCTGATTGGGTGACCAAAGTCCTCCCTCCCCCCTTTTAAAAGCGTCCCTTCTCACCTGAGTTACAAAATAGCTGCAGCTTCTCAACCCTTCACTTCTCTGTGACTACTTACTACTTACTGTCCGACTACTAAAACGTATTTTTGGCTCACAGAAAAGGAGCGGTCAAGATTTTTTTTTTGGTAGGAATCTTCCGCATGAGTGAGTATGCTAGTTATGTTTTAAAATATGTTAGTGGTCTTGTAGTCTCATTCGAAAGTATGCAAACGTCCAATTTTGAGCCTTTTCTCGATGCATGATACTGCTGCAGAGGGCATTTGGAAAAAAAACAGCTGCTTTCTGCTTTCTGCACTTTCTGCAGAATTCTAAGCTCAAGTGTTTGGTTGGCTGATGCAAGACTTTGCTTGGGCGGAGGAGGAGGAATAGGGTCAGAAGACGTTCTTCTGGGAATGAAACCAAAACAAGCTTGATCGCTTATCACTGCATTGCCTGGCGCTGTCGCGACACAATGCCATGGTGTTTGTTGTCTTTTGCCATCAGATTTTGGAATTGTTCATGTTATGTGTGGATATTAATCAAATTGGCTCCTTTAATTGAGAGATTTTGCAGGCCAGAGTTGCAGCCTAGTGACATGTATTAATATTTGCGAGTTATTATATATATATATAAAACCTGTCTCGACAAATGAGGTCATATAACATAAAACACAGTGGCTGAAAATTTGAGTGGAAACTTTCCAAGATATGAGGATTGTTACATCTTAATGTTTCTTGGCCACACTTACATGTGGGTTTCCCACGGAATCTTCCACAGCGTCTCTGTGGCTAGATGCACATGATTTTATGTGGATTCCAGATGTGGCCACTCAAATTGCATTAAAATGCTTTGTGTCAATTAGTCTGTCACAGCTCGGCAAGCTTAAATATCAAAGCAGAATGTGGTGCGCGTGGCTCCAGTATAGATGTGTCTATATCATATTATGGTTTCTGGAGGGGAAGGGGCATTTAAGTCAAGTAAGTGTGGGTCACCCAGTCAGACAGGTTAATCGTCTCAGCGTTGAAAAGGCAACAGGCAGCAGTCAAAAAGCAACACAATAGTGATTAGGCGGACTTGTGGATACAGGATATGGTTGCTAGCGGTAGCATACGACGCGTAATTGGCAGGCTTCCAAACAAAGAGGCAAAACTAAAGTCGATGACTAACTGTGTTAAATCAAATCAGCAGTGAGGGTCAGGCGGTTTGTTATTTACATCTCTGACGTCAATTCACGAGAGCCTATTGACTGTAAACATACAATGTGTATTGTGATGCAAAGATGTTTCTGCTCAGCAGCTTCTTTTTGTACAGTCGCGAAACAAGTAGCACATGATACCCATCTGGTTGTGTAATGGAATGGAATGGCATGGAAATTTTACGTTAAGAGTTAACTACGTTTCTTGGGGACAGCAGACAACCACAGAGCAGTGGCAGACGGGCTAACTCAGGACTCGGCTCTCTCCCTGCACCTCAAAGACGGGCATACAATGCCGTACATTCACCTCTTCCCAAGAGGCTCAATAATTTAACTTCTAACAAATAAACAACACTTTTGGCTTCGGTTGCCCCTTCCACTATTTTTACAACTGAATGTAATATTATCGAGAGTGATTCAACCCAAGCAACTGTTGAAATTAGAAATGTCACCTTATACATTTCAAATCCGTTGAGGTGGCTACTTAGGTTTCATTAGAAATTCTGCAACGACAAAAAAATAATAATAAAAACAAAAGTATTGCAGATTTCAGGTTTATCCTTGCTTTTTTGTTAGCAGGATTACGCAACTAACTGCTTAACAGGACTCTTCAAAATGTTGAGGAGGCGGCCAAAAAAGAAGCCACCAGATCACTTTAGTCAGTGGTTCATACATGAGAAGCACGGTGTAGAATTTGATCAAATTCAGCATTACTCTACAGAGGGCCATTCTCGCTACGGTCTAAGAGCTCTTTGTAAGACTATGATACAGCAATTTGCGTTACACTGAATCTCTGCAGTACGTTACGTAATAATGATGTTAAACTGGAAAATGTGAAGCACGCCTCCTCCCCTGTGGGTCGGTGACGCCTCCGATGCGAACAAGGGGGCCTCTTGATGGCTGAACAACCCCTTGCATCCGTGACCTAATTTCAACATTTGTTGACTTTACTCAGGCCAGCAACCTCGATGCACTGTATATCCCCTCTGGCATGTTACTGTATATATACGCGCAAAGATGAAACCAGATCTACTATTTGGCACATGTACACTTATGGTATCTAATTGGAAGTTTGAAATGAGGAGCGGTATACGAGAAGTGCCCATGTTGTGTCAAGCAAACCGTTTCCGCTGTGAGGTAACAGAGCAAACAGTTGCAGGAAATGGTACAGAGTCATTTGCAGTGGAAATATGTTCAAGTCAAAGAGATGTCTGAAGATGCATGCTTAAAGCAGCTATAACAATCTTTTTTTTTTTGTTTTTAGGATCGCATTAGGGGGAAAAAAAGCAGACAAGCAGGGGTTATAGGAGCACATTGCTGTCTTGTGACCGCTGAAAAAGTGAGCATCGGAAAATTCATCCCGCCGTGAAGCAAAATGCCGGGAATTGTGGATCGCATGGAGCTGAGAAAAGTCGCCACGGAGGTCGACGACGACAGCACGGACAGTTTGGACGACCGTTTCACCGAGACCATCGATTCCGAAAAGGCCACCATCAACAGGTGTGCGCTGCGTGCAGATAACACAAAACCTGCATAGAACAATTCATGTACGCATACTTAACAAAATCGCTTTGTGCTCATTTTGGGCCTTTGCAGTCAGTTCCTGGACGACATGGATGATGGCGAGAGCCAGAAGTTCCTGACTAATGGAATGATGAAGAAGAAGAAATATGAAGAGTATCATGAAGAATATGTAAGAACACACACACAAAAAAAAAGATTTTCATTGTTCTATGGGCTGCAGTGATACTTTATAGACACCTAAAACAACTAATATGATCCCTCCCTCATATTTCTCTCTCTCACTTAAAATCTGTGCAGCATCCGGGCCATACGTCCTTTGGAATGTCGGTCTTTAACTTGAGCAACGCCATAATGGGCAGCGGGATCCTGGGCCTCTCGTACGCCATGGCCAACACTGGCATTATATTGTTCACGTGAGTATCGACTTGTCAACGGTCAATGAGGGTACACTAGACGAAACTCTGGTAGCAGTAGTTGTCAATCAGATGCCCCACCCGCTCACCGTGTGACCCCACTCTGTCAAACGACACCTCTTCCACCCTCTACCCATGCACTCTCATAGAAGCCAGCACATGAACTGACCATAATGGTGTCGCTTGTATAATGGAACACATATCACATCATTAGAATGAAGAGTCCAGGTCATTCGGTGCTCATGTTAACGCTGAACTTTTCCTCTTCTCCCTCGCACAGACTCCTCCTCATCGCTGTTGCCATCCTCTCCTTGTATTCGGTGCATCTGCTGCTTATGACAGCAAAAGAAGGAGGTTGGCATTCGGTTTTCGCTTTAAAAGAAGGGACTCCATGTTAATGAGGCTTTTTAGTGGCTAAATATCTGAAAATCAATTCACAGGGTCTCTCATCTATGAAAAACTGGGAGAAAGGGCATTTGGTTGGCCTGGAAAAATAGCAGCATTTGGATCCATCATCATGCAAAACATTGGCGGTAAGGTGCCGGTTAAGAGGATATGATTAGAAAAAAAATTACTTTGAAATGTTTGGCTAAATTTCAACTCTTGTCATTTTGCAGCCATGTCTAGCTACCTCTTTATTGTGAAATATGAGCTGCCAGAGGTGATTCGGGCATTCTTGGGTTTAGAAGAAAGTGCCGGGTGAGTGTGCGTTGTTATTGTGCAAGGATGGACGGACTATCTTATGAGTCTAACCCATTTTTGTGCGTTTGCAGTGAATGGTACCTGAACGGAAACTACCTGGTGATATTTGTGTCCATTGGAATTATTTTACCCTTGTCGATGCTTAAAAACCTGGGTAAGTATGCACACTGCCAAACATAAATCAAACCTCATGAGATTGTGCAGGGGTTCCTAATGTTCTGGCCAGTGACGCAAGTCACTGCCCGGTTTACAAGCTGTTAGTTATTGTCATGGACTTGCAAGAAATCCAAGTCGCATCCACGCAGCTGTCTGGAGTCAGCCAAAAGTCATTTAACACTATTTCTCAGTCAGCTCTGGCAAATGCGACTTCAAGCAAAGTATCATGAAGCCCTTTAGTCAGCTCCATCACTCACACATGGAGTTTTATGGACTGGCTTCAGTGTTCAAATGGCTAAGCTCCCACAGAACCTGCTCTGGAATTAAGGTAGAGCTAGATATGCATCTGTTGGCATTACAGCCAGACTTGTAAAATAATCCACTTGCAAACCGCTCCTCGTATCTTTTATCCATCTATTTTTGTCTATTCGACCTACATCTGTGACCGATATCCTGGAACAGTTTATAGGAAGGGCAAAGGAACAAATAGCCACGATATCTACGCTGTCTTTCTTACCCGAGTCTGTATGCCTACGAATCACTCATTTTATTTTCATTGCAGGTTATCTGGGCTACACGAGTGGTTTTTCTCTTTCCTGCATGGTGTTCTTCCTGGGAGTTGTAAGTTTATTTTTGGAAAAAAAAAAAAAAAAAAAACCATTTGCTAGACAAGGATTTGGACATATCCAACACCACAATTCCTTAGTTTTAAGGACAAATTTAGCATAAAGGTTGTCACTGAGTAGTTTTGCTTCCATCATGTCTTGTTGTTCCAAACATTTTTTTAATAAGAAATTTTACAACAATCTTCTCAGAACCTGAGGTTTCATATTCAAAAGCCCGACCCAACTTTCAGAAATAAACAAATCCCAGTCAACTGATTCAAACTGAGAAATATGACCGTGGTAACAGGGAAGCAGCCTGGTGACGTGCAGTCCAGCAGATGGAAATTCAAAAATAGAAAATGTAGAAACGGTTCTTCTTAAATTTCTAGGAAGACGTTGGACCTAAATTCCTCCCTCCGGTAGTCGCTGCTACTAAGTAAAAACCATCGGCCTGAGTTTGCTTCGAAACAAAGAAACAACACAGCCTATCCTTGTCGATCATTTTCAATTAATCAAGTTCATTATGTATTCAAAAGATGTTGTCTGTGACCATATCTAACTAGGCTCTACATAAATTCCCAGGTGATCTACAAGAAAACCCAGCTGCCATGCCCTCTTCCCTTCCTGGACCACTCGTCAGCCAACCTAAGCATGAACGCCTCGCACATGCCGGGCGTGTATGCGTTACACAACCGCTCGGAGCAGATGGACTTCTCCCGGGCGGACATGTCCCCGGCCGTCGCGGAGAGCCACGGCGCTCACGCCTCCACCAGCGAGGACGTGTGCACGCCCAAATACTTTGTCTTCAACTCACAGGTAGGCCTGAAACCAGTTGCTTGCTCAAATCTGAGGGAGTGCTATTTGAATACGATTTTCATTTCGTAAGGTGAAAAGAGGCAAAAGGCCTCAAGGTTGTGAAACACAATGTTTGGTTAAGGTGGTTTTGAAGGGTGTGTCGTGTGTTTTGTATGCATGTAGGATTTGTAGCCTTTGTGTGCCACTGAGAACCTAAACTTCCTTTCACAATGATTCACAGTGATCCTTAATGCCAATTAATTAAATCTGCTTTGAGTTTCCTTGTCAGGAAGAATGTAGTTCTTACTTTTACAACGACTGCCTACTGACGGTATTTACTAGCACACCGTTGCGCTGAAAACCTCACCTTTTTGTGTATTCTTGTGCTCTTTCTATCGCAAAAGCCCTGATAGGAAATCAATTGGTGTCAAGGAAGTATTGTTGAAGTGATTCACCTCAACTGAGAGACTAAAATAGGCTTTAAGCTGCCACTCTTAGTTGAAGTTCACAAAAAAACAATTACATGTTGTGTGTTTAAATTAACCACTTTAACTTTATCTTAATGCTAACACATATTGCAAAACGCCACAAATGGGCTAACATATGGCATCTGTAGCATAAACTTTTCACAAACAGCAACACTTACAGACAGACAGTATAACATTACTCACAGGCATATATTCTTTATGCTTTGCAAAAAATTTTACTGCATCTTGGTGATTTACTTAGTTCTGACACTCTTTGTCTTTGCATGTTTGTACTATGCTGCCCTCTTCTGGCCACAAGGAGTGCAAATATGTTTTTTTTCTGGCAGGGCTGAGTCCCAATCCTCCACGAATAGCAGGAATGTATTGTACATATTAGAAAAATGTCAGATATTACACTTTTGAAAAAAAAAAAAAGGTAAAAGTAGTGTGGTCAAAGCCAATCTTGCACTTGGGGAGAGTCTTGCTGAAACTTTACAACATTTGCGACTGCGCCTCCTTACACTGGGAAAAATGCTGGCTTCTAGAACCACGAAAAAAGACAAATAGCCTTCCGTAACACTACAATCTCGTCTCCAGACGGCGTACACCGTGCCCATCCTGGCCTTTGCCTTTGTGTGCCACCCCGAGGTGCTGCCCATCTACAGTGAGCTGAAAGAGTAAGTGCACTTGTTTGCTTTCCAAAAGAGACATTCTATACTTCTGAAAGTGGCGGAGAACTAAAATATCAAATATGTGCGCTGTTATTTCTGCAGTCGCAGCAGGAAGAAGATGCAGACTGTCTCCAACCTGTCCATCTTGGCTATGCTCATCATGTATATGATGTCAGCGTTATTTGGCTACCTCACCTTTTACGGTAAGTCTACCCAACAATTGATTTGCTATTGTAGGTATGAAGACAATTAATCAATATTCTAACTTTTTCTGTTCAGCCATGAGATAGGAAGCCTGACAACCACTCATGTACTGCACTTAGCTTGTCTTCAGTTGGTGGCGTTTCACAAAGTCTGTGATTGTTTTTAACAGGCAGGTTAGCAGCACTGTAATCCAGTCCTTCACATTTAAAAGTACATCCCAGATCTTGCTTTATTTAGCATTGTCCAAGTTCAACAACCAAAGGCCGAGATAAAGATATGAGGCACCAGCGACACGTCCCGAATGTCAAACATTGTCTAATAATACTAACATGACACAGTTGGCATGCAAACGAGTGCTTATTTTCAGTCGGCCCGGTGTGAATTGCACTGATAAAAGAACTCGGCCTCGCAACCCACGCCGCCTCCAAACATGGTCCAAGCGCTCAGATCGCTCTCTATATGAATGGACTCGTGCTCGGATTCAATGTCATGTCCGAACAAGACCGGTGTGTTACTGTGTAGAATATATTCTTCCATCATGTTTCACAAGTGGCTGTTTTTGTTGCAAAACACAGAAAACGTGGAGGCGGAGTTGCTTCACACCTTCACCAAGGTTTACAAGTTTGACACCCTGCTACTGCTGGTGCGTTTGGCTGTCCTCACTGCCGTCACGCTGACTGTCCCCATTGTGCTCTTCCCTGTAAGTACCTCATGTTTTAAATATGATCAAATATTGCAAATGAAAGCTACTTTCCAAACATTTCTTAAAGATTACACGCAATTTTGCAAACGTATTACACCACGCAAAAGTGACAAACATATCTGAATTGTACTTTAGCACTCTATCAGCAGTCATTCCTAACTTCAGTGTCTGATTGTTGAGTAACTAATAAGCCTGTGGTTGTGATGCCCATAGAAAACCCCCGGACACATTCATTCACATAGTTCCTTCCCAAATATGGCCAGAGGCTAAATTTAGCTTGTGTCTTCATCTGACACGAGGAGGACACATTTGGCTGATGACCAAGAGGAAGTGTCATGCCCTCTTTTAGCCTTGGTCACATAGCAACTTCTGTCGTTGTCAGAATGTAGAAGCTGCATGCAACCACCAGGTGGCAGCAGCAGCCTTGTTGTCATTGAGTCATAATCTGTCCACCATTAGTTGCATTGTACTGTGCTAACTTACCTTTCACTCGAATTCCTTATCACTTAAATAATACTTAATTGACATTGAGTACTACTAACGTATAAACCAGGGCTCCCATGCGGTCTTGAGGCAAATTTGGGCGTTACAAACTAGCAATTATTGTCTGCCATCTCGTGGAAGATATAGTATTTGATTGTTCTGGCTACCATTATACATCACTGGCATGGATGGATGAACAAAGATGTATTATTTGTTGTAAATAAATCATTTTCGGCCCACGTCGGTGAAATTGGATAGTTTACACAGTAGCTGAAGATCTCTCATGACACATTGTTTGGGAATTACTGATCTAGGGCACATGCTAATTTACTGGAACCACACTAAAATGCACAAGCAAGAAATAAGGGCAGGTCATTAACAAAGGCAGAACTACATGTCCAAATTGTTCCGCACCAGTAGTTGGAACATATTTGCCCTCTCAATACCTGCAGAGGTGCTCTTGAAGGGACTCAATACTTGCTTAGTGTGAGGCAACTATTATAATGAACTGCTAAGAGTGGGAAGTATTAACCAAATACCTCGCATAGCAGAAGGTGTTGAGTTTCTAGGTGAGACCAGTTTACTCACAGCTCATTGTACCTTACAGTTTAAAGGGTTAGTATCGAGATGCATAAATGTTAATGTTGATGAATGCACATTTGGTGCAGATTGCCATGCCTGCAGTATATTGTGCCGCATTCACTGTACCATGACAGGGACAACCTTGGCCTCAGGTGAGACATCAGATGGAAAGCGGCGCTGTCCCTCTGCCAAGTTTCCACCTGACATTTGAGAATCTCACCTTGAATCCTCTCAGACCTTTACTTCGCTGGTCGACCTTCAGCGCGAGATTAACATTAGCTTTGTCTGCAGCCGTCTGTCCTCTGCCCCCGCGGAGAAGTCGTTTATACGCGAGAGCGCGAAGAATGCGTGTGCGTACGTGTGTTTAGACGGCACAGTGAGCGTGTGTACGTTTGTGTGCAATCACGTGAGGGGAGATACAAAACGGAGGCCGGATCACACAGGGCTTTGCCAGGATTCAGTGCATTATGAAGGGGCTTTACATGGAGGCAGACATGTCCCAGTTCTCAGGCTCTTATTGAAGATATGGTTAACAATCGCCTTTATGTGCCAAACATCAATTAAAAATGTGTTGGCGCTATTTTGGCATCTCAGCTTCAAGGCCTCCTGTTATGGATGCAGATCAAAACGACTGATTTGTTTCCTTGCCTAGTGTCAGACTCCTTAAAGTTTGCATCAGCTTTTAAAAGGTAATACACGCCCCAATTTAGTGACGAGTCATGAGAGTCTAATTACGGTGACTATTGCACCTCTAAGGAAGTTTGACTGTTGAGCATTTAGGCATATGCCAAATACATGTTATCTGTCATGTTTGACTAGGCTGAAGTGATAAAAGACATGCACTCCAACAAAGTTGATCATTCTAAACATTTCAAGTCCCTGTAAAGTGAAAATAAATGTCTTGTAAATTCACACTGGGACGTCGCAGGGCTTTTCCACACCGTGACAATGAGGCGCTCAACAGCGAGCATACCAGACCAAGGTCCGGGTCAAAAAAATCCCCTGCTCCTCATTCTTCTGTCTTTCTCTGTGTGACTGCGCGCACTCAAGCACAACAACGGGGCACTCTACAGCAGCCACACGAGTGGGCTATCGCATTTTCAGGGTGCAAGCACAACTAGCTCGCTGAATGCATCTCACATCTGCATCAGATAGCCACTCATCTGAACAAAAGCACTTAAGTTCTTCTAAAATGTGGAGAAGCAACTCACGTCAGACTCCAAAGTGCATCACGCAGCGCTGTTTTACCTTTGCCTAAAAATCATCAGCAAAACTGAACCACTATTTAGAGAATTTGTTGCAAAAATCGACTTGGAGTTGGTTGCAGGACTCCAAATGGCCACTAGAGCCCCCCTAGAGCATTACATTTAGGCTTAGCTGCTACTTTAGGTTTTGTTTTTGCTGCAAAAGATGAAGTGAAAAGGCATCAGTCGGGCTGTCATACTTGGCTTCTCGTGTCTCATATTTTTACATAAAAGGGCACTTTGTGGGCAATTGCGCAATGTTTTCATTTCAGCTGAAATGAAAACTGCCTAAATATAGTTAAGTGGCAACCAGTACAGCTTCTGCTTTTTGTCTCTAGATTTGAATGCAGGTGTGCGTGTTTACTGATGTTTAAGTCTGCACGAGGTTTTCAAATACTTACGAATAATCCACTACAGAATCCAGTTGAGACTTGTAATTCAGTCTGTTTTACCAGTTCATCCACATTCTCACTGTGTGTATGTGTCGTTGGTGTGTGTGTTTGGAGGGGTGTGGGATGGTGTCTGACAGGTAAATAGCAGGAGTCAAAAGTGTACAAATATCACACGGTGTGCTCCAAAGGCTTCGCGCCAGGTAACAGTTGGGTGCCGAATAGTTTGGAGCCTTGGCGAGAAATGCCCCGTCCCGGTTCGAGTTTTCCGAGCCTCATTATGCAACAGCTGGTGGGAGAGAGGGAAAGGCGGGTGCGAGGTTGTAGAGTTTTAAGGGTGAAGCAGTTAAATCATTGCCAGTATCTCAGATAACTCTTCAGGCTGACAACTTTTTGGTTGTAATCCCAGAAAACCCCATCACAATGAAGGTCACCTAGTTTGGGCTGGAGAAATTACATCTTTTTTGCCCTACTCGAGCATGATTAGAAATAAATCTGTCAACAGAGGCTACATACAAAGAAACGTTGTCTAGCGCCGTATGTATCTGAGAAATAAAACACAAACGAGAAAGGAAGCAAAGCCAGCTGGAAAAATAAACAATCAACTGTCAACTGCAAGTGACACACCTCCCCCTCTCCTGCATGGGCGTCCGCCTTCCTCTCACTGCCTGGCTGATGCAACCTCATAGTTGCCTTGCACGGCCAAGATAATCCCTTCGCCTTTTTGAATGGGCGCCCTCAAGCCCCGCGTCTCTGAACCGCTCACTGTATAGCCAGTTTGCCGCTAGGTGCTTCGGGCTACACCTGATATTGGCGACCTTTCACCCACTGGAGGCTTGAACGAGCTGCCTGTGGTTCAAGCAGTACCGGGCGTCTTAGCGGGGATCTGCGGGCTCGCAGTTTCTCCTAAACATACGCCATGTTTTTTTTGTTTTTTTTCTTGGAGCAAATGTACACAGCATTTGACACACTTCAAACAATGGCAAGTGTGGGAATGAGGTTCAGGAGTAGTGTTCCGGACAGATAACGTGGGCTCAAGACAAGTGGGGCTTGATTCAGATTCTGTTTCTCATCCTATGAAAGCCAAATCCTGATAAATAGAAAGTCAAAACAACAGGTGCTTTATATTTCACAGAACGTAGCCACCGGTTTTCACAGCCATTTGCAATGGCATATCTTTGTCATTGCAATACATTCGCTCACTTAGACGTATAAAATATTTTTAAAAATGTAATAATCTGCAATACAAAATATGCAACTTAAATAGATGCACATTTCCAAAGGAAAACAGTTAAGAACCACGCAGTCCGTGCTGTCTGTTTACATTGCAACGGTGTTTTGAGCATATTTTAAAGTGGCCATTTTTTAAAATTATTATTTACCCGTAAACGCCCTTAATGACAATGGAGGACATGCACGGGACTGTGTCAACTGGTTGCATGACTTGCAAATGTCACATTACACACCCACGTGCTTAAATGATGCCTTTGGTTGGATAACCAGTTTGTGTGCATGTCTGTGGTGCTTTTCTATAATTCTATGTTTTGTGAGGAAGTAAAAGTAGATTAATCGTGTCTTGAAGTGTACACGTGATTCCGTCTCAACTAGTTTGCCCTCCCAAGAAGTACCCTACCACATGGTAGTGGTGGGAAAAAATAAAGCACAACTACTTCCATATTTATTTTGGATTACTTTTTACTTTTGCTCATTACATTAGAAAATGGATATCTGTACTTTCCACTCTTCACCTTGTCAAAATCCCCGCACGACAAAAGACAGAGGTTAAGAGTTTGATTGATTGTGATGTTGGCGGCGACATGGAGCAAGGTGAACCGGGAACCATTTACGACACTGGCAACACATCCAGAAAAGCCATATTTCCATCCATGACCTTATTTAAGAGAATTGAATGATTCAACCTACACGGTGGCAAATTCCTCCAAGAACCATTATCTTGCTCAGTGCGGCATGGAAACAGGAGTTCAGAACATTTAGAAAGCGAACGTGTCTCAGCTATTCAAAATATTTCAAAATAACCAAGAATCCCGCTTTTGTTTTTTTTGTTTTATCCAGATCCGTTCCTCTATCACCACCTTGCTCTTCAGCGGCCGAGGTTTCAGCTGGCTTCGCCACATGCTCATCGCCGCCTGCATTTTGTTCTTCAACAACATGCTTGTCATTTTCGTCCCAACCATCCGAGACATCTTCGGCTTCATTGGTGAGTGGACCGTAAAAAAGAAAAAAAAAAAAGCTGGAAAAGCACCTACGGGAATCCCACATGGGACCATGTGAAGATCGGCCGCGGCGGTCCGATTAGCGGCTTCGGGTCAGAGGTTGTTTTAGTTAAGTAAAGAAAAAGTGGACAAGCTTAAAGTGTCAGGTCGTGTCAGCTTGCCGCTCACGTGAGAAAATCGTGATCACTCGGTTTAAAGATTCTTGGCACTTTAACACCGCAACATTTAACATATACCTATTTTTTCAGGTTATTCTACGTTAAATATTTTAAGAAATTAAGAGGATCATTTTGAAAAAGAATTTCTTTTTTAAAGGTCCTCAAATAAAGAATTTATTCCAAAACAGACAAGCCCAAAATGTTCACATTACTATAAAATTACACTGAAATGGTAAGATTAAACTTTGTTAATAAGGTTTTATAACAGATTAGTGCACTACAACTACAATTGCTTCAACTACCGGTAATCTATAACCAGGTACAGACATGTTCAAGGACATCCATCCATCCATTATCTGTACCGCTTCTCCTCACAAGGGTCGCGGGGCGTGCTGGAGCCTATCCCAGCTGTCTTTGGGCAGTAGGCGGGGGACACGTTCAAGGACATACGTTTGCAAAAGACGTAATTAGTATGGGCCCGTAACTGGCTTAAATGTAGATGACAATAGCTGCAACACACGTCAATTTCTGGGGAAAAAGTGCGTGTGTTTATATAGTGGCACTCCTGCCAATTGTTGGTTTATTAAGTAAGATAAGATAAGAATGGCTTTATTGATCCCACAGTGGGGAAATTTTCATTGTTACAGCAGCAAAGATGTACGTGTTTATTTACAATTGTGCCTTCTTAAATCTGATCTACACTTAACGATTGTAGGCTGTTAGCATTATAATATGAGGACATTTTAGATTAACTACATAATGAAGAATTTTAGCTTTTGCACTTTTTTAGACAAATGTTTTATTGGTTCCATTACCATCGCGATGCTTTTCTGAACTTCTGCCTTCATTTGTCTGTCAGGTTCCTCGGCAGCCACCATGCTCATCTTTATCCTCCCTGCCGCCTTTTACCTCCGCCTAGTGAAGACAGTACCGCTTCGCTCCCCACAGAAGATCGGGGTGAGTCCACGCATACAGTATGCACTGTCAGCACTTTCTCAACATATCAGCTTTCCTAATACATACCCGCAGGCGGGGCCCGATTTCAAAATGTGACTCGTCAGAAATTTCACCAGAATCCCGCGGTGCGTCCTCCCTCATCTGAAAGCATTGAGTATTATTTTGTTCTGGTCTCGCTCCCCAGGCCGCTATCTTCCTGGTCGTGGGAATAGTCTTCATGATTGGCAGCCTGTCACTCATAGTTCTCGACTGGATCCACAATCCACCAGGTTCCAGCGGGGGGCACTAAGCGCGGCACATCTGACCTCCCTTGAGCAACATCTGGAGAGACGCCTCGTCCCTCCTTAAACGTATATTTGCTACAATAGCCGGACATATCAAGATGTTCTTCAGACTTTTCAGATGTATTGCTGTATTTTTGTCAGTGTTTGTTATATAAAAAAAAAAAGATCTGGAAGTACAAGAGGCAAGCAGACGCCGGAAAGCATCGTCGTGGCTGTTATTCCCGAGCTACGAAGAAGCTGAACGAACACACATTTGTTACTTTCCAAACGGCCGCTGAGGCCAGCCTGCGTCTGCCCACTTGAATGTGACATTTGGGGTGGGGGTCTGCGGCCCTCCCGGAAAACACGGAGCACTTCTTTGCATCTTTGTGGCGTAGGACTAACACTCGCAGCCAGTCAGTCTCCTTTGCTGCTTTTTTTCCCCCCAATGTGAACAATCAAGAAAAGAGGCTTGCCAAAGTCTGTATGAACATACAGAAACAATAACGCTAATCGGCTGGTTTTAGCTTCTCACGATCGACTAGCCGGAAGCTGCATCAGATGAAGCATTGGAGATGCTTCCTGTATTACAGTCACGAGGGGATTTAAACAGTATATGTATATAACTGTCTACTGAATAGGTGAATGTTGTACATAATACGGAGAATCTGCTTCAGGCACGTGATGAATGGCTGGCCAACTAAAACAAAGCATGCTATTTTTGTAAACAATTAGCGACTGAAATATTTTTTTCCCCAAAAAGGTGTCAATCATGACAGTCACCCATGTGATGAGCGTTGTAGTCAAATATTTCCAACTCGTGCCATATGCTCATCACGGTGAAGTCATACTGCGGAGAATACAGTGTAACACATTTTGAATACCGTGCAAAGTAAATGACCCGCTTGTAAAAGGTCAAACAAGTTGAATGTGCTTTGAGGCTGAATCTGTTGCTGTATGTTCAGATTAAGGTTTAGTCATGCAGTTCATTTGATGGAATTTATAAAAGTAAATTGGGCTCATCCATAAATGTACTGGTGCCTTCAGTTAAATAATCAATATTTTTTAACCTCACGACTGTGGGTAATCTCTTGACCTTGTGCCTTTCCGGACATGATTTGGCTTTTATTTACTGGTGCCTTTAACAAGAACATCGATGATGACGTTAAATTTTCCTCTCTTTGTGACATCCAGCCAAAGTGGGCAACAATTACAGATCCTTTGTGGATCTAAATACATGAAGCATAGAGATATTTCAAATGAAATAGTGTTTATGTGCATGTTTCTTTTGGACCTTACACAAGGTCTTTTTGGACAATTGTATATGCTCTGTAAATAATCTTTATTTTATTGTACACTAACTCTCATGGTCTGCAAGTGCATTGTTGAGAGTACCTTCTGCAATCCGATGTTTGTTTTAGTATATATAAATATAAATATGCATAATGTTCATTTTGATGTTTTTGTTTGTTGCTGTCTGACAGTAGTATTCTTTTCTTCTTTTATTGTATATTTGTAGAAAGATTGCTCTGTTCATGTCCATTTTCACATTGTTAGAGTGACAGACACATCAGAATGATTAGAATAGGTTTTCACTCAACATCACGCAGCTTTTTATTTCTTGCTGGCCAACACTGGGTTCAAGATTAGGTTACCCGTGAGCAATACTAAGGCGGAAAAAAACCCAACAAAACGTCCATCGGGCTCCGTCAGGACAATCAATGCTCTGATCTCACTGTGCATCTACTGCTGCCATAGAAACACTTGGGGAGGTATGACTTGAAACTTGGAAAGATTTGCACAGGCCTTTTCAAGTTAACCAGCATCGTGACTGAAGGGCCCGGCTGATGGATACAATCTCTTAATCATGAAGGTTTCTTTACTTTGACACCTATTGTATTTCTTCGTTCCTCCCAATTGGGTTTTTATCTTTCAGCCACGCATCTGCTCCGAGTATCTCAGGTATTGTTAAAGTTTCCATCTGGCATCGTTTTTAATTCAACTCTTTTGTATGATTTGAGCTAAGCTGCTGCTCATGGTTGAGCGCTTCTAACAAGTGTTAGTAAAAATAAAGAACGGGAACTGCTCCTCCGGCCCAATGCTGACCGCAGTGCATCTTGCACCCTGTGGAATTAAGAATCAAATTTGTAATTGTACCCATTCGAAGGGCATGTTTTTGTATTCGTGATGCTGTTTCATTATGATGATGAATAAAAATGTGAAAATCGTACTTTGGTGCAAATCATTTCATCCATTAAATCCACAAGCTTTTATATTGGCAATATTACGATTACATAAAAAGCTTACGTAAAACCTTAACACTGTTCTGATTTCCATCGTTGCCATATTTCCAATATAAGGATTCAATGTTCTGAGGCTGTCGGAAATCAGTGTTCTTGTCTAGGTTGCATCCAGCCATGACTTACAGCACCAACTCGTAAAGTTTCCAAACGGGAGGTGGGAAAGAAGGAGTTAGATAATCTCTCATTGATTAACTCGGATCGAGGAATTGCATTGTGTGTGTCATTGTAGGCACACGCACACACTCTTGGAACCAGTCTCATCCGTATTGAAGTGCAAAACTCCAGGAGTCCCTTGTGCAATGTGACTTGAATGACATGTCACTGTTGCCAGAGAACATGCTGTAACTACTTACTCTCCCATTACCCGGGTGCAAGATGACACCGGGCTGAGCGGCAAGGGCAAGCGCGTAAGCCAGATGTAAATTAGTGGAAGGTCGTTTATGAAGGTGAAAAGGCACAACCGTCAGGGCCTGCTGCGTTCAAGTCAGAGCTATGGAGCTCAACAACAATACCCGAGCCAAAGTTATTCTCCGTACGACACGGGCAGAAGCGAGTGAACTGGACAGTTGCAAAAAATAAAAAATACGGTTTGACGCTCACATGAAATAAATGTGATAGATGGTGTCGCTATTTGAGAATCTTCTCTCAAGGCTTTGCTTTTTCATTCACAGCTACATAAATATATTTTTACCAACTATGATACTACCTACTAACACTTAAAGTTGACAACCGTCAATTAGAGGTGCACAGAGCCGTTAAGTTGAGTTGGCATTGGTATGATTAGAGGGTGCCTGGAAAAATTTCTCACATTAAGGGGTCCCTGCACCCAAAAGGTCAGAGAACCCCTGTTCTAGATATATACATACATATATACATACAAAACTCCAATGGGTGGCTCTCCCTAAAAGGTGAAATGCATTCAGTGAGCAACTCAACTCAACTTTATTTATAGAGCGGGAGAACTTAGCCCCCAAAATCGCCTCTGATTTTGCCAACACAGAGCGCAAGTGTGGCCGCACCTGTTGCCACAGTGGCACTTCCAAATATTGGTGCCTCATAGATTAAATTAACATGAACTATATTCCTAAACTCTTGGCTGCTTCATGTGTGACAGCTGCCCGGTGAGGGAAATGCCTTGGCAGGTCATCTTGACTTACTTGGATGCCTGATTGCCAAAAGGTTTGGCACCCATGGTCATCATAACAGGAAGTGAAAATGGAAAACTATACTGTTGGTCCTTCCAGACTTTATGGAACTTGGGGCTCCAACAGCTCTGGCCTCAGTTTTTGCTTATTCATCAATCAATTTGTCGTTATTGTCTTGTTAATGAGAATATGAACAAACATGCTGCCACCAGCATGTCTCAAGGGGAAAACGCACTATAAACACTCATGCATATTCACCGGCTTCCATATTATGGCTCTGTTGAGGAGCCATCAGCAAATGAGGGTCACATGCCACTACAGGGTTTTGCCATAAATCTGGTTACACAACATCTAGACGGCATCAACCTCCAGATATTAATGTGCAGCTTTGTGCGCATCAGCCGAGCGAGCGGCGTTTGTGTTCCGATTCCGCATCCTCGGCCAATGACAAAAATGAACTGAATAACTAGCTACATTCATTATGCTGCTGAAGCAAACTTGCATGCTTTTTACCGGGGACAACATTTGTATTTTTAAGGCCTAATACGAGTAGAAATGACAAAAACATATGCCTCAGGGGCCTACATGCAATTCCAATTGGTAGGAAGATAGTTAAAAAAAAAAAAGAATACAGTACTGCACCGAACAAACACCAAATGGCTCAATGAGTCACCGACCAAGCTTAGTTACATTCAGATATCTGAGCTACCCTAAAGGATGATCCCAGGGGCTATTTACAACTGTTCCGATCAGCCACACATTAATTTCTTCATTTCTAAACGTCAGTGCCATTCAACAGCAGCATTACATTGCAAGAATCGGATTTAGCGTTAAGAGAAAATGTGCAAGTGCTTGTGTGTATGTGTGTGTGCGAGCGAGAGAGATTGCATAAGGTGCAAGCTTCTGGTTGGCTCACATCTCCTCTCTGCATACATTAATAGAGTAAAAGGTGTCACATGACACATACGTATATACATGCGCCAAGGCATGCCTAAAAAGAGCCATACAAGTATGCAGTAGGGTGACAAATATATTGCTCGTCATTGGAGAAACAGATTAAGTATGTTTCATGTTGCTGTATGGGACTCTAAAAGACACCCCGACTCGCGTCAACATGAGGTGTCTTTATGTTATTTGTGTTATCAATGTTTATATTATGGCATGGTTTTATAAGGTTAACTAAACAAAGGGTGAAATACTTTCGCCAAGACGAGCACATGTTGCATAACATGGTGCTCAACAGAAATGACAGAGTGCCTTTTCTCCCGATGACTTTGCTGGCGTACCTGCAGTACCTTGGGAATGCGATTCAGTTTCCAATGTGACTCACGTCCTCTCAGGTACGTGGCAGCTGCTCCCGCTCGGCGGGTGTCAGAGCTCAGAGCCTCGGGTTGGATGTGGCTCACCCTGCTGTGAGGAGCGGCCAAGCCACACACCAAAGGGGAACATGTCGACACTGTGAGAGAAACAGCGTTTTACTGTGAGGGGGTAACCTTGCCGACCTGAAGGTACACACACAGAGGATGGTCTTGACCCCCAGAAGACGGGAAGCGCAGTAAAAATAGAAATAACACATGTAGTTTGTCATTTCTTAAAACACAGCCAGCCTCGTTATATAATAAACAGCCATAAATTCAGGTATTACAATTTGTTGTCAAACAAAAGTGTGCTGTGATATGCAGAACCTAACGTACAGACAGTCAGCAGGTGTATTTCAGTACAAAAGGTCACCATAATCAGGAATAGATAAAAGCGCAGCAGAGACCAGATGTCTTTTGAGTTCAGAGAAATTTTTTTTAAGAAGGTTATTGACATGAGGTTTAAAGAGTACTCAAACCAGACGTAGAGATACTTGTAACATGAGACAATTTTTAATTTCTTAGCCTGCGCAGTAAGAAACCTTCGGGGAGGTCCGGGTCTCTTTCTTTAGTCAACTTAAGCTGTGAAAGGTGGTTCTGGGAAAAGTCAAAAATACCCATCAAGTTTGCAAGAGCTTCTGAGATGAAGGCACCAGCATATTAAACTAAGGTATCATCCGCATAAAAAAAATTTGGCTCCACCCATAGTATAACCTAAACTATTAACATATAGAGAGAATAGTAGGAGGCTAGAGATGGAGCCCTGACAAACTCAATTACAAATATTGAGCCATTGGGATGTGAGCCCATCAAACCGAACACACTGAAATCTTTCAGATTAGTTCAGAAAAAAAATCAGAGTTCAAATTCAGAGTTATTAAAACAAATATTCTTTACTGCATTTTCTTTTACATCCATTTTCTATACATAAAAAAATGTTTTACTTTGATTGTTCGACTTATCAAATACATCCTCCTGACCTATTTCGCTAACATTTTGCATCCTTTCTTGAGTAGTAAGCTATTGCTTCCCATGTTATTTCCTGTTTAGAAGATAAGATCTAAAGTGGGAAAAAATATGCATGACTCGTGTACATTCTTTTAAGTAATTGTTGTACTGTATTCATCGGTCTAGTAACAAATTGTTCTGAGCTAATACAACTATAGACGGATGTGATCATTTGAGGTTGGAAGGTTACAGGATGACCAATCCCCAGGAGAAAATGAGTGACTATTTCCTAATACCGGCAATGTAAGACTCATTGACACAGTGTACAGTCCGTCCTCATTTCCAATATACACCCTTGTTTCTATAACTGTGCAGACCGGTTCAATTAGATCCGCTGTTTAATAGCAACGATAACACTTTTACTTACCGTGTATGGGGAAAACCGTGTGTGTAATAAAGCTATTAAAGGCTGCGCCAGAATGTTTAAAACCTGGCACACATCCATCCATCACGAGGAACAACAACAAATCCTAGTGGGTGAGAGGCAGCTACAAGTCAATCAATGGTTGCATGAATGGCAGAACAACAGACTATACTCCATTCCAAAACAATATATTTGGAATTCCTAAAAGTAGAGCAGGGATTTAAAGTGTCATTTAAAAAGGCTTACCTGGGTTATTTTAATAAAACAAACAATCATAGCCAGGAAGTAATATGTACATTGTTGTACAAAGTGGGGTCGGCAAAATAAGGCTGGGATGGAATTCATAATAAAATCATCATTTAAATACGTTCCAGTCTGGCTTGAAAATAAACAGCAATAATACAGTACTTATGTTTACTCAGCTGGGTTTTGGATGGTGCTGTTAAAGCGATGTACCCTCAAGGCGATTTGATCAATCCTGAGTCAATTGGGCCCAGGCATTGGAGTGGAGAATAGTGCATATGTTTCATTTTGTTCCCCATTCAAGTTCTGCATAACAGTAAGAGAAAAACTATATCATTTTCCGTAAAGTTTGACCTGCAGTTCTATACACACAAGAATGCATAATTCCATGAGCTCCAGAGTATTTGCAGCCTAATTTCCCCTGGAGGCCTGTCTGGGTGCGCACATTAGGATAGTCATGCTGCTAGTCAGCGGGTTGCTTTGTACACTTACACCGCAAGTAAAATCATTCAAATATCTAGTAGACAAGCGCGATAAGGAAGGATTTCATAGATAAATATAATAATTCCTTTTAAAAGCATCAAAGGAGTGCATATATTGGCATACTCCACTAAAATGTGATTTACTGTTATCTAAAAACATGAAAGAAACGATCCACATTTTTCAATTTGAATTGCCTTTTCTTTTCTTTTTTTGAACTCTTCGAGGGTCTGAAGCAGCAGACTGACATTAGGGGGTCGAGAAAGAGATTAGCATGTTGGCCAAATTTCTTTCGGCTTAACTCCAGTTAATCGCTATAAGGAAGCCAGTTCACTATAACCAGGGTATAGGTCGCCATGGTAACCTGCTGTTTCACACTATGTTCAATTGAGAGTCAATCAAAAGCAATCTGATCGTCTAGTACTTTTACTTCACAAGCGATAAGAGGTTGAAATATGTACAAGTGACCTTGGGTTTGTTAACAAAAAAAAATAATAATAATAATTGTAATATTGTCCCCCATAGTGGACATTTGTAGTTATTTCCTCTATTTTGTTCTGTTTTGGACTTGGCAATCACCAATTCATGGCTTCATAGTGGCTGCCAGGGAAGAAATGACGGAAGTTCCTTGACTTCAAACTGCCCCTTGAAAAAGAGTCGATTACTCGAGCCCTAGCAGGTATCGCAAGTGACAACGAAGATGTTTCACTCTCGCAAGTCAAAAGTGGAAACTGCAACCAAATGCAAGCTCTGAGACACAATAGCTGTGCCAAATTCGTAGGACGCATCCTCAAAAGGCCGCATTTGTCGGCCACATGACGTAACTTGGGTCAAGGCGCGCCGGTGTCCAAATTAATGCGTTCTTCAAACCCTGTTATGTTATGAGGGGTGCGAGAGTGTCAGCACCCAAAACCAACCCCCCACGTCTTTCCTGTTTGCAAGCAGCCAAGAACCATAATAAAGAGGAACTGCCGTTGTTCAATATAGACCATATTGTAATCAGCGTTAGATGTTCCGCAATTGCAAAATAAAATTCTGTTTCTCAATTGCTGTGGATTTTTTGACTCTCATCTGGCATTTAAGATTTGGAGCGTTTAGGTTTTACTGCAACTTCTTATCAGTCCAGATGGTAGTGAAATCAAAGCGTAGGCGTAGGAAGAGCTCAGTCACAGTTGTTGCAATCTGCAAGACTGTGTGATGCATACTTGAGCTTTTGGAGAACCGCAACAATACACTGCAATGATGTCTCACCTTATGTGGGTCAAGCCGCTATCAATAGGATGGCAGACGCAGTTCCTAGAAGGTGAGATGTATTCCTCGGCGCATTTGGGCCAAGCTGCAATGAGGTCAAAATAAGAAAGAAAAGTGAAGATTTGTTTTTAGGAAATAACCAACCTCTTTTGCATATTGAACTCTGATGTTGGTGTTCTACAATGCACCATCCCAATTGTAATAAAAAATGTACGCATTTAGTCTCCATAATTGTGTAGTTATTGCATTTGTTTCTATTATAAGGGGTTATACAAAAATGTCTATTTTTACTTCCTTCTAACTGCTTCATTATTATCATCATTATCCACATTGCGTCCATATCAACTTTTTGTTCATTGCAGCTAACCTGGATGAAAAACACACGAACCATAATCATTTCATATCTAATTCGAATTTCTTAACAGTTAAGACAAGTAGTTTACCGATTTGTTTTACGTAATTTTAATGTCGAGGTTGTTATATTGCCACTCCGCCAACTTGCATAATTTCCACAAAAGTGGGACTGTTCATAGCTCTGGTGTCATTTCCATTATGGGAAGAAAATTGCATAACATAGCGTCAGTGTCCAGCTGAACTCCAGCGGAATTGTAGTGCCTCCAATCTTTGATCGAACGTGTATAGTTAGCGGGTGAAAATTGCATAACACAGCGTCAGTGTCCAGCGGAACCGCAGCGTCTCCAATGCGTGTGCGTAAGAAGTGCAGGTTAGCGTGTACACTAGAAGTCAATCAGTCAAAATGTGCTGTCTCGCTTGTGCGTCGAATGCCTGAACACTGGCATACTAAACAAGCTATGATGTGTCTGCAGGGTCAAAGAGTAATTTTCCACAATTGCAGCAGTATAAGGAATCATAAGGGTAGCCATGCGAGTGATCTACTTAACTGTGGGTGCTCACAATAGGCTGCTCGGGAGGGTACAAAAGATAATGCCATGTAAGAAGGCAATTAGAAATGTTTTTATGTAATGATGATCCAGCATGAGGAGAACCAAGAAGAGACAAAATGCCGTTACAAAGATGACAGTGTTCACTTTTGAGAGTGACAATGTGTATTATTGGGTTGCAGTCGCAGTGGTGTCACAAGGGTCCGTTTACATATACTTAAGGAGATCTGAAATGAGACGTTACTATAAGCAAATCGGTGCCCCGGGTTACAGTTTACTATCCGCTGTACAAAACGCAACTTTCACTTTTAGACTGAACAGAAAAACAGAAGACGTGTATCGGTGCTGTGGTAGTTTTTGAGGTTTGTTGTTTTTATGTCCCAATTTAATTTTTATATTGGATCCCAATTGGTAACCACTTCTGATCATATGGAAGCTAAATTAGCACGTCCACAAAATGTATCTGTATATAATAGTCTACTATTAACCTACTTGTAATAGTGTATACTCCTACAATTACATTCTTGGTGTTGAATCTAATGTACAGCATGTTGTATTTTTCAAGTAACGTTCCGCAAACACTGTCACAATAACATAGGAAACGCTGTCAACCATAAAGATAACATCGCCTATCATGACTGACTACATCGATAATGTCAGTATGACTGCTGAAAACACAAAATAGGATGACTGAGAATTGAGTAACTGTCCATTCGCCTCATTTTGTTCATCATTATGTTGAGGCAAAAAGGTTCAAAGTTTCCTTTCACCTCCTTGAAGTGTCATTTAAAGATACAAACACTTGTGTAACTTTTTTTCCCCCAAAACGTATTGGCCATCTGCTCCTTTCGAGACCTCCGCATTCATATCTAATCTTGTTCTTTTGCCGGTGACGTGGAAAGAAAATAGGTATGTACATGATATTTACCTCTCTGTGTTCTGCATGGGAAGTGTGGTTTCATGTTGTCATTCTGTGACACACAGCTTCCATGCAGTTACACCAGAGAGAGCTAGTGGTCATATAGTTTCAGTGCATTCAGTGATGTGGTTGTTGTGTTTGGTCATTTCAAAGCTGTAGTAACACGTACAACATTGTGCAAACACATATGTGCGTGTGCTAGATGCAAAATTGTGCAAAAAGCATTTAGGGCAACAGTACAGAAAAGCATCTTTACCGCCATGAGAAACAATCCAGTACATAACATTGGCAGAACATACAGTGGATATTAAAAGTCTACAGCCCCCTGTTCGAATGCCAGGTTTTTGTGACATAAAATCCAGACCAAGATATCATATGAAACCATATTTCACCATTAATGTGACCTATAACCTGTATACGTGTTTAATATTTTTGAGAGGGGAAGTGAAAAAAATGACTAAGATAATGTGGATGCACAAGTGTGCACACCCTCATAACTGGGATGGGCCTGTGTTTCAAAATAACCACTCACGTCCTGACTGATGTTATTGGGCCATTTCAAGCGCCAAGTAACCCCAAATACATTGCACATGTTCTAGTAGGCTTTTCCTGACATTTGTTTGGCTTCCTAGGAGATGCCTGAAGGTTTTGTGCCATCACTGTTCATAAATTGTAGGCTTCACTTTTGGTATGTTGTTCTTTTGAACAGCAGAGCACTTTTGGAATTTGATTTGAACAGGAGTGAGTTGACTTTTCATGTATGTTATCGGCCATTATGCAGTATGCGGTATGGGCATGTAAAGAGCGATATCCCCGAGGTCACACAGGAAGAATGTAATTTTTAAATTGACGCCAAGCCACATTCTGAACATATTTTGGTGCTTCTCCTATTCACCTTAGAGGTCATGACGCCGGGCTTTTCACGGTGCCCCCGCCTCTGCCCGCCAGCAGCCCCCCCCCCGTCTGTGTCCTCTCCACCTCCATCTGTGGTCAAAACCGTCATAGCGAAGGCATGTTGGTGCGCTTCCTGTATCACGGCATTACTACATACTGAGACAAGTAGAGGCAAGACCAAAGCGGAGAGGAACTCCGTAACTTCATCGCGGCCCGACCGCCTGCTATTTGGAAGCTTATCTGCGAAGAACACTGTAGGGGAATACAGATGAAAAAATAGCCTCTTGGCTAATTATGGCTTTTTTAACCATGTTTTTTCATGTGTTATGTGAAATTGCACTGGCCCGTTTCAAATAACATCTATCTATATCAAATAAAACCTATCTATAATATAATATACATCTCATATGCACCCCAAGTGCCCCCTTATGTTGTCACCATGACAAAAAAATGCTTAATTTTGTTGTCAAACTGAGCCAACTGGAAACTAAAACCTTAACTAAAACTACTGCATCACATTACAAAGGCACATTTTCTTACATACAACAACAATAATCATTATGACCACATGCACAATTTCATGAGTTGCAATACATAAGTGCTTTTACAAAAAGAATAAGATTCAGTTTGGATTGTCACTGTCAGAAGACAGAAAACAGACTAAGCCTAACACAGATGTATTGTCATCAGTGTTCAAGTCAAATTATGATTTGTCATCATTACCCACCACGTTTATGATACAGAGACGTGGCTGAGACGGCAAACCAGAATAAGTACAGGGAAGGGATGAGAAGCTCCCACATTAGACGACGACGAGGCCTGGAGGCAAAAACGAAGGCTTATAACAAGTCACGAGTCTCACTGTCTTTTACTCCAAGTCTGTGTTTAAATGAGAGTGTGTGTGGGGGTGTGTGTGCGTGTGTGTAAGAATCCTCTGGGTGACTACAGAACTATAATTCCAATGACACAGCCTTGCCCTAACATTACCGTGCACTGTAAACTGAATTACCCCCACGCAACGTCTGCACCCAAAACGTTTGCGCCACTGGTTGTGTTCATGCACAGAAGAGCCATCAAAATAACCTGATTTGACTTTTCAACTCTATGCAGGGCCAATTAAGGCAAACAATAGATCAGGTCTACACACCCTTGTTGATCTGGCAAGTTTCAAACGTCATTTAAATATTTTTCAGCATTAATGCAACCTTTACGATGCAATCGAGAAAAAAAGTATACATTCTATGGGGTAGCAGGCTTTTCCTGACTGTTTTTTGCCCTTTAGCGGCAGTCTGAAGGTTTTGTGCTAACACTGCAATTTGGAACTGTTGAAAATTCCAATTTATAAGAGGACATGCAGACTTGTGCAAACATTATGTCAGTTGTTTATTTTTGTTTCATGAAATTACTTATCTTGGTCTCATTGTTTTTATATCCTGGCATTTTAATAGGGGTGTCTTGACTTTTTCTATTCAATGTATACTAAGTGGCCACTTGACTGGGCACGTGCACATTCTAATGCCATCCACTACACAGCTTTTTAAGACTAATGCGCATTGACTGGAAGTATTCATTTCACTTTTTGTTTCGTAGTTTGTCTGTAGTTTACGCGGTACATTACAACAGAAATGCCTCTTAGTAAAATCCTGGATCCAATCCAAAACGAAATGGGACCTTTTTTTATGTAATCCTGCACACTGAAAAATAAACATAAATAAACACATATAACCTCCTTGGTGAAGGCAAAAGTAATCATTAAATTTAATGACCGTGTAATCAAAGCTGCGCACTTTATATCGATGAGGGCATTCTTGATACAAGATACAGCTCATGTTCCTAATGTTGCGGTCGATGAAAATGGAATAATTGCGTGTTTTTAAGTGACCTCATAGGAAAGGTCTAACAACACAGGTAAAAAACAAACAATGATTTTGCACAAATCACGCAATGAAAGCAATAAATAATCATTCCGGTAACAGTGTGACCTCTGACACAATTCTCCCTGCTTTTACTCTAGGCTTCACTGTATGAAGCTCCACGGCGGAGGGGAGCGGGGAGTCAGCCGGTTCACAGGGCGGCTCCGGGGCCATCCCGGGTGAAAAGTTTTCGGAGAACGAGACGGGCGGCCTCCCTCACCCCGCTGGGGCCCCTAAGGCTAACGCGAGCCGCCCCCCCCTCCCATTTGTGCTTCTGTCATAAAGAATGCGCCCACTAAACCACTTTCCCACCACTAAGAGGATTACGAAGGTAATGCCCACATATCAAGAGATGCTCTGGCACATTTGGACACAGGGCAAGCTTAATTTAATAACTCATGTAGAAAGCTGGCCGAGATTTTCTGTGCGTCCGCTGGGCGCCACCATGAGATATCATTTGGTTGGAGGACGCGAGTTTAAACACGGAGGCATCTCTTTCCATGCGCGGGGAGACACTTTCTTTTTAACTGCTTTCACAGACATATAATTTAGTTTTTAAATTCAAACCGCTGCTCTCCTATGTAGGAGTAGCAGTATCAATACTATGTAAACACTCCGACCAAGGCAGGAGGCTATGCATTCTTTTCAATGTAAAGTACATACGTTGTGACATTTTTGTTTTGTATCGTAAGATTTCCGTAACGTAAAATATTCACGCCTAGTGTGGACTTCGACATGTCAGTTTACCCGCAGCTAATATTGTGATGCTTGTTTAACTCCACGGGATTTCTCACCTACGTTACCCGGGCTTGTTTAGTTAACAAATGTTTACGTAGCGCCCATGGGATTCACATCCGATCAGGATCATCCGAGCGTCTGTGTGAGCGTGTGCGTACGTGCGTGAGGGGAGGGGTGTGCGACGTGACAAGGTTTCCAAAAGATAACCTACTTCCTCAATGGCGACTTGTTTGCTTTACAGTCTGATGCCCACCAGCCTCCTTTGTGTCCCCCGTGGCAAAAATGGCGGGCGTGTTCCTGTGGCCTGTAGAACCTAGAGACAGATGCACACAGACACGATACGGTAAAACATACGGGCAAAACACAAACACTTGTCATGAATAAGTGCAATTATCCAAGCAGCAGCATGTTTTGTCTTCATTCATGTCATTGTGTTCCTCAATCTCAAGCTGTGCTTAAAGTACCTTAACATTTTAGCCCATCTTGTGCCGACAGATACAAACCCAACAACCCAGAAAAGCCGGGAGATCATGAGACCCAACACCTCAGGGGAGGTGCAGCGTTCCAAGAACGCTCACAGTTGGGGCAGGGTGACTAAGGTTGAAGAGCAAGAAAATCCCTCATTGTGTGCGAGAAGGACAATGTATTAGAGTCTGGGCCGGTGGGGTGGTAGTGTTAAAGTGATCTGTGCTGATGCAGCAGGGGGGTCTTAGTGGGAGAGAGAGGCGATATTCTAGGAAGTATTTATCTTGTCAGCGCAGTTATGCAACATAATTGCAGCTGAGGAATCAAAAGGAAGACACATTCACTAGCCACACCGTTAGCTATACTTGAGCACTTCAGGGCGTCGGTACAAGGTGTCAAACTCCCGTCCCGTCAGGTATCCCGCATGTTTTCGATGTTTCCTTCCTCCAACACAACTGATTCAAATGATCAGGATAGTTATCAGGCTCCTGCAGAGCTTGCTGCTGACCTGATCATTTGAATCGGGCGTGCTGGAGGAAGACGTATTACCATTTTAGAGTGCAAATCCTGAGAAGACAAACCGAAAAAAAGTGAATATATAATAATATAATATAATAAGTGAAAGTTGGTATGAGGCAAAAAAGTCATTATTTTCAGATTCATGTTTACTATCATAAAGTGGTTGAAATGAGAAATATCAGCCAGACACTTTGTTTGTATATAGAGTCCAAATCCAAATTTAGCACCAGCCAAATTTAGCATTAATTAGCACTGACAGAGGGGGGAAAAAAATATTGGCACATCCCAAATGAATTTTGCGCAAGGAAAATTGTTTGAAGCTCATTGCCAACGCAAAGCCACGGCCACACCCATAAAAGTCAGTTGAGCCACATTGTTGTGTGCCAGCAAAGGCACTCCTTTGACCCGCTTCTGCACAATCATTCGCATCCATGCGACATTTCACTCCAAGCCTGGTTTCTTAAACTTCGCTGGGGAGAGGACATCAGCATTATTAGCGCAAGCGTGCAGACGCAGCACTTGTGCTCGCAAGGGATCAGTCACACAAAGAACAGCAGAGTTGTTGAAAAGGGAAGTCATCAAATCTTAATGGGTGGGAGAAGGTTTCACTTTCCCTCATTTTTTGTGGTTCTATCCCAATACTTGCAGGTTGAGATTCTAATAGGTACCGAGAGGGTACCAGTACCAAGTGGTCTGACCCTGCTCCACTTTTTTCTTTTTGATCCGATTTAGGTCTACTGGGTCAGGGGACATAAAGTCCCGAACAAGGGCCTGTACACAGCAAGCATACACATTTGTGGGTTATATAAAATGAGAAATGGCAGCGAGGGAGAGAATTGTGCTTGTGGACTCTCTTGGGCAAATAATTGCTTTGTCGTGCAGTTTTCAATGACAATATGAAGCGTGGGGGGGGGGAATCATGTCAATAATGAATATATGTTTACTCCAACGCGATGAGAGGAACAAGCCTTTCCCGCTTGCTTATGGTTTCTGTAACAGTTTACATTATTAAATTGCACAGGGGGATGTCACAAGACATTGTGTCATCATTTCAACATCATTCTTGGGGCTTGTAGAAAAGTTCTTTGCTTTCATATTTGTGATCAGTTGGTTACACATTCTGCAGGTAGAAAAGTTCGTCATGTATTTTCACATTTGCATGAATGATTATAAAAGCATTTGCGGGCTACAGTGATACTGCTTTTGAAGTCCAACCAGTAAAAAGGCGGTTTTGGTGAAAGGATGGCACTGGTGACTGGAGTAACAAATAGAAGCCTTTTTTTTTTTTTGAAGAATTGTTCACGATCAAGTCAAAGCAAAAAAAAAACATTGTTCAAACGACGGCGCATCTCTCGAAAAATGTGTCTGTCACTCGACTCAAGGCACCACTCTATCACGTTTCCATTGTGATAGCCTGCAGTTTATCTCGGGTCGCCTTTTGTCTGTGGAAATGCCAGTTGATATTTAACCCATTTGATCGTGTTCTTTGCATTAATAATAAACTAGAAACCGGAGCTGTGGAAGCTTTCCAGACAACCTGAGCCACAAGAGCAGCAGAAGAGAGTGTGTGAATGAGGATCAGGATGAGCGTCGTCACATGACAGCGTTTGTGCATAATCTGCTTCCGACTGGGAGGTCCGCTTTGAAGCGCCACTCTCGTGGGCCTAATTTGGACTGACAGACACCCCGGCCTCTTGGGTCACTCTTTACCTTTAATACGGGGGCTAATCTATCTGTGGGGGGAATGTAACCTAATTCTCTTTTAAGGAAATTGAAAGAGCTTTAGGTGGGGTCCAATTTCCAATTAAAAACACATTTCTCATATATAAATGTTTTGGTCTTATAGGTTAGGCCTAAATCTAAAACAGAGGCAAATGAACCATGGGGTAATATAAGCGTTCAATATGACAACTTAGAAAATTTCACAAATACAGACCTTGACCTTAGGCTTTTGATGGACTTAAGGAAATTCTACAAAAGTTGAATGGCATGACAATGTTCTTTTCCCCCATAATTTCTACACATTGTGTTAAAGTGCACTACAGCATTCCTGTCCTTTTCCAAAAGGGGAGTGGCTCCAGGTCACAATGTGTTCTGTTTGTACACAGAGCCTACGTCAACGGCCGTGTGTAAAATGCTCCCCTCCTTCCAAGCGCAGTTGCCCCTCCTTTTTTCTCCCTCCCCCTCACTGGCCTCCATCCCACCTCCTCCGCTGTTTCGAGGCTGATGCAATGCTTTATAAAGGGTGAGTCCACATCCCTCGCTTTAGCAGAATACTCATCCTTTTCTGTGAGCATTTGGGGTAATTTTGGTTCAATTTGACCCAAGAAAACCTCCGTTTTACACATCAGTCTGTTATTCTAAGAGTAAATTTTGCTCTTTGCATTGATTGATTCGTGTTGTCTATCAAATTTTCTGGTTTATAACCTACCATCCTATCTTTTTAAATTGATTTATTTCCAAGGATCAGACAGCTCTCGGAGTCTTTTTTTGTGATCGTTCCGATCAAATCCACCGGATTTTTTAAAGGGATTTTACAGGCAGCCAGACATTTTCTCAAAAGGTAAGAATGCCGGCATGTCATGCTCTAACAGGAAGAATACCAAGATGAAGTAAGACACCGGTTTAAGAGACCTTAAGTCATGTTTTCTTTTATAATTAACTCAACTGATGTTGTTTACTTTTAAGTCATTATTATGATCTAATTTTAGGGCATCTTTTTGTGACATTTAGAATTAGACCAGTGAGGAAATGTGAGAATATTTCCATTTGAATGCCTCTTATGTATTACTGGGTCAGCCTCAGAACAAATAAATAAATAATAAGACGTCTTGCCAGTGATGCTGCAGTGTTTGAATGATGACACACACTGCAGACATGACTTAATTCGTATTTTATGATGATGTGTGACATGCTAGGAAAAAAAAGTCTAATCAGAGCGTGGTGCCTCAAGTGGGTGGAAAAAAAAAAAAAGAAAAAAAAAGGGCGACGGCCATGCCCATAAACGGACAACACGTGCTATTGTTTCCACTGGATCCAGTCATTCCACATAATGTGATTAACATGATCTGGGCAGACAATTTTTGGGCCTGCTTGGGTGGGTTGCACATTTGTGCACTATATAAGATGTCCTATTTTTACAATGAAATTATCCTTACAGGTTTAGTCAGCACATTGTAATTTGAGTCTGGAAATGCTTAGACACGCCCATGTTTTTTTTTTTGTAATGCTTTCAAATATTTTTTGCGCAAAATCTACACTGCGGCTTTTTGGTATTGAGCAGGCTGAGGTGATGTCGGGTGGACTCAGATGCCGGTCTGGTATTTTTCCACTGCATCAAAACCGGCCCACCCCCCCCCCCCCCCTCGCTACCCACACACACCCTCCCCCCGCGCTCTGAAAATTTCCCCACTGTGGGATCAATAAAGGCATTCTTATTTTATCTTATCTTATCTTCTTCCTCCCCCCTCCCTTTGCCGCTAAGTCACATGACCCAGCAATGAGCGGGCGCACTACAATATTGATTATTCCCTGTTGGGGTGCATGATTGGAATCAAATGAGTCATTTCTTCCCTTGCAGCATGAAACAAACCGAGATGAGAAGTTTGTCTCGTGAAGACGACAACAGCAGCACCAACAGCAATGACTACAACTACCCAGACTGCCCGAGGAAGGTCCCTCTGAATGAGTGAGGAATACTTCAGAACAAAAAAAAAAAAAATCAAATCCAAGCATCAATGTAAATGAAGCTAAATGTCCTTTTTTTGTACCCTTTAAAGACAATACGCTGACTTACATGCAGAGAGTGAGAACTTCCTACCGGACAAAAATCCTGGCAAGAAGAAGTATGAGACGGAATATGTAAGACTAATTTCTGCTTTTGTAATGTTAAAAGCCAAGAATCCACTTGATTTTTTTCTCTAATTTTGGGAGGGTTTTTTTTTCCTTCCACAGCACCAAGGCAACGCCTCCTTTGGCATGTCCGTCTT
This sequence comes from Filicampus tigris, assembly GCF_054856515.1. NCBI lineage: Eukaryota > Metazoa > Chordata > Actinopteri > Syngnathiformes > Syngnathidae > Filicampus > Filicampus tigris. The sequence goes on along the minus strand of NC_141238.1, from coordinate 2,595,331 downwards.
CAACCTGGGCAACGCCATCATGGGAAGTGGCATCTTGGGTCTGTCCTACGCCATGGCCAACACTGGCATTGCGCTATTTGTGTGAGTATATGACCTTTCACGACTCTCTTTGCTATCAAAAGCAGGAAATGACACATGGCTTGGCTTCCTTTTTTTTTTCTTTTTTTAAATAACAGTTTTCAAAGCCGTCAAGGTCACGGCTCAGTGCAATGCAGGTGCTTTCTCACCAGTGTACATGACCCTCAGTGGCAGATCAATGTTAAAATGTACAAACATGACTCACTATCATGTTCGCATTAGATAGAGAATACTGAGACACGTCTTTTTATTTATTTGAACAATGAGAGAGAAGCCGCATGTCATTTCCCGGACACACTTGTGTGTCAATTTACAAACAGCGTGGCCAGATCTTTAGCAATGCTAATCCGGCTGAGTGAATGAATGGGAGTAAAGGCGGCTATCTATCAGGGTGTGGTCGAGCAGGGATTACAAAAAGTGGCTGATGCAATAGGACAAAGTGTACTATACCACAGTAGGTACAAATAGGGTTGCGAAATTCGGGGAAGTTGGCAACATTACTTTTGAAAGCGACGGATGCCAAATTTGCTTTGGAACTAGGAGAGACGGCAGTGAATGAGTTGAAGAAAATGTATTTTAGTTTAAAATCGTTACAAAAAGCACCACCTAAAAAAATACTTAGCTCTCCAACTACAACCATTATGGCCCACATTATAATGCAGTAGTGTAGTGGGCCTAAGTGTTGATTAAAACGAGATGTTTATTCCTCAGAAGTACAGGACCAGCCAAAGGTTTGGAGACAAATCTCCATTTAATAGCATGGGACGGTGTTTCAAAACGTTTGACTGGTAGGTTATATTTAATATCGCAGTACGCCACTGCAACATTGTACACAGTTTGTACATTAACGTGCTTAATTATAGGGAATCATTCCATTAAAATGCATTGTTCATGGAAGTTACACAAAAATTGGATCTTAAAACAAGTTTAAATACAAACAGTTATATACAAATGTCTTGTACAAAAAAGTAAAATACAACGGAACTGTTGTTTGGAAACGATTCTTTGGCAAAACACTAGAGGGGGCCTGACTTCCACTCGTGGTACTAGCACTACACTTTGAGAATCACTGTTTTCGTATAATCCTGATTCAAACAAACCGATTAGTAAAGTGGTGCACTAATTTACAAGTTTTCCGTGTCACTAGCTGTCAGATGGTACATTTTTGTGTTATGAGCCCAAATTTGCCATACGTGCAAGCTTCAGATACGCTGCTGCTTGAGTCAAGTGAAAAATAAAATTGAGCAAGGTACTGTAACGCTCTTGTATGTGGGCAAGGAAAGCTATCTATTTAGCATTGATGTACATCTTCAATGCCCATGGAAATTTACTAGAAAAGTGCAAACCCTAAGCACAATCTAAAGATGGTCACATGCCAGTAGGAAGCTCTGCCTCTCAAGTGACCTGCAGATTAATTTCCATATCCTATTAATACCCCCGGGGCATATGAAGAGTCCTAAAAGGATTCCAATACGGGAAGACCATTGCGACGCAACTTGCTAATACACTCTCGCCATCCTCAAAATTTCAAATAAAAGTAAAAATAAAGACCACACCAAAGTTTTATATATAATTTACAATTTATAAAAACACTTTTTTTTTTTACCTAAACATACTAAATGTCCCTTTACAGCATCCTCCTTGTGGCCGTCGCCATCTTCTCCTTATATTCTGTGCATTTGCTGCTGAAGACAGCCAATGAAGGAGGTGAGTCCGCAGTTCGCAATCCAGACATTTACAACCTGATCACTTTTAACTGAACCACTTCCGATTGCCTTTCAAGGTGCGCTGGTGTACGAGCAGCTGGGCTATAAAGCCTTCGGGATGCCCGGGAAACTGGCCGCTTCGTGCTCCATCACAATGCAGAACATCGGAGGTGAGCGTTCTGGCACAATCACTGTTTTGATCATGTCAAGGAAAACGAGGGGGAGGGAGGGGGGCAGCAACTTCCAGGAATAACTTGAGTCACTCTGCAAGCATGCGCCAATTCCATGGAAAAGCCAATCATGTGGCAAATATTTGCGCATGCTAAATGCGTCTTGGAATCCTTTCACTCGAAGGATAAACTAAAAAAATTCTTTCTTTTTGTCGTTTCAGCCATGTCAAGTTACCTCTACATCGTCAAGTACGAGCTGCCCATTGTCATTCAGGCTTTTACAGAAAGCAATGGGTGAGTATATCTTTTTGCATCATACGCACAAATGTAATTTTAATATCATTATAATGGACCACTGCAATCGTTTTTTAAGTGGAAGAGCAAGAATCACGACATGTCACTGGCATAGATAGAAAAGGATACCTTATTTACTGTAAAAAAAAATAATAATAATAATTCAAAAACCTATTAAGTGAAATTAGACAATTTCAACAGAGTTTGGGAATCACTCTAATGGACAAAATTCAGTTCACTTCTACACCACTGCTGATATAGCGTCAATCAAAACTGAACAATGATCAGAAAGTAGTCCAATTTCAAATCGATCAGTCAGGAAAAATCCTGCTTCATGTCCATTCATATGAACTAGTTAATACACATAAACGTTGTAATATTACTGTTAAATATAAAGTGAAAGGACAGCTTGTGTGCACTTTAAGGAGAGGAGGCACATGGCTAAGTGGCAGGGAGAACGGAGTCTTTCCAAGTGGTCCTTCAAAGAGCCCTTTTAGTCGTCTGCAGCTGCTGCCGCATGGAGACAGGGGGGCGTGTGTGCGTGCGTGCGATTGGCTGGCTCACTCAGCGCGACCTTGCCTCGCATCCCTCCCGCAGTCCATGGCGGCTACGTCATTTTTCCGCCAGATGTATTTGTGCATACATCTAGGGTAGTGATTCTGAAAGTGTGGTATTGGTAGTGCTAGGCATGCTCCTCTAGTGGCACGTGAAATAATAGCTGGCCAAGTACAGTTCAGTTGTATTTCACTTTTACACTTGCGTTGAATCTTTTAAGACCGAAATCTTTTTCATCATCAATCATTTACGTAGTTTTTTTGTTGTTGTTGTTTCTAATACTTCAGCGTAGTGTTAATTTTCAGACTATGCTAAATGTTAGTTATAGTATAGTATATATATCTGATGCTATTAAATCGAGGAGTGTCTCCAAACTTTTAACCAGTAATGTTTACAATAAGGTTTGATTACTAAAAAAGCCAAGAGAGAAGAGCAAGATTTAAATGTATGCGTTATGACAGATTTAAATTTAGCTTCCTCAAAAGCTTATTTGTAAGCCATTCCACCATTAAATTATGGGATGATGCAGGGAAATTAACAAAGCAATTTTTAAGCAAGGTGAGTTGAACATATAAAATTAGGTCCACTTGCACAATTTAATGAGACGCAACACAACTAATATAATGATCATTTAGAATAATAAATAAAAAGTCCCTTACCGCAATAATGTAGGAAATGGTGACTAAAGTGTTTTTTGTTTTTTTTTCTGTCTTTTCCAGTGAATGGTACACGAACGGAAGCTACCTGGTCCTGCTTGTGTCATTCTTCATTATTCTGCCCCTTTCGCTGCTCAGGAACTTAGGTAAATATAATTATCAAATGAATAAAACAAAGGGGGCAGTCCACAGTTTTCTTTAAGTAGATGGTGTGCTTCTCCTCATTAGGTTACCTTGGATACACCAGCGGCCTGTCGCTGCTCTGCATGGTGTTCTTCCTCATTGTGGTGAGTGGAAAACATACCGTTTCACCATTCCACATAGACCACAGCTAATGTTTCCAAGCTGGAAATCCCATAAACATGCATTATTTTATTATAATTACTCACACAAATTGGCTTTGAACCTTTTTGCATGAGTCATACCTAAAATGATGATTTGTTCCTGCAGGTGATCATCAAGAAGTTCCAGATCCCGTGCCCGCTTCCTGAAGTTGTGCACGCTGTGAACGAGACATTTAGTAAACTCCTCAACGCCACTGTGTCTCCTAACAACGCTACCGCAGTGGACTACAGTGATGCCTGCACGCCGAAATATTTTGTCTTCAACTCTCAGGTACAAAGTTGATACCATGTAAAGCTACTTCAACATTTTAGACTGGGATTTTTATGCTTTTTGTTCTCTCCTCCCTAGACTGTCTACGCTGTTCCCATTCTGACCTTCGCCTTTGTGTGCCACCCAGCTATCCTGCCCATGTATGAGGAGCTCAAAGAGTAAGTTTCTTTCACATGGAGTTCCAAAACTTGCAGCTGCTCCCTTATCTGACCATACAGGTCGGTTTGTTCTTGTTATCAAAAATTGTTTTAAACGTGGCCCTTTCCCTCCCGTCCGTCCGTGCAGCCGTTCCCAGAGAAAGATGCAAGGAGTCGCCAACGTGTCCTTCCTGGCCATGTTCATCATGTATCTCTTGGCGGCCCTCTTCGGATACTTGACCTTCAATGGTGAGTTGGTGCGATAGGGTGAACACGGGTGCAGGCAACAGATGAGCTAAGCAAGACGGAATTTGATTTGAACGGGCAAATTGGTCACATTTTTTCAATTTGTAATATAACAAATCTGATTTGGCTTAGTTACACGAGATTTATGGCCCGTTTTTTGATGCAACTCAGCTCTAAGAACAAATAACTTTTTTTAAATGTAAATTTTTAAGAAAATGAATAATGGAATATGCTGTTTGCAAACATGTCAACTTTTTCACCTTGGGAAAACTTGTTTTCCTAATTAGCCAGCTGGTTAATAATGAGTCTGTAAATTTCAGTTACTCTGTATTACATACTTCTATTCAATGATAACTATACCAATTTCAGTTAAAACTCCACCTTTCTAACTTTTTATAAGGTAAAATGTGCCAAATGTGTATTTTCCCTTCAAACCCACTGTCGACAAATTTCGACGGATAAGCTAATAAGCTAATGAGCTAACTAGCCGACGTTTTTCGACAAGACACAATTTCAGTAACAAACAACCATAAATGTCTAAACACTGTATGTATCATAATTATCTCCTAACCCCAATTCAAACGCGCTACATGAGCATTGGTGAGTGACTTACCAACCAAAACGAACAGCCGTGTCGCTGCTACCTACAGGAAAAGCAGTACAGTTTACGCAGTGCATTCTGGGACTTGTAGTTTCAGATGTGCGTTTTTAATCATCCAAATATTTCTATTAACTATTTATAGTTAGTTATAAACTAGATAATGATTGTCTGAATGATGATCACAAAAACATTTTTAGAGCTTTTAGATACTACTAAATATTTTTCATCACTTTAGTAATTCAGAATGCCTGCTTTGCTTTCGTTGTGGAGATTACAGGACCTGTGAATTACAACAACATCATATGTTTCCATAATGAGTCATATTGAGTAAACTAGGGTGGAACCTAATGCATTTTTAATAGCTTCCGAGGGTTAGTCGAAGGTTTGAGTGAACAAAAGGTCAACGTCCCAAATGCCAAAGAGCCAAAGTTTAAGGGGAGTAACCTCGTCAATTCCAGTAAATGAAAACAAGTATGACCGTGGAACCAGATTCTCAGGCTAAGAGTTATCTAACAATGTGAAAAGAGCCACCTGATGCCAACATACCACAGCGTTATTTGTGTTCCTGTTCAAGCCTGGAAGATAGTACATATGCGCTCAAGCTGGTTATTCGAGATAGCCAGAAGAAACGCCTGTGGAACTAAAAGCTGAGGTGTCGCGGCATGTACTAGAGCAGTTTCCCAACAGTTATTCCGCCAAGGCAATATGTTTGCTTGAGAACAATCTTACCGCACAATGACAACAGGTTAATTGTATCTTCTGCCATCTAGTGGAAGAGCATTTTATTGTTCTGCTAAGTCACGATTCGTGGCTGATATAAGATAGACAGACATACACAATTTGTAGTGAATGAATATTAGTTTTTGGATCAAAATAAGTTAACTTTGTAACTAATAACTCTCTCCAATGCGCTGCAAATTTTCAAGATAGCAAGGTTCTTAGGGAGTGCCTTGCTTGTTTTGAAATAGGCCTGTGTCTTATTTACTGACTTAGTTTTCTCTTTTACTACTCAAATAGTTATATTAACGACATGCCTTAGACTCTCATGAAGACGATACTCATAGTCTTCCTCTATTGCGCTCTCTCTTCACTTGCAGTGCATGTGGAGCCCGAGCTGCTGCACACCTACTCCAAGGTCTACAAGTTCGACGTGATCCTGCTGATAGTTCGCCTGGCTGTGCTCACCGCCGTCACCCTCACTGTACCAGTGGTGCTCTTCCCTGTAAGTGTCATTTAAAACAACCACATAGTCAACTTCAAACCAATTGTCCAGTTTTCGGACTCCAGTGAACACGTCTCACCTTCCTGCAGATCCGTACCTCCATCAACCAGATCCTGTGCGTATCCAAGTTCAGCTGGATCCGCCACACCATCATCACCGTGGTCCTGCTGGCCGGCACCAACATCCTGGTCATCTTAGTGCCCACCATTCGGGACATTTTTGGCTTTATCGGTGAGTCAATGGTCTCGCGATTTCAACCGCAGTTCTACGTACATGGCGACATCTTAGACTGAGGTTGAAAAAAGCAATGATCCAAAAGTTCAACCATTTCCAAGCATTTGGACAGTCTGAACAAAAATGACTTGAATATCGTATATATGTACTGTTTGAATTCTAAATCTTGATGTTCTTGCTTGCACAGGTGCATCTGCCGCAGCAATGCTCATCTTCATCTTGCCCTCTGCTTTCTACATCAAACTAGTCAAGAAGGAGTCTATGAAATCGGTGCAAAAAATCGGGGTAGGTTTGAAAAACTCCTTTCCTCGTTTGTTCCTCCGTACGCACAAACAAAAAGCTCAACTGGATTTCTTTCGTCTCTTCTTTGCCCTCAGGCCACCGCTTTCCTGCTGTGCGGCTTTGTGGTCATGATCGGCAGCATGAGCCTCATCATCCTCGACTGGGCCCACAATGCCACCGAGGAGCACCACGACGGACACTAAGGCTCGGCGCTGGATTGAGGTCACCAAACTAATGAAGATCAAATTTTGAAACAAAGACTTTTGATGCTTGGCTTTGACTGAGAGAGACTACGCCATTCCAAGAGAATGTATACCCGAACTTGTACAGTTTGCTGTTTTTTCACACCACAAGTATGGTGTTTTTTTTTTTTCCCCCCCTTTTGATCGAGGGGCCTGCATATAACTTCTTTCAACGTCTTTACCCTTAATGTTATTGTTTTTGTAGTTATGGTACAGTTGAGAAATTGAACTTGCCTCAAAGCAACGATGAGATACAGTTTAAGGCCGTTGGGAGAGTTGAAAAAAAAAATTGCAGCTGACACTGAGGTACAGTTTTCTTTTTTGCTCGAGTGCGGCTGTGAGCTCACGTCGACAAGTCCTGCTGACAAAACGGTGCGAACCAGACTTTGCTCATCCTCATCAGAAGGTTTGTTTTTTTGCCAAACGTATAACCCGTGAAGCGAGTTTGTATACTGTACTGAAAAGCACTTATTGTTCAGCACACTGGTGGAAAACCCAGACTTGTTTCCATACACAGACGAGGGCCTATGACGTTGCCTAACCAGTATTTGGAAACTTTCCTTGTACACAAAAACAGCAAAAGACAACAAAACTTGCCTTTTTATAGCATACCCACTGGACTCTTATTTAAAAAAAAAAACTCTTAAAGATCCTGCTGATGTTGGAGTAGCGTGCACATGTCTGAGGAGAGGTGGCCAAAATGTTTTTTTTTTTTTTTCTGGGAGAATACTTTGAATTTGACCACATACAGTGGTCATAAAAACGCCTGTCAAACTTGCAAAACAAAAATGTCACGCTGGCAAGCAAACGTACCAAAAGAAAAGTGCACGTACGGCGGCGCACTGTACTTCCAACACTAACTCAACACCAAACATGTTGTTGTCCAACATCTATTTATGGAAGGCCGTGAAATCAATGTAATTTAAACTCTTTTACTATATTTATATGATATTGTATCTGACTGTATATATATGTATATATATCTATTGAGTTCAACTGTATATATGCTTTTTTTTTTTTTGTAATGATGCATTGGAGCTGTAAAACAAACAAAACTCAAGCTGCGGAATTTGTAATGAATTTGTTCAGCAAAGACAAAGCTTCATCTGTTCATCTGTCAAGACTGAAATGTCCGCCTGTCAATTTTGTGCAAATTCTGTTACACGCTGAGGCCACTGAGAACGTAAAAGCCGCCTTGTACCCTTTTCTGACCCCCCCCGGTTGGAGAGTCTGTCAACCGTCTGTGGGCCTCAGGGGGCAAAGAGGGCTTTGCCCACCAGTGTTACATTCTTGTTTCAATGAAACACCATGTACAGTATCTCCTGTAATTCATGTCCAATTAAATTCAAAGTTCCTCTATAAGGAGGCCCGTTGTGTGTTTTGTTTTTGCCTCGCATCAGTAAATTTGCTAATGGCTCGTAATTTCCCAATTGAGCAAATGAAAATCCATAAACGAGATCATTCATTTTTTATTTGCAGAAAGGCTTTTGGTGTATGGTGAACTAATTACACAGTACAGAATAGACTGGTAAGGCTCATTTGACTATATAGAGTATTATTAGATTTCACCTCATATTATAGTGATCAGCCCTATCAAAAAATAATCTGCAGACAGCATCAAATAGCACTCTCTACACAATTACACAGAATGCAAAGAATTAAACAATTCTTGCCACATTTCTGGCTTCAGCTCAACAGATAATGTGCTGCTCCTTTCTGGTGTGTGCACCTCGGCCACCTGGGGGCAGTATAACACTCGCTCAAATATCTTTTGCTGAATTGATTCATCAAATAAAATGGATTCAATTTTTTTGGTCTTGTATTTAATTTGACAGTAAATGACCTGCAAGTGCCATTAAAGAACTTGAAGCCTATTTTTAACAACAAACAGCTCATATCTAAAAAAAAAAAAATAAACGAATTGAGCCATGTCACTCATATCTCAAGGCACCGTTGTAACTGGATAATGAATAATTGAATCACCTTACTACTTAATTAATTATCTTCCACTGTGCAATGTGTCATGGAAACTATCCAATTGAATCAGAATAAAAAAATAATTTTGTTCATCTGCAGACGAGCAGAATTAAATTGCTCTTCCACTAGATGGCAGAAGGTCCAATTTAACAGTCCATACAATATACACTGACATTTTTGAAGTTTTCTACTATGCGTAAAATATGTGACTTGGCTCAATCACGGCAAGGAAACAGTGAGCTAGGCTACAATCTCTGGAACGGAAGTAAAACTCACAGCCCATCAGGAAGCAGCTACTTTATTTCACTACTCTGGATTCTTTGCACAGTTCACCTTAACATTATCATGAACATTCACCACACATTCAGGCGGGGTTCATTTAACCTAATTCATCCCCTCGCAGGACGTGCGCTTTATATTACAGACTCGCCGCCGAGTGGCTACGCTGCCACATCCTCAACCAATCATGATGCCAGTTATAATGATAATGCCAGGACTCGTCATTCATCTGAAATATTTCAGATTTTTAGTTTTGAACAACATATTTTAATCGGCTGTGTAATCAGAATCCCATCAAGATGAATTTTATTGTACCAGCCAGAAGATTTTCTCCATGATAGTAGTAGACATTACATTGCATCATTATATATATATATTTTTTAATCAAACCTCCCTCCCGCTCAACCACCCGGATGCACCACCCTTCTCCCCTTACAGTAGTTCTGCAGGTCGGAATCTATGCAAAATAAAGGGCTCTTGCATTACAACTTCTGATTGGGTCTTTTTTTTTTCTAACAAAATAGGAAAATCTATAGAAAAAAATCTATATAGCTCAATAAAAGGTCGAGATATCAAAACGAAATGATGGCTCTCTGTCATAGTCGAGTTTGGAGATGAAATTCCAGCTAGAGGAAATTGGACTTGAGCTGCACAAATGGCTCTGTGAGGTGCCAATTCACTTTTTGCGCGCGTGCTTGTATTTGTCGACGTAGGCCTTCACCAGGTTGGCCACCTTACTTGAGTTCACCTCGCCGCTCTTGCTGTGACACACCTGGGCAAATAAAAGAACAAATATAAGACAAGATTGACATCGCTTCCAGAAGAGTTGCGATATCCGAAAAGGCGTACCTTCTCTACTGCTTTGCGGACGATCTCCTTGTACTCATCCTTTGTGATTTCCTTCTTTTGGTAATACGGTTTGATGGCCGTCTTCACTTCATTGATAGCTTTCTCTTGGATCTGTTGTTTCTGAAGCAAAAATGGAACCGCGTTACAGAAATCCACATCAAATCATAATCCTAAAGACAAAAGGGAGATGTCAAGTTACCTTTTCTTTTTTGGAGCTGTCAGCTTGAGCCTTGTGATGCTGAGCTGGCTGCGTTGTCGATGAAGGCAGCACCTGGTTGACGGCTTGCTGGCCTACTTTGGTTGGAGTGGAAAGCAGGCCCGGTTTTCCGTAAGCGCCCATAGTGCTCATCATCTAGGGTAAACCGGCAAATAAAACATATCAGGGATTTTCCTGCAACTCGTATTTAAAAAAAAAAAAAAAAAAAAAAAGAGTTTATTCATTAATAAAAGACAGTACCTGCGTTGTTTGTCCATCAGGCTGAGATGCTGCCGTCTGGCCTCCTTGCTGCATGGGAGGGGGCGGCGGGGGAGGTGGCGGCAGCCCCTGGGCGCCGACGGCGGGCACCTGCAGCAGCGGCACGGCAGGGTGGAGGTGCACCGGGATGGGAGGGGGCATGGCGTACGGCGCCGAGGGCTGCAAGCTGACCGGCAACGGGCCTCGGGGGCCCTGCAGGGGGAAGTGATGATGAAGGACGTTCAGCTGCGGAGGTGGCGGCGGGGGCATCGCAGTCAGCACAGGTGCCGGCGGAGCGTTGCCCGGAACGCTCGGAGTTGCGTGCTCACTCTTTGCGGGTTCTAGGAATAAATGAGTTAAAAGAGGCTTTGAGGAGGCGCTTCCAATTCATTTTGGAGTACGCTGTATCTCAAATTAAACTTCCCCCACTGAAATGCATGGAAATAACGCAAATCCATTCCATCAACCCAAAAAAAAATGTTTTGTCACACATTTTTTAATGATGAAAGTAGCACTGTACACTGTTTTGTCTCAAAAACATACACTAAGAGATTAATCGCCAGACTTTCAGCAACTTCTTCTCTTCACGGAAAGAGGTCTGCAGTTTATGAATAAAGTAACCCTTAAAGCTTTCAACAATAAAGGCATTTCAGGCAAACAACAAAAAAATCATCAAATGTTGTCAATTATTTTTGAAGGGGGGACATTTGAATGTCATTAACTTTATCTTGCATCATCTCAATTTACCTGCTGCCGGCTGCTCCTCTTCAGATCGAGTCCAGCCCCCTGCTCCCCCTCTTTCCCTCTTGGAATAATAATCCTGAACATCAGCAGGAAGTGTCCTGCGCACCGCCCAGCTGGACGCCGATGACCAGCCCGAGCGGTCCAGCATCGAGTCGCCGGCATCGGGCTCCTGCTTCCTGCGGCCGCCACCGCGATTCTCGTTGAAGCGGCTGTAGGCGTCGTTCCCTGAATTGTTGCCCGCTGCGGAGTTGTTCCGCGGCTGCCTACGGCTGTCGTCCTCCTGCTGCTGCTGGTTGTGGAAGCTGCGGTTGCCACCTCCCCAGCCCGCGCCGCGGCCTTGCTCATAGGCGCCGCGTCCCCTTGGCCCGCGATCTTCCCAACGGGGGCCGGAGCCAAAATCCCAGCTCCTGCCCTCGACTTCGCCACGTGTTTTTTCCGTGACCCAGTCGGGATTCTCCGACCAGCCTTGCCGTTCGGGTGACGTTTCTGAAGGGACGCCGTTCTCAAAGCGACCAGCGCCTCCCTGATGGCGCCGCCCCTCGCCGCCGTTCCCCGCCCTCCAGCCGCCCCTTCGCTCTTTCCCCCGGGGAGAGTGATCTCGGGACGGCGGGCGCTCAGGGCTGTATCCCCGTCGGTGTGATCTGGTTCTGGATGGAGACCTCGACTTGGATCTGGAGCGACTCCTGGATCGTCTCCTCTTCCTCTCGCGGCTACGCTCCCTCCTGGAGTAGTCCCTCTCCTTGTCTCGCTCTCGTTCTCTGCTGCGGGGGCGGGACGAGTGGCTGGAGGGCGGGCTTCCGGCCCGCTCTCTCGAATGCGAGCGGGAGCGCCTGGATGCCTCTCGTCTGGAGTCCCTCTTGGGCGACCAGGACGAGGTCGGGGAGTGGAAGCGAGAGCGTCGCTGTCTGCCGTTCTTCCTTTCGTGGCTCGGGTCTCTCTCCCCTCGATCTTTGGACCTCTCGTCGGTAACAGAGACCGAGGTCTCCGCAGTGGCGCTCTCTTTCGCTAGCTCCAAAATGGTACCGCTAACAACCTCACTCATGGGTGAACTACAGTCCATCGGAACAACATTAGTATCATCTTTGGATAGTTGGTCATTTTCGACGACTTCTTCCAAGTGCTCAGCTACTAAAGGTGCTTCTGTTGCAGGTGTTTTAGAGTCCTCGGATGTTTTTGCTTCTTGGTCCGCTACCTTCTCTTCAGCGGGTTCAGCACACGGAGAAGCAGGCTTGGGGCTTTCATGTGATTGTGTCTGCAGCTCACGTGACGCTTCCTCATCGTTGCTCTTTTCCAGCCCTTCTTCACCAGTCGTCGTTTTGCAGTCCTGTTCAATCACTGTGTGGCAATCAGGAGACGTCAGACTATCCAGAGTGTTCTCTAGTTCGGATGGCGGCGATGTGGTGATTTTCTCGTCATCTCCGGTTGAAATTGACATGACAGTAGGTTCCTCTTCTTGTGCGCTAGGTTTGTCAGAGCACTCAGACTCGGGGCTTTTTGGAGGCGAGTCCAAAGAACATGACAATTGGCTGTTGTGCTCATCCAGTTCGGCTTGTTCATTAGAGTCTTTGTCGAGTGTGTCGTTAGTGTCATGCTCCACATTACTGCTTAAAGATTCGGCAGCTTGTTGCCCGTCAAGTGAATCAATGTCAAAGTGGTCTGCATTAAGACTTCCTTCTGCATCAGAAGGCTGATCAGAGTTGTTCATCTCAAGTTTCTCTTCATCTTTCTCCTCTTCCTTGTCAGTGCTGTCAACAGCATCACCCTCGTCGTCCTCACTCGCCAACGGGTCCTCAACAAATTCGGATGCCTGCTTTTTTTGGCCGTTTTTCCTCTTCCCGCTGGCCTTTCGGTTTGTTACATGTTTGCCCTTCCTTTTGGCTGCCACGCCAGGCTTGGAGGCCTGGCTGGAGGAGGAGTCCGAGTCGGACACACTGGACTGTGTCAGCGATGACGGGTCGGACACAGACGGCTCTGTCTGGGCTTTACTGTTACGTCCTGAACGTCTGGACGGTATAGATTCGGCTTTTTTGGTGGGCGCTTTGGAGTTGGAGGCTCTCCCGCCTCGCTTTTCTCCTCCTTTAGGACAGGTAATGGCGCAGACCACACCTTGGAAAACTGCAACAACATAAACTGTGTGAAATACTCAAAATATAGATTATGAGTGCCTTCAGATACTGAGTCCATTTGGTCCATGACTACATTTGTATCTCAAATCATCTTTCCCCATTGAAATAAATGGGAATGCCATTAATTTGGTTCACCCTCCTAAACATCAAACAGAATTCTATAATAAGTTACTTAAAAAAAAAACGATACAGTAATGATATAACTAAATAGTAAACAGTTTGTCTCGAAAAACTCTTAATCAGGTCATTTGTACCTCAAGGCACCAATATACTTTTTTTTTTTAAACACAAAGCAACAAAAAAGCTATTCTTCTTGAGTACACACACCAAGTGGTCAGACATACCAAAATGACCAGGCCCAAATGATGAAGTCGAGGTAATAGGAGATGAACAGAGTTCAAATGTAAATGGACCGTGGTTACTATTAGCAGGGAGGAACCTGCAGGAAAGGGGGAAAGGTGTTATTAGATGTCAAATTTCAAGTAAAATGCTTTGATATGGCTTCTCTGCATTCCCACTGCTTAAAGTCTATAAAAATAATAATATGAGAGTGGTAGGTCTGATTCCATTACCTTGAGGTTCCATTCGCAGTAATGGGAGCAGTAGGAGAGAACCACGGGCACTCTTGTACCTGGCGTTTGCACTGTTCCGCTTCATACAATATGTCTTCCGTCACTAGCACTGGCTCTGTGCTGCAAGAGAAGGATGAGGTCATAAATTCCTTGATACTTACAAGAGCAAAGTGAAATTATTCTTTACTAAAAACATAGCATATAGTGCCATAAAATCAAGAATATTTTATCTTCTAAGGGGCACTCGTATACCAAAGATTATTTCCAATACTCCTGATCACTATCATCAAATATTCTATGTATGTCATTGATAACGGAATCTTGACTTACATGTCCAGTGTTGACATTGCTAATGAAAGAAAGGGAGATGATGGCCAATCACAGCGTTCTGTTCCCCTCACCTGGAAAACAATATTGTGCGTTTAAAAAGGTGGGGTAAGTTAACAGCATAGTACCAAAGGGGGAGGGGGCTCGGGTGGTGTTGGGGGTTTCGAAAGCCTACCTTTTTCTGATTTACTGAAGGTGGGTCATCATCGTTGCCTGGTAGAGGAAGTGACAGATTACAAATGGAGGAAAACCAAGCTTGAAATGTATGCATAATGAAGACTCACATTTCTGTACAAGTCCTTTTGTTTTCGAATCTTCCATCTTCTCTGCCCTTAGCTGTCTGGACCTTTTTCTTAGTTTGCTTCTGGGAGAGGAAAAAAAAATCCTAAAGTTCCAACGTTGTCTAAAAACATTGAGATGAATGAGATTAAAAAGCAAAAAACTCTCACTTGAGACACACTCTATGTTCGGGATTTCTACAGATACAACTCTCAGCTTCAGGTTCAGCCACATGCCGCTTCACTGGAACCTTCAAACAACACAAATGCCAACGTCAAACTAACTGCACCAATTTTCCATTAGCTTTGTAACCATTCTTGCAAGATAAAAGGAAGACAGGAGTCTGAGGAAATGTAGTTGTCAACGATAGAAAAACAGACCTGCAAACAGCGCAGGCTTCCATCCCATCTGTAAACATTCCTGAATGGTCGTCTGTCCACCGGACAAGAAGGGACCATCTGCAACTGATTAAAAAAATAAACAAATAAAAATAAGAATAGCAAGCACACAGCACTCATGCTGCTCAACAATACAGTCAACATTTTATTATAGTCTGCAGAAATATACCACCCCTTTGCAACCTTATTATCTACGTTTTGTACTATTAATGCACAAATCCAGGTAAGGCAGCAGTGTTGAATGTCACCTCAGCCCAAGTGAGGAGGCATCCAAGGCAGAAGACATGACAGCAACTGTCCGGCATGGCGAGCTCTCCTCCGGCCGGGACCCCCAAGCAGATAGGACAGCACTCGGCCTCCTCGGCGTCGCTCCCATCAGGGGGTGACCCCGGGCCACCTACATGAGAAGGCACAATGACATCATAACGCACGCTAGAATGCGTCACACACGACTGTGAGAAGAGGCTCACCGCTTTCACCTCCACTCATGTCCAGCCCCGGGCCGTCCGAGTCACTGCTATGAGAAACAAGATGGTCAGCTATCGACAACAATTTAGTCCATTTGCAATTATTTATTATGTATTGGTCTACCGCTTCACAATACAACATAATGCACATAAAGCATAAGTACACCTGTAAAGCACAATTTAAGATGGGGTCGGACATAAATCTAAAAACTAACGTTCCCTAATCAAGACATTTCAGGCCCTTACGAGCGACTATTTTTCAAAAGGAGCAACTAGTTATAATTCCAAAAGTGGCAATCAATTAGATATGCCATTAGAATAATATATTTATGTATTCATGGACGGTTGGTACAGAGAACTGGTTATTAATAAGTTTGAATCCTCCATATTGTTAGATTAATAGCATAAATGCCTATTCATTTTTAACCTACTGTCACAATATCAATAAAAATACCAATGTTCTTGAGAAAAAAAACGTTTTTTCTTTTCTTTTTGTCTGTTCCTTGTGTCATGAAATTTCCAGCATTAGAAAATTACAGGGAAAAGTAACAGTGGTAAAACTTGAAAATAATCCATGCACAAATTAAAAAAATATATGGCATTATTTATTCTCATTCAGGAAATAGTAGCAACATGACAAGTGGGTGCATGCTTTCTTGGTGGATTTTTTTTTTTTAAACAAACAACAAATGAGCACTTCAAACATATCTAAAATCCTCTATAACAAATTTACGAAAAACAGTGGATTCCTCAAGTACATGGACTATTCTACTGCCCACATCACTCTTCTTATGTATAATGTTACATTTGCACTAACTCAAGTTTTTAGGGCAACTGATTCCGTTTGAAATGTCAACATAATTTTGAAATGTCGACTTGAACTTCAAGAACGAGACTAACAACTTGTCAGCCAGTTGTTGCAAGTGTTCCCCGAGCAGCAAATGAAACGAAAAGGTCGAGGAGATATATTGAGAAATAATGTTATATTATTTTATTCTAATATGAAGGTGTTTTTTGTACCAGATTTTCAATAAGCGATATTTCACAAAAACATCATCCAAGAAGGTTTTTTTTGCCACAAAAAACTTAGTTTCTTCAGAACCCATCATCCACTTTTCAAAGAAAAAAAAAAATTGGGATTGTAGTAAAATTGTTGTGGCCATTTCGAACCAGATTTAACATTAAGACAGACTGTCATTTGGGGGAAATCATGTCTTATTTCTAATAATCATAATGGATCCATATTAGGTAAATATTTTGGATTTATTAAAAACGTGTCAATATTAAACTTATTATTATTGTTACACTCCCAAATTGAAAATTATAATGAATGTAATGAATAATAAATGACATGTCTTAACGGAAAAGTAAAATTGAAATAGTCCATTACACGCAAACATATTTGTTGAATGTAAAAGGGCAGTGAGTCACAAGACAACCTCAAATTATCATATTTAATCACATCAATGAGGCTTCTATGGCAACGATGAATACAGTTGTGAAACTAATTAGCTTTCGTTTGTTCCGCTATCCATGCAACACGAAGAACTAACTAGTGTTACATTTCATTTTAACGACTATAACATTAATGATTAATGGCTATTTGGGGCTCCGTTTTGTTTTCGTCCCAATTTAGAAATTAGCACATACTTGGTTGTTATTGGTTAGCAAGTGAGCTAATGCTAACCGAAACCCAAAATAGCTACCAAATAGCTTCGTGGATATTAGCACAGTTAGCAACTCCGGGCTAAATCGCGGCTATTATTAGCGACTCTCAATGCAGTGAAGGTCGTAGGTTGGCTAGGTAGCTATTAGCGAGCTTAGCTTTTGCCTCCTCGAGCTAACTAGTCGCTTTTGGATAACAACACAACACCTGCTGACGTCGTTATAACAAGCTAACACTTGAGGCTAGTTAGCAAAAGAAGCCACAGTGGCATACTCACCTTTAAAGTGCCCCCGTGCCTTGTTTTGACGCGCCGAAACGCTTTCTCGGTGCAAACTTTTTTTCCCAATCAAATTCTAACGGGTTGCTAAACTACTCGTTGAATTGTGGTACTTCTTGTTTGAGGCTAAAAACCGAGCAGAGATTTCACAAATTCTCGGCCACATGTCTCGCGGTGCGGTCCGTAGTTTTCACTAGGAGCTCCCCTGACTGGAGACACCGAGCATTACACAGAAAAGATTCATAGATCAAATGAAATAAACTTTGTGAATTACCGTCATCCTGAGGTCAAATATAAGTGTAGATGATAGTAAAAGTGATTCCTTGATAATATTACTTACTCCCTCTTGTCTCTCTCTCTTGATGACCACTTTACATTAAAATAAGTTTTCAATCAGCTTTTTTGTTTGATTTTGCTGAAGTGTCTTCTCAGTCACTGTTGAAAAATGTTGTTTAATCACAGGCCTTTTTTTAAAATAGTAGTAATTATGCTCTGAACTTGTGACTCAACATACATGCAACCTTTTTTGGAGAAAAAAAGTGAACTACATGACTTAGTCAAAATGACATAATTAAGCTAACTGATCTGACAATTTTCATAGTGCTCCATGTTTTTAGCCTTAAGGAGTGAATCACTCAAATCTGCAACTAAGTTGATATTTTCAGACCCCCACTTTTTTATACCCAAGTTCTGTGTCTGTTTTGTGTTTTACTAGCAACATTTTTCCCACCACTGAAAAAACATTTCTGCACATTAACAGGACAACTCTGGTATTATAGTAGTTGTGTACTAGAAGTAAGAAGTAACTTTACCTGAGTTTATTTTTATTAAATACAATACAATACAAGAGCTACAAATACAGCTGTAATAAAGCCCTTATTATCAACGGCATAAACTACTGTATATGCTCGGAGTGGGTGTGGCGTATTTTAGTTTGTTTTTTTTAACCCGTTTGTTGAGCAGCGCTTGCTGAGCAGCGCTTGCTGTTGAAATAATGCTGCTTTCAACCACACGGGGGCGCTGTTTAACTATAACTTGTTGTATTATGGCTATTTTGTTGTTGTATGTAAAGTGCTTTGTTACAGCTGTAGCTGTTGTGAAATGCCCTATATGAATACGATTGCATAGAATGTAATGTAATATCACTACGTTTAATGCATCTTCCAAATAGCAGCAATGCACGTCCATTGAAATACGAAGTGTTTCATTGCAAATAATATGGGATATAAGTGGGAAGGTTTGCCCATTCTAAACATTTTACAGAATAAAACTGAAGAAAATGCAAAATGTTCAGTGTTTTTATTTAAAAACTATAAACAGTCACCAAAGTAAATAAAGCCAATCTCTAACAGACTGTTAGGTCTATGTTTAGTCACACATCCTACAGACACGGCAGAAATGAGGATGGTTGGGTCGCACCACCCAGTCAGATGCTAATAGGACAGGCAGTCATAAATGGTACACAACACACGGTAGAGAGGACACAGTCTTGAGGACGTGAGCCGGAATGTGGCATGGTATTAAGAATGAAAAAATAGTACGATAAAACTCCACACTATATTAAGATAGAAAAAAGTAGTGAAGGAAATATACCTGCACATAAAGCAAAGAACACAGGAGAAAACCTGTATAAAAACTCCATGTATTTAAACCAATTTACAAATACAAAAAAATTTTGGTACGCGCAACTGTGCCCGTACAATGACAAAACGCTTACAGTGGATAGATATATGTCACTTGTTTTTTTTTTTCGTGTGTGCATTTAGGGGAAGATGTGAGGAAACAGAAAGGGAAATACCTTCAATATTTTTTTTCTTCTACAAAATGACATATATTATTCCATACTCTTTCAGCCAGCAAAATGAGTTCTACAAGGTATTATAATACAAAATGTCACAGTTCCACAAAAAACTGTTTTTTTCCTCTCCCTAGGCTTTACAGCATCAGTACCTTTGCAGAAGTATTTACAGGGTTTTTAAGTACATTCATCCACTGCTGAGTATAGAATCACATTAGATACAAGTGACCAGGGATCATAAAAAAAAAAAAAAAAAGCAAACAAAAACATACTACTTTATTCAATCCTACCAAGGTAATGCTTCTATTAACACCACAGAGCAAGTTCTCCAGTGGCTGCATCATGAAAGAGGATCTTCTTTATATATATATTCACAACATATTTACAAGATTTTATTTCATTAATTGTAATGGTATTCATTTCAATAATAAATAAGTGAAAATATATTGACTCAAGTAAGAAAACCAAGCTACCAAGTTTGAAAGAAAAACAAAACAACAAAAAAAGTCTGTGCCAGTTGCCTGCCAAGTCCTCCTCCATCCCAACCCTGTGGGATACCTTCCAAAGCCCACCCCTCTCACACGGGGACCCCCAAAACCCGGTGATCTTCATTCAGTCGGAACTCGCTCGTCAGTTTGTGGGGCGAAAAAGAAAGAAAAAAAAAACGTTGACAAAATGTGCTCGTGTTTGGTGCTCCTTTTTTTTTTTTTTAGGGGTGGTTTCGTCGGTCGAGTCCCTCAGGGAAGCGGTCGGAAAGAGCTCCCTGTGATGGGCAGCTGGTGGAAGACCCCGTGGCAGTTTTTGAGTGTGGACGAGGGTACGTGGCGGGGTTTCAAACACAGGTTGAAGGAGCTGAGGGTCGGTCGGGAGTGGGAGGGAGTGAGGGCGGGGGCGGCAGGTGTGGCAGAAGGAGGATCTTCAGTCCTGCGCTCCGCTTCCTTCCAGACTCGCTACAGCTCACCGGCGGCTTGCTCCTCTCGCGTCAGTGGACGGGCGAGGATGACGGAGGGGTTTCTAGAGGTTGTCCTTTTGGCGTTAGGCCTGGAGCGAGCGTGTCAGTTCATAAAGGCATTTGGCGAGCGTGGTGGACACCTCCATGTTACTTAATGCGAGCACGGAGAGGTGAGGCTCGTGCTTCTTTACCAGCCTGAAAGCAAAAACGTGTCAGCATTTGGCTCCAAGCTACAGAGGTCAAGTCAAACTTAAGGGCACTAGGAAGTTAAGGTAACACTTTATTTCTATGTCTTCCAACATGGCTTCCAAGCAGCATATTCAAGTCGACTGGTTACTTACATGCGACCGCAGTCCGAGTGCTTGGCGATGTTCTTTAACGTTAAGGCAGCAGTTAGTCTTATGTGTTTGGTCACTGGTCCCTCCTTCTCATCCTAGGAAGGGGAAAAGAGGCATAGCAACATGTTATAATAGTTGAGACAGATGCTTTCAGTTCTTTCCCAAGCTATGCGCAGTTTTACGAAAGCCAAATTGAAGACTTTCTAAAATTCAAGACCTCTCAGTCACTATAGTAGAAAGTAGGGCTGAACGATTTATCGTTTTGGGAGCGAAATTGCGATCTAGGAGAGCACGATTTAGAGATCGTCAAAGCGGCTCTTGCTGTACTTGAACCATTTTAAAAACCTTGAAAATCGTGTCCTTGCATTATTAGAGTAATAGCTTTAATGCTTTGAAGGTATTCTGTCATATTTGTAAATGCAACTGTACAATGTGAATTTTGCACTGAAGCTTGAATTCTAGAAAATCACAATTTCTGTCAAAAAAAAATAAAAATCCAATTTTTTCCCCTAAAATCATTCAGCTCTAGTAGAACGTATGAAATATTTAAAGGTAGCATGACGTTTACCTGTACAATGTATTGTTCCTTACAAAAAAAATGGGAATCTTTGACAAAGACATTTGAACACCAAGCCTTAGCAAGTAAGGGATGGGGTCAGGCTGCTTCCACTCACCGTGAAGTCCCTGAACACCAGGTTTCGAGAACCTCTGCGGAGGGCCATGAGAGCTGCGCTCGGATGATTGACGATTGCTTTCGGCGCTCGCGTTGCCGGAGTACTGCCTGCCACCGGCGGCGTCCTTTAAAGCCGCACATTTCAAAGTTGGCTTGCAAACAATTCTCATCTGTCATTCAAATGACATGTTGGTGCAATGTAAGCGTTATACATACTGGGAAGCAGTCGGGTTGGGGCTTTGCGCCTGCTGTTCCTCCAGTTTGAGTCCGGCCAGCAAAGCCTCCCGAGAACAGTGCTTATCCTGGACGTGAGGGTGGAAGAAAAAAAAAAATGGAACAATGTTAAATCTATCATCTAGGGCGGTGGTTTTCAAATGCACCACAAACAAACTGTCTACTTCTGTGCTGTTAGGAACGGTCCTACCTGTAGATGCGTGATGAAGGACAGTCTCTGTCGCGGGAAAGGATCACATCCTTCCCACTGACACTGGCCTCCATACACATCCTTTCCACCATGTTGCGTTGCGGCGTGGTAAAACACTTGGGATGGCTTCTCGAACCACCTAGCGGAACAGTGCGCACAATACTCAGAAGACGTTTTCATGCCGTGCACGGGAAGGATGGACTATCCAGTATATTTACTCATCTTACCGTTTACAGGACTGCCAAAGACATTTGAAGTTCTGCCCCGCTTTCCTACTTTGCTCGGGCGGTGCTGTGGGCGGTTGCTGCGTTGAGGGGAGTTGAGTGGCGTCTGCTGTTGCAGGCTGGGAGGCGGGGGGCGGGGATGGCGTAACAGTCGGCTAGGGAAGAGGTGCATCCAACATAACGTTAGGGAATCCCACGCGTTTGAATCCTGACAACATACCCGGAGCTAAAGTGTCGGCTATGCACAGCAAGTGAGCAGTTTAGAGAGTCAAATTATGGTCTAGTGCATTTTAGGTTCACCCCGAAGTTGAATACCTCAAACCTTTTTGTAAGTATTGCCAATCAAGTGTCTTGTACGCCGAGATGTAACCTAAGCTCTCTTCTGGAGGCATAAGTTGTTCTCTCAGATGCTTTGCTGTAGGAGGTTTGTATCAGTGAGAGCCAAATGGTCTTAACTGGCCTCGCCTTCTTAACCTCCACATCGCATTGACGGCCCGCTTGACAGTGTAATTGAGTTGTTTCGCAACCTTGAGTGATTTTAAAAATCACACGGCATGATGGAAAGCGCTTTTTCGACCGACTGAAAAGCACAGAGAAATAGTCACACTGTGCCAGACAGGATCTGACACCAAATCACACCACGGGACCACACTGACATGACATTTCCTTGCCAATGACTCACCGTTGAGCCAGCTGCCTGTGTGGGTGAGCAGTTCCTCTGCTGACTGGCGTTCTCTATTGCTACTTTGGCTACTGTGCTTGGGTCGGTTCCGGCGGGCACGGCCACCATGGTGGAGCTGCTGCCCGCGTTGTTGGGGTCGCTGATGGTGATGATCCGCACCCCCACCTTGTTGGGGATCCCCGAGGATGCGGCCGCCGCGCGATCCTCGCTCTCCGCCGGCCTCTTGACGCCCCGGGCTTCCGAGGCCACTCCGTTTGCAGGGGAGGCGGACGCGCTCTGGGAGGTAACGGCGATGGTGGGGGGCAGGGTGGGGTTAGGGAGCAGTTGCTGCCTTAGCACGGGCACGGCGTGGCCGGGCCCTAAAGGTCCATTGGTTAATTCCGAGGGCGGCCTGGTGCCCGCTGCCTGAGGTCCATTGGCCAGGCGTTCAGCCTGCTGGGCTTTGGCAGTGTCCTGCTGGAGGGGATGACTGGGGGCGGGGGGGCTTGAGCTGTGACTCTTCTCGGCGGGGCCCACCTCCCCATTCCCCAAGTACTGCTTGGAAGCAATGTGATTTGGAATGTTTTTGCTAATGACACCACTGGCGCCCCGGTCAACGTCGCACACCCCGTTGACCAGTGTCTTTTTAGGGTCGGGGTTCCCCTCCGGGGCGGCGGCGTCGAGGCCGGCGGGGGAGAGGGCTTGCTTCCCATTAGCGGGGGTACTCTCTGCAGCCGGACCGTTCAGTGTCCCCTGGCAGTTCCCTGAGTGGTATGGAGGTAGATTCGACTCCATGCACTTGCGACCGTTTAGCAGCTTGGCACCGACTCCAACATCCCCGTTACTGGTTTTCCCGTTGGAGGAGTCTCCGTCGGCCATCGAGGAGTTCTCCATCACCTCGATTTTCCGCTCGTGGATGTGCAAGCCGGTGGCGTCCTTGGCCTCCTCCTCCTTTTGACAAATGATCTTGTCGCCTCTGAGCGGAGCCGGCGGAACGGCAGGGGCTTGTTGGGGCACGGTTCCCGTCGGGAACGGAGGCGACGGGACGCTCGGGGCCACAGCGCCGTGGCTGACCGCGGCCACAGCTGCGGCGGAGGTGTTAAAGCCAGTGTTCGGGACCACAGTAAATGTGACTTGCCCGGCCGCCATGGGGGCCTGGATGATTGCGGCCGAACTACTCGTCGAGATGAGCTGGCCAGGCAAGAGCTGGACCTGACTGGGAACCAGCTGAACGTTCAGTTGCTGAGGCTGCGGAGGGGCCACTTGGGGGCTGTAGGCCGTCTGGTAGATGACCTGCGAACTGGAGCTGTTGGGAGGGGGCACCTGCGGCGCGGGCAGGATGAGCTTTCCACCAGGGGTGGAAGGCCCTCGCTTTGGAAGCAGAAGCTGTTTGATCAAGCTGGACTCGGAGGAGGTAGGCTGAGAGGGAGGAGCTTGCGGAATCATTTGTTGATGGCGCTTGATAGATAGTGCGTGGCTGACAGTTTGATTGGGCTGGACTTGGGGATTCGGGTGGGACACGGCAGGCGGGCACGGGCTGGAAGGAGCTCCGGGCTGCCCTGCTATTTGAATAGACTGGGCACCAGGAATGGCGGCCGGGTTGGCAAGAACAATTTGGTGTATGGCGGGGGTGTAGGCTTGGCTTTGTTGAGGATTGGGACCGACTATGACCACGCTCTGGGCCTGCGTCTGAGGCTGCTGGTTGGCTATCGTGGCCGCTGGGCCCGTGGACTGGGTTGGCGCTGGTTTGGGGGCGATATTCTGAAATGTGACACGTGACCCCGTGGAAGTGGGAGCCACCGGATTACTTGCCGCCACTTGGATGGAAGAGGTTGTTGCGGATGACGCCACACCGCACTGAGCGTCTACATGGGGAAAGGCTCCCGGTGGTGTGGACAGAGGTGGCGTTTGAGTGAGGGGCGGGTGCTGGGAAATTGGGGGGCAGACACCTTGCACCCTGGCGGTGAGGATGTGGCCCTGGGGTACCTGCTGAAAAAGCGTGACTGGTGTCCCGGTGGGGAGCATGGGGGAGTGCTGCTGAACCGCGGGTGGGGCAGCCGGGTTTTGGGGGCTGTGGTTCTGGGAGGCCGGTGCAGATGTTGGAATCTGGACCACTGGACCAGACCGGACGTGCTGCTGCTGCTGCTGCTGCTGCTGTTGTTGCACTACTGCCTGAGTGTTTGTTGGTAACTGCAGAGGCACGTGCGGGGCCACCGGATGATGGGAAGCAGCTGGATGGTTTGCATTGGGGGTCTCCTTCACACTGGCGGTCCCAGATGGAGTTGCGCCACCTACGCTCGGGCCTGGTGGCCGGCCTAAGTGTGCTGGATTCCCAGGAGGCATACCTAACCACACAAAATACAAACAAATGGTTAGTTTGTTTTATTCATTTTCACTTCCGACTATTTAGAAGTCCAATTCACTTAACAGGATCTTTAAATGGCCAGAATTAAATGTTCTGTTCTACCTGGAGGTGGCGCCTGGGTGTCCGCAGGGGCTTCTGTCCGAACTGCAGGAGAGGGTGCCGTACCTGGCACCTGCTGTTGCTGAGGCTGCTGGTAGTACAGCTGGACGGGCAGCGGTATTGACCTCCGCCTTATCCCCACCAGGAGGATGTGAACTGGGCCATTGGCTTTGGTCTCGTCCTGCCGCCGCATCGTATGACTGGGAAACACAGTCCTGTAATGGCCGTGGTAACAGGGCTCCAATGTTAAATAGTCCTTGGAGCTGCGTCGTCTTAAACATGCATTTGTTCGCCACTGTAAACTTTAATTAGATATTGAATAATTCATTTGACTTCCCATAGCTTGAGACTATTGCTTGGATTTCTACAAAAACGGTGTGGAACATTTGTTTTTCTCTTGTCTCACCTTAGGCTACAAGCATTTATTAAGGCATGATACAAACACAGGAAATAAAGACTGACCGTAGACATTTGAGGAAGCCAGTGGAGTTCAAGATGTTACTTCGTCCCATTTTGCTGCATGTGGAAAGGTACTCGGAGTACATATCCGACCGGGACACAGAGCCCTCGGTGTTTGTCTCAAAGTGTGCATTCAGCCTGTTGGAGAAACAAACCAGGGAGTATTGTTTACATTTTCCACTGCATATGAACACACTGACACATGGGATGAAACACACCCACTATATTTAATACCAACAGCGCAATCATTCTAATGATGACTTACCATTGCAATGTAAATTTTTCTCCATCAAGTTCAACTATGCCAGGTGGTGGCTGTGTGGACTGAACCGGAGCACGTGCCGCTGAAGAAAAGAACAAAAAATATAGGGAGAAATGTTTACCACCAATTTAGTGATGAAAGAGTGCGCTATAACTAAAAATGCAATGTGCTGGTTCAGTTAAACCGCCAAAAATAGCCCTCCCTAGACTGTCCACTAGGTGGCAGATAAACCAATGACTACATTAGTTTGTGTTACAACAAAGATGAGAGGGACTCTCGCTGGAAGCAATTTAATCAATTTTCACATTCATGTAAGGCTACTGTTATTTTTTCATTCGTCTTCAGAAAACTTGGCAAACAATCCAAAATGTAACTCATAAAAAGGGAAAAGTAAAATGGTCTGCTCCCTGGTAAACTGGAAGGAATTGGGTCTGTATGACTTTGAAATCAGATTATTACAAATCTCATCAAGCTTCAACATAAAAGATGCAGCTTTTTAATTATTGTGCACCAAAATTCCCCTTGCATGCCGGCATCTGGACTTTAATGGGCAACCGTAAAATAAATAGGCTACATTTTATGTTTATTTGATCTTCAGTGTGACAGTTTGTGTGTGAAGGACACTCACTCGTGGCTGGCGCTCCCTGCACGGCCGCCGGTACCTGCTCGACCAGCTGCGGTCGAACTTCTGTAGCCTGTTCGGCATTGGCCTGATGCTCTATCAACCGCACCGCTGTCAAGGCATCTGGTCCAAACGTATGAAGGTCGACAGAAACTAACCTCACGAGCAGGTCTGACCAGGGAGATAGAGGAAAATTGACACGTTTTAGTACAAAGGTAGTAAAGTCAATTGGGCAGATCAAGCATGACTAATTTCTCCAGCGAGAAGTCAATCCAAAATACTTCCAGGGTAGAAGTTTTCCCACTTGGGATGGAAATCAGTAGGACAAAACTTGCATACAAAATAACCGAATGTCTGCTAAGATTTTAAGCCTTGTGTTTGATGAAGTGGAATAATCAATCGCACAACCAAGTGTACTTCCACCACTGTTCATTGGGGCCACAGAGCAATGCTTGTCATGAATAAGGAATACAGCAGTACTCTGCTATTTGTGGGGGATAGGGGCTGGGCTCTGCCACAATAGTGGAAAAATGTGAGTAACAAATGCCCCGTCGGCCGTCGCTCAAAAAAACCCAACAAGTTTATAATTGCCTGTACTAACCGTTTAACCTGTAAAACAGGGGTCGCCAAATTGGGAGTCACCCAAGGACCATATGCGGAGCTCAGTGGTTTGTTGTAATATATAGCTCACCAGTGATAGGACATTGTGATTTCCTAGGAAAGTTGTCAAAGTGCTTGTTTGAAAATGTAAACGCTTGCAGGGATTTAATACGCAACACTGTCTCCAAATGTTTTAAATCAAATCTGAATATGTTGAAAGTGTTTTCAGCAAAAAGCAGAAAATAAGTTCCACAGGAAGAAGGAAAAAAAAAATGCAAATAGGTGGATTTCTGAATAGTGAACCGGGGGGTGGGTTACTGCACTAGAATGTTAAAATTAACCAAATGAAACACTCGAGACTTGAGCTCCCCACGCAGTTGTTTGGTGCCTACCTATGCTACGGTCCACAGAGGCAATCTTGCTGCAGGGAACCTCTCCAAGCTGAGCCAACAGGTAGAGCACCTCCAACGAGGCCATGAGGAGCATGAGGTCAGGCAGGGTGAGGAGCATCATTACCTCCCTGTACGAGTCCTGGTCCACATACTCACAGATGAGCACGCCGTTGTCCTCCGCTTTGCTCAGGTTGCCCAGGATTTCCATGGCTACATGGCAAAAGAGACATTCCAGCGGAGATGCTTACATCGCTGTGGCGACGACAGATTTAGATCAAGCGGTGAAAAGCAAAGTCGCACCTCTCATTTTGAGGAACCTGTCTCTGGACATTAAGCATTTGGTGATGGTGTGAAAGATCAGATGGGTCATCCGAAAGTCAACCGGATCGAGCTGGAGCTGCAAGGCAAAATTAAATGCAGATCAGTGAGCATTGCAAACGAATAAATGGTCCTGCTGACTGGGAGGGTAAGAGAGCAAAGTCAGGTTCAACAGCAGTGAACCAAAGAAATAAAGCATGTCTAAATGCTACAGTTCAAAACAACAAATGTTTCCCGTACGACAGCTATTTCATTATGATTCATTGACGCTATGTGTTGTTTCAAACAAATAAGCAGCACGCTTTAATGTGTCTTATGGATGCAAAAATTGCCCCTCTAGTTACTGGCGACAAAGCTCTAAGTGATTGCATCGGGGGCTCTTTGCATACATTTTCTACAAATAGCACTTTGATGAGGAATTATTTCCCTGCATAGCAGTAAATTAACATACATAAATCGTTCACTAAGGCTCCGGAAAATGTAG
This sequence comes from Filicampus tigris, assembly GCF_054856515.1. Lineage (NCBI taxonomy): Eukaryota > Metazoa > Chordata > Actinopteri > Syngnathiformes > Syngnathidae > Filicampus > Filicampus tigris. The sequence goes on along the minus strand of NC_141238.1, from coordinate 2,567,207 downwards.
AAATAATAGTTTCTGAATGCTCCGTTTGTAGACGTGAGGGTTTCAGATTACATGTAAGAATGCGACGGCATCCATCGGTCGAGCACTTGCACCATTTGTTCTTTAAAACGTGCAGATCACATGGATTTCATTTGGTTTCCACATCATAGCATTATGTATGCAGGAATTGCTTGGCTTTTGGGGCACAATGCTCCAATTCCTATTCCCTACCAGAACATTGTGGCTGTTCAGCTAATTACGACTCCGATTTTGCCAACGCTGCATATTTCCATAGCAACACAGGCTGTTGTCTTCATGACTGCGCAAGCATTATCACACATCTCCCGCTCGAAGTGATAAAATCACATCACTAGAAGTTTGTGAACAAATGAACTTCCCTTCATGGCTGGGCAGCAATCAAACGACAAATACTCAGTTGACTCACCTCAGCGGCCACGTTGCCCAACGTGTCGAGCCCGAGTTGTCGGAGTGAGATGAGGTTACAGTGGGCGCAGAGCAAAAGGAAGCGCAGGCACGTTCGGTTGGCCGCCAGCAGCTTAACGTTGGCCTCCTCGAAGGAGAGGTTTCGCAGGATGACGGCCACCTGCAGCACCCGCTGGGCCTCCATGTCGCTGATGCCCAGGTTCCGCGGCGGGTGGAAGAGGCTCTGCCAACGTTCTGCTACCGATGTACCATCTGAAGAAAGGTACAGGAAACATCAACGTCTAGAAGCAGCAGATGCAATAACAATTTCAGATCAAATGAACTGCCAAACCAGAGGGCAAAATGTCTGTTGTTGATGAGTAACACTGAACCACTCAAGCTAGTATTGCTGTAGTGCAATGTGGCTTTTTATTGCCATGTGTGGCATTTAGCTCTGCATTACCTTGTGTTGTGCTGCTCTTGTCCCAGATCAGCTCCCTGACTTCGGCCTCCTGCACCACCTCCTTCCAAAACTGAGAGCGAGCAACAAATAGCTGTTAGCCAAGCATCACATTGCATTGTTAAGTGATTTCGGACAACTGAATCATCCTTTGGGGCATGAGTCTTTACAATCTCGTGTGGACTTGTGCTGTGATGTTCTCATCATTTTGCCTCATTTTAAGTCATTAAGCGTGACAAAACATTACCCTGATAAAATCCCGGGACGTTTTCGCCTTCCAGTCGGTACCAAACACCCCGGAGAAGCTGCCTAGCGCTGCAAAAAGAGCATGAGGTGAATGGTTTCTATTTGTTTCTTTACATCCAATAATTGGAAGGGCGGGAGAGATGCCGGTGCAAACGTACAGTCGTCGAAGACGCCAGTGTGGGCCAGTAGCAACGTGACCAATTTGGGGTCCTTGTCCAGCTGCATGGCGTGCTTGCTCTCGTTGGAGAGAAGAGTGCAAACGTTGACAGCAAAGTCCACTTCATTGGGCAGGCCCGATAGGAGAGACAGCACCAGTTTGTTGTAGTCGCACGGCGGAATAAAATCAGTAGATAGCCCGTAGCTTTGGCGGAGATAGTCTGGGGAGAGGAAAAAAAAGTATTTCATATTCCCATTATGAGGATGCAAATTTGGCATCAGAAATAAATAGTGGCAATTCAACTGTTTGCTCCCAAGACTTCTAACATGCAAGAGCAGCTTATGATACGTGTTTCAAACCAAAATTAATGTCACGTACCACAAATGGGTTGGCTTTTGTTGGTGACTGTAAAGCGAGGATGACGGGGAAAAAAAAAAAGGCACTGTCACCTCAATGTGCGACTGTTGCCTCTCAGCCAGCTAGTCAAGCTCTGATTTATTTTCCTTATCCAAGTTTAATGCTCCCCTTCAACAACAAAAAATAAAGTTTTAACCTTTACAGAGGTCAGTGCATTTGCAAGCCCAGTCTCCAGCAGAAAACAAAGGACAGATGAGGCCCTCTTTTCTTTTTCTTTTTTTGTTTTTACTCTAAGCTGCAGAGGACATCTAAAGGAAGCGATCTCATCGGCTGGTGGCTTTGTGCATTTACATATCATTATCAACAAAGGGCAAGATTTTAATCAGCGTTATTATTGAACAGCCTCGGCTTCAAAGAAAGTCTTTTTTGGATTTACATTAAAGCATACGTGTCAGGGATGGCAATCACGGCCGCAAAACATTCTTTCGCTGATTGAGAGGAGCTGAAGAGGAGGAAGGTTTGAGCTTTTAATGTAAATCATCGGGGCTCCTTTTACAGCTACAACTGCTCCATTCAATTCCTGCGAGTTGCTGTTCGACCCCGACCACCTGCACTGGATCGGAACAAAAGAGGGACTGTACAACAAGGCTTCATGCAAAGGACTAGCAAAGTTGCTGCAGGGCTACGACTAAAATAGCGACCCTTTTGTGTGATGGTCTTTTACATTTAGGAGTTTAGCGCAAGTTTAGTGACTTGCTAAAAATACTTGTTTATATTTTTTAAATGTGTTTTTTACTGAAATGCAATGTTCAAAATAATAGGTAGGTTCCAACAATAAGGTCACCGTCTGTCATTAAATGGATAGACAAATATCAGAACAGAATAATTGAGCAATTAAGGTGGTGTTTTTTCTGGTTCCCCTTGTGTGCATAAAATATGTTCTTCACATAATAGAAAAAGGAAAAAGTCCACCAAAACAATCAGCAATGAGCGCGGGCAAATGAAATAAAATATGGAAGGCACTAATCTGAACTGAGGCAAGCCGAAAATCAACAAGCACTTCCCCTATTTTCCTTTCATCAATAATGTCTTGTCAGTTCCCTCAGCGCTGCTCAGCGGGAGCCAACGCACCGGATTGTGTGTGTCTGTGTGAGACGTTGCAGTTTTTGCCTCTGCCGGCGAAGCGTAACATTGAGTTAGAAATGTCTTTTCTCAGATGCGATTTCATCCTGAGGATGCATGCCCCCCCTTTCTAAAAAAATAAAATAAAATTATCAATGTTATTTACAGAAGCAACTTCCAAACACTCGCTCACTCAATGCGTGCCTCACAGGCGCGGTTCCAACACGGCGAAAGCACTGTAAGGTGAAATTGTGGAGTAAACAGCAGCTGCAATAAAAGGTGATAAGCAGCATACAATATGTTGCCTCATGAGCTACACAGAAGGCAAAAATGCTCAATAAGTCCTCTCCCACAAAAAACGAGCAAAACTGAGACACAAGGATGCCGTGTTGTGTTGTGTTGTGAAAATGCTACACTCCAGTGCCCAATATGCAGCGATGCGACACTGCAATGACATCAGCATGAGGATTAACCGATTTTTAGAAGTTTGTTCGGACACAAATGCGATTTTTAATCCCTCTACCTGATGCATAAAACACTGCGAGCCCAGTGACGGACGCTAAGCTCGACTGAGCTCGCTAAGCATAAGGCGCAAAAACCCTCTTAAGAGAGCGTCGGGCCTACCTGAAACAACATGTTGCTGGTAGTTGTACGAAGTGGGAATGGCGCCGACTGGAAGGAAGGTTTTGGTGTTCCCTGGCTGCGCTTCGTCGTCATCCTCGCCAAAGTGGTGGACTCGCTCATACTTTTCCAAGTATCTGCGCAGAAAAGAAAGTGGTGAGCCAAGTGCAGCCTGCTGCCCGAGTGTCACACATGATGTGGCTTGAGGGGGCGGGGGGGGAAACATTTTAACGCCAATTAAAGCCTTGTTTTTAAATTTGTGGATTGAATGCCTTTAAAGGCTAACATGCTGCGGTTTTACGATAATCACTGTTGTGACTACATGTTCAAATTCCACATTTACTTTCACATTTACCCCAGCAAACAGTATGAGACTTAATTTCAAGGTCCTCTCAACATTTTTCAGACAGAGTTGCTAACTTACTAAACACTTTTGACTTGCAGTCTTTGAAGCATTTACTATGACAACTTCACAAAATTCTACCACACAAGTGTGGAAAACAAATAAGTGAGTAAATCATAAATCTGATTACAATAATGCAAATCTCGAGCTTAATCACTTCAACTTTTCATGTACCAATGATATGCAAACATGGACTGCACTTAAACCAATGAACTGATGTAAACACTACATAAAATTAATGAATATCATGAACATATATGTTCAAAAATAAAGCCAGAAGACTGCGAAATGAAGCAATTTCTTCCCAAATTGCATTCTACTACATTAATTGTTCTGCCTCGTAGTTTTGAAGCAACACTCCTTCCAATCTCAACCTCCTTTGCAGTCTTCACGCAAGAACTGCAACCTCCAAACATTTGCAAGGAACTTTGCAAACATGAGTAATGAAGTCATTCCCTCTCCACGATAAGGCAACATGTCTTCAGCCATTCCAACATGCTCAAGAAAAAACACAAAATACCTTTGCGGCGAGAGTGCGGCGAACCCTGCCTGTGTGGCCGTGAGTCACCGACCGGGCCAGCCAGTGGCTGTTACCAAATGAGGCCCCCGCTTGTTCATCATGGTGGAGGTAATCCCCCGTCCGCTGGCTGCCGGGTGACACGCTCGACTATAAATACACCGCGTTCGCAGCTCGTGGGGAGGAAGGAGAGAGCGAACAAGGCGCGCGGGAGAGATAGGGCCTCAACGCAGCGTCATCAACCGCTGTCTGGCCAAAAGCAGATAATGACTATAGATGGGTGGGAGAGGTTGTTTTTTTTTTTGGAGAGGGGCTCCAAACCGCTTCTACTATATACATGCATTCATGAGGAGAATAATGGTTCAGGGGTGATATCTTTTTCAGGTGTTTGATCTCATTTGTGGAGAAAGAGCACCAAGTAGATGTAAAAAAGTGGCAAAGTGTACATGGACAAATGTTTCGGATTAAAAGCCTGATCGGAATAAAATTGCTTCATATCCCATTCGGAATAGTCTGACCCGATCAAGACATTGCGATCAAGATTTCTTTCCAAACGAAACGGCCTGGTTTATGTCAACTGATAATCCCATCGGCGCGCATGAAAACACCTACTCCAAAATTTCGGAACAAACCGTCTAGTGGCACAGCCGATCTTCCATTTCTTGGAATTTTTCTTTTTTGGTCAGTCTGCATCATTACACAAAAACTACACAACCAATCAAAACCAATCACCTTTCATGCTTGTCGAAGCTAAAAGTATATACACAAGGGGTTACAATTTGATTGGGTTGCCTTGGCAGAGGTGCCAGTCCACTGATTTTAATGCTTTAGGGTGAAGGGTCAAAAACAGGAAATGCGAGCTTCAGACCCTGCTCCTGATCAAAGCGGCTAACAGCAAGCCTGGCCCAGAGACTGCAGATCATATCACCTAGATTCAGTTAGAGGTGAACACCTAGACTTGGAAGCAATTTTCTGGTCTCATCTCAAGTGGCGAGGGAAAAACACAGACCTTCCCACCACATGGTAGCACGTCAGCATCATGAGAACACTGCAGCCAATAAACAATACAGCTGCTTTTGTTCATGAGGTTAGTCTGACTTTTATAAGCTACAGCAATTTCCTGGTTTATCACTGGTACTGATGGAAAAATCACCTGCTTGTTTTCCCTGCCCCATAAAAAGGGTGGGCAAGCGACAAGCAAAAATCATACATTGTGTTCACATTACCAAAACAAAGTCTCGGTTTGTCCGCCCTTTTGCCCCTGGTGTTTGAGTCTACTGCCCCCTGCTGGACGTGGACAAAGACGTGCAAAAAGTCTTTTTTGTCAATAATGCCAGGTTGAGTTTCACTCGCCAAACTGAGTAATCAACCCTTAAAAATGTAGATGATTGACAGCACTGAGTAAAACTGCAAAGACACTATTTGGCACAGCCATAATCTAGCTGACAAAACATTAGTCCAAGGACTAAAATACTGATTTGGTGCTCTAAACGCAGCCCCTGCGGCTTCCACTGATAATGTATGACAGGCGCGTACAGATGGAAAGGTCAGCGCACGAGACGGCGCAATAAAACCAGTCCAATCTTTTACAGCTGCAAACATCTGCATCTGAGCGAGCGAGACGTCTCACGCCGGCGATCTAAAAAGGCTTTCAATGATGCGAGTTCCTCTGCAGTGTTGAGAACATAGTGATTGTTGTCAAGGGGAGGAAGAGGAAAAAAAATACGTATTTTTTTTCTTCCTTTAGAGCCCAAAGCTGGTGCATGTTGTCAGACAAAAGCAAGTGCTGACAATTGCGTTTTCTAAAAATGATCCTTTTCCTTGCATACAGTCAGACTTTAACAAGGCTGATTCACAACAGAGCGAAGCTGACCTTCTTCTTGACAGCCTAGCTGTTCAACCACAACAGTCTTCCGCCGAAGAAATTTATTGCTATTGTTTATTAAAAGCCCGTGAACAAAAGTCTCCGCCGATGATTTGTGCATTTTATCGTAGCAACAAAAAGTGGTAACCCGAGCTTCGCTGGCGAGTTCAAGGCAGACCTGTCAATCTTCCGGACGGCGAGGAGACAAGAGGAAGAGATGAGGCTGTCAGTGGTGGCTGACACCGCCTGCGGGCAGGTCAAAATACAAAGTCTTAAAAGCCCTCAGGTTGTCCATGATAGATAGATTTGGAGCCATACTCGCGGACAGAGAGAGTCTCATCTTTATCCATAGCCGGCCGTCATAATTTGTCTACCTTCAGTCTGCAGCGATAGACTGCAAAACATAGCTGATGCAAACCAGTTCAAAGGCCACGCAATGCAAGGCTGGTGCGCACTCATTTCAATTTTTTCCCCCCAAGAATTTATCGATTCATAAAGTGCATTTTAAGGGCTTCTTGGGGAGTGGTAGGAACAAGCATGATAAAAATGACCGTGTAAATAGTGTTGAAATTAACACACAATCAGAAAAGGTCAAGAATCGTGTCCGGAAGAACCAAGCCTAGAAATTGCCTGTTTGTCAAGTCGCCTCTTACCGAACAACAAATTAGCCTCTTTTTAGACAGAAGGGCTGCTACGTCGGTTTTAAGAGTATCAAAAGGGATGGCACTCTGCTTGCTTACACCTGGGTAAGCTGACAATACACAACCGTGACTGCCTCTTCCACTCATAAATGGAATCATTTGCTGTGTTTCCATCTCTCTGTGAGACATGCTGGTGGGAACAGCCAGTTTGCGATAGGAACTTGAGTTAAAGGAGCTTCAATATTAAAAGCACACATTAACTTAGAATGAGCACAGGACAGTTAATATAACTGCTGGAGGTGCTTGACAATGTGCAGCCCTTAATAGTGCAGGCTCAAAGGTCATAGAATAGAAAATTTAAACATGCACACACTGGTGTTGGCATTGATATCACAATAAAACATTCCCATATGAGGAGAGCAATTAATTCAACAGCATCTGTTTGCCATATATAAAAATCAACACAATCTGTAGAGCCCAAAGTATGAAACTCTTTGCTACGAGCACGCAAGGCGACTTGGAGTGACCACGAGTTGGAGCCATGACAGGTTCCCTAAATTGAGCCATTTAGGATGAAAATGTATCATTAGAAAATAAATAAATAAAACACTGGCTCAGTAGCTATTTGTGAACACTTTTCAGTCGTCACCACAAGCAAACACACCTGCTGAATGGCTGTTTGCAGGTCAACTGTCGCATGTGTGCTTATCAAAGGATATGTTAATTCACAGGCACGCTTGCTGTTTGTCTGTGCGCGCAACCTTGGCAGAATTTGTGTGTGCTCCGCTCTTCATTGTGATTTTAACACGAGATGCGCACGGGCCCAGATTACCACAAGGTATCCCGCATCCAAATTTTAAAAATTTGGTGGGTTGCGTCCGGCGTACAAAGAGCGCCAAACAAATGATGGGAGCAACTAGCAGTGGCGACAGCTTGATGGGAAAAGCAAAAAAAAAAGAGGAAAAAAAAAAAAGAGTTGAAAAAAAAAAAAAAAAAAGAGTTGAAAACAATGACAATGTGTTTCCATTTGATTGTAGTTTAAAACCACGTATTCGTCACAAGCTCCGTTCGACATGTGAGGCCATTACATAGCAAAATTCTCCATCTACTCCTTCCTGTCCAAACAAGCCATTAAAAGGACACCTTGGGCGCTTGGGCCCATCAGTATGAACAATGGACATGTTTGAGCTCGGAACAGAGCGAGCGAGTGAGCGGTTCCTCGATGTCAGAGCCTTCTGGGCCCACTTCCCTCCTGCTGGGGAAGCGGCGGCGAGGGCAAACTGAGGGTAAGCCCGCGTCACCTGACTTGTCCTCAAGTTTACAATGGGGAGAGACCGTGGAGTTTCCATCCATGTCTGGATTGTGGGGAGCTTTTGCTGAAAATCAGGACATGAGGCTGGGGAGCTCAGCACAAAAAAAAATAAAATAAATAACATCCAAAAATCATGTGAAAAGAATTACGGAACTGATGACATGTGAACTATTTTGGCTGAAATATGCCCGTATCAGTGTAGCCAAATGAAAACTATCAAACCACATCAGTTTACAGAGGGGTGAGCTACGCTGCAGCTGCTGCAGCAGTCACAGGGGAGAGAACTCAGGGAAACAGACTGTCCCAAAAAAAAAAAAAAAAAACATATAGAAGAGTTAGGATTTGCAATGTTATACAGTAATACTTTAAATGCTGAATCATTAAAAAAAATCATGGGCTGTGGTCATTGCACTGCAACTGTGATCAGGTTTATTAGGGCTTTAAAACAAGCAGCTCTGGTGGGAAACCTTTGATTTTGATCACTCTCCTTTTTCTTACGCTTTCATTTTCAGAACCAACGCCGCACCTTTGCTGCCTTTCCATGTCAAAGTAGCTCCCCAACGACTTGAGAACGAGCTGTAGAAATGTCTCTGGCACGCGTCTCCGCTTATTACCGCTGACATTCACATATCAAGTGGACACTGTACTTGCGCGCTGCTTATTGCACTGCGGCGAGTGTGAGGCCGGAGCTGCGGCGCATTGTGCCACTGACCATTCAAAACTTTGGCAGAAAGCAGCACTCGAACAGAAATGTCACGGGTCTTTTTCTGGGGCTGAATATTTTAAAACAAGCACTAAATAGAAGCGCCAGGAAATGACAAGGCTCTGGATGAGCATACTAATCAAGTAACATTAAGAATTCTGGATTCTCGTGCCTTGCAATAATTAGGGGAAAATGAAGCGCACAACATCGCTGCCTGGCTAATTCAACAGCAGGACCACGGCTAAGGGAAGTTGAGGTCAGCGACAGCACAGCTTCTTCGCTCAGCATTACTTGGCTTCACATGAACCTTAAAGAGGAGTTCATTGCATCTATTTTCTAGAGTGATTATCCACACTGTGGTAACAAGCACGTTACCTATCCCAGCTGGTCACCAGCCAATCGCAGGGCACACATACCCCCCAAAAAAATGATTTCATGTCTAATTTGTCAAATACAGCATCTTCTCATCTTTTTTTACTTTAGAAGATAGAAAATAACCGCCTTTCCAGAGTAGCTTGCAAATGTCAAAGCAGTCAGGAGCTACACGTGGTCGTTCAACGGTCTTTCAGTGAGAAACTTCCAGTATGGCCGACTGCAACCTCCAACCTGGACGAAGGCCAACAGGAAACCTTCACCCTGCGGCGATTACATTAAAAAGGTAAAAGAAAATATAATTTCCCCTTTCATCCAATAAGCGATCATACATAGTCAGCAAAAACGGGTGGCGGGCATCGCCGTGTTCACTCTGAGCTGCTCACTGCCTCTGACAACCACTACGTTGAACTTCCTTTGATAAAATCAACAAATTAGTTCCAACGGCTGTTGTGACATGAGAATGATATATTCTGCATGCAGCCTCCCTCAGCTGTCAGCCTGTGTTTGCTGCTCCCTATTTCACCACCACTGAGTATTTTAGGAGCGACATAATTTGAAAAATGAGTTTGTTGCCGTGGTCAGCTAAGGCAGGTTATTCTTTTAAATCAGTCGTGAAAGGACAGCCGCAATTTTGCGTGCAACCGTTCTGCACATGCAAAACTGGAATTCTGCATATTTACCGAGCCTACGAGTTAGACAGCTTCCCACCCATTACTGCATGCATGCAAGGCTGGCAAAAAGCACAACAGACCGTCTTGTCATCCGCCTTTCTGCCAAGTTACATGCGCTGCACTCTCTTTAAAATATTCTCATTCCCTTAAGACAGAAAGCCATTTAATAGACGTTTCCCTCGCTAATAAAAGCTGATGGGTATCCATCTGTGCGCTTAAAAGGAAGTGAGAGCATCAGCCGCAAGAGGAGGTAAAATAGCCGCCACACTTGGCCACCTTGAAGCGTTAACTAGGTAGTAATGCAAAGGCGGTTGCCTCTGAAGCAATTACAGAGCTGCGCGAGTAGCTGCATGGCTCGCCTGGCTCACAAAGGTGTATTTTCCAACGGGGGGGGGGGCGCGATTATGACAGGAACTAACATTGGATATGATGAGAGCACAGTGCTTAAGCTGCTGGGAAAAGTCAGACTCCCATCACAGGCAGCTGACAGTGTTGCGACTTGGAGCTCTGCAGCATGAAAACACAACAGACAACGGCGGGGAGGGGGAGGGGGGGGTAATGAAGGGCTTATAACAAATGTGATCCCATAATTTGCATGCCATATTGTTTTTCAAAGGGCCCATGATGTCACGGCACGGCACAATAAAGCCACCGGTTCCAAGCAAGAGGAGGAAAAACGCCTGTTGATTGCATCCTAACACTTGTAAACACTTCCCACATGCTGCCTGGGAGGCACAGAGCTGCATAACCGTGCTACTCACCGAAGGTAGTACTGTTTTAAAGCGAATGCAGCGTTGGAGCAACTCCTTGGAAAATTAAACTCTTCCCCGAGTTCATTCCATTGGTTTTTGTCGGATACCTGCAAGATGAGGGAAAGGGTTGTTAGAAGAAAGTGCACAAAACATAATAAAAGCACACCTGCAAAAATGGGAAAGAGAAGGGGGAGAGAGCGGCAACGTTGGAAGCATCTGGTTTTCTATCTACAGTTCCCCCAATAAGGACTGCTGAAAATCAATACCTTTGTAAAAAACTGTTTAACGCACGCGTAAATAATGACGTGAATAAACACACCGCGCGGTACAATGCCGCAAATGTGTGCAAGCCCTGCATATATTTACATTTGACACACAAGTGTGTATGTACAAGTGTTGTAAGACTTAACGTTTCAGTTGAAGCTAGTTAGCAACATGGCTAACAGGCTAAGTTGACTTTTCCCACGCTAGCCTAACACGCAAACGACGCCAAACTCCCAACAAACTGTGCCCACGGAGAGGAGGAATGTGTTAGTTGGTGGTAAGGCGTTTATTCTTGGCTCGGTACGGTGCCGTTGACAGTATTCACTATGCGGGCCTACGAGGCCTGCATTTTGTGAGCAGCCATGAAGCCGAGGAAAATGGCGAGGAAAGAGGGGGCAAAACGAAGGCTTTTCCCGGCTAGTCGAGCGCCGAGCGGCGGCCCGGCGGCACGGTTCGTCTTCCGTGGGCTTTTCCGAGTGGCGTTAATCGATGTTAAACGTGCCCGCTAATTTTGAGTGGCTCCCGAGTGCGCTCTGGCTCGCAGCGCTCGCCACTCAATGGAAAGCGCACAACAAACACAAGGCAGCACATTGCAATAGAGATACATGGCAAACTAGCACAAGGCCAACACCGACCCACTAACGGCTGTCTGCGGGGGGGATTCACTCGTCCCAGGCTGCCCACAGGGGAGTCGCAGCGAGGTCCACACGCCGCACGGAGCGGGGTGAAAAAAATGTCCACTTTTGGTTCCCCACTCACCTTAGCAAATCCACCTAAAGAGACGACTCTGAAATAGAGACCGTTCAGATCCAGCTCTTTCCCACCCACGATAGGAATCTTCTTGAACGGCGATCTAGGGAGAAAACGTCACAAATGAGCACAAATGTCTCTCAATAACAGTTCGGCGCAAGTCAGAGTGCCGTTCGATGTGAACCCAAAGTTGCATTTGGTGTAAATAAAGGCGCCCGGTTCTCACCCTCTGCTTTGGTGAAATTGCCGCAGCTCGTCCAGGAAAGCCTGTCCCTTCCTTCGCTGATCTGGAAGATTTTTCCCCGTCGAATTTGCCATTGTTTTTGCATGCAAAAACGGTTAAAGCCCACTTCGGTTGCTTCCTAAGACACCAACGATCCCATACTCCGCCGGCGCTCAGTCATTCGCGAAGCTGAGTGTTTAAAAAGTTAAAGAAATAGCTGGTAGCAAGAAGAGCGGCAGGCTCGCTAATAAAGACTGATGCACAGAGCGAGCGAGCCCGATTCAAACCCGGACTAAGTTCCAAACGAACAGTCCCAAATACGAGCGACCTACCGGCGGATTAGGCACGCCATAGCGGGACGTGTTCGATTAATGCTTTTTGGTCGCGGTTGTATTCGTTTGGAGTGGTTTGACAGTGTGTTACGGACGCGGCGCCGAGGCTATCGCACACACTGTAGAGCGGCAGAGGGATCCTGTTCTCAGACAAAAAGATGAGAAGGCCGCGGAGGCCGGCCTGCCGTGCGTGCAGCGCCCTCTGTGGCCCAGCCCCGCACTGCAGCCCCCGTCCGTCCAGGGCAGAACGACCGCTGGAACAATAGACTGTTTTCTTTTTTAGGGACCGTCTGACAAACTGACTGAAAAACAGGTCAGGAGGTACTTGTCAATGTCCCGCGGGGGGTAGGGTATAACACTAATTACCATGAGATCTTATTACTACAAAAGCTAAAACTAAAGCTAAAAAAAATGTGAATATTTTCCGACTCAGACATCCTAATTTGGGTTCTGAATGAAAACTACTGATTAACTACGACAAAAAAACATTGCATGAAACACTGACAAAGAATCTTATTGCAGGAGCTAAAAAAGTTTTTTTTTCCCACTTAGACGTTCTAATTTTGAATAAGACTGAAAACTACTGCTAAACTATGCCCCCCCCCCAAAAAAAACAATAAAAAATATATATATATTGTACTTAATTGTAAATAATATCACTTGGGGAATGGGATAAAACACTAACACAGGATTTTCTTGTTGCACAAGCTATATTTAAAAAAAAAAGTTGGGGCTAATGTATAACATTAATTAACATAGGATTTGATTGCATGATTCTAAAAAAAATATTTATTTTTTTTCCACGCTGTCGATTCTAATTTGGAAAGACTGTGTATCATGTATCATACTTGTAAATAGTCAGTGGGACGTGGAGTATACTGTATACCACTAATTACCATATGTTTTATTGCACGATTTTGAAAATTTTTTGTTTTCCTACTGTGGAATGTATACTTAAACATCATAATCAAGGATAAAACAGGGAAATAGATAAACTATGGCAGAAATTAAAAATTGCAGGCCACAACACATATAAACACTTTAATCGTCACACGGGTGTATTTGCCAAAATAAAAGAGTTTGGGGATGTGTGTAAAAATATTATTAGTTGTTTTTGGGGGGTTAGCTACTTGTTTTAAGAAATCTTGCCAAGACAAATTTTCCTGTTCTTAAATGAAGTAATATATTTCTTAATTCCAATTACTTTTTTCTTGTTTCTTCAAATGGAGCAATTTCCGTTGTTGCAAAAGCAACTCGTTATTACAAGTATAACTTGTGTATTACCCTTCGTGGCCCACCTAAAAACTTTCATCTCACGGGGGAGTTTCTTGAAAATTTCGCCCACCCGCGATCCCTTCCGAGTGTAACTGCCAAACGTATCTTCTTGACGGGGTTACATTCAACCATTACGCGTACCCCCTTTACTCAATGAAAAAAACCTGTCACAAAATGGCGGAGACATACGTTAACAGACCCCATTTTGAGGAATTGACAAGCACGCGGTGGATAAAGATGTGTTTGGGTTGCGCGATTCCCTGCTCCGCGTGTCTTTTTCATTTCGCCAAGCGCACCGGAGTTCACCTCGGCCGCCGCCCGTTTGGACTCCCGACGCCCGTCAACCGAATTCGGAGCTAATGAGTTCGCAGCTTGCTAGTTAGCGTGGTAGCTTAGCGTGCTAAGCTAACTTTACGAGGATACTACCGAGCCGCTGTGAAGACTTTGGGATAATCCTATTAGCTGCTACCTGGTGTAATCAACAAGTGTATTATGTTACTAGTGGGGTAATAGTAAATAACGTTTCGAAACAACGTTAAAACATAACTTAGTAGCACCGCCTTGACGCGCTTCGTATCGCCGTATTCCACCACATCCCCCCGACTTTTGAAATATTTCGTTAATGGTTATATTATAATACTATAATATTATAATACTCAACTGGTTGACTTAATGATAACTAAAGTTATCATTAATATGTTATAACAAGCACCAAGTAAAGAGTTAATACGAGCTAATAATGTACGCCAATAAGGTTGTGAAAGCTAATGTGCTAGTTAGCTGTTGTTTTCTTTTCACATTCTTTCAAAAACAACGTTGTTGGACCTTCCGTTACAGACTGCTTGCTTGGATGAATACAACAATAAGACGGGCAGTGTTTTTGTAAGCTATAAACGAAGAACTAACGTTTTAGCCTACAGGCTAACGTTAGCTAATCTGCTCATTGTACAGTAACGTATGTACGGAGCTATGCAGGGCAATTTGTGCATGAAAGATCAGTTAATAAAACACTTCTAACACGACTCTGAGGTCCTACCTTAGAATGAAAAGATAATTAAGCGAACAAAATGTTCGTCATTTGGTCTTGTGTTGACATGTTTGTAAGGGCATGATGTAGTAGGCCAAACAGTTAACCCCAGATCATAGCTGACATTTGTACAGAACTGTACATGTTATTTGGCTGAAATGTATTGTTTATGGCTATTCAAAATAGCTCATGGGAAATCATGGGAAAACATCAAATATACTCTACCTACCTTTAGATACAGTATAGCTATATACAGTATAGATAGTCTATTTGTCTGCAAGGTAAACTAAGTCACAATAAAAAAAAGATTGAAGTTTTGTAGTCCATCACACCATGATACCTGTAGGTAATAGAATGTAAGTTTATAAAGATGCCTAAAATATTTACAATATGTATTTTCAATGCTCATGCATTCAAATAAAGCTGAACATTTTTTCCCCTCACATTTGTTGATTCAATTGTCAGTGCTCTGCTGCCATGTGCTCTGAATAGCAGCAACCCCCAACACTGCCAATAGTGTAACAAAATTAAATAAAAGTGATAGAGGTGGTGTAGTTATGGTGAATGTGTAATCACTCGGGCCATCACACACGATAAGACTTCATGTGATTTGACAGTCTGGCCCCGAGTTGGCATATGGTGCAAAGGGAGCAAAGTATGGGCCAAGCACCCAGACAAAAGAGCCCAGTGGGACGCTAACTGCGTGTAACGTAAAAAAAAAAAAGGACAAAAAACTGCGTGTAACGTTCTTACACTTCCCCCGGGAGTCTTCAACTCAAACTTTAGGTCACTGGGTGAGGAGCCATAGAGTGGATTCTGACTCCACCTTTTGGCAATCTGGAAATATGCAGTAGATGATTGATTATGCATTTTCCAGTTAAACACAGTAGATTATACTGCATTTAAAAATATTTTGAATAAGCAAAACAACTATTTAATTTTACTATTGATTGAATATAAACTAATTTATCTTGAATGTTATTTTTTCAATGTTCATATTCGTGCAGTAAAAGTTATGCAGCATTTCATAAGCGTGCGATAAATGATATTCGTAGCAATGGAAGTATATCCATTACCTTCGTTTATTAATCTGTCGTTTAGGTGGAGATACTGTCTACATTTCACCACTCGATGGCGCCTCACTGCAATGTTTGGAGCCAGCCTACAGTAAAATTGTTGTGGACGAATTCCTTGTGCAATTGTTAAAAGTGATATAAGCCTTATATCTATTTTAAGTCTATATGTTCAAATGTGCACAGTAATGCAAGTTTTATTCTGTTTTATACAATACAAATACTGCAAACAGCGTAATTTATATTTGTTATTGTGAAAACGTTTGTTTTTGGAATAATAATCCCACGATATAAGGTTGTTGCAAATGCAACATCACGTGCATGTGTACCAACAATATGCAGTACAGAGAAATATCTAGTTACAAGGGGCAGCTGCAGGAGTGCACTGTTTCATAAAGTATTTATTATACTGAATGGGAAGGGTGCGGCCCACTCAATACTCCTCCAACTTTCTCACGAGACCAGACAAACCGAGTATTCACTTTCCTTATTGTTTGTTATAAAGTGGGCCATCATTTAGGACAATACAGCAGGAAAGCCTTTCGACTTTTGTTGGTGTGGGCTATGCTTAGTCTCTATTTAGCATTTAACTACATTTAATCATCCTGTAGGTAACTGTCAATGTATTTTTTGTGTGTAATTAATGAAAAAACATTGTGTATATTTTAAATGAACAAATACATTCCTTGTCTCTAAAACAGGGGTGCTCAAGTCCATACTCTTCACAATTTGTGTAAAAGTAATGTTTTAGAGGCAATTCTTTTGTGTGATGTGGAATAATCACATTCTGTCATCCCTTTTAAAACGTTCTCTGAATGGTTTTGAAGGCAGGTGAGCCAGACCCCGCCCCCTCCAGCGGTCGCCGCGTTCTGATTGGCTGGTTCGAACAGCACTAGCACAACAGCTTTGACGTATAAAAATGACTCGCTTGCTAACGTCCAGGTTTTCCTCAAGGAAAAGCCACCCGATTTGATGCAAATTTACAGAATTCCCAGAAAGACTTTTATCTCTACAGTGCTGTTGGTAAGTCCCGAATGTTGTATTTACACGCCAAATGTGTTGAAAGTTCTAGTAAAGTTCGCTGACTAAACAGAGGGTTTCTCCACTGAAAATACCTCGTGGAGAGGGAGGCGACGCCGTTTTCCATGTGTTTGATCTGCTATGCATTATTTGGCACTTTCTTCATGTAATATTAAAAACAAGAAAAACTCTTTAAGTTTGATAGATTCTAAAGAAACTTTATTTTTTGCTCTACTTTAATTGGTGTAGGAACCGAATTTCCAGCCCCAATCCTGCTTTAAATGGACTTTTAGATGTATTGTTGATATCGTGTTGTTAAACTACAGCCTGAAGTTTACACACACACACACACACACACACACACGTTTAACGTCTAACACACGTTTTCATCCTTGATTGGCAGGTGGTAATAAATGGTTAAGAGGATCTATGGTAGTCCATCTATCGTGGGAGGCTGCACCTGCTGATAAGATCATGTGTATGTTTGGGATGGGGGAGACTCAAAGTATTAGTAACGGATACTAATGCTGCTGAATTTGGACCCGAGTACGTGTCATGGAACTATTTTCTCATATTGATGTGAATAGTTGTAAATGCACTCACCGGTATACGCCCTTTGCACACTCATTGGTCATATGTGATTGTGAATATGACTTTTCCTACGCATTTTACTGTCAGTTTGACACAGTGCATTCAGAGTAGTAAACACAATATGGATGTATATTTGATATGGTTTCGATGGAGGAAAGAGGTTGAGGTAAAAGCTTTGCCCGGTGCTACCTGCAAATAGGAGGACAGGAGGGAATGATGTATGCTTATGTTTGGAGTGCCGTCATTTCATTCAGTTATTCAAATTGTAGTTTTGCCACCTTAGCCGTTAATGAATCAACTCAATGGCAAATTCAACAGGTTAATGTGCATCTTTTGACATCTGAAGCACTGTTTGTAGTATTTATGCCCAGGTAGGCCTTTTAAACAAAATGACAGCCCAAACAGGGACTCAAGTAGCCAGACTCTGTTTTTGCAACAAGTGTCATCATTATAGCATCCTGCATTGTCTAACTGAATGATTCAAATATGTTTTTGCAGTGTTTCCACTGTATGAACCTTACATTTGCCACTGCATTATGAAGAATACTAATCACATTTTATTTTTTTTCCCATAATTCATTGTATTAAAGCAGCCTTCATCATTCTGACTGTCTCTGTTGTCACCATCTGCTTGATCTTTGGCACTGCGCCTTGGATTTTGGGCCAGCCAAGGTCTTGAGAGATGCACACCGCAGATGAGACAAAAGCAAGCTTAATGAGTTAAATTACACGTGGTGGTACATATGGGCTGCGATGCTGCATCTGCGGACACAATGGAGACGATAATGAAATCGCAGATTACCCCTCATTCATTATGTGCATGTTGGGGGTTGTTGTTCGGTCTGTATGGTTCCATTTTAAAGCTGATCGAGCTGTAAATGCAACTAGAGGAGTTGTATGGGGTTGCACTGAGCTGTTTGGAGTTGTTATCTAATCGTCATGTGAATCAATTTGTGTAAGGCTAAGTGATGTCATCGCTGATCTGATGCTAGGCTTTACTCGCCCAAAATTAAAATAAGATTTTCCATGTAGTGTCCTCTTGTGTTTGTCCCCAAACTTGTCAATTTTTCTCAGATAAACAATGTCTTTGGTACCGGTATATAGTTTTCCATTCAGTTCTTTTGGAGTCTGGGGTGATTTGTCAGCAATATGTCAAATTTGATATGGCGATCCAATCGCTCTCATAATCTCATAATCCCCGTTTCGACTAATTTCCTTAGCGGGTCTGTCTGACTTCCTGTTCCTCTTTTCATCATCGTCCTAGTTTTGTGTCATCTAGTGGTCTTCTCATTAACAAAATTATCCATTTTCCGAACCACCTATCCTATGCAATATTTTTTATCTTGAGGTGTATTGATTATTAGCGTTTTTGTACATGAATGTGTCATCAGTTTAGGGTTGTAATTCGCCTGGTCTCAAAATGTCATTTGACCATTGCTTGGCCGATTAAGGTCAAAGATGCCCTCTTTGGAATACTACCCTTCTTCCCACCAGAGTTATTTTGTGACAAAAAAGTGGCTGATTAGGCTTAGCATGGTCAGCCTTTGCCCTTTCCTGGCTCTTTGCCTGTCCTGACCTTCACCGAAGAGGGGCCATAGAAAGAAGGTTTATCCACACCGGGCTTGAATATGTGCAGCATATCTACGGCTTTTACAAGTCCGACCATATATAGCGCTAGGATGGCATGTCACTTGATTATTGTATCTTGGATACGTATTTGTATTTTTGGGAGGGGGCGGGGAGGTCCAAACTGTTACCTTGGAGTCCAATAAAGAGCTCTACTCAGTACATGACTGTACATTTTCCCTTGGTGACACAAATGACTCCCACTGTAGTCGTATTTCTATCTTTGTAGCAACCTCATGATCATCCATCAGGACCGTTTAGATTGTCTTGTGAGGTTGGCTAGTTCAAATTGATTTACAGAGAGTCTGGCGCTGCAACTGAAGCGATGATGTAATGGTCATTAGTTGGCCTTTTGTGTGTTTGGGAAGAAGGTCATCGGTAACGGTTCAGACTTGGGCGCCTTGCCAGACAGGCCTGGATTCCGCTCTTATCAATGTGTTGACTGACTGACTCACCTCAGGAGGGAAGGAATTGCAGAACAATTGGAACAAGTTTTAAGGTAGGACTTCAGTATTGAGATACAATACAAAATTGAGAATAAAAAAATATTCTCAATATTGTTACCTCCAAACCCGCTGTTGGGACGCGATGCAGTGAAAGATTTGTGTGCATCTAACTTTAGTGCTGGTGCATCAAAGAAAAAAAATTGGGCGTACCAGTACAACCAGTTCAAGTAGTTGCTCAAGAGCCCTGCAATTTTTTTTCTTTTTTTTCCTCAATAGCAGGTCCTTGTGTTTGACCGTTGAGGTTCCATTTCCAAATCAAAGCTGACCAAAAATGTTTTGTGTAAATATGCTTACTTGACAAAATGGACGCCCCTGCCTTTAGCTGACCTGGAACCGTTTTTTGGGAGTACTTTTGTGGGTCTTCTGAAAGAAGCAGGACAATGGATGCTGATCCTGAGTCAGCATCGATGGTCTTACAAATCCTGAAGCGGACCTGATGGTGTGTTGTGAGCTGTGGATTAGCATCAACAAATCAAAATGGGATTGGCAGGTGGCTCGCACGCCTTCCAGCCTTTAAGATGAGCTTTACCTCCACCGTTTCACCTCCAAGGGAAGAGCCCTCAGACAAGGACAAGAGAATGGAGGCCAAGAAAGGTGTAATCCCTCTTGAAGACTGAGAGAGTCTTTCACCTTGGAAACGGGTTTTGCACCACTGTGAATTTCTTTCACAGCACTTGTACATATTTACTTTTTCATCCGTCTTTCAAATGAACCGGGCCCCATCTGTATTGAGAGGGGACGCTTGGTTGGAAATAAAACACTCCTGACAGGATAATTAAGTCCAGACACAAAGGGCTCAGCAGGAAGGACTTTAATAGAGGGGGGAGTTGGTATTCTCTCGGGAAAGTCAAGCCCGTCAGAACCCCTTTGGACCGCAGGGGAAGGGCGCAGAAGCTTCATTTGGTTGTGGTTCTGGCCACCAGCCACTTCACGCAGCAGGCACTGGGGACCTTTTCAAATTTAACGCACACTCATTGTTTGATAAAGTTATCAAGCCGAGGCTTTTTTAACACCACAAACCTAATTGGGGTTGATTTAGGTGCAAAATAGGATGCAAACACACGGCGGGAAGGTCGTAGTGTGCTCTGAGCTGAATGGGTCATGCAACCTGCCTTTTTGGATTTGTTTAAAAGTGACTCATAATTATATAAGGTTCGGGAGAAATGCCGTTAGTGTTCAAAAGACTCGTCATCATCTTTAGCATTTGCTTTGTTTAACATCCACAGAGCTAAATGAGTGGCAAAAAATGCTTGAAGTGTCCTTAAAACTGCACGTGGGCCAACTCTGAGTTATTTGTTACTCATGTTTGTAGCCCCCCTCCCGGCATTCCCGGTGCAGAGTGGTGTAAAATCAAAAGGACACTCGTCCGGAACGTTCTACTTTGAACTCCTTACATAATGTGTTCCGGTTTTCTATTAATTGAGTCGCACGGGCGCATCTCGGCTGCGTGTGCGCGCCACGTGCCGGCTGTATGTTGTGATGACGGCGCGTCGTGGAGGTGGATGCGTTCTGCTGTCTGGAATAGCGTTGATCCTCTTAACTGATTAGTGGCTGCGACGAGAGAAGGGGAGGCGACCTGCGTGGGAGGCATACGGACAGATGTCTAACCCCCCCCTCCACACACGTTCACAACATCCTTGTTTATTTCAGGCTCTGGACTCTCTAATGAGCTCCTTTTGTTTTAAAGCCACATACGCTCAAAGTCAAAGCTTCTACATTGTATAATATGATTAAAGTATAAACAGCGCTTTGGCCCCTATTTCTTTCCGAATTTTAGGTTTCCTCAGAAGCACTTAGTCAAATTATGCCATAGACTTTGATGGTTTCATTTCATAAAACTCACCCCAAAATGCAACCAGGAATGAAATACTAGTTTGGCCATAATCAGGATCTGGATACTGAGTAGGCATTCTTGTTAAGGTGGGGAAAAAGCTTGTTTGCTTCTCGAGGCAGCGAAGTGTTGGAGGATGTGGTTAAGCGATGAGTAAAGAGGGTTGTGGGACATTTTTTCCTTCTGGCAACCATTATAGAATTTGCGTGGAAGGGTTGAGTTGAGCCCTTCCCTTCCCTTTCCAAAGGGCCACTCCCAAGTTGACTGCGACCACAACACAAGGTTTGTCTTCGTTGCCCTCACTTTTTGACTTGTCTCGCCCTTCTTGGTGACATCTGACTGTGCATGTGGCGTTGCCATGTTGTTTCGCGGGCCTCTCACCAAATGCCTGCATGTTGATCAGAAGTGGATTGTTCCTTCCCTCTGAAATCCGAAATGTCACTGTTCTTCCAACTCTTTGTTCCGGTGACATTTCGGCACAATGCTTGAATAGTGTTGAAATTCTTGGAATCCAACTGTTCCGTCTTCCATTTGAACTTTATTGACCTTATGATATTATTCATTCCACGATGCCTCACAATTTGAGAGTTAATCCAAGAGCAGTGTTTGAACGACATTATTCTTGCCTATTTCTGAGAAGCCAGTTTTTCTTATAGCTATGGGCAGAATACAAAGTGTTATCAGGTCAGCTTGGACTTGAGCTAAAAAAGTTTGCTGAACTCTTGCCTTAGCCAGATGTTGGTGACTGAAATTGGGGGGTGGGGCTGAAAAGGATGTAGAGGTAGCCCCGCCGTCACACCTCCTGCTTCCAGTCTCATTTCATCCTACGACAGCCTGCTTGGGGAGTTCCTGGGTTGCGATGGGAAGGAGTAGTTGTGTGTGCGTGCGCGCGTGTGTGTGTGTTGCAGGGTTTGGGGGGGTGGATTGATGCAAAGAAAACAATGGAAGCTTTGTGAGGTTCCCGCCGTGACAGGATTGTTGGGGGCGAAGTTTGAAAGGGGTAGTCCAAGCATCGGCACTTCATTAGTCAGGGCCCTCCTTTTGCACCTCCTCCTGCTCCTATCCAGCCACAACTCCCCCCTCCCCTCCCTGTCATCCCTTCGCTCTCCCTCGTGTGTCGCCACTCTGGCCGGACAGCGCGGCACGAACGCATCTTAGCCGAGAGGGAAATGTGCTTATGAGGCCGGTTCCCTCACGTGGTCCTTTCCATTTTTTTGTCACTGAGGTGAGTGAGCTTTTGTTGTCATCTTTCCCGTCTTGTGCTGATTGCATCGCTGGACTGCTGTTTGATGACTGGCGGCGCCGCTGCGAGGCAGGCGTGGAATGAACGAGAGGAGCTTTTGGAGATGTTTGTGTATGACAGTGAAGTAACATATGTTTGATTGGAGGTTATGTGAGGTGATATTTGGAGGAGAGGGATGCCGCTGTGTGTGGTGGAGGAGTGGGAGGGGAGTGTTGCCTCAGCTGTGTTAACCAAATTATCAATGTTATTAGGATCTTCATGCTGGGATTGCTTTCCTCCCCCATTCCCATCCACCTCCCCCCTTTGACAAACACGCTCTCACACATGCACACACCCGCGGGGACAGTGGAGTTGAGGGTAATCCTTCACATCCTGTGTGGGAAAGGGCAAAAGAGGAGCACTCGGGCTAAGCACGTCACTTCCTGGTGCGAGTCACTTTTTAGTCAATAGAAATGAAGTGCTGCCCACGGACCACTAAGAATGATTTCTGTTCAAACCCGTCGACAATTAATCAGCACGGATGGAGTCGCTGAATGTGGTCTTTGGAAGCTGTGCGACTTGCCGGGTCATCAGCAGTCAGAAGACTCCGGCAATCAAAATGACTGACCCTCGTTGACCCAATTTGCAGTATTGCGACGTCAAAAAAAGATCATTGTTGAAGAAGAAACTTAAGGCTGGTCATAAATCTGGCCCAGGAAGCCACGATGGCAAACTACTATCATTTCTAGTTACAGTTGGCCCAATACGACCTTATTTGAAGGTATCGGGTACTCGTAGAGGCTGCCGGTACCATCTACTGATACTGAAATGGGAAAAAAAAACTAACATTGACACATCGGAAAATCATCATCTGCGTCAGAAAAGTATTTGTTCGTAAGTTTTTTTTGGTCATTTTATTGAATGAAATTTTATAATTCAAACATACCCAGGCATCTGAATATTCCTACTGGTATCGGTCTTAAAAGTGGTATCGAACATCCCTACATAATGCGTTTTTTTTCTTTATCTTCATAACATGATGGTGGCAAAGTTTTGTCCAAGACTCACTGATTGTAAAACACTTTTCAATTCAAATTAGTCCAATTTCAATAATACACCCCCTCAAACAACATATATATATTTTTTTAATTCCAAGTTGTTTGTCTGGGATTTTATCTTTTTTACATTTTTTTTCTGGTCTATTTCCGCAGAATGAAGAAGTGAATCATCTGCGATCGCAGTCATGGCTGTCCAAACTGGCATCCAGGTAAGTTCATGAATGAATTGATGCCGTTTTCTAGGTCAGAGGGACAATGCCAGGCGGAAACCCAAAGCGTTGTTTTTTTGGAGCGTTTCTGCTCCT
Source organism: Filicampus tigris (assembly GCF_054856515.1). Taxonomy (NCBI): domain Eukaryota; kingdom Metazoa; phylum Chordata; class Actinopteri; order Syngnathiformes; family Syngnathidae; genus Filicampus; species Filicampus tigris. Next base: position 2,543,501 of record NC_141238.1, on the reverse strand, counting down.
TTTGGGCACCACCCAGCTAAGCCAGTCTTTGTTTTGGATTACGTTAGCGGCACACTATGTGCAGCTCCCTGGCTGTTATTTTGATAAGATTACAAAAAAAAAAAAAATGGAGACACCTGTCTCTCACCCAGCAACTGAAACAAGCCCACCTGTGTCACAGCACGCAGTCTTGTTCTCGTTCTGCGTGTCTGGCGTTCCGCTCTCAGGACCCCGAGGAGTGTCTTTGTGCATTTTTTTGGGAGGGGTGGCTGGAATGCAATCCAAATTTTTTTCCTCCTTCCCCTCCCACCAACCAAAGTCAACCAAGTGAAGATCCAAAACAACAAAAGTGTCAAGTTACATTTTTGCATTGCTCTTCATGGTATGTGAAACTGTGCATCCCCCGGTGTGTTGTGTTGGGACACATTAAAGCCCTGGGCTACATAAAAAAAAAAAAGATATCTGTAAAATTAGTGATTTTTCATGAGTGGTTTCACAGCATCAACTAAAATAATAAAGATTTCCGTTATCCAAGAGCCCCCCTGGTGATATCGATCCATAACCGACCGTAATGACTGTGGTTGCGTCACGCACGTTGAACAGCGGCGCGCTCAATAAACCGCTCACTCGTGCTGAAAAAGGACGCGCTCGTGGGTGGGAGCACAAGTAGCATATGTGCATGTCTCCCAACGCGTCATTAAAAGTGAGCATCTGCGAGTTGGCTTGATTTGTCACGTGCGTCCGCTGGCAAAGTTATGTAATGGACTGGAGCAAACAATAGCTTCAAGCGCTAGAGAATAGATTGAGGAGTCTTAATGAGGCTTTTAAACGGAAGGGACATCTCGAAGGTCTCCAGGGAATTTATGATGTCATGTGTCGAGTGAAGAAAAACAACACTGACTGAATCAAGTCGTGTCCATATTCATGTCTGATTGACTTCAGCTGTTTTCCCCTAAAAAGAAAAAAGCCTAATAATCGCCGGACAAAGATCTTATAAAATCCGTTTTCAGGCCTTTGACATGGTCCAAATTGTTGCATTTGAAGTCTCTGTTCCACCCGTCTGTATTCCACGCTTCATAACAAAATCGTCCCAACACATGGGAACATGTGTTTGTGTCTGAGGAAACCAAGGTTAAGATAATAATAAGCCTGCAACACTTCTCAAAGGTAACACCGTACGTATAGTGAAGCATGTTGGTGGCAACATCATCCTTGGTGTTGTTCTTCAGCTGGAGGGCCTTTGAAAAGCTGGAAGGAATTATGAACAGTTCGAAATAGCAGGTTTCTGCTAGGGTAAAAAAAAAAGACAGAAAAAGCCTACTAGAACAGCAAAAATTGATTCTGTCTCACCCGTAGGCAATTGGTGGCAGCTCCTTCTACTTTGACTCACAAAGATTAAAAAAAAATAATCGTACAGGTTCTGGCTCACTTTAATGGTGAAAAAGTATTTACTGTATCTTTATCATTTTTTTTGGACCGCATACATGCGTACTTCGAAAGTGCTATCAGATTGTCTTGGGTACACATTTCGCCGTTACCTTTGACCTTATTACAATTCCAGGAGACTTGTGGGTATAAGTGGCTCAAGTTAAGAGCATCGGCTAAACTCGATGAGTGTAAAATCTAATGTTCGGGCACATGCTGATTTAATTCTCCACTGTAAGGTTGCTGGATTATCAGCAGACATTCCTGCGGGCCCAATGAAAAAAGGCGCTTTAAGGAAATGCTCAACTGGCTAATCTGGGAACACTAATCTGCTTGCAATGGAGATCTGTGTTGAAGAATTAAATGAGTACATTGGCTGGCATTTTTTTATTTTGAACATAACGTCTTGTAAATGCTACACGCCTTAGTGTCTAATTAGCCGGATGTCATGCGTATGTCGCAGCGCGCCGCCCCACCGGCGGACTTTTGTTATGTAACGTGCGTTTGTCCAGCTGGGTCGATTCAGCTCTTTTGATTCAAGGTCACGTTTTCACTTTCGAACATCAGGTGTGTGCGCGTGCGTGTGTGTGTGTGCGCGCATGAGTCTGTTTGTGTGCCTCTTTATCTACATGTGCTGCACTTGGGTGGAAAGGTCATTTCGGAGGCGTTTGCTCCAGCTGTTAGCCAAACTCTCATTGTCACGTTACCTCCAGGGCCTTTTTTTTTTTTTTTTTTTGTTACCTAATAAAATTAGACAACAAATTCATTAGATTAAATGAGTCAAAGTTGCCCGCAGTGGAATTAACTCTACTAATTGTATAAATAACTTTGGTTAACTTTTACTTCGTTGTGAAACCCATGTCATGCATGGGAAAACGTTGCTTTCAAATTTGAAAAACATCCTTCAGGATGATCTTATGAGTAATAATAACAGTTTTTCCGGCGTAATAGCTCATCTTCAATTTTGAGGAGTATTGTAACAATACATTGTCAAAGTAAGGCTAGGCTGAGGAACGGGAGCAAAAGTATCCCACAGGGTGAACATTTCTTCATAATACAGTCTGCGGTCATAATTCGGTCTCTGTTCCTCTGCCCACAAGGTTTCCTGTTTATGGGCAGAACGTGAACTCAAATGTTTCAAGGCCCGGACAAGACTCTGCCTTGTTTCCAACACAATAACTCAGCCCAGTGGAAGGAATATCGCTGTGTGACATGTAATGGACATCGAGATTATAGCCCTAAGCATGCAGGGGCGGGGTCGTCTTGCAATACGTTGCGTAACATCTGTCCGGATGACTCATCTTAATGGACATCTGCTTGTGATTTCTCGATCGCTTGTAAACAACGAAGGAATGTATTGAAGGGCCGGCCTTTGTGTTTGGAGAGCTGAAGCAGGCAAGGCTTGCGACGGAGGAGATGGATATGAGAGGACGCGAGTGCGAGGAGCCGGGATCAGTGGCTCGCCGCAGGCGCATCGTTTGACGCCCATTCAGGCAGTCAAGTGCAAAGCGCGCCGCTCTTTCTTGACGTGCCTCTCGGAGGCTCCAGCAGCTGTGAGGTCTACTTTTACAGCGAAGCCCTCTTTAGCACACAAGATACGTCCGCACCATTTCCCGTCAGTGTGTTATATGAAATTGTATTCTATCAAAAGTAGTACAAGTATCGAACATCCCTAGCAATAGTCGTCATTTTTTGCAAAGGATAAAGAATATATGCCTGTGTTGTTCCTCTGTTTGGGTGCAAATATCAAAGTGTTACAACGCCACAACACTGCTGCTATTTATGAGCCTGTTTTTAGTGTTTTGCGTCGTTCACTGTCTGACAAAATGCCGCTTGTTGTGAGTTGAGCCGTGTGGTGGCGCTGAACTCAAGTTCAAGCCATATCAATGTCTGTGGGAATGACCGTTACTATAGTTTAGTTGTATATCTTTTCTGTCATTTCTCTTTGTTTTTACTTATGCTTCATTTCTTCAAGTAGACCTCAATATTGCAGCAAATGTTGTGGCAGAAAAAAAAAGCGCGTGACATCTCCTCCAAACGGGGTCATCGAAACTGCCACCCACTGCAGGGGGAAACGGAGCAGTTCAAATCGCAACGAGTCACTGCTGGGTTGTGGGGGGAGAAGGAAAACCACTAAATACACAGTTTTCCTTTCTTGAATTTTTCTGCTTTTTTCATCACCATAGTGCGAAAGCCGTCTTTGCGCTGTCGTCTGACTGCCAACAAGCAACCTGATCTGTGGTGTCAGAAACGATACAATAAAAGCCTGCAACACCCACGAGTATTTGGCACGTCTTCAGTGGCAAACAATTGACTTTCGGTGTGTCACATGACTCCAGCGGCGGTCGTAGTCATAGTAGTTGTCTGATCGACCTTGATGTGGAAACACAACACCTTATTGGGCGGCGACGTTTAAAAGTCAATAAAGACTACATTTCTTTTCGGTCTTCCGACTGACCGTCCGTTCCTCGGCAGGTATGGTTTGGCGAGAGGTTTGACGCCCCGGTGCTGAGCCCGCGGAGTCCCCGCAGCCCGTTGGCGCAGCGGCACGGCCCCGGCCTGGCCGACGTCTTCCAGTACGACCAGTGGCTGGCCGTGCGGCATGAAGCCACCCTGGTGCCCATGCAGGAGGATCTCGCCATCTGGCTCACAGGCATGCTGGGTATGTTGGACTCAGCTGATTCCTCCAGTCTGTGCCATTATTCTGGCATCTTTTGTCCCCTTTCAGTTCAGAATGGAGCAGGGAGGAAATTGAAACGGGCCTAAGTGTCGTTTTTAGTATCACCCATTCAAGATTTCTCACCAGGAATGCGGGGTGCGGTGAACGAGATTTATCGGCAACGTGACCGGGAGCCGTAAAAGTCAGGTGCTGGGGAGTTACGTTTCAAGTCACTTTTGTTGTGCTGGTTACAACAAAAAATAAAAATAGTGGAGCAATCTTTGTCACTTAGTGCTGTGCCCATTGTGGACTTTGTCCCCCATGAGAATTCAGTGGAGATCCCTTAAGGGACATATTTAGAAAGGAAGTCCATAGGAGGGGCCCAACTCTTTCAGGAACTTTTTTTTTTTTTTTTCTAAGCGCTTTTTAACGCTTTTTTTTTTTTTTTAACAGAGGAGGAGGTGAGGGCCGAGTTCTTCATGGAGGAGCTTAACAACGGCGTGAAGCTCTGCCATCTCATCGGCGTCCTGCAGACTAAGATCGCCCAGAGTTGCCCCTCTGCACTCGGCAAGGTGAGTCGGCGCGGAACAAAAAAAACGTCTCGTCAGCCAAAAGCCTGGATGCCGATTGACAACAACATAATTGTTTTGTCTGAGCTTTCATGACCTAAGCTCAACCACCACTACTCATTCATTTTATTTATTTATTATTATTATTTTTTTACCCAACAGCTCTTTCCCACGAGGAAGGTTGCCTGTAAGCGTGACGCGTCTCCAGGCTCCTTCTTCGCCCGCGACAACACCGCCAACTTCCTCTCCTGGTGTCGGCACATCGGCGTGGAAGAGACGTACCTCTTTGAGTCCGAGGGCCTCGGTAGGTTGCGTCTGATTGTCAAAGGGATTTTCTTCTGTTTATACAACCGAACTTTGGCTTTGCAAATTCAGAACAAAGAGCCTTATTCACCCCCCAAAATATATTCAAATCCTATTCATGCCCAGCACACACGGGCAAAAGAAATAAGCACATTTACGCAAACCGTGTTACGTCATTCAATTTACGTTCTGCCATTTGCACACAGTCACACATTTTAGGAATTAGAGCTGTCAGATTGTTCATTAAAAAAAAAAAAAAAAAAGATACCTTCCAGTCGCATGTAATTCAGTTGTCAACTCGATGTTGTTTTTGCTCATTAAAAGAACTCGTCTTAAATGTGACATTTTTCCGCAAAGGCGTTTCAGGAAAGAAAATGCTTCATTTGGTAAATGCTGCCTAATGCCGCGAGCTCCAGTCGAGGTGATTAGCAGAACATGTTCTTTTAATCCGCATGTCTTAATGATGTAATAGGATCTGTCCAACAAGGCAATCAACGCCGAGTACTTTTATTTCTTTATTTTCGTTTTGAATTGCCGATAACTTCATGACTAGTGATAGCTCTCCTAAAACAAAATCGCACAAGCGGAGCAAGTGAGGCCGTAAGCTGTTATATTAATATCCCTGTATTTCAGCTCTCTGCTCCAAATCTGTGTTCCCTTCTGCATGATTCACCCAGCATCCCCCTTCGGGGAATCGTGAACTTGCTTTCATGTCACGTTTTCAAGCGTTGCACCTCTGTCGGATGTTGTCAAAGAACAAGAGGCGAGGGGACAGCTGCTGCCTCGCGTTATTCCCTCGCAGAGTTGGCATGTTCACTTTTTGTCTCTTTACGTGTGCCGTGCAGTGCTACACAAGGAGCCCAGGCAGGTCTGCCTCTGTCTGCTGCAAATCGGGCGCATCGTGTCCAAGTAAGTCTTCCGAGATGTGACTTTTTACAACAAATTGTGAGAAACATCCGACGTAATAGATTGGCTTGTCAGGTATGGCGTGGAGCCGCCTGTGCTGGTGAAGCTGGAGAAGGAGATTGAGCTGGAGGAGACCCTGCTGCTGTCCGAGGAGCCGCCAGCAGCCGTCCAGACCTTCAGCGTGTGCTGCCAGCATGGTGGCCTCTACCAGTCAGGGGTGAGTGAGTGTGGGGAAATTAACTCCATTCTAGTTTCGTCTTCCTGCCACATTCCAAAAACATGCATATTAGCCTCGCTGGAGACCCTGTATTGTTTTGCATTCAGCTATTGGACTTAGTTGTGTTAAATTAAAGCTTGTGATCGATCAAAGTGTTTGTCACGTTAAATCTACTACAAAGAGTGTCACAATACAGAGAAAAGATGATGGAGATTATTTAAATTTCAAAGTGCGCACACACTACCAAATACTACTACTACTAAATAATGCAACTGTTGTTGTTGGTATTTAAATGAATTTGTATACAGTTTTGTAGTATTTTATAGATTCCAACATTTTTGAGGGTCATTTTCTCTCTGTTATGGACGTGATCACTGAATTCATTTGTGATATGCACGTGCCCTCACCTCCATGATGTCAAGCAGCGACATCACTTTTTGGTGTCACGCGCGCGCCCCACTTGCGCCGGCCACCTCTGCCGCTTGACTGGCCGGCCGCGGGGGCCTGACGCACCGTAGCTGACCGCGTGACGCTCCCGCGGGCGCTCCGTGACTCGCTGCGGCACGTGGCGTTGGAAGAAACTCACAGAAATGCACTTGGTGTTGGCTTTTTATTGTGACGTCAGATGGATTTAGCTTCCTGTCTTGATTTGTGGCAAACACTGCCAAGCGACGCTAAGAATAACTGCACCCATTGAAATGGAATCAATTCCAAAACATAAGTAGCTCCAAATATGCAGCCGGGAGATGATGATGATCTTGATATCCACATGCATTATCATGCTCAAGTTGCCTTCAAGCCATCCGCTGTTTTCTTTTGCCCATTCGTATTTTAATTGTAGTGAATTCCACAAAATCAAGCCCTCCTCACAGTGCCCCATTGTGCCTTTTTCTTCCTTTTCAGGAGCATGGCGTTGACGAGCCGCCTTGCTGCAACTGCTCCAACAGGGTGTCCATTGAGTACCTGTCAGAGGGTCGCTACCGGCTTGGGGACAAGACCATCTTTATTCGGGTGAGAGTCCCACACACACACACACACACACACACACACAGAGCACTGATATTCCACATCGGTAATCCAAACTCTCAAAGGGGCAGTGTGTATTGAGAAGGATCCCGTTGTTCCGTCAGGAATTCGATATTCCCTGTGTGCATAATTACCTGAAACCAGAAAGAACTTGTTTTCTGCATACAGAGCCATTGCTTTCTCCATAGTTGTTGTTTTGGCTCTGTTAAAAAAAAAATAAAAATTGTTTGTGTAGATACCGGACACAACATTGCATACAGTCACCAAAGTTGCAAAGTAGGCACCCGTAATTAATGCCTAAACAATTTAAATTGGTCTTAGCGTCTGCTTATTGGATCACCATGGAGCCGGGCTTTATGTTAGCTTTACCTTATAGCCGCTATCACGTGCATGTGGTTGACTTGCAAAAAATCTAAATCCACAGGCCGAGGTTTTGTTCAAAAAAGTATGTTAAATAATATTGTATTATTTAGCAGCAAATGGTGTTTTGAAATTTCAGATGTGTGGGAATCCTTTTATTTGTGTCCCCTCCTTGTCCAATATGTCCCAGAGTGTTACCTTCTTCCCTATAAATCCAGTGTTTACATGTTAGTAAACAGTGTGGGCTCAGGTAAGCTGGTTATCCTCCAACGGATGACCGCGTTAGTCGATTACATCATGAGCCACAGTGCCAAACAAGCGCTTCTTCGTGATGAGTTGACATTAAAGTAAATGTGTCGTTGTCCTCAGATGCTTCACGGCAAACACGTGATGGTTCGCGTCGGGGGCGGCTGGGACACGCTGCGCGGCTTCCTCACCAAGTACGACCCGCTGCGCGTGCTTCAGTTCACCACCCTGGAGCAGAAGATCCTGGCCTTCCAGAAGGGCCCGCCCGGTTTGGGCGGCCACCACGGCAACGCGGCGGCAACGGCGGCGCCGCCTCCCGAGATGGACCCCATGGCGGCCGTCGACGACCTCATCTCCTCCTCGTCCTCCAGCTCGTCGTCGTCCTCCTCGTCCTCGGGCTCGGCCTGCAAGGCGTCGCCGCCCGCCGCGGGTCAGACGTGTCGCTCCTACGCGGCCTCGCCCGCCTGCACGCCCACGCTAGCCAGGAAAGGGGCTGGCGTGGCGCCAAAGAAGAACCTCCAAATAACGCCGCCTGCCCCCAGGAAGCCCACCCAGCTGCCCCTGCCTGTCACCACCAAAGCCGCCTCCTCCTCATCATCATCATCTTCTTCTTTGTCCAGCACACCTGCGGGCGGCTCCAAGCAGTCGCCCAGTCCGCTGCAGGGGCAGCGCAGACCCGCAACGCCCCAAGCAGACCCGTTCGCCGCGTCCAAACTGAGGCTTAGACCGCCCACTCGGATCCCCGGCTCTCAGCCGAGGAGTCCGGTCTGCCCCGAGCCTTCTTCCAAATGCCCCAAACCATCCAGCCCCACCGCCGCCACCCCCGTGCCTCGCCCCGCCACCGCCCCGAAAGATGCCCGACCCCCGACGGGCGCCAACCAACGCTCCCGCCTCGCGCAGCGCCGCCCCGGCTCCCCCGCCTCGCGCCTCCGTTTAGAGACGGCGAGGCGGGTTCGGGTGGCGGCGCGTGCCGCGGCCACGCCCGTTCCGCCATCTCGCCCGGCCTCCCCAGCTATGCCAAAACCCGCTCCCCCTATGCCCGTTAAAGACACCGCAGCCAAAACCAAGGGGCCGGCCTCGGCCAAGGATTCCGCCCCCCCCCAACGAGGAATTGTTGCCCCTTGGCGTCACCCCGGGGCCAACGCTGCCCTCTCCTCCAACATTAAAGCCAACCCGAAAGAAAGCACCACAACACAGAAGGCAGGACCGAAAGCGTCCGCGTCGACTAACATCATCAAACCCGAGTTGACTCATGTCGCGGCCCCTCAGAAGACCACCCCCGATGTCAAAGCGAAGACCGAAACCGGCACCAGCAGGAAGATCCCACAGTACAGAGGCAAGCGCGAAGACCCTTATTTCGAAATGAACTGTCGGAGAAGGCCAAAGACGTGATGGGAGGGGCCTCGTGACAAGGGGGAAAAAAAAAAAAAAAATCAGCACTTGTTTTTCCTCCTTTTAAACTAATCCTTACTGAATGATGTCTACTGCTAAATTGTTTTATAGTAGGGGGGTGTCCAAAGTTTTTCGTAAACGTCGCTAAAAAACAAACGACTAGCCCCAAATGGCCTTCAGGCCATAGATTGGACACCCGTGTTTTGTAGCATATTTCATCCAAAAGGGTCGACGGTTCGTACGTTTTGTCTTTGTGGTGAAAGAATTGACGGTTCCTCTCTAAACTACCTACTTAACAGTTACTTATGTTTACATTTACACATGCAGCAGTCGTAACGTTTGCCCAAAGTGAGCATCGGAAGGAGAAAAGGCTACCAAAGTCGTGTGTGTCATTTTTAAGCCACACAACTGGAACTCGAATGATTTTATTTCTCCAGCGAGTGATGGATAACGAAACCTTGCCGCCATCAAGATCAAGTCCTCTGTCATGTGCCTTCATCACAAATCAGAGCGAATGGCATTAGAATGTATTAGATGATGGGTGGGTGAAGGGGATTTTTTTTCTGTTTTTATGGAACTTGCACAGTGTGTACAAACACTTTTTAAGGAGAAAAAGGTTACAGATAAACTACTGATCAAACACTTTTTTAATTTTTTGTTTTACTGGGCCATGCCATCACTTTCAGTGCACATTCAAAGCAGTATAGATTTTTTTTTTAATTTCTATGTTGGTGTGTGTGTGTTGAAATTCTAGTTTTCTATGTAGTGTTTGTTTTATGTTCATAAATAGAGTATTTAGAGACTATTAAAAGGCTTTCCCCCCTTCTGTGTTTGGCACTTTACAGAAACCTTTGTCACATTTTGAATGTTGATTGTGTCTATTGTCCCAGATACTTTTTCATGTGATTGTTTTTGATTAAATTGGTTAAAATCCCTCTTGGCTTGTTTAATTCAAAGAGGAGAATACAACTATGCATTTTAACGCCGCGTTTCCACCTTGCCTCGTTATTATGAACGCCCAATACCAACAAACTTTGTTCAAAATACGTATATATTTATTCTCGCTTCGGTTAAAAAAAACTATTAAAATAATTCTGGTGATGATCGAGGTTCAATTAAACATTCACATTGCTTATTATACCAGTTGTAGTGGTTTTCCACGCTGGAGTTTGCCTGTCATTTGGCTTAATTTGAAGCGACTCTATGCCCATTTTTTCAAGAAAATTCAGGTACCTCTTTACGGCCTTTCAATTGGTTTCAATATACAGGTCTGCCATCTTGTGGAATTACTGGAACACTGCAGGAGATTCCATTACACCGGCAGTATTCATGTACCTCTTCACGTCCTTTCAATTGTTCAAAACATGTATTTATTCCCTCTTCGATTAAAAGGAGGGTTTATTAATTAATTCTGGTGATGATTGAAGTTCAATTAAACATTCACATTGCTTATTATACCAGTTGTAGTGGTTTTCCACGCCGGGGTTTGCCTGTCATTTGGCTTAATTTGAAGCGACTCTATGCCCATTCTTCCAAGAAAATTCAGGTACCACTTTACGGCCTTTCAATAGGTTTCAATATACAGGTCTGCCATCTTGTGGAATTACTGGAACACTGCAGGAGATTCCATCACACCGGCAGTATTCTTTACGGCCTTTGAATTGTTCAAAATACGTGTACATTAATTCTCTCTTCGATTAAAAGAAGAGTTTATTCAAATTAGTCTGATGGATGACCGACGTTCAATTAAACATTCATATTGATTATTATGCCAATTGTAGTGGTTTTCCGCGCTGGAGTTTGCCTGTCATGCTTAATTTGAAGCGATTCCATGCCCATTCTTTCATGGAAATTCAGGTACCTCTTTACGGCCTTTCCATTGGTTTCAATGTACAGCTCTGCCATCTTGTGGAAATAATGGAACACTGCAGGAGATTCCATCACACCGGCAGTGAGCGGTTAAATTGGGACCACGCCCTCAATCACTTCAACACCAATCAGGAGAGCGCAGATGCCGGAAGTAGCAAAGCGAATGAATGGAGGGCCTAATTCCAATACCTGTACGTGCACCCTTATACGCTTCACTCATGCGTTCCCACGGGGGTACGAATGCGTAGGACGTCCCTATTCTGCTCTTTTTAATGTAAGTATCAAATTATTATAAGGTTTATTGCATGTATATGTGTAATTTAATCGATAGTTTATTTATAGTACACCGTTTATCTATGTGTTTTGTCCTAATTTATCTGCCGTACTTAGCAACATTCTGCGCATGCGCTGCATATCGTGTCGCAAATAATTCCAAATACTGAAGCCACAGCGCACATCGACTAAAATACCGAGACTGAGTTTGACTTTACTAACGTTTTAACAGAATGTATTTTATAATATATAAAAATAATATCGTTTTTAACAGCAAAATTGCCAAAACCTCAACCCGTGCCGCCATGTTCGCTGACGCGAGGGCATACGTCGATGACGTCAGCGAATAGTCCCGATTCTGCAATTTTTGTGCACTTGTAACCTGCGCCCTTGTAACCTTCGTGCACTTCAACGAAGACCGTAGGTTACAGGTGTGGATATTGGGATTGGTCCTAAATGAACACAGGTGTGGGCCAATGCGCGAGTTCCCCCCGCTAGTTTATTTTCGCTACTTTATTTTTTTATCTAATAAAACAAAGAATGAGAGTATAAGTATTTTTATTAACTGCTTTGAATGTGCACTGAAAGTGATGGCAAAAAATAAAAAGTGTTTGATCAGTAGTTTAGCTGTAACCATTTCCTCCTAAAAAAGTGTTTGTACACACGTTGCGAGTTCCATAAAAACAAAAATAATCCCCTTCACCCACCACCATCTAATACGTTCTAATGCCATTCACTCTGATCGGTGTTGAAGCGATTGAGCTTCATTTAATTTAAACACTCACTGCCGGTGTGATGGAATCTCCTGCAGTGTCCCAGTAATTCCACAAGATGGCAGACCTGTATATTGAAACCAATTGAAAGGCCGTAAAGAGGTACCTGAATTTTCTTGAAAGAATGGGCATAGAGACGCTTCGAATTAAGCCATATGACAGGCAACATATTAGTTTATTGTTTTCAAAAGATATTTGTTTCGTCTAGTATGACTGAAGCTACGCCAGAAACTGTGGTCGTCATATAAAGGGAAGTAAATGGGCGAAAATGCACTACATTGTATTGAAAGTTAAAATGTTGGAAGAATTTACTCACTAACCTTAGGCGAGGGTGCTTATGTAAAGTTTACAATTACAGTACAGTACACGTCTGTACTGTCTTTTAGTTCCGTGATTTTCACATACCGCCAGAGGGAGCCCGCGTAGTACCAGTGGTACGAGTACCACTTTAAGAAGGAGATTTCAACCAATAATGAACCGAAGTACTACAGACACATCAAAAGATGTTAAATGACTATTTATATTATTCATTTTTATACATCATGAGGCCAGGATGTTGCTCTGAAGTGTTAAATAAAATATGGACGGAACAAGTCCATCAGTTATTTCAGTGCATCATCAGTCTGAGTCAAACCCTTGGAAAAATGATGGCACAACAATGTATAAACAATTAAATACTGTAACTACTATCTTTTTGATCAGGTCCATTACAACATGACAAAAAGAGAAATATTACACAGTAAATCGCTCGAGAGTGCAATTCAGTCTCTTTGGCAGTTTTTGCCAACGAGTCAGTTTTTGATATTCACTGAATTTATTCCTGCGAGCTCAACCTTTTTTAAAAAAGTTATCTCTGGTGCATTTATAAGTATTTACTTGAATTAAAAATTAAGCCTGAGTTTACAACCATGCAAAGCTGCTGATCAAAAATGTGCTAGTTTGTGTTTAAGTGCAAACAGAAAAGTGCAGTGACCAACGAATAAAAAGCTACGTTGTCATTACTATCATTTATAAACTGTTAAAATAATCCGTCATCCGGTTCCTTTCGGTTCTTTCTGGATAATTGTAATATAATAAACCAGGGCCATTCTTTGTAAAAGCAACCATGAGTTTTCCTTTCACCTCTCAAACTTTCTTCAAAACGTTGAGGTGTAGCTGGACGGAAAAGACCAGAACACAAAACGCTCCTCCGATCTGCCAAGCGGCCACCTATTGAAGACTCGCCGGATCATTTCTGTGGCTTGATCCGCCGTTGCTAAGCCTTGGCACATTTGCCTGTCCCCGTGGCTGTTTGGTGTTTTGCTGCAAACTTCCCCAACTTCAATGACCCTTCATCTGGACTTTGAAGTTCTTCTTGGTTGATTTTACATGGAATGACCCGCCATGGATTCCACGCAACTTGGACGTCCGACGCTACGCGGCACTCGAGCGCAACCCGGGATTCATTTCCGCTGCGGATTGCAATGAGGATGTCCGTCCGCTGGGCTCTAGAGCAGCAGCGGCGTGTGCTCTCCGGCCGGCTCCATCCGCCTTGTGAGCTGCCGCGCTCGAGCCAGGAGGCGGTTGGGCAGAGGCGGGAAGTGGTGACTGGGGTCCAGCACGTTGGTCTTGCGCCGTTCGCGCTCCTGCAGCCACATGAGGTACGGGCTGGGCGGGAAGAAGGGCCGCGCGCGCTCCCGGTACAGTTGCAGGACGATGCCCGCGACGCCCAGTACCACCCACACTGTGATCAGGATGTAGTCTGGACAAGAGACAACGCCAGTTAAAATAATAATAATTTCCCCAAGCAAACCATACCAATATACTTTTTCGTTAGGTTTTATTTTTTTTAAATGCATCGCTTTCAGTTTAGATGTTATTAGTTTTAGTTTTTTATATATATATATTAGGGCTGTCAAAGTTAAAGCATTAACTATGGAGATTAATTTGCATTTGATAATGCACAAAAAAAAAAAAAAAAAAAAAGAACTCAGTTAATTCCGTTTTATTTACCTCCTGTAGCTCGACGGCTCATTGAAGAAATCCAAAATATTAGTTGTACGTCTTTGGCGTACCGTTCAACAGTTGTATTTTACAGGAAGAGAATCGTATTCGAGGATCAAAGAAAGCTATTAGAACAATCTTTGCACCGAAATATACTTTTAGTTTTTTTCCACATTAATTCCAAGATTTTACTCAAGTAAATATCGGTTCCAAGCTTCGTAAAAAAGCTGTAGTTGAAAAATATGATTAATCGCGATCAATTCTGAAAAATTGTGCGATTTAATTAGCTAAAAAAATGTAATCGCTTGACAGCACTAAAGAGCCCCCCTCGCACCGGTTTTCGGTTGTTTGACATTTTTGAGCTCACCGATGGTTTGGAACGGCACGTCGGTGAACGCGGCGCTGAAGTTGTTGTTGAGGAAGCGCTTGAGGATGTTGAGCGTGATGTAGGAAAGGCTGGTGTAGATGTAAGCGTTCACCGCCAGGATGACGGCGTACGCGCCAATGACGCCGCACGTCGTGATGTTACCCTGGCGACAGAAAGCGTCAATTTAAGACAACCGAAGCGCTGGAATCCCGCAGCGCCGCCGAGTTACCTCTCGGGGCCAACGCATGAAGAAGAGCGGGACGATGATCATGACGCTGCAGAACGTCACCCAGAAAACGGCATCGGAGCGCCTGAACACATCAAGGTCACCTGGAGGAGGATCCAAAATGTTTTTGTTTTTTTTTCAAAACGACTTCCTGCCAATTTTTAAAACCCTTGATTGGGATTTGTTCCCACCGAGGGGGGTGAAGAAGACGGCGGCGGCCACGAGGAATCCGAGCATCAGGCCGACCACCACCACGCACGCCATGACCGAGCCGAAGCGCCACCAGCTCGTCACCAGGAGGACCCCGCCCACCACGCCGATCACCGCCGACACGGCCAGACGCACTGCGAAAAGTGCCGAGCCATATGCGTATGCCATATTTGTTCTTTTTTTGACGTGGAAACGGACGCAACGGCTCACTGTCGTAATCCAGTCCCGTGGTCCTGGTGATGAGCACGAAGAAGAAGAAGGCGGAAAAGCTGAAGCCCATGCAAAACAATTCTGCGTGAGAGAAGAAACCAACAGAAAGGTCCATATGAGAGCCACAATAACCCGCAGTGGACTTTGACGGACAAACAGTGCCACATTGGCGACAAGTGGATGGATCATCATGGGTTCATTTTGGATTGATTACGACATCACATGAGAGACTGATAATGTGGGTCAACTGTGGCCAGTGAACACCAACACAAAGTGATTTCAACCACACACGGGGAAGTCATCAACTGACGGCACGGGGGAGGGGAGGGGACGTGGTTATCGCGGTGACGCGCGCAACACTGGCTTTCTTCACATGCACGACGGGAATTCAGATACAAACAAGATGTGGCAAAATTCGGAAGAATTCACTCTTTTTTTTTTTTTTTTAAGCCTCTGAATTAAATTCAAACACCATACTCATCATATGTAAGAATTTGGAAAAATCAATTTTGTTTGGTCCAAAGGGAGCTTACATAATTATAATGTTTCCAAAAAATGTATATGTCTTTAGATTTTTTATGTTGAAACATTTTCTTGTTTTGTACCAATAAATAAATCATCGTTTGAATAATCGTGAGTTCAATTATTAACAAAATAATTGTGATTGAGATTTTTTTCATAACCAAGCAGTCCTAGTTCAAGCATTTGCAGCTCTTGAAAAGCTCAAAAATATTTTTTTTGTGGAAAATTAGGGGGGAAAAAAATGAGATGTTAAAAATAAGTTTAGAAATGTCTGTATCGGTACTTTAAACATTTAAAATTAACTGGCTTATTTGATTAAGTCCAGATGAATCACTTCAACAAACTTCCTTGACACTAATTACTAGTTTCCTATTAATCGGGGCTTTGGCGCCATGTTGTGGCATCTTAGTACAAGATATGAAAAAAAAAAAAGAATGGGCAAATTTGCAAACTGCAAAGGTGGTTGTTGGCAGTTTTCCAAAATGGAAGTTAAAGCACTCACCACATTTGAAGAATCGGTGCCCAAAGAAGCAGACGAACAGACCCGCTAAGCCGGCGATTGTAAAGAAAATTTTTGTGGTTATCTTTCCTGAAAAAGACAGAAAAAGACTACCTCAACCATCTTCAAGAATTAAAAAAAACCAAACAAGTTGCAAAAAAGGTTTCAACGCATACCCAGCGTTTGACAGCCATCCATCTTGGAGGTGAAGCTGCAAGCGTACGTGTGGACCGGGACGTACGACGCCGACGTGTTGAGGACGGGGTCTCGGACCACCACCGAGTAAACGACGCCCTGGCCGGGGATGGAACTAAACACCGCCGTGCTCAATTCCGCCGAGGACAGCGTCATCATCTGCAGGGGGACGGCAATCAAGTCTTCGACGCGTCAACGTGGGCGGGATCACTTTGGACCATCTAAGCGTCGGGTTTACGCACAAGTCTGCCGCTCTCCGCCATGCCGTCGGCGTCGGCCACGGCCTGGACGCTGCGGAAAAGACTGCTCTGCGACAGGTCGTTCTCGGGCAGGAAGTACTGGTAGACGTCGTACTGCAGCCGCCAGCGCGTGTCGCTCCCCGTGGACGTGTCGCACGATGGCGGACTGCTGCCCCTGGTGGACAAGGACAGTCACGCTTGTGTAACAAAACGTGCTATAAAAATAGCGTTGCCTTGCCTTGGTCTAAAGGACGATAAAATTGACCAGCGCGTGTCAACAACACGTGGAAGCAATCTTTGGAAATGCAATCATGTTTCAAGCGTTTTGTTTCCCTGCAACATTTAATGCCCCGTTATCAATTGCTGCGCATGCGCTCAGTGTGTGACGACTGACGAGAGAAGAAGAAGTAGTAGTCACTAGCGACAAAACAACCCGGCATTGTGCTTCAAGTCAGTCAGTCAAAGATTAGCACCGATGTCTGAAGCTGAGCCTTGATTGGCCGTTAGCTCCCTGAGTAGTTGTGATGTCATTTTCAGTTGGCAGAAATGACAAAATGGCCGCCCACACAGATGGCTAAAAACGGGTGCATTTTGGAGGACGGCGTTGGGTTACCTCTCATATCCCAGGTTGGCCGGCGCAAATTGGATGGTGGTCTCGAAAAGGTTGTAGCGCAGGTAGATGTTGGGGTCCACGTTCAGGTTAAACTCAATGTTACAACCTCCGGGGACGGGGTCTAAAGCCGGGGGGGGGGGGGGGGGGGGGGGGTAGAGGGATTAGTTGCGCCATGTCAGCATGACTTGCAGCAACAAGGCGGCCACATGATCACCAAACACCCACCAGCCAACATTCAAGAGCTTCCTTCTCTCAAAACACACAAAGAAAAACAAAACAGAAGTGACTTCAGCTTATGGTGAAAGTGCCTCAGCCTTGATTTTGCACAAGCACAGGCGACTTCCTCACATGTTACGTAACACAAAAACCAAAATTGATGGCGTGGCCTACCCGTGCCGGAGAAAGGCAGAATAACGCCCGTGCCTGTGACGGCGCTTCCATCGGCAGAGAACAGGAACAGAGTGAAGGATGTTTGTCCGGGCAGGAGAGGTACCAGGACGCCCGTGTCCACTGCCGTTGAAGAGAGACCGAACGCCGGTGTCTAAACGCAAACAACACGGGCAAATTGCTTCGCAATCGTTACAATACGATCAGTATAAGCACGAACGATTCATCGTGCTTGTTGTATAACGTCACTGAAATGCAGCATTCAGAGATGACGCCTGGCAGCGGCTTACCCGCCGATTTTCACAATCCAGGCTTTCTGCCCGCCTTGTTTTGGCAGCAGCGCAATGGCCGGAAAATGCCCATTCGAACCGTTTTCCGCTGAATTTATCCGATGCGCCACGCAGATGCTGAGCGCTTACAAGTCACAAGAAATACATTTCTCATTCGCTTTGGACCGAAGAATAGCCCCTGTGGTGTGTTATTTTTTTCTTAAATTGAACCAGAAATTAAATTAGGGAAGATCTTTGAAAGTAGCTGTTAAGCTTATTTGAGAAAATCATAATTTTTCATTTGAAATTGAGCCGCGGGGAATGTTAATCCAGTCTCTCTCATTTAAAAAAAAAAAAAACGTCAGTGAAATTCCTTTTTTAGGGTCTGATTCACCGCCCCTGACCTTCATTTGCGTCAACACATATTTTCAACCCCTGACAAAATCATTTTCATTTGTTTGCCTTTGGCCATAAAAATAAACCAGCCTGGGAGCCGCTCTGGGAGTGACATCGGCGGGTTCTCGCCCTGTCCGACCCTCCTCACGACTCTTCATCATCTGGAAGGTGATGTAAGAGTCAGGCCCGGTCAGTTTCTACTGTTTCAAACATGGAGTGATCTTATCTGGTTACGCAGATGGCATGTTCTGCGTTATTTTTACAAGTATCGTAACCCGTCGGTACAGAAAAAGAGAAATGTGACATTGTAAAGGAAGGACAACAATGGAAGACAAGCAGCGCCGTTCTTTATTCCTTCACGGCATGTGACCTTTTGTTAGCAGAAGAAGACGCGCTTTGTTTGACAAGAGGCGCACTTTGTGCTCGCTTCCGAAAAAAAAAAAAAAAAAAAAAAAGCCAGTCATGGCCTTACGGTGCTGTAGGAGAGCGTGACGTTGTGCCGTTGCGTGTGGACCTGCACGGTGGCGAAAGCAACCTCGGCGGGGATCCCGGCGGCCACGGCCTGCACCGTCCCGTTCTCCGACACGTTGACGTTCTGGAAGGCCCCCGGCAGGAAAACCACCCGGTCTGTCACGAGAGAGCGGGCCCATTCGTCAGCACAAGAATCACATTGTCCACGCTTGGCCAACTCAAACGTTATGAACCGAGATGGAAGCTGTGAAAAATGAGATGACAGTTTCCGCCGATTTGGATCGGGGCTGAAAACATCATGTGTCACTTTGGGGCAGACAACTTGCGCCTGCCAGACGTTGGATTGAGTCCATATTTTACAATTGCATTAAAGGAATCAAGTTCCTTTAAGGTCGAATGAGGCAGGCAGTAAAAGAAAACTGTTAATTCCCCGTAGTCATAGCTCATTGCTTTTCCAGTTATCCAAAGGCCGCTAAGCCATCACATCTAAGGTCAGATGAATATCAGCTGTGGGAAAATCGTTTTTAAATTTTATTTACAAAGGAGACTTTGCACATTAACTGAGTGGCATAGCATCTATTCTGGCGAGTAGATGGGGGCCTACTATTCTTCACCTTAATACTCCTCTCTATTTCTCTTTTTTTTATAATGCTTTGAGTGACTTTTTCCATGCTGATTTGACGATCAATCCTGCTGTATATTTTGCTCGCAGACAACAGTAACCTTGCTGAGCGATACAATCATACTTGGTGGGCCTCTTTTAAAAAGGATGGAAAACATGGACCATGGAAGATAATTCTCTGCACAAGCTGCCTTATCCAGGCTGACATTTTGCAGGTCAGTCTAAAGTTCTGCATTTTCCCACTACTTCTGATTTAAGTGGAATCACGTGAGTCGTGAGGGCTTGCTTGTGTGTGTGTGTGTGGGCACATTAACCTACATAAACACCTGTTTATGTCACTGTAAAAAAATGCACTTCTGTTCATAAGTATCGTCTAGATATTGTTAGCGTGTTAAACTCTTGACGTGACCCCAATCTATTGGTGGTGTATATTTACTGTAGTGTGTTTTTATAGAAAACATGTCTGGTTGACCCCAAAATTGTAAACGGTATTGTGTATGTAATTACTGAATAAATAAATATACATTATAAACCCTGTATATACAGTTGATTGTATACCCACATTGGCATTGTCTTCTTTTTAACAAGACGTACATGTCCCAAAGAAACAGCACAATAATGCTCGAGTCTTTACTACGTGAATTACATTATTAATTTATTAATAGATCATAATATCATAATCATAGATCATAATATTCAGTGTAAAATAGCATACTGAAAGCTCACACGTTAAAGGTTAAGTTAAACGTTACTACGGTGTACTTACTTTCTTCCTGAGCTTGAACTTCATATATTGAACGCAACATCAACAGCCAGCAGATCCACCGAAGCATTGTTGATCTCCTTTAATCTGACTAAAACGCAAAGAGTTATCACGAAAGCTCCCGTCAGTCATTTGTAAACTGGAACTCGCTTATGTTTTGCTAGTGAGAGTCCCCGCGGGCGGAGAAGCGACATGCTTTTCTGAGTGACACAACTTGACTGCTCTTATGCTCGCTCTCCCCTTCTTCGACCCTCACCGAGGTCTGTGAACGCGCCCTCAGCGAGATTTGCAAGTTCGCGCGATACTTTGATCCTCTCTCCCGCTCTCAGACAGACACTCAGACAGTTCTACCGCTCCACAAGCCACAATTTACAACACTTATGTGCAATGCATATTTGAAACTATCTCATGACCAGGTGCAATATGTTTATATTTTGTAACCACTTCCGGCCATATTAAGATCAGTATGTAGCCCTACATGTCTTTTCTCATTTACTGCTTCACTTTCCCACTGCACTATACGTGTAGTTTACTTGTGGTTTTTTTTAGCCTTAATATGTAGTTTACTTATAACCGTTTACTTATATCTCGTCCTCAATTGCATGCATGTTGACTCATTCTACTTTACTTAAAATGTACAGTTTACTTATGTTTAGTTCTTATCTTATGCACTTTGACTCACGTTGCTTTTAACTGTTTTACGTATAACGTGTAGTTTAGTCCTTCACCAATTTACTTAGTTATAACCAGAGGTGGGCATTTTACTAAACTTTGCGGGTCCGTCAATTGCCATCCATCTGCAGCCCGGCTGCCCTTCTGCCATCTGTCTATTTGTCAAACAGGACCAAATAGTAATCGCCTATCAGTCAGTCCATCTATTATTTTAAACATGCTTCCATCTACTGTCAAATTATATATAAAAAAAAAACAAGAATGAATCAGTGTATTTTTTTTTATTCATTTGGTTTTCAACACAGTATTTTTAATCATTTTTATTTTCATTGCTACATCCTGTCATTTCAACTGCCAAACATTTTTTTAAGTTACTTGTTATTACAGGGTGTGACAATAAAAGCAGTGAGAAAATAGAATCTATAAACACAGAGAGAGCATATTGTATTTGGTAATCATATATTCATTCTTGCTCACACATTCTTTTTAAATCTCACTCACACTTTCAAGTTATTGCAAGTGCCACAGGCTTTGCCCGCCACACTGGCAAAGCTAAAAGACGTACCAAAGAAATGACAAAGTGATTGTTCAAATGTAGCTCTGGAGGAGGTTTATACAGTAGATACACTGGCATTTGGCAGTCAAGGTGAGGTGGATCCATGGAGGAAAACTGGTGCATCCCAAACACATTGGAGTGGAAGCGTGGATGGTCAGTCCAGTCTTCACTCTAGCTCTCGTGTAAACTGACGTCAGTGTTGTTCATTGGCGGTGAGAGCGACATGCTCTCTGATGCGTCTTCACGCTTCAGGATCAGGAATGCTTCGCGACTGATTCCGAGCAGCTCTCTCAGTCCTTTGTTCTCCAGCTACAGCATAGAAAAATCACCCTGCTATTATTTCAGTTACAGAGAGAAATGCTCGTTCGCTTTTACCTCAAGACATTTAATCCTTTCTTCATCATGACACAGCCGCCCCTCATCCACCTCTATGGCTTTCCTCATCACAGAGGCCATCTCATTGATCTTGTCAGCATGTGCTTGGAGTTCCTGTGAAGAAGGAAAATGAAACAAGAAAATGAGAAGTCGGGGCTAGGCAGGGCTAAATTCCTCTTAACCGACCGTGGTGTGCTGCTCCTTCAGTTGTGTCACAATAGTGGGGTCATCCCTCTTCCTGGCCATGAACAGCCTGAGCCTCTGCTCCTTGTATTTGTTCATGATGAGCCCCAGCGCGGACTGATGTTCCTCCAACGACGTCCGCAGCTCTGCACAAACAGTTGAGGGAAAAATTAGTCAAAAATGATGATAAAATGTCTTATCTTTCCCCGCCCCGCACCTCCCCGTGTAAACCTTTGTTTTCCATCTGGAGTGCTCTGATTTGACGATTTTCCTGTTGGATGCCCAGGATCAGACTGGAACGAGGTCGATGACGTGCAACCTGGTTTAGTGTGTCAATCTCCACTTGGTACTGGTAAATAAAAACAAAAACAAATGTATCACTCAACAGGGATGATCTTAATACAGACATTATGTCTTCACCAAAACACACTACCTGCTTCATGGCATCCACACGCTTGTTGAGGAATGTCGTCTGCTCGATTAACATCTCTGCAGCGTTGTCATGGTTACGGAGCCGTTCCACCAAGGATTTGGCATCGGCCAGGACTTTCTCCAAAGTACAATTCATGTCTGAAGGGATACAATACACAATTAGGATCTAAGAGCTTTCAATAGATTTCAAGTCTTCTCGTGTCTTTCTTGTCTTATTTCCATTTTCTCATATTAGGTATACCGAGTTCCCACGCAGGCCAAATTAGGTAAGGTACGGAAGTGTACACATGGATACACTAGCGAGTGTGTAGTAGTATGTTTTGATGCAAACTCAATGCAGATTGCAAGAAAATTAGTGCATTCTAGAGTGAATAATGGCATGTTTATTCAGGTATTATGAGAACAAACATACACTTTGCATGCTGCCACGTTGTATGTTTTGTTTAACAGGATCAGTTGCTAAAGTGCTGAGCTAATGCAAGCAGTATACTCTCGCGCCTATTTAAGAAGCCCGATATAAAAACGAGGCGATCTAGTACTGGACCAAGTAGAATACAACACTACATGATTGAAGGTCCTCACTACGTGGAATAAACATGATCGACATTACCTGGAGAGCTCAAAGTGCAAGACATTAGCTTTTCAGCTCGGTCGCTACTTCCTGTTGATGTTTGGCAGCTAGCATTAGCTACAGCCTCAGCCTCGTCCACATAAATGGGTCACAAAAGGTGGCTCCTCGTTTTATTGCAAGTGATCACGTTCAAAACAAAGTCACGTCGTGGTGGCACGGTTTACAGACTTTGTTCGTTCTTGTAAAACAGAGCCGTGAAATGATTAACAGGGATTATAAACGACAATATTCTATCACGCTAGCGTCGCATTTTGGATTTTAATGGTTGCTCGCACCTCTCGTAGAATCTCGCGTGATTACGAATACAAATCACAAACCATAGCTTGTGTCAATTTGTGGGAAATTAAATCCATCATCACCATCCAACCATCCATTATACATACCGCTCATCCTCACAACACATTGTTGTTTATTTTACTGTTATACTGCTGACGTACTTCACTATACTGTACTATAAATGTATTTTTAAATATAAGTGTTGAACCACAGGATGGCACCGTTGAGTCAACTTTTTGGCTCATCATTACGAAGAAGACAATAAAAATGGCGGATAGGCTAACGCAGTTACAAGATGCTGTCAATTCGGTATGCTATTGCTCAGTATTTACGCATAGTTTTGGGGCATACGTGATTTAACATGTTTTAATAACTCACGTGTTTGTGTTTGAAGCTTGCAGATCAGTTTTGTAACGCCATCGGGGTCCTGCAACAGTGTGCTCCGCCTGCGTCGTTCAGTAACATTCAGACGTCGATAAACAACGATCAGCCTGCAAACCAAACTGAAGGTGCTCGATCTACTGCTTATAAAAGCTCTGCGTTGCCTTTACTAAGATCCAAATGTATATGCAATGGGATAGCAGAGAATAAGTTCGAAAAAGCACAGTAAGTTTGAGTGTATTGCATCATACTGACAGGTGTTTATACATAGTAAACAGTAATCATATAAGGTATAGGGAGCAAAAGTGAAAAATCGTCAGGAAAATAAATATTTTTGTAAAGTTAAAAAAACTGGAAAGAAACAGTAATTACAGTGTATTGGTTTTAATCACTTCCCTTCACTGACAGTTATAAATAACCCAGCACAGTTAAATTCCAATCATTTTAGATGTCATTTTGTTTAGTTAGCTTTCATCAAACAATGATCAATTGTCACATTCTACATTTAGAATACGCTCAGCTGTTTGCAGCCCTGATTGCCAGGACAGCTAAAGATGTGGACGTGCTTATTGACTCTTTGCCGAGCGAGGAGTCCACAGCAGCTCTGCAGGTCAGTTGTTTTTACACCCCACAGCAGGAGTTCTTCATCTGCTTAGCCTGTGACAGCAACACCATACAAAGTAGAAGTGAGCATACACAGACAATAATGAGAGGTGTTTCCCGTACGCATATGAGCAACTAAGAGTCTTCAATTCAAGCACATTTTTGGAACATAGAAGGAAGCCACACGAGCACAGGATAAAAACTGGGCACAGACGTTTTCCAATGAAGATTCAAACACCAATCTCTTGACTGTGAGGCAGATGTGCTAACCACATGGAGTTGTCCGTAACTGCCTGAAATGAAAAAAATTGTCAAAGTCAGCAGAGGGAGCTATGCACACTGCTCCTTTATTTCCTCTGATGAAGCTGTTCTGTCATGAATTTGGACTTTTTCCATTTATGTGCTACTCTTAAAAAAAAAAAAAAATAAATAAAATATATATATATATATATATATATATATACACACACACACACACACTTTTTATGAGGACCGTTATTCCCCAAATGGACAACTTGAAATGAGCATAGCTGCAAAAAGGTGGACAATCTATCAAAAGTAAACCTTTCCAGTAAATATCAATGGGAAGTTAATTCTTGCATTGAAGGATTAAATCCCTTAACTGTTGAGTTAAATATTACTTATCCCCATGACCCAACCAATTAAAAAATATATCACAATGGCAATGCACAGCCACTCTGCAAAAATATCAATAGTTACTTTCAAAATCAGAGTTTCTTGACCTAGATTATAGTCAACATTTTTTTTAGCTGTTAAAATGACAGATTAGTTGTTTTTGCATGTGACAAATGCTCCTAGAGATATGATCACTGAATGCTTAACCAATGGAGTATTTCCTTTTTTTTTTCTTTTTTTGACTTCCTGTAATTCTCATACATGAGCTTTTGTTGTACTTTATACTTTTTGAGGTGATATAATGTATTTCCTCATCTCTAGCCTGTCTATTTTGTTGCCGCAACACAACTCTATTGGCACACAAAGAATACAAACCAAAAGATTGTGACACAATTGTGCTACTCCTCATCAGGCGGCCAGTCTGCGGCAGTTGGAGGAGGAGAACCACGACGCCGCCGCCCGTCTAAAAGAGGTGGTTACCCGTGGTGACATGCTGCTGGAAAAGATCCAAAGCGCCCTGGCGGACATTGCCCAGTCTCAGCTTCGCACCCGCAACGGCGCACCCAGCCAGTCTTCGCCTGCCGAATCCTGACCTGCTCCAAATGGCCTCGTTTCACATATTACTGACCTTATTATTTATAACACTCAGTTGCGAGCCTCAAACCCTATGCTGGATCTGTCTGCCGGGTGGAAAAAAGCCATATTTGATCACTTCACACTGGTAGACTAACTCAAATGTTTACTTGGGGAAGAAAAAGTATTGTCTGGCTTCAGTTCCTTTTTGTATATTGATTTTGTAAATATTTATGACCGTAAACTGATTCTATGCTCCAATGGGCAATTTGTTAAATAAAGCTTGAATAAACAGTTTTGTTTATCCAAAATTGTTCCTGCAAGATTGTGACATACAAAAAAAGGGAGGATATTTATTGTTAGTGTGTGCTTACAAGCAATGCTTTCCTTAGGAAAAATAGGAAGCGAGTGGCATTTTTTTTTTCTCTAGATTTCCTAAATTTAGATTTGAGAAGCAGCGGGAAAATGTCAAGTTGGAATAAGAGAAGAGTGATACGCATAATGTTTGGGGCACCTTCAATAACAGCAAATTGAAGTCAGCCCCGAGGCCACAGAGTTTATTAGCCAAACAACTAAAAATAGAAGCTGCGTCACAGCTTGGTGGGCAATGTTGACGTTAGACTTATTTTAAAAAAGCCTTAATGTGCTGAGCACCACACCCAGAATAAAAAGTAGCAGCAGGTCACGCCCACATCCCCTAGTCCATGCACACCCATGGCTCTTTTCATTTAAAAGGAATGAAATGGCCAAAACATAGACTCTCCCTAAGCCATTTATGGCGAACTGTCCCTCGTTAAGTCACTTCACGTTTTCCATTCAAAAACCTGGAACATAAATCCCCGAAAGACCCGTTATTGACCTTAATTGCATCGCAACTTTAAGTATGAATATATTTTCAATGAAAATGTGTAATTTAAACATTGTTATACGTAAAAAATAAACAAATAATGCAATTGTGAGGCAGGAATAACGATTAAACAAGCGTAAAATGCTTGGAAACAGTGACTTCTTTCATGAGCGCAAAGCAGTCTGATGAATCTGCGTCCAAACGAAGGGGCGGATCTTAACTCCCTTATTGGCTGACTTTTCGTCATCCTCAAAAATCCTCCCCTCATGATTGGCCACTTACACTTTCTCCACCGGTGATTGGCCCGGGTTGACGTCACTCCAAAGCTACGCCATTGCGTAACTGCAGCGACTGATGAGCCCGACGGTCCTCGGAAGCTGAAAGCTACCTTTTTCACGTTTTTTTCTCACCATTAAGACAGGTCAACCGCCGTACTCAAACACCAGAGGGAGACTCATGAAGACAATTTAATTTTTTTGATGTAATTAAATGTTCGCCTGCTGTCTGCGGCTGAAGAAATGAGCCATGTTTTGTTTTTGATATCAGCTATGTTTACTGTGTAGCTGTATAGAGGTTCCCCGTTAAGTGAAACAGTTAGCTTCATAACTGGAGCCTCCAGCCTTGTCTGCCTACAATTTAGGCAGAAAAGACGCTTTAACCCAGTCTATTTTTCTTTTCCCTGGCTCGTGGGGCTAGTGCCCAGCCAATAATTGACTCTGGAGCAGGACACGGAGGTAGGTTGAGCCCATGTTATTTTAAAAAGTGCTGGCTATTTTTACTCAGTTTGCTAATAGAACCTGTTTGACTGTCGCAAATGGAATAAGCAAACATGAGATAACCTCTTAAATAATTGCTTTTCTCTGTAAATAAAGTAGGAGGCATCAATACTAATATCGAGCAACATTATGTCGATATATACTGGACGTGGTGGGCTAAAACTATAGGTAAACATTTAAAATAAATTATATTAGATTTGCAATTCCCCCTAACATGTTTTCCTGCCTACCCTCAGTTAGTTGCTTTTTATTCCCTCCATACTTTATTCCCTGAGACCTCCTTTCTACCATCCTCTCTTCCACCATTCCTTCCTTCACTCAGACCCACATTTTATACGTATTCAGTATATATACTTAGGTATTTCCCTTGCTTAAACCATACTTTCCTTCCTTCCATCCTCCTGCTTTCCTCACTTCTGTCCCCTTTTGTTTTTATTCAAGCGTCCCTTCTTCCCCTTTTCCTTCCTGCTTTAATTCATCACTTAAATCTGCTTTTCTGCCTTCCTCCCTTCCCATTGAAAATTCTGCCTATGCAAAGAGCTCATATGCTTAGTATAAAATGAACTGAGTCACTATTGTAAGTAATATTTGTGTCCCTCTTGTGTACCTGGAATAACCAAAATAAGAAATGTCTTTTATTATGATGTAATTTACAAAAGTATCGGATTTGTATCTAAATTGTCAATATTATTTGTTAAACAGCCTTGTACATTATTATTGTGCATCTGTAAAGGGGGATTTGCTACCCCATTCTTGCATTAAGTGGCTTTTTAATTTGAAAAATGGTTATGGTTATATGTTGTATTCACGAACTAAATGGATTGAGATTTTTACTACACCAGGAATGATGATTTCTGCTCTTCCTGTTTTTTTTATTTTTTTTTATTAGTCATGTGTGTTGCCCATTCCTGTCCTTCGTGTCATGACTGGACTCTTTCATTCAGGGATGGAAAGTTTCCTGGCAGGTCTTTTTAAAGTCCTTTTAAGGGTGGAGTGTGTGCATGAGTCTGCCTCTGTCTGTACTATGAATGGCATGGAGACATCACACCAAATGTCATGTCATAAATACCATTTTAGAGGAGGAGTTTCTTTAGGTAAAGTAACACAGCATCCATGATTGCTTCCCATTTTCCACTCCGTACGAACTTCCCTATTCGAGCGCCACTCACTGATTTTTTTCCTTCAAAGCAAATCAGGAAGTTTTTTGTTTTTGTGGGATTGTTGTGGCCGGGACTAGACAAAACACGGCCTCCTATCTCTGTTCTGCAGAGCCAATTTTTTAACCTAATCAAGACCACTCATACTTTTCTACTGGCATCCTGACAAAAGTTTTTAATGATGTTCTCTATGGAACGTATCCACCCGCTTTCTTTTTTCCGCGTTATCTGTTTTTATTAGAATGTCATCGCTAAGTACCATGGACTGACATCTCGTCTCTTTGTGTGTTTGCGACAGGATAGTATGGCCATGACAGGAGGGACTGCAGCCGCCCTCCCCATGAGCAACCACACCCGAGAGAGGGTGACCGTTGCCAAACTGACGCTGGAAAACTTCTACAGCACGCTGCTCACCCAGCACGAGGAACGCGAGATGAGGCAAGACCGACCACTCCCGCCCTCCCGTTTACTTCCACGAGTATCAACGCGTCACAAGCAATTACCACGAGCGACTTCATGAATGCAAGATGTAGCTGTTGCTTAAAGCGTCAGGTGTCAAAGCCGCCCGACACATGGTTGGGTGTTTGGTTGCAAACAAACACAAATGGCACAAATTGCAAACAAACACAAATGGCAAAGAGATTCTTTGCCAAGATCTGACACCTTTCGTTCACCGCATCCCTCGCCATTCCCAAATTTGACTCTCATTTATTAAGCATTAGGATTAGCATAAGGCTAGGATAGGTGAAAATCTGAGCTATATAGATATGTGTGCTTTGAACATAAGCACTGTGCTTGAATATAGGACAAGAAAAACTGTACTTAATGATTCAATGAAAATATATTTCGGATAAAATGTAAATAAGAAATTAAATAACAACAGTTCTTCAAGATTAAAGTATTGTGCTTAAAAGTTAAATACAACTGAACCGAATTTAAGAAGTATACCATACAATATTGAAAAAAAAAGTTGAAGCCAAGAACATTACGTGAACATTTAATTCAGTGATGAATATGTCTGCCTCACAATTATGAGGGTCTTTTCAGGCTTTAAAAATTGTAAATTCTATCTTTATTATCTATAGATATTTTTATCTATTCATGTGGGGGAAAAAAATGAATCAAATACAACTTTTTTCAAGTAAAACTGACTTTATTCACATTAAATTGATTGCTCTTGTACTTTAACAACTTTATTCTTGTGCAATTAAAAACCCCAACGGATTAAATCCAACTCTCAACTTGTTTTTCTGTCGCTAGGCAGAAGAAGCTGGAGAAGGCCATGGATGACGAGGGGTTACCGGATGAGGAGGTAAAGCTTGCAAACATTGCCACACACAAAGTGAAAAGAGGCTTACACGTTTGAAGTACTTCTCTACCTCAAATATTTATCCAACATCAAGTAAGAAGCCTCTGATAGTGTGTTCTCGTCATTTGGCAGAAAGTGATGCGGCGGTCGCAGCATGCTCGCAAGGAGACGGAGTTTTTGAGGCTGAAGAGGACGCGGCTGGGCTTGGATGACTTTGAGTCCCTGAAAGTCATCGGACGTGGTGCTTTTGGAGAGGTGCGGTGGGGGAAATGTTTTTATTTATTTATTTGTGCTATTCCGTTGTTGCTGTCTTTCATTGCCGTTGCTTGTGCTTCCTCCCACAGGTGCGTTTGGTGCAGAAAAAGGACACCGGGCACATTTACGCCATGAAGATTTTACGAAAAGCAGACATGCTGGAGAAAGAGCAGGTAAAGTCTTTCAAGCTGCTCCTGCTGCCTTATGAGTTAGAGTGAATTTTCCGTTCCCGTGCAGGTTGCTCACATCCGGGCAGAGCGGGATATTCTGGTGGAGGCAGACGGCGCATGGGTGGTGAAGATG
Organism: Filicampus tigris; assembly: GCF_054856515.1. Classification (NCBI taxonomy): domain Eukaryota; kingdom Metazoa; phylum Chordata; class Actinopteri; order Syngnathiformes; family Syngnathidae; genus Filicampus; species Filicampus tigris. The sequence goes on along the minus strand of NC_141238.1, from coordinate 2,513,567 downwards.
TTTTACAGCTTCCAGGACAAGAGGAACCTCTACCTCATCATGGAATTTCTGCCCGGAGGTGTGCACTTGCACTGATATATTTTATATTACAAAAACGCAAATTCGAGGTCCTGACATAAAACTCGTGGCTAGGCGACATGATGACGCTGCTGATGAAGAAGGACACGCTGTCTGAAGAGGCCACCCAGTTTTACATCGCCGAGACGGTCCTGGCAATCGACTCCATCCACCAGCTGGGCTTCATCCACCGAGACATCAAACCGGACAACCTGCTGCTGGACTCCAGGGTGAGGAGACGCCGCGCGCATTTCTTTGTATCATATCTGGAATCTGACGCGGTGTCGTTCCGCTTGATGTTTGCACTCATGCGTGTCACCTCAACATTTTCTCTCACAGGGACACGTGAAGCTGTCTGATTTTGGCTTGTGTACCGGACTGAAGAAAGCCCACCGGACAGAATTTTACAGAAACCTGACACACAACCCACCCAGTGACTTTTGTTAGTTCCGTACTTCTCATTTTGATGCAGTGTTGACAATTATTGTCAAGGTGCGAGCTATTATGAATGGGACTTAGTGTTGTCATTTTTTTTTCTTTGTTTCTGCAGCCTTTCAAAACATGAACTCCAAGCGGAAAGCAGAAACCTGGAAGAAGAACCGGAGACAGCTGGTATATACATACTACTAATAATGTGCTGATTGGGCATTTTAGAGCCATAACTAAGCAGGTTTCATAGTTGTTTCCCTCAGTAAGTGCACTTGAGTATGCTTTCTGATGCTGCAGTGCCCTCTGTGGGTCATTCAGTATAGCCCAGAGGGGTACACAAATCCTGATCTGCGTTCACACTCTGTGTGATTTTCAGGCTTATTCCACAGTGGGGACGCCAGACTACATCGCCCCCGAAGTCTTCATGCAGACGGGCTACAACAAGCTGTGTGACTGGTGGTCCCTGGGGGTCATCATGTATGAGATGCTCATAGGTGGGCAGGGATATTTTGTGCACGGGGGGAATATCCCGGACTGTAGCGCATGTAACACAATGAGGCTCGTTGCAGGCTATCCGCCCTTTTGCTCGGAGACGCCGCAGGAGACGTACAGGAAAGTGATGAACTGGAAGGAGACCCTCGTGTTTCCACCCGAAGTCCCGATCTCGGAGAGAGCTAAGGACTTGATACTGAGGTATGAGGAACATTTTAACATATAAAATGACAAACCAAAACAGCAGCGAGTACCAAGTGGCGTAAAAGGGCCTTTAGGTGTGAGAGCTTTGAGAACTGCTTTGAGGCAGCCACTTCCAAATGTCCTAATCAGGGACAACACTGCAGTGTGCTGTTTTTTGTGCTTGAGGTATTGCACAGATGCTGAGAACAGAGTTGGGGCAGGCAGCGTGGAGGAGATCAAAAGCCATCCGTTTTTTGAGCCCGTGGACTGGGAGCACATCAGGTACTATTTGCTTTCATTCCAAATGGCATTCATTTTTCCCCACTGTTTGTGAATACGAACGCATTTCCCAACAGAGAGCGTCCCGCAGCCATTTCCATTGAGATAAAAAGCATCGACGACACCTCCAATTTTGATGAGTTCCCGGAATCAGACATCCTCCAGCCAGGTCTGAAACATTTCCCACCTTCCTAATGAAGTTTTCTACTTCCTCTGCTGCCGCTGTCGACCTCACTGCTTCAATTTCTGTCCCAGCCAATGCGACAGAACCAGACTTCAAGTCCAAGGATTGGGTGTTCCTCAACTACACTTACAAACGCTTCGAGGGCCTGACTCAACGAGGCACCATCCCCACGTACATGAAGCCAGGGAAGGCCTGACAGCCTCCAACAGGGAGTATCAAAAAAAGACATTCACGGACGTAACAGGGTCGGGCCCTTGGAGGGGCGGGGCCCCCGCTGGTGCTGGAGGCCGAACCGCCCCCTCAGTCTACGTGTAGTCTACGCCCCACCCACTTCCGAAGCTCTGCTCTGCCGCCAACAAAGGTTACCTCTGGTCGCTTTGCGTCGTACGCTGTGCAGCTCTCGGGGCGGCGCGCGGCCACGCGCGTGCATGCGTCATCTCGTAAAGGACTGCGTGCCAATCACTGCTTGATAGTTTGAACACTGGTCGCTCTAAACTGGCTCATAAGCAAAACCTGCTACTGAACATACGCTGCCGTCGCACCCTGGAAGGTTTCAGCATGATTCGCAGTGTGATGCACAAACTAGAGTTTCCTCAAATGGTGGCCTTGGCTTTAATAGACTCAAGTCATCCACTATAATTAAGGATTGAAAAAAATGAATGTAAGGAGTCTTGGATTCCGCATTTTCGTAACTCGTAGATTACTGTAGTCTGACGTATTAATGGCAATGGGTGGACGCACATGTTTAATTGCACCTTCTGCTATCTAGTGGCGGAGCATTTAATTGTTCTGCCTGTCCTTAAACAAAACTGGCGTGGATAGAGGAACAAAGATACTTTATTTGTAGAAAATAAATCAATGAAGTGAAAGTAGATTATTTCCCCCAGCACGCTGGTTGGGATTTGCAAGGCCACTGTTTGAGGAAATAAGGTACTTCTCATTCGTATTGAAAATATCTCAGGAAATATGTAAAAAAAAAAAAAAAAAAAAAATCCGCTAATCCGACTGATACATGGTAGCTCTGTAGTTGAGGATTTGAGATTTTAGTTGCCTCTGCGTGTATAAGGGTAGTCTTTAGGTGTTACAGGGTAAATAAAGTAGTCTTGAAGAAACGGCAGTAGCTTTAAGGAACCGGGGATGTAATTCCATCAGTTCATGTACAGGTACTGGGTGATTCTCATGGAACGACTCATGCTGGAATCTTCCGCGCGCTCCCTTTGCAGATAGAAAGTGTGGAGTGTGTCACCTCCCTTTTACACGCTTATCTATCTCCACAATATTGATTTTGAATTCAAATCAGACGAGGTCCAATCAATCACTTCCTTCTTTGAAGTGCCTTCGCATATAGCTGGTAAATAATATTGGATCGGTGTTATTCCCAATTGATCGGAAGGAAGGCTTACAGAGAAAAGTCCATGAAGCTGGCTTGAAAAAAAATAAAGAGTAAGAAATAAAAGGGAATATAGATTTTAGCTCAGCTTTACAGACAAAACAAAGCCCAGATGAGTAAAAAAAAAAAACAAGCAATAAAATTGATGAAATGTCGGTTTGGTTTAGGAATAGGACAGTATTTTTATGGCATATAGATAAGAAGGGATCCTCATAAAATGATGTGCGTCAAAGCAAACAGTAGACAAAGAAGCCTTGTGTATGATGCGTTTATCCGAACACATTAACCAAGGAAACACCTTTCCGTTGAATTTCATTCATGCCATTTTCTCACAGCGTATGTACAAAAAAGTTGTTTTCTTTTAATTTTAAATTAACCTTTGAATTTACTTCTGCTCCAAGTTGCACAGCTCACGTAAGGAAAAACAGCTACCAAAGATCACGTTTTGTGATGTGACCATGAATCCAGATGTAGCTCACGCTTGATGCACTTAACCTCAAACTACCTTAACATTATTCGCATAAACAATCTCACACACCTCCAGAGAGTGTTACACTTCAGTCACTGTTTTGTTCAAGTGCGGGAAAGAAACCGGAGGAAAGCACATTGCGATTGTTGCCATTTTCACCACATGATGGTGCTCTTGCTGCAGAAAGAATTGAGGATCTCGTCAACTCGTTTTGTTGAAATAATGCAGAAGTTAGACAATACAGTACTGTATAAGCAATGTATAGATTACAATGTGTATATTTTAGTGTTATTTATTATTTGTATGTCTCTGGATCAAATCTTAATCATTGTGTTTTCACCCCCCTTTGAATATAATTAGGATACATTTCAACCCAGTTAGAGATTATTTAGGTAGCTAATATGTGCTAAATAAACACAAAATGGATTCTAAAGGACAGCATTTTCATGGAGCAACATTGAAAAAAAATATATTTAGCGTAGCTACAATCTCAAAATGTCTCCTCAAAATAACAGAAAACACAGGAACTCCTGTCGAAAACACTGGCAACAAAAGTGAGTACAACCCCGGGTGAAACTGTACAAATTGGGCCCATAGAGCCATTTAATCTGCCCGTTGTCGTGTGACACGTTGTTGTCATTTGTTCAGTGTTGTCCCATGAAAATATACAATAAAATAGTTATAAAAATGTGAGAGGATATACTGCAAGGTGACTTATTGTGATGAGTGAAAAAAGGACCTAGAGGAGTACAAATGTTAATAAAACATCTTGACACTATAGTAAGCACCAAACTCGTCTCATTTGATGCGTTTGGTGGTCAAATCAGAAATCACCTTAAAGAAATAGTAGTCATCGCCATGAAGAGTCAGGACATTGTTGTTGGATTATGTATGTGGTGATGACGTGTTCGTATGCTGTCTCTTGGAGCCCAGTGAAAGAGGTCACAGGGGAAATGCTAGTAATATATTCACATGATAGATTTTTATGTTAATAACATGGCAAAATAAACAAAACAAATCAATCAAACTCATTGAGTGCATTGAATTTCTAATGTAATATTCCAGGTCTGTCTGTCACTTTTTAGAATTTGCCATGTTTAAAATGACATCACGTACTGTTTCAACACGATCACGTGAAATAATTGCGTGATGATTCACTCAATTAGCATACCTCTCATCCGAAAGCACACAAGTGACACACACCTGTGGAGCAAACTCCATGGAAAGGCGCACAGCTCTAAGATAAAAGAGGACGTGACCCAATAAGAAATGAAAGTAATGGCTCACGGTTTGGCTTGTATGCATCAAGGTGGTTGTGGACGTGATGCTTGACCTCATTTGTTAGTGGAAGACTCAAAGTGATAGCGCTGGGGAAGTGACTGTATGATTTACGTGGTAAAATACGTGTCAAATGATCTATTTTTTAAACAAAAAATATGCTAAGAAATATGCTATTTTTGATACAGCTAAGACCATTTTTTGGCTGTACTAAAATTGTTGAACTCAGGATGAAATATGTAAATAAGCTATCAATACATTTTTGATGGAAAACGTGCTAACCAATTAGCTTTCAAGATATTTTGGTGTCAATAATAGGATCTATGTAGCCCCACGTCCTTCCGATGAATGTTGCATTTGTGGAATATGAATGAGGCAGCAAAATCCACCGTTTTTATCCATCTCAGGGGGCGGCCATTTGGCCACTTGCTGGACTGAAAATTACACCACAGTTGCTCAGCTCAGATAATGAAGACCAATCACGGCTCACGCGTTTTCTCGATTTGGTAATATGACATCCGCAAGTTGATATTTTATAGCTGACTTATACCTGATCAATTTTTTTCTAAAGACTTTTTGTTTTACAAAAAATGTTGACCTCGCAGGATAAAGCAAGTACTTATGTGATCAATCAATGAAATATAAAAATGCTAAACATTTTGGGGGGTACAGTTGGTTTGCCAGATTTATGTTTAAAGTTAGATTTAGAAATATGATGGATGTATTGGTTAAAAGAAAATAGTTTTTATTGTGTTTCTTTTTTTTTTTCTTTCTTTTTTTTTAGGGGGGCAATAAAATCAAATAGTGTGACCTACATTGTCGCGAAGTCCCCCGACTTGCAGAATACAAGTCGAAATAACTTAACATGCATTCTCGTCAACTGCCTTGCACCAAACAACAACATAATGATGAGTGGCTGTTTTCCACTAGAGAAACGTGCAAACGTGACGCCGCGGTACTTTCTCCAGACGCACTTCCCTTTAAATGGGTTAACGAGTCAAAGTTATACAAGTTATATAATATATAGGTCAACACGTGCCCGGCTGGCACGTGCAGCCGGCGCTCTTATGTAAAGTCTCGTACAAAGGTCTCAAATTACACGATGTAGGTGAGCCACCAAGATCGTCTATGGAGATTCGAACGATCACTCTCTGACTTGCAACTCACCATTTTCAAACAAAATCACAATCGGAGATTTGTTGTTGTCCCAATATGCTTATAAATATATTTTACATTAGGCGAAGGTATGTTTGAGATGGGCACTCTGGAGAATGTGTAATCCTCTATTGGGACAAAAAGTAGGGTTACACCTTTTACCATAACTTTTTGAAAGAAGAAAAAAATGTTGGTATGATACAAGGATGGAAGCGAGGAAGCGAGGACAAAAGGATGGATACAAGAAAGGGAGGAAGTACGTTTGAATGAAGTCAAGAAGGGAAGGAGAATGAAGCAAGGAATGATCGCAGGAGAATTGGAAATAAGGAAGGAAACAATTTATGGAAAAAGGGAAGGGAAGAAGGAAAGAATCAAGTAAAGAAGTGAGGCCCGGAGAGGATGTAAGGAAGGATAGATAGAAGGAAAGAACTGAGCAAGGAAGGATGGTAACATGGATGTATCATATGCAAGGAATGAAGTAAACATGGAAGGAAGTGAAGAAGGAAGCCAGGAAAGGAGGCGGGAAAGAAGGGAGTATGCATGCTTTTATGAAAGGAAGAAAAGGTGCATTTAGGAGTATTCAAGGAAATAAGGAAGGAATGAAAGTTGTGTATTGAACCGAATCATCTATTAAATTCTGCTAGCTTAATGCTAATGTGCAATGGAAAATGCTGGGCTGGCAAAACTAGCATTGATCTTACAGTTGATATAAACTTTTAAACAACTTATATTTGAACACAAACTGTAGCAACACAGTCAGCCATCACATACAACAATACTCACTATTCTTTATCCTCTGCGAAAAGCAACTAATATTACAGTTAGTCTTTGTGTTGTCAATGTCGTATGTGTATGTATTATACTGGCCCCTGGTGGCAAATATTTGCACATTAGAATTAGCAGCACAATGTCAATTGAATTATCATGATGCACAAACTTCTATTTCTTCTATTCTATTAAATTCTGTTTTGACTATGTTTTTATCTGAAGTACAATAATTTAGAGGGCTTTTTTTCTTATATAAAGAAACATTTTTAAAAATCCTAACATTTTTGGTTGTATAGATTTACATTGCTTTTGATGAAAGCACAGCACGTAAAATGCATTTATAATAGCACCTTTTATAGACAACGGGGAAAGATATTTTAAACTCAAGTGTTTTACGTTATAAACGTGGTCACGGAACGACATATGCTCGTAAATCAAAGCACGACTTTTGACGAAGGGCAGAGTGAGACCTCGTCCTTCTGCGAGGCTGCTTTCGACGAAGAGCCCGAGGCACGTAAACACGCATCCGTGCCGTATCAGGTCACTCATATTAATTTGGATAACTAAATCAACAAATAAATCAAGTTTGATGATTATCATTGCAGCAACTTACAATTTGGGTGAAAAATAAATATATACCTGGATTTTTAAATTGCATATAAGACACGTCACATAAAATATAAAAAATGCCAACTTGAGGAACAATATAATTTTAAACAAATTTAAAGGCGTACGTATGTGAAATCGTGGTCATGTATGAAATGAATTGCGCATCGGTGACGTCATCACGCACGGTATGAATGAAGGCGGAAATGAAAAAGAAAAAAAGAAAAATGGACACCCGCCTAGTTTACAGGGCTGTCCCGTCCCTCACGTTTCTGGCCCCCTCGACCTTACCCCACACCCCACTCCGCCTCCTTTGTAAAAAAAAAAAAAAAAAAATAGTACACACGCAAGAAAGGGTGGGAGGGGAAGACAAAAATGAAGTCAATTATACAAGTCGCCGGCTTTTCGCGGCTCCCTTCTCTCTCGCTCGGCTTCTCCACATGCGCCGCGGTGCACCGTAAAGCCTTCACCCGGACATCGGCTCCTCGAGCTTGGCCATGTCGGACGGAGGCTCCCGGGGGACCGCGGACTGCCTGGCAGGTAAGGGGCACCTCTAAATTCACAACCATTAACTTCATTAACATTATCCATTTATCACTCATTAATCATTAAAAAAACATTAAAAACTTTGACATAGTTTTGATTGGCAAAATGTCAACATTTATCATTAATCATTAAAAAAACATTAAAAACTTTGACATAGTTTTGATTGGCAAAATGTCAACATTTAAGACGTTAGTTTGCATACATTTGACGGTTAATTTAGGGGGCAGGAAACTTATGTTCAATGTCACAGCTAACTAAATTAAAATAGATTGAAAAAAAGAATAATTTAATTTTAATTTTATTGGGACGCTGTTCGCGTAAGACACCGCAGTTACAAAATAAAATAAAATTTAAAAAACGCCGGTTGTACGCCGATAAATTTGCCCATTCATTATTCCGTACTCCAAGATTGTCTTCGTGTTGCGTTCTTGAACACTCGGACACCAGACTTTTCCCTCCGGAAAAGTGCATCGGAACGCCAACTCGAGGTTCACGAATTTCCCCCAACGCCATAGAGATGAACACATTAAATCACACATGCATATATATGATAGAAACCAACAGTGTGGAGTTGTTTCAGAAAATGAAAAAGGTAAATAAAAGGGGTGTTTTAGTAAAATGAAAAAGCAATGCTAGTGATGTAAAGAATTTTGTTTTTTGCACTATTCCTGTTAAACATCTCACGTGTTTATTTTGGACGCATTCTCTTATTTCAAACTACTGCGATGTATTCTTTGGACGCTGTAAAGTGGAACTTTCCGACTTCCCAGCAGTCATGGAACGCACCACAAAGTTGGGAGGGAGAGGTGGTGGCCTTGCTTGGCTGACATACCTCACTTCGGCACGTGAGTGTAACCATGACGACATAACGTCCTTAATAGATGTTTAAATGTGATCAGTCTAGCACTAACGAATCGTTTGATTCTTTCTTTCTTTTTTTTTTTCTTGTGTGTGTTTTTTTTTACCTTGATTCAAATGACCACGAGGGGCTTAAGTTGGTCACGTGCAGGCACGAGGAAAAGTGGGTCAGTAGATCAGTGGAGCGAGCTTTCTTCATTTCGGCCAACAGAGGTCGGCAAAATCAAGAAACTGTAAACGTCGCTAGAACCAACTCAAGTTGTTTCTCTAATTGCTGGGTGCAGCTAGTAATAATTGTATTCATGGTTTAGTGTCATTCGCATATTTCTGGACTAGACACCTAGTTTGCTACACCCTTACATTCAAATGAATTTCAATACAAAGTGTGCATAAAAATATAAGAATAATGCATTGATAATTCTCCATCTGTATATTCACTTGTATTTAAAAAAGTAATATTTTACTTTATATATATATATATATATATATATATATATATATATATATATAATTCATTTTATTTTTTTTCACGAAATTTAACATAGGAAGGCTTTGCTGGTAGTTATGTTATCCAGAAATAACCTAGAACATACTGTACTACTTTGTGTGCGTGTGTCAGGAAAGCTGCCTCCAATAGAAGGACACACGCACACACTGGTGGTTCTCTTCTTGGAAGTTAATACCAGCTGGGAACATTGGGCTGTAATAACATGTTGAAATTGAAATGAGATTGTAATGCCAGTAAACACATTATGTTGAACAAATATTACCGGTAGTTGTTGTCATTAAATGCCGTGGGGTGTACCAAACGTTTCTGTTTCTGACTGTACAATGAGACAGTGGTAAAAGTGTTCAGCAAGAAGCTTACAATGGTCCTGAGAACTGTCTGTGTTGCCGCCACATTTGCACAGATTCCCTCAGAAACATGCACCTGAGACAAAATTCAGGATTTGACTCCCACCACCAAATAACTTGTAATTATTCATGTGGGATGTAATAATCTCCAAGGTAAAGCGAGGCATTTAGCTCATATCATGCATACTCCTTTGGGTTTTGCTCTGTATAGTTGAGCCGGCGTGGTGTTTTCTTCCCCCTCATGTTGCAATCGCAGCATGACTCACAACATGGCAGCTCATCCCGATGGCACGTTTGCGCCAGGCCCGCCTCGCATTCTAGGGAAACGATGACGCAGGGCCGGAGAAAACGATGTGACCGTGTGAGCGTGCGGTGTCGTAGTGGGCGGAAGAGAGCGAGCCAGCGATCTCCCACGTTCCTCTTTTTGCGTCATGATGACCCACTAAAGTCCCAAGAAGGGATTAATGAGAATCATGTCAATAGTCGTGGTGAAAAGTGAAAAAAATCCGTGCTAGATTGGTTGCAGGTCTTCACCTTGGTGCAAAATGAAATCATCAGTGGGATAAATTGGCCCAAAAAAAGTGAATATAGGTCAGCCTATATGCCAAGGTCAATATTTCCATCACTTATCAAGATTTATTTGCCAAAAAATGTGAGTCGGGCCGAGGGAAGTAGGTCAGTGTTACAGCGTTATATCAGCATGAGGTAAAATGATAGCCCAAATCCAATTTACCTTCACGTGCCTTCAGGATTGACACATACTGTTGTTGAGGCTACAAAGTCTTGGCAAGTGACACCCGTTTGCACTTATAGGAACACATGACGGCTGTGCAGAACTTACCTTAAGTGTGTTTTTGGACTGTAAAAAAAAAAAAAAAAAAAAAGAGTTGGATCAACTCAAAATGTCAAGGTTACAAACTTTGATAACATTTTAAGTTGGCCAATTCAGTTAAATGTTGAAGTGAAAATTGGCTTTCGGTGCTTTCACAACAAAGAAATACGAGTAAATGTCAGTAATCTATATTTGAATGTTTTTCCAACGAAGCCCAAAAATACAAGAAGTTGTTTTTGCAATGTGTGTGTTGGAGGAAGGTTTGGGTGGGGTTGGTCTAGCTCGAGCAGGAGACTAAATAGTGTGAGAAATTGGAAAATGATTTTTGGTATGCACAAGTTAGAGTCAACAAAGTTTTGACTGCTGTGGAAAGAAAGTAGAGCTTTTGTCACACAAATGCGCTAAACTATCATGAGTCTTGACAGCATGGTGTTGAAGGATGCACATTTTATTTGATTTACTTTTCATTTAATGTTATTTTATGTGCTTTTTAAAATAGAATTTCATTTTATTTTGCAGTACCATTGTAATATACAAACATTTGTTGCATTACCTTGAAAAAGAACACTAGTAACATCAGTAAAAAAGGAAATGAGGGTTTTTATAAACAATGCAGACTTATGTAAAACATCATCCTAATAGTAATTTACTACTTTTATCAGCAATTACCTACTGCAGCGCTTCTCAAAGTGTAGTACACAGGCTCCCCCTACAGGTACGCAAAAGAATCTCTGCCTAAGTACAGTTCAGTTGTATTTAGCTTTTAACGTTCCTTGCATTTGCGTTAAATATTTGAGAACTGCTTTTAAACATTTCTTTAGGCACATTTTTTATTCAACGCTTGTGTGTATAATACATTTTAATTGAAACATTATATTTTGAGAGCGACATCACCATGGAAACATAATGAATGCGATCCTGGCCATTGAACTTGCTACAATAATTGGTCGAATAACATTTATTAGGATTGGTGCCTCTCAGCCGCTTCATTATTTTTTGTGTGTCTTTTGCCACTTCCATTTGCACCTCAAAACCTCTGTGTGTTATTAATAGACGCGGGATGCTGCCCACACTGACTCAAGGTTGGTGTGTGTTTGCGTGTGTGTTTGCTAGGTGGCAACGCGGAGGAGGAAGGGCCGAGCCAAGCGAGCATTTTGCTGCCTGCCGCCGAGTTTCCAAGGAAGCGCAAGGGTGATGTGGAGGACACGTTGGACACCCTTGTGCAGTAAGACAACCACTACAATCACACACAAAACTGTAAATGAATACGAGCACAGGTCAGTTTGCTAAAATGTACGTACTGTCATCCAACAGCCAGGGTCTCGACTTCCAAATGGACGAAGACCTCAGCAGGTACTCTCAAATCTATTTGTGGCTCGATGCAGAATTGAAGGACAATTTGGGCGTCATTTATTTTCGATTTTTGTTGTTGTCTTGTCAAGGAAAATGGATAATGGGCCATCATATAATTGGGTTCTGGATTGACTCTTGTACACACTTCATCCAGTATGTAATGAATCCATTAAAATCTGTTTATTTTGTTCTGTTTTATAGATCAGAAGATGATCAACAAGCCAAAATGAAATGCTTCAGGTATTTTTAACCACAAATTCCCCTCCCAAAATTGGACGTGCGACTTAAATACTGAAGTGGGGGCCACAATTTTCTCATCAGTGCTCCTGCTCACTCTAATGTGGATATTATTGTACTATGATTGTCCTGCATATCATTCCGAAAAATATTAGGCCTACTTGCGTTGTAATATTGGGCAGTATAAGAACCAGTGTAAGTGCAACTGAGACATGTCTGCCACCTAGTGGTTATTGGTGATATTACCGCTTAAAACTACAGTCTGTCCGCGTATGCCCAAATTATGAACCAAGGCTCACGTTTTGCCACCAGAGGGCGCACTTTTACATTAAAGGAGTGACCAAAATCACCTTGCCTTTAATATAGAGAGCAAAACGCTTCCTTCCTTTTACGGTAGGGCAATATGTGTACTGTGAATGTATTACAGGCAGCCCCACCGGCAGATTGAGAAGCGGCGGCGGGACAAAATGAACAACCTCATCGATGAGTTAGCCGCCATGATCCCCGCCTGTCAGCCCATGCCACGGAAACTGGACAAACTCAGCGTGCTGCGGAAGGCCGTGCAGCACCTCAAAGCCCTTAAAGGTACGCCACGCCGCAAAAAAACCCAAACAAATTCCTGGGAATTTAGATTCACTCTCTTTTCTTTCCAGCCGGGTCGGGCAGCACCTTCGCCAATGCCGCCTGCAAGCCTTGCATCCTCCCTCATGATGACCTCAGGCACCTTTTGCTCAGGGTGGGTGCCTCAATTCAGTGACATCGTTTTTTTGATCGTAAACAAAAAAAAATCATCTGCTAATCCGGATTTATCTCTTTGTTGATGTTCATCTGTGTGCACATTCCAGGTTGCAGACGGTTTCCTGTTAGTTGTGAGTTGCGACCGAGCGAAAATTTTGTTTATCTCGGAATCCGTCTCCAAGATCCTCAGCTTTACCAGGGTGTGTGCATGTTTTGCCACTCATCATGTCGATGCAACAAACACCTGCATCATCTGTTAGGGCTGACGTTTTTTTCAGTGTTGAGCAACAAATGATAACACTTATTTTATCATAAAATATTTTTGTTGAAGTGCATTTTTTTTACACAGAAAACATATATTACAGAAAGTATTTGACATTTTCATGTCATTTCCATGTTAAAAGTTTAAATGTGACTAGTACCTCCTCCCAAAGAAAATGATTACTTCATTCATTCTTCTCCCTTCTCATGGAAAAGTGGTGTGCAATAGTCATTAATATTATTATTATTTTTTATAAGACCTATAAACATATTTTGTTTTCTTTTTTGTTTACTTAATTCATTTATTCATGACCAGTAACGTAGTAGGCTTTGTTTTTGTTCATCAACAAGGCAGTAGCCCCCCCCAATTTCTTATTTTATATTATTGTAACACTTGTAAAAAAAAAAAAAAAAAATCTTTTGAAATAATTTACATTCAACAAATGAATTCTAAATTATATATTTAATGTTAATTTATCCACTCTATGACTGCTTGAATGTTTATAGCTATTTCCAGCTACAATATACACAGTCAGTCACCATTTAAAAACAAAACATTAATTTAATTAAAGATTGGGCTTGACTGTACACAGTTACGCGACATGACTCCACTGTGACATCTTTTTTCTCTCCATGGCAGATGCGATCAAAACAGCAATAATATTTTTATTGTTTGCGGCGACAGGTGGAGCTGACAGGCCAAAGTCTGTTTGACTTCATCCACCCCAAAGACATCAGCAAGGTGAAGGAGCAGCTGTCGTCGTCCGAATTGAACCCTCACCAACGCCTCATCGATGCTGCCAGTGAGTCTGTCGTCATGACGACGAATCAAGTCCACTGCGGGAGCGGCTGAGTGGAACATTGTGTGTATATTTTGGTGTCTTTAGCCGGCGTCCCTGTTCAAGCCGACACGCCCGTCACGGCCTCTCACCTGTCCACTGGAGCCAGACGCTCCTTCTTCTGCCGTATGAAGCAGAATCGAGAGGGAAAGCACAAGGACAAGCGCACCCTGCCCACTGCTTCCATGAAGAAAGGTGGGTCCATCTGTACTATATCGGAAAAAAAGTCATTGTGGCCGTCAATCACTTATAAGTTTTCTAAATTAAGTTAAAAGTAGTGGTTAAACGTCTGCAGATTTTTTTTTCTAGAGTGATGAGTCCAAGTTGATTAATTGATGATGCCACTGACATTTTTTTCAGCACTGCTGTCTCCAAACATTATGGTCTGGTTTCATGTAAAGACATTCCCTTAGACAGACAAAGAAACCAAAACTGTTTATAATGACAGCTGATTATTTAGTTTATTTTCAGAATGGTGTGAAAAAAGCCTTTGAGCATACATTTTGTTCCATAATTGTGTTTTTTTTCATGCCCTGGCTTTCTGCACAGCAAATCTCATCTGCATTTATAAAATGGTTGTGTAATGGTTCTAAATGGTGACATGAATGCTGCAAATGGAAAGATCATTATGATGAATGTGAAACTTATTGTAGGAAATGTGGAGCGATTTTTATCAGAAGGACCTCATTGAACTTTCTTTCTGTGTCACCAGAGGATCATGGCTAATCGCAATGTATTGCCAGACAGGATGGCGTCACAAATCACTGTTTTGAGAAAGCATATTCTGGTTTGGCTGTAAAGAATAGATAAAAAAGTACACCAACATGGAGGAGCACAATGACCGTATTAAAATCACACCGATTCCGATGACCTTGCTCTCTTTTCCGCTGTAGCATTTCATGAACCGCTTTGAATAGAAACAGTCAAACACCAAAGCAAAATCACGTGTTCAGTGTCTACAGGAAAGAGCACTTGTTGTTCGCTATTGCAAGTCAAGGTAAAGGTCCCGACCGAACAATTAGCCCACTCAAATGATTAGTGGAAAGAAAGCCGCCAATGACATGTGAATGTAGACTCGCCATAAACTATGTTTCCTTTTTCCGAACTTTATACAATGTGGGCCGAGTTTATTGAACGCAGGAAGTAGGTCAGTGTTTATAGCATTTTATAACCACAAAGTGAGATGAGAGAGAAAGCAGTTAAACTCAACGAGTCGACTGCACATACTACTCGTCATCTAATTGGGCAAGGAGAAGGAGAGGCAGCGACGCTTCGAGGGGGAATGTAGGAACTGCAGCCAATGGTACAAAAGCGTCATACTGTATATTTAAAAAAAAAAAAAAAACGTTTGAAAAATGTTTTACTTACTGAAATGATCATTGAATATTTGCTTTTGTTTTCAATAGTTCAATCAAGTTTAATTTGGTAGATTTTTAAACCGCCTCAATCATCTGAATTAGCCTAGTTTAAAAATGTATATAAAAATAATACATGCAACCAATGGTAAAAATAATAGTATTCATGGGTGGCAAATTAAATATAATTGTTTTAATTTGTATTTTTTTTGTTTACCTTCTGTGCACTGTGCAATGACGATGTTTTAATTCAAAAGTGTATTTTATATAAGAATGCATACAAACAATACTATTATATGTATTTTATTTTGTTAGTATTTTTCATGAACAATATCAGCCCGAGGAACAAGAGTGGTTCACGGGCTCCCTCCTGTGGTATTCCAAAGAAAGTGCAACATGCATATTTTTTGTATTTGCATTTAATCATTCAGCAATGTTCATTTAAAAACATTTAGGTACCTTTTGGTCCGTCATATCCAACTATTATGTTATTATTATTATTAATATTATTCATTTTTAAAGAAGCCCTTTTAGTATGTGGTTAAAATGGACAATTTTGTCAAATGTGTGTCCCCAGACTCGAGCAGATACTGCACCCTCCACTGCACCGGGTACATGCGCAGCTGGCCCAGGAGCGACCTGGACTCGGAGGCCGACGCCGAGAAGGACGCCTCGGGCCTCAGCTGCCTGGTGACTATGTGTCGCGTGCAGGGTCACACGTCCCACCAGCCCCTCAAAGACATGAAAGTCAAGCCCACCGAGTTTGTGACTCGTTGTGCCATCGACGGCAAGTTCACTTTTGTAGAGCAACAGTGAGTTTCCCCTCTATTCTCTTCTCCCTTTCCTTTTTTGCTGTCACGAGCCTAAGTTCAGAGTTCAACTGAGAAGGCTAGCCCCTAAATAGAAAACCTACACAAAGTACCAGTTTTATTATCATTTAAATCCTCCTTTTTTTTCCACAGAGCGACGACTGTCATTGGTTATCTCCCGCAAGAAATTTTGGGCACATCTTGTTACGAGTACTTCCACCAGGATGACCTGCAGCACTTGGCAGAAAAACACAGGCAAGGTGATGGAGCATGGTGTATTACATTTGAAATCTTGGCATTAGAAAGCAACAGACAAAGGTTTTCAAGATTAAATCAAGTCAGCATTTCTAGCCATAGCACGTATTTGACCAAATTTAATCAACTTGATACATACTTGAGCCACTGAGAACAAGAGTGGGCTAACTCCAATTTTGTCCATTTTAACTTTAAATGCTGGTTGAGGTCAAGGTTAAGTTCCCATTCTGGCATAGAGGAGGCAGTTTATTTTTGCACTCAGCACTTTTCCTGATTCATCAGTGCAACACTGGGCCAACTCTCATTTCCAAGAGGGCCGCGCCCATGAAACCAGGCTCACAGATTGATAGAAGACTCAGAAAGTAAGTCTCAGAAAGTAAGTAGTACAAGTCAGTGTTATTTATCATCTTTCAGGAAATATTGATGGGTATGACAGATGTTTTAGACTACTATTGCACTAAGGAATTATTACATATTATTTATTTATTAGTTATTTAATTGAATTTATTAAAATATGGTGAAACCCACATTTTTTTTGTAAAAGTAAATACCCAGAAGAAATACCGGTCATAATTTTCATCCGGATCATCAAAATATATATCCCCCCGATTGCAAAATGACAAAAATTGAGTTAGCCCACTCAGTAATATGCATTACAATTGCTAATATTATACTATTGTGAGTTTGTCTCCAACCTTTTATTGAGCCAAGGCACATATTTTGCATTCGGGAATGCACTTCCAGCCGTACATTGCACAGGATAAACAGTCACAGAATCACTGACCCCAGCTCCTTGTAGATGACGAGGCCCCGCCCCTTAAAAAATAAAATTGTATTGTATTGTATTGTCGTTGTAGTTCTGCACAGCAAGGAGAAGTTGGAGACAAAGTGCTACAAGTTCAAAACAAAGTATGGTCCCTACATTTCACTCCAAAGTCAGTGGTTTGGTTTCACAAACCCGTGGACCAAAGAAGTCGAGTTTGTCGTGTCGTTAAACCGGGTTGTCTCGTAAGTATTAATGTCACATTTTTACAAGAGAGGCGATATTTGCTACACTGCTTCAAGTTGGCATTTAAGTACCTCTTTTTCATCAGCAGGGGGCCCAACCACACAAAAGATGATGAGGCAGCAGGCAGCTCCAAAGGCCCTCAGGGTAACGCATCATCTCATTTGAAATACTTTGTGCTTTCCATCTCTCTTTCTTCTTCATATTTATTTTTTTTTTAAACGGTTTCTTCTTGTCCCACAGAAGAATCAAAACAGTTACCCATTATTCCAGGCCTCACAAGTGGTGTGGGCAAAATGATCTACGCAGGCAGCATCGGCACACAAATTGCAAATGAACTCATCGATTCCTACAGGTAATTCATCTTAAAACACGCTTAAGTTTGATAGATTCGATAAAATATCACTTTCAACCAAAAATACTGAAATGTGTCTTCGTATATACAAAATATTCATATTGTTTCTACCTATTTGTGAACAGGGCAAACTCATCTCCATCAAGCAGTGTCTCCAGTCCGTTTGGTGCAGCCCACAGTGTACCCGAATCCCCGCAAGCAAGCAGAAGTGTGAGTGATTTATTATTACCATACGCCTAAAATGCATCCTTATTGTTAACGTTAAATCATGCTACTTTGCAGCTGTCGAGCCGAGAGGAGGAAGCAGGAAGTTCATCCGAGTTGAAGACAGAAGCAGTCCCCAGCGTTTCTGAGAGTACAGGTACTGTCCTTTTCGAAGAGGAACAGCATAAAATGGAAACAATTATAAAAAATATATATCATTTTGAAATTTCTTATTTCTAGATGTCTGTAGAATTAGACACAATGCTCACCTCCCTATGATGAAATTATTGAAAATGTTAATTATATGTAAAATATAAACACTCTCAAAACAGTTGGGTTAAAAATAATCCAATTTGACCCATCTTTCTTGGTTGTTTTGTTTAAAACAGCACAGAAAAATGTCTGTTTTTGTTTTATAAGACAACCCCCCAAAATTGGGTCATTTTGTACAAAACAACCCAGAATGTTGGGTCGAATTGACCCAAGTAGCGGACCAGTCCATTTTTGACCCAAATTGTTTTTCGAGTGAAGAATATGAAATGTAAAAAAGTTTTTATACAAAGTAGAGAGTAGGTTAAAAATAAAAAACACTTTCTCAACAAAAGAACATTAATCAATAATTACATATTAGTAATATAAAATGTCTAAAAATGTAGGACCAAAAATGGAGAATGAACTAAAAAAAAACAAAAACGAAAGAGTATAAATCAATTTTCCAACAACTGGACAACATGAGTGAGAATTCAGTGTAACAAAAAAGGCAAAAAAGGCAAAAATATGGAGTATAAAAAAATAGACAATATTTGAAACATTTTTTTTTTTTTACATTTTAAAAATATTAAGTATTTGTAATAATAAACATGTTTTAATAAATGCAAGATATTTAAAAAATATCTGAATTAGAAATATAAAATATTTTAGGATGTATCGCAAATATACAAGTAGAAATCAAACTACTTTTGCAAGCAAAATGTGCTTGCATAATAAACATTAAAAATATGATGACTTATGACTGCTGCTGAGCTAAAGTAATCTATTAATTGCGCTAATGTCAGGTGGATCCTTGGATGACTTTAAGTAAATTTCCTTTGTTTCCCATGGGGAAAATTCAATACAAACTTGGGAATAATGCAAATAAATAAATAAAAAATAAGAAGAAAACCTCCATTTGGTGGCCATAATGTCCAGACAGGGAAGATTAAGCCCGACTTGTGGCTGTGTATTTTTACGTGTCCCAGGCGAGCCGCCCCAGCAGGACTTGGACAGCATGCTGGTGCCGGGCCTGAGCAGCTTTAGCAGCGACGAGGCGGCCATGGCCGTCATCATGAGCTTACTGGAGACGGACGTAAACATGAGCCAGTCGGGGGACTTTGACGACTTACACTGGCCCTTCTGAGCCCCCGCTTTTGCCTCACTATCCAACCCTCCCCAAAAAGTCCACTCAATGACATGACGCGTAGGGTCGAAAAACCATCCCGACTGTTGACTTCTCCTTACGGAAACGCCACTTGAAGTGATTGTGTCTTCCGGTGGGATTGAAAGACAGGATATCACTTTTTCCCTTTGACTGTGGGGAAAAAATCCGACTGATGACCTGCAGTGCTGCTAGACGAAGAACTTACACGTTTGTTTTAGTTTTTTTTTTTTTTTACAGCGTGTCCGTCACCAAATGTATTTTTTCTTTCTACATTGTCTTTGGTGGAGTCGCTCAAGACTCTTAGCATTATGCAAATAAGGACATGATGCCTCAGGCCTTAATTTACAACCCAGCCACCATCACCACTGCCCTCCCCGTTAACTGCCAGCGTAGTTTATACTGTCCAAAAATGAAAAGAATGTTCGGAAAAGAAAGTGAGGTTGAAGCAGCACCCTGCTGCCAACGTAATAATCAAGTTATTATTATATGACCCTCCCAAATACCCAAGCTACTCAGTTTGAGATGTATTGCACCAGATCACATTTTAATAGGCTAATATTTTTATTATATTTTATTTATTTAATGTCATATTTAAGCAAAAGATTGTTGTAATGGCCATACACAGGCCAATATACTGGAAGAATTACTTAACGAATTGCTTTTTGGGGACTTTATTGGGAAAAAATGTCATATTTTACTCCACTTTGGTGACATGAAATGAATTTGATGATTTAATATTACATTTGGCAGTAGTTGGCTTTAAAAAATGCTAATACAATTTGTTTTTAATAGCCAAATTAATATCTTGTCACTAAGGTGGAGTAAAATATTAAATTTGTTCTGATGCACGGCAAAACAAAGCGAGTCACTCGGCAGATTATGCTAATACTGTCAAAATTGACCTTTCAACTCTCATATTTGGGATGTAGCAGAGCAAACTGAGTATTATTTAACTCCCTCTTTTGTGACATTTTATTATTTTATATTTGTCCTAATTTTCTTGAAAAAAAAAAAGTATAATGCCATACCCAGGGTAAATCAAATGTATTAACTGTACTGTAATAGCTGTCAAAATCAAATGAAACTATGTGTGACTTTAAAGTCCTTTGGAGCTGGTCTCACGGGAAAATACAAAAGGTGAATGTGCTGTAAAAGAATGTTTGAGCTATTGTACTGTCATGACATCGCGCACTGACTGTATCGACTTTGCAGTTTGGTAACGGTCATTTGCTGGGGGGTTGGAAGAATGTTTCCACTTCAAATGGGCCCACAATAGTAAAAAAAAAAAAAAAAAAACCACATTAATATACGGGAAAAGACTTGAAAGCCCAATATGTATTTGGTAGGAGGCTGTTTACTGAGCTTTTTGTCGCAGACAAGTTGTGCAGGTTGAAAGGCACGTTAGCAATTTCTCTGTTGTCTGGATGCTACTTTCCACTTATTTAATGCCGTCCGTATGTACGTTGCTGAATGTCCCAATACCACAACAGCCTTTTGTGAACGAAAATGTCAGCCTATCTCAACTTTGCTACTGAGAATATGCAACATGGTTCCGTGCACATTTTATTGTTATATCCGAGGAGGTGACTTTTGAACCACTGCGTGAAGAGTCGAAAAGAATCCTACCACAGCACACTGCTAGACTCAAGAACAAAACATTTGGAGGATTAAAAACAAACCGACAGGAGGAGGGTTTTGGGAGAAAAAAAAAAAAAGAAAAGCAAAACTGTGTGAAATCCTCTTCCTTCATCCAGCTCATGCAAACTTCTCGGGTTCTATCACTGGTTCCTCTACTGTTGAAAAACAATGTGATTGTGTTGCCTTGGGTTTTTGTAAAATCAACAATGCGATGTGGCTTTCAGAGCTGGTTAAAAAAAACAAAAAAAACCCAACAACTTTGGCTTCAAACCCGCTATCAGAAGAGAACGTGTCTTGTCCGTTTGTACGTGCTAATTACTTGTTGTCGATGTTTCTGCTGTAAGGAGTCGAGGTTCAATTTGGAAGTAAAGTACTTTTTTGTAGTATTGAGTTCCTTGCTTGTTTTATTGTTCTGAGATATAGAACATATAAAACACAACAACTAACAGCCTCCTACATGTAACACTGATATTTAAAATCACTGTGAGACAATTTTATTTCTTTGAATTGCACATGAGCCAGGCAATCAAACACACAGTTATTTTTAAAGAAAAAGATTTATAGATATAATGCAAGTGTTATCATCAAACCCATTCAATATAAATGTATGTAGATGTGGAAATGTATTCACAACCAAAATTAAATTCCTTGATTAGCTTTGTTTTATGCACGCGTTCAATTTAGTTGGGGCGCTTGACTCTGAGCCAGGGGCGGAGCTATGCGTTGGCCATGCCCTGTCACGTTTGGCCACTCCCACATGTTGGGGAAGAGTTTTCTGCCATTTTCAAGTCATCTTTAGCAACTGCATATTGAAAGAGCAATCTTCCAATTGTTCTGAATGAAAACTTCAGTAAAGAACATTTGATTCTTACAGTCATAGTGAATCAAAATCGTTACTTTCACACCAGAGCAAGCAAACAAGGCAGAGAAGTCATTTATTCAACCATCCGCAGTCATGAATTCATGAAATAAAATGCACACACATACTAATCTTTCCCGACACATTTATAATACACGCAGAAACAACCCGAAGTGTGTTTCAAGTATGTTAGCGAGATATTGTGCGAATTACCCTGTATTTTTTTTTCCATCTCTCTCTCACATATTTCCAACTATCCCCAAAATGTAAATCCCAAAGGTACTCATGATGCAACTCCCCGTGCACTGCTCCTTTTCCCAGTCAGAAATAAGATTTGTTTCGCCTTGGCGAAATAAAATAAAGGCCCTATGAGCACGCCGAGCTTTGGAAACAACTGACAGAACTGATACGCATAACAGGACACTCGATTTACTTTCAGCCTACCATAGATAGTCAAAATGAGAAAGGGGACCATTGCGCAAACGGGTGTGTAGGCGATCACAGCGGGCACCACCACGGTTAGCACGTTGGCCACCGCTCGTCTCTTTAGGGGTGACCCGGCGGGGTTTGTGCAGGCCGGGCTTTGTTGGCGGAGGGACAGGACCACGCCCATGAGGCTGGCAAACATGACATTGAAGAGGCACGAGATGACGATGCACACGGGCGCCAGCATGAAAGACCGGTCGTTGATAATACCTGCGCACGACAAGAAAGTAGATGTAACAACAAAGTGGACGTAAATATGCAAAGTAGTCATTTGGCATTGCAATGTGGACATTTTGACAATGTCAAAGACGGTTCCCCAAAATGCCCCGAATGAGCTGAACATTTGAATTTAGAGCGGTTCGGGTCGGTGGAGCCACAGTAGTTGGGGCAATTGCCAGGATGTTGCTTAAATAGCCAAGCCCTTAGTCATTATTTGGTCACTCAGATACTCAAACAGAATTTACCCGAAGCCAGGCAGAAGGAAAATGTGAGTGTCCACACCGCACCGGACACGGCGATGTGGTACTCCCGCTTTCGCAGTCTCAGGTACAACACGGGTCGAACCACGGCCAGGTAGCGCTCGATACACATGCAGGTCAACAGCAAGGGGCAACCGATCCAGTTGAACATTCCAAACACGTTTTCTGTCTTGTTGATGGAAGCGTGGTAGATGAGCTTGGATTCTGGAGGCAATTAGTTCAGATCCATCGAAGAAAGTTGGTTAAACACTTTACAAAATATTTTACATGGTAGACACTCATTGGATAATTTTGTCAGCGTCCAATCAAAAGCAAGACACAATTTTCTCATTCTGATAAAAGGGCAGCAGCAAATCTCTTTTGCGTCATCTACCGTACGCTAATCTTTTTTTTTCGATCAATCGTTCCGATAAAACTGCTGCAACGGCGATGCTAATCTGAAAACAATTGCGTCGTGGTTACAGCAACGTAGACATAACGCTCTATGTCGCTATGTTTGTTGAGGTTTTCTATTCCAAACCCATACTGTGCCCCCTCCCTTTTAGCAGCATAGTTTGGACCTTGTGATTTTCCCCTTCGCCCTTCTTCATGTTTTCTTTTCTTTTTAATTCTGTACCCTAGATTTCACTTCCTCATTTATTGGAGGGACGGTCTGTAACGTAACCCCCAGGATAGATTCAAGGATTTCAAGTGAATAAATGGCTTTCCGTAATGTTGAAAATATCCTATGTAGGTGGCAACCAAGATTTGACCAAGCACACTCACCTGTAGTATTAATCGTCAGAGGCGTAAAGGGATCAAAAGCACAGGCAATGGGTAAAAAACTGATGAACAGGAAATCCATCACAACAAGGTTCATACCAAGGACCTAGGAGACAAGAGACCGCCGTGTAAAATTTAATTTAGAAGCAAAACAAAATGAGCAAAACAACGGGAATGCGACCAAGGGACCTTTGAGGCAGAGTTTGACTTCATCTCCTGAAGAAGTAACCATAACAGGCCGCCGTTGCCCGTTCCGCCTACGACCAGGGTGAAAATGTTGGCAAACAACCAAATGTCGTCCCAGATTTCGTTTTGGCAGTATGCGTCCATTTCATAAAGGCTGGTGGGCTTTTGTGCGGGATCCATCGTATCAATGCCTGCAAAGTCAGTAAGACGCTCACTTGGAAAAAAAACCCAACAAATCTGAAGACTGCTAAGATGAATAGATCCTTTCAAATAAATTCCAACAGAAATTCAAAGCAAAATGTGCAACTGAATTTTTGAATCTAATTGTATCGGTTCCCTTCAAAGTTCTCGTCTCTCGTATGGGTCTGCCTCCTGAAATGGCCGCCAGATGCAAAAACCAAATGAGCAGGTGTGATGTTGTTTTTTCTGCCTCAAATGCAAAGTGGTACGTTGTTATTATAACTCTTTGCCATTGTATTGCCGGCGTGTTTCAAATCGTGTGAAGTGGTCCTGGTTTGTGTCACGCAACTGTACTTAAAAGTACTTTTCATTTCAATTCTGGACTTTTTTCCATGTCTGGTTGCTATTCAGCCGTCTTTACTCCCCAAATAGGACACATTCAAACACGCATGAGAGTGTTCAAGAAAAATCACAGTTTTTATTGCACACTCACATTATACTAAAGATGTTAAATACATGTAGTCAAAAACAATTTCTCTTTACAAAAAAAGTGCAAATGTAATAGTGTGGCTACTTTAGTGCTCTTATTAAAAAATAAAAAGCCCCACAGATAAAGTGACTAAAGCAACATTAGATTTTGAAATACGAGGAAATCTTAAAATAGACAAATTGCAAATTCGGCAAATTGAGACTGAAAGGGATGATAACCAAATGCATTAACAAATATGGAATGAATACGATTTTGAACGAGGTAAGGGACAAGAAGTGGTAGTCCGTAAACAAACACAATGCAGCTCAACTTCTGCCTAGCGTTGTCAGACCTGTTTTAGCATCTAATTTGTTTTTATTGCTCTTTGTTCTTACTTTATTGTTTCTAAAGTATGTTATATTTGACTTGTATTTCGGATATGGTTTGTTTCAAAGTGCCTGTAAAAAAAAAAAGCTGAGTTGGATCAATTTTGGCGATATATACAGTATTTATGTGATTATAACCATCCGTAAACTACAAAAATGGCTGACACCTCTGGCGTCTGCAGTCTTTCTTGTTACGCTCCGCCGGCTGAACTCAGGAAACGAAATCCTGCTTGACTTCGTTTTGACTCCAAGTGGAGAAGAAGTCCAGCTTGCATGCACTAAAAGGGAAAGTTGGGGAGTCCGTATTGGCGCTTCCCTCCCGCGATTTGACTCCGCCTCTGTTCAGGAGGCAGGGGCGAGCTCATTGCCACGGCTGCTGCGGCCTCGGGTTGGGGTTGGGGTAGATGGGTGCCGGGACGGGCTGGTGGAACGGCGGCAACGACGTGTTGGGGTTGGGCGGGTACGTCGGCGTGGGGTACTGGCCAATGAGGTGAGCTTGGGAGTGGGCGGTCGTGTGGGCCGGCGTGGAGGAAGATGAGGAGGCGGGGAGGTGCAGGTAGAGCGGGGCCGAGGGGGCCGACGGTGCTGTGGGGGCGGACGGGGGCAGGACCCTCTGGAGGACCACGTGCGGGTAGAGCTGGGACTCGGAGCGGTAGACTCCAGCTGGGGCGGCTTTCAGCAGACTCTCCTGACTCCTGTAGGGAGGAGTTGAAATGAAGGAAACCCAAGTTGTCCAATGACCCATGACAATTTAAAAAGAAATACTTCAAAGGAAGAATTGAATACAGCTTGAATCGGAGGGGATCGTTTCTTTCTGCCTATTGAGGCCGGTCAATGAGCCTCTCGTGAACTCGCCTTTCCTACCTCTGATATCCTCTGTTCTCGTATCCGCCGAGGCCTCCGGTCAGGTAGAGTGGGCTGTCCGGCGCCAGCCGAGGGTTCATCCTTTGCGACAGGTGGAAGATCTTAGGAGGAGGGAAGGCCTCCCATTCGCCTTCTTCTCTGTCCAGCCATCGCTCACTGCGGCGAGCTGAACGCTTCCCCCTGCTTCTGCAAACAAGCAAAGTTGAGTCCAGATCTTCTGGAAGACACTTTTACACTGTCACCATCCCACAGAGCTAGCTTTGACTATCATCAATGCTCATTTCCATTTGTGAATTTGCATTTTTGGAGAATTTTGAGGCACCGTTATTCGCTAGGAAACCCATCTAGTCCCTTTTTGCTCACGCCAAAGCAACAAAAATACCACTTTGGCGCCATTTGGTGGCGTCAGTTTGTGCTAGCATGTGATGTATGCTAAAGATGTGTCTGTGTATCATGTGAAGGTGGTTTGTTTGTGGTGAATGATTTAACTCCTGAATACAGTCATTCCTGTAACACGGGTTCATGATTTTGGACTGAAGCACAGGGTTGGTGCTGCCAACTCATTGTGATGCTTGCTAGCTTCGTTCACCAAGCTTCACTGAGCAAAGTCTTGTGCCAGCATCACAAGCCTCATCGAATCCTAGTCTGGGAAAGGAGATGAGCCCCATCTATCTTCACGATCATCTTCACTGTTGTTGGTCCGTTCTTTCGGGTTTCACTCACCGGGCCCGAACTTCTTTTTTGGCTTTCTTCTTGCTGGATCGTTCCTGTAGACAGCAAACAAGGAAGGACAGCGACATGGCGAGGATGACGACGCCGCTCACCACCGACGCCAACACCGCCACTCTCAAACCGCGGTCCTCCGGCCTGGGGATTGCTGGGGGAGGGGGGGGACATCCTAAGCCAACAGCCGTCTTCGATATATTTGGACTCTTAAGTTGCACACGAGAGCCTCACCCTCACACACGGGCAAGTAGTTGCTCCACTGCGCTTTCCCATTGCGGACGTTGCAGTAGATTTTGTCGCTTCCCACCAGCTGGTATCCCCCGCGGCACCAGAAGGACAAGGCGCTGCCCACCGACACCCCGGTGCCGCTCTCCACGTAGAAGGAGCCCCGACGCGGAGGCACGACGGGGATGCACGACAGGCCTGAGGAGACAAAACAACCCAAAATGTGGACCATCACAAAGTGCATTTTTGCCAGTCAGGAAATTTGGAAATTGCCCTTCTAAGAGAAGCTGCGTGGAAGTTTGAGCTTTTCGTTCTTATCTTACATTTGCCGCTTCCGCTTAACCAGCACATCCTCTTCCCGCCTCCTTTTTTTTTCTCCCTGATGTTCTGTTTTCTGTTTTTCCGTGTTGCAACTAGAATCCCGAGTGTCTGTTTTCTACTCAGGCGCTGGCACTTAGATGGGAGACATGGCAATACTGTACACGCAGGGAGGGAAAGCTCTATTTTTATCTTCCTTATGCTGCAATACACAAATACCGCTCCGAGGTCTCGTGATACAGTGGCTATTGTTAGACTCTCGCAGGACCTTGCGTGCATAGCCAAAGTTGTGTCGCTCGATATGTTATTGATTAGTGTTGCAGTTGTTAGCCATGAAATTATTCTTTAAAAAAAAAAAATCTGCTTTTAATGGAGATCACGATTGAGCCAAAATTCAGCCATACCGTTTTTAGATATACCCTATTCACAAAAAGTTCTTGAATTGATTCCTAAATATTACGATTTTCTTCAAACAGGATGTTCTCAGAGGAAGGTCGGCACTGAACTTAGAATGTCGTCAAAAGTGGACGTCCTTGTGAATTTTGCCGTTGGACAATAGGACATAAAGGTGTAGAGAAAGGCAAAGGATCGATGGCATTTTAGGATCGTCCTGAAATTTCACCTGAAAGCCAAACTATTACCCCAAAAAATGTCAGTAGTGTAGGTATATATTTATAGAATAGAGGAATTTGTAAAAAAAACAAAACAAAAAAAAAAACAAGAAGCATCTTTACCTTTACCCTGCCCTGTATGACTGATTATCTCCATGTATACAATAACTTGTGCAATTTCGCTACTGTATTAGGCTAATGTTAGAATGAATGTAAATTCACATCTCTATCTCGGTAGCTTTTTAAACGACACTCGGCTCATTGAGAGATTGTGTTAGCGATTACATTCTCTGGATGGAAATATTTGCCCCTGGAGTGGCTCCAATTTGCATGCAACGGCGTGCAACTCTGCTTACTTTGCGCATCATGAACCGAGGCCAATTAGCGTGGCGAGCATCCTCTCAAACACGGGGTCGGCTTCACTAATTCTAATGAGTAACAGCCAGAGGGGCGTGTGATGCTATTTGCTCTGTCAGGATGAGATGAATCCATGATATACTGTTTATGTGCAAGCTGACATTGTGTTTAAAACCCCGTGAACGTGCACGAGCTGCTCTCCGCTGATTATAGCAGTGACAGATGGGGGGATTTCTGCAGCAGGGGAGATGCGGAGAAAGGATCCCGTCATCCCCTCGCTCATTTTCCTCTCCCTTGCACACACACACGCACGTAAACACACATGACGGCGCACACATCTGACACGTGCGGCGCGGCGCGGCCGGTTCATTGCGTGGCAACAAGGACGAGCTGGCTCAGTGTTTAGAGGACAAAACTGTCCACGTGAACTCGTTTTTTTCCCCCTCAATATGACGATTGTAGGGAAGTGCGGAGCTACCAATTTTTGACCGGCAAATACATACTTATTGGCTAAATGCTACAAACATAACGTTTGCTAACATGATTCTCGAATGTATTGGCATAATGTAGGCCAAATACTAAAACGGTACAGTGGCTTTTTTTTTTTTTTTAACGTACGTATGTAAATACGTCGGAACGTACTTATAAATATGTTCCAAAGCACTCGTAACTTAAGCACTTATTTGCCAGCCCCCAAATTTCACTCCAGATTGGCAGCAAAATTCATTTAACACAAGAACAAAGAATTGTGAACAAAGACCTTCCTTTCTGACACCGATTTTGATTCGTCGATGTGTTTGTGTCTGCCGCAGTATAGTGAGCGGCAACGACTGCCGAGAAGCAATCACTCAATGTCCGATTTTTTTTTTTCTGAAGTATCAGCAGCCTGCACGAATCCCGATCGCGAAATGAGGCCCGTATTGGTCTGATACTCGCCCATATTATTGCAGTTTGGTTGACAAGTCTTGTTCAGTGTTTTATCATTAAATCTATAATGTGTCTGTTTGTATTATAGTGCCCCTTGGTGGCCTCGGTGTGAACAACACAATGAGCATCACGATGCCCATTGAATTATCGTGATGCACAAACTATAATTGTTATTATTGCATGTTTTTAAAAAATACAATACAGTATAGTGCTGTTATTCATGACAAAAAAACCTGTGATATTAAATAATTCATTAATTTCAAACAATTCATTCATTCCTAAGTAAAGGAGTGCCTGGTTTGGATTGCAATTGTAGCGTTTTCTTTCAAAAGATGCATTCATAACGTTAAAATCCCAATAACATATTCTGAATAATCAACACATTCGATTCGATTCACATGTACGTGTTGAGTATGTGTGTGTGCGCATCCCTTGAGCTTTTTGCCACACACACTGCCGTAAAGCCGCATCCATTATTGAATGTATTACGTGACTGTGTGTGTTTTAAGACTCTGTTGCTACGCCGTCGCGGGTAAACTCATTTGCTATCCCGCCAGCGGAGGCCATGCGGGACGAATGAAAAGGGGGAATTTAATGCCCGAAAGATTGAGAACGTGCTCTCGCTGGGAAACCTTTATGTCGGGATGTTTGTGTTTTGCGTGTTGTTCTGCTTTCCTATTCAATGTCAAACCTGGCAACCCCACACAAACAACCAAAAATTCGCTTGATTTGCCTTGCAGACCCCCAATGTCTGTTTGTTTAAAACTGTTTTCGCAACCTTTATTGAGCCATGGCACATGTTTTACAGCGGAAAAATATCACGGCACACCACAAAAAAAAATTACGAGTCATTCTACCAATTAATTTTTCAGTTCGGCAGATTTGGATCTTAATCGAAGTTAAATCTCAAAGTAAACACAAACAAAGAAAATTGTGGCTTTTGTATTTAAACCAATCACATAACAAAGTCAGCTATCTTAATGAGAACACTTACCGGGAAATGCCATAGACAGGCTAATGAATAGCATCTGTGTCCCGCGTTATAAATCTATAAGCAACCAATATTTTAACAGAAATGGTGGAGCAACCTATGGAGACAGATAATAATAGATAGGAGTCGTGACCGTCTCCAAATCAGAAAGTAGCAGCACAATGTCCATTGAATTGAAGCAAAAAAGGTGGCAAAATCTGTTGATTATTTACATTCAGTTGAATTATGTCATTACCGTATGTTTTTATAAAGTACAATATCATAGAGTGTTATTTTTGTTATTTAAGAAAAGCACGTTTGAAAAAAATGCTGGGATTTTTTTCCTGAATTTTCATTCATTTGATTATGGATAGACAATTTTTGAGCTGAACAAAATGCTGTGCCGGATCGCTTTTCCCTTGTTAATGGTTAAAAATAAACCAAGTCAGAGTTTACTGCCGAGAGTCAAAGTTGACGCGGATGGGAGGTGGCATTCCTTCCTAACAGGAGACTAGCTTCACATCACTTTTGTGTTACTTGCTTCCTCATGAGTAGTTTTTTTTTTTTTTTTTTTTGATACGACCTTAAACAAACTTCTCCTCCCCGTCACGGGGCATATCTATTTCTGATGTGCTGTACCGCCATTCGCCACTGATTATCTAATCACGTGTGTGTGTGTGTGAACATGTGAGCCTCCGCGGAGCAACCGTCGGTTCAGTTGTTTGGAAATGCACACCGTGCGTAGCTGATTTTGGTTTAAAAAAAAATGTGATTAGGTTGGTTGCCGGTCCTGTGGGTGTCAGGTGTTTGATAGGAAACAGAGCGTGAATGAGAGGGAAAGGGCTTAACACGCAACTGTGTTTGCAAAGAAGCTGTCTGTATATTCCCAGTTAGCTGCGGAACAGGCCTACTCGAGCTCCAAACAACCCAGAAACTTGAGTTAGCTTGAATTAGATATGTTAGCTCAAGATGGAGTTCTCAAACTTTTTGGTTCCAGGGACACCTTATACATTGGAGAAGTTTTCACCCTCATATTCCTATTGCCAATTGAAAAATAACTACCATAGGAATTGAAAAGTTGCCTATTTTTGAGAAAATATTTTTTTCCCTATGAGAAAAAGTCATATTTTCCCAAGATAATGCTTTAAAGTCCAAGTTTAACAAGGGAAGAAAGTCATCTTTTAACAAGTGAATAAAAAAACAAAACCTTAATGTTATGCATTTTACTACGCATCTTTAATCTATAATAATTTGGATAAACACTCAAGCTTATCTCACGCTACTTTGTTAAAGTTGGTCATGATAGTATTTCGAAATAATTCCACATCATTTTTTGTGACTTATTTTGTAGAACCGAGTTGAAAGCCCCTTCTCTCAAATTCAATACGACGCCATCCAGACAGAAAAGATAATTACTGAAACATGAAAAAAAAACAACCCATTAGAGCATAATAAGCCCTCATCAAAGTTACATGACAAAGAGACAAGAGATCGTAAATTGCACTTTCTTCACCAGCTTGTTCGTGTCACGAACTGGAAAAAGTCGACTATGATTCATACTGACAAGGCACAAGGTCGCAGGCAAAATGCCCCCCCGCCCCATCATTTTTCATCAGCTGTTTCTGTCCACATAAAAAAATAGCATTTGGCCAATCAGAAGCCAGAAGATCATTTCGAGGAAATGGCAACATGACAATAATGACGACTAAGATCAGCACTGAATAGACCACGCCCACAGACACACACCTCATATTATGACGTTTTTGTGTGTCAAATGGTTTCATCATTTTTGCGCAATCCTTCGGGAAGTTAAAAAGACAAGCAGTTTCATGTCTCACAAAGCCAAACCACATTTACTGTACCGTGCGCTGCTTGAATTATTCATCATAATGGCTGCTGACGGAATCATGGAATAAAGATTCATTATTGTGCGGGTTCTTATTAAATGATACAATATAAGTGAGAGGCGCCGCTACCTCCACCAACTTTGCTGCTTCCTTTCTCTGTTTACAGACTGTTATGACAGCAGAAAAAAAACATCTCAAATCAACTTTCCCCATTGAAATGAATGAAATTGCCAAAGTATAACTTACAAAAAAAAACGTCTTGAACGTACATGGCGGCGGATTACACGAGGGCATCCTCTGAACTCAAATGGACAGAAGTAATTGGCTTCCAAACTACAACCCGCTAATTGTGGGCGTGTCCCCGCGGTCGGTATTCCTGCGCGTTACCGTGCCATTATCAGCTTTCCCCACGCTGGAAATAGCCCGGGATAGACAAAGGTAATTGGCTTGGGGATAATCACAAGGGAGCCATTGAAACATTTGACATGGACATTTGGCCGCCTGATGATTTTATTAGCGGCGGATAAGCAGCTTAGTGTTATCGTAATGTGGATACCGTGCCTAAATCTATCCATCACTGTTTGGATTCTATCAATGGTGGGAAGTAACCATATGAAAATACTTGCTTACTTAAGTCGATTTTTCAGCTATCGGTTGCGACATTTGAAAACTACATCTGTACGTTTTAATTTTTACTTTGCAATATAGGCCCGTTCTAACGACACTACATAAATAAGCTACTTTTTCACTTTTAGTCAAGGAGGAGTTGAATCGGAACTTGTGCTAGAGTTTGGGGTTTTTTTTTTACATAAATATCTCTACTTGTTAAGTACAGAGTGCAAGATCTGTGCATCAGACTGTTTTTCCACCAACACAGATGAAAAAGAATCAGCATAAGCCCGTGCTTGGCCAGATCAGGAGCCCGACCGCCTGCTAAGTAAGCGCTCGAGACCTCACAGATGGATTTACACTAACGCTCGGTGTCACACACAAATGCACGCGCTGCCAAGGTTAATCGGAGGTGTTACCGTGTCAACGGCAAGCCTCGTCCAACCGCTCAAGTAAGCCTGGCTCAGCCGCAGCTTTTTGCACACCTTCCACGCCGCATCTGTACCTGCTTACCTTATAATTTACCGACAACGCACCCGAGTAGCTCTCAGTACCTTGATGAGGTTGTTTGAAAGGCTAAAAAAGTTCGATTTGAGTTTGGCGAGCGACACATTTGTCAGTGACTTCATCAGGGCGGACTGAAATCCACATGGGAACGGTGCAGCATCTATTCTTATAAGCGCCGCCCTTCCTTACAACCATTCGGTCACTGTCTGAATAACAAGTGAGACCGTTTCGCTGCTGTGGGCTCCACCCGAGGAGACGAGTCCGATGGGCTTCAAATAAGAGGGGGAAAAAGTCAACAAAAGATGCACAGATGCTTCCAACGCTTGTGGGAATAAGGCAGTTATGCTAACACACACACACACACACACACTGTGGTGTTAATCACACCTCCAGGATTTAGGATATTTTGGACAGTGAACAAGGCTTTAGTGTGGTAATTCATGCATGTGGCAAGCCCAGCTGATCACATCTGTGTGTGTGTTATTAAAGCATAAAGTGCTTACTGCTTCTGGGTGAGAAACAAGAGTTGCCGTTATGAAACAAGCAACTGTGTTTAAACCTTTAAGAAGATTGCTGTTGTTTCACTGCGTCCATTTGGATTTTGAGTGCGTGCGTGAGGCACGTGAGCTTTGCGTTTTGTCTTCTGCTGACGGCTATTTTGCCCCCACGTGAGCCGGGCCTCTGCGAGACAGGGCGGGCGGGCGGCCTGGCAGGGAGGAGAAAAAAAAAAGAATGCCGGGAAAAAGAGCGGATAAGTGGGGGTAAGAAATGAGGAGGCAGGAAAAAGGGAAGAGGAAAGGAGGTTACATTATAAGCGCCCCCCCCAAAAAAAAAAAAAAAAAGTGACGAGGCAGGCAGATGTTGTAAGAAGGATGGAGAATGGGCTGGAGGAGAGGAGAAAAGCCAGTGGAGGGAAAGTCATGCTCTACTTTGGACAACTGTCTTGAAACGCGGCGTTTGCTTCCTCCACGCGCGCACACTCAAACGTTTCGCAAAAATACACACACACACACTGATTCGCACTTCTTTAGTTTAGGCAGACAGCAGACAGCATTGCCGAGGCGTCGCTGTCCAGCCTGCAGCCTAAGCGCCTTATCTTTGACCGCAAGCATGAAAAATAAATGCCTCACCTTTGTTTCAACCCTTCATACAAAAGCGAGTTGTTCTACTTTTTATACTAGGGAAGACTTTCCAAGAAGTTTGACAGTTGAGCTTCTTCAATTCGGAACTGTTTTTGGCAACTTTGCTTTTAGTTCCTCAAGAAAGAAGGACTTCATTCTTGAAAAATGCCTT
This sequence comes from Filicampus tigris, assembly GCF_054856515.1. Taxonomy (NCBI): domain Eukaryota; kingdom Metazoa; phylum Chordata; class Actinopteri; order Syngnathiformes; family Syngnathidae; genus Filicampus; species Filicampus tigris. The sequence goes on along the minus strand of NC_141238.1, from coordinate 2,479,658 downwards.
CTGACTGTCATATTTATGTGATAAGTCTTATCAATTCTTTTAATTGGCTAAGCTAAGGTAGGGAGAAGTAATTGATGATGCAGTGATTCTCAAAGTGCGTATGTGGGCTCCCTCTAGTGGTAGGAGAAAGAATCACTGAATTGAAATCACAACATTCATAACATTGCATTCTGTTTAAACTAATTGAATCTGCATTTTTGAAGTCCAGTTCAGTTGTATTTCACTTTGAAGTACAGCTGAGGTGAAAAGCGCTTCCAAAAGTTACCTGAGTAGTTACTGGTGGGACTTTGCGTCTCCAACAGCTCGGTGGTCGGCAGGTCCGGCCGCATCTGCGGCGTGGTGCCGGTCCAGCCCCCCGGGCTCGGCGGCGGCGGGCTCACGCCGTCCTCCGGGTTGAGCTCCGAGCCTCGGCACGGAAGCAGCGCGCATGGCAAAAGGCTCAGCAGCACCCAAACGCGGCGGCTTTGACGAGCGAGTCCAACGTTGCCGAGCATGGAGGCAAAGTGATGGGAGAGGATGAGCGGAGAAGTTCACAGCACGTGTGTTGACGCCATCACTTCTTGGATCTTTTTGCTGGAGGTCCTGCTTCGCAAATCCCATTCATGATGCCGGCTGGGAAGCAGAAAAAGAGTCAGCGTTTGTTTGTGCTGCGCTCCAATGCTGTTTGCTACTCAACCCCCCCTCGCTCTCTCGCTCCCTCTCTCCAACTTGTTCTCTGATCTCCAACCGGGCCGCCCGAGCTCTTGCGTAACCGCCGCTCGCCGGCTGAGCTGCGCTGAGCTTTGGCTCATGCGGGTCACACCGCGGCTTTCGCTCCAGCGAGGTGGCAGGGAGGCGAGGATGATATCGGCATCCTCAGTCATACGACGTATTCCCTCAGGTATTTTTAATATTTTTTGAAACAGTACAGTGGACGCCTGCTATTCACGGTTTGAAAATAGTGAAAGAAATTGCACTCTAAAAGGACTCAGAAAATAACACAATTATCGATCAAAATGGGCCTGACCACGACTTGGGTCAATTCTTGGGTCAGTTTCCCGTCCTTTTTTCCCCCAATTTTTTGGGGGTCATGTTTACTGTCCTTTTTCGAGCAATAAAACACATTTTTACAAAAAAATTTAAAACCCAAGATGCAAGTAAACTTTTCAAGATGAATTTTTTTTGCGCTGATTCAGAATCTGCCCTTGTTTTTTTTCTTATATCACACATTTTCATAATAATTTAATAACAATAATATCATATGTAATAGTAATAAAAAAAAATAAAAAAATTTATGTTTCAAAAATGGACCGACCAACGCACCTTTTGGGGTCAAATAGCACAGGGGGTCAAAATGACCCAGGAATTGAGTTAAAATGGAGCAAGTTGAGTTATGTTTGCTGCAACTGTCATCTTGAAATCTTGACTATATCTGTGAACAAGACCTCTCAGATTTGAGCTCTTTTGTGAGTTGTACTTGCATGGGATGAAACGTGACTGCACTTGCTGTCCACTCTGAGCCAGTCTTTTCATGTCCTATGATCCCATGCAGGTACACTCAGGTGTGCTATGAACGTGATCGCTTCCGTTGATGCCAAAAATAGGAGGCGGCGGAGTGATTAAATTGCAAGAGAGGGGGGCAGTGAGCGATGACACGAGAGTGGCCAAACAATCGGACACAGGAGGAAGGACGAAAAGAGATTGCGACGCCTCTCAGGAGGTTTCGGCATCGCTAGCGCAGCTTTGTACACGGATGATATACCCGTGTGCACTAATTTGACCTTTACTGATTTGACAGTGCACATAAAGTGCATCTATTATTGAAAATCCGCATTTGTGAAGAAGACATTATTTCCGGTACACGTCCTACTATAACTGTGAAAAGCACATCTGGGCAAAAGAGGAATTTCATACATCGAGTCACAATCAGGCAAGTCTGTGAAAGTGATTTTGGGACCACGGAAATTTTTCACTTGACGAGGGGTGTGTAGACTTTTTATATCCGATGCAAATGTGTCATTCCTACATAAATATTTGTATTATTAGTTACCATAAAGTCATATTTTTTCCAAGAAGAAATGGGTCTTTTTTGAGAATATGAAGCTGTTTTTTTTTTTTCAAAACAAGAAGACTTTTGTTTGTTTGACGTTTCGAAAGTCAATTTTTGATTTGTTGTGAGATTTTAACTGTTCATCCCAACAAAATAAGACTTCATTTTACAATCAAACATTTAGCGGTACAGGTGCGAATATTTAATTGGCATTAAAATTACAGGGGGGGTGCGGGGTTCTCTGTAACGGATCCCTCGACCGCCCAAAATTGCTGCACTGCACTGGTGAGTACATTGTGAAGTGAGGATGTATTAAATGTGTTTGCAGACATCCCTAAACTGAGCAAATCATTATTATGACCCTAATCCCTTGCGCAGCCTTCTTAAAGCACATCAAACATTGTTATGTAATCCAAAACATAGCACACACACTTGCATTCACACTCAACTTGATTCTCTTTCGTGTGTGTTTATAATCCGTCTGAGTCGGTCGCATCGCCTTCTCTTGGCTCACACACATCGGAACACCCAGACAATTCCAACGAGCTATTCTCCAGTTCTAAACCTTTTTACTGAGGTTAGCAACCAATGCCACTGTGGCATAATTCCCAGTTTGAACATTCAATTCTGTGATTCTTTTGCGTACCACTAGAGGGAGCCCAATCCCTGCTCGAACTAACTAACTCATCGGCCATTCCCATTTAATCAGCCCAATCAACAATATTTATTGAGAACAGATCTCTGGATTTTTATGTTCACTCACAGAATCAGATTAAAAAGTAAATTAAGTAAAGTAAGACGGACGAATGTTCAAATGAGACCGTTTGATAGCATTTCTGTGATGTAATCCCACATTAAACCAAATGTGAGGGAAAACGGGCCAAATAAAATAACCTCAAGTAAATGTTGTTGATGATACCTCCGGGGGCAGTATAATGTGCAAATATAACTGCGATAGTATTTTTAATATCAGACTGGTTACTCTTTGTTAATGGCTCAAATCCACAGTGGTGACTGGAACATGCGCACACATCGCCATCTTGTGGATTTTAAATGCTCTTACAGGTTTGCCCTTATTTTGGTGACGTTTCAGTGTTGAGCAGGGGTCGGACACGAAGGATGGGACAGGAGGACACAAGTTCAGCCTGCAGCCTTCTGTTCTTTGAGCACAGAAATTATTCACATGCAGGCTAACATTTCTGACCACATAATATTAAACTGAGAGGATAATCCTTTTTACTCAGTCCTCGTTTCCAGTCAGTCAATTGTTTGTTTTTATGAGGAAATCACAGTTAATCCTCATTAAATCATTTGATGATTTTTTTTTCTTCACGGCTGATGCATGTGAGTGGAATGTCTGCCATGTGAGCACATTTACTGGGCTGACATTTTCTTGAAAACATTATTTTTTTAAATCATCGTGCTTCAGGTGGACTGTTATAAAATATGTGTTAATATTACTTGCACGTACCTTAGATAAAATTCAACTGCTCCCTCATCAGTTGAACATATTAACTTTTAATTATTTTAATTTGTTCCGACACGTATTTAAATAGTCCCTTAATATTTGTGACAGAAATTGTTTGAGTTGGGGTGTGTGTGAAATGTATTCGCTCATTTTTATTTCTATCTAGTTAAATAATTGGTTAATTGATTTAATGGAAATATTAAAATGAAAACATTACTAATATGTACATTGATATAATCATGTATATAAAATATAATATATTAAGTAAAAAAATATATTACTTTATTTAAAAATTATCTTATTCTTTTTTTACTGGCTCACTATTTTGAAAGTAGTTAGCACAAAACTACATCCTCCTTTGGTTCGGCCTGGTATTGCATGCATGTACATGTACACAATAAATCCTCCGCTAGAGGGCGATGTAGCATGAATGCACGTACAGTAGAGGAATGTCTACAGTACAATTGCTCTATATTTTTTTAATGCTCCATCTTCTGGATACTGCAGACTTTAAATAATCAATATACTAATCGTTTTCTTGTAGTTGTATTAATATGTAACAGTTTTAGTTGAAGTAACATCCCTCGCACGCGTGGCCCGCCTGTCCACGCCCACGCCCTTATGCAAACACCTCAAGTCTGATTGGCTGACACACAACAGAGGTCGGTGCAAAGCAATACTTGATTAGCATATCTAAGCAGGCCAATAAATGAGCCCCTGGGGCCTCACCTGACACTGCAAACAAGAACCAGGACGGGGAGAGACCAGACCGGTCCACTCATGCGTAAAAGCGCACAGCCAGGCGAACTTTGGAAGCTGTGTGCCCCCCGCCCCCGCAACCGGTTGTGCTGCCCTCGCCTGCGGTGACCGGAGCCTTTCCGCCTCCCCACCAGCTCGGCTGCTCGGTGACGTTCACGGCCGGTTCTGTTGAGTCCAGAGGCCCGGGTCACCCATGAGGCTGGAGGCCGCAGCCAGGATGGATCTGTTCAGGAAGCTGTGGAGGGCGAGGAATCTGATCGTGGTGATTTTCATCCCGCTCTCCCTGTTGCCACTTCCCCTCGTCCACCCCACCAGCGTGAGTCAAACGAACGGGATTCTTGAAAGAACAAAACAACAGGAGCTCAAGTTCTCCTCAAGTTTGTTCACAAAACTTGACTGATTTAGCATTGAAAAGTACTCAAAATCTCTTTTTAGATAGAAGTGCAGATACCCGTTTTAATTTTTAAAAAAAGTACACGTAAAAATCTACCAACCAAAACTCAAATTAACAATACTCTTAAATGTATTACCTGTTGAAATAGTGACTATAAAGCACAAGAAAAGCACATAATGCAATAATACCTCCAACATCAAATCCGACTGGTGCTGTTGCTGCTCCTTTTTTGATAGCTGCAGTCTACTGATGGGATTTTGTTGTGTGCGAATCAATCAAAAGGCCCCATTGTCGTGATGAATGCTAGCAGGCTGCATCTGCATCCGTGCGGAGATGTCGCGTCGTGTTGATGACATGCACATCAGAGCAAGATGAGGCCCAAAGGGTTCGCAGAAGCATAAATGGCCCATACGAGCTAGAAGGGGAAAAAAGAGGCAAATCACAGAAATTTCTGCAAGAACAATAGGATTATTGCGAGATCTAATCCATTGTGTGCGGAGTTGCTGGTCTCGAAAGTCGGGCAAAATGCTCAGTTAAAGGATAACCAAAAGTTGATTTTTTTCTTTAAATGATGACGTGTCCAAATCGCTTTTTTTCAGTAAATGACTCCGGTCCCAATCTTTCTCTGTTAGGTTAATTTTTAATGAGCTGACATGCTGTATTGAAGATAATTTTGTGCTTGTGGTTGGACAGACTAAAGTGACTGACAGTAGCAAGAAGGGAATCCAAATTGTTAATCTAATAGTGTGGTTTGCAGTTATTTTGGAATGTTTTCGATGACTGAGAACCTCCACAAACGTAAAGATGAAAAAAAAAAAAAAAGATTATGCTACCAGGGACACGAAATTAAAGATTCTTTTTGTAGATTTTTGTACAATTATCAATATTGTGGTTCGGTCGGCTACTTATGACATATTAAATAATATTTTTTGGTCACAAATCCTGTTACTGCAAAATAGACCCACGACAAGTGTAAAAAGTCCCAAAAAAATGGTGCTCTCATAAACAGCAAAGAAAGGACAGGGAGAGTCGACAGTAAAACAAAGTCACACAATGGAAATAATTTTGGGGAAAAATGACACATTTGAGACAATTATGACACAAATTGATGTTTTACAATTAATAGTAATTCGTATGAAGTTGTTTTCGACATAGCACCACTGAACCATATTTGTGTAAAAAAACTGGCAGGCCAGCCAATGGCAGCTCTCCTTGCTGTTATGTCAGCGCCGGCGCATGTTTGGCAGCCTTCGGCCCAGGATGAGGCCGAGCCCGGGCCGAGGTGCCAGAACATCAACACAAAGAAAAAAAAAAAATAATCCCAGTAATGAAGTTACATAATCCATGTACCGCCAGCGACAGCACGCTGGGCCGGCGTCCTGCCGGTTTCTTACGACACCGCCGACCGCAGACTGTTTCAGGAATGTGACATTGTGTGTGCGTGTGTTCGGCTGCACCGCAACAGAACATCCACTTTTAGTTGCAGTCAAACTGGCTCATTAATTACCAAGATTTCAATGTTTATTTGCTTGTTACTGAGCAAAATGACACTCATTTCCGGTAGTGGATTACAAATCGGTGCTGAGCCAGATTTTGTCATTACGATTCATAGTAGATGGTACGGATTTCAAATTTGAGTTTGAGTTTATCGATCATCATGATCATGTCCTGAGCTGATAAGAGGGAGTTGATGAGCCAATCAATTGGCTGGATATTAGGCCTTTTCATAATCGGCCGCAGTTTTGCCCATGTAACATTCATGCTAAGTGTGCGTTACAATCTTGCTCATGTACTGAATACATTTATGGCCCGAATCTAAAATCATCAATTCATTCTTTTTTTTTTTTTTTCTAAAATGAGGCTTGTCTCGAGTTGGAATGTGTGCACCCTATCCGTATAAAGTCTGCTTATTACGTCAGCAGCTGTTGCTTACTTTGCACTTTAGCTTTAACTTGCAAAACGACAGCAACAAACAAATCAGCGACAGCCTCCTCTGATAAACTGGAGCCAATAATCAATAATCAGTGAGTGCTGAATCAGGCCATGTTTCTTGTATCTCCCCTCCTGTTTACTCATTTTATCTGTGTGTCCTCCTCATCAACTAAGCCCATCCTCGTGCATTGCTCTTAAGGCCGGGCTCGTCCACCTTCATGCATGGTTTGTGCGAATTTTCGCTGCTGATTCAGCACAGTTGCAGCTGTTCATCAGCAAATAGACTCGGAACTAAAACTGAGAGCTCTATGAAACAATTCTGATTCTGCTGTTATTCTTTAATAACAGTATCGAGAACAAAAAAAAATCTGCCTTTATTATTTTTATATTTGTTGTGAGTGTAGCTAGAAAATGAAGGTAGTACATTAATTGCCCATTAAAATGTTCATTTTTTTCTGCCATTAAATGAACTTAAATACTTTGTTCTTTTTGCAACCTAAGCTATCAGTTTTGCGTTAGACCTGGAAATGGACCTCTTGCCAAGTTAAATCGATACAACGGAAGAAGCAGTTCATAGTTTTAAGTGCGATAACCCTCGGACTTTGACAGCGGATTAAATAGAGGTTGATCAGTTCAAATCAATTCACTTCCACATGTTGGAGTAACCCAGGGATTTATGTTAGGCCCACACGACATTTCAAGCTCCCTTACACAATTTGCAATTGCAAAATGGAACAGATCAGGCTGATCTTGATCAGTTTAAATCAATTCACTTCCACGTGTTGGAGTACCCCAGGGAATTATGTTTGGGGCCACTACCATGATCCAAAGATGTTTTGTAGGCAATAAAATGCTTATAATCGATGCATTCAAGGTGCTCTGTGTTTTTCTGTTTGCAGGAGGCATGTTGCGCATATGTGCTCATCGTGACGGCAGTCTACTGGGTGTCTGAGGCTGTTCCCTTGGGTGCTGCTGCCCTCGTCCCCGCCTTCCTCTACCCACTATTTGGGGTACTCAAGTCAAGTGAGGTGAGCTGTTTTTCATTTGACATATACTGTATCACTGTGTGCGTGGAAGGCGTTAAATCCTCGTCGCAATACCATAGAAATGGCATGTCTGTGCTGAGTCATCTGATATTCTCTAAATCCAGATCAGACAGAAAGTCCCTCTGTGAGTTGTGCTTTAATAATGTTGCCTAGGTGATGTTTTAAGTCCTGTGCGGGCCTCTTTCACAATTCTGCTGAAGCATGTTCCATGACTCTTTCTTGCTGACTTGTGGGTGAAACCTGTAGCATCGCAAATAAGTCACCGGTCTTCATTTTCTTTACCTCTCTTATCACGGCATTACATAAAAAGTGTGCCATGTGACCAATTTGCAAAGCCGCCTGACTGTAAGCCTCTTGTGATGGTGGCCCGTAAATATGCGAGAGAGAGCTTTTATGCAACATTTCCTGGTTTGTCACGAAAAATGACGGACTGACGGATGATGGACCAGAAAAATGTATAAAAATGTCCACCTCTGTATATATGCATATGTGTGTGTATACTACAGCATACTATATACAGTACATGTGTACTTTTGCTCGTAAAAAAAAAAAAAAAAAATCATTCAAATCCAGCTTTTGCAACTTATGGCCAGAAAAGAATTGATTCTCGTCATGTATGAAATATGGCAAACAGTCCAGCAGGACAAAGTCCAGCAGGCATTAGGTGAGAGGTGACGAGACATTGGCTTACACAATGGCGAGATTAAAAAGAACAAATGTTGATCCAAACAGGGGAGGGTGAAGGAGGTAGAAGCCCGCGCTCAACATTCATCACTTCCTGTGTGGCTTGTTTTTGTCGCGCGTGTTCAGGTGGCGGCCGAGTACTCCAAAGACACCACCTTGCTGCTGATGGGAGTCATCTGTCTGGCCGCCTCCATCGAAAAGTGGAACCTGCACAAGCGCATCGCCTTGCGCATGGTGATGGTCGCGGGGGCCAAGCCTGGCATGTGAGCATTCAAGCGCACACCATAAGCATCAAAGCGGCAACCTTTTCCGTGGCAGCGCAACAACACACACCTGAGTCTTTTTTTTTTTTTTTTTTTTTCCTTTCCTGCTGCTGTTTTGGGCAGGTTGGTGCTGGGCTTCATGTGCTGCACGGTCTTCCTGTCCATGTGGCTCAGCAACACGTCCACCACCGCCATGGTGATGCCCATCGCCGAGGCGGTCCTGCAGCAACTCATATGCACCGGCATGGCCGACAACCTGGAGCCCGACGCCGCCGAGGACGACAGCGGTACCGTTGTTGGATGGCATCCGATACTCGATTTCTCTTTGTTGTATTGTGATATTAATAACTGGACTATTTTTTGTCTCGCTCTGCGGCCGTTTCAGACAAAGAGGAAAACCCGGACAAGAACCAACTGGCGCTGCTCTACCGTAATGACGGGTATTGTTTTTTTTTAACTTCATTAGTCCTGTTATTGCTTAATTATTTTTTAGTTGTTATTTTTAATCACTAAACAATTCCAAATAAACAGCAAAAATGGGTAAATATGCAATAATCGGGAACAATTGTTTGTAATACACCATAATGCAAACTGTATCCGATTAATCGACTCCAAAAATACTAAATAGTGACAGCCCTCATGAAATAAAAATAAATGCATTCATGAATTAAAAATGCAATTTCACATTGTTTTGTTGTTGTATTAATGTTATTTGTAATGTCTGTTGTGAAGTGCGCTCTGTATAAATAAAATTGTATTTTTTTATATAATAAATACATGTACACTGTCTTTAACTATAATTCAATTTCTCAGTCTTACTGCACTCCATTGATTTTCCCCTCCAGCAACGATTGCGACAAACGGGAACTGTCTACACTTAGTGAGGTAAGACTGGACTCAAATTTTGTTTGAAACCAAAAAACAAATAAGTGACTCTATTTGGACTCTTCAGGTACAGACCGGAGAAGTCAACGGCGTCGGCGTGAATCCTAATTGCAGCCAAGATTGCGTCACACATGCGAACGGACACTTGCCGCAGGTGGGAAAGTACTCACTGACCCACAAATAAAAGATTGGACTCAGCCGTGGCTTCCTGGTTCTGCCCCACAGGTGGCCATCGAAGTCCCAAACGTGAAGCGCGTGAAGGCCCGGCGAGACTCGCAGTATCCCACCAAGCGGGATCACATGATCTGCAAATGTCTGACACTCAGCATCACTTACGCCGCCACCATCGGCGGACTCATCACCATCACCGGCACCTCCACCAACCTCATATTCGCCGAGCAGTTTAACACGTACGTGACATACTGGGAGCCATTTGCAAAACGCAGAAAGAAAAAATTGTTTTTAAAACGGCCGCTGCTCTTCAGGCGCTACCCGGACGCCAAGGTGATCAACTTCGGCACGTGGTTCATCTTCAGCTTCCCCATCGCCATCATCATGCTGGTCCTCACCTGGCTGTGGCTGCACTTCCTCTTCCTGGGCTGCAAGTGCGTGCGGGCGCGAGAGCGGCGCCAGGGCGCGAGGTGAAGGCGCGCGCTTGATGATGTCATCCGTCTTTGTCCAGCTTCAGGGAAACCTGCTCGCTGAGCAAGAAGCGCAAGTCCAAAAGGGAGATGCTGTCGGAGAAGAGAATCCACGAGGAGTATGAAAAACTGGGGCCCATCAGGTGGCCATGGATTCCGTCGGGAAAGGACACATTTCAATTCCTGATTAAATGATTCCTGATTTTTTTTTTTTTTTTTTTCTTTCTGTTCTAGCTACCCGGAGGTTGTCACCGGTGTTTTCTTCATCCTGATGACTCTGTTGTGGTTCACGCGAGAGCCCGGTTTTGTGCCAGGCTGGACCTCGCTTTTTGAGAAGCAAGTCGTCCCGAGAGTTTTTCTTCACCTTGTGCGTCAAACATGGAAAAAAAGGCAAACGTCTGCTCTTCCCCTTTCAGGAAAGGTTATCGGACCGATGCCACCGTGTCGGTCCTCCTGGGCTTCCTGCTCTTCCTTATTCCTGCAAAGCGACCTTTCTCCTCAGCCTCTTCCAGCTACAGAGACCCAGGTAACGCCAACACAGTCTTTTCTTCGCGTTTTGTGTTTCCCAACCTTTATTGAGCCAAGACACTTAATTTTACACGAGAAAATTCTCATGGCACACCGCAAATCAAAAATGTACAGTGCGACCAAGTCCTGCCCCAACTGGGTTTAGAACTGCCTTGAGATGCCAACAGGTGGCAGCAAAGCACTCCGTTTGTCTCAGTAAAGTGCCTCAATTCACTTCAACAAAGTTCCTTTGGCGCTAAAATGCGGAAGAGCACTCATTTTGTCTAAATAAAGCTTCTCAGCTTACATAGGTCCCTGGCACCAAGAAGCACTACTTTTGTCTAAATGGCGCTAGTAGTTCCTTGACGCCAAGACAAAGCACTCCTTTTGTCTAAAAAAAGCTCCTCTATTCACTTCAACAAAGTTCCTTGGCCCTAAAGCATTAATTGTTACTCGTATACAGTGGGAGGAATGAATCCATGTTTCAGCCACTGTCTTGACAGCATCAGACCCACTGGCGCCCATGATCACATGGAAGGACTTCCAGAGGCTGATGCCGTGGGAGATCGTCATCCTGGTGGGCGGAGGCTACGCGCTGGCGGCCGGCTGCAAGGTAGAACGTCGGTCGGCGAGCGCTTCCTTGAGCGAGGCGAGCGGCGGCGCATGATAGCGAGCGCTTGTGGCGCGCAGGTGTCGGGCTTGTCGGTGTGGATCGGCCGGCAGCTGGAGCCCATGAGCGGACTCCCGCCCTGGGCCGTCACCCTGCTGGCCTGCCTGCTGGTGTCGGCGGTCACCGAGTTCGCCTCCAACCCGGCCACGCTCACCGTCTTCCTGCCCATCCTCTCCGCACTGGTACGTTCCGGCTCAACATGACTTTCGACACACGGTTGGGTTTTTACATTTTTTTTAATGTATACATATATGTATATATCGGTATTTTAAATGGTCGTTTCTTCTTTCCCTTTATTTCCGACTGTATCTACCCGTCCTCGGCAGTCCGAGACCTTGCACATCAACCCCCTGCATACTTTAATCCCCTCCACTATGTGCGTGTCATTCGGGGTCATGCTTCCAGTGGGGAACCCCCCCAACGCCATCGTCTTCAGCTACGGACACCTGCAGATCAGCGACATGGTACGACGCGCACACACACTCCCCCGGAGCTCTCACACCTGCAGCATCAAAAAGCTTGCGAGTGTTTTATGTAATCAGAGGGATGAAAAGTTGCATTTCGTAACTCCTGACAAAGGCTGGGAGGGCCAGAGAAGCATTTTTGCTCATTTTAGCCACGCTCTGGATTGCTATACCTTACATCTTCCACTAGAGGGCAGAAGGTACATAATTCACCCGTATTTCCATCTGCCTTTGCTCACTAAAGCTTTGTGTAAGCATAACAACAACTGCATTAATATATTACCGTCTCCTTGTCATCCACCAGGTGAAAGCAGGTTTCGGGGTGAACCTGATCGGCGTTGCCGTGGTGATGTTGGCCATCACCACATGGGGGATTCCTCTCTTTAATTTGACTGAGTTCCCAGCCTGGGCAGTGGCCGCAAACGTCACCAGCAGCTTATAGCCCCCCTCCTCCAGTGGGGGGGGGGAGAACAACGTGTCCAGAGAGTGTAAAAGTCTTTCTACAGAGGGAGCGACACGAAAAGTCTTGACTGAACTTATGGGAAGAAGCTGCATAGAGGGAAAAAGAAGCTGCTTAAGGGGGGAAATCCACAATTCCCAATGAAAGCTGTAAAAAAATATTTTATATCCTTAAATGTTTGTAATTACTGTGTTCACTGTGTGATGACAAAGTTCCTTCTACTGTACAGTATTTTGGGAAAACATTTTGAGTAGTGCCTTTCAATTACTATACAATACTTTTACTCACAGTAAAAGTACCTCATTGTACCTTTAAGGGTGCACTTGTTGCTGTGGAGGAGAACAGAGAATTATTATGGCATTACAAGATAATGAATCAAATACAAAGATGCATGTTTTCCCTATAAAGTTCAATGCAATCGTGACAAAGGAAGGAAAAAAACTCCTAATTCACTCCATGGAAACGAGGCAAGGACTTTTGGAGTTACCGTGGTTACCAATTTCAGGAAAAAAAACAAAACTAAAATGTGTTACAGTTGAATAATAAGCTGCTAAAGGATGAATGTTGCCTCGGAGATGTGAAGGAGTCATTTTTTGAACGCATCATTTCAGTAAAAAGGGTGAGCGCACATACTGGCATTTTATGATAATCAATGTCCAATTACGTCTGGAGGCAGAAGAAAGTATTAGCATGTACTCTGCAAAAAAATGTAAAAGGTGTTTATCTTTACACAGTGGAATGTGGGGCTTCTATCATCCAGCTCTAACATAATTATCTCCTAGGCAGAATCACTAAGACTATGCATTTATTCTTTTATTTGTAATTTATTCAAGTTGTCATGCTGAGTGCAACTCAGTGGAGTCGCTGTCGAGGCCTTCAAGCCTATTTTTGTACATACATGCAGACTTGTAACATAAAGAGCTGGTTCTGTGCATTTACAGACACGAGAGTTAGGAAGACCAAATACGTGTACAAGAATAAAACACATTCTACCAATATGGATTGTATTTCTTGTATAAAGTGTGCATGGTCACGAAGGGACACACAATGCAACTTTAAGCTTTATTCACATAAATATATTTAAAAATCAACCAGAATAATAAATGACTGCAAGGCCTGAATGTAGCAGATCGTCTGCGATTTTTAGGGTCAGGAGGGTTGCCGGGGGCCTTCAGAAGATGTGAAACCCTCTGTTTGCATCTTGTCTTTGTATTTCAAGTAGTCTCTCCTTTTACTGAAATACTTGACCTGCCAACAAAGACAGTAATCAGAAGTGCACCGACAATATAGTGTCCGATGATGACAAGAAATGGTCTTTGAATGGCAAGCAAAAAGGGGCTAGCTTACCCACTGAGCAGGGCACTTCGATTCAAATTCGGCTTGGAAGCTCTGGCAGGATGCAGCCTTGTCATTGTTGTCATCCAAACATTTCCATAATAAGTCCCTGGCATCCCAGCAAGCCTTTCGTTCTACTGCGTTTGGAGCTGCCATCGCCACTTGACTGTGAATAGAGGGAGTCGGAAAAGGTAAAAACGTGATTTTCTTTTTTTAATTCGTATTTTTAGCTGTTGTAAACAGCTACACGGCTTTTAATGCATTATGCACCTCTACAATGCTACCTGTTTAATTGAGCAACAACAGGACGTTTAGCACACAAACAGTGGGGAAAAAACGAATAGATGTGGGCGAGCTACTGAATACTCACTCGATCAAATTTTGGAGGATATAGTCCAACTGTTTTCCATTAAAAAAAACACAAACTGTATATTTACAACGCGTAGGAGTTTACAGCATGAGCATAAGCGAAGGACACGCGTCGCGCGTTGATGACGTCGCATGTCAGTCATTGGCAAGGCAGGCCATTAGGCTTTGGATCCCTAAAAAGGATTAAATAGTGCGTTTAAGATTTTTCTCCTTTTACATTAGTTTTAAACGTTTTTACACTTAATTTTCAGTGACTTGTAAAAAGCTCGTCGAAGAAACCCTGCTGCTCAAAGGTAACAGCAGATGACGCTGTTTGCCAGCAATACGACATTAGCCTTGCATTGCCCCTGGAAAAGTCCAATGGCATCATTTAAACTATAGTACAACAAAATAACATTTGAAGTGAATACTATCCGAATTTTTGCAATGTAAGTAAATGATAAAGTGATTAATAATAAACATAGGCGTTGGATACTTTACTTTATATAACCCCTAAAAGGACAGGAGACAACCCTGTAACTTTGACTGAGGAAAAAACGTGAAACTGATGTAATCTTATCTCATCATCTTAATATTTCAATTTTCTTTTGATGCCTACTGAGCAATCCAGCTCATTTCAACAAGCTTTAAAAGACTATTAATTCTGTCTGAACCATACTCAACTCAACTGAAACAGCTTTGAAATGATTCATCTTGGTCTTGTTTTTTGTTGTTGTTTTTTTTACATCACAAAAAGCTGCAACAGGGGTGTGTAGACGTTTTGTAAGTGTAGCTTTATCTAGTTTGGCCCCATTCAAATGAAAATATTTTCCCATGTAGGCTGTTTTTGTCACCCGGCTATTTGGATGCACAATAGTGAGTGTGAGAGCTTTGCAGCGAGTAAAGGCATAATTAATGCGCCATGTTGATTAACTCTCTCCTTCTTCTTTTTTCCCCTTCCTTGCTTTTCCTCTCCCAGCCACGGTGATGAAGAAAAGCCCCAGAGGTTGCCATGGCGCCCAGCAGCAATCCATCTCCGTTTGTGTGCTCATGTGGACCGAGGGGGAATGAAAAACAGGCAAACCTCTGCAGAGGATGCGCTGCTCACCGTCCTTTTAGGAAAGTAAGTGTTTGGCGCGTTATACGTATATGCAGACAAACCCTTATTTACACTCGGTGTCACATATTTAGTGATCCCACTTTTCACGAGGCGATTTAGTTCTGCACGGCGAGTTCCTTTCCGGAGCACCAACAGCACTTGCAAGGGTGTAGTGTCAG
The DNA here is from genome assembly GCF_054856515.1 of Filicampus tigris. NCBI lineage: Eukaryota > Metazoa > Chordata > Actinopteri > Syngnathiformes > Syngnathidae > Filicampus > Filicampus tigris. The sequence goes on along the minus strand of NC_141238.1, from coordinate 2,464,495 downwards.
TGTCAGCACATCAAATCTCTGCATTTAAGCAAGCTGAACAATTAATCGAATTCAAATCGACTACGCAGCGTAGTCAAATTGAATGCAATTTTCAATTAGCAAAGGCTGCAACTTGGGGGAAAAAAACCCTCATGTGTTTAGATAAGGTCAAAGCTTAAGAAGAGGACCTCGAAAAAAAAATCATCGTCCAATAAATCGCAGTCGCAATATTAGGGGAAACAATTTGCTATATCCTAGAACAATAAGGATTGATTATCCATAAGAAAAAATAAGCATTGATTATCCATAAGAAAAAATAAGCATTGATTGTCAATAAAAAGCTTGACACTCGGGTAAATTGAGGCAAACAGAAGAGACCGCAAGACAGATTTTATTCCCTTTAATCTCGTGACCTACTTAATACAGCAAGCTACAGCCTGCCTACATCCTGCTGTTACATAACCGAGAGAGTCGTTGTGGTCTTGGACAAATCATTTGACTAATTTGCTATTGAGAATTGATGCAAGGCTACAAAAAAAAAAACAGCAACATTATAATGTCCGGCCTCGAAGGATGTCGCCTCCGGTCATGCCTGCAGGTAAATGCAGCAGCAGAATGCGCTCGTTGAGGAGGGATCAATACGAATATCAGCCACCCCCCACTATCACTCCGATTGCTTAAACATCTCATCGAGCCACTCTTGCTTCCACGAGCGCTCATCTATTCTAGGACGAGGTGCGCTGGCGCTGAACTGAGTAATTGTGCACGTCTGGCCAGGCTTTCATCTGCATGTAAGTGCACCTCATTCGTGCTGACCCCTCACCTTGGAAAATGGCTGTTTTTATTTTTTTTTCTCCCCATTCTCCAGCTGAGGTACACTTGTCCACATGGCGTCCTCAAAAAAACATGCTTAGAATGTGGATGTAAAATGAGGACTTTTGGTTGCTTTTATTCAAGGTTACAAGTGTCGGTTGGCCCCATTCAAGCTTTTCAATCGCTAATAACGCTCCATTTTTGCAGTTGCTGGCTCGATCGCTTTTAATTACTGACCTAACAGTTGCAAATGTATCAGACCGATTCTGGCTTTCAAACCAACGGACAATATTTGTACCTCTTTTTGAAATGGAGGTTACCAGAGAATTGATTTTCTGCATTTTTTTCCCCCATCCATCTTCCCGCCTCATATTTATGCCTGCCTAGCACTGGATCAGTTAGTTCAGCACTAATTCACAGCCGTCATGTTACCTTTTGAGAAGCAGCCTCTTGAAGAGGAAAGTTAAAGCCTCAGCAAGGTTGATTGACCGAGTGCCGGCCGAGTTTCACAAAGCACACATTTGTGAAGATTTTCTCTCAGATGTGCACAAGCCTACTCAAATTCACCTTCAAACCGAATTGACTCATTTCTTGAGCTTACTCTTTTTGTGTTTGCTGTCTGCAGGGTGTGATCGGCTGCCAGTTGACGTGACTTCAGACCATCAAACTCATCGTCACGCCGTAGGTGAGTCGCAATGCCTTCGTGAATACAACAGCGAAACTGTAGCGGTATTAGCATTGAGTTTAATCATAGCAACGTGTGGTGGGCTTGTGTTATTTGGACAGATGTTTTGAGCCGAGTAATGCATCGGTTTGTTCGATTTGCCACGCTAGCGCAGCAAGCCACACCGACCGCACATGGCCTGATACTCGCCACTCATGGCATCTTACACGCGCGCGCACACATTGAGGGCTAAACATCGACCAGTTAACTGCCGGGCATGCTGTGGCCACGACAGTGACCTCCACTTGCCACCGCAGGAAGTCAATATCACTGTCAACTCAGACTCGGGACCAAATGCCATGGCAACCACACACACACACACACACAGTTGAGCACATGGCAATAACATGAAGACCAGCAAGTGTGTCTGTTTGCTGTAGCGTGAAGTTTTTTTTTTTTTTTTTTGCTATTCTGACACACCAAAAAAATCTCACAAAAATATCTCAAAACCCTCTTAAACCTTGCACATACACCCAAAAATCTCTCATATGCACCAAAAAAAACTCTCCCACGTTCACACGCACTACAGTAAGACATTTTTTGGGGAGTGTGAATGAGGTTTTAGGCCTTTCAGGCAGCTCATATTTTTCTCCTATAAATATTTGCATTGAAACGTGCCAATTTCAACATGTTGCTCTCTCACGAGACAAATTCAAGCACCTTGCAAGTGACACTCTCACGCACACGGAGACCTACTGTATACCCCGGAAGCTGAGAGCATGTCGTAACAAACATTGGAACCGAAATGTTGGCCCTACAAATCGGACAAAAAGGCTCTCCTGGCAGAATTAAAGGAGGATTATCTCTCTTAATTTATGCTAATGGATGCACAGGCAGTATCGAGAGCAGCTTGTTCTTGTGAGACTCAAGGCCGTCTCTCGCATTCTCGCACACAAAGACCTAAAAGCCGCCACTGCAGTGTGTTGTTGAAGCATTGAAGCCTGTTGCTTGTGAACCCGGCTCCCGACTCAAATCTTTTTCCCAGCGCACACACACACTCGGCGCTCTTCAGTCGGGTCCTTCAGGCGAATGTTGTTCTCCAACCTTTGCCTAATCCTTTTACATTATAACGCACTTTATTTCCGCTGTGGGAGAGTTTTGTCTTGTTCCGCCGTGTGGGGCTGCTCCAGTTCGGTGGACCGAAGCCTTTCTTTCTCGACAAATGATTCATCAAGACATACTGTGATCAGTGGGGTCTCCGTGATTCTGCTCAATCCCGAGTTCCTCCAACGCACTCTTATGAAAAGTCCTTGAGTCTCTTTCTTTAGCGCTTAGCGAGGGCCTTCATAGTCATCTGTAGACGTGGCAGCCATGTTGATACATGCAGCATTTTGTTTGGGCAAAATAGAATCTATGCAGCTGTACTTTGACTGTCCTGGCCAACGAGTGTGCGTTCTGGACATTAGGCGGCCATTTTGTCACTTCTGTTGACCGAAAATGACATCGCGGTTGCTCAGGTAACGACCAATCACGGCTCACCTGTTTTCTGAAGCTGCGCCGTGGTTGGTTGCTACCTGGGCCCTGAGCGACTGTGACGTCATTCTCAGTCGACAGCCAGTGGCAAAATGGCGCCCCCCCCCAGCTGAGATGGCCAAAAATCGCGGGGATTTTGCTGATAAACTCATATTCCACAAACGCAATATTTATCAAAATGCCGTGTTTTGACTAATGGGACTGCATAGAACATATTTTGTCAAGAAAAGTGAAGACTTTATTGTTTGAATTTAGGAACCAAATCAACCGGTTGAATGCTATAAGTAAAGACAATACAGTATTAGGACACCCCTAGTATCACGACACGGAGTTTGGACGTGAAGTTTGCGCCCCCTTGTGGATGCAAGATGCCAGAAGGGATGACGGGTGGGGCGCAAAAGAGGGGTTTGCACAAGGCGACATTCAGACTCGGACCGGCACTGGAGAGCGAGTAAGATGCGATGCACAGCCACAACAATAAACACGTGATGAAAAAAATCAATTATATCGAATTGAATGCCATCCAATTCATTCCAGTGTCTGTCATGAAGTGCAGTTTATGCAACAGGAGCTCCGCGCGTGCAGAGATGAAAGACACTGATTGGATGTCAAGTGCACGCGCACACATGCACATGCAAATCCCTCGAGTCAGATCACCAAGACGCCCCTCATTCATTTTCATGAAGGCAGTGGGTGGGTGGCGCTCGCTTCATCCCACATTCATCCGGCCGGCCAGCGCTCCTCTCAAGCCGAGCCGAGCCGAACCCAGCCGAGCCGAGCCGAGCCGAGCCCGAGCGTCGACTGTCGGCGTCGACCGCACGCGCACGGACACGCGCGCCGGCGCGATGAGCTGCTAGCGCATCTTTACGCACACGAGACGCGTTCGAGCAACATTCAGCCTGTGTGCGTGTCATTTTCTCGCGGGGGACCATGGAGACGGCATGCAGGCTCCACCAAGTCTTCTCCCGGCTACTGCTCCTCAGCCTCGTGGGTAAGAAAATCGCATTTATGGACACTCCTGTCAATAATGACGATCATGCGCATTGGAGGAAACTTTTCGTTTTTTTTTTTTTCTTCCGCAAAGCGTCTCTAACGTGTCAACATCGCGTGTTTATTTCCAAAGCGCGCTGTGTTTTGTAAAAAGGCTGCGACCGTGCTTGCAGGTGCAGACACATGTTGAAGTGTGTGTGACTGTAGTGAGGCCAATTGCGCTGTCTGCTGCGGTGCATGTGTGCTACTTTACATGATGCGCTCACTTCTAGCAGCCTCAACAGTTTTTTGTTTTTTTTAGTGAGCATGTTTAGCGTGCAAAGCGCCGATGTTGGCTGCAATGTGATTCGCAGCATTTGCGTCTCAGCGTTCCGCGAGCTCGCTGTCCGTCTTCCACTTGGAAGCATCTGCATCGGACGCTCATTATTTTTTTGTTGTTAATTTGACACTCGTGTGGAAATGGAGCCAGGGGCAAAGCAGTCGGTCCAATTAACATGCAGAAGGCATTTTGGTCCCACAACCAGCCCAAAGTCACTTTTATTTTGGTGTAGCGTAACGAAAAACGATTTTAATCGGAAAATTGGTTGTGATTTCAAAGATGGGAGCGCGCTGAATCGAATTGGATCGAATGGTTTCACGTATACCATTCTCGAATTATATTGCACCCAACATTTTATATAAAAATGTAATTTTTCATTTTCCGGGAGCCAAACCAGTGCTGAAAACGTGACACGACACTTGTTCAATCTGTAAATATATCAAACTTTCCCTTTTTTACGTGTTCCACAATGTGCAGTTATTTGTTGAGTGCCTCAAGTGAGTACCGTGGCGTTAGGAATCAAGTGTCCTCCTGCATTTTATTATCCATTACTTGAAAATAAGAGTTACTTAATAACCCGTCGCCGACATGTTCGAGATTTGCTTTGGTAGACCGAGAGGCATCGTTCCCTGCAGCGACATGACTGCAGCGTTGTCCAACCATCTGTCTCACAGTATGCCAAGTCGGCGCTCCAAAACAGTTCCTTCGTTTGACTCGCGCCGTATCACGCGCTCAACAGACACGCACACATTGAAATCCGTGCGATCTGGCGGATGCGCCGCTTGTGACCTTCGTTGCCCTCGTCGTTCCAAACACAGTCTGCCTCGCCTTCGGGGACTTTTGCTGTTGTCCGGTCATCCAAAAGAGCATTTGTGTGAGGTCACTGATGTTGGATGACAAGGCTGAGCTCATGAGTCCCAGTGGAGTGTATTGCTCAATCACGACATTAGCATTTGCGGTGTCCTCTGAGACCTAGCGGAGCCGTGAGCCAAAACAGGATAGGCCAGTGATTCTTAAAGGCCGGAGTGGTACACGGACGGTCTCCCTCTAGTGGTACGCAAAAGAAGCGCAGCCCAAGTACAGTTCAGTTGTATTTAAACAGGACGTCAACCCTTTTTTTTTTATTGACAAAAATATGTTCTATGTACGCCCACTAGTCTAAACTCTAAACTATGAGTTGAGCAGCAAAATCCAGCCGTTTTTAGCGATCTCCGGGGTTGGCCATTTTGTCACTCGCTGTCAACTGAAAATGACATCACAGTTGCTCAGGTGTCAAGTAACAACCAATGACGGCTCAGCTTCAGAAAACAGATGAGCCGTCATTGGTCGTTACCTAAGCTCTGACCAACCGTGATGCCATTTTCAATCGACAGCAAGTGGCAAAATGGCCGCCCCCTAAAATGGCTAAAAACAGGGGGATTTTTCAAATTTGACTCAGCTTCTTATCAGCTGTAGAATATGGATGAGTTTCTCTTTTTTTTTTTTTTTTTTTTCGAGCTTGTTGCTTAAGAAATCACAGTCAAAGTTAATGTGAAGGCTTTAAAACCTCGATGATCCGTTCTGATACCAGCCGCCAATTTACTCACTGTGCCACCCGCTTTGCGACCACATGTTCCCTCATTTGTGACCACACCTGCTGCTGGTTATTCCATATGCGCTATTCTCCAGGAGAATAGCTCATATTTTGCTTCTCTGATTCCAAAGCAATCAGGTTGAAGCCAGCGTTGATATCCGTGTGAAATGCCGCTCCAAGACAAATCAACCAATCACGGCCCCAGTTTATTGTTGTCATCATGTTTTAGGAGTTTGGCATTTCAGCCCCTTGTGACGCTGATTTATTGCACGCCGCTATTGATGGCTCGCGAGCACGTGACAATTGCTGTGATGGACTCTCACCAAAACAGCCAGCATGTTATTGATCATTTGGCAGCTCACAGGGCTCTCTGCCAGCCAGCCAGTGTGTGTGTGTGCGTGTGTGTGTGTGTGTTGGTGACTGTTACCTCCTGATTACCTCCAAATGAGATGAAAACAAATCTCTAACCACGTTTATGACAACATGCCACCACACTCGGCGCTCCGTGCTAATGAGAGTTTGTTGATCACGTTTGGGAGATAGCATCTGGCCTGCATGCATCGGACGGAGCGAGGCTGCCGGCAGAATTAGTGAGGCCTGATGGTGTAATAATAATTGCCTGGAAAAAAAACTGACACGCTTAGTGAAAGCATGAATAAAATATGGAGAGCGCCGATGACACGGTCTGGATCATGAATTATCGCACGGATGAAATCTGTCTAGTGGATATTTGCAAACGATGCTTTTATTTACATTCAATCAATCAATCAGAGTCTCTGTGTGGACGACATGGGACGCCATTGACAGTTCACCCCAGATTATTGATGAAGGTATTGATTAACTAGCAGACGTCGGGGTGTTGGTTTCAGATGATGTCATCGTTTTGGGGATTGCATTTAAATAAATGGAATGCGTAAATAATAGATAAGTACGCCGTCATCTACACATTTAATTTCTCTGCAAATCAAAAGCCGACATTTTAGCTGGCACACACGATGAGATATTAGTTGTAATTTGATCCTCTTCTACCTTTGAACTTCCTGCTAAAAAGGAGATTATGGCGGCACTAACTTTGCTGCTGTGGAGTCAGGCTCTGTAAACCGGCCGAATAAAAACCTTCCGTGAGCGAGCATGAATCTTGTTAGAAAGATTTCCCAAAGCCTTCTTAGCTGTCTGGTTTTTAGTGAGTTTGATCGTTTCCTTATCGGGTTGTTTCAGTCCTGCGAATGGAACACGAGATACGATTTTGATGACGATTCCACACAACAGAAGTGGGTTACATTATTATAGTAACACTGAGACAAACCGCAGATGTTGTGTAAATAATTCATTTACTTTCTGCCGGGCGATTTTGTCCTTTCGTTTCGCCGTCTCAAACATTTTATTCATAAGTTTGTCTTTAATCCACTTAGCAGCCGCCTCCTCTTGCCCCCGCCAGTGTGCCGTGAGTTTATTTGCAAAAGCTAGGCCGGGTCATGAGGACAGCTGCTCGTCGCTTTGATGGCGAAAAGCCTGGACAGGAAGTCGTTTTCTACGTTTTCTACTCTGATGGATGGAGCGACTGACGTTTTACCGGGTGGCAGAAAACAGGCCAACGTTTTAAGAGGAAAACAACAAATGCATCTGCTGCTAGGGCTGCTCGATTATGGAAAAAAAAAAATTCGTCACGGAATAATTGAAATCACGATTATTCAAACGATTATTATGCCAATTTTTTAATCGGAGAGTGTAACAATCATGATTTTGATTACATTTTGACTAATTGCCCATTCCTACCTTCTGCACATCATCATATGTATTAAGTTTGAATCTGATTGGCACTGTGAGTTGGGAAAATCCCAATTTATTTACAACGATTTTTAACCTAAATGTCTCCCTACAACCGCCAGTGTTACTTACTAAAAATAATTTAATTCTTTTACACATTGCAAAAAGCAACTTTTGTATTCAAGTAGCAGGGCACTGACAGAATGTTTGTTGAAAGAGACTGTGGAAATGATCCAGCACTCCCAATTTGCTCATCTAAAGTGTATTTCTCGGGTTTTATTGTGACAGATGCCAGCAACAAAGTTTTAACGGCTGCTGCACAACATTTGGTCGCGAAAATTGGATGCAGACTTTTTAATTTGCAAACAATTAAAAAAATTGGCATCCAGCGATGTCGTCTTTGTTGTGATAATCTGTCGAGATCAACTTGCCGCGTTTGACTTCTTTCTTCAAGGTTGCAGTGGCTCTGTGGGAAACAGCGGGCGTCATTGTTTTGCTTGTCAAAAGTGACGTGGAACCCAAAACCAATTGCGTGAATGAAACGCGGCGTTTTGTAACGCGTCTGTCAAGGGAAAAGGGTCATCTGGGAACTGTGACCAAATGTTGAGTTGATTAACGCTCAACCCGTCCAACTTTCCATCCAAAGCGGCCTTAAAACATGCTCACATTCCGATAGTAGGAGCTCTGAGAATGACAGTCTGGCCCGGTTCCAGTTCCCTCCCCTTGGCCCTGCTCCTCGTTCTCAAGTGCCCTCAACCGGGTGGTGGCCCTTCAGACGCCAACAGCAGCAACACACACACACACACACACACACACACTCACACACATCCTCACCTAAAAGGGACGCTTGTTCCACCACTACAAAGCAATCCAACACCGCCTGACGTCACAGAAATGTTCGGACTCGTCATGGCTCGTAATGCAATAGAAGGCCTCAATCCATTTTTATCAAGGCTAAGCTTGTGGAATTGGGGACAGCTAGCGTCCTTGTGCTCTATTTTGGTTTTTGGGGCCAGCGGCAAAAAAAAAAAAAAAAAAAAAAAAAAAAGGAGCGAGTGCGCCAAACAAGTGAGGAATCGGCAGGCCTGACCCTCGGCTGAAAGACAGCGAGGAGGGGAGATTGTCGCGTCTCCATGGCGATGGAGCCAGTCGGTTCAGGAAGCCGACAGGAAGTCAGGGTGTTCCACGCGCCGTCGGGGGCTTTGGGGTTGTCATGGAAACCCCACCCATTTCCAACAAACGCTGACGGGCAACATGTTGACGTGATTCTTTCATGATTTTCCACCGGTAGACATCGTAAATCAAACGTTTTCAACCTTTGTGTCTCGCACAAATTGCAACGTTGCTTTCCGAGAGCACAAAATCATCCGGAAAATCTTTTTTTTTTTTTTTTCTCCCCACCCCATGGCCGACAGCCACCGTATTAGGATGCAGGACCGCTCCGCTGAACGGACGCAGGATTACTAATCGCACACGCGCGGACAGTTTTTTCTCCGTTTGTGCCAAGCAGATGGGATTGCTGCATCTCACTGCTCAGACTAGGCAGGCAGATTAGCGAGGTGAACTAGAACACTCTACACGAGAACGCGTATGTTGTAACGTATTTGCATAGGATCGTTTCACGATGATCTCGACGACAAGTCCTACTTGTCTCTCCGATTTGAAACCGGCCAAAAAGACGAAATCCACGCGCTCCAGGAAGAAAGCTTATTCATCCTTTTACACCTGATAAAAGACCAGCCTCAGGTGGAAGGTTGTAATTGCGCTTTTGAGGCTAGTGACAGAAATTTGACTGACCGATTTACCGTGTAAGCGGGCCAAGATTACCCGCTGACCTCCTGCTCTCAGGTTGGGACTTTTCGGGGATTAGTCAAACACAAGTCATGCATTTTCACGCTGTGTCCAAGTGACGCCGGCCTAATGATATTCAACTCCCCCCCGTGTTTGGCTCATTAATGTGTTTTTTATGCAAATGTGAAACATCTCATCAGCCCACAGATGTGAATACATGTTAAGACATATAATAAACCGCCAACAAGAAGGAAACCTGCAGTGGAAAAAAAAGTCTACACACCCCTGTTCAAATGCCAGGTTTTACGGATAAGCCATTTAGTTAACCCTCAATAAAGTCCAGATGTTCTAGTAGGCTTTCCCTGACATTGGTTGGCAAGATGTTGGCCCATACGCCGACACTATTCTGCTCAGTTGCCTCTAAATATTATTACGACCACATGACACGTGTGCCTCGTCGTTGTCCTATTTGGCTGCAAATCTGAAGGATTAAAAATCAAATTGGTGTCACAACAAGTGTGGCGTGAACCTCTGGACCTGTCGAATGTTGCCGCATCAATGTTAGCGTTTGTCTGGAGCGACTCTTTTTTTTCTTTTTCCATCCCCCGGCATGAAGAAAGGGCTGAACTTTGAAAGCGGCACTCAAGGCGCTCCAACTAGATGAAATTGTAGGGGGAAAAGCCCCGCTTTCATCATGCGCCGTGTCAGGCTGTCAGAGTATTTATTCACGTCAAGGCCCGCCTTTTATTAATCCCGATGCAGTAAGAGAGTGCAACATTGATTCTTCTTCATGCTTCGAAGGCAAAAATGCCGATAAACGCATGCCATGAGTCAGTGTTGACTACTGCACGGTACATATTACACCGGCAATTACGGAAATTTAAGCCCATAAACGTGAGAAGGACGCCGCAGGCATATTCATATTTAATGGAGGCGTGTTCTAGCAATGCAGAGCGAAAATATAAAAAGGGTTCCGCTGCCCTGTTGCCAAACGACAGACGGACAACGTGTTGCCCCACATATGTCCGCATATAACGGGGTGTCACATTTCACTCGGTCTTGGGATGTATATGTGCGTGCGCTCATGTACAGCTGTCCAACAGGGCCCCAAACTCTCACGGCCACCCCCCCCCCCCCCACACACACACACACAGATGCCAATGATAAGCTTGTCTTGTCGGGTTTTAAATTGCAGCGTTTAATGCTGCCCAGGCCTGGCGGAACAATGTACGGTTTGTTTAAAGCTCCGCTGTCCTCCACTTAACATAAAGCCTGATCCCATTAACTGGCCCCTTCTGCTGCTGGACGTGAGTGCGAGAGAGATGAAGAGATGAAGAGTAAACGTCTTCGCCGCCGCCCCCTCGGCAGGCCGCAAATGGCCCTCAAAGTGCCCGTCTCGCGTGAGGCGCTTACTTATCCGACGGTATGACTTAATTAAAAAAGGTCCCATCCCATCCGTCCAATATCTACTTCTGTGGTGGCTCGAACTTCATTTTCAGCATGTCGGTTGAAACTCATGACAAGTCCCAAGAGATGAGCCGGCATTGTACGGCAGAGAATTGTCACGACTAATCAAACGCGGTGGATTTAATTACATTTTCCGAGACACCCTTTGCATTAACGCTTTAATGCCCGCTTCTGAAGTTTAGCAGTGACGTTTAAGAAGAATGATTGTGGATGGATCCAACTTACTATCATTACTTTTTTACTTGACATACAGTTCGGGAAATGGATGGATGGATATTTGTTTATGAATACAAGCATGAAATTTGGGCACCTCCTGCAGTCACACAATCTTTTTCTTTCGGCTTGAATGCATGCCGTGTTGTTGTTTTTTTTTTTTTTTAAGTTGACGTGCTGTTATCGAAGCTAGATAACACTCTGTCGACGGCGCATAATGTGCTGTTGTTCTTTGCTGACGCAAATTCTCCATTGCTGTGTATGTTGTGTGGTATGGACACACGGTGAGTTGGTTTATTGTAACTGCCTTCCAAGTTATAGCTGGGCCCCAGAGACATGTGGTCCTTGGATTAGTGTGAGACCCCCTGGTGAAAAGGGGCTATATGATACGCTGAATTCTCGCAATGCCACTCAGTATGTTTTAATAGCGATGGACATGTGTTGGAATGCTCTGAAGGAGCGAAATCATGGGGCGAAAAAACAATTTACTGTTATCCGTTTTACATTTCGGGGTTCTATTTTTGTCGATGACTGAGGGACAAGGAGATATTTACGGTAAATGATGAGGCTCTTAAAAAACTAAATAGGATGACTTGGTATTTGGGGTCCTTTTAATGGGACGACTCTAAACCAGTTTGCGGGCTATAAAGGCAGCCGACGGACGATTCCCTCATTGGAAGGATTTGGGCTAAATCAGCCCCCACGAGTCCGCTAATCCGGTGCTGTTCTATTCGTTAGATTTATGCTGAGACAGGCTCCACGATCCCAAAATGATCAACAATCCCGCTTGCGGCGTCTTCACACAGCTTGAGCTAGTAGGATTTTGTACAAAAAGGACTGTGTTGTAATTAGCGCAAAGCGGGCCGGCTTTGAACATTTGCACTTTTATGAATTGCTTTGCAGCATAACATGTCCGTCCAAGTTTACATCGAGCGTCATTTTCAGCAGGAATCCCACTCGACTCCCGCTTTGGCTTTTCCGCCACTTTGTTCAAAATATTATTAGCCGGAACCTAAATTCTGTCCAAAGCATGTCCAGTACTGGATGTGAATTTTCAAATCCTGAGCTTTGAGGTTGGCAATCTGCAGGAGGCCAGTTTAAGCCGCAATCTCCAAATGATTGAAAAGAGCCGCCGTGCTTCCATCTGTTCAGAGCACCGCATAACTTTTCTGAAATCCCAAAGAAAACGAAATCACCTAAAGCTCAGCACATTTCCATACTGACGTGTGCGGTTCGTACTTTGAAACCAACCATGACATTTCAGACGGACAAAAGTACAGTGATCATGATCCAAGCGCCGCAAGGGGAACACCGCACCATAAAGAATGAAACGTAACACTGATATGTTTCAAAGGGGAATCACCAAGCTAAACAAAGTGACTTTGTTGGGAGATAAGTTAAAAAAGATGTAACCGGACAGTAGCACTTTGATGCGTTTCCAAATTTTAACCGTGAAACACGGGTCATTCCGACTTTAACGACGAGACATAACGGTGAGAGGAGTGAATGAGGGCACGAGAAAAGAGAAGAAAAGAAGTAGCCGCAGCTTTGTAGCATCCGTAATTGCCTCATTAACATCCCACGGCCGCCTTTCGTAGCATTTGCTGCACACACACCACTGAGGCCAATTATCGCCCGCTTTAACCTCTAATAGGATCGTAATTTAAAGACGCAACAGCATTGTGAGGATTCGAGGTTCGCTGCGCGCCCAAGCTATTGTCGTTAGATCGTAAAAGACACCGGGATCAAGCTGAATTAGTTGTCACTTCTCTTTCGTGACAGTAGCTTGAAGTACAATCGGTGTTTTGACGGTAAAAGCGGCAAAGAAGTGAGCTCAGACAACCCCTGTGCAACACGGAATCCCCCGTGGCAACGGTTGCATCGGGGGTCTCCTGAATATGCATGCATGCAGATGATTTTTACACATGATACAGAAGAGCTTTGTTTACTGTGTGTATGCACGTTAGATGCATTTTTCTAAACTATTAATAAGCGGCTCAGGAGTGATTTGGGTGCTATAAGATGTTTGTGCTATCTTTTTTGCGGTAAACAAGAGGATTATGCTGACTTCATGTTGTGGACGCCATGCTCGTTGCCTCTGACCTAAATGTGACTCTGTTGAGTGCTTGGAAGTTGGAAAGGAAGCTTTGCACACAATGGAAGATGAAATAACGTTGTTTTATTCACCTTATTTTTGAGCTATTCATGAAGCCTCCCGTTGCGTAATTCATGCATCCGTCATCATTAGCTTATTTTGCTATTCTCACGATGTTGACTCTTCCTTCCCCTGGCATGGTTTGCATGCCATGACTCACAGAATTTGCCTACTTCCGCGTGCGCTTGCCTCCAATGACGTAATGAAACGCCCTCGAGTATCGCGGCGGGTGCATCCGTGTGCGGCGACTGAATTCAAAATGCAGCACTTTGTCAGATAATCGCATGAATTATTTGAAAGCCTCAATGGCATTGTGACGAGTAGAAGAGTCTTCCCAAAAACATCATCAACAACCGCCTGCTTTCTTTCCTCCGCAGTCGGAACAGTGGAACCTTTGGTCCGAAACGTGAAGAAACTCCAAGAAGATATCGACTGGTCGTACACAGGTATGGACGAAAAAATCAGCCATTCATTTTCTACAGCACAAGTTGCTGCATGAACCCCCTCCTTTCAAAATATGTCGTGCGCCACCGGGTGCAAACTGTCAACGTCCGCACCCTCCCTGACCGGCAAATAAATACATTCAAAGGTGATCCGCTCCAACATTTGACAGCACCCGACAGTGACAAAAAGCCTCAGTGACATGCCCAGCGTATGCCAGTCTCAGATCAGATGATCTGTAGGAATTAGCGTATCTGTCAACATCTCCCATAGGAGAGCCTTGATCTGCCTGGGGCCATATGCTCAGATGACTACAGCTAACTCAGCACGGAGCCCCGCTGCGCTAAGCTGGCCAGAAACAAGAGTGGTCTGAGGCAGACAAATCATCATAGTCGCAGTCCCGGTGGGGGGAGATTATGGCCTCTTACTGGTAAAGGACAATCGGGTCTGGAGGGGTCATCACTGGGCTAATGGGGGGCTATTAAACGTATTAACCTCTCGCGGATTTCGGGCGATTTGGAGGCTGCCTCGGGTTGCAAACAACACGGGGGAGAGCACGGAAGCGGCGTAGGAACTGACAATGTGGTGTAAAAATTTTGGACTGGCAAGTTTGCGGACAAAATGCAGCATTTTTTTCCCATAATGCCATGAGATATGGACGTGCTATGGATTTCCTGAAAAAAAAAAAAAAAATATCTATTTTTAGCATTTGGCTAACATTATACCAATACGTTCGAAAATTACGTAAGTAAAGTATGGTTTTATGTCTGCGGTGCATGATTTATGTTCAGCATTTTTTCCCACAATGCCACGGGGTATGCACATGCATAAGTCAATCGCCCGTGGCATTATGGGGAAAAAAATGCTACATTTGCAGCATTTAACTTACAAGTACGTTCAAACGTATTTAAATATGTTCGCGCGTACTTCCAAATACGATTGAACGTATTCACAGAACGTTCAAACGTATTTGCCATTCAAAACTTTTTACTCCACATTGGTAGTTCCACACTCTATCCGTATCTTGGCACATATATCATCATTGAACTCAATATCATGTGGTTTTTGAAAATGTCAAATTGCTCTAAAGTGGCTGTCAGTGAATGAGCATAATTATGGGACGACATGTTCGGTTGATTTGCAATGCAAAGATTACGCTTTGATGCACAATGTTATCCCGGCTCGAGCTATTTTTATCCCCGCCCCCGCCCCATCAGTGCACACACACTAAATGCACATTACACGGCTTAAAGATCAACTGTGGGCACAAGGTCAGAACAGCACAATAACATATAGTCTGTTCGAGGAAAAGTGGTATTACAATTATCACAATTTACTTACTACAAGAAGTTGAACCGATTAGTCGATTTTATTACGCCACGTTGATATTTGCACCCTTTCAGCGCCAAAGTAGCAAAATTGCACCAGGCAACACGTACAGTGTGCCTTTATCTCGAACCATTTTCAAGTTACAACCTTTTGAAATAGTGACATTAAAAATGAATATTTCATTGAAAAAATTTTGGCGCCTTAAGAGTTAAGCTTGAAGTTGACAAATTTTTCCTACTCCGTGCAGCAAGAAAATGCTCATACATATTTTCAACTGTTTGTTTTTAATGTTTCTGTGCCGGTCAGTCAAATGATGTCAATCACTGATCGATTAATCAACTTTGACTACTTTCATCACATCAAAGCATCTTTAGTCATTTAAGCCCGATTTTAGCTCTAGCAAAATGAGATTTTGTTTTTGTTTGACGGCATCGACGAATTACTTTGTATAATGCACTTGCTGAGATCCCCACATGTAAATTCTCTTGATTTGCCTCGCCGGCAATCTCATCCGCCAGACTTGTTTTCCTCATTTTCCAGATTGTTTTCTTCCCTCTGTCAAATCTTCCCAATCAGCTCTCCGGCACACGCAGTCCATTTGTCAAAGAGTGACAATGTTTTTGTTGTGCGCTGCGCCTCCTCTTCCTCACTTAGTTCAATTTGCGCTCTTATTTTGGGGGGGCCGCTCGCTTGTTTATCGGGCTCCACTCGTCAGTCTGCCTCGCCTCCGATGCTCATGGTGTCTTTCTGAGCAGCTCCGTTCCCTCGCCCTGTGCTGCTCGCTGAGCCGTGAGTAAAAACATTAACATGTGAAAGCAGTGCACTTTATTGTGAGGCAGCATGCGCTTCTTTTCGGAATGGTCGGGAGAGAGGCTCGCGATCAAATAAAAGGAAATATGTGGAAAAGGGTGCAGGGGAGTATTTGACAGTGATGAGAAGTGTGGGAAAATAACAGTCGAGTTGAAATTGCACCTTGATAAACAGAGGCCCACGTGACATTTCAGAAGGTGGCAGTAATGCACCAAAAGTTGTTTGCCAACCGCTAAAACACAGAAGAAGAAAAATACAAAAATAAAACAAATGTAAAAAAATGGACATGTGTGTTTTTCGCGGGACAGCGACGATATATAGGAGACTAATAATATGAAGCTGCAGTAGAAATTCGGGCCTGTCTCGTGTGGATGTTTTTGAGGCTGATGCCGATTTTTGGCAGAGAAAAATACCGATTACCGATTAAGCGGTTAAGGTTCATTTTACTAAATGTGTTATGTCTGATATAACGTCACCCGGAGGTCAACTGTAAATATTTTGTTTTGTTTGTTCCTTTTTGGTCCCCCATACAGTACAGTATATTCAGCACCCTATTGCTCTGTCTGAATGTCATATGGTATCTCAGGAAAAAAAAATAATATGGCGAATTCCCTGTGGATGTTGTCTCCAACCATTAACAGTCGTTGTGCATAACAATTCTTAATGTTAATGTTAATTGGATTTGCCGGTAAGCAATGTACAGCATATGACTTTTTGAGCAAAGTTCCACTTTGTTCATGTTGTACTCGTCATCGTCCCCGGTGGCCTTGGGATCCTTCTGCCTTCAGGATCCCCCCGGGGTCCCATCTGTTCTGTTTGCATGCAAATTTGCAGTCTGATTATCCCCGGCGAGGCGATGGCACGCATTTCCTTTCTCACCTATCTCCCACATAACACAACTGCATTTTCTAGTCTTCCCTGTGTGACTTTATACCATTAAGAGATCATTGTCAAAGCCTTAAAAAAACGGTTTTCTATTGATTTGAATCTCAATACTCTTTTGTTTTTCATGTCCTGCCGCGTAACTTTTATAGCCCCTGGCAATCCGAGCTTCAAAACTCCTCGATCCCGTGATCACAAAGAAATGCGCCCAGATTTTGGATTTGTGTATTTCAGCAAGTCCTGCATTTTCCGCAACCGCGCTAGAAAGAGAATTGGACTGTGGCAGGATACAGCCACGGGGTTTGCTCACATATGATCGCATTTAAAGTTAACTCGCATTCTCTGCTGAAGTGTGCAGAAGCTTCAGAGAAAACATCCCGCATTCCCACGGCTGTTGCTCATTTCACTAACAAGAATCTTGGACGGAGAAATCGTTTATTATCAGACTAAAATAAGCAGGATGACCGGCCGAACGTATTAACGCAAAATTAATCAGAATGCCGTGTTTCGACTAGTGGGGCTGCATAGAACATACTCTTGTAAAGACAATGTTCAATTGGGCAAAAGGCCCCCTTGTCTGCTTTTCTGTAGGCGCCACCCCACAAAGTATTTGGATGGAACTCGGCGCAGGGGTGCAGCGCAGGCCGAGGAAGCGGCGAGCCAATTTGGGTCAGATCTGTTTAACGTAGTGAAAACTGTTTTTTTCCACCCCTACACTGGTCGGAGTGCAGGAGTACTGATGCGATGTGATGTACTGACCTCGGACCAGCGTTCACAGCTGGAGCCTGCAGCGCTCCACTTTGCTCTGTTAATTGGTTTCTAAATACAAGCTGCCAGAATTGTTTAAGCATTAAGCTGGGAAAGTACAAACTATGAACATGGCGAACCTCTGGAAATACGGCCGATACAAGCGATGACATAATGTACATACATGCACACGCGACTAATTACTACTACTACTAAATAGCTAAAAATATTCAATATCCGCAGCCCTAGTTCCATCCTAATTCCAAGAAGGATTACGTCTATTCAATTACTATGCTCCAATCAGTAAGGCAATAAAAAAATGAAAGTGGATACTTTCCGGATGAACTGTACATCTACTAAAATCAAGTAACAATCTCTGAATAGGTTGGCGTAATTGTGTTGGTTTTCTGCAACCCATGTTTTGAAAGTCTCCCAAAAAGATGACGATGTCGCCTTGCTTTGTTTCATGGCAATCAAATGCCCGATCCACAACGCAGCTGCGGTCAGTGATTAGCAGGCAGCGAGTCAAATTGATTGAAAGTTGCAACCCCCCCCCCAAAAAACGTACCACCCACTCAGCCCTTGAGTGCTTCTGACACAACATAGTTGGCTTGTTTGGCGATATTGTCATGTCAATGTTGTTTCCTTCTGTTGCACTTTTAAGGGCTTTCCTTCTTTGTATTCGTCATAGATCCCACCTTGAATATTTCAAGCGAAAACGCCCGCGAGCTGTTTGGACGGCGCGTTCCCTCCCTGCCTCTGCTCCTCCGTTTGCCTGCACGCACATGTTCGCGGCTCTCGACCGCTCTCCCAGTCACCAAATACTTGAGGCTGGCCTTTCTTCTGCTCCAGTTGTTAAGTATTCTGGTGATGCTGCTCCCAGAGCCTTGTTTCAGACGCGGGTTAATGATGGTGAGGTGTGCGCGTACATGCGCCGCTTCCTTGTGTTCTTGCTCTGCTTTCTTGCCTTGTACCCACTGATACAAGTTGGCAGATTTCAGCCCTCGTTTGTACAAAATGAAACAGAATGGCTGCTCAAAGATGAGTCGAAAGTCAGAATAAAATGAATACATGCAAATAATCTCTTACACGCCGACTAATGGACCAACAAGTAGCATGTAAGGTAGCGTTAGCTTAAATAAGTAGCGAACCCAATCGCTCATGTAATATGCATACATGCAATCTACTGCGTCGTCTTGTCTCGGTTATTCTTTTTTGCCCTCTCGGGACTTTGACATGCCTTCATGTCTAGACGAAGCTGAGAAGAAACACATCCTATGGCTTGCCACCTTGCGTCTGCGTGGGCGTGTCGCTTCCACCTCGGCAGCTTCACTCTTTAATGTCAAGCAATGTGAAAATAATCGGAAGGAGTCACAGAAATACGATGATAGGCAACGTGAGGCTCAATGGTTTCGTCAATGGAGATCATGTGCCAGCAGGCTTGCATCTAAAAATACAACAGCATGCTTCATTTATCCCGCACACAAATCCCTCTCGTGAATGGATTATAATTTGGAATAGTGAAAGAAAAATGAGGACATCTTTATCAGCGATAATTCTCAGCCCCCCCCCCTGGTAAAATCCTCAACTATCTGATAATCATATTCAAATGTAACATTTGATGTTAATCAGGAATGAAGCCACATGTCAAGTTATTGAAATGAAAGGCCATTCAAAGGTTTTCCCTGTGATTCGATCATTCATATTCCAAAGTTTTAGCGTCGGGTTAAACAGCTTCAACAGCGACGTTCCAACTTTTAATATTTAATAAGTATTCGGCTATTTTTTGCCACTGCTGAGGCAAACGGAAGCAGACAGTCCTCCCCAAAAGTTAAGCCTTCCATTATTTAACTTCTTGCATGCTGAATGGCTCCCTGGCTCAGCAAGGCAGAACCTATTCGCGGAGGGTGAAATTAGCACTTTTTCACCGCGCGTATGCGTGTGTACGTGTGCGCCATCCAAAGGAGCCTAATTGGTTCAAGCGTGGGCAGCAAGCGCGAAACTACATTTCAGTATGTGCAGTTCATTGTCGATCATTAAGCATGAAAACACTTCTGTATGAATTGTGTTTACAGTTAATTCGTTAGAAGGAAACCGAACGATCGGAGTTTTTTTCTCCCTATTTTCCATTCATGAATCTGATTCCAATCCTATCATTTAAAGACAAAACAGCCAACCAAGTACGGCTCGTAACCCAAAGTGGGTGAAATGTAGCTAACCCAGTGCTGGGTCGAAAAGGGACTGAGCCGGTGCTGGGTTATTTATACACTGTGCATTGGGTTGAGGATTTGACCTAGTTGCTCGAATGATATTTTTGGCACAGTTTTTATACCAGATGCCCTTGCTGACGCAACCGTTTTTATCCACGATTTGGACCGGCAGTGGTTGGGTACCTGCATAATGTTGAAAGGCTCTTGCCTCCAACATTTTCTAAGAATATCCATTTTCTACTGCTTATCCTGGTCGGGTCTTGGGGGCTGCATCTTAAGCAGGGAAGCCGAGACTTGAGGTTTTCAAGTCCCCAGCCACTTCTCCCAGCTCTTCCCCCTCCCAAGGCGTTCCCAGGCCATCTGGGAGACATAAACATAGATGTGTCCTAGGTTGCCCTCGGGGGCCTTCTACCGGTGAGACATTCCCGGAACACCTCACCAGGGAGTCATCCAAGGAGGCATCCAAACCAGATGACCAAGCCACCTCATCTGGCTCCTTTCAACGTTTAGGAGCAGTGGGTCGACTCTGAGTCCCTCTCGGGTGACATCTATCCGCTGAATGGGTTAGGAAAACAACAAAGAATTTTTTGTACGTGTATACTCTAGTGACCCAATTGAATAGGTTTTCAAAATTGGAGCTGTCTTTGTGCCGATTTTTTTTCTTCTTTTGACTTGAGCAACAATTTGAGAGCAGGGGAATGAACTCAACTCACCAGCAAGCAGCAGTTTGGCAGTGAACAATTCTTTAAAAAGAAGCTTCAAGCTATTTACGTAGTACCACTCCCAGTTGAAGTTTACTGTTGACCAAAACATAAAGCAAAGGCAATTATTCCATAGGAAAGTCCACTAGGCTATAGCAGTGCTAAAAAAACATGCCAAACTCCATTTCATAGCGACTACACTCCACACGATCATCCACCACAGTTTTTCCTGCTCGTTGCTTCCCTTTCTGCTCCACGGAGCCTCGTCCTCTTTATCGTCACTTCGCCACAGCAGAGTGAGCAGATATGATGAGTGGCGCACCAGAAGGTGGAAATGGTTTCAATCTTGACCACTTCAAGGGCATGGGAGGGATCGGCCTTTCCGAAGTTTTCCTCGTGTTTAAGGATCATCACACTGCTATTCCTCTGCGGACCCCTTCGGTCCGTTTACACACTCTTGAGCTCTGAATTCCCCGTTGCGGTTGTGATGCAAGCTTTCCGAGATGTTACTTCACCTCCCACACTGCCACTTCTATTAGTCTCTGACTGACAGTAGTTCTATGTGAATTTGGAATCTGGTGTGAAGTTTTGGGGGGAGCGGAATATGAAACGTGTTGCTGGGCTTGCTTGGATTTACATCACATGCTTGGTCACAAAATGCAACATTTTTCCGCACGGAAAGGTTCGACCCATCACGAATACACGATGCTTATTGCCCACGCACATCTTAAACATGGATGATATGCACCCTGAGGCCAAATGAGTTGGCCAGTTCACCATTTTTTTAACACTTCAAATCTGCGTGCAGGTGCCCTCAACCAGCGCAATTGGGGTAAGAAGTACCCGTCCTGTACCAGCGCCAGACAGTCCCCCGTGGACATCGACGAGACGTTCACGCAGGTCCGACTTCAGTACCAGAACTTGCGACTGGAGGGCTGGGACAGAGTCATGGCGGAGTCCACCACCATCCACAACAACGGGAAAACAGGTCCGATGATGTTCTTCAATTGCTTTTAGAATTACAGCCTTTCATTATGACCATGCTGGTTAGGCTTTTTTAAATTTTATTTATGCACTGTGAATACATACATATAGTTTTGTGAGATCGGAAAACTATGCGTCTTGGTGGAGTAAAAGTTGGGCAACACAACCCAAATACAGTACTTTGTAGGGATGTAACGATGAATCGAGTCAAGTCCATTTTAAATCGATTCGCCCCGATTAGTCGATTAGTCGAATAATTGAGTTGATTAAATTCATCTAGAAAATGATGTCTCGAAACGTTTTTTCATTCCAGATGCGTAGCACATTTTCAATGTGTAGATCAGATGATGCTTTTGCGCCAAACATCATTGCGTATTGCGTTTGTGGATAGCTGCAGAACCACACTGGTGCACAGAGACAAGCATGGTCGCAATTTTCAAACATCGAATCGAGAATCGGGAACTGAAAATCGAATCGAATCGGGGCTTGAGTGAATCATTACATCCCTAGTACTTTGCAAAGTTTTTAGGCCAGAATTCTTTTTGTTATCCCCCTCAAGAAAAAAGGAGCATGTTAGTTGTCCATTCCATCAATAGAAATGAATCTGATATCATTCTACTGCTGTGAAACACAACATCTTAATCCCTGGATGAGGGAAGAAGCTTAACTTTCCAGATGCAGCAAAAAGAAGAAAAAAAAAAATCTTCACAACGCGGGGGTTAACGAAGGAGAGGAGCCGTGTGAGGATTTAAAGGAACAGAGAGAGAAGGAGTCATTGAGGGAGAGGCAGCCAGAGGCACAACACTACAGAGCGAGCGTGTGGAGGAGAGAAAAAAAAAAAAGATCAATGTCAAGAGGCAGGGATGAAGCTGAGCAAAAGAAAAGAGTCAATAAGGAGCTGCAGGCTAGAACGTATAGACGAGAAGTAGCACTCATGAAAAATCGGGACGAGTGGTGTAAAGTGTCGCGCCTGACGCCTTGCCTGATAAACACACGAATCCCGTCGGAGCAATCTGACTGTGCTGGCGCTATCTATACATTCAAGATCCTTCGAATTAATCCCTTTCTCTCGCTCTCTTTAACGTCAGGGAGGAAATTAGATATCAGGGCAGGTAGCGATGCAGAGCCGCCGTGATGTGATGAGGAATAATGTATGAGCCGTACAGTTGCACTTAACTCTATTTCATATCCTGTTAGGACTTAATATCCTTGAGGGGCTACTTGGAATTTATTAGGCACGCATGCACAATTTCATACAAGAGGGGCGATGCGGCGCAGTTGTACACAAACACGTACACATGCAGCATTTTTGATAAAACTCTTGGATGTGAGCTCATTAGATTGCGCGATAGGACCTAAGATTGTTTCGAGAATGTAGAATAGCTCACAAAAGGTAGTGTGTATAATTGCGAATTTACTGTCCTCTTAAAATAACTCAACACACAGACGCACGTGTCTGCAGGCAACAAAAGTGAGCGCACCCCGAAGTGAAAATTGTGCCCCATTAGCCATTTTCTCTCCCCAGTGACTTGTTAGTGTAAAATGGGGGACGCCCTCTAAAGTCCACGTGCGTGTGTTTTAGTGGCGATCAATGTGGATGGCGACTTCTATATAAGCGGAGGCGGGCTGAGCTCCAGGTTCCGCGTCGATACCGTCACCTTCCACTGGGGGCGCTGCAATGCTACATCCGATGGGTCCGAGCACAGCCTCAATGGGATGAAATACCCTCTTGAGGTACTCAAAACAAACTCTCCTCGGGTATATTTACCCTTACGCTCGCTTTAGGCTAACTTGCTGAATTCATTTCAGATGCAAATTTACGCTTATGATCCAGATGCCTTCCGAAGTCTCGAAGAGGCCATCGGGGAGGGAGGCAGGGTTGCGGCATTAGCTGTGCTGTTTGAGGTAAGTCAACATGTTGACGTCTGCCGTGGAATTTGCAGTAAGGGAATAAATCCACGTGGCACCTTACTGAAGAAGTGCATGTCTGCAGATCAGCTTGGATGACAATGAAAACCTCGGCGCCGTCATCGATGCTGTCAACACCGTGAGTCGATTTGGTGAGTCGCCTTAAAAATTTGCGAAATGTTACTTTCTGCGGTTGCTGTTCTTACTGTTTCTTGTTGTCGGGCAGGTAAAAGTGGATCAATGGAAGCCTTGGCCTTGCAGTCCTTGCTGCCCAACAACACCGCCAAATATTACATATACAACGGCTCACTGACTTCTCCTCCCTGCACGGAGACGGTCGAGTGGGTCGTCTTTAAACACACCGTGGCCATATCGGAAACACAGGCGAGTAGCCACAAAACGGGGCACGCCGTTTAACAAATGTTGAAACTGCTGACAAAGATATGCTCAGATTGGTGCGTGCGCCAACGGCCCAAAACTGGAAGCTCTTGTCGTCCGCTAATCGTGCCAAACTGACGAATATCGAAAGACGTGGCAGTCATTGCAGTGCTTGTTTGTTTATAAAACAAGCCATATATGTCCGCATGTGTTAGTGTGCATTTTCTTGACGGAAATGAGAGTGACAAGGCATGACACGGGCACATAGGCGCCAACTAAAAATAGAGCAGCGCTGGCTATCCGCCTGGCACTAACGCAAGCCTCTTACACACAGTGTTGACTTTGGCATCAGTATCAAAACGAGGCAGACATATTTGTTTGGCGGTGTTCACTGCTCCGCTGGCTGCGCTTCTCGCTGCAGTTGGAGGCGTTCTGCGAGGTGATGACCGTGGAGCAGGCCGGCTACGTCATGCTGACCGATTACCTGCAAAATAACTTCAGAGAGCAGCAGCAGTTCATGGGACAGGTGTTTGCCTCCTACACGGGAGTAGAGGACGTGCCCACGCCGAGTAAGTTACAATGTACCCCAAACGCATCCTCGCGTGTTTGGACCAAACGTTACCTGTGCTTGCATCCGCTTTCAGCGGAATGCTGTCCTCCGAGGTCAGCCCGCAGTGGCAGTCCTCAAAAGTTGCAATTCGCTGTCCTCTCCATCTGCATAAATTCAAACTCTGAAATTGAAAGTAGCTCTTTTAGCTTGCCAGGGAGCTCGACTTTGTAGATCGGCGCCCCTTTTTCCCCTCTCAATTTATTCCGCAGCTCTTTTTGAAATTGAAATAAAGTATTCAGTACGGCCGAAATAAAAGGCCCTTTTGCCTGCGCCGCACACGCAGCCGCCACTTATTGCCAAGCGCTTTGCTATCCGCCCGCTACTCTTGAAATAAATTGAATCAATCAATATTAAGATTGAAAGGTCAGGAGCAGCTTTTGGATTTGGATGCATTTTTAATCTCGTTTGAAAAAAAAAAAAAAAAAACCACCCTTTCGTAATTGACATGCTCTTTGACTCCAGCCTGCAGTTCGGCGCCAGAAAATGTCCAAGCTGACGCCCAGAATGAAACGACCATCGTGGTGACGTGGGAGCGTCCCCGCGTGGTTTACGACACGACCATCGACTGGTACACTGTCACCTACGAGAGGCTGCAAGGCCAAAACCCGAGAAAGCAGGAGTACAGGACTGACGGGGATCAGGACGTGGTACGCGTATATGCGTGGGTACGTCCATCCTCTCCTATTATATTTGACAATTTCATTCCGGATTTTACAGGGAGCCATCATCAGCAGCCTGCTGGCCAACAGCAGCTATGTGGTTCAGGTGGTGGCTGTTTGCACCAACGGCCTCAAAGGAAGATGGAGCGACCAAATTATCGTGGACATGCCCTTAGAGGATCCCGGTACGAACATGTCGACAGCACATTTTTGAATTTACAAAACACATTTCTCTCTTTATATGGTTTCTTTCTAGAGAGTGATACCTTTCCTGATGTCTCCAAAGACTTTAAAAGCAGCAAAGAGGTAAGAAAACCATCTTGTAGAACTTCAAATGTAAACTTTTCTTATCGAATGAAATAAAACTTTCATTCTTAGATGTCACCCAGCGTCAGATGGCAGAAGCCGGAGAATCCCGACCCTCTGGATTTGACTCCAGTCGATCACAGTCCGGTGGAGGAGATCCCAGCAGAGCGGACCAGAGTTTACCAAAACCAACCCACGCAGCGGCCTCGGCCGCAAACAACCCAAAACCCTCCGGTCCAGGTCGCCACACAATCCGCCCCAAAGACTCCTCCTCCCGATTCGCCCGTACAGAAAACACGTCTCAACCCCAATGTGAAAAAGAAAGCCAACCAATCTAAAAGTGAGGACGTGAGCAAAAACCAGATCGATGACGGGCGAAGAACTCGAACGCAACGGATATTTAGCCATGGCGGCTTGGATGGCAATGGTGCAATCTGGGTGACCGGCATAACCCAGCAGCCGGGCTTCCTGTTTCCTGTTTCTGCGCCCAACACTCAGCCCAGCGTCCGCCGCCAAATCACAGAAGAGGCCTCTTTGCCGCACCAGGTAATGACGATCGGCCAAACTACTCGGAACAACATCAACTTCAGGAGCAGTCTACTCGTGTAGTGAACATCTCTTTCTGATCCAGACACAAGATCTCAGCCCAACAGAGCCAAATGAGAGTGAAAGTGGCCTCCCTTCCCCTGAGTCGGACCTCTTCTCCTCCTCTGCGGAGGACATCCACGTCACCGATGTATTCTACGAAGACTCAGTCAACAGCTCATCCCAAATGGCTGCCTCCGCTTCACTGGGATCTACTGTTACGCTGCCAGGTCAGCTCAAAGATGCTACGGTTCAACAATAACTCAACTGCTCTGAATATGACATCAGTGGTCCTCCTCATTCGCATTTTATTCCTATAGGCATCACGGAGTCCTCTTTGGACAGCGATTCGCCCGTGAACAAACCTCCGGAAACCAGCACCTCCTTTTGGATCCCCGAGCGGGCTGCGACTGGCAGCGACGCCCTCACCGATACCGTCTACAAGTCGCTCACTTCCTCCTCGCTCCACAGGGTGCTCATGCATACCACCCAGCCCATGTTTAACGGTAAGGCCCGTGGACCACCTCTCTGAGCTTGACCAAGGTTCTAACGGCAGGCTTATAGCCTGTCCAAATGAAGGCCTTAAATGGCATTAAAAAGTATTAGATATGATGTCCGGAAGCATGATTCAATTAGAACCGGTTAGCAGTTAGCACCAAGCTAGGTTGCGAGCCGAGAGCCGAGCGAATGCCCAGCTTCTCACTTGGAGTGACTCCGAGTCACTTGCTCTTTAGACTTGAGGAGTGTTTAACTCAGTAAGTGCTTAAGATAGCTTGCGCAGCATCATTGCTGTTATTTCTGGCCCGTTTGCAGGCCACAAATTGCTTCATGTTCCAATTCATTTGCTCTCAATTTGGAAAGAAAAATGTACCGTTCCCGTCACCAACGTCCAACATGAAACGCTAATGCCACCTAGTGACAGAAAAATGACCTCAACACAAATCTGACTCAGTGTTATGTTTTACACTCTGTTTAACAGTATAGTATTTCTCTCAAACTTCAAATTACTTCATAAATGACTATGAAATTACTGTATGAATGAACTAAAAGACACAGCCATATTTGTATCTGTTTTATTGTACTTTTAAAACACATTTGAAATGTGTGATTAATTTGCAATTCATCGTGAGTTAATTGTTATTAATTTTGATTAATTATGATTCAAATGATCATAATCGACTGACTGTTTGCGCATGTGTGTATACGTGGTAGGACGTGGTCATTGCAGGTTTTTTTTAAGTTGCATTAAAAAACCGGCACTGAAGACGGCATTAAAAATTAGATACCTGCAGGAATCCTGACATCGCAGCACAGTTGCTTTCTTTGAATTGACAATATTACGGCTTGGATTTATTTATCTAGGACGATTCGGTTGCTGCGTTTGTCTTGTTGTAGTAATGATGGCAGCTCAGTTGGGAATAGATAATGGCGCGACCTTGGCGATGCTCGACAGTTTGCTCTTTGCTGCTTGTCACAAATCACTGTAAATGTGTCTAATTTTCATCAGATCTCTTTGTCGGCATCAGGCTCTATTATCTGCTTGGTTCCACTTACGCTTCAGAAGTGGGATCTTTTCCTTTAAAGGGGCTTTAGTCCTTTGCGTCAGTCAAATGCTCTCTCCGGTGGATGTTTTTGCCCAATAGCACTGGAATTTAACCGACAGTCTTGCACATGAAGCTCCTCGTTTGTGCTCTCACGTTCCCATTGCAAGCAGTGCATAATTTGGGTTCTCTTGTCGCACCAGAGGGAAGCAACAGCAGTCACGAATCTCACGTCGGCTTGGTCGGCAGCGTGGAGCGGGAGAAGAGGACCGTCATTCCTCTGGCCGTTGTCTCCACTCTCACCATCCTGTGTTTGCTGGTGCTGGTGGGCATCCTGGTCTATTGGAGGTACACACCGCGGCAAAGTTGACATCGCACTGACCGCCATCACATTTGTTCATCCCGCTTTTTTTTTTTTTTCCCCCCCGACTCGCACAGGAACTGTTTCCAGATGGCTAACTTCTACCCCGACGACAGCACGTCGCCGAAGGTCATATCAGCTCCGTCCACCCCTCTGCTGCTCGCCACAGGTAACCTTGGCTCCGGTCCCTCATAACATCGCTGTTCCGCTTTGAAACGGGAGTCCCGTTTGCCCCTTGTGTGCCAGACGGTCACGAGCCGCTGACGGTGAAGCAGTTTGTGAAGAACGTCATGGAGCTCCACAACACCAACACCTTCTCCAAGGAGTTTGAGGTGTGCGCTGTCTGTGGCTGTTCTACTTTTTTTTTTTTTTTTTTTTCCCCGTGTTGAGCTGTTAGAGGCAGACTTAGCTGACAGTGCGTCATCTGCCGTTGCTTTTTAATAACACACTTCCATATCTGCTAACATCATGCTGTTTAGGAAAAGCTTTTAGCAGCATGTTAGGATGCTGAAGACGACGTTATGTGACAATTTCAAAGAAGAATGTGCTGCTACATAATGGCCAGTCGTCACTATAGAAGTCAATGGAAATATTGGCTCCTTGGATTGGTGTCAAAGCGGGTGCATCTGCATGGCATCAGCCCCCCTCTGTTTCCTAGCATGAACCTCCAGTGTAACGCACACAGACAGGAAATTCTGCCCTCTTGTACCTGTCACTGTCTTTTGGCTCCTCCTTAACGGATAAACACTCAAATTTGCAACTTTAAATGGCTCACCCGGCCATGATGGTCCATTTCTCAATAACAAGCTCAATTTATGTATTTTTTTGACACTAAGCTCGCATTGACAATTGTCTCAATTTGTTTTGGAGATTGGGGGGGGGGGTGCATTTTAGTGCTGTTGTAATTTTGACATACAGACCTCTTATATAAGTGCGAACGTTCAGTGCCAAGAGAGAAAAGCCGAGTCTGAATGATCCGCGAGACCACAGCTTTGTCTTCGGGGTTCAACCTCTCTGTGTGTATATGAGCCCCTTGTACCTGGACCTGCACTGACTCCCTGTCTGCCTGTGTGTCACCACCCCTCTACCCCCGACTCTCCTTTCACCACCGCCATCGTTGTGCTTTCTGCATCCTCACTTCCACCCTCCGTTAGATTGTGAAAGAGTCCTACGAGGTAAGACGCTCGTCACCCCTTTCAAGTTGACTGTAAACTGACACATTTGATCGTTCCGGGCAAACTACACAGCCCGTCAAAGCAAAATGAGACAAGCCACATTAAGGCCACACACAGTTGACAAAAATGCGACGCTCGGAGCACCGCGCCCTCACCGTCACACTTGATTACCGATTTAAAACGCGTGGATATTTTGTGTTGTAGGAGGTGCAAGCATGCACAGTGGACATGGGCATCACTGCGGACAGCTCCAGTCAACCCGAAAACAAATCCAAGAACAGATATATCAACATCCTGGCCTGTACGTCCCAAGACGGCATTGCTTTCACGTTTGCGCTCAGAGCAACTGCCTAAACTATTCCTCCATCCCAGATGACCACAGCAGAGTGAAGCTCACCAACAGTTTGGACAGAGACGGGAAGTGCGAGGACTACATCAACGCAAACTTTGTTGACGTGAGTGTGTTTTTTTTTTTTTTTTGCTCGGAGACAATGTGTATTCCAAACAATCATTCTTGACCAAGTCGCTATTTCGTCGGCAGGGCTACGAGCGTACGAGGGCCTACGTCGCAGCCCAGGGCCCTCTCCGAGCCGGCAGGGAAGACTTCTGGAGAATGATCTGGCAGCAGAACATCGGCATCGTCGTCATGATCACCAACCTGAAGGAGAAAGGACGCGTGAGTGGGCGGGAGCGCTGGCGGCGCCGCCGTCAGCGTTTCGGACGCTCGCTCCGATCGACGCGAGTCATCCATTTGTGTCGGTGTTGTGTGTGACCTAACAGACCAAGTGCGATCAGTACTGGCCAGAAGATGGTCAGGAGGAATACGGTTCCTACCAGGTGACTTTGAAGAGCAGCAAGACCCTGGCTTACTACACACTGCGGACATTCATTGTCCGAGAAAGTACAAATAAGGTAATCTAGGCTCCCCTGCTCTTTCTGAACCTGAACACGCAAAGACCGCCCACATCCGCGATCTTCCAGGCGTCTCAGAGGAAAGCCGAACACACAGTCCAGCACTTCCACTACACCCAGTGGCCCGACATGGGCGTCCCAGAATACACTCTGCCCGTCCTGTCCTTCATCAGAACATCCTCTCGGGCCAGAACGCAGGAGATGGGCCCCGTCTTGGTGCACTGCAGGTGCGCCACTTTAGATTTGCGCGCGTTGACGTCGTTCAAGTGCCGAGTGGTCCGATCGTTTTGTGTCCGCGCCGCAGCGCCGGTGTGGGGAGAACAGGGACCTACATTGTCATCGACAGCATGCTGCAGCAGATCGAGGATCAAGGCACGGTGAATGTCCTCGGTTTCCTGAAACACGTGCGGACTCAGAGGAACTTCCTGGTTCAAACGGAGGTAAACAAACACGCAGGCCAGAGAGCGCCGACTTGAGATACTCGCCACTTAAACACTTTGCGGATCGAAAACAACCGCATCATTCGGATCGGATGTTACCTCAGCATATAGGACGGACAATGTTGTGTGTTTTGGGATGGTTTGTCATATGATTCCTATTTTTCTCCTGAAATACTTTTCCAAGATTTTCACTTTTAGGTTTCTTCTTCACATCGACGCCTGTAGACAAACACCATGACAATACTCAGTGTGCTAAGTCACGAATCAGTAGTCGGGCCGTTTACGCTACCGACAAAGACATTTACGCTCATCCCAAACGATGTTGTTGGCCTTGCCTCCAGGAGCAGTACGTGTTCATCCACGACGTCTTAGTCGAGGCCATTTTGAGCCGCCACACCTCCGTGGCTTGCGACCACCTCCACTCGTACGTGTCCGGCCTGCTGACACCCGGAGTGTCGGGCCGGACGCGCATGGACAAGCAGTTCAAGGTACATGTTGGACCAACCACTGGCTTACAACCACACTAGCTGATTGGTTTCACAAGTATGTCGGTGATGGATGTTTCAGTTGATCAGTCAGCGGCAAGCCAAACACGCCGACTACAGCACGGCTCTGCGCGACGGCAACGCCATGAGGAACAGAGCCAGAGCGCTGATGCCCGGTGAGCCTCAAGTTCACATAAGATACTCGGAAGTCATGCTCATGCTCACGCGTCTCGCGCTTGCAGTGGAGAGATCAAGAGTTGGGCTGACCGCCACAGAGGCAAACTCCTCAGGCTACATCAACGCCTCCTACGTGCTGGTAAAACGACTTCAAACGTGTTGCTTTTAAGTCCGGAAAAGTGTCACGCATTCAGCTTGTTCCTTTTTTGGGGGCCATGTGTCAACCCGCCGCTTTTTTTTTGCTTTGAAACTCAGGGCCATCGCCACAGTAAGGAATTCATCGTGAGTCAGACGCCGCTCAGCAGCACCGTGGAGGATTTCTGGCGAATGATCTGGGAGCACAACGCACGCGCCGTGGTGCAGCTGCCTGACCCGCATTGCCAGGTTTGGACCTTCTCGACAAGAGGCGTGTTTCCGACTTCAATCGGACGCGTACACACACGAGCTTTTGTGTGCGTTTGCAGAGTGAGGGCTGGGACCCGTGCGCGTATCGGCCTTCTGAGGAGCAAATCGTGCACTTTGAGGGATTCACCGTGTCGCATTCAGGGGAGAGGCGCGTGTGTCTGTCCAATGACGACAAAGTGCTTGTGCAGGACATCACGTTAGAATCCACGCAGGTATTTGCCACCATTTGAAACACACGTTGCCTCGCACCTCTAAGCGGTCCTTGGGCCCAAAAGGTGTACATTTGCAACGCACTTTGTTTTCCAGAACAATTACGCTCTGGAGGTGCAGCTGTACAGCGCCTCCTGCTGGCCCAACCCTGACAGCCCCATTCGGAACTGTTTTGAACTCATCAACGCGGTCAGCGAGCACAGCAGCCGCACGCCCGGGCCTACGGTCGTGCACGACCCGTGAGTGCGCCGCACGTTTGTTGTGAGAGAAAGAATGAGAGAGCTGAAGTTCTCTCATTTTATGACGCCTTCCTGGCTTCTGGTCCTCTGCTCTTGACTTTGCGTAGGTTGGGAGGCGTTACATCGGGTCTCTTCTGCGCCCTCACCACTTTGTCCAATCAGCTGCAGCAGGAGGGGCAAGTCGACGTCTACCAGGTGGCACGCATGACCAACCTGATGAGACCGGGAGTGTTTAATGACATCGTAAGCCTTCAAACACACACGTGCGCCTTTCGACAATCCACCAGAATTGAGGAGCGCCATTGCCCCCCCCTTAGGAGCAGTACCAGTATCTGTACCGGGCCGTGCTGAGTCTGGTGAGCAGCCAGGAGGACCAGCGAGCCCTCCAGAGTCCAGAAACCAATGGATCAGTACAGCTGGGGAAGAGCAACGTAGCGGAAAGCCTCGAGTCACTCATGTAGATGACGCACACAGTAACAGTACAGGTCGGTGTACAGGTCAGTGCTGAAGCTTCTCTGGAAGCGTCCAAGAGCTGCGAGTACTTTTTACACACATAGTTTCCATTCCACAAATGTCACATGAGTCGTCCCGGAAAGACGTGAAGCCGATTTCACTCGCTGTTAAAATCACAAGTCACGATGTGACAAGGTGGACCAGGGGAAAAACATTTTTAAGAAGCGG
Source organism: Filicampus tigris (assembly GCF_054856515.1). Lineage (NCBI taxonomy): Eukaryota > Metazoa > Chordata > Actinopteri > Syngnathiformes > Syngnathidae > Filicampus > Filicampus tigris. The sequence goes on along the minus strand of NC_141238.1, from coordinate 2,432,055 downwards.
CAATGGGGAACGACCGCAAAGGCTGTTGTCCCTGCCATTGGCTCTGTGGCCTTTTGTAGTAATTCATGCTCTTGTACTTTAAAAGCTCTTTTTGCTAATGCGACTGTTTGACTAAACCAAAATAATGCTCTGTGATCTACGTCTTTTTACTAAAGGTGGCTACTGTCTTGTTTGCACTTGTTAAGTCTAATATGAGAAGTTAGACATTCCATCCAACTTCTGTGGTGAGTGTTGAACATTTTTTGTCAGTATTTTGTCTCTGTCCCCAGTCAGACACGATCAATCAATCAATCAATCGATCCGCTTTCTTCAACAGCGACTCCATTACCGAAACCTTTTTTTTTTGTGTAAATATCCTTTAAACACCAAAAGGCCAAATTACTGTATGTTTTTACTGTGTCCGTCTTTTCTATGACATTTTTCTAGCCATTTACACATACTGTATAACTGTGTGGATTCTATTTGATAATTCCACGTATGAATCATAGATTTAACTCATTGGTAACGCTTTTTTATCGTTCCGGTAATTGTAGCAAGTTAACACATTTATCTGCAGCCGCAAATGTGTGCAGTATGTAAATAGCAACAGATTGAATAAAGACTTGAATATGACTTTTTGGGAAATCTCTTATTGCACACGAATGATTGACTCCAAATCATCCCATTCAAGACAAATAAAGCTTTAACCTGTTTTATTATTTTCCAAACTTAATATTGCATCGGCAACAAATGAAAATATTCCACAAACAAAAATTTATGAAAAATATTTGCCATTATAGCATCGCAGTCACACATGATAAAGTGTATACAGTGCATCATAAATAAACACCGTAAATAATACAGACGATGTCAAAGTAAGCAATAATTCGTCAACGCCACACCTCCTCGGTTATTATATTACACAATCTTGTTGACTCATTTACAACATACCGAAATAGACATAACATTAAATGATTATGCCTACAACACATCTCCTATAAGTGTTATGATTGATAAAAATACATTTGAATTATTTAACTATGGCACATACAGTACAGTACATTGTAGACCGGTTGACATCATAAAGGTTTAGGGATAGACCGATTATCGGCCAGGCAAACATTTCTAATAATAATTTTTAACAAATCAACGTTGTGCAAATCTGAAAAATTGTTCAATAAACGTCGGCTTAAGGGCGTTTCAACAAAGTTAAGAGTTCTTTTTGTTATTTTTTATTTTTTTTAGATTTTGCCACCAATATTTTCCTGAGCTGAAAATGAATTATCGGCTCCAAATATCAGTTATCGACATCCTTGACTACTAATCGGTATCGGCCCTGGAAAAAAAACACATCGGTGTATCTCTATTATGGTTGTTATTGACCTGATTATAAAATCTGAATTAAGCCCTTTTTGCTATATGTTGGCATACTCATCTTAATAAAGAGTGTATACACTATTTACATAAAGTACCCTAATAAGCAAGTTGCTTATTACTTTACAATTCATGTTGTAGTACATGTTAACTTTAAAACAAATATATTTCAATTCACATAAACAGTAAAACATGCATGTATAACTAGAAACTTTCCGTGAGGAAAAAAAGAGGAGGAAAAAAAAGCACCGCCTTCAAGCATATTGCAAGAACAAAACAATTAATAAACCTGAAAAAAACATCTGTTGGCTTCACACACATTCGCCTTAGTGTGAAGTCATCCTGATTTAAAAAGAGAAAAAAAACTTTTTAAGCATGTAAGCTGTCGTGGTCAGCTGTAAAAGTGATTTGCTCTTTGTGATTTGTGCATCGGTTGTCTTTACTTGTCCCCTTGAAAAGTCTGTTGGCAAAAATAAGCATTGTTATAATCACGTAGAAGTGACACCGTGCGTGTGCGTGTGTGTGTCCTCACATAGTCGGTGCGTTTGCGTTTCCAACAATCTGGGTCGAGCCTCTTCTGTTCATCGGCGAGCGCTTTGGCCTGTAAGGTAAACACGCGACGCTCTTCGCTTTGCATTTTCTTCCAGCGCTCGCCCAGGAGCACGCTGATGGCTCTGAAACACACACACACACGTGCGCATTTTACACGCCTGACAAGCACCGACGCAGAATTCCGCCGTTAAGGCGCACAGCAACCTGTTATCCTTGCCCGGGTGCATCTGCGTGTACAGCATCCTGAACTTCTTGGCAAAAAGCATGAATGCGTTCATTGGCCGCTTGCACTTGGGTGTGGTGTGGTTACTTCCCGCTTGGCGGATACTTTGGCTTTTCATTGGCTTGCGGTGAGGACAGCGGGAGTGGCTGGGCGTGGGAGCGCCTGTTGGTTTTGGACAAGTTCAGACTGCTTCTTCTGACTATTTCTTTATTCAATTTTCAATCGTTGGCCAAGGTCAGTGAAAGCATGCCAAACCTTGTAACGTATCTCTGTCCGGAGAAACGGCGCCGCCGCTGGACTGGGAGGCATATCGCCGTCGGGCCATGCTGCTCAGCAGGTAAACCGCAGAAGAGTCCAGCGGTGTGAAATCATAGCTGCGGACGGCGCACAGAAAAGGGAGCACAATCGTCTCAATCATTCGTGCACAATGTCAAGTCGCTTTGAAATAAATACCTTTTAAATGTGTCAAAGACAAGCGAGTCATCAGTATGTTCGGCATCTCGGTGACCGGGAGGAAGGCACACGTCGCCTAGCTCCATTTCATAGCCCGCTATCCCGTAATGCACCACGGTCAAGCTCGGGTAGAATGACGACCAACCTGATGGAAAAGGACAACGACAAGCGTCACAGGTGAGTCCTCTTGGCAGAAAGGGCGAAATACTTTACCGACCTTTGTTTTTAACGTAGAACGGGTGGTCAAGTTGACAGCGCGCAGTTAACAAGCTGTGTCCAAAAGCGCCAGGGTCAAAGGTCAGCTGCAGGATGGCCTGACCTGACAACACGCTTTCTGAGTGTGCCACAAGCTGCAAACCCTCACAGCCATAACTCTGCAATGGAAGGTTGTTTTTTTTTTTTTTTAGTCTACCTAGCTTGATCATACTTCTGTTGTCAAAGGATTTTTTTTTTTATTTAATGGTACCTTCAAAGATCTGGCCTGTTCCTCATTGTCAGACTGAACGTCCTCAACATTGCGCCACTCGACACTGGAGCCACTGTGGAAACGCAGGTGAGTACCTGCGCACACAAAACAGCTTGAATGAAACTACCCTTCGACTGACAGCCCATATAAAAAGTTCAGACACGACTGTAAAATGACTGTCTTCATTGAAATAAGTACAACTATTTGACTTTGATGTGTTTTCGTGTAATTCTCTCCCAAACCCCTAGTTGCAGTCATTTTAAAATGTTAAAAATAAAATCCGTACATTCACATTCTCATTGGAATATATGTGTGTGTTTGTACCTTTAAGAAAGCAATGCCAGGCAGTGGCAGGCCAGGAGACACTCCAGGCCGTGTCCTCGTCATCGGACAGCGAGGACCTGGTGGACACCGCAGAGCTGCATTCGCTGCGTGTCTGCGCAAACGGAAAGCAAACATCGGGCAACAAAGTGGGTCACCTGCTTCATGGATGGGAGGTAGAAAGTGGGAGTTTGCTGTACCCTGCCTCTGCTGGAGTTAGGAGGGGGTGGCCGGGCGTACGAATGCAGATCACTTCGGGCGGAAGAGGAACTGAAAATGACAAGCCGAGATGTGCTTACTTTACGCGTGTTGTATGTTTCGGTATGAGAATTTGGTGCTCTTAACAATGAAATGGCACCTGCTGTGGGGAGACTCCTGTAGTAGTGGGCTTTGAGGCCCGGTGGCAATGTGAGCCAGCTGCGTCAGCCAGCGGGTGTCCCCTGACTGCACACGACACCCCGCGCCCGCCTCCATTTGATAAATCGCTGTCATCTCTTTCTCCTCTGGAGCCTCCTGCAGGTTTGGAAGATCAGCTGAGGAAAGAGCACAGGGATGTTTGTGTCTTTATGATGCAATTTGTTACGATAAAAGTCATACTGGGTGTTATTTACCATATTCCATTAAGTCACTCCTTGGGCCAAGTGAGGAGTCGTGTGATTGGTCCTGATCCACTTTCACAATCTCTTCTGTGAGTGTGAACACAAATTCAATGTAGACCTTGGGAGTGTTGCTTAATAGAAGAAAAATGCCTGAATGTTGCCATGGGGATGACGGATACCTGTGCATTCGCAATGAGGCTCGGCATCCTTGTGCTGTTTGGGGTTAGCACCGGACAGGCCTTTGGGGATTACCACCTCCCACATCATGATTCAACTGAAACATAGGATGTGATTAGAAATGTCACACAGACAGAAACATCTTTTTCGCCTAGTTCAATTAAAAAAAATAAAAAAAAAAATTCTTAAATAAACTTTTTTTTTTTTGCCCGCCCCGAACATGAAATTACACATTTTCTCCCTGTTGCGCAATATGGTCATCATGTGACAGCCTCTTGTTTATAAACTTCGAGAGCGTCCGCGCATGCGCGTAACGACCCATTCATTCAACGCTGTGAATGACGGTAACAAATAAGCAATAGTGTTGATACAATCATTTACTCTGACATCATGTATTCAAAAAGTCGTATTTGGGACACATAAGCACAAGAAGGAGCAGTTTGATCGGTCACTCTAACGAAAGTGATATATATTTTTTTTTAAATGGGGATTTCCGTCGACGAATAATGTACAATGTAAAATCTATTCGTATGAAAAACGATGTCTGTGTTGAGAAAACGCGAATAAATATAATAATGCGTCGAATGGGTTTCGGGGGAAAGGGCCGTTTCAACAAAAACAACTAACGTCAACAATGAAGCTTTAAGAGCGATCGAGCAGCGTAGCTCGTATATGTGAAAACGCCAGGCCTCGTCATCCCAATATTGCCTCGTATTTTCAAAGTTTAGAGCATATTCAATAGATTGGTGCGCTCGCTTGTCGAATTCGACGCATTAAAACACGGAAAAGTTTTAATGAACTTTTCCTTTACTCACCTAAACAGTGGCCTTGTACGGGAAAAGTAGGTTGGTATAAACACATCATCCTCGCCGATCCTATTGGCGCAACGTCTTGTCAATCAAAAGCTATAGCATTCTCATTGGTCGGTTTATTTGCAGACGGTTTAACATTTTTACATTGAGGTGAACGATTAAAAACGATGATGAAACAGTTTGTTATGTATGATTGTTCAAACCATTTATTTTCTGGCTTGTTTGTAGTAATTTCAAGTTTTTTTTTGTTAGAGGAACCACTTAATTAAATGGTTGGTAGAAAAATTCCAAAATAGTTTTCAGGTTTGATAAACACTATTTTAGTTACACGAATAAGTACGGACTGCACTTACACAAAAACACAATTACCCGTATTGTGACGTTACTTAATTTGGCCGCTAGATGCCAGCAAACACGAAAGCTGATTAGGCTTCAGACCAGCTGAATTTTTGTACTTCCGAATTGCCCCTTATTATGAAAGAATTACCGGATGCTGCTCACTCTTCAAGCAAAGTTAGCAGATCAACTCTTTACATCGGCAGCCAACGTTGTTGAATCTTTTAAAACTTTTTTTTGTGCAGTAATAAGCTCTATTCGCCTCACTTAAATGCCGAATCTCGGGTTGTTTGGAGCGGGTGTCATCACCCTACACGTCTGTTGGTGAGTTTTCCTTCCGAGATTTTCTGGCACTTGTACCGTTAGTTCGCCGCAAAGTTGTGCTGTCCGCTCTCAATTCGGTATTTCGTGACATATTACTTTGACATATTCGCCACGAAGATGTCCAAGTAAATATATTTAAGACAAAAGTGTCAACGCAGTGTCATTTTTTTGTAGTATTGCATTCATACTACTGTCCACTTTAGCTAGCTTCCTGTTTTCAAAAAAAAAAAAAAAAAGCCACTAGTCATTACATCCTGTTTATTTCGATAATAATTTAAAATGGAAAAAAAAAGCTTTTAAATAGTTTTTTATTCCAGTTCTTTTAAGACTATTGCTGGTGCATATTTGTATTTTACTTCATTACATAAGTGCTCAATCTTTCAGATTGTGAGGGCATTTCCTGTATAGAGCCCCCTGTTGAGCACCCCCACGGCTTTCCAAATGGATTTAGGTCTGGGTTGTGGCTAGACCTTCCTTTTATTTACTTGGAATCCTTTGTTGTCATACAGAAAACAATGTGAAAATGATTCCACTCAAAATCAGTCTGTCCCGTTCTATCACTTGTCAAGCTAGGCGATGGACGAACAGCCGATCCAGACGAGTGACGAAGACCGAGTGGTGTTGCGAGAAGAAAACAGGCGGCGGAGACGAAGGAAGGCCATCATGTCGTCCTCCTGCGCCTCCATGGATCATGTCACCGTGGAGTTCGTTCTGCCCACAACGGCGCGGGGTGGCGACTGTCCCGACTCGCTGCAACTGGAGGTGGCGGGAAACTGGACAGTGGAACAGGTTGCTCATTGTTAGTTCGTTGTCCGCTCAAGTGTCATTTAAGGTGACTTTGAATATCTCTGCTCCCAGGTGAAGGCTCAGGTGTGGCTTAGTGCGGTGACGTCCAACCTCTGTCCGGAATTCTACCAGCGTTTTTCTCCTGACCACTGCATACTGCTTTACCAGAAGAAAGGCAACACGTGCGAGATCTATGACAAGCACCAAGTCTTCCAGACGCTGGATTGTGTACGCTACTGGAGAGGTTTGTTTGCAAGAAACTTCCTGTCTGAAGCAGTGACTCCCAATATTGATTGAGAAAAGGCACATACAGACACAGGTTAGCTGCCATCTAGTGGAAAAGCATTGAACTGTTCTGGTTGTCACTATACATCGCTGGCATAGACAGATGAAAAAGGAAAGAAAAGACAATGATTGTTGTCGATCATTTTCGCACAGTGGTTGTTGATCACTGCAGAATCAAACATGGATCTTTTTAATTTTTTTATATTTAATTTTTTCTTTTTTAAAGCCTTGAAGAAAGACGTGGGCCGTATCAAGCTAGTGCCCCGTCCGCAGCCCTCGGACGAGACCCTTCAGTACCAGCGGTACCTCAACTACCTGATTGGCTACGACGTCACCGATGTCAGTAACGTGCACGACGACGAGCTGGAGTTCACGCGCAGGAAGCTGCTGACGCCGCGGCGCATCGAGCTGTCGGACCGCGACGCAAAGCTCTACTCCGTGGACCCTTGGGTGACGCACAAGTCGCTGCCGGAGCACCTCCTGGGAAAGGTATGTTCAAATTTGGGGGGTCATGTTTTTCTGGAGACGGCACAGAACCTAATAAAAGAATAAATAATGTCCTCATTTGGGTTGCGGTGGGGGTGGGGGTTTGGGGCGTCAGTAAAACAGGCCATCAACCTGCAATTTCGCCACATTCCGTTTTCCATCCAAAGAATTTTAAATAATGTTCCCTAGAATCAATTCAACTGTTGAGTCTTATTTCTAAGATGTTCTAAATGACTTGGTCCCATTTTATGAGGAAGTTTTAGAGCCTCTAGTTTCCCTCAAAGATGAGTCATATCTTATCTTTGGTGCACAAATGCTGTGGTTTCGTGAATGTGCGTTATTTGATTGGGTTGCTCTGTTCATCCTTTCAGCTCAACAACGGCCACATCCTGGTGGTCATCCACATCCGCACAGTCACTCAGACCATCAAGGTGTCCATTGACGCCACACCGGCACAGGTGCAATAAAGTGTTCCTCTTCAAGGTCTCCATTTGCTCTGTGATATCTCACATTCCAGTCTGTCCTATGCAGGTTTTGTCCAGCTTCTTCTCCAAAACAGCAAATAAAAGAGGCTTGCTGGGCATCCCTGACAGCACGTGCGAGACGGACTTTGTGCTGCGCGTGTGCGGCAGGTTTGCTCAAATCGAGTCGACGATGAAGTTGGTGGGATCAGGTGGCTTCATTTTTTTTTTCGAACAGGGAGGAGTACCTGTATGGAGAGAAACCACTGAGCAACTTCAACTGGATCCGTCAGTGTCTGAAGAACGGTGAGGAGATCCACTTGGCTCTGGAGACGCTGCCGGATCCTGAACTGGATCTGGTTCGCGAAGAAGACTGGGCCCAAGTGGACGATTGCACCGGCGTCGCAGGTAATCGGTTTGGACAGTACTCGGTGTTTGAGTGACGGCCGGTCATTTGACGTAATTGTCGTCGTAATTTTTTGCGTTTTCCCAGGCACGCATGAGCAGCTGACCATCGACGAGAAGGACCACGAGCGAGTGTTCACCGTCTCCATGTGGGATTGTAACCGGAAGTTCCGGGTGAAGGTGCTGGGAATCGACATCCCAACTCTTCCCAAAATTGCCGATTTTGTCGTTTTCATTGAGGCCAGCATCTTTCACAGTCAGCAGCTTCTTGCCCAGGTCGATATTTTATATTGATCCATAAATTACACATGTGCTATGTAGAGTTGCTGGCCAAACAAACAATGTTAAGCCTCAATTTTGTATTTAAGGAGCGGACGACTCCCAAACCCTTCAATGAAGAAGTGTTGTGGAATTCCTGGTTAGAGTTTAACATTAAAATCAAGGACTTGCCTAAAGGGTCCCGACTCAACCTCCAGGCAAGGATTCATTTACTTTTTTTTTTTTTAATTGTCATTATCAATTTAGATACATTTGTATTCAGCATTGTGTTACAAAAGTGTGTTTATACCTTGTGGGAGGGGCATTCAACACCCCAAAATGTTCTTTGCGCCTTCACTAGTCCAAACATGGCATTCTGATGCATATTACATTTGCCAAATATGAATGAATCAGAATGCCGTGTTTTGACTAGTGGGCCTACGTCGAACATATTCTTGTAACGGAAATTGTTGACTTCCCTTCTAAGGCTATATATATAAAAAAGTTTTTTATATGATACATTTTCACCTATGACGTAACTCCCGTAATGAATGGCTGATCACCGGAATCATGTTGTGACTATATTACAGCGTATCATTTCCTTCCCAGGTGGTATGCAGGAAACAACCCCAGACCCCAACCTCAAAAGGATCTTCCTACCAGGATAACACGTCGGGAGGCGGGAGTCACGACGGTAAGGTTGTCTCAAATTGCGGCAAACCCTCACAAAGCGCGCCTCACCGCTTCTGCCGCCGCTTATTAAGGCAAGACGAAGAGCCGCCTCCTGTACTACGTCAACCTGCTGCTGATCGACCACCGCTCGCTGCTGCGCCAGGGCGAGTTCGTCCTGCACATGTGGAAAATGCCCGAGAAGAGCGAGGAGAGCAGCAGCAGCAGCATCAACGCCGACAAGCTGACGTCGGCCACCGACCCGGACAAGGCTTCGTCCATGGCCATCGCCATCCTACTGGATAAGTACTGCTACCCCGTGGTGCTTCCCAAGAGCCGCGATCAGAGTCGGGACGGCGACGGACGCGAGCGAGCTCAAAGGGAGATGCCCAACCACCTGAAGAAGCAGTTTGGCGCCATCGTGGCGACCGACCCCCTACATCCATTGAGTCCCGAGGACAAAGAGCTGCTGTGGCATTTCCGGCACGAGTGCATGCGTGACCCCAGGTACTTGGAGAGTGAAACATATAGCTTGGATTTTTCCCCGAGGCAATCAAACCTTATAAGGTCTTCCCGCCAGGGCCTATCCAAAGCTGCTGTCGTCAGTCAGGTGGGGAAAACAGGAAGACGCCCTGGCAACCCACCGGCTCTTGGAGCGCTCCACTGCATGGGACAGCAGGTAAGGCCGTTTGCACTCTTAAAGGGGAAGTCAACCCAGACATATTTTTTCAAGAATATCTTCTATGCAGGCCCACTAGTTGAGTCATTCCGATTAATATCGCCTTTGTGGAATAAGAGTTAATCCACCCGTTTCTAGCCATCGTCGGGGGCGGCCATTTTGTCACTTCTGTCGACTGACATATTCTTGGAAAAAATATGTTTGGGTTGACTTCCGCTTTAATGTTTACAAATGTTGGCGTTCCTAACTTTTACTGTTCTCGGTGCGTCAGTGTTTTGGACGTGGGCTTGGCCATGCAGCTGCTCGACTGCCACTACTCTGACGCTCAAGTCCGCTCCATGGCCGTGAGGAAGTTGGAGACGCTGGAGGACGACGACGTGCTGCGATATCTTCTGCAGCTTGTCCAGGTCTGTTTCCCACCAATTGATAATAGCGCAACCCGCACACACACACAGACGGGGACTTTTATTGTTACAGCCCAGCAGTCTCTGAAATCTGGCTTTCAAAAAGCATTTAATTTTGTAATAGTGACAGTGTTACCCTTCGTTGTTGTTTTTTTTTTTGTGTGCCTCTCGTGTTTTTTTGTGTTATGAAACCTGTCATTCTGCAGCTAGACTGACTTCACATAACTATTGCTGTGCGTGTGCAGGCGGTCAAGTTTGAGCCCTACCATGACAGCGCCCTTGTCAGGTTCCTGCTCAAGAGAGCTTTGCGGGTAAGCAGGACGAAAAATGCATCTCATATTGCTGTCAGTGTCAGCCAGTACATGTGCAGGTTCAAAAAAAAAAAAAAAAAGAATAAATCTTGCGCTGTCTCTATTTTTGCCTTTCAGAGTAAGCGTATCGGCCATTTCCTCTTCTGGTTCCTACGCAGTGAAATCGCCCAGTCCAAGCATTACCAGCAGAGGTTTGCGGTCCTGCTGGAGGCCTACCTGCGAGGGTGCGGCGAGGCCATGCTGCAGGATTTCGGCAAACAGGCGAGCGAGTATTTGCGATGTCCTTAGGAAGGCTGTGACTAATTCGTACCATCGATTGCTGTATTGCAGGTGGAGGTGACCGAGGCTCTGCAGAAAGTCACCCGAGAGATCAAGACCATGTCTCCAGACAAGTACGACGTCACGGCACAAGGTGAACATGGACTCCTACTTTTTAAATAAGTCACGGTTCGGTTTCCCATAAAAAAAAAAAATAAATATATATATATATATATATATATATATATATATATATATATATTTTTTTTTTTTTTTTTGTTATGTTACAGTCATATTCACAAAGATTATGTTGCAATGATTGGAGTGCTGTAAACTAATGTGACCGCGTCTGCTTCTCAGTGGTGTGTCAGATGCGTCAGAAGCTGGAGACACTTCAGTTGTCTGGTCTCCCGCAGGGTTTCAGGGTCCCTTATGATCCCGGACTAAGAGCTGGAGGCCTGCTGGTAAGGCAAACGCAGACTTTCGAGACTCTGATGCGATTCCGTGCTGAATGTTTTCCTTTTTTGGGGCTCAGATCGAGCAGTGCAAAGTGATGGCGTCCAAGAAGAAGCCGCTGTGGCTGCAGTTTGAAAGGGCCGACCCCACCACCCTGTCCAAGGACCCCATTGGGATCATCTTCAAGCACGGGGACGACCTCAGGCAGGACATGCTCATCCTGCAGGTGGCCGACAGTCTCATCTCCGCCTCACACATTATTTCATGCAGACATGTATTACTCTGAATTGTCATCCTACATAGGACAGGTCTGGTAGTAGTAGAATAACACCATCGGTTGTTGTTGGGCGTTTTTAACTAATCGCGTCATTGTATACTGTCAATTATTGAATGTCATGTTCTGTGGTTCTTGTTTCCTGACAGATTCTGCTGATCATGCAGTCCATCTGGGAGACTGAATCTCTGGACCTATGCCTGTTGCCTTACGGCTGCATCTCCACCGGAAACAGGATAGGTCCGTCACAATAGCGGCCCCTCTTTCATTGCATGTTTCATGCCCAAATTGCATTTCAGGCATGATCGAGATTGTGAAAGACGCCACCACTATCGCGAACATCCAGCAGAGTGTCGTCGGAAGCACCGGTGCCTTCAAAGACGAAATCCTGCATCAGTGGCTGCGGGACAAGTGTGTGGGCGAAGACAAGGTATGAAAAGATTTGAAAATGCGCTTCCACTATGCTGGGCAAAACCGACATTGTCACTTGTTTTTTCTTTTTTTGTGGGGGTGAAATTACTTTTCTTTTTAGGACCATATTGGCAAGCATCTTTATTGAAGCGTTTTTTTTTTCGTTGTCCTCTCAGTGTTTAAAAGGAAGTCGCAAAAACGGCAGACAGGAAAAGGACGTGAACTTCAGTGGTTTCCTGTCACACAACGCACATAAGCTACTTTTAGAGTCTTCACCTGCACCCACTGTGTCTATTATATTTCTTATTTATTTATAGAGCACTTTAAAACAACCACTGCTGCAGGCAAAGTGCGGCACATGGAGCAAAAATTGGTGATACAACAGCAATAAATTAATCACATATAAACAGTAAACACCACAAAACACTAACGCAATACCAACTCTTGTGCTGTGTCAAAAGCCAAAGAATAAAAGACACCGGGCAGGTGTGTAGGGGGTGGAGCAGCTCTGAGGCGTGAGGTGGGGGGGGTTTTGAACACAAATAAAAGCATCTTAATAATAACTCTAAAATGTACAGAGAGTCATGTGCTGCCTCCTATGAGCAGCAGTTAGGAGGCGGGCAGCAGCATTTTGGCGCAACTGGAGACGCTTGATGGATGATTTTCTGACTTTCTTGCTGTATTTCCAGTTTCAGCAGGCCGTGGAAAGGTTTTTGTATTCCTGTGGCGGTTACTGTGTGGCCACCTACGTCCTGGGCATTGGCGATCGCCACAATGACAACATCATGATCACTGAATCTGGTAACCACGCTTGGTGTTTCGCTTTCACACTCACAGTATGTTGGTAACAATGACCATTTCGGCGCCGCCTCCTCAGGGAATCTCTTCCACATCGACTTTGGTCACATCTTGGGGAACTACAAGAGCTTCATGGGAATCAGTAAGGAGTGGGTTCCCTTTGTGCTCACCCCAGACTTCCTTTATGTCATGGGAACGTCGGGAAAGAAAAGCAGCCCCCACTTCCAGAAATTCCAGGTGCTTAAACCGGAATGAATTTCTCATGTGACACATGTATGTGCACTTGTTACATACGACTTTCATTTCTGTTTCAGGATGTGTGTGTGAAAGCTTACCTCGCTCTTCGGCACCACACCAACCTGCTTATCATCCTCTTCTCCATGATGCTGATGACTGGTATGATGTCCTTTCATACACTGCATTCAAACTCACTTGTTTGTGGGTCAAAAACATACACTAATGACATCATTAAATGGAATGTAAAGAATTAAGCAATTTTTTGGCATGGTGATTTCATGCTTTAATTCAATAGGCCTCCTTCTGTTATTTGCAACTTGGCCACCAGGAGCAGTATGATATTGACATACTATAATACTTCGATTTGACCTTGTAAGACAAGAAGACCAACTAAGCAGCAGTAATATTAGTTCTTTTTTGCAGAGGATAAAGAATATATGCCTGTGAGTATTGTTGTATTTTTCTGTCTGCATGTGTTCCAACAGTTTTTTTGATCAAGTTGTTCAAATGTATCGCGATATTGATGCTAGTTTTGTTAGCCACTTTTCTGCGTTTCTGTCATGTGTTAGCTTTAAGCGAGTGGACAAATTCGCCTGCTTTTATAATGGTAACGTGATACAAATAGTTTGAAATGACACTAAAAGTGTTTTGATCCCAGAAATATTTAAAATATACGCAATTATAAACACTTTTGGGGGAGGGGTGATTACTCGCATTTGTTGAAGTGCTTAACTTATAAATGATCTTTACAATGATATATTTGCCACATTTAAACACAATTTCTTGGCTCGTAACAGGCATGCCCCAGCTGACCAGCAAGGAGGACATCGAGTACATCCGCGAAGCGCTCACCGTCGGCCGCAGCGAGGACGAGGCGCAGCGCCACCTCCTGGACCAAATCGAGATTTGCCGGGAGAAAGGCTGGATGGTGCAGATAAACTGGTTTGTTCACCTGGTGCTGGGGATCAAGCAGGGAGTGGAGAAGCGCTCCACATGAGGTTCCCTCACTGTAAGGAAAAAATAGGCAAGACCTTTGAAAGACAATTGAAAAAGAACAAAGTCTGATCTGGATCTGCTAAAACCATAATTACTCCAGCAACAACAATATTGGTGACTTGCAACATTACATGTACGCCTTTATACAGCCGTTACCATTCATAGACCAAGTCAAATGCAAAGTTATTACATCCCTGTTACAGTTTCTGTACGGGTTTTCCGACTTTATTTTTAAGTCGTAATTTTTTTCATAACAATAATGAACAAAATCTTGTAGTTTCTTATCATCTTTACTTGTTACAGGAGCTTTTGTGGACAAATGTACCCTCGCTATACCGCAGTTCACCCGTCGTGCCAGTGCTATATCGCAGATCATTTTTTTCAACTTATCTACTTGTCCGTCGCATAAATCTCCGCTACATTGCTGTTTATCGTGATTTCATTTTAGAGGATATTACAGCTTTTTACATGAACCTTTATTTCTTTTCCCTCCGAAATCCGCCGATTGAACTCCAGACATCAACGTCATCTAGTGGTGTTTACGGCACACGGCACTTATTACAGGGCAGTTTTAGATTTTATGTTCAAATATGTTGAGAATGTCTTTGAAAATATGTTTCAATAATTTTACTTGTGTTTGAAAAAAGTTTTTTATATGGTCTCTCTCAGGGACGTGCAGTCAGGAAGGTTGAGCCTCACCTGCATCAGAGTAAAAAAAAAAAGATTAAATAAAATTCTTTTCAATTTTAGTTTATTTGGGCCTTTGCTTTATATTGCTTTTCTTTTTGAATCCTTTAATATCCATGGTTTCATCGTCAGAATGGCCAAATTTGCTTCAGGTCAGAAAATACCTATTGACCAGTTTTTAATGTCATGCTGCTAACTTGATGGCAGATACGCTACTTGACTTAAAAGTTGATTTGACATAATAGTCTAAATTTCCACCACAAGAGGACGCACTGTGACATGAGAGGCCCGTCGATCATTCTATTTGTGTTCCCCTCATGCCCTCCCCGTCATCATTCGTCCCATCTCTTTCCATCTTAATCATTGACTTTGTCTCGGGAGATGAGTGGGTGCAGGTGGCCAAGACTGACGCCCTTTCTCTTGTTTTCTTCTCACTGTGGCTTTGAACTGCAAATGGATTTGCCAGAACAGAAAAAAAGCCCCCTCGTTCCTCAGCTCTTTATGGCTCCTTAAAGCTTTTTAGCACGCCCTCGTGAATCATGTGGAGGCTGAAGCGATTCACTGAACACACAGAAATGTGAATGGAAATGCGAGGGGGGGAAAAAAAGCTTTGTCGTTCTTCGGCATTTGCGTTTGAAGAAACGTCTTTTTTTATGCTCTCTCAAGCCTCATGGCAACAGAACAAATGGGAGCAAAAAATCTGACATCATACGCTCGCTGGTCACAACATTAGGTGCAACTACGTAGCCAGTACAGTATGTAAAAAAGACACTACTTCATTCAATACAAATAGGGAAAGTCTGTTCTCAAACATTATAGCTTATAGTTAAAAAAAAAATCATCCTTCTGGGTGACTTTTCTTCCAAAGTGCTGTCTTAACATACAGTGAAATGGTGGGTGTGCGTGTGTGTGTTAATAACCTTGTCAACTGAGGAGTTTCAGGGAGCAAAGTAGTGCGATGTCTTCAAATATATCTCGTTCCTTTCCAGGAACGTGTGAACCAGATCAGACAGCAAGGGAGTTTGCTTGTTCCGTGTGTGCGCGTGTGCGCGCCTGTCTGTGTCCAATGACTTTGCACAAGTAGTTGCTTTAACACCATGGTTCGTATTCATGCTTGACTTTACTTGTAAAACATCACAAATACTCAATTCATGTAAACGAGCCTTCGCAAACACTGTGTGAACGTGTAATGTGTTTTAGCACGCATAGATGTAAATGAACACGCAGTATTCTTGACTTCAATGCATATGATAATGACCCGTGGGTGTGTGTTGCATCTCTATTTATGTTCACTACGCAGTTCTTTGACATTGCCCCATGTTAGTGTGAAATTTACACAGCAGTTGTTAGCGCATCAATGTCTGTAGTTGTCATCATAACATGTCCAGGAGTACTTGTGATGATTTTTTACAGTGGTGTACTAATTTGAGATGATTTGGTTTGACACAAAACTCAAGCATGACTCTGTAGCTAGCTTTATGATTTACTGCCATCTAGTGCTGTCGTCGTCAACGGCAACTGCTTGGATATCTTCCTTTGCCATTGCATTTGTGAAATGTTCATCTTGAATATTTTTTCTTATTTCTCAGTAGTTCCCTTTTTAAATGCGACAGGCCTCGGAATCCAACCTTCTCAATCATCTTCCTACGTAAGCAATGGTCTTCTCTCATTCGCTGAAAGTGAGAGATGTTATTTTTGAAGGAATATTTGGACAGAAGCAGGGGGCTTTCCTGCTGTACATTCCCATGGTAACCGTCAGTCAAATCTAATTAAAACACACCCACACACTTCTCATCGAGCAGAGTTTGCCAAAAGGCGTTCTTTTTTTTTTTTTGCAACCATGATTTGAGAGCGCTATAAATAAAACACTGCCAACATGTCTTGAGCAATAAGTCCCATACCTTTTTTTTAATGGACAAAAATGTTTTGGACAATATTAGGAGGAAAATGCCCAAGCTTGACCTTTACAAAGGTATCCACAATTACTACAATATAGCCGTTAATACTTAAAATTTAATGCTCTGAGCATATCCGAAGCAGCTGTAATTGGATATTGAAGGAGGCATGCGTGTGTGTGCGCTGGTCACAGTGCTACATCAGATACCCTTACTGACAGAATGTCTGGGTGCATGCCAGTGTACCCATGTGTACATTGGCTGGTCAAATAACTAGGTTGGGATGAAGAGGGAAATAAATATTGATCAATATGAGAAGGTGACACAATTTCATAAATGAATGTCCGGCGGTTGGTGTCCCCCAAGGTTCAGTTCTCAATCCTCTACTTTTTTCTATGTATGCCTTTGGGTAAGACTATTTCATTTATACACAGATGATTAAAAAACTCTATGTATCTAACTGGTAGTTTTGACTTCTTAACTGGAGATCGGTAATATCTATGTTAGTAATAACTATTCAAACTTATTTTTGTTTACTAAAAGTATCTGCCGCACAGTTTATAATGTTACTGCACGACTTCTGACAGTAAAAAAAATTAAAATCTCAAGCACTTTTTCTTAACTGTCTCTACTGTATTAATTCTAAATTATCTGCAAACAGAAGCGTTCTTGTAGGATTCAATGAAAACGTTTGCCTGAGCCCCTTGTTTGCTGTCTTTTCAAGGGTCAAACTACGCTAAACTACCACGTAAGGCTAATTATTTGACCCTAATAAAACTTTCTACCCTAAAAACCCACTGTTTGAATTTCAAGTTTTTGTGATTCAAAATGTTCCCACCATTTAGGTGATCTATAACCTGTCCAACTTTCTTAATGGAGCCTGAAGAATTGACTGCTTAATCAGACATTTGTCTGGATATTGTGTGTGCTTTTGAGGTCACTAAACAGCAGGTAAGCTTCTGAACATTAAAACCTTTCCAACATTTTGCATCTTTAGATATGTGCATCATGTCGACCCTCTGTGTGTGTGTGTGTGTGTGTTTAATTTGCTAGGCAACGCCATCTCCACAGTGCTAATCCCCATGTACGAATCCCGCACGGTGGTTTTGCACATCAACAAAAGGCCAAGTAATTAATGCACATTAGAGGGTCCAATAATCTCTTCTTGTCTCTGCGTGGTTGTAATTCCAAACACCCAATCAGCCTGGCGGTTGTCCCGCGCCCCGTCTGTCCCTCCGTCCATCCACTAGGCCAGTTGGAGTCTAATCCCGGCAGGGCTAATCTTCCACTGATCTGAGGATTGCAACTGCTGTGTTGCTGGGTGTCCTCTCACCTGCTGGCCACAACATGCCCGACTGACTGACCGAGTAGTCGAGCTCGGAGTGGGACGGAAGATGGCTTTCCGCCGTTCGCCCTCCTCTGCCTCTACCTGGACAGGTGAGTGTCACGGTAACGTGTGTGCAGGCTGTGCGGGGCAACCACCACTAGGCTACTGCTATTTCCTAGCAATAAGACTAATCAGCGTTTGTGTACTGTACTGTCAATGAGGTGAGGAAGCCGCTCGGGATGAAAATCAATTGATCTTATTGGTTTACCTACCTTGAACTCGGGACCAAAGACGAGTCTTGGGTCAGTATTTATTGGTCGCTGATTGTCGGAGTAAGACGCTGTTTCTTTATTTGTCAAGCAGCCGATTATTTATTTTTCCTTTACTAATGTGGTCATGTGATACATTTTATGTTCTACACATGCAGTGGATATAAAAAGTCTACACACCCCTGATCAAGTGACCGTTTTTTTTTTTGTGTGATGTAACAAATGAGACGATAAATGACTTAAAAACGTTTTCCACAGTTAATATGGTCTATAAACTATGCAACTCAATAACGGTAATAATAGGTAATAAAATGAAATCAAATAAAAATGGTTGCACACCCTCATTTGGGGATGTGGCTGTCCAGAATTCACAGACAAATCGGGCTAAATGGGAGTCAGCATACACATGGCACCATTTAAAGTGCCTCTAATTAAAACCAAATAAAGTTCAGCTGCTATAGTAGGTTGTTTTCCTAACTTGATTTTTTTTTTTCAAACTGAGGTCCTCATGGGCCGCTATCCTGCATGTTTTCCATGTTTCCCTCCTCCAACACAACTGAAATGATCAGCTCATCAACAAGCTATGCAGGAGCCTGATAATGATCATTTGAACTACTGCATGTTGTTTTGCGGCTCCTGGAAGAAAAATCAACAAAACGCCAATCCAATCGCGATTAATGCATCTCCAACTATGTAATCGTCAAATCTGATTACATAAAAGCATCAGCATTGGATCATGTGCTCCTTTGCGTAAATATCGCTCTTGACACATAGCCCGTGTCATAAACATATGCACGAGGGATTTTCTCTCCGCCTGTCCTCCGCGATTTCAAACTGGCGACCCTCCACTTGCGAGACCTCCTTCGACAGTATAACCCCAGGGCAGACTCCCACTGCCAAATGAGCCAAACGCAACTTCTGCCATGAAATGAACCGAAAAAAAAAAAAAAAAGTCATCTTGACCTCCTCATTAGTATATAGCGTACATTGAGCTGCAGAGAGAAAGACTCAAGCAACGCTCCAGAGCGAGCTGTCCGCGGTACTGAAATGAGAGCACAGTAAGAAGCCTGCTTTGTTTCTATGGCTACAGATGTCTGTATCCCTAAATAACCACCCGTCGTAACCTTATTATTAAAAGAAAGGCTGTAGCAGTCTTGAATTGAAGGCAGTGAGATATATATATGAAAGTGGACAACTCTTTCCTACTTTTGAAAGCCATTTTGGCTGAGCATCAAAGTGGCGTCATAAATAGAATTACTAGAGAGCATGAGCCTTTTGTGGACCTACAAACACACTTCTAAGTTGCTCCTTAAATCCTCAAAATTGTGTCGTCAAGTCATCATAATAGAAATGAAATGGCTCCCATTTAAATTTAGTTTGAATGTGATTGGTTAGTTTTGAATAGAGGCATCATTACAGGAGGGTGTGCAACCACAGTATCTAAGTTGTTTATTTTTACTTGCCCTCGCGGAAATATTTCATTTTGTCTGTTTCCATTTTTGATGTAACTAAAACCTGCCATTTGAAGTGGGGTGTGTGCACCACATTTGAACAAGACAAAGCAAAACAATTGCTGAAAAAACGGATATGTGGCTATTTTCAGAACTAATAAATCACATTCAAATTTGTTAAATGGGAGCCACCATTTAAAGCGTCGCTGATTAACTCTAAATAAAGTTCTGCTGTTCTAGTAGGCTTTCCCTGAATTTATTTATTTATTTTTACAGCTGTTTCTACTATTCATGTGACCTACAGCATAACCTGTTACTCATCTCAATTGAAAAAAAAAAAGTCAAATCCTTTAATGTAAGATATATATTAGTACCTCTGATAAACCCCAAAATATTTAACCTTTTTTTTTTTTTACATTTACATTATCCATTCTCTCAGGAGCTTATTTTTACTTACTTGCTCAAAGATATCCCCCCCCAATTAAGTTTTATAGTTATTATAGGTCACATTAACGGTGGCGAAAGCTATTTTTGTTTTAATCACATAAACCTGACATTTGTATTTCCAGGATGCAAAGGCATGTTGGACAGAACAATTCGTGAGACAGTAGTGTACATTTAAATCAATACCGCTGAATCATCCAAGATGCTCCACTTTCAGTTCAGTCTTTTGTCCCCAGTGGCAAGTATTTTCAGAGGAAACTGTACATCGTGCACATAGAACCTGAGCACAGACTACGATAATGCAGTACGTCTATGTACATTAAGAAGATGCAATAAAATCTTCTTGACTTCCTTGAAAACCAATATGTCGCAGAACCACGGGGAAACGGACGAGGCTTCATCCCAGTGGCCACGGCTCTCAGCGAGTCCTCGTCCATCCACAGTGACCACCTGACCAGGGATGTGTCCCGGGTGGGCCTGGAACCCCTGTCCTACTGCATACCGGAAGCAGAACCTGACGAAGACGAGGCTCAAAGTCGACTTAAGGTGACTAACCAAATTCTATTTAAACAGGAGTGGAAGAGGGTAGGAGAGAGGAGAAGCGGCAGTAAAACAGGCCGAAACGCAAATGATTGAAGGTGAGGCATTGTGTGTTCGGGTTGTGGCTGAGCTGAGCTGAGCTGAAGCATCCCAGCTGAATCGGTGACAAGGGATAGGGACTCCTGCAAAAAAAAAAAAAAAGTTTAAAATTGCCTCAAGATGACACAAAATGTGACAAAACACTTTCTATAAGACAAGGTTATGGCCTGACTAAATGAGTTCTCACTTCATCATAGATCCATGGTAACAGAAGATGGCGTCAAAGCACTTTTTTATATTTAAGGCGGCTTTGGCCTGACTAAATGTAGGTCCACCTTTCACTTCAACATAGTTCCTCAGCGCCAGCATGCCAGATGATTCTTGTCATTTTTGGTAATAATCATTATTATTCTGCTGCTCTCTTCAGATGGAAGATTACTTCATATTTTGCGAAAACCATTCATCATGTGAGAAAATGACTAAATGTTCACATTGAGCATGTCCCAATGCATTCAACTCATAGATACGTTTAGTCCATGTGTATAATCCAATACAAGAACTACAGAAGCAATTTTGCCTTTACAGAGGTGTGAATCTAGCAATGTGCTGTGGTCGTAGTTTGCAGTCGTACATTTGCTCTTCCTAATGTTTTGGTTGCCAAATTTAGCTCCACAATACTGAAAATAGCAAGTGTGCAGTATGCTGCACAAGAGCCACAATAATAAACATCATTGATTGTTGCGACGGCTCTTTTATTGGCTTGTGCAGGTGTATTTAATGAAGTGGCCAGTAAGTGCACACACTTTACAGATGGCCTTTTTTTTTTTTTTAAAACACTGTGCCAAGCGCGCACTGTGCCAAGCGCGGCGGCGCGGTGCGCACGCAGCCCGCGCACACACGCTCACACACTCACCCAGGCACTCATCACACACTCGCAGCGTGAAAGCTAGATGGATCCCTCCTCTCGCGCGTGGATCATGCTGCCGCTACGCGCTTCCCTTTAGATCCGAGCCGAACCTTGTTTAGGATCCGCGCCATGAAACCTGTTGCATCGGCACGGCGGACTACGTGGCGCGACCTGTAGTGTCGTTTTTGGAGGGATGGAGGAGGCGGCGGCGGGGATGAATTCGGCTGCCTTTTTGACAACTTTTACTCATCGTCTCCCTCAACTTGTCTGATTGTGTTTGAAGCGTCACAGCATGCAGACTGATGACAAGATCCCAGTGAGTACAGCAGCTTGTTCTTTTTCGTTCCACAACTGCTCCTGCGCCTGGGATTAACTATTGTAGTGTGTGTGTACTCGATTACCATTGCAAACACTGCCTGTCGTCCATCTAGGACCTTTTGGTTTTATCAGGATGTAAACAGGTTCCGTGAAATATGGGTAGTCCAACTTCCGAGCTGAATTTTGCACATTTGTTTTCTCTCCCCAAAAATTCTGCAAAAAAATAAAAAATAAAAAAAACAGCAGATTTTTGTCTTGTAAGGTCAAACGAATACTAAAGGATAAGTATTGTAAAACAGTCCAATATTCTGCCTGTAATCCAAATTTTTATTTTTGTAAACATTAGGGACCAAAAAAGAAGTTATTATATTCATTGTATGTTGTTTTTAATTAATTAGTTATTGGAATTTTATTCTTCCAAATATTGGTATTGGCCCCCAAAAATTCATAGTGGTCGAGCCCTGGTTTAATGCTAGTTCCCATTAGTTTACTGTCAATGTAAACATAAAACAAACACATAATGGGAAACTGCATAGACAGGCAAACGAATAGCATCTATGGAGTGGCGCCTTTCAGAATGGATATTTGAACACAAAGACCGCAGACACACATACAGACCGACTATATAACAATACTCACAGGCATATAGTCTTTATCCTCTGAGAAAAACAACTGTTCCTGAGTCAGGGACCACTTGTTAGGCGAATGCTAGACCCCAATGTGAACACTTGTAGCTCCATCCCAGCCAAAACAGTTCGTAGTCCACAATTAGCCTTCTAATGAATATTTCACCTTTTTCATTTTGCGAAAATCCTCTTCAGTTTGTGTACTTCTTTAGTGTTTTCGCACACACACCAGAGATGTAGACAGAAAGTATAGGCAGATATAATTGTGGTTTGATAATGTCGCAGCTAATCCAGCAGGGGACCCAACACAGCACGTGACCGCGTTTGGATCGTATCCAAGGGAAACACCGGGGTCTGTGTACTAAACAATCCCTAAAAAGGCTCCCCCATTCTTTGGACACCTAACTGATGTGTAAAAAAAAAAAAAAAGGCCTCACATGAGAGAATGTGCATACCTCACTCATACTTTAGAGCAGCTGCATTGTGCAGGGAGTCTTTGTGCTCTCGTGTTGCACTCTTTTTATTGTCTTTCTGGTTCCCACTCTGTCTGTCAGTGTGTCCCCGTTGGCCACAGTTGTTTGCTTTACTCCTCTGACCACCTGGCGATGAAATGCAGCAAATATGCGCTTGCTTTGGCTTACTTTATTTCCCAACGCATTGGAGTCACTGCAATCAAATTGAGGCGATTCAATCGAGGTTCCCAAGTTTGTCATCGGAATTCCAAAGTACAACAGTGAAATGTCCGTTTCCGACCACCAACAGTCTTTTTTTGTTTAAATTCTCCATGACAACAAGAGAAATGCAGACAAGGTGGCCTCCATTTTTACAGCAGAACCGGAATCAGCACTAAAATCTCCCATCATGCCCCGGGGCCAATAGAGCCTTCCCTCTTGTGTCCTCAATGTTCCGTCTCCTTCCAAACAATCGGTCTAAATAAAGAATCCAAGTGGCAAAGGTGATGCGACTGCCCACTCTGCTGCGAAAAGGTTCTCACTTCAGTGTTTTTGAGAACCTGCCAATAGCCACTCTGCGCGCTTGTGTGTGCCGACGTAGCCGTCCGTGCTCAAGTTCATTCAAACGCTTACGTAAGCTTTGCTTTTCATCTCGGCTGTTGTAATTTACTATTATTGATGCGAGCAAGCCAAACTCGGATTTCTTTCAAGCGGTGATCAGTATGATGTGCAATTCAAATTAGGGCTGAGCAATTTTGAAAGATAATCACATTTTTTCCCCCGGATATTGCGATTTAACATGCGATTTTTTTTTTTCAAGGTCCTCTTCCCATGTATTTTTTAACAAACACATGCAAAGGCGAATGAACAGTTTCAGCTCTTAACTTTGGCAAAGTGTCCAAATCCAAATTGTGACTTTTAGTGTCTTGGCTTCTCTTCAGGTTGTCACTTCTTCGTCAAGCCCCCAAGATAACGGCGAGGGCCTCCACTTCTCGGACGGCCGGCGGAAAGTGGACTACGTCCTGGTCTTCCACCAGCGAAGACACACCTCCGTTCGGTCCCCCGCCAGCACGTCGGTTTCCCACGACCGACTGTCCATCGTCTCCAACGGCAACTTCCCGCCGTCGCAGGACTCGGACGGCAAAGGCGGCGGCGGCGGCGGCGGCGTATTGGGAGGGGAGGCTGTAAGCATCGGCGAGGTCTTCATGGAGCTGGACAGCGGAGGAGGGAACGAAGGGGCGGAGCCCGCCGACCAGGAGATGCATCTGATCAGACAAGAGTTTGAAGCCAACCTGCTGGAGGCCGGCCTGGAGATTGAACGAGACAAAGAGGTGAGTGTGTCAATCAAAATCAAGCGCTCATTTTGGAACTGCCCTTTCCACGCTGTAGCTCAGATTTTCAAACCAAATTCAAATGAGCAAGAAAAAGATGACTCATTTGATTTGAAGTGGATTTGGAGGCTCGTCAATGATGCTGTTTTCTTTTTTTTTTCCCATTTGATTTGACCGCTTCACTTGTGTTTTCCGTAACATTTTCAAACAACAATAGCAAAGAACAAAATTCCTCTCTTGCTGGGAAACTGTTTGGCCATCTGCCTCAGCTGATTGGATTGCAAAAGAAAGCGAGGAGGAGGGGGGTGTGATGACAGAACAATGTGCGTAGTAATGGTAGTAGTATGATATGCAAGAGTAGCCGCGCTAAAGTGATGACTGCAGCTTAGGACAGAGAAGCATGGGGGAGAGAATCCAAACATTACAGATGGAGGGAGGAGCTTACATCATGGGAAATACCCCAGCAGTGTAGGCCCATGCCAGTGGAACTGGGGCGCGAGTCAGGGTAAGCCTGAGCCACCCTTGACAATCATCACCAAGCAAATCTGTTCTTGTTGAAAAACTGTTCAAACTTCAAGAGCAGGAGAAATGTCAAAATCCGATTTGTTCTTCCAACACGCCGTTATTTGAATTTCTCACTCCTCGCAATGTTAATGTGATTTGGCAGCCTTTCCTTCCACTTGCTGTGTCCGCGCCAGCTGCTGGCTGTGCCCTCTTCCGTGCCACTTGCCTAATTCACCCCGCGAAACGTCTCATTTCGACTTTGACATTCAGACATCCTTCCACCGCAGCTGCGGCGGGGTCCGTTTAATGCTTTGGTTCGGGCTTGTGTGTGTGTGTGGGAGGCGCTTGTCAGAACACCCACTCGCCGTTGTTGTCGTAGCGGGCCTGTGGGCTACGCTGCTACAAATTTGCTTATTGGGAAAGTTCTGTCACGCTTTGCCTGCTCACGCCAAAGGAACCATTTTGGCGACTGCTGCCAGTGATATTCGGAAGCCGGCATTGCTGAAGGCTTGCATAGTGTATCTTTTTACTGTATTTTTGTGATATTTTGCTACAACGTCAAATAGTTAGTGCACGGCTTGTATAACTGTAGATTTACCGTCCCCTCAAAATGACTCGACACACAGTTGTTGCTGTCTAAACCAGTGGCAACAAAAGTGAGTACACCCCTTTCGTAAAAAAAATTCTCAGCGAGGTCTTTGTAATGAGGAGTCACATTCAACACCCAGTGAGCAGTATGCACGAGTGTGAGAGCCATAACACTACATTTTCCACATTCATTAAGACCTTTGGACATTTTCACTTTTGTTGCCAGCGGTTTAAACCTTACTGGTAGACTGTAAACTGTAAACTTGACATTGCGACATTTGTGACATTTCGTCAGTGTTCTCGCACGACAAAACATGTGATGAGATACTATAAGTGTTTCTAAAACTTGATGATGTGAGGTCTGCAGGCAATCACTAATCAGATTACCAATGTGTATATAGGATTTTAATCTAGTATAAGATTATCTTCCTCATGGCGCCATATCTTATCTCCGAGATCGACGCGTTGATGTGCTGGAGAGCCAAGAGCAGCCAGTATTGAGATTTTCATTTCCGCCGTTGACTATATAGTACAGGATACTCTTACAGGATGACTGACATACATAATTACAATCCTTCATTTGAATATAGGGGGGGATACTCTTACAGAATGACTGACTTGCATAATTACACCCCCTCAGCTGTAGATGTGCCGGCACGTCGAAGGAACAGCCGTCTAAATTGCAAGCGTTCCTAATGCACGCTTCTCTTGTGATGTGCTCTCGTAATCTTTTTGAAAAGAACATGTGAACATTAGTCTTTAATTAATTCCTAGTCAATTTCTACAAAACTAGTCAATCGGTATTAGTCGATACTAAACAAGTTCAAGAGTTCGAGAAATTCAATGTATGATGTTTTTTGAAGCACGGTATCTCCGAACGAAAATATTAGCACAGAAGCTAGCACTAATCCACAGTGAGAAAGGGTTATCCTACATTATGAGAGACCACGGCATCCAGAGTTGCCATGGCAACTCTGTGTGTTGTTGTAATTTTTTTCCCCTGGTTTTTCTTGAACACAGGCTTGCTTCTTCCAGTTTAGTGCAGCGCCCCATGAGGAACAAAGCGGTATTGAAGATGTATCCAGTGACCCCGGCTTATTTGTGGTTCGACATTTGCACCTTTTCATTTGAGCTTATTTTAAGTGGATTTTTTTTTTTCCACGCCCACTGCGCATCAGTCATTTTCACAGTCGACGTTTTCCTTGACTCCCGCCTCTCACCAAGCGACATGCTGTCGCCCAAATGATCACCCCCTCCTATATCAGCGCATCTCCCACATCACCCCTCCACCGGCTGCGTCCTAGTTCCCCCCCCCCCCCCCCCCCCCACTGAGATAAAGAGCTAATTGGAAATCCCTCTACTAATTAACCTTCTCCAGACTCAAATGTATTTATATCCGCTACTTTTTGACACAAGCGACGGGGGGAGAAAGAGGGCAGCAGAAGGTGAATGTGGTAATAGTGCGACCTGGTGTTTTTTAGTTCCCTATTATTGACATACATATTTTTGTGGCGTTACCTGGAAAAACCGGTGTGCCTTTTTGTCGTTTTGTTTAGACAAGGTCAAATTAAATTCACCTATAAAGTGCATTGGAGGTTCATCCTAAACGTTTTTGTGACAAGTGCATCCAGTCGGCTTCCCAATGTAGCAGCGGGGAGGAAGTCGCTGATGTGATACGAGAGGAGATAATGAAACACAAGAGCAGTGAGAGTGGCAGTTCAATGAGCCGGCCCGTCAATCAAGCCGCTGAAAACGTTGCCTGCCAGGCACACAAAGGTACAGTCATGCAGACGAGGGTGGGCTGAGAGGGACTGAAAGATCTCAGGGGCGTCCAAGTCGAGAATCGGGTTTCCAGCGTTGCGCCCGCCCCCGCCCCTCCCTCTCCGTCCCCTTACGGTAGCCGATCGGGGTCCGAGGAGTGTAACGTTACCTGCCGCTCGCAAACAATGTCGCTCACTTTGATACTCACAAATCAGTCACACGCTCCATCCCAACGCATTACTTATTTGCGAGGTTGCAAATGCGGCTGGAAAAGGCTCCGTAATTGCGGCGGAGCGGGACGTTTTTAGGCCTGCGATGCTTTCCGGGGCGCGACGATGTCGGACAAAGGAGCGAAACCGTGTGCCAGGAACAGGCTGCGCCGTGCGAGGAGTGTTGAAAACAGCCGCAGGCGTCGCTTGAGCAACATGCAAATCCTATCTTGGCCGGGCCAAAGTTAATGTACGTGTTACAGCGCCATGGGGACGTGGATGGGATTGTTGACGCAGGCGTGACATTCAAAATAGGTCAGATAATGGACTGCCGGGTCAAACTTGGGAGTCGAGAAGCATCTCAAGTGTGGCACATGCTGACAGTCTGTCAGCAAGCTCTTTACTGCCATCCCAAGTCAATTTTAAACCTTCTAAAGGCTCTTTTGGCTCTGGACTAATGACATTTTCATTCATTTCAATGGGGAGTGATGATTTGAGAGGGTCTGTAGTCACGGAGTGCATTAAACTTGTGTAAGTCAAGACAGCACTGTACTTCGAAGTGCTTAAAAAACACTTTACCGTGGTTTGTTTTTTAGGTGAAGGCCCACGGTCTGAGTTTCACACGCGTCCACGCACCCTGGCCGGTGCTGTGCAGGGAGGCGGAGTTTCTCAAAATTAAAGTCCCAACCAAAACGGTAAGAGCGCTATATGGATACTTCCAGTTGTGTATTTCCTGTCTGTGATGTACGGTGTGCTGGTGGAGTCATTGTATGCCATTCGTGGTCTGCTGTGTCCAACAGCGCTATGAAATTAAAGAGGAAAGTGCGTTCAGCAGCAGCCTGAGCAGCGTGTGGAGGAAGCTGAAGCAGCCTTTCCAGCCCAAAGTGTCCCCGCAGGACCACGGACCCACCAAGTTCCTCACACACTGCTTCTCCCGGGACAAGCTCCACTTGTGAGACCAAAAACACACACACACACAAATGTACTACTTCGGTGTCAAATGGGAATCAGGGCCTGTGTAAACGCAGGTTAATTATACCTTCCGCCATCTAGTGGAAGCACGTTTAATTGTCCTGCCTGTCACTATAAGTTGCTGTCATCGAGAGATACTCTTAAAATTATGTGCGGTGGTTGTCAGGTACAACATCACATCCAAAGACTCCTTCTTTGACAACGCCACAAGGGGCCGCATCGTAAGTGTTAACGTCACGTCATGTTCGTGGTGAGAATTTATTCCTCAATGGTGTGTGTGCGTGTGTTGTGCTTAGGTGTACGAAATCTTGAGGAGGACTGTTTGCACACGGACCTGTCAAACCATTGGTAAGAAAACGCAGCTGTCGGTGCTCCATCAGCTCTCCCGTGCGATGCGTTGATCACAGGCGCCTCGACACCAACGCTGGGCAAACATTTGGTGCAGGTTGTTTGTAGATGAGGTGGGTGGGGAAAATATGGGTCAAATATGTAAAACTCTTTATTTAAAAAAAATGAGATGATTCCTGGTTTCTCCCCCCCCATGTTAAAATTCCATTGAGTATAATTAACAAATTGTTATATAAAATGGAAAAAAAATATGGGTTGTTGGTTTTTACTTTATTTGCAATAAGTCAATTGTCATTGAGGTGCTAATTCCGCAAATACAATTGAATAAATCACTTTTGATTTACAAATCCAATCTATTCACCTATTTTCACCTATAGATGCAAATGAGTTGTACTATTATAAATTAATCAGGTGAGCAATTGTATAATTTGAGAATTTGATTGCAAATGAATACGTACTTTAGCCAATTTTAGGGAAATAAACATCAAAATGACTGCAGCAAATACTGTACATCATGACTCGTGAGAATAAAATGCTCAGTGGGCGGGGCTAAAGAACAAATCCGACCATATTTTGCTCTCTCCTGCCAGCGAAACCCAACTACGGTA
This sequence comes from Filicampus tigris, assembly GCF_054856515.1. Lineage (NCBI taxonomy): Eukaryota > Metazoa > Chordata > Actinopteri > Syngnathiformes > Syngnathidae > Filicampus > Filicampus tigris. The sequence goes on along the minus strand of NC_141238.1, from coordinate 2,402,989 downwards.
GTAGCATGTATGTGCCATGTGTGTGGTTGGCTTGCCCGTCACAGCAGAAGGCGTCAGCCGGAGGCTTGTGCCTTAGCTGGAGGCAAAGAAAATAGAATTGCCTCCCTTTAACCTCATTTCCTTTCCCCCCTTCATTCTTGCTCGATGTGTTTTGTCCCCTAAACGCACAGAGATCCCCTCGTCTGCCTTCCCCTCCCTCACCCGCTTGTTGCTTCCCTCCTACCTCTACAAGTGGGTCACACGTCCACGGGGCAGGCCGAGCTTGAAGCCTCAAGAGTGCGTATTAGCCTGCGAGGTTCATTAATAGCCCGGCTCATCACAGCACAGTCCTCTTTGAGCCACTTCGGCAGTGACTTATCACTTTGATGAAAGAGCCCTGTCAGTCCGCCGTGCGATGTGCCGTCGTCCGGAGCCGGCATCCAAAGGTCAGCTCATGTCTTCCCCTGGAGGAGACTAAATGCGGCACTCCCAGTATGCCTGACACTAAAAAGCTCAGTTAAAGTGGCCTCAAGTTTTCAAACAGCAGATGGAAAGCTACACGTGCACTTCAGACCCTCACCACTATGTGGCGCTCTTACCATCAATTCGCATTGATTTTCCTGCAGTGGATTGACACGAACAAGGAACTGCACTGGCCCGTACAGTACAGCTTTTTTTGCCGTGACGATGAGGGCGGAGCTAGGAGGTTGAACAATGCAAGGGGCTACAAAGTAGAGCCTCTAATATCAACCGGTTAAGTCTTCAGGCCCAAAAGACTATCAAAGGATTTTCACTCACGTAGGCGGCACTTCATACACTCCGATCTCGTATGTGGCGCATGCAGCAGAGGCGTCGCTGCACACAAATTCCCCAATCAATGAAGTATGTGCCGCTTATCAGAAGTTGCTAGCTCATGCTAATCTGTGCATGGAACAAAACTCATGGCAGCTCTGCTTACCTTTTGACTTTGACCCAGTGTTTGTCTGTGAAAGTTCCTGTACATGGCTTTATATTACTCTCCCACAGGTATAACTACGTTGATTGCCAAGGGTGTCTACGACGCTGCCTTCCCTCTTCACGATGTAAGTTTTGACTCTGCTTCAGCATGACAAGAACAAAAACGGATCCGTATGCTGTATATCTGCTGTTTTTGTGTGTGTGTCTTTTATTCCTCAGGGAGATTACAATGCCACTGGACATCCCGAGGAGAGGAATGACCGACAGGTGCCAATTCTGTCTTTCACATATCCTATGATTTCGTGTTTTCTTCACTTCCTCCTCACCAAGAAAAAGCTGTTGAACAGCTTCTCTCTGTCCAAGTAGGCATTTGCGCATCTTTTAGTAAAGATCCTCCATGCCTCTTTCCTGTCTTGTCTTTGTAGGTTCTCCATGAAGAGTGGGCCAGATACTCGGCCTTCTACAAATACCAGCCCATTGATTTGGTCAGGTAATCAAATGTACATACAACAACAAAATAGCAATAATAGAACAAGTGAAAGCAATAAACGAACCCAAAATACCACATGCAATAGACACCGGAAAACAGCAGAAAAGTGTCCGTCTCACGTGGAATCAAAAGCCAAAGAATAGCTGCTCCTTCTGAAACGAGTGTACATGGAGACGGTCAAAGTAAGCCGCCGTCAGAGTAGTTGTTCTTTGTAGGGGATAAAGAATATGTACATGCCTGTGAATATTATATTATTTCTCCGTGGCTTTCAATTGTTATTGGTGCAACAGCAATGCTATTTGTTAGCCTGTCAATAACATTTAGCATTTTTTGGGGGTTAGCATGAGGCTAAATGGGATATGCTGTGGTTGTTCCAAAAATATGCCAAATCTTCTTTTCTCAGTAATCTTCAACTGGGAGTACAAAATTGAGTTGGGAACTCGTATCTCAAGGCGCCACTGTATATAATTGAGCCATTTATATATTTAATTCTCAAGGAAGATTGATTTAACATATAAAAGGAGTGCTGCTGTCCACCGGAATAGCCTTAATTTCCCTTTCCCACCTTCCAGGAAGTACTTTGGAGAGAAGATCGGTTTGTATTTTGCCTGGCTTGGCGTTTACACTCAGCTGCTCGTGCCAGCCTCCATCGTGGGCATCATTGTGTTTGGCTACGGGGTAGCAACAGTAGACACGAACATACCCAGGTAAAGGCACGGCTGCCAATAAGATGACTCGCGCCCAAGCCATGCCAAGTCTTGTACTAGGTCCAAGAATCACTTTTGTCCTGTCCCCCTGCGAAGCCTCGAGATGTGCGACGAGCGCCTCAATTTCACCATGTGTCCATTATGTGACGGAGCCTGCGACTTCTGGCACCTGAGCACAGCCTGCGGCACGGCCAGAGCCTCGCACCTCTTCGACAACCCCGCCACCGTCTTCTTCGCCATCTTCATGTCTCTGTGGGGTGAGGGACAAATCAAATTGGGCCACAAAGACAATACATACAATGCAGATTCTGACAATGTCTAATTCTGACACCTATTTATGTGTTTGTGGGCGTAGCGGTGTTGTTCCTGGAGCACTGGAAGCGTCGCCAGATCAGTCTAAGCTTCAGTTGGGATTTGACTGGCATAGAGGACGACGAGGTTGGGAGACATCGCGCGCGCACTTTTCAATGTGCCGAGCAGATGACACCATAAATGTTCTTTTCCCTGCAGGAACACCCCAGACCAAAATACGAAACCATCCTCCTCCAGAAGAGGCAGCGGAAGCAGAAAAACATGAAGAAGAAGAAGAAAAAGAATCAGGTAGGAAAGTGTGATTGATTCATTGTTTGACAAATCCTGACATGGATTTTAGAAATATTAGCCAGGATTCAATGTAAACTCACTGGACACTTTATTAGGTACACTTGCGATTCAACACAGGGTGTTCATTTAACATAGAGTGCTGACAAAAAGTTCAAGGTGTTAGTTTCAGGTTTGTAGGATGAAGCTAACTTTTGAATAAGGTTCAAATAAATAAGTGAGTGAAATTTTAAACTGGATCTCCTTTTGTAATGTCATGACCGAAGTGTGAGGATGCTCACTTGAAACAACAATGCTGAATTAGCCCGGAATTCCCTTGTTTCCTCCATTTTGTCTTTTCCGCTTATCTTAATAATATCAGCAAATGATCTAGATTGTTTCAGAATTGGGTCAGTCTCTCCCTCCCTGGTTGGCCCACTTCCACTGTACGTCCTCCTGTCACAGCCACAGTGCAGACACATGAATTCACTTATATGATAATGCGCCGCTCAACACGTCGTCCCCAAAGCTGAAATGGCACCGGGCAAATAGATCCCTTGTGTGCCCACCCTCAGCGAGTGTGTGGGCGTGGTTAACCTGTCGCTTTGTCCTGCAGCCAGTGAAGCAGGAGGATGGGACAGTGACAGGGAAGGACAGATGGAGGAGAAAACTACTTTCGGCCATGGCTGCAGGAACAGCGGTAACCCTCGCCCCTCCTTCCTCTTCCTTTCCCTTTCATTTCCTCTCCTGCACGCTGTGGCCTATCTGTTCTTCTCTTGCTGTTCCATCTTCTGGCTGCTGCGCTCTCAGGTATTTAGCCGTTTGCATCTCCTACCTGTACTTCAAAACCCCCAAGTTGCCCTGATCTGTGCATGAGCGGTGAAAGTTCCACCTAAAAAAAAATGTCATTTGATGTTATGGTGAGCTACAGTTTGAATAATAACACTGCGCTTTAATATAGGGAAATAATTGTAAAACTACTTAAGTAATGATAGGGTCAAAATGTATTGAACATAACAGTAATATAAAATTGCACCTCCGGTAAGTAAATGTTTAAAAAGAAACCATTTTTAAAGATTAAAGTTCAATACAACTGAACTGTGCTGAGGTAGTGATTGTTGGTACCACAAGAGGGAGCCAGCGTGCCACTTGGGGTCAACGTAACCTGAAGTTATATCTAATTTTCTGTATTTATTTTGAATTTTTGCTCTAATATTGAGGAGTGACAACGTTAAATGTTTTGGATTAATGGTCGATTATTTGGAGTCTTTTTTTTTTTTTTTCACATTTTTACATTGTTTTAAGAACTTTCCGAGACCATTTTTCACCCAGTTTTAGGTGCCTCTGTTCAGTTATTTTATCCAGTATTCTATTTTTTAACATCTTAATATTTATATACATTGAAGTAATTTTATTTTGTTTTTGCTGCATTTTGTTTTAAACTCTCCAAAATAATAAACTAGATGCCACTTTGACAGGAAATGCACCGGGTGCTGTTTGTTTTTGTTACTTTTAGTAGCCAAATACCACTTAAAAAAATACTTAGCTTTCCAAGTACCACCATAATGACGAACATTAAAATACAATAGTGCAGTAGGCAAAGGTGTTCATCAAAGATTCTATTCCTTAAAAGTATCCATAATATACTTGCAGTTTGAATTTTATATTTAAAAATGACCACCGAGGTTACATGTAGTATTTTTTTTCAATTGTATTTCAATAATGACTCCAATTAAAATGTATTGCACCTAAAAATGAAGAATTCAATCCTAAATACATGTTCGTAAAGGAACCGTTCTTAAAACAGTGTATTGGAATTGAAGGTTAAATCCAGCTCACCTGGCAGTGATTGCGCACACCGCACTTGTACAAGTAGTATCAGTTCACAGTATGAATGATCAGCAAAACTAGAGTGCTTTAAAAGCGGCTTTTGCTTCGGCGTGCATGTGAGTGTGAATGCTTGTCTGTTCGTCTCTGTGTCATCCCGCCTGTTGACTTGCTTGACTGGCTCAATGCTGAACTAAACAGTGTCTCCAAGGTCTGCGCACTAATAAAAGCAAATTGGAGCGGCTGCTTTATATAACGTGACCCAGTTGTGTCACTTTTCATCCCAGATGTTTCGGATGTCGTTCCAACTGGCCAGTACTCTGTGGGGAATTTTAATTCTTGCCCTTTACGTTCCGTTTGTCAACATTCAGACGCCATGCCAAACGTCACTGTCGTCTTGGTTTAACGCGAAGCTCCTTCGTCACCGTTCCGCTCAACCCACGTGAAGTGAGGCTTTTGAGACACATGAAAGCCGGTGACATAAATCGACAATTATGAGCAGAGGAAGCAGCAGCGGTTCGAAAATATCAGCACACACTTGGCATCCAAACAAGTCAGTGTTACACTCCGAGCCAAATGAAGACAGCATGTAAACAAAGTGGCATGTACCCAGTGGCAAGGATAATAGTAGCCAGTTTCTGAGGTGGCAAAAGTAAACACGCCCTGTACTTAAGAGGCATATTTAATTGAATATTTTTATCAAATACAGACTCGGTAATGTAACAGTGGATATAAAAAGTCTACACACCCCTGTTTAAAACAGCGTTTTTTTCCACTATGAATGTGAACTACAACCTGCATAACCCAATTGGGGGGAAAAAAAATGTAATTTTCTTGAGGGATTAAATATTATGAGGCGTTTCACATATTTCTCACTGACTAAAGCGTGAATCATAATCGCAAAATTCTGACAAACGAAGCAGGTGGCAATCTAATGGTGTTTAGTTTGAGCCAATCCGAATTAGGAATGTTTGCTGCACTTTGACTGACATGAGATTTACATGGTGATCAACATTTGGCTTCCCAGTGCAAGTTCTAGGCATGTTTGACTGGATATTAAAAAAAAAAAAAGAGAGAGATTTGAAAGAGGAGAAGATAAAGTGATAGATTCAAGTAAACAAACACACCAAAAAAAAAGAGAGTGGAGGGATGGTGAGAATCCGAGGGAGGGCGGCTGAGTGGGAGTGATGCATGCTGGGCAGGCAGCCAGAGGTAAGATTAGTGACCGTCACTATGGTGACACACATCTCTCTCCTCACACGTTTGATTTATTACACGGGGGAATGAAATGTACAGTTGGATCAGGAACGAGTGTTTTTTTTTTTTTTTAATTGACCCTAAAATTACAGCATCTTGTGTTGTATTCAAATTGATGATGAGCAGCGTAAATTGTCCCTTTTATCGCCGTTTTATTATCCGTCATCTATTATGTGGGGGGGAGGAAGCTTGTGCAAAAAAAAAAACTGCATTAAGGCATTTTGTCCCCTAGATGGCGCTAATGAGTTTCTAACAAATTTTCAAACACTTGTCCCTCACCCGTCAATGTGTGAAATTCCATTTCTCTGCCTCTGTCTGAGCTTGTCCACATCTTGAGAACGAGGTTTAACGTGTGACACAAGCAGATGTTGTCTTTGCCTTTTTTGGTGACTTTAAAGTTCACATCCTCACAACCGTTATCATTCCTGTTAGGTTGCTGTTGAGAAGTTAACCTGGAAAGACCGCCTTCCTGGATATTGCATCAATGTGTCCTCCATTCTTTTTATGGTGAGTACAATTACCTGGATTGAAATTTGTCCAACACGGCAGTACTAACTGGTTTCTATCGTTTGCCCATAGTTCGGTCTGACCTTCTCGGCCGTTTTCGGCGTCATCATCTACCGCATCACAGTGTCGGCGCTGATGGCTATGAGCCCCGACCCGGAGACAAAGTCCAACGTGCGCGTGACGGTGACGGCGACGGCCGTCATCATCAACTTGGTGGTGATTCTCATCCTGGATGAGATCTACGGCGCCGTGGCGGTGTGGCTGACGGAGCTCGGTATGTCTTACCTGAAATTGCTCGGCCTGAATTGCTCCCCAAATTCTATCGTGCGCTTCTGAACATGCCGTTTTGCAGAAATCCCTAAAACGGAGACCAACTTTGAGGAGCGTCTCATCCTGAAAGCCTTTTTGCTCAAGTTCATGAACGCATACGCGCCCATTTTTTACGTGGCGTTCTTCAAGGGACGGTACGTTGCGCCTTTCTGGAATATCGCATCAGCCCGTAATTGGATTAACTCTCAGTGCACTTCAGGTTCGCCGGTCGGCCGGGAAGTTACGTGTACGTCTTTAACGACTATCGAATGGAAGAGGTGAGCGAGAATCCGCCCGGCGTCACCTGATTGGGAATGCGAGGCCAAACGTGTGCGCGTGTCTCCCTCAGTGTGCGCCAGGAGGCTGCCTGATCGAGTTGTGCATTCAGCTCAGCATCATCATGCTCGGGAAGCAGCTCATCCAAAACAACATCTTTGAGATCGGCATCCCGTGAGCACGACGCATCCGGTCACGCGTCCCGGAGGTCGTACAGGGAAGCGCTCACGTTCAGTGTCCGCCCCGACAGGAAGTTGAAGAAGCTGGTGCGCACGCTGAAGGATAAAGGGGGCGCCGAGAAGGAGGAGGAAGAGGAGAGGCCTCCACAGCAGTGGAACCTGGATTACGCCCTGGCCCCCTTCGAGGGCCTCACGCCCGAATACATGGAAATGAGTGAGCCCACACAAACTTGTGTACTCGTCTACATTACTCAAAGTGCTCTGCAGTCCATCTGAGATTTGGTGGAAAACGGGTCGGTGTTGTTAAATGACGGGGTCGGTCCTCTCTTTCTCCCGCAGTTATCCAGTTTGGCTTTGTCTCGCTGTTCGTGGCCTCCTTCCCTCTCGCTCCCCTTTTCGCACTGCTCAACAACGTGATTGAGATCCGGCTGGACGCCAAGAAATTTGTCACAGAGCTCCGCCGGCCGGTCGCCGCCCGCGCCAAAGACATCGGTAAAATCGGCTTAGGGATTTTTCCAATTCATGCTGACCTAATCAAGTGACCAGCGAGTGTACGTTGTTTATGTGTTCCTCTTGATTGAAATCTTCAGAACCGCCCCGCCTCCCTTGTTTTTTTTAGTGTTGGATGAAATTGCCATGCAACACAAAACAAAATTTGAGCCATTAAAATTCTTTCAAGGTTGGCTGTGACTTGAGGGGGAGAGCGTCGGGGGCACGGGGGGGGGCGGGGGGGGGGGGGAGATTTCACACATTGTGGCTATTTCAGCTGTTTTGGGTCGAAATCCCCGCAGCTCCTTCTTGTAGTCGCTGCAAATCTACTTTGATTCCTGCTTGAGCGGAGTCCAGCAATGACATACATTCATTTGAAATCAATCAAGTCGTCCATGCTACACGAAACACTCAGCTTGTGAAAACGCACACACCTTCTCCTGCAGGCAGTGGTTCTCAAACCTATGTACGAGTACCAACGAAGAAATTGCTTGTTACTTGTTCAACAAAACACACTACTTAAATGACTGCTGATTAATTGAAATAATGAATGAAACAAGCGGTTCTTATTTATTTATATACATTCATATTTTATGCAAAGTTCCCGCCCTTGACTTTTCCTTGAACTGATTTTATTTTCTCCCATAGGTATATGGTACAACATACTGAGCGGCATGGGCAAATTCTCAGTCATCATAAATGTAAGTTAAGGCAACTTTTAAACCAAATACAACTCGTTTTTGTTACCAGATTTCTGCTTTCATATAAGGCAATCATCACATACCGCAACTGCCTATTTTGATGTGTTTTGTTGATATTGTCCAAATGAATGCAAATAAAATGAAACAGCCCGCAGCAAAAACGATGACAGTATATCTCGTATTTTGCATGACTTTTGTGGACAGCAACATGTCGGCTAGGCCTGGAATGAACAAGCGGTCACTCTTTTTCTCAGGTTCTACTTATTTGCCCGACAAGGTCTTTGATAATTTTGTCAAGAAAATGACTTTTTGGTGTGTACAAATGAACAACTCTTGTTTGCATCGAATGGCGCACATTTGCGGGACTATTTTGTCCAATAGTGTTCCCAGAGAAAATCTTGCTTATAGTTCCAGTCTCGTCTCGAAGAAAAAATAAGCCTATACAACGAGTCATGTTGTCAAAAGTTCTTTGCAATTTCACGTCAGACGCCCCCCCAGGCCTTGAGCCAGCTGCCACCTGATGGATTGAGATGTGAATTCCCCCATCACGAGTGCCGATGAGAACTGGCCTGACTGAAATCTCTTATCTTCATTTGAAACTTGTCTTCCAATATCACATGGCGCCGCAAGAAAATCCCGTCAACCTTGCCGTTGAACAATGAAAGCGGAAAGACAATTGTTTCTTTGTCCCCCATTTAGAAAAGTGTTTCACAACAATTATTGGACCAAACATAAATGTTCTAAAAAGTGTCAATATGTTCCCCTGCGTATTCTCAAATTTCTTTCTGGAACCTGTCGCCCGTTATTTGCTGGAAAAAGAATTCCGCTGCACTTCAATCTTCTGGCATATCGGTGCCAAGGAACTGTGTTGAAGTGAGGGAAGGAGCTTCATTTAGTCCGGCCGTAGCCCTATCTAATAGGAAAAAAATGCTTTGCTGCTGCAATTCATAAAACCTTTCAGGAGGGTGTCAATTATGTGTGGGTTTTTGCAACTATAAATCACTGGGTTGAGGTCAGGGCTCTCAAATTGTTGCTTTGTGAACAGATTTGAATTGTGGTTAACCGTAAGTGTTATTACTCACTCTCTTGACTCTCCTTCCGCCCGGAGGCCTTTGTGATTTCCTTCACTTCGGACTTCATCCCTCGCCTGGTCTACCAGTACATGTACAGCCAGTCGGGGACCATGCACGGCTTCATCGACCACACGCTCTCCTACTTCAACGTGTCCAACTTTAAACCCGGCACGGCGCCGCAGAGTTCCGACCACGGCGACGTCACCGTCTGTAGGTAAAAACAAAACAGCCACCCTCACCGTCCCGCAACGCGTCAGGCCGGCGAAAAGACTCTCGTGAACTGCAAACGAGACGGGCTGCGACCGCAAACGACGTCATAAAGTGCATGTTATGCGTCAGCGTTTCATAAAAGCAATCACTCCAGTCACTCCAGAGCCAAAGGGCCCGCCGGGGTAGTCGCGCCAACTGCCAGTGGGGTCCGACCTCCACTTACATAAGAAGATGCCAAGTGGTGACAGTCAAAGAATGCCAGCCTTTGTGCCAGTGCATGTCTCAGGCATGATGTACGTCTCGACGAGTGACGGCCATGAAATTGGCTGTTAAGGCCTCCCATAAGGGTCCGAGTGTGTACTGGCGAGGCCTCCAGGCTCAAGGCAAACCATTCAACCCTTTGCCCCTCCGTGTCAAGCGCCCGAGACACTTCATTTCTTTGTCCGGCCTGCCTCATGATGGATGAGCGTATGCAGGAAATAAGAAATTCGGAGTTCAGAGAGAGAAAAAGGGGTCAAGTTGCGGTTTTGTAGATGAGAGTTGATTTCATTGAAAAGGCAAATCGATGGCTGTGCAACACAATGCAACTCCTCGTCAAAAATGACATCCTGTAACCGGTGTGAAAAAAAAAAAAAAAGTGCGGTTGAACGTCTTCGTACGTACGCCAATCAAATCCACGCTGGCTAACACGTGGCTTGCCTTGCGCTTTTGCTTTCTCTGTTTGTCGTGCGTGCACTCACGGCAGACAACGAGGCACTCGAAAGTGGCCACACTCATGAACTATCCAAAGGAAAAATGCATTTTTGCTGTGTATGAACCCAGTTAAACTGTAACATGCAAAGGAAATGTGAATTTTTCTGTATATTTTACGGCAGGCAATAGTCTGACCCTTGTTTTCACTGTCAAGGTTACATCATGTCCCATAAGGCACCGGCAAATAATCTCTCAGTCCTCTTATCGTGATCTCGGAGGTGTCTTCTGAAATAATATTGATGCTCCCGTTGCTGCAAAGCGGCGCTCTTATCACCAAACATGGAAACATGTTAGTCTCGCTCTCCAGTTTGACTCGCTTCAAAATGTCAACAATGAGATGCGTGGCAACATATGAAGATGCTGGCATGAGAGACACAGACAGGATGAATAATTTAGAGCGGAGGAGAAAAAAAAAAAAACTACATTCCTTATACATGACTGTATAAGGAGAATGAAGAGGAACGTGCACGCTTTTATTTCTATACTGTGTTCCAGTCTGGCTTCGGTGGGTTCTATTCATAGAGGAGTGTGTGAATGTTCAAAACCAGGCGATCGGACACGTCTCATCAAGCTGAAAAGTTCCGTTTGTTGCGTTTACTGTGAAGATTATACTTATAGTTGCTTTATCGGCACCAAATGTTTTGTCTCGTTTCAAATCTAAATAAAGGCAGGGGTATACGCACATACGTCGTTTTAAAAGCAGGTGAGACGAAATGAGGAGTTGAGCTTTGTATGTTTGGACCTAATTACGTCGGAGAGCATTAAAAAAAAAAGTCTGTTATGACGAGATTTTCCATTTTGGTTCAGTTAGCTTGGCTGTTTGTTTGTTTTTGTTTATTTGTCGCGCGTTTATTACAAAGTTAATAGTGGAAAGGAATCCTCATAAAATGCATGAAACTTCAAGCAGAGAATTCATTAATGAACTACTTTTTTTTTTTTTTTTTTTTTTTTTTCCCCCTCAGGTATAAAGACTACAGGGAGCCCCCCTGGTCTCCGGATGCATACCACTTCTCCAAACAGTACTGGTGCGTCCTGGCCGCTAGATTGGCCTTCGTCATACTCTTTCAGGTGGGAGCACATTGGTGTTGATCAGCTGCTATTTTGCACATTTCAAACCATTCAAAGGTTAACAAACAGCTGTGGCGACATCACAAGACGCAGCGCGTTACGAATAGTCATTAGTTAGCCCGATGTTGCAGCTGAGCAGCTGCGTCCACATGTTGACCAAAAGACTTTGGGAGAAATTTTACACAATATTTCTTGGAATGGGAGCGCATCTAAATGTCTGGCTTGCTTTCAATAACATCTTTCACACATTTAACACAAACATAGAGGGGAAAACATGAACATGAACATGAAGTTACGCCGCTATGTTGTTCTAACGACGGAGCGATGTTTTGTTGACACGGGAGTCGCCACGGCTTCTTCTTCTTCTACTCCTATTTCTGGTATATTTGGTCAAAATAACGTGTCTTTAGTGGGTTTTTTAATGTCCATGAAAACATTAACGTCCGATCATAATTTTCACCCGAACTCTGATTGGATTAGAGGAATTTTGCCCACGTGAACGTCGCCACTGAGTAAGGAAATATGATTACATTGAGACGAGATGGTTATTTCCAAGTGTACATTGTTTGTGACCTCCCGTAGAACCTGGTGATGTTCCTCAGCCTCGTGGTAGCCTGGGTGATCCCGGACATCCCCAAAACCATCGTGGAGCAGCTGAAGCGCGAGAAGAAGCTGCTGGTGGATCTCTTCCTACGAGAGGAGAAGGACAAATTTCAGCTCATCCAGAGCCTCTTCGGCAAGGACGCCCCCGTCCCGCCGAGCAGTCACGAGCTGCGCCCGGCTCAGGGCTTGCCCCTCCCGGGCCGCTACAGCACCCTGCCCCAGTGTGCCACCCAGGCGCCGGCTGCAGACGACGGAGGAGGAGGGGGAGGGGGAGGGCCAAGGGCGAGGTGCAGGGCGGCCAGTTTCAGCCTGTACACGAGGAAGGTGCCCCCGTCACCCAGAAATGAAAATTCCAGACACACAGCTGTGTGACATGTGACACAAGACATCCCTGAGGGGGCGTCGCCCTCGCGAAAAGAACATTGTGCTTTGCTGGTCCCTTCTTGTAACTGCCATTTTGATGTCCTGGCGTGAAAGAAGCGGCTTCACTTCAAATGGGGTTTTGTCCTTCCTGCTTGTGCTGACTGTTCACCTGATCAAGTCTTATCCTTTGTATTTATTGATTTTTACTTAAAATTGGAGCTTTGAGCTTCATTGCGTAGACAAGCAATAATATTGTATTGGGCTGGAGAACATTCTAAAAGAGATTTCGGATGACCCCAAAAATGCACTTAGATTCGGAATGGAAATCTTAATCAATATCAATGAATTCATAGGCTGTGGTTACATGAATTAAAAACATCATTGTACCTTTATGGCTACAGGAGTAGGGTGCTCAAATGTACCTTTTGCTTGTGGAAAAGGTCCAAATTGGCCAAAAGTGTAGATTGTACCTTCAGGGACAACAAATGGACTCCTACTCTAATGTAATCCTATTTTTTTTTTTTTTGTTTTGGATTGATTGAAAAATGAATGGATGGATGTCGTGCGTCAGTACAATTTATGGAATATTTCTGCTGTGTTGCTTCGTTGTGCTCTTTGTATTTATTTATTTTGAACTCGTAGCAACAACACGTCATCGTCATCAGATTCTATAGACTTACTGTGTTGTTAGTGAAAGCATTTATAAGATTCCTGAATGTGTAAATTGTTTCCATGGCATTCTCTGTTTACATTGACCGTCTCAAGTGATTTCCCCCAACCCCCCCGATTCCTCCATTTTTTACGTTGCCAGTAATTGTTTCTCCAGTACACTTACATCCCACCATGTTTGACACTGAGATACATGCCAATTTGCAAAAGTGATGTGTTTAGAACTTGGTGTTTTAGAAGAGCAATTTTCTTTAAATATTTGTTGCATCACTAATGCTGAGCACAGTAAGACTCATTTTAATCCATTGCACATACACAGAGAAACGTTGATCATCGGTGCATTCAATTCAACTGTCTTCATACGTGGAAATAATGAGAGTATTTACTTTTGTTTATTACAATTTCAAGTCATAGCTGCTGTCATAACATGCTGCAAAATGTCGTTTGTGTTTCAGAGGCCTTGTACATGCTCTTGTTTTGCCATGACGCTACACCACATCTGTGTGCTCACTTACTATCCACCAACGGACTGTTCAATTCTTTAGGTATTTTAGAATGACATAGAACAAGCAAATTGTGACCGTAGTATATGCTTAAGACGATGTAGGGTGACATACATGAATACAAAATTGTTGGATGTCTTACAAAATAATTTGAGCACTATTGTGTGAACTGTTTGTTTTTTTTGTTTCATTTTTATGTTATTTTTTTTCTATTTCTCTTCTGCCTTTCTTAACGGGAAGTTGAAAATGGGTTGAAATGGAGGAAGATTCAAATGGAGACAATAAAAATGAAAGAAGGATGCAAACATTTGTTCTTGTGCATAGTGAGCCTTTTCATAATTTTTTTTTAATAAGTGTACTTACTTTTTTTACAGTACACGTTCTATTTAACCTCACTAAAAATGGCTTTAGAGTATTTGCATATCACGATAAAAAAAGGTTGTGACAAGGTTGCTTTTAATTGTTTTGAACATCCTTTTTTTCATTCTAGTTTAGTTAAACCACGTTTGCCTGCTTGAACATGCAAGCGTAGCAATTCCACTGTGTAAATTTGATGGACCCATTTTTAAAAGCAAATTCTAGTTTTTACAACTCAGCCACTTAATTATGCATTAAAAGAATGTAAATGTAGAATAAAATATTCCATAAAGTGAAACCTGGAATTTGCGTGAAAAGCTAACAAGTTCTAGTTGTCATACAATAGTCGCGAGGTCACGTATTTTCCCTGAACGCACCACTAACATCATTTCCTGTTTTACTTTGCGACACGTTTGATTGGTCACACCTGTGTGCGTGAACGTCTGTTTGATTGGTCACACCTGTGTGCGTAAACGTCTGTTTGGTTGGTCACACCGGTGTGCGTAAACGTCTGCCTGAGAGTTTTTCTCACTTTCTTCACCAGGTATGTGGAAAATATTTATTTATTTCTATTTTGATTCGTTTGTTTTGTAATGTTGCGAAATTTGGACGAGTGAACATTATGGTGTACTGTTTACTATTACCAATTCGGGTAAGCAGTTAACATTCCCTATTTTGGAAGCGAAAAATGAGACCATACCAATAATTATATATGTAAATACGCGTTGCCACATCCATATACAGTATTTAAATAATTGTTGTAATAGTTCTTGACCCTTTTCGCTTCTACTTCCGCTCTCATCCATTTCTACTTCCTGTTAGTGTACAGTAATGGGAATAGTGTCCAAACACTTGTGTCTATTGTGTCCTTCAATTTATTACCCTTTGGACATCTCACATTCTGTAATGTCAGCATTTAATTTAGAAGGAAAGCGGCCATGTTTTATTTTTTTTACTGTTTTTAATCACATTCAACAGTTTTGTTTTGGTCGGTGGACTTGTCAAGTCAAGTCAAAGTCAAGTCCACCGACAAAAACAAAACTATTTTGTTAGTTTTTTTAATTAAATTTGACTTGAATTGACTGACTTGTGAAAATCAATTTTTTGGCCAATTATATTATGGAACATTGACGATTTAGCAGTTGTTTTGTTCATGTGCATTTGCAAAATGCAGAAGCAGACGATAAAAGTAAGCATGTACAAAAATGCGAGAGGGTGTTAAAAGCTAAAGTAACAAATTGAATAGTTATGTGAATGGACAGATTGAGTGACATATAAGATAGCATTTTTTTTTTCTTACAGCATCTATCTAGCCTATATGCATTGATGATGATATAACACCAATAGAGTGGACTCAATAGACAATGACAAAATGTTCTTTTTTTTTTTCTTTTCCTGATTTAATGCTTTTCAAGGACATTATGAAGGCAACCTGGATAACTCCAAATTCAACCAAATGGAAACAGATGATTCAGGTAAGCACCACTCAAAGTCTGTTTTAGTGATCACTAAAGGGGAAAGATAACGTGTGAGTCTTACATACCCTTCTGCAAAGCCACTGGAGCATTAATCACACAGGAATGCAGTGATTGCATGCGTGATGCTCTTAAAGGGTTTGAGGGAATACAAGACGTTGTTTAAAAGTCTAAACAGCAACGAGCTATGTCGGGATTAGACAATAGCAGACTGTGGAAATCCATTTGTAGGAGGTCATGTTACAATGACCTCCTACAAATGGAAAGCAATTGGCAGGAGATACCAAGAGGAAGTGCTACTTAAATGTAAGCAAAAGAACTCCTGCGACTGATGTTGGAGCCAATTAAGTGCTTGCAAAGAGTTGAAGGATGTGACAGGGAAAAGGTCCTTTGAGGTTATTTTACATGCGGACGCTTGCCCTAAATGTCACACTCTTGCGTAAGACTGAGTTTCACTTTTTTTTGGTTGTTGTTGTGCCGCTACTGAAGCAGTTCATATTTCTCGTTCCATTGTTCTTCTACTCCTACTTTAAGTTTGAAGTTTGAAGTTTGAAGTAAGAACAGATGCATTTCAGTATGTTTGTTTGCCCAGTGGTAAAGTTGTCAGCCCTGATACCACATTTTTTTCAGTTCAAGTAAACGTAATTAGTGAGCACCTCAAATTGGACCCATTACTGCGTCAGATCCACTTTCCTATTGTTTGTGTCTGTTTCTGGGACTTTTACACACAAGTGCATGGAAAATGAGGGATTTTTAGGTGGAAGATGCCTGAGGCCGACTGCGTGTCATCAATTAGCTTTTCATGCTCTTTTATGAGCAACTCGAGAGACTGCCGTGATAAGTGGAGGAAGTTTTATGGAAAGAATGTTTTATGTGAGTCGGTTTCAAGAGAACGGCTTTTTGAAGCGGAAGCAGTTCGACGGCCATCACCCCCAATACCACACACGCGCACACTTTCAGGTGAACGGTCAGGACGCTGTTTCCTAAATAGACTTAATTTGAAAATGATGATTACACCTCTGATTCCCTTCCGTCATGGCCACACACACACACACTTGTCATTTTCATGGCGTGCTAAAAGAAACGGTAAATGGTAAATGGGCTGTCAGGGATTATAAATTAAGGTATTTAGACAAATTACTGTTGACCGTTCATCTTTTGTGTTCAAGATGAAAATGTCGAATACTCAAGACTAAAGGGGCCATGCAAACTGGGGACTGAAACAAAATATGTAATCTAATGTAATGTAATACAATATAATGTTGCGTAGCGTATATATATATATATATATATATATATATATATATACACACACACACACTATATATTTAAATGTGTATCTCATGAGGCATCTAAACCGACTTGTCAATATATTATGTCATGATTGCACGATATGTGATGCCGTGGTATTCTACAGTATATTTAAAGCATTAGTTACATGACTTGTGTATCTTCCGGCCCTCGCGGCCTGTCAGACATGTATCATTTCACAGCAGAGGTGTCAAATGGGGTTAAATAAGCACTACTGACAACAAAATAGAGATCCAGTTCTGAGATTGGCTTTTTCAGAGCATGTCGGAAGCAATCGAGGGTCCACTGTATCCTCAAGTGTGTGTGGGTGTGTGTGTGTGTGTGTGCGTTTGGGGGCTCAGCCAAAAGTACGTTCCACGCCGAGGCGTGATTGACTTTGTGAATGGTGTGCGCGCACTGTCAACAACAGCCCACGTCTCTTGTTGACCCCACATGCTCGTATGAGGAATGTGGCTGCTACCCAAGGCAGCTGTTTGGTGTGTGTGTGTGCGTGTATGTGTGTGTGTGCGTGCATTCCTTGTGCATGAGGATGTCCATCTGTTGTGTTTGTCTCCATCTTTGCTCACACACAACATGACTTCCTAAATGCCAAACTAAGTGGTAGCTCGTGGTTTTACGCTTACATCATGAATGCTCATTCATGTCTTGCAAGTAAGCTTTTTTTTTTAATATTTATTTTTAATCTAATTGAGATTTGGGCAATTAAAAAAAAAAAAAAAAAAAAAGAAATGCAAATGAACTGTACTTAAAAGTTAAATACAACTGAACTTGACTTCAATCTGCTGTTAACCCACAGTAACATTATGCGATTTTTTTTTTTTTTTCACGCACCACTAGAGGGAGACTGCGAACGCATGACACACTGAGAATCACAAATTCTGAATCTTTTTCTGGCACCAATTGGCTTCGCTGCGCTACTGCTCGGCCTCAAGTCGCAACCTGTTTTTATGCGTTTGACATGTGAAGCGACGAGACCTGCATCGGCACGAGAAGCAAACGAAAGCTTGGCCCGAGAGGCGCTGCCATTCAACGCAAGCCTCTAACACTCTCTGAAAGGACTTTTCTGCCGGCTCCGTATTGTGTCATGATCTTTTTTCACCGCTTATTATTTGGCACTTTCCCCACATTGGAGCTGTCAAACACGATAATCACCGCAATGCTTATATCGGCTCGCCTTGGAGAAACAGTTCAGGTCCCACTAAAAGGCAATTCACGCTCTGCTTACAATGTCTGTTGAACTTTGTGATGAAATTAGTCGCCATTGAAACCGCCACGCAAGAAAATCTCTCAAATAAAGTACGTAATATGCTTTTTTTTTTTTTTTTTTTTGCGCAATCGTGATAATGATCATTCGCATTTCAATGAAACCACTTTGAGCGCTCACTGTAAGAGAAAGCACAGGCACTCGCGTGCGATGATGGAGCGTCCCGCATGGGCTCACACCGGCACGACCGCATCGAAAATGAACACCACTGGGTGACCTTCCGGCTCCCGAAGCCCCCCAAGCGATGACATCATTCGCGTTCGCGCAGGGAAACAACTGAAGTGCTTCTCTCGACGAGCTGCATGAAATAACACGGGTGATGCAATATTCATGTCAAATTGTTCTACGGTTACTTTGCAACTAAATGACTCGAAATGAAGAACCCTGACAGTTTAGCTTGATTAGCCCAAGCTAAAAATGACAAGAAAACCGTTATGTTTTCTTTTAGTTCACAGCGGATAAGAATTCAGCCACTCGACACTATTTGACAGGGGAATAAATATATGCGCCGTATATGTCAAGTTCAGTCGGCTCCCAGGGTTGCTTATAAACGCTCTAAAGAGCTGAGGTCACCTGAGGTCAGCCAATCGCTCTGCGTCAGAGTCCGCATCCTGCCTGCTTGCCTCTCTCGTTTTCTCCCTTCAACATTTAATTCCTCGGCCCAACGTGGTTTCGTGATGTGCGGGCACCACGAGAGGCTGAACACCTCAGTTTGACACTTCCAAATGTGTTATTTTGGGGTTGAACGTGTAAGCCAATCCGTATTATTGTAGGGTCTTGCTTTTTTTTTTTGTTTGTTTTTTTTGTTTGCAAATCAACAAAAGGGCTTTAGGGATGCCTTCAAGCTGACACTCAACATTTATTCCATGTATCCTGCCATTTTGAAATTGCTAACTAAAAATGAAACCATCACCGTTGCTCAGTTTGAGAACCAACATGGCCGCGGATGGACAAAAACGGGTGGATTTGGCTGCTTAACTCATATTGGACAAGCAAAAAATTATTCAGAATATCAAGTTTGGACTAGTGGGGCCAGATTTGGGGGTTGACTTCCCCTGTAAAGAAAAACTCCAGCCTTCCATAAAGTAATTTTTCTTGCAAGACAGTTGGCATTTTGTTTCTTAGAAAGGGTAAACATGACCAAAAGCGGGTTGCCCGAGTTGTGAGAAACTCGGATGAGGTATTATTTCAAGTGAGTGGGTTTATGACTCCACTTGAGCAAGGACTAAAATAATATTATGTCAGAGTTATGGGAACAGTTGCGCTGTGATTGCTAGGCCATCGTACACCCCTGCGCTGTTAAAAAGAAAAAAAATGTTTGACTCATATTAACGAAATGGCAGCAGAGGATGACAAATCTCGTAAAATATGTTGTGAAGAATCTTGAAAAAACAGAATGTTATGGGATTCCCAAGGCTTGTAGACATTGAAAAAACAAAAAGTCGGAGCCAATAGAATTGCCTTTGCCCCCGAAAGGTAGCAGCTATTCCGGAAACATCCTTTTAATTTGACATCATTTGTGCAATCAAATTGGCTTTTTAAATTTTTTTTTTTTATTTCCCCGTACGCGTATGTACGGTAGCATGCATTATAATTCATCTCCGGGTTCTGCCCCAAATGCACACGCTTAATCTGACGTGTATTCTCAGACGATGCTCTTAAGAATGCAAATGAAGCCGATCAGGTGACACAAAATGACCGTCTTACACCCGTGTCCGTTTGTTTTAGAGCCAAAAATATCCAGATGTGTGCTCAGTGGATACGAACATGGTCAAAGAGGGTCACTTTGAATCCAGAAGGACACAATTGTTTTTGTAAATAAAATCAAATGTAATTCACAGTACGGGAAAATAATCCAATTCAAATCGACGTGGCATTGTAGTAGAATGTTAGTCGGATTTTTTTTTTTTTTTTAACACGCACATTCTGGGTCTCGCATCCATTGTGAGACCCAGTGGGTGGTCAATGGCGCGTTGAGCTCCAGATGTTCGCGACGCCCTCACATCTGCAAGTCATCTGTGCGAGGAAAAAAAAAAAAAAACACCTTCTGGTTTCCGTCTTTCCCTCCTCTTCTGGTGTCCCCCGACGCCTTCGTGCGCGCACCGGGACGGTCTCGCCCTGGGCCGACTGCACAGGCCTTCCATTGTCACCTCATTAAACGTGGGCCAGCTTCACTCAACTGCGGCCAACGTCAATAATAAACGCACCCCCGGCCACCTTTCCCCGCCTTTGGACTATCGAGTCTTTTGCGATCTTTGCCGCGGACGGGTACGTCGTGTTTGAAGGCCATCTCTGATTGGAGAGCCACTTATAAAAAAAAAATTAAAAAAAACGGCATCTGTTATCTCGACTCTTGTATCCCCGGCCTGAAGACTCCCGCCAAAGCAACGTTTGACTTTCAGGCCAGCATACATCCCGGCAACGATGTGAAACTAACTGCCTATTTTTGGCAAGACACTGATGGTCGGCCTCCCCGAGGACCATATTAGGACTTTGACTCTCAAATAGCGAGGAGTTTAAAAAGATGGTATTTCGAGGCTCCTTCAAAGCTGCTACGTGGAATGTCTGATGTTGAGCGAGCGAGGCTCGTGGCCTAATCCACTGGAAATCTCAAGTATGCCAAATGGAGCAGATGGAGGTTTGACCGTGTTCTCACGCGGAGGGAAAAGTTCGGCGATAAGAAGCAGAAAATGAAGACCCTTCACGCACAGAATAAGCCAACCCTTTCGCCTAGCTAAAATTTTGAGATGTTTTCCGACATTTACGGCAATAAGTTGTGCTCATTTCATTTGCTTCGTCCGCATCATAGTGAGATGACCTTATTTGGAGGACGTGAGATGCTAAACAAAAATGCTAAAGCGTCAGTAAATACGCCAAAAAAGAAAACGGTCTAATCTTCGAGCGACGCTCACCAAATTTCAATCAAATGGTTTATATTTAATATTTAAACATGCCACATTAACACTGTGTTTTTAATTTTGTGATAACACTGGCCAACAATTTTTTTGAATGGTTTCTGGGTAATTTTGAGCTGTGAGTCCGAAAATTTGGAAAAATCGACATTTTAAAAAAAAAAAAAATTTTATATGACTGATTTATGTGCTTTGACAGTTTACGAAATCGACTTTGATTGTGACTAAAAGTCGCGTTTGTGCTTTGACGTCACTTGAAAAGACAGATACATTTTCATCAAAAATTGGAGCATGAAGAGGACACCAATGTCAGAATTTGTCCTTTTCAGCCCTTTTTTCTTTTCAAAGAAAAAGCTGTTGAAACTTTTTGGGCATCAAAATGCGTGTTGATGAGTGTAATCGTCAGCTCTAGTGGCTTTGGCATAACACCTTCGACTCTGATATTACTGTTGGCCTTTCCAACCTGCAAGTTTTCAACAAGCTACAGGAAGCGGTGAGCCGCATCGGTATCAACACTTGGAAGCAAAAACCTTCGTCGGACCTTTTTGCACTCGCGTCTGTCAGAGTGCAGCCCTCCATCGCTGAAAGACGGGTGTGATCTTTTCCTGATTCCCAAGCGGGCGAGGATGTAAGTTAATCAGTCTCCAAGGCGCCAAGGTCCGCTTCATCTGGGTGTAAGTTTATTTGGCTACTTGCCGGTTTATTTGAACAGGTTCGGAGAACATACAAAATGGTATTTGCAAAAGCACGTTGGGCGGCACCTCAAGATGTGGATGAAAATTGGCGCTTGGTTGGCCCCTTTTCAGCATTGCGTGTAATCGATCCGCGCGGCTTAACATGGATGCAGTGATTTCTCCCTCGGACATGCCAAATTGCACGAGCGCAGAAACAAAACAATGGCTTTTACGATTAGTTGCCCATTGAATCATTTGTGAATGTGAAAACTCTGATGCGCGAAAGACAGTAATCTAACTCTTATAAGATCCTTTTTTATTATTCACGATTGTCAAACTGCCAAATGTTCTGCCTATAATTCATATCCCTGTTGTAAGCGTTGCGACCAACAAAAGTGATCAACGATGTATTTTTTTTAATTAATCGTCCGATTAATCGGCCTCAGAAAACCCGTGTGTTTTTTTTTTTTGTTTTTTTTACTTTCACCTCAGTATTTTATTTTTACTTGCCTCGATTTTCACCAAAGAAACAGAGGCAGCACACTACGACAGCTAAACAACAACTAAGGCCATCTGAATTGTGTCCAATCCAGAGTAAAACGATACCAAGGCACATTCCGCGGTCTTTATAAGGCGACTTCAACTTTATGCAGACCTTTTTGTCAGTACATTGAAGGCGTTGCTGATCTCCTCCGTTAAACCCGGCAGATGATAAGATCCTCTTAGAATAGGAGATTACGGCCTTAAATCCCGGCTCGGCATGTATGCACATCTCCTTAAGTCAGCTTTGCCCCTTTGTAAGACCCCCAGTTATTAGCCACGGCGCGTTTGGCCGCGGCCTTGCTTGACTTCCGAGACCTCTGTCATAAAAATGATCATGTCCAAAACACCTTTGCAGGAATCGATTTACATAGACCCAAAGCAGGAATTTTCACTCACACTTTCCCCGGCGGTCCGTACCATTGTCCCGGATTGCATGCGTGCAAATTTGGATATTTGTATGAAATGAACAGGATCTGAAGTGACAGCATTCAATGAAAAACAATGCTGAAGCCCAAATTGGTTCCAGACATGTATTTTCACAAGCAGAGTTTGATGTCAAACGTTTTTTATTATTATAATTTTGCTTTGCAAACCAAATTTGAAAGGAACTGGTGGTGACGAAATGTAATACAGTACATGCTCACGCCAGTCTGTGATAAACCAATATACAGTATCATGTCTTGATCGTGGAATATTTCCATTTTTTTTTTTTTTTTTCCCCCACGTTTTATTCAAAGAAAATAACATATTGCTCGTGATATCACTTTTGTGACGGGTGGCATCAGTGTAGACAATAGAACAACTTTTATTGCGTTGTTGTTGTTGTTGTTGTTTTAATCGTCACTTCATTCACCGACAGCAGTTTCTGGATATTGTTTGTCGAAATCTGTTGGAAGGCGTGGTTTGGCCCATTTTTTTCTGTTTTTTTTTTTTTTTTTTTTAAATATCTTGTGTGTGTGTGCCCAATCAGATCTGAAAGCCGTTGCTGATCGTTTGCAGCTTTTCGACATTTTTTTTTTTCCTGCGCGCGCGTGTGTCCCACTTTGCTGTGCAGCCACACCGGTCAAAGGCACATAAGTCGTCTCGGTGTGAAGCACCTTTGCAGGCCGGCTCGACGCAAGTCCGCCGTCGGTCGTTCTCGGTCAGACAGATTTTTGTTCCTTTGGAATCGGACTTCTTTCAATAAATAACACAAATGTATTCACACATATATATTTAGATGACCATGTATCAACTACATGCGTTTCATATAATTTAAATAATTTATATAATACAGTTCCCCTTCACACCCTGACTCGGATGAGTTCCTCCAAAACGGCAACGCTCCACGCGCGCTCGCGGATCGGCGGCGTGAAAATCCTCGACGCGGACCCTCGTTGCCTTCAGTAGACGTCGTTTGCAAATCGCCGGCGAGGCGCGTAATCCCCTGGCGGAAATGGAACCTCGTGCAGATTCCCGGGCGGGAGTGTTTACGTCCGGTGGCGTTTCCTGGACAGCGCGCAGACGCAGGACGTGTCGATGCGTATCCACCTCCAGCCTACGTAATTGCGAACCTGCGTCA
Organism: Filicampus tigris; assembly: GCF_054856515.1. Lineage (NCBI taxonomy): Eukaryota > Metazoa > Chordata > Actinopteri > Syngnathiformes > Syngnathidae > Filicampus > Filicampus tigris. The sequence continues at coordinate 2,379,393 of NC_141238.1, read as the reverse complement.
GCGCCCGCACGTACGTCTGCGTGGTCTTACACTGGGAGTTCCAGTTTTTGTCGTCGATGCCCCTGCAGCCTCCCTTAAAGGGCCTCGGGGTCCGACAGCGCGTCTCGTAAAAGTATTGCTTAATATCCTGGGCGGCGCTGGTTTTGATTTTGTCCAAAACGGTGACCGGGGTCCCCCTCGTGTCCACCGCCTGAGTTTTATCCGTCACCCACTGGCTCTCACTGTCGCACACCGAGTATTCCCCGCGGTAACTCTTGTGTTCAGTGTAGCGCTTCTTGCGGGTCTTGTTTGCCGACGTTTGGCCCTCCGGCCCGCCGCTGACAAAGTCGTCGGCCGCGTAGAGCGGCGGCGGCTGCAGCGGCGCCCGGTCGCTCAGCAGCACCCGGGGCGAGTTGAAGCGCTTGTGCTGCCTCAGTAGGTCCGGGTTGAGCATCACGCCGCTCTCGCCGGCGCGGCCCGCCTCCCCCCACCGCTCGGCGTCGCCGAGGAGAGGCGGCAGCGCGTCCCGCTGCTCCGTCTGCCTGCTTTTGCCCTGCTGGCTGTGGTTCCCCCGGTTCTTCGCCCTGGTCAGGTCAGCCTGGAGAAGCTGGATGATGAGGGAGTTGAAAGGGTCGGGACTGGGCGGCGGCGGAGGCGGCGGCTGCTGCTGCTGCTGCTGCTGTTGCCCCTGGCGACTGTTGTCCATGTCGGTTGCCTGGATACCATAGAGGTACACGAGGACCATCACATAGAGCAGGATGGACATCACTAGATTCACCTGTAAGATCTGCAAAGACATACAGAAATAGTCAAGACCTCCTGCAGCGGCATCGGGGTTTTGTTCGGCTTGTTAAACTTTTGGCCGGCTTTTTTTTTTTCTTTTGGAAACTTGGTGACACCCAGGAGTCACAACCAATGATCTTTCTTTTTTTTTTTTTTTTTCCCTTCGGTTGAAACTGCAAATTGCCAAACAATTTATGCACTGTTACACCATCTCAGAGAGGCGGTGTGTTTGCAATGGCACGTGCTTGTTTCTCTTGCAAATTAGCACTGGAAGGAAAGAACCCCAGGCCACAATCCTCCTCCGTTTCTTAAAAACATTGTTTACGCCAAGAGAACTTTCCCCAAGAAAAAGAATTCCGCTGTGTCGTTGATGTCGTTTATTGCAGATGGCGCGGTACGCTTTAAGCCACCAGTTGACAGTCAACACCGTTTCGAAGGGTAAATATGCTGAAATATTGGGTGCTTTGAGCAACTTTGCAGTCAAAGTGTCTTCCTTCCCAAATATCGTATTCATCTCCAGGCAGATTCCCACAAAACCTATTGTAGCTTGCCGTGTGTGAAACCGTGTCCCCCAGCGAAGGCGATACTCGCGTTATTATCCGCAACCCGTTGCTTTCCGCCAGCAGTAAATGCATTGTGTACATCCTGTAAATTACTCCGGCGGCAGGTCGGGGCAAGAACAAGCATCTGAAGCCTCGGGGGAGTCAACAGAGAATTCCTCGCATTCGCAAGAGGGCAGAGTTTTGCAAAGTCGGGTGATCAACCATTGTCAGGCTTTTATATGGAATGGGGGAAATATGTCCGCGCGATTCGGTTTTGAAGCCTAAAATCCTGCCTGAAATTGAAAGGTACAGAACAACGCCAGTGTCTCTCGGGCTGCAGGGCTGAAGTCGGCGATCCGGGGTTGCTAGGGCGACAGCGTCAGCTTCGGAAAACAGCTGGGCTGTGAGCTGAGCAACCGTGATGTCACTTCCAGTGGATAGCGAGTGACAAAATGGCCGCTCCCCGGGATGGCTAAAAAGTTTTTTTTTTGCAGAGTCACTCATATTCCGCAAACGCCATCGTGCTCGAAATGCCGCGTTTGGACTAGCGCCGGCGCATGCAACATGTTGTTGTCGAGAAAATATGTTGGCGGTTGACTTCCGCTTTTTAAGGTCAAGTGATTCAATGTCATGTCAGGACTCCCAAAATGCCGCGCCCGAGGTGTCTTGACAGCATGAGACACGTTTACAAGAAAGTCATCGAGTGGCTGTGGGACTTGCCGAAGGACAATCCATTTTTCATCTGACATTCACATGCTTTTGTGGCCAAAAAAAAAAGCGGGGTGAATCTGGAATGCTGGCTTTCGGGGGGCTTTGTCTCGCACCACCGCGGCGCTTCATGTGATTTTAATTATCCTCCTAATGAGTCCAAGCTCCGTGTCCTTCGGGCGGTTTTCCTCCGGCCGGTGATCCGGGCCGGTTTATCGGCGATGACAATCGAAAGTCCGCTTTGCAGATGTCTTCTTAAAGGCTAAATGCAGCGCATCCGACATGCAAATAACAGTTAAATGGCTCAAGTCAGATGACACGCTCAAGTTGGGCAAAGTCGGAGTCGTTAAAAAAATCAAAAATAAAAAAAAAAAAAAACAACGAAGAGACAATGACAAAGATCAACGAGGGGTCTACTTATGAATTATTTGGAGACCATTTGGGAAAGCGTGAAGATTTTGAAAGTAAAGTTTGGAAAGAGTGCGGAAAGAGGCCATTTTCATGTTTGGTATCCTGTCGGGTCATGTTTTTGTTTGCTTGTTTGTTTGTTTTCCCTCCCACCTCCTTCCATTGTCGCTAAGATGCAAAGCAGATGTTTGGCGACAGGCCGGGGCCTGATGAGACGCTTTGTTTTTCGGCGTCCGCTTCAACCACACAAGCCGCTCTTTTCTTGTAACGTCAACTTTCTATCATGTCTTTTCATCAACCTGCGGGGGAGAATGCTTTGGTTTGTTTTTCAACCAAAGCAATGAAGGGAAAAGATGATGCAGAGTGTTTTGTCAACATAACAATCAGTAACATTTGAAATAAATCTTCTTTGTTTGGATGGCGAGTTTGTCTTGGGGGTTTCTTTGGTCAAACATTTATGGATACATTTCCTGGTCGCATTTAGCACTTGCCAGTGTGTGACCAATGGGTTTGATTCTTGATTTAACAGCAATATTTAATGCCGACAATCCCAACGGTTGGGTTTATGAGGCCAGAAAAAAAATGTGGCAAAAACGCTTTGATTCTCTGTTATGCATTTAATGATGTCATTCCAGTGCCTTTTTTTTATAAAGCATCATATTAGTGAATATCAGTCTTTCAGCAGTACTGTGATTGTTTTGCAGGTTCCGATGGGAGTGTCCAACCATTGCCATTGGAGCACCCGTCCAGGACAGAGAAAAGGTAAGATCACCTTGAACGCCAAAACAAGCGCTGCGCCTTATTTTGGATTGTGCTGTGTGTCTCCCAAAAAAAAACACAAAAAAAATACAATCATTGAAAGTGCTTGGGAGCCGCGATCGTCACCAAGGCTCCTGCAGAGCTCGCCGATGAGCTAATCATTTGAATCGGGTGCGTTGGAGGAGGGAAACGTAAAAGATCCGAGTTCCGTTGGCTCATTTTCACTCTCCTCCTTTCTGCTTGTTATGGACCCTCCCTTTGCATGTCATTTGGGTAACTTGCAAAGTTCCTTCCCTCGGCTGCTGTGCAACCTCACCGCAGCCGTACGCGCCTTGACTCTAAAACTCACCGCGGCGTGCTCAGCTGCGTGCCAGCAAGCGGAGAGCGCACATGCGCCAGAGATGGACTTGCATTCGGTTGAACTCTCCCTTCAGACATGTTTGTACAATGTCGAATGTGTTCAAAACAGGAAAAGACGAGGCCCCTTGTCATAGTTGCCGCGTCGAGAGAGAGCAAGAATTGGATGGATTTATGGACTTACAAGTCATTTGGCCGCCGGCCGAGAGAGAGAGAGAGACAGAGAGATTCGGTCCTAATTAAACGCCTTACACATGCGAACACATCGACGGAGCAGCCATAGTTGCACGACATGCGGTTGCATAAATCAGCCCCAACATCAAATGGTCATCTCCGAAAAACAAATCTATGTGTAAGACAAATAATGTTATTGTCGCCCCCGAGTGTGAGGGCAAAGTGCTTGAACTTGTGTTTTGGCCGCCAGGCTACGGAGCCGATTGTGAATTGTTGCATGCAGCGGCCGGGAGGTGCCGACGGCGCGCGCGCGCTCACAGGCCGCCTCGTGTTTATTCGAGCCTTCCCCTCCGGATGTTACATTAGGCAGAGCCGTGAATGAGAAATTGCTCACATTGAAGTGCCATAACAGCGCAGTGGGAATAAACATAGAAAAATGATTCACTTTCTGATCGGCGGGCACTATGGTTTGTTTTTGTGGGTTTTTTTTATTTTTTTTGCGATTTTAACAAAACAAAGCTGCTCGGTGGCAAAGTAGCAAATCCCCCGCGGGGATTTTCACCCCCTAATTCTGCCTACTCCAAATGTTTGTGCGTGGCATGGCGGAAAATGTCAAGCATAAGGTCATGTCCGCGGCTCATTTTCCTGCCAAGTTTTTATCCTCCTAATAATAATAATAATCAGCACAGATTCAAGCGGGCCGAGAAAGGATTTACAGGGAGGTTGGTGAGGTCACCACGCTTGTGTGTTGGTAAACACACAAGGGTTTATCGCAATCATCACAACTCGCAATTTCTCTTTGTTAAAATTGAGATTCAGATCGAATGAGATTATGCTGCTGGCGAGTGTCTTGAGATTTGCTCCTGATCGTCCCCCGACCTGCAACGGGCTGTCTTTTCAGCCCCGAGGTCGTCAAGCTTAGTTAAAAGGGAAGGGCAACATTCCAATGATAATTGGGAATTTCAGTGAATGTTTTAGCGCCTTAAGGCAGGTGAGTCATCTCACCGTTATGCCGCGACAAAACTCGCCGTGGAGGTGTTTGAATGCGAGTATCGCTGACTGGCTGCTGGGAATGCGCTCGCCTTTGTGACGGGAAGGCGACGTCACGGCGGCTGGTTGCGGTAGCAACAGCTGATTTGGAATTATAAACAAGCACTTTTTTCAGGAAATTACAAAGTGGAGAGCTATACAAGCAACATTTCATTTCAGAAAAATGTCAAAGAAATTACAGCTCGGCTTGCACAGCAAATTTTCCTGATTGTAGAGTGTGAACCAAATTGAGTGTAGATCTGGATTTTTTTTTTTTTTTTTCTGAAAAATGTTTTGGACATTTTTAAACACGTTGAGGGTTTTTTGGTAAATGACTTTTCCACTTCAAAATCATGCATAATGATGCAATCCTGGATCGTGTCCATACGTTGGCTGTATAGCTGAAAATGATGACTGCAGCAATCATTCCAATATGTAGGCTCAAACTCTCCTTTTCCCCGTATTTATTTAATTATTGATTTATTGCGCACGACTGCACGGCACCACCTTAAAAGCCTAATTTGACAGCCTTCCTTTTATATAAAGACAGTAAAAGTCCTGCAATATTAAACCAACTCAGGAGAGACCTTTGATGAAGTTCTAACACCAAAACGTGGTTCTGTTCAACTGAGTCCACAATGTACCGATGACATTGAATAGTCAGAACCGATCCCCTTTTCAGATCAACCCGATGGGACTGAATCTTATTTATTAATACGATTGGCAACACCTTCATGTCATGGAAACATTTTGACAATTCTCCAACTGGCCGTTTTATAATCACGCCACAGCTAGCTGTCAAGATTTTTATCAAATAATTGTTTTTCCCTTCATAAAAAGGACTCGGGTGTTGTACAACCCCAATTCGCTTGAATTTAGGACGTTGTGTAAAATGTCATTAGAAACAGAATGCAATGACTTGCAAATCATGTTCAGCCTATATTTCAGTGAATACAAAACAAAGACAAGATGGTCAAACGGATAAACTTTGTTGTCGGCCTATCCGCCTTTTTGTCCTACCGGAGCAAATAGTGATCTCCTATAGGCCGGTCCGCCTCTCATTTTCAACGGGCTTCCGTTAACATTTCTGTGTCTACCAACTCGCCGCTACGTAAGATGGCTTTCATTATGGCCAACCGCTCAAAACTTTGACCAGAACAAACCGCAAGACACTCCGGCTGAGCAAGCTCTACCATTCCGAAAGTGTTATGCTTCAATTGTCAGAAAATCCAACCGGATTGACACCACCTCCGATCTCACTCAGCTAATAGAGCTGTCTGCAGTGCACTCACAGGGAGACATTGTTGCACTCCAAACAAGCCGTGTGTATAAAACAGAGAGTACAGTTGATTCAGTATTATAACCAAATCGCCCTCGGAGATCAGGGGAAGTTAATCCAGCGTCAAGCCTAATGGAATCACCAACACAAGAATAGACTTGTAAGGCTCTACAGTGGCTTTGACCTTCCTTCCTCTGCTGTGTGTGTGTGTGTGTGTATTGGTAGTATTTTATAGTCCACAGCCACTGCACTCTGCACTTGTTAATCATCCGGGCCAGGGGTGCTCACACTTTTTCAGCATGCGAGCGACTTATAAAATGACCGAGTCAAAATGATCTACCTACCGGGTAGGGTATGTTTTGCATTTTTCTAGTGGGTAGGTCCTACACAGCAGAAAAAATGCAAATCATACTGTATATTTACTTTCAAATAGATTGAGGATTCTTTATATGTACACTGTATGTTGATGTACCTTGCATGAGCCAGTATTGCACAACACAACATAATTAACTACGAACATATATATTTTTTTCAATGTCATGCGATCTACCAATATTACCTTTGCGGCAATCGACTTTGTGGGTCGCGATCGACGTTTTGAGCATCCTTGCTTTAGACGCAGCTCCCGGTGACCGAGAACGAATCCGAGGAACACCAATGCATCTCCACTGTCATGACACAGACCATTTATTGAAATGCTGGAACTTGATTCTATCGATTATTTTTTTTTTTTTTTAAATACTGTTCCTATTCAGAGTGAGTAGGCAATGACCTAAATTTTTGTGTTGGGCGCTTGCTGAACAATTGTACATTTCCCAATTTTTTTTTTTTTTTAAAGAGGTGTGCTTGGACATGATTAGCAAGCCTATCTGGCCCTATGTGGAAAAATTGTTGCCTCTAAAGTGAAGTAAAATACAAGATCCCAAAAATAAATGCATCATGCCCAGAGCGCAATGATGACTCAGGTCATCACTTAGAGGTCACAAAAGAAGCACAAATGACATCCAAAGCATAGCAGGCCTCGAAGCAATAAAGAAGGGCACCGGGCAAAAATAAAATGCACGTGAGAGACGAAAACCACTGCTCACAAAAAGAACACGAGGGCTCGTCTCACATCTGCCACTAAATATCTGGCCAAATAATTGTGTGGACTGACAAGAACTGCTTTTTGACGAAAAGAACATCATGCCTCCCTTCAAACCACGTGGTGGCATTGTGATGATCCGGGGGTGCTCTGCTCCTTCAGGACCTCACTGAGTCCAGACTAAAATCCAATTCACATGCTTTGCTATTACCTTAAACGCAATTAACGCTGCAAAGCTCTCCAATATTACGTAGATGTGTAGATCAAATGATGCTTTTGTGCCAAACATCATTGCATATCGCATTTGTGGATGGCTGCAGAACCACACTGGTGCACAGAGACGAGCATGGTAGCGATGAAGAAATTGAATCGAACTGAAAATCACAAATCGAATCGAATTGGGCCTTGAGTGAATCGTTACATCCCTACTAGTGAGTTATCATAAATGTGCTGCCAAGAGTAGCAGAACCAGCTATTAGGTCTAGGGAGCAATTACTTTTTGTGTAGGGTCGGATAGGTTTGATTTTCCCCCCCCTCCCCATAGTAAATAAAATAATAATTTCTTGGGTGGTCATTGTGTGATTTTAAAATTGGCATGATGATGTGAAAAAATAAAACACAAATCAGGAAGTGGGCATACATTTTGTCATGGTACTCACTATATATTGATTGATATCCCAATTCAACAAAGTCCTGAGGCCTCCTAACTCCTGAGATGGCAACAATTCAATTATTGACTTGGTGGAAGCAAACAATCACTTTAAAACATCAACTTGTGGAAACAATTAATTAGATCATAATCATCAGATTTGATAGCAAAGTGCACATGATTCACCTCAAAATACAGATAACAATAAAAAATAATGGCCAAGTTTCCGTTTTAAAAGCGCCTTATGATTCTGCAGTGCGATTGTTCTTCCTGGCACTTGCTGTCATTTACTTGCGGTGCCCGAAAGCGATACGAAGCTCATTTTCATTCAGTCTTTTTTTTTTTTTTTTTTTGTCCGTGTAACCCGAATCAGTTGATGTCAGCCACCCTTTTTTATATTTCATATCTATTAATGTGTTCGAATGAGGGCTGGAAAGTTGACAGAGCACAGAGAAACTCTGGATGCAGTGACAAAGACTTGACATGATGACAAAGTGTCCGTCATACAACAGCAACACAATCCCACATCTCTCACTGTCTGACGACAAGCACATACAAAACCGAGACTTTTTCCCACTTAAGAACCCGGGATGTAGTTGACAGCTTGACTTAGTTTAGCTAGCAAACATTAACCTCAAGGCTAGATAGCGGTTAGCATGGTAGTAGTCAGCTGCCATTCCGCTAATCAAAGAGTTCTTCATTTCCGAGGCAGCAATCCAAGGCAAGATATTTGTTTGATAAAACTGGGTTACTTGAGAGTTCTGAACTAAGACGTTACCTAAACGTCGACATTGTAAAAGACACGGTCACTTCATTTTAATGGCGTTAACTTTGTCTGTCGGCCGGTAGGAAACGTCAACGTCCTGTTGTCATCAGCATCACCATGTCGGACTGGAGTGCAGTACTGCAACACTCCTTGTGATGCAAAGCCAAAACCACATGTAGCTGCCCAGTGGGAAGCGCCGTGTCAGCTGAAGCAGAACAGAACCTTAGTGTATATTATTCAATGTGTCTCTGACAGAATGTAAACTCGCAGACGAAAAAAATCGGATTAGTTGCACATGTCGGTCCATTTCTTCTCATCCCACTCTCCGCCGGGAGCGCACTCGTCCGACTTGGACTTTGTTCTCCCACTGACTAATAAAATGGAGATGAGTGGGCCGATGCACATTAGGGTGGATCTCCTTGTCCGCGCCGATGCATTAGTATTCATTTTAGGGTGCAAATTCAAAGTGTTTCTCCAACGGCTTGGTGAAAGTAAAGTAGCTTTGGTTACAAACCAATAACAGACGGTGTACATCAAAACAATAGATTGCGACATTTCAAACCAGCAAGAGAGGAAACTGGACCTTGAGTTCTACAAGAATCACATTTCGCTTTCAACTTTTAGCTTCATTGCGAAGATTAAAGTTAGGATTAGTCTTATTTTAAGGTTGGGGTTAAAACCAAATGGCAGGACAAGCAAGGATTAGGCGTGTGTACGTGCATGTGTGTGGTTGACACACTGGGCAGCGCCTTGTGCCCGTCGGCCATTGGAACATCTGTCAGCTCAAATATCAAAGCGGCTACTAAGCAGACTCGCACGTCGCTACAGATCACCTGCGGCCCTCTCGCGTTACCGCAGCGCACCGGCACCTCGCTCTCGACCCGTTAACTTGGTTGGTAAGTCGACTGGGATCCAATCCCAAAGAATTCACAGAGTTCATTTGCATCTCTCGGCGTCATTCCACAGCCGCTGCTCTTATCGGCAGGCCGCACAGCCCATGTTTTAAAGTAGCCGAAACAGAAAGGATGAATGAGGAGGTTGAAAGATGGGGTCGTAAAAAGAAAAAAATGGCGACATAAATATCGGTGCAAGTGAACGCGATAAAGTAAATTGAGATGCAGGGAATAGAAGGTGGATGCATTTTGCTCGTTATTCACAGTTTGATTTTTTTTTTTTTTTTTTTTTTGCTGTTGGATCTCTTCTTCGCTGTACTTGAATCGCATCAAATCAAGCGCGAGGCCACGAGCATAAAGCAATCAACAGCATGTTTTTGTCCATCCTGCTGTGTGAGAGGAAGAGGAAGCTGCATGGCTTGCGCTCCATCAAACGCTTTATGTTTTCTTCGCTCGTACAAGCCATAAGAATGTGCGGCGTATAAACACTGCTAAAACTATAAACTGTCACGGGGCCAGCAGGGCTATGAAAATTGCAACCACATAAGATGAAAGAACCCAACTTGATCCAAGCACAGCCCGGCGTCTTCCAACAATTGATTGGCACAAAGCGACTGGAATGGAATACAAAGTATGCGCATTGGAAGTAATGAGGAAAATGCGTCCAACTTCACAATAAAGATGATTGTGATTCCGAACTTTCTCTGGCCAACCTCCAGACGTTTTCCCGGGGGAGTTAGAAGTTGTTAACAGACTACTTTCTAAAACACTCACTTTCTGAGCCCAGCGAACTCTGGCAGTGTCATCACGGAAGAAAAAAAATGGAAAATTCTTCTCCTTCTCTTCCTTTGCTGAGAGTCAAGTCCAAATCAGCACCGCGGCTGGTACAGAGGGAACAAGGCATGATGCCTCCATCACATCATCCACCTCTGTGGAGCTATGTACAATCTGGACTCATCAGACCACACGATTTTGTGTCCATCATTGATCCAGATCTATTTGAACTCGAAATTCCTTTTGTCCGCAGAACAAGGAGTTCTCCGACAGTTTTAACCCAAAACCGACCATGGACAAAAACTTTCTACAACCAAACTTGTGACAACTTACAACTCAATTGAGGTGCACCTCAGGGCTCTGCGCCGGTCAGCAAAAATCTTCCACACCAAACTCCTCCAACTGTAATGCCTTTGCTTTGTGCACTGAGGACCCTTCCCCAAAGTCCCCACAAAGGTGGTATTGTCTGGAATGTCGCGGATTGATATCCTATAGCCTCGATCGCCTCATGGAGAACGTCGTCAATGACAAACACTTTCTACTTAACACGCTTTTACTTTATAAGTGTTTGCTCCTGCATCCAAAAGCCGGCTATGAAGACCCTTGTGGAGATGTGATGACTCCTTCCAAAGTAAACAGTGCCTCATTTAATGGTCTATAAAAGTAACCCTTCGGCCGTGACGTGATTTTTTTTTTAACATCAACTGTTGGCAGTCGTCCTCCCTCTCACTGATTGTTACTCATTTCTTTTTTAATGGCCCGCATCGTCTATGCTTCTGCAATGCAAAGAAGTGTAGTCGCATGACAAAAATATTCAAATCGTCCGTGTCCGTTCGTTAAAGTAATGATGAGTCGTACGTCCTTGGGAGGCATTATTGTCCCTTTATCGACTTCATGTTCCGCTGACGTCCCGCGGTTGTCATCTCTGTCTTCTGGACTGCAATAAACCTCCCAAATGAACACCGTTCAAGTGAATTGTTGCAGCTGTCCCCCGACTGGCGCGCAACTGCCCCTAGCCGTGGTCGTGACTTGTCCTGGAGGTGCTTTTGAAGGGCCTATAAAGTAGACCGATGCAGCGTGCCCCGTCTCCTTCTCCGCGTCCTAAATCCTCAGACCGCTGTGGCCCTGGCTGGAGTGCATCCAATCGGCCGCTGCAACAGCTGTTCTATAGACTCTGCGTGCGGACATGCCGGTAGTGTATGTACGCCCAAGTAGACTGTCAGTGACGGGAAAACGGCAGTAAAACTATCACGCCTAGCATAATGATGATGTCAAGGCCAGTGCAGTGAAATTTCTCCATTGTCTCTTGTGCCACGCATGATACTTTTCAGTAGGGGTAGACCGATTGTCAGCCAGGCCAATTATCGGCGCCGATATTTGACATTTCGACGAATATCAGTATCTGCCTTTTTTAAAAAATCGGATGGCCGATGATATCAATTCAATACAGTGTTCACTTCAAGGAACGATTCATTTACATTTTCCGTTAACTTTCTAAGAGATTCTGGGAACACTCTACACCTTTTGTTTTTGTTGGAATCAAATCAAAGATAAGTGAGATGTTAACGCTTCTGTCATGTTGGAGAAGTGTCGAAAACTGTAGGGAGCTATTGTTTGTTTTCATTGAACGTTTTAAGGCATGCTGATGACGCTGGGAGCTCCCTGAACTTAGAATTTTACAAGAATCGTCAAATATCTATAATAATGTTAAAAAAAAAATCAACGTGATGCAAATCTGAATTTTTTTTTTTCAATAAACATACGCTTAAAGACGCTTCAACACAGAGTTACCTTTTTATCCACGTGCACGTGCACACAGGAAATTTGAGATCTGCCGAAAATCCATCACCGTCGCGAACACGGCAAGCACACGCTGATGATAGTGATGCTCTGGAGCAGCGTGCGTGCCTTATGCGTGTGGACTCTAATCCGAGACCAAACTTGGGGTTTCAACCACTATCAACTTGTGATAGCAGCCTAATGCACTCCTATAGGACAACAGCACTGTATTCAGCAATAAACCTGCATAATGGGCCAAATATGTAACTACTGTTGAAAAAAAAAAAAAAAAAAAAAAGACTTGCAATTGAGAAATAGGCTTCCAGGTATTGTGAAGCATAAAGTGACTCTTTTAGCAACTGGAACAGGCTTCATATTTCCAAAAATACAAGCTGAACCACATCAGCTAGTTCCACTCCCTTGAAACGCGTCCACACGCCTTTCCACACAGCTCCAGGGGACTCTCACAATATTTATGCGCAACTTAAAGAAACCCAACCCTCTACCTGCACAAAGACATGGGGAGTCTCTCCTCCCTGCATCGTCTCATTTGTGTCATGTGGCTTTGTATGGGAGGAAACAAGCTTTGAAAGGCATAATGCGTGTTGTACAAAAGGTAAATATTTACTCCGCGGCCCTTCGGAGCTTTTAAAGCCGCCTTTGGTGCCAAGTTGAATTCATTCAAAAGTTTTGGAGAGGCACTCCGCCGCCACTTGGAAGGCGACCCCGAGCGTACAGCCTGTGTGAGCTTTTAGTCATCTTTTCAAAATGTCTAAACAAAAGTGAGTCATCCTACCGTAATAAAGGTAACCATAGCATCGGCCGGTTAGTATCCAACAGAGTCGACATGAAGGTGATTTAATTCTTGGACAGAATCCTTTTGGCGAAAACGTCTCTCTCACTGAGGAGGGCTGCAGAGTGGCTGCACACCACCACCGCCACACTGGTTCTGAAAGGAAGGAGAGGATCAGGGTGTGCGTAATTCTCGCTCTCGTCCTCCCTCTCCCGCCCTCCTCCCCCCTCATCCAACATAATCTACACACGCTCTGATGCAGGGCAGATGGCTCTCGGCGCATGTCGCCGCAAAAAAAAAAGAGATATGTGCGCGTATGCGGCCGGTGCGCACAAACGTTTGCCCCGGACGCTGGGAAAAAAAAGTTGGGGTTGAATGTACTCAATTTTAGAGGGTGATTCGATAGTTTTTGGGGAGATGTTGAGCCAGGCGCTCGAGGCCTTAATGGCTTGAAAAAAATGTGTCTGGATCCAAATGAAAAAAATAACATTGCGTAAATTCAACACGCCAGTGAAGTAGCACTTTTAATTTGGGATTGCGTTGGTGATCATATTGTACATCGTCGCTGTCCTGTGAAAAACACTGATGTCCAATTTTGCTGAAAAAAAAATAATTTTCACGTTAATGCGATTTTTACACCATTCACGTAAACATGAGAAAATTGAAAAAAGAAGTGTTTTTCACAAGACAACGACGATATACACTACGGGTTGAAGAATTGAAAACGTAACTATTACGCAATCAAAGTCGATTAATGGATGTCGCTGACATTTTTTTCAGTGCCACGGGCCGGTTTTACGTATCATCAATTTGACGGACAGGCAAAAAAAAAAAACACAAAATGCAAATAATTCCAAATGCATCTCACCAGAGTTGGGGATTCCGCCTATGTGACGGACCCGTCCGCCGGTCCGACAGACGCCCATTTTGTAGGCGATAGACAGAAAACTTGTCGTAAAAATTGTCGTACCAATCACGGTTGGAAGCCCATTTGTTTCCGTAATCGTTGAATTTGTTTATTTGTGTTGGTGTAACTTTGTGTAGGTCAAGAAGAATCTGTCATGTGGCACCTCGAAGCAGGACAATACTCAATGTTGTTCTGTTCCCTCCATGAGAAAGCATTCATCATATATTACAAGGGCTTCCTGTTTGTGTCTCTTTTTACCGCGTCATCACTGTAGCGTGCGTTGCAATTTTAATGTCCACAATGGCAATGCTTTTCTTCACGCGGCCCCTCGTGCGTCCCACATGACGCCGGGCTGAGTAATTATTTTCCTGGACCAAAGTGAAATCATCAAATATGCAAGCAGCAAGGAGGGGAGGGGGGGGGGGCGGGCGCAGTTTACGTGGATGAAGTGGTAGAGGACAAGAAAAGACAAGTCAGCTGACAGAAGCACCTATGACTCAGAAACGATGAAGAGTGGGGTAGCGTTCAAAGAGTATGCAAATTCGGAAAATTGTCTTTTGTCTTTATTTGGTCTGTTGAATACAACGTGGTCCACTATAACCATGCATTTCTTTCAAATTGGACTTTGGGGAAAGCAGTCCATGGGAGTTGTCGTTTACCACATCCCTTTGAAACTCAAATGTTCCAATGAATCGGTCCGACTAATATCTGTCGATTTTTTAACTGTTGCTGACTGACTATGCGGCCTTTGCCAAAAGCAAAGTAAACCTGATGCATGCAAATCGCAAGTGTACGCACTCGTTAAGGGACTTCAGATCGTAAATATTGAGTCAAATTCCCCGTTTCAGGGCCCACTCCGTCTTTATTCCCGGGAGCATAAACTCCAATCCGACAATAAAACTTGTCATAGAAGAGTCCGTCTGACAAGGATAGCCAAGTATCCCAACTGTAGGCTGTCTCTCTTGAAGGAATGTGTAGTGGTTGACGTTTTGCTCTGTTATACACTATATGAAAAACCACTGGACTTTAGCATTCAATTTCTTTCACATGGATACCTCCGAGAACTTTAAATCGGAGAGCAGGGTGTTCCTGGCAGACGAAATAAAACCTGACGAGAGCACGGCCAAAAACCACATTTACGCAAACCGGGTTAAAATTGTTTGCGCAGAGAATTCCTCGTCTCGTACGTGAGATTAAAATGCGCGCATCTTTTGTTTGCGCTGTTGGAGGGGGGGGGGGGGGTTTGCGTCGAAAACAATTGTCAGCTCCGAACAGCAAACACACTTGTTATTGAAGCTGTAAACCGCACTCATTTAATTTGCGGTGACATAAATTGAATTTGTCACGGCAAATTAAATTGACCACATTCTGTGTAACATGCCTCGGATGAATTAAACGGCCACATGGACAACACACGTAGCCGCACCGCAGAATAGGACGACAAAGGCAAACACAAATTCAAGGGGAACTTGTTTGGTTGGGGGGGGGTGACGGGGGTGTTCTTGGCTCCATTTTTCAGAGGAAAAGCGTTGATGATTATCAGAGCAGAACACTGCATTATTCATCCCACGCTCTATCTGGGAGACGGAAGCGTGAGGAAGGAATTGTGGATGGAGAGAAGGAGGGGGGGGGCATGGGGGGGGGGGGTGAGCAAGTCATGTACGCAAGGGCTGTCGTATGGTAGCCGGTCGGGTGTGGTTATTGCTGGTGTTGATTGGCAGGTTTCCTGGACACCTTTTTAATCTCAATTTGAATAGAAAGTGATTAAATGTAACTATTCTGGAATTAATGTACCTTAATGTAGCCTTAAAAATGCATACACCTTAATGGTACTTAATGGTAAGAAAATGTTTGGGTTGACTTCTCCCCTAGCGAACCCGCTCCATTTCCTCCCAGGCCAGCTTGAAGCCAATCCAAATGTGCATTTAACGTCGGCATGTCTGACCTGTCCCGGTGTTTATCATGCTAACAGCTGACGTGAGTAAGGCATAAACATCAGAAAGAAGGAATGCGGTGATGACAAGACAGTGATGAACGGTCTGTTGGTACATGACGCAACTCTGTTTAGTTCCAAATTACCGAACATAAAAAAAAACTCTCCAAAGTTGACTAACTCATAAAGAAGATCACAGCAATCTTGCGAAAAAATGAATATGACGGTGAAGGCAATGCGTGACATACATTTCTTTTGTGCATGCTCATCACTCGGCATTCACACATTCATTTTTATAGACGCAAGTAATCCCTATGCTGACGCATCAATTTTTATGAACTTTCAAGCGCCAACTGAATGCTGCCTGCTGCCTGCTGCCTGCGCCGCCTGTGAGCAAAAGTGCTCCGATGCGTTATGAATTAGTCAAGGTTAATGAAGCCTTTTGAATTTTTCAAGTCGCAGTAAAGTGCTTTGACTGCGTGGAAAAATCCAAGCCTCATTTTTGGGGTGTGATTTTGCTCCGCAGGGTGTGTCCACATAGATTGCAAAATGATGTCTTTTGTGGGATGCATTGAGGTCACAAAAAACATTTTCATGATTCTTTTTATTGTACGATTAGAATAACATTAGGCTCTGCACTGTAAAAAAAAAATAATATATATATATATATGTAAATATAATAAATATAATATGATTGACATTTATGGCAGTGATGTTTGTTGAACTGCCCAACTTCAAATTTGCTCAGTTTGTTGCCTTGAAATTTGGAGTTCACCCAATTTTTTTTTTTTTTTTTTTTTAAACAGTGCGTTTGACTAAGCTTGTTACTTTTCTTCATGACTCAACGTCCCTCGGTGATGTCACCATGCAGCAATAACCTTTACGCAGCTTCCACCACGTCATGCTCGTTTGTGCGAGTGCAAAACAGGGCGTTGGTTTTTGACCAGCGCTGCTCGGAAAACCTACCCTGAGCAAATAAAATTGGCTTCAGATGAAAAGCGGGATGTCACCTGGAAAAACTGGAGCGTCGTTTCCTCCCTCGGCACCCTCTCTGTTTGGATGATACGTCCGACAGTGTGTACACACGACATGCATTATGCATATTTCACATGAATTATTTGGGTACAATTAAGTCGCTTCTTTCCGCATGAAAAATACATGGTTGTGCAATTTTAAAACAATTATCTTTGCAAAGGTATTTCCTTGCCTTTGACCCACTTTCTGATTTCCAGCAGGGAAAGTAAAGAAGGCTCCGATTGAGGATCACAATCGACTGTTTTATGAGACTCAAACCCTGTAGAGAATGCATTTTATCTGTTAAAGAGGAGACGGAAGGAAGTACCCCGCCCCCAAAACAAACGAAAAAGAAGGGTTGGACTGTGTTGAAGAGAAATGGAAAAAGGGCTTTCCCAGTACTCCACCTCTGTTCGGTTTGTCGGACTACCGCTCGGTGGTTAGCGACAAGTAGCTACAAGTAGTAGACAACCAGTACATGCAGTAAATTTACACTACAGCATTTGAGCGATGCTGTCATAAGCCTGCCTAGGAGCTGTCTTTCTAATGAGACGACTTCCTGTTTGAGTCTGGAAAATGTTTACTGTGGTTAGAGCAGAGTTCACCCTTGTATGCCCTGCTTCCGTAATTCACACTTGGTGCTACATCACTGTCTTTCTGCCATTTTGTGTACACATTCTGGCTTACACTCGCATCGATATTGGGCACGCATTTGAAATGTTAGTACTCCATTTAAGCGCATGAGCCAATAAGGACATGAGACACCCTTTCATTGTGCTATTTAAGCACAAAAAAAGTTGACTTTTTTTCAGGCTTGTCAGTGGTGCTGAGGGTAGAAATCCACAGTGTGTTTGTTAAATGAGATGACAGCCATCCTTTGCCTGGAGCCAAATGGGGACAGGGAAGTAGGTAAGGGAAAGGTATGCACGAGAGAATAGAAAGAGCGGGACTAGATGCAGTCGAAAAGAGAGGAGCTCGGAATTAGTTTGGTGGGGGGGGGGGGGATAGAGAACAGAACAAGGAGGACAGCTTTTACTGGTGTCTGGGTCAAATTCCCATTTTCATGGCTCATCGCTCGCCATTGAAACGTAAAACCATCCCGCACAAATTCAATTTCTCAAACAGAAACAAGTCTGAGAGCCACACGCGAGCAGACCATTTAAAAAAAAAAAAAAAAAAAAAAAAAAAAAAAAAAGACTCCATGACCACCAACCTCATTGCAAGAAGGAGGAGGGAGATAATCAGCGGATGGCATAGAAGGAAGAGGACAGAAAAGGAAGGTTAACTCAAGGTCACTTGTTCGGTTTACTTGTCGTGGCAACCTTACTGCCAAATAGAAGAGAAGAGATTTTTTTTGTTCTCTGTGTTTGTCTGAGAGAGAGAGAGAGAGAGCGAGAGAGAGAAGGTGTGTGTGTGTGTGTGTGTGTGGAGGAAAGTTTCTGGGTTAGATTGCGCGGTCAGATAAGTCCATGCACAGCTCTTGGATTGTAGAAGGAATGTAACACAAGAGTAAGTGCCCTAATAAATAAAAGCCTTTCTACAAAAAGGAAGAGGCAAACGTAAAGGAGGGTGAGGCAACAGTGAGCAGTAAGCAAGCGAGTAATATTGTCACAGTGGCTACCTTACCTACAAAGCTGAAATATTGTTTAAAGGTGCTTTATGAATTGGTTTGCGAGGTTATAAAACGCATGCCTCCGAGAAGATGATTACAGTTTGTTTATATCTGGATATGTCATCCTCCGCGGATTCATTGACTGATGATCCAGCGTGTTACGTAATCCGATTTGAGCAGAGTCCTACTACCGGTCCACAATGGCGCTCATTGCTCAAATGCTTATTGTCATGAGCGTGCAACAACCACCCGTGCTCCGAATTCAGCAGTGAGAGGCTAATAAGGCTGAGAACAGGAGAAACCAACAATAGGGGAGGAAAAGGGTGTTGACCGTCAACGATGATGTGACAATACCGCAGGCAATTAATAGTCCATTTTGAATTGTGGGTAGGAAGGGAGTGATGCTTGGAGACAAAGAGCGATGATGAGGCCAAACAGTTCAACAAGCCTTTAATATCACTCCGTATTAAGTCAAAGTAAAAAGACTTTGAAATAATATAAAAATGAACATTTACTGTCAATTACATAGATTTGATGTCAAACCTAAAATAAAACACAATGCAATGACTTGCAAATCCTTTTCAACCTGCATTCAAAGTGGGCGCAGTGTGGAGAAGTGTGCTGTGGTCTGACGAGTCCGCGTTTCAGTTTTTGTCCAAATGCTTATTGAGTGGCGTTGAAAGGAAAGGTGATGTTAAAACTTTTGGGGAATGTGTTGCAGGCATCAAATCCACAATCAATCAATGTTTGCAAAAAAAAGATCACGTTTATCAGTTTGAACATAAATACCTTGTTTAATAGGAACAAGGTTGAAAGGGATTTGCAAATCATTGCATTTAGTTTTTATTTAATTTTACACAATTTCGAAACTTCATTGGGAGTGTGGTTCTCATAATATCCAATTTGATAACTTTGCACCATTAAAAACAAAAAAATCTGCACATTTTTCCTCTTTTATTAACTTACCTACCGCTCACATGAGAAGACGACTTCTGAACAGTAATGAAGTATTTGTACTTTGTTCCTTCCCGCCACTAGATATGAATCTAATCTAATCACATTAGGCAATAATTAAAAAAAAAAAAAAAAAAAAAAAGTAAAGTCTATATTGGCGCCCCAGCATGACACATGTTGGATAAACATGAGCAAAACGTTAACGTCGACAGGTGATACATTTACATGTTTGCAGTAAGCTGATCCAGACGAGAAAGTTCAACCCGGCGGTGAAAGGAATGTGACGGCTTTTATTGTTTCCTCGACTTTCCATCTCTTGTTCTCTCTCGCCGGTGCAGTCAAGGTTTCATCCGCTGGAGGGTCTTCTCGAAAGCAGAGGAGGGTTTCAAGGGTCGAAGGCAACACCCAGATTGGGTTGTTGCTACATTGCTGAAACGCTCTATTTCACGTTCTGTCTGCCCTGCTAACAAATCAAACATTTGCCCACATTCCCTCCAATCCAGAAGAAGGAAACTGCTGAAGTGATAGCGTGCATGGCATGTGTGCTTCCATGTTGGGCAAGTTGGGGCGGCGCACTGAAATTAGACATAATTGACATCTTTGTATCAGAGTGTATCCTGCTCTCTTGGATCCGACAGCTGAACCTGCAGTGGATCATAAAAGCAGCTGCGCCATTATCTCTCTAAAAGGTTCTTTTCGTGACATTATTACAGTACACGGTGTACCGGCACCGATGCTCGTAGGTCGAGTTGGCATCTGCTCTCACACCGCCGTGATTGTTGGCTGGCATTGAATGAGTTTCACAAAAAAAAATAAGATAAAAAAAAAAAAAAACATTTTTAAAAAAGTAAAAAATCCACCAGGTGACTAATATAACAGCTCCTTGTTTTTCCACGCTTTTACGGCGCGCCAATGTTTTCTTTGCGGCTCCTCAACTGTCAAGTTGTGCCATGTGCACTGTTTGCTTTAAGATGAGCTCTAGTGCTTGTTAAAAACACTTTGACTGCATTTATTTTCTTTCGTCAAGGAATTCCCCTTTTCTCCCCCCATACATATTCGGACATGATTTGGCTTCAAGTAATAATGAATGAGCTGTGTACATTTTATGATGCTATATTTCATGCCCATTTTTTTTTTTTTAAAGCACTCACATCACACATTTTATACTCTGCTGTTCTAGACGGAGACATTTTGCCTTTAAGCTGTTAGTAAGTAGAATGGTGTGTTTGTTGAACTTGAACAAATCAACATAAACATATGACCTTATATGTTCAAGCCAGCTGCGCGTAAACGCATCCTCTTTTGCCTAGCTTAACTTGAGGCGTGCTACTGGCTGCCACTTCAGTTACATTTTGTTGCAGAAAGCAAAACGGCCTGTTTTCACGATACAGATGCCAAATGTAGTTGTGAATGCAAACGGGAACAATCGGTTATCGTGTGTGTGTGCGTGTGCGCCGGTTGCTTGAACCTAGAGCTTGGTGATACTTTTCAACTTTGACCTTGCCGATTGCTTTTTTTTCTGTCGGTTAAGATTTCTGTCTTGCTTTCGCCTCATTTTCTCAGTCACACACACACACACACACGACCACCACCCAGTAACTCTCCGACTAACCCTAACCACTGACCCAATGCGCCTTTTTTTCCATATGGGAATAGGTCAGGCTTTTCCCAAGCAACTGTCTTGAACGTAAACACTCATGAGTAATACACTCGCACATGTTTAATACCTGACACTGTACCGCGAGGTCACTGTAGCCAAAGTAGAATGATCACTGTAATTGAGTCTGGGCCGAGAGCTGGGAATCATTACTCGAAGTGAAGATTTTCTTGAAAAGACGCCGAGAGTTCATGTGTTAAACTTTCCCCGCAAGCCTCCAGCAAACTGACCCAAGACTGTCCTTTGACCCAGCCGGACCGCAAAAACTCAGGCTCACATTTCGGCTTTGTAGTTTTTTTCTGACCCTGAACTTCTTCTTACCACCAAATATGTTGTTCAGTTGTCAATGTAAAATGAATTGTACTTCTTTTTTTTTTTTTTCGTATAGCATTTATTTTGAACACTGAAGTAGGAAACATCCACCTTCCAGAGTCAGTCTAGTTATTTCATTTTGGGCAAAAAAGATCTGTACCAAAAAAAGAGACACGCACTACATGGCGAAAGCTTGCTCCGTAGATATGAGTAGGTCGCTACGTCACGCCACAGCGATGCTAAGCTAATGTCTATGCTTTCTATTATTATGGAACTGTCGCCCCTGCCAACATGGCCACCGTGTTGACATGTCTTCTCACTGTACAGCGGCACAACCTCGAAATAACATCGACTAGTCGGTTGATTGCGTCAAAGGGGAAGTCAACCCCAAAATGTTCTTTACGATATGTTCCATGTGCCTCCACTAGTCTCAACTTTGCATTCTGATTAATATTGCATTCGTGGAATATGAGTAAAATCTGCCCATTTTTAGACATCTCAAGCAGTGGCCATTTTGTCACTTTCTGTCGGCTGAAAATGACAACACAGTTGCTCAGGGCTCAGGTAAGGACCAATCACGGCTCACCTGTTTTCCGAAGCTGAGCCGTGATTGGTTGTTACCTGACACCTGAGCAACTGTGATGTCATTTTCAATTGACAGCAAGTGGCAAAATGGCCGCCTCCGAGATGGACCAAAATGGGTGGCTTTTACTGCTTGATTCATATTCCACAAACGCAATGTGAATGAAAGTACTGTGTTTAGACTAGTGGGGCCACGTAGAACATATTATCGTAAAGAAAAACATTTGGGTTGACCTCCCCTTCAAATTGAGGTCCCACTGTAAATTTAGAATATGTGCTACATTGCATGCAGCGCATCATACCTGCTACACATTTCATCGCTTAACAAGTGACACATTTTTTCACTGAACAGCTTCACATTCAACTTTGAAGAACACTCAATACGCGGGACATGACCCCAGACAAACTCTCTTGAGCGCACACAATCACACACACAAAGAGCAGTCGACCCTCGAAGGATCAATTTACCAAATTAGCATCTCAGACCGGACGGACCGCCAGGAGTAGAATGAGGAACGTTTTCTTTTATCACTCTCTTCCCCAGCTTGCCCTCATTTCCATTATTTGTCTTTCTATTGCTTCCTATTATTTTAAGTTGTCAACACCTAAATTTAAGTCCTCGTCGTCCCACAGCGCTAAATCAATTTGCGGCGACAAGGCATGTGGTTATGTGTTGCGCAAAACCGAGAAATAGATTTCTTTTCAAGGCCGCAATGAATACCGTACCATAAATAGACAAAAAATGATTGTGTCGTGATTTATGTGCAACAAAAAAAAAAAACGATTACTTTGTGTAATCATTTTCAAACTGACATCTGGGAACTCTCAAGGCTCCCAGCGGAGCACTTGGAAACTGCTGGAAGACTTGATTTGGTGCTTGTCTGTGTATATGTGTGACTAATTTTACAGTTACACTTTAATTACAGTTTTGACTGTGTTGTTTTTTTTTTTTTTTTATGTTCAGACCACAACATTTGAACTGTGTCTTCAAATAGTAAAGTTACGACATACAATTGCCTTCAGGGATTTCATTTCAATACGAGCACCTACCCACTGTATGTTCTGAATCATTTCACAGCACATTATTTTGCTGTCATGCATTCTATGCTCAACATCAATGGGTGTCAATCAAAGCTGCCAGTACGCTCGGGAGTGGGGACTTCCTCCGTGTAAGAGCGCGGCACTGACGCTAGTTTGGAGGATGGCGAGCACGCAAGCACACGCAGCGTTCCAGCTGCGAGTGGTATGCGGACAGCAAGTTGGTGAGGCAGCAAACGGGCCAGGTTTTGACAAGTCTCTCGCACGCTCCTCTCTCTCGGCCTCGCTCATTTGCTCTGCCCGTCCGCTGTCGTCCCCTCCTCTAGTTTCGCATGCCTCGCCTCTTCTCTCTCCAACCTCCGCCTCCCAGACGTCCAAAGTGTTTCACAGGGAGCCCAGTCAACACGACGCGAAAAGATTTAGAAAAGATTATCCTGTAAGCCCATCGTTTTAGGGCTCAAAACAAAGATAAATAAACGTATCACTACTACAGGGTGACCCCAAAAAAATGGGCCCCGAAAGAAGATTTGGAAATTTGAAATGGAGTTGTGAAGGAGAAAAGGCCAATGAGTATAATGTTTTAATGTGATCCTATAAAAACAATCAAATTCCTTTTTTTTTTTTTTTTTTTTTTTCCTTGTGAGTCACCCTGTGTTTTGAGGATTTTGATTTCATCAAGTAAAATAAAAGTTCAGCCAGGTCAGCAAAGCTACTCCATGTACTAACACAAACCGCAACAACCACATTATTATAAAATGAAAAACGAAGCTACCTGTAAATGGGAGGGGGAAAAAAAGAAAGCATAAAAGAAGTTTCTTAACCAAGGCATAAAAGTTAAGGACTTAAATATGGTATAGTATCATTTCGTACACTGTGCAACCCTAAAGTGCAATATTTTAGGGTACCCGTGCCGCTGACAGATGACGAATGACGGACTAGCAACATTTTTTTTTTAAATGCCCACCTCTGATTATAAATCGCTGAGTACAAAATATAGCATATTATCACAAATCGCATATGTCTAATTTTGGAAATATTTTTAAATTTCCCCTTGATGACTCCATTCACGTTAAAAATAAGGAAAATAAAATGGACACAGGTGTTTTTCCACAGAACAGCGACGATTTAATATAACATAGCAACTCTTTTGTCACGTGTTTACTGACAAAATGTTTTGTTGATCATTTGTACGCAGTATTTATCATCCCTTCATTGGTATGACATTAGGTACTTCCAGAGCTCGTGGCCATATCGTTAACCTGAGAAACAGTACGAAGAATTCATTCGAAAAATCCCCCGAGCAATGCACTGTATCAATCACCAACCCGGCATGAAAACATTTTGGCATTGTGATGTCACGCAGCACATAATGCATCACAAATCATGTTTGTCCATTTAGTCAGTAGTTCGAAATGTTCCATGCTACTTTCGTCTGTTGTCAAAATATATTTCACGATCATTTGTTGACGCCAAACGCGTCGTTGTTCTCAGTCTGGGGAGTCAAAGAGGCAATTTTGTTGGTCAAATAACTTGGAGCCTCCAGTCGCATTTTATGTAATCCCGTTTTGAATAAGTCTCTTTTTTCCCCCATGTGTAAAAAAAAAAAAAAAAAACAAAGACAACTCTCCTTGTGCAGCTAAAAAAGGATTGGGATTTTCCTATACGTGAGGTGAAACAAGGCCTGTTTCAAGGAATTGAAGCGAACGCACCATGTGCGTCAATTCCGATGGCTCGTTTTGCAGGTAACGCGGATAGCTTCACAAATAACGCTGGAATGTTGTGCCCCACTTTGGTCCTATCTATTGCTGTAAATCGCATGATATCAGAGGATCATGTTGTCCTTTTACTAAGTGCCATGAGCAAAGCGCCATTGCTTTTATGTCTAGTATTGATTGTGTAAATAAGTACAGTGCTGAACCAGTCACACGTTTGGATATTTTGTGAAGAGTTCTCTGTTGCTGCCATAAATGCTGTTATTATCTGAGTCAACTGTTCATCTTGCCAGCAAATGAACGCTTCACTGGAGAGGAATGAATGGATGCTATCCCCAAGATTTACAATCCAAATTGAGCTGCAAAATAAACACAGTCAAGCTTTTTGAGCTGTCTAATAGTAAAGTAAAATTGTTGGGCTCATAACAGGGCAATGAATGCCCCAAAATGGAGTTTATCTGTGATTGATTTGAATCCAGTTTGGGACCGGCCAGTGAGCTTGTTTGGCATTTGATTTGGCATTCGTGTTACATAATCCAAGTGACAAAAAAAAAAAAAAAAAAAAAAAAAAAAGAAGCTTCTTTCATGCCCATTTTGCAAGCCACGCACTCGCCCGCAGGCTTTTGCTCCGCCAAAGAGCACTCGTGGCAAACACCAACAGTAGCTTTTTTTTTTTTTTTTTCTTTCATGAAAGCGAGAGCATGTAAAGATGGATCAATGGATTAGGACTGAACAGCTTTCTCCAAAAAGCACTTCTCTGTCAGGCAATTTCCTTCAATCTGCTTGTGAGTCACGGGAAGTCTTGGTTTTACACTATTCCAAAGAAAGTAAGTAAGTCAACTGATTAATCCCTTAAATAGTTTCCTAAAAAAAGGAAAGGGGGCAAAAAAGCAAGCCTGCCTGTCAATTGATCTGAAAAGTGCCACACTTTCGGCAGTGATCTCCCCCATGATGTACTGCACTGTACTGTAGGTTTTGTTGCACTTCATAGGCTTATCAAAATGATTCCATAACACATACATGCTGTAATCAGAGCTCCCAATGAAATGGAAAAAGGCGATTTCGTGATCAAATAGCCCATCCGTTGTTTTTTTTTGTTTTTTTTTTCCCCATGTCGCATGCGCTCTCTGTGTCAAGCACAAATCCAAAACGTCCAAGCTGGCCAGACTCATGATTATTTAGCATCATGATGATTATTGGATGAAATGTCTCAGTCTGGCAGTCGGGCACAAAGTGGATGGAGAGGCGGGGGGGGGGGGTTATGGGGGATGCGGTCACTTTGCCCACAGTGGGTCACATCCTCTCGATGCTGTCATCACGCTACGCGCAGTGTCGACGTATTAATCCTTCAGGAAGTAGAGATGAGTGTTAATCACTGCTCATCTGGCTGCACGCAAAGATTACGCACTCATTTAGATATGCACACAGGGTTACATAGATGGAATGTATTTTGCCTCAACAGGGTATTTTCCTTAATTTATTAATAGTAATCACTGAATTTAGAGATTATACGTCAGCGGTTGATATCTGCCGTACAGTAGTGCCTTGAGATATTTGAACACAAACAGTAGATAGATAAAATAACAACACTCGCAGGCATGTATTCTTTATCCTCTGCAAGGAACGATTACTATTACTGACCATTTCCAGGTACATCCCTACGCTTGTATTATATCGTCCACTGAATTGAAGCAAAACATGTGGCCGAAACTGTTTCACTCTTAATATCCTAGTTAAATATGTCTTTTTTTAATATATTAATTAATTAATTATATAGTGCTAATCAGTCAGTGTGAGGTGGCAGCTCAGGCTTTAATTCCCAAACGGCATCATGAAGGAAGCCCTGGCATCGCCCCTGCTGGCTGTGAACACATCCGTTTGGGATTTACGCAGTCCAGTCGTCAGTCTGATTGAGGAGGATTGTAAAAAAAAAGAAAAAAAAATCAGGCGGTCCGAGGGAAATGGCCATAAGTAGGAAGTGAACGGATACACGAATCTCATACATAAGGATTATGAGTTTCTCACATCCGCTGAACTGACGTTCATTCATAAAGAGGTTTGCATGTCAGAGCATCATTATCTATCATACTCTTCATGTCTTTATCATGACCTGACACTTTCTGGATTAGGAAGATTTACACAGTTCAATGAGGGTTTTTCTTTTTGTTACTTTGACATTAACTGCCAGTACAACATAGAGAAGACGGCTGCATGGTGTTGTATTGTGGGCCACTACCGCCCTTAGAGGGCATAGTTGGTATTGCAAGTCTTTTCGAAAACTCGCATGACAGTCCGGTTGTCTCCGGTTGTTTAGGCTCGCAATACAGTACACGTCAATGTGTGTAAAGCAGCATGAATAGCATTTGCATAAACTAGTCTCGCAGACCATATAAAATGGACATTTGCAGCTCCACATAGCCGCAGTTTATCGGGGACAGAGCTGGAAAGCGCCGTGTTCAAATCTAATTGTATAGTGAGCCACATGGATTGTTGTTCGGACTGTCCATTTACATTCTCTGAGACGGACTCCCCTTTGCCTCCTGTGAATAGAATTAGAAAGGGAAAATATATAATCTGAGAGCGTTTTCCAAGTTTAGTCGGATGAGTTCTTTGTCAGACTTCTCAGTGAGGCTGCTATTCCTGATGTAGTTTGTTTACTCCGTAATGATCTAAAAGGCCCAATTATGGACAAACGGCCTGCTGTGAGAAATATGAAAATAACCTATGGGTTCTTTCCCATTTGCGCGTGTGTCCTTGTAACTCATGTGATCGGAGGAAAGATAGTCCTTCAGCTTTTTTCTTTTGGAAAATTTTCAAGTATTTCCAAGTGTATTAAAAAAGAAACCCATGTGACGAGTGACTGTTGTCCCTCCAAATAAACGAATGAAAACTTCATGCAATCACGCCGTCCAAACAGGTGAGCGCTTCACTCTTTGCAGTCAAACTGACAATAATTGCCCTCAAAGATTCTGGTGACTCAGACATGTATATTTTTTTGCTCCCTCTATTTTCGTCTGGAATTTTTAACGAGCCAAATCCCAGGAGTGCATACTGACTTTTACTGTATGTTTCACGGAAACGGCTACAGTTCCCAAGGTGGTGTCCACGAAAACTCGGCACAGATGGGAATGTTTTACTGTTCAAATGACAGGGACAAGTTTATGATGTAGAAAACGTCAAATCCGCATCTTCGCGTGGAACCCACTCGAGTCGTTAAGCGGACGTTATAGATAAATCACCTCAGTTAAACATTGAGCGTATTCTGACCTAGTGGGAAAAGAATCCATTCAATTCCAATTCCTTCCACTTCACAGACACGAATATCAAATGTAAAAATGATTAAATACAGGGAATATAAAAAGTCTACACAACCCTGATCAAATGCCAGGTTTGTGTGATGTTAAAGGAACAGATGAATCTCTATTGGAATTTATTTGTATTTTTTTGACATGGGAAGTAAGACTAAGCAGCTGAAATAATGTGGTTGCGCAACTGTGCACACCCTCTTATAACCGGGAAGATAGCTGTGTTCAGAATGGACCCTGATTGAATTTCAGCTGTTGTAATGTTTTTTTTTGTTTTGTTTTTTTTTTGGTTTATCTGTTTTTAATTGAGTTGTACAGGTTATTAATGATGGGCAAGGTTTTGAAAGGATTCATCTCTCATTTTTCTTAATGTCACAAAAAGCTGTCATTCGAACAGGGGTGTGTAGACTTATTATATCCAGCGTATGCAATGCTGACCTATCAATAGCATACATTTGCAAAACTTTGCCCTAATTTCCTAGAGTAGTCATTGACTGACATTACCCGCAAGCCTTCTGCCACCTTGTGCCTCATCACAGCACTGCAGGCGTCCATCCAATACAGTCCTGCAATCGCAAAGATTGTTCAAAATGGATACATATTTAAATGGATACACAGTAGTGTCAATCAAAATTGGACAGTATAATTCCTCAAAAATGGCCTGGCCTTGATTGGTATGTTTTGATGCTTGCAGTTTACAAAAAGCACACACATTCAATGGGTTGTATTACTTATATTGCTCTCCTCATAACTTTGAGTCATCATAATGCTTTTAGTCACCATCTTTCCTGTCTCCCTCTTGGTTGCCATTTGCCGCCAAGTAACCAAAATCAATTTAATTTCCTAGAACATGGCATGTTCAGTGTCTCTTGAATGCACACTTAATTGTATTAATACAAAACCATTTTTTTTGACTGACTAATGCATTGTTTTTCCAATGACTTATCCAGTCAGTTCATGCACAGTGTCAGACATTTGAATTTATGTGAAGAGTTTGAAGTGATGTAATTTCCACGACATGTCCAGAAGAGGGCGCAATTTGTCTTCATATTAATAGGGAACACCAAAGTGGAACATGGGAGTTTCCTTCCCATCACATGAGTGTCTGACTCATTCAAACTGTATGTGCTTTTGTAGTAAAGGTGAGTCACCTTGCAAATCTTTTCAAGCAAGTGTGTATTTTTTCCACGGAAAACGATTCAGGCATCACATGACAGGAAGCTTTCAGTGCAGGTGATCTTAACACTTGACTGCCCACTAGACACTCGGACTTGGAGATTAAACAGGACACTCCTGCAGGTTCACACGCCGACCACCAGTGGGTCACGGCGAACGCGCACTCCCTGACCTCTGCTGTGCTCATAATCCATCGCTTGGATGGACGCACAGATGTTGCGCTATAGTACATCCTGCTGCATTATGATGCAGTTGTCATGCTCTTGCACTTGGAACATGGAAGCATTTCCACTGATGTCTAAAATGTGACGTAGTCCCGTTTTGAATGGCTCTTTGTAAACAATAGGATTTCTTCATAAGCGGGCGCAAAATAATGTGACCACAGTTGAGAGGCACAAATCTTAATGGTGCTCCCTGGGCATGAGGACATGCAGGCCTGGCACGGGCTCCATTACCATAAGCTTAAGGCCATTTGCAAATGAAAGATCACATGTTGAAAGTAAATGTTTGCCTCCTCTGCTTAGTCACACACACACACACACACAACGTCAACACTTAACATGTGAACGAGACCAAAAGAAAAAGAGCTGTGTGGCTTTCATTTAGCGTACATGGACTTGCTCTATGGCAAATGAAATGGCTTATGAAAAGCTTGTTTAGACGGAGCAGCAAGACGAGTGTTTACAGTATGTTTTCCTCAGCTGTCAAGTGAAGAAGTGCACATTGGTGTAAGATGAGATGTTTACACGCAGCGCCGGGAAGGCTGCCACGTTCACTTCTGTGTCGGCGGTTCTGTCTGAGTGTCGTCATGAAAAGTTCGGAGAATATCACGCTGCTTTTGTGAAGCAATGGCGTTGCTCCTCTGACGTGGGCGGCGTGCAACGAGTGGAGGTCAGGTCTGGTGCGGGCCATTGTGCTGTCAAATCGTGAGCGATTCAGGTTCACAAATCCCCGCGTGTTTTCGACAAGGCGCCACAACAGGAAGCCATTTCGGATTGTCATCCTGACGCAGTCCTTTTCTGTTCAAACCCCGTCAACCTCCGCTCGAAACTTTTGGAAGGCATTCTTTTCATAGTCGAGTCTGATTTTTCCTTGAAGCTAACTTCTTGTCACATTTTGTACAATGACTTGTCAATTATTTCCTTCGTTCCTCCGCCCTGATGCAAGAAGTACGCTCGTTTTCACATTGCAGCGCCGAGAGACCAGATTTCGCCGATGTTGTTTTCACCGAGCGAGCGGGCCGAATATCCGAATTGATCCTTGCGATTAAGACGCTGGCAGCGGGACTGCGTGTTCTTGAGAGGTTGCATAAGCTCATTATTCAACAGCCGGGCAGAGTAAACAGCCGGGCTACTGTTTGTACACAGAGCAGCCAGGTGACACAATTGGCCCCGCGCTTGATTTGGACCTATGACATAAGCCCCGCTCCCCTGCCAACCTGATTCACACCGCCGCCCCGCTGCGGGGGGGTATGCTAGCGCTACTTTGCAGAGTTGCTGCTGGTCACCATATTTGACACTTTGCGTGTGTACAGAAGTTGAAGTCAATTTTCAAGTAACATTCTTCGAAAATGAACTCATCAGTGTGGGCGTAGTTGTAGATTAGCACCACGCGCAATCGGCGCGAGCGTAAGCTAGCAACCAGTGTTGGCGAAATTGGAAAAACAACGTTAGCACAGAGCGGTGAAGTGCATGGAGACAGAGCCTCGACATTATCAAGTGACGTCAGCAAGCTCGGGGTGCCGCAATGGAGTGCCCTATCTGTCGCATTGCTAACAAAAGTCATTGATGAACACTGAAAGGCCTTTTGCCTCGGCTAATATTCGACCCTTCTGCAATGGTCAGTGGAAATTACGTTTTTGTGTAATCCGCTCTTGCATACACACTTACAAAAGAGTGAGCGGCACACAATGGCAGCACAATCGGTGAACTTTCTGTGGCCTGAGGAAACATCACCTTGTCCCCGCGCGTCCACAATGGAGTCAAAAATTCAATTCATTCCAGTGTTTTTCCCTCTCATTCAGATTGGCCCGTCCAAACTACAACACTCATTTGTTTTTGTGGCCTTTGTGACGCAAAGGTGTTATTGCGCCCGATGAGCCCGAGCCAGGAGGAGGTGACACAACTTTCCGTTGTCCCTCTTCCCATTTTGTTAATCATTGTTGAAGGTGACTTCCGAGCAAAGTCGCGATAGGTGGAATTGTGTCCAAGTGTTGATGCAAAACCAAATTTAAGAGATTTTATTCCTAAAAGTACATTTACTATTATCGTCGTCCACTTTCACATTACTCACAGATTGAATATCAACGCTGCACTTAAAACATTTCATTCTGTGATTGTTTCACATACCACTAGAGGCAGCCTGTGAGAGAATCCGGAGAGTCAAAGTCGTAACATAGCAAGGATAGCGTAACACTTTTGAACGAGTAAGTAGTTTGAAGGAATTACGCAACCACGTCACCTCGCTGAGTTACTTCACATTTTTTCACGCTTTTTGTTTTTGTTGCTCCAGTTCTCCCCGCGACTCGGTCTCACTCGTGTTCATCATTTTCACCATACGTGAGCGACCACACGAGATTGTGTATTGAACTTTTCTCTCCCCACCTTGTCATTTCCTGGTCCTCATCATCTCTCCTCCCCGCCCTGATGTTAGCGTGTCCGCAACGCCGACCTATCCTATTAGTCCATTAACTTTGCGAGGCTTTAGGAAGAGTCAGGACAGCGATATAACAAGAAGTAAGCCGCCGGCCGTTGTCTAATAATGTTCAGGCAGCTCTCATGCACTTGGACACCTCTCTCATTCTTTTGTTTTCGTTCGTTGCAGTCACTGGATTGACTGCCAAGTGTCCCACGGCAAGGTCACTGGACAATCGCGCTACATTCCATGTGACTGCCGCATTTGCAATTTGCTTAACGTGTCGCGCATGAACACACAAAGTGCGGAGAATGCCAACTTGACACACTACAATAAAGATGACTCGCATGGAGGGTGACTCATCACGCTTTTGTGCCTTTTGTGTCGGCGGCATAACTGCGCGGCAGAATGCCATCACAGGGCCTTTTATTTCCCAGCCAGTGTGATGGGGGATATTTAATCTGCTCCATTCCATTCATGAAAGACTTTCACTCCCTTTGCACGACTAGTGGAGGGAAGGGATTTGCAAAACTGGACGTATACAAATGTGCTGTGTGTAAATAGACTCAACGCTCTCTTTTACAGTGCTGGGCTTTGAGTTAATCATCTGCAGCTTAGTGGACATACAGTCAGCTGCTTATTTAGTTGGAGTATTATTCAGTATGTAGTAAATTGAAACAATATTTTTTCTTCAATGAATTTAATGAATACATATTTTTTTAGGGGCGCGCATCTCTCCACAAAAGCCGATTCGACGCGGTTTTCGACATGCTAGGTGCGAAACGATTGGGTTCGACTCGGTGAGATTACGATTCGATTTGATATAGTATGGCTCGGTTCGAGAGTGTATGATGCAATTACTTTTTGGTTATTTTTCACACATTTGACTGAATTTGTCAGTACTGTAAATGAAGATTCGATACGCATCACGATACATTTCAAAGTGGAACGATTCGATGCACTCGCACCTTTTACATCAAAAAACGTTTTTCCCGTTTCAAAGCGTTTTTTTTTTTTTTTGTTACACCCCTAATATTTTTGTTTCTTGTTTAGTAAGGTGCCTTTTCATTTGAACTTTCCTGTTTCAAAATTCAGTTTCCTCTTTCATTTGATGGACTACAATCGTGAATTATTGATTCTTTCAAACGAGTTCAGCTTGTTTGGAGGCACACACTAACTTGAGTGGCCAACAACCTTCCACACGTGCATATAAAGTCTTGAGAATGCGAAACCTGCGCACGGGTGTGGTTGTTTGCTCAAGTGACTTTATGAATTTTAAATAGGTCGAAAGAGTTCATTTGTGTCTGTGTGTGTTTGGCGTGCAAGTGGACAAGATTACTTGCGTCTCAAATGGGACGCCGGGGTCACATGCGCGGCTAAGAAGGAAGCGCTAACAAGATAAAAGAGGCCAAGCAGCTGAGTCATGTTAAAGGACAGCGAGACATGACCGAGTCAATGTCAAGTTTGCGAAATGCCGTAGTGGTTTTGGTAAAATGCAGCTGGAGGACATTTGAGGTGTGACATCTTCATGACTTGAAGCCTCAAAGGGATTGAGAGCGCCAGCCCCTTCGTTAACGCGGCATTAAGACTGCTATTTGTGGAGTGGCTGGCTTAGCGCCGGCCGCATGTTTGACCATTCAAACGCCTGACGCAGCAGCTCCTCTGTGCTGGCGCACAGGCAGCAACAGCACATTTGCCTGCCACAAAACATCCAGTGTGCTGCACCTCCATGACATGCTGCCCGTTCTGTCAATCAATCTGAATCTGCACCTTTATCCAGATTTGCACCAAATTTCAAACGTGCCCTCCCGTTCCAAACCGATTTCGGGGGAAATTCTTGTTCCACAATTCTGCTAAAGAACTCTATCAAGTGTTTTTTCACTGCGTCCCCGCAGTACTAAAAAGCACTTGTGAAATACTGGAGGCAACAGAAATGCTGTCATGTGGCGAGAAATGAGCCACAGTGATGGCGCCAGCACTGCAGCAAACGTGTGTGTGTGCGCGTGCGATGGCGGGGAAGCGGAACCTGATGGCAGTCACATAGCCAGCGAGACACTCAGCGGAACTATGATTCACAGAGAAACGCCAAACCTTGGCTTGCTTCCTTTTCGGTGTTGAGTGAGTGGGACGGAGACAGAAATAGGAGTGGGGCATGTTCTCAGCTCAGTGGTACTACTTGTGAAATATCGAAAAGGGAAGCCAGCAAAATGGCCGCCCTCTGAGATGGCTAAAAACGACCAGATTCATACTCCACAAATGCGATATTAATCAAAATGCCGTGTTTAGACTAGTGGAGGCACATGGAACGTATTATTGTCAAGACTTCCCCTTTGAAGCATTTGACTCATTTACTGCCAGACATTTTTTGACCCTCTTTTACCCTAACGTTTGAAAAAAATTTGAGAAAAACATAAATAGGT
Organism: Filicampus tigris; assembly: GCF_054856515.1. Taxonomy (NCBI): domain Eukaryota; kingdom Metazoa; phylum Chordata; class Actinopteri; order Syngnathiformes; family Syngnathidae; genus Filicampus; species Filicampus tigris. The sequence continues at coordinate 2,345,381 of NC_141238.1, read as the reverse complement.
TCCTGGGATTGAATGGCTGAACTGTGAAACGACAAATGTCAATGGCAGTGAATGAGTGATAGTTTCACTTGTTCTATTCTATTCTCCACATTGGAGTCTATACAGTATTTGAGCTCAGGCTGATTAATTAATCTAATTCAAATTGTATTTTAGTCGGGGTAAAAGAAATGATGGCATGTTAAACCCAATTCTGAGGGGAGAAAGATCGCAATCAAAATTGTTCCGCCCCAATTTGTACACAGTGTACATGTAGCATACAAACATTGCATCAGCTCACCAAGGCCTCTAGTATTAGATAAGACACTCTCTTAAATTCTAGTGAACCGTATTGGAGAAAGTCCTTATCATCCACTCTGGTGTAATTTGCCTGCAACTTCCTGAATTGCGCCAGCCACTTTCTCAGAAGACGCCGCGAAAGGTGGGTGACTCACCCAGAATCGGTGTGATAGCCGACACCATGTGAGCACTTTGGAGGAAGGCGCCATAAAAGTCATTCGCGATAGAACGGAAAGACACCAAGTGTACTTTTAGCACTTTTATTGGTCCAGCAGATGCAAAATCCAGTACAACGTACTGTCATTTCCTGCACAGTAGCCTCTCTCTGTGTGTCAAAAACTACATAGAAAATAAATAAAGAACATAATAAAACAGTAGCAAAAAATAAGCACTTCAAGTATATTTGACTACCATGCATTTTGTTTTTGTACACAAACCCCGCTTGCTTTCGAAATCCCACCACATGGGTACAAAAACATCACATGACACATTCCCATTCAAACCTCCCAAGGAAGCAGGCAGTCCGCCGTCCATCTCAACTTTGACCGTACGTACGCTCATATTTACAAACATATTAACAGCACGCTTTGTTAGGAGAAAAATAGAGGTGCTTACATTTGTGCGCGGCGGACAACGACAGCAAAGAAATGACATTTCCCCAACAGTGGCGAGACCCCGTTTCATTCAGCGTGTTTAGTAGCGACCGAGCTAAATCAAAACAAATTAAAACAGCACTGTGAAAAGTTACTCATTTGAACGCGTGATATCATTACATGAAGTGTGCTTGCAAAACCAGCGCTACAGGCACTCTACGGCAAGGACGCCCTCCGTTCAAGTGAAGCAAAGTCAAGACACTGACACAAAAACGTACAATCAAAATGCATCCCCAAATGTGCAAAAACAATCTAACAATTTGGCTCCGCCTCGACACCCGCGTGAGAAAAGGTGACAAATTCCAGTGTCTGATCAATACAATGCAATCAAAGTCTCCAGTGTGAACTACGGCGAGACTGAATTGACTTTTCAACGCGCCACAGTTTGCTCACAAATTCAGAAGTCCCAGCAGGAATATCTTGGAAGGCATGAAAGTGAAGAGGAGCTTTTCTTCGAAAATGATATCTTTGGATAGGAAGCAGAAATGAAAGTAACTCCCCTCATTTTTGGAAGATTAAAGGTATGAGAGGAGGAAAAAAGATGGCGTCATCCTTTTCGATTTGAAAAGGCTTGTTTTTTCTTGTAGAAGAACTTTCATTGCGTCAAGTCACTGAGTGAAAGGGCGGCGGGTGCCGCGTCGTTGCTCCTTTGCGAGCGGCGGGGCGTCAGGAGTGTCTCCTCAGGTTCTGCAAAACACACACGCCAATGTGAGCAGCCTCCGTGTAACGTTGGGTTATGCGCTTAGCAACGAGACAAACATCCGACGACGCACAACGCCGCCACGGGCAGCCTAATGCCGACAAACTACGAGTTACGTCATCGGCTGGTATTTTTAGAAGGTGCCGAAACTGCCGCCCTCTTCATCCTCAGGTAATTGCGAATGGAGTCGATTCACACGGCCTAGCGTCGCTTACAGCTTTGTCATAAAACTGGCGAGGGGAACAAAAATGATCTTGGCTTGACTCACACTAGCCTAGCAGACACACCATATGGGACAAAAGTCAAGACGATACAAGAGGCTTTGGGTTGAACTCGATTCAGTTTTGCAAGTAAGGCAGAAGTCTCAACCTTCAAGTGTCATGCGAGGCCCAATTGCAGTGGCAAAACTCAAGCAAGTCAAGCCATCTTGCTCAATCACAACATACATTTGCGGATTAGCCACTTTGCACTCAGTAACACTACTTGCAGTTTCACAATCGCTTTCAGATTTTCCCCCCGGTCACACTTAGTAGCTGTATGAATACTTACAGGCAAACTTTGCCCAGCCAGTGCTGCAAGGTGCAGAGCAGGAGAAGGCAGCACAGGAAAAGAGGACGGGTAATAAGCAAGTGAGAAAACGGGCAGTCTCGATAGAACCTGCTTTAAAAACCCATGTGTGACCGTGACAGATTCTCTGCGCCCGTTCACGCTGGCACCCACCTGGCCGGCCAGCGTCAGCGGCAGGTGCGACGGGCTGCAGAGCGCCAACGACGCCACCGAATGGGGGAGCTCCTGAACGGGGGCCTCGTCCAGGTCCTCGATGCGAGGTTTCTTGATGTTTGTCTCGGGGCTGGTCAGAGGAGTCACGCTGTTCCTCCGGATCAAGATGCCGGGGCCCCGCTTCACCTCCTGGACACGCCCACAATTAGACAGGATAGTCAACGCTTCAAGGCGTACTCCAAGTGCGATGAGGCCTTACCTCGGGTCTGTCTCTGTGAGTGTTCACCGCTTCCACATTCAAAGAGATGGACTCGACTTTGCAGCCGTAGGCCACAGGGGTGAGCTTCAGCACAGTGTGAAGCGGACACTTCAGGTAGGGCATCTCATCTGCCACAGGAAAAGACACGCTCGTGATGTGATGTGCTTCCAGCGTGTTGATGAGAGGGCGGTGTCGTTTCTGTGCCCACCTGCGCTTTTGTCCAGGAAGTAGGCCAGGAGGCAGCGCATGACGGCCTGGTGGCAGATGACCAGCACGTTCTCCTGCCGCTCCAGCTCCATGATGACCGGCTCCACCCTCTGGACCAGGTCCTGGTAGGACTACGGCCAACACAAAGAGTGTTTATTCAATCTCATCTCGGGTTATGCAAGCTGTGAGTGTAGATTTAGCTATGTGCGGGAATGCCCCGCTCTTGCGTCGTTTTTCTGTGCAACCCATTTGGGGTTTTTATTTTGTGCGCAGTGTGAAAAGGTAACGCAGCAGGGTGGAAAAACGACAGCGCCCCGAAGTGCTGATGTAGCAGCCCACCGGGAAGTAAACACGCAGACTTTGCAACTGGTTTAGACGAGAAGTAGATGCATCTTTCATTGTTGCTAAAGAAAGCCCTACCCGTTGCTCATTTTAAAAATGAGGAAGGGTCAATTGCGGAACCTAAATTACTCAAACGAGCCAAAATTTTGAATGATGTGTTTTTTGCTGACACCTGCGGGACCCTACCACCCGCAAATAGTCACGGATTACCGCAATTCTATTACATTAGTTTGCATATACTGTAACTATGTTGGACGCGTACCTCTCCAGCAGGGTAGCGGTAGTAGTATTTATCCTCGTCCCTCAAGGCGAACTCCTCAGGGAATTTCTCCTTAATCTCATCGTATGTCATCTCCTCACACATTCCCTAAAACAACATGACAAGTTAACAGCAGAATATTTACGCAGGGGGACGAAAATCGTCCGTGTCCAGAGAGTGACACCCACTGCGTCAATTTCATTGAGGGCCTTCCACTGCTCGTACGGGACCCCCAGGTGCTCGGCTGTCTGGATGCTGCGACACAACTGGCTGGTCCACACCTTCAGATCCTTCAGCTGCTGCTCCTCCACGAATCCAGCCAAGGCGGTCGAAAACTACCGCGGAGAGCGCACAACAATCACCGCCTGATTTCCACTAACGTGGCACTCGATCTTTGGGGCCGGTGCCATACCGAGGCGACTGCCGCCATACCTGCCTGCCCCTCGGCGAGAGGCCAGCGTCGCCGCCCAGTCGCCACTCCAGGTTGTCCGCGCTCTCTCCGTGTCGACACAGGTAAATGGTGCGCGGCTGGACGTGGATGTTCATCAGGTAGTAGACGATCTTGCTCTGGGTGTGATCCTGGACGCGGTTGACCAGGAAGCGGCGGCCCACGTCAATCACCTTGATGAAGGACAGCTCCCTGCAGGTAGAGAGCCGGATTAACGGCGGACCCTTTCGTATTGTTTGGGGAAAAAAATGGGCGCCAAGGTACTTGGAACTGAAAACAATGACGAGGTACGGATGTTGAAAAGGTCTATTGAAGATGTGCTTCTTGCCTGTCGTGCTGATCAGGGTCCAGAGGCTGGTAGCTGGCTTTGTAACATTCGATCCTCCTTTGGAAATCCAACATGGCATCCGTCTTGTTGCAGTCTTTGTAGTCTGGACAGGAAACCTTCACCTCCTGGAAGAAGGTCAGAATACATTTTTTTTTGTTTGACCGTCACATTCAAAACGCACATTTTCAGCTGTTGCATTATTGGAGGTGCGTGACCTCACCATGATATTTGAAGCAATGACGCTCGGGTCGTCGCAGACGGACTCGATGAAAAAGATCTGGGTAGAAAAAGGGGCAAATGCGGTCGCAGTGACGCCGGACGCACAAGCCAATCCGGTTTCCCGGGTAACCACATACCCTGAAGCTATTCTCATGGCCAAACTGGAGGATGAGCTTTCGCCTGTCCCTCGTCGTGTTTGTCGCGTCGAAGACCTGCCGTAGACGCGCCGTCTTAGTTTGTTTCTCGGTTGTATGTATGGAACCGCGTGACGCGCGAGTGGAAACTTACCGCTACTTGGCCTCCCTCGTCTTGCAAGTAGGACTTGACGTCTCTCAAGGCTGCTAAGGCACATTGTCTGAAGGGCAAAGACGCACGGGTGTTACTTGCTTTGACCATCGTTTTGTATTTCACGTAAGCGCGCCCACTTACTCCCTGATCTTGACGGCGCACTCGTTGTCAGACTTAAAGAAATCATAGGAGCTGTAGTTCTTGACCGCCTCCCTGCGGTACTCGCCCACGTTGAAGACTGCAGGAGGCGAGTGGAATTGTGAGAAGACGCTTTAACTTTGACTTTGTCGGCCGGCGCCGTGCGTACCTTTGGTGGGCATGCCGATCCAGTTGAGGTAGCGCGTGAGTTTCCTGGACATGTAGGTCTTGCCTCGAGCCGGCAGGCCCACCATCACGATGACGGTGGGGGGGTTGGCGACGTGGGGGGCGCCGCCCGCTGTCGGGACAACAGTCGCATTTAGACAAATCGTGACATTGAACCGCGTCGGGTTTACATGACACTAATGACCCACTTTTCTGCACGGCACCCAGACATGAAGTGTTTCCACTTGCCCAGCAACCAATATGTCACTGCAGTCGCCTCTGTTCGCATCTTCCGCAGCTATCCCTTACTCAGCATGTCTTTGTCACATCAAGTCAACTTAAGCGTTACCGTCGCCGCACCGCAGTAAACATCAGCTGTGCCAACTCACTAATCTCGTTTCCGTAACACTACAACCACATGAATGGAAAAAAGAGATTAAGGCCGGTAATTGACAGTCAGACACCGCCAGTGGCCCTGTCTCACGTTTTACAGGACATCGCCTGTACTTATGTCGCTGCATAAAATATAATTATTGTTTTGCGTTGGGGCTGGGGTATATGGTCTTTAAAATCGGATTTCTGATTTGAATCCATTTGCTTTGCTTAATTATAGAAAAAGCAAATGACAATGTCATTATTCAACGAGATGTTTGTCGTCATGTGGAATTTGCTTGAGCAATCTGAGAATGTAACTTTTTTGAGAAAAAATCAATAATTTTCTCGCAGAATGCTATTTCTGAAGGTGATATCCGCCAATCAGAATATTGCACGGAAAGCAGATTTTATGTCTGCTGACACCGAACAAGTACATACAATCCACATTTTAAATATTCCACAATATAAATTCCATAATCCTGCATTCCCTTCTTTTCTTATGTAGTTGTGAGGCAAAGTGACCTCTGCAAAATATTAGCAGCTTGGAAGCACATACCTCGGGTCAAAAGTAAGCCCCCCCCCCCAAAAAAAAACACGTCCTCTAATGTATAAATGGAACACCAAAGTCTTTCTCATCACACAGGACATCGTTGTGGAAATGATCCCGTGCTTGTCGTCTGAATTCAACTTTCTAGGAAAATGGTCGCTGGAGGCCTTGGAAGTGTTGCCAAATATTGAGAACACTGACTCTACTTTTGTAAACTACCGTATGCAGCTCTCTTGTTGCAGCCAAATTGTGAGACATACTTTGAACTTCAGAAGCTGCCAAAAAAATAAATAAATGAAAATGACGTCCTGACAAATAGCTTAATTGCCCGGCCCTATTTGAAAAATGCTAGAATTTGTTTAAATTTAGTAGGGTCCCCCCTCCCCCCTGCATCAATGTCGCGCCATACACGCGCGTTGCCGACCAACCAATAGTGTGCCGAGTTTTTTGCAGCATCCCACGCCGGGTTGCGGCGCAATGCGGTTACCGTGGCGACCTGTGTCTAGTCACGCTCGGGTCGAGGAGTGCCGCGCATGCCGTTGTAGGACAAGTGCACTCGGCTACCGCGCTTCCAACCAAACCACGATCACATTAGTTGACAGGAACGTGACATAAAAATCAAAACAGTTGAAATCATCGGATAGGCTCCCAAATGTGGGGGCGGTTCACGCCGTCGACAATGCAGCTTGCATCGAGGTCATGCAAATGCTCTTCATTCTAAAATTGGATGTATGATTTCAGTTAGAACGTATTTTACCTCTCCGGGGAACCGGCTTATCATCCTTGGTTGGAACCCAGATCTTTTGGATCCTGTTCTGGGTCAGCTCTCTGGGCATTCCTTGAGGACTTGAAAAAAGCCGCACACGATAAGTGGGAAGCACGGCGGTTCGAAAACACCCCAAAAATGAATAAATAAATTAATAATTTAAAAAAAAAAAGATTCTTAACGCTTTTCTTTTGGATGAGCAAGAAAAACGACCCGCGAGGCCGGTTGCGCGTTGAGTCGGGATAATCTGCCGGTCGGCGGTGCACATCCGCTATTTAACCCCACCCGACGGAGAGACAACGTGACTGTGATGACGACACAAAACGACGACGTCATGAGGCGGTGGTGCCTCAGCAGCAACATCTTGTGGTCACTACAAACATTACTACTAGAGCATTAGTGGCTCATAAGTATGTATTTATTTAATATGATGCGAAAGTCACATCAACAGTAGGCGACGATCAATATTTCTCATTGGTCAGTTACCGGTAGGAATGCAAATAGTAATAAATAATAAAGTGAATGATTATTGAAGTTGGAATATTTACCTATAACTTTCTATGAGGGAATGCGTTTGTTTGACGTGCTGGTGAGTCAATGAAGTTCCTCTTTTGAAAACGATTATAATGACAGTAAGAATGTTTCCTAGCACATCTGTTGTGACGTAATTCTGCCCTTCTCTATATTTAGCCATTTCTCCGCACCTTGGGCTTCCCGAGTGAAACGTGCGGATTGACACTTGTCTACTGCTCAGGCTTGTACCACTTAGTCATTGTGGATGTAGTTACACACATGCCAGTTATGTACAAGCCTGAGGAAACAAAATCTCTCATGGTGTAAACATGTTTTTATTCATTACCAAAATAAAACTTATGACCCTAAGAGAAATTCACTGGCATGCAGCTAAAAACTCTTGTAATCTTCAACTGCTAAAACTAACTGAAATCTTGAATCAACCATTCAACAAGGTATTACTGTTTTGGAATTATAAAGAATATTCCAGCTATTGCTTGTTATATCATAATGTTTTACTAAAAAAAAAAAAAGTCTCGTATAGCATATAAAGTAATTCTGATATTTAGAATGTGATTTTTTTTTTCTTATTGTAAACTGGGGGGGGGGGGGCTTTCCATGTGGAGAAGGTGTCAGTCTCATGTGAAAGTGAAAAATTCAGATTGTGCAAAGACGTGGTTTTTGTATCCACTGTTTGTTCTCTTTCCAAACCTGCTCCCTAGCAGAGTTTACCATTTTTGTTGAAACGATCTGATTGGCACCCTCTTTTCTTGGTTTGACTAGACTTTGCTACAATATATTTCGTCAAAATGAGTTGCTCACCGATTGAAATGCATATGAACAAATAGTGACCCATTAATGGGACATGGGTCATGACCTTTTCACCCCGTCTCTTGTCTCTCACAGGTTAGGTCAGAGTTTAATAGGTTACTCCCCCAGCAGCCAATCACAAAACAGCAATGGGCCAGGCACACTCAACACGCTCCGACACGGCAGTTCAAAACAAACCTGCAAGTGATGCCGACAGTATTGTTGAACTTTTTTTTATGTGTACTGAATCAAAAGTGAATCAAATGGATGATTATGGCTCTTCATTTATTTGGCATGTTTGTCTTTTCAGTAAAGCAGCTCAGATATACGCCACAGAAAAGTGTTGGTAAACTTCTCAATCAGGTGTGGGATTTTTCTTTTTTTTTTTTTTATGTTGAAAGAGTCAAGTCAGTGAAGCGCCCTGAACGGGTTGCTTCTCATTTCACCATCCAATTGGTTTCTGAATTATTAAAGCTGCTCCAGAGGGATTCCTTCTAACTGACGTCTTGCCACACAAAACCCCCGGAGGCCCCCTCCCACCCCCATCGGTGCACTTACATAACTTGTGAATGAGGCTGAGGCTCTGTCCCATAATGAACCAGGGGCAAAGTTAAAATTCTCTGGCCCTTGGAGACGCTACTAGGGGACAAAATTGCAGCAGGCAAAGTAGGTTTCTTAAGAGTGTACTCCTCAAGAGAGACTTTCCAAGACAAAACAAAGAAAAATTCCAATTCAACCTTTTATTCTTGTGAGACAAAATGTATTTGTCATCTCAGAACGACAACAAAAACATGAACCTACACATAGTTCATACACAAATGAGAAAATAGAAAAGGGTGTATGTACATGACAGGAAATGACGTCCTCGCGACTACTCGCCCAGGTTAAAGACACGAAATTTGTCTTGATTGTAGAAGCAGGCCTTGACGACCCGTCCGCCGAAATAGCGTCCGTTCAGATCCACCACAGCTGCGGAACGACAGAAGGCAACAGTCAAACCGTGTCAAGGTAAATAATTGAATAAAGATTTAGACCAGTGATTTGCAAACACTGTGCTGTGAGAAATTATCCGATTTCACAGGTCTGGAAATGATCATTTATTGATGAAAAACAATGAATCTTTGTCATCTAAGACTGATTCAATTAAGATTAAATGTGAATGTGCTTAAGTTAAACACAACTGAACTGTGCTTTGGCAGCGCTTCTAACATGTACCACTAGAGGGAGCCTACATGCCACTACCCATTGAAATACACTGCAAGACATAATCGACATTAAGATGCTTTTTGACAAGATCCCAAATGCTGTGGTATGTCTTTCTACATCTATTGGGTATCACAAAAGATAGAACAGATGAGGTGCCCCTTACAACTTTGCTAAAACCTAGCATCACCAGTTTTTTTTTTTTCCTGCATGCCCTGCTTCGCCAGCGTTGTTATGTAAGCCCGGCTGTGCGCGGTGCCGCTGGGAGACTGGACTGGCGTGCTGGGGCCACATCTGATATAACACCACAGGGAGCCCGGCCGATTTCACCTTGTTTCCGATCTGGGCCAACCCAATTAGAAAGCAGCACACTTTCACCCCCCCCCACCCCCCCGCTATAATAGAGCAGTTATACAATGGCAGTAGCAAAGTGATGCGATTAGGTTTAGTTGGGCAAAGCTAATCAAACGTACAGTATGTGAGCGTACAGCTGCAAATCAGAGTGTCACCCATCTCTAATATTTGGTAAAGGCTCAATGAGATGCAAACCTTTGATGGCCGACTCCACTCTTTCGAACTCCAGAAATATTCGGACAGCTTCATCATCGGGCACTTCGGCAATCTGTAGGAAAGAGCGCGTTTAGCCAAAGATGGCGTTCAATCCCATTCAACCTTTCGCCGCTCACCTCGAAGATGACGCATTTAATCACTTTGCCGTATTTCTCGCACTCTTCTTTGGTCTCTCCCTCCAAGTCCTCGTCCACCTCTCCTCGGCCCACCATGTTCTAAACAACCGAAAGGTTAAGCGCTCGCCAAATGAGTCCATCTTCATGATTTGTAGAGATGTTTCAGAACAGGCTAACGTGACTGCCGTACCCTCAGCAGGACCACTTTGGTGGGATTTTTGAGGATCTCGGTCAGCGGGTTTGCATCAGACTTCTTGGAATCCGCTAGAATGGAGAGAACATTTACCAACTCCACCATGGTGCAACAGAGAGGCATATAACAACAACAAAAAAAGCTGTATTGTATCAAACGGTATTGTTCAAGTGCAGGCGTGTAACTCAATACAATCCTAATTTAATCTGGGAACATTTCTATGGACTCCGTGCGATATCAAATATTTTTTTTGGGAGTCGTGTTTTGTAATCCTTTTTTTCTTCTCCAAAGAAACACTGCAGTGCATATGGGGGTCATCTTACACCTGACCTCATTTTACCACAAAGCAAAAACACAAATTAATAACAGAGAGAAGAACAACAACAGGGTGGTCCAACCTGCTCCTGCGGAAGTCTCAGGAGAAACTGGCGCCACGGCTCCGGCTACTCAGACACAGCACAAAGTAGAGGCGTTGAGAGAATCTCAAAAGTATCACAGCATCAAAATCCTTCTGGGACTGCCTTACGTTTTTCCGCCGCATCCCCAATGATAATCTTGCCGCCTCTTTTGCTCGTCTTCTCCACAGACAGCGCCGTGCTCAGGCCCTGCTCGTGCTTGCCCAGGCCCTGGCCCTCCTTGAAGCCGTACTTCTGCATGATTTTGTGTGCCACGGTGCCCCTGCAGGAACAGGTACATTAGCGGGACCAACGCTCGCTGACCATAAATTAATACATCTGACTCACCCCATGTTAGCCAGGAAGGAACTGGTTGGTCCGGGCGGGGAACGCGGCCGGTCCGAGTCCTCGTACATGGGCGGAGGGATGGCAGCCTTTGAGCCTCTGCTAGGACGACCTTCATCCTCGTATGGGTATGCCGATGATCCTTGGTCATGTAAATCAGGGAAAGGAAACTTAAATGATGGAGGGAGCCACAATTTTTCCATCAGTGCTACTGCGGGGGGCACATAGGACCACTCATATCCAACTAAAACTCTCTTTCCAACACTTGACGAATTACACATTTCAGTAGTGTACTCGAGAGAATCGAGAAAGATCCGTCATACTCCATCACTTACCATCTCTGTCCACAAGTGATGAAGGCGGAGCAATGGCAGCACCACCCATACCTGAAGTAATGGACAAACAAAAACAAACAATTCGTATTGGATTTCCACATAAATATATAGTTCAGTGATTATTTTATTGATTTGATTTAGATGTTCACACCATACGCGCCGCAAAAAATGCTCACTTCTTTTTCGCCGCTCCTTCTCATAATCTTCCTCCTCGTCGGAGTCCTCGTCTGCTGCTGGGAACCTCGAGAAACCGCTTGGGGCTCCTCCTTCATGTCTCTCTTTCCTTTTCCTGGCGCAAAAAGGATTGAAATAGGTGTCAGAAGGTGATTCAATCTGCCTTTTTTGTGGACAGATTTTGTATTATCATTTAGGGTACTTTTCTCTGTCCTCGATCTCCTTCTGGCGCTCCTGCTCCCTTTGCCGCTGTCGATCCTCCCTGTGTCGCTTCATCACCTTCTCGTAGTCGTTGGGAAACATGGGGTCGTACTCGTCTGCGAGCGGGATCAGCACATCTCCGGAGGAGAAACCGACGGGCGCGGCTTCCTGTAATATTTATCGTAGGTTCAATAGGGATGTTTACCATTTCAATAAAATGGAATGCAGACCTTGATCCCAGCAGCGACATGTGGAGGTGTGTCTGTGATTTGTCTGTCCTCACTGGGTCCTCCTCGCTTCAGATCGATGACAGGCGCCAAAACGGTTGTCTGCTTCGTCCGATGGGTCTGCACACGAGACCATATTTACCAACACATTCATATTTACCAGTGGTACCTGAGCTTTCGTTTACACTACACCAACGGATGTGCTTATTCATACCTTCTGTTGAGTCAGAGCTGCCTTCTTCACCTTCAGCTGGGACTGCAGCAGCTTGAAGTTTTTGGACCATCCTTCGGTCTTGGTGTCACTTGCACCAACGCCGAGGTCATCATACAGCGACATTGCTGTTACCTGCAAATAATGTCACTCTATTTGGACACAATGTAGAGCCTGTGCATATTACACAAGTGGTCGCTAGTAATTCACGGGTCAGGTTTGTAATGAAGCGGTTACCGGACGATGCTTGTTTTGTTGCCACACATTTAAAGAGATTTGAAACCGAACAAGCCACGACAAATGAGCTAACAGCAAACGTTAGCTTAACACAGTATGCGAGGGTGGCCTTAACCAACTACGTAGCGAATATAATAGCAAAATGCAGTTCGTAATAAATGGTAAACCTACCGATTTTTTTGCGTTATGTCGATATTACTTGAATGAAATTTTCTCTTCGCCGCACGTTGAACAAAAAGACATATTCTAGCAGAACGGAAGCAAAATCCAAGAGCGACAGTCAACGACGCTGACGTTGTCTTGTTAACTTGTCACGCCACCTAGCGGCCGGGTGACACCATCTGAGCCACGTTCAATGTTTCTTGATTATTGTTTCTATATCATCCATTTGCAATTTTAATACCACCGGAGTTTTTTTTAACACAAAGGTGTGTAATGGTTGCACATTCTTTCCCTAAACAGGATAAGCAGCTCGGATGATGGATTGAAACTCCGGTTGGCGATTTGGGGGAAGTCGGACTACAAACATGGCGAACAGCACCTCCTCCGACCAGATCCCCGTGTAGCGATCCATACTGTTGTGGTTGAGTAAAAGTGAAAGTAAATTGGAGCATGGGTGCTTGGCAGTCTCGCTCGCTTGTGAGTTCCCGTCGAGCTGTTGGATGGATTTGGGATCAATTTTACTTGAGGTCGGTGTCGTCGCGTGCGTGCTGGGCACGGTGCGCGCCACCGACGGCGGTAAGCACCCAGAACTCGCTACGCTCACATTTGTTTCTTTCCCTCTTTTTTTAAAGCATATTTGTATGTTTATTATTTAAAATCATTATTATTATCATTATCATATTATTACGATGCCCCTTCCCTAGTCATCTATTGTTGCAGTTTGCAAATAAACGCAGTGTAGCCCAATAACAAACAGAGGTGTTAAAATCTCACTTTGTACGCAAGTAAAGTACAGATATGTTTGTTGAAAATAAAGAAAATACATAAATAAATACATGGCTGTGGTAAAAGTACAAGTACTGAATCAACTCTTTAAAAGAGTACAAATTCGGAAATGTACTTAAGTGCAAAAGTGAAAACTAATTTTTACGGTTAATTTTATTCACTAACCGTTTTGGTAACTTGGCACGTACAACAATATTGGACTAGCTTCCCTCTATAAACTTGCATAGTTATTGTACTGGGAAGAAGAAGAAAAATCAATCCCAAAACATGTTAATTTACAACAAAAGATAGATTAACTCGTGATAACAACTGCATTCACCTTTTTCCCCCCAAAATTTTCTAATCTGAAAAAAATTGGAATTCTGGTCTGGAATCTTGATGTTTTTAGTCTCCGACAACATTGAACAAGACCATGAATGGGGGAAATCTGGCTTCTCCAAATCTGATGCTGTTGTCGTTGGGGTGCTCCCTGGTTTCCCTGTCCCTGGTTTCCATGTCCCTGGTTTTATGATCCAAGAACTCAAAGCCGTTTGACTTCTGATGTCTTTTTGCATCGCCTCGTCATCCCCCGGCAGTTGGAAAAAGTAAGATGCCTATTTTGACAAGGAAGGAGTAGAAAGTACAGATAGCTGTTTTCAAATCTAGGGAGTAAACGTAAAATCCATCCATTATCCAAACCTCTTATCCTCACAGGGGTGTGCTGGAGCCTATCCCAGCTGTCATCGGACCGCAGGCGGAGTACACCCTGAATTGGTTGCCATCCAGTCGCAGGGCACACAGAGACAAACGAACGTTTGCACTCACAATCACACCTAGGGGAAATTTAGAGCGTCCAATCAACCGACCATGCATGTCTTTGGAATGTGGGAGCAAACCGGAGTACCTGGAGAAAACCCACGCAGGCACGGGGAGAACACACAGGGAGGCCGGGGCCGGATTCGAACCCACAACCTCTGCACTGTACTAAAAATGCAATGACCTTATTTTTCAAAACTGTGGAGCCCTAACCTAAGAGTAATACTTATTTGATTAATCAGTGAACACATTATATGAAATTGGATTCAAAATATTACTGTTGCATCATGTTTAATTGTGAGTTGTTCTCTAGGAAGGGCAGCTGCATGCTGGTAATGTAATCATGGTTCCATTATTCTTGCATTTTTGTCCAAATTAGAATACGTCGTTTGTTTAACAAAACAAAAAGGATATCATCTTCCTTTAGTGACATTGTTGGTAATCCAGTTTAACCCCTTGTCTTTGCTACCAGTTTTGCTGCATTGTTAGTTTATCTTTTCATCTTACTGGTTTGCTTGCTGGTTCATTCATTATTTCACTCAGCATGTTTAACCCTTTAGGCACCAGAATCTTTTCAGTTTTTATGTCAACAGGCTGAAGCGTGAAAATGGCTATAGATGCAGGCATACTGTAAATGTTGCTTTAGCTGTCAGCTCTGATGGCGCTTTAATTATGCAAATTTGCATCATCCAAGGTCCGCAATTGCATTTGATCATTGTGTCTTCAGGCCAAAATGAATGTCCATGCTCGGGAATCCCTCATTGGCCTCTGACTGAGCCGCCGCCGCAAGACTGCCAGCAGCTAAACAGGACTTTCCGCTACACCTGCCTCAAAGGCTACCTGAGGACGGCGGGCACGTCCAACCTCATCAAATGCAAACCCGGCAGTTCCCGGTGGTCCAGTCCCACCCTCGTATGTAAACGTAAGTCTTCATACTTTGCGTTTGGATGTGAAATAGCTCATGTTTAAGTAATGTAATCGGAGCGACATGCTGTACAGTGTGTAAAACACGATTGTGTTCTCAGCGGACCCCAGAGGAGGCGCCGCACACGCTTCCAACAGCAGCGAGGCAGGTGAGCGTACGACGGCGCTTCAGAGAAACTGAGATAAAAAGCTGCGGCGACAAAGTATCGAACAAAGACTGTCAATACTCCCGTATATTGCAGACGCTGTCACCACGAGCGGAGAGAAACACCGAGATGCGTCGGACACCGCATATTCACAGTTAAATGGAACAAGCAACGACGCTTCTCTTTCACCAAGCAGCTACTTTACGACTGGTCAGTTTGCGCTCTCTTCACGTTATTCACTGGCATTCTGTCAGTGGGAATGTCTGGCTCAAGAAACGGCATTCCGGCATTGCTATGCTGGGAAGCCGAAGAAATTGACCACGCATTTTACAGGACTACTGTAACAAACTTTGTCATTTCTAATAAGTCGTTGTCACTGGCAGGATCTGGAATCATCACAATAGCAGTGGTCAGTAGCCTCTCAGTCGCCATTGTGGCGCTTGTCGGAATCGGCCTCCTACTTCAGAAAATGTAAGCCAAGAGCGTAAACACTGCACACTGTTGACAAAAGTACTGCAGCTGACTTTTTCCAGTGGTTTGCTGTTTTTATGATTTATACAGTGGCAACTTTGAATGCCTTGCAGTCACGATTAAGGGGAACAATTTTGCTCAGCTCTGTTGCGAAATTTCCAATAGCATCATCGTTCCTTTTTCTTCCTCAGGAGAAGTGCGCAAGCCAGCCATCCGTTGCAGACAGCAACAGAAAGCATTCCTCTGAACGAAGCTACATCATAGCATTGAAAAGCAGGTCGTAAAAAGGTGTTGATTAAAAAAAAAAATAATTATATATATATATATATATATATATATATATATATATATATATATATATATATATATAAAATAGTGCTTGAACTGTGAAGGCGCCATTAGCAAGAGATTTCCTCCTGCTTTTCACTCTGTTGAACAACTGCAGCCCATCAAGACTCAGAGTCACCCCGCAGGCGGTGAAACACCGGGTCACGTCTCGAGCAAATTTCAGTGTCGTCTCTAAACATTTACTGAAAGATGCCAAAGTTGATGAAACGCAGTGCTCAACATGCACTCCTTTTTTTCTTTTTTTTCTTTTTAAATCAGTGGTGTTAATGTATGAAACTAATTGACAAAGACAAAAACTAAGGACATTTTCGCTATAATTATTATTGGTTTTAGTGAGTTTTATAAAGGCAACATCTAGTTTTGGTTATTGGTTTTCTGTAAAAGCACTTTTGTTTTATTTCATTCACGAAAATGTTTTTTCAACTCACATTTTTGTTAACTCTAACCTTGACATGGAGACCGGGGAGACGTCAACTCTTCAGCAGTAATACTAGTCACTTTTCGCAGAGGATAAAGAATATGACTGTGAGTATTTTTTATTTTATGTCTACTACTGTTTATGTTCAAATATCCATTGCTTAAAGGATTACAACTGCCAAATCGATGCTTTTCATTAGCATTAGCAGCCTAAGCTATGTGGTCGTGTTAGATGCACGTAAATAAACATAAAACTCCTTGTTTTATGTTTAGTTGGACCGTAAACTTAAACCGGGAGTGGCAATAAACAGCTTGAAGTTTCTTTTTGGAGAAACTGCTCACTAATATGCAAAACAATCAGCCAAATGGCGGTTCATATCTCGAAAAACTCATACATTAAGTCACTTGTATCTCAAGGCTCCACTGCATTGTCTTTGCACTGAATTCTCTGTATGACACTTGTACGGTTATTTCCCCAAACCGGGTCATTTTAAGATTAATTTCCATTGTTGTGTCACAAAGCCTTTCATCATTTTTTTTTTTTCTCAAATATTAAACAAGTAGCCATGTAGCAGTTCATTACCTGTATGCAGCTATTTCCCTGCAGTACTTCATAAGATGTGTATAAATGCAAAATATGAGATGCTTTTTTTATATTCATACATTCCAAATGATTATTCCAGAACTGTGCAGTGTTAACAAGGCACTATACAGAGAGTTTTGCTAAGCCGAATAACTCTCAGTATGCTTGTAGTTTTTGTAACTTGGTGGTCTGCACTAGTGCTGACTACACCCATAATAAATATGTGTTCAATTCAACTGGAATTTCAGCATTTTTATTACGTATCGGCTCTGATGAGAAGTTTTTCCTGTCCAGATGTTATCTGATGATGGATGAAAACATCCCTGTGGAATGCATTATAGCCAAAACAATTGCCGCAACACGTCTGGACAGATTCACTTTCTTGGATAGATACTTTATCTACCAGGTTTAGATACTTGGCCCCAGAGGAATGTACACTATGTGAGGCCTCAGAGGAGTCGCAAGACAAATGGAGCTTGCGCAAGGAGAAACTGAAACTCTTCTCTCAACTGATTACTTCTTGAAATTGAGCTGGGGCGGGGGGCAAGCACCACGACCTCTGGGTGGGAGACAACCACTCTACCACCTGTCTATCTTTGGAAGCACCAATCAAATACCTATACTTTTGACAACCTCATCTGTATGTTTATTTCGCCAAAAGCACCAAGAAACAGACTTTCTCCAGATTTAAACACAAAGGGGAAAAAGAAGGTGGCAGAGAAGATGATGTTAGAAATATTGATCGTGAGGTTTAGAACGTGATCATGCAATCTGTGTGACAGGGCAATCCTCAGGCTGGTCCAAGAACAGCGTCTGGAACATGTGGTTGTAGAAGTCTGGGTGGTAGAGGCACGCCCGGGCGCAGTCCGGGCTGAAGTTGAACTCAAGAATCTGAGGGATCATGATACGCTCACCTGCCATCAATTTAAAACAAGACAAGTATTTGTTTCATTACATGACACATCCTTTTCTCTCACTGGATTGACATTGAATACATGCCTCTAGTCCCACCTACAGTGTAGTAGTAGAAAGAATGGATCGAATACTTGCCATTGTCTTCCGTTCTCCACTTCAGCATGAGGTCTACAGCATAGATTGCTCGGGAAGTCGGGGATGGACAAAGACCATATGGGGCAGGTCGAGATGACGCGGCCTGGAAGAGCCTCTTGAATGCTTCAAACAAATGTGTCTGAGAGAGGAAAAGAAGTATGATGGATACCAAAAAAAAACCCAATTTACTTGGCCAGTTAAGACTGTTCCACCGCTGTTGGTCACTGCTGTATTTTAAATGAGCATTTGAAGAAAATATACAATGATTTCAACATCCCATCATAATACAGTCCAGTAGAGCTAAATCACTTACTTCCACTTCCTTCCATGTAAATTGGGGGTACTGTTTTTCAAACATCAAGATGAACTCATCGTAGTGAATCTGGTGACAGAGATCATTGGTTCAGTTTGATATCAACTAATCTTACAACAAGACATAAAGACAAACTAATCAAGAAATGACTCGGCTTAATATGCATTTAAAAAAACAAAGTACCTGTTTAAGCTTCACACCCTCTGTATAGTTCATGACAGTAAAATGTTTCTGATAGTCATCAAAATGGTCCAGGGAGAAAGGTCTGAAGAGATTCAGAAAAATGTGTGAGAGTGAAGGCTTGACAAATGCCGCCAGAGTGGGTAAGTTTTCCAAATCATCCTTCTTGCTCCAAATCCGTCAGGTTCGGTATCTGGGTCTCTAACTTTCATTCTCCACAAAAATAGATATATTTTTATAGTCACTGTGTATTCATGCATCACCTATTTGCAAAGCGCAACCAGAAGACATTGTAGGCGTAGAGACGTAGAGGGTTGACAGATCGTAGCATCAACATGTAGCGGATGTCAAACTTGACCAGTCCGACGTCCTCCCTCTCGAAGAGCACTGGGTCCTCGATATATTTACACACAACCTGAAGCACAAAAAAAATACCTTTGTTACATTTTCCGGACAAAATTTAATCGCGTCAAGTGTATTCAGTCTAAGACAAACAGTCCACTGACACAATGCAATAGCGCAGCTACAAGAAATGTCTCATCGCTGTGCTTGCCAACTGGAGTGTCTCCAAGTACTTATGTCCTTTTATTGGTTTTAATACCTTTGGTGTACTCTCTCGCTGGCGGATTATGTAGTTCAGATTATTGGTGATGTGTATGTCCATTCCACGGGCCAAATTCCAAGGTTTACATATCCAGTGGTTATCTTGGCCCCTAAAATCAAGAACAAATCTCAGGTTGGTTGTAAACAATAACATACAAAAAAACGAATACGCAAAAAAACAAACAATATCCGTCTGTAGCCAAGTGGATACTGAGCCAAAGCATTCAGAAAAGATGATAAATAAATAAAAATAGTGGTTAGAAATAAATACTTGCGTGATGTTCTGTGAATAAATTCAAATTTAGGATAATTTACCATAAGTATAGTGTTATTCGAGTTACAAGGTTAAAGATCGTGAGTTCATATTTATTCAGTTTGTTGTATTGTATTTTTACTGTCTACAATAACGTTTACAGCCTAATTTATTCAAGGTGTCATTCATCCTAATTCTGTATTGTCATTGGGTAATGTCAAATTTAGCCACTGTGAGTGACTTTGAGATCGAGAGGCGGGACTTCCAACTGACGCACCTGCTCGCGAGAGAATGCGTGATCACGTGTTGCCGAGGAGCGGTTTCATCGAATATTTTGAGCTTTTTGTACATAACATAGGTATAAACTACCCATTTTCACTGGATGCTTGTACTCACTGGATGCCTAAGAGGTAATTACACGTGTCTGGTTATGTTAAAAATAGATAAATATTAAATTAAACATTACTGTCTGTTTGCCGTTTGGGTTATATTAGCATTCTAGCTAATCGCGATTAGCCTAACTAGTCCGTCGACGCTAGTTATCTTCGACTTCGAATGACGAGTTGAGAGACAACTTCTTGCTAGTTCTAAACGTAATAATATATGTACTTGTAGCAGTACTGTCCTGTTAATTCAGGACCAGTCGTGGTCATATGTATTTTTACTGTTTACTTCTACTTTTACTTACTTTTCAAAATTATGTTTGTTGAACATTTTGATGTTTTGGTATTTGATGCTTCCATTTGGTTTTGCGTCAGCTGTCCAGTAAAGGGCTTGAAGCAAGTATGCTTTGACTCTTATTTGTTAAAACTAAAAATACAAACATGTTTCCAGTAGAGGAAAAGGTCATTCTAATCTGGTTTCAACCAACAAACTAATTTTGCTTTGATGTACTTCCACCAAAATACGTAAAATTGGCACTAGAGATAGTCTAATAATCTATGTGTGATGATGTTAGCGCCAGCAAGATTACAGTAAACACAGTAATCAATGATATGAAACGTTATACTATATGAACATTTATGGGTTCTATATCTGCATACTTACTTTAGACTGTGTAATGAAAAAGACTAAGGCCATATAGAAAACAGCGAACTACATACATTTTGTATTTTTAATTTGATTGTTGATATTAAAAAGTAATAACCTTTGTTGTCTCTCTTGATAGTGCTTTATGAACTGAGGAAGCTCTGTATGGAGGTTGAAGGTCTTCGGGATCACATCTGTAGCACCCTTCACTCTTCGGGCCACGGCAGCAAGGCAGTCCTTCACAGTGATGAGGTTCTCACAGGGAAACTGGTTAAGCATGACATTAGGTCGCTCCACGCTGAGCTTTCTGCCACAAAGTAAGATGTTACAACATTTTCACAGAGCGAAGTATGTACTTCCCCTAAGCAATTCCTGATTTGCTGTCAGGAGCATTGAATCAAAATTGCACGTTGAACTGAGAATTAAAAAGGAATAACAATGGTCACTGAAATAGCTTAACTCTGACAAATAATAAATACGATCGGAGCTGCAAGCACGGCTGTGGTCACGTTTGGGTACTGGCACATGGTTGATCAAAAGTAAGCAGAAGAAGAAATGGAAGCTGTTTCTTGATTATTCATTTCTGTGACCACAGTTGATTTTTCTTTCATTAAAAGAAGGGGTACCAACATTTTGTCCACACGTGTATAAAGTCAGAATCTGGTTGTACAATCAGCCATTAAACTGAGACTTATGCTGACTTCAATGTAAACTATAAATGTGACATTATGATATATGACTGAAATTGTATTTTGTTGTTCCTTTCATGCCACTGGTGTACTAAAGAAAAAGTATGCCACCGTTACCAGACTATAGACCAAGGTGTCTATTTCTTTGGTAAACTATATTCAAAGAGGAAGTCAACGCCAAAATTTTCTTTACAAGAATATGTTCCATGCAGGCCCACTAGTCTTAATATGGCATTCTCATTAATGTTGTGTTTGTGGAATATGAGTTAAGCAGTAAAATCCACCAGTTTTTGTCCATCACAGGGGCAGGCCATTTTGTCACTTCTGTCGACTGAAAATGACACCACAGTTGCTCAGGTAACGACCAATCACGGCTCAGCTTCAGAAAACAGGTGAGCCGTGATTGGTCGTTAGCCCCCTGAGCAACTGTGATTTCATTTTCTGTCAATAGAAGTCACAAAATGGCCGCCCCGATAATGGCTGGATTTTGCTGCTTAACTTATATTGCAAAAATGCAATATTAATCGTGGCTGCATAGAACATATTATTGCGGAGAACATTTGGGGGTTGTCTTCCTCGTCAAAGGACCGAGGCTTTCGCTATAATGTGCAACAAACATCAATATCAGTCAATATTTTTCCCAAAAATTCGGAGGAACTATTTTCCTAACCTGTAGTCTTTGATGTGGTCGTAGCTCCAAATGATATCTGCCTCCTCCTCATTGTCAATCAGTTCAAACCTCGCATGCGTCAAGTTGTTAATCACTTGCGACATTTCAGAGTACACCCTGGAGACAAAGAATAAAGTTTAAAACAATGGAAAATGAAACCATGTGTGAGGCAAACTTGAGATTTACTAACATTAGAAGGAACATCCTAATATTATAATATATACTTGAGTATTCTGGCCTTGGATGTGGAGGGATGAATTTCCACAGGAAGTTGCTCTTTGTTCTCCTTGAAAACAGCCTAGATAAAGCACAGGCAGCAAGATTTCTGCAGTCTAGAAATTATGCAGCAAGATTTTTCCGCAGTCTAGAAATTATGCTTGAACACAATAATGGTCCCCACCTCATAGTATGAATCTGCTGGCTCTGTGATTTTTTCACAAACTCCTTGAAGATCAGCAGGTATCCATGGTAATAAACGGCACTGTCTGACCAGAGGGTCTGATTCGCCATATGCAAAGTCACGGGTTATTTCAGCTGTGAAATTAAATCATTCAAAATGAGTAAAGCTTTTGGAAAAAAAAATCAGCTATCTCAACCGTTTCATTTTAAAAAGAGATTACAGTTCAGTGCAACTATGACCAATGAACATACAAAACGGATTCGAAAACATCTTTACATTTTTTTGTAGCCCACATGAATGTGATCCGAGCAAAAGTCCATTGACAGCAGCAGTCGTAATTATCTGGAGTAGTCCATATTTTTTATCCTTAATCGGTGTTGTGTATGAATGCGTGTTTGCCATCACCTCCCTCTTGCAGGTCTCTCAGAGGCCAGAGTACAGTGAAGGCCGCTTGGACCTCGGCAAAGAAGAAGGGAGCCATGCCACAGCTGGGTTGGTCAGAGTGATGCACTTGAGAACCAAACTCATCCATGATGTACCACACTGGAATCTTCTCCTCCGCACACTGAACGTCACAGCATATGAGGAATAGAAAAGCGCATGTCACTCAACCCGTAGAGTACAGGCAACATTCTCAGAGACTTGCTTTTTAGGAGCTAAATTTAACCTGTGTTGTAAGTTACGAAGAGTCTTTGCTTTATAGGTAGGTGCATGTATGCATGAATTTCCGGTGCGTATTTAAGGGAAAAAAAAAAAAAAAAGATTTCCCATTTATTTTCGACACACCCCTTGCGAAAGTTGATAGGTCTGGTTGTACAGCCACATGTGCTCCATCACCAGCTCGACTCCATCAGTATCGCTCTTCTCCTCACGCAAGTCCAGCCCCATGAGGGAGGCCATTCTGGACGACAAGCCAGGAATCTGCTCCAGCTGTTGACGAGCATGATCAACACGATACGTCCAGGCATGGTCCACCAGGAAAATACTGCAGACACCAAGTGCAGTGTTTTAGTTGAGAGCTAATTAAAATCTCTTAGGTTGCCTAAATGAGTTACGCAAACCCCCAAGCAGTCTGTGTGTGTGTGGGATGCTGAGACTTTAAAGTCAGAATTTTGTTTTTGTTTTTTATGAAATCAGCGCTGATGGGTGGATGATAAAGATGACCAAGCAGAAACTACAGAGGAACAAGTGGTGACCGGGAATGCATCCGATGACGGCATACCTCCAGAGCCGACATGACGTGAGCAAGTTTATAATTGTTTGGGATTTTTCATTATAGTTCATTTTAGTTTCATTTTGTCTTGTGTTTTTAAAATTCAATTAGTTTTAATTTCTTTTTATAGCAGGTTTGTTTTTGGGTTTTCACAAATTCTTTATTTGAGTTTTTATTAGTTTTAGTATTTGAGTCCTTTTTTTATATGGGGAGTGTGAGATAAAAAAAAAAAAGAAAAGGTAATTCAGTAAAGTATTCTGTGGTAAAAACATGACAATATATTAGGGCTGGAACTATTAGTTACTAACTAATGATTTCAATGATTGATTTATCTGTCAATTATTTTGTTGATTCATAGGATAAAATCAGGTTCTAATTTCCATGTCTTAAAAGAAAACTGGGCATTATTTAAAATTGACAATGTACAAAATGCACAAATTATTTATGATTCAGTTACTGGTTATGCCTGCAACATCAGGGATACAGTCTTAACTCTTTTTTTTTTTTTTTTATCAGGAGTGCAGTGGCCCCTAACCTGAAATTTTTGGGGCATGAGGAGAAAATTTAGGGGCGAACACTGTAAATCAAGCTATATAAATGTTCACTCATTTTTAGAGTATTACTGATAAATGGACTGAAGTATGGAGCATACATTTGCCCAAAATATAATTAAACAAATCATTTGCAAATTTACTGGTCGAATATGCGCAAGTCGAGGGAAATTCACTTGCAGTGTCTCAAATTTTAGGGGCAAAATGGTGCCATTTAGGGGCAGTTTGGAGCCCTGAACATGTCAGAAAAGCGCGTGGTGCATGTACATCAATTAGACATCTCGGCCATACCTTGTTGGCTGTGAAGCTTGCAGTCCACCTTTGCAGTTCACAACCACTTTGGAGCGCAGCGTTACAGGCTTGTCCTCATCCACGCACTCACCGTTCTTTCCAACATTGTCATCATTTTCTTGAATTTGGATGATTCCAAACACCTCCCCAGCATCATAAATCTATCAGGATAAGAATGGATGGTACTGCAAATTAAGCATATTGTGTAATGTTATAGTGCACTCCCAACAATAAAACACAACGTTTTTAATGTATTGAGCAACATTGTAAATTGTGCAATATATACCAAACTAATTATTATTACGGTTTATTGATACTTGTCCTTTTCTAAAATTGAACCTGAAAGTGGCTCATTCATTTTTTAACTTCCCTATTAGTGCTGCATTTTGGAAAGACCTTGAGAACTATAAACTGTGTAAAACAAAACACATTACGTTTTGATGGGGGAGAAAAACATCACTCTCTGAATCAAAAGATTTAAAACAAATGTGCATTATTTTATTCATATTTTGTTGGGAACATTTTATATCCATAAGTGTAAATTTAACAAATCAACTCCGTTATCTTATTTTTTTACTTACTTCAGGTCTCTTGATATAACATCAGAAAAGTAGGTCCATCATTGATATCTGTGAATGTACGTCAGTTGTCCACTGGAGGGCGCTTGCGCCTTTTTAATCCGCTTTCGTTGAGCCGGAAATGCACGGTTGAACTCACAATAATGGTGTGCAGTGCATCGAGCTGACAGGACATTCAATCTGTAGTGGTGACGCTGACGGCCACACTGGACTTTGGCTTTTGATTGGAGGAAAGGAAACCAATTTACAGCCCTTGGAAAGCGGAGCGAGGTGTGTTTTATGGAACTGTGGACACTCGAATTTATGTCTTGTGCATTTCATTCACCGATTTTCTTCAAGTGTTGGTTTGCATTTGATTGTAATTAGTCACGATGTCGCTTGTTTTCTAGTCACGATGTCGCTTGTTTTCTATTTACAGTTTTCACGGCGTTTCGTACTGGAGGCAGTTGTGCTACCAATGTGGATGGGAACACTCATGCTTCAATTAGCAAAGAACCAAATACACTGCTATGGAGCTCTCAGTGTCAATTTCCTCATTCCGTGGGATTGCAACAATGTCATTCAGAATTAAAAAAAAAAAAAAAGTTTAAGGCTCACGAATATCCTTGTTTGCAAGGTAAAGTATCGTTTGTTTTGTTTTTTAATTTTGTCACTTTTTTATTCTAATCAGATGTTACTAAGTTTATGTATAGTATGTAAATTGGACTGACTGGTTTCAGCAATGTATATTCTGTCAATAAAAAAGCAACCATGTAAATTGTGAGAGGTTCTGTCTGAAGCCAGTCATTAATATTGTTTCTTGCAAAACATCAGTAGCAGTTGCACTCGAGCTACGCACACACGTACGTAGTCTGTCGTTTCATGCGAGCCCCTCACAGTGAGATTGCTTTGCACGCGTGAACCTGGCTGCAGGCGTGCAGCAGGTGTTCCCCAACGCAAGAAACGTGTACCTCAGCAGCTCTATTCATTCAGTTAGTATTTGACTGTAACAAAGCAAATTTCGCATTATTTCTCTCCTTTTGAGCTGTTGCTAGACTCCCCCCAAAAAAATCGAAGTCGTGCCGTTCATTGAAGAGGTTCCACATGTACGGCGCTTGAAGGGGGCAACGAAAACGTGTCACTGACCTCGTTGGTGAGTTTATGGTAGAGGCTCCTCCAGTAGGTTTCAGGTATCCCTGACCCTTGCAGTGCGTTGCGGTGTAAAATGACGAATGTCTGAAATTCTTCTTCGTCACTATTTACGGATTCGCCAGCAATCGTAGACATTTTACATGTAATTTTTTTTCACTTTACGAGAACAAGGAAGTAGGTGGATTTAATTCCACCCATAGATGTAGGTAGACACAACACCAGCCCCTTTCAAGACGCGTGCCTTCGGTGATGCTGTGAAGGGGGGGGCAATGCCGTCAACGGATTTCATGCGTGTGTCTATGTTCAAGGATGCTGGCATATTGTGCTGCATATGCTGTACATATACTATGAGAACTTGAAATAACATTGTAAAAATAACTGCAATTTTTTTTTTTTAGTAGCTTGAAATAACATTCCAAAAATAACAATTGAAATGTTTATGTTCTGTATCAATAGTGCCCGTTTTGGAATTGATAAAATGGTAAACCTCATGAAATTCGGTTGGGAAAATGAGCAAATTACGACGTATATTCAATGTCCATGCGCTGTCGGTGGGCAAAATCGCCCCTGCTAACATGGCCGCCACGTAGGCATGGTGGTTAGCCTAGTTGCTGTATTGCGCCTGTGTATCTTAGTTGCGTTCGAAAATGTATTGCGGGCGCGCTCTGCTCCACTCGGATAGGCTATGAAGATTTATTGTTGCGTGGAGTTACGGTTTCAATTTCAACACGCCTAGTTGTGTATACGAATTAGAGTCGAAAGGAGTTTAAATGATTCTCAATTCTTGGAGGAACGTGCCATTTCAGAAACACAGAAGGACTGTCAATAAACTAACCGCGACCCCTGTATCTCTGCTCCCGAACGACGGCAACGACAGTAGAACAAAACACGTAGTGATACCGCTGCACAATCTGGAACGCATTCGAAACTAATAAAAGTAAAGTAAATATGAATGAATACATATGCAATACTTTCATATCATCTTGCTAAAATAGAGGGTTTGAAACGGCTCCAAGAACTCTTTGGTGTATAGACATAAAAAAAATGTTCCTAAAGTCTCAATGTCAGAGTTACAAATATTAAATCGTTCCTACTAACAACAGTAATTGCTCCACATTAAACCTCTGATTAAAGATAGATATACAGTAATTTAACATCCTAAAATGCGTTTCTTTACCATAATGTATTTCATCCTTATTCAAACACCAATTTCTTTAGTGTACTCATTTAATAAAACTCATTTTTAAAGGTAACGAAAATATGTTAGACGGGAGTGACAAACAACATACTCCTTTTGGTCTTTTAATTTAAATTCAAATAAAACGAATTTGGGTCTGACAAATTTCTAATTAGTTTTCAAAAAAGTCACTGTGTACGTTAAGCCATTTTGTGATGAGTTTCTAACAGTTATAGCCACAATAATACTTATAATAAACTGTCTAATGGTCTCAGACATGATGATTGAAATGTATTTTATTCCAGTCAACAGCGGGACCTATTCTCCTCTATTCTTTTGTTTAAATGTTATTGCTTTTATGAAATACCTTATTTTATTTTGTACGTTTGTTTTTCAAATAAAGGGGAAATCTAGTTCAGTCAGACGAGCTTATTAATCATACTAGGATGTTAAAATATGTTCCTAATTTGAATTCAAGCTGCCGTTAGAATGGGATGCGTGATTCATGCAGCGTTGTATTTTATGTATTTATTTGTTCAATGTTTATACATTTTTTTTAGGTTCTAGAGGTGAATGAACCAGTGTTTATGTGGGTATAGATTATTCTTAAAACGCCAATGTGTGTGACTATAGAGCTCACTGATGACGGGCTGCGAAAGATATGGTTTATACGTGCAATATGCGCAGGTGCACGCATCTTTGAGCCTGGCAAAAGGACTGATGAAAAACACTACGTCACTTTTCTTGACGATGATTCGCCCTGGAAGCAGCGAAGAAGCCTCGCATTCCTCATCTAGCGCAGCATCCTCTGCGTCGCTCCTCTTCATTTGAAACGGGGATTTCGAGCTAATTTACCTTACGATGGCAGAGAACGAAGTAAACACGCCAAGTACCCCAATTGAGTATGACAGCAAATACTTTGAGTTTGATGGGATTCGGTTGCCACCTTTCTGCAGAGGAAAGATGGAGGAAATCGCCAACTTCTCCCTCAGAGGTAGCGACATATGGATTATTACCTACCCCAAATCAGGTAAACACGACTCATTCACCACCGTGCATGCTGCCACATTTAATATCGTGTCATTGCAAACGCCAGTCTTCAAAAGAAGGGGAGATGAAACACGCGCGCACACGTAATGCACAGACCCTGCTCATATTTTGTTTTCACTGTTTAATTTTTATTTTATTTTCTCTTTAGTCTTTAATCCGTCACTAAACACCTAAATCAAAACGGCATCTGAGGAATGGCCCGAAAGAGTGATTACAAAATGGATTAATTAGCTTTTTTTTTTTTAGATATAGTTCTAGGCTACGGGAGGGAGGGGCAACTGGCGGCCCTGGGATGGATAAAGGCGGGCGGATTTTGCTGCTGAAGTCATATTCCGGAAACACACTATTAATCAGAATGCCGTGTTTAGTCGGGCCGCATAGAACATGATGTAAAGACAATTTCGGGTTTGATCTGACTCCATGCTTGGGCCTGTGCTGTTCAGTCTTTACGTACTTCCCTTTGGCAGTATTATTAAAAAGAAAAACTGTAAACTCTGTTATGTAGCAGTATGCATGTAGTATATATGCTAAGGCAAAACTATAATATCCCAACTTCAGTTGTGAATCAGGAATGAGATGTTTTTGTTTGTTTTTTATTTTATTTTATTTTTTTAATAAATATACA
The DNA here is from genome assembly GCF_054856515.1 of Filicampus tigris. NCBI lineage: Eukaryota > Metazoa > Chordata > Actinopteri > Syngnathiformes > Syngnathidae > Filicampus > Filicampus tigris. Next base: position 2,316,726 of record NC_141238.1, on the reverse strand, counting down.
TTTTGGCTTTGTCATTTCAGGCACCAGTCTACTTCAAGAGGTTGTGTACCTTGTGAGTCAAGGAGCAGACCCAGATGAAATTGGCCTGATGAACATTGATGAACAGTTACCTGTCTTAGAGTACCCTCAACCAGGCTTGGACATCATCAAGGTATTGTATTTTAAGTTGTGTTAACATTGATTATGGCATTCTGCTTATCCGGCTAAATTGAAAAAAAAAATGGTCAGCAAGGCACATGTATGGTTGGGATTGTTGCTTCACTGCAAGAAAGCTTTGGGTTCAGATGAGTGTTGGATCACGCCTGTTTGTGTCAAGTTTGCCATTTTCCTTGGCATTCTCTTCAGGTAAAGACACACACACTTACACAGACGTCATAATCTGGGTTCGGCATTGGAAAAAAGGCATTTACTGGTGTTTCGGGTAATGAAAACTTTTTTTTTTAAAATCCCTCTGTGAAACAGCTTTCTTTGCAAATGCCCAATTTTAGAGCATGGGAACCCATCTAATAAAGTAAAGTAAACTTTTCAGTAGTCAAGCTACTTTTTGTGGATACATTATACACTCTGTTCTTTTTTTTTCCCCAAGCCGGTCATCAACACCGAGGCACGCAAAGTGTGCACAGCCATTGTCCCCAGTTGCATGTTTACAGGTGTGCACATCTTGGAAATTTCCATCGGCTACTTACACTTCAGCATATGAACACTTCTCATCGAGACCTCCAATATATATTAATGTGTATACTGTATATATATTATGCGTGTGTGTTATATTTTTTGTTATTGTGCGGCTACAGCCTGCTCACCCTATCAGTCACAGGTCCACATTTAATTTTTTTTTAAGTAAGTCACCTTTGTACATAAAACCTCACTTCCTGTTCTTTCAAATACAGTACTGAGCTGAGCTTGTGGCCCAAAATTTTATCTCACTGGTCAGCGCTCTGCGCTCCCAAACCAGAGACGTGTTAACGGGGTGGCTTCGATCCCCAAGTAGGGTGGACGCCGCAAGAATAAAACGCAACTGGCTACACATATCCGCCGCCAATTGTGGATGAATGAGCATTTGCATATCGGTAATTATTAATCTTTTTTTTACCTAATGAAAATAGGGGGAAAAAATATGACTCGGTTGAAGATAAACTACAATACAATACAACTATCCAGAGAAAAAAAATGTGTATAGTCAAAATTTATTTTCAAGGAATTTATATGTTGTGTACATTGTAATGTTTCCATCCATGCTCCCCGAGCAGTGTCGTGAATGCATATTTGCGGGTAATATAAAGATGTAGAGTTGATATACTTACATTAACCTTCATTCACTGTTCATACAATTTAATGTCTAAAAAAAAAAAAAAAAAATCACAAACGAATACTCCCTTGGAATGCGTTCATTTCAGTTGACCCTTCATCTCAGCTCTAATTTAAACTAACTTGTTAGCGGCTCATTGTTGAAATAAGACTTATTCTATTGTTTTACAGTACTTACCTGATTGTGGATTCAGTGCGATGCAGATGCGGCGGCTCGGAGCCGGTTAACACCGGGGCTAGCATGTCATAGACTGGGAACTCCTTTACTTCTACGGCAGGTATCTACTGTACCTAGTCATGTTTAATCATGTTAGTTCCAAGTTAAGACACACTTTCATTCAGATAGGCAGCCGTCTACCTATTTAAAAAATATAAAATGTGGACGCCCGACTGCTAGGCTGTAGCGTACACTAACACAAAATATATACCGGTAATAATAACACACACACACACACTTTCCCCCGCACCGGACTCTCGCGGTCCACGGGAGCAGTTTGCAGTCTACCGTTCGACCACGATCGACCATGTAACCATCACGTCCATTTCATATGTAACAAGTCGGGATTGGAGTCAAATCTTCCTGTGCTTGAGTGATTTAGAAATGCCGTCTTTTCCATTCCTGCAGGAGCTAACTTCCCCGCGTCTCATCAAAAGTCACCTCCCCTACCGATTCCTTCCCACGGGAATGCACAATGGAGAGGCTAAGGTCAGTTTTAATTTTTTTTTTTTTTCCTCAGGCAAAATGAAAAATGTCAACTCTTGAAGTGTGCACTGTTATTTATTTTCTGGTGATAGCTTATTAGCGGATTGCGTTGTGTCACAAATGCATCCCGGTACCAGACATTTCCCAATGCTGCAGTTTCCCACAGAACAATAGCAGTGCTCAAATGAAAAGATATGCAACAGTTCAGACAGAGCTGAGCTTGAACAGGAGATCACGTTTTTTTTTCCCCGCTTTCTTTCTCCGTCCACCTTTGTGAACACAAGCAGCTCCCTCTTGTTGACTTTTATTGTCAGCTGGATAAAAGGAAGTTCCAAGAGATTCAAACACAATCTGAAAACGCCGAGCTTGTTTTGGGTCCCTCGTTTAGCCAATTCACGGGAATTACCGATTTACACTGCCGGGAGTCCCGAAAACAAATTCCTCTTGTGTGTTTTTCCACCAGATAATCTACATGGCTCGTAACCCCAAAGACCTGGTCGTATCCTACTTCGAGTTCCATCGATCCCTCCGGACCATGAGCTACCGAGGATCCTTCCAGGAGTTCTGCCAACGCTTCATGAATGACAAGCGTAAGTATGCGGGTTGACATTTACTGCTCCGATTCTTCTTTTGTCTGCAGACTTCTGGAAACTCGTATACGTTTTTTTCCCTCTCTGCAGTTGGATACGGTTCTTGGTTTGAACATGTTTTAGAATTCTGGGAACATCGTATGGACTCGAATGTTCTCTTTTTGAAATATGAAGACATGTACAAGGTAAAATACCCTCTCTCTCTCTCAGTAAGTATCATTTTGACTTGGTCATTTTATAAGTAGCTCGCGTGCTGAAAAAGTGTGAGTAGCCCTGCTCCACGGTGTATTTTGTGCCATCAAGAGAGCGCCTGGCGCTGCATCTGCGTCATGGCTGGAGACAATATAACAGGTAACCTTCCTTGCTTTTCTTCTTTTAGGATCTCGGGGCATTGGTGGAGCAGTTAGCCTGGTTCCTGGGAGTGTCTTGTGACAAGGTTCAGCATGAGGCTATGGTGGAAAGCTGCAACCAGCTCATTGAGCAGTGCTGCAGCTCAGAGGCACTGTCCATTTGCAGGGGTGAGGAAAAGTGAAAGTTTGCACCGAAAACGTCACACACCATGGTTGCGTTCATTTTTTTTTTTTCTTTTTTTTTTTTTTTTTCCTGAGTCACAATGCACATAATCCATTTACTTTCCTTCCGAGGTAGCAGACCTGGCCATCTTTGTGAAGTGATAAAGTAGTACCGATAGGCAAAGGTGACCACTGGATCATTTTTTCCCCCCCCCATGTAAAATACGAACCTTCTCCCCTTTCATCTTGTGCTCCCTGCAGGTCGCGTTGGTCTGTGGAAGGACGTCTTTACTGTGTCAATGAATGAAAAGTTTGATGCCGTGTATGGACAGAAGATGGGAAATACCAACCTGAAATTCGATTTCTGCCTTGGAGGAAGGCCTGTTCCCACCCTTTAGTCCACACTCAACGAGTCACTTCCTGCGAAACACTGTTACCCTGTATGGCTGTACATTCACTGAATACTTTGGTTTGCTTAACATGTAGTGACATATATGTGTATATCAGTGGAGTGCCATCAGGGTCTTCTCTGCAGGCCCAAACACTGTCCAAAGCACAGACGTACTTTTGATGAAACGCTAATCATTTATTTCCATTCCAACAGTTTTTGTCTTCATTTCTTAGCGTGTGTCTTGTCAGTTTTTCAGATATCAGCTTCGATGTGTTGTCATGCACATATTAAGAGTTTTTCCGGCGGTACGGTGGGCGGCTGGTTAGCACGTCCGCCTCACAGTGCGGAGGTCGTGGGTTCGAATCCGGCCCCGGCCTTCCTGTGTGAAGTGAACCTGGCCCTAGTTATACAGTGGGGGTTTTTTTGTACATAATTTCGTGACGTGATGGCGTTAGATTAGGTCACTAAATACCCACTGAAGGCCCAGGTCAGAAACTAAGCGCCCGCCACTGATATGTACGTATGTCATAGAGTGACTTAAACTACATTTCTTGAGTATCATGCCAGTGACCAAGAGAATGACAGAAAAGAAAACATATTTTTCCATTGCACATAAATGTAGCCAGTGTATGAATTGCTGTTTCACTGTATAAATTCTACAATACAATACAATACAATTTTATTGATATAGCACGGGAGTACACACCGACATTGATGTTATGTAAAGGAATGGAATGAGCAAACAGTATTTTCTGAGGAAGCTCAGATCCTTCAATGTATACAGCAAGGTGTTTGAGATGTACATACAGTATTTTGCAAAATAAACACAATATTGCCAATCCCACAAGTCAAGAAAAGCTCTTTTGTTTCTCAGATGGTAATGAAAGTCATGAAGGACTTTCCATAAAGCGCCAGCATTCATTTTGGGACAAGATGGAAGTCACCCATGAAAGATGGAAGACTGGCTTTGAAAATGCTGACAGCATCAGGTTTCTTCACAGGTGGGCATTTTACTCATATATATATATATATATATATCACACTGTACAACAAGTACATATTTAAACTTAAACATTGCTGTTTTTTCAGTCTTAATGTCATTAAGCTCTACTTTCTGAATACATTTTAAAATTAAATAGTCCAATTGCATCACAGGAAGCCTGAATTTCATCAAAAATATTGACAACACCAACTTACAAAAATAGAGAAAAAACTTTTTTTTCAATAGCTATAAAATACATTAAGCTGTCATTTATCTTGTTTTTTTATGTTGTTAAAATGTACTTCCTGTGTTAATAAAATGTTAAAGTGCTCTCTATCTTAGGTTTCAATACAGATGATTTAAAGCTGGCAATTTAAAACCAATGTCAAGTCATGATTACGCAATCACAAAGTTTTTTTTTTTATACTCTCACCCTCCCAGGGCAAATGATTGCCGGCATATCCCGGTACTTGGTTGAACCGGTTCATGGTGCAAAAACGGTTGTTGGACCATGGCTGTACAGTAAATATTGTTTCAATACTTGTCCACGTTTGTCTTTTTCATTTTCTGAATTAAATATTCAACCACACTTTTCAGTCAGATGCTTTAAAACTTCCAATTCTAAAACAATAGTAAAAAAAATTGTGACAATAACTGAGATCGGATGACCTGAAAAAAAATATTTTTTTTTTCCCCCCATATCACCCAGTCTTACTCCTGTGGGCCAGGCTTCGGGGAAGGCAAGCAGCCATGCCCATCCCCACACTCATGGCTAAGCCACGCCCCCCGCACCCGACCCCGAGGAAGTACCAGGCACCTAGCCAGGAGCGTGGGAGGTGGACATGCTCCAAACCAGGAGGTAGGTGCCAACCCCCACAAAAGGCCCCAAGGCCGGCCGGAGGGGAACGAGAGAGACGACCAAAGAAAGGCTCAAAGGGCAGAGGGAAGAGGAGGCGGCCAGCTCCAAAGTTATACAGTATGTGCTGTAATTTTTAACCTGTGGTTGATATCGATACTTTCACTCCTCAACTATAAAAAAAAAAAAAAAAGAAAAAAAAGAAACACATAATGTGTTTTGGCCACCCAGTGCAAAGGACTTGCTTGCTTGCTTCAAAAAATCCCATTCAGATGTGGCACAAAACTGCTGAACAGCAAAGCAACATTAAGTGCAGGAACTAATTTTGTGCATGTCTCACAAAACGGCCCCACTCAGAGTGTAATATTATACGACCATGTCTTTGTCCTGAATGTCATTCAAAATGCTCAAGTGAATACGCACGCTGCACACTGGACTGTAGGACAACAAAGTTGGGTCCCTGATGCGTCACCGTTGTATGGCGAGTCTGCCATCTATCATAAAAGCCAATCACAGGTGATTCAAATCCTGCTGCTGTCAGTGTGAAGCGAAGCCCGATTGACAGCTGTCGCATCCTTTCTCGCAGCTGTCATCTTGTTTTTTTTCCCGCTACTTTATAGCCCTTGTGAGTAAGATGGCTTTGTTTGTTTAGTTTCAAGATTATTTTGTCCCATTTGGTCAGCTATATCTGTTTTCCATAACAGGGAGGAGGTTTTTTTTCCATTACCACCTCTACAATGAAGTAGGCAAAGCTAAAAATAATTGAATATTATAAATAATAATAAATATTACAATTATTAAATATATATAGAGAGAGATATATACAGATATATAAACACGTGTATATACAAATACATCGATGAAACCTGAACCCTGAACAACTGTGATGTCATTTTCAGTTGGCAAAATGGCCACTCCCTGAAATGGCGAAAAACGGCTGGATTTTGCATCTTAATTTATATTCCACAAACGCAGTATTGATTAGAATACCGTGTTTAGGCTAGTGGGAGCTCATATCATCTTTTATTGTAAAGTAATTTTTTGGCTTGACTCCCCTTCCAAGATTTGAAATAGGAAAACAAGATTAGTTCATATCTTTCTCTTTATCACAATGTATGCTGGTTAGAGTTTAACGTAGCGCTGAGTGTGGATGTAAAAATCGGCCGTTTATAATAAACACCCGAAAGGGGGCAGGACCGCTGAGAACGTATACCTCATTTGCATAATGTACTCAATTACGTAATAAAACAGTCGGCTTGTGTTGAATCCAATGTTTTTGTATAAATTTACATTGAATTTTTATGTATTCCGTTTCTACCCCTTAGCATTACTGTTGTAAATGCTAATTGCGCTTTATTGTCAATTAAATATGTTCAATAAAGTTATTTATAAAAGAAAAAAATCCATTCACAAATGGTACAATACGATGACAATCGAGGAGGCGTGTAAGTGCTACCTCCTGCAAAGAAAAAAAACGTGAATGATTGTCAAGTCATCAAACTCAAAATGAGAAAAATGCGCGCGCCCGCGTAGGAGGCTACCACCGCGAGAGCGCGCACGCACACTGCTTAGCGCATTACGTTCTCTTTGGTGCTACGTGCATGTTGTGAGGAGCTTCAAGCCGCTCTCTCACTCTGACACGTATAAGGTTGTCTGTACGGACATTTGTTGGCAGCTCAAGCAGTTTCAGCTCTCTTTTTATATGAACACAAAACGCCAGTATGTTGTGGACAGCAAGCCAGGTCTTCAGGAAATTTTCCACCTCTTCTGTGAGTAAAACATTAACGAGCTGCTTTTGTCGTATTCACACAAAGTTGCCATCATTGACAGATGGGAATTTACTCGCCATTCGCAATTTTGGATTATTTTTCCATATTTATTCATGTCCGACCAGTATTGCCTTGACTGGGTCGCACACTGTGCAAAACGTTGAGGAGTTGCATCAGCGCTGTTTTGTTTTGTTTTCTGATTCTCGATGGTGGCGATGCCACCGTGCAGGACTTTTAAAAAAAAAAAAAAAAAAACCCATCCCAGATCGTGTAATTACTGCTCTGTTTTAACGACTACTCCTTTGATTGCATATTTCACTGCCATTCCAACGTGATTAGTAGCGGTTAACAATTTTGAACATGCTCTATGGATAACGGACGGATGGATGGATATATGATACCGGCTGCCTCGTGCACTTGACAGAGCCAAGTGGCAGCCCCTTTTCGCTTTACACGTGTCTGCGGACAGAAGGGGAGGGTGTAGGCGTCATCGTCAGTCGGCCAGTAGCTTTTCTCGGCTTTGCTTCTGGCCAATGGCAAATGCTTTATGATAAGTAGACCTAAGACACAACTGCCAATGTGGAAGATCAACATCTTGCTTCTTGGAATTGCGGTGTAGGGAACCAGTGAATGGAGCCGAAGGGGGGGGGGGGGGGGGGGGGGCACAATTTTTCGTCAGTGGACCATGCGCTTCCTAACCTGATGTGTGACAAAAGTGCCTTTTATTCGATATGGATAAAAACATGTGAAAAATACGTGCTCTTAATATTCCTCAGTTGTCAATGCATGTATTAAAGAACCACTATCCAAGCACAAAAACAAAGAGTTTAAGCAAACAACAAAATAGCCACATTTCTGCTTTGAGCGGGGCAGTGTTTGCGTGTGTGTGTGTGTGTGTGTAACACACTATAATGCCTGAAATGATTTGTCCCTCTCATTACAGTTTCACTTCCAGAATAAGCTGAGGCTAGCTATAATTGGCCAGAGCTTGTTTGGCAAGGAGGTGTACAGCAACCTCAGGAAACAGGGTCACAAGGTGGTCGGTGTGTTCACTGTACCTGACCAAAATGGCAAGGCTGACCCCCTCGGTAAGTAAGGACCCGATTTATTTCCTATTGCTTATAGAAGTTAGAAGCAAGGAGCTGCCAGTCCAAATGTTATGGCTGCTAAATACGTAACGAGAGCCTGTTTCACCTCTTTTTGAAACGCCGCAAGACACTCCTGCTTTCTTAGCTTACACCACAGCGCTCTCTGCTCTCCTTTTATCATTTTGATCTTCCACACCCCGAACACATTTGTCATCTCAAAGCACTATTCTTTCTAAAGACCTCCAAAAGCCCACAAAGAGCTTGCTTAATTTACTTCTCGTGAGCAACTTTGGTGTCTCACAATGTGTCTTGAACAATCACAAATATGCTCCGCCATAATCTGTGGACTCGCTTTATTTCTGGACAGAACATTGTGTTGGGGTCTTGTCACATTGTCAGTTGTTGAGAGATTTTTTTTTTTTTTTTCTCCCCCCCCCCTGTTGTTTTAGCTAGCGGTGAACTGTGGTCATGTCATGCTGACACTGACCAACCTGTGATTACACCCATTGCCCTCCCCTCAAATGTTTGGAAAGGAAAGATGATCGTGGCGATTTTTTTTCCGATGAAAGTCTTTGATCCACAGCGAGGGTTTGAAAGGCCATTCTCTTCCTCGAATTGGGTTTTTCAGCCTCGGCAGCAGAGAAGGATGGCACGCCGGTGTTCAAGTTCCCACGGTGGCGAGTGAAAGGAAAGCCCATCCCAGAAGTTGTCGAGGCCTACATGGCGGTGGATGCTGAGATCAACGTGATGCCTTTTTGCTCCCAGTTCATCCCCATGAACATCATTGATCATCCCAAGCACGGCTCCATCATTTACCACCCCTCCATCCTTCCCCTGCACAGAGGAGCCTCAGCCATCAACTGGTAAGGGATATTTGGGGGGGCTACGGAGAACTCCATGAGCTCAATGTGTTCATTTCCTCGGGTATTTGTATTTTGTGTCGTCAGGTCTTTAATCCACGGCGATAAGAAAGCTGGCTTCACAGTCTTTTGGGCCGATGACGGTCTGGATACCGGTCCAATCCTGCTGCAGCGCGAGTGTGCCGTTGAACCCAATGACACCGTGGACACGCTCTACAACCGTTTCCTCTTCCCAGAAGGCATCAAGGCAATGGTAACCATTCAAAGGTCGCTGTGGTCATTCTCAAGTCGAGTTTTCAAAACCCCCATTCCCAAAGTGGTGCCGTGTAGCGAGCCGCCACTTTTTACCTTGTGTAAAGCTAACGCAAGATAGCAACAGCTATTAAAGGGGCAGTGCTACCCCTTAAATATGCTTGGAACCCAGACCAGGCTATCTTGCCCAAAAATCCCCTCCAGGTCTAGTATGAACCGGTATGCTGAAAAAAGTTCATTTAAGGACAGCATTCATGAACTTTAGCAGGCGCCCTGACCTGGAAGGGCGACACCTAATGGCCGCTTTGAGTCATAACGCGTACTCGTCACCAATGCGATAACATTGCGCCGGGCTGCTGAAATAAGGTGAGCTGAGGACACCGCTCAAGATGAACCTTAACCCTGATGTCCATTGCACGGATTCATCACCGCAGCATTTCGCAATCAAGGTCATATCCACGGGGTCGCACAATGACTACGTTTCTGCATTTCGAGCTTGTGATTGCTCAAAGTCTACATGAAACGGATACGTGATTATTTGTTGTTGCAGCAATGAACCGCCGTCCGTTTTCCGATACAGGTTGAGTCGGTGCAGCTTGTTGCCGACGGCAAGGCGCCGCGAATTCCGCAGCCAGAGGAGGGCGCAAGCTATGAAGGCATTCAGAAGAAATCCAACGCCAAGGTGAGGGATCTCCGAGCAGCTGTCAATCGGGAATGCAAACTTTGAAAACAATCACATTTGACAACATCGGAGAATAATGGAACTATCGTTTCTTCGTTCCTGGGCTGGAACTATTCTCCCTATCCCTCGAACTCTTTAGTTATGTCACAATTCAAACAGCTGAAGCAGAAGAGTCACACATTCCTCATTATGGTTATGTCAGTTGTTTTTTTTTTTTTGTTTTTTTTTTTTTAAGGCACGTTGTCGGACCGGTTAGCACGTCAGCCTTTATAGCTCACGTTCTCGCTGTGTATTCGAGCTCTGTTTTTTTTCCTCCATCAGATCAATCTGGCTCAGCCAGCTGAGGCACTTCACAACTGGATACGTGGCCATGACAAAATCCCCGGTGCCTGGACTGTTATTGATGGCAAGGTGGGTTTCTTGGGACACATGAAGAGATAGAGACTGGTATGGTATGAATAAAGTAAAACTAGTCACTTTCGAATTTAAGACCAACCCACCGCCACCATTTGCGCACACACACGACTAAATACTACTGCTAAATAATAGTTAGTGGTGTTATTTGTAAATACATTATTTGACCATCAAAAGACCATTTTGATTGTTGTTTGGAGTGATTTCCGCGTCTCACAAACTGAGAAAATGAAACAGTGTTCATGTTTTTTGTTTATTTAATGGTATGGTTTTTTTTTTTTTATTCTTAAAGATGCACTGAAAAAGAAGGCTTGTTTTGATTCAGGTGCTGTTTTGAAGATTTTATGAAATGAAAGATTTCTCTCCCCCTAGTCCGTTACCCTTTATGGTTCATCAATGTTACAAGGGTCAGTACCGGCTGGCCAGCCACTGGACATAGAAGGAGCATCCAGTCAAAGCCTGGTGACAAAAAATGGACTTGTCCTCCACGGAACTGATGGCAAAGCAGTGAGTAACCACACATTTTGTCGCATTGTGTCACTCCACGTCTGGCTTTCATACCTCTGCCTTCAAAAGAATTTGACTCTTGCCGGCTGAGACAGCTACAGGAGAACAACTGAGAAAAAACAAAAGCAAAATAAAAACAAATACATAAACCACAAACTGTATAATGTGAGAAAGAATTTATATTTCTGTTTTTTTTATTATTATCTAGGTTCTCGTGAAGAATCTGCAGTTTGAAGATGGGAAAATGATACCTGCTTCAAAGTACTTTTCGACTGGTGAAACTCAAAGCGTGGAATTAACTGACAGCGAGAAAGAGATCGTGAAGGAGATGAGGGCAAGTTGATTTTCTGCAAATCGATATGTTTTTCAAACAATATTTCCACCGTGTTGGTCTATCTGAATTAAGTGGCCTTTCATTGTTTTGAATTCCAGAACATCTGGAAGGGCATTCTCAGCAACATCCCAGCCATTGAGGACACTACAGACTTTTTCAAGTCGGGCGCCGCTTCCATGGACGTGGTCAGGTAAGGAGACATTCATTAATATGCCCTGAGATCACATTGCCACGGATTGGACTACATTTTCTCCAGAGAAAAAATAAAAAATGCCCAAATTAGGATTTCCTGAACGGTTGAAATAGGTCAAGTCATTTTTACTCTTGAGCGACCAATAAATAACCGGAGGCCGATATTAAGCGGTGCGTTATCTGTCCAGGTTGGTGGAGGAGGTAAAGCAGCGAGCTGGTGTAGTCCTGCAGAATGAGGACATTTACATGGCAACCACATTCCAGGACTTTATCCAGATGTTTGTCCGTAAATTGAGGGGTGAAGAACAGGAGGATGAACTGGTCGTGGATCACGTAAGTCAATATATTTTTTAACAATTGTAAAGGATACCGTCCATAATTAGAATAATAATAACTAGAGCTGCGAGCAGCTATAAAGAAGCACGTTGGACTACTGGCACGATCGGATAATGCCATACTGGAATTGGAATTTTTGTTTGTAAATCGAACAATAAAACTCAAAACGTGTGGTTTTTTTTTTGTTTTTTTTGCCAGGCCTGCAATGTTTAATTAGGGATTTTGCGTATGTTTAGCCCCTCATCTCTTCCTCCATACAAAAAAAAAATATGAACTTGACTTGAAAGGAAAGTGAAGTCAATAATATATATTTTTTTACAATAACATGTTTTATGCCCCCCCGTGAAATATGAATCAAGCAGAACAATCCACCCGTTTTTATCCATCTTAGGGAGCTGCCATTTTGCCTTGTACTGCCCCTTGCCGTCGACTGCAAATGACATCACAGTGCCTAAGGGCTCAGCTTGCGAACGTCACATGACCAAACCCAGAAAACAGGTGAGACAGTTGTGGAGAGGTGAAATGTGAACAATCAGGTGGCAGTCATCCAACAAGGACACTATCTTTCTTCCCCCCCCCACTTCAATGTTCTCTGCGCCACTACTAGTCCAAACACGGCATTGTCATTAATATTGTGTTTGTGGAATATGAATTAAGCGGCATTTTCCTGTTTTGGGAGTTTGGTCACGCGACGTTCGCAAGCTGGGCCGTGATATGCAAAATAATAGCCAACCCAAGTATTTATTTGACCTTGTGACTGTGATCGATGGCTGGCGAGAAGACTGATGTGCTGTCTTCTGCCAGGTAACCAAGGAAATTAACAGCATGACAGTGAAAATGCCATACCAGTGTTTTATCAATGGCGCATTTGTGGACGCTGAAAACGGCAAGACCTACGATACCGTCAACCCCACCGATGGCTCGGTAATGCCGACATTCATCAAAGCAACAAAAGTCATCCGACCTTTTCTCCAAAGTGCTTGCTGAACTCTTTGTGCGGGTAAACATTTTTACCAGGCCATCTGCAAGGTGTCTTTTGCTTCGGTGGGGGATGTGGACCAGGCCGTGGCAGCTGCCAAAGAAGCATTCCATAATGGGCCCTGGGGCAGGATGAACCCCAGAGACAGAGGAAATCTACTTCATAAGTGAGTGGTCCCAAAAAGGCCGGAGTTACTGCATCTGTGTCGCTTTTCCCACAACCAGGAAGAAGAACAAAGTGAAACGCTCGTTTTTGGCCTCCGTGATAGACTAGCAGACTTGATGGAGGAACACCAGGAGGAGTTGGCGACCATTGAGGCAATTGACTCGGGAGCTGTGTACACGCTGGCCCTCAAGACTCACGTGGGCATGTCCATCCAGACCTTCCGCTACTTCGCTGGCTGGTGTGACAAGATACAGGTAGAAGGATGTCCCGTCGGGTTTTCGGCGCAGTGGCCGCAGAAGCGAACGCGCGAGCTTTGTCGACGGAATACAATAAATACGTTTAAAAAAAAACAAACAAAGAAAGGAGCACTTTGAAAACGTCACGGGAGTTTTGACAGTGAACTTAGCTTGGAGAGCCGCTTGGAATTCCGGCTCATGCAAGCTTATCGGTGGAACTGCAAATAGTACGCCGATCGGAGAAAGCGTCCCCTGAGTAGCAGGCAGAAGTTGCATCGTAATGGGCATCTGTCGATACTGCTATCAGCCGCCGCGGCGAGTACCGATACCTCGGAATAAGGCTGGCGATACCTTGTATTGGTACTCGCCTATTCCTCCTTTTTTTTCTGTAAATACTCACCGTATCGCACTTTTGGAGTTTTTCGCAATAAAGTAGAGAGAACCGCGTGACTCGTGCATACAGGTTCGATAAATTCGCCCGAGCTGTGACTTGGCCATAATTTGACGCTCGAACAATACACTTGTGTTCGCAGGGCAAGACAATTCCCATTAACCAGGCCAGGCCCAACCGCAACCTCACTTTTACTAAAAAAGAACCAATCGGGTAAGATTGGTGGAGTATCGAAATGATTCCACCAGTGACATTGCGTTGAATGTTTCTGCCGGCGTTTGTCATTCTGGTTCCCTAACGGAATTTGTCTGCGTCAGTGTTTGTGCTATTGTCATCCCTTGGAACTACCCGCTCATGATGCTGGCGTGGAAAAGCGCCGCCTGCCTTGCAGCTGGTAACACGCTCGTTCTTAAACCGGCGCAGGTGATCGCACTCATCGCATTCACACTGATATCAGAAACCAGTTTGAATACGCTTGAGCCACATTGCGCCCTGGTCTCATCCATGCAGGTGACGCCGTTGACGGCCTTAAAATTTGCCGAGTTGTCGGCAAAAGCCGGTATTCCAAAAGGAGTTATCAACATCTTACCGGGCTCAGGTAATAGACACTTGACAAAACGCTGTCATCTTGAGCGACTATTTTGGGATCTTCCTGACTTGGCCAAATGGTTCTTCGCCAGGAGGAATGGTGGGACAGCGCTTGGCCGATCACCCCGATATCCGTAAGCTCGGTTTCACCGGTTCCACGCCCATCGGCAAACAAATCATGAAAAGGTGTGACTTCAGGAACATGCTGTGCTTTAGTCCACGCGACTGCCACGTGATGCTTGACGAGTGTGCTATTTTCCACCTTGAAGTTGTGCACTCAGTAATCTCAAGAAAGTTTCTCTGGAGCTGGGAGGGAAGTCTCCTCTCATCATCTTTAGCGATTGCGACATGGACAAGGCTGTTCGCATGGTAAGAGAAGCACTTTATGTATTTTTTTTTTTTGTCTTGAAACAATTAGTAAAAATATAAAGGGTACATTTAAAAATGAAACACTTGTAATAACAGCATCTGCCGGTAATTTCCTTCACAGCAACGTTACATTAACCATACGCTAATACGCTAATTAGCAAATACACTCCCCTCCAAAAGTATTGGAATGATGAATTTTTTTTGTTTTTTTTTGCTGGAGACTGAAATCATTTGCTTTTGACATCAGACATTAAGATGCTCTTCTGTACTTTGGTTCAGTGAAAAAAGTTGGGAATGGTCAACGCGGCGAATCCTGTCCATTTTTGCAGTTAAAATTTGGTTTGTATTTTCTTGGTATTTCAAATGGAAAGCTGTTCGTCCCTTTTTCTCCACAGGAGGGCGCTCTGTTCCCCTTTTTATGTCGGGAGAGGCGTCATTTCCACAAGTGCACAATGACTGTGCTGCATGATGTTCATAATTAAAACTTTGGTCTCAATGTTTTGACGGCACAAAAAAGGGAATAGGCCTCATATACCTGGCCAAGTTCTCCAATCTTCTTTTTTCCTCAAATCAGGATTTGTTGGGCTACTGAATACATCTGAGGGCTTAATGGCGCGCTTGTGAAAATATCGAGGGCTCTCTCATTTCATCTGTGAATTGGTTCGTCTTCTCATCCCAGGGTATGAGCTCTGTGTATTTCAACAAAGGGGAAAACTGCATTGCCGCCGGCCGCCTGTTTGTGGAGGAGTCCATTCATGACGAATTCATCAGCCGTGTGGTGAGTTTTGTCAAGTTGGAGATCGGTCACACAGCTCCCCCGCTGTCGTTCCGTTTTCAACCCTCCGTTCCTTCCGAGGTGGCGGAGTTAAAGAAGATGAAGATCGGAGACCCGCTGGATCGATCCACAGACCACGGTCCACAGAACCACAAGGCGCACTTGGACAAGCTGCTCGAGTACTGCGATGTGGGAATCAAGGAAGGAGCCACGCTGGTGTACGGCGGCAAACAAGTGGACCGGCCAGGTGAAAACAAATAAAATACACACAGGATGCAAAACCCCGATGGAGTTCATGTCGTTGTTTTTTTGGGGGGTTTTTTTTCCGACAGGTTTCTTCATGGAGCCCACCGTGTTCACTGATGTGGAGGACCACATGTTCCTTGCCAAAGAGGAGTCCTTTGGACCTGTCATGGTCGTGTCCAAATTTCAAGATGGGTCAGTAATCCAAACCGCTGCCGCTATTCTCCTGTGGATTATGCGTCCAAATATTTCCGTCTTCCTCGCAAATGGCAGGGATGTGGAAGGCGTGCTCCGGCGAGCCAATGACACCGAGTATGGCTTGGCTTCGGGTGTTTTCACCCGCGACATCAACAAAGCCATGTACGTGAGTGAACACTTGCAAGCCGGCACGGTATTCGTCAACACTTATAACAAGACCGACGTGGCTTCACCTTTTGGAGGCTTCAAGCAGTCTGGCTTTGGCAAAGATCTTGGTAAGTTGCGGCTTTGGTTTTCACGTCTCCGTTGTGTTTATCCGGCCAATCGCCTCATGTCCTGCTCGCCCCGTGTGCTGATCGTCTCGTCTCAGTGTAGTCAGTTATGTGACATATCGACCTGTAAAAATATTCATGTTAAATCTTTGTCCAGGTGTGCCCTAATAGTAGTCATCGTAAGAGGGATAGTTCGTATCAAAGTCTGAATTTGGGGGTGGCGGTAACACTAACGGGGTCGCTTTTTCCCCCACACAGGAGAAGATGCTCTCATGGAATACCTCAAGACCAAAGCCGTGACTGTGGAGTATTGAGAGACTTTTTCACAGAATGTCAAGCGCGACTTGTTAGGAAGGAATTTACGGCTGCAGTGAGAGAGTGAGACAATTCACAATCGCCTAATCCAATTAGGGTACATTGGTTTTCTGTTTCATAGCCATGTATTTTAACCAACTTTTATTAGGCTCATGCCTTTTTCAGACTCACACAGCTAAGTCTTATTTTTGTAATCTCCAATTTTTATTATTTGTGTTGATTGGATTAGGTCTGATCACATTATTTAAAAAAAAAAAAAAAAGAAAAAAAAAAAAGACCTAAAATCAGATTTGAGAAAGAGTGATGATTCCAAACCACACGGAGAGCTGGTTTAAAATCAGATACACTCTGGTCTCTTGAATATCTTTTGTGTTTTATAGCGTGTACAGTCCTCTCCAAAACGACTGGAACAGCAAGGCCAATTTTTTTTTTTTTTTTTTGTACACTGAACATGTTTCGGTTTCTGATCAAAAGATGAAGATGAGATCAATGTTGAGAATCCCAGCTTCTATTTCAAGGTCTAGATGTGTTCAACAACTCAGTACAGTCCACTTTTTATTTGAACCCACACACTTTTCTGGTCAGCTAAAATATTGGAAGGGACATTATTAAATTAAGTTCAAGTGAATCATGTTTCACATTTGGTGGCATAACATCACTCGCAGTAACTTCAGCGAGCTTGCGACCCGTTGACTTGACCAGACTGTTGCATTCTTCATTTCAAAACAAAGGAACTGACCTTGCCATTCCAATACTTTTGGAGGTGTTGGTTATTCTTACATTTCAGACAATCCACTGCCTCTCCACTCACAAACACACACACACACAGTGACAAAAGACCAAAATTGTTTCTGAATGGCATCGAGGGCCAGTTCAAGCCCCCCCCCCCCCCTCAAAATGGATGATGAATAGCAATATTATGTCAAATAATTGACAAATAAAATAACATGTAACGTAAACTAGCGACATCACTGATGGTGTAGCGGTGCACGGTTCACTTTGTTGGTTGAGCTGGCGTCGATCACTATCCTGTCACCCAGGGCCCGAGGCCCAAAATATTAAAACTATTGCCACACTCAACACCGTGTGTGTTTTTTTTTTTTTTTTTTTTACACGACTGTCACAATATCGCGGGGATTAGGTTTGGGGCCGAAAAGCTGGAAATAATTGTATAAATACATTGACATAAGAAAAATATATAAGAAATCAAATCTCCTTTTCTAATGGAGATAACAATGTCGAATGCCCAGTACGGACCGCGTTAGTGTTGATTAGATGTATTTTGGATAAAAACAACCTTCTACCCCCACCTTTTTGCGTCATTTTCAAGCTCCCCCCAAAAGAAGAAGAGCAGCAAATTTTGAAGAAAACATGTTGGGAAAAGGAAATGTGCAAAGCAAAGTAGAAAAAGGGAAGGAATGTGGCAGTGCAGGATAACACACACAATAAAAACGCGACAAAATCAAATCCATTCAACTGCACCACCGCCGCGCCAAGCTCCGCTTCTGACGATTCCCTAAACAAATGATAAATCAATAAAAATATATATATATTTTATATCCCTGTTGAGAAACAGAAGCTCCACGTGTCCACTTGTCATTTATCAGGTCATGACGCCATCAAGCAAACGCACCGCATGCATCATCTGTCGCCCTCTAGCGGCCACATAGCAGATAATCCCGAGTAGCCCTGGCTGCAGAGCGCAGTTCGAGGCGTGCCTTATCCTGAATGTTTGTTTTCGCACACACGGTATCTAAGCGCCTTCTTTTGTCTTTTTTGTTAAAAGTATTTAATTGGCGCTTTTAATGACTTCACGCTTACTTTCAAACACTTTGTTGAACATCGAAAATTCCCGACTCTCAACCTCCCGTCAATCGGGGCCTAGATGTACTTTATTCAAATTGTCACTTTTTAAAATAAACGTGACGCTCGTTTATAAGTGAACATGACAATAGTTTACAATATTAAAAATAAACAGACGATGAGGAAGCTCCGTCGCACTTGTCCTAAATCAACCTTTGTAAAAAAAAAAAAAAAAAGAAAAAAGCTCAGTCATCGTTACAGTCAGTTATTGTAGTACGGTATCTCGCCACACGGTGGCGCCTCTTTAGTGTATTTTGTCAGTTGGTCACTTTTTTCCCCCCTGAACTTCAGTACACTATTTGTCATGGACTCGGTCGGGTGTACTTTAGATGTACTTTATTCAAATTGCGCTCGTTTATAAATGAACATCCGTCGCACTCGTCCTAAATCAACCTTTGTAAAAAAAAAAAAAGAAAAAAGCTCAGACATCGTAACAGTCAGTTATTGTAGTACGGTGTCTCGCCACACGGTGGCGACTCTTTAGTTTATCGTGTCGGTAAATCGCCTTTTTAGTCATGCGGAAGTGACGTACATGTTCTGTCTTCCCGAGTTGTCAATTTTGATTCTAATACAAATAAATTACTTTTAATGTATGTGATATATTGCGTAAATTTGTGGATAAATTGGGTTTCCAATCACTCGGAGAGCAAATATTAATTAACCAACGCTCTGGTATGCGGAAGCAATGTTATGATAACCGGAAGTGACGTATTCATCAAGTAGCCAGTGTTCATGGCAAACGAGCCGTATTCTTAACGGAAACTGTTTCCTAAACACAACTATACCACCTTATCAGAACTTACTGTGTCATTATAATTTGTACCATAATCCAAAATATCGTACAAATGTTATCGTGGGCGTGTGAAAGGGGTATTTCAATGATAATCTAAGCGTTGTTTTCTGGTACTAAAACGTTTATTTTGAAAGAGTAAATAAGTAATGTTTTGAGCCAGACGCTAACTTGACCAACCCGCCTGTTGCAACTTGCCAGCGTTTGACAGCAGGCGCCACAGCAGCAGCCTGCAACACACTTTCATTTGTCATTAGTTTCCTCCAACGAAGTTGAAGAAAATGCTGTCCTACATCATTGGAGTGAGTACACTTTAAATAAACATCAACTGCGTTCATCGGTGTGTATCGGGGTTCGCTAACTTGCTCGGCTTTGGAGTGTCAACAGTGTTTGGGCAGGATGCCCGGACTCGCCCTCCGGAAAATGTGACTCACTTGACCAGCTCGGCTGGCCCGCTTAAGCCGCTAAATGAGCCCGTTAAGCTTGGGCAACGCCCCGTTCAGTTCCTTTGCACAGACACTCGGCCAGTGCTAATGTCAATGCTAATGCTAATTTGTGTCAGGTTATCCGCAGCAGCTTTGATGGCCTGGTTAACCTGCTCTTCAGGCTCCTCTTTCGCCGGAGGAGGCCCGCCATCACCCTGGAGGACCCCAGCGTCAAGTATGCACTGCGGCTCATTGATAAGGAGGTCTGCATCTAACTGTTAAAGGGTTTACCCTTGTGATTAGATATATAGCTGTGTACATTAAGTGTAATTTAATATCAAACAAAGCCTTTCAGCAATCCCTTCGTCTATGCATTCAATGTGATGGAAACACATTGCCAATGCTATAACAAACGCTACTAGTCTAGTGGTCAAAGCAGTGCAGTCTTATGTGTTAATCCCCGGTTCAAATTCAACCATGAGCCTTTTTATTTAATAATGGATGTTTGAACATCATAACATGCAACATTATTTAACAGTCATCATTACACTTGCGTTAAAAATGTTTGCACTGAGCATTTTCAGCATTCACACACAATTTCTCCAGAAATTTCACATGTGCAATTTTAACAGTGACATATAAGAATCATTTTTTAAGTGAGATAAAGACACACTTTTGGACTTACCGTCGTTATTTCGGTATTTTCTGGATTTCACAGAATTTAAATAGTCTTTTCAACGAATATATGATGTATATATTTTGGATTATTTTCACTTTGATCCAGATCGTGAGTCACGACACGCGGAAGTTCCGCTTCGCTCTACCGTCCGGCGAACACATCCTGGGTCTCCCTGTGGGTCAGTATGACGTCAGCAGGTTTCGAATCCATCTCATTCATCGTCCCAAACGCAACAATGTCACCCCCAGGACAGCACATCTATCTTTCGGCCAAAATCGACGGCAAGCTGGTCGTGCGCCCGTACACGCCCACGTCCAGCGACGACGACAAAGGCTACGTGGACCTGGTCATCAAGGTGGTGACATTCATTCCACTTTGTCCTGATTTATCATGACGTGATGATTTCATGTCATCGGCCGTCCTCGCGCAGGTCTACTTCAAAAACGTTCATCCCAAATTCCCAGAAGGCGGTAAGATGAGTCAGTACCTGGAGAGTCTGCGCATCAACGACACCATCGACTTCAGAGGGCCCAGCGGGCTTCTCGTTTACCAGGGCAAAGGTGACACAAGCACCACCTGAGCACTTTAGACACTAGTGACATGATATGATGAAGTATAGTATGATGTTTGGGAAATATGAGATGATGGCAAGTAGGGATGGGCGAGTACTGGTACCAGCTATCGGGCCCATACCAGCCTTATTTCAAGGTATCGGGTACTTGCGACCTGATACCATTCACCAATACCAAGAAATTGTCTGTCATTGGTTTAATTGAAATTTTATGTCTCAGAAGTACTCGTGGTATCGATAGCTTGGTATCGGTGAGTTGAGTACGTGTCATTTGAAATATAATGATGTATGGTAAGGCATTCATCTATGGATGTGTATTTTAGATATGACATGATGTAGAGAAGACATAAAAAAAATGTATGACACCAAAATGATGATGATAGTGAAAAATTGAGAATAATGGTCCTCTGCAGGTGTTTTTGCCATTCAGGCTGACAAAAAGTCTCCAGCTGTGACCAAGTCGGCCAAACACGTGGGCATGATCGCGGGCGGGACGGGTAAATGTCCAACTTCAATCACAAGTGGAACCTCCAACATCGCCGATGTTCACTTACTATGAAGTTGTAATATTTGTCACTCGGTGTCAGGGATCACGCCCATGCTGCAGCTCGTCACGGCCATCATGAAGGACCCGCAGGACCGGACGGTGTGCCACCTGCTCTTCGCCAACCAGGTCAGTCGGACCCCCGCTCGCTCCACCCTCATCCTCATCTTCACGTCGGCCACGTATCGTGCCCCCACAGACGGAGAAGGACATCCTGCTGAGGCCCGAGTTGGAGGAGATTCAAGTCAACAACCCTGAGCGCTTCAAGCTGTGGTTCACCGTGGACAGAGCGCCCGCCAGTATGTTCCATCGGCGCACGCACGCACGCAGCCATGACGTGATGGCTTTTTGTCTAACAAGCCCGTTGTCATCTCCTCTTCCGTGTGCGTGTTAGACTGGGAGTTCAGCGAGGGCTTCATCAGCGAGGCCATGGTGCGGGACCACCTTCCGCCGCCCTCCGCCGACACCTTGGTGCTGATGTGCGGCCCGCCGCCCATGATCCAGTTCGCCTGCAACCCCAACCTGGACAAGGTTGGCCACGCCGCCGAGCGCAGGTTCACCTTCTAGACGCTCGGGTGTGACCGCGCCCCGCCCCATCCCGTCCCACGTACGTACTACATATATTTATATCGTGTCACGCAGCTTGAGCGCTCACTCCAAGGATGGTGCCTTACATTTTTTTTGTATTATGCAGACTGATGCGATGTGTTACGTGACTTGTGTGGATGCAATGTCATTTTTCCACCTTTCTGCCACTTCGATTTTCTATTCAGAATAAATCATTCAACTAGTGTGTTGATGTATCATGCATGTCAGCACTTTAACGGAGGCCCCAGAAAGATCAGACATGATGACACAAGTTTTGTCCAATTGTTTATTGCTATAAAAAATGAATTGTATGCAGCACATGTTGGATGAAATAAATCTTCTCCCAGAACAAGTTTTGCTGTCAGCGTCTTCTTTTGTCCTCGAGCTAGCAAGCTAACGGTCACACATGCGTTGTATCTTCTCTCACACAGACAATCTGTAACTTAAACTAGAGGGGCATGATGATGTTGCGCAATCCTCTAGCTAATTAATTTTTGAGAATTGACAAGGTGTCATTGTGCCGCTACGATGGGACCTCTTAATGGCATAAGATTCAAAACATGCAAAGAAATATGGATTATAAAAAAATAATAAATGTATAAGCCATGTTTTAACATGAAATATATAAGCCATTTTTTTAACATGACATGATTTATATAGCAACTTTTTTTTAACTTGACATTTTTTTTTAGACCACCTTGTTTCCCCCAAGTGCTTGTTCGTTGTAATTCTCATGCGATTTTTTTGTTGTCATTGCTATATTTGTTGTCATTGCTCAATTCGTCCAAACAAATGCAATTTTGGTTTTACCAGCGACTTAAAATGAACAAACTGCAGAAAAGTCTGGTCGAGTAATTTCATGGACGCAAATGCCCGGATGCAGTAGGGCGTGCGCTACCTGAACACAGCAGCCAATCATATTTCATGGACGCAAATGCCCCGAAGAAGTAGGGCGTAAGCTACCTGAATGCGGCAGCCAATCATATTTCGGCGGGGCGTATCAACTCGTGTGGCATCATAACAATTTGAACAACACTAACATTCAGCGAACCGAACGAATGCTTCCAGTCAACACATCAGAAGTGCTTGATCGCCTCCCGGTGAAGAATGCACACGTCCCCTGCTTCGTCACCGCCGCCGCCGCCGATGCTGCCGTTCTCCTGCACGACTGACTCGCATAAATTCCCCTCGCTCAGACTGGGTGCGTACGCGTCTCTTCTTTGCACTCGACCACTGGCAAGTTCTTAACAGGCAACATGGTGGCGTTCCGTTTCATAGGAGACGACTGTCAAGTGGAGGTCAAAGTTAGAAAAGACGACTTTTGAAAGAAGAAGCTGTCAAATGGACGTGTATGGCGTTGCACTTCCTACTTCCGCGTCGTACGTCATTGGGATTTCAGTGCTTCGTTTCAGACCACTTGGAAATTTGGATACCAGCGGTTTACGATTAGCAGGGGAAAGTAAACAAAACGTTGTTGGCGATTCGATAAGCGCCTAATTTCGAATTTGATTTTTTGGGGCATATTAAAGCCGGTAAAATGAAAGCTGGTGAGTGTGCAGACTATTATAATTTCCGAGTGTTTTCCAACGCACCACGATAGTTGTATTAACCGTGGAGTAATAAAAGACAGCAGTAGAAAAAAAAAACATATTTTCATGTGTAATACTCATCAATACTATGTGCTACTCTTTCAAACCAGACATCATTGCTATGTTAGCAATATTAACTTTAAATCATCAATTCAAATCAGTCATATTTTAAAGGCAAATGGTCCTCTGCGATTAGTGCAGCTTTAGCTCCCTCTTGTGGTCATCTATGTTAACAGAAATGTGATTCCCTTGACGCGATACGCACAATAAATACAATATATATTGATCTGTCTGTCATCAATTCCTGTTTCCTACACGGATCATAGAACGTTCAAAGTGACTGAGATACACTACAAACCACAGCTGTGCGATATAACAATATAAATATATACTGTACATATAAATACATATAGATGTAAAATGTCTATCGTATGATATAATACTCTTATATAGTGAGATTTACCTTGCTGCTACTGAGGGAGTCCTGTAATTTCTTTCCCAGCATGCAAAGAGGGGGTTAAAGTGTCAGGAAATAAATTTACTGGATTGGATTGTGCATGTGTACCTATTTAAGTGTCCTAAACTTGTGCCCCTCCCCAACAGACACACACGACGCTCCGGGTCTTCTTCCAGCCTGAACCAAGTCACGAAGACCAGCAGATGACCAGGCTGGCCACCCCCAAGGACAGCTGGGTGTCCCCACATGCGTTTCCCTTGGTTAACTTTGACTGTGTGGAAGGAAAAAAAAGTGCAATGTCTTTAATGTATATTTGTTTCTTCTAATAAAGAACAAGTAACAAACAACACTGCCTCTTTCCTTCAGTTGTAAAGTGACTCGCAACGGACCCTGTGTATGTTTGAAACTATAAATATGATGCTTGACAATAAAAGCAGAAAAATCTGGTTAAATCAAGTCCTGAAGACATGTCTTTAACATGGGAAAATTTGGAGCTAAACAAGATACAAAGTGTTTTTAGTGAGCTTTGGGGAGCAACGCCGCCTTGTGGTGTGAGCGTCGTTTTACATTTTGCATTTATGTAGACACAGCAATGGAAGCTGGTTTTAAAAAAAAGAATGCGAAATCAAAAGTTACAAGTGGATGAGGCAGGAGGGATACTTTCACATTTACAGATGCATGGTGGAGGGGGACACCAACCAGTCCTACCAAAGCCACACTGGTGAAGAAGACGAATTGGTGGTCGGTGGAATCGGTAGTGGGTCGTGAAGTAGCAATGTGGCGTGTTAGGCATGACACAATAAAATTTTTCTGTCGCGGCACAGATTTGATGGCCGAATGGTCTAAAACTTTGCCTGCGGTTCAGGCGACCCTGGTTCGATCCCCACCCTGCGCTCCGTTTCCAAATTAAATGAGAACGCTGAGCGGGATTCGAACCCGAGTTTCCCGAAGCAAACGTAAAGTCTTAAACCACTCGACTACACCTCATCGAGCAGAATCCGTCGTATATTTGTATTTATACGGCGTTTTACTTGATAGAACCCGTACGTCATTGCTATATTGGATAACTTTGCTTTCGAAAGGGGCGTTGCTTCATGACGCTTTAGTCGAGTGGATTAGTCCCTTCCCCGTGACTCGGACGCGTCGAGTTCGATCCCCGAAGGGGAAAGTAATTCTGCTATCCACAAAAGCTATCACTTTGTAACTAGTTTCTTTACTTATCTGTGCTAAATTGTACATTTTTTAACGTTTTTTTTTTTTTTTGCTGGAAGTGACGTAATCACCGGAAACCTATATAAGTGGAGCCAAACAGAGGAGTCACTCTTTCTCACCTCTTACAGGTCCGGTCGTCCTGGTCCAGCTGCTGCTCCGCACGCATTTCCACAAGATGACCGACAACTTTGACAAGGTGAGTGTCCACTCTTTAACAGCCTCTTAAAACTCGCTTCTTTTGCTCACTTCGAACGAAAAGTAGCACTTTTGGCGTTGCTAAAATGCTAAGCTAAAACGTTCGCTCTAGCGTTGGCAATTAACTTCTACGACCTGAAATTGCACTAAAACGCGTTTTTTGGGGTGAGTACATTCGGATGCATGGATGAACGCAGTAATTTAAGTATTTCATCATGGCAATTTGTGTAACTAACGAAGCGTTTGCTGCAAACATTTCCAGCATCTGGATGACAGCGCCGTTTTGACGAAGGTAAGTAGACAAAACTTGGGACAACACACGCATGCATCAACTTGATTAATTCAGTTTAATTGTGAATTTCTGTCCACAGGTGCAAATCTTCAAAGTGAGTTTCAGTGGCCGACTCCTGTGACTTCAGAGGTAAAGCGTTTTAATCAAGTGTCTAATTGTCTCATTTCTGTCCACAGGATTCCATCTTGAACAGAGCGGCCAGATTGACTGCAAAATGGCAGAATTCCTGTTTTTAGAAACACAAGATATCATTAAACAGACTTTAAAAAAAAAGATTTGACTGCATGCTTATTCTTACTGCAGGCTCACATCTTGAAAGGCCCGACTGAGCCTAAATTGGCTGACTTCCTGTGTCTTTTTGGGACATGGCTTCTTTTTGCTGGTCTACCAAAAGTCAGGTTGCAAAGCCACTCGCTTGGAAGGCTGAATATTGGAAAGTAGAATGCTTGCTTACGTTACCGTGTCTTTCAGGCCACCGTGCTGCTGTTGAAGAGGCGTCCAGCTCTGCTCACTGGTAAAACATGCACGCTTTCACACCTGTACAAATGTTTGACTAATTATTTTATCATGTACCTACTAGGCGGCCTGCTCTGATTTAATAATGACTCAGCAAAGGTGTCAAATCCAAGTCCAGAAAGTTAAGAACAAGCTGCATGAAGTGAGTTTTATTTTATTTTTTTACGCTTGACATGTTTGTTCCGCAGTTTTGCCAAACCTGTGGTCAGAACACCGAGCAAGGTACTTGACCTTTCTCCTGTCCATATTTGTCCTCTTGTCCACCAGGTGGCGCTGGTGGCATTCAGGAAACATGGCGACATGATCAACTTCCTGTCAAGTGACAAGCTACAAAGTAAACTTTGCGTGTTAAGTTTAGAGCACTCACCTGCTTTTTCTTTTGGCATGCAGTGCAGCTTCCAGTGACGTCAGGGACTGTGCCACCGAGACCCTCCACCTGACGGGCAAAGATCCAAATTCTGCATCGTGCGGAAGGTCCTCAAAGCTGCGGACATTTTCAATGTTGAGACATGCAAATAAACGTGCTAAATAGAAGCTTGCCTGGTCCTTTGTTTGTTTGTCCACGCCGGAGAAGCCTCCACACCCGTTCAGAGTTTCAGGAGCTGGCCGCTACAGGGTGTGCCAGACGACCGCATCAATGAGGAGCTCCTGCAGCAGCGTACAATCGAACTTGGCTGCACTTCTGGTTGGTAAGAATTGGTGTCTACTCACATGTTGCTTGTCATGCAGATGGAGCCACTGGGGTGACTCAAAGTGCAGCTGCCTGAGGAGGAGCCCTCTGCTGGTAAGAGAAGGCACATTTCATTTCAGCTAGCATGTTCCAAAGTTGAATGATGACTCTGTGTCCAGTGTGGCGCAAGATGTCGTACCTGCTCACATCCCAAGACGAGTGCAACGCTTTTCTTGTTGCTCCTCATCCACGAGGTGCTGAAGCCAAACTTTGAGGCAGCCTGAGAAGTGGGAGACATTTACACTTGGACGGTACGCTCTTGAAATTCTTTCCACTGCACAATCCTCAAGACAACGTTGATCCATTTTTTTATTTTTTTTCCATTTCTAGGCAGCAAGGAACATGATCAGCTTCCATCATCATGCAGCTGTGACCACCCAAGTCCCAGAAACAACTAGTCTTAACCTCTGGTAGGTTTGAGGCTGCCCGACCACTCCACCGGCTGCCCGACCACTCCACCGGCTGCCCGACCACTCCACCGGCTGCCCGACCACTCCACCGGCTGCCCGACCACTCCACCGGCTGCCCGACCACTCCACCGGCTGCCCGACCACTCCACCGGCTGCCCGACCACTCCACCGGCTGCCCGACCACTCCACCGGCTGCCCGACCACTCCACCGGCTGCCCGACCACTCCACCGGCCTGTCCGACCACTCCACCGGCCTGTCCGACCACTCCACCGGCCTGTCCGACCACTCCACCGGCCTGTCCGACCACTCCACCGGCCTGTAACTTGTTTGTGATTTGTATACTCTGCAAAAGTAATAAAGCTTGATTACAACGAACACTTTACCTCTATTTCATTCACAAACACATCACAGAAACTTAACTTAGAAAAAAAAAAATTAAATCTTAAACTAAAAAAAGAAACTCAATTTAAAAAAAAAAAAACTAAAATATTTTTTCAATTTTTCTCCCCCTAGAATATTTTTCTAAATTTTTTTATTTTTTTAATTTTTATTTTTTTTTTTTTTATGGGGGAAAAAAATACTGGAAAGTGGGTGGAGCAAGGCTGGAATACTGCTTTATGATTCGCTGAAGGCTCTGGGAGTGGGTGGAGCAAGGAGGATCAAACGCTGTGATTGGTTGAAAAGTGGGTGTGGCTATGCAAATTAGAAGGACTGTGATTGGCGGGGCTTAAAATGGGTGTGGCTATGCAAATCTGAAGTGCTGTGATTGGTCGGTTTGGCAAATGTGGGCGTGGCTATGCAAATTGCTGCGTTCTGATTGGTCGTGGGCGTGGCTATGCAAATTAGCACTTCCCTGCAATTGGTGGAATTGAAATCGGGTGGAGTTAGGGGCGGTCATAGCGGGAGATAGGTTTTCAAAGGCCTTTTTGAGTCTTCAGGTCAAAGTTGCACTTGAGTCACTCGCTGGGACACAAGCCGATTACTGTTCCCGTCCATCTTACATGACCCAAAGCTCGATGAATTCGAGTTTTGAGTCATGTGGAGACAAACGGGAGTAGTAATGGTACACTTGAGTCCACAGTCGTAGTGACTAATGTACAACTCTCACCTCAAGACTTCAAGCAGCCTTTGAAGAGCTTGCCTCCTGCATGCATTGATGGCAGATTTACCAATAAAACGCAAAGACTCCCGTTCAAGTTGAACAATTTATTGTACAGAAAAGCTGACATGACAAAGCATTTGACCAGGCAACGTTTGTGTGGGCTAGCGCAAGTTGCACACACAAACGTTGACGACAGGCCGCGGACGGATGCAGCCTAAGTGTCGTGTGCTTGATCAGCTGCTGTGTGATGTCACTTCCTTCTAATGATGCACACACAGTAGATGCGGCACGAAGGGGGGCGTGAGCACAGCCGACATCTCGCACTGGCACAAAAACTAAGTGCCATGTACTGCACATCATCATCACACACTTCTGGACATGTTTTTCAATGACACTCATGTGAAACAAGTAAGTCAAAAACCAACTCGGCCCACATCAATGTCATTGAAAAACATGTCCAGAAGTGTCTGATGACGTTCGTGGAGCACATGACGCAGAAGTTTAAGTTGAGTGAGAGAAAGGTCGGCGCACTCACGTCCACCTTGTGGTAGAATGTGACATCACACATCAGCTCCTCAAGCACACAGCACTGCTGACAACTCACATTTGTCCAAATGCAGGTTGCTGTCCCGTCGGCTGCACCTTTGGGCCTGAAGCCTCCTCCATCTGGTCAGGCAGAAACAAAACAAAAGCAATGATCAACACACTTCTCTGCACAAAAAGTTGAATATCGTTGCTGTCCTGTGTAAAACATGTTTAATTTTAGAAAAAAAAAATGGTCACATTAATGCGATGTCTATAACGTAGAAACACCATTCACATAAAAATAAGATTGAAAAAAATGGACATAAGTGTTTTTCACATGACAGTGACGATATACTTTAACTATTCCAGCATTGAGAGAATAAAATTGAACATTTTTCACAAGTATTTGTCATTTTACCAGAATAAAGTGGTATATTTTTACGTGAATTTCAAAAAGTGGCCACACATGTAAAGCATGCATTTGAGCAAACAGCTCCTGGCTTTTTGTCCAAAACGGACATACAATAAGCAACTAATGCTCCTTTCAATCAACAATGGCCACAAAGTCCAGATACTGAAATAATCTGATGATACGCCATCCGTACAGACAGTCTAATATGGTTCAAAGCTTGACAAAGTAGAACTACCAGAATGTGTATTTCTTTAACACCATATCTTTTTAAAGGCAAAGGTTCTACAGTAACAGTGGCCCGGGACCACCACATGGCTGTCGGGCTTTTATTAAAAACAAATGCGGAAAATTTCAGCTTTAGCTTGAGCAGGTGTAGCTCATGTTTTGATCCACCAGATCGAGGCAAGCGCTATTGAGAACCAAACGGAAGAAAAAGCAGCATGCGCTACCTTTGTTGTAGACGTTAGTCGCGAGATGTGCAGGTGGAAGGCCAGCAGCATGCGAAGCCATCACTTTTCCATTGTTGGACATCAGCTTCTTTGACACACCAAACAACATTCAAGTCCACGCGTTCCGTGATTTACTTGTGATTGACACCTGGGCTCAATTTGTGGGCGTGCTTGTTGACAAGCCACACTTTGTTGACGTTTGATTTTAACATAGCCAGCTTCCAGTGACGTAGGGAGTAACAATAAACAAACTAGAGGGCCTAAGTACAGAAACATGCTTCTACCTTGTGTACATACATATATACAACATTTAGAGTTTAAAAATGTTTGAAATACTCACTCGAAACGCTGGCGGACATATACTGGAGACGCTGCTTACTGAACCGGATGTGTAGGGAAAGCGGCGATGTTCAATTCTAGGTTAGGGTCGCAGGGAGTTGCTGGAGCCTATCCCAGCCGTCAATGGGCGAAGGCAGACTACACCCCGAACTGGTCGCCAGCCAGTCGCAGGGCACACATAGACACTGTCACTGAGCGGGAATCGATCCCACGCTGCCCGCACACAACTCAGGCGTGTGTACCACTACACTATCAGGGACCATTGAATAACCTGTCAACGCAAAACATCCTTCCAAATCACGAGTGGAGAGGCTGAAGAGGATTGTGGTTTTGCGGTTTTTAAACAGTTGGTTGACCCAAAAAATGTGAATGTGTGCTGGTTTTGGGTTTGTGTTGGACACTTGACCTTTGGAGGGCAGTAATGCGTTTGTTGTGCCCAGTCTACCGGAAAGGAAAGAAGAAAGAACACCCATCCAATATTCCGACCTCAGCACATTGTAATTGCAACGGCTCATACTTTTTCCCACCTTTTAGGGTAACAGTACTTCGTGAAAGTT
Organism: Filicampus tigris; assembly: GCF_054856515.1. Classification (NCBI taxonomy): domain Eukaryota; kingdom Metazoa; phylum Chordata; class Actinopteri; order Syngnathiformes; family Syngnathidae; genus Filicampus; species Filicampus tigris. The sequence continues at coordinate 2,286,173 of NC_141238.1, read as the reverse complement.
ATGGAAACACTTCCAACCAAAGATCCATCGAGTCGGCCACAACTGAGATTGAGGTATGTGACCTGCTTGATTGTCGATGCCAAAATATGGACCAAAAACTAACTTTTTAATAACTTTGAAAACTGGGGTTACTAATAAACGACGGCAGATTCGAAATCAGCACCACAAAGTAATTTAGGAGATGCATTTGCATCTCTGATTTGAAAAATTTGGAAAACAAACATTTCTGCAAAAGCCGCATGTTTTCATCACCCAGAATGCACTGTCCGCTTCCATTTTGCATGCCATGCGCCGCGACCTGGTCACGTTTTTTAAAAATTATTATTATTATTATTATTGTTTATTAGGTTTTTTCAATTTGCGCCACATGTTATTGTTTAGCGATGCAATAACGACGTTTAGAATGCTTACAATATGTTTGTTGCATGGTGTTGGTTCTACAAATCGAAGAGGAAAAGGCGGAAAGGGAGTGTACAGACTTGTAAATGATCACAAATCGGGGATTTCACGCCCAGAAAAAAAAGTGAAAGACGAAAACGACTGTTGCTGGTTGCGATAAACAGAGCCATCCTACCTAAAACTGTTTAATTTGCTCGGATTACTTTGTCACAGGTCAAATATTATCGATTGAAATACGATCGCTCTTTGTTCCATTCTTCAACTGTAGTATTTGTATCTCTTTAGAATAGATAGACTTCCCTGGTTTAAAAAGAAATAAATAATATACATAAATACATATATTTTTAAATTTATTTATTTATTCATTTATTGTAATGTGACTGTCCTGTAGAGTAGTGCGTTTCCCGCTAGTAGCTCATGAGACCAGCAACAAAACAAAACCTAAGAGATTGTTTTTTTCTTTGCTTCAGCGCTTGTAGCGATGACTCGGGTCAACGTGTCAACCGAGCGGCCCGCGCCAGACGGTGGCAGCACCCCACCAAAGCTCCAGGCCGCCCTGTCACAGAGAGGTAGGTACCCGTCAGCCTGACGCGTCTGCGGCCGCCCGGCTCGCACCGGTGCAGGTGGAAGTAATCCCTCATTTTCCCCGTTTGGTGCATGCGAGTGGGTGGGTTGCAGTCTGATTGTGTGACGTGACGGTCCGTGCTGTGCGTTTGGGCCCAGACACGCAACTTTTTGCCCCGTGGTTGCGCTCTTTTCTCAAACTTCTCCAGGGCTTCTTGCAGACAGACGTGACCAAAATATCGCATCCTGCCATATAGCGCTGCCGCGTCACATCACACGGAAATATGTTTACAATGTCACAACATGTTGCATCTTGATTTAATAACAGTACAGTTTAATCCATTTATGTTTTTGCTCAAACTAATAGGAAATGTCCCCAAGCAAAAGCGCATGATCATTTATCTTCCAGGCAGTGCGTTGCCGGAAACAGCACCCCCTAGCTAACTCTGGCTAGCATTTGGGGGGGGGGGGGGGGGGGGGACGACGACGACATGAGTCTTGCTACTTTTAACAATGACTTATTATCATCCTGGATGTTAGGAGCTTTTTTTATTTATTTGATTTTATTTGAATTTATTATTTTTATTTTATTATTATTTTTTTTTATTCAGTTATTTATTTCATTATTTTACGTTCAGTAAAATCAGTTTCGAGCAAGTGTGGCATGTTTGCAAAATGCCTCCGGTCGTTTCGCGGTGAAGGGCTTTCGATCTGCCTCAACCGCATTCCCAGTGCTGCATTGCAGTCACAAACCTCTCAGGTGTCCTGACGCCTCTTGGACACCAGAGAGTGCAGTCGAGTGGTGGAGTGAGTCGTAAGTCATTTTTGGGGTTGTGGCTTGTGTATGACTGAAATAACAGCCTTAAAAAAGACAACTTTTAAACTTTCTGGTCAACATTTTATGCACATGTGGTTGTTGTGCCTCTTCCAGAAAGAGCTTTCTTTGGGCTTCTGGTTGCCTGAAATTGTCTTTCGACTTTTTCACTGATTCCTGGCTCCTGGATCCTAAATATCATTTGTTAGTTGCTCTCCAAAACGGGCCTCATGCCAAAACCTCTGATTAACTCCCGGGTCAAGTATGGATTTCATCCGGCAGAGACCGTGACCGAAATAAACTTTCTGATCTTTGTTGTGTTGGCTGAGTGACAGCTCATCCCTCTTCTCTTCTCTCTCACCTCCACGAGTCTCCATTCCCACTCGGCCTTGATCCGCCACCGCGTTCTTTTCATCCTGTAGGCTGAGAACCTGAAGAGCGTCGGGGCAAATGTGCCAGCGAAATTCCTCGCATTCTCCCAAGCCGACTCGGCCCGGTGTTGGGTTCCCGGGAGGGGGCGGAATCGGTTGACGACTCAGCAGCTGACACCTCCTGTGATCTCTGCCTTTTCCCACCGTCGTAAAGTAAATCATGATTTCATGGAAGCCCCTTCAGCAACCTTAAATTCGTGTCGTAGCTTTTTATTACAAGAAAGCAAGTTTGTCTGCTGGTGACCATTAGGTCTTTACCAGTCGACACACAGCACTGTTTAGCTCCGCCCTTTTGGTACCTCGCCATTGCGTAAGTGTACCAAGAAGCACTGCAGTCCGAGACTAAGAATTGGATAGTTTTGCTTTGATTGCTCTCTTGCAGTTTGTCACCTCAAACCGTGTCAGGGTGAGCTTGTGATGACCTTAGCAAGAGTCATCGGGTCAGTCGTATAGTAGTCGTGTTGCATTCAAGGACACCCAACCGCTGCGTCACGAATAGCAAAAGTCACCTCCGCCTCGCTGAGTCAGCTGCGCTGCTTCCCGATTTGGCAACGGACGCCCCGATCTGCAAGGTCTGGATGGATGCACCGTTGCGCAGGTCTCGTTACCGGGAAACACCCACATCGCTCCTCCCGTCACAGTTGCACCCTCGATGTATGTGGAGGCTGAAAAAAAATCCCCTTGCGTCCAAAGTTTATTTATTTATGAGTGTCAGATCCGCCCCCCCACCAACCTCCCTAGCTGCTGAATTAAACATCAGATGACTCTGCAGGAATCACAACCCGCGGCGGGGCTCACAATTTAGTCATCTCAAAATTGCGTTTTGTTTATTTTTTTGACCGCCGCATAGATGCGACCTGCAAAGTTGGAGTAGAAATTCCTCATGTCATCCAATTTGCTGAATATATAATGCAAACAAAACAAGCTCGTGTTCTACTTTTCAAAGGAATTTGCCCTGTTTAGAAAATTGGATTTGTGCCTGCAGCTTGAATTCTTCTTCTTACTTGATTGTCTGCCTATGTCAAGCATTCTGATGTCGTTCCGGCGAAGTTGCAGCTGCCGCGCAACTATGTCGTCTTAAAGCCCGACATAATCAGGCGCTCATTGCATTGGCTCCACTTACGCTTTCATAATGCTCGTTGATTGTCTGCGTGTGTGCACTAAATGAATGATATAATTGCAAGCAAGACCGCTGACCCTAACTGTCCGTCAAAAGGAATCGGGATGCTCTGACTCAGTCAACTTCAGATGGCCGTCTCTCGTTTGCGTGTGTGTTTTTGACATCCGAACGATGCCACTCCCCAAGTTGCTCATTTGTGTCGAGTGTCCACTCGACATCGATTCGCTTTTCATTTGTCAATATGGCTTCTCTTTTGCAAATGCAGACATTCGGTGGCATTAATTAAGGCTTCATTTTGCCTTTTCATCGGTATTCTGTGCGTAGCAGATCTGATAGTTTGTTAAAATAAAGATAATTGTTGAAAAATACATTAGAAAAGGACCTTGGGGAAAAAATCGCGACACATATCACAATTTTTGGGAAAATAATCGCAATTTGATTATTTTCCATAATCGTTCAGCCCTATCCAGGAGCATTGAGGAGTTTCTGACTTGGTTGCTGTGGCGACAGTATAACGTATGACCTGCTGGGAATATCCCCCAGCGTCCCACCATGCCCCATGGGATGCAACCAAACATACGTGTGTGTATGTGTTACAAATGTTTTCATCAAGAAGTGTGGCCGCAAACTTCCGCTCTAAATCAGGCAGTCATGCAGGCCCACGTGACCCCCATCCCCAATTTGGGCCGTGGCATGGACACCGTATCCGTCCTGCCATTCCGTTCTACGATTGCTCAACCCCAATGAATGTCAAACACACGCCCCCCCCCCCCCCCCACCCCCCCCCCCGCCCACCACCTCATGCTGCTCTCCAGTGTCACATAAATGTCGCCAAAGGAAGACGGAAAGACGATTCAGGTGCTCTCCGATGTAAAAATATTTAGTGTCAGATTAGGCATTTAAATTGTGAAAATGCTGAGGACGCACTTTGACTTCCTGGCATATTTTTCTTCCCCTCATGTGGTATATATTTATTCACCAGGCCACTGCGGCTTCATGCATTTCCATATTTGCTTTCAAGTGACCAAAGTGTTCAATTTCCTTCACTTGCATTTGCAAAGAAGCCGCCAAATAAAATGAGCAGCACATTGTCCTAGCGTGTAGCTCGCCCGCCTCGCCGCTCCCGGCCTGGGGTTCGAATCTCGGCTTCAGCCTCGCACTTGGACTTGGTGTTCCTCCCATATTCCAAAGTCTTTTTTTTGTTTGCTTTTATTTTGAAAGTCATACGTGGAAACTGTTCCTCTCTTATTGCGTGCTTGCTTGGCCCGGGTGTGAAGGTGCAGCACCCCCATCGTGCTCATCACAAGTGCCTGTCCGGGACTCTTGCTCCCCCCCCCCCCCCCCCTTATCCCTTCTTGTCCTCCTGCCGTCTCCCACTCGTGACTCAGTGTTTGTGGGGTTCTGCAGAGGTGATGTCACGCCGTTGAGGGATGACCAAGGTGAGATAGTAAGCTTGCCTGCGCTGCGGAGTCCCTCCACTGGCCGGCGTTGCTCACGAACGAGGCAGCGAAAGATGCTCATCGCCGGCGGCGCCACTCCATGCTCGGACGCACCCCCTCCCGCCGCTCGGATCTCGGGCCATGGCGCCTTGAGCCGCCTCCCCCGCCCCACCGACAGCCTCCGCGATGTCACAGGACGACAGGAAGTAGGACGATCTGCGTTTCTAGGGCAGGTGTCCGCCAAGGCGCCTCCGCAGCATGACGCTGCCGGCCGCGCTGGTACTCTGGACTTGCGTGTGGGGGGCGGTCGCCCCGAGCGGCAGCGGGGCCGACGGCACTGAGGTGGAGAGGCGCTGGGAGACGCTGTTCTCGCGCTCCTACTTGGGCCTCGCCGGCGGGCGCTGGCAGAGCGACTACCTGCGGGGCGTCAAGCGGGTGCGCCGCCTCTACTGCAACGTGGGCATCGGCTTCCACCTGCAGGTGCTCCCCGACGGCAGGATCGCCGGCGCGCACCTTGAGGACCCGCACAGTGAGTTGATTGCCGCCGCTGCACCTGCGCTCAAGATGAGGATGATGATGGCTATTCTAACAGAGCTCTTCTTCAGGTCTCATGGAGATCTCCAGCGTGGAGCGAGGAGTGGTCAGCCTGTTTGGTGTCAAGAGCCAGATGTTTGTGGCCATGAGCCGCAGGGGGAGACTCTACGCCGCGGTAAGTGTGTGCGTGCGTGTGTGTGCTAGCTGGCACTCCTAAGAAAAAACACGTGTTGTTATCGTAACCCATGTGATCATTATTTATTATTTGCATGACTTAATACATTACAAACTGAAAATAAATTGTACTCCACGGCCCACCCTAAATAAATCTTTACTTAACATTTCAAAAATGTGACAGGATGGACATTTAGGTGTCCGCGTAGATACCCGCTCTGCGATGAGCCAAAAATGGCGACATACGGGTGTCGTTATTAATATTCTGGCATGTCCAAATGTTTCCACCTATTTGTTTTTATTTCGGGGGAATTAATGCTCACCGCAGACATACAAAGATGACCTCATTCCCTGACTTCGAGGTGACATATAAGAACTTTCAAGAACATGACATTAACGTTGAGCTCAAAAGTGTTTGGACAGTTGTAAATCACGTTCTGTTGATTGAGACCCTGTGTGTGTCGTTCTAGAGGTTCTTCGGCGATGAGTGCAAGTTCAGGGAGACGCTGCTGGCCAACAACTACAACGCCTACGAGTCTTTTGTTTACAAGGGCTTCTTCGTGGCCCTCGGCCGGCACGGGCGGCCGCGGCGAGGCGGCAAGGCCAGCACCGCCGCCACCGGCACGCATTTCCTCCCTCGGTTGTGACTAACGACAGCATTTGCACACGCAGATGTTTCTTTTTTCTTCCAGGTAACGCCGCGTCGACGCCAATGAACTGCGCAAATGTTGATTATGTTATGATAGAAATATATGTATATTTGAAGAGCTATCTTCGCGACTGACTTTAAATGCGCTACTTTTGCTGTACGATTTTAAAAAGGTGCCTTGGCGCTCCCACTCGGGGCCCCCTTGAACTTGCATGTAAGAGACACCCGGGTGAGGCAAAAAATAGGAATGACGATCCGTAGCAGGCTTCAAGGAAGGCGGGGGTGGGGGTACAAGAGGGAGACTATCTCTGGTTCTTTGCTGTAATTTGATGGATTATGTCATTTACAATCAAAGGGGAGCCCAATAAATATGTAGATTAGATGTGAAGAGAGTGAGACCTCCAAAGTCCAATACAATCTTTGACACTTTGACAATAATAATAAAGTTAGACTACTCGCCCCGTGTAGTCACACAACCAAATTGGGCTAATTTCCATGCTATGTCACGATGCTGTTAGCACCATGCTAATTTCGTTAGCATCTGCTATTGATCATTTGATTATGAGTCACACTGGACACCGTTTTATGAGGTGTTAGGACTTTGGGGGTTCCACTGTATACACTATGTTGCTAAAATGTTAGCGCACATGTTAGCCTCTGTTGCATGTGACAAAAACACACGCACACACAAAATGTCAATTGTGCAAAGTTATAAAAATGAATTCAGGAGCTTTTACAGAAGGAGACACAACTTTCAAGAGTTGGCCTCAATGTTTGTGTTGGTGAGTGAGGTGGTGAGAGCGTGCGTGCGTGAGTGAGTGCCTGCCCTTGGCCTTTTCCCCAGTGAGTGCGTCTGCGTGTGCGTGAACTGCAGTAGTAGCCAGCAGCTCCTTCTCCACTTTCATTTTTTTCATTCATTTTTTTGTCCTGCTAAACTCTTGCAGCATACAGCTCTGTTCTTTCAATTCACACAGCAGCCCATTTAGGCAACAATCTTGAGTCTGAATTAACTTGACTTGTTTACTGACTCTAGATGGATGGCTGAATATTAATCATATGTTGATCAGACGGTAATTGCATGACACTAGCTATATTGACGACAAACTTGTCCTGAGCCAAACTGCGCTGTCCTTCTATTTATTCCCTGATTTGATTTTCACAGCAGCCTGTTTAGGCGGCAAACTACTTGGGTGTCAGTTTACTGCACAGCCTGCAATTAGTTCGGCCTCGTATTCCACGTGCTTAACATTTACGGGTAAGTGCATTCACCATACCCATCTAATGAGAGTTTTCTTGCAGCGTTCACCTCTAACTCACCACTAGCCGTTCTCTTATGTCCATTGGCAACTTATTTGTGACTTATTGACTGCGTACAAAAAAAACACTCAAAAATGTCCCCAATAAGTATCTGCAGCCAAAAGAGTAAAGCTTTGCCAATCCAAATTTGACCTCATCAGCAGAATTTTCACTGTACTGTTTGCATGAGCGGCTTCACCTGCTGCCTTAGTTTGACTGTTGCAAGAAAAAAAAAAAAAACATTGACTGACTGTCGGGAAAGCAAAGCGAGTTGGACTCTTTATTTTTGTACGTATGTGCTGTGCACAGCAGTCCTATGTATTACCGTACTCAGATAACAATAAAAATGTTGGAACAACTCACTGCTGCCCCCAGTGTCCATTCACGCGAGTCACATCCACGACTCATTTCAATGCACGTTCAATTTTATTTGGAAAACAATACGAAGGATTCAATACATAAAAAGCTAAAACAAAGTTAGTTTTAACATAACTTTTTTTCATTGTGATCCTACTACAAAGGGTATCACTAAAATGTAATGAACATTTACATCTTTGAATATAAAATGAACAATAATTAACTTATAAAATGAATGTCTACACAAGTTACCGTTGTATGGCAACTAAAAAGTATTTTTATTTACTTTTTTTACATTGTAATTAAAATTATCAGTTGCGCCATCTCATCTGGTGGCTAACCAGGGCAAGTGTTGTTAGATGCGTCGAATCTCTTTTTTTGCACAACAAATTAAATCATACTTAAAATTATGCATTTGTATATTTAGCTACCTGAACACATTTCCTGTATGAGGTGACTCACAAAAAAAGAGCACCAACAACATGTGGGGTGTGCTGCCGCCGAAGCGTGTCGGCCTGGACGCTGGCGTTCGCCCTCTTGCAGGGCAGCTACGCGGCGCCCTACCCGTCGTCACTGATTGGCTCCAACTGGGGAAGACCTCCACCAAACTCAGCGTCATCATGCTGAAGGCGGACACCAGCGAGCGCGTTAAAAGCAGCCGGTACCTGTGTTTGGACCGCAACCGCACCTCAGTGAGTCATCTTCATCCTCCTCCTATTATCAGCTCTGTGCACGCATGTCGTCACTGTTGGACGAATTCCACTTTTTTCAGCAAGTACAGTACAGTACTTTAAAAATGTAATACGTTGCAATGCGTGGTATTGCCCGAGAGTGGCAGCAGTGTGCTTTGCACACGTCGACCACCTTCGACCAGGAACAAGATGACGACGAAGAAGAAATGCAATGACGTCAGTTGTGTGAGCAGAATGGCGGTTGATTTGACTCCGCGATTTCGGCGACTTAATAGCCAAACGCGAAGTTTTCGAGACAATTTGCACTATCGTGGTAAGGTTGTGCAAGAAAAGTTGATTCTTTGAACATAATCTGTACAGTTACATGATATTTTACTTCACGCGTAACTGAGTTGCATTCTTGTCTATGAAGGCAAGTGTCAAATTAATGTGGCGTATTAGTATTTGATTATTGTACATTGTGTCCCAGAAAAAATGTTTTTAATCTCATTATATTGAATTTAATGGACATGCGTTCAGCCTCAAATATTAAAAGATGACCCAATAAGGTTTTTTTTTCTTTTCAAGGTCAGATGATGGGAAAAAAATTAAGTGCTTCCTCCTTTTTGAAAACTCAAATACTTCCTAGCATTGTACAATAATGTTATACTGTACTTTGTGTAGAATCAATATGCATATTGAAATATGTACTATACCCTTCTATTATCATCTGTATTTACACCTGTACCTCTCAATTTGCACCCTGTATCTCTCTCTCTCCCTCTCCCTCTCTCTCTATCTCTATGTTGGCAGGTATCTCTGGACCTTTTGGTGCCACGCAACTGTGGCACAACATCATCCATGCCCTGCGCACCCAGGTAGAGGTGCGCCACCGCCGGAGGCACCTGCACGTCCACAGTAACAGCTTCACAGGCTCTGACGCGGTGGACGCCGTGCTGAGCTACCTGATGCAGAACGCCGCCGGTGGTAGCGAGGTGTCGCGCCTCACGGCCACCCGACTGTGCCAGGCCCTGATGGAGGCCGGCGTTTTTGAGCCGGTGGGCGCCAAGCTCTTTCGCCGGGACAAGGAGGCGACATTTGAGGATGGCGGCGGAAGTCTGTACCGCTTCCTGGAGCGCAAGGGGCAGGATCGCAACAGCGATACTGAAGAGGAAGTGGAGAAGAAGAAACACAAGTGCTCCGGGTGGGCTTAACAGGAAATGTTTATAATATGTTTTCAACGGCTCAAATGAGTTTTTTTTTAATTAATTTTTTTATGCAGGTTGAACAACATGCATACAATCGCCAATCCTCTCGCTGTGGGAACACCTAACAGGAAGGTGGAGAGGCTCCTGAGGTCCATCAACCTGCGGCCATCCCCGCCTCCAACCACATCCTCCTTCCTGCCTCAGACAGGTCAGCTCCCGAGGGTCCCTTTGTTCTCTTGAAGTGAACTGAGTGGCTCTGCTGTGGCCTCACAGTGGTGGAGGATGTATGGAAGCAGCAAGCGTTGCTTCAGCTGCTGCAGACGGTGGAGCTGCCCGTGCTGGACTGCATCCTGGCATCTCCCGCCAGAAATCCCGTTCGAGCCGGGCGGGCTCCTCTGCAGGACCTGGTGATCCCCAACACGTGCCTGGAGAGAGAGCTGCCAGACGTCCTCAACTTCGTCCAGTGAGTTCCTCTCAGACTTCCTCTCCATGAAAGTGCTTTCAACGTACGGATCTCACATCCTCAGGTGGGACAGGTGGCTGTCAGCCGCCGGAGACTGCCTAGAACTCCTCCCCGACCAGCTGATCGTGGCCGCCGGGGAGCAACTCCGGCGACAGGATGCCGCCGAGCCGTCGGAACGGGCAAAGCTGCTCCTCTTTGACGCCATCGCCAAACACTACGACGGGCGGGAGAAGGCACCGCTGCTCTCTGGACGCTACCTGGACGTGCACGTCGCTATTCTCAAGCTGCTGGGTATACAAGCACTGACCACTGGCAAAAACATACAAAACAACAAAATATTATTCAAATGTTATATATGAAAGAAAAAAAGACATGCATTTTTTTACACTTCCTTTTTGGTTCTGATTGGTTAAAATAGTCAAATGTTGCTGTGGCAGTGCAAATGTGTTCTATTGTGAGCAGAGGATTTTTTTTCCCCCTATAACACCATAAAGTTCTTTTTTTTTTCTGAACTAATACAACCTGAAGTTGACATTCCGATTGATTTCTTTGCAGAAGACGCCAAGGTGCACCACGCCATCCGAGCCTCACAGCTGTGCTTGCACCTGCTGCAGACAAGCGCGCGGGATGAGCTCCGGCGTCTTTTGGCCTTCATGGCGGAGGCGGCCTCCCCTCACGCCTGCCGCCTCCAAAAACAAGTAACCTCCCACGAAAAAGCAAATACGGAGGCTCAATCCCAGCACTCACTGGTGTGTTTTGTTATCAGGCGGACAACCGCGCTGTGGTCTGCCACGCTTTTCACAAGGCCGTCGTCCACGATAGCCAACTGACGCGAGCACAGAGCGAGACCTTGGCGCTGTTTCTCATGGATAACCACTCAGACCTCTTTAAGGTAATTTCTGTTTAGCATGTGTTTATAAAAGTAATATTAAAAAGTGATTTTTTTCCCCCCACCTTTTTTAGACTCCTACATCCCTCATCAGAACTGTGCACAAGACACTGAGCGCCATGCAGGAGGGCAAAGATGTCGACTCTATCACTTGTAAGCGTTTGTTGTAACGGGACACTTCATTAGGCACACCAGTACGTCCCTTGATGCCAACTTTTTGTTCCCTGGCTGCAGCGGTCGCCTTCTGCGAGCAGGTAACGCCGCAGGAATACCGGAAGCGGCGCGACGACACCACGCACGAGAGCCTCAAGCGCCTCCTCCTCCACGTGGCCTCATCTTCCGTGAGCGACAGGGAGAAGAGGAGGCGCCTCAAGCAGTTTGAGAAGCATCACTCCGTGGTCTTCCTCCAGCATCTGTGCAGCACCATCTGAAAACAGCACAAGTGCATTTGTCTTGATGGAAGTTGCTGCTTTGTGATTGGACTCCTTTTCATGATTATTGTTGGATGTTTGTCAAATTCTAAAGAGATTGTTATTGTCGCTGTTGTCTTATAAGCTATTTAAATCAAGTCGATCTGTCGGAAAATAATGAATTAATGCTGTGTGCACTTGCGTCATGTCATAATTTTCAGAGTGATAGATTGGCCCACAACTTGAGTATACTGGAACCATTTTAGAATGCACTTTATTCCACTCAAATGATTTATTTGTTTATTACTACTTTCTTGATTGTGCTGTGATTTTACTTTTTGTTTTGCTATGAAATATGTTAATTTTTAATTAAACTGCTGATCACTTCTATGGCCTTTAATTATATATAAAATGTTGGCTCATATACATGGTGAGCCTGAAAAAACAACGTGACGTTGACCAAACCCGCGAAAAGATGAAATTGACTTGCTGATCAGTAACTTTTTATACCTTCTTCACTGACTTATTAGTTATTGAGATTCAATGTAGTAAAAGCACGCATGACCGCATTGAAGTGCACAGGATTTGCGATTGCAAAATAGTGACCTGCCCTGAAAACGTGACGTCGACTTAGGTCCGTCAAACCCGGAAGTAGCATTGTCGGTCGTCCTAGCCTAGCATGCTAGCTCTTTCTGAAGGCTACTTGAAAACATGGGGACTGTGAGTCACGCACGCCAGTGACAGCGCTCCTCGGGGAGTGGGCTTTTTCAAAGGACTCGCCTGGAGAATTTTTGTACGCTATTCGTGTAAGTTACCGCGATGTGACCAAATGGCAGTTTGCGACTCTTGATCGTTACGGCGGTACTGTGTTACCGCGCATTGTCAGCTAGTTAGGCATCGCTTCACGACTGCCGCGGTGAATCATTCCTCGAGTATTAAATAGAAATGCTTAAAGGTAGTGCGCTTTAACGTCACTGACTGTTCAAATGTCAGCGAGCAGCCGATGTTCAATCAAATCAAGATGTCGCGATAAGCTAGTTGGGGTACCTGTCTGAGCCACCACTAGCTCGTCATCAATAATGCCACTTCAGTGTGATTGTTCTTTTAAAAATATATTAAATTCATGTCAAATGATATTCATACTGACATTCCAAACTGCAGGAAGGCGTATTGAAGTGGAAATAATCGTTGCCAGCATCCTGCTGAGAAAACAGGATGTAAATAATTCACGGATTGTGTATTAAAATGCTCAGTTGTTGACAGTGAGACCGGAAAATGTGATCATAATCAATTGAAGAACACTGAAAATGTTTCTGGCATGCATACAAATGGATTTCTCATTAGATTTCCGAGTGATTGCAGCAGAACAATAGTGTACACAGACTCAGTTTTCGTTTCATGTCTACATCAAAAAAGCCTAATTTAGCCCAAGTCCAGCACAGTGACATCAAAATTTATTCAACTGTGCTCTTTTATCAGACTTCCCGTTGTGTAACCTGGCATCAACTTCCCTTTCAAGTGTTTTGAAGGCCTCATTTGGCGAGACGTGGCTGAGAGACATTTCTTTCAATGATGATTAATCTAAATGAAAAAAATGAACGTCTTACCTCTCATGAGATCCTAACCGGGCTTCCTTCCAGCTGCCCACTCCGGCCTCGATATGGAGTCCATGCTGAACAAGCTGAAAAGCACAGTCACCAAAGTGACGGCCGACGTCACCAGCGCCGTCATGGGCAACCCCGTCACGCGGGAGTTCGAGGTGGGCCGACACATCGCCAGCGGCGGTCCCGGCATGTGCTGGAGGATCTACAATGGCACCAAGAAGTCCACCAAGCAGGTACGTCGGATTATACCACCCACCACGCATTTGTAGTGACAGAAATGCTCACAGCGTGCGTTCTGTCATTTCCAGGAAGTGGCCGTGTTTGTTTTTGATAAGAAGATGATTGACAAGTACCAGAAGTTTGACAAGGACCAAATTGTGGACTCCCTGAAGCGAGGGGTGCAACAGCTGACCCGACTTCGACACCCCCGTCTGCTGACCGTTCAGCATCCTCTGGAGGAGTCGCGGTGAGTAGTACACTCCTCACATGTTCACACGGGGTGGGAGAAACATGCAGGGTCTCCATAAAAAAAAAACTACTTGCACTTTGGTTTATTTGCAGAGACACACGGGGGATTGTTTCTTCAAATTTAGATGTAGTAGATGGGGCCAGAGTGGTCTTATTTTCTTTCACAGGTTATGTACTCATAATGTTACGTTTGTATTGAAGGTTTTCAAGCCCGCCTAAATGCAAATGTTTTTAAAACCGAACCGTGGTTAAGAAATTTACTGTACTGGATTAAAAAAAAAGTTGACCGAAATTAAATGAAATCTTACAGCTTGAACATTTTCAGAAGACACCTAAAAACACAATATTGAGCAAGCACATGGGAATTTTTATTGCTATTGTAAAAGTGGCTTAAGATAACAAAATTAAAATATATTTTAATGGCCCAAAAGAAAACATCTTCTCCCCCTGTCCTCGTCTCATCATTCCTGGGTGTTTGCAAATATTCAAACTGGTTTTCCAAACACGGCGGATCGTGTTGTTTTTTTTTGTTTTTTTTAACTTTTTGAATTCCATCAAGTAACTTCCTTCAGGTTCTTATTCTCATTTTGACCCCACAATGGGTAGAAAAAGATGTCACAGATTGGAAGATGCGTCAATGTTTTTTGATGCATTTTTTCCAGAGATTGTCTGGCCTTCTGCACGGAGCCGGTCTTCGCCAGTCTGTCCAACGTGCTGGGCCACTGGGACAACCTGCCCAGCCCCGTGCCCAACGACATCAAGGAGTACAAGCTGTACGACGTGGAGACCAAGTACGGCCTGCTGCAGGTAAAAAGGAAAGAACCCCAAACACTCAGATTCAATATCAGACGTTTCATTCTCCTTTGTCATGTCATTTTAGATCTCGGAGGGTTTGTCCTTCCTGCACAGCGGAGTGAAGATGGTCCATGGCAACTTGTGTCCGGAGAACATTATTCTCAATAAGAGTGGATCGTGGAAGATTATGGGCTTTGATTTCAGTATTTCATCCAGCAATCCGTCAGACACCGACGTGAGTGATCCATTTAAAAAAACGAATCTCAAAATGGACTAAACGGTGCATTTCTGGGAACTAATAACAAAATATGTACTTGGTTGTGTGATTTTAAAAGAAGTCCATTTCCCATCCGCCGTTTTGTCAACTTTACTCGCAGCCCAAATACTCGTGTAAGGAATGGGAGCCCAACCTGCCGCCACTGTGCCTGCCCAACCCCGAGTACCTGGCGCCCGAGTACATCTTGTCGGTCAGCTGCGACACGGCCTCCGACATGTACTCGCTGGGCGTGGTGGCGCACGCCGTCTTCAACGAGGGCAAGCCCGTCTTCGCCGTCAACAAGCACGACATCTTCAAGAGCTTCAGCCGGCAACTCGACCAGGTGGGCGCCGAGGGCCGACGACGCGCGGTTGACTTTTCTAACGGCCGTTTTTTGGCGCATTGCAGCTCACCAACATAAGTCCGGCGCTGTTGAAGAAGCTCCCCGAGGAGGTGCGCGACCATGTGAAAATGCTGCTCAGCGTCACGCCCAACGTGCGCCCCGACGCCGACCAGATGACCAAGGTTGGCGTCTGCTCGTGATATCGCTTCATCCTCGTCTTCCATGCGTCTGATGGATTTCTCTCGTCTGAAAAAAAAAAACCCAAAACAGATTCCATTTTTCGACGACGTGGGCGCGGTGACACTGCAGTATTTTGACTCGCTCTTCCAGAGGGATAATCTGCAGAAGTCGCAGTTCTACAAGGGCCTCCCCAAAGTCCTGCCAAAACTCCCCAAGGTAAAGTCGGATTTATGGGGGTAATGAGAATCAAAACCAAAAGGAAATACAGTTTTTTCAATTTTTTTTTTTTTTACTTTGTCTCGATCAGAGAGTGGTGGTCTACCGCATCCTTCCGTCTCTCACCTCGGAGTTCGTCAACCCGGACATGGTGCCCTTCGTGCTGCCCAACGTGCTGCTCATCGCCGAGGAGTGCACCAAGGACGAGTACGTCCGCCTCATCCTGCCCGACCTCGCGCCCGTCTTCAAGCAGCAGGAGCCCATCCAGGTAGACGCCAACATACACTCCGCAAAAAGCCAAACATGTAAGCAAACATGCGCTTTGTCACTTTATCACACGTCCTTTTACTTCCTCCCATGCTTCTTAAGGCTAGTAACATGGTAGGTGGTCAGCCGGTGCTTGACCTTCTTGAGCAGGAAGTGGTTTTGTAACTCCCGCCTGTGTCCCCATGCAGATTCTGCTGATCTTTCTGCAAAAAATGGACCTGCTCTTGACCAAAACACCGGCAGAGGACATCAAGAACAGCGTGCTGCCGATGGTTTACAGAGCCCTGGAAGCCCCCTCTGTGCAAATCCAGGTGGCCATTTTGTGTGTTTGGTTTCATAATATTGTTGAGTTGGAATATTGCGAAAGAAAAGCAAAAATTAACATTTGAGTAAGAAATATCTGAAGAAAAAGTCACCTTTTTGAAAACAACTCCACTTTTTTTTTTTAATTATATTGCGAGAAATAAATGTCATTTTGCAGGAGTAAAATGTAAACATTGTGAGGGGGGAAAAAACATTTTAGATTAGAGTCAGAATATTATGAGGGGGAAAAAAAAGTTAAACAGTAAGTCACAAATTCAAAGTTGCTGTTTCGCATGACGTATATTGTGCGACATCTCCCAGGAGCTGTGCCTCAACATCATCCCGACGTTCACCAACCTGATCGACTACCCCTCCATCAAGAACTCCCTCATCCCTCGCATCAAATCCGCCTGCCTGCAGACGTCCTCGCTCGCCGTGAGTCTTTTTCCGCCTCTCGGACAACACGCACACGCAAGCACATGGTGACGTTTTCGCTTCCCGTGGCTGCGTAGGTGCGCGTCAACTCGCTGGTGTGTCTCGGGAAGATCCTGGAATACATGGACAAGTGGTTTGTCATTGACGAGATCCTGCCCTTCCTGCAGCAGATCCCCTCCAGAGAACCGGCGGTGCTCATGGGCATCCTGGGTGACCTTCTACTCCTTGTCTTCCTGATTTGATTTTTTATTTTTTTTTAATCTATTCGAGCACCACCTTACACGTCACCTCTTTAGGGATCTACAAGTGCACCTTCAGTCACAAGAAGCTGGGCATCCCCAAGGAGAACCTGGCCACCAAGTCACTGCCGCACTTGGTGTCGCTCAGCATCGACAGCAACCTCAATCTCAATCAGGTCCTTTTTTTTAGGGTTTCCGCATGCCATTAAAAGCAGTTTGTGAATTAACAAGGGGATAAAATACTTGAAATCAAATATTTGTATTGTTAACTTAGAACTGATATCAATTGTGCAATTAATTTGCGATTAATTGTGTGTTAATTATGGAAATCTTGCAAATAATTATGATTAAAAAACGTTATCACCTGACTGCCATATGCATGTGTGCGTGCATGTGTGTTTTTGTGGTAGGGCGTGAGCATTAAATTGAAGTAGCATTAAAAAGGGCATTAAATGTTTGTTGTTGTTTTTTTTCCCTAACGGAACGTTCTCATGTGTTCCAGTTCAACTCGTTCATGGTGGTCATCCGAGAGATGCTGAGCCGCATGGAGGCCGAGCACAAGACCAAGCTGGAGCAGCTGCACATCATGCAGGAGCAGCAGAGGTGATTTCCATTTGAAGCGCAGACGACACAAGAAGCGTCCCTTCTGTCTCTATAATTGCTTGCCGTCGTCTCCCCGTCAGGAGTTTGAACATCTCCGGCACAGAGAAGCCATCGGAGGACGCCAAGAACCCGCCGTCGTCGCACCAGGTGAGGTTATTTCCGGTCAAGAGCAAGAAATGTAACTGACTGATTTGATTGTTACATTGAAAGCATGTTTGCGTTCTTTCAGATTGATGACATCTTCGGCAGCACGGGGGTGAACGGGAAGGAGAACGGATCCTTGGCAGCGGCCCCGCAGCCTAATAGAGTAAGAAGACCTTTTTTTTTTTTTTCTTTATAAATGAAGATCTTGTCATCAACGACTTTTCGATGCCGCCTTCAGATGTCACTGACTCTGGAGGAGAAGCAGCGACTGGCTAAGGAGCAGGAGCAGGCAGCCAAACTGAGGAGTCAGCAGCCACTGGCGCCGCAGAGCATCAAACCGGCCGCCTCGGCCAACTCGAAGGTATTTTCACAATCCATCACTTCAACATACTTCCTTGACACCAATGATAGTACTATTTTCCTATCAAAACAGAACTTTGGTGGCGTCTTGGAGTGGCCCAGAAAGAGCACAGAACTGTATGTCTTTCATTCTTGTCTGTTTTTATTGCAGGCGAAAGATCTGACCAGCAGCCTGCTCACCAACATGGCGTCCCTGAACAGTATGTCTTTGAGCAACGCGCCACGAGCGCCCATGCCGCAGGCCTCCCCAGCCATGTCCGCCTTCCCCTCCTCCTCCATGGGCGCCCCGGTGTCTAACGGATTCAACCCGACCATGGGCTTTCCGTCGGGAGGCATGGGGATGAGCATGCGGCCGCCGGGTCCCGCAGTCTACGGCGGCATGGCCTCCGCCGCCAGCACCCCCAACTTTGGCGCCCTGGCTCAGAACCACGGCCAGATGAACATGTCGGCGCTGGACAACCTTTTCACAGCCAACAAGCCCAAAGTCTCCCTCAACCAAATGGCGCCCGCAGGCGGCACCCCTTGGCTGGGCCAGTTCGCTCCGGCGCAGAACGCTCAGCCCGCCTTGCCGGGGGCTCCGGCGGCGGGATTCGGGATGCAAGCGAACCCCTTTTTCAGCCCGCAGAACTTCTCTCAAACGACTGCCGGCGCCAACCAAAGCGGACTGAAGCACAGCACGTCCGCCAATAGCGACCTGAAAGACTTGTTTGGCTGAAAAGATCCAATGTGAAGTTGGAAAAAGAATTCCAATTTTGCCGTGTCTATTTTTGATCGCGCTCACATTCTGCACCTCATTTGTATTTGAAGGACAACGTGTTACTTCTTGTATGCTGTCTTCTACAAAGCTGTGGGTTTCTTACTCTTTTCTACTTGATGTTCTTGAATCGGAGTTACCTTATTTAGGCTTTTTGAGGACATCCGGGAGGGAGGTAGCTGGACGTGTAGCATCCGGGAAGTTTGGCCTTTTCGCAGGCCGGCTCCATGGCAAACAGTCTGCAGCAGCAGTAACCCAATACACACAGATTTACATTTCACTTCCATTAAATGAAGTATGACTGGAGTATCACTTGTAGCTGGATGCTAATGCTAACAAGGTACATTTTAGGCTCTTGTGCCTTACAGGGTTCAGCTTGTATTGATTGTCTTTTTTTCTCTCTCTCTCTGTTTGACCAATGAGCTTACCTTTTGTCTCTTCGAATGATTCCTGTTTTAGACATGAACTGTACCATTCCTATGATGAATTTTAAAGGGTAAAAAAAAGTTACTATATATTTAGATTATAGCACTTTTTCAAAAAGTTTTTAACTGGATGGCACGGAGAGGTCCTTTGCAGTTTTAATTGTGTGTGAGAGAAAGTTTGAGAGGCCTTAGGTGATGAAGCTTGTGCAATAGTAATGATTCTTTCTGATGGTTTATACTGCACTGGCCTCTGAATCCACCCAGCTCATTAGATACTCTTAGATATTAAATTAAAAGTGCACAGTTGTCAGTTTGTGTTTCCGCTGGAGGCCGCTTCTGAAAGCTTCTGGTTATTCCAACTGTGCATCTCCCATACACTACTGCTGGCATTTGTGTGTTATCTGTGATTTCATGATGATCTTAGGTGGTTCAATGAACATGTGTACATATAAAGGAAAATATACAATCGTTAAGAGTGTGTATTTATTTTTGTGAAGGAGAAAATAAACGTCGCTCTACTGCAATTTGCAATTTACACGTAACATAATGACAATCCCAACGTCTCACTCGTTTACATACGAAAATGGAATACGTGAATGTCTAATAAAGTCTGCTTCAATGACGAGAATTGTCATTTTATTTCTTAGTGAAGTAACATCCGTAAACAAAGACCTCCTACATGAAGCCAAGGAGAGCATACCATTTCACCCAGGGGTGACACCGTAGTCCTGTCACGTTTATATTCAACTCCGATCAAAATGTGTGGCTCATCGTCTATATTTACAGCAATTGGCGTCGCTACATTAATACTGCTAGCATGTTATGTGATATATGGCACTCTGACGTTCTTTTTGTGCGCGTGTTCTTAAATATCCCCCCCGCATGTCACAAATGGTTTCGCCCGTGTGTCCTGGAGCTCCTCCGAGGTATCGAAGGACCTTTAAACCGTCAAGCTCGCAACACAGGAAACGACCAAACTTCGCTTCGCAAAGCAACTATTTCTTACCAGTCTCCATTTCGGGAGATAAGGTAAAGACACACTTCTAATGTTCTTTATTATTTTTTTAACCGTCTCGAAGCGTTCGTTTGTCATCTTGCTCGAATGCGAGTTTTGCTCACTTCATAAAATCCCTGCTAGAATCGCAGCTTGTTTATTTTCCTCAAAACCACCCAAAGATGATAAATCAATTGTGTTTGTTACGCGTAAAATAGCGCATTAAAGTGAACATAACTGTACTGTGACTACAAAAAAAACATTAAAACAACCATAAAAGTGTGCTAATGGCTTTATGAGTAAATGTTCGTTGTTTTGAATGATTGTTTGAAAATACTTTATTGCCGTTTGTTCTTGTTTGGGTCCTGAGTCCAGATCACGTGTACACTGTTCTCACGCGTGTGTGGATATTTTTTTGGTCCACGTGCTGTGCTCGGAACCAAACAGTTTCCATGTAGGGATGATAGACGGGCGGCGTTAGCCAATGGGGAGTGTCCGTTTCATTAAGCCCCGCCTCCTCTATCCACCTATTTGTTTACGTTATGCTGCAGCAATCTGGACCTCTTTGTTCCGACACTTTGCAGTACACAATCACAAAATCGATGCAAAGTTGAGCCTTTACCATATTTTCTTCACTTAAGATCATGAAATTGGTCCAAAATCCATTTATTTCTGCTTTATTGTAGAGATTTTATGTCATAATTTCCCTCGCAGACTGCAAGTAAACATGTATGAAGTATAAACAGGACTCTAAATGGTGTCAAAAAGGGACAAATGTCACCGTTTTGATACTTGACTTGTTGAGAAGGAAGGGCAGACGCCAGAAATAATCCCTAGTCCGGATTCTCTCTGGATAATCCGCGGAAATTAGCCTGCTGCTTTTTTATGTGACCTAGCTATCTGCTCGTGCAGATGATGTTAATGAACGACACAGCAGGGACACACACATATTTACACACACATGAGCAACCACCCCCCCTTTACAAGTGCTATCTTTAAACCAAAGTGGGAGTGGGCATTCATTTTTAGCTCCAGATAGCAGTACGAGCACTCCGGAGGGCCTTCGATAATATTAGACACCTGCCTAATTGTGGAAATGTCATTCTAAAATAAATAAAATAAATAAATGAAATAGTACGTGATAACAGGATGCACATTTAATTAAGACTTCATTAAAGAACACGCTTTTCCAGATGATCCGGATAACCGTAGCTCTGACTAAACAGCCGGTGGGGTTCCTCTTATGTCATCCATTTTGCCGCTTGCTGCCTCTAGGGAACATTTTTTGTGACACTTTTACTCAAAAACAAACAAAATGTAACTCGATCCTGCAGTTGAGGAGCCTTCTGCTTTCCTGCGTTGCCACGGAGACACTTGATCTCGTTCCCATTGAAAATGAGCTGCTGTTAAAGGAGTTGTTGTTTTGTTTTTGACTGTGGCTTGCAGCATGTAGCAACCGTTTCCATGGTGATTGGCCTCGCAGAAATTGGTGGTCATGCAGTTGAAAGACTCAAACAAGGGTTAGGGTTTCAGATGAGGGTTCTCAAGCCCAACTTGGGGTTTGTAATGCAAGTCGACGCTCTGCCTGGCAGTTTGAAGATGCCCCTGAACAACGAGCGTCCGTCCTCCACCTCCAGTGGCGACGAGCAGGGCAGCGACGGCGAGTCGTCGTCGGGGCGCTGCGACAGCACCGCGTCGGCCAGCGACACCGACTGCTCGCGTGAGAGCTTCACCAGCGACGGCTCCAGCAAACACTGCTCGCCCTCCTGTGAGTGCCTCGAAGTGTTTAAGGACAGATTTCTTTTTTTTAACTGTCAAATTGGGATTGGAGATAACGACGTGAAATCATTTCTGTCGTTTCCCTACCAGCGAGCCCTCCCAAGACGCTCACCCTGGACGAGGTCATGGGCTCCGCCAGAGACCTCTCCAACCTCACCTTATTCCACGAGATAGTCGTCAACCGCGACTTCCACCTGCAGCCGCACACCTTGCCCGAGGACAGGTAATTATCTTAGAAAACTGTCACCGTCTGCATTTGCCCCGCGCCGGTGTTGACTCTAATTCGCGTTAACGCCACGCACAAATATTTGCATACCATCGTGGAACAAGTCTGGGGCTTGCCTGCTCTTCCCTGGCAAGTTGTTGAAACAAATTGTATAAACATAGCTTTGAAAAAAAAAACGTTCAAATGTTGTGCAGTAAACTGAAGCAATCGTTCCCAACCGCAGTGCCAAGTTTCACGTAATTGGTCAGAAAAGCATTATTTATTTTTGACAAATAATGAACCTTTGTTCATGTATATGCTCGCGACATGTAGTGACAGGCAAAGCAATGTGAAAGGTATGATAAACCTGTGTAGCCACCTGTTGCCACATATACAATAGAATCATAGCTTAGGTAAACACACCCAGATTTCACACTGACAAAGTCACTTTGTGACTAAATTGAGACGAGGTCATTATTATTACAACATACATTTTGGGACGTTTGTGTTTGGTAGTGTGTTGTGAGATTGTTCTCATTAAAAACAATCGGTTAGGAAACATTGAGCTAACAGATTTAGCTCATGTCTGTACAAGCACAGCTATTATATTATTCTAGGCTTTTCATTCTCATACAGGCCGACGTCAAATTCTTGCTAAGGGTCTTTGCACACAGCACTCTGGGAATTGAGTAAATAAAATAAAAAAACACACACACACACACATCAACGTCTAAGTCAAACGTTCACTTGCTGTGTTTCCAGTTTATGGAAGATGGTCCGCGACAACGTCCACAAGGCCTTCTGGGACATCCTAGAGTCGGAGTTGAACGACGACCCGCCCGAGTACCAGCAAGCCATCAAACTGCTGGAGGAAATCCGAGAGGTATAAAATTGAAAGTCACCTTCTTGTTATTTTGCAAAAACACCCCCCCCCCCCCCCCCAAAAAAAAACCCTGATTTGAGGTGGCCCTTTTTTCCGATAGATTTTGCTGTCCTTCCTCAACCCTGGCGCCAACCGCATGCGGACGCAAATCCTGGAGGTGCTGGACATGGACCTGATCAGGCAGCAGGTGGACAACGACGCCGTGGACATCGCGGGCCTGGCTTCGTACGTCATCGGCGCCATGGGCAAGCTGTGCGCGCCCGTCCGTGACGAAGAGATCAAGAAGCTGAGGGAGAGCACGGACAACATTGTGACGCTCTTCAGGTAAAAGACTTTGTGTGCCTCTCCAGAGAATCCATGTTGAACGTGAACGCCTTGTCCACTAGGGAGATCTTCCGCGTGCTGGACCTGATGAAGGCAGACTTTGTGAACCTGACCATCGACAACCTGCGGCCCGTCATGCAGAAGCAGAGCGTGGAATACGAGAGGGCCACGTTCCAGAGCATTCTGGACAAGACGCCCGGTGAGTGGAGTGCGAATACGACATTTCACGGCGGGGGGGGACGTCCCTGTTTGATGTCTTCTGTGTGGTGGGGTCTTCTCAGGTGCTTTGAACAACACCACCGCTTGGATCAAAATGACTTTTGAGGAGCTACTGTCCACCATGCCGGGCAATCGGGGAAAAGGACAGTCGTGTTTACCTGGACCCTTCCAAGTCCTCAATGCGGCCTTCCTACACATCCTCATGTGGGACTACACCAAGTACCCACTCCCAGAGGTGAGCCCACAATTCAGGGAGGAGAAGAGAAGCGGCACTAAGACACACCAAAATCATTGCAGAAGAACATGTGTAAATGGTTTTTTTTTTTTTTCGTTCTTTTGTGGCGTGTTTAGACGTTGATGACGGACGAGGGGCGTCTGCGGGAGGTGCAGGCGCAGCTTGGGCGCTGGCAGGCGGTCAACGAGGTTTTACTCATAGTCCACAGCACGGTCGGCGGGCCGGTCCAGGGCGTGGCTGCCCTCTCCGAGCGCCTCAAAAGGATGACCGCCGTGCTGCTGGACCACACGCACAACCCGTGAGTACATGCGTACGCTTCAAATTTTGAAGCCACAACGCTCCGGTGTCAAACGGTCTCACTTTATCTTGTTGTTACGGTGTGCGCTTTTCAGGGCTTTTAGCCTGCAGGAGGCGCTAGTGGCCGTTAGTGCTCAGATCTGCAGCGAGCTGAACAAGTCTCTAGCCGAGAGGGGTTACGTCACACTGAGCCCCGCGCTGCAAGCCACTCTCACGGGCCAGATCTGCGGCATCGCACACAAGGACAACCCCATCCGCACTCTAGTTGGTACGTTCCAGATGCGTCTTCCGGTCTCCCTGGCCGGAATCATGTCCTAATTTCTCCCCCCCGTGCCGTCCGCAGAGGACCGCGTGCAGCACTACTTCACAACACTCATCTGCGATCCCAAACCTCAAGCCAGACTGGAGCAAACGCCCGCCGGCCTCACCGCCATCCGCTCCGAGTTGATCTCAATGGCGACCAAGTTCCTCGCCCTGGTCAACTACAACAAGGCCGTGTATGGATCTTTCTACGCCGACATCATCAGGAAGTTGATGTTCACCAACAGCCCGCCGCCGTCGTCGCCGCCGTCGTCGTCTTCCACTCCTCAGGACGCCGTCACCTCGGAATGAACCCGTGATGTCCATTTTGTTCTTCCACCATTGAGCTGGCTCTGCCGGCAATGAAGTGAAGCGTTGAATACAGCACAATGTTTCCCAACATTTATATAGCCAAGGCACATATTTTACATTGGAAAAGTCTCATCAAGCGTCAGCTGTTACAAAATGTACGTATATAATAAGAATGGGCCTGTTTGGTTTAAGAAGACAAAGTGAATATTCTGTTATATGAATAGCAACTGGTTAAATGTTTTTCTGCGATCTAATGGAAGAGCGTTTAGTTTTTCTGTCGGTCACTCTACGTCGCCAGCATAGATAGATGAACAAACATACATTATCTGTAGGAAATGAGACATACATTATCTGTAGGAAATGAACAATCCATGTCATTATGATTCTTTACATGCAAATGTATGGAGGGGCTCCAGCTTTTGAAAGCAGATTCCTATATTTAGAAGAGTAGCAACAAAGGTTTATATATAACACATCATGACTGTTTAAAGTTTTATTATATGTATAAATCATGCCACAAACCTCTGAGCCTCTTAAAGAAGCTACTAAAAAACATTAGGGATTTTGTTTGTATACGTGTTGTATGCATGAGGGCATTTTTGTGTTGAGCGTTTTTGCTTGTGTAACCGTGGGACAATTTTCCAGACGTATGCGCTATATGTCAATTTATTCTATTAGTTCTGTGTGATTGGTGATGTTTGTTACATGGCTCGGTACTGTAGTTACTAGTTTGTTACCGAATTCCTGCATTGGCTTGATCGAACCTGCGTGGACACACGCGCACAAAGGTGCAGCGCCCCAGAGAGATTCTGCGTCCAGTGTGGATCCAAAGATGCACAGAACAAAAAAGCAATTATTTACCTTAACTGAAGTTTACATTTAAAAAATGTGCTGTTTTCATCTGTACAACACTTAATATAATAATAAAAAATAAAAAAACGAAATTGGTGCAAGCGTGAAATAATGTGTTGGGTATATTAATAAAAAAAAATTTGCAATAACTAGTTAAAAATCCATATTTAGGGCAATTCACATTTGCATAAATGCAACCGTGAGATCAACATATTACCTCATACTGTACCTGTATCTAGGCAGCATCAGCACGTTCAATTGTCATCCGTTGAAATACTAAATGAAAAATAAAAACGACACATTGCAAAATATATTCTATTACATAAAAACATACATCTGGAATAGCTCTATGATTTTGCGTTGTTTAGCCGAGTATTACTGGTAAACTATTTTGTCGATGATAGTATTGTCATTTGGTAAACTAGTGGTCAATTTTCCCAGCAAACAACTAGTCATTAAAGACAACAGCAGTCTGCCCAGTTACAAACAAGCAGAACGGGTGACCTCATGCATCACGTGGTTTAGTCCTGGAACACTATTGGTCGCCCCCTGCCGGGGTAGTTGTTATTTTGTTGTCAACCAGGAAGCAGGTAGTAGACGTGCGCCTTCGTAAAACAGGTAAGTTTTACTCACTTCTTGCATTATTTTGTGACTTTAAAATTACAGTCATACTCAGTTGAACAAATATTCTTCCCTGTAGAGAAAAGAAGGCAATCGGAAGTATCCTTTCGCGGTTGCTTTCTTTGTTTGGTGCTGGGCGAACTTGTCTTGACATGCAGAAAGAGTTTCGATTCTAAATTGCATAATGAACGATAAGGTTATTATAGTATTATGTTTAATTTAACGTTTCAGGACAATTTATATTGATTGGAAATTTCATTTTTAATTTTTTTTGAAAAGTTACCGCGAGTCATAGTTATTTTTATTTTATGTGTTTTTCTCATTCATTGCACGATGGTTCATGTTCAACGCATTCAGTTCCAAGGACATATTTATATGTCTTGACATAAAAATATGTCTTTGGGATATTTAAAATATAAATCAGCATCTTGCTTGGAAAAGTTACTTAAGACCTAACACCAAAGGAACCAAACCATGATATGAGCTCTTTAAAAAAATGAGGAAATGTATCTTTAATTATTTAATTTATTTCATGTGAAAAATACTAGAATTTAGGTGTAAGTGCGTCAGATTGTTTTAGGTCCACATCTGATAACAATATAAGTCAACTTGAGTATCTCTGTTGCAGAAATTCCATTTGTTCAACAAGTTCCTGCATGGTTGGCGATGATGCTGGACGAAGGCGCGCGGAGCAGCCTGCTTCGCTTTCGCCGGAACCTGGAGCAGGATATCAAGCCCGCCTACCTGATGGATCACATGATCAGCGACGGCGTACTGAGCGGCGAGGAGGAAGAGAGGATCAGCTCCCAGGTTGGTGAAATTCAAAAAACAAAAACAAAAAAAGAAGTTCCTTGCTGATTTTGTGTCTTTCTGCAGCCTAGCAGGAAAGAACAGGTGGCGGCGCTCCTGGAACTGCTGCTGAAGAAGGACAACGACACTTTTATCTCATTTTATAATGCTCTGGTGAAGGAGGCGTACTACGACTTGGCAAATTTGCTTTACGGCGACCTTCCTGGCGTGTCACCCAAGCGTTCTGACAGCACATCTGATGGTGAGAGTTAGGGTTGCACAATTCCAGGAAGTTGGAAACATTCCATTGCTTGAACTGATATGGTGACCATCCCCTCCTTTTCAATCAGTCCAAATAGTTCTGAGTGCAGGCGGCGTCCCTCAGAGGCCTGTGATTTTTGTCACCCGTCCCGAGCTGGTCAACCGGATCCGGGAGAAGCTCTACCATCTCCAGAAGGAACCGGGATGGGTCACCGTGTTCGGCATGGCCGGCTCGGGAAAATCCGTGCTGGCGGCGGAAGCTGTGCGAGACCAGGGACTGATTCAAGGTGATTCATTTCGACGCCCAATGATTTGGTTGTGAGATAACTGTATTTGTCTTTCCTTTGTACAGAGTGCTTCCCGGGAGGCGTCCACTGGCTGTCCATCGGCCAGCTGGAGAAAGCCGACTTGTTGGTGAAGATCCAAGCGCTGTGCTTCCGTCTGGAGCAGAGCCTGGACTCCCAGGCCCTCCAGCGGCCTCCCACCTCCCTGGACGAGGCCAAGGAACGTCTGCGCTTCCTCGTGTTGCGCAGATACCCCAAGTCAGTGTTGGTTTTCAAAGGAAAACGTGCTCACATTTGAGTCCTCCTTGAGAATTCCGCATGCGTCCGACTGTCGGTTTGCAGATCTCTGCTGATTCTAGACGACATCTGGGACAGCACGGTGCTAAAATCGTTCGATATCCACTGCCGCATACTTTTGACCACCAGGAATAGAAGCCTCGCCGACTCAGTTAGCGGTCAGTGATTCCCGAACCACTGTGCGCCAAATTCTAGCAACAAAAAATTAATCGGAGTCGTCAAACTGTTTTTCAGGTGCGAAACATCAAGTGGAGGTTGAGAGTGGTTTGGATGACAACACAGCATTGGAGATTCTCGCCCTGTATACTGGACTCGAACTCCAAGGTCTGCCTGAGGAGGCTCGGAGCATTGTGAGACAATGTAAAGGTGCATTGCAAGCCCAATCCTCACTCGCAAGTGTTTAAAAAACAAAAAACAAAAAAAATCTTGGCTTTCCCACTATTTGATCCCGCATTTGGTCCGCTTCAGGCTCCCCTCTGGTGGTCAGCCTGATCGGCGCGCTGCTGAAAGAGAAGCCCGACCGTTGGAGCTACTACCTGCGCCAGCTGCAGCAGAAGCAGTTCAGGCGCATACGCAAGTCGTCGTCGTACGACTACGACGCGCTGGACCAGGCCATGGCGGCCAGCATCGAGGTGCTGCCCGACGAGCACCGAGAGCTCTACCGGGACCTGGCCGTGCTGGAGACCGACATCAAAATTCCCGCCAAGGTGAATGCGATTGTAGCAAAGACTTTGGGTTCATTTGTCATAAATGAGCAAAAACCTGTAGTCCAAATTGAAATGTTGGCATAAGGGATTGAGTTTGTTTATGTTAAGGTACTTTTTTTTTTTACCCGGCTAATGTCTGCCTGCGACCTTTTCTCCAGGTGTTGTCCGTCCTGTGGGATCTGGAGCCCGAGGAGGTGGAGGACATCCTGGAGGAGTTTGTCAACAAGTCCCTTCTGTTTGTGGACGCTCACAGGAAACCTCAACTGTACTACCTCCACGACCTCCAACTGGACTTCTTGGTCGAGCAGAATCGCGCCCAACTGGAGGTCAGTCGAGAAGGCGGCTTGCAAAAAAAAGAAAAAGAAAAAAAGTTCACTTTAGTGATGCGGGTGCTTGTGCTGCAGAACCTTCACACCAAGGTGGTGCGCCAGTACCAGCAGCACTACAGTGAAGCTCCGCCCACATCCGGGGACGACGAGTGCCTCTACTGGATCCGGTTCTTGACCTACCACATGGCCAAAGCCAACCTCTCCCAGGTAACAAAGGTACAATTGGAGAGTGGATTCCATCTCCCTGATGGTCGTCTCATCTTCCCAGGAGCTCTACTCGCTCATGTTCTCTCTGGACTGGGTCACCCACAAGGCTCAGATACTGGGTCCGGCTCACCTTATAAACGACTTTGTGGAATATGGACCCATCCTGGACAAAAAGGTAAGCAAAAAAAAAAATCCAGAATGCAGCACGGCGGACGGCTCGAGTAAGTGAGGACTTTCCCGCCCTGGCAGAACAGCGACGTGCGCAGTCACTTCCAGGAGTTTTTGTCCCTCAACGGCCACCAGCTGGAGCAGCGGCCGTTTCCCGACGTGGTCCAGCTGGCTCTGTCGCAGCCTCAGGCCTCCGAAGTCTACAGGCAGGCTCTGCAGCAGGCGCGGGAGCGGGCCAGAAGCGGGAAACTCTACTTTGATTGGCTGTGAGCAAGCAAGCACGCAAGCGTCGTCGACCTTTTCTGGGCGGGTTCTCAGCAATTTGTCTCCATGTGCAGAAATAAGAGCAGCGTGGAGAGTCTGTCCCGGCTGGTGATCCATCCGCACCAGGGCTCCGTCTACGCCGCCTGCTTCTCCCACGACGGAGCCAAGATCGCCGCCTGCGGAGCCAGCAAGACGCTCAAGGTATCTGCCGGCGAGCCATTCAAATGCCGACGACCATTTTGCACACGTTCAAAATCAGCCGGTTTTGCCTTCAATTTAAGTCTCATAATACTTGGCTTCCTTGCCGTTAGGTTTTTCGGAGCACGTCCGGCGAGAAGCTGACGGAGATCCAAGCCCACGATGACGAGGTTCTCTGCTGCGCCTTTTCCCCCGACGACCGTCTCATCGCAAGCTGCTCCAGTGACAGGAAAGTGAAGGTAAAACTAAAATTGAATTTGGTAACTTTACATCCTCTTGCACAGACATTGATTTTTTTGGTGTCTGCGAACCATTTCAGGTGTGGAACGCAGAACGCGGCATGTTGCTGAGGGTCTTCCAGGTGGAACACGAGGAGCAGGTCAACCACTGCCAGTTCACCAACACGCCTCGGCGCCTCCTGCTGGCCACCTGCTCCAATGACAGTTTCTTGAACGTCAAGGTAAATATAGTGTCGCGGTTGTTGCTCGCTGAGGATGAAGAATATATCTTTCTGTGAGCATTGTTATCTTATCATGTATGGTGAAATTTGTGGAATTCGGTGTCGTTTCAGTTGTGGAACCTGAACAAGCCCTCCTCACAGAACACCATGTTTGGCCACTTTGAGCCGGTCAACCACTGCTGTTTCTCGCCCGACGACGCCTACCTGTCCACCTCCTCCAACGACGGCACCGTTAAGGTAAACGCATACTTGTCGGATTCGCCCCGCAGACGGTCAAAAAAAAAGAAAAGCTCCCCGTCCAAACGGAACGTGTCCTACTCCAGCTCTTCGAGGTGTCCTCGGCCAACGAGTGGAAGGCCATCAACGTGCGGGAGTGGTGCGCGGACGGCGGCGAGGAGGTCGCGGTCAAGTGCAGCACGTGGACGGGCGACGGCAAGCGGCTGGTGTGCGCCGTCCGGAGCGCCGTGTTGGTGAGCGGGCGTCGAGGCGTGGATTGTGACTCGCTGGTTTGCTGAGGCGTTGCTTTGACGGCAGGTGATGGACACGGCGACGTCGCAGATGCTGTTGGAGATCCGAACGGGTCGCCTGAGCATGGTGCAGTACTGTCACGCGTGTCCCACCAGCAACCTGCTGGCCATCGCCTTCTCCAACTATGCGGTGGAGGTACGAGGCGTACTTTCAGAGCAGGAGTGGGAACCCTTACCCGAACCTTTTTTTTTTTTTTTTAAATGAAATCAATTCCCAAATGTTGTTCTGCTTACGCGTGTTGCAGCTGTGGGATCTGGCGGACAATAAGAAGATGGCCGACTGCAGCGGCCACCTGAGTTGGGTCCAGCGCGTCCAGTTCTCCCCCGACGGCTCGCAGCTTCTCTCTTGCTCTGACGACCAGACCGTCAGGGTGAGACGCGCTACCGCCAATGACGTTGCCGCACAGAAACTGTCCAAATCAAATTCGTTTTTTGTCGCCCCCCCCCCCCCCCCCTTGCAGCTATGGGAGACGAATAAAGTGCACACCACCTCCGCCGTGCGCCTGAAGAGAGACTCGGATGTTTTCTTTTATCCGGGAGAAGATGGCCAATTTGTGGTTTCGGCTGCCGACAACTGCAACAGGTTGCAGGTGAGCTGTGGAAGTAGAAAACGTTTGATTGACAGCTTGATTGACTGCATTGCGCGCGTTTAAGGTGCGCGACGGCAAAGCGGGTTCGCTGCTGTTTCAGTCGGAGGAGATGGCGTCGCGGATCCGATGCACGGGCTTTTGCTCGAAGCCTTTGGCCGTCGCCTTCGGCACAGAAGACGGCACCGTGCAGGTATGCGACACGTTTTGGATCTCTCTCGGTGGCCACGGTTTAATGTTGGTGTTTTTTTTTTCTTGCGTGTGTAGATTCTGGCCATCCCCTCTGGGGAGGTTCTCGCCACCCTGCTGGGACACACCAAGACGGTGCTGCACTGCCAGTTCTTCCACGCCGGCCAAACGCTCATCACGTCGTCCGAGGACACCGCCATCAATGTGGGCCGCCGTGCCGCCATCGTTTCTTCCTCGCACCTCCTTTGGATCGCCATGACTGATGCATTTGTGCGCGCAGGTGTGGAAGTGGCGGTCGTCCGAGTGCCTCGTGCTGCGCGGCCACAAGGAGCAAGTGCGGTGCTTCTCTCTGTTGTCGCCCGCCGGAACACGACTGCTGTCCTGCTCGTTTGACGGCACGGTCAAGGTAAGGACTCATAAAAGAAGCCCCCTGATATAATGCTCCCCCCAAAATAACCGTTAAAAGGCATTTTTTCTCTGTACTTAAAAAAAAACGGAAAAAAACAATTACACTCAATTATTTACTTTATTAACTAGGCTCTTTAGCTCCACTGCTGCCACTGCACCTGACGCAATGCCATCATGTTGGAATGAAAGTATACATTTTTGTATATAAAACCCCATTATTTTGAATCTTTTTTTTTTTTTTTTTTTTCGCAAGAAATGTGTGTTCTACTCCGGAGGTCACATAGCTCTTTCTCTCGCTCAGGTTTGGGAGCTGGAAAGCGGAGAGGAGTTACAGCACATCGAGGCTCACCGGGGAGCCATTTTGTCTTGTCACGTCTCCCCAGACAGACGTTTCTTTGCCACCACTTCTGCTGACAAGACTGCCAAGGTCCGAGCTAGAATGCCACCCACTTTTCTTCTGTACTTTTTTATTTTTTTTTTTCCCTCCTGAATGTTTTTTCGTCATGGGCTTCAAGGTGTGGCACAGTGAGTCCTGGCAATGTGTCCACATACTCCGCGGCCACCAAGACTGCGTCCGGAGTTGCCGCTTTTCCTGGGACGGGCGACGGCTAGCGACGGGGGACGACAGCGGCGTGATCCGGGTAGGTTCATTTAGCCGTTCGTTGCCATCAAACATTCCTAAACTAGAATGTACAGGGATGCGAACATTACTTTAACATTTTCACTTTAACAGCTGTGGAGTGTCACCGAAGGCTCCTTGCTGAAGGTATACTCGCGGGACGGAAAGGACGGCCTCGACTCGCCGCACGGAGGCTGGGTGACCGACCTGCACTTCTCCCCAGACGACTCCCTCCTGGTGTCCACCGGCGGATACGTCAAGGTACGGCGACATATCGCCACATAGAGTTTACCCTGTCTGACCTTACCTCTCGTTGTGTCCCCGTCCAGTGGTGGGACGTGGACAAAGGCGAAGCCCTGCAGACCTTCTACCCGACAGGAAGCGCGCTGAAGAAGGTCCACGTGTCGCCCGATTTTTCCACGTTCATCACCATCGACAACATCGGCATCCTCTACATTCTCCAGAGGGTGGTGTGATGGCCTTTTGAATGCCACTTTTTTACTCGCAAACTACTGCAGTCACCAGCCGCAAACAGCTGCTCGCAGACAAGGTGCGTCAAGATGTTTACTTGTGTCACATTTTAGAACATTAAGACATGTCATGCTTTTTTGCAATCAGCATTTTGACTCTCTTCTGAGCCGCAACGACCCATTAAGTGCATTCATCAATGCTGTGATCTTTGTAACGGTTCTGCAGTTGTGTAATTATGAGATTATTTTCCTCCGGAGTATAGCAGCCTTATCACGTGCGCTTTAAGTATTATGTGTCCGTTTTGTCATCTTTTGAAAGCACAAAAGGACTCTTCTTGAATAACTTTCCTACAAAATAAGAATTTACACTTGCTAAGTCATTTTTATTGGTCCTGAAATCTTGTACTAATCAGCATGTTTCACAATTGAGCATACTACTTGACAATCTTTCATGTAACACATTAAGAGTTGGTGCCTCTTTCCTACCTGTGAGCTTTCAAGGAAGTAATGAGTTGTCGGGAGATGGAATAAGCATGTGAATATTTGAATACGTTTTTGTATGTCTGAATAATGTGATTTCCACAATGTGCTCCTCGTGTTGGTGCTTTCAATGTTGGATATATTCAATCAACAGATGTTTTTCATCACATTGTCTGCTCAGGATGAATACTGTAAGTACTGTACTTTATATGAGCCATTAAAATTAAATGCATGTATTTGTTGCACTAATGAAAAACGTGACAATGTGCTTGATTTGAGATTTTTCAAACAAGGAGATCAATTTATAGTTAATCGCAATATGCCAAATAAGATATTTTAATGTTACGTTTTAAAAAGTCAAGCTAAAGATAGCTGGGCGTCCGGAGCGCCATAGTAACCCGGAAGTTGCTAGCCAGAAAGATAATTTATCTGGCTGAAGTCCTTTGCACCAGTTAGTTACAGGTAGTTGTTTTTTTTTAAATCATCAAGGACTAGTTTCACTTTTTGCTCAAGCAAATAGTTTATCATTTCTTCCATATTATTGGCACCTGTGTTGTAGCTAGCTGGCTAGCAACACCTGGAGCCAGAAGTGACCATCCATTTTGTGGGCTGTAGACAACAACTCAATGTAAGAAAATTCATGTTTGCAGTCGAATAAAATGTGTCTTTAAACATTTCAGTATGTTTTTCTATGATAGAAAAATAAATATGAACAAATTCATGAAAGATGCTGGTCAGGCTTTTTGTCGCCCTCTGGTGGAAATTGGATGTATGGTAGTTACTGTCCAACTGAAGCGCTTGAAAAAACAATAGCATCATTATACTTTATTTGTGCACTTATAGTTACAATAAAAAAAAAACTATTGCTCAAGTTGACAGTTAAAACAGAAATCATTCTCTGAAAGTACCGCTATTGTCCTCCACATCACAACGTCTCATAATTGCATGTTCCATCCATCCATTTTGAGCACTTCACATCTCTGGACAATTTATGCAATTATGTTCTTACTTAAAAATAGTCATGTTTTTGAACATGTCCCCCAATTTAGGGTGAAAATATCTTAAAAAGTTAAATGTTAGTAAATGGCATTCTACCAGAGAACTACAACGTCCTCATTGAACATTTTGAGTGTCCATCATGCTGTTTAGTGGAATAACCACTAAAATGCTTTATCCGGAGCTTGTGCAATTGGCTAATTCTCCACATTTGAGGCTGCTAGCCCTCTCCCAGGCCGGCCACTTCACCAAGGCATTCGTCTCGACATCAGTCGCTGAAGGACGACT
Source organism: Filicampus tigris (assembly GCF_054856515.1). Lineage (NCBI taxonomy): Eukaryota > Metazoa > Chordata > Actinopteri > Syngnathiformes > Syngnathidae > Filicampus > Filicampus tigris. The sequence continues at coordinate 2,251,814 of NC_141238.1, read as the reverse complement.
CGCTATCCGAAGCGTTCATGTCGAGCTCCTCGCTGTTTTTCCCTCCCAAGTCTGGCACGGGGGCATCGGGCTTGCTGCCACCAGCAGGAAAGTGTCACGTTAAAGCGTTAAAACACAACAAAACGACACGGAGGAAATGTTCAATACTCACTCCAGCAAGTCCGGATCCAAACCTTCCATGCTCATTTTATTCCGGATGGCCATAACTGGAACACCCTGCCAACAACAACATCTGGTATGATCAATTTGAAAGAGAGTGGGAGTAATAATACAAAATTTCACACACACCACTTGAACCATCTTCAGATATCTGGCATAGCGTGGATCCTTGGCCACAGTCATGAGATTCACCTCCTCGGTTTTAAGCATCGTCACGTCTTCTGGGGCACTGTGTGACGGCTATAATAGAGAAGATCGTAATTAATAAAAGAGAAGTGTACCTTAATAACATCGTGGCATGGGTGTTTGTACCTCGGGAGGGGGAAGCATCACAGCTGATGGACCATCTGTCGGACCCGGACCAGAAGCGCCAGTTCCGTTGATCTGAGCATCTTGGGGGTGTCCGACCGCGTCTACCGTGACGTCCTCCAATCCAGGGATGGAGGACAGCTGCTCACAGTTGGACGATATTCCATCAAGGAGGAGTTTTGGTGTACAAAAGGAGAAGGAGAAAGAACCAACCTTGGCTTCCAAGATGCACAGCGTGGTCTCGATCTGCTGGATGCGCAGGGATATGGTGGCAAGTTTCTGGAGGAGAAAGTTTAAGATGTGAGTTTTTTTTTTTTTTTTAATCTAAGTGATTACAAGTGTGAGGATAAAAGCGCAAACCTCTTCACACACTGTGGAAAAGTTGTTGAGGAAGCGAACCGTGTGGACGATGAACTGGTTGAGAAAAGCAACAATTCTTCTCTGCTGAATGGCAGGAACCTAAGGCAGGAAAAGAGACATTGTGACATACAAGTGTTAAAATTTGGACTGTGGATCGGGTAAATACAAACGACGAGTAGCTCGCGTTGGCAAAAGTTGCTTTAAAACACAACCGCATTTGACATGCATTCCATTTATTTACATTCATTTCCTGGCTAAGCTAAGAGGCTAGCTTGACACTAACCTTCGTCAGATCGACTCCAGAGCCCACAATCGGAAGTCCGTCTTCGTCCATGCCTCTTACTAGAAGACACGCCACTTATTTGACTGCAAATTAATTTTCAACTGCTTTATACGATGAGACCGATATGAGATACACAACAATGTTGACCGTTTCATGTGACTACGAATTGTAGTATCGCGTGACCTCGCCAGACGACGGCAATTCTCGTTTTATTTTGAAGCGAGGGATTTACACGAACATCCGGTATGTCCAAGCGAACCCGTTTCACGCCTAAAAACGAACTCGACTCCGTTTTGGGTGTAAAAATAGCGTAAATGTTATTAACGGGAAATACTCAATGGAAATACTTCAATCATTTTTGTAGAACGCTCACAGATGGGCAAATCTCTTGTTTTGAAAAGCGGAAATTCAAGAGAGTGACTTTGAGGAAAAGGACGCTTGCGTCGTGACAACGCATGCTAACCTGTAAATTAAACAACACCTTTTATTACATTTTTATCAAGCCCACGAGAGACCTTGCAAACCATTTGACCTTCTTGGGGAAAAAAATAGCGAAAATGAACCGTATGTATCTGAATAATTAACTTTTGGAGTTGTCTGTTTATGTTAGCTCGCTGTTTAGCGGGGCCCGTCTATTTAAAGCATCTAGCCAGCCACTCATGCTCGTGGTGTTGCGTTAGTGTTTTGAGCAGGGAGAGTAAGAATTATTACACTACAATCACAGTGAACGTCTTAAAAATTGCCAAACATATAGGTTAAATCCATATTGCAATTTTATCGACATTTGAATAATAATTATATTGAATGTCTTGTTAAATTATTGCATTTTTTTTTTTTTTCAGAAGTTGGCCCACCGTTGTCGACCCTCCGCCAACTGGTGCCCCCTTTGCAGCTGTGCTCGGCCGCCATGTGGCAGCTGGCCAAGCAGAAAGATGTGATGAACTACCAGAAACTCCAGGAGTTTGTGTACGCCGTGACGGAGGCGGTGCCCGGACTGATGAACAACAAGCAGAGAGCCCAGCTCATCCTGGGCTTGAGAGCAAGGGTATGCGGTGCTTGTGTTTATTTTAAAGTGAATAAAAATAGCCTTCATCTTGACTAGGATAGTTGAATTCTCCACATTTCTTGTTTCTTCAGCTGATCCTCGAGCTGTGCAAAGGCTCTGTCCGTGGTTGTGTGGATTCTCAGATGATCCGCAGCCACTTGGAGAGACTCCCAGTAACTCCAGATGTAAGTGCAAAGATGACATCATTAGCATTTTATTTTAACTTATGTGGATCATAAATGTGTTCTTCCAGAGCGACGCAGAGGTGAAAACAGCAGAGTCCACTTTTGTCGCTCTGGTTCAGAGCCTCCTGAAGGATCCGGCGGAGCGAGCTTACTTCTTTCAGGTCGGACAAACTAATTCATACCCCTTAAAATTTATTCTTTATATTGTAAATTGTCTGTATTGGTGTAGGAGGTGTTCCCTGTCGAATATGGACAAAAGTATGATGCAGCCCTGCATGCGCTACTTTGGGAGCTGCTCTCGAAATTAGAGAAGCTGCTCCCAGTACCAGACCTCGAGCAGGTATTCATTCCACTTTGTCCTCTCATTGTCAATGTATTTATCTGGAAAATAACCAGCGATGTGTTTTGATTCCAGACCGCTGCCTGGCTGGGCTCGGCTCCCGCCGTTTTGGGTGAGTGCGTCCAGTCCACGCCAGGAGAGCTGGCCTCAATCTTTGAGCATTGCAAGGCTGCTGGACTTTTTAAAATGCAATGTGAGTACACCTTGGAATGTTGACCCTGTTGATTTACTCCATAGCATAGAAACTGGACTCTCCTCGGTTGTTGAAGTCCGACAAATGTTCTTGATTTTCGCAGACGGTCCCTCGTCCACCATCGGCAGCTGCATCATGTCCGCTCTGTCCATCCCACCCTCTCAGAAAGCAAACATCTTCCAGGGTCCGGAGTCTGTGCACGACTACTCCAACGTCCTCCATCCCGAGCAGTACAGCGTGGTGACGGTTTACACCGAGGTGGAGGTCCAGGACGTCGCGGCTGAAGCGCAGACGCATTTCTACGAGGTGGAGGTGACGCCCGCCGAAGATGCCGCGGGCGAGACGTTGGACGTGGCCAAAGTGCTGGAGACGCTCACCAAAACGTTTGCCTTGAGAAAGGACAGTGTTGAAAACGACGCAGCGAGAAACGAGTTGGCAACTCGAGATGCCTTTGAGGAGGACGTCCAAGCAGACACTGAATCCAAGGAGCCTTCTGCGGAAGAGTACGTGACGACCCATGCCGCGGAACCTCCTGTCTGCGAAACACAACACTCGTCCATTCCGCTGATGGACGTCTCCGCCGGCTGGTGTGATTTCAAGAGGTGGGTACGGGTGTGCCGCAACCAGCTGGAAGTGGGCGTGCGCCCTGACTACAAAAATGTCCTTTTCTCCCGCAGCATTCGAGCTGACCAACCAGTCGCCTCGTCTGTGATCGCCATCAAGGGAAGCGACAAAGGTGAGAGCGTGTCATTCTGTGAGCCCCATAAAGTAAAACGTGGATTGAGCACTTCACATGCCTCCGTAACAAGTGAATTCACCCAAAAACAATTGACCGCCGAAGTAAAGATTTTACTGCCTCTTCTCAGCGGTAATTTTCACCCATTGACTCGACACTGATTTTGGCCTGCCCGAGCAATTGGTGGCTATTTTTAATCTTAAACTTGTCAGCCAATCGGAGAAGAGGGTTCCCCTGAGTAGAAGATGACACGAAAGGGTTGAGGAGAACTTTGAGAAATAAAGAGTTTTGGGGAATTTTGTCAAGTTGCTCATTTCTACATTATTTCACCCGCAGGCGATTCCGATGAGATGACGTCCATCATCTTCACATGCTCACAGTGCCCGTTCCACCAGTCGGACGACAACAGCCCGCCGCACTTCCACATGCAGAGCGTTGGCAGCGAGGACTACCGCAAGCTGTCGGAATCCGGCGCGGCTCCCGTTCCCTCGCAGTCGGATGAAATCTTCACGTCCATTAAGCTTTTCCCCAAAGGGGGCGCGGAGCAGCCCGCCGAGGACCGGGCCGCCGGCCGTCAAAAAGCTCTGACGTGCGAGACGTGCGGCAGGACCTTCACGCGCACGTCGGACGTGCGGCGCCACCAGCTGACCCACACGGGCGAGCGGCCCTTCCGCTGCTCGCAGTGCGATCGCACCTTCCAGCACTCGTGGGACCTCAGCAAGCACCAGGGCAAGTCGCACGCCGCCGCCGTCTCCTTCGCCTGCTCCCCGTGCCGCGCCACCTTCGCCAACCTGCGGGCGCTCAGCGCCCACCACAAGCGCTGCCACCCGGGCGGCGGCCGCCTGCCGCACATGTGCTCCATCTGCGGCCGCAGCTTCGCCTCGGCCGGCGAGCTGCTGGAGCACAGGAAGTCGCACGTGGCCAAGCGCTACGTCTGCCCGCAGTGCGGCGAGGCCTTCGACTCGCTGCTGGCGCGCTCGCTGCACCGCCAGGCGCATCGGGTCAAGCGGCAGTTCAAGTGCCCGCACTGCGATAAAACGTACACCCGGCGCTCGGACGTCAAGCGCCACATGTCGGCGCACACGGGCGAGCGGCCCCACCAGTGCGGCCAGTGCGGCAAGCGCTTTGCGCTGCGCTTCATGCTCGTCAAGCACCTGCGCGTCCACACGGGCGAGCGGCCCTTCCAGTGCTCGCACTGCGCCAAGCGCTTCACCCTGGCCTCGGTGCTGGCGCGCCACGAGCGGATGCACACGGGCGAGAAGCCTTTCCTGTGCTCCCAGTGCGGCAAGGCCTTCCTGTCCCAGGGCGAGCTCTCCAAGCACCACCGCTCGCACGCCGACGAGCGGCCCTTCGGCTGCTCGCTGTGCGACAAGCGCTTCAAGAGCAAGAAGACGCAGCGGGAGCACCTGCTCGCGCACAGCGGCGCCCGCCCCCACCCGTGCGCCTACTGCGGCAAGGGCTTCGCCAAAGCCTCGGCGCTCACCCGGCACCGCCTCATCCACACGGGCGAGAGGCCCTTCCCCTGCGGCTACTGCGACAAGGCCTTCCTCACCCTCAGCGAGGCGCAGCTGCACCGCCGCCTGCACACCGGCGAGCGGCCGTACGCCTGCCACGCCTGCCCGCTCAGGTTCAAGAGCTCGTCCGAGCTGGCCTGCCACAGGCGCCGCCATTCCGGCGCCGCCCAGCCCAGCTGCGGCCGCTGCCGGAAGAGCTTCTCGTCCGAGGCCAAACTCAAGAAGCACTTGGAGACGCACGCGGAGCACGCCGCCGAGGGACAGTCGACTCAAACGCGCTGACTCGGAACTCGCCTTTTGTCTTTCTTTTTGTTTCCATGTCAATCTTCTTTTCCTGCCAAGCCAATGACAACAAAAGAGCAGATGTCGGCAAAAAGATATGCAGTAAAGCTGTTTTTTCCAAAACGTACGGTATGTGTTGTGTTTAATTAACCTTGAATTATCCATCGAGAGGATATTCTCATCGGCACCGCGGGCCTGACAGCAGAGTTCAACAAAGCAAAAGACGTCGTTTGTTCCAATTGTTTGGGGCACACAACGGAAAAAATCCGTAGAGCGGACTCTGTGGTGGGGGTGGTGGTATGCACGGTGAGCAGAGAGCAAAGCTTGGGATACGTTCCAGCGTCCACACCCAAAGTGGTGTCACCCCAAAAACAAAAGGTAACATCACAGTGTGAGGTAGCGTTCATTTTCTTGTGACTGTAGTATTTTTGTTGTTCTCCAGCATTTTAGGTGTTGGGCTCCCCGTCGAGGCGGCCGCATTTGCCCACCGCAGCTGTTTTTCCGAAAAGGAGGCGGAGGGAGCTCTTAAATCTCAAGCCATACATGTCAGGTGAGTCATTTCCATGGTAATCGCGGAAGCACACATAAAAACGGAGCTGGCGTGAATTATGACAATTTAAATTCTTTGCCAGGCCTGCTGCCACGTGCAGCAGAAAACACCTTGCACACGAGACGTGGTGAGTCCATCTAGATGCCATATACCCAATAAAATGTCGGCTTACAGTTGCGTATAATGATTCCCGATACGTACGACTTTTATTGGCACATTTCTGGCAGCAAAGGACCATAGCGAGTTCAAAATCCGCCGCTCCGGAAGAGGGTGTGCACGAGTTGATTTCCGTTGAGCCGGTTGCCCTCGTCCTTTCTCATTAGCGCGGGATTTCTCGCCGTGGGATGAGCGGACAAAATGGGCGTAAAGGCGACTTCTGTGCATGCAGATAACAGCGCGGGAACCGCACGGGCCGTCATCGTGATTTACGCCTCGGCCGGCGCAGGCGGCGGATTAATAACCGGTCGTAAAGAGGAAGAAGAGGCGGGGGCGTGAAATGGAGAGGAGATAAAGCCCAAGCGGGGACGATGAGCTCTCCACTGCGTCGCCAGTCGCTGTCCGCCCGGCCCAGCCCCAGCAGGCATGCCGCGGAGCGGGACCACGAGCAGCTAGCCGTCCGGAGACTGTCCTCCCCACGGAGCCTCAACTTGCTAACGCCGCCCCCGTACCCTCGCCGCGCCTCCGCCATCCCCGGCTACCTGCTGCCCCCCTACCAGGAGCAGGAGGACCTTCGCCTCCTGCACCAGCAGCGCCGCCGCCTCTCCTCGCCTCCCGAGATATCCCTGGTGCCCCCTGAACCCTCTCCACCCGTGGCCACCGCCGCCGCCGCCGCTCCTTGCCGCCGCCCGGTGGGAGTCATGCACCTCCTCCGTCTGGGTCTTCTGGCCTTCAGCTGCCTGTTTTGGGCGGCCGGCTTGGCTCTCTTCACCCTGGGCGTGTGGGCGCAGATTTCCCTGGCCGACTTCATGCTGCTGTCGGCCAACCGCTACCCCAACGCGCCCGTCATCTTGCTGGTCACCGGGGCCGCCGTCACCGTCTGGGGCTTCCTGGGTTGTCTCGGGGTGGCGGCCAACCTCCCGTACGTGCTGAGGGCGTACGGCTTCTTCCAGCTGGCCGCGCTGGTGGCGGGCTTGGCCGGCGGACTCTGCGGCCTCTTCTATCGGGAGGACATCGCCGGGGGGTTTCGTAGCGGCCTGCAGCGAGCCGTGGCCGGGTACACCGAGGACGAAGGCCGGGCCGACGCGCTAGATAGCCTGCAGAGGGCGCTGCGGTGCTGCGGCGCCGAAGGGTGGCGCGACTGGCTGACTTCGGACTGGGCCCTCCAGCGTATGAGCTTCCTGGCCAACGAGAACGGCACCCTGGGGTCCTTGCCGGACAGCTGCTGCACGCGGCGCAAAGGCTGCAGGAACAGGCCGCTGCCCTCGGAGGACAACGAGGGCGTGGTCGACGCCGGCATCCACCCCCACGGATGCTTCCGGAAAGTCTTCAGCTTGGTCAACGACAACGTGTTCCACATCGCCGCCACCGTGCTGGGATTGGCCTTCGCCCAAATCGGCGGCATCGCTCTGGCGTGTCTGTTGGCTAACAGGCTAGCGCCGCGGCAACGCGTTGTGGCTAATTAATATGAAAGGACTCATTGTTACCATTTTTAAGATTTGAGTGTCGCCGTGGTGTCGTTGAAAGCATGTGAGTGACATTTTACATTGGTGAAAAAGATGGCGCCGAAGCCCTGCCTAAAACAGAAATTCGTACAGTCGGTCCAAGGACTTATGTTAAAGTGATACAGCTCGACTCGGAGACAATCTTGGCATGTCGGGGCGGAACTAAGTTTAGCCTGGCTTGTTACGGAGAGTCTTTGCCGCATGCGCATGGATACTCAGCACTTCAAGTGCTGTTTTGGACATGAAATTATCCGTAAGTCATTTGTTTTCAAGAATAATTTGAAACTACTTTGAGCTGTTTTGGGATCATTGTGGTAATCATTATAGGCAATTTGGGGCAGGGGTCGTAAATTGCTCTACACTATTTGCAGGGGATACGGAGTTTACAGAGCCCTGCCCTTTAAGGAGTACTGTACTTTACATGAGAAGAAAAAATGATTTGCATCATTTTCAGGGACGGTTTAACCTTATGGTCACTTCACTTTTGTTGCAGTGGCTAACGGCGGAAGGTGCTGGCGATAAGATGTGAAATATTTATGATTCTGTCTTAAGTGTTGTCTGAAAAGATAGGCAAAGATTTGTGAATTGTTGTTGGGAATCATGTATGGACTTGCTCACTATTTACCGCTACCATTTATCATTTCGTTTTGTGTTTTGAGGATGCTACGCTAAGCTAACAATCTTGGCCTCGGAATTCACCATTGGAGCCAGGAGATGTCTTTCTCTTTGTGTTTTTTTTTTTTTTTTTATGATGTATCTACCTACCAATAAAGCATGGATGAATGTATTCTGCGTCCACAATGAACGTCCCTTTTGTATATGTCTGTGTACGCGCTCCATTTTTCGGACCTCATTAGGCTATTGATTAGCCTACATTGTCTGGCAAGGCTTGCGCTTCACTGCACTGGCCTCGTTTAACCCTCTTGTGACGCGTATCTCGCACACGCAAAGAAAAATGAATAGAGGCCTTCTGTCTGGAAAGTTGTTGTCACTCTTTGGAAAAGTCGCCCATGCCGCCACATGCATTGTCAACAGAAACAAGCACACGCACGCCATACGTGAAACCACCCCTCAAACACGATCTCACGTAGTTGTGACATCAGCAGATATGGGCGTGTCCTGCGAATCCTCTTATTTGCTTAGTAGTTTAGGCTGCAAGGAATTTAAGCAAGCGAGAAAGTAAAAGCGGGACCACTTTTGACTTTGTTTGGAATGTGGGAAATGACACCCAGTCCGTTGATTTCAGTGGGAAGAAAACTGCGCTCGGCTGCGCCTGGTGTGCGTCTGCAGCACATCTGCTGACATGTTTTCCCAGCTTTGCTCTTTGCACCGCAGCCCTCGTGAGCAGCACTGCCTGCCCCACATTCCCCGGCCCCCGCCACAGCTGCGGGACATGCGAGCGAGCTGAGCCAGGAGGGGGCAAACAACAAAAGCGCAACATGGATTTCAAATCGGAGCTGCTCAAGTCCATCTGGTACGCCTTCACCTCGCTGGATGTGGAGAAGTGCGGAAAAGTCTCTAAATCGCAGCTCAAGGTAAACAGCAAGGCTTTATTTTCTGTAGAAGAGGGAAGGGCAAAGGGCAGCCAAGTGGACTTTTCCTTTCTATTTACAATGTTAGCTGAAGTCCAAATATTTGACTTCTCTTTGGTTACTAAATTATCATAATAACGGTATATGACAATTTTGCTGTCATTTTTTTAAAATACTTCCTGCTTGCTCCAGTGGAAGCTCGGCTAGGTAAAAAGAATCCAGGGAACTTGTGCAAAGCTGTCCTGACATGTCGCAATCTCTGCCTGCTCCTGTGTGCTTGTGTGTTTATGGCTCATGTGAAAAAAAAATTAGGCCAACAATAAGTGTGTGTGTGTGTTGACCTTTAATTTTTATTTGGAGTCACACCCTCGTAAGCAGAGCGTTCCATTTTTATTGCTGTCTATTTTTATCATATGTTTTCGCATTGGTCAGCTATTTTCATATATCATTGTTTTGTTTCATTAATTCACGATGGTAAAATGGATTTTCTTGCCCAATTTTTTACGCCCGGCCACACTGAACTGAACGTTTTTGTTGCCATCGAGGTTCTTTCCCACAACCTGTACACGGTGCTGAACATCCCGCACGACCCGGCCACCTTGGAGGAGCACTTCCAGGACGACGACGACGGCCCCGTGTCCAACCACGGCTACATGCCCTACCTCAATAAATACATCCTGGATAAGGTGACGCCCGCCGGCATTGCAAGGCAACGAGCGGCGTGTAACACCAGGTGCCGTGTCGCAGGTTAAAGAGGGCATGTTCGACAAGGAGAAGTTTGACGACCTGTGCTGGACGATGACCATGAAGAAGAACCGAAAGGGGCCGGCGCCGGAGGGGGCGCCGTTGTCCGAGAGGAACTGCTTCAAGCTCTTCTGCCTGTTCAACCTGCTTTCCGAGGACCGCTACCCGCTGGTCATGATCCCGCAGGAGGTGAGCGGAGGGGACGGAAAAAGCTGGGCGTTACTTTTTCAGCTTTAGAAAGTAATGAGGCGCTTCCTTCCTGTGATTTCCCTGGAATCTTCTTGCCGCTTTCCTGTGACCCAGGATAAAAATGAACTACTTTAAACGCAGTCATTTTCTGCTGCATACATTTTTAAAGCAGCTCTGGGCAAGAATTCGACCGTAATATATTTTTTTTCACAACTCTTTTGATGAAATATTGACCTACAAGTAGTTGAATGGGACTTTTGTCATGCACTGGGGGGCTCTGTTTCGTTTTTTACTGGCACTAAGCAACTTTGAGGAGGATGGGATCAACCCTGGCACACAAAAAAAAAACAAAGTCCTGAATTGCTTTACGGCATACTCGCTTCCGTCTTTCGCTATAAGGACGGAAGTCGATTCAAAAGTCTAGGCACAATTACTGGTGTCATGGCAGAAGCCCCAAAACAAACAAAAAAAACAAAGTATTGTGAAAACAAAATTAAATGAATGACCTCATCGCTATTCATCTTTCACACAGCCACCGGATATAGAAATGTAATTCAATCCAACTTGCAGACCAGCGAGCGCTCAGGATTTCACGACACGGGAAATGTGGTTGACTTTTGTCAAAACACTACCGCTTTTGTCCACATGGCGCCGCCATAATCAACAAAAACTGACACAGTGTTGCTTTAAAAGTGTTTGCAGCGCTATTTCCTGTGCAATCATTTGAAAAATATTAGTCAGGTGATTGTTTTTATTTCATTTTTTTTTTTTTTACCCTGCTGCTGTCACACAGTTCATAATAATCCTTGAACAATATGTTCGTTGTTGACCAAGGTGGAGTATCTACTCAAGAAAATCTGCAGCGCCATGAGTCAGGAGTGGGACGGCAAGGCCCTGGAGGACCTGCTCTCCCAGAATCCCGCACTGCACGAGGAGGGCCTGTCCGTCTGGAGCTTCCTGGATCACGTGGACGCCGGGCACCTGCTGCGCGTCACCAGCGCCGAGGCCTTCGGCCTGGCCTTGCACCAGGTCTTCCTGGAGATGTACCACAACGTCTTGAAGCGGGTTAGCGAGCCGGCCGCCCTCCCCCCCGCGTTTCTTTGGCGGCCGCTGATATTCAACTGTTGGCGTGACGGCGGCAGGGCTACATGTGGAAAAAGGGCCACGTCCGGCGGAACTGGACGGAGCGCTGGTTCGTGCTCAAGCCGTCCTCCATGGCCTACTACGTCGGCGAGGACCTGAAAGACAAGCGAGGAGAGATCCAGCTGGACAAGACCTGCGTCATCGAGGTCAGTCCCGATGGCGCCTGTGTGCCGGATTGTTTTCATCATTTTTTTTTTCTTTTCTTGGCATTCCAGCCCATTCCAGACAGAGAGGGAAAACGCTGCTTGTTCTGCGTCAAAACTCACAACAAAACCTACGAGATGAGCGCTTCGGACCAGAGGCAGAAAGTTGAGTGGACGCAAGGTGGGTGCAAGACGCTTTTTTTCCCGCGCTCGTATTCGGAACCGGATCGTAAACCGAATGTGTGCCGTGCAGCCGTGCAGACGGCCCTGCGCCTTCAGAGCGAGGGCAAGCCGTCGCTGCACCGCGAGCTGAAGGCCAAGAGGCGGGTGCAGCGGGAGCACAGCCGACGGGAGCGCAGCTGCAGCGCCCGCAGCAGCTGCAGCAGCCAATCGGAGGACTCCGGCACCCTGGAGGCGGAGCGCACCGACAAGGACCGGCAGGACCTGGAGATTGAGAGCATCATCCAGGTCGGACCCAGCGACACTTCAAATGTCACACTCAGTTCGGGCTTTGGGCCGACTGCAGGCGTCGTCGCCGTTTTGTGTCTCGCAGCATGCGCGGGAGCTGGAAACCCGGCGGCGGGAGGTGGAGGAGCAGGAGAGGAGAAAGCAGAGGGAGGTGCAGATGGAGCTGGAGAGACAACTGGAAGAGGCCCAGATGGTCAGTTTGACCGTTTTGTTTTTTTTGTAGCCGTTGGAATGCATTATTGGCTGCTTTTGGGGTAATCGTAACTGCACGCTCGATTCGGTGCCAGATGAGGGAGAGCATGCGGGCGGAGATGCAGGAGCGGGCCAAGGAGGCCGAGCAGCAGCGCCAGAGAATACAAGAGCTGGAGGTCACGCAGCGCAAAATGGAGGCCGCGCTCAGCATGGAGATACAGGCGCGGATGGAGGAGGAGAGGGCCAGGCAGGAGCTGGAGAGGTCACTAACACACACACACACACACACACACACACACACACACACACACGCGGTCAAGTCTGCCTAGCAACAAGTGACCATGCAAAGGTTGCCGCTGTTACCAAAGAGTAAATACTTGTACTGGTATCGGTCAGAAAAAAAGTGGTATCAAACATCCCTACTAGATATCTTAAATTTGATGACACTTTGAAGACATATCCTCCATTTTGATTCCGGCTCTTCTTGGTCCCACTCGCAGGCTGCTGGAAGCCGAGGAGGAGAAGAAGCAGCAGTTCCAGCTCCTCCAGGAGCAGCAGCGGGTCCTGCGCAGCCTCAGCCCCGACCAAGACGACGCCAACGCCCCCGACGCGGACCGCGGGCACGACGCGGACCTCCCCGCCCCGGACGCCCTGCACTCGGCCTCCCTGGAGCTCCAGGATCTGCGGGCGTCGCGGCAGAGGAGCCACCAGCACTTGGAGGTGACAACATCTCAGCCCGGTCACACTTTTGCACCGTGAGCCGCTTCTCATTTGGACGTCCGCCTTCCAGGAAGTACAGGAGAAGCTGAGGAACGCCAGTCAACACGTCCGCCACTGGAACGTCCAGCTGAACCGTCTCATGAAGCCCATCGGCCCTGGAGGTGCGCACACTCGACGCGCTTTTGTCCGTTCGATAGCAGTAAATATTGTTTGCTAGCTTAATGCTAACAAGTCTAACAAAATGAGTAAGAATTAAGTAACTGATCATATGTATCTATTGTAGAACGTTTGGAACGTTGCTCCACCAAACATTCGTGCCCCAAGAAGGAAGGCGCCCTGGCCAGCAACGAGTTCATCTCCAAATTCAAGATCCGAGGCGCTCGCAATAGCCACGCGCCCGAGGAGTACCGGGACACGCTGGAGGAGAACATGGAGGCGGCGCACCTGTCAGATGACTCGGAAGACACGGCGGAAACTTCCAACGGAACAATATGACCACGCGGAAATGAGCACTGCGTTGGTATTTATAGTGACATGACAGTGATATCGGTGACGGCGTGCACATTCCTGGAGGGCGGAGATTTACTTTTTTTTTTTTTTTTTGTATAATAAAATTGATGGTTCATTAATGTGGCCTCCTGGTGCCAAATGATGTGTGACACTCAACAGGCAAAACAATAGGTACAGCTACACCTGGAGCCTTGGCAAGGACTGTCAAAGGCAGCTGTTTCTATTGGAGCCATCAGCTACACTCTCTAACTATATTATAGAAATGAAATAGTAATCATAAACCGTATATTCCTATTTAGTATATGAGTTTTTAGTAAGTAATTCCGCTCCCTGACTAAATAAAAAGAATAGAAATATTCATTATACAAGAATAGAATTGTACTTTTAGCATAAAAAATAATAATAATGAACCTTTTTTTAAAATAAGTTAATTCTAGTGTTACAAGAATAAAAAGTATTTTCTTATGAGAATAAATAATTTAATTTAATTTTACTTGTTCGCACGATGACTATTAATTTAACATAACGAATTATTTCTCTAAAAAAAAAAAAAAAAAAAATTCCCCCGCTTAAATCACGACTTTATTATCGTGATTGTACCGCTATTTCTCGTTATTTGACTGCTTTTTATTGTCAGCATCGATTGACTTGAGTGCACAGCCACAGGGGAGCAGTGCAGGAGCGCAAGCAGGAGAAAAAACACGTAACAAACCCGAAGAAGAACACCGGTACAACCCGGAAGTAAACATTGTAAGTCATCGAGGTGACAGATTCAAAAATGGCTGCCTCCGTAGCGCTACATGCCGAGCCATTAATTCACGTTATTTCCATGCCAAATGTCGCATTTTGTTGAAATTTATTTCCATTCGACATTGACATTAAAGCTCATGTCGGCGTCGCTGGTTGCAGCCTCCGTCCGGAAGCTCAGACCGCGGTTCCCCCGGCACAGGACGCTGTCCACCATCCAGCCCGACAATGGCTCACCTCCTTCCCCGGCCGAGAGCCCCGCCGAGCCGAGACCCTGGAAGGACCCCGGCCACCGCTCCGTGCTCCTCTTCCCCGGCCAGGGCAGCCAGTTTGTGGGCATGGGTCGTGGACTTTTGCGATACCCCAACGTCGGAAAGATGTTCGAGGCGGCCCGGGAGATCCTCGGCTACGACCTGCTGTCATTATGCCTGAACGGCCCCGAAGAGGAGCTGACCAAGACGGTTCGCTGCCAGCCGGCGGTGTTCGTCACCTCCCTGGCGACCGTGGAGAAGCTCAACCACCAAAACCCCAAAGTAAACACTTCACATTTCGGATTTATATTACAAACCAAATTAAAAAACTACTGCGACAATAATAATATTCAAAATTCATGCATTTATGCTTGTTAATGGAATTGTTACACATGAAATAAAACACAGGCAAAAAATAAAGAAAACAAAACTGCTAATACATTATTTTATTTAGTACTTTGATGAATGACATTTCAAAATAAATCAGGCAATCATTTAAATTAAATTGCATTTAATGCATTTACGTTCATGAAATTCTTAACAAAAATAAAATGAAATACAACAAAAAATTAAATGACTAATATAAAACACAGGATTAATATATTCATCGAATCTAGCATGGTCATTTTATTGTAATAATAATGCTAGGTCCTCAGTGTGCTTATTTTTCTGCCAATTGCCGTGTTTGTGTCATCAGGCCATCGAGACGTGCGTCGGCGCCGCCGGCTTCAGCGTGGGCGAGTTCGCCGCACTCGTCTTCTCCGGCGCCATGACCTTCGCCCAAGGTAAGCGCGCCTCCGCGCCCTCGTCGCCGGTGTTCAATCCCGACCTCTTTTTCATCTTCAGCTCTGTACGCGGTGAAGGTGCGCGCCGAGGCCATGCAGCGTGCCTCGGAGCTGGCGCCCGGCGGGATGCTGTCGGTGGTGGGCAAAGCTCAGGCGCACTACAAACACGCCTGCGTGCTGGCCAAGGAGCACTGCCGCTCTCTGGGCATGGAGGATCCCGTCTGCGCCGTGGCCACCTACCTCTTCCCCGACGGCAGGGTGATCGCCGGACACCGCCAGGCGCTGGACTTCCTGCAGCAAAACGCCAGGCGGCTGCACTTCCTCAGGACCAAAATGCTGCCCGTCAGCGGCGCCTTCCACACGGAGCTCATGAGCGGCGCCGTCGAGCCCCTTAGAGATGTTCTGCAGCAGCTGGAGGTCAGCACTCAACTTCTGTTACCTCTGCCAAGGAGGTTGAGTGTTGACATTGGAAATTGCACACATTAAAAACATAAAATTACTAAAAAGAATAATAAATGAAACTCTTGTATTGTAGAAAAAAGGAGAACCTGAAAATAAGATTTTGACTAATATTTTTTTATCTTTAATTGAGCCTTGAAATCATTTTAAAAAGCCACTCTAAAAATATTCAGTTTAAATAATTTACTCATTTTTTTTCCATTAAATTGAGAAATTATATCAGCTTTAAAATTGCTTTTCAAAACATTGAATTAATTTATTTATTAAATTATTACAATCGTTTTTTTTTTTTTCAAAAATAAAATGAAATGATTTTTTTGGCTCATTTTAGAAATGAAATAATTAGAATATCATACAGAAAATATCCAATGAAATTTTGCACCCCTTTTGCGCAGGTGCGCCGTCCCGAGATCAGCGTGTACTCCAACGTGGACGGCAAGCGCTACATGAGCGAGGGCCACGTGCGGCGCCAGCTGGTGCAGCAACTGACGGCGCCGGTCAAGTGGGAGCAGACGCTCCACGAGATGTTCGAGCGGGCGCGCGGCCAGCGCTTCCCGAGCGTCTACGAGGTCGGGCCCGGCCGCCAGCTGGGCGCCACGCTGCAGCGCTGCAACCGCAAGGCCTACGACGGCTACGCGCACGTCGACGCGCACGTCGACCCGGACGACGGTGACCAACACTGATGCAGAAGGTTGGAATTTAAAAAAAAAAGTGTTTTCCCCACTTTATTGTGCAGATGTGCCTGTCACTGCACATCGCTGGTCTCGATTGAAGAGCAAAGATAGATTGTTCGTTTTTTCACCGAACTAAAGACTTTTTTTTTTTTTTTTTTTTAAATAAAGGAACTGTTGAATTTGCACTCAAGCGATTTTATTTGTTGAAAAGCAGAAAGTCCAGCTCTCTTCTTGTTGTAAGAAAAGACAGTCCAGCGTCCCAATACTTTTGAACAACACTTTTAAAAAATGCTACCTACTGTATATATGTATGCAGATAAAATATCTATAAGTATGTACCACATATACATACTGTATATTCGTATCTATATATGTATGTACTGGTATTAGGACTGCACAATATTGGAAAAAGATGCAATGCTCAATATGGGTGTTGAATAAAACCATATCGATACTACTGTGGTATCGAACCTGTACCTAAAAAATGGAAAGTTATACATGTTTTAATGCCACAAAATAAGCAGCCTCAATGGTTTCTTAGCTAATTAATTGTAATAACTTTTTTTTTACATGTACAACATAGTGTATTTAAGGTAATTTAGGGTGAGTAATGCCCCTTGATACTGTTTTCCTATTGGATGGCGATCTTATTGCTCAAAGTCAGATCAAAGGTTTCAATTCCATAGGAAACTTTGTCATATGTATGTTGCACGTGCCATTATGGCGATGACGATATGTTTTCGATATATTGTGCAGCCTTAATATGTATATACATATATATACATAGAACATGGCATTTGTTCACATGCAAATACTAATATATATGTATAGATATCGGTAGAAGGTGAAAGCTGATAGGAACAGTAGAAAAACAACTTTTTGTGTGTGTTTTTGTCAAATTGGTATCAAATATAAAGCAAAGTAAACAGCAAAAACCCAAACGGAACATTTCTTTTGCACATTTTGTGGCCAAAAGTCCTGCTTAAGGCCTGTTCTGCCAACCCAGAAGCAAAAGAGCCGCCGTCAGAAGCGCTCCGCCGGTCAGGTCGCTGCAACTTCCCGCTTTAAAAGTGGACACCTGGGGGTGTCGAAAACGCGCTTTTAGATGACGCAATCCAACACAGGAACACAGAGTTGGAATTGGGGATTACCCAGAATGCCCCGCTCTCAATCCGCAAGCCCCAAAATGGACGCCGCACTTCCCTAGGGAACAACAACACTTGAGTCAGTCGTCAGCATAATTCAGGATGTGACGTCGATGCGTGGCAACTTTACCGGACCCGCGGGCTCTGGGTTCGATTCCGGTCCAGCTGGTCCCCGATGGCGGCCAGCTGGCGGCCCGCCGAGCGCGCGGACCGGCTCGCGCTACTGCAGTACAACAACAACAGAAACAAATGACAGAAAGTGGAACTGGGGGGGAAAAAAGGCAATTCAATGTTTGTTTGACTTGTTAGATCATTCTTAAGTGTCCCCCCCAAAATTGGACTTAAGAGATGTCTAATTATTTTTGTCCCTCGAGCCATGTGGTTTTTAAAAACCTGACGGTGCCGTCTAACAGGTGGCCCGTGATGTCATCGCCAGGTCCCGCCTGGAGGATGGATGAGGCGACGACGGCGGTGGCGGCGCGTCTCGGCTCTCGTGTTTGCTCCACCATATTGCTCGCTGCAAAGACGCCAAATATCCAAAGTACAGTCACGTGTGCGTCTGTCTGTCTGTGTGTGTGTGTGTGTGTGTGTGCGCGTGTGCGTAACGTTCACAAACAGGCTGTGTCAACACCAAGGCTGGTGGCGGCGTTGTTATCGTCCGTCCTGACCAAACAGGATCGTCGAGAAAGGTGACATCATGCATCGGCTCGACAGTTCTCGGTCACGTACTCGCCTCGATATCACTTAACACTGTGTGATTTTTAATGCTTAATAAATATGTTTTTTAAACTTGTTTTATCAGGCATAATGGCGCTAATTTGCTGTCCATGCACCTGCTCTCCGAGCACTTCCTGTCTGTTGATGCAAATTGTCCATTTCCATAACTCAACTGCTGCTCGTGGGCTGCTGTACAAGCCATCCAAATACGTTTTTTTTGCCATATTATTGCTTTTATAGCAACCTAAAGTAATCTGATGTAAAAAAAGCACTCATCTAAATGGGCTGAACTGGGCCTATTGTCACAACAAAGGGATGAAGTCATCGCTCATGTGCAAAGGTCATCTTCAAGATCACACACACTTTTCACATTCACGCGCCTGATGGAAAATACTTCAATCATTATATGCTAAATTAGCCCTTGTTGAAATCACAAGTGAGTGCACAGGCCCAGGTGTAAAAACAGAGTACACATACCTTGTCAGTAGATTAAAATGGACGCCGCCCTGTAAGAAACACAATAACATAATGATTAAAAATGTCTATAAAAAACAATATTTTTGCAGATGTTCTTTCCCATGAACTTACAGCAGCGTCCTTTAATCTCGTCGCTGTCGTGTAACTGCCACAGACCACGCTTGGCCACGCCTTTACCGGCTCATGAGGAGGGAGGGAAATACATGACTTGTTTTTGATTTTTCAGAACCGGTAGTAATCACACTTATGTCTTCATTACATATTTTAGTCTATTTCAATTTGAAATGCTCATGAAATGGCCTCAGCAATAAAGTAAATATACTAAGGCACAATTTTACACACCACAAATGTAAACTTTAAACAACATATATATTTTTAGATTTGTTTCATCTTGTATTTAAGTATCATTTTATAGCGTATGGCAAACATTGTGATGCTTTTGGGGACTTTGAGCCCCGTTTTTTTCTTCTTCTTACAACACCACCCTCTAGTGGAAGCCCGGAGGTAGTGTTTTCGCTGAGACGTCACGCCACTGTTGTATTTTTAACACACTATTTAGTAAAATAAACAAATGAAAACACACACCAACTTTTACTTGGTAATGATAGTATGTTACACCCAACAGGATGATTTTGAAAATGATACATTTCTATGTTTTGCACAGCGATTCTGTTGATTGGTAGATTAACCTTTGGACAACCCCGAAAGTCCACTATTGTCATTTATTTTCGACGCTTATTTAGTAAAAACTAAGTTAAAACACGTATTACTGTGCTGTAAACACAATTGGTATTCAGCTCTCGAATAATATAATATATATTTTTTTATTGTTCCTTAAAAATACCGGAAGTCCCACTCTTGGTTTTTTTTTCCCCCCGACGGCAAAATAAAAATAATATTTAAATGTTAAAAACGTAAAAAATAATATTTAAATGTTAAAAACGTTATTTATTTACATTTTACTGTGGACTTGTTTGCTTTTGAAGTATTTGTAAAATATTTTTTTGACAGTTTTTCGTGTTAAAAGAGACAGGTTTATACTGCCCCCAGCAGATGAACTGAGGTAGTGTTTGTCATTGCACATTGGTTGCTAGGTTATCGTGGTAAAAACATCCCAACCGAAGCCCACTTTCGATTCTCTTGTATTCGCTTAAATTCAGCCTACAAAAATATTGGTACTAAAATTTAACAAACGTTACGGCTGTATTTTATTATGAAGAGCAATATATGTCGTCACTCCCACCTCATCGCGTCACCCGGATCGATAAGTTGCTGCTTCGGGCGCTAACTTGCTGTCATGATGGAGTCGCACCTATTTCTCTAACCGGAGCTTCCGAGGGACCGAGACGTGAGCCGATGTCAGGCCGGTGAGGGTGCAGCAGGGACCGGCAGGAGGGAGGGCGGTGTCCGGGTAGGAGGATGCAGCATCCTGCTAGTCAGAGAGAGCATCGCTGATGACTGGCTGCTTGCTCTCGTTGATCCACTGGTGAGACATGCTTGAGTATCACATCAGTTATTCATTTAGTAATTTTTGTGTGTGTTTTCTTACCTCTTCTTGCAGTGGGAGGGAACATGGCCGGTAAGGTAAAGTGGGTGACAGATATTGAGAAGTCGGTGCTCATCAACAACTTTGAAAAGAGGGACTGGATTCAAGTGACGGAAAATGACGACTGGAATTTTTACTGGTAATTAACAAAAATAATAACGATAATAATTCATTATTGTGCTGAGTTGAACTGTGCTGTGTCATCCCCATTGTTTAGAATTTAGCTGCATGGGGAAAAAATATAAGCGTGTGAATGATAATGGATTAGATTGATCGATTGTGTAAAATTAATTGATAATCTATTGAAGCAGTGGAGGTAAAAAAAAGGGAGGAGTGCAATACTTAGCTGCAACAAGCAGAGGAGCTGTGGTTTCAACTAGTTTGAGAGATAGACAAAGAAGAACTTGATGTTAGCTAATTCAAAAATTATAATAAAGTAACCTAAATTTAAATAATCTAAAATTAATACAAATCAATACTATGAAGATAGCAAAATAAATAATATACAAATAAATCCCAGATATACAATTAATACCTTTGTAAGTGTGTAATTTATATTTCAACTATTGTATCGGCTCTCATTTATGTTGAACATTGTTCCGCAACAAAATGGCTGCCTAGCATGTTTCCAACATGACAGGATGAGCATCCAGACCATCCGCAACGTGTTCAGTGTGGACACGGGCTACCGTCTCACCGATGAGCAGATGGTCAACCACTTCCCCAACCACTACGAGCTGACCAGGAAGGACCTGATGATCAAGAACATCAAGCGCTACCGCAAAGAGCTGGAGAAGGAAAGCAGCCTGCTGGCCGAGAAGGACGACAACGGGAAGTACATCCATCTCGGTAAGACGCGCACGCCGACAGGAAGTGGCCAACATCCGTCATCAGCTGCGTTACTTACTCTTTCTCTTTTGTGTCTTAGATTTCGTCCCGGTGACGTTCATGCTCCCGGCGGATTATAATCTCTTTGTGGAGGAGTTTCGCAAGAACCCGTCCAGTACATGGATCATGAAGCCGTGCGGGAAAGCGCAGGGCAAAGGCATCTTCCTCATCAACAAACTGTCCCAGATCAAAAAGTGGTCGCGGGACAGTCGCACATCCACGTAGGTTACAAAAAACAAATAAAAGCCAGCCAGCTAGTAGGTAACACAACATAGCAGAGTGACCAAACATATACGGGAGATTGTTGTTTAAATGGTTTGGTAGGTGCTGCTGTTTTGGTTAGCAACACATTGCAGGGGGGCTCACAATTAACTCTGATGTCCATTTTAAGGCATCTATGAGTTGAGTTAATAAAATGACTACAGTGCACATTTTTCTCCTAATGGCAAAGGGTAGGCATCTATTTGGCTTTAGTGGTGAAATCGAGGCAGATTTGAATCAGCGACTGAACCATTTCAGCATATGACAGCATTCAGCGTTTCCCTAAATTCCAAGTTTCTGTTGTTGCAGGTTCATGGCGGCCTCTAGTGGCAAGGAGGCCTATGTCATCTCCTTATACATCGACAATCCCCTTCTGATTGGTGGGAAAAAGTTTGACCTGCGTCTCTACGTGCTGGTCACCACGTATCGGCCGCTCAAATGCTACATGTAAGTACCCCACTCCCCCTACCTATTTCAGATTATTTACAAGAAAGCCGTTTAATTTATGTCCTACTTGTGATATTTATTGTCAGGTACAAGCTGGGTTTCTGTAGGTTCTGCACGGTGAAGTACACGCCGAGTACAAGCGAGCTGGACAACATGTTTGTGCACCTCACCAACGTGGCCATCCAGAAACACGGAGTAAGGCTATATGGGATGTATTGGATCCCGTTTGACGTAATAGTAATCGTGTCATTCCGTTGCCGTCCATCCACCCAGGATGACTACAACCACGTCCACGGCGGCAAGTGGACGGTGAGTAATCTGCGTTTGTACCTGGAGAGTACCAGGGGTGAGGAGGTGACCAGCCGCCTCTTTGACCAGATCCACTGGATTGTGGTGCAGTCCCTAAAGGCTGTGGCTGTGAGTGTGTGTCTTAAAAGTGGACTTGTTTTTGAAGGTAAAATGTTCACATTCACATATTTGGCACACCTTTTTTTTCCAGCCTGTGATGAACAATGACAAGCATTGTTTTGAGTGTTACGGTTACGACATCATCATCGATGACAAGCTCAAGCCGTGGCTCATTGAGGTGAGTCAGTAAAGCAAAAAATAAATGAGTAAATAACAATAAGAATAGGTGAGTTCATTTTATTTATATGGCAATTTTCACATAGAGGAATAAAAACAATGAAACATGTAATCCAAATCGTCAACCATAAAAAATACAAATAAGTTAATGATATTTATATGGCACTTTTCACACGGAGGAATAAAAACAACGAAAACTGCCATTCAAGTCGTCAACCATAAAGCATAAAAATAAAAGAGAAAAGAAATTGCATAATTCCGACGCGTCCCCTTTAAATCCGCCTTGTTTGTGAGGCCTGATGCTAATGAGTTAGCAAGCAGGGCTAAGCGAGGCTAAGCTACTCTTACGGACGATTTTGCGTCGATTAGCTTCACGGAGATAATCATTGTTGATTTACCCGAGAGTTTTTACAACTGTCTAATGTTGTCGTCGTTGGTTTTGACGACTATAGTTTTATATTTCAAGCTAATATTGAGCTACAGAAGTTATCACCTTCGATAGCTCAGTTGGTAGAGCGGAGGACTGTAGAGGCTCTCGCTGAAATCCTTAGGTCGCTGGTTCAAATCCGGCTCGAAGGAATTTTTTTTTAAATAAAAAATATTTAAAGGCAACCTTCCATGTCCGATTACCAGGTGTTAATAAAATATAATGAATAAAGTATGTCATTTCTGTGCAAACAGCTGGGAGAAAAAGCTCAATGAACCACTGATAAGACTCAGAAAAATATACATGCTGCAAAACAAAACAAAAACAATAAAAACATAATCTTTCTTACTGACTTTATCACCAAAACTACAATAATACTGTACTTAGTTTTTTTCCAAAGCATAGTACAGAGGCCGCAGATGCCGACCATGCTTACGCAGTGACTTGACATTCTTCTAAATGCCCCAAGGCAGATCTTTGTTTGAACACATACATTGTGTTTTATGTGCTAAAGGTGGAAACCGCTCGAGTGCACTCGAAGGCACAAAGGCATCAATCCAATCGATTTTGAAGTGGTCTTAGTGTGCTGTAGTACACCTGTTAATTAAATGACCTTAAAATCCGAATATGTCTCCAGGTCAACGCGTCGCCTTCGCTGACGTCCAGCACGGCCAACGACCGCATCCTCAAGTACAACCTCATTAACGACACCCTCAACATCGTCACACCCAATGGCGAGATGCCGGACAGCCGCTGGAACCGAAGCCCACCGAGAGATGCCCTTGGGAACTATGAACTTCTGTGAGTCCTCCAAATCAGTCACTGCTGCAGTGTAACTAGAGATAACGTAGGCGTTGTTGCCAGTAGAGGTCGCCAAGGACCTAGCTGGACTGATGTGCCTTTGAACTGAATTGTGAGTGAAGCTTTGTACCCTTCGATAGCTCAGTTGGTAGAGCGGAGGACTGTAGTGGTAGTACCAGGAATCCTTAGGTCGCTGGTTCAAATCCGGCTCGAAGGAGTTTTTTTTTTTTTAAACCCAGCGATGTAACTAAACTATATCAATGTCACTCACCTTGTAAGGTACACTTCATTTAATAGAACATGCCCCCCCCTAAAAAGGTCAGAGTGTTGTTTAAAAATGATTCCTTCGAGCCGGATTTGAACCAGCGACCTAAGGATGCCTGGGATTGCAACTACAGTCCTCCGCTCTACCAACTGAGCTATCGAAGGTGACGGCTTATGTATCCTGAATGATTTATGTGTGCAGGTACGACGAAGAGCAGGCGCAGAGTGACAGTGCCGACCTGCGGAGCCGCTCGGGTCCGTCGCTGGGGTCAAAGGGTGCCAAGGGCAGCGGTGGGGTCCGCACGTCTGCGGCCACCTGGAAGTGACGCACTTTTTAACACCATCACTCATCATGGACTCAAAAGGAATGAATTTTGTATTTGTATTTATGTTGGATTGTGCCTCATTTTGCCTACTACTACTACTCTTGTGGAATGTTATTTTATTTGCCCACTAGCAATGCATCTGCTTTATAAAATTCAAAATCAACATGATTTTGCGTCTTTTCACTTCAGAATTTAAAAAAAAAAAAAAGGGGGGGTGTCCCTTTAAAAAAACAACAACAATGGCTTGTTTAGTCAGTTAGGTGCGATTATTTGCTTAATTGCTCAATAGCTAGTATAGCTATATCGTCATAAAATGTTTATGTTAAAAAACTATATCTATAAGGAAATATTATTTATATCAAGTGCTATTTTATGCTTGACTAATTCGATGGAAACTTGTGGGCTCTCACGCTGGTCAATACTACTTCAAAGTGGATGTGTCGTCATGCTAGCTCTTCCTCTCGAATTCTTGAGTCATTCAGAGTAAAGTTATCAGTCGGAGAGCCCATGGCCCAGTTATAGGCTTATAAAACGGAACAAGCGTTGCGAGTCGTCTTATTTTGAAATGAATATTGATCATAACCGGATGTGTTGTAAGACATTTTGGGGCAAGTGACGGCGGTGTCAGTCAGTCGCTCGCTGGTTGGGACCGCTTTTCCTGAGAAAAAGGGGCGAAACTCTCTTGCAACCAGCACGACTGAGAAAATTAACCAGCCAGTCGGACATAATTTCATCGATTTGTGCCAACCAGTAAGAGGTAAGAGGACAGCGACACGCCGATTTCGTTCATTTTAACTTTTTTTTTTTTTTTCAACGGTGGTGGCTAATTTGCTAACACCGAAGGGAGCGGGGCACGGCTAACTATTCAAAGTTGAGTTGTGATGCTTAAAAAAAATCTCTTTGAGTAAACTCTAACCTATAATGCTAAAAAAAAGTTAGTCGTACGAATTTGATGATAATACGAGTGTTAAGACTTGACTTGACAGACCTTATCGACGTTGAATCAACACGGGGCTTTTACAATGTATCGGACTTAAACGTTTCCACTAAATGGTCAAATTATGAATATAATTTGAATAGAGTTTTGATGAGTGATGAAGGGCGGGGCAGCTTCACCTCCTGCTCCATGTCCTGTGCCGCCCCCGACCCCCACCCCTATTCGCCTGACATTCACCGGACTAAACATCAGGAACACCTGCACCATCATCAAAAAAAGAACAATGTCTTTGAGGCTATCTTTTCAACATTTAGCATTTAGTTAGCATTATAGTGTGGCGTTGCTCTATCAAAGCAGTCGTGAAGAATGACTTCCTTTTTCCTGGTAATGTGAACAATAACAAAAGTAAAGCGTTTGTGTATTTTATTGCAAGCGTTCAAATAAATGTGTTAATGTGCCAAAGGGTCATTAAACGCATCACAGGAGATGTTGGGGCTTCCCCAGGAAAGATAGTCAGTCTGATGGTCTCCCCCGTCCCCCCACTGCCATGTAACGCTGAGTTTCCCTCCATCCTGTTCCTCTGTGAGGTTCTGGCAAGCGCGGTGGAAAATGCTTGAACCTGCTTGGAACAAACGGCATTGTGTGGCAAAGGGCGACACACACAAACCCCGAGGTCACAACCTTGCGCTGTCATGAAAACGTGCATTTTTTGGTGTTTCTGGGATTCCGCAACGTCTCTGGACGGATTAGCTCGGCTTTTTTTGTGCAACAAAAGAAGGAAGTGGAAACAGTGCTTCCTCTTAACAGTGATAATTTTTCTTTTTTTTTACTTATGTAACTTGCTCTCCTTTTTATGATTTAAAAAAAAAAAAAGTATACCCCAGTGGCTCCTCTGTCAATATTCACGTCAAGTCTGATTTGGCCTCAGCGGACCACCGATCTCGTTTCCCTTGAGCTATTTTATTTTTATCTTTGTATTAATAGTCGATGCTAATGTCGGCTTCAGACGTCAAACACCAACGTGGGAACTCGCTCAGCGTTCCCAGGTGGATCTCCAGGCCGTAGTCCACCAAAATTCCATCAGGCTTATGACACCAGGCCTCGAGTGGCCATCATTGTTGTGTTTGATTACGTCAGGGCTAAGCTCCATAACCTACAAAGATACAACTCGGCCAATTTTTGGAGGGTAATTCAATTAAGCGCCGCACTGATGGGATCTCGCATTTGGCAAATCGCAACTGTGACAACTGTGTAACCAACCCCGAACCTTCTCCACGGCGTTTTCTCACCGTGTTGAATTTTCCCTCGTGAGGTGCTGGACTTCAGACCTTTGCTG
Source organism: Filicampus tigris (assembly GCF_054856515.1). NCBI lineage: Eukaryota > Metazoa > Chordata > Actinopteri > Syngnathiformes > Syngnathidae > Filicampus > Filicampus tigris. Next base: position 2,225,483 of record NC_141238.1, on the reverse strand, counting down.
AGTCAACAAGCGTATTTACACTCCTGGGTCAAGTCATTTTTGGTTCCTGTTGGCCATTGATTAGGTGGGACATAGAGTCGGCTTCTCCAATCACTTTTCTTTGTGTGTGTGAGTCTATATCCATGGCCTGTGTGTGTCCTGTGTATGGATGAGTTGTTCATGTGGCCACAATAACAGCCACTGTGCAGGCTGGCTAGCGCACCACGGGTCACTGACCAGCCAGCATCACACACACACACACACACACACACACACATGCATCCTCTCCGGAAAGACGCTCTGCTCCCATTTGGCAAGCATGTGTGTGTCAAATCGCAGTTTTGTGTTGCAGACTTGTTATCCCAGGTTGTTATCAACACTGGAATTAAGTTGAAAATTGGCCAAGAAGTGTCTTGGATGTGAGCGGGGCAGCTGCAGAGAGGAGGAATAAAGAGAGGCCTTTCAATTGATGGAGTTAAGCGGGGTGGAGGTGGGTGGGGTGGGGGGGTGGGTCGCAAACAGAGACGAGCCTGTGGTTTGAGGGAAAACGGAAGTGTTCCCGCACACATTTTAAAGAGTATTATTATAATACAGCCTGGCTCACTTTTTGCTACTTTTCACAAATAATCTTCTCCAGGCTACTTCCGGCAGCAGCCATGTCGGGCTCCTACGACGACTCCATGATCGATGTGTCCAGCGACAGCTTCTGGGAGGTGAGAGGACGGCCGGGATGGACCGAGCGACCGGCAAAGGCGGCAGCGAGCTGCCATTTGTCTCTGTGTTGGTCAGGTGGGCAACTACAAGCGCACGGTGAAGCGCGTGGACGACGGCAACCGGCTGTGCAACGACCTCATGAGCTGCATCCACGAGCGGGCGCGCATCGAGAAGTCGTACGCGCAGCAGCTGACCGAGTGGGGCAAGCGATGGAGGCAGCTCATAGAGAAAGGTAGAAAAAAAAAAAAAAAGTCTTGGCATGCACAGATACAATGAAATGGAACTATAATTCCAAATGCCCAGGCCCCCAGTACGGCATGCTGGAGCGGGCGTGGTCGTCGCTGTGCACGGAGGCGGAGAAGGTGAGCGAGCTGCACATGGAGGTGAAGGCGGCGCTGATGGGCGAGGACTACGAGAAGCTGAAGAACTGGCAGCGCGACGCCTACCACAAGCAGATGATCGGCGGCTTCAAGGAGACCAAGGAGGCCGACGACGGATTCCGCAAGGCGCAGAAGCCCTGGGCCAAGAAGCTCAAAGAGGTACGTGAAAAAAAATAAATGATGGCATATTACGTCACAATATTGATAACAGTCAAATCTGTTGTACATTTATTTATTTTCATGATTAGTTCTGGTAAGACAAAAATGTAGTTTATAAAATGTTTTTTTTTTAAAGTTACAAAAAAGTTACCGTTTATAACAAGGAAAAAATGCAGATGTGAAAATAAATACATATTTTGGTTCTAAAATTATTCATTCATTTTTTTTTTTTGTTTCAAAAAACATTTTAACTGATTGACTGCCAGATATTTTCAGAAACTCTTTTAGCCTGGGATTAAATGGCTGGACTTTGAAAAGAAAATGGCCGCTCTGTGAAAAAATTTGTCAATGGCATCGAATGAGTTAAAAGAAATGGAATCGAATCATAATCGGGAAGTGAAAATGGAATGGAATGAATCGTTACTTCCTTACCTGAAATGAATCCAGCAATCAATTTCCCAGGTGGATTCCATGAAGAAGTTGTACCATTCGGCCTGCAAGGAGGAGAAGCTGGCCGCCAGCCGGGAGACCAACAGCAAGCTGGAGAGCAACAACAATCCTGACGCGCAGAGGAAGCTCCAGGAGAAGGTGGAGAAGTGCCAACAGGAGGCGCAAAAGGTACCCACCCGAAGCTCCGCCCCCGACGGAAGCCTTCATTAAACGCTCCCGATTTCTCCTTGTCCAGACGAAGGAACGCTACGAGAAGTCCCTGGAGGAGCTGGACAAGCTGACGCCTCAGTACATGGAGAACATGGAGCAGGTGTTCGAGCAGTGGCAGCAGTTTGAAGACAAGCGCATTCGCTTTTTCAAGGAGCTCCTGCTGGAAGTCAAGCAGCACTTGGACCTCTCCACCAATCACAAGTCGGCTAAATCAACTTTCTAGCAAAAAAAAAAAAAACCCAACAGCAACCTGAAAGTCACGTGCTTGTTCTCAATAGGTTCCAGACAATCTACCACACGCTGGAAGACACCATGGCCGCCACGGACGCGGAGGAGGACCTGAAATGGTTCCGATCCAATCACGGCCCCGGCATGCCCATGAACTGGCCTCAGTTTGAGGTAACGCCAAGTTGACACTTAAGTTGGCCGCTTGTGACGTTTAGCTGCAGGGGAGGGGGGGGGGGCGATCTTCCGAGAATTTGCAAGCTCGGCCAAAAGGCCGATTGCCGCCTTTCACTAAGTCGGTCCACGTTAACCCTCTTCTGCACCTGCCTTCCCTCTCCTCCAGAACTTGGACTGGTCCCGCGTTCGCTCCGCTAAGAGAAGGTCCATTGTAGTGAGTGCCGCATGGGATGACCGCTCGCTGTCACGGCGGCCACGGAAAAAGGGGGGGCGGGGGGGGGGGGGGGTCTTTTTCATTCACGCTTAACACTCCCACGCCTTACTGCTTTGATTCGTGTGCGTGTTGAAGTGTTGGGAGGACACCAGCTCACTCGCCACTCGGGGAATTTGACAGACGCGAAGGAAGAAATAAAATAAGATGGGAAGCCCCTTCCACACTGGCCATCCAAGGTGGATTTTTTTTTCTTCCCGCTTGGAATTTTCACCCACCGTCAGAGGCGTAGCTGCCCGCGGGTTGCCACGCATCGAATCATCCGAATGCGTGAAGCCGCAGCAGCGGTGTGAATGTGCTTCGGTGAGGTCTTTCTGCTGTTTGGAACTCTGATCCGGGAAATTTGCCGCGACGACGGTAGTGTGAAAGGGGCAACAGACTTCACATCTGGTGGCGGAGAGATTCCTTTTTTGTTTTCCTCTCTCAGCAGGTGAAGGAAATGATCGACACTTTAAGCCAGTGATTCCCAACCACTGTACTACGGCATATTAGTTTAGCTTTATTTAGTTTGGACTTTTTTTTTCAATTCAGTTTTCAGAGCCAGTTTGTTAGTAATTTTTTTGAAAATGCTTCGTTTGGGTTCAGTTATTACTTTTATTGATTTATTTATTTGCTTACATATGGTGTATCACAGCAATTCCGAAATAATGACATTTCAAATGAATGTTCAAAAAGACATATTTTTTTAAATTCAGTTGTCATCCAAAGAAAATATGCTGCCCCCTATTGGTTTGGAGTACACTGCGCTGGCTTGTGCTCAAATGTTGCACCTTTGCAAAAATGCGAAAGGTCTGCCTGGAAAAGACGTTTAACTGTGCTTCTGCGTCACAGGACTGGTCCATCGACCTGAACCGCAGCCTCAGCAGGCGGGCGTCGAAGAAGCCCTCCGAGGGCGTCACGCTGACGGGCATCAGCCAAACCGGAGCCGACCAGCCGGTCCCGCCTCTCAAGACCAACAACAGCAGGTACATGTTGCAACTCTGCTTTTTCAGCGGCCGCTCTCCGGACACCCGACGGAGCTTATCTGTGAAAGCGTACATGGCGACATCCTGTGCAGGAATGCGCACAAAGGCTTACGTAAGACGCGCGACAGGGCGCTCGTGCAGCTGTTTCCCCGGCGACCGCAAGCAGTCGCAGTTTGTTGGGAAAGACGTCGTTTGGTGCATAGTTGAACGCGTGCCAAAGCGGCAATGTGGAAAAATCGCCGTCGCGCGCCGCGTGACGATAAGGTGCCGGAATGTTGGGTTTAGACAAACGAAACACCTGCACTCGAAAATGAACTCCAATAACCCCACCGGCCATACGTGCTCACCCCAAATACACGCAAGTGTCCTATTTCCTAAGTGCGCGCGAGGAGTTAACATGAGGAATGTGGGCCGCGGGAAGTATTTGACCTCTATATGTGTTTATATCTTCAAGGAAGACGAGGCCCGATCGCTTTGTTGACTGCAACAAGAGCAAAGTTACATTTTTGGACGAGCCGTGTTTATGGAATCACTTGGCGGGATTCACTTGAGTGCACCTACACGACAAAGACTACTTTTGTTGACTTGTTATTGTAGTGGTGTAGTCACTTTTTAAATATTTGAACATGTTCATTTCAATTATTACAGAGGAAATGAAACAAAAAAAATGTTGCTGGGTTAGTCCTGCGGAAATGCTTTGTTGGAGAATCTGCTACACTGGAAAGTGAAAGTGCGCTACTGACACCTACAGGACTAAAGTGGAACATTGAGCTTCCAATTCAATTAATTGCCATTTCATTCAAGCCTTATTAAGCAGGGCGCATATTTGACATTACAAATTGCTTTCGCCATACCACCAAGTAAAAATTGTATGGACAGAAATAAATAGTGATGGTCACGTCTCAATTCGTATTTGCGTTCACACACGAGTCGCTCACCGCGCAGCCAGTCAACCCCACATTCACCGACACCCACGTCACTCGCCAGGCCGGACCACGCCTTTTAAAGCCATACACACTCAAGGTCACCAATGCTACAGTACAATGTGAGGACGGTGTGGATAAAACGTGCGGGAATTGTTATTGTCTCATTTCATACTCCAGGTCAGTAGGGGGCAGCACGTTGCCGAAAAAGTTGCAATACATTCTATAAAGTAGTAACTTGCCGAGCATTGGAGGTTAAAGCGCCTTTTGGTCACAACATTTGGGGAGTGGCGGAAAGAATGAGGCGGCTTCCCACCAGTCAGTCGGGACGCTGAGCCTCAATTGGACGTCCATTTGGGGGAGGAGCTATCTGCACGGTCAGTGAGTCAGAGGGATAATGTGGGCGCTTTCCGAGTGGAAAACAGTCATCGCCGCCTGAGTGTGTGCGTGTGCGTTTGTGTGCGTGTGGCTTGCTCAGCATGCCCTCTCTCACTGTGTCCCGCACCGTCAGCCTGACTGGGCCTGCCAAAGCGGCGCCGGCGGGCTCCAACCCGTTCGACGAGGAGGAGGACGACGACGACCAAGAGGAAGAGGAAGAGGAGGCGCAGGTGGAGGTGGCGGACGACACTCCGCCCGCACTCAACCACTTCAGTGGCAAAAAGGAGGAAGTGAAAACGTTGGTGGATGCACCTGCACTTTTCTTTTGTCTGGTTCTTTTTTTGGGGGGGGGGTCTGCTGGCTCCTTCCATCTTTGCCTCACTGCGCAGGCGGCGCCGTGCATGGTGACCCACTATGCCGCACACGCACAGCCTGATTATGTCTGTGTGTGTGTGTCCTTGACTCCTAACAGGCCTTGCAGAACGACGCAGCGCCGCTATTGTCTCTTAGGCTACGGTCAGACTGCAGGGCTTAGACATCTTTTTTTTTTTTTTTTTTTTTTAATCGTTCACAACCTCGCAAGTAAATGATGTGGGAGGAGGTAGAAATATTTTGGGGAAACGAGGATTTTCAATATCCTCTTTCCTTGGAGACGTCTACGAAAGCTGGCGTCACGTCACTGCCGTCAACAGGTTGGGCTTTTGTTGACGTATAGGCAGATAAAAAAAATCGGATACGTATCCGATTTAGTACAAAATGGAATTGAGATGTTACGACTGTCATTGAAAAAAAAAAAAAAGAGAGATACAGGTCGCATATGGGCAAGAAAATCCGATTTTCCTGCAGTTTGAACGTAGCCTCAGCTAACAGTCAGATCTGAGACTAAAACACTGCAGCGGCCATTTTGTGGTACTCCACAAGTGGTCGTAAATAGGCTGTTTTTGGAATATATTTTGTCTGAATGTTGCAAATCACTGGAAACCAAACCAATACATAGGAGAATAACACAAGGATGCATTGTGGGTCTGTTTTTTTTTGTTTGTTTTTTAACCTTTCGTGGGATCTAAACGTATTAGAAAAGAATATATGAATTAAAATAAAATTGTAAATACCAAATGAGAGTCCAAAACAGGGCATGACTCAAGTCAAGTTCCAATTATACCGAAAAATGTGACTTTTGCTGACCTCAATTGCATTTCTTTGAACTATTTCCTCGCATGGTAGCAGATCTGACTGTAAATATTTTCTACCTGTTGTTTATTTGTTTACCTGCTGTTTGTTTTGAGTGTCGGTGGCGTTCCAGTGGTGCTCGCCCAAAGGTTTCCGCTGGCTCCAATCACGCCTGCGCCTCAGTGATCTGCTTGCGACTTTTGTTTCCATGTGCTTGTCCGTCTCGCCGTCCGACGCATTTGACACTTTTGCCCCGTGTCGCGCATGCTTGATTCCCAGCTCAGCGGCTCCGTCCGGATTCACCGCGATGGCTTTTCGGGTCTCGTGGCCGACGCCGTCACATGTTTTGGTCTGGACGCTGACCTTTGGTTTCGTGTGCCCAGCGTCAGCAGCGTGGAGAGGACCCCGGACTGGTCGGACGAGGACACCGCCGCCAACCCCTTCTCGGCCAACGGCGACGGCAACCCGTTCGAGGACGAGCCGACGTCCCCGCTGGTGCCGGTGCCCGTACGGGCGCTCTACGACTACGAGGGCCAGGAGCAGGATGAGCTCACCTTCAAAGCGGGTACGTCTGTGCTACTTGATTCAATTCAAAAGTATTGCAAATAGGTGAAATAAAAACAGAAGTTTGAAAACAAACCATTTTATACTAAAACGTTAAATACAACTGAACTCTTGTGATTACTTTGTGCACCACTAGAGGGAGCCTGAGCACCAATAATTGTACAATTGCCACACAATTTTAAACTAATCTCAAAACTCATCAATCTCCTGATTTGCTTTTCCCAGGCGACGAGTTGACCAAAATCGGCGAGGAGGACGACCAGGGCTGGTGCAAAGGTCGGCTCAAGGACGGGCAGATCGGCCTCTACCCCGCCAACTACGTGGAGGACATCCAGTAATGACCGCTAGTGAGTAAAGTCGATGGAGATCAAGGTAGCCTTCTCGCAAATGTGTCCGTGTCTTGGTGTGGAGTGATCAGAGAGTCGAGAGAAGGTCGCCACAAAAGGACCTCGTTCGACCTTCGCAAGATGGAGGCTCACTTAAGTTTGTCATTAAAAGACACTTGTTGACACTGTTACAAAAAAAAAAAAATGGCTCACGCTCATCAAGTTAAATGCAGTTCACACTGGGCCTGATGAAATGTCTCGTTCCACGCAAACCACTATGGACTTTAGTAATAAAGGGAGATATTGGGGGTGAGGGGTGGGGCGCTGTTCACGTGACTAGAGTTCAATCCAGTGGCGCCCTCATGTGGTTCACATCGGGGTGGCGGTCTCCTTTGGCACTGCACTTGAATGTAAGCTCACTGATTGTATTTTGTCCATGACCTGTCCACTGACTCGATGCTGTTTTTGTACATTCAACCACTGACCTAATTATATGCAATCCTCTCTACTTTTGATTCTACGCTAGATTGTATTTTTTTTTTTTCGCCATTTTATTCAACACTGAATATCTTCCAGAAGGCCTGAAGCGCCACCTCAGTTTCAAGTGTGCAAGTTGTTGCTGTTTTTGTTTATTTGTTTGTTTTTAACGCCATACAACCACAGCGGAATATAGTTTTGTATCGGCGCATGTTAATGACGCAAATTAAGCTTTGAAATGGTAGGAAGTTGATAATTGTTAATTTATGATACCCTTAAGTGCTTTGTGTTCTGTTCCAATGCTCTAACTGAAAATCAGTTTGTACAAAAATTGAATGTTTTATGTTATTTCCCTACTTTCCGACGTGATTATTTTGTTCCATTTCTGTATGGGGCCATATTCGTAAAATTCGTGGGCTACTATGTGAATCATAAGTGATATGATAGCTTATCCCATAATCTTTTACAGATGTTTTTTTTTTTTTTAATTATCAGATATGATGATAGCCTTGCTTTTCTGGGAGACATTGTTCATTTGTATTATCTATTCACGATCTCGTGACTCAAAAACGTAAAAAAGACAAAAAAAAAGGAAAAATCTAACCCTGATGCCTTCAAATGCAGCAAAGAATTCCAAGTTTTTGCCAAGTTTTCAGGACACACATGTTGTCATTTGCACAGTTCATGTTTGTAAATGTTGTCCCACACAACATAATAAATGAATTTATCGCAGTACCGTGTTGACTTGAGCATGTTTGTATTCATGTGAACAATTTGCTGGATTCTCTGTGTCTAAAAGTTAGAAGATGCCCTTTATAACAAACCATTAAAAAAACGCTACAAATGTGCTCAACTTGAGAAAATGCATTAATGAAGCTATTTAACCCTTTTTCTAGAGTGAATTGCAAATTAGCCTGACAAACTCCATTACCCACAAAACACTGCAAAAACAACACAGCCACGTGTCATTTTCAGCCAATCACAGGCGACTTCGGTTGTTTTCCCACCTCCCGAAATGTACGTGTCATTTCGGATATAATTCAACATAATCACGCCTGAATTGAGTTTGTTGGCGACCTCACGCGCGTAAAGAATCATGACGGAACCCAGCAAGCAAGACATTTGTGCCATTTTCAAGCGACTTCGCTCCGTTCCCACGAATAAGGTAACACTTTTCTTGCCTCGCAACAAGGAAGTAAGTCAAGGTCTGACACGTCGCAATTGTAGAAGCGTCACGGCTAGCATAAAAGTTAGCAAGTCCAAATAACGAGACTGCGATTGTCTTTGTGTTTCTACGCTACGTTTACGGAGAATTTGAACTTCGAACGGACCTGGCAAGCGTAATTAGGGTGCAGCTATGCTAGGCGGTTGAAAGTCAAACTTGGATAGCTTGTTTGTTGTTGACAGTTGCTTAATGTATTTGAATACTTCACTCAAACACAATAATAATGTCAATAATAGTAATAATCGTAGTTATACGTGTGTTTAATGGTTGGTTCGATTGCGTGTGTGATCTAGTTTGAGCAACAGCTGTTACCTCTTTGCTTAGCTTCTTTTGCTGTGTATGTGTTCTATAAAATCAGTTTCAATTAGACTTTTGTGGGGTTTTTTCCCATTCCCAGGCTTGTTTTGACTGCTCAGCTAAAAATCCCAGTTGGGCCAGCATCACCTATGGCGTGTTCCTCTGTATCGACTGTTCTGGAACACACAGGTCGCTCGGGGTGCACTTGTCCTTCATCAGGTGGGTACGAGTCTGTGTTCTGCACAGCGATAAACCAAAAGTAGCTTTGCACTCTGGAACGGCTCCATTTTAATTACATTTGCATGTGTTTAAGTTTCAATGAAGACTTCCGAGATGAACTTTCAAGTTCATCTAAACATGATGAATTTAAAACAAATGAGCCTGGTTCAGAATTTGTCGCTGCACATAATCCGTCCTTCCCTGCATCCTCATTTCCTTCCTTTCTTCTTTTCCAACAGGTCCACGGAGCTGGATTTTAACTGGTCGTGGTACCAGCTGAGATGCATGCAAGTGGGAGGCAACGCCAGCGCGGTGAGCGGAGACTCACGCAAACGTGAGGCCAAAAATCGGCGGCGTACTGACATCACTTCCCGTCCAGGTTTCGTTCTTCAACCAGCACGGCAGCACGGCCAGCGCCGCCAACGTCAAATACAACAGCCGGGCCGCTCAGCTGTACAGAGAGAAGATCAAGACGCAAGCCACGTACGCCACCAGAACCCACGGCACGGAGGTGACGACTATACGTCGGTCCATATTTTCATTAGTCTTGTAATCTAGTCACTGACTCATTTTGTCTTGACAGCTTTGGTTGGACAGTCTAGGTTCCGCGCCGAGCGCGTCGCCAGAGGAGAAGCACGTTGATTTCTTCGCTCTCCATTCGCAGGTAACGCCACCCGACACACTGTCGCACTATTTATAATTAATACAGCACTCAGTGAGCGGTTATGTGTTTGATGAACAGGAAGTTCCGGAAAATATGTCCAAAATGAGCCTGAGCTGTGCGGCATCGGAGACGCAAGGCAAAGAGGACGATGGTACCGAAGCGTCTGTCTCATGATGGATACGAAGAGGAGTGTGTGTTATGCGTCTCATGACTTTGTGTTTAACCGCCAGGCAACGCGGAGAACGGCCCTAGTGTGGATTTGCTGAGTGCTTCTCCAAAGGCCAATCCAGGTTTCTCATTCGCTGGCTCCCACGTCACTCACCGTTTTGTTGTTCAATAATGGCAAATCAGGTTTTTTTTTTTTTTCAGTCCAATTACAATAACTTGACTGCATTTCACAACATTGTCCTGTTCTTCCAGACCCTTTGTCTCTTCTCAAGAAGAAGCCCGGCGCCACAAAAAAAACGGTACGCCCACACACAGCTCACGTCTGGCTATCTTACTGCCTGCCTTTTTGTAACGTGTTTGTCCCCGGCAGATGGCCGCCAAGAAAGGCGGCCTGGGCGCTCAGAAGGTGAGCAGTCAGAGCTTCAACGAGCTGGAGAAGAAAGCACAAGCTGCAGACAAGCGCCGGGAGAAGGAGGAGGACGTGTCGGGCGACAAGCAGAACAACGCCAAAACCGTGGACTCCATGTGAGGATGCGCTTGGGTTGTCGTGCGGTCAGTGTTGAATATATCCAATGACGTGCTCGCTCGCTCTCAGCGCTCCGTCCATGCGCCTGGCCTACCAAGACCTGGAGGAGCAGAGGAAAAAGGACGAGCAGAAGCTGAAGAATCTGGACGGGAAGAAGCGGGAGCAAGCGGAGAGGCTGGGAATGGGGCTCGGCGTCAGGAGGTGCGCTTGAGCAGTCAAGGTCTAAAACACATCCAGTTATTTTATTCTTGAGGCGACGTAATGCTGCACGGCTCCCGCAGAATGAGGAAGAGGCGGGGTTTTAAGCACTTCAAGAGACTTTTAACTGTTTTTGTTTTTGGTCATTTTATTTTACTCCACTCTATGAATCGAGTTGAGTTGTTTCTCTCGCCCCCTAGTGGCGTCTCTCACTCGGTGACGTCCGACATGCACATCATCCAGCAGGAGCGCCCCCTGGCGACCAGGACCGGCAAACTGGCACGTTTCGCGGACGACGACGACGACGAAGGAAGCTTCGCCTCAGGGTAGGATCCCAACGAAAGCGTTCGCCTTTCACATTTTACACGCCGACTCTTTTCGAAACAGGATCCTGTCCCGTTATGAGCAAAGCAGCTCTTCGGACCTTTTCACCTCCAGATGGATCAAGAAAGCCGAACCGGACTTCTTCTCGACGTCCGCCATCACCTCACTAGACGATAGGTGAGGACATCCGCCGCGCTCAGTTTGCATCCGCCGTGATGACTAAACGCTCGAACGTCTGCTTTTAGGCCCGCCCCACGCAGGAAAGCCGACCCGGCGCCCGTCGTAGACACGGGAGAGGCTAGCAGGAAGTTCGGCCAGGATGTCAAAGCTATCTCCTCAGATATGTACTTTGGAAAGCAAAACAGCACAGAGGTACATGCTGATTGTGTGCAGCGATTTTTTTGTTTTATTTATTTATTTTTTTTTTCCTTCCACCTTTTGTGCCTTTTGCCAACTTTCTTCAGGCTTCTGATTGGCCTTGTTCTTAACGGCTTTGGAGTCATATTTTTACAGGTTAAACATTTGTTGATTGAGATTCCATGTGGAGGCTTATTTAATATCCATTTCAAGTTTAAGCATTGAGCTTGTTGTTGGCAGCACGAAGCCAGATCGCGCCTGGAGAGACTCGCCGGGAGTTCTGCCATAAGTTCCGCTGACTTGTTTGACGATCAGAAGAAGCAGGCTGGTAAGTATCTTGGATTCGTTTTCATGGGAGTCATAATAAGCACACTTATGCGTGTGTGTTTTGCCTTTTTTTCTATTGCAGCAAGCTCGTACCGCCTGTCCAACGTGCTGCCAAACGCCCCGGACATATCGCAGCTGAAAATGGGGGTGCGCAGCGTCGCCGGGAAGCTGTCGGTCATGGCCAGCGGCGTCGTCAACACCATCCAGGTCCCTGCTGGCCGTCCACAAACGCTTGTCTCCGTTCCCAAATGTCACGTTTGATTTTTTTTTTTGTTGTTGTGCTTTTCAGGACCACTACAGCTCCTGAAGGATGAATCACTACTATCAACTCCTCACAACGTGATGGGAAGTATCCGCAAAAATTCCAAAAAGACAATCGTGTCATTTTTAGCTTTGTAAAGGCAGAGGTTTATGAATAAGTTCCGCTTTCGTCATGTAAATATATTAGGAACGTATGTAGCCAGCGTTATGAAGGTTATGATGATGATTATTAAGATGAAACAATGTGTCCTTTCTATGCCCAAAGTGCTCTTAAGTATATTGTGTGGCCTCGTCAGTTCATCTCAAGCTCATTCCTAATAGCGCTTTATGATTTAAGAACACGTGACTCTTTCTATTTGTGCTGCTTTTTGGGGGCGCAGCCTCTTCTTGAAATATGCTGCTTGGCTTAGCGTAAATGCAAATATTCAAAGTTATCAAATTGTTACAGGAGGTATATTTTTACCAAAAACATTTAAAAGCTATGAAGTGCACTTAGTGCTTGACTGGAATTGCTGCGGTTTTGCACTATAAAGTGGGATGTATTTTTTTTCTTATGAGACAATTATGGTTTGGGGAGATTTGCTGTTGATTTTGTTTGTTTGCCTATGTTGTCACTTTAAGGCATTGCAAATGTTTAATTTGGACATTTATACAGGCAGGCGGTGCCACTCTTGTTGTTTTTCTTGTAGTTTAAGTGTTCAAGCTAGCTATCTTGTTTTTTGGAATCACTAGATCTTAATGTCCTGTAAAAGTGTTCATTCTTATCTTTGAAATATTTGTTTACGTCATTCCAAAATGCCAACGTTATAACGGATTATTCTGCTTTACAGTGGAGAGACATAGTTACATTTTTGCTTCTTTTTTTGTTTTTGGGGCAGCTGGCAGCTTTTGCTTGAATGTACTTTAAAGTTGTGTTAACTGAAGTTAATGAGAAGTTTATAATACTATCGATATGGGAATAGCTGACATATGAACTGCTGTTTACTAAGTAAATATATATATAAAAAAGAATATCTAAGAGTAGCTCCCGGCAATCACATTGTTGACATAAAATGTATTTTTTGGCAACATTTAAAATAAAAATGCTTGCATTTAAGCCCACAGTGTAATTGTTTATTTATTTTCGATTTATGAATATTTTTTTTTGCCAGAAATTGCCTGTGAAGAGCCCATTTATTCTTTCTTGTGTCAACATTTGAGCGAAGGCTGGCAACCGCTGACGTGGCTGCCTGAAGCGTTCAATGGTTTTCCATTAGAGTGGGAAAATTAAGGTTTTCGAAACATTCGAGCATTAAACAGATATTTTCTATAGTAACTGGACGTTCATACACTGCTGTCAATTGGGTGAGTAATCGACAGTTGTTTGGATGTGTTCATTAGCAATAACTTAAAAGTTTTATTTTTCCCGAGTGGTCGCTTTGGTCGGGTTGATTTAAGAATTTACGAGAGGTGCGTGAACGCAGCCATCCTCAAGCACAACCGGGTGAAAGGAAATGGAGTAATCGACTTGCAAAGAGCGAATATTAATCCCACGTTTAACTTTTATTTATATATTATGAACGTTTCGGGTACTTTGGTGTTTTATTTTCAAGAAAATTGGTGAGTTTTAAGCTCTTTCTCCTGCTTTCGGCCAGTTTAAAGTGCGTCAACATGCCTGGTGAGGTGAAGCAAAGAAAGAAAAAGCAAAGTGATGAAGTCGCTCCTGATTCTGCAAACAAACAAGACGAAGGCTCAAAAGTGAAGCGTCAACATGTTAGCACGGCTCCCAAAACCTCGAGTTTGGACCTTAAATGCATCATGTGCGTACTTTCGCTTGCGATCTGCGCTGCACTCAGCTGGTAAGTTCAAACCACTCGTACCTTTTTTTTTTTTTTTTTTTTTTTTTTTTTAGTTCAATTATTATAATGTTATTATTTTTATCTTTCCCTGCAGGATGGTGCTGCAGCAGAATGCGAGGTTCTCTCAAATGGAGGAAAAATTCGCACTTTTGCATGGAAAGAGCTCAAGTTTGTCTCTAATGGAGGAGCAAGTCGAGAGGGTTACCCAAAAAGTAAGTTTTTTATTTTTATTTTATTTTTTTCTTAAAAGTACTCAAACTTGACACTTAGTAATTGCCATTCTAGCGGTAATAAATGAATGATAAGAGCGGTGAGTGTAGGAAAAACACCCCTGGGGCAAAATTGTACATGAATGTGATGCTGCCTAAGTGAATGAATGATCCGGACATGATACTTTTTGGTACCCTTACAATGGGGTATGAATACACCAGCTCAAAGTGGGCCGATAAACACAATGCTGTCTCATGATTGGTCAGGTTTGCTCATTTGGATTTTGGGTATGCTTCCCAAAAAAACAATTCCGTCCAAAACTGGATCCCTGACTGAATATTCCCAATTTCCCTTTTGGTACCCACCCACCAAACAATTCTGTGGATTCCTGGCTTGAGCTCTCCCTGAGAAACGGCCCTCCTGTTTTATGTTGCGGCTGCAGCTCGCCGCCTCCGAGGACGACCTCCAGGCGGCGCTCTCCGTCGTCTCTTCGGCGAGCGGGCTCCGGCGCGACGTCTCGGCGCTGCGCGTCGCCGTGGCGACGCTGCAAGCGGACGACAGCTCCGCGTCGGGCCACCTGCAGTCGGTCAACGCCCGCTTCCTCAACGTGACGGAGACGTGGCAGGAGCGCCTCGGCGCCGCCGCCTCCGAGCTGGCTTCCCTCAAGGCCGAGTCGCGGGAGGCCCACGCCGGCGCCACGGAGCGGGTAAACGAGGCCGAGAGGAGGGTCCGGTCGCTGGCGGAGAAACTGGAGGAGCTGGAGGACAGCACCAAGAGGAACGCCCGAGCTATGGAGCGCGCCGAGGAGGACGACGCCAAGCGGGCTCAGGCGCAGCTGGACTGGAACACCCAGCAGATCCACAAAATGGAGCAGAACATCGACAGGCTGGCGCGCCAGGAGGCGGAGCTTGGCGCCCGGCTGCGGGAGCACCTGCCGCGGGCCAAGGAGTGCGAGGAGCAGCTCCCCCACGTGGAGGAGGCGCTGCGCTCCATCGTGAAGCTGGGCGCCGACCTGAGCGGCTCCGAGAGGCGCGTGGAGGAGGTGACGCTGCAGGTGTTCTCGGCCGAGGACAACATGCTGAAGACGCTCAACCGGATCGTCGCCATGCGCCAGGAAATAGACGCCCTGCAGGCGCGCGGCACCATCCTCAAGATGAAGAGCGAGCTGGCGGTGATGCGCGAGGCCGTGCACGAACTCACCATGGTGCTCAGGGGGGATCAGTTAAATCAGGAGGAGGAGGAGGAGCCGGATGAAGAGTGGGACGAGCCAGCGGAAGCGCCTCAAGATGATGTCGCGCAATGACGTCGCTGCAGCCAGGGAAAGGACAGTCTCTGGTGTCACATTTCTCGATTTATTTTCTGAGTTCTTTGTGAAAACATGTACAAACTTCTTTTACTTTGTCTGTGTTAAGTTAAATTATCCATTTGTCCTCATTAGCATGGCAGGTGAGTTGGACTGGTTCCGCTCATTTGCAGGCGTTACGCATGATTAACATTTTACCAATAAATTCTAAAATAAGTTTGATTTTGAGGTTTTTTTGAACACTTAAACACAATGAAAATGTGTAATTATTACGGAAGGTTGGGTAACTTTTGGATTATAGTAGTAATAGCGCTACCTAGTGCCCATGTTGGTTGAAACAACAGCAAAAGTGTGAAATATAAAACATTTTAAAAAATTACAATTCCACTTGATTTAATTGTAGCTTCCTTCAGTGTGGTCCCAGTTTAAAAAAATAAAATGAAAGTTCTAAATTAAAAATATCATGAATTAATTCTTTTTTTTTCATTAATCTAATTGTAATAAAACATGCTCTACATGGTCCCAATTTAAAAGAAAACTAAAGTAGAAACAAATACACAACGTAGTTTTCAACTGTCAAAATAATAAAAATAATAATCTAAATTAGTCGCAGTTAAAATGAAATAAGTTGTGTTAAAAAACTACGAAAGAAAATTACATAATTTTCAAATGAAGCAATTAAAATATTTCAAAATTAAGATTGAATTGATTTTTTAAAAATTGTTTTGATGTTTCTATGTATTTTTTAAAATTAAAACTCATTTAAAAAACAATTTTTCAAAACTATGCTATTAAAATCTAATTTAAATAATTCTCAACAGAAAGTGAAACTATAACCAAAAAAAACCCATGTAACTACTTTAAAAATAGTCTCTTAATTTAAAGCCAACATCAGGCTAATATTTTATATCTACAATTCCTTCCCCTTTTTCCCTCACCTGATCACGTTCTGTCTTGCAGTGCGAGAGCGTGCACCTGACGCTGGACGACGTGGGCGCTCGCCAGCAGGCTGCACGGGCCCTGCTGGAGAGCCTGGAGCGAGACGTGGGCCAGCTGAAGGAGTGGGCGTCCGGGCTGAGCCACGAGCGGTCCGAGTTGCGCTCCAGCGTGGGCGCGTTGAGCGGCGCCGTGGACCAAATTGAGGCGCGCACCTCCGCCATCACCGTGGACTTCGCCAACAAGGTGCGTTTGGTTCGCCACCCTCGAACACGCAGACGTCACTTTACAGTAATACCCCCCGCCAATAGGTAGCGTCGGTGAGGACGGACATCCGGCGTATGGACGGCCTGCGCTCGGAGCTGGACTCCCTCCTGGCGCAGGTGGCCGAGCAGGAGGAGCAGGCGTCGCGGGCGGAGCGCTCGATGGTGGGGCGCATCGGCGACGTGCTGGCCAACAGCATCGAGCGCGTCTCCAACTTGCGCGGCGCGTCCGAGCGCAACGCGCAGGCCTTGGAGCAGCTGCGCCGCCGCCTCCTCCAGCTGGAGGCCGCCGAGAGCAGCGCGTCGGAGCGGCTGCGGGAGCTGGAGGGCGGCCGCGCTCGCCTCATCCGCACGGTGAGCTTGGCGGCGGACCTCAAGCCCAAAGTGGGCGCCATCAAGAGAGACTTTGGCGCCCTGGAGCCTCGGCTGGCCGACCTCACCTTCCGCGTGGGGAGCCTGGCCGAGGAGCTCGGCAAAAGGGAGCGGGAGATCGCCGGGCTTAGACGCGCACTGGACGAGCTTACGTCGGCCCAAGAGCAGGACGTAAGTGTGACTACTGAACAGGCGGCACTTTTATCAGAATCGAATGACACACAGTTGCCAACATGAACGTGTGACATTTATCCGAGAGAATAAAAAAGTGAATGACTTCAGCTTTTCCTTCGTTGACGTTTTGTGTTACATAGGATACTTTATCCAACGAATTTTTCCGGATGCGTGCTGCCACTGGATGATTTTTTTTTTGGCATTTCTATTCATTTCAGTATGGAAAATTATTTAAGTGACAGAGCAAATTTCTCATTTCAAATCTCAAGGCGCCACTCTAATTTTTGTTCCTGTCGTGCCTTTAGCCGAATTGCCACCTCACGTTCCGAAAAGGTTCCAGGAACTGAAAGTACTTGTGTCTGTGGCCGCATTTTGTTAGCCTAATAGCGTGGTAGCCATTTTTGCAAAATAAGAAAAAAAACATTTTGAACAAACATTGCTATTTTTTCATCAATTTGGTGACACGTTCAAAAATGACTTTGCCAATTATGCTGTTAGGATAATGATTTAATATTAGTAAATGTAATTTATAATTTAACTGAAACTTTTAGGTTTTGGTACTTGCGGTTCCAGGAGCTACGAAGTTGTCGTCGACATGGTCGTTTATTAGTTTACATGAAACGTGAGATAGAGGTCAACAAGAGTGTTTTTATTGGAAAATTAAAAAAAAAAAAAGAGTAAACAACAAAGTGCTCAACAAGAGCCTATTGGTTCTGATTTTAAAAAAAACAAAAAAAAACGAACACATCTTTGGTGCAGGCAGGAAATTGGAGGGGGGAAAAAAAAAAAAAAGTAACTAACAGTGCAGATTGAGTGTTGATTCACAGCTCAGCAGTCCAGCTCCTCATCCCGTCTTGTCCTACCTGTGCAACTTCAAGTTACTAACGAAGAAAAGAGTGTTTTGTTTTGTTATTCGTGGTGATGCTACTCTTGGGACAACGCCGCCAGCGTCTGGGTGGCCTCCTGCAAGGCCGTCTGTAAGGCGGCGATGGCTTGCTGCTGCTCCTCCAGCTTGGCGGCGTGCTGACCGGCCCCATCGGCGGCCAGCCTCTCCAGCTCCTCCACCCGCCGGGCCATGAGCGAGTCCGTGGCGGCCAGCGAGTCCTGCGCCTCCCCCACCACGGCCACGTTGGCCTGCAGCTCTTCGATCTGGTAGCCCAGGGCCTCCAGCTCCTTCCCGGAGGAGGCCTTCCCGGCCAGGGCGCTCTCCTGCGCGTCGTACTGCGAGAGGAGCGACTCCACCTTGGCGCCGACGGAGTCGCCGGTCTCCTCCGCGGCTTTGAGGCGGGCCTCCAAGTCGTCTGCTCTCTTCTGCGTCTGCGCGGCGACCTCGTTGAGCTTGGTCTCCACGTCGCGGACTCCCTCGGCGGCCCGCTCCAGGCCGCCCTCCAGGGAGCCGGTCCGGTCCCCGAGGGCTTGGACTTGCGACTCGGCGGCGGACACGGTCAGCTTGAGGCTCCCCACCGTCTCTTGCACCACCGACCTGACGGACTCCACTTCCAAGGAAAGCGAGGCCACTTCCTGGCTCCGCGTTCGGAGCTCCTCCCTCACCGAGCTGATCTGCTCCCGGATGGAATCGGCGGAGGCGTCGGCGTCCTGCTTGGCCGCCCTGATCTCGGCCACCACGTCCACGATGGCGGACAGCTCCTGCTTGACCATGGCGGGGTCTTCGATGCCGCCCAGCCGGGCCTTGAGGTCGGCCAGCTGGATCTGCGCCTCGCCCTGGGCGTCGGTGAACTCGGCCACGCTGGCGCGCACCGAGCGGCTCACCTCCTCCAGGCGCTGCTCCACCGTCGTCTCCAAGGAGGAGAAGTCGCGCTCCCGGGCCTGCTTCACCTCGCCGATGCCGTCGGAGAGCTCTCTGAGGAGCTCGCTCTGGAGCTTCTGGAGGGCCTCCTCCACCCGCCGCGTCTCCTCCTCGCCCCGCGCCATCCGGGTCACGGCGCCCGCCAGCTCCGCGCGGGTGGCGCCCAATGACGACTCCAGACTGTCCACCACGCCTTTCAGAGAGGCCACCTGGTGATGGAAAGTATCCAAATATTATTTTACAGTGGGATTCATTGGCAATTTTATTCCAGGCCGGACATGGCGCCAACTACAGTTGAGGAGAACTTACACGATGGCAAATTTTATTTTTGTTGTTTTAAGTATCGGCGGCTCGTATCGGCTGCTTCCATGAGTGCCCGATACCTTAAAATAGGGAGCACATAAGCCCTACGCCAATATTTGGATAGCTTGGACATGAGCAATAGTAGTTGGCCAGGAAGTGATAATGACATTAAACAGGTTATGTTATTGTGGGAAGACTTTTTAAGATTTTGAGTGACTTTTGAGGTCGACAGAGTTGATTGACTTGCCATGCATGCAATCTGCATTCAGCGACACCCGGGGGGGGGGGGGCTCCACCCCCAACCCTCTCGGTTCAAAAGAACACCAAGTAACAGGAGCTGCTCCGTCACTTCTAACGCCAAAACGCAGGAAACAATCAACCGTTGGGTGTAGTTGGTGGCTGCCTAATGACACATGTCATCATCTCAACGAACCTGTTGAACGACGCCCTCCATTTTGCTGCTGATCTCGGCGCTCATTTGCGCACTTTCGGCGTTTTTTGCGCTGGTCTGCCGGATCTCCTCCACCACCTTCTGCACGTGGAAGGCGGCCAGGCCGACGCCTCCGATCATTGCCGCGTAGAAGAGCATCGAGAACAGGGTGCCCAGACAGCTGCCGCTCTTCTTCGCGGACGAGCGCGACGACCCATGGGCGCCCGCGGATCCGCTCACGCCGTTACTTTTCTGGGGCTTCTTCTCCTCCTGCACCGGTGCAGCTGCGGACCCGGCAGCGGCTTTCTCGCCGGCGTTGCTCTTCTGTCGGTTCTTCGCCGTCATGATCGCTGGAGGTGGACTGTGTGAAAGGACGAGTGTTGACGCGCTGCTCCTTTTTGCATTCGTGGATAGACGGAGTTTTGCTTTTTTGTTTTTTTTACTCGCTGCCGCAGCAGCGTATCAGGGAGCGAGTCGTGTCTTTTCGGGTGGCGTTTGGGACGTCCCACGTTGGACTACTGCAGGCAAAACTAGTGCAACAAGTGAAAAAAAGTACCAGAAATGATCACATACTCAATTTCTCAATTGACATTTTTGGTAGTTATGCTTTTATGCGTCATTTTAGACTTTACAATCATTATCAATTTTATCCGGAGGCGTGGTTTGGAACCAAAACACCTCCCCTCATACGTGGCAACTGGCCTCCTGCCACATCCCATAATGCCAGCTCATAGGTTTCTAAGGAACAAAAGGTTCTTGTTTTACAGTCTATGGCTAAATTGGATTATTTCAACAATATATCTTCTACTTTTGACGGTTCTTGGTTTTCCTTCAGAGAAAAATCTTGTGTTTGGATTTATTTGTGTTTACTCTTGATACTCGTGTACATGTCCTGCAAAGAAAGAAAAAGTGAACATAAAGCAAAAGTACATTGAACGAGTGAAAACTGCAGCGAAGAAAACGCTTTCAATTCTAGTGTTGTCCACTAGAGGACGCCAAACTAACGTGTACGTATAGCTACTCCCTTGTGACAACTCCAGTTCGTCTCGAATCAAATGAGAGCTAATACAGGAACTTTACGACAAATTGAACCCGTGAAAATAAAACGTATTGTTACTATAGTCATTATTGAAATGAGCATATTCGTTTATCAAAGACTCCACTTGAGGCGAGTACCTAATGAAGTGTCCCGCTAATGACACGTATATACGCATTCACAAACATTCATTGAAGGCAGTTATTTCAAGTAATCAACCATTTCTGGGGGATTTTTTTTTGAATAATCGTATTTAGAAATGAGAATAGACACGATTCATTCAAACGCATCGTCACTGTTTTTCCGAGCATAGCCTGAATGCATCACGACTGCACGCCCAGCCCCGGTGACAGCAGAAACCGCTCGCCGCCATCCAGGTGCTCACCTCCGGGCAGCTTCTCTCCGGGTCCGCTCTGTCTTGAGCCTCTACCTGGATGAGGAAGAGTACCGTGCTATGCTTTGTCTACGAGGACGACCACCTCACGCCCCGAACCCCCTCCTCCCCCTGGCCGGAAAAATGAAGCGGGAACACGGTCCAAAAAGGAGGACGGCCACATTTTGAGGCGTCTGAGTCGTGTACACGCAGAGCCGGGAAGCCAGCTAAGCAACCAGACACACGGGGGAAAGTCTCCCAGACTTCGCGGCGCCATGGCGGGGCTCATCAAGAAGCAAATCTTGAAGCATCTCTCCAGGTCAGTGAGACAACTCACAACCTGGCAGGGGGCGCTCGGCTGGCGGATACATCAGCCGTTCGACAGTCGAGCAACCGCTCGGTCCGACGTCAAGACGGCTGTTTGTCATTGTGGCTCAGGGCGGTTTGTCGGCGGCGACTGTCAACCGGCCTTTTGCCTCCTGTGACCCTCGCTGGGTTCCCCCAAGCTAGCCGGGTTAAGCTAACAAGCCAACAAGCTAGTGGGGCTAATCCCTCGCCAGGCGAAATGACAGGTTGAACCCGTCGCCCTTCGGAGTCTGATTTATTCAAATAACAATCTCAGCCGGACCGTAAACGTAACGAATCACCTAAAATATAAAACTTTCAATCATTTTATACGTGAATAGGAAACAACGTGAACATATTCCAACGTGTAATTCGATAATAGCAAGGTGCCCGTATCTTGTTTACATGCCAATTAAACTTGCCATGTCATCTCCGTATTCTACTTTAGTGGTGTCATTTAAATTCAACACATGGATCATTTTAGCACCTAAGCACCATTTTCTTCTCGTGTTTGTTTAAACCAAGCCATAAAATGCCTGCATTATTTATTCCTTTCCAGGGTTTTCTCAAGGGACTCTTCCGTCGTTGAGCTGTTGTGACGTCACCCATGCTTTTTCCTCCATCCACCTGCTGCCGATCTTTCGAAACTCTTTCTGACTTATCATCTGGTTGTGCAAATCAGTGAACCAGTTAGTGGCAAAGTTTGTACAGGAAGTGACGGCAGGAGTCGCCCCAACTATATGATCGACCCGATTGTTTGCAGCAGGTCGTCCTCGTGTTTACGTACTCACATGGACCGAGGTTATGTTGTGGGTGTCAACATGGGAGCAAACTTCCATGCAAGACTTCACTGAGGCCCGTGGGACGGACTATCGCACCCGATTTCCTCAAATAGCGGCCTCCACTCAAATAGACGCCGTCCCATCATTAATTGCAGCGTAGCACGTGAATTAATAAACACCTTACCCCTATTAGATGCCTCATTTACCTCTACGTAGCTGTGATTGCGTTACTAAAAGTTGGCGCTGTGTTAACAAAACACCTGGACATCAGGTGAGGCATCTGTAAAGCTGAAGTTGACGCTGGGGTTTAATTTGAAAGTGCTACAAAGCTGAATTGTATTCACTTTCACTGTTCAAAAGCACAATTGTTGAGCGATGGGTGGTGTGTTCTCCATTTTGCGTTTGAGCCTTTTCAACATCCATTTCATTTTTTTCTCGAGGTGAAACCTTCCCATTGTTATTGCCCTCACCACTGGTGGGATGACTATTAAGGCATGAATCACGGCTGACTGTGGGTGCACTTGAATGAATCTGTGCGTGCGCAAGAGCGATGTTTGGCAGGATGGAACTTTCTGCATCACGCTCACCTTCACGCCATTTTCGGGGTCATAACCATTCCTCGACCTTCACAGGCAACGCTGCGCGCTCTGGCAAGAATAGAATCGATTTTTTCTTGTTATATTGCGACTTTGTCCTTGTACAATGCTTCCATTTCTGCTAGTATGACTATTTACTTCTTGTAAGATTACAATGTTTCTCAAAGTATTATGTTGCTTTTGCAACATTGACATTTTTCTCTAAAGTTTAGGAATTTAGCAATTTGTTTGTTTGTATGATTAGACATTTTTTTCCTTCTAATATGAAGACATTTTTTGCTCAAAAAAATTACAGCTTTTCCCAAATTGTTTCTTCTCACAATAGTCTTCAGTCTCAATTTATTTCTCTCATCTGCAAAATTTTAATTTTTTTTGTCCATAAATGTATGAGTTTATTCCTAAATTTTGGCACTTTCTAGAAATATTTAAAACACTTAATTCTATGAAAAACATGACTGTTCTTTTTTTGTTAAATTTTCTTGTAATGGACTTTTTTTCTTGTAATATTTCTATTTTTTTTTCTCCTCAAAAATTACAACTTAGTTAAATACAAGTAAATGCAACTCTGACTTATTCCTCATTATATTCTGACTTTATTCTCTTACAATTGAAACTAGAAAATGTCAACCTTATTCTCGCAATATTCCAACTCTTTTTCCCGTCAAATTGTAATTTTTTTTTCTCGTCAAATTACGTCTCGACTACTCAGTTTGACATTACTGCGCGAGTGTGTTTTATGTGTGTGTCGCCAGCGTGCAGGTTGCCTCCGTTAAATAATTCACGGAATTGGAGAGGAATGTGACGCCGCCTGGAGGAGGAGGTGCGGTTCGCAAAGAAACTCCTGCATTGTTTTCCTTGCCTCACCGCCTCTGGACACTTTTTCTTGAGAAAATTCTTTACAACTCACCCACTTTCTTTTTTTTCGACATTCCACTGGAAGGTTACGATATGGTCACCCCTGCTTACCAGGGTGAAAAACACAGAGGCCATTGCCGTCCATTTTGTGTGTTTGCTTGAACCAAACAGCAAACCATCAGTGGACACACGCGAGGAGAAAAAAAAAATGATGGACTTTGTGCAAACACTGAAAGTGTGAAATACATCGTGGTCCAAAATGCTAATATTCATCTCACACAGGTTCGCCAAGAACCTGTCGCCCGACAAGATCAACCTGAGCACGCTGAAGGGCGAGGGCCAGCTGACCAACCTCGAGCTGGACGAGGAGGTGCTCCAGAGCCTGTTGGACCTCCCCACCTGGCTGGCCATCAACCGCGTGTGCTGCAACAAGGCCGCCATCCGCGTACGGCAACATACATTGTCAATTTCTATTTATGAATCGAGTGCTACGTGCCGTGATTGTCCTTGTGTCGCCCCGCCGACAGATCCCTTGGACGAAGTTAAAGACTCACCCGATTTCCTTGGTAAGTTGCTCAGTGGTCATCAAAGTATTTTTTTGGGGGGGAGAAAGTCACATGCATTTTTTTTTTCTTTGCTCTCTCAGACGCTTGATAAAGTGGAAATGGAAATGAGCACCTGCGATGAACCCCGCCCCCCCAACGGCCCCTCCCCCATTGCGACGGCGTCGGGTCAGAGGTGAGCTCAAAAACAAACCAAAAGAGTTGAATTTCACTTGACGCGTCTGTGTCCCGGCGTCCGCAGCGAGTACGGCTTTGCCGAGAAGGTGGTGGAGGGCCTGTCGCTGTCCATCAGCTCCATCGTGATCCGCATCGGCGCCAAAGCCTTCAACGCCTCCTTCGAGCTGTCCCAGCTGCAGGTGTACAGCGTCAACACCAGCTGGAGCCTCAGCGACCTGCGCTTTACGCGCATCCAGGACCCTCAAAGGGGCGAGGTGGGCCGAACCTCGACTTGCCGCGAAAGCTTTTTTTCAGCGTGGCTCCATCTGCTGGATGTGGTGGCTCACTGCTTGACTTGGCCACCGTGAAATCAAATTCTCATCAAGTTGAGGCTTTTTCAAGCAAATTATGGTTTTAGTGTCGTCCAAAAAATCTGATTATTATTTTCTTGCAAGAATAGCAGTTTATTACCATCAAATTGGATTTCTTTACCACTTTATTTTTGTAAAAGAAGGACTTTTTCTTTCATAAAATTATAGCCATTATTATATTATGATATTAATATAACATTGCCATTTTTTTTCTCGTAAATTTTGACCTTATTTTCGTTTTTCCTCATTAAATTATTTCATTGTTGCATAATTTAGATTCTCTTGCAAAATGTTAATCTTTCCTTTTTAATATATTGACTAGTCAATTTTTAATTGACTTTTACTTTTTTTGCGTCTTTTTAATTGCAAAATTACAACAGTTTTTTCATGCAAAATAACGCATGCAATATGACTTCTGTGCAATATTTTTATTGTGTTGTCAAAATTATGACTTTTTTTTTACATTTATGAAAACTGTCACTACTTTATTCTCTGAAATGGCCACTTTTCTCACTAAATTGTGACTTTTTTCCCCCCATAAAAGCAGGACGGTTCCCTCCGCCTTTCCCAATAATCATGCCGTAATCTCTCCGCCGTCTTGCTTGTGATGCAGCTCCTGACGTTCAAGGAGATCAGCTGGCAGATGATCCGCATCGAGGCCGACGCCATCCAGAGCGCCGAGCACGACATGCTGAGCGCGCCCATCCGCCTCATCACCAACCAGTCCAAGATCCGAGTCACGCTCAAGCGACGCGTAAGCCGCGCACCTCGCCCGTACTCTTTGATCTTCATGGGCAACTTGTCCCTCTTTCCGGCCCAGATGAAGGACTGCAACGTGGTGGCCTCCAAGCTGGTCCTGATCCTGGACGACCTGCTGTGGGTGCTGACCGACTCGCAGCTCAAAGCCATGGTGCAGTACGCCAAGTCCCTCAGCGAGGCCATGGAGAAGTCGGCGCAGCAGAGGAAGAGCTTGGCCACCGAGGACCAGGTGAAGACCGCCGACTCGCGCCGGACGCCAGACCGGCATTCATTGCCCTCATCTTGGCCTCGCAGGCGTCGTCCGCGCCGCCGCCGTCGCAGCAGGTGCGCGCGCAGCAGGCGGCGACCGAGCAGAGCGCCAAGCTGTTCAGCGCCTACGACGTGTGCGAGACGTCGCACCACCTGCAGATCACGCACCTGGACCTGCACATCTGCGACGACATCCACGCCGCGGACAAAGGTGGCGGGAAACCGGACGCTCGCGCTAGTTTGCGCCGACTTTTCTGAAGCCGATTTTTGTCTTTCTTGGCAGTGATCAACAAGAGGATCACCGGCGGAGCCATGCAGCTGTCCTTCAGCTCCATCACGCTGGACTATTACCCGTTTCACAGAGAAGGTGTGCAAGCCTCTTTTGCCTCTTCGATATGTTGTCGCGTTTCCCTTCCAAAAGTCTGACTTCATTCTCCTGGAAATATTCCCTTTTATTTTTTTAAATATTCAAAGTTGCCTCATGTGAAACGTATGTGACTGTGTCCCAGGAGACAGCTGCGCGCACTGGATGCACTACAGCGAGGCCACCAAAACCCGGGAGGGTTGGGCGCGGAGCCTCCTGGACGAGTTCAAGTCCAACGTGGAGATGCTGAAGAGTGCCGTGCGAAACCAGCCGGGCGCGGCGCCTGCCCACGGCTCACCTGGTAAACGCACTCGCAACGGCTAATGGGCGCGAATGTCACGGCGCGCACACACGCAGTGGGTTTTCTGTCCCCAGTGTCCGTTAGGGACGATGTGTATTGGCCAATTGGGCTTAGTGAGGCAGACGGACCCCAGGTAGAATGGAGCCCGCACACGCAGCCTCCAGCCCAGTGTTGTTGGTGCCTTGAGCCAGGTACCAACGGTGTGTGTGCGTGCGCACGCTTCGGTGCGGTGATACACGCCTTGCGTGAGGCTCAGCCCACTCCCCTCGCTCGCTCCCTTGACGGCGCCCCCCTCATTTTTCTGTGGTCGTTTCTCCGAAGGCAAGATCGACACGTCGTCCACCTCATCCTTCAGCCCGGCCCCTCCGAGTCCCAAGACGCAGCTCATGTCCAGCTCCGTGGTCCTCAGGATGGCCGACTTCAGCATCTACCAGGTCGGCTTTCGGCCCCGCCCCCCCCCCCGACCGCCGCGTCTCGCCGCTCTCGCTAACTGAAAATGCGGCCTTGGCAGGTGTCCACGGCGGACCAGCGTCGCTCCAGCCCCAAGACCATGATCTCCTGCAACAAGAAGTCCTTGTACCTTCCTCCTGAGATGCCGGCCATCCACGTCGAGTTCACCGAGTACTACTTCCCGGACGGAAAAGACTATCCCAGTAAGACAAAGTCCGCTCGGGCGATGTTGCAATAATGGAGCTTAATCACATAATCATGAACTCAGATATGACGAGTGGTCAAAGGAAAATCGACCATCGAAAAGTACACGCAAGGAAGAGCTGCCGATGACTCGAAGAGGAGATTTGCTAACCGGTTAGCCAGTTAGCCGCCAGCCACTGCGACACTGATTTGCTGGCGCCCACGTCACTCACCGGGCCAAGCCTCACCCAAATCAGACGCGCTCAAAATCATTCACAGCTCACATTAGGCCAAGGCAGCTTTATTTGTAGAGCACATTTAACACACAAGGTTGATTACGTACAATAACGCTTGTCAACATTTTTTATAACAATTCTGATTTGTAATCAGAGATGCAAGTAAACTTTTCTAGTTCTTTTTTTTTTCTGAAACGACATAGCTATAAATGACAATGCGTGGCAATATCAAACTTAAAAAATGAAAATACCTCAAAATGCTGGGGGGAAAAAAAAGGAAAACATTTTTTAAATTAGCATTAAAAAATACTGTTGACCAGTATAATGGAAAATGTTGTGAAAACCGAAAAAGATTTAATGACATGACACGCGGACACCTTAAGTTGATTTGATTGTGAGCATTTCATTTCCGGGCGGGCGCTGTCGCAGTCCCGTGCCCCAACCTGTACGCCCAGCTGAACGCCCTCCAGCTGGTCCTGGACCCCCGCAGCCTGGTGTGGCTCAACCTCTTCGCTTTGGACCTGCGGCAGAGTCTGGAGCAGTTCATGGAGATCTACAAGCTCAACGACTCGCAGAAGCCCGACGAGCACGTGGACATCAAGGTGGACGGCCTCATGCTCAAGGTGCGTGGCGTTTAAAAAAAAAAAAAAAAAAAAAAAAAGGAACTCAGTCGCCCAGACGGCGTGTCCACAAGTCGTCCTTCTGCCCTCGTAGCTGGTGATCCCGGCCGATCGGGACCCCTCGTGCCCGCCCGACCTTCCCCGCTCGGTCTCCGTGCAGACGTCCGAGATGGTGGCCACCAACACCCGCCACCCGGCCAACTGCACCCGCGCCCACCTGGAGGCGCTGCTGCAGGCCTTCCAGGGGGAACCCTTCTTCTCCTCCTCTTACGTCTCCTTTCCCCGCTCGCCGTCCTCCCTGCCGCTCCTCCATCCCGTTTTCCGCTGCCACGCCCACGAGCAGGACACCGGCCTGCACGACATCTACCGGGGCCTGGTGGCGCCCAGCATGGGGGCCGACGCCCTCAAAATGCCGGCCGCCGCCGACTTCTGGGCGCTGCACTTTGCCCAGTTCTGGGTGGACTACGAGGGCAAGGGGCGGCCGCAGCCCTTCGTGGAGTCCTTCCCGCTCACCGCGTGGGCCTGCCAGCCCGCCAAGCTCCTGGCGCACCGGGAGAAGCTGCGAGGACTGTCCCGGAGCTCCTCGGCCGAATCCGCCGGGCGCATGCAGAGGAAGCGGCTGCTGAAGGAGTTCTACAGCGCCGACGGGGCGGCCGCGCCCTCCCACAGTCCGTCCAACGGACTCCGTAAACCGCAATCGTTGGACAGTTTGCCGCCTTCTCCTTTGGCGGCTTCGGGCAAAGATGCCGACGTCCACGTGCTGGTGCATGTTCACAAGCACCTGAGTGCTCAGGTACGACATTCGCTTGTACGCGGTGGGAGTTCAGAAGTCGGCCTGCTATTGCGCAAAAAAAACTTACGGGAACCTTCCCGTAAATCATTTTTTTCAGTATACATGCTTTCTTATTTATCGTCCCACAATTGTGCACGACTATTTTTGCCTTTCCCCAGGTGAGCCACCAGCAGTACGTGTTCCTGATGCGCCTGCAGCGCAGCATCAAGGCCCTGCAGCAGACCTTGCAGCAGGACCTGGAGGACATGGGCGGCCTGCGCAAGGCTCCGCCCCAGCGGCCCGCCGACCACCGCCCCTTCACCGCCTGCCTGGGCCTCCTGCTCAAGAGCGCCGAGGTCTCCCTCCTCCTCGAACCCGTCGCGCGGGCGGAAGGCTCGCGCTCGCCTCTCGGCTCGGAGCCGTCGCCCTCGGAGAGCAGAGGGACCACGGAGCCGGCCGGCGAGGCCGACGGCAAGGGGAGCTCCAGCGTGGACCAAATGTTGTGCGGCGACGTCCCCGAGGCGACAGCGTCACGGGGGCCCGACCCGCTCGTCCCCGCCACCTCCACGCCGTCAAACCACCAGTCCTCGCACGAGGAGAGGACTTCCTCGGCAAAGAGCGCTGGGAGGCGGAGTTCCGGCGAAGGCGGGGAGATGGTGGGCGAGGTTTTCGCCAGCGAGGATGACGGCAAGCTTCAGGCAGGTGAGCCGCTTTGTGAGGACAAAGCTGCCGCCGCCGCCGCCAGGATGCCCCAGTCCACTTCCAGGTATTTCTTAGCGACCCCCTTCAATTCTTTTGCTTATCTGCCGCCATTCCAAAGCATATCAAACATCCGCCACTTCAATCCATCATAATGCCGGTGCCAAGGTTATAAAAATGTTAAAATACATTTTGCTCCCCCACATTTCTCAAATCATCTTTCCCCATCCAAATGAATGGGAATGCCATTAACGCCACAAAAAATTTCCCCGACTGATGAATTGGTCCAAAGTGGTGAAGATTTTTTTTTTTTTTTGACACACCACAACATTCAACATAGATATTTTTTTAAATTCTTGTCTTATAATATTATTCCCTCGACTAACCTTGGCCGGTGCCTCACGTCTTTGGTGTGATTTCACATCAGTGTGGATGTTCTCTCGTCCTTCGCCGCACTTCTGTCCTCATGTCGTCCTCGGCAACATTTCTGAACTTCCTTTTTGGGCCTCTCCGCTTTTGACTTTGGCAAGGTGCGCGTGCGTGTGTGTGCTCTCTCTCTACCAAGGAAAGGAAGTTTGTCTGTCGTTTCCGATCTCCTCAGCACCTCATCTACCAGCAGATCCACCTCCCTTTATTCCATGTCCAACATGTAAGGCCGAAACGGATCTGTGACTATCTAGCCGTGCTAATGAATTACTTGTGCGTGCGTGCGTGCGTGCGTGCGTGTCTTTGGACCCATACATAAAAGTGCATGTGCTCCTCGCATGCTTGCATGCGTCTTGTCTGTGCGTGTTGCAGAAATAGTCCGTGCAATATTGAGCTGTCTCGTCCCGCATGAAGACCGACGGCGAAAAACGTGGAGGTGCGCGTCCCACAACTGCGCGTTTGTGTGTTGCAGCGGGCGTCTGATGCGCGACCGCTCGCAGTCCAGCTTCTCGGTCACCTACAAGAACATGAAGAAGAGTCCGTCCCTGCAGTCGCTGGACAACATCTCCATTGACAGCTACCTGCTGGAGGACGGCGACGCCTACAGCCTGCTGGAAAGAGGTGATGCTTTCACTTCAGACCACCAGGTGGCAGCGTTGCGCAAGATTAAACCGTAAAGAACCCAACCGTTTTCTGCCTCTCTGTTTTTACCCGCACGCAGATGACATGTCCATCTCAGGGTTCAAGGCCAGCACGGAGAGCGCCGCAGAGGTCGCCGCCCCCGCACCGGTCCCGGAGCAGGAAGGAGGCGTGTCCCCCGACACCGTCAGCGCTGCCTCGCAAAGCATCGACGAGCCCTCCAAGGACATCGTAAGACTTCTGACGTGTTTGTTTGGCTCTCTCGCTGCGTGCGCGCGCTAAATGTGCGCGTTGTGCAGGTGTCGGTGCTGGTGCTGAAGGTCCACTCGGTGTGCGTGGCCATGGAGGCGGTGGGCGAGAGCACCGGCGTGGCTCTGGAGGTGGACAAAGTCACGCCCGTGCAGCTGGGCAACGTCAGCCTGCGGCAGTACCTGAGCAGCCGCAGCCTGGGTGAGCGCCACCGCCCGCCATTTTGTTGCCAATCACGCACTAACACAGCCATTCCCAACTACTTATTTTTTTTATCCGCAATTTAATAATTTATCTTTGTCTATCCATGCCGGCGACTAATAGTGACAGGTAGGTCAATTAAATGTTTTTCCACTAGATGGCAGAAGGGACAGTTGGCATGTATAGTTGTTTTGTGTTTTGAAACTAAGCAGGCCCACTACGATGCAGTGTTACTAGTTCTTTGCAAGTGATAAAGAATATATGGCTGTGAGCATTTTGATATGCACTGTTTCTGTCCAAATATCTGTTGCTTAAAGTGTTATATCGCACTTTGTCATAGATGCTAGTTGTAGCCTGTTTATTGCATAATGCATTGTGTGTTAGCATTAAGCTAAGCAGGCTTTTCAAGCTGTGTATTTATTATTATTTTTTTAATGGGTTAGTCTGACAGTGCACTTCAACATGAAGCCTCTTTTACTCACATCAAAGCAAAAAAAAACCCCCCCAAAAAATCGGCCCAATGACGGTGTGCCCTGAGATGTTTCCGATATAAATATATGTGTGCCTTGGCGCAATAAAGGTTGGGAGCACGGCACTAACACGCACGCTAACACACCCTGGTCATATTTACCCCGCAGGTATGGCCTGTTCAATGCCGGCTCCGAGCGGCCAAGGTAACGTTTGTGTTCACGCACCGGCTTTGGTCTGCATGCTCGCGCGCGTCTCCTGCGGGCGCCGAGGTCACGTGAGCAAAGCGGCGGCGTGTTGCGCACCCACGGCCGCGTGCGCCCTGAAGAGTTTGACGGCAATCGACGGCGCTCTCATTATACGCGACGTTAAGCCCGCCACCTGACGAGTAACGCGCGCGGCGGTGGAATGAAGTGCAGATGGCGAATCGTCCGCCTCTTCCTCGCTGCCTGACTGACTCACCCTCCTTCTCTCACATCACGCCCCCCCCCCACCCCCCAACCGCTTCATCTCGCCACTGCAGCAGCAGCAGCCGCAGACTTTGCAGTTTCAGTCGAGTGATTCTCGCCGATGAGTGAAAGCCTCTCGCTGCTTCTAGCTATCTCGCTCAACCCCCGCCGACAACCCCCCCCTGTTCTTTTGAAGCCGCTATTGCTGTGTTATTAACCCCGACATCACATGATGACTCCGCTCTCTCACGCCGAGCGTTCCCGTAGCCTCTTTCGCAGGGATCCTGCATGCATTCGATCACATGTAAAACACAATTGCGGTCAGTTGAGGGTGTGGCTTTTGTACATGGCGTTCGCCATTCTCACCATTTCATGTGCCACAGTCTGTAAGTTGGCATTAAAATACTTAGTTTTACGTATTTAAGTTTTAGTTTTTTAATGGATGGCGTATTCGTCATGAAGAAGGTAAAAAAAAAAAAAAAAAAAAAGGTCGCTAAGCACTTTGTACCGCTTTGTGGCTTCTCATTCACAAAAATCTGCTGCCGCCGCTAATCTCTGCTTCACAGTGATAATTAAACACGCCCACCTCCGCAAAGTCTGAGGGGTTGTGCAAAATCTTGCCTTTCTTTTTCTTCAATGCTTTTTTTCCTATTAGCGTCTGCAAAATAATGTTGCTCTTCTTTAAATGCGTTTTTGATAACCATAGTTGGCCGCCTCGCTTCCTTCCAGGTCCGGCCGAGGTTTGCTCGTCGCCCGCCGGGTCGCCCCGCCGCCCGGAGGTGCGTGCCCGGCTGGAGAGCGGCCCGCGCGCCGCCGCCCACTCGCCGCTGGCCGAGCGCAACGGCTTCCTGCAGCTGCGTCTGCACGGCTACCGCGCCAGCCTGCTCATGTCCACCTTGCGCAACCTGGCCCACTTCCTGGAGGACGACACGGCGCCGCAGGTGCTGCCCATGGAGATCAGCGTTCGGGACGCGCGCATACACTTGAAGGCGAGCGGCGGGGAAACTCAACGGCGCCCAAACGGAAACTTACGGCGACTTGATATTATGTTTTCTTTGCCGCAGGACGACGGCCAGCGTGACACGCCGTCCGACTCGGAGCCCATCACGCTGCACGTGGACAGCCTGCTCATCCACCGACGGGACGACGGCGCCTTCTCCGTCGGAGGTGAGACGCCCGCACGTTAGGTTTACATAACCCGGCGTTAGATAACTCTGCTGGTCTCCTCGCCCTCAGTGGAGGCGGAGGCCAAACGCTCGCCGACGCCGGACGCCGCTTTGAGTCCCGTCGCCGAGGCCACGCAGACGGCCGCCAGCCGGCCGTCAAACCACGAACAAGTGAGTACGAGGTCGTCGTGGGCGTTTTTTACGCGCGCGTCATGCGACGACGTCTCCCGCAGATGCTGATGGACGAGAACGAATGCCTGAAAGCGGAGCTGTCCCGGGCCAAAATGGCGCTGGCCGAGGTTCAGATGGAGAGGGACTCTCTGCTGCACAAAATCAACAGCCTCAAGGTCGACACCAGCTAGCCGCTCACCACGTCGATGTTTTGTTCTTAACTTAAAAATTCCTTCATGAAGCAATGCAGCGACTGAAGAAAAGTACTTGTTTTTTTAACAGCAAAATGGTGCGTGCGTGTGCGCGTGTGTGCGCGTGTGTGTGTCGTGATGTGGACTTGGACAATGGTTGAATCCAATCTTCTTAGTGAATGTTTCTGAGGAATGTCGTGGAGAAAAGATCAATTTTGCACATCATGCTCTTATGTGTGTGTGTGTTTGTCCGATTAGAATGTGAGAGCTCTTTTGTACACAGACCTGAACGGTTCCACAGTGTTGAATGTGCACGTCGGAGAGAACAAGCATTTCATTCCCCAAATGTGTTTTTATGGGTTGGGCCACTTCCCAGCTATTTTTCTAGGAAAAATGTACAGTGTGTATGCCCGCTCAGCGTCGCTTCATTGGTCTCTGTGCGTCTTTCTGCGTGGTTGGCCGCCTTCTTGATTGAACCGTGCAAAAGGGAGGATTCTTATTATGTCATATTTTGTCTGTCAAAGCTGCTGAAATGCTGATTAAAATCAAGTACTAAAAAATAAAAAATCTAATATGAA
This sequence comes from Filicampus tigris, assembly GCF_054856515.1. Taxonomy (NCBI): domain Eukaryota; kingdom Metazoa; phylum Chordata; class Actinopteri; order Syngnathiformes; family Syngnathidae; genus Filicampus; species Filicampus tigris. The sequence goes on along the minus strand of NC_141238.1, from coordinate 2,191,665 downwards.
AATAGAACACCATCCACTCAGATGACTCTTTATTTTGCATATTCGTAACTTCTTTTAAAATGTGTTATATATTGAAATGAACTTTTTCATAATTAAATTGACGTTTTGATTTTGAATTGTTTTTAAGAAGCCTGCGGCTGCCCACCCTCCCATTGACGAGCGTAAAGTGGCAGCAGCTGATACGATTTGACTGTTCAGGATGTGTTCCAGCATTTTATTTTGAAGAGTCGAACAAAAGCATCGCATCCTCCACCTTGTCTTCCACGCCCAGACTGTACATCAAGCATCCGTGAGAAAGGCAAAAAGTAAGCGATTCCGCTTTCAAAATAAGACATGCAAATGACAGATTGCACGCGGTCGAGGGGTCAAAAACGGAAGCAGTCGCGTGAAGGAAGACTCCTCCTTTCCGCCTTGCACACGTTTTCACACGATGTGAAAACGAATTTATTTAATGAAATCATTTGAGTGATCTAACTCGTTTTGACATGAGAATTTCAATGAAGTCCGAATGAAAAACGCTTCAGGTAAAGCTTGAATATGACACGAACCATGTACACGGCTATAGGAACAAATAGTCAGTCAAAAGTAAGGTAAGAAGCCATCTTACCACGTATTGAAAATGAAATACGCTAAAGACTGAAAAACTACTGAATCATTCTGCATTGTCCGGGTTAGCCTTTTAGCTAGCTAACTAGCGTGTGTACGTATTAGTTAAACATGTATTGGACAGAAACGTGTCATGTACTGTAGTTTACTTTATAGTCAAGGTAACGTGTACAGATGCGAGCACATCCGATTATCTGTTCAATTTGTCAACGTAAACCGGAACTTGCGTATTTGCCACACGCGAGCTTGACATGTGTTTGCACTCAGGGGGCACGGGCCAGTGCGGAAGGTTCGGCGGAGAGCGAGAGAAGGAAGACCGGCTAGGGAAGCCTCTTCCCGGGGTGGCCGCGCACGCTTTCACCGCCAGCCTGACGTCAGCTGGGTAGGAGCCGGAGCGGAGTGGAGGCTCGCTCGGGGGAGGCCAAAAGGACTTGGCGTCTTCGCGGCGGGTTCCCCGGAGGAGGCACCGGAGCTCCGAGTCTGGATGAGCGGGGAGCACCGCGCACGGTGGGAGGGGACGCGCAGATCCCTGCAGCATCCGAGCGGGAGCACCAGCAGCGGCATGCCTCCGCGGTGAACGCAGGAGCGAGCGTGGATTGATTTCATGGGAGATTGCGCCCCTCGCTCGCCCGGCGTCGTCGTGCAGCACTCGTGTCCGGGATGGGGAAGGAGCAGGAGCTGCTGGAGGCCGCCCGCACCGGCAACGTGGCCGTGGTGGAGAAGCTGCTGAGCGGCAAGAGGGGCTTGCTGGGCTCGGGCTCCGGTTCCATTCCGCTGCCCAACCTGCTGAGGTATGTTCCAAACTCTCCACGGACGATTCTTGCCTTTGAATCAGAGAGTGCTTCTTATTGAGCTTTGAGGTTCATATCTTGACATAATAGCCCATGCAATAGTCTTTCATGTACAAAAACGCCTCTTACTTTGATGTCCATGGGAGAACAATGAGCCCTACCTGAACTCGAACCTCAAAGAGGACCGTTCAGGTGATTGGTTGCCCATCCCGCCCCTGCAGCATCTCCTGGCCGGGGACAGGTGATTCTTAACAGAGATCAAAGCATGGGTGTCTGAGGAGGGTGGGTTGGGGGCGTCGGGCTGAGTTGGAACCCTCAACTAGGGGTCAGAGTCCACCTGCAGGAGCCTTTTGAACCGTCTAATGACATTGCCCCATTTGATCGATTGCCAGATCAGCACGTACGTAATCAGCATGTAAGTAGAGGCGGTTAGCGACGTAAAATGTTACTTCAAACGCGGCCTGTGCACTTTGTGAAGGTTTTACCAGGTTTTTGTGCGTCGTGGTTGTAATGCTTCAATTCAGTTTACCGTGCTGCTCCTTCTGGTGTGCTCGCCTTGACCACCGGAGGGCAGTATAAAGCAGTCCTGCGGACACAAGCGGAGGATGGCGTCACAAAATATTAGTTGTGTTTTGTCGAGGATAAAGAATATATACCTGTGAGTTTTGTCTGTGTGTTGCGCCGCTGTTTGTGTTCAAATATCAGACGGATTAATTGGAGGATATTCATAATTTGCAAAAATTGATTTTTTTTTAAGACAAAGATGACGACAACCAAACAAGTTATTTTTCTCTTGTCAAATGTTCTGCCTGCATATCTTTATTGTTATGAATGTGAATGGACCAACAAAGTAATTTTATTCATTACATATACACTATATCTTTGAATGAATTTGCTGATTAATCCGTTATCGGAATTTGACTATGCCAGATATTGGAATGGACATAAAAAAAAAAGCTTCCTGTACATGTGCACGTGGGTGGGCCGTGTCGCTTTCCCATCTGAAGGCCTCTCTCTGCCGAGCAGCATTCCCGAGTCATGAGGTGTGAAAGCAGTGCGAGCGCACAACCAGAAGCGCCGCTCGAAATCCATACGGCCATGATGTCATGATTTGTTTCCTTTCGGGGGTGATCTCAACGTGTTGCGAAAACACGGCGTTGTCATTCCAACGTGCAAACTTGGACTCGGCTCAGAGATGTCTATCGGAGTTTAATGCTGTTGTCAAAACACTGCTGTTATTGTTCCGGTGCGGATTATGGTGGATTCGGGTGGCAAAAAACATGTCTCAAAGTTGATGTTTTTGACACACCTCAGCGATATTGTTCCTGTGCAAGAGCTAGGTTCCAAAAATGGGTCACAAAGTGGTGTTGAGTTAGAAAACATCAGTGTTATTGTTCTGCGTGAATGCCAACTTTCAAGAATGGGTCTCGGGTTGGACATTAAAAAAAAACAAAACACCTGCTACTGTTCCTGTGCAAATGCAAGCTTTTAAAAATGAGTCTTAAAGTGGATGATTGCTAAACGCCAGCGTTGTTGTTCCTTTCAGTCTTCATGTAGTCTTTTCAAAGCTCGTTATTGTTCCAGCGCATACGTTAGCTTTTGAAAATAGATCTCAAAGTGGGTGTTTTTGAAAGTGCCTACATTATGGTTCTTGTGCAAATGCTAACTTTTAAGATCAAAATGGCTGTTATTGTTCCTGTACAAGTGCTAACTGCAAAAAAATGGATCTCAATTTGGCTGTCATAGAGAAATACCGGCGTTACTGTTCCTGGTCCAATGCTAACTCTTAAATAGCTGAATATTTGGGGTCATTTTCACATCAAATCTCTCGTAGTGTTTTTTTACCTCCTCATTCATGCGCCAGTAGGACTGCGAATGAGTCATGACGACGTGCAGATGTTAGCTTGTCGCGTTCAGGGAAAGCCCGCGCTGTTAGCGCTCTTTTTTTTTTGCCTCGCCCTCCTCCTCCTCCTCCTCTTTTGCAAACAAACAAGCTTTAAGTGAGTCCCCCGAGAAGGCGAGCTCTCACACTCCCGTTCGCCCGTGTTTGTACTTTTGACTCACCGGGAGGCGGGGGAAGGGCAAACGGAGCTAAACGAACGCAAATAACAGGAAGAAGTCTTCTAGGTCCTGTGTCAGGCCCGTCTAATCTACAGGCCGGTGACCCTGCGTAACATCACGCATTCCACACGGCCCGCCTGATGGATGAGGCTAGAGCTGCTGTCATGGCGAGAGGGAAATCCTCCAGGCCCGACCTGACGGGACTTTTGTGGTTTTAAAATTGGCAAGGAAGACGTTTGGAAGTGGAAATGTTGAACTTAACGACCCGATTTTAATTCATACTGCAGCCCGTTTTGGCAGCAATCTGGTTGGTGTCGGAAAATGAATGCGCAACTGAAGTCCATCATCCAGGCTCGAAGACACATCACGACCTCAGGAAAACCCCAATGAGCTAAAATCAGCACTTCATGCCCGTCGTGGCGTTTGTCGGATTATTACGACAATACACCTTTTGAAGCACGTTTCCCAGCAACCTTTTGCTGATGGCGCTAAATGTGCAGTTATCCTCTAACTAGCTTCGGCTACGCCAGATGAAACATGGGATGGATTCATCTTTTCTTAAAACGAGGCATCAAATATTCATCTGCTGCTGTACTGCTCAATGAAAAATGGACCATTAATCATCCACCCGACCGCACATCGGTCTCGCCGAATGCTGAGAGTCGAGAATTTGCGCTGATGTTGTTGTAATGATCGGCTAAAATGACAAGACGGGCATGATAAATTGATTTTGGGTCGTGGAGGATTTTGTGTCACTGGGGTTGTGTCTTTGTTAAGGCTGGCTGAATCACTTCGGTTGCAGATTAAGACAGGCCCAAAAGGTTTGCTGCCTAAACGGGCTGCTGCACTAATCCCAAAAAGGGTGTTTTCATCAGCTGCTCTGACTGCCTCCGCTCGTTGGTCAACAGTCATCACAAGGCTGGACTCGGTTTGTTTTGATGCATTTGTTGACCTCAAAGCCTCAGACCCGTCTATTTTACCGCGGGAAAACCCGCTTTCCTCAGCGCCGCTACCCGTCTCCAGAAAAGCTGCTCATGTCTCAGCATCTTATCCATTGACACGGCGTATTCTTTTTGAGTACGTTCCCCGCCTTCCTCGCCTCCCGACTCAACGGGGAGACACTGGAGCTGCTGAGTAAGCATTCTTGAGTGCCCCCGCTGGCTCCAGCCTCCACACTTTGCAGCTTTTTCGTGCGTCGCGTGTCCTTCCAGCGTCCCGCCTTTCTTCTTCGTCTGCCTTTGGCCTTCACTCTGCTCTTTTTTGGGAGTCCTCCTCGTTTGTTATCTGGCCAGCAGAAAACCAATTACCTCCCCGAGAACGGGCATCTTACGGATTGATTCTTCTTTGACTGACTCCAGGCTGTTTATTTCCCCATCCGGCGAAAGTTTATCGACACCTGGCCAGGCGACATTTTGGCCATGCTGGTCGCGTTTGGCCTTTTGCGTTCAGCCGATCGCTATCCGCAAAGTTTGTGTCCCTCGTTAAGGCCTCACAGGACTGATTGAACAATTAGTGTCGCCTATTTCAAAAATAACGACTTAGCTGCCTAAACGGGCTGCTGTTTGTATCAAAATCAGGTTTTTAACCTGTTTTCATATTCCTTGCTATTAATTAGTCAATTAAGCTCAGGCTCGACTAGTTTGCCGTCTTGAAAGTAAACAAGTGCGAGTATTGTACCGTGTCACTTTGAAGTGTCGGGTCGGGACCCCAAACGGGCGGCGGAGTCATCTTTTATGGCGTGTTGCACTTCTGAAGGCCTCGCGTCATCGTTAAGCGTGATTTACAACACGCACCTTGACTCATCGTTCTCGCTACTTCCTGTTTCATTAGAATCAGCCGCAACCCCCCCACCCCCCACTTTCCGTCCCTCTGCCCTTTGCCATCCCCGCTGAGTCACCGTGCGACCATCCGACCGTCTGGCCGACCGAGGGGGGGGGTGAGCTGGGGGCGGGGGGGCCGTGTGGAAAATAAGCCGACTTGACCTCAAGGGAGGTCGACGTTTCAAGTCAGGAGAATTTGTACACAGCCGATGACAGAATGCAGTCGGCAAGATTGAATTCTATTTATATATTTTTGCATTTTTTTAAATTATTTTATTTTTGTATAGTCTCTAGTATTTTTCATTTTATTTTATTTTGCAATGCATTTTTTTTTTCGGACATTCCGTGTGTTTCTAATGCATCCTATTGAGTATTCTAATTGGTTGACTTCATTTCCAACCTTTAGATAAAGCCGCGTAACGAGCCACATGCTGCTTCACCATCCACCACCGGGCGAATCTCTTTTTGTCTGCAAATCGTGATTGTCGTGTTTTTTTGTTGTTGGCGTTTGGCATTGTCGCACGCAGTGTGTGAGCAGGCTAATGCTAGGAAATTGGGGCAGGTTGCCTTGCGGGGACTTTTTTTTTTTTTTTTTGGCAAGCCTCCCATAGAGAGCTTTTTTTTTTGTGGGGGAGCTGCTAGCAGAAAAGCTTTTGGAGAACGCTTGAGAGAATTCACCGCAGGGCTTTGATTTTTTTCTTTTTTTTGGCCTCGTGTTTGCTGATGGCGTGAAAAGATTGTGTCTCGCTGTCGCCAACGTCTGAAAGGTGACACTCAAGTGGGAGCAAAAAAGCGTCTGTAATGAGGCCGCCGCCGTCAAAGGAACACGGCCAAATAATAGTCGGGTGGCTTTTTACGTCGAGGGCCTTTGAAGGCACCCGAATCCCAAAAGTCGTCTGTGAGTGGACATTTGGAGGACATTTTGAGCGCACCTCCTTCCTTGGAAGTGTTTAATGTGGAATTTGCATGCAGTGATGTCGCAAAATTGGGTATTGCTTCGGTTCTTAAATATTTCGAGGCGCTGATGAGGGTGGGCGGGGCTTTTCTCATCTTTATGAGCTTCGCGGCGCGTTGCGGGCGCGACAAATCCGAAGGGTCCCGTCCTTGGTCTCGGCTGGCCGCTCCGCCGCCCTCCCCTCCTTTGCGTGTGAAATGTGAGGCCGCGGCGCACGGGCCCGCCGGCCGAGGGGATTCGCCGGCGCGTGTTTGCTCGCCGCTCGGACGAAGGAAGGTTGAAGCTGCCGGCGGTGAATGACAGCAACCGAGCTCTCACGCCTCGCTGACTCAAAAACAACAGCGCGGGAAATGTTTGCCTCGAAAAAGAGAGACGTTAGAGTTGTCATGTGCATGCCAGGCCAGTAGGTGGCGATATCTCTTTGTAAAGAAACTGGCCAAAGAAAGTATTTTTGAGCTCCACCTTTTGTTGCCCTAGCACATATTTTCACGCTTTTCTTTTTAAACCAAAATCAGCTTTTCTATTGTTTGCTTTCAAATCCGCGTCGGGATGCAAACGAGCCCCCGAATGGGCAACGTTTCGCAAAGCGCCAGGCGGCAGCTCGCCTCGGCCACCTGCGCCTCCATCCCGCCCGCCAAGACGGCAACATATGCCCGAGCGCGGCCGCCATATTGCCGCCTCTCGCCCTGCCGTTTGCGCCGTTGTGTCGCGCGTTCCTTCCCGCTGACTCGACTTTGCCGGCGCGGGAATGAATCGCATGCTCCATATGAATGGGGTCATATAGTAGGCGGCGGAATCCATATGTTCCTGCATCTTTCATGAGCCTTGCCGTTGGTGCCTGAGCTCCGTGTTGAAGTCTTCCAGCCTCGGCATTGACACCCCCCCCCCCCACACACACAATTCCCCCCTCCTTCCCTTCCTTCTCTTGTTAATTGGAAAAGGCAGCTCGAGAGCTAGCAAGCAGGGACGGAGCGCCCGCAGGGGGGACGTTGCAGAGAGGCTGCTGGTGGGAACCAGGAAGTGGCAAGGCCAAACGGGGGAAATACCCCCGAGACGCTTGTTCGTCAAAGCGGCAGACTGGACCGTTGTTGCACTCTCACTGCAGTTAATTAGCAGCAGCACAACTGGGTAAATTCACAAAATAATCGTCTTTTTCAGCAACGGCGTGGAAGAAATTTTCAAAGGAATGCTCCTTAGCTACTTGTGAGCATATTTTGCTGCATTAAATCATTCCAGCTTTCGCCTTGGTTATTCTTAAGTCGAATGTCAAACGATAATCGTCGCCATTGTACACACAGGGTTGTAATCGTTTTTGTAATCATTTTTCATTATAGGTAGTTTTTGTTTTATTTGGACTTTGGTTTTTCAAACTCAGTTTTCATTAGTTTTGTATTAGTTGTTTTTTTTATATATATATATATATATTGCATATTGGTTGAATGTAAGGTTAAAAAAAGAAAAAGCTCACAAATAAATATTGTGTAATAAAGCACACTAATAATTTAAAATTCCCAACCGACCAAGTCAACTGAAACTTAAGCAAAAAATTAAAACATGGCAAATCTGATGTGCTAGAATTTTTTTTTTTTTAAACCGGCGTCAAAAATATGTTAAGGGACACACAAAGCCAATTGAAGTTAAAATTTGCAGTTGGCCAGCTTTAATGAATCGAAAAATGCCCTTTTCATTCTATTTACTTTAACTTTACACACTCACTCGCTGACACCCACGTCACTCACGGCACACACGTCACAGTTACTACAGTAGAAGGCGGCAATCCCAATTGGGCGACATGAATACCAGCAAAGTCCTGCATGTTATCGCATCAATAATGCCAAATAAATTTATATCCGATTAATCGACGGGATAATCGGCAGAACTCTTGATTATAAAATGCTGAGAAGCTATGACATATAGTGTGTTTTATTCAGTTTATCGCCAAGCTTTTTGAGCCGCACTGTCTCTTAGATAAATGCCTGTTTTGGGGCTGGGGGGCAGGGCACGTCTCCTCTGAGCGAGATTTACCAGCGGCCGGGGGCCCTCTTGATTCACGGCGTGCCGTGACGCCTCTCCTCTGCGTCTGGCCCGACTCGCCGGCGCAGCCGTCACGGCACGGCAATGGCCCGATGCGTGCCGGGGGCCGTCGCGTGTCATCGCAGGCCCTAAGTCACGCCGCGTGTTGTTTATGCCCCCCCCCCCCCCACACAACAACACAGGCACTTGACTTTATAGCGCTGCCCTGTTGTGTATTTATAGTCGAGTGCAAGTTGGCGTTGACTTGCAACGCCACAGGTAGCCTCTTTAATGCGGCGTCTTGCGCAACCAAAGAAAGCAATCCCGCTCGCACGTAAAAAGAGAAGATTGAGCAAAAAGGTCGCTTCTTTTTGCATTTGTCGCTGATTCATCCCAGGACGGCAGGTTGCCACGGCGACGGGCGCCATCTGCGCCTGCTACGTTAGCGTGAGATAGCGAAGGCCCCTTCCACGCCTTATATAGGCATTGTTCTTTGCTCGCCACTGGGCGGCTGCCAAACGCACACGCCGGCGCAGAAAATAACAACACAGAGGGAGCACAGGCAAGAGGAGTCAGACACGAATGGAAATATATTGACTTGATTCAAGAATTAAAACCACTTTTGCCCCAATGAAATACACATTGTGCTGCTCCACCTGTTGTGCACACCTTGGCCACCTGGGGGCATTATAATGGCAGGAAGAGTCTTCGCAGAGGATAAAGAAAACATGACTGCGAGTATTGCTACATTTCATGTTGACGTGTTTCTCCATTGTTTTCAAATATCCGTTGCTGAGAGTTATAACACCAGGGCTATTTACGCTACGCCTTAGCCTGTCTATGGCATTTTGCATTGCGCCTTAGCATGAAGATAACAGAAGGCAAAGTTATTCTAGCAGTTTTCCCAGCCAACATGACTTTTGCTGCTGCCCAAATAGTTTAACAATCGAGAGCACAGTCAGCAGAACTGTAACGTCCCACTGTGTAGTTGCCAGTGAATGCCTCACTATGATGAGCATAACCCGGCCATCGTCTCTCAGCTTCAATGTTTTGCCTGATGTAAATATATCAATGTACAGCGTGTGCATTTGATCAATATCTCCCAAGGGGATGTTATTGATGCACCTCACTCACTCTACACTCGCTATCTGCTCCTCCGCGCGCACGCGCGCGTGTGTGCGTGTGACCCAGTGACCCGCACTTTGAACAAAGCACTTCCTGTGACCTCGTGAACGACGACGGGCTGTTATTGATTTCGTTGTCGTCATTTACGCTCAAGTGGGCGGGAGCTGACCCGAACCGTAAACAGACTGAGCTGTTATCGGACCACCGTTTGCCTCCGGAATGAATTTCACGCGCATGCAAATCGCCATACCGGCTGCAAAGTGGAATATTCATGCCCCAAAGCATCGTGGGAATTGAAAGTCTTTGTGGCGGTTGACATCAAAGGGCAGCTCCTGACTGGAATAGCGCACACGTGTGTGTGCGTGTGTGTCACCTGGCAGGTTAAAAAGATGTGAGCTGTTGTGTGTGTGTGTGTCTCCTGGCAACAGGAAATGAAGCAAGGGCACTTCCTGTCTGTTGCTATCTGTGGTTCTCGCCCCCCTCGCTCGCTCGGTCGCTCGCTCTACCCCAATTTGCCGCCGCCGCCGTCTTCCACTCTTCGTTTTTGCGGAGCAGAAGCTTTGATTTTGTTTTTCGCGAGAAAGGTTGGCAGCAACTACAAAGCTTTGGCGGGTTCCTCTTCCTCCTTTTTGCTTTTTTTTTTTTCTCCATTTAATGACAGCGCTCGGCTTCTACAAATTCAGGAACACGACAAGTTATTGCCTCGTGTGTGGCGCAATCATCGGTAGGCAAATTTCACACGACCAGGCCTCACCTTTGCAAGGCCCCGGTGTCCACCCAATGAAAGCGCATTTAATGATTCCACCTGTCACTACACGTCGCCGGCATCGAGAGATGAACAAAATTCGTCCGCGGATCGATTTGATGGGAGTTTCTCATCGGGTTGCGGCGGCCGTTGCGGCGGGTGGCAATATTCCAAATGCTTTTCGTCCGATTGATTAATTAGTTAAGTGAAGTCTTGAAGGCTTGTCAAGGTGCATTATGGGAGGGAAGACGTGCTGGCGCGCTGCCTCCGGCCCACTTCCGTCGCCTTCCTGATGAATCAAAGCAACAATTCGTTGCACGCTACATTGAGGTTAGCTCGTCTCATCTTGCGTTTGTCATGACCTGCGATTAGGCTGCAATCCAGCTCATTTGCGCCACTCGGTCCTCACACGAGTTCAAGTGATGACTTTTAGTACCAGCTGGAGAGTTTTATGTCTTTTAATGACCGGAGTGGACTCAGTGCATTAAGCCCGCTCAGCAAAACGTTGAGCCAATTTCGCGTCTGGTTTCTTGAAACGCTGCCTTTGTGTGTCCGCAGCATGTGGAAGGGCCTCAACGTCAACTGCACGGACGGCTCGGGATACACGCCGCTGCATCACGCCGCGCTCAACGGGCACAGGTAAACACACGCACACGGGGATTTGTGTGCGTGGAAATGAAGCGAAAATGGCGACTGTCTTTTTGGGGCGTGGCCTCTTGAAACTTTTTTTTGTGGGTCCTCTCATGAAGGACACATTGAGCTAATTTCTTGTTGCTAGGTCAAACTAGCTTCGGGGGCTGGATTTTCCAAATCATTCTCCCGGTTGTTTTCAAGCCGAATGTTGCTAATTGAAACTAGCGAATGTTCCGTCCCTCCAAACGCCGTCTTGGCAACACGCAGTCGCGGCGGCGCGGATTAGCCGGCGAGCCGGCCCGCCCGCCCGCCCGCCATCCCGGAGACGGAGGATTAGCGACGTGTTTTGGGGGCAATTATGTGGATTTCCTGCTGCAGATCAGCAGGCCAGAAGCTGCTTACAAAAAAAACCAAAAAAATAGAAATATTAGTCATTAGTGCTTTTTATTTTTTTTCATCTCAGCGGTGCGGAGCGTCGTTCTGACTGATTGAAATTAGCAGCTCGTTAGTCGCCTCCTCCTCTCCGCTCGGCTTCCCCCGCCGACATTTGGAATGCAAATGAGGCGCCTCGGCTGGGGACTTCCTGTTAGGGAACGCCGACTGTTTGTGGCTAAATAGCCCCGCCGCACGTTGACGTGATGACACGCTCTTATCGGGTCTTGGGAGCGCGCGCGGCGCTGAGGTGTAAACACGGCAAAAGTGAGCGCCGTTAACTTGTTTTGTTTTTGTGGCGGCCGTCTTCAGGGAGGTGGTGCTGAAGCTGCTCCAGTTCGAGGCGTCGCCCGACGCGGCCGACAGCAAGGGCTGCGTCCCGCTGCACTTGGCCGCCTGGCGGGGCGACGTGGACATCGTGCGCATCCTCATCCGACACGGGCCCTCGCGCTGCCAAGTCAACCAGCAGGTGAGCACAGGAAAAATAAAAGCCTCCCTCCAAATGGATGCCTCCCTTTCGCCCGTCATCAGGGTAAAAAAAAAAAAAAAACGCTCACATTTCATCTCCCAATGTAACTAAATAAGTCATTATCATTAGCGGTAGTCACAGTTTTGCTAACTCCGGTCAGACAACTGTCACCTGGCTGGCAGTTGGAGGAGGAATGCTCAAGAGTTTTTTCAGTCTGGGATTTGATATTATAGCGTTACAGACTCAAGGTTAGCTATAAGAAATATTGAAATGGTGAAAATATATTATTGCTGTGTATTCGACGTTGAGGTTTCGTCACAGTTCAGTATGTCCCCGCTGGTGAGGCTTGACGCTAACCCCCAGCATTTTTTTTTCCCCACCAAACAGAGGCCTTGAATTTTCCTCCCTCCTTGTCCTTGTCTCCCCCTCCCCCTTCCCCCCCACTAGCAGATGATCCGGATAAAGGTGGAAAAGCGAGACGTGATTAGCCAGATTAGGAGGACGAGCGCGCACGTTGCGCCAGCGCTGCTCGTCCTGCAGGTGTTGAGGTTGTCTATTATTATGATAGTGACACATGTCCCTGTAATGTGCGGTCAAATTAGTCGGTCTTTGCGGAAGATAAAGTATATATGCCTGCGAGTATTATTATATTGGCTGCACATGTGTTACGTTGAAATATCCGTTGCTTGAAGTGTAAAAACACCGCCACAGAGATGCTATTTGATAGCCCGCCGCTGGTGTTTTGCCTCGTGTGGTAGCATTAAGCTAGCTCGCATTCAATAACGCGATTGTTTTAAATACACACATACAATTTTAGTGTGTTAAAGGTGCAATTTGTGATGGGCAAAGCTGAAACGGAGCCGCTGAAGACGGGCCCGTCGACGCCGCTTCAGCTCGTGTGTCATTAGCGGAGGGCCGCCTCTCCGCAATGCAATCAGCGGCGGCGGCCGCTCGCCCCGCGCTGTCGGGAAGCTGTCTGCTCGAGCGTAATGGAAATAAATGGCCGGCGCCGCCGAGACGCTGCGCCGGGTTGTCCCTTTGTCTCCCACGTCCTCGCCTCTCAGCTCACGTTCCGCCCGCCGTTGCCCGATCGGCCCCGAACGGGTGTTCCCGTTCAAGAAAATAGGAAATGCCGCTCAAGGGAGGCGGGGCTATGTCACAGCAAGGAGCCAATCAGGATGCAGCAAAATGCCTTCTGGCACGCTTCATATGGAGGAGAAAATTTGAATTTGTCTGTAGTTAAAAACTAATCCCAGCAGCAAACATCATCTCCCCTGTGCTCCACTTTCTCTCGTTTCGATAACTTTCTTTTAACTTCCCGCCGCCTGCGGCTTTATTCATTTTGAAAAGACTTAGTGGTGGCCACCGTCGCTCCCGACTCGCTGTGGCTGCTGGAAAGTCGGAAAATCCGCAGCGGTTCGTCAGCAAGTAAACATTTTGCTGCACTTTTTGAAAAGAAAGTTAAAGAGCCTTTGACTGATTTGAGATGTTTTTTAGCTTTAAAGTAAATTTCATCCCTCAAGGGAGAATTCTGTTTATTAATATTTTTTGTAGTAGTCATTTAATACACTGTAAAAGTCCTCGTAAAGTTGTTTTTTTTCGTGATTTGTTTTGAACTGTCACTGTGTATTGTTTATATTCCCTACTGTGTGAGTGATGAAAAATTTTACGCATTTTTAGAAATATATTGGATTTATTTTAATCCCTCAAACGGGACCCATGCACAGGCATTACCCATGTTGAGCCACTGACAACATTTTGTAAAACTCTATTGTGCTAATTTCAATCCATATTCCTCTATATATTTTCGTTTGTTTTCTGTACTCTACGCTTACATTATCGTTATTTTTGTACTTTCACTGTTATCTTTTTCACCTTTTTTTTAATGACTTTTCCTTCACATTTAGGAGTAGCGACTAATACTTGCATTTCTGTAGCTTGTTCTAAGCTAAATTGTCCTCAAGCTAAACAGTTAGAGCGCCCCCTGTTGCTCTGGCATGCATTTGACATCCTAAAATGGTGCCTTCTTGGTGTATTTATTTTCCACAAAGTGCTTACAAAAAAAAAAACGCTTTCCAGGTTGGACACAGTGTAAAATCCAAATGAAAGTTAGCCCAGTGGTTGCACGCGGCCAATGCCGTGCGCTTATCTCCTCCGCTGCGCCCGATAATGGACTGACAAATGCAGTCACAGTGTCGTTATTGCCTCTAAATACAGCGCATCCATTATGTTTTTTTTTTGTTTCGCCGCCACTCTCTCACATAATGCACTCCTAATTATACTGGTTTGTCGCTCCGACCGCACACGGTGATGGATGACGCCACGTTCGCCGCCGCCGCCGCGCCGACACTCCATTACGCTTTGATGAAAGGCGCTAGGTCACAGCGGAGTTATTAAAACCATATTACGCTTCGTAAACACTGATGACTCGACACCGGAAGCCACCACTTGAACAAACGGGCGGCCGTTGCGTTCAAGGCTGGAAAAATGCGGGGAATTTAGGTCTCATTTAGATTCGCGCAACGCCCAAAACATAAGTGTGCCGCCGGAGGAGCTGATTGCTAACAAACAATGCAAAACGCGATTGACAAGCTCACCAAATAGCATTAGTGTGGCGATGTAACACACACGCAGGCATATATTCTTCATCCTCTGCAAAATATGACTAATATAATTACTGGCAGTTTACATGAGTCACTGCAGTAGGTGTGAAACTCTTCATTTGTCTGCATGACTGTATTATACTGCCCCCTGGTGGCCAAGTCCCGCAAACTGGAAAGCGCTGCGATGAATCAAACATGATGCACCAACTGTTTACATTCTATTTCATTTGCATTTACAATTTACATTCTGAAACTGTCCAACTTTGCCGCGAGGTAGAGCGTGATTTCAACCGCGTGAATGTGATTATTCTCGCAAAATAAGGTGAAATATGAGTAAGAGATCTCAGTGCTGCAGAGCTGCAAACTACACATAAATTCACTTCATGCCTCCGTGTCGGTGTCAGTCAAAACCCCCCCCCGGGGGCCCTGACATTAATATGTACATCACATGTCTGCGCTATGGCTGGCAGACGATCAATTTTTAACAGCGTTCTGGAGCTTTAATCCCCACAAGGCCGCATTTTCTTCACTCGGTTCCCTCCGCCCCGCAACCCCCCCCCCCCCGAGGGGGACAAGCGGTGCTGGCGGTCCGAGCCCCCGGTGGGAGGGAACACAAAACAACCCGGCCGAGTTCAAAATGGCATGGGAAGCGCAAACATGCCCACTTGTGCCAGAGTCTGTTCTAAACCACATCCATTTCATCGCTTCCCTCTTGCAAAGTCCGACATTGTTGTTTTGCTTTGTTCCACATATTTGACTTAAATATTCAATGTTGTTGTTTTTTTTTCCCTTTTCTCTATCAAATACAGAACCACGAGCGTGAGACGGCGCTGCACTGCGCGGCGCAGTACGGCCACTCGGAGGTGGTGTCGGTGCTGCTCCAGGAGCTGACGGACCCCACCATGAGGAACAGCCGGCAGGAGACCCCCCTGGACCTGGCGGCGCTCTACGGACGGCTGCAGGTCAGCAAGCGTTTACGGCAGCGCACCCCCACGTCGCCGTTGGCCGAGGTTTTCGAGCTCCCTGTTTTCTCCATTTTTTTGTTCAAGTAGCGTAACAATGACCATTAAATGGCTGCGGCAGCCTGGCTAACCGCCGGGCCTGTGTGGCGGCCATCTTGGTAGGGGCGACTTTCCCTTCATTCGTAACTTGCTCATTTCTCAACTGATTTTCATGAGGTTTACTATTTTGTCAATGCCAAAGCATGTGCTATCAATATATACACTTGGGGCACCCCTCTGTAATTTTTTACCTTGTAGTAATTGTAATGAGCACATTATACTGGCGTCCTTGTTCACACGTATTTCGCCATTTTGACCCTCCTAACTTGGCATTGTCGTAGGCATGCCACTCAAAGGGTGCGTGTCGTATGTCTACGTATGTCTGACTCGTTTGGCAGCGACGAGTCATACGTGCCTGAAAGAGCTCCTTTCCTCTGCCCTAAAATCCACGACGTCGCAGAAATATCACCCCTGGTAGAACAAATACTAGCTAGCTACAAATGCGCACCTACTGTAACTGAGCTAGTTGCGGCGCGAGCGCTCAGCGCCCTTGAATCATTGATGACCGAGGTCAAAAGTTGGCGTCACGCCGTCTGCTGTGTGCGCAGGTGGTGTGCATGCTGGTGAGCGCCCACCCCAACCTGATGGGCGTGCGCGGCCGCCACCACACGCCGCTGCACCTGGCGGCGCGCAACGGGCACCGCAGCACGGCGCAGACGCTGCTGGAGGCCGGCATGGACGTCAACTGCGTGGTAAGAGCCCGTGCGTCCGCGGCCAAGTGCTAAAAAGCAGTTTTCAGAACAGCAGAAGGCATGTTTTTTTTCCCGCTTACTCTAATTAATTGGCGCTGTTGTTCTTTTTTTGCCCCTCCCCCTCAACTCTGTGTTATTCTTATTACATAACTGGTTCCGTGTAAAAGGACGTGAAGCTCCTCAGGCGCGTCATGTTTCCTATTGCTTCCCTCGCTCTAAAACAGTTTGATGGTATCTTGATTTGCATTTGTTTTGTTTTTTACATTGGATTTATTTTAAAATCTTTTTTCTTTTAATCCAGTTTTTTGGGTCATAAACAAACAAACGGTCCACGGCTGTCCACAATGGCCTGCAATACATTTCACGCAATCCAGTACCCTTCAGCTCCTTAAAAAAATAGTAAATAGTTACATTTGTAATTTTTTTTTAATGAAGAAAATAGCCCTCTGTATTATCATACCTCGTAAAAATGTAGCACTTGTGTGATTAAACAGAATGTAAATATTAAACAATTTGTGCTTAACGATTAATTGCTCCTTTTTGCCTGCGTGCGAAATGGACACAAGAAGAGTTTCATAACTACTGTCAGTGACTTAGTGAGCTGCAGTACTCGTTTTTTTTCACAGAGGATAAAGAATATATGCCTGTGAGTATTTGTTTCTTTTCTTGTCCGACGACATATGTCGATGCGCCGTTTGATTTCAAATTTCCGTCGCTTGATTGGTTTCAATACCACCACAGAGATGCTAACCATTAGCCTAGCCGGTGTACTTTTTTTCTTTTTTATAAATTGAGCAATACTGGTTTCATGATCCTCCGGTACTGGACGTATGCGTTATTATGTACATGTTTACAGTACACGGGGACTCTGGCCTCTCAAACGTTTGCGGGAGTTGTGCTTCTCTTCGGCTCAAACGCAGGCCGGGATGATGTAACCGCAGAAATTGTCACTGGTGGGAAGTCGGCGCGAATGTGTGTGTGCGTGCACGTGTGTGTGTAGGTCAGTAATTGGAGTCAAGCCATAAAGGTCTGCTTGCTTGAGTGTGCATGAATAATTTATGGCAGCAGCATACTAGTCACTTTCTCCCTGGTCTCTTCCTCACTGTTGCTTTTGCATGTTAACGAGGGGAAACCCCTGTTAGGTGGCATGGCGTGGGGGGGGGGGGGGGTAATTTCTGCTCATGAGTGGCCAGGTAACACACACGGGCACACCCCCTCTCCGAATGAAGTCCGCAGTTGCCGCCTTTCAATTCCCGGAAACTGATGGAAGAGCGAGAGTCGCCTTTCCTGGTTTCCTCTTGACAGCGTCGCCATGGGAAATGGAAAAGGAAGTTCTTCTGCATAAAAAGGGGTGCGGGGAGGGGGCAGAGGGGAACAAAAAGCGGGCAGTGTGAAGTGGATCACTTCCTTTACTTGCATGTGGAGCTAAAGTGCTTCAGTTTAGTTTGGAGTCTTCCTCGTGTACAAGATGACCCAGTAAGTCATTTTCCTCGAGTTTTGCTCTTGACTTTGCTTTCCACGTGTTGCGTCATTGCTGAATTCTTACCGACGCCATTTGTCAGCCTGTTTCTCAGTTTTTCAACACACACGTTTTTGTCTTTTCCAGACGGAGAATGGCAGCGCCCTCCACGAGGCCGCCCTCTTCGGGAAGATGGACGTAGTTCGTCTTCTGCTCGACTCAGGTGCGGTTTGGAGCGAGTCGGGCAAAGTTGAAATTGAGAGCGGCCGGGTGGCCCTTCGGAGTCGCCGCTTTGATCCCCTTTGCACATCCTGTTTCCTGGAGCCTCCTGGTGAACGACATTGTGTTGCCGGGCAACAGGCCAGTCATTGTCATACATGTGCAAGCTAACATGGGTGCTACAAATGGACAATTTTGTTTTTTTTTCGCTTCTTATTGTGTAAAAGATGCCTTTTTTTTCTTTAAAAAAGGACAATATTCTCATATCTTTTGTCAAAAAACAAAACAAAAACAAATTCATCTGTTTTCTGAAGCTGAGCCGTGATTGGTTGTTACCTGAGCCCTTGAGCAACTGTGATGTCATTTTCACTCGACAAAATGGCCGCCTTGGATTAAAATGGCTCGATTTTGCTGCTTAATTTGTAGTCTACAAACACAATATTAATCAGAATATTGAATTTAGACTCATGGGTAAGTTATTCTTGTATAAAAACCTTTTTGTGTTGACTTCCCTTTGATCACGTTTGTTAAACCCTGTCGTATACAATAATTACCGCGTGTGTTTTTCAGGGATTGACACGAATCTGCGCGATAGCCAGGGAAGGACGGCTTTGGACATCCTCAGAGAACATCCTGCGGTCAAATCTCAGCAGATCACTGCTCTTATCCAGGGTACCGCACACACACAAAGCCCCTAAAATGGCCCCTGTGCAGTTTTGCGTGTGAATGTGTGATTTCGAGACACAGCTGTGAGTGAGTGAAAAGATCAGCTGCGCGCCATTTCCTGTCAGCGAGCGCCCACTTTAGCTCGGAATAGACGCGCCATTGACGGCCAATTCGATTCCTGGCTGTCGACTGGCCGCAATTAACCTTCAGCGTTGCATCAATGGAGTGCTTCCTCATCCTCCTTCTCTCGCGTAGAATATGTGACGGAGCAGACAGAGCGCCGCAGCACGGCGGAGGAGCCCGTCCGCAAGTGTCCCGTGCCCACCCCCCGCACTTCCATCTCCTCGCCCTCGGCTTCGCCCTCCCTCCGGCACAAGAGTGAGTCGGAGCCACACGACTTTACTAAAAGACATCTAGTCTATTAGCGCATCCTAGTCGTTACTTACTAATGAGCACAAACTAAAGTGAAGTAACTTGCTTAGCATGCTTTCAACGAAGCAGCGTCCAAAGCTGACTCTTTTCCAATCCGCTGCTGCCCCCTGTAGGCCGAGTGTAACATTACAGTCCTGCTGACACCCTCTCGCTCTCTTTGCGTAACGTGATGTCAGCACAAAGCCTAATTGGCTCATTAGCGGCCGAATGGCTTCGGGGGAGTCACTGACAAATTGCACCTGAATCATAAAAACGCACACACACAAAAAGCTTAATGGAGGAATTGGATTATGCTGTTAATTACCTCCATTTGTTTTCTCCACCCCAAGCATCCATTTTTGTTTAATTAGAAATGGTTGCTATGATATGTCAAATTCTGACCCCCTGCCGCCTCCGCTTTTTAAATTTTAGACGACGCGGTGACCAGCGAGCTGTCCAAGCTGCTTCACGAGATCAAAAAGTGCCGCGACCGCGACTACTCGTTCGAGGAGCTGTGCCACACCATCTCCTCGCACTCCATGGACAGCTTCGGCAGCGGGCGGCTGTCGGAAGACGAGCGAGTCGACGCGCCCAACGGCACCCTGACGCGCACCGCCAAGGTAAAACGCCCTCATTAGTATGCGCATAATTAATTGGATGGAATCCGACATATACAGGAAATTGGTGTCCTTTTGCCCCGCCGTACGAATTTCTGTTAGCCTGTCTATGAACTTTCTCATTTGATATTAGCTCCAAGCTAGTGCTCTTTTTGTTATTGCATGGTTTGGTTGTACTTTTTGTACTTGCTTTATAGCCAAATTATTTGGAGAATTAGCAAAAGTGAGAACAGGAGCAAAGGAATACTTTCAAAACTGTTTATAGGCTTGAGTGTGTTTTACTCTTGGCTTGTGCTTGTTCAATTTGACCAACAGGGGGCACTATCAGACAGGTCAGACTATTGGCTTTGCTTTTTAGATAGCTTTTAAGAGCACACACGCGCACACGCACACACACAGCTTGACTCACTTAATCAGCACCTCAACTCACGCCGAGTGTGCGCATGAGTTGGCGGCCCTCCAAGCGAGCGTGTCGACGGGTGGCCTCCGCCGCCGTGAGGTGACTGTCATGAATAAAACATGCTCACTGTATTGCAACACGCAGTGCAGGAATGTTGCCATGGTAGCCGATTTTTTTTTTTTTTGCATGTTTTTTTTTTTTTTTTTTATGATTATATGTGACCTATGGAATGTGCCTTGTCGCTGCACTCAATGACAGTCAATCGTGTCGCAGAGGTCTCAGTGCATCCGAGCCCCGAGAGGACCCCCGGGAAAGGACACTGCACCAAATAGACGAAAAATAAGAGCACGCTCATTGCTAGAGGGATGTTGGTGGCACAATATGTGGTTTTAGTTTGAGCTGCATCATACTCGGAGCTGTTCCTAATACTTTAATCACCTTTCTGAGCTACATAAGAGCGGCAAAATATTAGAAAGCCATCCCAATATGACACACTTCTACTGCAACCTTAATTAAAAGACGAAAGCAGTGACGAAGAGGGACCAGCCTGGTGTCTTAATGTTTTTTTTGTGGGTCAACTCATGATGGACAAGTCTACCGAATTTCATGTTGATAAGTGAAACTGGCTTCAGGGGCTGAATTTTCAAAGTATTTCTATTGGGCCAAATAATGAGCAAAAGTCAGGATTTGCATCCCGTCTGATTGTCTGGCTTTCATTTCAAAACGTGTTTGTGCTTAATACGGCGTACGTCCCTGCAGCGTCCCAGCCCGCCCGTTGCCGCGGCCCCCGAGTTAGAGGACGACGGCGACCAGGCTGAGAGGAGTTGCGGCCCCGCCGGGTTCTGGGAGGCGTTGACCCCCTGCAACGGCTGCCGCAACCTGGGCTTCTCCAACCTGTCGCTGGTAAACAAACGCTTCACTTACACACACAGCAAATGAACAGAACGATCAATTTATTATAATGCTTGGCAGTGGTGAACAACTGCACTGCATCATACTGAGTGCAGTGGATTTTTTTTTTTGTTGCGCTGGTTACCTTGGGAACGCAAGGAAGGATCCGTCATTGAATTTGATGCGTTTCCTAGAGAATATGAATAATGCGTCCCTTTACGGCTCGAATGCTTCCAAAAAATATTTTCCCTCGTCTTGTCTGACTTTTTAGGGCACAGCGATTTTTTTTTTATTTTTTTTAAA
Organism: Filicampus tigris; assembly: GCF_054856515.1. NCBI lineage: Eukaryota > Metazoa > Chordata > Actinopteri > Syngnathiformes > Syngnathidae > Filicampus > Filicampus tigris. The sequence goes on along the minus strand of NC_141238.1, from coordinate 2,170,693 downwards.
TGGAGCCCTTGGTGATTGTTTTTACAACATGAAATTTGGTAGCCATGTTTATCGCGATCAAACCCTCAAAAATGTCTTCGGAAGCCATGCTGGAAGAGACACGGAAAGTCTGCCATTTTGCTTTGAAGCAGCCATTTTGGCTCAACAGCACCTTGTCGAATATTTTTTTTTTTTAAAGTATCACCTAGCAACCTGAAATTTTGTGGGCATCTCTATTATGGGTAGCCTAAGAAACACGTCTCAAAAACCCAGGCGTGAAAACTCACAGTAAGTCCGCCATGCTGCTTTGAAGTGGTCATTTTAGGCTCATTTTGGGCCACTTTTGCTCACGTCTGCTGATGCGTTTTGGACGATCGCGTCAAACAAACTCGGCCTATTTGAATTGATTTATTATCGCGCCAGCTGTGAGTCGCTGCGAGTTGTAGTGCTCATCTTCAGGGATCAATAAAGTTTTATTTCCTCTCGCGCCTTTTTTTTTTTTTTTTAACCACGCTATAAACACTGACAGGACACTTTATTAGGGACACCTGCGTGATGAATTACCGCCATAAGGTTTTACAGGAGAGCTATATAGCCTTTATTGGGCACTCGCCGCGTGTAATAAATTACAATAGAATACAAGAAAAGATGCATTTGAAAGATTTAGTTGAGTTTGCAAAATGTTTCCGCATCTCCCTCTGTGCCTCTTTTTCCCTAATGAAGTGCGTGAACGCTTGTGGCACATTTGTATCGCATCCTGATGAGCGAAACACCCCCCCCCCCCCCCGATAACATTTCATTGAGAGGATCCAGGATAGATCATCCGGATTTGCCTTTTGGGTGAAACAGGTGCATCCTCACACGCTTTAAAAAAAATGCTAATGATTTTTTATTGACACGTTGTTGATGATTGTGCTGCGGCCTCCATGAGAAGCTCCTTTGTGCCGTGTGGCGTCTCCAATGAAGGAAATGCCAGCAGATTACAGCCTCCATTCATATCTGATGGCCTATGAACTTGGCGGGAGGTGTGGGGTGGGTGGGAACGTGGCTCAAAGAAATGCACAATGAGTGTTTATAGCAATGTATGTCACACGCACGGACACGCACACGGGTAATCAGCAGTCGTGGGGCATCGGCATGCGAGCCGCTAATTAACGTCCAGATGAGGCTTCTTGTTTGTCCGCCGGCTTCCTGTGCAGCTCGGACACAAGTTGCTCTGTCTACTATCTCTACGCTCAGATGGGAGGGAGGGAGTGGGGGGCGTTTGAGGGCGGGAGGGGTCGTGGCTCATGAATGACTTGCATTGGCCGAGCGAGTCTTTCTCCCACCGGCAGCTCATCTTCATCCAAACCCGCGTTAGCCGGCGAGTCGGGAAGTGCTCAAACTTTCCGTCTGTGTCCATGACTTCCTGTCCGAGCGTGTGAGAGGAAATCCCAGCGCCGTACTCCCACTTCCTCGTTTTTTACCCTTCCTCTGCTTTTCTCCTCGGGACGCGCCGTTCACGTCGTAAGTTATGCTGTTATATTTTGTGTACGGTTTTGTATGCTGATGTGTGCATTTTATATGCCATAGTATAATTTGTTTCTTACAAATAGAATGTCGACAAATGAAAACAGTTTTTGCTTCAATTCAACGGACCTTCTTGTGCGCATGCCTTGGCCACCGGGGGGCAGTACATGTACAAGAAGACGGTCACAAGTGATTCCGCAGCATGCCCCACTTATGTTAGTCGTTCTTTGCAGAGGATAAAGAATGTCATCATCTGTCTGTCTCAAATATGTGAATACCCGTCACTCTCACATGATTGAGTCCGCATTGATGGATGGCTCAGTGCACGCTGGCTAGTGTGCCTCGAATATTTTTTTCAGAGAGCTCGGCTCTGGGGCCAAGGCGCAATAATGGAGAAGAATGCGTCGGCAGCGCCAGCCGAGAATTCAATCAGGGCGGGTCGCGACACCTGTGAGATGATGACGGAGCGGCGGTGTTTTGCCAAAGAGATGCTGTGTGGCGTCTGGGGACGGACGCTCTTTCTTGTTGTTTGTGCAACGCGTTTGCCTCGGAGATGAGAAGCATCGCGAACGGGGCAACCTGTGCTACCGCCGCTAAAAATTGGCTAAAAACATTTCTGACTGCCTACTGACATTACATTTTGGTAAATTGGGCAAATGTTTTTTTGTTATTTTATTTGTATTATTTTGGTTTGTTTTTTTTTAAGTGAAAATAAATAACATGCCGCTCTAAAAAAATATATCATGTTTATGAGTTGTAGCATTAAATAAATAATATTGGAAAAATAAACCAAAAAGTTAGTTAAGTAACTTTTTTTTTTTAAATACAGATTTGATTAAAATATTTGAAATAATGATTTATAAATAATGAAGTTTTTACTAAAACATTAAAAAGCATATTTTCAAAATGATGCAGGTTTCAATGAAATATGTTTTAAAAATATTTTTAGAATTGCTGGGATTTTTTAAATGCAGATTCAATTGTAACACTAGAAAATGTTTAAAACATTTTCTTTGACGTCTGTATATTCATGATTAAATTCTAACTAATTTAAGCGGAACTGGTATATTTGCAGCAATTATTTATGAAATATTTTCCAAAAACTCTTCTTGAAATAGGTTTGACTGGAATATTTATACCCGTTATTTTTTTAAATGCATCCACTGTTTTAAAAAGAATGCAATTTGAGTGCAATGTAGACATGACGAATGGAAGTCACACTTACGAAGTTCCACTCATCTTTTCCCAACTGTTAGTTTTCCAAGTGTAGCCTGCAGACAAAAGGCATCTTTTATCTTCTCGTTTTTTTCTGGGCCACATTTGTCACATTCTTCAGAGGTTACTTCCTTATTGAATTTTTTACCCCCCCCCTTCTTTTTGTGTCATGTGTTTCAAGGATTCCAAGCGTTCGGGGGAGGCGCCGGCTTCGCCCTCGCTGGACGTGTTCCCGCCCGAGGACGAGGACAACCCGTACGAGTCTGTGGCCACCGCCGTCACGCGCAAGCCCTGCTCGCTGGACGTGGGCCAGCGCCCCGCCGTCTCACCGCGCAACGGTAAGCTTGTTTGATTGCTCCTTGCTGCCCCCTGGTGGAGCGGGCTTGATAAATGGCGTCTAACGCAACGTAGTTCCTTTTTCATCCAGATGCTGGCAAAGTGCCATTGTTGTCTCAGTGAAACTCCTCAACCCACTTCAACAAAGACACTAAGCTGTCACAACATGGCGTCAAAGCGCCACCGTTGTCTAAATCAAACTCCTCAACTCACTTAAAGTTTGTCGCCTTCGCCAGAAAAATCCATGCTCAAGCACAGAAATGTACGCAAGCACTTTTTTGACTACACACCCGTAGGCCTGTTGCCGCGGCAACTGCGTCACCCTCCTAGTGAGTCACCTGTATGTTTCCATGGCAACTGACAAGCAGAGAGAGACATAAGCGCATCAGCACGGGGCCCAAAAAGTGCGCTAATGCCGGCGTGCGCTTTTGCAGCAAAGCGACTCTTGGGTGTGAGTCCTCGCCGGCGTCGCACTCACTCACTTTTCCGAGGGCTAAACTTTGTTTCTGGCGGAGGAGAAATGGCGGACGTATGCTCACTTGTCAGCCTAATTGGACACGGCTGTCACGCGGTGCGGGAGCACGTCGTCGCGGCGAGCCGCACACTGCAAAAAGTGCCAATAAACATTTAGGCCGCCGTGTTGCGGAATGGATCACGCGTGTTACACCAATGTTGACATTTTGTTTACATGGAAAAGCAAGTTGGCTGCCTCGGGGTAAGTTTTTTTTATTTATTTAAATCAAAACAAAGGCTGCCGTTGTCGTGACACTTTGTTCTACTGTTCTATTAATATAGTGTATTTTTTTGGGCTGGGGTAAAATAAAATCTATATGTTTATCCAAGTATATTGCATTTCATATTTGTACCGCGAGATATGTGTTTGGAACACTTTTCTTTGCCACCTGTGCCTTGATGAATATTTCACCAAGCTGCTACTTCACAGTTTTGCTTCAGTCTCCATTTTTTTAGCACCAGGCTGGAGGGATTTGTCGTTTTTTTTTTTTTTTTTTTGCACCAGCAGGTCTTGGCCTCAAAACAAGCTTGCGTCGGAATCCACCTGGACGCTGTCAATCGTGCAACCTTTCTCATCTCATCCCCCTCTTGACTTTTGATGGCGCCGCGTTAGCATTCCAAGCCTGCCCGCCCAATAAACTGAATTTACCCTACTAGCGTCGCTGAATATTTGTCATCGGGAGCAAATCCTTACAAAGGATCAACACGCAAAAGGAGGCCCATCATCTCTTGAAAGCGAGACGGCCTTCAACCCGGACAGGCCCAAGAAATTGATCACGCGACACGGGAAGCTGTGGCACTGGCCGCGAGACGGATGCTACTTATTGCGCAACACTTGTTCATCAGCAGCAGGCGCTTGTCATGCTATTTGTTGATGATGACAAACGCTTTCTCCCTCCCAAAGCGAATTCAGGCCACGTCAGCACTTTGCTGTCTTTTCTTCTCCCGCGCCCCCCCTAAAAGCCTGTGAACCCCCCAGCCCCTTCTGTTTCCCCCGAAGCCCACTGGGGAAATTAGCCGCGATGCTCGGCCTCACACGTACAGTCGGAGTCGTTTGTCTTTCGTGTTGGGTGAACAAAGTTTGAGCTCAGAAATCTTAAAAATTCTTGATTGCCCCCCCCACACAAGATTGATGCATTTTCAAGCCTGAAAATTTGAAAGTACTTTAAATGAAGTTGCATTAAAGTGAAAAGTTGACTTTTAAAATAGTGAATGAATTATTCATTACTTCATTCCCTGTGATGTATTCTCTTATATATATATATATATATATATATATATATATATATATATATATATATATATATGTTTATATATATATATATATATGTTTATATATATATATATATATGTTTATATAATTGAACTCAGCTTAATTTGGCCTTTAATTAATTTTTTTTTTTTTCACGCCCAATCCAAACATCAGACACGTGAAAAAGCAGAAAAGGCCCTCCCCAAAAGCATCTGTGTCTCCTTCCCTCCGCAAGGTCACTTGTCCCATGGAGCCAGCCAGGGGGGGCGCGGTGACCATGGCAACCACTCCACGGGCCCCACTCCAGACTGCTCGCCCCCCTCCCCCGACACGGCCCTGAAGAACATCGAAAGAGTCATCCGCCCACAGGTACCGCACGCACACACACACACTGTAATGATTGTGGAAGTGACGGATGCATTATTGAACATCACAGCATCCACCTACATGCAGCTAAGACGCGCACACACACACACACACTTTGTGCTCTATCTCGTGCGTGTTAGTGATTTGTCGCATGCACCTTCCAGCCGTAGCCATAGAAAAGCCTCTGAGCACCTATTGATTTTTTTTTTTTTATATGCAGGTAAGCCTCAATGCAAGGTAGGCTTGCCATAATACTCAAATTTCAAACTCAATATCGACACCCAGAAAAATACTCAATAGCATTTTCCATGGCGGTAAAAAGAAGTGACAAATACGTTGATGTAGAAGTTCACGGATCTTCAGGATGGAAATTGTGGATAAGTTAAAAATGAACTGGCACGAATGCAGCAAATGAGCAGTAAAAGTGAGATCACAGCTGACTAATGAACGTCTTCATTAATCACTTAGCTGCGAGCGTGCGTGTGTGCGTGTGTGTGTGGTGTGTGTGAGTGTGTGTGTGTGACCCCGCTCATATGTTTTGGGTAATCGTTCAGCCCAAACAGCGCACGTCGCTGTCGTCGTCGCTGGACGTCCAGCGGCCCGTCAACCACAGCTGCGAGCCCAGCGAGGTCAGCTCATCCCTGGGCTACGCCAGCTTCAGCACCAGCCCCCCGGCCAGCCCCCCGCTCAGCCCCAACCAGGACCAGGACCAGGACCAGGACTCAGCCGGGTCCGACGCCGACCGCCCCCTGGCAGGTAAGCCGTGCAGCTCCTTGGCGGAGGTAACAATGAGTTTGCCGTTTCCTCCTACCTGTCTTTTTTTTTCCCTCTTGTTTTCCTTCCGTGCTGACCTGCTCTCGCGTTGCCGCGGCAACCATGATTCTTGTTGTCATGGCAAAGTGGCGGCCGTAGCGTTTGATGGACGGATGCATAAAGATGCTCGTGTAGTTGTGTACGTGTGGTTCAGAGGTCTTGCGAGACTTTGATGTGCTTGAATGAAAGCCGCTCACACACACACACACACACACACGAACGAGTGTAACAATGCCGACCGTCTATCATCCAACTTGCTATTTTGGCTCATTTTTGTTCTTTAAACCTAAAGAGCTGTCACCGATGAGCCGTATTGATCACGCGCTGGTCTTTGAGGGTTTTTAATAGCACGCAGGAAGTTGCTGACGAGTGACGCGAGACGTCCCCGCGGGGCGGACTCCAGGTCAGCGTCGAGTCGGCCGATTCGATTGGCTTGTTGTGGCTGCGGGAGATTGTTGATGGATGAGAATTCGGTTGAATTGTTTATCCACAAAAGTGCGCAGTTGATGCGGTCCGGTTGTTTTTTCTGCTTCCGCGCAATGGCATTTGTGCTGCTTCTTCTGGTGTGTGCGTCTTGGCCACTTGGGGGCAGTATAATAAAGACGACGCACATGAAGAAGACGCAGTTGGCCGCGCTGATATTTGTTATTTTCGAAAAAGATGAATGATATATATATATGTTGATTTTATGACTAGCGCAACATTGTTGCTAGTTTTTGTGAGCCTGTCTATGGTGTTTTGCATTGCTAGTTAGCATTAAGCTAAACGTTTTTCAGCCTTCTGATTGGTTCAGATGGCCTTCAGGTTGTTGGTGTTGCTTTCACATGCAACCTTGTCATCATTCCCACCATTTCAATGTCCTGACTAATTTTTCTCAATTTTATCCGACCCTGGCTGCCGTCCTCTCTCTCGCGCTCTCTCTCTCTCTCTCTCTCTCTCCACTTATTAGCTTTATAAGGCCTATTGTGGCGTTGCCGTGGCAACACGTGGCTTGAGAAGCGAGCCGTGTACGTACGTGGGTACAGCAGAGGAGCAAGACGAGAGGATTCAAAGGATGCCAGCGCAGCAAAGGAGTGGGTGAAAGGAAGAGAGGCCGCGCTGCCAAACGTTGCCGAACGAGGTTTTCCCGGAAGGTGGAGCGACTTAAGCGCTACCCGATATTCCGCTTCAGCCAAAACGTTTATGCAACAAATCTCCCAACCTGAGTGGGCGGCGGATTCAGAAGCAGCAGCGCATCCATCGCAACAGCGGACCCCTTTGGGGGAGTACTCCCCCCCCATCCTCCCCCGCCTCCCCGATCCAGAACGCCATCGTTAAAAGATCCCATCGCTGAGCTTGTATTTCCTAGTTTGTCGAAAGTGATACAAATACTGAAATGCAGCCAATCCCCAGTGGGACTTCTTCTAATATGCCACAAGATGCCGCCAAAGCCTGGATAATAGGAAAGTAGTACTGTAATTGCTGTCCAGGAAGTAGGAGCTAAATTTGGCCTGGGTTGTTAGTAGAAGTTAGGAGAGTCTTTTAAAGGAAAACATTTAAAAAAGTGATCTTTGTCGCGTGCTCGTTTCGGTAACGAGCTGAGACGATAAGATCAGAGCGGTTTGTCGTCACGGATGCGACACAGACCTTCTCTTTGAATGCAGCAGCAGCAGCAGCAGCCCCAAGCGCAACAATAGCGCGTACACGCTCGTCATTAAAGTGATTTATTGTGTTTTGGAAGCGGCTTACTCGGAATGTACGCGCCACCCCTGCGACTCGCAGCCGGGTGATTTCCAAATGAGGCTGGCAGTTTTGTCAAAAGCGCCGCTGCCTTAGCACAAATCTCGGCGCCTGTGACGCTAATCTCTGACACAGACGCTTGCAAATCCCTCAAAGTGCACAGAAGGAGCGTGAGGGCAAAAAGAGAAAAGACGAAAAAAAAGTGAAAACAGTGTTATGCTTGCACTTGAACGCAACATTATCTGCCTCTTCTCCGTCATGCTAACAGGCTAACGACAAGCCTCACCCTTTTTTGTTGTCACGTCGAGTTATCCTCGGTTGTTGTTTGGTTTCGTAGCATTTGACTCTGGAAATAGCCAGTAACTCTCCTTGCCAGCAGGTGGCAGCAGCTTTTGTTTAATTCACATTTACAAAACAGTAAAAGTATGTATTAATTATTACCCTGTCCACAGTGCGTTCAGGGACCAAGTTTCATTCAATTGGCCGCACCCACTAGTGACATCACAATGGCAAAGCTAGCCGAGTTAGCCAGAATCGCGACGTAGTCCTCCAAAAACGGCGATAAAGCCCAAGATCTTGCCGCCTTGAGAGGGCGCAACGTGTTAGCGTAGCGTCCGAGGCCTAGCGTAATGACTTCCCGCGCGTCGCCTCCGAGGAAATAGACCCCTGTATTTCATCTCCGCTGCTGACTGGCAGCTCGGTTATTACTTTTAATAACATTCAGCCAGCGCGAACACGCCGCAATCTGAGATTTGTATCACCTCCTATGTGTATATGTATTATTTGTGCGGCTTTATTTATGGATACCACCTACAGCGGCCTAATTATGCACGAAGATCCTCCTTCTCAAGGACGACAATGCATAAATTACAGCTATGCTCCATTTAGGTGTGCACCCCCTGGCGTCCTTCTCGGTCCTCTGGGACTTCCAAATGAAGTGGATTCTCATCGTTGGTGTCAGTCAGCGCCACCTTGCTTGCATCATTTCCTGTCAGTTGTACAACGCGCAGTGTATAGGAGGCGATATAACACAGAAATGCTGAATATGGGAATAAATTGCCTGCCTGTTGGACTCCCGAGCGCTCTGTTCTTTGGCTTGCTAATTTTTAAAATGAGTCCCGAGCTGCTCACATTTATCATTCCCGTGTCTAAACTTGTCGAGCACGTGCAATTCTGCGGTTGTTTGTCATGAGACGGGCGCAGCTCGTACGAGCAACAATCCTTGTTGTAACGCCGGCGGCTACGTGCCGTGACCCGTGTATGCGCACGTGCGCATATATGTGCGCGGGTCGTCAATGTTGGGACGGGAAAGAAAATGTGCAAAGTGAGGCGGACGGCAGACGCGGCGTTTGTTAGCGCGCTAGCTCTGTTAAGTGCACTCTGCAGGGTCGACTTAAAGGTAAGCCACTTTTCGTCTGGGACACACACACCGAGAAACACACGTTTACGCCCCCGCTGATTTGATTGCTGTCAGCTGAAAACTTTTTTTAAAATTATTTTTTCATCCGTCGCCGCTCGCGCTCGGCTGAAAGCTAAAGGCGCTAATGGTGCTGCGGCTCTCTGTTGCCGCGGCGACCGAGCCGCTCACCTGTTGACGATGGAGCCGAGGCGCGCTAAACTTTAATGACTTTTCTGTCGACGTCACTTTGGAGCCACGCGCTCGATGTCGTGTCGTTATGGCGATAGTTAATTTCGGCGATCCATCTTACCCATCTGATTTCTTCAGTATCAACCGATTAGCACGTGCTTTCGTTAAGCCCCTGGTGTCTCCCCAGTGATGAATTCGCGCGTGCCTGCACCGCTTCAGACGCTTATTCAAAGTCACGAGTGGCTCTTCTTGTTGTTTTCCCTGCAGACGACGGGCCAAACCTTCGTGACCCGCCGTTAGAGGACCGGCGGAAGAGCCGCATACCGGAGGAGTTCGCGGGCCTCCTCCACGGGTCGTCGCCGGCCTGCGAGACGCCGGAAACGCCGTACCACCTCTACAGCCCCAAACCTCGCAAGCACGCCTCGACGGGCCCGCGGCCGCCCCGCTTGAACGACGCCGGCGGAAAACCCCAAGTGGTCTACCGGACCGTATTCCACACCAGAGTCAACCAGGACCCGGATCGACGGGTGCCGTCGGGAAGGAACGGCGAGGTGGTGGAGTGCGGGGGAGGGAGCGCGCCCAAGGGCCCCGGCTACGAGGAGAGGGCCTGCACCCTGGGCAGGATGAGGTCGGTGCCGCGCGGCGTGCTGGACCTGCAGCTCTCCAAGTCCCTGTCCAAGTCGGACTCCAACCTGGTCGCCGTGTCGCCCATACAGGTGGACGGTTAATTGTGCTTAAAATAGCAACAACATGCTAGCGACCAATCGAATGCGTAGTGTAGCTTTTCTATGCATCCAAAAACACCTTACAAGTTAGTTTTAGTAGAATTTAGTCAGATATCCAACAAAAAATGATAGGCAGTTGTTGAAATAACCATCTCTTTTTGTCACTCTTCATACCAAGTTGCGATAAGAACTGGCTCGCAAACAAACAAATGTGTATTGCTACACAATTTTTTTTTTTTTTTTTTTTTTGGGGCCAGGAGGAGAGCATCTGGGAGCTTGGGCCTCGCGGCCAAGGAAGTTCGGGTGCAGGTGGCGACGGAACCACTCCGGCGGCGAAGCTGGAAAGAACGCCTTCGTTTACTGCCGAGTGGGAGGAGGTACGAGCTAATTGACGGATGCCTTCGTCATTATGACTTATAAGTACATAAGGTCAGCATCCGTCATTATCCGGCCTAATGATGACGCAGGACCAATTCCGCGTTGGTTTATTAGCCGCCCGACGCCGCGAATTAGCATGTGGAATTTAGCATGGTTCCCGGCAATTAAGACGACCTTTGCGGCGTAATTGCGCGCAGCGGGAGGGCGAGATAAGAGAAAGGCTGCGAGCCGCGCTGCGTTCTCACCGGGGAGAAGAAGGTGGCACAGTTGCATTTTTAGCGTCGTTATCTACGGAGCTTTTCGCTCATTAGTAAGCCAGACGTAGCATCTCCTTGCTAACTATTTGTTTAACTTGAGCTAATCTCTGTCTTGTGTTTGCTCAGATCGACAAGATTATGAGCTCCATCGGGGCGGGAATAAGCAGCGGACTGGATGTGAAAGACCGCAACTCAGGTAAAACACACACAAGTGCCCGCATTGTGGGAAAGAGAACGTCATTTTTGAAGGTAGAATGAAAAAAAGTTGTCATCCCTTATGGAAGAATCACAATATTACAAGGAAAAAAAAAATACTTTCAGTCTTGAGGCGACGTCGTGCTGCACGGCTCCCGCGGATTGAGGAAGTTTTACCTCGTTTCTCAAGACAGCTCAAGAGACTTAACAGATTTGCTCCCAAGCTATTTTCAGCACTTTTAATTGCTCAATCAAGCGTAACGATAACAGGCGAGGTGGGGGGGGGTGGCAGGCCCATAATATGGATTTGGGAAAAAATAGGAAATTGACCATATTTGGACATGAGGTTTCCGCCTGACAAACACAAGATGTATTTTTAAATGCCTGTCTTCTCATGAACACCCCCCACCCCCCACTTCCTTCTCTTGTGTCAATCCAAATCCCCCATTTACCATGGTTGCCAAGCAGAACCCCCCCCCCCCCCCCCCCGACCATGCTCCACTCCCCGACACACACACTAATGCACGCGCACTTTTGGGGACGTGGAAGTGGGTTGGCTCGGCTCACAGACAAAGACGCCCGGAGATGTTACGATGGCTACCATGCGCAGAGGCAGCGCAGCGGCGACAGGGGGAGAGGGAGAAGGGCGAGCGAGGAGGGGGAGAGAGAGAGAGAGAATGAGAGAGAGAGGAGACAGCAGAAGCATACAGATGAACGTGGGAGTCCTCGATGAAGAGAGTCGACAGTGCGCAGCTCCATCGCTCGCTCTTTTGCAAACACACTCACACGCTCGCGGCGCGCGCGCAGGCGAGGGAGCGCAACAGCTGAGCCGAGCCGCTCCAAAACGCACACGGGCGCCTCTCGCCCGCGGATCTCCAGCTCCAACCTGGGCCGGCCGGCCGGCAGGATTTTACACCCGGGGCGAGCGCTCTTTTCTGGATACAACTTGTGCCCTCGCCCCACCCCCCTTCCCCGCACCCTCGGCATGTTTCTAGTCTAGCCCCCCCTCCCCTTTGCCACCTCATCGGAAGGCATGGCCGGCTCGTTTGACAGCCACTTTGCCCGCCACAACATGATGTGGCAGTGCCAGCTGTCGCAGCCGGACTGCCGCTGCTACCGCGTGGACGGCTACTCCCTGCTCAAGCGTCTGCCCCTGCACCCCCTCATAGGTCCCCGATGCCCGCTGCAATCGGTGGGCCAGTGGCTGGACTCCATCGGCCTGGTCCAGTACGAGAACCACCTGCTGGCCAACGGCTTCGACAACGTCCAGTTTATGGTGAGTGGCCTTCGGCTCTGTCTGGCGTACGCGCGCCCAAGTTGTCGGATTTCCTCCTCTTTGCGCCTCCCACGCGCGACCAGCCAACGCCGCAGACGCTGACCGTTTTTTTTAAATGTATTTTTTTATTTTTTTACTTTGCGCGGCCCCTAGCAATGATGGCGGTGGAAAAGCACCTGTTGCCTGCGGATGCTCGACAGCCGTGACGCATGACCAGGAACTCAGCGGGGGTCTCTGAGCGACACCCTTGATACCAATTCACAGGAATTGATCTCGTTTTTAATCCAATTAGCGCACATGGAAAGAAATGAATGAGTGTTTTTTTAAAATGAGAATCTTGTTCCCGTGGCAACTGCAAGCGCACGTGGCCGCTGTACACGAGGACGCCAGTTGCTGTCCTCAGCCGCCTCGTGTGTTGTGATGTCTCCAGCATCTTCGCTCTACTCAAAATACGCGTTTTGCTCTTTCTGTAATGTTCAGAGGTGCCCCAAGTTGATTGAAAATAGGAATTGGTATGAGGGAAATATGTTAAAGTGATCTCGTTGGGAGGTGCTGAATTTAGTCTGGGTTGTTAGTGGAAGTTACTAAATCAAATCATCTGAAAGACTTTTTTTTTAAGCGTAATTTTGTAAGCTTTACATTGTAGGGAAATTCGTTTTTCAAATGTTTTTTATTGCCAAAATGTTTATACATCCACTTTGTTTTTGTCCCTATCTGCAGTATGAACATTTTGTCAATGGACAAACTTGAACTTTAATGCATTTCTTGTTAAAAATGCAAACGATTTTTGGAAAAAGTTGTTTTAAGCTTCCATGTTTAAAAAAACTAATGTAAGCACCTTTTCACAAGCGTCACTTTCGGACACCGCATCTTTAGCATTGGCTGCTAATTAGCGTGGTTAGCTTTAGCACTAACTAGAGATCGAAATGAACGTGTAATTCCAACCCCAACCATTTATCGTTAGCCAAGGCTAATCAACGCCGGCGTGCCCGCTAACCTTCACCAGTCAGACGAGGACGCGCATTATTTTCACGGCTAGGATGCGATTATGTGCGTGCCTAATGAAGTGTCCTGTGAGGTTAAACACGAACCAAGGACATGAAAAAGGGTGTAATGAGGACGTATGCAACAACATTCCAAATGCTCATCACCGCTGGTGTTGATCTTCTAACCGCACAGCCGTGTCATCCATCTCCATTGTGGTCTCGACCCTGCGCCACCGAGCAGGAATTTTAATTTGGTAACTATCGCGACGATGACAGCCGAGCGGGAAAAGACTCATGAGATTGATGAAGCGATACGCCCGTTGCATAGCAAAGTAGCCCGCCAAAGCCATGCGCACTCCCCGCCCCTGGAAATGCATCTTCCATATCACTACGCATACTAATGAATCCACCCGAACAATGGGAAATCTTTTTGAGTTCACAGTGCAGCCACCAGGGGGCATACTATGATATGCTGTGATGTATTTTCCAGCTTGATTCTTTCTGGTGTGCGCTTTGGCCACCTGGGGGCAGTATAAGACAGATAAATAGTTTGCAGTGTCAGCTCGTCTATCTGCTTCTCAGTACGGCAGTAATATTAGCGGAGGATCAAGAATGTGCCTGTGAGTGTTGTTATATGCTCATGCGACATGTTTTGCCAATTTTTGGGGATTGTTTTATTTTTACACAAACACATCACAACATAAGACAAAGGTAATGACATTCAAACAACCCCACACACACAAAAAATGTGGAAAAAATGACCTGATTTTTGCAGATTTTTCTCTCAAATACTGTAATTCATATCTATCGTAAGCATAAGAGGGACCAACAACGTTCTTTTATTGATTTAATTTTTTTTATTAAAAGGCAGATTCATCGGTTATCAGAATTTTATTCTGCCAAATATGGGAATGGGCCTTAAAAAAAAATCCTCATCGGTCAGGCATTGCCACATTGATGCTAATTGTTAGCCTTTAGTGTTTCCCATTGCGTTAGCGTTACAATAGCGGAGGGCTGACGTGCTTGTTATGTGTGCCAGTCCAAGTAAGACGCCCGCCAATAGTTGGCACTGGCGGCCTCACAAAGACAATAGGAAGAGCATTTGTCATATCCAAGTTCTATTAGTCAAGAACTGGCAATGAGTCGTGTGACAAAACACTTTTTTTTTTTTTTTTTTGCTAACACAACTCGCGAGTTTTTAGAGTGCATCGACGAGTGCGGAGCTGCGTAATGAAGCGGCGCCGGCGTGCTGGTCCTCGCGCCGAGTGCTTTAAAGTGGGAAAGCTCGAAATTGCCATCAAGTGCAAAATGTTTGCTCAATGTTTGCACGCTAATGTGCGCGTGTGTGTTTGGTGGCGCAGGGCAGCAACGTGGTGGAGGACCAGGACCTGCTGGAAATCGGCATCCTCAACTCGGCCCACAGACAGCGCCTCCTGCAGGCCATACGCCTCCTGCCCAGGGTGAGTCGGCGAGTCGACAAATAAGGCTCCTTGCGCACTCAACTCTATAAATCGTGCATGACACCCTAATGAGGTTCGATGGTCTTACTTTTGGCTTTAAGTGCCCGCAAATGAAGTGGTAGACAATTGTCGAAATTTGGGGTAAGCAGATTTTATTGCAGCACTTTACTGCAGTCAGCGCTTCCTTTCTCGCAGACAGTAAGGCACTCGTTCAAAAAAATAAATAAATAACAAAAAGTGTCTCTTCCACGGCAGGTGAGGCCAATCGGGTACGACGGCAACAACCCGACGTCGGTGGCCGAGTGGCTGGAGTCGCTGGAGCTGGGCGACTACACCAAGTCCTTCCTGGTCAACGGCTACACGTCCATGGAGCTGGTCAAGAAGATCTGGGAGATTGAGCTCATCAACGTGAGTCCGCAATGGATGAAAACGTTCACCAATGCGTGTAACATTCCAGCGGGGGGAGGTGGGAGGGAGGGGGGGGGGGGGGGTCTGCTGCTGCTGCTCGGTGCCGCGTTTGCCAAGGCAGCGCTGATGAAGTGATCAGCTGGAGGAGGTGCAGAGCGCCTCGTTATATAAGCATGTGGGCCGCAAGATGCTTCACAGCGTCAGGGATGCCGCCCACGTGCTGTGTGTGCGCGCGCGTGTGTGCGCATCTGTGGGATGCATATGTGACACACAGAGAGCGCGAACGCACGCTGACACGCTTCGTATACGTCCAGGGTAAGCGTGGAATTACGTAAGCCTTTGGCTGGCACGTCGTTGAAATATGATACACTGGATATACATACATATACATATGTGTTTATATATGTATATATAAATATATGTATGTACATACACACCTATACGTTTACACATAGGGCTGTGCAATTAATCGAAATTCAATTATGATTATTACACTCTGATTACAAAATTGTCATAATGGTTAAAATCAATTATTAATATGCATTTATATCCAACGCACGCGCATGTTTACATCCAAGGAAGTTCTACTACTATATACGAATTTATACATTTGCACGTTTTTAAAATTTTATAACTAATTTTATACAGTCCGTTTTGGAACTGACATCATCATCAAGAAATGTATTTGTCTTTATATTTTTCACCTTGAAACATTTTCTTGTTGTACACCCAAAAATCAATGGTCGTTTGAATAATCGAGGTTTCAATGATTCCTCGAATAATCCTGGTTAATATATTTTCTTCATGATTGAGCAGCCCTACATACACACACAGAAGTGAAAGTGTAGTGCAGTCATTTCCTACTAGAGGGTGTAGCAGCACGCAAAATGATGAAAGCCATTAATAATAGAGCCTTAGATGGCTTCGCTAGCTTTGAAGTAGGAGCAGGAAGTGATGGTTTACTTCCAATGGGAAGAGGTGGCTGCCTTCTAGAAACGTCCACAAGATGGCGCTGCTCCCCTACCACATCAGCCTGCCACGTTTGTCGCGCTCACGAGACTGACATTTGCTTTGTGGAGTGGAATGAAGACGGCAAATTAGTCTGGGATCCTCTCCAAGGTCAAATTTGGACACGCACATTTTGTGCTCATGTTGGAATAAGCAATGAATCAGTGTAGTAATATGCACCATTTTTATCCTCCTATGGGTCCAAAGGCGACCGTCAAATGACATGAGTGAGCAGCACCACCTTGTGGACACATCTTGAATGTGCCCGTCCCTTCAAAATAAGTGCCGCGCTTTTATTTTGGAATGAAGTGCAGTTAGGAAGTACAAAACAGCCATTCCGGTCCAGTTAGTTTGGAGTGGCATCCTTCCGCCCCTTGGCATGTGAAGGCCTGTTCTGCTTTGAGTGTGTGCGCGTGCGTCACAAACAGGGCCCGACTTGTCCCAGACATTCCCGTCACACTTTTTTTTTGACAAGGTGCGTGTGTGCGCCGTGTGCAAATATGCGAACGAGGAAAAAGCCAGGGCAGTCTTCCTCTCTGGCGCGGCGCTAGCCTGTTGCCATGGCGACTGCTGGTTGCCGTAGCGACGCGGGATATGGTATGAAAGCAGTTGAATGAAGCGTACGGGTGTAAGCGCGTGTGTTGTACCTGCACGACTCCGGGTGGCCCGGTGCCAGTGACGGCGAGCAGCGTGTGCGCGCTTATCACCTTTTCTGTCAGGACTCCAAGCGGACAGATTGTGCGGCGTCCCGCTGCCAGATGGTTCCGGCCTTAAATATAGACGGCGGGATCAAACCCGACTCTACGCTAACCGGCACATTCCCCGACTCACATTTTGGAAAGGAAGGACTAACAGACACATCCATATCATCATATCATATGTGCTGGATTCAATATCAACAAAAACGGCGACTGAGAAAGTCATTTTAAAGGCAAAGTCATCGTTTATGAACACAGCACATGGCCCGAGTTGAACATATGTGGCTTTTTTACATGCCGTCCGTCATTTGCTTCACCAAAGCGAGTTACTTTGCAATTCCCGTCCCAGATACAAAGTCTGATTTGTTACACAAACAGCTAGCGACATGACACATACGTTCTTCTTTCGTACGTTAAAAGGAATGACTGTCAATTGCGCAAGAGGTGACTCAAACCCTTTTTTTTTTTTTTTTGCATTGATTTTTACCTTTTTTTCCCCCCCTCCTTTCCCCGCTACGAGGCGATCGTGAATCACGCTGCGTCGTAGTAAGCCGACGGACGCCATACGAGCGCCTGGCCCGCGTCGCCATAGTGACGAGATGGAGAGGAGGAGGAGGGTAGAGAGGAAGGGAGAGCGAGCGAGCGGGCGAGAGAGCGAGAGAGAGATCAGGCAGAGACATGCAGGCGAGCTGCCGCAAGCTAAGAAGACGACGAGCTGCCGAACGAGAGGGAGAGGCCACGGCGATAAGGAGAACAAAGTGCAAGGGGACGAACGGGCCGGGACGACGTCTTGACGTTGAAGTTGCTCTCCGGGAAGGTGAGCGCCGATGTTATTGGCGCGTCCTTATCGGGACTGCTGCCGAGGATGATTGAGTGTGTCGAGGCGGCGAGCGGTGAGGAGCGGCTCCGTGTGTCCAAACATCGCTCGCACTCCTGGCGACACGTGTTTGTTTTTACGGGCGAGCTCGCAACTTCCTGCGCTCGAGTGAGAAAACGAGCCCTCCTTGTGTCAACTTTGACGGGCGGCCAACTTTTCACAGCAGCCGCAGTAAAAAGAAAAAAAAAAAATGTAAATTTAAATTGGGTCAGGTTACAAAAAGCAGTGGTGTACGGTGCCGAAAAAGTGGAGTTGGATACCGAATTTGCATCGGGCGTTTACCACTTTAGCCCTTGGTTTCGTTTGGAAAGCGGCGACATTTTCGGAAAGTGTACATCGTCGTCGTTGAGACGAACCCGTCGGCCACAACAAAGGCAAACCAGACAAAAAGCCTTTAATAATTCATAAAAGCAAACAGCTCTGGTTACGTAATCGTCCCTATACAATTTTTTTCCCCAAAGGTCTTCGAGCCACGAGTGATGCAATAAATACGACAAAGCGCTGAATAAGCATTAATCAGTGGGAATGAATCTGGCGCTTCCTTCTGCGCTCAAACTGTTTGCACTCGTTAAAGACTTTCAATCTTGAGGCGATGAAATGGCGCACAGCTCCCGCCGAGGGAGGGAAGAGACAGTTTACCAACACTTCTCAGGCAGCGCAAGAAAGTTAGCGAAAAGAGTCAACTGAAGATTCCACTGTATGTTTCTAAGCTGCTAGCATTAGCATTGCTAATGTAACTGTCAGGCTAGCCCACTTTAGGTGTTGGTTTCGTCCACACATGTGCGTATATTTTGGTCTGTTCAAGCGCCAACGCGATGGCCCTGGCGTGATGGAAATTGGGAGCGTCGGCATTTAGCTCCAAATTGTTGAGCTTCT
The DNA here is from genome assembly GCF_054856515.1 of Filicampus tigris. Lineage (NCBI taxonomy): Eukaryota > Metazoa > Chordata > Actinopteri > Syngnathiformes > Syngnathidae > Filicampus > Filicampus tigris. The sequence continues at coordinate 2,152,259 of NC_141238.1, read as the reverse complement.
TTCGACGCTACGACACCGGAGCAACTTGGAGAGCATAAATCATGTTGACGTGAGCAGCGTGGCGTTGTCGGCGTGTGACCCATTTGCGTGACGTCCGCAAGGAGCAACACGCCGAGGCCCACCGCGGACCGCCTCGCCTTTTGGCTTCATCTATCTTTAGACAGAATATTTGACATATTTGTATTTTTTGGGGGGATATCCGGGGCACACTAGACAACGCTGTCGTGAATATGAACACGCCACACATGATGTATTTATGTACATATCGTCGGGTTGCACCCGTGTGATTTATTGCACGCTACTTTTGCGCATGTGTGTGCGCGGCTGACGCTTCTGCATTATGAAACGCGCTTCATCTTTCCCCTCTGAAGTATTTTAGTAACCCAGAAAATAGCATCAAGTCTCATCCGAGCAAGTGTGTGCGTGCGCGTCGAGCAGTGAGGGGATCTCGTTTTCAAGTTGATCCTGCAGCATTTAACACACACACACACACACACACACACACACACGCGCGCAGTCTAGTTCCACTCCTCCTGCTATTAATGGAGATGCATCTGTCTGCGTGTAGGCGGGCCTCTTCATGCCTCCCCGCCATTGGCCGGCCGCCCTTGCCGAGCCGCCCCATTGGCTACTGTACTGTTTTATCACTTCCAACACATTGCAACCCCCCACCACCCGCCCGCCCCTTTTGGTGGCTCGTGCTGGTTGCCAGGCAACCGGTTGGCCCGTGGTTACCGTCCAGTAGTAGACCCCCCAACACATGCAGCCCTCCCATCCCAAATGTGTGGTGTAGATAAATTGTGTGTGTGCGCGCGCGTCATTTACGGGCCGGTCGATAATAATGATCCGTTCCACACACACATTAGCCAAGTGCGGGCACCGGGGGGGAGGCTCAGGTGCGAAGACGAGTTCAACAATCAATAACGGAGGAGTAAAATGAGACAAAGCGTGTCAACCTGATGATTTTAAATGGATGACTTCATAGTATCAAATATACAAGCAAATACATGCTTCAAGTGGAAGTCAACACAAACGTTTTTTTTTTTTCAAGAATATGTTCTATGCAAGCCCACTAATTGAAATAAGGCATTCTGATAAATATTGCGTTTGTGGAATAAGAGTTAATGCACCCATTTTTGGCCATCTGTGGGGGCGGCCATTTTGTCACTTCTGTCGACTGAAAATGACAACGACCAATCACGGCTGACCTGTTTTCTGAAGCTGAGCCGTGATTGGGCCTGCTGGGAACATATTGTTGAAACAAATATTTTTGGTTTGATTTCCACTTTAAGCAGCCACAATAGTACAATAAAAAATCAGCTGCTCCCCACAGAGGATAAAGAATAGATGTAGCTGTGAGGATTGTTCTATTATTTGTCTTCATGTGTTGTGGCGACAACAAATTGTGAGACGAAGTCTCATTTGTGGTTGAGCTACTCCAAGATGGCGCTGAGACGAGCGTGGATCAATAGAATCTCCATTTGAGGTGAACAGACGCCGGTGATTCTTTGACCCCCCCCCATTGGGATCGATACGCCATCTCATTGAGGTCATGGCTTAGCATTCTTGGAGTGTGGGGGGGGATTGAGCCCACGTGAGCCCACAAAAATGGATGAAGGCCAAAGGATTGTGAAGCTAATTTTGTGCGGCTTTAACTCACTTCCCGCTGTGATACGCCGTGATGTTTAGAGAATTTTCCCAATTAATTTTTGTCTTTGGCATCCCCGCTCGTCGACAGCCGCTTTCTGAGCTTTCTTTATTTGCGCCGCCTTAATCCGTGAATCAAGGCCGCTTCCATCTGCGCTAACGGCAGCGCTAACGAGATTAGCCCGGCGGCTGGCAAAGCCGAGACGGAAAATCAGCCGGCTAACGACATCAAGAGCGGACAGCGACGCCTGTGCGGGATGACATCGGGGTGACGCGGCGGCGACTGGTTCTGGGCTGGCGCCGCATGCGGCAAAGGCCATTGACATGCGGATGGTGCGGCGCCGCGCCGCAGTGTTGGCCCGCCGGCGCCTTCTTGGTCCATTCCCCGATAACAACCTCGTCTTCCCACGCCACAAAAAACAGCTGTTTTACGCGTCCCCGTGTGTGTGTTGTGTGGCTGCTGATGCGGCGCTGTGTTGCCATGGCAACAGGTGAACTTCTGCTTGAGGTCTGCTGTACTTAAAGTAGATGATGTTCTTATGACTGCTGCATCTGTAAAGTGTTATGATTGGTCAAGCATGTAGTCCATTTTTGAAAAGCCAGTTTGACCGAGCAGCATGAAATTTGGTGGGCGTGTCCTTCAGGAGTAGAGACAGAAAATGCGGGGAAAGACACAGGAAGTCTGTCATTTTGGTTTCAGGGTTAGCGACTCAAACACGCAAGGTCAGAGCTGAACCAAAAATCTCCAAAATTTAGCCGAGCAATATGATATTTGGTAGACTTCTCTTACATGAGAAGCCATACCTGAAAAGACACTGAAAAGACGCTTTGCGTTGAAGCGACCCTTTTATTTGTATATCCAAGGGGTCCAACTGCTTTGATAACTGTGCCTCTTTTATAAATAAAAAACTCGAAATTTTTGTAAAACGGTAATTGGACATAAAGGTTTTTAGATTTTACGGTGACACTATTGAAGCTCTTGTGTGTGTGTCTGCGACGGAGGCCTTTGGGGAGAATCATTACGCTGGCGGCAAGGCCTCACATTGAAGCTAATTAACACAACCGCACACACATACGCAGACGGACGCGCACCAACAGAGGTTAGTCGCGCAGGCTGGTGCGCCAAGGTGCAAACGTCCCCGCCGAAGGCCGTCGTGTTCCCGCTGCTCTTTTTTCCTCCCCACCAAAAAAAAAAAAAAAGTGGTAACTGGCACAGTCAGAGGACGCCTGGTGACCGCGGGAACAATGCAGCCTTTCATTGGCGTCCAAGTGTGTGTGTGTGTTATGCGCGTTGGGTGTAATCAGCACGAAAACAGCAACATCACAGTGCGCATTTGATGGCCCGCGCGGCGTAACGACGCTCCGTCAGATGATTCGTTCATTAAGCGCCAGAAACGATGACAACCTGCCGTCGGAGTGCGGCGAGGTTAGCAGTTAGCGCTTCCGCTGGAGACGACGTTTTGCAAATGTGGAACGCTTTGATTTACTCGCCGCTCATTTGCATCAAGCTGCCTTCAAGCTACCCTGGCGACGGCGATCCGACGAGAGTTTATCGTGACAAATGCAAAGCATCATGCAAAAATTATCATTAAAAAGTGGCTTTTGCAAGATGGGAAAGGATCGCGTTTGACACCAAATTTTGCACTCAATAAAATATGGAAATGAGGTCTGAGAGAAGAAGTAGGAAGTTTGAGAAATGTCCCAAATTGGTTATCTAGAAAATGTCACTTTCAAATCGGTCAAACATTTTTTTTTAATTAAATTAATCACGCATTTAAAAAACGCAAAGACAGATCAATAGATTGCTAAAGAAAAAAAGTAAACTAATAAATTTTCCGCAATGAATAATCTGCTAAATTTAGTGTTAAATTATGTATTATGTGGCAAAATAAAAAATGCAAACCATAATAAAAAATAATAATTGTATGTAATGAGTGAATCATCTTTTTTGGTAGATTATTGTTAAAAAAAATTGAATGCAAAAATGTTTTAATGAAAATGAAAATCAATTTCATTTGGGGGTTAAAATAAAGTAAAAACAATAAAATCTAAATATTTGATGTAATGAAAAGTCTTTTGGGTACATTATTTCTCAAATGTAGGAATCTGCTTTTGGAGTCCTTTATCAATAATATTGAAAATAAGTGAGATATTATTGATTTTAATTGTCACATTTCAGATTGGGAGAAATGCCCATAGGTCACAGTCAATTACAAATAAAGGCAACTCGGCATTTTACTTTATTATTTTTTTCAAGAGAAGTCAAGAATGTATTGATGTTATTAGTTCAAGTGTTTACCGTGGTTGTCTTTGTGCTCCGCTCAGGTTCTGAAGATTAGTCTGATCGGGCACCGCAAACGGATCTTGGCCTCGTTGGGGGACCGACTCCACGAGGACACCCCCCAGAAGCCCCCGCGGGCCATCTCCCTCCGGGTGAGTTGCGTCCAGGTCTCGCCGGAAGCCTTGCCGCCCGCCCGGCGCTCCCGACCCCACCCGAGCGCCTGTCGGCTTTGTGCGCAGGAGCCCGGCGGCAACCACACCCCCCCACAGCTCAGCCCGGCGGCGTACGCGGCGGGGGTCCCGGGCGGCTCCCTGGACGTGCAGCACCTCATCATGCAGGCGGACGCGCGGCGGCGCCAGCGCAGCAACGACAACTACTTTGACGACGTGCCGCGGTCCAAACTGGAGCGGCAGATGGCCCAAGTCAGCATGGTGGGTGACGGGAGGCGCTCGTGTCCGCGTTAACGCCTCCCCCGGCCCCGACGTCTGATTGGCTGTCGTTTGCAGGCTGGCGAGTGGTGCGAGCCCATCACGTTGCGTCCGCCCAACGAGGCCACCTCGTCCACGCCCGTTCAGTACTGGCAGCACCACCCCGAGAAGCTCATCTTCCAGTCGTGCGACTACGAAGCTTACGTGAGTCGCCCTCTTGTTCCAAACAGTATTTCAATTATCATTTCATGACATATGTTAATAATCATGCCTGAATATGTACATGATGAAATAGACGTACAGCCGTCGCTCTCTGTAGGCATAAAAAGCAGGAATAAAGTGGTCATTCAATCGTTTTAAACAAAAACTAGGCTGTGTATATAAATACTCAAATTTACAGGCTCAAACTAGTGTGCCGCCATCTAGTGGTCGACAATGGAATTGCACCCCCCACAAAAATTCGCTGAGCCGCAATGGAAGAGAAGTTGCTGGTTTTTTATTATGACACAAATGACTACTTTTTTATTGGTCAGGGCACTCCAAACAAGCTGGTCCCGTTCCTTCGAGCGGACACATGAATCGAGGGCGCGGCAGGCAGCCGAAATGGATTAAGTGTCTCCCCACCCTCCCGCCCCCGAAAAAACTGATTTAAAAAATGTCATCTTTTAATCTTTATCTGGAATGTGCCAAACCATCTGCTGTGGATTAGACGTCCGATTGGTGGTGGAGTTTGGAAATTGACGCCATGTTGTTGTGCGTGCGTGCGTGCAGTACCTGGGCTCCATGCTGGTGAAGGAGCTGCGGGGCACCGAGTCCACGCACGACGCCTGCGCCAAGATGAGGGTACGCGCCGCCGATACTCGCGCCATCGGGCGCGGAGGAGAAAGCTAGTCGCGTGTCGCTCGGTCGCCGTGGCGTCAAGTGATTGGTTTCCGCTTGTGTCGCTCTCTGTCGCCGCCCACCAAGAAGTCGACGGAGCAGATGAAGAAGGTGCCCACCATCATCCTCTCCGTGTCCTACAAGGGAGTCAAGTTCATCGACGCCACCAATAAGGTAACGCCTGCCGCAAAAGACACTTTGATTTGTTTCTTTTTTTTACTCTTTAATTCAATTTAATTGTATTTTTTTTATTTGATTACATTTTTACTTATTCAGTAGTTTTATTTGTCATTCTTGCATCACTCACTGGGAAAAATGTTGACAAATGTTTGTTCCATAATCTTTGCGTTGCCCACTGAGCATTTTTATTTTATTTTGTTTGAACTGGTTTAAATGTATTTTACAATTTGAATTTATAATTCAAATGTTTAATTTTCGATGTGAAAAGACAAATAAAATTGTTAAAATAATGAGTTAAGGAACAAACCTTTTTTTGATTTATTTAAATATTTTTTCAATAATGTTTGCAAACCTCACGTTTGTTTAAGTTAATTGTTTTTTGGGGATTTTATTTTATTTTTTCCCCTGCGAAAGTACGAAAAATAATGGTGAAAAAGTGCCCGTAAATGTTATTTTATTTATTTATTTTTTTCATTGCATTTTCTCGCTTGGAAATTTTGCAGAAATATGTGGAAAGTACCCTGATATTTGTATTTTATTTTATGTTGCTTTATTTTTACTATGCATGTTCCTCAGCCCTCCGGTGGGGAATTGAAGGAAATATCTGGATAAAGAGCCTTCATTTTATTTCGTTGTATTTTGTGATAAATATTCATGATCAGCCATTACATTTTGTACAAGCCAGTAAGCAGCTTTTTAGAAGTAATATTTCCAATTTTATTTATATATTTAAATTGTATATTTTTTTTTTCTAAACCAGCCAAATCTAAAGTGTGTGTGATGTGTGTCACATTGGCGCAGAGCATCCTCCATTCCAGAATCTTGCCCTTTAATGAGTCTTCTCCTTCTCCTCCTCCTTGTTGTCATCACCGCAGGACAAAAGCTCCCAAAGCAGAACGCTGCATGAAATATGCGCTGAATAATAAATGCCGTTTGTTTAGCGTCTCGCCGGAGACAACGGCGGAATCCTAACGACGCGGCCGCGCTTTTGTCCGCAGAACATCATCGCCGAGCACGAGATCCGCAACATCTCGTGCGCCGCTCAGGATCCCGAGGACCTGTCCACCTTCGCCTACATCACCAAAGACCTCAAGTCCAGCCACCACTACTGCCACGTCTTCACCGCCTTTGATGTGGTACGCGTGGATTTTCTTTGTCCTCTGCGATCAACAACTAATATATCTGAAATTTACGGAAACCTCAATTCTAAATTGAATTAATCGGATGCAGACTGTTTAATCCTTTAAATTCACATCACTTTGAGGAAACAACAAGACCACTCGCAAGTTCTCCAAATAAGAAGCACAGCATGCTTGCTTCAAGTTTATTTTGTAATTCAGTGCTGAAATTTACTACAAAACTGACACTTACAATGAGAACTAAACATTGTCAACACCAAAATATTCGACCAAACCATATAATTTTGACACTCCGCTAGTTTTATGCTCACGTTATGTAACGTGAAACGCCATCGACAGGCTAATGGAAATTAGCGTAGCTGTTACGGTAATAATAAACATTGAAAACGTGCCGTGGCATTACATTCAACAAAAGAGAATTGTAAATTGTATATTTAAACATCATTAGGTTTAATCCACTAGCATAATGCTAACATGTAATGCCAAATACTATTGATGGGCTTACATAAATTAGCATTGAACAATTTATCCATTTTCTAAAATTTGTTAATGACAATCATCTTCAAACAACGGCGACGTAACACACACGGAGCAGCAACACATACAGAGTTGCCTGGAGTGCAATATTTGGCAGAATAAAATTCAGATAACCAATTAATCAGCTGATTTAATTGAAAGTATATATGAGAACCAAAATAATGCCATTTTTGGTACAATTTTTATTTTTGACAATCATATGTTGTGCAATCTGAAATTGGAGAAAACAATTATCAGATTTTTTTTTTGTTTGTATTTGAAAAGGGCTAATATATGCAGGTAAAAACAATCACTGTAAAATCCGCGGCATCCACGCTGTTGACGCCTCATCTCCCGTTTCAGAACCTGGCGTACGAGATCATCCTGACGCTGGGCCAGGCCTTCGAGGTGGCCTACCAGCTGGCGCTGCAGGCGCGCAAGAGCGGCCACGGCTCGTCCACGCTGCCCGAGAGCTTCGACAGCAAGCCCGGCAAACCCGTGCCCAAGCCGCGCGGCGTCAACATCCGCAAATCCGTAAGCCCGACGACCCCCGCCGCGAGCTCACGCCGCGCTAATCGTCCGGCGGGGCCGTCCTGCCGCCGGGCCCATGGATGAGCTCCCGTCACTCTGTGTGTGGGAAAGGAGACAAACATGACAACGAGAGGGACAAAAGCAGCTTTCAATCCTCAATAAGTGGAAATGAATCTTAATTTGTCTTATTTTTTTAACTGGACAAATGAGTTTGGTGCCGAAGTATTTGGCAAATGCGCTTTGCCGACTCCAAAATCGAGAGTGAAACCCAAAACGGATAGTCACAAACTGAACTGAAGGAAAAAAATCTTTTTTTTTTGTTTTGTTTAAGAAAATCATATCTTTCGCCACAAAAAAAGTTGGAGTTTGAACCAAATTAGTAGATTTGCAAGAAATAGTTGTCATGGGAGAAAATGAAGGTGCATGCAAACTGCAAGTAGTCACTTCTCATAAGAAGAAAAAAGTAAATAGTTGCAATCTTTCATAGTCCCCATTCAAGAAAATAATCTGATTCTTCAGAAAAAAGACATTACGTGGATAAACCTGGATTTTTTTTCCAGTAAAGTTGCCTGTTTTTTGAGGGATTTTTTTTTTTTTTTTTAAAGTTAGTCTTACGTGACTAAAGTTGGAGATTTTTGAGAGTCTTAGTTTGTTTTTTTTTAAACCTGGAAAAAAGTTGGAATAATATAACATAATAACAATAAAAAAAATAATAAAAAAACGTTTTTCCCAAGTTAAAGCGGAAGTCAACCCACTAGTTGAAACACGACATTCTGATTAATTTTGCGTTTGTGGAATATAAGTTAAGCAGCAAAATACACTCTGTTTTTAGCCATCTCTGGGGGCGGCCATTTTGTCTTCTGTAGACTGAAAATGACATCACAACTGCTCACAACAACCAATCACGGCTCAGATTCAGAAAACGGGTCAGCCGTGATTGCGTTGACTTCCTTTTTAAGCACTTAAAAGGCTTCAATCCTATAATAGGACTTTTTTATTCATTTTTTTAAAATGCCAGTATAATTTGTATTACTCCACATTTTTAAATGTTTTATTTTCAGCATTTTTACTTCCTGTCCCAATACTTTTATCCTTTCCGTGCATTTCCATTGAGCTGACTGCGCCACCGTAATGCGGCGTGCACCTTTAATGGCCCGGCGTGCCGCTCCCGAGCATCTCCCGGGACCCTCCTTGCCATCACGGCATGTGTGTGCGCGCGTTCCCGCATCTCCTCCGGGGCCGCCTTTGACCTCTGTGTGACCTCTGTATGCCCCCTGTGCAGGTCATCATGTCGCCCTCGGGCCGCTGGTCACTGGGCCACATTTACACCCCCCACCGGCCTCCTCTCCACCCTCCTCCTCTTCCTCCCTCCCGACTCTTCCATCTCGCTCAGTCGCAGGTCCTCCTCACTTTTCCTTTCCTACCCGTGCGTTTGCTTGGTTTTCTTTTTTTTTTGTTTTTCTTTTCTTTGGGCATTTTGTCATTCGGCGCGTGGGACAGGCTGAGCTCACACTTTGGACCACCCTAATGATGATGTCGTGTGCGCGTGTTGCTAATCCTTTAACAAGATTGTGTGTGTGTGTAATACGAGTTTGCAGCAGCGTGTCGACGTGTGGAGATTAGCCTTGTTACCGCTAATGACACTGATCCCCCCCCCCCCCTTCCTCCCCCCCTCCTCTTCCTCCTCATTTTGACATTGAAGCAGCCCACCAAAGCGAGCGATGTGATTGGCTGGAATGCGCTTAAAGTGTTTGCTTCCATTTCATCTGTCACCTGCGGCCTCGGCAGCGATTGATTGTTGCTAAAGGTTGCTCAACGGCTTAAACGTGGGACGTCACGTCGGTTACGCAGAGCGAAAAAAATGATTTGGAAATGATTGGCTTGTTTCTCATGCGTTTGTTTCTGAATGTAATGTGAGCATGTTGTAGGTTTGTTGTTTTCAGATGTATCTGGGGTCTCTTTTGAAAACTGGATGCATTGCAAAACTTAAAAAACAAAAATACAGAATGGAAGGAACACTGTATCACAGAAATGATCAGCCATTGGAACAGGAACATAAGAGAGTCAAATAGAAAATAATAAAAAATAAATGATGCAATGCATCCGACCTCATTGACATGCTCAAAAAGGAGTAGGAAGTAAAATGCCACCACCCAAAAAAATGAAAGAAAATACTTAGTTCTCCTAATACCACCATAACGACCAACATTAAAATACAGTGGTGTACTGGGTCTCCATGGTCATCATAAATGAGATGTTATGCAAAAACTTTCACTCAAATTAGCTACATTCATTCTTTGGTGCTTTTTTGTGTGCGTGTGTGTTCAGATGGAGCAGGCGTCCATGGAGCAGAAGGGCCACGCCAACGTGCCGTGGATAGTGGAGCCGGGTCAGGAGGCCAAGAGAGGAGTCAACACCAAGTACGAGACCACTATTTTTTAACATGTCGCCTTGTGCACTCCTGCGTGTGCGTGCCTTTGCGAGGGCGGGCGTAGGAGGGGGCGGGGCCCGGAGGGGGCGGAGTTGTCGCTCAGTTGGGGCTGGGGGGGTCTCGAGCCGAGCACGAAAGCAAAAAAGCATCCCGCCAGTCCTTCCTCCTCCTCCGTTAGGCCACCTGCATGACGACGCTTGGGGTGCACTTCTGTTTCCACCTCTAGGGGGCAGCGTCGTCATCCCCCACTTCCTGTTTGTGGGTCAGTCATTTCCTTTCTTTCCTTTTTTTTTCCTTTCTTTCTGCGTTGTTCTTAATTGTTTGAGCGTCTCGCCCCCTGACAACTTGATTGACAAGATGCAGCAGTGTTTTAGCTGCCTGGGAGGCCGTTGTCCTAGCGACAGCAGCAAGTTGAGGAGCACTTTTGGTTTTGTTGTCTTTTTTCTTCCTTTTCGTTCCATCAAATAGCTCTTCAATGTTACTAGCTGGATTATTGGGGTGTTTTTATAAAGCATGTGGCTCTTGAGGCGCATGGCGGCCATTTTGCTGAGGGACGGGGGGGGGGGGGGGGTTTATACCGAGGGCTCTCCCGATAAGTGATGTCATCTCATTTTGCAGGGCAGTGGCGGACGCTCATGTCTTTTACTGTGGAAATCAAAGAATGTAGCCAGCCATAAACACACGGACCTTGTCAGGCGTAACACGCACGCTCATTTCAAAGGACTACAAACATGGATGCCCCCCCCCACCCTCTCTCTGTTCCGCGTTTAAGCTTGACTACTATGTCCGGACCAACACACACACGCACACGTACAAACAAAAAACGGGGGACTGAATGTTCTGCTCCAGCCTTTTTTGGGGGGAGGTTACCATGGAGATGGACAAGTGGGCATGTCATTTATTTTTTATTTTTTAATTTGAGAAATTCTTCAAAGTGAGAAGACTAGGTATCGATGTTTAACATGAGAGTATTATAACGCCAGCCTGATTATCTTGTGCAATTCTCATCTGCTGTCGTCCTTATGTCACATTTATTTTTCTACCGGACCGATGGCCGCCCCCCCTTTAAAAACAAATAATGCACACACAGACAAAAAAAGAAGCGTGACTGTGCGGACCTCCGTCCCTCCTCTCTGGACTGTGTTCAACTACTGTACGTATGGGAAGTGAGGCTATAAAATGTACATAAATATTTTGCCAGCTCATTGTTGATAGCTGTAATGTAAAAGATGGACAGACGGTTTGTGGCACTGGAAACTAAAGCTAAACAAAGACAAAAAGTAGACGACGTGGTAGATGTATTTGGGGTGACATTCATGTAAATAGGCTTGGGACTTCCAGCACGCTGATTTTTGTAATTTTATGCCATTATTTATAACCCTGTAAAGCACACATGGAATAAAATATGACTTGTACAACCATGATGGAGAGTGGCGAATTTATTTCTCTTTTCACAGCACAAGACTACCAACAGAGTGTATGGCGTCTCACCTCACTAAATGTGCATTTGTTTTTGAGGGATAAAAAGTCATAATACCATGGGTTTTAGTTTAAGTATTTTTTGAAAGTTATCTCATTTATACAATTAGTTTTTAAACAAATCTTAAAGAAAAGTCAATATGAGGGGGAAAAAAATTGTTTTTTTTTAATTTTACTATTACACGTATAAAGCTGTAATAATTTGAATTAAATATTTTCACAAAATTTAGTGGCTTAAGATGAAATAAGGCTTTCTTCGGAAGAATTTATCTGGATGTAATTCACTGATCCAAGAAATGTGTTTCTTTTTCTTTTAATTTTGACAAAGGGAAGTGAATTGTGACGTGCACAAACGCTGCCGTGTCCCTCAAGTGCGACGATCCTGCAACAAAGTAAAATGTCTTTGTGAGAAACGGCAACAAACGACAAACATTTGCTCGTGTGCACACTTTAAGCTAAGAAAAGGCCACGCACTCGGTCGTCATTTTGCCGCACCTGTGTACCTCGTGCACTTTATGAAACCCCTCGTGCACACCTGTCTCCAAATCATCTTCAGGTCTGACGTCATTCAAAACATCTGCTTGCTTGTAACATTCTGCTTGCTTGTAAAAAAAAATTACAATAAATGTAAAAAAAATATTGATCACCCGGGTGGGAATGTTTGTTTCCGGATTTATAACATTCCTCATTTTCCTTTTTTTTTTCCCCTCGTTTTCCCGGTTTGGGTTTCACTTCCGGGTCGTGGCTAGATTGAGCGCTAAATATTTTAAGACAATGTTGAGGTAGCAAACAACAAATTAGACATCTTGCGTGTCGCGAATCACCCCCTAAGGGTACATGCAGAGTTTAGAATTATTTTTTAAAATAATACTTGAATAAAAAAAGACCGTTTGGCTATTGACGGTAAAGACTTGTTTGGCCGGGTGATTGTCCCACGCTGGACGAGAAAGCTCAACGCTGGACAGTGAAGGTTGGTACAAAGCTAACGTTCAGCTTTTTATTAAACGTGTGAAAATTGTAGCATTGTGTTTTACTATTCAACGTTAACAGTTTGACATACACGTGTCGTTTCTGCTCCATTATTTTTTTCCCCTGCCATTCTGGAAAAAACAATTGTTGCTTTTTTTGTCATTTTTTTCAATGTGCCCAAACAACAGTTTCGGGCTGTGAAGTCGGCCTTGTATGTTTAAATTTACCATCCTGTCTTTTTTTTTTAATTCACATATAGACCCGTGTATTCAGGAGCCCAAGGTTTGAGGAATCATCCCACAAAAGATTTATTAAAACGCTAACTACGGTTTTTACCCTTCACTGTGGGTCGGACAATCAACCAGTACTCAACAAAGAGCTGTGGCGTTCGCTTTGTTCAGTGCGTGAGAGGAGGTGAGCGTCGTCGCAGGCTACTTGCAATGCCTTCTTACTCACCTGACCTTGCTCTGTCTAATTTCTTTTTTTTCTTTTCCAATCTCTAGGGAGTCACAAAGGGAACTCATTTTGAAGACGTGACGACAGTGCTGTGGAGGATCCCCGACGAATAATTCTAGAAGGTTGGGAAAGTGCATACTCCGGGGGATGAGTTTTAACTTTAAAAAAGTGAATAGTTTTGTGTTTCCTGACGCTTTTAACATGATATTGTGCTGTGAATAGAGGAAAGAGCGGTGAGGAGCACATGATGGAGACCTTCATTGTCTGACAAATTTCCTGACAGCCGTGATTTTGCCACCGTAGAACTTCCTGCGCCGGCCATCCATGTGAAGACGCAGCAAGTAGATGTTTGGGTGTCCAACTACATTGTGTGCTCCTCCACAAAACTTAGTGCCTATACCTAAAAAAATCTTCATCACTTCTGCTTGCATTATAAGATGAACACTCCAAATTTTAAATAACATTTGATGACAAAACTTTCCAGACAGCTGACATGGCTTCAAAATGTTTTGCTTTAGAATCAAGTGAAATAGCTTGCACCTGTCTCCCGCGGGTAACAATGACCATAAACATCAAGTTGAAACTTCTTTCAATATCATTTTTAGTGTATAAAACTTTTATTTTAAATGTATGTATTTAAAAATATGTTATGTAAAAACACTGACAATGGTATTTGTTTTACACATTGGTTTCAGTCTTGCATGTGCCACGAGGGGGCGACAAAGATCACAATAATGCTGTTGTCCAGCTCCCTTGGGTGAGAGAGTTCTATCATACACAGTAGCTATACATCATTCCAGTAGATTTTGCAACAAAAAGTGATTAAAAACAAAACTGTTTTACTTTTAACGAATATGTACGAAAACAACAGATGACTTATCACAAAACACTTCGAAAACACTAAATGCTCAAAACCATGCGCATATGCTTTTTTTAAAAAATGTAAAAAGTGCCTTTATTGTTGCTCAGCAGTGTTGAATTAACAATCCAATCAATACTTTTCATTGTCACTTTTTTTGTCAGCATGATAGATAACTGTGATCTTTGTTCCAGCAATACTAATTAATTCCTCGTGAAATTATATGGATACATAACATCTACACTACTCAAAAAGTTCTGAAACAAAGATTACCTGTAAGGGTTATAGTGCTGAAATTTCACTTCCAAACTAATTTTGAGTAGTGCATGTCAAAATAAGTACATGAAATGTTGGGGTGTTTTCAGTCAGATAGTTATACTGGCAACCTGGAGAAAGGTGTAAAAATAAAAGTGGCTCAACGTCATGTGACCACAATTCTCGTCATTCATGCGTCCGCTTTTCGTACATTTTTTTTCCCCCCCGTCGTGTCGCAAGAGTAGAGCAAAGTGCAAGAGCTTCTCCGCAGACGCGAGGTCGTGCAGCAGCGTGTGAAATGCTACAGGAAGTGTGGTTCACTCTCCGCTACCCCATCTCGGTCTTCACTCGCAAGGTAAACAGCTGCGAGACAAGAAAGACACCGTTAACCATGAAAGAACGACGTTTAAAAAGAAACACAAGGGTGCGAGGCTGACTTTAAAGTCGTCAATGTAGGTGAGGAAGAAGCAGACGAAGCTGAAGGCCACGATCCACTCGCACACGGCGCTGGCCATGTGGAATGGATAGTCCTGAAAATATACCAACACATCTTTAAAGGAGGGAGGGGCCAGGCCCACTAATGTGACGCTCATCCTTGCCACCCACCTTGCTTGCCGCATCTCTGTGCAGGTCGCTTTGCTTCACGAAAAATGCACAAATGACAGCTTGGAGGTTGTCAAGGGAAAACATTTCGCATGGACAATGCCTACAAAGGAGACCATGACTTTGTATGTAAGCAAGACCCAGTTGCCATGTCAGTGTCATTGATTAAAATATCATGAACACGGCGCCACCCCCCCAACCAGTAGAATTTAGTGAGATCTAGTGGTGAACTAATAGAATGCAATGATCGAAGCTCCGAGTGCGTGCATTTTGAAGCCCGCCCGACTACGGCCTCGGAGAGACCACACTTTGCAAACCTGCCACCAATTTCTTCAGCAGAGATGTAAGCAAAATGTCAGCCAAAGAAGAGGATACTTGGGAAGAAGGCCAGCGAGGCGACGACGGCCAGAGCCAGCCGCGCCCGACACACCGCCATGGACGAGCCGTAGGGCAAGGCCTGGTAGGAAAAGGCGGACTGCAGGAGGATGTAGAGGACGCCCGTGACGAAGAAGAACAAGGCCCCGACGTCGTGAACCGCCGTCACCGTGGTCTCCTGCCGACCAAAGGCAACCACGGGAGTGTCAAAACCAACAGCGGTGCGGCATTTGCTCGCATGGATGTTGACCATGACGACCCTCCACCTGGAACGTGGCCACCACGCACATTCCCAAGCAGGAGAGCATTCCCAGCACCAGCGCCGTCTTGTTCAGCCGTGGGCTCACCGCCCTCGTCTCCTCGCTCAGCTTCTCCACAAACTTGAACCTGCCGTAGATGGTGGCCACGCCTACGCACACACACGCAGGAGCATTTTTTGTGTCGGGCCTGAGCCTTTCAGTCACCTTTCGTTTTCCTCCAAAAGCGGAAGTCATTTGTGGGAAGTGTGACAAAAGAGCATGATAATACGCATGACAGCTTGTCGCTTTGTTGTTCTCAGGAATGTGTGACTAACAAGGAATTACATTTGAATACAAAAATGACAGTGCAGTAAATTTCTAAGTACATGACATGAATAACAAAACAAGTTTACAAGAATATGTTCTATGCAGGCCATCTAGTGGAAACACGGCATTCTGATTAATATTACGTTTGCGGACACACAATATTAATCAGAATGCCATGCATAAACTAATGAAGGCGCATAGGACATATTAGAAATAATTTTTGGGGGTTGACTTCCCCTTTTAATAATATAATAAAGATGTAAGCATAATTTTATTATTTAGTAATCATTACAATATTTTTAAATAAAAAACATAATAGCAGATAAAATGTAACTAAAATGTGCTGTAAGGACACCAGAGTGCAACATAAGATTAAAAAAGGGTGGGGGGGGGGGGGGGTTGTAAAGATGAATACAGTATTGCAGCGCGTGCGTGTACGTGTAGAATACCTGCACATGCAGAAACAAATGTCATCAAGCCGAATATGCAGCTCTCTGGGGGGTTTGCTCCTGTGTCACTGCAAGTTTACAACAGCCAAATCTTCAAACTGATGTATTTGTATCCAAATAAAAATGGGCAAATAAAATACTTTTCCCCGTTACAGTTATGACTCGCGCACACAAAAACTAACAACGCTCCCGCCGTAATAATGCTATGAGACTAATTCTTATAGTTAAGAATAATAATCAAATGCTCTCAAGCGATAAACAGTGTTCCTAGCTGGAGGCGTTTGGGTCGCAGCCAACGTAAGCGGGAAAACGAAACTAAACCAACTCGTCGGAACTGGAGAGAACGATGAGAAAACGGTCTCACCTAATGTAGGGGAACAATACGTCCACGTCGCGTCTGAACAGCGCGATCACGTAGGACACGATGAAAGTGCTCGAGGACCACACCACCAAAAAGACGGGCAAGAAGCACAAACCTTGCGCGAACCACCACATGGCGCGCAACGTCGACACGACACTCACGCACGCTCGCGTCCTTCCGTCCGTCCTGGTGTGACCTTAAGCGCAGTGGGCTGGGAAGAAGTGTCATTTTTCAAAAGCGATAGTCACGTGACGGTCTTCCTCAAAAACGTCTCCACTTCTCGTCTTGGTCCTCCTCCATCTTCTGCATCGCTCTCTACGCGGTGACTTGCTTGGCGCGTGCAGTGCTGCACTTAGATTGCAGTGCTGTATTACCAACTCTCCTCGTGTGTGCTTGTCAACAAAACTTGGCATGAAACACGATGACACAGAGACCTAAGGTGGGGAGGGGGCAAAATCAAATGCAAAGTTTTAAAATATGGTAAACGTGAATGGCACTTGTTTCAGAAATGCACAAAACTGGAATTGAGTTTGGGAGGGCAGAGATTGTAAAATGCACACACACATTGCTAATTCGATTTTGATTTTCTGCATTCCCTGGCAGATTTTATACATGCCACATGAATAACAGATCTTCATGTTGAGCACTTGGCCATGCAATAATTCTCAACTAGGCTTGCCACACTCGATTAATTTGCTGATCAAATAGTCACCGACAGCAGTCAACTAATGGCATCCTATGTAAATGGCAGGATATCGCACCGCAGCTGCTCTCACATAACCATCATTATTGATGGAAATTTCAGCAGCTCACTCACTCGGGATGTAAGATAAATTATTAGTTCAGCAAAACCAACTCTTTCCTAATGCGTGTTTGTTTTATCGTTCAAGAATGAATCCAATGTGAATAAAAACTCATGTGTGTGTTACTACACAAGGCACAAAGAATTTTCTTTCTTCCCTTACTATTGATTGTTACGTGACTGCTTCTTTGTAAAGACATTTAGCTGTTTGTGTGTGATGACCATAAATGTGTAATGCAATTACCGTCTGATCAACATTTGGTTAACATATTGGCAAATATAAAGCCATCCATCTAGAGTCGGTATTTACCAGCTTGATTCTAATATTGGACAAATCCTTCATTACCTGACAGCCTCAATTCTTGAAGATGTATACAAATGGAAAATAGCGAGAATTAAGATGACAGTGCATTCATCTTTGATTAAGGTTTGCAGCTTCTACCCGGATTCCTGACATAGGAGTGTTTTTTGTCTGGGTCTTGATTTCTGGCTGGTTGCCTGAGTCTTGTTAGCTTGCATCACAAATGCTGTGGATTGACCGAACTGCTGTGAGATTTTTATGATGCTGTGGAGGTTGCCTTCTATTGCGAGAGAGCTGATGGCTCAAAAACATTTCCTATAATTCAGAGGAGAGTATTGTCCATTTGCGATTAATTGTCTTGATGCGCTACAATGCACCACACACATAAAGTTTTGACTGGGTCCACTGATTGTGTTGTGGTACACACGCCCGAGTTGTGTGCAAGCAGCGTGGGATCGATTCCCGCTCAGTGACGGTGACCAGTTCGGGGTGTAGTCTGCCTTCGCCCGTTGACGGCTGGGATAGGCTCCAGCAACTCCCCGCGACCCTGTATAGGATAAGCGGTTTGGAAGATGACATGACAGTTTGACTGGATGGTTTGGTTCCTATAAGCAGAGGGACACAAGTAAAATGCAACCACTCGTTAGTTCCTATCACAACAACAATTCCCACATGTGTGAGGGAATTACTGTGAGACAACGTTCCGACCGAGCAGTTGGCCTTTTAAGTGCGAAAGTCTTAACTGACAATTGAAACTGGGGAGGTTTTGCAGGATTAGCAAGGAGGGAACCTGCCTGTTAGTGTCAACAAAGACGTGACGCGCCCACCCTCAGAGCGTGTTTCTCGGTGGAGCGTAAAGAATTTGAGACAAAATCTGTGGTCTCTTTTGTGTAGAGACAGGGTGCAGCCACAAAAACTGAGAACAAAAGGTGTGGCAATGTCAGAGAGGGCTCAATCTAATTTTAATTCCTGACCTTGTACTCGGCAGTGGTTTACAACCTGGATAATTACACCACAAACTAAACAAAAGATTGCTTTGATGGGGACTCCGCAAAACAGCTTTACCGCAGACAGTGATGGTAGCAGGCAGTTTAGCTTGCAGCTCCTGCGACATCTTCAAGGACCCTGAGTAGCCGCTCAAGTAGACCAGAATCTGCATTTGGATCGAACCTGGAGCATCTTTGTCTGCGGTCTGGGAAACACAACATACAGTCTGATGTGAAGTGCTGAGACACCAATGAATGTACAGAGAACATCCACGAGAAACAAAATTCACCGGGTAGCATTTGGAGATCAAGAATTGATCGTCATCTTTGAGCGTTTCTGTCAGATGAAAGACGATCCACCAAGAGAGACGGACATAGCTTTGTCATAAACACAACAAACTGTCATCATCGGCCAGCCATGACTCTGAAAAGAGAATTAACTCCAAGTAATAACAATAACAAAGTATTTCTTTGCGTACGTCAGCCATGTGCAGAGCTTTACCATCAGCCCATGAATAGAAGATGACCACGGAGAAAGCGTTAGCTGAAGCAGTGCCGTGGCGAACTTGGCACTTTAAACCCAATGTGCACGTTCATCAGTCAAACCCTCAACATTGCTTTTACTTGTAAATAAGTTAAAACAGCAAATTAGTGTGCAAGAACCTGATAACTGTCGCTTTCGGGCGTTGATTGTTTTTTGACACTGTGACAAAAGCTCCTGTTTAAATATATCCCCCCCACAACAAACAAAGAACAATTAGATATGAATTGTTTGAACAACAATACGCTTTGGGCAACTTATATGTATTTCCCATAATTGAAAAGTACATTGGGATGTTGTTTGGCAAGTCAAGCCAGAGGTAACTCACCTCTCTATCTGCTGAAGCGATAGTATCAAAAGCATGAGGCCCACGCAGATTGCGTAAGGGTGACAGACAGGTGTTAGGCAGCCTCTGAAGCTGCTTGATGACCAGGTTTGACGCCTGCCATAGTTCTTGACGGAGCCCAGTGTCGTCGGATGCCGGTTAAATGAGTTGGAACAATCCCGCCATGAGGGCATGAGCAATTTAGGTGCTGTGGTTGGCACTCCCATCTATTGTTGCTGTCATTTCAGTTTTTTTGTCTGTCAAGATGGGGTGCTGACTTTACAAGTTTAGAGTTTAGAAATAAAACACAAACTTTTTTTGATTTTGGCAAATGGGTGCAATTGTCATAAAATCCTTAACCGATTCTTACAAGATTGGGCCTGTTTTCTTCGTGGGACACATATCCATCCAGTGGTATTCTCTATTGTGATATATAGCATTTTGGAACATTTAATAGAGAGGTGATAGTGATAAGAGATGTAAATGTGAATATGGAAAGAAGTCATCGAAAGCAAATTAAACAGGTAAACTGATGGGTTTAATCTGACACAAAAGACATAAAGTCTAACAACAGATAGGCAAACATTTACATCATTAAGAATAAAGTAATACGAGAACTTATACAAGCCAAGGCAAATTACTTTCTTGAAAAAAAAGTAAATAATAATGGAAAGTCCAAAATGACATGGCAGCAAATCAAGGAACTAACTGGAGGAAATAAGTCTAGAAAACAAAATTATGCACACATAATGCTCTACCAAATGAAGGAATGGTTGTAGCTGAAGGTTTAAATAATTATGTTGAAGAATCTGTAGCTAATATTATTAATAATTTTCCTTCACATCAGAAGAGTACCAAGCTATCAAACCCAATATTTAATTTAGAAAGCGTATCTGAAACTCATGTAGCAAAGTTCAATGATTCATTCAAATCCTAATGGTCTAAGGATATGTATGAAATGGACTCTATGATTCAGGAACTTGACTGTGTCTTGTCCAAGCCTTTTACAAACATTATGAATATTTCTTTCCCTCAATTTTACTTGAAATACTGGAAACCAGCAATTGTTCTTGCCATTTTTAAGAGTGCTGACCCTCACTTAGTATTGAACTTTAGACCAATGAGCATCGTTCCTGTCATGTCCAAGGTTATTGAAAAATTTGCGTCAGAACAGCTAATTTACCATCTTAACTCAAGACAGCTTCTACATCCCATGCAACACGGTTTTAAAGTCCACCACACAAAAGAAACTGCAACTATTTTATTGAAAGAATTAGGTCTTTCATTTTTTTAGATATTTTAAAAGCATTTGACACAGTTAATCATAATATTTTCCAGTCTTAAATTTGATCAATTGAAATATCCCCAGTCTACTTCTATTTGGTTTAAATCATATCTCACTAACTGATCTCAGTGTGTTAAAATACATTTTGCAAAATCTACTTTCAAAGATGTTGTCACAGGTATCCCACAGGGTTCAACCCTGGAGTCAAATTCTGTTCTGTACATTGATTTTTTTTTTGTTTGTTTTTTTTGTGAAGGGTAAGTGCCATTCAGAGATTGCTGCTTACCTTACAAAGGTCATGGTAAACGTTTACAACTGGCAAAGTAACTGCTATTTACAACTTAACGCTTCCAAAAACTGTTGCTATGTTTTTTTGCAAAAACAAGCAGTTCACACCCAGAATCTGATGTTTACATTTTCTGGACAGAAAATCCAAACTCTAAATTCATGTGAATACTTGGGCACTATGTTCAATATCAATCTCACTTTTAAACATCACTTTGATAAAGTGAGAACAATCCTCAAATTCACACTTGCAAAATTTCACCATCTTAGAAATCACGTCATGTTTCCCTTATAATAGCTCATTAACTCAGACCCTCTGCATAAAAAACCAAGATCATTGCACAATCCTCAATAAACATAGTCTACTAAGCAAGAAAAAACTCATTTATTTTAAGGACTGTTGCCTTGTATATAAAATCTGCCACAGAATAGCTCAATTTCCACTTTGTAGCCTTATACATTTTAGATGAGCTGCAACAATGCTTACTTGAGGGGTTGCTAGAGGAGATTGTGAAATTCCTCCAAAAAAGACTCTCATTTTGTCTGTTTTTTCTTATACAGCAAGTAATGAGTGGAACACAATCTCAAAACAGAGAGAGAGTCAATCTCATTCAGCTCATTTAAACATAATAGAAATGGTTCATTTACAACCACATTTGCCAACATTAAGACTTGTAGATTTATTAGTTCTGTGTATTGTGCTGTTTTTAAATATTTTCTGTATTTTGTTTAGGGTTTGCGTTACTGTTGTTCCTTATGGCAGGGTTCTGGAAATTTGCCTTTTGGCTATAATTGGGTTCATTTACTTTTTATTATTGTAATGTGCATTAATTTATACTGTCGCTCGATAACAGAGAGGAAAATATATCGGCGGCTTGACGTTTTTGCAACATACCGACATCATGTAACTTCTGACCTCAGGTTTTTGACAGGTGTGATACTGGTTTGGCCACCTGTCTGTCGACAGAGAATGCTCAGGGAGTTTCTGTGTATGTTGAGTCGCATGGAAAATTAGAGGGAACATTGGTTCCTACCATTACACACCTAACCCTAACCCTGCTTATCCATGTGCAGGAACCTGTTGTCTTTGTGGATCTCAAACTGGGAAGGCCGCGGGAACATAGATTGGTAAAATTTTGCCAACTTTTCTTGCACTTCCTTAGCTCCTTTTTGGGTGTGGTCAAGGTCATCATTTATGCAGATGAACTTCCTGTTGGAATAAGTACAGAAGCTATAAAAAAAAGGCCAGGAACTTAATTGATTTTTAATGCTCAGGGGTTTCTTCGCACCTTGGTCGTTTATGAAGGTCATCAAATATGCGATCCGCCTCAGCCAAGTTATTGTGGATCATCTTGAAATGTAAATATTCCTGCCCCATGATCTTAAATCTGTTGGGAAGTTGACATATTATCAGAAGAAAGGAGGTTACGTTAACCTCAACACATTTTCAGAGGAGCTCTCACTTGTACTTATTCTGGTTAGCCGAGCTACTGCGAATGCGATCGATGACAGGCTGGCAGTTCATGACGAGTTCTTTCGTGACCTGAGCCTGTCGGCGAAGAGACCACTGAATTATCATCATGTACTAAGATGTTATTTGAGCAAGCTAGTAACGACTAAATTAGGTTTTTCTTGTTATCCGTAGACATGCTGACCATCTTTTGGTTATGGTAGACCTCCTGACTGGGTTTCAGCTGTCTGACTTCATTTGGAAGTGTTTTTGAGCAGTCCATCAAGTGATTCTCCAAACTTGACAAGTCCTAGAAGTAACCACATAATAGCGGATGTCTCAGTTAACATAAATAACTTTTGGTCCAGGTTTTCACTAAATATCTCATGACAGATCACCTCGGGTTTGAGCGGCTGCTTGTGGATTCTCATGGCCAGAGCTTGAATCTCACTATCAGACAGAACGCCAGAATGGTCTTTGTCAGCGGTATCAAACACTTCTGAGATGTTAGCCTGCTGCTTGACACTCATCAGGAAGTAAAAGTAGGCAAAGGCATATTGCATGTCGTCTGGATGACGCAAATGGTGGCTAGAGGTCTTCTGATATTCTTGTGGGAATCTGCAGAAACAAGAGCAAGACAGCCTCAGCAGTCAACCCTTCAGAAGGCCTGATATTAGAAATTGTTGGCACTCACGTGTCCTGCAGCTCCTGCATCACATGCTTGTCAATCATATACGGCGCATGCGCGATCACTTTTCGCGTGGACCCGCCAAACTTTAGGTTGTATAGCCTGTTTACGTGGTGCAGTGTGGAAGTAAAAGTGTCCTGCAGCTTTCGGCCAGTCATGGCACCATTCGTGTCATAGATGAGTGCTCTTTGTTCACGATCATCTTCCTATCAAATCAAAATGAAACTATGCCACTTAAGATTACATGATAGAATGTTATAATTGGTTGTACTTAGGGGTGGGCGATATGACGATATTAGATCGTTAATCAATAGCTTTAAAAGACTCTTCAAAGTACTAGACCCGCGTTACGACGTTATGTTACCTTTTATGTTTACGTTCACTGCACATTTTGATACAAAATTCACTATTCAAATTAAAACCTCTTCAGAAAGCTTAGCTGTCATTTTTTTCTTTTAGAGTTTTATATACATTTTAAATGTTTTATGTTTAACATGAGGAAAATGGTCAGAAATGTGCAAATTAGTCTTAAAAAAAACTATGTTAAAAAAGAATCATGATAAAATCGTGATCATGATTTTATTTTTTGAAAATCGTGATATATTTTTGCCATATCGCCCACCCCTAGTTGTACTTACCTCAAGTAGTTCTTGAAAGTGTTTGAGGAATCCCTTGTAAGAAGGGACAAACTGTTGGAGCTCAATCACCAATGGATCGTTCCAGTCAAACGCTTCCGTGTTGATATGTTTTTTTCCCCCATGCTGTTCGCTCTGGATTTGGATTCTGTTCTCATTCTCGTTTGAGAAAAGGCTTGGTGTTTTTTGTGTCAGTACTGAATTATGGCTGGTTGCCCAAGTCTTGTTGGCTTGAGACAAATCACCATCACCAGCTCTGCTTAAAGACCTGCGCTTTCTTACTTCAAAATTCAAACACATGTGCAATGTATTTAAAGGCAGAACACTCCAATTGTGCGACACAACTGTTGTTGATCATTACCTTTGCAGTCTCCTCCATCCCATTGACAGGCAGCATTGTTGCAGCCCTGGTTACACAGCCCGTTGTTGATCCATTTTGCTGGACAGCCCTTTGAACAAGCAGCTAAAGGCCAGGTGAGGTAGACCTGCAGGCAAATAAGAGGACAGTCGTATTGGTGTGTTGTCACACTGAAATAGAGGAGTTAAAATTAATCAATGAACAACTAATCAAATTAGTCAACCACTATTTTAATAATCCAGTAATCGTGTCCCGTTTAACTTTGATTTTCCTAATCCCCCAATTTTAAGACTCTCAACAGCATTATTGATTGATTTCTGTAGCCCTTCACAAAAGCACTTTGATTATCTTTTGTATTTAATCAAAATAAAACATTTGCAAACATTTTATTTTAGTTTGGAAAACATTTACTGAACCAGTAACTGAATACATTTCAGTAAGATTGGTGAGTACATCACTCCCTCTCATGTGATATTGCTTCATGGTTGTTATTTTTTATCACTGAACAAAACCAATATCGAACAATATAAATAAAGAACAATACTTGGTTAATAAACAGTAATGAGTGAAAATGGTTTTGTAATACAGCCAAATACTAAATCAAAATGTATCCTATCATTCGATTAATCAATGGAATCATCGATAGAATATCGATTCTAAAAATATTTGATTGGGACAGCCCTACATACAAATAGTAGAATAGGAGTACATTTCTGTCCATCAAGACATGATCTACACTAATTTGCACTGGTGAAGACTGGCTTCTTGGGACCAGCCAGTATGTCCCAAACTGTTCAGGTCAACTGCACAAACACAGATTGTAGGTTACCACCCTAGTGACAAGAAATGATATCTCATCAGGTAGAATGGTATTTGGTTTATTCAAATATTTGATGGTCTAATTTGATTACTTTCTGCCCATCGGATGGGGTGTAGAAGTCGTCCAACCATACATCTTTGCCTAGCATCATGTCATCATTGAGGTAAAGGAACTTCTGCGAGATTCCTGGGATGCGGTGGAGGTTACTTTCTATAGCATGGGAGTTGAAATTGGGGAGATGGCTCATGTTGCGGAAGATTTCCTATAATTCAGAGGAGATACAGTACTTGTAAATTTGAGAGAAATGATCCAAAAACATGGGTAGGTAACTATGGTTCCTTGAGAGCCACACTCTGCCTGTTTCAGATGTCTCCCTACCCCAACACACCTGACTCAAACAATCAGCTCATCAGCAAATTCTGTTGAAGCCGGAAACAATCCTGATCATTTTAATCAGTTGTGTTGGCGTCAGGAGAGATCCAAAACAGGCAGGATATGGCTCTCGAGGACCCCGCGTTCCCTACCCCCGTCCTAAAGCATCTCCATACAACACACACAAAGATTACACAAACGCATTCAATATTGAAACCTAAGAGAGCACATTTAAATACAGTCAGTCACCACCTTGATCCTGTCATTGAAACGCTCTTGCCTATGTGAGAGATTTCCCCTCAGAGAATGTTCTAACCGAGCAGTTCAGGGTTTTAGTGGGAGAGGCTCCAATAGTACCTGATGTGTGACAATTGAAACTCGGGGGTTTTGTAGGTTGAGCCAGGACGGAATCTGCCCATTTGTGACGATATAGACATGCCGCACCCATGGAGCATGTTTCTCCACGGAGCGTAAGGAATGGAGGAGCGCACCATTGTCCTCGAAGCGGTTGGCTGTGAGAAAATCCCTGGTCTCTTTTTTTGGAGGGGCAGGCTGCTTCTCTGTAAACTAAGGACAAAAGGTTTGACGATATTACACCATGTAAATTATCGTTGTCGGAGTTAACAGTGGTGTGCAACCTCTAAGATGGCTCTCCTGTCCCAGAACAAGTATACAGGACTGAAGGCCAGGTTCTTCCCAATCGGATTCAATCTACGTTTAGCCTTTTGGAGGAGAAAAGTCAAGTCCTGTGGAGTTTTGAGGTAGAGCAGAGCGATGCTGGCCTCCGGATACAACTCAAGCTGAGAAACACATTTACAAGCGGGGCTTAATGTCACATTGTTGGTCAGAAAAGGACACCACGAACAAAACAAAATAGCTTTACCGCATTTATCCTGGCCGTTATGGTGGGCGGCAATTTGCCTCGTAGCTCCTCCGATACCTTGAAGGACTGCGGGAAGCCACTCAGGTAGGCCAGGGTCTCCATTAGTATCAGACCTGGAGCCTTTTTGTCTGTGGTCTGAAAACCATAACATACAGCCATATGGTGACGACATGCTGAGACACTAAATTAGCTCAGAAAAACATCCATGAGAATCAAAATTCACCAGGTAGCATTTGGAGACGGTGAACTTATTGCTTGTGATCGTGTCTGTCAAGGCCTTTTCAGCTGGAAGACAAACCACCACGAAATGAACATTGCTTATGGATATAGGGTAAATAGAGCTTCCGTTTTTCAGTTACGTGATCAACATCTGGGGATGGGGTGAAAATTTGATAAAATGGGTCCCAACAAACTTCTAAGACCATACCTTTTTTTCACAGTCGCAAAGGTTGCACATTGGCGAGTACTGTTCCACTGAAGTAACAGCTGAAAGTGTTTTATTGACTTTTGGTGTTTTTCAACACAGCATCACTGATTGGCTGGGCCAGGGAGATATTTATATAGATATTTATTTGTAAAGCTAAATGCGATATTTTAAAAATGATAAGCACATTTCCAGCGTGTGAAAAGCCACGGTAGTCAAGTTGGATTTTTTTTTTTCAATATTTATTAAAGGTGTGACTCCCACCCCATCACTGGATCATCAAACGGCATGATGGGGGCCCATGGACTATTTACATTCAAACACCACAGCTTCATTCTTTGCTATCATGGTGGAGCCATCTATTAGATCGACAAGAGAACATTGAACTCTTCTAGTAATAATAATACAGTCAATAATATTTGTTAGCCTACGTCAGCCTGATGCTGAGCTTTACCGTCAGCCTGTGAATGGAAGACGACCACGGAGACTTTGTTGGAGGGTTGCAAGGGGTTGGTAAACTGCAGCAGGGCCTTGGCAGCCGAGAAGGAGGGCAAGACTGAGGGTAGCTCTTGAGAGGTAATATTGGCTGGTAGGCCGGGATCAAGCACCACCATTGGTGCCACGATGCATTGAGACAGTGGGCATTTTGGCTTCACGCTGGAAACAAGAAAGACAATCAGTTTTTCTCTTCTGCATGGGCGCTGTCCCGTCAACCAGGTCCGTGTGTTGCCGTGGCCATGTCTGTCTGTCTGTCCTCACTATGCCTGCACAACAACTTCAGGATACTGAACTTTTGCGTAGCATACTTACGTACCATTGGTGATTCCCGAACATGTCTCAGTTGACGCATGCCAGTGGAATTTAGTTGCTTGGTGTGTTGCCACTTCAAATTGCTACACACAACCTTTATGATCTTTTTAACTTATGGGCTATCTGTTTCTACAGATGTTAATCAGCGAGCTCGTCACCTTCACCAGCTTTTCACTCCACACCTACCTTGGAATTGCTTGTTCTGCATCCAGTTGCTCTTTGGCCACCATCAGGTTCCTCTGTAGGGTCGCGTCTGTGCCATTCACCCACGTATATACCAGATCGATGGGAATGGGTGTACACTCTCTGCAAGACGAGAAGAAACTTAGCAAAATAGGACATGTTCTCACGTGGGATAAAAGTCAAGAAAACTTTAGGTTGCGTGGTGAACAGGATCAACGCTTTTGAACGAATTTAACATTTTTCAACATAAATGGGAATCAAAACTAACGGGAAACAATCTTACAAAGTAAAAAAAAACTTCAAATCTCTTCATAAACAAAAGCTTCACATGAAATCTTCCAAACACAAATTCCAAATATGAACATGCTGCAAAAGAATGTTGCACGTATTAACAAAAAATTTGCTTAAAAAATGGTCTGATTGACAACTTATTTTTGCAAGAGGCACTACTTATTTTAGCAAGAAATAGCCACCAAGTAATTTGCAACGTGATGAACATGCAGAAGAGGACAAAATGGGTCAGGAGATTTGAAGTTCTCCTTCTTTGTTTGTTGCTATGGATGAACGAACGGCTGTTAGGAAACCTCCGTTGGCTGCTTACATTCAAATTTTAGCATTGGCAGCCAATATGAGCAACGTCATGATGTTATTGAGGGATTACAATTTCAGCATCTCGGCACACTCAACAAATATCGCCCCAGACCTTCACACAACATGTAGACTATCCAACAAGAAGGAATAAAACTTTGGACCTCTCCTATGCCAAATGACAATGTGGAGGGAGCTCTTCTTCTTCATTCTTATTTGACTTATTGCGGTTTGGTTTTTTGTTTGTTTTATCTTCTGTATCGCACTGTTGTCGCAGTGATTGTTGGAATGCTCTAAATAGTTGAGTTGATAATCTGCTGTTTCCTGATTCCTTACCTGCTGTGGTATGACGTACATTTTCCCTCCCCCTTGTGTTCTAGAGAAACATTAAACTGGTGTGACAGGTCCCAACTCTGGAGCTCCATGTCCTGCATGCATGAGAGTAACATCTGGTAACGACTTACATCATAATGACATCGTCCGTGCGATTTCATAGACTTCAACTGCCTCTACTCACTTGTAAACCTCAGCAAATTAACTGGTGTTCAACTGTACAATACATTTATTTTTAAATGTCTATTAAGAAAATGTTCTCATACTTCAACAACTTTTGCTTTGGAGGGTCAGGAATTAACTACATATCCTTTCACAACAAATAATAATTATGTATACATTGTTTAACCCATTAAGGACAGGAGCGCAGAACCGCGTTTCTACCACTAGAGCCCGGGAGCGCTGTTGCGTCATTCTACCTTTAAAGTCGGGAGAGTGGCTACGTCGGTGTCTTTTTTTAATCCAATTCTCCGTATCTTAGCCAATTTGATGCATCAGAATATACACGCGATGATGTATGGAATTTTTTCGAGCCGTAAGTAGGCTAATGGCAGACGCCGTCGATCGCCGTGAGCTCTGATACGTAATGGCAGTGCTATAAAGACGACGCGCACAACCAGTGGGACCAGTCGAACGTGATATATGGTTTGTAGACAATGACGATGTTGACATCTTTGTAACAGAGTAGAGGTTGGTAATTACCACTCGATTTTTTTGGGCATTAAAATAGTGCTTCTCTTGCACTGACACGTTATTTTTACATCTTCGATTCAAACAGTAAATAACAATAAATTCTGCCTGTGTGATAGCCACATGTCTAAGTCCTTTAATTCTTTTGGAATTATGTTTCTGTCTGTTACAGGGGCTGGGATATTAATCATTTTGTAAGTGTTGAATTTCTGGGAGAACTTCAGCTTTTCAAGGGTAATTCCAAAGGCGACCTTAGGTTTTGGGGAGCTGTTGAGAGAGGCATTTTAGTCCTGAATGGGTTAAACAATTGAGAGCACTGGTCACTGTATAAGATTTCAGCAACTCACCTTCAAATAAATGTATTCCTTACTATGGAAATTACATTGCGACATTTTGAGAAAATGAAACCAGATTCGACTCACCCATGACATAGAATGAAGGCACAGCATCACAAGAATGGGGGCTGCGCAGCAGACTGCAATGTTTCTTCGGCTACAAAGGCATCTGTATGGCAGCCTCCAAAATGGCCTGAGTACCCTTCGGACACCTGCCATATTACTCCTGACAGAGCACATTGTTGGATTCTTAACAGAGTAGACACAATTTCAACAAGCTTTTGATCATGAGCGTTTCAGTAAGTCAGGTTGGACTGCCGATGAGCACGAGTGGAAAAGTGGGAGCATTTTGTATGTTTGTTCTGTGATTTTATACTGTGGAGTTCACCCTGAAAATAGAAGATGCTTAATTGGAATTATGACATTATAAGTTTTTAAAAAAAAAATCTTTAGTATCGTTGCTGTCTGTCTCCTCCTCGTTTTGTGGCTGCCATGCGGCATTTTTTCACCTCAAGATTGCGGTAGAATGTGTTTCTAACGGTTGACAGCTGTCAAGTCCTTTTCACACTGCAAAAGGATCTCATTCATATAGTGTGGGGCGGGCACCATGGAATGGAGCGTTGCTGACAATGCGCTAAAAAGACGTCTGCTGTGTTGGCAAGGTGCCATTTCATAAGAGCTAGAGCTGTAAGAAAGCACTTTACAAACCATACAATAAATAAAACAAAAACAATAAAAGGCTGTGATACATGTATTAATAGAGATATAAATAATATATAAAATATAAATAAATAAAGCCAATAAATTAACATAAAACACAATTGACACCGGACACCGCCAAACATTTCAGGTCTGATCAAAGAAATGTGTCTTCAACCTGGTTTTAAAAATGGACAGAGAGGGGGCTTACCTAACAACAACTTGTGCCTACCTGGTCCAGGTGGTGCACTGCTCCCTCAGATCTATTGTAATCCAATATCATTTCTGGTTTTCTTTTGCCCCCATCCTCCACTTTTGGCTCCTTCTGTGCTGTGCTGAGTGCCAGCACATTCTTCCCTTTTGTGACGTATGATATCAAAGCGGGCTGCCTTCCTATTGTGTCATTTGTGCAGGGAGTTCCGCCTTGTTCCTCCTTATAGTACCCACAAATTCAAAAGATAACACTTTCTTTTTTGAAAAAGAACTCGGCCAGTCATGTCTGGAGGTCTCCATCAAGTCCTACTAACAATCCCGACCGGAATTGTTTTGGATCCTGCTGCAAATCGGCAAAATCATTTGCGAGCCTAATGGGTGAAGGGGTGTAAATGCTCTCAATAATTTGGCATGCATACGTCAGTACAAGGCGGCACGGTGGTCGAGTGGTTCGCACGTCCGCCTCACAGTTCAGAGGTAGTGGGTTCGATCCCGGCCTCCCTGTGTGGAGTTTGCATGTTCTCCCCGTGCCTGCGCGGGTTTTCTCAGGATACTTCGGTTTCCTCCCACATTCCAAAAACATGCTTGGTAGGTTAATTGGGTCCTCTAAATTGCCCGTAGGTGTGATTGTGTGCGCGGATGTTTGTTTGTCTCTTTGTGCCCTGCGATTGGCTGGCAACCAATTCAGGGTGTCCCCCGCCTACTGCCCGAAGACTGCTGGGATATGCTCCAGCACTCCCCGCGACCCTTGTGAGGATAAGCGGTATAGATAATGGATGGATGGACGTCAGTACAAGCGTAAATAAAGCAATTGATGTGGTAATCGCGGGAAATACATTTTTGAACATTAGGTTTACAATGCATGCAAAAATCTGAATTATAATCGGTGCCTATGCTACAAAAAGTCTAAATATGTCATGTTGAAGTATCAAAAGTTCAATCTCATTTCTGCAATGCCTTAGAATGGTCAGCGTTTGGCATGGTGACAGAAAAATTCAAGTGAACTGTTTTCCCATAAAAGAAAAATAATAATAATAATAATAAGGAAAATGTTATGTGTCTGTCTTTAATTGTATTGGCATAATGCAGGTCCAGTTGTTAACTTGAAATAGTACCCGAAGTTGGTTTGATTTGAAATGGAACTGCTAGTGTGCCATGCTTTCCTTACTTTATTATTTTATTATTTATATTATTAAACAATTCTATTCATAGCCTCCATTCCCAAGTCAAGCAATAAGTGAAATTGCATTTATACATTCCAAATGATTTGACTGTTGAAAGCAGAGATGGGAACTTTGCCCTATTTTGCTGGTCTGTCCTCCGTCCGCGACCTGGGCACCCTTTCGACATTGTCCCTCTATCCTTATTAATAAAAAGAATCGTCCCCTGACCCCATCCGTCTTCGTCCTTTTAAAGGGCTTTCAAAGGGCATTGAAATTCAGCACTGAAATTTTTAAATGTAATCGATTCCGTAAGAAAATTTCAGAACACCAGTACCACTCGATTCACGGTTCTCGATGCCCAACCCGAGACCTTACATTCCATCAGTCCGTCCCCCCCGCTGCCCAAAAAATAATAATAACTACGCTGTGGGAGAAAGGCTAACGGCTGAGGTTTCATAATTTACAACTGTTTAAGTGTCACTCAAGATGGTATATAGCCAGGGGACATCACGAGAATATTTATTATGTTACAACGCAATACTGTTGCGTTTTATTGCAAAAAGTTTGCATTATAACGCAATAGGTTTTCAGTTTTTATTGCATTATTTTGCAATAAAAATAATAATTGCAAAATGGGCAAAATCGAT
This sequence comes from Filicampus tigris, assembly GCF_054856515.1. NCBI lineage: Eukaryota > Metazoa > Chordata > Actinopteri > Syngnathiformes > Syngnathidae > Filicampus > Filicampus tigris. The sequence continues at coordinate 2,120,039 of NC_141238.1, read as the reverse complement.
GGCCGCGGCAAGCGCGGGGAGGAAAATTAATGAGTTGTTGTTGTTTGGGGGACGAATTACGGATGCTCAATATTTTGTCAAATTCCCAGTTCAGGTATTACATATGTTGAACCACTACAGGGCAAACTATGCATGTGAGTGTGGTAACGCAGAAGAGAACAGTGGTCTCTCTTAAACAAAAAAAACAAAAAAAACCCACAACATGTCAGTTGGTACTTGGGACAATTACAAGGACATACGAAAAGCCACTTACGTCCTTGCTTAGTCTTCTTTTTTAAAAAAAATCCTCTGTCCTCCGTGTCCGTCCAGACCAATACATCCCTGTTTGAAAGTAGATTGTTTTCCACTTTGCCAACCGCCCAAATACAATTTAGACGGGGCGGGTCGGATCCGATCGGGTGCATTCCTCCCCGCCGCGAGGGGGCGACAAACCGCGGAGGCGGATACGTGGAAACGCGGAAACGCCGCCGCCGCTGCCGAAGAAGCGTCACACGTATGGCTGTCATGTGTACTCTGACGGTCAGCTGACTAATCGTGCTCGCTTGTGATGCTCCGTGTGTTTATTTAGCTGCTTTTGCTCGCTATTGTCGAATGAATGCGGCGCTATGGTTGGCCCAGGAGAGCCATGGTAGTCGTCAACTCTGTGCTGAAGCTGCTTCAGAGGCAGACGTACACCTGTCTGTCCCACCGCTATGGGCTCTACCTCTGCTTCGGAGGCATCGTCCTCATGATTGTGTCCGCTTTCCAGTTCGGGGAGGTAATCAGCTATCGCTTGTGTACACTATTAGCATCTGAACACATTTAGCTGTTCTCGTCGTTTGGCCTCACCACATGTTAACTTCGCGCAGCCAGAATCCAAGCACAAAAAAATGTACTTCCAAGACAAACCCACACCAAACATCAATTGGTGCGCCTTTCGGTGATGTTTTATTCGACTGTTTGCTTTGAGCGAGCGCTTCTTTAAAATTCGGCCTCGAAATAATTCACTTGAAATGCTCTCTACAGTAAGAACACTCAGTTTAACCATTTATTTTAGAGGTGCTGCCGTTATTGGTACTCTTTGTTCCTTTTTTGATAACTTGACGTCACTCAGGTCTATTTTGAGCTGTTAAAATTTCTTCTGGTAAACGAAATTCAATTGTCACAGCAACAATATTCACACACTAACACGCTAATGAATTCAAGGAGCAGAAGGAATTTTAATCAGAATCCAAGCAAGGATTAAGACAAAAAAAAAACAACAGTACACTTTAAGGCTAATTGTTGGGTCGATTGCTTTCAGGTTGTGGTTGAGTGGAGCCGAGACCAGTACCATGTGTTGTTTGACTCCTACAGAGACAACTTGGGTGGCAAATCATTTCAAAGCAGGTGAGCGTAATTACATTTCTCGACCCTCAAATGAGCACATTGCATTATCTGACAACTGAGCTTCCGTTGCATTCTGCTGTAGGCTCTGCCTGCCTATGCCCATCGATGTGGTCTACACGTGGGTTAATGGCACTGACGTGGCTCTCCTGAGGGAACTGAAGGCCGTGAGAGAGCAACTGGCGGAGGAACAGAGAGCTCTGAGGTAGCCCGGTAGAGAAATTCTGTTTATTGCTTGTACGATAGAGAAATTCTGTTTATTGCTTGCAAAATCTGAAAGTGTATATAAAGTCCTTGAGTGTCATTACTGTATGTACCCTAGTTGTCGTGTTTTGGATGTGTGGCTTTAAGGGGTGTGGTCTAGTGAGTGACATCGGGAGTTGCGGTCGTGTTGGCCAGTGTGCTTGTGAGTCAAGGTACCATTGTGCGTTATGTTCTGTATTTCTCATCCACATAGAGAACGCCTGGGGAAAAATGCAAGTGAGACAACAGAAGAACCGAAAGTCAGGTAATACTGAATGTCCCAATACTTTTGCAAAAGTCCGCCTTTCCTGAGCGCTGCAATCCGCCCCTCTCCAGGGCCAAAGCGGAATGTTTGCTGTCTCACTGCATCGTAGCGCCCATGCTGGCGCTGGATCCCGCCCTGCCGGCCAACGCCACACTCCAGGACCTGCCGTCGCTTTTGCCGTCGCTGGCGGCCGCCAAGGAGCTGCTGCAGCTCCGCAAGCCCGTCCACCCGTCCACTGCCGCCTCCGTTCTAGTCTTCAATTCTCAGGCTGACGGTGGGTCAGAAACATAGCCCGCGTGATAAACCGGGGTTCACTCTATTGTCTGATGATGAGATAAAGAAACTGATCTGGATTTTTTTCATGTTCTTCTTCCAGCTGAGAAAGCCTACATAGACGCTTTCAAGGAAGACAAGAAATTTTCCATGTCCAGATGTTACCTCGTGAGTTTTATATTAATTTCCTGACCTAAGCTTTTCAAGGAAGCTGCGTTTGCATCACTGCATCCAATTTTCCACAGACCACAGATAAAGAGGCTCCGGGTCTGATCCGCATGCAGACGCTGGCCTATCTCAGCGGCTTCCCGGGGTCCTTCAAGGAGACGGAGCAGCTGAAAGCAAAGCTGCCATCTTTTGTCACCGAGAAGATAAAACAGGTGAGCAGAAGTCAGTGCAGTCCATCCGCCTTCTTGACTCTATGCTGGCCATTTGTGTGCACCTCAAAACCTGTCATCTTTAGCTCTTTAATTATGTCATTAATAGTCTGTTTACATCAATTTGCACCCCTGGGCTCCATGTTGTCCAAACCCATAAACCACAACGACCAACTACATTCGTTTTGAAATACAGCACCTTGGTATATCCTGGATGTTAAAGTTTTGAGTCAATGCTTGGCTATGTAAATTAAAAAACAAACGTTTTCTAGCAGGACAACGGAGCAATTTCATGTAATATTCTTAATTTCCCAAAGAAGTGTTTAATGCCTTACTTCTGTCCCAATTATTGCGTTGCGCAGGCAAACTGGAATTTTCAGAGTTAGAAAATAAGAATGAATGGATAAATTAGTTAAAAGGCTTCAGTCAGGCCACAAACAAAGGATAATAAAATAATAGAACAAGGGTTGAGGGTCAATATGATATTAAAAGAAACAAAGAAAAATCGGTCTGTTCGGCGTTGCACTCTTCCAACCGAAACGAGCATGCCATATCTCCTACTGCCACAAGATGTCGCTGCCCAACGATGAGCTTCATATTGTCCTTTTAATAGTTGCGGTTAATGCAAGCTTGGGTGTGTGGGTGTGTGTAAAGTGAATCTTTCCATACATTACAGGAATGCAATGTGAGGCAGGGCTATGCCCATCATCCTTGAAGGAGATGAAATGTTATGTGCTGAGCAGGATCTTAGGTTATATGGAAAGCTCAGCGCAGATTACTGGGGGAAATTATCATAACAAACAGAACTCTGTCATATGTTCGGCAGCCATTTTGTTCCAGCCAATGAGGCACTCGCCCGGCCGAAAATGTCTTATGCAAGTGATGTTGGGTGCATGGACCCTCAAAACACAAAAATAGTCAAAGTGGTCACCCACGCCCTTCCGTATGTGTCTTAAATTAATTTTAGCCATAATATTTCGCCATTACAAATAATCCATTCCAGGGGCTGAAACTACTCCTACTAAATATTGAAATATTATATTAATAGTGTTTCAGTACAAAAATAATTAAATATTTTTTGCTGTAAAACATGAACATTTTTCTCTTGTCTCAGCTTGAAAATGACGCAAAGCATGCATCTGCTGCGTAACTTTTTCTGAAAGTTCTCTAGCTTAATGCTAACACACGCTGCAAAACACCATAGACAGACTAACTAAACTAGCACTGATGCAGTACTATTACAACACTTAAAGCGGCGGATACGTGAATAGAAATGGTGAAGCAACGCAATGTATCTGCGTGAAATGATGTTTTTTTTTTTTTGGGTGTTTTATGAGGAGGGGTGGCTAGAACAGATTAATGGCATTTCCAGAAGACGGTTTGAGTGGTGTCACATTAGACACTAAGTCACCCTTGCGATGGTTAATATTAGAGCAATTGTTTGGAGCGGAGCGCCGCCGCTGGAAGGTCGTCAGGATTTTTGGTGACCTCCGCCTGCCCACTCCCGCGTGTCACCTGCCCTTACCTGTTTGTTCCGTTTCAACCACAAGGGGACGGAAGTGGATGAAGATTGTGGACTGTGCGCTTTCCTGGTGTCGCCAAACCCATTCTGCGAAAGAGGGGTGCTGGGGAATAGAGGGCGGGTGGTGGGGGTCAATACTGAGAGGCGTTCATATTTATAGCTGACGATTGAACCAGCGCCATAGTGATGAAAGACCTCCACTACACCCCACCAACTCCTTTGTTAGAATGGTTTCCTATGGTGTTGAAGTGTGGACACTGTCACGTAGCATATTTCTACTGTGTGTCTTTACCTTGAGTTGTATCGTCTGTTGCAGTCTGATATGTTCTTGTTTTCTTTAGTTTTGTGCTTGTATGTCTTTGTAACGTTTGTGTACTGAGTGTGAGTGAAACTGTTGACACTGGCCGGCGATGAAAGCTGTCTTTGTGAGGCTGCCACGCGCCCCCTTTGTGTACACGCGTGAGCATTATCGGGCCTACACGGAGAACTATAATAGAGATGCAACGTGATACGGGCCACGCCGGCTCCATAAGACCCGCGTAATCCTCACCTAAAAGGAGCGAGAGGAGGTGGCGGCTCGCCAGCTCATGTGAGACGCTCGATGATGGAGTGAGGCGGCGAGCAAACGCTTTCCTGGGAAGCTTAGATTTGGAAAGGGGGAGGCAGGGTCGGCCCGCTCGGTAGCACCCCGCACACACACACACGTGGTTTATCTGCGCTCTTTGTGGTGGGGATGACATAACCGAATTTTCCAAACGTAAATGCATTTACTGGTTATATTTAGCAAATGAGCATTTAATTGCGACAACATATTGAATGTCACTGTCGCCTCAAAGAATTGTACTTGACGAGTTTGCAAGGCAGGTCCCAACTGTATGTCACATGGTGTGTTCCTCAGTTTGAATTGTATTCGGAGGCCAGCATCGCTTTGCTTCACCTCAAAGGCCCGCAAGACTTCACCGACCTCATGCAGAAGTCCAAGAAGAACCTGACGCTTGATGGGAAGGAACTGAGCATTAGCCCCGCCTACCTCTTCTGGGACCTGACCGGCATCTCGCAGGTAATGCCTTAAGTGTGGCCTCGCTTTACAAATGACCCAACTGAAGAGTTTGTTGCGATACAAGCTTGGATGTTTTCCTTGTGTTGTGAGCAACGAGTGCATCTAAAAACCTTCACCACTAGATGGCAGCTGCAAATTTCACAACATCACGCAGCAGTTTGTTGTTCTTCAAAAAAAGTCTAGTCTCCAATTTTCAAGGTGTTTAACGCCTCTCCCAGTTAAAGTCAAACTAAACATGACACGGAGAATTACATGACGTGCATTTAATCAATCCACTTTGCCTTACGAAAGACCACTAGCTTAATGCTAGCACACAAAGCGAAACGTCATTGATGGGCTTACGAAACTAGATAGAAACTAGCACTGTTTGAACACAAACGGTCCTGCAACGCAAAATATATCAAGACTCACAGCGATATATATTCTTTATTCTCAAAACCAAGGACATTTTTTTTTTTTTTTCCTGCGTTTGGAATGATTTACTCATTCCCTAATCTCTAAGATGACCTTTTGACGGCATTTGTGTTGCCATGCAGTCCAAACAAGACGAGGACGTCTCGGCCAGCCGCTTCGAGGACAACGAGGAGCTGCGCTACTCTCTGCGCTCCGTGGAGAAACACGCCCCCTGGGTGCGACACGTCTTTGTGGTCACCAACGGGCAGATTCCCTCTTGGCTCAACCTGGACAACCCTCGCGTTTCGGTCGTCTCGCATCAGGTAGCTTCCATGAGGCCTTGAGCGCCTGAACAAAGCGGAATCTTATTTCTATAATGTTTTCCTTTTGAACGGCAGGAGCTCTTCTTGAACCACAGCCACCTCCCCACCTTCAGCTCGCCCGCCATCGAGAGCCACATCCACCGCATCCCGGGACTCTCGCAGAAGTTTATTTACCTCAACGACGATGTGATGTTTGGCAAAGACGTCTGGCCGGACGACTTCTACAGCCATTCGAAAGGACAGAAGGTAATCGGAGTAGATGCAGGAGCATAGACGAGCAGAAGAAAAACACATTCAACAGAACTGTCCCCATCTTCTAAAAACCAGAGGCACAACAAATCCAAAACAAAAGCAGCAGTACCACTAGTGGTGTGTGGGTTCCCTCTAGTGGTATGCAAAAGAATCACTCACTTGAAATATATGGCTTGAATCCAGTGCTGTACATTGTTTACTATGTGCAGTACGTTTTTAGGTACAGTTCAGTTGGATTTAAAGGAGAATGCATTGGCGTTTAATCTTCAAAATTTCATTTCAGAAATATAACTCATGGTTACACCCAATGAGCTCAGGTTCTCCTTCCCTGCAGGTGTATCTCACCTGGCCTGTTCCCAATTGTGCGGAAGGCTGCCCGGGATCCTGGATCAAGGATGGCTATTGTGACAAGGCGTGCAACAACTCGGCCTGTGACTGGGATGGAGGCGACTGCACAGGTAAACATGCACTTGCGGGGTGGAAAATGTCCACGACAAGTTTCAGGAAATTTCCATGGGAAGTGGACTTTGCATGGGAATATTTGGAAGGAACTGCTGGGAATTTAGGGTAATTTCATGAAACTGTATCATATTCAGGCATAAATATAATTTTGTCATGTTTTCAGCAGAAATACATGCAAAATACTTTTCTAACGGTTGAGTGGCTGGGGGGAGGGACAAGAGAACAATGGGCATAACAACAGTCATATAATCAACAGTAATAGTACTTGCATGAAATCTAATTGTCCGTTTTTGCAATCTGTTTAAATGTATTTTCCCCAACTACCGTGAAGTTCCTCATATCGTGGTTTATTCACGTTTATTTGTCATTAATTCCATGGCGAGATTGCAGCCACTCTACTTGTGCCACTTGTATTTTTCTGTCAGGGGCCGCAGGGAGCAACAGGTTCCCGGGTGGGGTCGGCGCTGGCGGAGCCGGCGGGCAGATGTGGCAGTTCGCCGGCGGTCAACTTGGCCTGGCCGCAACCTCGTACTGTAACCAAGGTTGCGCCACCTCCTGGCTGGCAGATAAATTCTGTGACCAAGCCTGCAACGTGCTCACCTGCGGCTTTGACGTGGGCGATTGCGGCACAGGTTGACTTGAAGGCAAATATGAGCGCTACACCTCAAGTTCCGGTCAAAGTGTTGACCCACTTTGTGTGTTTGCGTCGCAGAGCACTTTGGAGAGCTGCACCGTGTCACCCTGCTGAGCAACCAGACTGTGTACGTCCTCCCAGTTGGAGAGATCAGACCGTATTTCAGCTTCGAACGGCTGGCTCACAGGTAAAGTTGCAACCGGGTAGAGAAATTGACGGTTACTTTCCGTGAGAAATTGAACAAGGCATTTTGAAAGCGTTTTCCATAAGATTGACGGGAATGAACTGGGAATGGAGGTTAGTTAAATGCAAAGATAGCAAATGCAAGCGTCAATAAGAACATTTTGTTTGGCCGTAAGATGAAACCCAATAATCAATTCTTTGACTGAAGAACAAAAATGGAGAAAATGCACCCTCCCCGCTAAAAATACTGCAAAAGTGGCAATCAACGTGCAAATAAAAAAGCTACTTCCCACGCGCTCCTCAAGCCTAAAATTCCCTTTAACTCCAATTGAAAGTTTCCAAGTGCCCGGCATTTTGTCCCCGCACAGGGTCTCGGAGGCCCACGTGGGCGACAACCCGGTGGTGCGTCACACCTCCGTGGCCAACAAGTGGAAGACCATCCACCTTCTGCTCCACCCCGGCCACAACGCCAGCGTGGTCCATTACAACGTCACCTTCCAAAGAGAGGACAGCACGGCGTTTACCAAGATCTTCGACGTGGCCGTGGACACGCGTCTGCTTCCGCAGGTTAACAGGACGCAGACCAGCAGGGAAAGTTCCAGCCGGAAGCCTTCCGCTACGGCGGAAGTGCCCTTCTCGTTCTCGGATGTCCCCGAGGACAAGAGGGCTCCCAGGATCCAGAGGAAGCGACCGGACCAACTCACGGCCCTCATAGAAGTTCCCGCTCTGGACGAGTCGCTCTTGCCCGCTCCCGTGCGGGGTGAGCTTCAGAAGCTGCATGAGAAACTCCTGAGAGGAGACATCACACTGAAGGGTTACAACCTCACCAAGGCTCAGCTGCTAACCGCAGACCGGGAAGAAGGCGACGCAGGCCAACTTGAGGTTCCTAGCGTGGTGGGGAGGCCCAAAACCTCCAAGTTGCTGAGCCACATTACCAAAATGAAGAGCACCGAGTGGCAAGCGCAGCCCCCCCGCCTTGCTCCAGTGGGGAGGAAGCTCCAGCACTTCGTCCCAGCTGACAGGGGCTTCCTGCCGTGGGAGAAGAAGAAATACTTCCAAGACCTGCTGGAGGTGAGCTCCCAAAAAAATCAGACTGCTATGATCTTCACTCGCTGACTGTGTCGTTATTGGGGAGGAGAGCGACTCCCTGGAGCCATTCCGAAACTAGCTGGGGGTGAAGTTTTTTTTTTTTTTTTTCACCCCCTCTCTCTCTCTTAACAGGAAGAAGAGCGCCTGCAGAGGGCGCTGACGTATGACACGGACGCCGCCGCCGCCGGCCGCAAGCTACGGGACACGTTTGCCGACTCGCTGCGCCACGTCAACAAACTGCTCAACCGCCAGTTTGGCTTCGCGTCCCGCAAAGTCCCCGCGCACATGCCGCATATGATTGACAGGCTGGTCATGCAGGAGCTGCAGGACACGTGAGTGTTGGCGGCGGGGCCCACCCCATGAAAGGCCGCCGCACACCTTTCAGAATAACGCTTGATTATATTTAGATTTTCGTTTGTTGTTGTGGTGAAAAGGCAAAGCGTGCAGAGTGCCTCGTTGCGCGATGTGACGAAGGAGCGCTGCTCCTTGTTGATTTCCTGCAGATTCCCAGACGACTTTGACAAGACGTCCAGCCACCGCGTGCGCCACCCGGACGACATGCAGTTTGCCTTCTCCTACTTCTACTTCCTGATGAGCACTCAGCAGCAGCTCAACGTCTCTGAGGTGTTCGACGAGGTCGACACCGACCACTCCGGCGTTCTGTCCGATCGCGAGATTCGCACTCTGGCCACCAGGATCCACGAGCTGCCCCTCAGCCTCCAGGTCGCTCTACTAAACCAGTATTCTCCAACCTTTCTTATTTATATTCCGTTGGTGACAGACATTATTTCTATTTATTCTTCCGGCCTTGCAGGACCTTACAAGCTTGGAGCAGATGTTGATCAACTGCTCCAAGACACTCCCGACGAACCTGAGCCAGCTGCACCTGGTGAACCCCACACAGGAGGCATACTACGACCACAGCATGGTGAACACCTCAAGACGGACACAAAAGCTCCACTCGCCGCTTTCGAGTTACATCGTGGATTTTGTTTTGCAGCCGCCGGTCACGAAAGGCCTCATCGTGCACTGCTCGCCCATCACGGACCGCATTCGCAAAGCCTTCGTGGACCAGAACAAATACAAGTGAGACGTCCACAAGCAACACGGTCACGTTTAAACGCCTCTGCTGGTTTTAAGAGTTGACCACTTGCGCAGGTTTGAGATCAAGGGCGAGGAGGACATCGCCTTCAAGATGGTCCGCACCAACGTGTCGCACGTGGTGGGCCAGTTGGACGACATCAGGAAGAATCCCAGGTGGCGTCCGTCTCCATGAGGGTTCCCGATTGTCTCGCCAGCTCACACCCTGGCCTTCTCCCGCAGGAAGTTCATTTGTCTGAACGACAACATCGACCACGCCCACAAGGACGCCGCCACGGTGAAGGCCGTGCTGAGGGACTTCTACGACTCCATGTTCCCGCTGCCGTCCCAGTTTGAGCTGCCCAGGGAGTACCGCAACCGCTTCTTGCACATGGACGAGCTCCAGGAATGGTAGGTCATTTCCACCGCAGGAACTTACCAAAAATACCAAAAAGCGAAGCAAGGAAAGTCAAAGACAGACGTAAACACCCCGGTCGTGAAAGCAAGCTCCCTGGTGGAGGTAATCAATGCGTCTGTCAGCGCTAGTGGCGGCACAGCAGCTGCTAATAATGGCCGCATCATAACATCACAAGCACCCAAGTGGCTGTCAGCGTGCTGGGCCAAGTGTTGCCAGCTTGTCACCATGGGGATCCCCAGAGAGGGAGGGGGTGAGGGGTCATGGGGGTTCCATGTCCAAAGACTTCTTCTTCAAGTGGGTGGGGGGTTCAGTGTCAGGCCTCACACACAGACTTTAAAATTAGACGAGCCACCTCAGATGGAAGTGGTAAGCTGAGCGTTTCATCACCTCCCGGAGTGTCTTTGGAGTGAAGTGCTGTCACCTCTGGATGCCTGCGTGTTGCTTTTGTTCATCCAAAAACATGTCCCCTAATTGAAGCCCTCCCCCTCCCAGGCGAGTCTACCGGGACAAGCTGAAGTTCTGGACCCACTGTGTCCTGGTGACGCTGGTGGCCTTCACCGTCATTTCCTTCTTCGCCGAACAGGTCAGTGGCCTCCGTGTCCTCCGTGTCCTCCCGTTTCCGTGATTCGCGCCTTCGCCGCCCAAATTCCCAGCCCGGCGGCTCGTCCGTCTCATGTGTGACAAGCAGTGCCAGGACCTGACTCCGCTGAAACCAAAGACCCCACCCCACCCCCTCGTCCGCCTCCCCCCCCTGTGGGAGGATTCGATGACTCTCAGAGAGTCGGATTTCATGGTTTCCACCGATTTTTGTCGCCAAAAAAAGCCGAAAACAAATCTCGGTTTTGACGCGGTGCTGTAATCGCGCCGGTGTGCGGTGTCTCCTCCGAGCGAGAGAGGTTAACAGTTGCGCTGACCTTAATACATTCCCGCCGCCAACCCTCGCCAGAGCCCTTAGCGACCATAACGTTTGATATCTTCATCAAAACACATTCCCAGAGTATCACATTGGTCTCCTCGCGTACTCCCGTTTTCTCACAGTTGATCCACTTAAAGCGCAAGCTATTCCCCCGACGCCAAATGGCCAAGGATGACAACCCTGAGAGAGTATGAACCTGGAAGTCCTCCACCTCCTCCTCAGCAGAAGAAGCAGCAGCGTCCGCGCCTCCTCCGTCCTGTTTGATGGAGGATCCACATGGATTAAACCCCCCCCCCTCCCCCGCCAATTTGGTTATGGACAACAAAGCAAAGCTAATGAAGATTGTTTCACACTCAACACTCGGTTGACGGTTGAACATTTTACAACTCAAGAGTTCGTTTTAATGGAATTAGATGAAAAGAAATCATTAATTTAAGTCATTGTTGGTTTTGTATTCAACAATATGCGATCTAGAAGTGCCTTCTTTGTTCATTCCTATGCTTTGTTTTACGAGACAAATGTTTTGGTGAAAATGTCGTCTACCAATGTGTGTGTGCGGACTCAATGGGCCTTTCTTGAATCTGTGTTTGTCGGTCGCGGCAGTTTTCCTCTTCGCCGTCTGCGCACACGTGTCCCCGTGGGACTCAGCAGACTCACGATAATGTCTGAAATTCAGACACCTCGGCTCTTAACTTATTCTTGGGATTGTGACGTTGCCATGGAGACCGAGCGCTTTGTTCGAATGTGTGTCGCCGGCCTTTAAAAGTCTCTTGCTATGGTTCTTCCGACTGGAATAAAATGTGTGTTCGGCCATGTTCATCGCTCTCTGTCTGCTGTTTGCCAAAGCACGACAAGGTCAATGCATGAAAAATATTTTCTTTATTACAAACTCCTCCTCCCTCCCACACATGTATTTGTTAGTAAAAATTTGCAGTGAACAGTGAAAAATCTCGGTTGTACATTTCAATACATAGTTTGTCATAGAAACAAAGTCCGATGTTACTTTCCAGAGTACAAACCAGAAAACGGAACCTAAAAATAGTAAAGCGGTACCACAGAAGAACAAATCCCTTTCATCCCCGTCAACCTAAATAAGAAGCATATCAGAGTACTAGCTGGAGGAGAACTGTATCAATCTGAGAAAAACTGTCGGTAAGAGGGAAGCTTCTGTATTGCAGTTTTCAGTGGAAAACGCGTTACAAAGTTGGTTTGGTGTGCAATAGTCAATTTTTTTTTTTTTTTAATCACAACAAAATGAATTAAGGCGACATCAGCTGAATTGTATACAATCACAACATTCATTATTAGCCCTTAAGGGAGAAGAAGTCAGAAAGCAGAACAAATGGCGATGAGATGAAAAGTAACGCTTCACATAGCCTGCTGACCAAAACACCTCATTGGAAATCAGTTTTGTCCTCATTCAATCCCCGGTCGATCGCGTTTAGTCACATTCACTGGACTAATTAAAAATAAAATGGGTGACGTAAAGTCACTTTTTGGACAAACAATTACAGATAAAATGGTTTAAAAAAAACAAAAAAAACTTTGGCATATCAGATGAGTTGTTTTGTTTTGGAGCATTACTTTGGTGGGCAAGTTTTTTTTTTCAATTTAGGCAGAGGTGGTCACTTGGTCAAGGCTTGGGGTGCAGGGTCTTTTCTCGTCATCGTTGTCTGATTTCAGGAGCGGGGAGAGGTCTGAGTCTCCGCCCGCCTCCTCCCGCCGGGCAAGCTGTCAGTCGCGGTGGGCGGGGCCAGTGGTTGTGATGCTGAAGACGCGGATGCGTAAGTGGCCGGCAATCTGGTGGCACACACCCGTGCAGTAGCGTGTCAGGTCCACCAGGGAGAGCACCTAAACGCCATATAGTTTTCATTTATTCATTGGTATAGAAGAAACGAGGAGGTTCTCACCTACGGTGACTTTAAATATGACCTCAAAACATTTGCATGCAAGTTCACCTTTGAAATGTTTCAGTACTTTTCACACAACTAGTCCACTCTGAAGTTTTGATAGTGCTCCGTTTTGACTGATTATAAAGTGCAATACCAGGAACTGACCATGGCGATCCAGAGGACAATGTACTCGTCGACGAAGCTGTTGAAGTACTGGTTGAGGAAGAGGAGGCCCGGGCCGATGAAGGCCGTGTCTGGGAGGTGAAGCTCACTCTTTGTCATATGCGCCACCTGTGCGAGGGGGGCGGGAGCATTATTTTAGTCATTATTAGACACACCACAGAAAAGAGTTTTACAGTCCTGTCACATGCCTATTGTTTTTGAAGGAAGCCTGGAAATGGCCAAAACATTTTGTGCAATTTGAGTATGGGGGAAAAAAAACCCAAAAAAAACGCCCCAACTGACGAGCGTCAATGAAGAAACAAGCAATTTCAAGAAGAACCCACCACAAGCTTGTTGGAGATCTTGGCGATGACCATGCCGAAGGCGAGCAGGTAGAGGCAGGGGTGGTGCTCAAACAGATGACTGGACGATTTTTTGAAGATGATGAAGGCCAGCGTGAGGATGAGGCCGATGTGTAAACCGGGACTCAGCACGCTGGTGTCCTGCGCAACGTCAATGTTTGTTTATTTGTGCAGCGCCATACCTTCTGAGGTTATTCAGCACAGCTTACCGCCACAGTGGAGCCGTTTTTACCCACGCCGCCATTGAGAATGACATGGAAGTAGTTGTGGCAGGAGTAGAGGGCACCGCCGATGATGCCCACAATGGGGAAGATGTATAACTTCAATCCAATGAGGGGCAACTTCAAAACAACAGATTGAAGACGTCCTTGTTTGTGACAATATTTTTACGACAATGCAGGCAACTACAAGGGAGGACATCTTTCTACAACAAGGCGGATTAGTTACCGTGGTTTGCCAAAGGCTCACCCCCCCGAAGGCGGACATCAGGTACATGGCGATGATGGCAAACTGCACCTCGGTGACGTCGACCCTGCCCGGAAAAGAAAGCGGCGGTTGAGGTGGACCGGCGCGGATCGGCGTGCGCCCGAGCGGCGGACTCACAGGCCAAAGCGGAGGGTTCCGGACACGTAGGTCTGCCAGTGGGCGCAGAAGAACATGAACATCCCGATGAAGCCGCAGAAGAATATCCAGTGGGGGTATCTGCCGATGCCGCAGGAGATGCACGTTCCCACGGCGACAAACACTGCAGCGAGACGACGCGCCACCTCAGTTAACAGGAGTGTGGAAAACTTCCAGAGTGGATTATGGAGCACCTGTGGAGACGGCGTCACAGCCGTGGTCAAAGAGCTCGCCGAGGGCCGAGCTGCTGTTGGTCCTGCGGGCCTGCTTGCCGTCGATGGCGTCCAGAGACTGGTACACAAACAGGCCCAGAGCACTCAGGATGAAAGCCCATGCTGGAGCCTGAAGGTAAGAAGCAGAACCGTACTTAGTTGAGCGCAGACCCCCCACCCCAACCCCACCCCCCACCACCGAGGCCGAACAAACCCCAATTCATGTATTATTTCTGGAGGAAGTAAGAAAATGCAGAAAATTGCATTAAAAAAAAAAAAATAACTTAAGTAATTGACTCAAACCCCACCCTTCTAAAGGAAAGTCGTCAAACTAAATTGAAAGAAAAAACAGCAATACAATTGTTAAGCACAAACTTTAAACAGTGCTGCTGTAAATTGGAAAACATGCAACTCCAAAGTACATCTCAACCTGAAACCTTTTGTACTTCAGTTTTTTTTTTTTTTTTATTGGACAGCGGTGATTAATAAAGTACAACATCATACACTATAGTGTTTGTAGCTTAATGGGTGAATAATCAATGCAGATAGGCGGTCAAACAGATAAAATGTGGACTTTGAGTGTGTTGTAAGCAAGAAACGTGATTAACCCAACAAGCAGGCTGGACTGGTCCAGCGCATGTGTGTAATTTATCCAAGACTAAAGGTGCTGCCAGATTAGATGTGCTGACGTCGGTTGAGGGAGCAGGCGACAATTAGCAACTAGGCTAACTTGAGGCAAAATAAGTGTTTGCTTGTCGGCTTCAACAACAATGAACAGGGCCAGTGTTGTGCTCAGGGTTGGCCGTGTTTTGACACCAGCTACTCGGCGTCACATGAGCGATGATTGGCGGACAACCGCCGGTCCACTTTTGCAAGAATGAACCTCACACTGATGACGGATTTTGATAATCGATCGACTGATTTGCACAAACAAATAGATGCAATTGTCTGAGATCCAGTCACCGAAAGATTAATCCAATGAAGCAATCACGGCTCGTTTGACACTTGGTTACACATCGCAACCATGAAATCCCGTAATTAAACACAAATAGAAGCAAATTCAAATAGTCATTTAAACGCCGAATTCCCACTAGCGCTCATTTACTACTGTTAACAAATTATTTAAATGAGTTAATTCACACATATTTAGTAAATAGTCAAATTGACATTAAATTACTCAATGCGTCAAGCTGATTTCGCGAGCGAGTGCCGGTGTAGAAACTTTGTCCAAAGTCACCTCAACTCACCTCCTCCGTGGCCGTGGGGCAAAACAACACGAGCAGGAGCGTGGACACGATGTTGACCAGCAGGCCGACGATGGTGAGCGTATTCGGTGCGACCCACGTCGGGATTTGCTGGACGAGCCAGTTCCAGTAGATCTGGCAAGGCGGCTCCAGCAGGGAGCGACCCGAAGCGCTGTACTTGTGGTCCTCCAGCCGCTTGAGCTGCGCGCTTGACAGCGGCTCCGGCCACAGGACATGGGCCATCGTTTCTCCTCGAAATAAACCGTGACGAATTCCCGCAGGATCCCAGGGAAAGGGGCTCAAAATCGGCTACCTTCTCTCGACCAAGCCCAAAACATAGCAGCGCATTTGGCCTGTAGAGGGAGGCGAATGTGCTTAGGCTATTTGCAAGGCGGAACGCACCTTGAGCGGGCGATGACGTTCCGGACAGGGTTGAGCATGGACCGGAAGTGGGACAACTGAAATAAAGGTCACTTCCGCTACATGTCAGCTACCCCCCGCTAATTTTCAAAAAACAGCGGCGCATTGACCGATAGTAAGGTTGTTTTTTAAAGCTGCCAATAATGAGAGTCCACCTTTAGAAATAGCACCGGTATTATTATCATTCATATAAATCCGTAATTTTTCTACTTTGTGTAGTTAGTTAAAAGGTAATGAAATCTCATGAATTCTGATCTTAAATTGTTAGCCAACAAAATTGCGTGACTTTTATTCTATTAGTCTTTTGTTATTTATTTATTTTTTTTAGATAAGTGATTCTTACAAGTAATGCAGGCTCATTTGATTTTAGCGGCACACAAAGGTTTTGCTTTTGAACGTTTAAGAACTATTATTAAACTACTGCTTAGTTGCCATATCTTAAAGGGGAAGTAAACTCAAATATTTTCTTTACAATAATGTTCTGTGCAGCCACACTAATGAAAACATGGTTTTATGATTAATATTGCTTTTGTGGAATATGAAATAAGCAACTTGCTGGCAACTGAAAATGACATCACAGTGCCGGAGGCCTCAGGTAACGACCAATCACGGCTCAGCTTGCGAACATCACAAGAAAGAACTCAACTGTCCATGTTTAAAGCACAGTCTTAATGTTCTAACTGCATAATGTGATCATGGTTCACAATTATATAAAGTAGAGTGTTAAGAAATAAAACTTCTGCTGTAAAAAGAGTGACTTTTAGATTATTGGGTTTTTGGTGTACAGCCAAAATATAGATAATCCGATTCAAACAGAGCACTTGACACTTCCATAAACAAAATATATTGAAACGGTAAAATAGTTCTTTAGGTATTCAGAAAACAGTGCCATAGTTAAAATTGCCATTTATTGTAATCCATGGGCCATAATTACAAAGGCATGCACATGTTGACCGAGCTTCAGTTCTTGCCCAAGTCACCAATATGAATCCAAAAAAATGACAAGATTTCATGCAGAAGAAACCACATTTTTTTTTCATCCTCTTTGCCCTCTCGTTAAGACGAGTCATCGACACATTCATTTATCCAGCATTTTTCTTCACAGATGCCATACAAAGACAAAACAAACATTTGTTTATACATGCCCCCCCCTACAGAGTACCTCCACTCCCACCAAAAAAAGAACTTGTAGTGTGGTATTCTTAATGTTTTTTTCACACATAACCAAAACAAAAAGAGCTGCTGACATGCATCCGAGCTGACTGAGACGTACAAATAAAAAACAGGGTGACACAGCATGCCACACAAAGACCAGTGCGCCCTCCTCCCCCCGTATACCCTTCCATCCCGTCATCCGCCTCCCGGCTGCTGGCCTCCCGTAGTGGTTGGGTGTAGGTGAGAGAAGAGGGGCGTCACTCGTGGCAACACATTTTGCAGCTAAAGCTCAACAAGTCTCTACTTGTGTTGTTCGACAACCTTCGTCTCCGTCATGTACTTGTCAATCAGGTGGAGGGGCACGCCGCGTTGCATGAGTTCGTAGAAGGTGAACCCTCCTACGGTAGGTGGGGGGTCGGGGGGGACAACAAGTGACACTCGTGAGCAGGTCGGCAGGGACAGACGGAAGTGGTTGTAGCATAAAGGAAGGTGTGGTTTGTCCCATTTCAGTTCTGCTTTTTTCGTGTATTGTAAGCCCCAAAGGTTTGTCCAAAAACCCAGCAGAGACTTGAGCTCAGTGAGCAGCATTTGTCAGAAATGATTTTAAAGTGCCACAAAGTCATAGCTTCACAATGAACCACAATAACAATATTTGTTCTCCATTGAGGTTAAAGAATATACTTGATATGCCTGTGAGTACTTTGATACAACCTGTCAACTGTTACTGGTCCACTGCAACATGTCTGCTAGTTTTATTAGCCCATCTATGGCATTTACCATTATGTGTTAGCATGAAGCTAGCAGAGACTATGTGGTTGTTTTAAATACATGTGCAAGTCTGTTTTGTTTTATGTTTAGTTTGACAGAAAACTTCAACTAGGGGTGGGTATAAACAGCTTGAAGACTCCTTTTTGAAGAATTGCCTAGACTCAAATTGATGATGGGCCCTTGAAAAAACCCTAATTTGGGGCAGAGGGTGAGTAGTTTTATTTCATTTTACTGAATGTTTTATGTCATGTTTAACTACTTTTTATGCTTGTATGACAGGAGAAGATGATGAAACATTCACACTGGATGCTACGTAAGTGCTATGAAGGAGTATATTCTTGTTTTTTACGATTAACAGAATATTATAACTTTTTTTGTTAACTCTTTTGCAGTGTGCTGCACATCTACATTGCAAGATTCCATCAAAAGTAAGCTGTTAGTTTTACTTGTTTTGCTGTTGTAGACCATTTTAAACCATTGCAAACAAAGTAGAACTGAATTGGGACACAAGCTGAGGCTTCGCACATACAGCCACTTTGCCAAAAACAAAATCATCCAGCACAGAAAAGACCCGAACAAAATCTTCTTTTATGCACCAAAGAGTAATTGTTCTGATGGGCTGCCATGAGGAAAAAAAAATGGATGTCAACTGTTGTTTCTGTTTAGCAAGCAATTTACTCACCTCGTGTCGTCTGTACACAACACTCAAGAGTCACTATATGGCAACCGGTGAGAAATACAAAATAGACTTGTAAAGGAGTCCAGCTATGAGGCTTCATGCAAATCCCGTTATATTAAAATGGCCGACGTTCTTTCCAAGAAGGGGGACTTCCTGCAAGGGAAATAGCGGCCGCAGTCCCAACCAGCAACTCAAAGTTAGGAAGCAGGCTGACGGCGGGATGCATAATGAATGACATAAGCTTCATATGCCAGATCCATATGAAAGCTTACCTTATGTCAGAACAAACATTCATAATTCTTGAGTTTGGACTGGGGGGAGAGAGAAGAGAATATGGGTTAACAAAAATGTTTACATGGGGTTATATGTGCACCAGGGGGTGTACCGCTGAGTGATTACTGAGCTCTTTTTATATGAGGAGTTAACAAATGAAAGTGGCACTACTGTGGATAAAAACGCCGTAAAGTCAAAGAAGTGAGGATGGAACTTTTTAAAGGTGAAATTTGACACATGAAATGACATTTGATTGTGTACGCTACCTGCTGGTGTAACATTTACATCAATGATGTTAGCTTGAGGTTAACCGCGTACTTACTGTATATGTAAAGGTACATTTGCAAAAAAGCAGTCATTACCAACCAATGAAAGCATGAAATATCTCTAATTTTTTTTTTTTTTGTATCCATTTTGGATCAAAAGATAAACAACACATGGTGGAGATATATGCTTTTCATTGGACATGTTGCTTGATTGTCTTGACGACTAAAGGCTCATTTATGCTCGTAGTATGAACAAAAATACACGGTCACCACCCTTTTAATTCTGTCACACCATTGCATAGGTCGAGTAAGAGGGCACTGCTCTGGATCTTCAGTTTTCCCAAGCATGAAGAAGAAACATTGCAAAGATGGAGGACATATAAATAATGTCCCTATTAAGTCAAAGGTAAAATGAAAGATTGCAGATCACACCACAAGGTCAGTTCATGTTTTGTTTTTTTCATTGGCGTCATTGGCAACATTTCAGAAAATGATTCACTTCCATCCTCAACACTAGCCCCCCCCACGCAGTGTTACTGCAACGTCTGGTCCTTACGTATATGTTTAACAAATGCGGAGCATAAACGAGCCTTGGAACCATTTAGTCCATCAGAAGGCTTTAAAGATAACTGGGTAGAATGTCTTCATGGATATGCGTGGACATCATTTAACACTTTATCTTTGGACATTTCCTGTGACAAAAAACAACAGATACTTACATGTTCTTACACGCCAGACCTTTGGATTTTCCACAACACACATTTGAAACACTAGTACCTACATTGAATTGGCCTCCCACAGCTCTTTTTGGATCATTGGGTAGTTTTATAAATGATTATTTTGGGAAACCGAAAGTACGAAGTGGTGCGTGTCTGCTCTGTGTCCACACTTACCTTTGACCTCCAGTTTACACTCCACCTGGGCTTCTCCCAAGTCATTGATGGCCCTGCAGGTGTACATGCCGCCGTCGTAAGGGCTTGGTTTCCTAATCTCCAACGTGCACACACCCTGGTTGCTAAACATGCGGTAGCGAGGGTCATCGCCAATGATGATCTTGTTCTTCATCCAGGTCACTTTGGGCTGCGGCAAACACAGGGTCAGGTTACCAGACTCATTTTTGCATGTCACTCTTTGGTGGCTTCTAACTTGCCCAATTCCTACCTTGGGGTGGGCACGCACGCTGCAGTTGAGAGTGGTGTTGTAGCCAGCAATGCCAAACGTGTTGATGAGCGGCTGCGTGAACTTGGGGGCCTCGTTGAAGTCGTGGTCATTGAACTCAAAGATTTTAAACTTCATGTCTGCGGGTGGAAGAGTAAAGGTATGGGGTTGTGCATGATACCGAGTGCTATCCTGTGAGCAGTCACCCATGTGATGAGGGAAAGGGAAATGCTTCTTTGTTTAGCATTAGCTATTAGTGTAAAATCACCATGCGAGGGCCAGTGTACACCAACCTCTGTAAAAATTGTTCCTACAAAAAGAATTTCAAGGTCATCTGACTAACCCCCCAAAAACCTCCACAAACCAGTCCTTATCAGAGAAAACTTTGTAACTCATACCTTCTTTGACGATAAGGGCGCTTTTTTTGGTTTGGGTGGCCGACTCGCTAAGTCCACACATGTTCTCAGAATAGACCCTGAAGTAGTACTCGTTACCGACCACTAGTTCGGTGATGGCGATGGAGGTGCGATGATAGTGCTCAATGCACGTGTACCATTCCTATGTTCAGCACATCAAAATGTGTAAATGTGATGAACAAGCAATTGGACTTTGCAGATTTCTTCCAATTCAGTGTTTACCATTGTCTTCTTGTCTGCCTTTTGAATGGTGTAGCCAGTAATAGCAGCATTGCCATTATCTCTGGGAGCAGTCCAAGACAGCGATACATTTTCTCCCCAGACGTCTTCGATTGTCACAATCTGTGGTGGCCCAGGTAGGTCTAACAGCAAGGAATTGGATAAATGAGCCAACGGTTTGGTCGTGAAAATGTTCTTTACGTGTTTCATTTCCTTACCTATGATCTGTATGTCCATATCAGCTGAGTCCACGTGGTTTTCTACCTGCACCTTCATTTGATACTTCCCGGAGTGACTGCGTTCTGCTTTGCGGATAAAGATGATGCTGTCACAGTCCGTGTTCCGGATGCTCACGTGGGCAGGATCTAAGGGTTGACCGTCCTTTATCCAAGTGACTTTCGGCCTAGGTTTGCCCTATATGGATGTTGTCGCGGGGGTATGAGGAAAATTATGTTCAATGATGCCTGGAAAAGGACTGGACTTTGACACCGCCTTACCATGAATGGCACTACAAGGTTGACTGTTTCCCCGACTCTTCGAGTGTAAGTCTGCTTCAGGTGTCGCGGGACACGGATCTTGGGTGGTTCTTGAGAAGGATGTACATCACAGAATTGAAGACATCAATTATCTTTCAGCGGCAACTTTCAATTTTCTTTTTCTTACCGATAACCTCCTTGACAAGAATCGCATGCTGAGTGGTCCTCGGAGCGCTGGCTCCCGCAGCATTGACAGCCTTGACTCGAATGAAGACTTTAGTATCAGGTTTCAGGCCTGTGATCGTGTATCTGGTCTTGTCTATCAGTTCAGTGTTGGCTGGTATCCATTCATCAGCTGTCAATAAAGAAACATGTCCTCTTTTCAACCTTGCGTTTCTCAAATGTTATCAAGGATAGCCGAGTGAATCCCTGTTTGTGGGTTAGTGGTCTTTCTTACATCCTTCAAGGCAGTACTCCACTAAATACCCATCGAGACCAGCAGCTCCGATGGTTTCTGGGGGACGCCACTTGATGGTCACTGATGTGTCAGTCACGTCATCGACCACCAGCATGGTGGGCTCACTGGTCACCGCTTGGAGGATACAAATATTGCTCATCAGACTTTTGTTTTTGTGACGGCGTACCCAAACAAGATCAACACACAAGCACATGAGCAAGGCGCCTCACTGTCTGCCAACCTCTGGTCTCTGTCCATTCTTTATTCGGAATCATTTCACTCCTACTGAACTCTTTCATGGACCTAATCTCCTAAACCTATAATCCGCAGATGGTTTGGCAGTCATTATAAAGACATTTTTAATATCCTCTAAAGCTCTTGCGTGGCCAATGGAAATCTTAGTTAAATGCTTTGGATGGTGGTTGTGAAACGGGAGGCAACAGCTGCGTTCCTGGGGTTCCAAGGGCACATCACAAACTTATATTCAACCTGAACTCTGATTAAAAAAAAAATGACAACAGCCTCTTAAAACGCATTTCATGCTGGTGACATTGTGTTCAAATAGACGGTGCCAACGGGAAGCTGATCCATTGTCCTGGGTGACATTAAAGGGGTCATTTGTATGACTCACCGAGTGGGGTAAAGGCTTTGGATGGTTCACTGGGCTTGGACACCCCAATGGCATTGACTGCAAATATCCGCACTTCGTATGGCACGCCTTCAATCATCTTCTTGGGCTCGTATGTTGTCTCTTTGATCAGGTCAAAGTTAATTCTCATCCATCTTGAGCTCTGCTTCTTTTTTCTCTCAATATAGTAGCCTGTGGAGGACAAACATACTTACTCTTTTGTTTCACAATATGTCTGTGAGGTAGGTATTTTGACATTTACCTAAAATTGGTGAACCCCCATCATATTTGGGTGCCTCCCACGTCATAGAACACCAATCACCTCCAATAACAGGGACCAAAGGAGCTTCTGGAGAATCAGGGATGTCTGCCGAAAGAGGTGGTTTGAAGTTTTAGAGATTGTGGAAAAGCACGTAATACTTTTTTTTTTGTCCGTCTCTTACCTACAACCTTCAACTTGATGCTAGCTGAGGCCTCACCCGCCTCATTTTGAAGGACTAATTTATAGTTGCCCGTGTCCTCGCGCTCCGTGATGTCAATTGTCAGGCTTGTCTGGTCAACATATGTTTCAGCTCGGACACGATTGCCGGACTCAAGAATAACCTGTGACAGTGAGTTGTGGGTGGCCAATGATTTCAGACATTGTGAATTACAATCTAACAAGGCTGCAGACAAAAGTTAGATACTGACCCTTTCACCTTTCATCCACACCACCTTGGGGGCTGGTTCTCCACTGATGGGGATCTCCAAGCGCATTTTGTTTCCTGCTACAACTGTCACAGTGTTGTCTACGAAGTTCAAACCCTCCAGGTGCACCTTTGGAGGGTCTGAAGAAAATTGTATATGAAATTCTTTAGTGTTTTTTCTTGTTTGTCATCTCAAACCAATGAGCCTTATTGGAACGTACCTATGACATGAACCTTGGCAGATAGACTTTGTGAGTAGCCCTCAGGTACAAAAGTGTAATCTCCAGAATCGTGAAGGGTGCTTGATTCAATTGAAAGTTCGTGAACCCTGCAAAAAAACACCTTGATGTTATTCCGCATTTAATACGTATGCCCATTCATTTTTTTAGGTCCAAAAATGAGGCCATACCTATTTTTGTGTACGATGCTGATGCGGTCGTTTTCCTGGATCAGCTGTCCATTCCTGTACCATCGGCCTGGGACATTTCCTGGAGTGATCTCACAGTGCAGCTTGAGAGGCTTGCCCAGCATCACTTTTGTATCCTGAAGGTCTTGATGGATCTTTAGTGGTTTCACTAATGACCAGAGTTAAGTTACTATCACAGCGCAACACGAAGCCACTCCACGATAACAACAAGCGAATCAAGCATCCGTGTTTACATACAGTCAACCTGTACGTGAGCCTCGGATGAGCCACCAGAAGCCATGATGGAGTAAGTCCCGGTATCTTCCAGGGATGCGTCGTCGATCACCAGGTAGTGTTTGGTTCCCTCGCACTTGACTCGATATCTGGATCGAACCCCTGTCGGAATCTCAACACCATTCTTCATCCTGAGGGAAGGAGCATTCAACTGTGGTTCAGGAAAACAACGTTTCTACACAGTTCTTTTCATGGTTTTACACCATCATCTTACCATTTGACCGGAGCTCCTTCCTCTGTCACCTCACATTCCAACTCGATCCTCTCATTCACCGTGGTCGCCACAGGCTCAATACCTTTAACGATCTTGACTGGCAATTCTGTGGTCAAGAAATGTTGATAGCGCTGAAGAAAAAACTGATGGAAGTCCACCAAGGGTCTAGATAACATTTTTGCTTGTATTACCTTTGACAAACAGCTCTGTGGAACACTTCTCATCTCCTGCTGCGACAGAATACGCTGCGTCGTCGTTCAGAGCACAGTTGTTGATGACCAGGATCCTTTGGGTGCCCTTGTGCTCAAAAATATACCTGAATGTGATCCATTAGTTAGCTTGATTGAACAGCTTGCTTGGTCAACTTTTAGTCTTTGTAAAATAGGGAAGTGTCTAATCTGTTTTTCAACATGCATCGTGCACATCAGATCAGACAACAGCTAACTCCGCAACGTGGAACACAAAGGAGGTAGCTTGACAGACGAATCGACTTACTTCCTTTGACTTAAGGTCAGCAGTGCAGCCAGAACAGGGCCAGAGCACACAGAGTGTGCAGGAATTGATTATGGCAGACAGGAAGGAGCATCATGACATGACAGACAGACAGACAGACAGACATAGACAGAGAGACATCATGCCTGGGGGTGCTAGTCAACCAGGAGAACGACAGGAAGCGCTGGCGATGACACCAGAACACAGCAATAGCCTCCCAAATGGCTTTAGCTTGGTATGGCTTTGACTTCAAATTAGGTTTCTTTGCAAGTCTAGCATCATATCTCTTCTAGGTGACGCTCTGAAGGGATTATTCTTCACTTTCTTGAACTGTATTTTATTAGAACTCGCAACACGAACAGCTTTCAAAACCCCGATATCTACCCTCTTGCCAAAGCCACACTCAGTTAAAGACCTGTGTGGGAGGTACCACCCTTTCCTGTACAGAGGCAGACAAAAAGCAATTAAACACAACAGTACATGTGATATTATCACTCAAATGTAGCTCCGCAGTCATGGAAACTAAAAGAGCCACATTGAAGTCGAGAAGACATTGGTGAGACAACTGATAAAGGAGGACATATTTCCACAAATGAATGGCATCATAAGAAATGCTCTTCATTTGTGTGTAGGGCTGACGTTTAGGGTACACGATAGGTGACATCGTCATACATACTTGGGACTGGGGCGGATCTCATGTCCATTTTTGTACCACTTCAGATCGACCGTGGGGTCGGTCAGATCAACCACAAGGCGGATTTTCCCTCCTTTATCCACCTGATATGCAGGGTCCAGCTTTTTTGCAAAGGCTGCAAAATGGCACATTTATGTGAGCGTAGTCCTCTCTGGAATTACAATGTCTGGTAACCCTTCTTTACCTTCACTCTTTTTCTCCTCTTTGGGAATCTTCTTCATTCTGCGCAACAGGCCTCTCAGATCTGTGATACCATACATGAAGGCGATCTTCTCATATTGATCCGGACGGGCATTCTTCAGAATCTCCCACACGTCCACCTCGGGAGTGTCATCCTGTTGTTTATGCTCCCTGGGGGTGTTGGATATTGTGTGAGGACCCGAGTCATAGGATGGTGTTTGTAACATGTCTTGAGGAACTTGAACTCTAACGTGAGATTCTGTACGGTACAGTCCCCTTTATTTCCTCAGGACATGTCACACAAAGGGATGGGCTTCATGCATTGTCTACCTCAATCTTTGGAGAAGAATCTTTGGTGCTAAAAGCCTAAAAAATTAGAGGACATCCACCTCGCCATTGGAAGTGGATGACCGGCTTGTTGTTTTTTTGTTTACAATGACCCGTTTTTATGGCTACCGACAAGTAGAATGGTTTAAACATGTCTTGGTAACCTTGAGCACTTTTGGCCATCAGAATTTTTGAAAATGATCAATCGGACCGAACTGAAGTACGTAGTATTTCTGCTGATCTGCTCATGCGGCCTTACCATTCACGTCTGTGCTTTACATCAGATCATTCTTGTCATTCTCTTGTCTGTGCTCTTATTTTCTTGCTCCCTTTTTCCCCCAAAAAGTTATTCTTCCCTGCAACAAACATTGTTTAACTGGTTTTCCTTCTACCTAGCCCATTCCTTTGTTTTATGCTCATTCCATTGATCCAGTCAGGGAAGCTCGCAGAGTGTTAGAATCTTAAAGGTTGGTGTCGGATTAGATATGTGAGATCTTGGTTAGTAAACTCACTGATCTGCACGTGAGCAGCGTTTGCGTTAGAACATTCAATCAATTCCGTTTTTTGTGGACATTTTTCCAAATGTCTGAAAGTTAGCAAGATGAAAAGCATCCGAAAACGTTATTCCATTCTTTACTCTTTCTGTTTATTTTCAGGCAATTATTATGTGGAAAGCCGAAATAAACATGGCTGTATTTGCCTTGTATTTCTCACTTGAAATAGAATGACAATGTAGTGATAACACTATTTTACCGCATCATTTCTCTTTGGCTCACTAGAACGTCTTTAACAATGGGGAAACGGTACTCCAAGACCATTTCCATCATTGCCGACTGCAAGCAGGAGCCCTTCAGAATGTTGCTTTCAAATGAAGTGTTACCAAGCTACTGTACGCCAACACTCTGTGCTCGTCCAATTCTGGGAGCCCCCCGTCATGCTGGGGACTTGACAAGATTACAGTACTCACCCGCAGTAAGGTCTAATGCTTTTAATACCTATGGTTTTCGCTCTACTAACCTTTGATGTCTGAATATGTAGGGGAGAAGAAGAGACAAGCCCAAAATAAATGTATAATTTATCTGGTCGTGTCTGCGTTTAGCATTATCTTAAATAGGCATGATTGTGGTTATTTTGAGCAATCCAAGAGAAGCGTGCTAGACATAGGCTCGCCATTCAAAGGGTGGCATCATATGAATCATTTTTCAAAGGAAGCCAAAGGAAGCACATGAAACCAATACTGGAAGAAAGGGCAACATCCACTCGGCGGAAGTGCATACGATTCTCACCTATGTTTAAGGAGAGCACTAAAGTCAAGCTCCCCTGCATCTTCTTGGCCTTCACTGCTGTTGTTAACAGGGAGAGATTAATAAGGATTGAATGAGACAGTCACAAGAAAACAATGCTAAAAGAGCAACACAAAGCTAACACTCAATCAATGTATTAGCTGTGAGCTAACAAATGATTGGTGCTTACACAAAACTCAGTCTTATGTCTTTGGTTTGAAACAAGGTGGTTTGTGTAAGTCTTGCGTCCCGGGTCACAGTGCCACAGTGTGACGGCGCAATGACATGAGGATGCTTTGTATTGCCTTTCCATACACATTGTTTGAGGGTGATTTAATATATCAGAGCTGGCCTTTAATTGTGTAAAGGCGCTTGAGTTGGTGGGTTGATTATAATGATACAACTGTTGTTAATCGTATCATGTCATACTGTATGCATTTACAAGATTGTACCTTTGTGTTGCATACTGAATTACACACTCCACAATATCAACGTGTGTTCTTGCAGTACCTCCTTTTGAAAGCGGACCGAATATCAATATTTTGTGCTCCCCCAGCTTCTGAAAGACAGCGGTAGATGTTCACAGTAACTCACTCATTGTGTGTCTTGACAAGAGCACCTGCTTGGCGCTTTAACCGACCTTTCACTTCCAGGTCAAAGGAGCAGCTGTCAAACTTGTCCTTGTAGCTGACCTCACACCTGTAATTGCCCGCGTAATTCTCCTTGGCCTTGATAATTTGCATCTCAAATGTGTGGACCTGTCCGAGGAGACACATATCGACAGCATCACAGAAGTACTTGTTTTATCTGATGGACGCTCGAGGTAAATTCTTACCTTGGTGTTGCGATCAAAGGTCTCTTTGAGCTGCAGGTGCTTCCCTGTCTTGCTGGCCAAGTCCATCCATTTTCCCTTAAACCACTTGACGGTGGGTTTGCGGAGAAGGTCTTTTGCTTCCACTTTGGCGACAAAGGTGATGTCCCCACCTTAGTCGTACAGCCAAAATGACAAACGTGGACGTTATTGTGAATACTATTTTTTCAGGTATGCAATTTCCTGCCCCAAACATTTGGTTCGTCTTTCAGACCCAAACCTCGTAAAAGGCATTTCAATGTATTGTCATAACGTGAACTGATGCATATGAAAACAAACTGGGATCCATTGTGGGTCCTGACCTTTAGTTTAGGAAAGGCTGTTTGACAACATCTTGACTCAAAGCCAACAGAAGTTCACTTAGAGGTTTTTTTTAACTAGCCAATGCACTCACAAGAACCTTTAGTAGTGGCAGTTTTGTTTTCTTCCTTTACTATGCTTACCGACTGTCACCATGCCGCTCACGGGTTTTTCTGTTAGCAGGGTGGACAGCGGTGGGGTCTCGATGGGCTTTTCCAGTTCCTCTGGGGGCTGGGATTCACCCAAAGACCACACTGGTTCACATTGAGAATAAACGCATACAGTTGTACATTTTAAAGGGTAGAAAGTAGCTCAATCATTTTCGTTCCGAACATTATTACCATCACCCAACGTTGGCACTGTTTCGCCCTACCACGCAGACAGGCACGCATAGACACGACGACACACACTTGGACACGTTTTATCACATTCACCAGCAGCAGCAGTTTCAGCGACATTGAAAGCATGAAGTAGACATGATCGAACACAAAACTTACTTCATAGGATGTCCAACAAGGATGACGGAGGATCTTAATAAAAGCAATACTATTCTCGATTTGAGTCCCTAGTGTGTGTAACAATATCAACAATCTCTCGTGACTGTGTCTACCACTCAATTACCTGAATCTTTTCTCCCCATGGAGGTAACAGGTACGCTATCATCTAAATAAAGACAAAGAGAAGTTTACAGCATATTGGCGGGAATAGTACTGTAAAGTCCGCTGTAGCAAGCACACGCCAACACAAAAAATGCCAAGCGATTAGTTTTCGGGGGTGGAAGGGGACTATTGACCATGGATTGTATCTTCTATTTGAAGGGAAATACTCCAAGGGCAAAATTGAAAGTGTAATCTTGAGTTAAAAGGTGACTGTTAATTTGTTAGCAAGGAGAAATCCCCACTTCTCTCTGTTGTACTACTAAAAGCTGTCCAAACACACCAAAAACATGTCTACCAGCATGTTTCCTATGCTCTATTTTTGTTTGTTTTGTTTGATTTAGTGATTTAGAGAAGGCGACCGCGTTGGTCAGAAACGCTGTATTGGGACTGAACAGAGGCATCTTACTAGGCAGCTCAATTGAGAGTTTCTTGAGTGAATTGGCTTCTTCTGTGAAAAAAAGCACAGTCATCACGGAAAATTATCAGGGTCGGCTCATATATACAAGGTGGTTTCAACTCACTCTCGATGCCCACCATTGAAAATTTGCTGTTAGATGCCTGTTATTGAGTCTACATTTTAGGAAGATGAATTCTATTCCCACCCTTCCAACATGTCACACCAAGAAGAAAGGATGACATTTAGTTATATTGGCTCAAAAGCAACCGGTAAGCATCCACAGTATGCATACACACGGTATCATACACATGGAATACCAGTTTTGCATCGTCTTTATTTGTCCAGTAAAGGCCGATGCGGCGTCACACACACTTACTGTTACTGCATGTATGTCAGAGCACTAACATACATCTTACACATACTAGTTACACATACTGTGTCCATCCCAGATGAAAGACATGCTAACCGTGGACCTTATATTTATCAAAGTAATATACTGTAACCTATAGCCTGACTGCTTCGGAAATTTTATTGTGGCTCAGCTTCTAGTTATCGCGGTAAGATCAGCCATACCTATAAATAATGGGCATCTTTTGGCTACGAACCTGCAGGGGTTGATGGGGGCGGACTAGTGGCTGTGACGCCGTCGTCATCTGCAATAAAGGTGTTCGTTCGTTGACAAATGTACCCACCTAGCAACACTGAGTAAATCCTTCAATAGCAGGCAAGATGGGTGACATTGAAATGACATGCAGCCCTCAGAGCAAATCCCCAAAATGGCAAAAAAGCGTGGTGGCGTGAGATCACGAGTGGATCTGTATTGCGCTCATTCTTCCTAGCTTCTCAAGCGACAACCTGGTGTTGTGCGTTCAACTCTGCAAGTGCCAAACGTGCAATAAAAGCGTCTTTCGACCGCAATAACTATATCGTGCATCTCAATCTAGAAAAGTTCGTTTAGTTCAGCAGTTCAATTCAAAAAGTGAAACTCATATTATACAGACTAATCAAACACATAGGAAAGTACTTTTCCAATTGCAGTCCCTACCCATTTTTTTTTTAATTAAAAATCTTTTTTAACATTCACATTTTTTCATGGGAAATTTGGGGTTTTCATCTGCTGTCAGCTATAAAACTTGACACTACGTAGTGAATCAATATATGAGTTTCACTTGTTCAATTGAAATACTGAAATGAATTAAGATTGCCACGATATTCTTATTTATTGAGATGCACCTGCATAATACAATGCTTACACAAACAGACACCAGGAAACCATAATGTCACACAGCTTTGTCCAACCTTCCTCAGATTCCTGTTCCTGGAAAACTTCATGACTCACCTTTTTATATGAATTGCGTCCATAGGTTTTACAGGATTCTTTCCAGTTTAAGACTAAATGCTTTTAGTCCATCTTTAAGTCTTGGGATTTTGACCTGTATGATATGTTCCCATTGCAGTCCTGCCTACCACACCTACCTTTGGCGCCTATCACTCCTACTTTAAACACCTACCACCCTGCTTCCCCCGGAGCAAACAGTGTAACATCTCAAAAACGTCTTCACTGTGAAAAGCGTCAAGCCACAGGACAAGTGCAAGGGAGCGCAGCACGGTAAGGACCACAAAACACCACAATCATACCTCCTCCACAAAGAAGCTGCAGGCCTCACAAAGTGGATTGAAAATAGAAGAAAATACATGTGATGGCACACCCCAAACCAACACGTGACGTGAGTTGTGGGGGGAGGGTGGAAGAATTGAGGATCGGGGTAGTCAAGGTTACCCACCTGGGGGTGGAGAGACCTCCAGGGAAATCACAGGAAGTAGCGGGGCACCGTTAGTGTCTGGTGCAACACTTTCTGAACATAACGTGACAAATAAAGCGGCGGATGGATTTGGATGAGCACAAAGCTTTTCAAAGCATGTGTCGTGCCTCTTGCACTCTCGTGTACACTAAATACACAGCGACACACAAAATAAACACATTTACGCACACTTGCTTACAGGCAACACACAATTATACTTGATACAGAGCATTCTCACGCGACAAACACCAACAATGTCATTTACGTCTTACAAATGTACATGTGTTGATTTGTATTAATGATGTTCAAATGTAGTTAAGTCTCCCAGTTAACTACAGATTACTGCAATACTTGGCTAGTTTTCAAACATTAGCACTGGTAATCATCAAGTCATCCTTGGGTCACCCATTTGAGCCACTGCTGTAATTATTCCGCAAAAGTCCCAGAGATATTTTTAGTGAGGCTTTCGGAGAACTTCTCCAACCATGAGCCTCAAGATGCTGCGGCTCCAAGGTCAAATCCCAGCGGCGGCAAAAAGCCGATTGCCGCCCACTACCCCCAACCCGCTTGCCCTCACATAGGGCGGCCCGGCACGTCAGCTGAAACAACAGCGAGGGATCAGCTGGCGGGCGAGAAGAATGTCAGAGATGCTGACAGCTCGGTGGTCGTCACTGCAGGTCACAGCAGCACATCCATATTGTCTACGAGAATCAACTTGTCTTAAGGTTTATGGGCTCTTCTTTGAGAGATGTTGTCTGGTCATCTCTTGCAAAGTCAGAAAGGCCTGGAGTCTATTTCTGTCTCTACACTAAGGCATTATTAGAGCTTCTGTTAGCCATTGGATTATTAAGACTTTGTATCGTAATATTTCTTTTGAGTGTGGCTCAGATACTAGGTCAGCAGTGGCCAAATGGGTAGAGATGTGATTGTTGGTTCAAAACCTGTTCCATCAAGCTTGACAGCGCAATGGAGCATGTGTTTAGCAAAAGGCTGTGGGTTTGAACCTTGGCGTGGACCTTTCTGTGCGGAATTCATTCTTCCCTAAGTGTTTGCTTGGGTTTTCTCCACATACTCTAGACACACTATAAATTTATTGTTTAGTTGTCTGTATGTGCCCTGCAATCTACTGGTGACCAATCCAGGGTCTACCTCGCCTAGCTCACCGTTAGCTGACCCTAAACAGGATGAGTGGTAGAAAATTTAGAGGCGTCATTTTTCGTTCCTCAAAGATACTATCTCCATCATTGTGCCCCGTAAGTTGAGCTATGGCCCAGAGCTATATGTTTACCCAACCAGAGCCAAGTCTGAGTGTGTCTGATCATTGTCGAAGGGTGTGAATTGACAAGCAGGGACCTGCCGTTGGCTACTCACCTTCCGGCTGTGCGTTTGCCGTCTCATCTAAAGGGAGAAAAAGGAGATAGCCATTACAAAGCAGTTTGTAAGTATTTGATGCGCAGCACACTGACCTATTTTGTTAACTGACTCCCGATAGTCTTAACTGATTAGGACGGAGGGCGCCATGACAAACCACTTGTTCGCCCTGCGCCTCATCCAACCAAGCTAATGAAACCACACAAAGGTGTAAAGATGCGACATCTAAAACCCCAAACAGCCTTTCAGATCTGCAGTATAAGAGGGTTATTGGCGCACAGAATCATGGGAGATGGTCCAATGGTGCAAGGGAGTTGTACATCTGGGCTTGCCTCTGGTTCTGATAGCTCGGATGGGAATATGTTTTGGTCTGTTGTAACATTGAAAATGAGAGTCACCTAACCTTTCTTTAGGTGTTTATTGTCTTGCGCAAAGACACATCATAAAATACCAAATCCATGGGAGGCGACATGTTTTTTTGGAGCTCAGTTCCCCGGCCGAGGTTTAGTGGAGAAGATAAACACCAGCAATGTGCTAACAAACATGAGATGCAAGAATATGAAAGTTGGTGACCTTTGTCTGGCATGGATTCAGTACTAACTTGGACCTCATTCTTCTCCTTGAGAGCCTATGATATGACACATCAGATGCTTGGAGACAGTCAGCTGTGTGTAGCCAGTCCACACAGCGATCTCAACTGTATCTAAAGCACATCTGCTGAGAGTGTATTATCTTTGAGAGCCACCTTCTTCCATTGCCGTCTCAGCTTTGGCTATCCCTGAATTTTGTGATGATTCCCTGTCAGCATTCCACCACCCCAAATTAGCCGCAACGCTTGCTTCCAAACAATGTGTCGCTGGCCATTGCAGCGCAATCCTGCAGGGTCACATCATGCGGCCCAGAACGAGGCTCGCTCGGAGATAATGAGGGTGCAGAAAGGTTTTGTTTTACCTCTGAGGTCTCCCAGTTCAGCTTACAAGGTTGCAGGTATTTTCAGCTGTTGCCTGTGCTGGCGCTCAGACAGAAAGCGGCTCACCGAGGCTCCAACTATTGCCACCGTTGCTTCTCCTAAGCTTCAGTATGTGACTTAAAACGATCGATCCCGCCATTGGAATTGGATGAGGTCCCATTTCCAATAAGTCAACTGACAATCTTTCATGATTTATGAAGCCCTGTTGTGTAACATGAGATGGAGGAGAGAGCCCAGGGAGTGTTTGAACTCTGTGACAATAAATACTGTGTCGAGTGGGGAAGACGCTGTGGGCTTCTCCTCGAGTGAAACCCAAAACAAAGGAGCTAGAGGTGAGGACAGTAGTGGAAGGCGCCTGGGCATCGGGTCAAAAGGGGTGGCTGCCCTTTGAGTGATGTATAAAGTAGCTGCAGGGTTGTCAGATCTGGAGCCTGGCCAGCGCGTGTGTGTGTGTGGTTGTCGGTGGAGGGTGGAGGCTTCGGTGTCAGTGGAGGGAGATGGCAGGGAACAAGGGATGGGGATTAAAAGTGAGCTCATTCCAAACTATTCCAGGGACAAGAATCTTGGCCCCAAGAGGTACTCTGGCGACCTATCATCTCCTGTTCGGCATCCAAAGTTGGGGGTGGGCGTCTAAAACAACAGCTGGTCCGACCCATTTGAAGAACAATACTTTTCTGCACGCATTTACAGTATCTCCTGTGGGATGTGCAGCTATTTCTGGGTAATGCTTCTCACTGGCTGTCTCTGAGGGGATCAGTGGATGCACACGCTGAGGCAAACTAAGCAGGAAAGACATTCTTGCACCGAATTCTCAATTAAGATCAGTCCTGTAATGGCCTTTTACACAATCCAATACCGCCCAGTCGTCGGCTTACATGACAAACTGAAGCCTCACATGTCTTGTTTTAGTTCACATGTGAGGCCAGTGACAATTCCTGCAAGGAGGAAGCAAAAAAAAAAAAGTGCTATTACTGTGAAATAAGCCATTTGTTTCCCTTATAAAACTGTAAAGCCATCAAGTGAGGGTTCGCTGCTGCAATCCCTTTTTAGTACGGTACTACTTAAATGACCACTTGTCATGCAACAAGAATCTGCACTGATATTTGGTTGCTCAGTCAGCTCATTGCATCCACTCCTACTTTGGCACCATCGTTTGGACGGAAAGAATATATGGATGGTCCCAATCAAGGGACCTCCAGAGGACGGCAGGTTTCTATGTATATCGACTATCAGTGAGAATGACGCTTCCAAGATTCCCCAAAACAGCTTTGAATGTACCCTTCGTGGACATGTCTGAGCTGCTAATGGAGAAGGCAGGAGTAACACCATCGCATAATGACAGACAGGCGTGGATTAAAGGGGAATGTTGATGGATGGGATATTGCAGATGACAGATGTCATGGTTCCAAAGTGAGGGCGGGACCAAGGGATGGTTTTAGATGAGGTGTCTAGTTTAATATGGACTTTGTCATTAATCATCTGGGAGACAACTGGAACCACTTGTATCGTTGACCCCAAGTCCAGCCACCCTTTCTGCAGCACGGTCCCCAACCTCAGAAGTAACATTTCATTCGGATCGTGCTGCTTTGGCATTCCATGCATGCATGCATCAATCACACAACACCAAAATTGAAATAATTCATGTATATCCCTCCTTAACTTTTGTTTGACCCTGAAACGGTCATCTCTGTTACTCCTAGTCATCCTTTCTGCACCCCTACCTTTCTTTTGGGGCTCTGGCATCTTGAGCCGCGTCCCAGGAAGTGTCAGGCGGTCGGAAAAAAAGGCGCAGCTTCCGAGCTGTGGGACTCAACAGGAGGTCGCCGGGACGAGGCGCGGGGAGTCCAGCAGCGAGGGGGGGCGGCAGGTGGAGCGAGAGAGCGTTGGCGCACTCGGGACGAGAGTGATGGAAGACGAGGAGAGCACAGGGGTACGTTTGGGAGGTCTCGGTGGGGGGAGGAGAGGAGGAACAGTGACAGATCCAGGAGGGACATGGCTTTCAGGCCTTATATAGATAGATGGCACGCTCCACCTCTCTTCTCTTGCGGAAAGTCAAGATCTGTCTGGCCCACAGTGAGCATCACCGTCCTCAACCCATCTGCTGCCATGCCAGCTTTTTGGATTGAAGGTAGCAAGGCGGTGCAAAAATAATGCGTGGAGCTAGTTCCTCTCATTTACTCTACCGTGCCAAGGTTTGGACACACTTTTCTTGCTATTGAAAGAGAAACCAGTCCAAACATTTGACTGACAGTGTGTGTTTTACCAAGAAACTTGATATTTTTAAATACTAGTTACTCTCAAAAAGGATCAAAGCTAGAATACGCCTCCTCGGCTTTCACACCAAATCATTTTACTATGCACTCGGGTCAGTTTTCTTCACATGCACCACAAACGCTCCTTTTGAGTGTATTGTCAGGGATTACTTTCAGTGGCGGCTTCAGAGATTATTTATAGCCAAAGGATGGCGTATGTGCAACCGACTGAAAATAAACTACAGTGCCCAGGCTGACCCGCCCCCCGCAGCACAAGACCAGGGTCCTATTTGCGGCAATTGTAATTATTTCTGCAGATTATATGATTAAATGTTTATATGGACACACAAGCTGTGAGGAGGCTGTGTCGGAGAGACTGAGAAGCTGAAGGTGTCGCCATTTTCGCTTTCTTGCAATCCCGCCCCGCGCTCACTTGTCCAACTCAGTCAGGGAAACAGTGGATTTACGATAAAGGGAACATTTGAGATGACCACATGCCAGGTTTCAGTTTAATCCGGTGGGAATGCTGTCCTCCGACAGCAGTCAACCACGGGGAGATGCCTGGGCGCTGGCTCTGCGGCCTATACTTAGAAAACTGCTTGACGTTTGACGTGGATCGGTCTGATATGAAAAAAAAACAGGGAATTATGTAATCCATTGAAGCTTTTCAAACAAGGAGGCACTCAACGGGTGCTAAATGAAATCGACATCAATGAGAAGCTATCTCACTTAACCTGGTACCAAACAGTCCAACGACATGACGTTTCCACATCAACAAACAGAAGCAATTGAAAATATCAAACTTAAGATGTACTTATTAAGTTTGCGGCATGTGGCCTTTCTTGGTAACAGACACTCGCTGCTCCCCGTTGGCCCATTTATAACCGGGGCGGTGGGCTCCTGCATTAAATGCTGGGCTTAGGGGGCGGGTGTCATGTGGGCGCCGGGCTGCAAAGAGCTCAAAACCATTTGGTATTGTCGGCAATGCACTGAGAGTTCACATCGCAGGGGTGATTTAGCCATGAGGTCACAAGCAGACTGAAGAAGGGCGGGGGCGGGGCGAGATGGGGGGGGGGGGGTGGGCGTTTTAGTGGTGGTCAGATGGACTCTAGTGACACCTTGTGGTTCAAGCAACAAAACGTTCTTTTTATTGGTGATGACACATACAAACTAGACTTGGTATTTCATGGCCCGGTCAACTCCAGTCATTGACAATTGAGTGTTCAGCCCTGGTTTGCGTTACAGATCTCCACGGTGACGCTTGTGCAGCAGCATCAGGGTGTGCTCGCTGAACTGGTACGTGAGCTTCTTCTTCACCTTAACAATCTCGCCGGAGCGGGCGTAGTTCCTCAGGGCACGCGACATCTTCTGGTACGTCATGGGCCGCTTGTTGCCCTTCCTCTGACCCCACAGCGCCGCCAGCTGGTCCTTGTTGCGGGCGGAAAAGCGGAAGACGCCTGAGGACGACGGCACCCAGGACACGCAGTGGGCCATGGCGGGGTCCTCCAGCATCTCGAAGAGGAAGTGAAAAAGGCGAAGCTTCCTACCTGCAAGATGCAATATTTGGTCAGTGTCTTTTTTTTTTTTTTTTTCACATTTTTAGCTCATCAAATCTCACAAAGATTTAAATACAGTCGTACAAGTCAGTCTCCACCAATCAGCCTTTTTGGGGGAAAATTCAGCCCCCCAAAGCCAATTTCACTTGGCGACATGAAGTCTCAAGAAGCCATGTCCAGTTGGTCAAGTGGCCATTTTAGGGTCATTCGAAACCGTCGTCTAAAGACAAGGCCTCTTATTTGTGATTTCTTCATTTCTGATCCTCAACAGTTTTTTGTGGTTGTTTAGCTGAGGTTTTCCCGTCTGTAACACTTGCCAATGCAAATATGCTGGAGGGTGGCACGTTTAGCAGCCCGAATTGGAGGGCGTCAAGTTTCACCGACAATGTATTCCTGACAACGTAACAACAAACACCCTCCAACCCACCTGCATCTGCGCCACACCACTTACTGTTAATCATTTCCTCAAAAGCAACAATTCCCAGAAAGTAACTAGCGGGAAAGTGAGCAAAACGGTCGCTGCAAACACTGTGGTTATCGAATAAATATGCAAAAAAGATGCTCGCATTGTTTATGATCTCTTTGCTCTGAGGCGGCTAGCTCCCGTGGCAATAACTGTATGAGGTGAGGGAGAAAAGGAGAACTCACCGCTGCCCGCCGCCGAGGCCTGATGTTTGGTTAATTGTCTCGTGGTCACTGAGGCAGCCGAGGGCTCGCATGGCGCCGCCTCAGGGCCACCTGGGGTGCTCTAGCACAGACAATGACAGTGTCTGAGTTTAAGCTAGGTTAACATGCCGTTATGACTCTGGAAACATATAAATGTTCATATTTATACACAACTAATTGATGAATAACTCCTTTTAAAACTAGAAGACACGGAACATAGTTGTTAAGGTTGCTGCAAAAAGGTAACCAAAAAATGTTGCAATATCCGCAGATTTGTACTCATTACCGATGACAATTTGACATTTTGATAGATTTTGGCAAGAATCAAGAGTAGTTGATGCACAAGATTTGCTTTCACGGGCCACATATAATGTTGTGGAGGGGCCAGATCTGAGTTTGACACCTGTGCTGTATTGCTTACTTATTAGTCGTCCACAGCTCCTTTAAATGTGGGCCTTAATCATCGTTAAAAATTACAGCTAATCCTTAAATCCGCCATTGAAATGACTTTGAAAAAACACATACACAACATCATAAAATAACTGCATAATTAATGTGTAATTTTTGAATGTATATTTTTTTATTAAATACATCTTTTGCTATTGGAGATTCGTTTCTGTATTTCTATACATACTGATTGCCTTTGTAATTAAAACTAAAACGTTGCTTTATTTAAATTTGTACAATAGCATTGTTTTGTCACACTACAGAATAGCAAAGATAGTGAACCGTATCATGAAAAAGAAACTGAAACTACTGCTAAATTTCTTGAGTAGAAATAATAATGCTCATAATTTTAGAATTGTGTTAATGCTCACAGGTGGCTCACAAGTCTTCCAGCATTGCTCCCAATTGTCGTTGGCCACACTGGTTGCATCCTCCTGCACACCTGCTGTCAAATGCAACATCACACCAAATATGCCGTTAGCAAAAAAAAAACAAAAAAAAAAAAAAGTAACAAACAATGGCGTGCGCTCGTTTTACCGTTGTTTTCCGTGTTTTGTCTGTGGTACTCCTCTAGGAATTCTAAAATCACCTCCAAGTCAGACTGAGTTTCCTGGTAAGAATTCTGAAGGAGATGTAATGGTCAGTATTTGATATAATGCGCGTGAGATATTGCTCATTACCATCGCCGCTTGTCAAGTCGATCCGAATAACGTCTAAGAAGTACGTCGGGGTGCTGTTCTTATAGCTCCCCCAAAGGGAGTGAGGGTTTGCGAGCCCGGCGCTAACAATGGGCTCCATGCCGCAACAACGTCGGCAGCAGTAGCAGCCAGTCAGCCCGTCAAGAAAGGCCCCCCAGAGCTGACCACATCCTCCCCTCTGGGCCAGATAAGGGCGCGTCTGGAGCCCGCCGACACTCTCTCAGGAAAAACACACTTGCGGCCATATTTTTCCTCACAGGATGTGTCGAGAAAGTCGCAACGGCCGTGTTGAAATAATGTTACCCGAAGGTAGTTGCTTCCTTTGTCGTTGGCGGTCCGAGGCCAAAATGAATTTGCCGTTTTGGCGCACCCCACCAAAAAAGTTTCAAGAACCCACACCTAAAAAGACACAGCAAGTCTCCCACTTGGGTTTGAATGGGACATTTTCCAGTCATTTCTTCCCATTCGAGGGCTCTCGTAAAAGTGACAGATGGCAACCAAAGCTGACACACAAAGACAAATGGGTGACGCTAATTTCCGAGGTATTTGAGTTTTCGGCATTGCGTGTGAAATGATGACGTTCAGTTGAAAATTCAGCCCCTGAAGTCAGTTTCACTTTGCAGTATGACGTTCGGTAGACATGTCAATAGGGAGTAGATCCACAAAAAAAGTGTCAAGAGCCCGCACCTGAAAAGTCACAGGAGCTCAGGAACCAGTTTCTTTGAACAAACTGGTTCATCAAGTCAGTCAGGAACATAACAGGTGTATGAATGATCGATTGATTTATTGTGTGGCTTGTCGCGTACCCTTGACACCTCATATTTTGCATAGCGTGGCGAGCCCAACTTTCAAACCACACGTGCGCTTCAGATATGTGAAGTGAAAAAAGAGCCACACTCGCCGATGTACTTTGAGCCGTTTTATTAACTGGGACAAATGCTCACATACAAAATGAAAACGCTTGCACAGAGCATGGGAGAAGATGCTCACTTTGAACTCAAACCAGTCAAATTGGACGGGCCCTACTTTAAAGGTACAAGTCACTTTCAATGACCAGTTTACATTTTTAGATTTTTTTTATGTACAGTAGTGTTTTTCGTGGTTAGAAGAACCTAACAAAAGATGTGATGGTGTTTTGGGGGCTGTAACAGATTAATGGCATTTCAATTCACTTCAGTGAGGGAAAATTGATTTGACGGACTTTTAACGGTCATGAAACGATAAACTGAGCGTTTGCAGACAGTCGGAATGCCATCGAGTCTGTGAGGTATTTCAACAAAGCGCGTTGAAACCGGCCGCATGCTCGTAGTCCTGCGCCGGGCACTGTCCGTACCAGCTGTGCCAGTCGGGCGCCGCCGGGCCGCAGTAGCTTTGCGCGGCGGCCAGGCTAGGCGGAGTCCCGCTCGGCGCCCGCCCCGAGCCCAGCCTGTGCAAGACGTCGGGGTTGAACTGGTAGGTGAGCTTGCGCCGCACCTTGACGATCTCGCCCGTGCGGCTGTAGTTGCGCAGCGCCCGCGCCATCTTCTGGTAGGTCATGGTCTTGCGGTTGCCCTTGCGCCGGCCCCAGCACTCGGCCAGGCGCTCCTTGTTCTTGGACACGAAGTGGAAGGTGCCGCTTTCGCTGTCGCTCCACTGGATGGAGTCGCACATGTCGGGGTCGTGGAGGGCCTCGTGGAGGTACTCGTACAGACGCAGCTTCTTGCGACCTGCGTTCCGGCCAACGGTTCCAAAATGACAATACAACGTGATATAAGTTATGCCTACTAATACTAACAACTAAACCGTTTTAACGCCCATTTTCTTCAACGTAATTGGTTGACACTGAAATCCTCACCGCTTGCCTGCCTTGCGCACACCCACATTGCTTCACTCCCATTGGGGGTGGGGGGTGGGGGGGGGGAATCTTTCAAAATAGATTAAAAAGGGTTCAATCGATGGCCAAAATATTAAACCTCCAATGTGCAGGATTTTCTGTCAGGCAATTTTAAAATCTTTTTAACCTCTCCTTTTTCAGTCATTGATCATAGAGAAGGTTTATAAAAGTTTATAAAAAAAACAGCTACCAGTAATAACAAATGTTTACAGTATACTTGGATAGTTTAAAAAAAACGTTTACATTGTCAATCAGTGTCATCGTAGTTCTTTTTTTTTTCCCCTTTACTGTATGTGGGCATCAAACCAGCACACCTTTTGTGTGAGTAGCCAACCACTGCTCCACCGTGCAGCCATGCGCGTTACCTCTGCTGTTCCTCTGCGATGGCGCGAGGCGTTGGGACAAGTACAAGCGAGCCGGTTCACTTTGGATCGAGGGAACTTCGGGCAGCACCTGGGACCACGTCTGCTGCTGACCCAAAAATCCGAGTCATCTTTCAAATATATGATATAATATCATTAAATTACAAGGCGTTGTGACTTACTGCACCCGAATCATGCCAGTCGTATCCAGGGGCCTGCACGTCAGGGTGGGAGCCGACCAGGCAGTAGGAGACCTGACACTGCTGAGCGCCCAGAGTGTCGTAGTACGCATACTCTGAGAGCACATCAATCACCCAAAAGCTAAAACATGAGTCAATGAAATATGAAATGCGCTCGTCCTTTGATGGGCTACCTGAGTCGTAGTAGGGATGCGTGGAATGCTGCTGAATGACGTCGATGGCATCCTGGAAGTGTTGGTTGATGTCGTTGTCCAAGCAGTGC
This sequence comes from Filicampus tigris, assembly GCF_054856515.1. Classification (NCBI taxonomy): domain Eukaryota; kingdom Metazoa; phylum Chordata; class Actinopteri; order Syngnathiformes; family Syngnathidae; genus Filicampus; species Filicampus tigris. Next base: position 2,078,514 of record NC_141238.1, on the reverse strand, counting down.
TGCAACGTAATAGTTTGCATGTATGAAATGTTGGACAATGTCATGCGTTGTTGTTGAAAAGTGCATTGTTTACTAACCAATGTGTGCACTCACCATCTTGTAGGAGTGAGCGTGGGCCTGGGGCCAGGGATTTTCTGCCCTCATCGGTAGACGCCAACCTTGGACAGGTATGAAACATTTTCCGCTGTCCACTGGCATAAATAGTCAGAGGACGCGCAATTTAAATGCGTTAACGTCACAATGTAACACAGCCGTGATGCACTTCTCTTTTTTTTTTTTTTTTGCGTGCATGCGTGCGCGCGTGTTTGTGTTGTTGGGAGTCACAGATACAGTAGATATGCCAGGATCCAATGAATATTTTCTCTGCCTGGAATCTGAGCCTGCAGATTGATTGGAAGTATTTTGTCTTTTGTGCTTTGCTGCTCACAACTGCCGCACTGATATTTGCATGTCAACCACTGCTGCTTGCCTTCGAATAAAAACCACAACACAACAGGTGGAGGGAAACCCTATTGTTAATGACTTTTTTATTTGATTTTAATATATATATACATATATTTACAGTGGCCTTGCTATATAGGCCATATGTAAGATCTTTCTTATATTGTTACTTTTAACCCAAGCTTATTTTTAAATCTTTTTTTTTGCATTATAAATATATGTAAAACATTTTTTTTTGCATTATCACTGAGTTGCTCTCTTAAAATCTGTTAACCGTTTGAATTAAATTAGGATCTTTAAAAAAAATCTAAAAAGAATTCCAATTCTTATTTCATTCTATTGTCGCGTATTGCGTCATCCCCGCACTGTCTGCTTGTATGGCGTGCCGACGAGCGTGATAAGCGTGCTGCCCATTGAAGGTTAATGGTTAACACAATGCAATGTGTGAAACACACAACAAGCGCGCGCGCCCTCTTCAAATTAACACCTTCTTTTTTTCTTTTTTTGAGAAGTCCATTTATCTTTGGCGCCGCGTTTTAAATATCAACCGACTTGGTGCTCAAGTTCCCCTTTCGGGCCCGTTAAGTGTGCGCCCGGGCCTCGACCGTGAATAAAAAAAAAAAATGTTTTTAAACTGTAAAAAGGCGATTATGGGAAAGGGGGAAGGCCGCAGGTGAGTGGCCATGTGATGTGTCCTTATTGTGTTTACTCATTACAATGTCATCTAATTGTGCACCCACATCTTGCCTCGCTCACTTGTGTGTATGTGTGTGCGTGTGTGTGTGCGTGTTTGTGCAGGCATGCAAATGGCAGTGCGTGTTTCCTGCCACAGCTGATTACTCAAAGAACCGCAAAGATTTGCTCCCAATAAGTCTTTCCCGCTTTCCATTTAAGGAGGAAGGGGGTGGGGTGTGTGGTTGTTTATATGAGGGGGTACACCTCCATAAATAAGCCACCGCAACATGTCAAGCGGCGGCTGAAGCGTGACGCCTGCCCGCAGGTGTTTTGGTGTCATGTTATCTTTTTGGGCAATTCGTCGGACAGTTCATTAGGGACATCCGTAGCGTGTCAAACACAGGAGAGAGTTCACAGAATCGTTCTCATTATTCCCACTGAAGTGAATTGAAATTCCAGACTGTAATGATGGTCATTTATTTCTGTGTGAAGGATTAAGCAATGTCTTGCTGCATTTTTTGCTTAAATTCAGTAGACATTGTGCTGCTCCTTCTGGTTTGTGTGCCTCATAACTCTTGGGGCAGTATAATGCAGACATACGGGTATAAATGGAGATGGAATGTTAATTGTTGTTTGACGAGGATAAAGAATATATGCTTGAGTAATATAAATGTGTCTGTCTCGAGTGGTTACAACACTGTGGCAACAATGCTAACGGTTTGCCAGGCAAATCCGTTTCCCATTATGTGTTAGCATTAAGCTAACGGGAGCGTTCTTTGGGCAAAGTTTTTGATTTTGAATATACACAACGTGTAATCATCTTTGTTTGATGTAATATCCCAAATGACAAAGCTATTTACCCAGTTTTCCTCCATGGTAGAAAAACAAAAATGGAAAATAAAAATAGGATTTGAACAGCAGACCACACAGAGGAGGCGCTGCAAAAGTTACGTTTGCTTTTTCAAGAAGTATATTTCAATGAGAAAATATTTTATCTATGTGCCTCTTATTTTACTATGATGTCATTTTTTGGAGGGTACTCTGTTAAGGTGGGTAATGTAATCACTGTTGGAAATGTGATTATTATTTTTTTTAAATAGTTTAATTTATACTAACTTAATCCTTGTAGTAAAACCGGCCGTTGGATTTGCAGGTGACCTAACATGAGTGACGTCTTTGTTTTCATTAGTTTTGACATTTTATACTGGAGGGGTCATGTGGGCGTGTCCGTAGCTGTCTGTGAAATGCTGACTTATTAGGTTATCTAGCAGTTCATCTTTATGGGGAATAGAAAGATAAAAGATAAAAAAAAAAAAAAAAAAAAAAAGTGTGCGTGTGTGCTGCAACCTATTTTCTGGTGGTTTTTTTCCCTCTCTATCAGTCCAAACAAAGAAGCGAGCGCGTTCCTTCCTCTTTTCAAGAGCTGCTTACACGACCGCACAGTCCAAACCTTTGTTCTTCTTTAATATTTTTACAGTCAGCCGGTGTGAAAATGAAGAAGTGTTGCAGAGCCAATCTCAGAAAGTCACACACGCACGCACTAAAAAAGCGGCATTGTCTTTTTTTTGTTATGTGAACGTTGAAGAGCAGGTAATTGGAACTGGGCCGGACACTTAAAGGCTGTAATGTGGCAGAGTGGCCAGCAGCTGGCAGGAAAGTTCTGCATGTGCTACATTTACTTCTGTGAAAGACCTATGAAGGACAAAATAGAATGGTGCCTTGAGATAGAAGGTTAATTCAGTCTGTGACCAAGCTTGCAACTCAAAACAATTATCTTTACCCATTGTGAATGGAAATGTCATTCATAAGTTGCGTCCTTTCCAAAAAAAAAAAAAAACCCAGCAAAACCTTTTTTGTTGTGTTTTTTACAAGGCAAATGTCACTCTAAATTATTGTACTCAATAAAAATAGCTTATCGCATAATTTCATAAAATGTAAATAATCAAAACAGTTTGTGCAAATAATCAAAATTCAGTGTGCTCCTCCTGTTGCGGCCGCCTTGGCCACCAGGGGGCAGTATAATACCGTCATGTAGACACAAATAACAGTCACCGCTTCTCTCAGTGACCAGGTAAGCTGCCATCAAATTGTTTTTTTGGTTTTTTTCGCAGAGGCATCTCCCTGTGTACATGTGTTGCCCAGTGTTTGTGTTATCTATTGCGTCATGCGCTATTACACCTCCTCTTAGATGCTATTTGTTAGCTCGCAAGTCAAAGCAAAAAATTGGCCGAACGACGGGCTCTTATCTCCCTAAAAAAATATTGAGTCATATCTCAAGACACCAATTCATATGATGGATTTTGAGTACAAAGGCCTTTGAGTGAATCACCATTGTGCAGTATGTCGGCGCTTCCATATTTGGAAGTTGGATGATGAAGGAGCGACACAAAGGCACAAAAACATGAGATATCATTTATATTCTTGAGATGCACAGCATGTTTGGTACTGTCAAGGCCATGAGCTCTGCTGTGAGCTGAGGTAGCACAAACACAACCATCGAAACACAATGAATGGCCACGTGTGTCAAATTGCTGAATTGTGAGGGCAAAGTGGAATCGTGACGACGAAAGAAAAGAGGCTGTGTTCGGAATCGCTCCCTATCAACTATAACGTGCGCCATTGTGCAGCGTTGCTCAAATTTACAGTGAGTAAAGGTCATCCCCTATGTTGTGCCCTCTGTGTAATCTTGAAAAGTAGCAAACGACCCATAGACACTCGGAAAGCAACATTATCCCATGTTTACGCTGATGCAAAAGATTTTCTGTTCCTGGGTTGCTGTTTTCATCTTTAAATTCATGAGTGGTGGCGGGAAATTCGCTCAAATTCTCCGTATTTACGTTCGACTGGAGTATCTGTGATTTTGTGTGTGTGGCTTTAAAATGTGTGGCCGAGCCTGGTGAGTGACGTGGGTGTCAGGTCCGCTATATATAACTCACTATATAGTGATCGGGGGGTTCAGGAATGAGTGAATGATTCCGAACACAGCCAGAGTCTTTTTTTGGTTTTGTTTTTTCTACTTCCTGCAGTATGCTACGGCACCGTACGCCATTACGCCCACCACGGCCACTAAAGCGGCGCCCCCGCACAGCAGAACGGGCAGATCGGCGGGACCCCCCGCTTTGGACCCCTCCTCCGAGGGGACGTCCCGGGCGACCGCCGGAGGGAGGATGGACGAGGGCGGGAGGAGGCCCGGCGCGGCGTATGTCGGCTCCTCTGCGGCTGTGGTGGAGGGCGTCGGCGTGGAGGTGGCGGAGGGCGGCTCCAGCCGGAAAACGGGCAGCGGGGGCAACGCCATGGGGGGCAGCATTTGCATGAACTCCGCCCCAGGCTCCTCCGACGACACCAGTAGCTCGTCAGTCTCTGGAGCCTGGAGGTCCAACACGCTGGTCTGAAGCTCCTCATCGTCCTCTTCCTCCTCCAGGTGCACCATGTCGGAATTGGACGAGTGGTTCTCCGCCGCAGCTCCGCCGTCGCTGCCGTCCAGGCTCTTGGCGTCCTCGGGGTCCACGTCGCCCATGGTGGACCAGGACTCGGCCAGCAAGCTCTCGCTCTGCCAGGGTCCGGGGCTCAGTGGTGGCGCGGCGGGCGTGGCGCCCGCCGACCCCCCGCCCGACTCGACTGGGGCGTTACCCTCCAGGATGACGACTGCTGGGGCGCAACACATTGAGGTCAGTCGTGAAATAACTTTTCGTTGGCTGGAATTGAAAATTGCTGCTAATACAGGATAAAAAAATATATACATCTTGCAGTTTTCACCAGAATGTCCTAAAAATAACTTTGCCTCACCAAAATAATGTCACGCGTGTTTGTACACGTGTGTATTTTTAATCCAAGGGAAATGTATACTTGTCACAGGGCTAATTTTAAGACATTCCTCCATTTTACAAGTTTCCAGCGTGTGCGTGCTTCCAGCGTGATACGCGAAGGTGACCCCTCTTCACCCCGCGTGTCGCGACTCCGCCACCCACTGCGGAAAGTATTCGCCAGCCGGCCGGCCTGTGCCCAAAATAGACGCGGGACTCCGTGCCCGCTGTCTCGGTTTGCCACGCGCTGCCTTGTGTTTGCTTAGCATTGGAGCAAATTAAACATCAAGCTTGCAACGGAATTACCATCGCTTAGCCTAGCTCGTTAGCTTCCGAATCAGGCAAAAATCAGCTGCACACTCGCAAGCTTATGCACTTGATTGACTCAACTGCAGATTGGCTTAGGGGTCCTTCAGTGGGCAGACCTTGATTTTGGACAGCTTCACAAAATTCTTGTAATGTGTTTGTGAATGAGAAAAACAGTACTTTATAATAGTGTGCTTTATAAAAACATACAATTAAATAAATAGAAAAAGAATTAAACAGCCACATTTTGCTTTCTGTGTGTGCACTTGTGTGCGCAGTATAATACACACAGACACACACTAAGAGTTTCACAACTGACTTCAAGAAGCTTCAGTAATCATTACCTGCAATGGGTAGAGAATATATGCCTGTCTACATGTGTTGTTCCAATGTTAGTGTTCAAATAGCCGATGCTACTGGTTAGCCCGTTTCACTGTTTGTTAGCATGAAGCCAAGCATACTTCATTAAAGCAAAGCACCGTATAACATGTGTATAATGCCAACAGTTGTCAACACGTGACGCAAGATGGTCACTCACACTGTGTTCTATAACGCCACACAATCATTTGTGGGCATGTGCTGCTGTTTTGGTTAGCAACTGGGTTTGTTTACTATCTATGAAAACCCAAACTCATCCCCAAAATTACCTGTTGTTGTACTTCTTCTGAACACTAGAGTTTATTGACCCCGCGTTGTGGTTGTCAGTCCCACCCCAATTTAATCATTGAAGCTAGCCACTCTCACACACACACACACACACACGTTAATCCCCGCACACGCACACTTTGTGATCCTCCTTAACTTTACTTTAATTGGATTCCCATTGATCCCATCCCGGCCATAAAGAGACACGAGTCAAATGTACAAGCTTCTCAGTTCATATTACATTGACAAAGTGGTTCACACGTTCATTCAAGTGCAAGGTTACCGTCTGCCCTTCACTGCTCTGAAATGACCCCGAGTGACCTTTCTTACCACTTGCCTGTCCACATGCACAGCATTCATTTGAATGAAAAGGAAAACCAACAAGCATATTCTTGAAACAAGGCAGACTTTTACACGATTGAAATGACTCGCTGAAACGTTTCTATGTACACAAAGAAAACCCTGAGCATACCTGGTTGTCGTTGGTGAGCTGCTAGATGACAAGCGCGTGTGGAGAGCAGAGTGCAGTGTGAATTAAAACACAGTCACACAAGGCAAGCAACAGGCAGGCAGACATGCACGCTCAGTATCTGCTGTACAAATAACTCAATGTTCAAGCGCTCTCTCCCTCTCTCACCCGCCCTTCCCTCCAAATCCATGACATAACACTTGGCCGTGGATCTGCCACGGTTGACTGTGCAGGTGGGAAATAAAAGTTTGGTGTCCTTATTCAGACTTTAACCAGAGTGTAAACAGTAACAATTGTGAGTTAATACATCACATGATGTGATGGAAGCACCTCGTTATTATATAAATAAATATTTAAGTTCAAGATCCATTGTGAAGCGTGATAAAAATGCTACGATATACAGTTCAACTTTAAAATGTGTAGTTTAGCACCGTTTTTTGACTTGCATTGATGCTATCCTTCTAATATACAGATGAAATATGTTGTTTGTATACTTTTTTTATTGAAGTATATTTAATTTAACACAATGAATTTAGATATATTTATTTTTATTCGTTTTTTTAAATATTTGAAGATTTAATTCGTTCAGTGACGGAGTAGAAACGTAACCCCACTTCTGCGTCACCCTCGCGCCTGGTTGGCCACAAAGCAGGAAGTAAACATCACGTGACCTCGCCAGTCAGCTGACCCTGAATCTGCACTGAAGACGTCTCTTCCGAGTCACGACCGTTGCGATTAGTTCATTCGTCGTCGGCACATTTTTCAGGTGAATCGAAATGTTGTTGATCAAGGTCTATTATAATGCGAGAGCTGTGCTGGAATGTTGCATTGCAATGATATTTTATTGACATTTTTGTGTGCGTTGAATGGCAGGCCCGAGCTAGCAAGCGGCAGCAACAGCAGCTACCATGGCGCTCAGCGATGCCGACGTTCAGAAGCAGGTATCCAAGGTTTTTTATTTTAAAATTAGATATTTGAATTTAAAAAAAAAACAAAACATTTTCCGCTCATCGCGACGAGCAATGTTATTGCTCGTTTGGCTTGGTTGACGCGGCCATTTCGTTTGACAGAGACCGCTAGCATCCTGCCCAATGACATTGAGCTACTCCGGGAGGTTAATGGTGAAATAAATAGGAACCTTTTTTACTGGGGGGTGAGGGGGTGGTTGTGTTGCAATGAAACGAAACGTGGACTGAGTCATCTTGACCACTGATCACATGACAATCATATGACAGAGGCCGGATGAGGAACTGCTGTGTATAATGGAAATGTGTAAATGTTCAATTTTAAAGGTCCTCACACTCTAATGACTGCTGTTGAATGTGCCGCTCATGATTAGGGACTGAAATAGATGCAAACATTCCTCACAGTTGTGAGAAAAGCAACCGCTTCACAGCATAATGCCACGAAACATCCCAGTCGCTATTGCAAACACTTTATATTTAAAAAAAAAAAATCAAATAAAATGAAACCACAACAGTTTACTGAGGTTGTCCGCCATGTCCACAGATCAAGCACATGATGGCTTTCATCGAGCAGGAGGCCAACGAGAAGGCGGAGGAGATTGACGCTAAGGTACGATGATCACGATGGCTCAGTAACTTTTTCCTTGGTTCAATGCATTTATTCGATATTTTGAAATGCAAAAGGCATGGAATAGTAAATGTACCCAAATGACCCTCAGCAGGACCCATAATATGTTATAAAGGTGTAAAAAAAAAAAAAAAAAATCTGTGCTTACTGATTAATTAGTATCATTAGACACTAAGGGATCAGTAGGGGCTCATACGTATGTACTTTTTCTTACACTTGGATCTCGCCCTACAGGCTGAGGAGGAGTTCAACATCGAGAAGGGCCGCCTGGTACAAACCCAGCGTCTGAAGATCATGGAGTACTACGAGAAGAAGGAGAAGCAGATCGAGCAGCAGAAGAAAATGTGAGTGGCGCTCGCACTGTGCATGTCCCACTTTCCCCGTGATTCCGTTTAGTTGTTGCGTGCAACACAATGGCCTCCCGTGTGACCTTTCGGCACCCTCCGTCGTCTGCGCGCGCGACAACGGCCACTTAAGACGCTAAAGTGAGCCAACGTGTGTGTCATTTGTCCGTTAAACAGCCAAATGTCCAACCTGATGAACCAGGCCCGCCTCAAGGTCCTCAAGGCCCGCGACGACATGATCTCGGTAAGTCACGCACTCATCAACAACGCTGAATTGGGTTTTAATTGTCGGGGGTCTTACCTCTCAGGACATGGTCAACGAGGCCCGTCAGCGGCTCGCCAACGTGGCGCGAGACCCGGCCAGGTACTCCGCGCTGATCGACGGCTTGATCCTGCAGGTCAGCGAGCGCTCTTAAAATCCTCAGCAGCATGAACACGATTATCACAAACAATGTCATTCATTCATTTCATTGCAGAATATCAGCTCCTCACACGTATTCACTCACACGCAATCGGTGTGCAGCAAAATCTCATATAAACACCACACACATTACACCATAGTGTAATTTGTATCCTATCGAATATTCAGATTGTATTATATCGATTAATCGGATAAAAATAAATGTTGCATTTTCATATGCAATAAAGTACAAACGTACTGTAGTATCGACTTCACACATGCAACATATAAATAATACGTACACAAAATACACTTTGTAAAACGAGTTTCTTTTTTCAGGGTTTGTATCAGCTGCTGGAGACGAGAGTGACCATTCGATGTCGTAAGCAAGACGTCCAGTTGGTGCAGGTGAGTCGTTGTTGCCTTCGTTCGTTCCCGCAGATCCACTTGACACGGTCACGCCTTTGCGCCTCTCGTCTACTTGCAGGCGTCCATCCAGAGGAACTTGCCCGTCTACAAGGCTGCGGTGAAGAACAACCTGGAGGTCCGCATCGACCAGGACAACTTCCTCGCTCCTGACATGTGAGTGCCGCCGGGCCGCTTTCCGCCGCTTTCCGCCCCAAGCGCAAATAACAAAGTGGGCGCGCCGACAGCTCGGGAGGCATCGAACTCTACAACGGCGACGGCAAGATCAAAGTGGCCAACACGCTGGAGAGCCGACTGGACCTCTTGGCTCAGCAGGTAACAACAAGGCGGTGCACCGATGGAGTAAAGAATGTCGTAAAATCCAATTGTATTATAAAATGACCGTCAATATCAATTATGATGTCTAATATTTAAACATTTATTGCATATTCTGTCACTCAGAAAATGTGTTATTTTTTTAAATGAATTTACAGGCAGCTGTCCACCTTTGAGTAGTATTCCTCGTCCCCGTAGCTCCTATGAATGTGTTTACTGTTCATTTTTTGGCAGCGTTGCAGGTTCAATTAAAGTTCGGGAATTAATCAATAAAATGAGCCTTGATCCGATTACAAAAAGTACGTAGTTACTTTCCCCAAGCAGACAAAAAAAAAACCCACGAAAGAAAATGACCCTTTGTCTTTTGGAGTGCACCCAAAGACACCATACGTCCTCCGTAAGCTTCTAATAATGTTTATCAGCCAATCTGTTTCATTGAATTTACAGTTGAACAATAAGCCTTTCACATTCATCCAAATAATTAATAATACACGCCGTGTCATGGGTGAAACTCATTGCTTAATAAGGCCGTTCATCACCAAATATATTAAAACAGGAAAAATACATTTTCTCTGTATTTTGGATGCAGCTAAGGAATTGAGATATGTATGCAAAAAATGTCTGTTTTGATCAAATTTAAAAATGTATAAAAAAATCTATAAAAAAAAAACTCTTAAAACAAAAAAATATATTTTCTCTCTCCAAAAAATAAAACTTTTTGCGCAATACCCAAAAAGTATATTTTTTGTGGGAGAAGAAAAAAATAAAAAATAAGTTGAAATATCGTGTGTTTGGCATGCAACTCAATAAACAATGCCACATTTTACGCAATAGCAAAATATATATTTATCTTTTCAGTTTTAATAAAATATTTTCAAACCATATATTACCATTGAACCCCAAAAAAAAAATTCCAAAATGTTTTCCAACATAATAAACCCCAAAAGATTGTTTTGCTTAAAGGGGGAAGTCAAGCCAAACATATTTCCGGTTTTGTTGTTGGGTTGAATTAAAAAAAAAAAAAAAAAAAAGTCACATGCATTTTGTAGGCCTGTTTTTCCCCACGTTGTGATTTTCTCTTGGTGGTATTGATCATTTTTCAGCAGTGCTCACGAACCATCCAACTTTTGTCTGATTGATGTGTCGCAATGTCCCTAGATGATGCCCGACATCCGAGTGGCCCTTTTCGGCGCCAACCCCAACCGCAAGTTCATGGACTGAGAAGCCCCGCCCCCTTGTTTCTGTATACTTTCCATTTTCTATTGTTTTGAGTCCCATTCCTGCGAAAAAGCGTCTGCTTTCTCGCGGTATTATTATTATTATTATTATTATTATTGTGTGCGTGTATAATGTGTTGATGTATCCGTGTGCGCCACCACGAAGGAACGCCACCACCACGTGCACGTTACGTGTCAGCAGGGACGGGGGGGTTACTTGCTGGATTGTGACCGCCATGAAGTAAGTTTGAATGTTTACAGAGTTAATTTATTCTTCCGCCAGAGAGGATACACTGTCTGTATATGAGCTTGCCCGTCTAAATTATGTGTGTAATGTGCTGTAAATGTACAACATGATAATAAAATATTGGAGTGGTGATCCACACATCTTGTGTGTCCTCACAGCAAACACACACACACACACGCTGGTCCTGCCACACTGTCCATTCATGCCTGGCTTGTTAGTCAATCACATGCTATTTGTCAGACAAAAATGCCTCAATAATCCCGTTGCGGCCAGTGTTGTGCTGACTTGCAGGGACGGAACAAGCGCAGTCTTGCGGGAAGACAGCGGAGTGAGCACATCGCTTCTTGTAAGTACGTACTTTGACTATGCCTTTTGCCTTGTTTTTTGTGACATAATCGCCAGGGAATGTCAGGCGCTTTCAACAGGTTCCTCATTTCTAAACATTGAAACATTTATATACGATAATACAGAAGGCTGTAAGTAATGCAGTTGTGAGCCTGGATGAATTTGAAATATTAGCAGTTTTTAGTCTAAAATAGACATAAATTTTTGGATTAACCATATTAGCATACTTTTAAGGAGAAAGAAAGCCCAGAATTTTCAGGGTTTTTTTTGTCTTATGTATATATATTTTTGTAAATTTTATATATATATATATATATATATTTATTTTTTTTTAATTTTTAACTAATCGCAAAATGTTCCATAATTAATCGCGATTAATCCGATTTTTCAACTATGTTTTTACAAAGCTTGGAACCGATATTTACTTGAGTAAATCTTGGGATGTGGAAAAAACATTTGAAATATATTTTGATTCAAAAACTGTTCTAATAGCTTGCTTTGATCCTTGAATACGATTCTCTGCTTGCAAAATACAACTGTCGAACGATACACCAAAGACGTACAACTAGCGATGGGTCCCGCAACACCGATGCGCCGACGCATGCGCCGAGCTGTCGGAGCAATCCCCGCGTCGGTGCGCGTACCGCTTTAAGACAATCACGTGAACGACACATGAACTGTGTCGACTCGGCAAAAGACAAGAACTTGTTATTGTTATAATGCTTTATAAAATTTAAATTAATCTCTATAGTGAACACACAAACTAATTCCGATGTTAAAAAGCTCACTCGGTAAAGCAACTCATGTGTTTACTTGCGACGTTTGCTTTCCATGTACCAATGTGGTTGTCATGGTGACTGTATCTAAATACCAAGCTAGCTGAGCGCAGTTCAGCCAAAAACAACCTCAACAAGTTGTCGTCTGTCTCGTTAGTAGGTGAAACAGCGCCTCTGAGTGGCACCAAAGGGCATGGCTGCCTCCCTCCCGTGGGCGGCGGTGACCCTGGCGTGGTTGTGGGCGGCGGCGGCGGGGATGCCCGACCCCAGCCGGCGAGACCTGCTGATGCGCATGGAGGCGTCCAGGCAGACGGGCGGCGGCGAGGCGCTCGCGCCGGCCGAGCTGCGATTGGACGGCAAGCTTCAGCGGCTGAAGGAGCGCGAGATGGCGGCCGAGCCCTTCCCGCCCGCCGTCAACTTCTTCAAGGCCAGGAGCCTCATACGCAACAGTCCCGTCTTCAAGCTGCTACAGGACATGCCCAAAGGTGACGGCGCAATGCTGAGGGACGAGCAGCCGCGGTGATGCGTTTGGCTCTCGCCTCTAGATGGCATTCGCAATATCGTTTGGGTCAGTGCCGGTTGATGAGCATTCACAGAATTTGAGGCGGGGGCGGGGCATGGGAAAATGTGAGTGCTGAGATGCGAGCGTTCGCACCGGCGCGAACATGCATCGAAGTTTGTACTTGCCCAAACATTTTAATAACGTAGACCAGCGTTGTGCCAAGATGTGCGTGGGCGGAAAATATCTCTTGCGCTTGCACAAGGTGTTTCAAAAAGCTGCCTATTGGCTTCGTTAGCAGTTATTGCATACATGCCGAGAGATAAGCCTTCACACTATATTGCGTCTGTGGATGCTGAGAGATGAACATTGTCACCGGCAGGCGGCGCCCTGCACGTCCACAGCACGTCCCTGGCGAGCGCCGAGTGGCTGGTGAAGAACGTGACGTACCGGCCGCACTGTTACATCTGCTTCACGTGGGACAACTCGGTGCGCTTCGTCTTCTCTCAGCGCCAGCCCTTCCCGCGCTGGGACTGCTTCTACTGGCAGCTTCTCAGCACTCTCCGAGCCCGGGTGGGCGACGTCGACGCCTTCGACGACAGGTCAACGCCGCCCGCCGCGCGTCGTCCCCTCCCGTCACGGAAGCAGCTCGCGAAACTTTGATCGCTTTCCAGCTTGATGCGGCATCTCACGCTGGTCACCGACGACCCGGAGGGCGAGTACCCGGACCAGGACGCCGTGTGGAACAAGTTCGAGAGCGCCTTCATTGCCAGTGCCGGGCTGGTTAGCCACGCCCCCGTCCAGAGGGACAGCTTCCTGCAAGGCCTGCGCGAGCTGCACCAAGACAACGTCATGTATCTGGAGCTGCGCAGCGGCCTGTCCAAGGTCCGTCTTTGCTCTGGTCTCAGCATTGGTGGCTAATATTGTTTCCAAGGTGTAAGAGCGTTGGGGGCGCCGCAAATATTCTGGCAGGGAACGCTGAGAGACACAAATTTCGATGACAAAATTGTACTTGGTTAAATGCTGAGACAAGAATTTTCAGTCCTGCATTATTTTTGTCATGCTATAGTCAGCCAAAGAAATTGTTCTTGTCACGTCTCCTTCCAGACATACGAGCTGGACGGAAGCCTCCACGACAAGATATGGACGCTGAGGACTTTTCGGGACGTCACCAGGAAGTTTGTGGCCGATCATCCGGACTTCCTGGGCGCCCGCCTCATCATCGCCGTGCACCGGTACGCGCGTGCCTCGGCGCCTTCACTCCTCGTGATCGGCACTCAAAGCGTCAACCGCCCGCAGGTCATCCAGCGCATCCGAGGTGAAGGCGGCCGTGGAGGAGGCCGTGACGCTGCGGCGGGACTTCCCCGACGTGGTGGCCGGATTTGACCTGGTACCAATTGACATTTTGCGCCCAAGCGAGGCGACACCGTTGGCAGCTCTGCTCTCGTACGGCAGGTGGGCAGAGAGGACAGCGGCAGGCCGCTTTGGTACTTCCGGGACGCGCTGGAGCTGCCGGCCCGGCTGGGCGTCAAACTGCCCTACTTCTTTCACGCCGGAGAAACCGGTACGTTGACGGAGAGCCTTTCAGCCAGCTCGCAAAGAACCATTTTGAAAAATAACGCCGTTGACAAGTTTGTCCTCAACGTTACGATTTTAAGAGACGATTCTTTTTTTTTCAAGATCCTCATCCTCAATAAATCAATCTGTATTGTGCAGTAATATCAAATGAATTGTTCTCCTTCCGCTGCTAACACTTGCCACTGCAGACAAGGAGGGCACGGAGGCGGATGAGAACCTGATGGACGCGCTGCTGTTCAACACCAGCCGCATCGGGCACGGCTACGCCCTGGCGCGCCACCCGCTCGCCAAGGAGATCGCCAGGGTGAGGAAGGTGGCGGTGGAGGTGTGCCCCATCTCCAACCAGGTCCAGTACACCGCCCGGCATTTTCACAATCGCTCAACTGCGGGGAATGAACCTCAAATAACCTTGTGCCCATGTCTGAGTTCTAACCGGCTTTGCAAACGTGTCCACCAGATCCTGAAGCTGGTCTCGGACCTGCGCAACCACCCGGCGGCGGTGCTGATGTCGGAGGGCCACCCGATGGTGATCAGCTCGGACGACCCGTCCATGTTCGGCACCTTGGGCTTGTCCTACGACTTCTACGAGGCCTTCGTGGGCATCGGCGGCATGAAGGCCAACGTGGGCACGTTGAAGGAACTGGCGCTCAACTCCCTCAGGTGAGGCGCCCGCGCCCGTCGGATCCTCTCTGTCTTTGTCCGCGCCGCCGCCGCCGCCGGCTAACGTCGGCTTCCTCGTGGCCCCGCAGGTACAGCTCGCTGCCGGCAAAGCTCAAGGACGCCGGACTGGCCGCGTGGCAGACGAAATGGGACGCCTTTGTTTCGGCTCACTCCTGAGAGTGAACATTGGATGGACCTCAAAGTCGGCGCTGATCTTAGTCCGAACAACAAAACAGGCTTCTTTTCCACCTACCGTGTAACCATCAACAATACATAACGCAAATAAAAAGGACGCCAAGCTAGCTGGCTGATTTGACCTGAATCATTATGAACGCTTCAATCACTAGGTAATAGATTGATCATATCAATGACCAACAGAGGGCGCCATTAATCCGGGCCCAGCTCTTTTACTGCCACAACAAGCCTGGCCTGCATTTATTGATTTCACTTGTTGTATTATAGCTATTTTGTTGTTTGTGTGTAAAGTGCTTTGTTACACCCTAGCTGTTGTGAAATGCGCTATAAAAATAAAATTGTATCTTTCAGCGGCCGACTACACATTTTTTTTTTTTTACATGATACACAACAGTTTGAAAACGTGACTAATCTTTGACTTTTATTTTCACTTAATGTATTCATACAACAAATAAGAAAACAATATTGATGATTTCAAATGAGTATTTACATGCGTTTTAAAAATGAAACTTGTCATTCCTCCTGTGGTCAGGTGGCGGCGCTGCTGGGGTGCAGCGGCTTGACTCGGATGCATCGGGACAGTCCCAGGCGAAGGCCCTGACCGGGAGACCTGGCGGCGGGACTCTGGGACAAAGGTGGACTTTTTCCAATTTGACCTGCGGGGTGAAGCAGAAACTTCAGGACACCTTTTTTTTTTTTTTTTCCCCCTCCCTTCATTCATGCTTGGACAATCATAATAACCTGGTGGGTTCCATTTCGGAATCCTGCCTCCTGTCGGACTGACTGAGACTGCCGGTCTGGACACGGCGGGTTTAAGCGTTGGGGGGCTTCTCGGGGTGGACGAAGGGGCCGCTGCAGATGCTTAAATGACAAGTTTACACTTTTATTTATTTTTTTTACAAACCAGACAAAAATTTTGCTTTCAGTTGGCCGAGGGGGCATCAATTGCAGATTTTTTGTTTTCGACGTTCCTGTAAAATAAATTGAACCTGTCTTGGGTTGCGCTTTCAGCTTGGGCGGCTGTCTTTCTCTTTTGCCAACGGGACTCTTGTGAGGCCTTCGCTGGTCGCTTGCCTTCTTTTTCTGGCTCTTCTTGTTCACAGTGAACTCCTCGTCCTCACTGAGGTCCTCCTCGCTCTCCGAATCTGAAATGACGGTCATATTAAGACTCAAACCCGTCCGTAAAGGTTGCTTGGAGGGGCTACCTGGCGTCAGTTTGGGCTCATAGTCGTCATCGTCAGGAGGGCGTCGTCTTTGCTTCTCTTTGGAGATTTCATCCAAGCCTGAAGAATGACTGAATTGAGTGCCTTGGTTGTTTAGTATTTAAAAAAAAGAGATAAACCTTTTACCCAAAAGTGACGCGTCCACACTGCAGTTGGAGCGGCGCAGGTAAGCGGGGTCTGTGTTCTCATCAGCTGGAAACCACAATGTGAGGTTTTTATTCATTAAGGCTTTTCACAGCCACACACTTGATCCTACCTTGACCAGCAGGAGGCGCTTCTTTCATCCCGTCTATGTTACTGTTATTGAGCAAAGAGAGCGTAATTGCCGCCTCCAAATCTCGAGTCAGCAGCTTTTCGTCTAGCGCTTTCCTGGAACGCATTTTGGAGTCATACAACTTTAAAGCTTTGCGCTTGTCGTTCACGTCGTGTCCTGCTTTACCTGCTTTTGTGGCTCTCCTTTAGTGCATCTTGGCTTGATGTGCTCCCTTGTTCCTGTTGTTTGAACTTCTTGCTGGGGGGGGCCTTCACACTGGCAAAGTCTTCATCTGATATCAATAATCAAGTTTGACAATTAGTATGGAGTCCTGGCCTTTCAGATGAAATTTGTGGGTGCACCTAATAATGTTTTCAGAGCATGAATGGTGCCAGGTTCAAGAATGTGTTTCAGCAAGCATGACTACAGTCATTTCTTTGTTTTATACATCAACCTTACATGAAAATGATTGCTTCCAAATAAACTTTTTTTTTAAACGAGTTTTTGTGTCTGTGTCTCTCTATTGCCAGTCATACAACTGAACGATAATACATTAATGTTCAAATCAACAGGCCCATATTTCACACTAATTTGAGTAAATTGAGACAACGCTATTTTCACTCTTTTTGTTCCATTTTTAAATTAAAATTACTCCTTTTGTCCACACGAGGGAGACAAAATCATGAATGGCAACAAGTCACATCAACAACAATGTATTGTGCAGGAATCCCGGCCAGATTTAACACTGATCTTTACAGTCAGTTTAACGTTTTTTATCTTTTCATTTTTGGACTCTTGATCCTACTGACAAGCGTACAGATAGAGTCCGGGTAGCTCGGGACCAAAACATACTAGACGCGTCTAGGCTACGCTCAAGATGACACTATTTCACCCACCGTCATCGTCAACATTCCTGAACTCGCAGTAATTGACGCTCTTGGTCTTCCTGTGAGCAGGAAAAAGTACAACATATGTTGAGTGGGAAAGTTAGCGCAGCAGCTGGCTCACTTGAATGGTTGGCAAACCTCGCCGGTCGATCCATCGGACGCAGGCTAATCGAAAAGAAAAAAAAGCTTGATTGCTTTATAATGCTGGGATTAGAAGAGTCAACTAAAATGAATTTAAAAAAAAGCTTTTAGGGCATCAAGGCAGCCTAGCCTTAACATGATCTTGGTTGTGCTTTGTTGTCAATTTGATTTTGAAGTAGCCCCCGCCAGAATGGAGGAGAAGTGACGAAAAGCCATATCCGAACAGTTGGCCACGAACGTTGGCCCTAGTAGTGCTGAGAATAATTTTTATTTACTCTCATTTTGGGGGAATATTTGTAGAAACGTGTCAACATGAACTGTGTATGCAATGTTAAGTTTTAGTAAAAAAAAAAAAAAAGAAAAAAAAGCGAAATGAAATGTGTCGAATCTGCTGTGGGGAGATAGCTAATGTAATAGCTAAAATTGTTCCTCAAGCATAAAATCTGCATATGTATAAATTATATATTTTCGCTCGTTTAGGGGAATATTTCTATTGCATATATATCGAGGTGAACTGTGTAAAATGTTCAGTTGTCGTTCCTTCATTTTTACCTAAATTAAAAGTGTCGAATCTGCTGTAGTAAAATATCTCACTTAAGGTTGTGACGCGTCTTGTCGGTTCTGCTGCTCACCACTAGATGTCAGTATTAACACGTGGCAGTTCCGCGCGTGACCTCTTGTATCACCCGAGGAAGAACCTAGCAACTAGCAAGCTTCTGGATGAGAATGGGAGCGTCAATCCACCATAGAGAATTTGCATCGATACACCCCCCCACCCCACACCCCACTCACCCACCACCCCGGCAGTCACGAAAGCCTCTTGTTTTACTTCATCCAGATGGACAAGATGGTGACGTATGCAGTACAATACAATACAATACAATTTCATTTATATAGTGCATTTCACAACAGCTACAGCTGTAAAAAATACATTTTAAAAATACATGGAAAAAAGAACAACAAAAAATATACAGTAGAAAAATAAAAGTAAAAAAATACAAAAAAATATATTTTTTAAAATAGCAAATTAAATGTGGAAATAAATACAAAAATAAATATATAAATACAGTTAAATATCCAGATTTTATTTATTTCAATTATATTTTTGGTTATTTTGGTCACTTTTATTTATTTTTGATTTTGGCAGTTTTGGTCCTGCATATGTTTCTGCTCACGTCCACCAGGTGGCGGTGGAGCATTTATGGAGAACCTGATCATGATGGATGTTTTCCTTTCGCCAAGGTCTGGTGCGAAGACGTACTTGATAAATCCAAGTGCGTGGTGCCTGAAAAGAGTAATAAATGGATGCAAACTATCAAATTATAATTACAAATTAAAGCGGAATGTAAAGAATTGTGCCGTGATTATGATGTGATTGGTGGAGCTCGAGTAAGTGGGCGGAGTTACATATTAAGGCACCTGAAATTCAGTAATTTGCAGCTTTCGTTGAAAGTGGGCAGTCCTGCATATTATCAATCTTAAAACAAAGTGAGGGGCTGTGTTGGCAATGGAATTATCCTTAGTATGCGTCTTGATTGTGTAATTAGAGGGAAACACGATTTAAAATAAAATGTTTTGAAATATTCACGAAGCAGACGTCATCGACGCTCCATATTCGCCTGAAGGCGTTGGAATTGTTCTACGGTGCCCGAGAAAGCTCAAAATTGTTTAGCGACGCTGAATAAGAAGACTGTAGGTCTTCTCATTCAGGTTTGTTTTTATCGTTTTGGTCGAACAATTGTATTTGGCGAAATAAAACATAACCAAATTAAAATAATCTCAAGTTGTTGAAGTCTGTTTTTGTTTTTTCCGCAGGAAAAGAGGCCGCCGTGGATCCCTGGGAGGACGCCAGCTGCTACCTGTACAAGTTAATCGACATGATGCGCTACCAACATACGACTCCGTGGAGAAAAAACAATAGTAAGTACAACATTTTGGAGTACGTTGAGCATGCGTTTGTGCAAAAAAGTAGTCACATCATGAGTGATCGTTTAATTAACTGCTTTTGAGCATCAATCATTGAAATACGGCATGTAAAATAATTAAACCCAATTAGAGCAGTCTTAGTACCGAGGGTCCTTGAAGGCAACATGAGCGAGACAGGTGTCAGACAGCTGTCAATCATATTCGATTCATTTATCGAGTTAAAAAAAAAAAAGAATAAATTCCTGGGATTAAATAGGTGGGCCGTGAAAAGAAATATATATCTGTCTTTGGGATTGAATGAGATAACCCAAAAAATAAAATTATATACTCCAGGGAAGAAGATATGAGCCCCATTGAACTCTGTGAGTAGGCTATTTGTTTACTACTACAGGACTGCTGAGACTCTCTCTGCGAAACGTCCTCTCAGCCACTTAGTGTCTAGGCGTTGCCATGATGTGCTGTGATCAAGTGTTTCCAGACGTACACAAAAGGCTCTCGCAGGGCTGATTTAAAAAAAAAACAAACAAACAAAAAAAAAAAAAAACTCAAATTGGACCGTGAAATAAAGGCCTGTTTTGAAAAATAAGTTCATTTGCAAATATGTGGCAAAAAGTCAATAGTCTATTACTGTGCAAAGTGGATGGTAAAAAGTGTGATGTTTACACTATGGATTCATACACACACACCCACGCACACACCTGAGTGGTAAAGCAAAAGCTTCCTCTAGGATGAAAAAGTCTTTCATGTTGTGCTATTGATGGCGGTTTAATAATGAAAGCGCTCATTTAAAGCCGTAACGACGTCATGCGTTCAAGAGCGCATGCAATGTGATGCGTATTGATCGGCGCATATTGCGTATTAAAGAGTGCGTGGTCATGTGATGTATATTGATTAGCGCATAATGTTGCGAAGCCCTCGAAGACATGACCCCCCCCCCACACACACACATTAAATATTTGATTGAAGAGGTGTAAATAATGCAAGAGTACAACCCGCGCTGCAAATGAGGTACGGCATCCAAACTGATCGACTAGTAATGTCTGTTTGTGAGTTTCGCCAGATCAAGAGAGCGATTTTGTGCGCTTGATTGTCATCAATCAGTAAAGGCCGCTCTAGTCGCAAGGCCCCCCCTCGTCCACTTCCAACCAATCGGGAGCATTCCTTACCTATAGCACGCCCACTGAAGCTTTCCTAGCCACATCAGATAGATTTCTATCAACTAGTTATGTCTGCTCATGGGTTTCACCTGATAGCTTTCAAGCAAGTCGTAATGTCTGCTTGTGAGTTCGACAGATGAATTTATCGACTTGTAATGTCTTATTATGAATTTCACTTCAGGGATGAATTCCCATCGATTAGCAATGTCTGCTTGATGACGAGCAATGTCTGCTTGTGAATTTGACTTGAATAGGATTGATTGAGAGATTGTTATGTATTGTGTTCAAAGTTTCATGTGATAGATGGATTTCCATCGACTACTAATGTCTTCTTATGAGTTTTATGTGATAGATGTCTGCTTGTGAGTTTTACCAGATGATTTTTTTTATGGACTTGTATTGCCTTTTTACAAGTCTCATGTGAGGGAAAGATTGCATCGATTAGTAATGTCTGCTTTTGCGTTTGAGAGGCTCGATCCATCAACTTGCAATATCGGCTTGGGGATTACAAATGATGGATAGTTGTACTGATTGATGGACTAATATCAACTCGTAATGTCTTCATATGAGTTTCGCACGCTTGATCGATTTCCATCGACTCGTCATGTCTGCCTGTCAGTTCCACCTAATAGACGGCTAATGAAATGCTCCGTGACAATAAAAAGGAGCGTTATTATCTCACGCTGGTGCGCCGACACACCTCGCAGCAGCTTTATCACGCACACAAAGCGTTCAAATATGGAAACAGAGGACGAAAAAAAGCGCAGAGCAAGCGTCCCGCTCGTCACGGTGACACGCAGGCCGCATTGTGCCTCAGTCATGTTTAATAGATAATTCATACTCGGCTGAATATTGAATGCGCCGCCGCAGCGATGTAATTTTAATCGACGCCCGCAGTGAGACACGAGAGCCCAGAACAGGCGGGGTTCTACCTCCTCTACTCCGGCTTTTCATTTTTGTCATCTCCAAATACAAGTCACGCCACGCAAATGTGGAGGACGCACTCGTTTGGTGATGAGTCACACATTTTCACTTTGATTGACATTTTTGATTAAGGGAAATTGTTGCAATAACCTTCCAAACCACCGGATGGCAGTCTGGGACAAAAAAAGTGGATTTGCATGATTTTATAATGAATACAAAGTAGTGACACTAATGTGAAATGTTTTTTTTTCAATGTCCTCCATTTTATGTGCCTTGATACACTTGAATTTCAAATCATCTTACCCCATTGGGGTGAATGGAAATGCCATACATTTTTTCTAGCCCCCCCAAAACAACAAAAAATGTTATGTTTTTAAAAAAGTTAAATAATGGCATAATTTTTACTTTATGAAATCATAAAATAAAAAAAAAAGGTGCCCGTGAGGATTGTTATATTGTCTGTCTACATGTGCTGCTCCACCGTTCGTGTCCAAATATCTTGTTTTAAATATGCAATGTATAATTGTCGTAGTGTTTACGCTGTACTGTATAAATGGTTAAAAACTTTACAATTATGAAATACGATGGATGTATTTCATGTAAAAAAAAAAAAGATTAAATCAGAAATGTTAGACGTCTCATATTCCAAATAATTGTCAAAGGGGTAAAAAAAAAAAAAGAAGAAAAAAAACCATTTCCTAATCTTTGCACGCAGCGTTCAAAGAATCCGACCATGCCTGACAACTGGGCCCAACACAGCTGCTGCACTCTGGATCATTTCCCCTCTTTTTTCCTCTACTTTTCCTTCCTCCCTTTTCATTCCCAACCGGAGCTCCAAAAATCAAGAAGCAGGATTATTGCTATTTTTCTTGCTCATCAGAGCCAGCCCGTGTGAGTGTTATTAAAACTTCACAAGACTTCCCCGCACTAAACGCGTCATATTCCAGGTGGGGGTGGAGTTTCCACAAGTTTTTGTTGTTGTTTTTTTGGGGGGGAGGCGGCCTTTGTCTCGACGAAGGTTTCTTCTTGTTCGCTCAGGGAGCGCGCCGCCTCTTGAAAAGAAACGATAAAACGCTCCTCTTATCTGCCGCCCGGCAATCTGCACACACTGCAGGCCTCCTCCTCCTCCTCCTCCTCCTTCTGCTTCCTCCTTTTCTTTTTCACGAGCGCATGAAAAGAAGTCGCGCCATGAAAATCACGAGTCGCCTGGCATTTCAACGGCGGCCCGTCGTTTGGAGGACACAAATGTCAAAGTCATCAGGTCCAAATAGCCCGAATCCGATTGGACGTGAACATTCCGATCGCGCCCAACGCCGATGTCGGGTTGGGCGCTCGCTGTGGCGCTCGTAACGCGCCAAACAAGGTGTGTAATTGCCATGATTTAATGGCGCGTTCAGAGTGGATGCTTCACGGATCAATGCGTGCGCCTCAACGCAGCGCGGCAAACTGACTGACTCGCGCTCTTTTCGCCTTGTTGCAAATTGTCCTTTGTCGTCATAATCGTCATAATAATCCTTCAAAATGTGAGTGGCGATATGTGTGGAAGGGGAGGGGCTCACACTCCAGAGAGTTGTGTTTCATGGCATGTCACCAGACTTTGTGGCCAAGGTCCGCCCACACGCAATGACGAAAACGCCCTCGCAATTTGGCGCCGCGCAAATTTGGTCGAACCCTGGAAATGCTCAAAGCATCCCTAAAATGCTTGTGGCCGATACCCTGTGGTTTTTCAGGTCCGGTGCATACATCTAAGCTGGTATCAGTTTTGTAGTATCGGCGCACTTTTATGACGGCAGGCGTTATCATATCAGCACTGGTATTGGTGCATCTCTACTAGACACGTGAATTGAATTTCATGTTGTATGGTTATACTGGCTTCGGGGGCTGAATTGCCCCCCCCCCCCAAAAAAAGAAAAAAAACCACACGCATTGACCCTGTCGCTCCATGTAGGTCACTCAGTCATAATCAATAAGTCCAATCAGCTGTTCAGTCATGTGACTGGCCGGGAAAAAAAAAAGAACATGTCGGAATCCTCCGTCGCGTGCGTGCATGCGCGCGCGCGTGCGTTCCTACAGGGAGTGATAAAAGCAGAGCGCGGTGTGATGCGCATCATTTCTTTGATAAACGAGCCGAGAAGCACAGTGCGGACGCGCGCGGGGGCCGCTCAAAAGACACAAGAGGGGGGTTAGCCAATCTCCAAGCCGTTAGGATCACGTCGCTGACATCGGCAGTTCTTCCCAAACACCAGCGGGCTCTATTTGTGCTTAAACCTAAAACCTAAGTCTATTTTTAAAGCCTAACTGGAAAACCTCACGTAAAAGGGAAAATGTTAATTGTGAGAATGATGAAAGATGACTTTGCCTATTTTGTTGAAAATAAATCGCTCAAATGCTTCGGTGCAGAAGGAGCTGGTCAGTTGTGAAGGTCAAAGTGCAAGCGGATTCGTTCCCGCCTGTTAATCTGCTTAGTTAGCTCATTCTTTTATTTATGGCTCAAAGTCCTTTGAAAGAGATCTTTCATTTTATTTGGATTGAAAGTATTGGCAAAATAGGACAAAATGAAATGGTACAGAATACATAAAAATGATTTGAAATCAAAATAAATAAACATAAAATGGTGATTTAACTTCATGTGAATTTGACAAGTTTCGGTTCAAGTTAAGCAAATATCAGGACTTGCTAACCAATTTCCCCCAAAAGCGCAAGCTAGCCCCAAAACATTTCTTGCTTTGCTGTTCAAAACGATCAAACTTGGCAAGTTGCAAGCAGCAAAAAATTCTTTCAAAGTTCATTTTCCAAAATACTTGCAGCACTTCTTCTTTGCCCCTTTTCCACCGTCTGCACGCCGGCTTTCGCTCTCGGCGGAGCCCCCATTCCCCCCCCCCCCCCGCTGATGTTGTTGATGTCGACGGCGCGCTCGCCCCGAGTACATCCCGACCGATCCCAGATGGTCCCAGCTGTGTTGTCAGGTGGGCTTTTATTTGCATGGCCGCCCGCCGGGAATGGCGAGCAAAGGGCAGGACCGCCGCCCGCTCGTCTGACGGAGCAAGGAGGCCATTTCCGAGCACTTTAACGCTCATCCGAATGACAATTTTTGGCTTGTTTTTTTTTCCCCCCTCAACATTTAATACCCGATTATTTTGATCGATGTCTTTTTTGTCACGAACACAAGCAATAAATTATTCTGTATTACTATCATATCAGATTTATTATTTTGGTCTTCCACACAAATGTAGACAGACTATATAAGGATACTCACAGGCACAAATTCTTTATCCTCTGCGAGGAATGACTACTATGATTGCATCTTACTGGGGAGTGACCAATTGGCCTTTTTGTTCAAACGTGGTTAAAGTTTCGCTGCACAAAATAAGGGAACAGATGTCCAATGCCATCCTATCCTATCCTTTTTTTTTTTTTTTTTTTTAAAGAAGAGACTTTCTTTGCTTTAGATTGAAAAGCCATTACCGATAAGACTCGCAGGCTACAGCGGCAAGACAGAAAGAAGTCATTATTAGAGATTAATGAGTTTTTTTGGGGGAGGGGGGGGGGTAAACGTTGAGCGGCGGGCCGCATTGTCGCCCCTGAGACAAATTGGGGCGAGTGGTGTTTTTTTTTTTTTTTTTTTTTCCTTTTCTTCTGTCCGTCACGCTCGGCGGCTCACGGCCGAGTGTTTTGGCTCCTTCAGATGAATTGTCACCCCCAAATCAAGTGTTGAAACAGGACGGGCAGGATGGGGAGGGATCTTTGGCATAAATTTGTTAACTCCTCAATTCACCGATGGACCCACAAACGGCTATCAAAGCAAAACCGGTTGCCTCGCTGTTCTCAAGGTAACCACAATATGAGCAACCGTTTCTAAGTAGCCTCCCAGACATGTTCTACAAATAAAAAGCAAGATTTCATGTTGTTTGTTTCTTGGTTTCATTGGGTTTCATCACACGCCCTCTTCTTCCTCGGGATGCCAGCAGACACATAATCCGTGAATCCGCAGCGTTTGCCTCATGCCGCTTCTTTGACAACAAATTTAGTTAGAAAGTACTTTTGGATTCAATCATGATGGAAAAAAAATGGATGCCCGCTTGTCAGTAATGCACGATTCCTGTCAGCAAGGCTGCGGATCACGCCAATCTTTTTTCATCATTTCATCTCCTTTAATCAAATGGAGGGAAATGATATCAGGCTACTGGTGAAGCGTATCCCGCGCCGGAAGAGTCCTCGCGGGAGGAGGAGGGTGGCATTCCGAGGTCGCAAATGGATGAGATGGATTATTAATGACTTGAATATGAGACGGATGGAATGCTCGAGATCGTTATCGGGGGGGGGGGGGTGGCGTCTGACTCGCACTAATTGCGTCAGCCGGACGGAACGGGCGCAAGTGCGCTGGACGGTGCTGGCGAGAATCTGGTACTCGGTTTATCATTTGACTGAACAGGAATGGTCCGTAGGAAAAATAGGAAAGTAAAGAGACTCAGGGCCAATCATTCAAATTTGCAAAGCGGAGGCGGTGACAACGGGTAGGATTAGGATTCTTTCTTTTTTTTTTTTTTTTAAGATTGGTCGACTAAAAAGTGTTTGTTTGGTGTTTTCATTGTGGGCGATATCGACAGGAACAATTACGTCACGATCCAAATAGTTCCACTCTACTCAAGTGAAAATGGAAGTACGCCACGGCGCGATCCCGAGTCCGGTCAATTCGGCATCGATTGCCACGATCCGACTCATTTTCCGTGGATCGATGCCGTCTCGTTTTGTATGACTTCCTGTTTTTGGCTTCTGGCAAACTTCTGCTCCTTCCTCTTGCTGCGCTTCCTCGTCGAACTGTCCTTCGGACATCCCGGGGTCTCGCCCTCCATCTCCAGTCTCCTTTCAGGCGGGGCGTCCCTGGAGTGACCTTGGGGGTAATGGTTTCCTGAACACGAGTCAGTAAACCTCGCGCCCCCCCCCCCTCCAACCATCACTGACCCACCCCTAGCGCACACACGCACGCTATGCTCAGCCCACAAAGAGAAGGAAGGCGTAGTGGCGAGGCAGGCAGGGCAAAGCGGGACAGAGGATTCCGATGAAAAGAGCTTAGAGGACCAAACACTTTTCTCCCGACAAACAACGAGCAGACCTCGGGATCAAGTAAGTGCGTCTTTGTTTTGAAAAGGCGGGATGCGCTTACTTCCGGGGAGGTCAGGGCCACTCTGAAGCGTTGCTTAAAGTTAGGGATGAAACTCTGGGAAAGTTTCCACAACATTTGATGAAGTTATTTTGCCCCGGACAGATGGAAAAACCGGAATGCCCTCAAACGATTTCAGGGGGCATTGTGATTTGTGAAAGCTACCGACACCAAATAATGTCGCTCTGACAGTATTCCTGGTTTTGGAGGTAGTGTTCGAACCATGTGATAGGTGGGATGGCGCAAGTATGTGACGGAAAAGCAGAAGAGTGCCCTTCACGGCTGGCTTTTCTCCATGTCGATGTTCGTGTGAATGGTACCGACGCGGAACAGGCGGACGAAAATAACCGGGCAATAGTCCCGTCTTCAAAGATAGCGTTGAGGCCTATCAGAGGCAGGATGGGCCGATGTGAAACCTGTGTGAAACGTGGCCTTTTCCCCATGTCACCGTTCTGTGTGAAAGGGACCAAAATGGAATAGGTGTGGAAGCATCTGGCAATATTCCAGGCGGGACAAACAACAAAGCGTATCGGGGAAAAAAACGGAACTGGGCCATTAAAGCTGTCTCCGTTTTTTTTTTTTTTTTCTCCTTTTTTTCATCTAAAGATCTTAGTAAAGTGGGTATATACAGTATTCTGTGTGCCGTTTGAGGCGGCTCGCTTTTTTCCCAGGATGCCGCGATTTGGGTCAGGCCTGAGCGGAATGACAAACCCTTAGCGGGTGTATTGTATCGCCGCCGTCCAGCTGCCGTTGCCATGGCGTTCCTCGGCAAACACTCTCCTGTTCTTACATGCGTCCCTGCCATGGACAAAAGCAGCCCCCCCCCCCTTCATCGCCCGCCCGCCCCCCTCAAAATGAGGTGTCAACACAAGGTGGCGGCCGGAATGAAAAAGGCAGACGAGCCGGAGAAGTTTTCCGAGGACGTTCCAAACACAATGCGGATCGGGGGCGCGGGGGGGATGGCGAAAGTCTCATAAACAAGTCCGGACCCTTTCCTCGCTTTGCCTTCAGGGAGACCTTTGGGAATGTCAGCGCTCCCGGACCATGTGACACCGCCTACGGAGCACAAAGGGCCTTCATCTTCGTTCTCCTCTGTGTCTTTGAGGAGCGCTTCTCCTCCACAGAGGAGCAATAAGGCCACTCCGGGGGTGTCCGTGTGAAGGCGGGGTGATGTGAAAGGCTCTGTAAGAGTGGGAAGAAGGGGGTGTTCTGAGGATGCTCACAGCGAGCGGTGCATTCACTGACCCCCTCCACCTCAACGACCATTCATATGAGCAGAATGAACCTCCGTGGGGGGCAGGGGGCCTCTGAGGAAGAGCGGCGAATAGAAAGCAGAAGAATGAGGCCGGAATGGATGGTGGTGGTGTGGGGGGGGGGGTGCTTTGCAAAGACATTCCACTATCCTGACCATCCTCAAGACCGTGCTTGTCTTCATACCTGCATTCCGTGCCAGTAACTTGGACGTAGAGCTTGCGAAAAGTGGCGGGCGGTAAACTCGGACAACTCGAATTCTCTCTCGTTAGCTACCAGGCCTCGTTCTTTCTCTTGGTGCGACCTCCTAAACCAGAATATTGCGAGGTTCCACTTGGCGCTTTGTCCGGAGCATAAATTAAAGGTGGACAATTTTCACAGAGAGGCTGGCCGAGTGTCTATTAGCAGCAAGTTGCCATTCTGGCCCCAGAGCTTGCACATAAAGACACGGAAATCAATGGCGTCTCATTTCCTTCAGGAGAAATTGTGGATTCCGAGCCATTGTTAGTGATAATGTAATCATTCCCGTTGACGGAACGTAAACACCGTTTTGGTTGCCGGATGAAAAGTCACATTGATCGGAAGCGTGGCCGACGGGACGCCGACGGCCACTTAGCGCCTCCCTTTTCCCATCCGGTAGCTAATTAACGGCGGGGTGGCGCAGAATTCCTTCAAGTTTGCCGATCGGCTTTTGCTCGACTGCGTCCTCGCCGTTGCCAGGCCCGGGGGCTGCGTAATCCTGGGTTGGATCTCGACAGTTTTTAAACCCGAGCCCCGAGGGTGCGCCGTTTGAAATGTGAGAAGATGACATCAATCGCCGACGCAGGGAGAGCACGGGTTGTGTCTGCAGCGTCCACCGAGTCATTCATGCATTCATGAAATATTCCGGCGTTTCTGAGGTGAAAGAAGGGAACATTCGTCACACGCATTAGTATTCCGTCCACGGCGCTTGCTGCAAGACAGCTGGTCTTTGCAAACAAACAACCAGCAGAGGGCGGGGCCAAAGGGCACTTTGGTTTTCTTTCCCTGTTCCGAGTTCACATTCCATCGAGCCGCAACTGAGCCTTGACCTAGCGCTCCGGAATCTGTTGGAGGTTAGCAACTCAAAGGCGATGTTTGGACCGCCAAAAGGCGCCTTTGATGGGCGGTTTGAAAGTCTTCTAACAGTTTCTGGTTTTCCACACTTTTTTTCCACATCCGTATTATCGCCAGGTCATCTTTGTCACCAATTCCTCATTGGTACCGTTCATACAAAGCAGCGATACCGGACAACAGGAAACGTGTGGCTTTGCCGGCTACAAAGTCGATGGCTGTTTATCAGCGTCACGTCTCTGTGTTTTCGGCTAGTCCCTTTCACTCCGCCTCTGACGCACGTTTGTTACTACAGACTCCTTGTTTGAAATGTCACGGCACTCGCAGTGAAGGATGTGTTTTTGCGCGCCATCCTTGACGGATTGGGGATGCAAATAACCGCCGCCGGTGTCGGGAAATAAGACTGTCACGGCGTTTCCCCGAGCGGAGTGGATTGAGTCTGCGAACCGGCTTCGATACGTGGACAGTGACGCGGCCGCCGCGGCCCGTCAGAGGGGGAATTTCCCGCGAGTGTGTTGTTCTCCGTCACATTTCCGTGGGCTTATTAAAGTGGACGTGTCATTATGTGCTCATACACAGAAAGAGCAACACGGACGGGCCTCCGGGAGAGGCTCTTGCATCTTGATCATGAATGTGGGGACTTGTTGCGGACATATGGAGTCAATAAATTATGCTAACCTCTATTGTAGTAGGACACACCAAAATGTTTGGTATTGAACAGCCGGTCGGCCATTTTGGTCCGAATGAGCTATTTGGGGTGATTTCCAGTTGTTTTTAAATTTGGGCAAATTCCAGGCTTGAAAGTTGGCAAAATTTAGCCCGTTGAACTAATTGACACACAAGTGGGTGGATGTGTCTGCCATGTGCGAAATTGAACGGAAAGTTGGACACGTTGCCTTGAAGTAGCCATTTTGGATGGGGTCCAAGTACCGGGCTCGTACTTGGACTCGGGAATCCATCCAATCGAACCCGGTCAAAGTTTGAGGATCATTCCACGGATTCGCCATGAACTCCTTTGCTTCCGCCATCTCAGGCGATAACTCTCCCCAGCCACCTGAGGCCAGTGTGGCCATGATAAGGTCATCTCCTCAATAGGTGACAGCTTAGACGGGGAAAAAGAAAAATCCACTGGCGCGCGCGTGTGCGCGGGGGGTCAGGGAGGAAGCGCGTACATCGCTCGCTCGGCTCGAAAAGAGAATAAGTGCAGCCAAATCAATGGGCATCTCGTCTTTTCCACCGCAGACTTTCTCCTGGTTTCTGATTGGCTCAAGTGGGTTTTCTCAAGTGATAGTTTTGAGCCGGCATATTTTTTTTTCCCCCCAAGCGTTAACGTGTCAGGACTATAAATAATGGCGGCATGACGTTGGTTGTACATGGTTTGATCTCCGGCGAGCTGCCTGCTCTCGCTGTTAGTTACGTGCAAATTGACCTTGAGGTTCGCGAGCGCTCTCGAGTGATGGCAAACATCCTCAAAACATCTGCGAGCCTTTTTTATTTCCATTACCGCTTCCTGCGATGCTTTACTTTGTGTTGGCCGCCCTGCCGCGTATTAAAATTAATTAGACCCATTTGAGTGGCGTGCTGCATCTGCTGCTGCTGCTGCTGTTGTGTTTTTTCTTCTTCTTTTTTTTCCTTGGTATGACATGCGAGATGGTGGCGTGGGTTGCACATTCAGCCGCGCTTCCTGTCAGGTTTGGCGTCCGCGGGGGGAATACTGTCGGCGTGGGCGTGCGGATCTAGTCGTCGTCGGAGGAATGGCGGTGGAATCCAGAGAAGCCGGGATTCTCGCCACCCATTAAGTTGAAAGAGTTTGATATAAGTAGACAATATCGCACATGAGAGAGACTAATGTTGCACCGTTGGGCCTCATCGCGGCTGCGTTTGGCGCCTAGGCATGATTTGTTTATTTATTTACTGACTCTGCCAACAGAAATGGCAGCAAACGCTGCGAAGTTAGTCATTAGCGGGATATGCTAACAAGTAACAAGTCAAAATCAGCAGCCTTTTTGACATGCTGCGTTTCTCAAAAAGCTCGTCTTCTCCGCTGAGCTAGAAGGCCAAATTACCCGTGCTGTTGTATAAACACTCCTGGGCATGCTCTTGCCCAATCAAATATAATGCCGAGTGTTTATTTATTTTAAACCAAGATGGGTCGCCCGGAGAGGCCGCAGGTGGGACGACTACCCTGCTATAATCCCAAGAGTATCCCTACGTGGACTTTAAATAGCCCTTCAAAGCCCCTTTCAAAATTCCCTCGAGCACTTTTATATTGCTTTAACCTTTAAAGTGAAGAGACAGTCTCAAGAAAAAAAAAAAGTGGCATCAAATGTGGTTTTTCATTTGACCTCTGTTTTTAGTGAAAGTTCTGAAAACTGTATGTATAGGCGCACTTCTGGAGCAATTTTTTCCAAAATGCAAGAAAAAAAATATACATGGAGACGGTCACAATTGGTCAGGAAGATGCAGTAATGTTAGTCATTCTTTGCAGAGGATAAAGAACACATTTCCTGTGAGATATCATTTCAAACTTATCTCACGTTACACGTAGTAGCTGCACATCATATAAGTGCACTTTCATTTTTATCCTTCTCACCAGATTCACCTCTCGTTTTATTGCCCATTTCTGCTCCGCTATCGGATGTTCCCTCGCTTCTTCCGCATTGTCCAGAAGGTTGGTTTCCTTCCACTCACTGGTCACAAAAGAAAGAGGAGAAAAAAGGCCTCCGAATAAATCCTTTTCAATATGCGGGCGGAGATGTTCACTCCTCTGAGCGACTTTGTCCAAGGACGCCAGCCAGTTTATTGTCTGGGATCAAAAACGGAGACGGGCGGGAGCCGTCGCCGCCGCTGCATTTGCATTCCGCCGTGCCGTTCGGGGTTCTTCCGGGACACACGATAGGCTTGGATTACGACCAAGTGTACGCCAAACAACGAGGAAACAAGTGGAGCACCTGTAAGGCCGGATGATGCGCCGCAGCACGTAGCGTCCCCACATCGCATGCAAATTGGAAATGTGCCCCACGCAAATCAGGATTTGAAAGGAAAACACGATCCAAAATAGGGTCGAATCCTTCCAGGTCTAGGTGTTATCAAATATGTCAGAAACAAACACCTGGAAAAAATCTGTCAAATCTGTCGTTTTTGCTGAAATAAAATCGATTCAGCATGTTAGAACAACTGGTATTTATTCAATATATCCTTTCATTGTGTTGAATGAATGAAAATAATGTCCGATATGTCCGAAGTTTGGACACAGGACGGTGTGTCGCGTTTCAAAAGTGCCTCCATTCGAAGGAATGGCTGTTAAATTGCACTTCATCAGCCCACATCTTCTCGCTCTTGTTTGCACACGCTCAGTGAGGGTCCATTGATCTCCTCCCTCGCCGCACCATCTGTCCACCCTGATCACCCCCCCCCCCCCCCTCGAGTCCCCATTGCGTGGGCGGGCCCGGCTGTGTGTTGCGGATCAATAAGGCAAATGGGCACTTTGATCGCTGCGAGTCTCAGCGGCCCCACCGCACGACACCCAAGAGTGGACTCGCGACCATCGATCCCGCGTCGGCCGCTGGACTGAACGGGGACCTGGCAGGCGGGCGATACTTGCCGCCCTCTGATCGGTTTCGTTGGGATGGCGAGGGGCATGAAGACAGAGCAGCCTCGCTCATGCGGCGAGGCCTCTTTGTGCTGTTTGTCAAGACTCGGCTGCATTATTATCCCGTTGACAGGCGAGCAGTGGATTTAAAAAGTCCACACAGCCCAAATGGCATTTTTGTTGTGATATGAGCAAAAAAGTGTCAAGAAAAGCCGACTAGAACATCTGAACTTAATTTGGTGTTCATCTGTGGCACTTGCGCCGACTCCCCTGTGTTCATAACTTGTGTCGTATCGTCTCCAAAAAACCTCCTTGACACCAATTACTACTTTCCTACTAGCCAGAGTTTTGATCTAAATAGGTTGGCGGTACACTTGATAGAAAATGGTCCTGCAAAGTGCCGACATCCTGGGTCAAGTTTTGCGCTTCTTTAAATGACACCAGCATGAAATATGGCCCAAAGTTCCTTTGGTCCAAACGCACAATGGTCCCCCAAAAGTTCCCAGAGGACAAAGACCTGACAAAGTGTTAATGGAATTCATCCCAGTCCTGCCATCCAAAGCCCCAGACGCCGTTTTATCTTCAAAACCAAGACGATCCCTTTTTAGTGGCAAGATGAGGATTTCTTTTTTTGTTTTATTGCTTTTTGCCTCGATGCAAAGTCATCGCGACCGCTGGGATGAGTTTGATGTGTTTTACAACCAGCGTCAGATCAATAGCGCGTTTGGGCCGCTCGATGACAGCCGCGCGCCTCATTACGGCCCTGCAGCATGCGCGAGTCACGTTTCGGCTCCTGATTTCAATTTCACATTCAAAGGGTGTTAAAGGTTTAACGCAAGTTCAGCACGGCCGTATGATTCATTCCAAGTGGCACTCGGATGTTGTTCTCGCTGACGGGCAAATGTGACGTTTGTGTAAAGTTTGTTTCTGTTTTTAAATTTACAAACATCAGCATCAAGGGTGGGGAATGTCAGCGGCCAGATGGCGCGTAGCGTAGCCGTGGGCGAGCACTGGATAAAGTGGTTTCTCGTTGTCTTTGTTGGCAGGATGCACGGGCAGAAGCAGTGGAGCGCGCGAGCCGCCGTCATGGCCCTGCTGGTGCTCGCCGCCATGGCGGCCGAAGGAGGCAAATCGGACAAACAAGGTGCTAGTAGCAGTTAGCTAGCACACTCTATAAATAACGTTTTTGGGGGGAGCGTAGTCCGTTCCGCTCTGTGGCCATTGCAAATGCTGAAAGTGTGATCATGAAGGTGTTTGGGCGTCCCCCCGCAGGCAAGAAGGAGCGCAAGTCGGACTGCGGCGAGTGGCAGTGGAGCGTCTGCGTGGCCAACGAGGGCGACTGCGGCCTGGGCACCCGTGAGGGCACGCGCGGCGGCGCCGACTGCAAGCAGACCATCAAGACGCAGCGCTGCAAGATCCCCTGCAACTGGAAGAAGAAGTTCGGAGGTCAGCCTTGCTCTGTATCGCGTACAAAAAGGGAGATGAGCACTTTGGTAGCGGTACCTGCAACTGAATACTGCCACTCAGGATCGCTTGGAGTGGTTCTGAGTTCTTGCTCTGTATTAAATGGAAAGATTTTCCGACGTCAAGTTAGCACAGGTCTCCAAGAAAAAGTCCTTTTTTTTTTTTTTTTTTTTTTGGTGCGCTTGTTCAGTTTTCCGTCTGGGTTGCCGCTTCGCACCAGTGAGCGCCGTCCTCCCTCCCGCTGCTGCTGTCAAGCCGTCCTCCAGTTGGCCTGACTTTTGCAGTCACATTTGAAAACGCTTGTTCTTCCCCGCCAACAAATCCCGACGGGCGGCTGTCTTTTCTCTGCCCGAGCAATTTGGAAGACTTTCTTGGTCCCAGAGTCCGTGACAAGATCACTCTCGCGGGGTTCAGGACACTTTTGGGGACTTTCTGCGCCGAGACGTGTCTGTACGATACAGTTGGACACAGCACGATTACGATCCGATACGATGATACAATGCGACTCACTCCAGTAATGTTGTAATATGACGCAATATATGATACACTCCACTGACAATGTGATATAACGCAATACGATACAATGCCATCTAATGTGAGACGATTTTCTCCGATTATGTGGAGACAATATGATTCACTCCAGCTACGATGTTATACTTTTCTCTCCAATTACAGAGATCTACGGCATTATATATTTCCAGTCCGATTCCGATACGATGCTACGCAATCTGATACGATTCACTTCGATAATGATACGATACAATTCACCATGATGACCAGACGATCGTCGTGAAACTGCCAATATGGCCTAAACATTTATCTAACCTTAAACAGCTGTCAACATGATGCGGTTTTCTTTTCATTGCCGCTAATCTTGCGTCCGGTGAGGGCATGGGCCGGGAGCTTCCTGCCAGATTCCCAGGATGCCTCGTCCGGACGCGAAAGGCTTTTTCAAGTGCTCGGGACGTCCCCATGGGCTACTTACAACAATCCCCCAATACCTCCCCTGACCAACATCACCCACCCGCCCCCTTGATGAGCAGCCTGGGAATTCGCCGGCGATGACAAACAAGAGGGTCTTTCATTAAGTGTAATCCCCCCCCCACGCCCCCCACTCCCCATCCCTCTGGTTTACAAAGTGACGCTGAAAGAGATATGAGCACGTGCTAGGATGTAGAGTAGCCATTTCCCGGGGCAAATTGCATGCGTAGCGGGAGTGAATTGAAGGTGTCTTACGTCTTATATCACAGCAAAGCACATATGGGCAAGTTATTTGAGCAGACAAGATTGTATCTGGACGTTATTTCCAGGAGCCAACAGCAGCCGGGACGCTTGTGATTGGGCTCATCTGTTAGCGAGTGCCCTCATGTGCGCCCGCCGCCATCTGTTCCCGTTAGCAGACATCTATAAGCGACCGTGAAGAAATAAAGGCATGTGGCTGAGATGTTGATTTCTGCGGCAGGGGAGTGCAAGTACGACTTCCAGGCGTGGGGGGAGTGCGACCTGAGCACGGGCAAGAAGAACAGGACGGGCGTGCTGAAGAGGGCGCTCATGGACGCCACCTGCGCCCCCACGGTCACGGCCAGTAAGCCCTGCGGGAAGATTCCCAAGGCCAAGCTGCAAGGTGAGCGGCAAGGGGCCCCTCGGTCAGCTCAAGAGGGAATGTGCTACGATACGTTACAAATAGCAAATGATACGGAACGATACCATTCACTCCAAATTTTGAAATGCTATGATACATTGCGGTGCAATATGATATGCTAAGATACATCCGAATATGATAAGATTCAATGAAATTGAGTCCAGTTTTGAAGCGCTGATATGTGTTACAATGTGATATGCAATATGATACGATACGATATGATGCGATACGATGCAGACATGACACAACGTGATTCATTCCACTTTTCATGCCATATGGTAACCTACGATACTCGACGCTGCGGTTCATGAGGCAATTCTACTAAGTACTCCAAAAAGAAATTACTTGATCAATTTTATGGATTTTTTAAAAACACTATACATTAATAGGTTGTGGGAATCCCCGCCGTGGAAAAGTGCCGCAAGGTGCGGGTTTGTTCCCGGGATGTCTACGCCAAGTGTGGAGGCTCCCTTAACTTGCCTTCCCCTCACTTGTGCGTGTTTCAAGAAAGAGACTTGCACAATGTTCCGCACCATGACAGTGTTCCTCCAGTGTTTTGGGAGTATGCTGACAAGCCCTCCCACCCACACCCTCCTCGATTCGCCACCCCCCCCCCCGCCCCTCTTGCCACTGCACTTTCTGCACTTGAGATTCCGACATGAACTCCACAGTTGGCAACTGCCTCGGCGTGCTGTTCTTATTACAGCAATTAGGCTGTTTTTCAAATAGACTCCGTAAGACTGTACCCTTAAATAAATAAAGGTGTCAGTGTTGGCCTCTGTGAAGCGGGCGATACTGAAGCGGGGGATAGCGGAGCGGGCGCTTTTCTCCTAGGTAAGTCCTGCTTGGAAGTGGGCGCATGAATTATGGATGCGCACGTCCGCGCCTCGCACAGACGCCGCGCGGCCGTCTGCAGCGCTGTCTGCTCAAAGAAGCCAAGCTCACCGACACCAGCCAAACACTCGCCCGCCTCCCGCATGACGATGCGACCGCAGATAGAGTAATAGAGTAAAGAATATAAATGATGGTCGTTTACCTTTTAATTGCTGTCCTCATCGCTTTTCGCCCTCTTTGGTTCATGTGGTTTTTGCCTGGCGTTTTGTAAAGAACTGATTTAATAACGTGGCGACTGTCGATGCATTACGCTCATATTCTTTGGCGAGATCAACCAAACGCATCCCTTTTTCATACTTTTCTATTATGTCTTGCTTTTTTTTGTATGGACAAAAAAAAAAAGATTTCTCCTTTCTCTTTTCCTCGTTTCTAATTCACGTAAAACCAAATTGATTGGCGATCTCTACATGAATGGTCTCTTAATTGTGTCACCCTCCAAGATGTACGCCCGTGATTCACTTGACGCTCGGAGCCACGGCGTTAAAGGCGAGGTGAGGAGGTTAACTCGCTATTCAAATGTAATCACACGCCGGTAGCGTCTCACTCCCGCCGACGGAATAAAAAAAACTAACGAGGGAATGTCAGAGAGCGCGCGGAATATTTGACCGCGAGCCGTCCAGGGGCGAGTCAACGGCCTTTTGTTAGCTCGGCAAACGGCGACGTGATCGACGTGCAAACACGCTGCGGCGGCCGCAGCCAAATCGCCGGCGAGCGCTGGCACACTGGCCGCCTTATCGCGCCGGGCAGATGACACGCACGAACCCCGACGTCACATTAGCATAGCGCGCGAGTGCGTGCGAGGACGCCGGTGGGCCCGAGGTGCCGTCCCCCGGGGGATACGTCTGCTTGACAATTCCAGTCCCCCAAAGCCCTCGCGTGAACTTATACAAAGTCGTGTATAAAGTTATCATCCACGTTTCATTTCATCATCTGCACAGAATAATATCATCTCCGTAGCGCTGCGTTTCAGGCATAAAATATGAGCCGCATAGCCTTAGCATCGCATAGTATCGTCGTAGTGGATTATTTGATATCATTGTTAGCCACTGTAGCATGATGCCAAGTTTCAAAATGAACACTGCGCGTAAAAAGAGGAAAACAAAATAAGTACAGGAAAATAAAAGGAATCTGCGTCGCGTAGCCCAATCCACATTGTGCAATATCATCCACGTGACACAAAGCATAGTCAATTATCTTCCGCGTAGCATATCATCTGCGCTTCCTGTCTGTGCATGATAAATTTGTATTTCAAAAAAGACGAGCTGTTTATTCCGCCTTTCTGCGTCCTCGCAATGCCGTGTCATCTTCATAGCCGGTTCATTACATTTGCTTCATTAGCATTTGATATTTTCATTTGCGACTAAATTGAATCCGTAAATCCCTCCGTGTTTATTTCAGACATTGAATCGGAAATACCTCAGACCCGATGCGGGCAGCAGAAAAAGAAAAGCCCTCCCGTTTGTGGACTTTGTCATTAACTTTATTGTCATGTGGCTTTGTTAAATTAGAGGCGACGGCGTCCTCTTGTCGCAGTGCATATGCTTTGCCCTCATGCGGCGCGAACAGCAGGCGGCGGCGGCGTGCGCGGCTCTCCCGCATCCAATTCAATTCCCTTTAATGACCGCTCAGCTAAGCCGTAGGAATTCGATTAGCTCAAATGTGATTGGGCCAACGTAACAAGCTGCAAGGACACGCAAACACACCCGTTGCGAGTGGGGTTCTTTTACTTTCGGACACTTGTAGTCACGTCTTACGCTAATATGGGAATTTTCACTTTCAGCTGCAAGTGCACGGGAAGCATATCCCCGGTGGAGGTTTTCCCCCGCGGCTCGGCACGACGGGGCTTATTACGGGGCGAAGTACACTGGGGGAGTGGCTGTGATTTGAGCGCAAATGCTCCGTCTGCTCTTTCATTTTTGTCTGACAAACAACATTTGCTGTAATGGCCGCCCATCCGTCTCCCAACTCTGCGTATGACAAACACTGAAAGCGTTGTTTATTCCAGCCTGGCTGGCTTTTTCCCTTTCACAGGCGTACCTTTCAATCTGCATTTTCCCCACACTCGGAGGGGAAGCAAATTCGATATTCCCGAGGGGACGGATGTGCCCGAGCCTCTTTTTTCGCTGGCTGTCGGAAAATCCCAAACATTGCATTCATTTGCTCATATTTACAATGTCGCATGCACTTTGTTTGCCGAGAAAAATAACAGGAAGTTGACTTTCAAACTTGGTAACAATAGGACAAAGTTCTCTGGAGTCGTACGGCTTTTGAGTATCACTGGAAGTGGCCATCCCACAATTGAAAAAAAAAAAAACAATCTTTTTGGGAATTGCGACGTTTTTATGGGTCTTCTCATGATTGACATTCCTACCAAGTTTCAAGTTGCTGAGTGAAAGCAGCTTTGGGGACTGAAAGAAAATAATTGAAGGGACAAAGCTAATTCTTGGAAATTAAAAAGATGGCTTCCAAGCACAATGGGAGACTTCCTGTCTCTTTTTGGGTATTGCTTCCTGAGACTTTTTTGTGGGTCTACTCATGTCCACCAAGTTTCATGATGCTAAAAAAAACTGGGTGCAGGGGCGGCATCCCGGCGGAGGTTGAGCATTTCTGTTTTTGTTTGCTTTTTTTTCCTCGCCTAAGCCCTCGGATCTGTCTGCCGCAGGCCGACTGTATCTCTTCCATCCCCATCTCGTCTCCCGCGGTAACCCCCCCCCCCCCCTTGCTTCTCGGAGGGGGGCTTATCACCTCACCGGCAGACACGGAAAATCACATCTCAACCTGAGATTGCTGCTCCTGCCGCACGCGCGCTGCCGTCACCCTGACTTGCCCATTCCTGCCCGCCTTCATTAGAGTTGATGCGCGTGTAGCTGTCACTCGGACATCGTTTGAATGTAAACATTTGGAGACCCGCTTTGAAGCCGATATGTTCGGCTCCATTCCAGGGGTTCTTCAAAGACGAACTCCTTCTCTCGAGGTGTTATCTGATTGCTTCTAAATTGGAAGCACGTGTACAAGACACAAATTCTCGTTTTCTTTCTCTTGGTCCTTCAGATGCCAAGAAGCAGAAGAAAGAAGGCAAGAAGCGAGAGCGCGGTCAAATGGACTGATGATGATGTTTATGAAGACGCAGAGGATGAAGTTGAAGAGGAGGGCGGAGTCGACTATGTCCCGTAGGCTGTAGCGGGAGAACGCCCGCGCAAATAAGACCCGTAGTGTTTATAATTTGTATTATCTAGAAACAAGAAACGTTAGATTGAATCACTTAATCAGCACCAATCCACTGGAATATTTTATCCTTCCTATTGCTGCTTTTTATTTGTCATTACCTCAATTTACCCATTTTTTTTTTCTTTAATCCTATTAATCCTCATTCGTGTTAACATCTCTCCCAGCCCAAAGCCCGCTTCCATCATTTTCCCAGAATACAAATAAAGGAATAAAGATGGTGATGATTTTTTTTTTTTTTTACATTTTTATTTTCATCCTGAAAGAATATGGCACAATTTTTAACCACTAAGATGCATGAAAAATCGTCAATACCATTTTTAACTGTACAAGGGGGGCTGTAGAGGAGGGGCGGGCAAAAGTGGAGGCATTCGGGAAGCTATGAAACACGCGTATGTACATTTCCAATTCTTACGTATATGTCATATAGATTTATATATATTTATATTTATATTTACAGAGCAAAATGTATTTTTTCCACAAGTCACACACACAAAAACATCTACAAACGAAAAATCCAGCTGGCGGTGGGGCCAAATGTTGTTTTTTTTGTCCGTTTACGGCATCCACCCGCACAACACTGCAAATCATGCACACAGAAATACACATTATTATTAAAATTAAAAAACAACAACAAATAAACCATTTTAATGCACAAAGTTTCTGTACAGTTTGCAACAGCACATTTTATACACTGATTATAAAATGTGTGTGAAATGTTGCACGTATGGAGGGGTGTCTTTGGAAGCCTGTTTGGAATCTCAGGTCTCTCTCTCTCACACACACACACACACACACCCAGACACAAATGTGTCAGTTGTTAAATGAAAGTAGCTGTAGCTCAGAGCTAACACATTCGCATTTAAGCACACAAAGAGCAATTTCCATTATGTCATTCCGGCTAAGGCACTTTTGAAATTGCTCTGTACAATCTGGCGATATTTTTTTTATATTATATTATTTCCCGCCCATTCCGCAAAATTTCTTTGCGTCTCGTCTTTTCCCCAGCGTGGGAGGATTCTAGCCCTTTGACGAAAGCCGTGTGAAGGGGAGCCCGATTAGCTCTGACGGCACAACGAAGACAACGATGGTGACGATG
Organism: Filicampus tigris; assembly: GCF_054856515.1. Lineage (NCBI taxonomy): Eukaryota > Metazoa > Chordata > Actinopteri > Syngnathiformes > Syngnathidae > Filicampus > Filicampus tigris. The sequence goes on along the minus strand of NC_141238.1, from coordinate 2,037,649 downwards.
TGGAATAACGACGAGGATATTCCGGAATCCCTGCAATGGAGTGCTTCGCTTGGATGTTCACATTGGTGATGCAAAGCAAATATGGTCGATTGCTCAACTGACTGACAATTCCAATTCTGACCCAATTCATTTTTCTCTCCAATTCATTTCTCTCTCTAATCAATATCGAGCAATTTCAATATCAGATTTTAAGGCAATGTATCTATTTTCTTTTTATTTTTTTTTTAATCTAAATGTTGATTTTAAATTAAAAAAAAACTATCCAACCATGTCAATTATTCGTGGATAACAAAGGCAATATCTTTGTATTTAATGTATTATTTCTAAAACATTTAATACGACGAATTTCCCGTCAGTCATTTTTTTACTGGTGTCTTCCACGCCGCTAGGGGGCAGCACGTGGCCAGAAACGTGTACTTTCCACCAATAATTGTGAGCACATGTACATGCCGGCTAAACTCGACATGTTCCAACAGTGAAGTTTGTCCGCAAAGAGTGGAAAAAAGGCCGAAATTAGCTTTCTGGTAAGTGTAATATGTTATATAGTCACCACCTTTGTGTAATTAATCACGTTTAAGAAAATGTGCTTCAGCCACGTTGTAAGGGAAATGCTATGCTAGCTAAACTATGCAAACTTTATTTTTGGTTTCTAAAGGAACTCGAAAGGGCAGTTACGTGGATAAAAAGACACAAATACCCCTTTGGTAAGTGGAATAATGTTACTTTTGTCATGCCCTTGATTCAGTGAATGACATTTTCTGAGGAAAATGGCATTTTGGCTAGATTTGACACTTATGGACCAGTTTATCCCCATTTCTCACCCAAATCGTCACTACATGAAACAAATAAAGGTTAGTTGAAGATTAATAAAGATATTCTCCCAAGATTGGTTTCTTGGAATTATTTATTTATATATTTATTTATTACTTCTACCAGTTTCCCATCAATTCCCATCGAAAGTTGTTTTTATGTGGTCCTCCTCCACACCTCTAGGGCCAGCAATGAAAACCAGAGTCTCAAAGAAATCATGAGGTGGATAAAAAGACAAAGCGACCCTTCTGGTAAGTGGAATAATATTAATGCCGTCACCTTTTTGACTAAATTAATCAGATTTTGGTAGACATGCTGTCTAGTATTGTCACTTTTATTCCAGTTCCCCACCATTTACCTTCAGATTTTTCCTACCTTTTGGGAATTATTGGGTTCTTTAAAATCTAATAAAAGGAAACACTAGAGTTGTTACTTGTCACTTTTCTACCACTTAAGCCATGAGTTCCCCCAAAAGTAGTTTTTCTAATGTCCTCCACACCTGTAGGTGGCAGCACAGTTATGTAACTGTGCTTTCTAGCCACATTATGAGAAGAGATGTCCATGAAGAGGGGGAAAAAGGGCAGAATAATGCCTCCTGGTAAGTGGAGTAATGTTACTTTTTGATTAAATTAATCACATTTTATTTACTGCCTCTGCATTAGGGGGCAGCATAAAACCAGACAATACATGCTTTCCAGACATATTGTGTAAAAGTACATGCTAACTAAACTGTATTATGTGAATTTTAAACTGTATTATCGTTAATGTATGTCCAAAAAAGTGTTGAAGTGCCCAAAACGGGGATGTCAAACCCATTTTTGTCACGGGCCACATCGTAGTTCTGATTTCACTCAGAGGGCCGTTATCACTGTTAACCTGTGTGAATGTATGATCGCCTTATACACAACTAATTGATGGATAACTATATTTTGAAATCAGAAGCCAGTAAATTGTTTGTTCAACAATTTTTCTATGTGTTTTAAAGGAAGGATTGGTAACAAATGCTTGAAATATTCAATATGTTGTGTTAACAGTGAAGACAATTAAAAAAAAAACATGCAGGTGCCGGACTCCTGACACGCGGCCCAGTAAGGAAGAATAAAACAGTGTTGTGTACTTTGCGGTCGCATAAACGCAATGACATTTGCCCAATATTGTTTTTATTTCACCGATCACCACGCTGTGTGTGTGTCTGTAGTTTTTATTTGCTATTTTTTACTTTGTTTGGCGGCGTGTCTGCTCATCCGGCGCCCGCAAGTGACGTGGAGATTACATTCTCGACGCCGATTGGCTGTCGCCGACAAGGGATAGACCGGGACCACATGGCCGATTAGATATGCAGGACGGAACGCGATGCCCAGCTCCGTTGATTACACTCTTGATCAGCTCGGTGGCCATCCTATGAAGAACTTTTTTGTGTTTGAGGGTATTGTACACAAAATGCTAACATGATGCTTACGTGACCATATGACGTTAAAGACAAGAAAGTAGCCCTTTTTAAATCACGAACCGTTTAAGGTGTGATCCGAAGTTAACTCCACACTTGGAGCCCACAGCCGCGCATCAGCACGCACGCGCACACTATACACTCACACACGCATTCATTGATCCTCACACTCCAAAACAAAACACTAATTAGCTCTGAGCTTTAGCTACCCGTTAGATGCTGTCGAGATTCCTAAGGTGACAGCACACATTAGTAGCTGGCGTCAGCAAACATAATTCTGTCAAAAACAAGCCGAGTGAGCAGAAAGCCGGGATGAACAATCGATGTGTTTTGTCTAATTTTTAAGAACTGGGAAGAAAAAAAAAAACTATAGACATGTGCAAAAATCGCCACATGAGTACAATGTAGCAGTGTGGTTGCAGACAGGAAGCTAAACAAAAGCCAAATGAAATAAAATATCTCCAGTGTTTGTGTATGATGAGATCAATGGAAAAGATTCACGGTGAACACAAAGCCGCTTTGTACAGTTATCTACAGGTGTTGTCGCTGAACCTAAAACGTGTGAGGTTTGTAAATTCAGGGAGCCCTGTTGTCCCGTTGTGGAGCACTAAAATGTTGTAGCCTGTCTCATAGCCTACTGATGCTACGATTGCTTATATGACATTTCACAATGTTTGTAAACAATCGGCGCCAGAGTACTTCTGGGGGGCAGAACGCAAGTGACTACCACGGACTTAAACTGAAACGATGACAAAAACGTGTGTGCTAGAGAAGCCTTTTGTTTTTCCCCATGCAGTTCTGAACTACTCTACCTTAGTCAAATGATATTTGAATTGTTTGTTTACTAGTGGTGGCATTGGAGGTCACTTGAATTTTTTCCACCCATAAGTACGTGTGACGTCATGGAAAAATAGTTGATTGTGAGACATGGTAGGATGAACGGTCATTCACACAACGCCACATTCTTGGAAATGTCTACCTAGCGGAGCGAATGTTCTTGTACTGGCAGAGCAGTAGGTGCTTGAATGTCTTTTTGAAGGTGACGTTGCACAGGGCGTAACAGGCGGGGTTGATGGTGCTGTTGATGTAGCACAGCCAGTAGCCCAGCGTCCACACCGTGTTGGGGACGCAGCTGGAGCAAAAAGTGTTGATCAGCACCATTACGTTGTAAGGTGTCCACGTGGCCACAAAGGCTACCAGGATGGCCATGATGGTGCGCGTCACCTTCTTTTCTCGTGACGGGGCCGCCTTCTTCTTCTTGGTGGGCGGCTGTTTGGTCATCTTCACAATCTTGCGGGCCACGTGGTTCTGCCGCTCAGAGGCCGGCACAATCTCCACCGTGGCATTTGACGGCGTGTAGCAGTCGCCCTTGGGGGATTTGGCCTTGATCTTGATGCAGGTCAGCTTGGAGACGCCGGCTTTGGCGCGCTGGCGGGGCAGCGGGCGGTCAGGTTCGGGGGCAGAATTGGCGGCGGAAGGCGCCGTCTCCTCGTCCTTCACGTTGGAAGCGGCCGCGCTCCCCGAGGTGGAGTCATTGGAGCTCTCCTTCTCCTCGGCGGCAGCGCAGCTCTCCCTTGCCGTGTCGTCCCCCTCGGTTTCACCCTCAGCTGTGGTGGAGGTAGGCGCTTTGCCGTTCTGCATCCTGCCATCGTGCTGGTTGCCGCTGTCCTCCCTGTTCTGGCTCTGGGAGGCTGCTATGTTATCGGTCGGTATGTTGTTGTTGTTGGGTTTGTTCCTGCGCTTGGCGGGAGACAAAGGCTCTGCGTTGCCCCCCGATGGCTTGCGATTATCCTTCCTGACGCGGCTCTTGCTCGCCCTGGAGATCTGCCAGTAGAGCTGAATCATGATGATTACGGGCAAGTAAAAGGCGGCGATGGCCGTGCCAAAAGTGACTGCTGCGTTTGAGAAGAACTGAATGTAGCACTCCTTCTCCGGCACTGTCCGCCCGCCCACGATGAACTGCCAAAAGAGGATGGCTGGCGCCCACAGGATGAAGGACAGGACCCAGGCGGCAGCGATCATCATGCCCGCCATCTTGGTGGTTCTTTTTACAGGGTAGCTTAGCGGCTTAGTGACACAGAAGTACCTGTCAAAGCTTATGATGAGCAAATTCATGACGGACGCGTTGCTGACCACGTAGTCCAGCGCCAGCCACAAGTCGCAAACCACCGGGCCCAGGGGCCAGTACCCGATGACGATGTAGACTGTGTACAAGTTCATTGAGCAGAGTCCAATAATGAGGTCGGCACACGCCAGGCTGAAGAGGAAGTAATTGTTGACAGTCTGCAGGTTCCTGTTGACCTTTATGGAGAGCATTACCAGGATGTTGCCAATCACCGTGACCAGGCTGAGGGAACCGGCGACCAGCACGATGAACACCACCTCCACAGTCTTGTAGTTGCCCTCGCGCTCCTCTGCCGCGTCGGTGTCGTTGCCTTCTGAGGCGTTCCAGTAGCTGAAATTCAGTGCATCCATGGCATCGGCTCCTGCTCGTCGACACCTCCTACTCACACGGAACCTGCGGAGGAGCACAAAAGAGAATTTGTGATGAAAAAGATATTTATACCCTTTGAAATGAAAAGTGCTGTCACGTTAGCGCATTAATATTCGACAAAGCCGACATGCTGCCTAAACATCTGTTTGATAACCTCGAGGGTAACAATTGTCGAGGCAGCGCTTTCCATTGTTATGTCGTTTTAATAAATCGTGCTGTCAAGGCGCCTGCAGATCTCAGGAAAATATTCAGAAATATGACATTTGAATGTTAGAAAAAGAATGTATTGAAAGATACGAACAAGGTCAAGTTTGGAACACACGCTCCGGTCCCCCTCCTTAAAAAAGGCGACCACCGCCACTGTCTGCCAATCCAGAGACTCTGTCCCCCATGTCCAAATGATGTTGTAGAAGCGAGCCAACGAGGACAGTCCCACAACATCCAACGTGGGGCTGGTCGATATGGCTGAAATGTTTAGCACAATACAAGTATCTTGTATCTGTTGATATCGAGATCTCAATTTTTATTTTAAACCTATTTAAGATGAATTAATATTCAGCTATCCAGAGGAAAAATACCAACCAAATTTCATGCAGCCCTGTTAAACTGGCTTCAGGGGCGGAATTTTCTCCACTTGATCGTGGTTGGCACAAAATCCACTGGCCCTAATTACTACAATGAGTGACGTAAGTGATTGCGCTGTATTTGAGTGCACAGTTGTGAACATTCACTTATCTGCAACGCCAGAAATCCCCAGTGGTGGCATTGGGGCATGGAGCTAAGCTGACCTAATCCCCATAAAATGTTTAACACTGCCGATTTACGCCGGCAAAACGCAGCAATACAAACGGGACACACTTGTTTCCCGCCCAGTGGATTAGAGAGGCAGTTCTGATGGTCACAGCGCAATCCCAAAGGCGGCTGCTCTTTGTCCTCCGCCGAAGCCTCGACGCACCTGAGATCTCGGACACTTGCACAAGAGTCCAAACAAATCCATCTGGTGTCGCTGTGGACACTCCCTCGTCCTGCTTTGACAGCCTGAAACATCTCCACATGTCCCTAAGGTGCCCGAATGGAAAGTGTTTTTTTTCTTCCTTGCCGTCGACTCTCCAGCATGCTGAGAGAGCGGTCGCCTGGGGAGATGTGCGGTGACTTATCTTAGCGTAGCTATCAATCATTGGGCTCCCCTACCGCGCGTCCGCCCCAACCTCATCAGAACGCTGACGCCAATGATCACACCCTTTGACTGATGAACATAATGCTAGTGCCAGCCTCCTTTCAAGCAGAAATACCTCACGCAGATGCTTAAATGGCTTCTTTTGTCTCAGGTATTAGCCTGCTGGACGCCGCCGTGCAAATAAATGAGCTTTCCATATCGTCCCTTGTTCCGACCTGCAGTTTGCTCACTCGAGCCGAAAATTGCTTTGTCCTTTGGGGAGCACAAAAAGGCCAAGCTCGCCCTTTCACAGCCACCTTTACCCCCCGCGATTTGTGCTTTACACAGGTGAGCAGAGAGCGAGAGCAGTGAAATGACAAAGCCGGCCTTGCCTTTTTAATTTGAAGCCGCTTTAATGGGTCAGCGCTTTTTGCCGGCGACACGCAACAGGTGGCGTTTGACGCCCGCGTCGAGCACGCGGTGTGATTTGTGAGCGTGGCAGCTGTGCGTTTAAAGCGGCCCACTTGGACGCTTCTCCCGTGCTCTGGGTTCACACTTTACATCTGCGGATCCCAGATAAATCCCGGGGGCACCTGTGCCTCGCTCCCCCCATCCCTAGCGTTTGCATTTCCATCATTGGCGGCGCTCTCCATCAAGGGCTAGGCCGGCGTTTATTTGCCATTTGCTGACGAGCATGACTTGAATGCAAAAGCCGTGATTGCGGCTGCACAGCTGGGATGTGGAGAGGACGGGATGCACTCAAGATTTGTCTTTCTACAAATCACCCGGAGAAGAAAGAGGAAACCAGTTTAAAACGAATTGACATTGCATGAACAATTGGAAGTCATTGAGAGCTATCAAATCTGCGGACATCCTTTCCTTGATGTACTGTAACAATAGCTACATTGACACACAAATGACTCAGGTTACTTCACTTTTTCACATTACTCTTCCTAATCCCAGATTACATGCAGAGGGTTCAGTTTCATCTTTCGCCATATACTGTCTGTCTCAAAAGACTAGATGGTGACCATGCATCGACCTAAGATCGGATATCAGCGCTAATTTGCAACTCCGCACTTCGACTTCCAGAACCACATCGAAAACAGGGCTTTCCATAAGAGCTTAGGCCAGATAATACAGGGACCACCGGCAGCCCACGGACTACACTTTGAGGAACACTTATAGATCATGTCATTTTGCACATTGTGCTATCTTGTAAACATCTGTGAATAAAACAATGCAAACCCTGAGCCAATGTATACAACTAAAGTCCACAGTGCTGCTTGAGTGATTGCTCATCCAGACGGTGGATGTTGTTGCGGCAGATTGCTCATTTCCTGTTCCCTTTTAGAACATAATCCTCCAGCCAAAAGGCGAGGCTTTGACACTTGACTTTTGCAGCTTGTGAGCATCCCCGGAAAGAGGACAAACGGATACCTTAGAATCCAGTAATTAGCTCTGCAGGATACATTTGTCTAGATTCTGCTCTGGTGAACATAAGTACATGCCTACTTTACCCAACTCGCATGAAAAAAGTAGCTTTTAGGGCAATAATGTCTTGTTACTGGGGTGGTACCCTCAAAGATTGTGCTTCAGTGGCCATGTCACTTGAATTCCCGATCTTGGGATCATCTCTGCAAACCGTTAGCTGGGAGTATTATCATCAAGAGTGCAGAAATTATCTTGTAGTCTACCCAAAACTCAGAAAGTTCAGGAAAACGCATACGCATATTTCAGCGGTACAAAGGCAAGTCCTCCCTCAAAGGTTCTGCTTCTATCTCACCCTGACAGTTGACTTTTACTTATCTGCACCTTTTTGGTACTGTATGGTATCCACTTGTCTGTGGATTAAACCTCAGTGCTAAGAAATGGACTCCTACTGCGGAGCTATTTCTATACTGGCCGCAGAACAGTGCTCAAGCCTGACAACAAGTGTGATTAATCATGTTTGGCACCAGTAGGCTGGCGTGTGTTTTCTATCAGAGGCGAGGTTCTTTAAGGTCTGCAATTGTTGCATCACAGATCAGTGAATATCTAATTTCAACAGCTGAAGTTTGGCAAATGAGTTTTTGCCAAAGGTGTCAAACATATCTCCTGTAAGCAGGACGTAAGTGGGGGATCAAATCCTGACAGGTGTTGCATTATCCCTCCGCTAATCTCTCGGCAGGGGGGCTAAACGAGTTGCGGGCTTCGGGAACGTCGCCTAAGTGGGTGCTGTCACAACGCGGCTTGACTTGATGCGCCGTCGGTCAAGGATTAACGTTCCGTCGGCTTTATTTCCAGCGACGCCGCCGACCGCATCGCCGCAGACTCCGATGGCCGCTCGTGATTGACGGCGCCACGTCGCACTCGCGTCTGACACTTTGTCACCGTCTGCTGCCTGTTATGTGATGAAGGTGTGCTTTGGCTCGCCTGTTCCCATCTGTGGGCCCGCTGCAGTTAAGACGGAGAACTGTAAATAGCACAAACTGTCCAAGGGCAACGTTTGCTTTGCTTCTTTATCGCTTTGCTGTGAATCACAAGAGGACGTGTGGGGGATGGCCTGCCAAACGCAGAAACAATGAAGTGGAACAAATCCAACAGGCACCCACTTTATCTCGTCCCCTCGCCGCCGCCACCACCACCGCCGCGCCTGCCTTTTCTCTGTCATCGCTATCGGCCGCTATCTTAATGAGCGCCAGCTTTCCATCGAGGGCGAGTGCAAGGCAGCCAACCGGAGCGATGCATCGCAAGGCGTTCAAGGCACATGCGGAGAAGCCGGGCTTTGCCATTAGGAATATTTAGATTGGCACCGACCTGTCAAGACAGGAACATTCTGGGACTTGTTAAACAATCATGGAGGCCAGATACTTTCCCAAATGACTTTCCTCTGTTTAATTTTGGAACAAGTCAACAACAGTTTTTGTTGCCAAAGTAAACAACAAACAATGGTAGCTTGAGTTAAGAATGTTTGAGTTTCAGGCCTTTGCCTTTTTTTTCTTAATGGTGTTTTTTTTTAAATTGTTTGCTTTGTTTGCAATTGGGAAGTTTATTTATGACCTTGGGACAAATTAAACTCGCAAGTCAAAGTTCACTGTAATTGTAAAATAATGCTATGATTGCTATTAGCGCTTGGCCCAGTTACGAGCTGCTGCAACAGGTTCTACCCCGGTTAGTTTTATTTGCTAATACCGTCAGTGCCCCAAATCTGAGTTTATGGGATACACTAAACATACCAGATGGTGACCTTATTGTTTGTTTGCTGCAGAGCAAAAACAAAACAACAACGTAGCAAGCATTCTTTAAAATGTCCACCTGGGACAGGCTTTAGCTGAATCCCCAGAAGCAACGCAATAGCGCAAAGCCTCTTCGCGGCCGGCTCTCTCCGTAATGAGCCAGCTCATCGGAATGTATGCGAGCCGGAGAAACAGGTGAGTCCCAGAGGCAGCGTACAATCGAGCAAGGGCGCGCGCTAACGGCTTTCTTGGGAAATGATCGTAACGGGCGGCAACGATAGGAAGACGCATTATGCAGACGCATTATGATGGCGTTCCCAGCCTAGCAGAGGATCCATTTCCTCGGAGTTCACTAGAGCGGAAACAAACAATGTGCGAGCCAGGAGATGACAGCAATCAACCAAGCCATGTTGTTTGGGATCAGCTAGTGAATGGATATGAATTCTGCATCTGCACGCTTGTCGTACATGCAGCTGTAGGGTGTTGGCCTTCTTTTGACTATTATGTCTTTGTTTAACATTTGGACTTGGCCAATGACGCGACTGCCACATGTGGATTGCGTTCCATTACGCATGCTGAACCATTAAGAAATATATTTGTGCGCTAATTTTAAACACACAAGGTTCAGCAAATTTATTAAGCCACCCGTCACAATAACAAGAATGAGATTCTTCAGCATCCTCATGCGCTTTAATTTGGACTCTTTTTAATTGGAACAACTTTATACGCTTTACTTGTTTGAAAACCGAATTAAGCTCTTTATATCAAATAGATTTTGAGAAGTCAAAATGAATCAAGCATAACGTAAAATCCCCCAAAACTAAAATATTTGCAAAGCAACACAAATAAAGTAATTAACATTTCTCTTTATTACGGCGCTCGAGATTGTAAACTGCAACAATAAGCTCTGTTATCGCAGAATTTTATGTTTTTCATTTGTTTCATTTCATGGCCTAGAAGTCTTTTCTATCGTGACTGTCGTTATGACTACACTAATGCATTCGCATAGGTTATTGTTATAGATTCTGTCGTGAACATAAAAATCATTCTTGGAAATGATTTGCTCCGACAATGATTCCCTGACCTGGTGTCCTGGTAGAACAGTATCATGTTTTATACATCCACAAGTGGGAAATAATACGTTTGAAATTAATATAGCGTGTGGATATAACATTAAATTGCTCTCTGGTTTCTGCGACACCTTTTTTTTTTTTTTCCAAAGACAATTGCCGGATTTTGGCAAGCACAAATGCTCAACTTGAGTTTCCAAGCACACGTCCTTGAGTCGCGTCGTCAATAACGTCGGCGTACGCTTGGGCCAACTTACACAACCAAAAGAGGAGACGTCTCTCGAGCCACTACAATCTGCTTGGAAAAAGTTTGTGTTATTTGTAGCCTGAGGGTCGCTATTAACAGCTGCCGCGTCTCGCTGATATCTGATCAACTTTAATAAGACACTAAAGCTCCCCGTTGAGGTGGAGTGGAAGCAAATTGCTGCAGGTGAAGCAGCATAAAGCATCCCTCCCACCCCCACGCCTCCTCTCTAGAGAAGCTATTATCTTTCGATGTATGGAAATGTGCTAATTAAAGGCAAATCAGAGGAGAATTCTTGAGTAAGTTATTAATGTGAGATTACATTTTTAAATTGCACATTCAAGACGGTCCGTCTTCATCCTCTTCTTTTTGTCCTTTTGTTTTCAAACGAAGACATATTTTTCTGGGGGGTTGGTTTAGAAGCGGTGGTGCCTTTGGCGTTGACGGAGGTCAGAAGTGACACTGTCATTTTTCACAAATGCTGCAAAGTGGTCGCAATATCAAAAGTGTTGATAGAGGGCACCTTTTTATGACTCTTTTTATGATTCTTGGAACACTGCTGGATGTACACTGTTAACTCCACAGCCAGTTTGAGGTGTGTGCTCTTTTGACACACGAGCCCCCCTGCGGGAATGTTTGAGTCATTAACTTTGATCACACGATCACAGCTTGTTTCTCCCACGTGTTAAATGCCATCCACATCCTGCTGGAATCATACTACGATAGTGAATACAAATAAAGACATTTTGGTTGGTACTGGGAATCCTTTTGCTGCGGTTTTACATTTGGAGGCAGCCCAAATGTTAACCATGATAGGAACAAGCATCTCCTCATTGGCTTTCATTTCCTCAGAAATAAAAAAACAAGATCCAGGCTATTGGAGTGGCCTTTTTGATATATCTTCAAGACCTGGAGCCCCCTGAACCGTCAAGGAAGAAAATGTCCTGGTTAGGTTTTACTACCTTGGACATAAAGTGGCCAAGAAAGTAGGTTTGGTTTGGTATTGGGAAGTTTTTTGGTGAAATCTTCAATTTAGAGTCAGCCCACATGTGAACTCTGGAAGGCCGGAATTCTGCATGTTCATTTTTATTTCATATAGACATAAAAACCAGGACCTAGAATCACAGCAACCAAATAAGGTTGGCACTGGAAACATCTTTTGTTGCAATTTATAGATTTAGAGCCCCTCTGTAATCTAGGAACAAGCTGCTCTCGTTAGGCTAATAATATCCTAACGATTTTACTTTGTCAGACATAAAACCCAGCAACACAATTAGCAGAGTGACCAAATGAGGAGATGTTGGTATGTAGTGCACTGGGAAGCTTATTGGTGCACATATTCCATTTTGAGTTAGCCCGCGAGTCAACCACGAAAGAAAAAAGCTGCTCCTTGTTCGATTTTATTTCCTCGGACATAAAACCCAGGAAGTGGACGACCAAATGAGGAGAATTCAGTTGGTCCTGGGAACCTTTTGGGAACAATTTTTAGATTTAGAGCCCACCTGTCAGCTAGGAATGAGCTCCTCTCATTAGGTTTTATTTCCGTGGACAGACTCTCCACAGAAGCACCACTCAAGATGGAATTCTCTGACCTTGGTGTTGTCTTTTGGCTCATTGCACACTCATCGAGACATTATCCAGACAGTGTACCTTTGAGTGGAGAGAAGCCAAAAAAGAAAGATGAAATAGCCTCGCTCCAGGGGGGTGGTCTCCTCCCTGACAAATATACAGCAGAACATTCTGAAGGGAATACAAAGCCCTTGGGCACGGACAACAACACACTGGAGGTTGTTGATGGGAAAGCGGGAGTATTCATAGCGCTCTGTCTAAATATTTATGTTGTATCTCAGCAGGCATCTGTTAAGACAACCCCCTGCCCTCCCCCCACTGGCCAGGTACCCTTGAGACAAGGGTGGAGGGATAAGGGGACAGCGGGGTGTTGCGGGGAACAGTGCTAGGAAATGAATGCAAATCTGTAATTATATCTCAGTGGCTGAAGATCGCCATCGCTTTCATTTCCTGCCTCTCGCTCGTCTGTGTGACATCGCGAGGTTGTCTGGCGACCAGACCTTGCAACCCCGCAGGACAGGGGCGCTTTCACATGAGCACACTTAAGATCGTTTCAACCAAACCACTTGGAGGCAAACCTAAGTGGAAGGTGACAGCAAAGAAACGACAACGTCAGATGGCTGTTGCGGTGCTACGCCGACCTAGGCGGTCCCGATGTGAAACAAATTCGAAACAAATTTGACCAAGGAGCCCCCGCCATCAACATTAGCGATAACATTAGCAGCTAACTGGAGGCTGCCAGATGTTACTGCACCACAATCAGAAATCATGACGGTGACAAAGCTTCGGGCAGCATGCGAATCCATTAGATCTTAATGGACATGTCTTTTGGGTAGGCATTTTCGCAGATACCTGATAGGGAGCATGTCTTTACATTGAGAGAAGAAAACAGCCTTACATGCTATAATTAAGATAAATTAGCTCTAGTAAATGAATTTCTTGAACTTGGATAATATTCTGCCATATATCTGATGATCTTTCAAGGTAAACTAATTAGCTGCTCAGTGGTTAGAAATGGCTGGATTAGAGATTGTTGCACGACTCGTTGGGTGGCCAAATGCAAAAGACAATGTTACCGGTGTTGGTCCTTCCTCCTATTTGATTGAAGCAGCGCTTGTGCTGGTATAACAAACTTTTCTGCTCAATAAAGCCAAATCCTAAAAATCAAAGCTGTACTCAAACAAAGGCCCTTTTGAATTATTACTGTAGAAACCTGGGAAAAAAAAACAGCAGCTGGGTAATTACGACATATTCATCCGTCCTCCGCGTCGTTCTCCCTCGTGTTCCCGCTTGACAGCTTTATTCTTTGAGGCTGGAATACTGCCGGGCCGCTAATACTCTTTCCTCGTTAGCATTCGTCCGAGCAACAACGGTGCGTCTGCCTTGATGGCCGTGTCAACAAATCGCCTGCGGCCAATCATGTTTTAGCCCAAGGAAGCTCGCTGTCGTTTTTGATTTGCCTAAGTGGGGAATTTTGACATCTGCCCGAATGGCAAAATCCATGGAAAAGGCCAACGTTTGACCCAAGATCATATTTGTCATTAAGTATAAATCTTATGGCCTCGCCCCGGGCTCGTTGGTATTTTTTCATCCCTCCCACGTTGGAACCTGTCAGGAAACCTTGACATTCTGTCATTTTCCTCCTAACTCATCCCGTCAACTTGGAGGCCTATGGTGACGGGACTAAACTAACCGTTGTTAATTTCCATGTTGTAATGACAGTTCACGCAAATGGCCTGCTACGTAATAATGATATGGCTCATATCTGGAAAAACTCCAAGGTCAGGCCACTCGTATCTCAAGGCCACACAGTGTTGTCATCTATTCTTCACAAAGTTTTGCTATTCACCGCAGGTCGTGTTCTCTAACCCCCATACGAGTAGAGAGTATTCACCGTTATCGATTCCCCCACCCACCAGCCCGTTGCTTAATCCCGAAGTGGATATGCAATCACAAGCGGGCCCGATTCAAGTGGCGGCGAACACACCGCCAGCCGGCAGCGTCTTTTTCCTGCTCGCCACAGGTCAAGTTGTAGCAATGTCAAGCGTCCAGCTAAGCTGCACCTTGATCACCCGCTAATCTGCCCGCTGCCCAGCCTTGACGTCACGAGCCACGGGCGGCCGCGGGGACAAATTCACAGTTGCCTCTGTGATCCGCAGACAGACGGTAGGACAGAAAAGCACCTTGCCTTGTTTTGAATAAAATAACACTGTTGTAATTTGAGCGAGAGTGTGATTGAAGTGATGTCAAGCGACGCGGTGAAGTGAAGTGAGGTGGCGAGCGGGGACGGCGACTGTTTGCAGGGTTCTTATCTTGATTGCAAGTGCGCTCGGTAAACAAGGAAAAAGGGCCGCCAGGATGCACCGGGAGAGCTTATTTGTCGACGAGTGGAGGCACATAAACGCAACATCAAGTTATACGATGACAAAGTAAATAGCACTCACACGTGTGCACACACAGAGGAAGTGATCCATGTGCTGCTGATGGAAGAAAGTCTTTTGTTCATTTACTGCTGAAATGCACTCCCTCTCATGGCTCATTTAAAAAGGGGAGTACAGCAGCCGGCAATTCTTTATTCTCACAAACTGCCTGGGAAATTAAAAGCAGTTAAAGCTTCTATTATTATTATAATTTATTTTTTTTTTTTTGCGTAAAGAGCTGTAAAATCCAGGCAGAAGCTTCTTGCGTGGTCGAGACCACTGTAGTTAAAATGACATTAAATCAAAATACGATACAAATCAAAACAGGTCTCAGCAATGGATTGACTATTTTTTTCTGTAGCTATATTTCAAATAGCATATTTTGGGGGATTTATGATCCGCATCATGACAGCGTCTATTTTGAGATGATAACCTTCACCATTTCTATGGCAGTTTTCTCTCCATTCATTTTAAAATGTCAGCACTCCATATTGCATCTGCGTCTTTGAGCCTTTTTTTTTCTTTTTAATTCAATGAGCTAGTAATATTTTCACCAAAAATTATTTAATGTAACCTTTTACTTTTGTGAAGAAAAAAGTGATAAATTGACTCGATTAGCTGTAGTAAAGCACTTTAACGACCACAAGGGCCAGCCGTGCTCGCTCACATGTGCAAGGTGAGTCAAAGAAGAAAATCAGAGTTTAAAAATTTTTTTGAACTGATTTCATGTTTTTGATTTCTTTGTTTATTCTCCCCTTTCACACTCCCTCCGTTGCTTTTCCATTCCCCCTGTGGATTGCAGCTAAATGAAGTGTAACACACACACATACATGCACACCACAAGGGTTCCAGCCCAGAGGATGAGATGGAAATGCCACAATTGATTTTAAAGCGACAGCAAACATGAGTCCATGTTTTGTGGGTCAGTCAGCGGGTTGCCATGGAAACACAAATGCCTAACACATTTATTTCTGTTGGCGGAGCAGAGACTTCACGAGAACGTTGTCATGTTCCCAAAAAATTAGGGTTAGACGAGCAATAGAGGGGCCCCAACCGGCCCAATCAGCCGCATGGAAAGCTCCCTCAGTTCTAGCCGTACTCTTTTGAAAGGGTTTAAGAAGATCAGAAACCTCTTATGAACGACTGACATTTGAGCCGCAACATGGCCGCATGCGCGCAAGGCCATTCAGATTAGAATGTTACATAGGAGGTCACCGCCCTTATCGGCGCTATAAAGGAATACTGAGAGCATTAGCATCATTAGTGAGGGGGTGGGGGGTTTTGTTGTGCGAGGTGGGCTTCTTTCAGGTGAGTCTATTGATCCGCTTTCAGGCTGCACACGTAGGAGTTTCGCGCCTCTTGCGTAACCACCACTGCCACCTTTTTTTTTTTTTTTTTCCAAGCAACATCGGCCTGTGCGGGTGTGATAAAAGGCTGCTAACATTTAGCGCTAGCATGCCAAAAGCAAGTGCCAGCATCAGAAAAAAATTCTCATTTTTAAAAGCTTTATTTAATGTTTCAAGCAACATTGCTAATTGTCATAAGAGCTAACCAGGCTAATTTGAATACGTTGAGAACAGTAAGACCAAGTAACATCATCAAGCATTCGTCATTATGCTAGCATATCAGGAAATCCATGTCCATGTGCGTTTTTGTTTTTGTTTTTGCAAAGTGCACAAGTGCCACAAGTAGAGTTAATCTTTTAATGCTGTCTGAAATTAGGCCTACTGAGATTCACAGGCGATTTGATTGACGGAATTGGATAAACAGCTGGAGTTTGTCGCGAGAAAAAACTCTGCCACAGCAAATCGAATCTCTGCCCTGCATGAATGCAAATTTGATCTCGTTCTAAATCTACTCGGGGAAGCCAGACAAGAGCAATCGCTCATCCAAAATTCAAAGTCGCCCACGCTGCTGTCAACTTTCCATCGCCAATGATTCTTACAGATGAAATTATCGGACGTGCAATTTTTTTTGTGATTAATGCTTGTCTGAAAAATGGATTCAATCAAAGCGTTTGGACTCCCTGGAGCTCGTGATTTCATTCCTTGTGCTTGCCGCATACTGCACTGTCTAATTCAGCATAGAAAGACAGATGAGATAATAGGGACTCCCATTCTTCCTGTGAATGTGTTTTATTCCTGGCAGCTCAATTTCTCACCGATACCACAGATTTTTGAAAAGAAGGAAATGTATCTGTCTTTTACTTTTTGGTTTATTTGTGCAAAGAATCCAAAAGCCATATGTTTTACAAACTCCAAAAGGAACCGGTAATGACGATTGATGATGTGGCGGTCCTGTTTAATTATCTCCAAGAATATGTATATGTATATAGCATTTGACATCCCATAATGTCCCTCCTGGGATGATTGATCCATTGGAAAGATTCTCGATGAACGTGACTGACTCACTTACAGTAAGTCTTTGGCAACTGATTTTCCCATGACGACCGTTGCACAATCAACACTTCACCATCTGATTGCGGTGGTCTTAATTCCCTTTTTTTTGTGGGGCTTTTCCGAGATATCTGAGCGGGATTCTACTTTGTTAATGGCGTTTCCCACTGAGGGCTGCTTGAATCAAGGCCATGCGCCCGCCATTGATCCGACCTCGCTTGCATCTGGCCGACCCAGATCCATCACGCCGCGTGGCCTCGCATGTAATGATGAGGCGGCGGCTGGCGACCGCCCGCTATTGACGTGTGACAAGTGCCGTGCGCCCCTGTGATGCATCTCTTCATATTCCTTGCTTTAAAAGCCCACTGAAACTAATTTGCTGCAATGTGGGTGACACTCGGAGCATGATTTGATCGATTTATATCCTCAAAACAAGCCAGATATTCCCCAGAAATACTTCAACACTCATTGTAGAAATAATTAAGAGGTACTTTAAAACTCAAGAGGACTAGTTGCACTGCTCAGCACACTTGGTACGAAGCGGTACAATATCGAACACGGTGGCTGTTCTGTCAACCAGTAATAGAAACATTTGTTTAACATCAGAGAATGATTCAGACATTACTTTGTTTTGACAAAACTTGTGTGGACATCAGAACGTAGATGAGTGATTGCCACAGTTCTTCTGGCATGAAGGTGTTGGCGATAGAGGATGAACACGGGAGTGCAAATGGAATTTGTCTGATTTGTAGGATCAGAGTTTTCGGAATGACTCCATGATGTCATGTAATATGTCGACTGTCCCGAGTGTGTACCATTATCTGCGGCTTTCACTCTCGCTCTCATTTCTGTCCCCGCCGAAGATGTGGGCTCATGCCATTAATTTTCATCACACGTCACAGATGTTGACATTTCATTTAATTCGCTCCACTGGGAATCACCTCAAATCAATTGTAGGCAGCTGGGAGATATGCTAAATCTTCCTAACAGGCATGCCCACGGGGTAAAAGGAAAGTGAGCGTTATGTGTCCACTTGAGATAAATTCCAAGTGACTGGAATACGGATGGTGAGGAAGGAAACGGTTAAGGAACTAAGCGTGCAATTCCCTCAACAAAAATGTAAAAAATTCCCTACAGTTGCAGAGCCATTGAATTATTCGGCTGAGTGTATCCGAGCTTTTTAGTGCACGATCGTCAGCTAGCAATTGGCGACGTACTATACATAGGCCGCAATCCATCACGGAAACCACGTGGCAAACAACCCTGCCAGTCTTGTGGTATTCTGGGTAGATATTATATTGGCTCTAGTTTCAGATTTTGATGATTTTATTGGAAATGAATGGCATGCCAAAAGTTTGAGTTTGAGGTTAATACCGCTACAACCTCAGACAGGCCTTTGAATTCATTAACATTTTGCCTTGGTGTAGAGAAACAACTTGTAATAGTTTTTTACAAAAGTTTTAACCTGGAGCCCTGAGCTACTCAGATCACCTTCGTTCAAAATGGCAAAATTCTGAGGACTCTAATCCCCTAATGATTCCATGGGATTAGGATCAAGTGAAAAATGATGTCCATCCACCAAAATTGAGTGTGAAGGTTTCATACCTCAGTATTACAACCCGCAGGTTTTGTGAATGAGGTAAAAATTGTGTTTCTTAAGCCTTGAACACCAAGCCATGTCCACCCCATGTTCCTTCCAAAGAGTCTATAGATTAGGATCATGTGACTGACAATGAACAGCGTAAGGACTCGCTCACTCATTGGCATTTAATCACCAGGACTGGCCGTTCCTCGACCGTCCAGCTTTGGTTAAGGCATCAGACAAAAGGATGTTCTGAGGACTGTAAATCCCTCAAAATTTCCCTGGCATAAGCATCAGGGACTTGCAGTTCCAAACCGACCACCTTTGGTTCAGAGGTTGGACAAAAGGACAACTTTCAAGATTCCCTGCATCAGGTGTTACTGGAAACAGAGATTTAACATCTGACAAGTGCTTCATCTTTCACAAAGACAAGCTATTTACTCAAACCAACGACGTTTATCACCGGGGCCACACAATCTCGAGGCGGTTCCTCAACCATCTTGCGAAGTCACAGCTATTGTCGCGGCAACCTGGAGCCGAATAAGATCCCCCGATGTGATACACACAAGGTCTTTAAAGTCAAAATAGAAATCTCCCGCTTCCGTATGGCCGAAATGAGCCTTATCTCCACGGAAGGTGGCCCATCCATCAGCGATTCCTCGCGGCTTATCACCCTGCCCGAGTCCAATCGCGCAATGATGATGTCAGGCATTCATCAAATGCTGACACCTCACATTCAAGACGAAGGCGCTTGCCCTTTCCCGCCGCCACCGCCAATCTGACCGCTGTCGCTAAGAAGCCCGTAAGTGTCTTCCCACATGCACCTCATAGCAGTAGAAGTAACGTTCTGTGCTCCCCGCTGACTGCTTCTGTATTGTAGTTAGAATTTACAGAGTGATATTGATGCACTGAATGGAAACCCACATAAGAGAGTGCCGTTATAAATTGAACATCCTGGACACTCGCCGTGTCGCCCCTTGAACGTCTCGCCGAAGTCACGGCATCGATCTAACGCAAAGGCCGCCGAAGCTTTGCAAAATAAAGATGGGACTGTATGAGTCTCTTTTATTTTTTTGGGACTCCTGCGGCGCATCATAAAATACTTTCGGAGGACTTTGCCTTTTTCAGATGGATGAGCATGTGGGTACCAAAGTGCGGGAAGCCAGCTGTGACACTGGAATGCAACCAATCATTCCCTCTTGTATTGTCAGACAGGACATGTTTTTTTTTTTGGGCTAAACTCAATTTCCCCCAATGGAAAAACAACACAAACATAGTGCCAATGCTTTAGAAAAACTTCAGAACTAGAATTGGATTTAAAGTCAAAACGAGAGTGAGGTATGAGCAGGACAGAAAACACAGCAGTAGTACAATACATATGTAATAATAATAATATTACCATTAAAACAAATAATAGAAGTAGAAATACTTTGGGCTAGTGGCTAGCATAAAACTATGTATAAAAAATACAGGAAACAGCCAAATGCTGCTTGGAGTATGTACTTTACACACTGCTTGCCAATGCCAAACATAAGAAAGTACTTGCATCTTTTGCAATGATAATTACATTTATTTCTGATACCTCTTCAAAATTTCAAGGATTCATGTAGTGATTAAGTCGTTTTTCCGTATAACACCCTGTTTCACAGAAACCCATTTGCAGGGAAAATAATAAAACAAAAAAATTGCCAGTTGCCTTTCACTTTACGATGCTCGCCTCTCTCTCCATGGTGCATAGCTGCCATCTTCAGTTGGCGGCAAGTCACCCATTAAATTGCATTTTCATGTTGCCCACACAGTGAGTAGCTCCAACACGTATGCAAATTATAAGTGTCCGTCGTCAAAGGCAAAAAGGCTTCGCCAAAGATTATAGCGAGTGCGGCAGTAGCTTTTACGGCTCTAATGATGATAGCGCTGATGAATGGTAATGATGCGAGAGAGCGGCCTCATCATGCTAGCTCACCAGGCCTTCGCCGCCACCCTTTATCCCGCAGCAGACCGGCACAATGCACTCTAATTCACTCTACAGCACGGCTAATGTTCCTTCTTGTAACCCCGCGCTGCAATTACATTAGCGGTCCAAGCTAGCCTCTTTGTTGGGATTCAGGAGGTTTCAGGCTCCTTTTCCCTCGGCAAATAATTGCTGTTTTTGTACCAATGGATAATTACAAATGAAATGGGTCTACAGCAACAGTGTTGGTGAGTCAAACCTTACGAGGGATATTATACAAATTGTGATCATGTCGAAGTGTCCTTGAGCAAGATACTGAACCTCCAGTTGCTCAGTTGGTGAATGTGATGTCAGTGTGAAGCGCTTTGAGTGCCTTAATAGGTGGAAAAGCACTATACAAGTGAAAGACCATTTACCATAAAACACAACTGGGTACAAATTCCCATTCGCTTTTTAAAGAATTCATAAAATTAACCATCCATTTTATCTGCTTATTTTATTTTTTAAATGTATATTATTTTAGTTATTGTCATTTAAATATATTTGTATTAAAAAGTGATTTTTCTACTGTTTAGTCTATCACCTTTTGTACAAAATATTACTGTAATAATAAAAATGACTACATTGAATGATAAAATAATGAAATAGGGTAAACATTGAAAAAAAAAAAGTAAAATAATAAACCAATAAAGTAAAAATTAAAATCCTAAAAGTAAATCAAAATGTAACATTTCAACAAAAATAGTTCGGAATTTAGTGTGGTCTCTTCATTTTATATGGCTTACAAACACACTAAAAAGCCCAGCATCCTGTTTTGCTAAATAGGCAAATGGCCAGACACATGGCAGGCTGACCTGACCTCCGTTCAAACTTAACATTGCTCGGGGAGGAAAGCGACACATGTTTTATGGTTGTTTTGCAGCACAGGCATGTCAAATATCAATACCATCAAAGAGGAACAATCCGAACTTTTACACGGTTAAATTGCATTAATCAGCAAGTCCCAATAATACGCTGCGGGGCTCCCACGTCTTTCCCCGCGCCTTCATACACCGGCCCAATCTATACGACATGCATAATTCATGCTCGTGATACCGCCGCCATAAATAGATTTATCATCACGCACTAAACGAACGCCGGAGTGTGAATAAATGTTGAAGGGACACCATCCATCTCCTGGCCGACACACAAGTGGATTTAGCAGCCGCCATGAATAATGCAGAGTGAGTGAGTGAGTGAGACAAAGGCCTGGCGCATCACATGTTGCTATCAAAGAGATATTTGGCGGTGCGGACGCTCCTGCCGGGCCACTCGTAACGCACACACCTAATCAATAGCCTGCTTCCAATAATTACTGTTTACTTCAGCTCATTATTCCGCCGGTAGCCAAGGAGCATACAGGCCGTAATTGGCGGTTGCCGAGACTTTGTGATGCCGGGAGCGGAGTTCAAGAGTGTCACTCTCTAATTGTCTGACGTGTGATCCGAGGACGGACACCGGATTTGGCGTGCTTCACCACACTTCGTATGTTGACATTTAGCGCCTAATTAACAGCGCGCCCGGCCACAGGTGCTGCTGCTATGTGGGAGCGCTAATCCGCTCGAGCGAATCCCAGAGATACGCCGATGATTACAATATATTAGCATGTCGGAGAATTTCATAGGCATCGTGTTCAACATGTATGTATGCACATAAATCTGCCTCCTGTGTCGCTTGCTTTCTGATTAGGAGACAAATGAATTCAACAAATAGAACAGTACAGCGACAAAGCTGCAATTACAACCAGTCATGGCTTGTCAGGGCGCCCACAAAAATTTCATAGGATTTTGTACAAAAATAGACTAATCAGAAGAAAACATGCACATTTTCCTTCATCGGTTTCCTGCAATTTGATGAAGAGGTGATATAAGGCACAACTACAAAGTTGCTGATAGAATCTTGCCATATTGTTACCATGAGAATTTAGTAAGGTTTTGCACACAAATTGACTACCGGTACTTTTGAAATTTTGATGCACAGATTTGGACACAAATGGACAGAAATATTTGGACATACATAAGGATGTGAGGGAAGAGTTAAAATCTTGCCACATCATAAGAATTTTAGTATGATTTTGTACAAAAATGCACTTGAATTCATGTAAAAAATATTGATGCGTCACCAGCAAATTTGTTAGGAAATACCAGCAAATCTGATCCAAATGCAAAGCTGTTACAATCTTGCCATATTTTTCCAATGAGACTTTAGTAGGATTTTGTAAAAAAAAAAAGACAAATTTAGCCCCCCAAAAAATGATGCACGGATTATTGATTCATAGCGGGTGATGAGAGAAATTAAGGTAAGAAATAGGGTGGGTAAACTTTAATAGCCATAGTTAGAATCTTTCCAGATCATAACATTTTGCAGGGTTGTCACGAAAATACTGGAATTAGTAGTAAATGTGAACTTTTTATTTATTTATTTATTTTTTACAAGAAAGGATTACAAGAAACATTTTGATTCTCAAGAGTTACCTTCAGTTAGATTACCGGTAGTAGCCGAGAATGAAATTCAGGGAACGGTTACAGTTACCACCAGAATCTTATCAAAGCTTGAGAATTCGTTAGGGAAAGATTTCATAAGGGGAAAAAAAAACCTAATTACTGGAAAACCTACAAATTTTGATTTAGGTAGCAATTAGCACATTGTAGTTAGTGCCAATCTCATGAGAATTTAGTAGGATTTTGTGCAAGCACTGGTTGGGATTGCGAGCAATTATATGAGACTGGGTTTACATTTTTAATTGAAATAATACAATAAACTCCTATACTAATACTAATGCTAGCATTCCCACGAATAGATTTGTTTTTTTGTGGGCAATTTGCGACTAATTTTGCAAGAGAGCACATTGAGGACACGCACAGTAGCTTCATGGCTAATTGGCTGTGCAGCACTTTAAAGAAAGAAAACACGAATAAGCACACCACATTGGAGACAGGCCATCGATTTATAACAATACAACTACTGTATCTTGTCGCCCGCTTATTCAAGTTGTCTGTGTCAAACACACAAAAACACACACACTTTCCATTTTCTCTTTATCCTTACATTTTCCACCTCAAGGCGCACAGGACTCATACACTCCCGGCGAGTGTATCTTGATGAGTGCCCGCCTGTGCAATTTCCTGCCAGATTATTGTGATGGATTCACAAAAATATCAATCAGAGCGAGTCGGCCACTTGAAAGTGGCTTTCATTAGCGGTCAAACACTTTTGTTCTCGTCACGCACTCAAGGGCAATGTCACCGACTGCTTCTAAAGTGTGCGTTAGCTTCCTATCTCGGCGGCGACAGGAAGAAGTCCTTTTCACATGACAAGTGAAAATGGGAAAAGTTAGTTTCAAAGGTAAATCACATCCAAAACATCCTGTAAACAAACAGCTCAAATGGCATTGCTTCAGAATGCTGACATGGAATCCAATGGACAAAATTACATTGGTTAAAAAACCTACCAATATATAAACAAGTGACATCACTTCATAGTGCTGTCATGTAAACAAACGTTATCAGCTCAAAAACATGATCGCGTGAACAAACGCGGACGGGATCAAGTTGCCGTGGTGTGTGAGCTAACAACATTGCCTTCCTGTCAATGGTATCACACCTGCCACATGTCCTGATTGAAATGCTGTCACGTAAACAACATGAGATGAAAATGCTTTCATGTATACAGTTCAAATGCTGTTACGTAAACAACAGCTCAAAAATCTGTCACGTAAACATCAGGTTGAAAGGCTGCCACGTGAACAAACGCCAAGACAAAAACGCTGTCACGTAGAAAAATGCAATTGCGTAAACTAACGTTGGATGAAATGGCTGTCAGGTAAACATCTTTTTGAAACGCTTTCACGTCAAGAAACAACATTGTTTCAAAACGCTGTCGTGTAAATAAACATGGGATCAAAGTGCTGTCATGTAAACAAACGGCATCAGATGAAAAACATGTCACGGGGGCTATTATCATGCTGTGATTTGTTTCGACCTCATGACAGCCTGACGTTGGCAGCAGGCAATTCCGCCTGATGTCTGATTATGTGAGCCGGCGACAGGTGGCGATGGCCTCTAATGCCGCCTTGTTAACTTGCGGGACTACTTTGAGGACGAGCGCTCGTCGTTCTCCCCCCTCAGACGGACGGACAGTCGTTCCCGCGCATGGCGCAAGATAATAGCCGACTTATTCCGGCTAGCCCTGATTGATTGCCGCGTGTGCAAATCAATCGGGTGCACTCCGCGGGTGCGCACTCTGTCTGTTGGTGGTGATAGGGATAACATGTCAGAGTGGACCTTCTCCATCTTGTCACTTTAAGCGCAATCAATACTGCTTCTCCCACCGAGCATTCCTCTTCTTCTCCGCATGCCGCGATCGATAACCCGGTGACCGGCGGGGCTCCGGAACACAAAGCTAGGCGACATCAAACACTCAGAGTGTACACAGCTAGATGTTTTTTTTTCTCAGCAATCTTAAAATGCCGGAGCAACAGGTGGCTCTACAAAGCCAGCTGTTTATAACCAAAAGGCCATTTTATCCAATCAGAAACCTGAAGAAAGTGATTTCTGGAAAAGGCCAAGTCTGCTTCAGCAAGTCTAAAGATCAACTGGCGGCATGGCTCAAGTGGTAGAGTGGTCGTATCCCAACCCAAAGGTTGTGGGTTCGATCATCAGCCCTTGTGAGCGTGTCAAAGTGTCCTTGAGCAAGATACTGAATCCCCAGTTGCTTCTGAAGCTCATCAGTAGGTGATTGAGGAGACCGTGTACAAAGCGCTTTGAGTACCTTGAAGGTAGTAGCAAAGGACCATACAAGTGAAAGGCCATTTACATCAAAACATGAGCTGAAAAGACCTTGTGGCATTTTCATGTCAATTTTCCATGCCTATCACCACTTGGTGATGTATCAAGTCTCAAGACTAATACAGTGATCGAATCTCTGATATGCTAGCTAACACCGAGGTGCCTCACAAACACAATTGTTCAATGTCACTCGGAGCAAGGCATGCAAAAAATAACCTTCGGGAAAGAGCCACATTCGGAGTCATCATATCTGCAGACAAATACATGATTATCGGATACGCAATCTAATTTTGAGCCTTTTCGTGGTAACAAACACAATTGTTCAATTATACAAGCAAGCCTGTGGCCAGTGTCTTTTTAAACGAGCGTGCTCTAAAAAATTCAACAAGAGCATATCTGCACGCCTGCAGGGAGGAGGTGCGCGCCTTAACGATTGCATTAATTGCCTGCAGGATGTCGCTCACTCATGCATATTTGACACTTTTAGTCGCATGCTCGCGCCGTGTCTCGCCGCTAATGGATGCCGCGTGGCACCGCTCTGCATACGGATCAGCAGCTCCCCCCGTACACCGCACCCCTGTCCATCCCCCCAACCACCGGTGCTGCTGAGCCTCGCCGTAATGGCAACTGAGTACCCTCGACGCCGGTGTCGAGGCATCAAACAACGGGCTGCAAGTGCGTGCGATGGCGGCTGATAACAAGGCGACAAGTGGCCCAGAGTGCGAGCAGATTGGACGCCGCGTCCTATCATGACCACCATAGCGCCGGTTCGCAGCTGGTGTCAAATGGGATGAGTTTAATGACTTTTTAAACACTTTTAAAGCCAAACAATGGATGTTTGTCGGCAAGGATGCTCACCACAAGGAGGGCAAAGTGTGCTTGACCATATTTGGGCATTTGCTATTTCCCAACCAGTCCGAAAAGACAATAAATGTTCGTTACGGAAGTCAGTATATAGGATTAAATATATAGATGTACATTTGTTTATCAATAATAACCCATTTAATTTTCAGTTATTTTTAGCGTGTTAAGCATTGTCTTCACGACTGGCACGATTGTTTCGGGAGTGATCACGTTTTGCTGTCAAATTCTTGAGTGTTCGCTTTCTTTGCCCCATTTCACTTCACCTCAAAAATGTGTTTAAGTCTAAGAAAGTCGCTACTTTGCATTCTTTACCTGAGACGATCTCTTCCCACTCAGCGATTAACCTCTCGCTCCTGCGGCTCTATAAAAAGAAAGAAAAGAAAAACGTTTAACTCTCGTCAAGAGGCTCAAGGTCTTTACCAGCCAGATGTGCGTGCTTTAATAATAATAATGTGAGAATACGAAAAGAGACTACATAAGGAAGGACGAGTTACTGTCGTTGGCATACTGCATAATGAGAAAGTATGTATAGCGAATTCATTTGTGCTAATGGATGCTACCTGCTAGGCTGAGTGGAGCGCTGCATTATGTAAATGTCGCATGTCTGTACATTAAAGTAGACTCAACGAGGCCTGAAGAATTGCTTTTTACAATTCCAAAGCTTCAGACTGACTAGTGGTTTTGATCCTGTTGAGATGGATTTTATTGCGCTGGTACTTACAGGTCCAGCAGGGCTGCTTCTGCATCTTGGAGGGCGTGTTCAAGCGCAACTTGACGCCAAGCGGGCCAATAGGGAAGCAGGGGGCGGGTCTTCCTCCAGCTTCGTGGTGATTCGCCATGGCTGCTGCGCAGGGAAAGCCATAACGTTAGCATTAGCGCTTTCTTTTACCGTCAAAGTATTCTGAATCCTCGAATGGAATTTTGCTATTTTTTAGCGCATTTTTTCAGGATTGCGTGGCCCCGTTTGTAACTTTAATACCACTCAGAACTTTTCCAATACGAACTTAGTCTGACATGTTCGTGAAAGAACGGTCGTTTCCATTACAAACTTGTACTCGTTATTTTAAGATTATGGTACTGGTCTACTGCAGTAGAAGGTTATTACAATAACAGTCGGGAAGATAAGGGAATGTTGTGTGTTTGTCTGCTAAGGAGACGGACCTCTCTGATAACGATGCCGTTGTTTTGACTCATCACACAGCCGGAATGGCGTTGCCTTGTTTCGAAACAAAAACAGCTGCATCGGAAGAAAAAAACTAATGACCGTTATCCGGGAGAGTTATGGTGAAAATGTGCCTAATGATCATTGCCTCTGCATCTCTAATCCATTTATGATGTTCTCTAATCGTCACCGCTTATTCTTACGACGCCGGAGAACATCAGATTGAATATCCGAGCTCTGGGGGAAGTCGGCAATCGACTGCGAGATGAAGCGCACGAGGCCTGCTAACAACGTCCGTCAGGGTTGTAAAAGTGTGCGCACGCAGAGCCATGCCACTGTGGTTGTCTGCAATTGATCACCTCCATCTCCCAGGATTACCTTTTCACCCCTTGGGGGGGAGGCTGAAAAAGGGGCAAGGGGGAGATGAGGGAGCTTTGTCTTACAGTAAATCTGCCAGCCTCATCAGTGTTGGCTGAGATCACATCAGCTGCTGGAAGAGCACAACGCTGCCAGCTCACACTCAATAGTCCAAAAAATCTTGTCAAAAGGAGGCTTCTGATGAGAATTTAGGAGAAGGAGGTGCAAAACAGTGGAGTGCGAAATTGCCATCTGAAGGTTCAATTAGGCTGTGATGAATGGGTTTACATAAGTATTGTTAGGTTACTTTTAAATTGGTTGGTGTGTCGTTAACTCTCTTGATGGTTGATTGTTTAGTATCTTGTTTAGTTAAATAGTCGGGTGATTGTTGTTAAATTGGTTGTTTCGTGGTTTCAGTGATTGTTTTTTGTTTGTTTGGTCTATTGTTCACTTAAATGGTTGGATAGTTCGTTTATTGGTTGCTTGCTTGCTTGTTTAGTTGATTTAATTGTTTAGGTAAATGGTTGGCTGTTTCTTTAATTTGTTTGGTTGGAAGATTGATTTTTTTTTTATGTTCATTGGTTGGATGGTGGTTTAATTGGTTGGTTGTTAAGCAGTTTTGTTAATTAGTTGGTTTTTTGTTTCATTGGTTGGTTGATTGTGTAATTTATTGATTGGTTGTTTTGGTTGGTTGAATATTAAGTCGATTGATTACTTAACTCAACTTTATTTATAGAGAACTTAAAAAAAACTACAGCTGCATGCAAAGTGCTAAACATAAAGTAAAAGTCAGACAATCCAATTTAATTAGTTGGTTATTTGGTTGATTGTCTTGGATTTAGTTGTTTGTTTAGTTCATTAGTTGTTTGGGTGGTTCTTTACTTGGTGTTTGGTTGGTTGATTGTTTAGTTGGTTGGATTTTTTTTCAATGGTTCTTTGGTTGGCTTATGTAGTTGTTGGTTTGGTTGTTTTGTTTAGTTGTTGATTAATTGGTTGTTTAATTAATTGTCTGCAACTTCATTGTTCACTTGGTGTTTCATTGGTTTATGTGAAAACAACAATGGAAGTTCGAAGTTGTGGTCACTATTGTTACCCTCCAGTCCACT
Source organism: Filicampus tigris (assembly GCF_054856515.1). Lineage (NCBI taxonomy): Eukaryota > Metazoa > Chordata > Actinopteri > Syngnathiformes > Syngnathidae > Filicampus > Filicampus tigris. The sequence goes on along the minus strand of NC_141238.1, from coordinate 2,008,977 downwards.
AAGCGGCGGTCACAACCTGGTTGTCTTCGGCCCAACAAATGAAGGTGGAAAAAAAATCAAATTATTTAAAGCATTTGTACGTTTGTGATCAGACTGTAAAAGTCATACCGCATTTTATGCATTTGGTGTGTGGAATTCCTGCAACAGAAGACAATATAAGTCAACTTTTGAGTAAAAATTGTTTGTGTAAAAGTTTTTACACAAGGAGCTCAAACCAGCAGTTGAAAAACCTTTAGGGGGAAAACAACAGCACTTGTTTTCAGCGGATAGAGTTTTGCGGCGGAACAGCTGTGATCAGGCACCTTGGAGGTACACACATACGGAATTCGACCCCGCAGAGCTGCCAACAAATTCACCGCTGATTGCGTGACGAGGAACGCGGCTTATCCAGCTTGTTTTGATACTTTGGCAAGGTTTGTTGTTCCAAAGATGTTTGGCACACGTCGCGGTGGCTCGAGGGTCGATTAGACGGCATCACCGTGATTTTGTGGCATGATGGATGAGAAGCGGAGCGAATCGCGTGATGTTGGCGTTATTTAAAAACTAGCGGACTGCTGTTGTTTTCATTAAGCCAGCAACGAGTGAAAGCGAGTGAGCATAAATAAGAGAGCGGGGTGATAAAAAAAAGAAAAAAAAAGAAAAAATGTGAGGAAATACTTTAGCACCTACGTTTGAACAGTTTGTTGCATATATTGTATTTTATTTAATTCCATTTAGTTCAATTTTATTTAATGCCAATGTATTCAATTAAACTAAATGTTATTACTTAGGACTGCATTTATTGGTAATTATTTCAACATTTCAAGAAAGGTGTGCTGCAGATGCTGGGTTTAATTTAATTTACTTTAATTTAATTGGATCTGACTTTTTTATAAATTAATTGTTTTCTAACATTTTCCATGTATTTCAATTTCATTCATTCTTTCACTTTGCTTTTGGCACTAATGCTAGGGATGCATTTTAAGAACGGGAAGCAAGATAACCCCCCTCAAGGTAATCCAGCGGTGTAATCCAATCACATTTAAACCCTGTCGGGAGTTGTATTAAAGCCTCACTTTCAGATTAGTGGAGTTCAGTCTTTAAGCCTTTTTAGAATGAACAAGAAGAAAAAAAAGTGACTTTTCCGAGCATCTTGGTTGGGGTTCTTAAGCAGTGACTCACTTCTTCAATTTGCTGAGTTTAATTGTCACAAACCTCCTGCAAAGTGTGTGATTATTTCCACGGTGAATAATTGCAATGAATCTACTCCAGTGGCGGGCAGTGCTTTTGCTACCTGCGCCTTCAGTGGGGACTTAATCAACCTCTTCCTACCACCACCATCATGTTGTAGTTATAGACACCATCAGTACTATTCAAAAAACGAATATGACAGCATGCAACTGTGCCACGTGCGTCATCCGGATCAGCTCACAATCAATATTTTAGCAGATACCATGACAACAACGTATCAGTGAAATAAAATACAAAATATTCACCAAAGGTGCTGATTATTAAATGTATTCATGTATGTTTTCGCGAGTTAAACAGTTTTGCTCTGACCTGCCAATCAGAGGACAGAGAAATGCTGATGTCATTGAGGGGAGGACAAATGTCAAATCCATTTGCTAATATAATTTAAGTTTCATGGCCATCACTACTGATTCTGGAAACCCTTGCTAAATTAGATTGACATGGCAACACATGCGCTGAAATCGGATTGGACAGAAATAAATAAGTCTCGCAACTAAAAAATGAAAGTAGAGCAGCCAAGACAAACATTATGAAATGAGCAGAATGGACTTTTGGGAATAACCGCCACTGATGTACTCCCATTAATATCTCATCTCCAGCCATTAAGTGGAGCACTCGAATAACCAAAGCATGTTCCACTGTCAGATCGTGCTCACTGAGAATGCTCCATTTCTTAAACATTCCAAAGGGAAGGAATGCAGCTGCACGTTCTCCCTCCTTGCACGTGAGGAAGCAGTTGGTTGATGTTGGCAAAACGTTGGCCATAAAGAGAGAAAAGAATCGAATGTTGCTTGTGAGATGTTACCTAGGCCTTGGCGGAGGTATAAGCATGGCTATCCTACTATTAGGCAATATAGACCAGTTGATTAAGTGAAGCGCCGATAATCCCGGCAGGAATCACACACGGCATTATTCCCGCATCGTTCCGTGCAGATGTTGACACTAACGACTGATTATCCCGTTTTAATCCCGTGTCAGGATTACAGTGTTCCATCTTCTCGAGCCGCTCTCATGCTTGCGGGGAAAAAACTGTAACGTCAATTAGCGTTGCAGTGGGCGGGAAAGGAAGATGAAGAAGTGACGCATTTACATCCATACATTTTTGACAGCGCAGTGCAAATCTAACTTTTTATTAGCGCATAACCTTTATCCCGATGTAAATTTTGGAGCCCAAATCCCGTTAATCCCACTTTAAGATAGGCCATCTTTGGAAAATGTGATGTAATAGCGCTTTACGGATTTCTCCGGAATGCAGCTCAGAATAAATTGGATGGGTGGGTACGTAGAAGTAGATAAAAAAAAAAGGCACACCCCTTTTCAAATGAATACAAAATGGATAAAAATGACACCAGCACAAAGCATTTCAAAAAATATTTCCACCATTTTAACCTATGATCTGTATAAATCAATGTATTTTTTTATATTCATTTCAAGGGAGATAAAATAAATAACTGAAACAATGTGGTTGCACACGTGTGCATACCCTCTTATATTTGCCAACAATTTTGATGTACCCAAAATGACCCTAATTAACACTGACTGCTGTCGTAGATGCATGCCGTCAATCAGGCGGTAAGACAAGGTCGTCTCGCTTTCCTGCAATTTTGCACACTTTCACCGCGTCTTCTATCGCGGGGGCCAATGCAGCTCGAGCAGATGGGGGTCTCATCTCATCCGCCAGTCACCTATAGTCGGAAGCTGTTAGCGGGGCGGGATGGGTCGGGATTAGCAAGAAGCATGGCGGCGGCGGCGGCGACGGTGCCTCATTGCCAAATGGGACTCAGCCGATATCGACTGGCTCGGGTTTCAAGCAAGTCGTCTTAATTGCTTCAGACCTTGTCAATCACAAACTTGACACGAGTAGAATTTTAAGAGCTCCTTTATTGGCTCGTAAAGACACTCGTAATTAGCACTTCATTAGTGGCGCAAAGGTCAACCTGTTTCACTCCGACCCAGACTGTCGTGAGCAGAAAAGTTTCAGCAGATGTGGGTCATTTCTTGTCCTGAACACAATTGGGTCGAGACTAACGCATAGATAGGACTTTCCTCACTGGTTTCCTGTCGTTGCCATTGATCGGATATCTTGCCATAATGTAATGACGGATCTGGAAAGCTTTCATTACGGCCTACGTCTTGTTTGCAAGAACATTTCAACCATGTTAAGTGTGAACTTTGACTTGAGGCAATCTCTAGGTAGCAGCAATATCACTAAGTTCAAAGATATTCAATAAAAAATGATACGGAAGCTGAGGAATTTTGTGTTTGGTATATTTGACTTTGCTATGACCTTCACCTCGAAGCTAGTACTTTGTGCATTGGCCTGTCCAGTGCTCTGGAACCATAAAATGTTTTTGTGTGCTCGTTTGTGACCACTACAAAGTGGTAAACAGCCGCATTTCATGCCACGCCACCTTAAGCAAAAGTGCTTCTTTCAAAGCCTCTCATTACTTCTGCTTTGCATTGAAAAGCGACTCGCCAGAGGGACACTATCTTTAAATTATTGCTCTGCTTGGTGGAATTGATCTCGCGTCATGTGGGTCATTTATTTTGAACACGCTCCCATGGAAGGCCGATTTTTGCAGGTGCTCTGCCGGAAGCGAGAATGCAAAACAGTGTAGCGCATAACCGATCATATGTACCGTCACCTTGATTGCTCTGGGATGTCAAAAGTGAAGCATCTCAAGCGGCGCCACTCAGCCCGAGTTAAACATCCAGAATGACTCTGGCCGCCACGCCGCGCTCTTGTCGCGTATTACATTTGTGTGACTTATCCAATGGGAACCGATTCCCCGGTCCATCCTCCCCGGAGTTAATTGCAAATTACGGTGTCACTTTTCACGAGCCCGCCGCAATGCTCCCCGAGAGAGCCACTCGTCCAATTATCTGCTGGCTGCTGATTTATTTGGTCACTTCTTTTCTCCTTTCCTGCACCGGCCGCGCTGGCATTTTTCATCCGGCTCGCCTCCCACTTCATCATTCCGCTTATCCCACCTCCCTCCCATCACCGTAATGATCCGCCTGGCCACTTGTTTCTGTAATGAAGGCTCGGAAAAGCCGTGTTAATGTCCACTTGAACGTTGAGGTTAGGGGGGAAAAAACATAAGTGAACTTTTTGCCACCCCTCTGTTGGGAGTGGGAGGATACCTAAAGTGAAAAGGTACTCACAGGGAAAAAAAAAAACCCACATTAAGAAATAATTCTTTTACATCAAATCATGGCACCCCTGATGTTAATACTTTGTACAAGCCCCTTTTGCCAACAAAACAGCAGCTAATCTTCAAAAAACAATCATCGTGCACCCCTAAATATATTTAAATTTAATATAATTTCACTTGAGTATTCTATATGGGGTAAAAAAAGACAAGATGACAAGTAGTGTTTATCCAAGTTGTGATAGTAGTCGCTTTTCACAATGAACCGGCATTCCCTGAAGCACTTCCTCCTCATCCGTCTGCTTGTCACCGCATTGACAAGGCATCTCGACCTCCCCCGACCCGGTCACTCCCACCTGACAGGCTGGGATGGGCGGCATCCAGGAGGAGGTGAACGCGCTTAGACGCATTTTCATCCCGAGACTCTGCTGCGTTGCCTCCGCTTGACCCTCCTCTCGTCACCTGTCAGTCATGGTTGGTCGCTTCCCGCGAACTCAAAGATGCTCGCTGTCCGCCAAGATCACTCACTCTTCTCACCAGCTGTCTGGCTTTAATGAGGTTTCCCATGCAAACGCTCTTGTCAGACCTTTCGGTTAAACTCAAAAGTACATTAGTGGCATAGCATCAAGTGTTGAGCCTTTTGTTACCCTTCGGGACCACCATATTTCAGAAGTGAGTTAGTTTGAGTCCACATTATTACCTCTGTTTACAGTGGTTCCTTGAGATTCAAGTTTAATTTGTTCCACGACGACGCTCGTGTTGCAACACACGCTCAAATCATCTTTCCCTTTTGAAATGAATGGAAATGAAATGAATCAGGTCTAGCAAGCCGCGCCCCCTCCGGAGTGACTATCTTGAACAGGATGCCCCATGCAAGCTAGGTAGGCAGGGCCATGTTCACATCACTCAACGTTAGGCAGATAAAACTCGCTCGTCTTTGGCGCGATCGAGCATGTCGGCTCACCGCCATAAATCCGCCTTGTCTCTCGGTGGCATGCCGATGTTTGATGGCACTCCCGTCGTCCCGCTTGGCCATTCCTGGGCGGGGGGTGCCCCCTCTCCGGCCTGTCAGCCGCCAAAGTTATGACATTATGTGAAGTCCCTCATAAGCAGTTGCCGTTGTTTTGAGGTGAAGGGGCATCAGTTTCACAGGGGGGCACCGCTGCCCGCTGGATGATTTGTGAGTGCTATACCGTGCCAGAAAATGAAGACAGGAATGGGAGTGCCGCTGGAGCGTGTACCTGCTGAGATCCACGCGGAATGGTTCAAATATTGGACATGGCCATCAGCAGAGAGGAGAAAACCAACACAGAAACATTGCTCATCCTTATTTTCAAGCTTGACCGATGAATTAGAGGCGTGTGAAGGCCATGTTAGGGAAGTGGAACAGGAGATAATGGGAATGTATATTCCCATCATGACATGGCACATAAGATAAACGCAGAACGGGAGCCTCTGCTGAGATGCACCTCATAGTTTGTCATAACTATGGACAGGACAGAATGACTACCGACCCGACCATTCATACAAAAAAGCACCACAGCTAATTTGTATGACAAGTTGGCAGGTGGCTTCCGTGGCGTTTCCCGACCATCACCATAACGAGGTTAGGCTTTGAAATTTTAATTGAAGTTACCCTGACCTCTGGAAATTGCCATACGCCTGACTTCCTCCTTTGCCCTTGTCATCACCGTCTTCGATGTAAATATACTGTATAGTGTAGTTCACTTTGTTAATTCTCAGGCGATCAGCTTTCTCACTGGAAGATAGCCTTTATTGTATCATTATTACAAGCGCTTCCCTAACCTTGCTGATGCAGGCAGGGAACCAAACGTCCTTTGGAGGTTTACGCCGTGCTCCACCCCCGTAATGCGCCGTAATGTGCAAGCACTTGTTGAGTGTAATTGACACGCATGTGGCGAGACGCGGCGTTTGAAAGCAGCTGGAAACGTGGCTTCCCGTGGTTGTGCTGCTCTCCAGGGTTTGCCGTCGCTCTCAAATTACACTTGGAAGGCGGATTTGAATTCACGGAGCATAAAACAGTCGAAATCTCTGCTTATCAGCGGGATATTGTCATGGCTATCATCTGATGTTGGCGTAAAAGAAGGTGTGATGATGTGTTTCATCAGTCCGCCTGTTTGTTTGTGTCTGCAGAGGAGTGTAGTACGCAATAAAAAGAGGGTTTCACATCGTGAATCCATCCAACAGGTTGTTTGTGTTTCGTCGTCTCTGGACTGTGTCAAGAGTCCCGTTCCTGTCAAATCACAAATTCCACAGCGGCCAGGATGACCCACTTTTCGTCCACTTGCCTCCTTTATGCTGCCATTTCTTCAAAATGTCAATTTGTTCACCTGGCAGGACATCCAAGGTCCGTCATTGAGTGGACAGTAGCGCCCTAGGACAGGGAGTGAGACACTTACACCGCTGTTTATCTCATCCAGGAATCTGGTGAGCCTGCTTCCTGTGGCCCTGAAGGCACCTTCAAATCAGGACCCCGCTGGAACGCCATCACGGCGAGACATCTCTTACTTTACGGCCATCATCTGGACGTCGTCCCGCATTCGTGTAATAGATACAAAAGTAGACACCGCCGATAAATCTAAGGCGCCCGAGCAAGTAAAAAGGAAAGTGCAAGTTTACAATGCTACAGAAAAAGGACATAAACAGCTCTTCTTCCCCTGCAAAAGGTCCCTAAAATTCGGATGACAGTCAATACATGCATCTCAATGCGACTCAGTGCCAATATACAAAAAAACATACATACATGACGCTGTATTTCTGCCAATAGGGGTCACTTGAAAAAACTTATCATCTGAACACATGACACCCATCTATCTGCCTATTAGACGTGGTCCAAATCTGTAGGAGTCCGCTTTTGAAGGACCCCTAGCAATGGCCAATCTGACGGTAAAATGGACACTAAGAGTAAAACCAGACTCAGGCAGGCTTACTATGCCTTGGCTATCCGATGTGGCTTCTTGAGGCTTTTTTTTATCTACTTATGATAGATTACGTCAACCAAACGTCATGTTCTTAAGCGTAACTGGCTTCTGGGGCTGAATTTTCAAAAAAAAGCAGTCTCTCTTTGAAAGTCCAGTTAAATGAGTCTAAGATGGCCACTTGGAACCAAAATGGCAGTCTTCCTTGTGCTTTTCTGGCATGGCTTCTTGAGACTTGGGTCTTCTCCCCATCAACATGCCTACCAGATTTTATGTTGCTTAGTGTATGGGGCTGAATTTTCCAAAAATTCTGAATAGTCTGTCTTTGAATGACCATTGAGAATGACTAATAGGACTCTAAGATGGCCGCTTGGAACCAAAATGGTAGTTTTCCTGTGTCTTTTCCGGCATGGCTTCTTGAGAATTTTTTGTTGGTCTGTAGACCCGCTTTGCAAATTTCATGTCGCTAAGTGAAACTCAGGGAATAATTACGAGGCATATTTGCTGGATGCATGGCAAGGCTGAGGCACACCTGAGGCCTTTTTTTTTTTTTTTTTTTTTGGACCGGCTTCCACAGAATTCCCTGTAGAATTTCACACTCTTCGCCTGCACATACTGCAGCTCCTTTTAATCACATCGCTACACATCGCTACTTCCACCGTAACTGTGGAAGTGCTCTCAATTCTGAGAATGACACAATTCCATATCCTCCTGCCTTAGTCCACGGTTGTTTCTTAGGTTCAAAAAATGCAACAAAATCCTCATTACTTCAATATCTGCATATTGTAATGTGGTCCACTGCAGGACCTGTAAATTAAAAAAACAAAAACAAAATGCAGTTCTGTGGTGTAGATTCATGCTGGCAGTAATTCCTAATATTTTGTTCCTCACCATCAGTGGGCAACACGAACATCCATGAAATAATTAACATAAGTTTTTATTGTAATGTGGATGAAAAGACTTATTTCCGCACCGACTGTTTCATGTACCTTGCAGGCTCCACAGCACCCTCTAGGCAGTTGCAACAATTAATTTCATATCCGTCTGATGATGTGTGGATGTAAAACCAGCGTTCAACCAAATGAGCACAATCATGCGTTCACTTCATTCTGTGAATATGCTGACAAATGCTGCATCGATTCCTGGCTTTTGTGTGTGTGTGTGTGTGTGTGTGTGCGTTTTTGTTACAAATGCAATTACCAAATGCCGTTTGTTTGCCTGAGATAATCACCCCCCCTGCTTTCCATCCATCCCTCCGTCGCTTCACCAATCAATGGCCACTTTAGTGCTACTTCATATTGTGAAGCTTCGCAATCACTCGGCATCTTGATAAGGACCTAAAAGGGACTCGGCGGCCATTTGTCGGCGCAGAAGAGAAGCTATCAACCTGGCCTTTTTTCACAAGTACAACCGGTAGCTTCGGCACAGAGAAAAAACCTCAACAAAAATCACCAGGATTAAATGTTTTACCTTATTCTAAAGGAGGGGCAAAAAGGCTTGTGCGCTTGTGAAATTAACGTTTTTTTCCCCAGTTTGAAAACAGCCGTACCATACGTACTACTTTTAAACGTAAGCAATCAGGCATATAGATGGACACCTAAATGCGTTATGCAGTGTGTGTATAATAGTTAGCACCTTGATGGCTAATTACAACATATGTGCCTTGTTTTTTTAGTTTTGGTCGTTACATTTTATGGTCTTTGTGGTACTATGAATGAGTTTGAAGGTAAATGACCAACGTTCACAACATGTTCATGTGTTGACATATTTCTGTATGAGTTTTGTTCGGCCAAATCACGTGAAAAAGGTTTTGTCCATGAAGATCAATACATTGGAAGGCATGTGTCATTGCACAAAAACAGAAAAGCCCCAAACCATTGTTCAATTTTTTTTCTATGATTACTCAATGTTCTCGCAGCAATCACTAGCCACGCGTTCCGTGAAATGGCGCCATTTCTTTTCGTCACGAAATAGCATTCTAATCGCAGTTGGCGCCATTCCAGATGATTGCCTTTTGCACGTTTCTCAAATCCTGCAGTGTTTGCCATGGAAACTCCAATGAATGGTAAGCATTAACATAGATCAAAAAAAGATTAGGAGGCAGAAAGTGACTTGAGGCGTGATTAAAGGCCTCCTCTTTAATAAAACACACACACACACACACACCTTGCATATGACTGATTGCTAATGGCGTCTCCTTGTTGTCGGCATGGCTGGAGCGCTCCCCGACACAGGACGGATTCACTTGATAGTCAATTGATGCCATTAGCAATCACTCATAGGCAATGTCTGTGTGTTGTATTAATGAGGAGGCATTTAATCACAGCGAGCACATCGGCGCACTGTCAAGCGCAGGATGTCGGGGCGTGCTCAAACAGTAACAAGGAGCCACCGTTCGCGATCAGTCAGACAACGTGTGTGTGCTTTTACTAAAGAGGAGGCATTTAATCACACCTCAAGGCACTTCCTGCCTCCCTACATTGTGTTTGCAACATGATTCATCTTCCCTGAGGGAGGCGCTCTCCGCTACTCTCCTACTGCAAAATGCGTTTTATATTGAAATGTAATAAACCGTCAGATGTAGATCTTAATCTGCCATGACTCTGGCTGGGGATGTCGACAATCATGAATTCTGTCTCTGTTTGCTTGTTTTTCCTTGGGGGCGGTGGTTTTCTTACAAATCTAATGCGGGCCTAGGCCACATGGGAGCAGTATAATGCAGACATGCAACTATGTATAAAGGAGACCATCACGATGGGTCAGTCAGCTGTGATATTAGTCATTCTTTGCAAAGGATAAAGAATATATGCCTGTGATTGTAATATTGTCTGTCTACGTGCGTCGCTGCACTATTTTTGTTCCATTAGCCATTTACATAATGGCTAATTGCTAGCCATGCCGAAGACATTCGCCATCATGTGTTAGCGGACTATGCAGGCTAAACTATGTGGTTGCTTTAAATACACGATGTGCAATTAATTGCCTTTATCTTGAATTTAGCAACAAACTTAAACTGAGAGTGGCAACAAATGAATGACAAAACTTTTTTTAAAAAAAAGAAAATTCTACCAAACGGTTGTCAACGAGAGTGGAGTCAGTGCCACCAGTGCTGGCGTCGACTGTCAGGTCATACGGACAATTTGAACAAATAAGACAATTTTTTTTTTTTTAATTGTGAAGTCACACTTTAATTTTTATAATAATGCATTTTGTCTTCAGGTGTCAGCTGCGCATATTTGAGTGATATTTTCTTGGCTGAAACACTCCAAAATTGTAGTTTTCTTTCGTGATTGTCTTCTCTTCCCCTTGCAAGTGCACAAAATTGCACAAGCTCGATATGTGTCATTGGGGAAGACCCACTTTTCCCCCTGTAACTCCTCACACAAAAATCACAAACCTCCTGCTAAAAACCACAAATGACCCACTTACAAACCAGCAAGCAGTTCCATTCAACCAACCGGCTAAACTTGCATTAGTTAAAACGCACCTTTTAAAATGCATCCACCCGGTGCGCACATTTTGCCTCTGCGCTTTTACGCACGCAGAGCGCATGGACGCGCAGCCTCAAGGAGCCCGCACAGTCGCCGCGCTCCGCGCGCTTCCAGTCGGCACGAATGCACCACCGGCCGTCTTCTAAACACCTCACAACAATACGCTTTGTTCGGGGCCAATGCCGCACTTTAACCAGTTTTAAAAAATAAATTAAAAAAAGACTTCAAATGGATTAGCTCTGGGCTCCAATGAAACAATACCAGCATATAAACCACAATGTGTACCAGTGAAAGAGTTTTTGATTGGGTTCATTCTTTAAAAGATTAAAACATATCCTGTTTTGGACGCGCGAAGCGTTTGCGTGCGCAATTTGTCACGGGAAGATGCGGAGGAATCATCATCAGCCTCCTCCGCTACATACATTTGGCACATTTCCTGCGTCACAAAACAGTTCCAATCTTAGTCTTGGCAGTTTCTGGGTGAAAGGGTTCGAGCCCTTTGTCACGCTGCAGTGCAGCTGAGGTGTTGCGCTTAAGACAGGACACTCAAAAAAAAAAAAGAAGGTGTTGTCTTACCTGCTCTCAGGCTTTGGTCACGCTGCGTGCACGGTTCTGGTGCTGCTGGTGGCGGTGGTGGTGGCGGCGGAGTGGTTCTCCTCCTGTGATGCTGCTGCTGCTGCTTGTGTCGCTCCGCTTCATCGCGCCGTGCTGCCCGCATGTGTGCGCGCATGCTTGTGGAGGCGAGCGGCGTCTTGGCTGCGCACAAGGAACTGGGGGAGGTGCGTGAGTGTGGGAGAAAAGAAAGAGAGGAAGAAAGAGAGAGAGAGAGAGAGAGAGTGGAAAAAAAGGGTCTCGGGGCAGCGATGACGCTCTTTGTTTGACGTTTATCCGAAGAATTAACTGTCATTCGACAGTATTTCAATCGGGCACTTCATTAGGTACCCTTGCATAATGAGATCCAGTGCAAAGAAAGAGATGAGATCACAATCCATCTGTCAATTCTCATTGACAGATTGTGAATTGGCAGGCGATTTCATGGCCACAGTTTTGGCTAGATTTTCTGGATGTAAATGTAATTGTAATTGCGTTTTGGGGGAATGGATTTGATCTATATATACCGGTATATTTATATATCACTCTGTTAATCAGGACTGCATTACATATAGAAAGAATCATCGCTGTCTTGCCTATTGCAAAGACGTGTAGTAAGTTTCCTCTGCAATTGTATGCTTTTATATGACTTTGACCAATCAAATGCAACCTTAAATGTGCATGGCCATCCAGTAGGAGAAGGGCATTATGAACGGTAGAATTGTAAGTTATTATAATCAATTAGCTAAGAATGCATTGACCCACATCAACGGCATGTATTTTTTGTTTCATCATTTATTATTTTTAAAATCTTTTTTGTTTTATCTTGTTTTGCTGACCCCATTGTGTTCCGTCCCTGGTGAGAATCCACGCACTCACTGATGATGACAATTATGATAAAACCCAGTAAGACTATTTTTATCATAATGGGGAAAAACATCTCCCTGCTCAATCATACGGTGTCCTATTAATGTGATGAAATGTGCAATATGGCTGGCGAGTAAGCGGTCTTTATGTACGCGCTCAATGCAGATAATTTAAATTGAACAAAGAGAATCCCATTTAAAGAACATTACTCTGTGCAAAGATGTTTTTTTCCGCTGTGCATTAAAGCTCATTGGATAATGCAGGTTTTACCTAATGACGTGGCCCTTGAGTGCATTTCCAATGAGTTCACATTTGGATGTCAGCCTCATCCTCCTCCAGAAGTTTACTAACAAACTTGAATGTGCACATCAGTATTCACCGTCTAAATCCAATCGGTGGGGAGGTTTGGATGGGAGGGCTGTTGGGGGAGCACGGGTGGTCCTCCCACGTGAGGGAAACGAATAGTCTTTAATCAGGAGGAAGTTTGCGCTAAATTGTTTACAGAAGATTGGATGCGTTGGCTGCACCTAATCCAAAATGAAAACAATCAGAAAACAACTTGCCTCGCTTGCTGTGTGCGTGCGTGCGTCCTACACATCACGCCCCCCCCACAAGAAACAAATAATCCCCAATTCCTTCATCATAACTTTATTAACGACAACACTTGCGCCATCAGCTTTATTTTCTTTAATCTGACACCAAAAATGTGAATGTTTACTGACTTCCACTGAGGGAATTTTTGTTTTCTGAAAAGTCTTATTGGCTATGTAGAAAGACAAAAAAAAGTCACTTCTTCTTATTACTGAAGTACTTAAATGTTGGAAAGTCGCAGTGATTAGTTTGAGCTATGTCTTTAATCTTGCAATTAGTTTTCAGCACTGTTCTCCTCTGGATTTTTTTTAGGTATTATATTGAATCAAATTCTTATTTTCTAATTTACATCCTAATTAAACAGAATGTAAAGAATTAAGTAGTTTGTGCATGATGATGAATTCATCGTGACTCCTTCTGCTGTGCAGGACTCGGCTACTGGGGACAGTATAATACAGTCATGAAAACGAAAACAAAGAAGAATTTCACAACTACTTTAAGTGACTCAGTAAGATGCAGTGGTATTAGTCAATCCTTGCAGAGGATAAAGAATATCTGCCTGTGAATATTGTTCACTCTATATAATGTATTGATGCATGTTTTTATTATACCTAGTTAGACTAGAAGAGGAGGCCTTTTTTCCTGCTCTCTCTCTTGGTCATGCTTCATCGTAACATCCGAGATAATTATACGAGCTCATCAAACCAGCACAAAAACATATTGCTTGTTATATCATGTTTTTTTATTTTTTTTATTTTTTTTTTATGGTGATTGTTAAAAATGTTTGTATGTGCGTGTATGCTAATTGTATTTTTCTGCAGTTTGGAGGCACGGTGAATGGAAAGTAGTCTGTGCTGTAAACTCCTTTTCGTCAAGCGATTCATCTTCCCATTTGGACTAATGACGAGTGGACCACTTCAGCGTTCTCCAAACTGCTGCGGAAGCGCTTGTGACATGCACGCGAACGCAGGTATTTGCCTTTTTCTTTTCCTCTGTGTCCAATTAATAGCTTGGAAACTTGCCAGAATGGTTTGTGTAGCTTAATGCTAACAAACACTGCATAACGCCATAGGCAGGCTGTCATCGATGTCGCAGTGAGCAAAACAAATATACATGTATTAAAACAATACTCACCAGCATCCAGTATCTTTATCCTCTGCAAAGAACGACAAACAAAAATAATATCGATCCATATGTCCTTTTTATACCACTCCCGGGTGGCCAAAGGGCGCACACTAGAAGGAGCAGCACGGTTTCCATTTCCATCCAATTGAAGCTAAAATGTATGAGAAATTGTGAAATTATTAACACTTTATCAAATTATGTCATTACTGTATGTATTATTTTATCAAGTACTGTTATTGAATGCTATTTTTCTCTTTAAAATACAAAAATTTAACTCCTCAAGGCACCACTGCATATTTGAGGGGATATTATTTCATGGGTTTTCTTTGTCTTACTCTATACCTTCAAACTTTGTGCAAAGTTAAAAATATATATATGATTTGGGGGAGGATTTTAACCCTTTGTGCTGAAGTCTAATCCAATACAAAAGCGGTAAACCCCCATAAATATAATGAATATTTAATATGTATGTTTCAGGTAAGTGTCCCGTGGGTTAATTGCTGTCCTTTTCTCACTGTTTCCATGTCACCACATGAGTTGATTAGCATTTCCCTTTACTTTATTTGAGTGTCTTAATTGCGGGTAATTAAGTGAAGTGATGGCATTAGACAACGTGGCGGGACAAAGCATCAAAACCGGTCGGCAAAAGGTGCGTGGCATACATGAATACGTCATTAACACTGACACATCCCCGCAGCTCTTATCTTTTGTTATTCAGATGCGCGTGCATCAAAACACTCCACACAAGAGCGCTAGCAGCTGCTAGCCGCGGCTAGTACCCGCGTCCTGTTCTTTTATTCACGGCGGAAGATGCTCGGTCCTTTTGCACCCCGCCGAGGAGAATGTGTGCATTTGGCAGACTTCTATTGGCCGCAGATGTTTTGATATCAAAGCACAATAGGAGGCAATTTGACCTTCCGCCACCTGCAGCCCAAAGTGGGAATACGCGGATTAAAAAGACAAATCTATGCAAAGCCGGCAGCCTTTGTGTACAAAATGGGGAAGCAAGCAAATAGGCTCAACTCGCAAGTCTCAAGCAAGCAGACACTGACGAGTGTTTGGGTCAGCCAGAATCATTCATTTGTCAACTGTAAAGCCACCAGAATGGAAAATTGGTAGGTGGCTGTTTTGTGTGTCAGTGGAAAAACATTCTGCAGACATGAAAACAAGTCTTTTCATTGAAGTAGGCGCTATCCTGAACAAAAAGGCCCAAACCTTTTATGATGACGTCTAAACTTAAATCGATGCACCCTGAACACGGCCATCTTGGATTTAAATTGTTTAGACTTTAGTTCATTTTCACTTTGAAAAGGTGAAATGCTTATGACAGTGGTGAGTTGTCAAAACAACCCCAAATAAAAGCAAATACTACTTTACTATTATCTGCATATGCTAATGTTGTGATACTAACGTTAAAGACTAGTTCTTACCCATCGCTAGCTAGCTAGCTAGCTTGTGGTTGACTTTTACTCTTTGTTCTGTATGCTGAGTTGTAATTCACACCTGCTATGTATTTTCCCCAAAATGTGGCTAATGTGGCTCAATTTTTATGGCCTGAGCCAACGCGACCAATGCGGCCCGTGGGAGTCAAATTGAAAAACTGCGACCTGCTCGCTTGCATTAAATCACCACCCGGGAATGAGAATCCCCGAGAAAGGCCTGGCGGCGACACAAACCGGGCGGGATCCCCTTTTATTTCTGGTTAATTATGCAGTAAACTTGACCAGGGAAATGATTCTGCGCAATCAATTAGAAAATCAGGGAGAGACGGTCAAGCTCTCTGTGTCGTATTTATTGCTCCGTGTTAATTTTATCGGTTGCGGTTATTACAACAGAGAGTTTAATCGCCCCGCGAGATGAGCACAAACAGTGTGATTTACGACACTAATCACTGGCTTCCCCTAAAAACAAGTTTCAAGTCTACAGAATTTCCCCATCAATACAAATTCTACCGCAAATGAAATGCCGGACACCACTGACAAATTAGGTGATGTAATATCTTAAATCTTTACTTCTTAGTAGTTATCATGTAAGGCTCCTATAAAGTTCATGCCAGACTTCACTGTCAAAAATGAGGGATTTCATGTAAGATATCTGTATCCCTTAGCTAAAGCGAGGTGTTGCTATGCTAAGACAGAATCAAACAAAATGCCATACTTCATCAGACAAATCAGCGATTTAAGACAGTACGTGCGTCTTTCTTTGCAAGTTTTCACGAAGATTTGCAAGAATCATACACAGCAGGAAGTGTTGACCTCCCTCAAACAGATGGAGAA
Organism: Filicampus tigris; assembly: GCF_054856515.1. Taxonomy (NCBI): domain Eukaryota; kingdom Metazoa; phylum Chordata; class Actinopteri; order Syngnathiformes; family Syngnathidae; genus Filicampus; species Filicampus tigris. The sequence continues at coordinate 1,992,715 of NC_141238.1, read as the reverse complement.
AGGACGCAAGATGGGAAAACATGCCCCCCCCACCTCCCTCATGGGGAATCTGCCCACCTGGCATATGGCAAGGTGCCCCCATGCCAAGGTGCTAGCTGGTTGAAAATACAAAGATGAAAGTTGAGCGAAAACAGTTCTGCAGGTAAGGAAATGAGCCTCCATGTCAGCAGGTGGCAGTCTTCGCACGTAAGATTGGATCCGGCCAGTCGGAATCTTGAGGTACATGTACCGTCTTTAATTGTTCGGCAATGTTTGCTGTAGTGTTAGCAAAGCAACCACAAAGAAACACGCATGTATCATCTTAAATTTCTTATATTCCCAATGAAGTCTGGCACATGTTTATTCTCGTGTCAGCACTGACGTAGCCGCCAGGTAAAATATTTACTTTGAGGTACTTTCAGTGTTGTTACTTTGTTACCACAGCAACTAGACCGCATCAAGCTGTAAACTAGCATTTATCGGTTCCCTGCTTCATTTCGCTAATACCAACAAACAATAAATCTGTACCCAAATGCAGTTGTGTGGGTAATAAAAGTCGTGTTACTTGCATATTGCCTGCGAGACTTTATACCGTGCGCGAGCGGATTGCAACGTAAGCACGCATTAGCTCCCGTGAGCGTTTACAACCTTTTTATGCGTTGATATAAGCGGTGCCACACCAAGCTCATTAAGGGCGAGCGTTGCCGCTTTTATGAGGACCGCCGTTGTGTGAAGTTAAGGTGAGAGCCAAACAGAAGACAGAAAGCGCGGTGAAAGCGTATCAGGAGACAACAGCCGTCGCCGCCAATTAACTCGCTCAGAGAGTTACGGCGTTCTCCCGGGTGCTCGCGCCCGGCCGGTCTCAACCTTTTGACCGCTCATTCATAAATTAGAGGCCATTAAGTGGCGCGCCAAAGTAAGACGCTCATTAGACATGCTTGAAATATTCATCATTTCTCTCACAATTATCACCAACTTTCTCCTGGCGGCACTTTTAAAAGACATTTTTTCGACGCTCGCTCGAGCGAAAGCTGCATCGATGAGCTATGCTTTACTTACTGTAAAGTGAATCCAAGATGACATCTGTATTTATTTGTAAGTTTTGAAAAAAGTTCAAAAACCTTTATAGGATATGTATCATAACCTATGGAGAGAAAAAAAGACTTTGATGTGTGAAATGCATATTAGATCCTTTTTTTTCCCCCAAGAAAAAGAAGCATGATGCAACTAATCACGTTTCAGTACATCAGCTCGGCGCGTTTCATCACTCATCTGGCATTCAAGGTTACGCGAAGTGACTGGAGCGCAGCTACACTTGATTGCTTTTGTCTTGTTGTTCTCCTCGCTTGGTCTCGCTGCGGCGACGATAATAAAAATGTGACGCTACCAAGAGGCCATGTAGAATGTTCACGGCTTTTTGCCTGATTAAAATTTCTCTCTTCATTTGCCAGCAGTCACTGAATGCACCAATTCCTGCATTAGTTATGTAAAAAACATAATAACAAACCACGGGAACATAACTGCAGAATCCCCCATTCTTTTATTAATGGAGGAGAGGGGTTTAAAGTGTTTACATTTTGATTTATGAATCCTCTCATGCAAGATTAACACGTTGTGTGAAATTGAACATGTCATAGCGCCGTTAGCTTAATTAATCAACACTCGCCTGTGTTTTCCTCTCCTGTGTAACAAGAAAAAAAGCAATAATAAGCAACATTAAGTCCTCTGCTTTGAGTTTACTTCATATTTACTCTTTTGTAATGAAACCCCAGTGTACTACTCCAGCAGTTGGACCTAGCTGATTCAGCAAGGTAACGGAAATGCTATCTAGTTGTTTGTTTTCTTTCTGTTTAACAAACACGCACAACCAGACCTTGTTTTCTATCTGGAGCTCAAATTGGTTTTCGTGTCATGCCTCTTAAACTTATATTGTGCTGATAACATCATTGTATTTCTTTATTTTCTGTTTCATAAAAAAAACAAACTCTGTGACGCCATTTTGTAGTTTAACACTAAACTAATCGACTGGCTAGCGCAACCTCAAGTTGGTGTTGATGTGATGCCTGACAACACTCAATGGTCCATTTGATGATGAAAGTTCTGTTTGTTTCAAAAAAGCAACTTGGTCAGCAGTGGATACATTTTTTACTATCTACTAAAATAATCTGGCCGTGTGCTATATTTTACATAATGTTTTTGTATCAATAAAGACAATGGGCTGAATCTAATTAAAGTGGACGCTGTCTTGTGGTAGTTGCTCAAATAATCTGATACTTCGAGATAACGTTGGTGTTGATTTTATAGCTTCCGATACATTTCCATGAAGTATAGTTTGGTAGTGGGTTGACATGAAATGCCAAATCTCGCATTTAAACATATGCCTTGTGTGTTAAGCTATTTTTTATTAGCAGCACTATCACAACACTAGCATTATGGAATATCAGTGTCTTATGGGTTGGTTGCGCACCATTAAGTCACACCGCGCGTCGGACTCAATACGACTCGACATGATTCAATTACTCGCGACAGGGCAAATATTTTCTTATTTTCATATCACACATTTTTTGCGGGTCAGCGCCTGTCATGCAGAAGGGAGGAGGAGGAGGAGGAGGAGGGGGAGCAGGAGGCTAGTTCCGTTATCACATGAATGCATTTGAACATGAACTGAGATGGCCTCAGCCTCGTGCTGCAGCCGCTCACTTGTGACGGCCGATATACAACATGGCAGGAGCACACGCGTGCATAGCAAACAGCATCAAGAAATGTATACATATTGAAGTAATATGTCATTATTTGTGTTAATACAGGTAGTGTGTAGCTAAGAGGCCAGTCTGTTGCGCTATTGCACGGCAGCAGATTCCTTCTGAATTCCATTAAACAAACAAACAAGCGTCAAGGGACAGCCCATAATACAAACACATCGAACACATCGAGCACATTACAGTGTGCTCACAACATGTAGACATGTTAGCAGTGTGGTAGCACGCGGGTCGATATTCCAGCCATTCGTTCGGGATGGCTTTTCTTGATCACTTGCTCTGCGAAATATGAGGGCACGGGATTGGGAAGCGTCCTCCATCGATCCTGCCTCGGGCTGTTCCGTATAATCCTTCTGGTGGGAAAGACGCCGTCGATACAGCAGTGGCGGCGACGTCAAGAGTTCACTTGCGATGACTCCAGGAGCAATCTGCCGTGACAGATGTGTCATTTCAGGCGGGAATGCTGTGACCTTGTTCCCATCGTAAATGCTTTATTTGTACCTTTTAATCAAAAGTGCCTTCATTTGCATTCTTTAGGTGCCGTAATATGCCACAAATGTCCCCTAAACTCGTCAGATAGGGCATGGCTTGAATGGGAATACAACTATGCTCGAGTGACCGGAAGGTGGGATATACAACAGAAACCCAAGTCACAACCAAGAAGGGTCAAACAGTATACTCTATACTCTAGTATCAACTCTTTAACGTTAGCGCAAAATTGTCAATAACAAGACTTGACTGAGCATGGTATTTAACATACGGTTTTGCACCTAAGAGATACAAACACGGGAAGTAGTCTGAAGTTATTTGAATGGGTTGCGTTAACTTGAATTTTGTCCATTCATGTTTCTGTCCTTTATCGCCATGATTTATTGCTGTCTGTGGAATGTTGAAAATCCTTGCGAGTCTGCTTTTAAACCCGGTAAATATTCATACATGCTAATTTGGCTTATTAAATCAAAAGACGTAAATCCCGAGCGACTCAAAACTTAAACGGTTATTCATAAGGAATCTCTGAGTGACCAGGAATTCTGTAAAAAAACAAAAAAATCTGATCTGAGTTGATTTTTTTTTTTTTTTTCACGGCTCTTACTTCCCTGGACGGCAGTTGGAGGTCAAAGGCATTTAGCGCTCATTTGCCGCTGGCAGTTAATTGATGAGCCACTCCAGCCAAGTTACCAGCTAATGCAGGCGGAGAGGAAGGACTCACGTGGCAACGACTCTCTGACAGTAAAAATATGCACGGCATAGACGGCGAGCGGGATGGAAATAAGAGACGCTGGCGTACCTCAATTGTTTTGTGCAAAGCCAAGACAAAAGAAAACGTGGCGAAGCGAGCGTAGGCGGCGCCGAGGGGGGTAATGATGGTCGGGCAAGGAAAAGCAGTAATGGAATTGTCAGGGTCCCACATCATTGATTTAACGCGTGCGCCTCCATTGGCTCTGCTCACACAATACGGGTCGTGAATACAAGCAGACAGTCAGTACCTGCTGTGATATCGAAGACAAAGGCTAGCAGAAAACCTACAAAGTACTTGCCTTTAGCCGCTAGCATTGGAATTTGGCTGGAAATTCAACAAAATTTACATAATTAATTAGACAAAAAGAGGGGGTGCGGGAGTAAAAAAAATGATTGGCTATTTGGTATAATGACAATTTTTACAATTTATTTTCTCAAATAATTTTGTACAAAATTAAAGTAGGGTGCATCCTTGAGGGCGTGCGTGAGATAATCATAATGTATCATTTTTCCCTTGATCCGGCATGTTTATTAGGAATTTCTTAATTTATTTTTTTCTTCAAGTTTAATTTTTTTCCATGAAATTTAAGATTGCCTATGACCTAGAGAAGGGGCGTACGCAAGGTTAATCTGAACATGAAAGTTTTCCCCTCGTCGACAGGTTTAATTTTTTTCACAAAATTAAAAGTGGTGCAAGCCATCTCATAAGAATAAAAATGTAACAACCATGTGGGGTTGTAATTAGAACTTTCTTGTGGGTTTTTTTTTTTTTTTTTTTTTTTTTTCCATCCTGTGTAATTTAGTTTTCAAGGGGTGTGCAAACGACCTCCAGGGTCTGCGGGAGATTAAAAATGTCATGAGCTGTCCAATGAGCTGGAATAATATAACATTTTTCGGTCGATCTGATGCGTTATCTTTGCCAAATAGCCTCATTGATGGTAAACTGACAACATTATTGGCTGGAAGCGCTTTGTTAATATCCTGTGCTCCTGAAAAAGTTAACTTTGGAAGCTCAACTTTAGTCGTGGCCAACTCGTCCTCGTTGACACGCTCAAGTCGTGAAGTAAGCAGAGAAGCATCGTCACGTCTTGGCGGAGGTGCGCACGGCGACGCTTTATCAGAACGTACTCGAGGGAACACGAGAACACGGCGTCTCAGGAGGAGGGGGAGGTGGAGCCTCTTTGCTGACGGATGCCAACGCCGGCTCGGCAGATAAGACGCGTACAACGATGACAAACGGAGAAAGGATGGCGGGGGGGGGGGCATGTAAGTGGGAGGGGATGGGTGATTGACACCATTTTGGAGGGGAAACAAAGATAAGGCTAGTGTGTGTGTACAGCTAACACGTTTTATCAGTCATAAGAACACAATGCGTGAACAGCAGCTTTCTTTGCATGACAACACGCTGCTGCACCGACCACTTATCTGAAAATATATTTTTTTAAAATCTAAAACTATTTTACGTGCATTGAACATTTCTTACGTACTTGGTTAATTCCAGAGCTGGGCACTTGGCCCTTTTTTGCCGGTCCGGCCGCGACCCTCCACCGTTGACACTGGGTACCCTTCCGGCCACGACCCCCCGCCCTTATTCATAAAAATTATCACATATAACTCCACCTTGATGTGGCAGAGTCGTACTTGAGTACGACTTATATTTATATTGACTTATATTAGCGCAGCTTAATATACTCCCGGACACAAATTGTTTTGAAACAGTTAAGTTCCAAATCGGGGGGCGTCGCTTCAAAAAGACAGCAACAACAATGGATATCGTACCTGCGACAACCATAAAGGGACAGAGATGACTAGACTATGCATTTGATTTTATTGCCAAACTAGTTTGCTTTTGCGGCAGCAACGAGCTGCGTGCTGCATCCTCTGTCTCCTCTCCGTGTGGGGAAACTGTATGTCATCGCAACATGTGACATAATGGACCGATCAGAGCAGCAACAAATCCTGATGGGTGCGTGGCATGTGTTGCAGACCTGTCGCCAACAGCACAATGCGTCGGTCACGTGAATCAATGCGGCAGTTGTTGCTCGCGCCGACGCGGGAGTAGAAAGAAGCGTCACGTCAAAATATTAAAGCTTACGTCCAAACACTACAATAATTAATTTCCTTGACACTTTTCATCAAATTTGTACCGACGCAACCTCATTGAATAGTGCCGATGTGCATCATTTAGTCACAAAACAAGTGCTGATGAGAACATTGGTGCGAGTGGCATGCAAAGTCAGTGACCTCCATTGATCTTGGCCCCTCTTCAAATGAATGCCTGCCACGGCTCGAAATGAATGGCGCCATTTTATCCGAGTGTGGGCGGCCATATTGCAGACGCGCGCCAAGACGCGTTTTGAGAGAAGTGCGGCAGATGAAAGAGGTGATAGCGAGAAGGTGCTCAAAAGCGCGTTATGAAAGCGCTCCCCACAGCAGGCCAAGCGTTCTCGTCCTTTTGCTCCGCCTCAGTGGACGCTTTTGCTGAGGAAAGACCGGCGGACTGGCGGCGTTACAAGCCCGTGCCGGGATAAAACGGCATATTCCATCAAAGACATATTCTGTATTACCATTGCAAAAGCAGGAGCAGATGGGCCGGAAAATGAGCCAAGTGGGCACATTAGCAAATATTGAAAGGAGAAAAATGTCGATGCTTACAATGAGTGTAATGGTTATACTTACTGGGGAAATTGATAGTAATACATCGGCAAAAAACGCCAGTCAGGTTAGCAGATTAGCATCTGTGAAGCTAATGAGGCTATTTGGCAGTTTTGATGCAATCGAGCGCCCCCTGCAGGGAACTAATGCACCTCTTTGTGTGTTCTATTAAAATAAATACACATTGAAAAAAGACAGTAACAATGTTCAAGTATCCTAGTTTGCATTTCGCGCAAGAAAAGTAGCAATCTGTAATGTAATAACATATTTATGTAGAATGTGCGTCGTGATTGATTAATTGAGTCCTTCAGCCACCAGAGCACGGAATAATACAGTCATAAAGAAGACTTTCACAACTACTGTAAGTGACTCAGTAAACAGCAGTAATCTTTGGTGACTTTCACAGAGGATAAAAAATACATACCTGTGAGTATTATGTCTATGTGTTGATGCTCCGTTTGTGTTGAAATATTCCTTGCTGAATGGGTGATACCTCGGCTGTCGATGCCATTCGTTAGCCCCTTGATGGTGTTTTCCATTGTGTTTTAGCATAAAGCTAGCAGCAGGCAAAACTATGGTGCGCGTTCAATTGTCTTTCTTCTATGTCTAGTCTTGACTGATTGCTTGAAAATGTTTGATAAAGATTAGCAAATCTTAGTCCGCTTGATTTTGCATGCCCCGTTTGTGAAAGAATAATGTGACGTCAGCATTGCTAATGCTAATCTGTTTTCAGTTTCTTTGCCCGGACACACTCAACCTTTATTTTTTTAAATGTGAATTTTTACACTAGGAAGGGTGAAAAACAATATAAATGTTTGAATATACCAGATCTTTAATCTCATGCACGCCTTAGGCCACTCGCTCATCCTTTTACACGCCTGTAAGAGCAAAAAATGTGTTTCTTTTGGCTCTCATGGTCCTACGGTGATACTTCGTCCTCGCTCGGGGGTAAAAAGGACCCCTCGGGTTGTTCAATTCCACCTGGCAGGGTAGGAAGCAGCCTTTTAATATTTATATCCGTACACACGCCGGTGACACTTTTATCTGCGTTCCCGCCGGCCCTTGCCGCAGTCGAAGCGTCGCCTCATCTCCGGGAGAAGAAAAATTCGGAACTTTTCCCACTCATCTGGTAGCGCGTCGGTAAACAAACAATGCGTCCCGGCGAGAGCGCGCCAAGAACGCGAGACGCAGGTGAAAAGATTGTTGTTTGTCCTCTCCTTTGTGCCACCAAGCTATTGTCGCTCGCTGCTAATTAGTCAATAGAAGCTGTGACACGCTACAGGGGGTGCACGAAGAGGCGGGCGTAAAAATTCTGCTCTGTGACGTATGGGACCATAGCTTTAGTAGGGCCCGACCGATATGGATTTTTTTTAGGCTAAGTCTGATATTTGGTAAAATTCTGGTAACCGATTAACTGAACGATTAATTAAAAAAAAAGAAAAAAGTTTTGGACCCACAATGCTTACAACAAAAAAGATTTTTTTGGACGATAGGCATCTGCATGAACACCTATTCCCGAAATAAGACAAAAATATTCACACTCACAGAATATAGTGCACAACATCTCATGATCACAAACACACATTGTTGAGCCTTTCTCGAAAGGCAGCCTTGTACTATGAGCCACATGCTGCTTCACCATGTATCCTTAAAATGCCAAACGTCAAAGACAGCAAGGAGTAATAGAATTGGAAAGAAGTGGTGGTGGAAGCTTGGGGGCGGGAAACCAATTGTGCAGTGTCACACTGCATTATGGAAGCAATAGATCCAAGTGGACGCCCCCCACGGGCATACCCCACATTCCCCAAGCCAGTGCGGGTGCCTGTTGGGCGTGCACGCCGGAGCATTCCATCTTAGAAAGGCGCATTTGGCGCATTTTATACCGCCGCTTGTCAGTCTGCCGTCACAAAGCATTTCCGGTATGTAAGAAAGTTGCTCGTCCAGCAACACAATAAGATGCCCCCCAAAATGGAATGACAGTTATTGCACTCCAATTTGCTTTGCCCTCAAAGCCAGTTTCTGGCAGAAACTGGATAGTAGCCTTGTCCATTGTGTGTAGACCCACAAAAAAAGTCTTCACAAGCCATGCCCGAAAAGGCACAGGAAGTCTGCTATTTTGGTTTGAAACTGATATTTTAGATTCATTTTTTGCCGTTTTTCGTGCTCTTTAAATGTTGGTTTGTTGGGGGGGGGGGGGATTGCAGCCCCCAAAACTCAGTTTCGCATGGCAACACAAAATTTGGTAGGCTTGTCTATCACGAGTAGCCCAACCAAAATACACTGGAAGTCTGCCCTTCTGATTGGAAGCTGCCATTTAAGGCTCAATTTGCTGCTGTCCTTCAAAGACAACAACCTTGTTTTTTGTGTGATTGCTAGCAAATTTCAAACACTAGACAGGTAGGTGAGGAAAGATTGTGTGAATTTTGTGTTTTCATCGTTGCGCGTGGGCGAAACATGACGGCAAACTTTGATGATTAGCCATAAAGCACCAAACTGGCGGATGTCAGGATGTACGCGTCAGTGCCTTGTCAATCAAAACTTTGACTCATGTTTTCAAGCTTGTTGTTTTTGTGTGTGCGGCCGGCACACAAATGCAACCTGGAAAATAAGATTGCCGTCTTCTTACTGCTTTTGAGCATATTAAAAGTAGCTCGCGTCGGATGTACACTGTTTATCCTTCTAATCTCATCGCTCTTTTGATGGATTCTCGCACTTTTTCCTATTAAAAAATAACAACAACAAGGTTCGAGCCGTATAGGAGAGCTGATGTTCAAAGACAAACTGCCCAATTTTCTTCGGAGATGGGAAGTTTTGCTCACCTAAGACAGAGCGAGAACTCATTAAATGATTATGTGCGCAGTGTTTGGCAACTGAATAATTCATGCTCGCTTGATTGCCACGTTTGAAGGTTTTATTGCCGGGCGGTGCGCGGAAGAATCGGGTAGGGGTTGTGTGCGACCGGGTGCGCGCATCTCACTTGTCCATCAGTAGACTTTATATAAGTGTTCATTATTAGGAATTTTATTAATATTATTCTGTCTGTTTGTCAGTTAGCGTTGGCTCGGTCTCGCGGTTGTGGTTGGGTCTCGCACACTTGCCACTCATCACCCGCTCTGTGTCTGTGGACCGTGACGGACGGGCGGGTGGCGGTTGCCTAGCAACACCGTTCGGAAGCGATTCAGTTTCATCCGTCCCAGCGACAAAAGGAGAATTAAAGCTTTTGAAATATTGAGATTCAAATGTTTTTTAGCCTTTTTGGGGGGTGTCTTGGCAGAGGAGACACTGATCTGATACCACAAGCCTTTCAGACAAACAAGCAAGCGTGTTTCTACCTTACGTTACTGATGTAACTGTACACTGGACAGACAAAAGTATTGGGTCGACTGGGAGGAAAATTCTCAATGAATGAATGTTCTGAAGTTCTGTTTTGAGGGCCTCTGTCATATCGAGCAGACGAAACTCAGAAAAAATTCTCAAGGACGAGTCCATCTTTAAAAAGGACCACATGGGAATGGCCGAAAATATTAGCATCACACATAAATTTGTGGCATGGCGTCTTGAGACTTTTTTTGTAGGTCTACTCAAGATAGGCACCTCAACAAAATTTCATGTTGCTAAGTGAAACAGGCTTCCCCAAATCTTGATATGTCCTATTTTTAGGTTGTCTCATGTTGAGTTTGGGGTGGGGTGACTTTTCCATTAACAAGGCTCAAATATGGTGCATTGATCTCCATGCGTCCTTGTGGGCTCACTTTTTATCAAAGGTGAGTCATGCAGGAGTGCTGGCACCTGCACACTAAAGATTCCCGAAGTTACGGGGAAATTCCCTTAAACCTTTTAAACGCTGCTTATATTTTCCTCCTCCTCCTCCCTGGGCTATCTGCAAAGCTCCCCTGCTGCTTAGTCGACCTTAAACTGTGTGCCATGTTTGAAGCAAAGAGAGGCTCACCTTTTGTGGGCTCCCTGCCGAGTCAGCAAGTGGCACCTAAAACGGGGATCCGACAACAAAACTACAATAGCGCAACATAACAGCCCTGCGGAAGGTTCCGGAAAAATGAATTTAAAAAAGACAACTACCAACTACCTGCTTTAAAACCATTGAACAGAAATTGGGTCTGGATTGCTTCCACATTTCAATGGCAGTCTGTGTGGGGGGAAAAAATCACAGCAAATTCTGTGATATAGCAAAAAAAAATAATCTGTGATGTAAACTTAGGTATTTACAATTTAAAAATATGCGATACAATGACGTGAACTACAACATGATGCGGGGCACCTATACATAGTCACTTTTACCTTTTACCAGATATCCCTTAGAAAGTTACAATGCATTTTCCAGAGTTTACTCCCGTCGTCAGCGCGGAAAGTTGCAAAGCGACCGAGCGGGAAGATTAATTAGCTTCACCACAGCTAGCTGTGTTTTCTTGCCACGGATGCAAAGCAGTTCTTGACGGGCCTGATTGAACCGCCGCGGCTTTAATGATGCTTCACTCGTTAATGCGTAGCAATGAGCGTGCGGCCGACGTTGTTTACGCCGTTGACACTCTGACAGCTTTTTCCCAATGTTAGCGGGACCATTGGGACCTATTAGCGGTCACAAGGCACACCACAGTCCAACTTTTTGGTTGAATTGTGAGAAATGGTAGCAGGTCTAATTATTATTTGCCAGAGCTCCAATGTGACTTATTTCCACTCTCATCTTTAATGCTGCAAAGTGAACATCCTTTTCCTGTTTGGACTAATAAAGAGGAAAAGGAGACACTTTGACTTTTATCAGCGACAACTTTTATCCTTCTGTCGTTTTTTCTCTCTCGTAAAGGCTGTAGCATCCATTAAATCAGGCTTTCTGCAAACATTTACCAAATAGCCCTCACGGGGACCTTTTGGGACTTGCAACAAAAAAGAGAAGAATGGTGAGGGTAAGGGTGTTTTTATTGCAGCACTAACTGTTCCTGGCAGGAAGTGGACGTTCTGTAGCCAGAACTTGGGGGCGGGGGCGGAGCTACACTTGTCATTTAGAAAAATAGAATTGACCCATTGTGCAGACACAAATAGAGGTACGGCTGTCTCGTAGAGCAATTTGGGAGCAATCTGACAAAATTTCTTGAATGAATCTGTCTCTCGAGGATTCTTTGAATCAATGACCCTAAAATGGCTACTTCAAAACAAAATGGCAGCGAGCCTGTGTCTTTTCAAGCTTTGCTTCTTTAGGCTTTTTTTGTGGGTCTGCTCATGATAAACATGTGCACGAAATTTCATGTTGCTTTGTGTAAGTGGCTACTAGTCCTGAATTTCTTTTGAAAAAAAAATGGAAGTGGCAGGGGACCCTATAATTGATTTTCAAAATACAAGGGAAAAAACTTGAATCTGATGGTTCATAAATGTCTCAGCATCTCATTTTGGTTTTAATGATTTTTTACAGTTGTACATTGTTTCCTACAAAAATCCCATCTGCTCTTTTGTTTGTTTTTTTTTGGCCAACCAACAATGTAAAAAAACTAATATTGAGCGAATTAAGCAAAGTAGTGTCATGTCGGCACTTTAGTGTTTATGCATGCTGGGTTTAAAAAACACACTCCCCCAGCCTAGACCCCCCACCGCCCCGACACACACACCCACATGAGTTCAGGAGAATATTCCAACTTGTGCTCTGTTGCCCTTGACTTGTCTCTTATCCTTTCCCCCGACTCTCTGTCAGCACTTTCACATTCTCCAAACTCCCCTCACCACCCTCAGCCTCACCCGTCTCTCATTGCTCCCCACTTTGCAATATCCACATCCCCGGCCAAATGAGCCTTTCGCCCCGCGGCCCCGTCTCCGCTTGGCAGAGTGGGAAACTCGGCGAGCTCATTTCCAGTGAGCGGCGGCGGTGCCGGTTGAAAGGCGTCAATGCTTCCTGCTTGACTATTCATGTGACAATACGGAATAGAGCTTTGTCAGGGCTCGGCTGCAGGTCACAGATTTCCTTTTAAAGGCCAAAACAAGAAAGTTATTGAATTGTGATGACCTTAGACTCACAGTTCAAGCTAACAGTGTAGGTAAAAATAGATGTGCTGTTGTGGTGCTAGACAGCTCAAGCTACCACGAAGCCATTTTAGATTTGGTCAAATTTCTACAAAATTGAAATCACATACTAGACTGATATATGACAACATTGTGAGGATTTTAAGTTTTTGTCATTGCGCACGTTGGCAAAGTTGGATGACTCTCCACAAAACGGGAACCATAAATAACTCCACAAGGTCAGATCTCAACCAAACAAATATGCTTGTGTTCTATGCAATCATCACACCACATAAACCTGGCAGACATGCTCCCTCCCTGCATAGTCAATATTTTTGGATTTGCTCATAATTGGATGAAGTGGCGTGAATGATCGGTAGTCTCGGAAAAGGCTAAAAACAGAATGGCTCCCCAAAGGAGGAGGTAACAGCTGGATGCTAGGTGAGAATTACAACTGCAGAGCCTCGTCGTAGGTTTGCAGATGTGCAGGAAATAGAGACACACGGCGGAGAGGAAGGGAGGGGGAATATCCAGTAGATCAGCGTTGTTCCATGGATTTAATCTCGCAATTCCAGCTCTTTTGCCCGCTTGGCCTCCACTCACAGGATAGTCTCCATCCCCGCGTCGGAGCATTTTCTTGGAATTCACCGTTAACGAACGTGCTGCTTTTGTCCGCGGCACGTTGCTACGACATGATAGTTTGGTGTGTGATTTCCCAAGGTTGCTGTAAAGCATCGGCCAAATTGCAGCAGCCTCTTTGCCAATGAATTTAAAAAACCTCCAGGATGGCAATCATCTTAACCTCACCCACGGGGTTTTGAAAGCCGTCATTCTCCCCTCTCATTTGGCACAAGAAGTCCATCACGGATGGCGTTAACCTGCACTTAGGCTAATGTAACCTTGACTGAGTCCAGACGGTCTTTAGCATCCGTGTCCCAGGCGACGACAGTGACGATGACGAAAGATAAAGTGATACATTGCTCCCTCTTGGCAGGGAATACCCATCCTTGGAAGTTTTTTCCCCCAACGCTAACGACTGTCCTGAGTTAGTTATGAAAGCGTTCTGAGAGTGAGGTTCAGGGGGAGAGCCCAGAGAATGCCATGGTGATTTATCGTCCTCAAATCTCAACCCCCCGCACCCTGCAACATCCATCAACCCGCCTCCAGACTGCCCATTTGTCTTTGCGGCACTTGTCTTCAGCAGGAGAAACATCAGGAATCATTAGTCCAAGGGCTCCATTAACCAGAATCCGCTGAGTCCTCTGGCAACGGGATGACTGACTCAAGTTGGCGTTCTGAAATGATTCAGCTTTATTGGTTGACTTGACTCGAGTGAGGTGACTCACTTAAGACTTTGTGGACCTTGAAAAGTCTTAGCTGGCTCAAGTTAGTGAAGCAGATTACAACCTCGGCTAATTCGGTTGTGGCATTTGGCTGGTGTCGCGGTCTACGTCTATTCGGTCATATCGAGTCTCCCACTCGAGTTAGAGGACTCACCGTAAACAGTGCAGATTCTGACAAACCTTTTGTGTGGTTTGACTGACTGGAGTTAGCAGAGTAAAATCATTCGGTTGCATTGGTTTGAGTTGAGATGACTCACCAAAAACACCGCCGACTCTGATGTTTTGGTGGACCGACTCGAGTTAGCGGACTATGTCGCAGAGTCATCTGATTTGGTTGTGTATGTTAACTTTGGCAGACTGCTTCATCAGTTTATTGACTCAAGTTAAGGACTACCGGAAATACAGCCAATTCTGACCATGCATCCGGTTGCATTGTTTGATTGAGCTGACTTTCAGAGACATCACAGACTCTGATGATTTGGTTGCACAGTATCTGTTAACTGACTCAAGTTAGTAGACTGACCAGTACGACCCTGGGATTTCCAAAACTCAATTTGTCTGAATTGCGACTCAGATTGACTTTTTCAAAACAGTTTTTCCAACCTCTCTGCCGTTTACGGTCACTTATAACCAACTTTGAAAGGGTTATTAGTATGCAGCACTCGAATCCATGTTTGGAAGCCTCCTCTGCGCTCCTTCCTCGCGCCATATGCTCAATGCAGCCCCGCGTTGTCCTGCAGGAGCCACCTCGGCTTCTGCGACGCGTGCGGAGGAAGCGCGTAGTCGCCCCGGGGTCTCGGCTGACACCAAAACCCAAATAAGGCAGAAATTCTGTCACAACAGCTTCCAGCAGCGGAGGATTTGCGGGCCTGCACTGTCTTGAAAGGCGGTGTCTGCGGAGAGATGTGCTCTAAAAGCACTCTGCGCTATGTTTAGGCCACGGGCACCAGGCAGGAACATCTCATTGTTGTGCCCACGCTCCATAACGAGCAATGCGCACCTCAAGATTCAGAGGTGTGAAAAGAGTATCTGAGGATTGATATTATTACTTGAGGGAGCGTAAATGGCGCTCCGCTGTCGCCTTTGTGTGTAATGGCACGTTCAGCAGGAGATGTGAACGCACATAACGGACAATGCGGTTCTCGAGGGGGATCGCTTTGGTTATGACATGTTACTCACTACTAAGTGATCAGAACATTTCTGAAAGCACAATAGTTGTAACTTATGTTTTGGTTGAAGTAAAAATAAACAGAAAAAAATCCGACTGAAAACCAAGTTTCGGAAAGTTATCCAAAAAGTCACTTTCAAGCGATGCCAAATGCCAGAAAGCATAAAAACAATGTCATTTTTCACCCCGTTCCTCCAAAAAAAACAGTTTTTGTCATAAATGTCCGCCCACCCCGTGAACAACAACAAACAAGCTCGCCGCCTGCTTGTCAGCCGGCTGACAGTCGATATTCTCGGCCATTAACGCGTCGCCGCTGACACGCCGCTGTCCCGCGCCGCCTAACGAGCGCCACAAATGGCCGCCGGTGACAGGGAGAAACCGTGGCCAATTTTGTGCAAAAACACACAACCCCTCTAGCGAGCGGCTGTTCTGGCAGGTGTCAGTTGTCGGAGGTATGTGTTGGACGCCCCCAGATAAGCCGGAATAGTGTGGTTGCGCAACGGTCCCCGGTTGGGAATATAATGTCATGTTGGACAATTAAGATGATTTGCGGCATATGATTTACAATGTGTTTGGAATCACTCCCTAGCCACTATATAGAACACGATATATTCCATTTGCCATGTTGTAGAGCTGTTCTATTGTGTAAGGATGAAAGGTTATCCCTTATACTGTACAATGCGCTCAAAAGTGATTAACCACTATTTTTACCACTAATTACCGCCCACTCCTCGCTCGCTTCCCAGGAGACGGGAGGCACTATATGTGAGGCACAAAGAAAGAAAGCACTTTGTTTTCCCCCAATATCACTCCTAGCTTTCTCCTTCTCCTCGGCTCAATTAGAGAGGACATGCACACATACAAACGCACACGCAGCATAGTGGCCCAGCTCAGGGCTAACACCTCTGGTGGTCCGCACGCACGCATGCACACGCACGCGTGCGCTCGCTTGACGCTTGAAATAGCAACAAGTCGCTCTTCTCCTAATATGGCCAAGTATGTCGTCCTCTTTTCTGGGTGGAACAATGGCGGGATGATAAGCGCTGCTATCAGTCAAATGAGCACGTCGGTGGCTTGTGGGTCAGCTTGCGCTGCTTTTAAAAAGACGACTTTTTGCTTTTAACACCCGGCTGGTGTCAGCCGGACATGGCGCCATGAGAATGAGGGCAAGGATTCTTTGATTGTCACTGCTACAATGTTAAAAATGTGGAGAATTTGCAATTTCAATAGGTAATATGATTTTTAATAAAAATACGCCATTTTAAAGTCGCAGTGTGGAATATTTTATTTTAAATACTTACATTTAATTCATATTTCTATTTACTTTTTGTTTGGATGTGTTACTTTGTAATAGATTCGGTAATAATATTTTACATAACACTACGCGATACGAATTAATGGAATATTATTAAATAGCTTTTAAATATTTCTATTCATTTTAGATATACTTTTAAATGTTTTATAAGACAGTGCTACTTTCAACCAGGCAACTATGTTTTTTGGTAGGTTGTTTTGTTTACGTATTAATTTGTATTTTTATTGTAGTTGTAATTTGAAATACATGGTTTTTATTTGAAATATTTTTTTTATCATTTACTAATATTTTAAGTATTTTGTTTAAAATATATAACTATTTAATGTTATTTAGAGTACATAACGATATTTAAAAAGACAATTATCAATTACCAGCATTTTTATAATCATTATTCACAATATTATGTAATGTTAGGTTATTACTGGTGATCATTTTTCCATCGGCAATTCATTTCTTATTCTTGCTTACCAGCCATGTCATCCATTTTGGCAACACGGCACTTGTCTGAACAACATGCTGTATTGTTATTCATCAGCACTTTTTCTAGTAGTTTTTGGGAAACAAATGTTAACGGCCCAAGATGATGGCGGTGGCAGAATGTGTCTACTGCTTGTGTGTGCGTGTGTGTGTGTGTGTCTTGTGTTGTCGCGCCATAATGCTCCATAATGACTTTTGTGTTTGTTTTATTACATTTTAGTCACGTCGTAACATCCCGCTGTTGGCAAAAAGCAGCCATTCATCTTCCCGAGTAGTTGATTTGAATCCCCCTCCTCCCAAAACAAAAACCCAAACAGACCCTCCTCTCCGATTCGTTTTTACTTATCAGCTTTATTTGCCGGCGGCGAGGAGGCGGCGACCAGGACGCCATCGATCAAGCGGCTCGTAAACACTCGGAAGGAGCGAAACTCAGGGCCAAATGATTTGGCCAGGATGCCGCCATTAAGGGCCCAGCAGGCCGCCAGTCCTGTACACACTCGACAAATGGAACATCTCTGATGATGAAAAGCAAATTTTCACAAATTAAAAGTTTCCATGTGGAAAAACAAAAGCTGCAAAAACAACGTTTTTGAGAGGCTCACTAGAGAAGCAGCCTCAAACCTAATGACTGTGCACCTTTGACACTTGTCTATGCCCACCTGGAGTACCATTCGTCTACATTCCTACTGGTTCTCATTTTAGTATTTTGTCATGGGAGCGGCACCCTGAAAACTTGTTCTTGTCATAGGGGTGGTATCCTCAAACATGGAGCAAAGTGTAGATTGTACCTTTAAAGGGACAGAAATGGACTGCACTCATGTTTCTGTTTTTGGACTAAGATGTGAGTGGGATACAAAAAAGGAACGAGCCTACCAGAACAAGCCGAGGCTCTCAGAACGGTTTCCGTTTGAAGAAACGATTGACCCATTGATTGATTTTTTTTTTTCTTTCGGTGTGCTGTATCTCTGATCTAAAAGCATGCTCACCTCCAGCCCTCCCGCTCGCCCCAATAACTTGGGTTTATCGTCACCACGTTGAACTTTTTCCAAAAAATGATCTCGTTGCTTTGCCGTGTTGAGACGCCAGCGCATTATCCAGCGGGGAGTTGAAGTTGAACTCAAAGTATTGATTTCTTTGCCCGTTGTTGCTGTCAAGGATCGCTTGTGTGCTTAAATTTAGCATTTTCTCCAATGCAACCGCTTCAGTGGAACAGCTCAAAAAATATACCCGATAATACATAGATATATATATTTTGTTTTGTTTTGCTGACTTTTCTTGTTATAGGAGGATCCAAACTTTTCTAGTTTTTCTTTTCTTATGCTCAAATATTTACTATTTATACATATATTTCTGCTATTATTTAGACTTGGGAATTATGACCTTTTGCTGTTATTCTCTATTTATTTTAGATACTTGTGTCCCTAATCATTTATGGTGGAAGCATTGAAATGGGGGGGGGACAAGTTTGTAAAAGCCACAGTAGCTCAGTAAGCCGCAGTACCTGTGAATATTTTTATGTTCTAAATGCATTATTCCATCTTGAACAACTTTTAAATGGATTATCCTCATCTCAGGGCAACAAGGTTTCCATTTCCTGTCCGGCTCGAACTCAAAGGGCCGCCAGGATGATGACGATGTTCCGCCTCCTCCCTCCAGGTGCTGGGATGATGATCGGGCCGCATATTAAGTACGGCGCTTGAAAGGGGCTTCAAACCAGCCCTCCTCCTCCTATTCCTGCGCTAATTAGGCAATTGAAAGATCTGAGGCGCGCGTGTGTGGGAGGATAATTTGGGTTAAAACGGCAATGCGTGTCAGCCATTTATCCCCATACACAACAAAGGGAGGGGGCAGCTGTGATCTGAAAGCGCTTTCACGACTTCCCGTCTGTTACAAAACCGCCCTTGTTTTTTAATCCGGCGTCACCGGGTACGCAAACCTCTCCCGTGTCGCGAATTGGCCATAAAAACTCCACCCGGATGAGTTGCTTCCTTGCACAACAGTTTCATTCTGGCGGGAAAATGATTGATATGAATGTTTTTTTGTTTTGTTTCTGCACCGGTGGTAAAAATGAAGCGAGCTAATTAAAGAGTGAGAGTGACATGCCCTGTGAAACCTGAAATGATCCTTTTCACTGTTTTTCATCACTTTTTCTGGATTTTCGAATGGAGTCAAACGTCACTCATGGTTACATTGGATTGGTGAAACCAAGTCATGTGACAGAGCATTTTCTTTCACAAATCCAAACAAAACATTCAAGCAACAAAGAGATGAAAATACAAGTAGCGGGTGCAATCTAGTTCCGTACCATTAGCTTGTCTTCTACGTCCTAAGCCTTCTGTGGTCACGTTAGCGTCACGTTGCACATAATCAGGATGCTAATTGAAACTTACTCATTTAGGCATTTGATCCATTTGCAGTGGGACTGTAATTTGTCAGGTGTTAAAGCATATGAATTAATTAACTTAATAATCCCCCCATGAGGAGCGCTGGAGGCAAGGTTGTGGACCATCCCCCTATCGTGGCTGAGCATAGAAATCCTTTTCCGGCACAACAGCTCCGCTTGATTTCTTGGAATTCAAAGGAATTTGTCAAACCTTGCTTTCCACTCAGTTTCTCAGTGGGAGAGAGACCCCCATTTAAAGCCCAGCAGGGGGGTCGGGTGGGAGGTCGTCTTTGTGAGCATGTTCCTCCCGTGATGATGACTATTCCCTGTGGGGGGCGCTCTGGTTTTCCTACTACATCAAAAAGCAGTGTCAAAGGTGTAAACCTCCTCTCGTCCTGCCCCAAAAAAGTGCAGATATGACCCTGAGTTGTCAAAGTCAACCATCTGAGGTGCAAGAATATTTTTTTTTCTCTGTAAACCAACTGTCGATTTTCTGATGTTTTCCACAGTATCGAGGTACAGAATTACACACACCTTCTTCAAATCAATGTAATTCCTTTAGAAAAATAAAATAAAACCAAATTATGATTAGTTGCATCTACCAGTCAGAATACAGAAAGAAAGTTCCCCCCCAAAAAAATGTAAGGCAAACCCAACTCTAAGAGCTGAGCTTTTGGTGCGGTCAATCAGAGGCTTATTTAACATGATGTTCAATGCGATGGGTTAGTTCTGTCCCAATTATAAGGGGCAGCACAACTCTGTGCAACACATTTTCTGAGTTTGTTTTTATTTTGGACTACTTGAAATGTTTTCCAATATATTACAAAACCCTTGAATTTCAATAGGGGTGTGTAAACTTTTTAAATCCTCTGTATGATAGTCAAGTATCAAATAGTTTGCTCTCGTAAGGGTACCGTGTTTTTCTCTGCCAGCCTAATGAAGGTCAACGGCTGTGTCCACCATCAAGCGGAAAGCATTTGGTGTGTAATAGTTTCCGCGTTCCCGCCATGAATTGCGTAATTAACTTTTTTCCCTTTTTAATTAAGGTCAGCGTAAGCATGTACACAAACGGCCCCCTCGAGACCCTCCGAGCTCCTCGCTTGTGTTTGGTTCTGATAATAATGGCCTGCCATTTGTTGACACGCTCAGTGGCAACAAAACAATGTCAATAAAAGACACGTTTAAATATGCTAATCCTTAAAAATCTTAAGTACCGTATAATAAGATTCAGTTTGTGCAGGGTAACCATAACCCTTGCCATAACCCTGAGATTAACAATGCCAATAAAAGATGTATTTAAATATGTGCAAGGTTGTAATCAATGAGCACTTGTGGTGACCTCATTGGTGATAGTGCAATTCTTTTGTCAGCCAACGGTATTCCTAATCACGCAACGCTCCGAATGATTTCATTGCCTCGTGGGCTGCTCAACGGGGTTTCATTTTGCACGGGACAAGGGTGAATATTAGCTCGATCAATCAGGCTGGTAATAACGCTGCGAAACGACAAAGAGGAGGGGCTGCTTGGGCTTGCAAACGGGAACGTCGCGGGGGTTCGGGACCGGGCCCTGCCGCGTATTGCGAAAAAACGCAGGTAATGGAAGTCACAAAGACATCACAACAATCGAGATGTGTCGTGCGGGGTCTGCTGTACTTCCTTGACACTAATTAAGGTGTCAATGCTTTGACGCCATGTTGTGGCACCTTAGAATATTGTAGAAAGACTACAAGGGTAGGGTAGGTGAGTTGATCAACAAATAGATGAACCTGTGAAAAGCCAACCGCAAAAGGTGGAGGTTCAAGTTGTGCAGAAGCGGGTCAGTCTTCGTTCACACGTCACCGCAGCTCACCATCGTTTTTAGCCTCTTCCAAAAGCCTGCTCGAAAAGAGCCTCCTCATTATCTGCGAGCACAAATGTGTTACACTGGCGCCGACAATGAGGATGAGCCTCCTTTTATTGAAATCACAATTAATCACGCCGCCACAAACAATAGGCCGGCGTCGTAATTCATCACCCACACTCGCTGCCATGTTGAAACATCCCTCCAAATATTTATTGTGCTCGCTGCCTCGCCCGCCGTGTAATTAGACGCGGCTACCGTCGGCACGAGAGGACGCGTGAAAGCGATGAGTTTGTTAATTACCGCGCCGGACTCGCTTGACAGCTGTGCGCTAGTGGCTACGCCGCATGATTAATGGTCCGGACCCGGAGCGCCACAACCAAAATGGTTCATCTTGGAAGGGATCGGAGGAAGCGCGCCAGCTACGTTTCTAACAAACTACGCTTGCGCAGGGACAGGTTTTCTCGCTGTTGTGTGTTTTTCGAGGTCATCCACCTGTAGGTAGGTTGCAAGGAACATGTTTTCTTGATAAACCAACAGCAAGGGTTGGACAGGAAAATCTTTCTTTGTAAACCAAACGTAGGTGTTGTGCAGGAACAGGTTGTTTTTTCTTAGATAAATCATCTTGAGGTGCTGTGAAAGAGCATGGTTTCTAATTAAGCCACCTTTAGTTATTGTGCAGGAACAGGTTCTCTGGATAAACCTCCACAAAGTGTTAAACAGGCAAATCTCTCAGTAAACCAAGTGTAGGTTTTGTGCAGGGACATGCTTTTCTGTGTAACCCCATTGCAGGTATTGCACAGGAACATTTTTCTTTTATGGTAAATATTTCTCAGTAAAGCAACTGTAGGTGGTTTGCTTGAGCAGGTTTCGTCAGTGTGAAGGATCAGGTCTTCTAGGTAAATGAGCTGTGGGTGTTGTGCAGGAACAGGATCATGTTGTCTCAGCAAATCAACTGAGATCATTGTACAGGAACAGGATCTTTTCCAATTGTGAGCTATTATGGGGTTAGCGGCACTCGTGTCATTTGTCGACGGTGAACCAGATGCAGCTGGAAGTTTAACACGGGAACAGGAACGTGTGCTTGCATTGCCACAATGGATCGACGCTCGATGTGCGTGACGAGGACAGGAAAAGAAGCGGGCCATCTCTGCGTGAAAGGAAAAGTGCAACAAGCTAACGTCTGCCTGTTTTTCCCAGCCTGAAGTGGCCCCTCGCCGGGGTTGTTGTGCGTACGCGAGCTCTTCGCCGCCTTCTTCTTCTCCGGGAAAACACAAGCGTGACTCCTAATCCGGCCGCAGAGTGAGATTAACTCCACTGCTGGCTGCCCGAAACCCTCCCTTCTCTTTGTTTGCCTATTTCACGCATGCCCCTTTTGCTTATCTCCCCGAGTGCTAAACGCCATTGGTTTTGTTGAAAAGTCATTGCGGCTGTATTGGGCGCGTTCCTGGAAGGGAAACAGGCTGCCCGCATATAGATAAGCATGCCAAGCATGCTCACAGGCTCATATTGCTTTTAAAGGAACCGACATGGGTGCCATATTGTATCAAGCCAAAGCTGGAGGTCGGCAAACTTGCATATTGGACATCTGTGTCCTTCCCGCAAGGGCATGTCATCCGCATGGATGTAAAGCGAAATTTGACGGCCGTGGCTGTCATAACGAGACTTAAAAATAAAAAAAGGGGCTCGGAGTCAGGCCTGAAAAGTCTTCCATTTTGGTGTGAAGCGGACATTTTAGGGCCATGCTGTCCAAAGATGGACGATACCTCAAAATTTTGTCCGATTGCTACAAGATTGGAACCTCGTATTCTAGACGGGTAGGGAAATTCAGCCACAGGTCAAGTTTCACATGAAATTTGGTCGGCATGTCCATCATGAGTAGACCCACAAAAAACTCTCAAGAAGCCTTGCCAAAAGAAACAGAATGTCCGCCATTTTGCAGATGGACTCACCCTGAAGAGTTCTAAAGAATTGTTACTGAACTTGAACCATCGTATACTGGATGGATGGAAAAGGCTAAATGAGAATTTTACCCGTTCGTCACTTCTCGCGGATGGAGCATGACGGCAAAGTTTTCTGGCGTGTTGAGAGGTTTCACTGTGCAACATAAAATGATTATTATGTTAGTAATAAATCAAGGGCATTTAAATACAAAATCTGACATTCAGAGAAATAGTTTCCCGTTTTTAGCCGAGATGACCAAACATGAAGCTTGTGTACTAGACAGATGGACGGCACTGAATTCCGAGTTTTCATCCTTATGTGTGCAAGCACAAGTGATGCAATAATGGCTTCTTGGCTCCCACACCCTGAGCAAATCCCGGCCTTCTGCACTATTCCACATGCAATTAAAGCCCACAGCCTTGGTGTTTATCCCCCCGGAGCAGCTTCACCCTGCCATAGCTCAGCTTGCCTCATACACCACGATCAATGAATCAGGTGAACACCTCGCAGCACCTGCCTTCACCTTTTGTGATGAACTTGTTCTGACCGCACACTGATGGATCAGGGGTAAATTTCTCCGTTATGAATATATCCGGCCTGAATAATGTCAACCAACAAGCCAGTCAGTGGTCAGTCAATCCCTAAATGGCATTTGGAAAGTACGTAATGCAAACCAGAGAAAACAGGTGGTGATGATCTGCGTGATGAATGTCCCGAGGAACTCGGTCGGCCGTTACTGCTCCAGGGGGCTTTATTTATTTATTTATTTATTTTTTTAACGCAACTTTCAGCAATATTCTGCCCGGGTCAAAAAGCCACGCCGGGAAGGCAGAAAGTTTCACGCCGTGTATTGTGTTGTGTTCCGGCAGTTATTAAAAAGTTATGGGATTCACCCCGGGTGTCGGAAATGCACAGGAGTGTTGGGCTGTTACAAAGAGCACATCATTTTAATTGCTCTAAAGCCTTTTCCTTTCCCCCCAATTCCTCAACACTTGCTCATTTGCATTCAAGTGTAACATAGCAGTGACTGTTTTGGCCTCATAAGATAGTTGTTTGTGTTCTCTTAGCCAGCATGCCCACAACAGCTCTAGCATGGGAAGCGGCCCAACATAAAATCCGAATCAGAATCATCTTGATTGGCCAAGTGTGGGGAAACACACAAGGGATTTGTCTCTCAACAGTGGAATGTAAATGTAAAATAAATACATTGCAAAATACATAAAGAAAATACGTTAAAAATATCAACCGACAACATTCTTCTGTTGGTTGTCGTGATGTGCGTCCAACGTCTCCATCATGCAGTCGTAATTTCCACTGCAATTCCGGGCCCGACAAGTCAAGTGTATCAAGTCCATTTGGAGCCTAACCTCTTCGCTTTCATCACAACTTTCGGGGGATGAAGTGCCAAGATGTATTGATTGACTTGAAATGCGCTTCATTTCCAATCCGTCGCTTAAGCTAAGTTAACCGGTGACCTCGCTGCAGCGCCATTAGAGCCTCGTTTAATTGACGCGCGCACCTGCGAGCTGATGTCTGGCTACATTTGGAGCGCATCGACCGCTAGCAGCAAGGCAAATTAAGGAAGGGAGAAGAATTTAAAGGAGGGAATTGAGGAGTGAAATCAATCACTGCAATCAGAGCTAAGGAATCCCTTTTATTTTCCGCAGCCAGTCAGCTCATTTTTCAGCCGTCCTCATCTCGTTAATTAGTCAGCCTGATAGCGAGGCTGCTTCATTAGCCAGCCGGGACCGACCCACAGAATTTTTCAGCAAAATGTTCACATTTAAACAGTTCCCAGTTGTTCTAATACCGCATATCTCAAAAATGTCTGCTTTGGTCAGAATACCCCAAGGATCAAAACATGACCTAACCTTGCTAATATTAGCTCGTTTTGACGGAATCGCTAACCTCGGCTGATATACTGCTGGGCCAATGGTGAGTTCAGTTTTCAATGCCAACTCGGGGCGGAGCTGGGACACAGGGGAGCGGCTTGTACTTGCAAAAGTGAAGCCCTTAGAATTTGAGTGGAGTGTTGAGCTAGCAACAGTCAAAACGGTAAAAGCCTTTTCACTGATGGAGGCAGCACTTCATAAGATGCAATGATCGTGTAAAAAAATTTGCTGAGCAGTAACCTGAGTGCAACTTATCAGAAGCTGACCCTCGCAGATAGCTTACGTTTGTCTTTAGTTTCACCCAGTGTAACTCAACTCTCCAGCACTACCTCTTTGACAACTTTAATTGAAGTTAAGTTCGCTTATCAGAAGCTACCATTGTTAACTGTAATCTGTACTTCTTTGCGCATCCAGTGAAACTCAGTGCAGCTCTGCTTACCTTTCGGCTTTCACGTAGTGTGCCAGCCAGCGTCATCTGCTTGAAAGTAGTTCTGGATCGTCACCCAGCCCAGCTCCCAAGTCATGAGCAGAGACTCTCAGTGTGGGGGGTTGTTACTATGTAAATGCTTTTGCAAATCAGCCACGTTGTGACATCACAACGGGTTCGCCGACTTGGGCAAAGTGCTGTAAGCACTGGAGCCCTCCTGGCAGTGCCCGCCTCCTGGAGCCGCAGCCTGGACGCTAACCAGTTTGTCATATTTATCTAGCCGCGCGGAAACTCTCAAGCCAGGCTGTATTTCTGTTCTGCAGCCGACAAACCGGCGGCGAGGGCAGTCAGGTGGGCCCATTCCGACTTTTTTATTGGCTATTATCAAGTGATTTGGTCCAACTTTATCTCAAAGCAAAGCTATGATTTATCTCCATCCCGGTGCCAAGATAAATGACCCCCCCGTGTAAAAATACAATTGGTGTAATTGGATCATTCTTTGCAGCGGCGCTCCATAACTCCTGCGTTATGTACCCCGGTGGCAGGTAATGTTTTTCATTATATGCCAGGCCACTTTTATATATAGAAAGCGGGTGGGAAGGGACTTTGCCCGCAGCCATTTTGCTCGGTAAGTCCCCGTAGGTGCATCCAGTATTGATTGGGAGGAGAGAGAGAGTCCTGCACATACTCGTCGGGCTAAATTTAGCGGGCGAAGCAACACGCACACGCACACACAATGACGAGCCTCCTGGAGGGGATGTTGGGAAATACTCTCACAAGTAGAAAAACAAAGGCCTCCCGTCGTACACAAAAAGACAAAACAACAAAGGATTTTATGGCGCTCGCTGTGGCTAATTGGCTCCAGGCGTCGTTGCCGACGGTTCCCTCTACCCACGGGCCGCGAGATTGACAATCCGGCGCTCGCCTTTTTCCAAAAATCCCTCTCCACCAAAATATTCTCAGGGTAGAAGTAATGAATGCAGCCTTTGCCACGCTTCTTAAAGCCGCTTCAATATCCCGACAGATGTGATGCATCAAGATCTCACCGGGTGACATTCAGCCCCAAAGCAGTCGAGCTGAAATTGGTCCAAATGCACTCCCTAGTCTCACCGCGAATTGCAAAATAAATGCTTTTGCAAAGATATCGATTGCATCACCATACGGCATTTGTGCGATATCCGTCTATGATTTTTCAAAGTAACTTCACCCAACGTTTTCTGCCAAGCCACCCCCAGCAACTTCTGACAAACATGACCCATCCCCTCAATAAACAATGCTTGTTTCAAGGCATCGTGTTTAATCGTGCAAAATGTGCCAAAATCATTTTTAAAAATTAGCCGGCACACCAGTTTGGTAATCTCTGCTCTAGAAGTTAACTCTGTTCTCTGTGACACTGCGTTTTTCCACCCACCCTATGAGCAAGTTGGCGGATTTTTTTTTTCCCTTTTTTGGGGGGGTGGTTCCCGACTTACTTCCCAGAAAAGCGCCTGCACTAATCAGCACATTTCAGATGAAAATGATGTCAATCGGCCTCCTTCAAAGGCTCTTAATCACCCGCTAGAAAAAGGCTCAAATGTGTCGAGCTTGCTGATCTCCGAGTGAAGGTTACATGCAATTTGGTTACACCGCCCGCTCGCTGCCTGCCTGCCTGCCTTCCCTCCCGCTTCCGCACTCGCCAAATTTCCAGATGCTGTTTGTGAATGTGACTTGAGCTCATTAGCCACTACGTGTGTTCAGCCGGAGAAGGCCTGCCAATAATAAGGACGCTCGGTTGGAAAGTCTAGAAAACGGTTTCGTCAGCAGGAATGAAATCATGTCTGATTTTCACTCTCTTTTAAAAAATGTAATCCGGCGCAAGGTGTCGTTAAGGGAAAGCGAAGCCCCACCTGGAAATGCGAGCGCTTTTCCCGAGACGGCAATTTAAGCGGGAAGAAAAAGAGGTGGAAAAGCTTCACATCTCATCGCTACCTGCGGGGTCCGTCAGACTTTCGGCCACAGAGGTAATTGCAATTATGCAAATGAGCCGCACTGTCATGGCATGGAACAAAAGCAACGCCACGTATGCACGCTCCAGTCCTCAGGCTAGCTTGTGGAAATCCAGGAACAGGGACAGTATATGCCGTTTAGGCCGAGCTACACGCGATTACGCCTTTCTGTTCTCCGCAGTTTGAAAATGACACTATGAAATATACGGTGTTACATTCCAAACCTCATGTGAAAGTGGCTGAACCTGGTTTGGGCTGTTTAGAGGTCTGCTTTTATTACTCCAGTTACAATGTAGAGAAGATTAGAATCCAAATTGGTTTAAACCTGTTTACACTGCCATAGAAAATAGTTTAAGAATCTGGAAAATATCTGAATCCAAAATGGTTTGGGCTATTCACACGGTCCAAACGGGTTTGTGTTATTCACATTGCCAAAGAAGTCACAAAAACCTGAGACTGGGGTCTTTCACTAGTAGTGTGCTATGGTACACTATACACGCACACTGAATTTATACCCCTTGTTAATCTGGAGAACATTGCACAGGGTGATAGTCATCTTACCTCGAATATCAACAATAACAACACGTGGTGTCATCAGCCCACCACACCTTAATGAAGTGCTTATCTGATGACGTTGCCTTATCTCAAAGATGAAAGCGGCGCCGTGTGGAAAAAAAAAAGCCTGTTTGCCATTTACGTGGGGCTCCCCCGGGCTGTTGCTTCCAATGCACGCATCTGCTTTGTTTTCGCTACTCTTGGTTTGGGAGCATCAGTTTAGAGAAGCCCTGGAGGTCACCTTGGAAGGAAACAAAGAAAACAATTGCTTAATTGAAAACAAAAGTCTGTAATCATCAAATTAATTGCTCCCCCCTGCAAAAGGGCAGCCATTCATCACCGAAATGCGTAAGGTAGACTATGCCCTCATTTCTGGCTGCAGGAGACTTTTTTTTTTTTGGGGAGGAAATTTAAGAAAAATTGCTTATTGGTACCCACTGGCAGCCTCATTTAGCTCATTACCAAAATAGCCACTTGATATTCACCTCTGAGGCAGAAAAAAACGCTCAATTTGGTGGCTTTTATCTGCTGAGTCTTTAATCGAACGGCAGCAAATTGCGGAGATGTTGCGGATAAACCTCCCTGGCGCCGATTGATCGGCTTCCAGGTGGTCATTGAGCTTCTCCTCACAGTCACAGAACACCGCAGTTGTTGCTTTTTAGCGCTTTTTAATGGAGCGATCCGTCAATCCAACTGCACTTTCCGAATGGCTTTTCAATACTGCCTGTTTTTGGGGGCAATAAACTCAAAGCTTAAAAGAAGAGGACGAGTGCACGCCTGCTTGCGAATCCACCAAGGTGTCACCTCCCTGGCACCGATAATATCACGTAAAGGCCCAGAGGCTTTGAATAAACAAAGGTAGATGAAAAGCTAGCACAAGGGGAGAGCATCTCGCCACCCGTGACGGGAAAAAGCACCGGAGCGCCGTCAAGGGATTGCCGTGCCCGCCTGATTTGTGCCTAATAAACTTGTCACATCCGATCAGGTCTTTGCACAGCGGGTGCACGAGACCCTCCTACCTACCAGCGAGTGGACGCCCGAGTGATGGATGAGGAGTCTCCATATGGAATGATGATGGCGGCTGATACAGATGAACTATGAGGACCCACAGGTTTTTTATTTATTTTTTTATTATTATTATCTCTATTCTTTAGCTTGTAAGGTGACCATGCTGACCCTGCGCCATCTTTAGAGCACAATTAAGCGTCAAAAGCGCAATAATATATTATTCTTTGTATGCTCATTTCTTGCTGGACAGAATTAAAGTAAAAAAAGTTACTTCCTGTCTCTGGTTAGAGCCGGTGTTTATAGCCTGGCCTCTAGAGGGAGCCCTGCTATTGACACCCAGCCGCAAATGAGCTATTCAGAGCACTTGAGGTTCTTACCGTCCACTTTATATCATCATCTAGCTTGCAATGGAGTACATTGCATGCTTGAGTAATACACCTTTATCTCCGCATTGCAGGCCTCAGTGGAGATTTGAAACATTTTGCTCGATGGCACCGGGTCGCGGAAAGCTCTACTGAGTGGAAAATTATTCATAACTTGTTTTCTCCTGCGCCCTCGTGCAGTTTCTTCAGTTTTGTATATATACACACACACACACACATTATTACTTCTCTCTCAGCCCCAAAGTTGCCGCATTTTAAACGCAGACTTCCAAGATGATGCTCATCCACTCCACCACAACACACGTGGAATGGCCAGCAGGGAATTAAAAATGCGAGCGTCTCGCCTTAGTGCTTAGCGGGAGGATAAATTGAAACTGCTCGGGTCAATAAAAGTGATACAATTCTAGCGTTAGACTCATTTAAAAGCCTACTAAAAGTCAAGGGGAAGATCATGTTTATAATAGACATCCAAATAAACAGTTATCCGCGTATAATTACCCAATTGAAATATATCATTTAAGACTATAGAGAGATAAAATTGATTAAGAATGATTGCGAGAGGTCCAATATTACAGCAAAAATGTCCATTTACTATGAAGGAAGCCTAATTATGATTATGGATTCATGGCTCATTTCCTCCTCACGCAGTTTTTCAAAATTCTACGCTGTTACTTTGTATAATTACATACAGATCAGTGCTTGATTAAATGTAAATAAATATGATCTGAAATGATTCCTGTGCTTAACATGAGAGTATAATTCAGTTGTCATGAATTATAATGAGACGGTATGGACATCTTAATGAAATAAAAACAGCTACATTGTTTTGGGGGGGACTACTTTTATCTGCCGGCCCATTTTTGCTACCCATTACCATGCACCGTAATTCAATACGAATTGCATTACCGACTCAACACTTTCATTTGACTGCATTTCGACTTGATATTGTTATTGCATGCAGACTGATTGAATCCCAAAATAAGTCATGCATGCAGAATTAGTCGACTACATTCTATAATTGCGACGTCGGAGCATCACTTATGGCGGTGCTGAAAGGCCACGGGGAGTTCTAATTGAATAAAAAATGGCGGACGCGGTTGGTGGGAGGCAAGACCACCCCCCCACCAAGCCTCTTTGCCGCCTGGAGGTTGTGTAGAAACGGCGTAGTGTATTACGGTGACCGGCGTTGCGTACTGTAGCGCGGCCGCCGCTGTCTGCCGCCTGTCGGAGCGCCGCTAATGGATT
Source organism: Filicampus tigris (assembly GCF_054856515.1). Taxonomy (NCBI): domain Eukaryota; kingdom Metazoa; phylum Chordata; class Actinopteri; order Syngnathiformes; family Syngnathidae; genus Filicampus; species Filicampus tigris. The sequence goes on along the minus strand of NC_141238.1, from coordinate 1,962,115 downwards.
GAAAAATGGAGGCGGCGTGCCGTTGCACCGACGGGAAGAATCACTTTAGGACTTTGCTCAGGCAGAAACTTTGCCGCTGCCGTGAATACATGAATTAAATTACCTGCGGGGCGGCTTCTTCTGTCTCTGACAGCCATGTTGTCTTGCCACTTTTCAACATTTAACTTCTACCTGAAATGTACTCAACCACAGAGACAAGATATCACACTTGGAAATAGCCCACTACGAACATGGCCAAAATCACAGAATTAATTTTTACTGGTCGTTTTCGCACTGCCACTGTTGCTAGGCAGAATTAATGGGGTACGCCTGAGTGCAAAAAAAAAAATGTCTACTTTAGCAAAATTGATGTGACACATCTGAGCCTTGTAGCACATCAGCTCTGTCACTTGTTGCTTGGCAGAATTCAATGGTGACACCTGAGCCTTAAAACACTTTTGCACTGTCACCTGTTGCTAGGCAGAATTCTAAACAACAAGGACAATACTACACATATTTTAACCACTACAGTAAAGTACTTTTTTTTTTCCCAACCACAGCGCAATCTCCTGGACTTGGTGAGCCACTTCCACTTGCCAGTTAGGGGGGAAAAAAAGTACACTTCCACAATGTGAGTATTATGAAGCCACTCAATGATCTAATCAATTGCAGGCCACACTGAGGTATTGATAAACTGAGAAAGCAACGCCTGAGACCTTATTATCACAGTCACAACAACAACATCGATTTCGACTACATGTGAACTTCTAATGCGTCTATAAGGAGTGAGGCTACATCAGCGCTTGAATTAGAAATTCCAAAATGGCGACTTCCTTCATAATAGTGCTCTTGATGTTATGGATAGATTATTGTTTGTTGTTGTTGTTTCAAGGGGAGCAGCTGATCCCGTGTCACGATAGCGCCGTAACATTGGTGTCAGGGCCTATAACTCACAGCAGGGCACAGCAGACTAACGCCGCTTGCCTTCGTCCGGGGAACGAGGTTAGTGCACAGGAAATGAAGGTGCGCGATGCTATCGCAAAGACACATTTGACTTTCCCCCCTCCCTTCTTGAGGTTGAACAGGTCAAGGTAGTCATAACTGTTTCCTCCTGCCCTGCCTGTCCACTTGGATCAATATTTCAAGGATTTTGATGGCAAGTTCATCCCGGAATGTCTCACGTGGCTACAATTGGACCATGGATAGAGGTGCTGCACATGCTTTTCCTTTTATTAATTAGTATGTCTGCATATAATTTGACAGTAAAACAATAAAATCTGCCGCAGGTTATTTACATTCATACAAATGACAATTTGTCATTCTTCTTCCTCAGTGCGATCTATATTTTACGCAATAAGCAGTGTTGTAGATGGCATTATGATTAAAAATATATTTTAAAATGTTATCAGTACAGTTGTGCTATCGCAAAAATAACTCATTTTTATATAATATTGCTGTTATTATATAATCTATTAATTATAAATATGAGTGATCGTCATGATAGGAGTTTCAGTTGTAACAGTGTAACAATATACTGTTGTGCTATACCTAAAAATAACATTGTATTGTTTTTCTTTATATTATTAATTAGTACTATTGCTACTATTATTACTATGTAATAATAAGAAATAGTAGCATTACAATTATAAACCGTTGTACTGTGGCATAATAAACGCATTTTCAATTAAAATCATAATAAAATGTGTATTAGTAGTACAGTAGTAGTAGATTTAGTAGTATAGCAATAATACTCCATTTTGCAATGACAAAACTAGACACATTTTATTTTATGAATATTGATATTGCTACTAGTAGTAGTAGTACATAATCGTGTAATACTTAGCAAAAGTAGTATTACAGTAATACTCGGTTGTACTGTAATAAAGACAATCATATTTTTTTGTACTAATATTGTTTTAATCACATTAAAAGAATGATTTTTAGTTGTAATTTAGTAACACTTACACTGTTGTGCAATTACAAAATTAAAACGTAGGTTTAATTTTATTACTAATGTTGATATTGCTATTATTAATAGTAATACAGTATGGTATGTGGAATTAGTCGACTAAAAATAAAATGGAAAATAATAATATTTCACGTGTCCCCCATCTCAGCGTTAACTTCCGGGTGACGACACCGGAAGTACTGGTGCTAGAAAGGCGGATCCCTTTCTGCTAACTTGCCTCTTTTTTTCCCGATTTGTTTTCAGCTTTTTTCAGCTTCCTTCCGTATTTTGTCACCGTCCGGTTGAAACGAAAGCCCGTCCCTCTCATTTTGGGCTATTCTTTTAAGTCGACTGGGTTTCTTTGACCCTCTTTCCGCGACCACAGGAAGACTTTCCCCGTCTGCTAGCGACTAAGCTAACTTTTTTTTTTTTGGAACACCACTTTTAAGAAGCACACGCACAAAATGGGGGACAAAGCTTTGACTTGGGCGTTGAACACCGGCGACATGGAAGTGGTCGAATCCATGCTGGTGACGGTAAGAGACAACAAGCGAGGAGGAGGAAAGAGACGAAGACAATCCGATACCGGCGTGGTCACTCAAGCGAGATAAATGCTCCTCCGACAAGTGGCCGCCGTATGGAAAGTGCCTTAGCATGCTAGCGATAGCCCCGCTCCGCTAATGTCACTAAGTTGATTGATGGGTCGTCCTTGTTTTGGGGGATGAATTTATCACTTTAGTCTCTAACGTCCTTTATACCAGTCGCGTCAAAGTGTGATTTTATTTAAAATTTTAACCGAAAATATTTCAATCTCCGCGTTTTGGTAGGTATTTTAGCGTTAGCATTGTGACGTGCTTTGGGCGACGTCGCTGACAGGAACGGACCTGTCGTCATGTAACAGCCTTTGTCGTTCACTTCTTTCAACATAAAATCTACCACAAATAATGTTACATGTTGTATATAATGTATGTTTTCTTAGGCTTATGGTGGCTTGTAGCTCGCATATCAACCTTTTTTTAAGCAAGCGGGTGAGACAAAACACCAGTCAACGTGCATGTTCTGCTAAAAAGTCAAGCTAAAACGATTAACGAAACAATTCGCGTAATTCAATTACATTGAAGTTGACGTCAAATCTCTGCAGTCCACAAAGAAATAGGGCTCCCAACATTTAACTATACAACATTTAACTACACTCCATCACAACCTCAGAGGCCCCACTTTTTAAAGCCACACACATTCACAGTTAGATATCATAGTGTGGATTATGAGGATGGCGACCTCAAGTGGACGCTACCAATACCTGCACCTCCCATACCTATTTTGTAGTATACATTTTTATCCGATTAATCAATGTGATAATCTGTATAGATTATACTCCCAAATCAACCTCTGAGGCTGCAATCACCCCAGAACACTCAGTTTATGATCAGCAGTCCAACAACTCAGTTGAAATTTCTGCATTCAATTGTGCTCACTAAAATGAGGCATAGCAACATGTTGCAAATGACTATCCTCTGGAATCCGCCAGGGAACGCGCATGCCTGGTTTATCAAACGTGATCTATAACTGTAACATCCCTGCCTAAGTGGCCTCAGTTTAATAGATGGGGTGGCTTTACCTGTTAGGCAAGGCTGTTCAGGCCATTCAGCACAATTTAGCATTGCAGGTGTTTAAGAAAGACTGTAGAACTCTAGGTGAGTGACTTTTTTGTTGCACAGTACGAGCACCAAGGGCAGTGCTTTCCAACTTCAACCATCATAGGAAGTAATTTGTTGCGTTAAATGGTTGCCCAACTGGTGTGTGCAGGAAACTGTTAAGACTCCCAAGACGGATCGTTGTTGATGAATGTGTTGTTCGGACTTCTTCGTGTGCTGCCTAAATGGGCTGTCGCGGGAACTGAAACAGGAAGTTAACGATAAGAGAATGTAACAAAGCTAATTATTTGCTGTAATGGTGGCGTTTAAATCAGTGTTTCCCAAACTTTATGAAGCCAGTGCACATATTTTATATTAGATTGATGCGGAATTCCAAACAGAAATGGCACCAAAAGTGGTTATATACTAAAATGATGATCATCTGGTCTCATTTTACTCCAAAATGTGCTTACAATGAAATCTGGGCCTGATTAGGCAAACACAGCTATTATTCTGCTCTATGAACGACATCTTTCATCTAGTGGAAGAGAATTTAATTATTCCGTCTGTCAACGTATGTCACTGGCATAGAGAGAAGAGAAAAAAAATTGCATAATGGAATAATATGATTTCCTGTGGTGGCACATCTAAGTATACAAAATGGCCGCCTCCCTAACCAGATCAGGTGTTAGCATTTGAAACTCTGCAGCAACCAGATCTACACTGGTCACACTCATCCACTTTGATGGCTTTGAGCCTTTGCTTCCTTCACCTGCGTCCACACACAGGAAGTGATGTCATTGATTGGGTGTTCATATTCGAGTTGGTGTTTTTCTGTTTTGCGACTGGCAGTGTGAAGATGTCAACCGGACCCTGGACGGCGGCAGGAAGCCCCTTCACCACGCCTGCGACTTCGGCCAGACGGGCATGGTGGAGTTCCTCATCTCCAAGGGAGCAGATGTCAACGTAACCAGAATTTTCACCCCGATATACGCATGTGTCTTTTTGTCCTCTCGTCAAATAAGCGCCGCACCGCATCCTCCTCGCAGGCCCCTGACAAACATGGCATCACTCCGCTGGTCTCCGCCTGCCTTGAAGGTCACGCTTCCTGTGTCAAACTCCTGCTAGAAAAGGTTGGTTCACATGTCACCCGTTAAATTAGGCCATTTGGATATTAGCCACACCTTCTTGTATGAAGCAGTTCACCTACACGCTGATAATCCTACAATAGTGGTCATAATTTTAAAAGTTAATACCTCACTAAAACGTTTGGAATTTTTTTTTTGTGTGTGTCAGATGCCATTGCATTGTGCAGGTGTTACAAAGTTGTGGGCAGGGAACTGTCATGATAGATAACGAGAACTTTTTTTAACTATCTTAATCTGATCGTAAGAACAGATGACACAGTTCATGGTATTTATGGTGAGCGACATGTATAAAAGCAACATGGCTGCGTAGCCTCCTGTCGGAGTGTCCCACAACATAGATCGTCTTTTAACACGGCACACTGGCTTACGATATCATAGTTGCCTCTGAGACAGGTTACATCTGTTTCTTGCCCATTTGTTGTCATTTGTGGTCTTCTCTGCGCCGTGGCCAGGTTTGAGCTTATATAGAGCCTGCTGACTGGTGTCGCTCATTCACAGCAGCTCTTGTTGGCAAACAAGAAGCCTTTGTGTGTTCCAAGGTGCATCATGGGAGCTGACCCCTGCGCTAATACCCCCACCGCTGCCCCCTTTTTTAGTGCTAACTATGCTGTTGTTGCCACGCGGTCACCCGTTTAAAAAGGCAATTTAACCTCAATAGGTGACCCGGTCAGAAGGTGTTTGCATGAGTGCTGACCGCACACATACACACACTTTGTCAAGACAGCAATAAGAGTATTCTGTAGTATTTGTTGACATAAATGTTTGTGGTACTAGTAGTATGGGTTTTTCTCTTAAATACACATGCGTGCATCCTTTCATATGCTGTACTGTTTTTTATTTTTTTTAAAAAAGGATTGTTTTAATGTGTGTCCATTTTGTGTCGAACTTTACCAGAGGACATGTTTGGGGTTAATTCATGTGTTGTGTTTAGGGCCACACTGGGAAGAAACACAAGTGTAGTCTATGTCATAATCATAAGAGAATAGTCCAATTTTGAGGAAAAAAAGATTACAAGATTCAAGTCATATATTTCCATGGAAAAAGTAGTTGTATTTTCTTCTTTTTTGTCCTTAGATCTGTGTCCTTAGACATTACTCAAAATGCCGTATTTTAACTAGTGGGCCTGCATAAAATATATTCTGAAAAAACATTTTTGTGTTGACTTCCACTTTAAGGTACAGCTTTTGTCATATAAAAAATATGGCTTTTCTAAAAGGAAAAAAACACCTGTACAATAAATTCAATGTTTTAGAAAAAAATAAAATACTTCATGCTTGGAAAAAAAAACATACTTTATCACAAAATCTTATTTTGTCTAAAAATCTTACGAAACATACAGCTTCTTCTTTTGTAAAAATAAAACTCCCCAAAAAGGTTCACAAAATTCTGTAAAAATACAACTTTTTTCTTTTTGCGATAACTGTTATAATTAATTTACAGTTGTTTTTTTTCAGCGAATTCTTTTGTTATACATTTACCAGAGGGACATTGAGTGGGTTCTTTGTGTTTGTTTGTTTGTTGCCCTGCTGTGTTTCCTATGGTCCAAATGAGCTCACTGGTGTCACTCGAGAACTTCCGCGAGCAGACTTTAATGAGGTGTGAGTGACGTAGATGTCGTGGTCAGCTCGGGTCAACCTCTCCCCCGTGTCCTCCGCAGGGCGCCAACAAGGATCAGACTCTGGACGGCAAGAGAGCCTTTGAGTTGGCCAGCGACGACGCCATCAAAGCGCTGCTCAAGTGATGGGAGGCGGGGGGCGCCGCAGGGAGGCGTCGTGGGGGGGACGAGCGCAACAAGACGGGACTCGGCACGGAACCAGGTGGTCTTCTCCTCACTGCTTCTGTCTGTTAGCTCCAGGGGGGCTCATCTTACCTGTCTCGTGGTTTTCTTCTTCTCTCACTTCTCCGGGATGTGGTTTTGTCTCTATCTCCCTCTCTCTCTTTTTTATTTTTTATTTTGTTTGGTTAATTGCCATTCAACGGGAGGACCGGTGGAGGGTGCGCGCTCAAGTCGCGCTAATAAAACACAAAGCTTGTTAGCACTTAAACAAAAGTCGCTTTTAAACGTGATCCTGTGTTTTTCCCTCTGCATACTGAATTGTACAAAGGAGTGTTTGGGCCACACTGGACAGAAACAATTGAAAGATATCATGAGAGCAAAGTCCTAGTTTTAGATGGCAAAGTGTAGTAATTTCAGGAGAATCATTTTCCTTATTTTTTGTTTAGTAATGTGACTTCGCAAAAATAGCACTTCTTTTGAAAAATGTTTTTTCTTTTTTATAAAATCAAGACTTATAATACATCTATTCTCGAAAAAATATTACTGCTAAAAATATATATATATATCATAATAATAATAATATGTAAAAATTTGGATTTAAAGCCTTTTTCCCCCGCTATGAATATGTCTTAATTCTTGGAGAAAATAAGACTCTTTTTTTTTTTTTCCCCCGACTTGTATGATTGATGTTTTCTCAAAACGTGGAATACTCCAAATGGTTGTCTATATTTTTTAAAAATGCCTCTCCAAATTAGTGACTTTCCCCCTCTCAAAAGTGCAACTAAACATTTTTTCACAAAAGTAGGACTTTATTCTATTTTTTTTCTCTTTTCAGTGTGGGTCCAAGAGCCTTTCGTAGAATTGCACTGTGTAAATGTTAACTCATAGGTTGTTGTTTTTTTAAATAATACAACTACTCAAACTTCCCATAAAGTTCCTTTTTGTATTTCTTACATATCACGTAATATTTTCTGGATCCATTGACCAATCACCATGCTGTCTAACAACAACTAGGAACACTTGAATGTTTGTTTATTTTTTAGGGGGGCAGAGAAAATCACGCTACCAGGAAAAAACGAGAACTAGGCAGCGTGATTAGAATGTTTGTTTTGCAGTTAAGTTGCTGGTGGGGGGTCCACCCCCGTAATATTAACACCCCCGCCCCCCTTCATTTTGGCCATTCCCCCCCCCCCCCTCCTCCTTGAATTCGCTTTGGCTGCATGTCAAGTCTAGCTGGACGTCATCACGCCGTTGCTCTCTCTCGGTTGCTTTCAAACAAATAACTGCTACAATGTTTAAAAAAAAAAAAAAAAAAAAAATCCAAAAGAAATGCCCTCGCTGACTTTGTTCTGACAAAAAGTCTGTAAAAACATGAATAAAAATATCCATAAACGTTCACGTCATCTGAGCTGTTTTTGAACGTTGCTTTGTTCCGAATATTTAGCCTGTCGAATAATAATAATCTTGGTGTCTGGTCCAGGTTGATGCTGATGTGAAATGAGTCACCGCTTTTAAATTAGTTGTCAGATTGTTTTTCTCTCTTGCGCTACAAGCCCCCCGCAGCCCATTCCCTGGACAATTCCTGCTTGACGTTTCGGATTCTGCTCCGGTAATTACTGTGCAAATGCCAGATTGTAACTACGGAACTCGGCAGACGACAAGCAGTCCTCATTTGGTCTCCAGCAAATTATACACATGCATAAAAATGAGTTTTATTTACATTCGGATACTTTGAGGTGGGAAAGTGTCAAAAAAAAAAAGCCCTCATATGTAACTGCCGGGTTCACAAATTCAATCTAATTTAAGTCACCATCAGATTGTTCAGTTTCCACGATGCACACTTTACAGAAGTTTATTAAATTATGCATTATCCCATGAGACATCTATGCTGTGACATTTTGATGATACAAAGTAGGAATTGTTTACTCAGGAAAAACATCATTGCTAACAATCCCTAAAGATCTAAAATATACTTTTTTTTTTTTATTTTACACAAATTACTGGATTGAGCCAAAATGTCTTTTTTTTTTTTCAAATGTCAAAATGGCCGCGGTATGTGGTTAGATCAAACAATGTAATTGAATATGCAAGTTATTTACTCATAAAGTTAAAAAATAATGTCTAACAAACAGTGCCTCATCAACAAAATTATTCTTTTAATTGTTGAAAAACTATATATATTTTTTGTGTGAGATTAAAAAGAAATGCAGGTGGACAATATTTGTCATTATCAGTGATGCATTACTCAAGAGAAAAATAAAGAAAAGTTGATGTTGATAAATCCGCTAAATCATATGTCATTTTTTCCCCACGAGTGAAAAAGGTTGTGCTAATTAATGTTACCGAGGCCGATGTTTGTCGTCACGTCAGCAATCAGTTTTGCCTCTGGCACGTTGGCGACCAAACTGATTGGCGAGGCTCTCAGCGGTGATTGGCAGATGCTGTAATTAGCAGCCGTGTGCTGGCTCCACACATTAAGCGCCACTTCCATTGTGATCAGCCGGCTCAACATGCTGCTTAATGAAGTAGCAAATCCAAATCATTAGCTTAATTAATATGGACTCGGGATTGCCTTTCGGGCATTTTTGCCGCCGCCTCTCTCCCTTCATCTGTTATCGACTCCATGTCTTGTGCATTAGTTGAGCTTATGAGTGATCTGTGACTAATCTATAACTTATTTGCTCACTATCCTTGTAGTTGGCGGACAACGAGGCCAGATGAACCACACGCAAAATCGACCGTTTAGCGCTGACAAATTAAAATTTTCTCTACTTGATTCCACCCGGCGATATTATCCTCAAGTCCACTGGCTCATGGGGAGGAGGGGGAAGGGCAAACACAACGGTGTGAATTTAGTGTGTTGATTTAGCATGTTGACTTGGCAGTCGCCCAGTGTGGGAAGGTTCAGGGGAGAAATCAACAGAAATCGTAACGTCGCTAGGTGACGTTTTAATTGGAAATGAAAGTGGATTTATTGTTTTAGCCCGTTGTGACGATAGAGCCTGTAAGTCGCGCATGAGGACTCAGTCTGTCTCTTCTTTCTTCCTGACATGAATACAACATTGGTGTAAAAACTGCAGGGCTGTATTTGCTGATAACTGTAAAATTTCCGCCCTTGTTTAGAAGCATGTTGTGGAAATCTGGACTCTAGCAGTGTTTTTCAGGGGAGAGGATGATTCTGCTATCAAATTTGATGCAGCCAATCATACGCAGTGATGGAGCCTCCAACAAGACAGGCGGTATGTCACGGCATTGATCAGGTCGTAAAACGTGCATCATGGCTATTGTGTATTATCGCCACTTGGTAAGGCAGGATGCTGTAAAGATCCGCAAAAGTTAAATGGAAGCAACTGGGCTCATCACTGTTGTGTTTAGATGTCTCACCTTTTAATTGAAAAGGCTTCTTCAGTTCTAAATTTTAGGGGTCGACTGAAGAAGCCTTTTGGTTTAAAAGTAAAACATCTTCAAAAACCAAGAGTAGTCAAGTTGACTCCATTCTGCTTGCTGCTTACCATGACCTGAATGATTGAGAATCTTCAGTGGCTGTATTGCTTTTTTTCGAGGCTCGGAGTATGAGCAGGTAAGGATGAAGAAGTACAACGTTCTTTCAATTTGTTGAACAATCACATGATGCACAAGGGACCTCCTCACCTTTACGTTGCTGCTCACTTGAAGACCACACTCCGGTTTGGACTGACCTAACCTACCCCCTGGCATTTTGCGCTAATCCAATGCAGCTGAGCCTTCAAATATGAACGGCTCATTTTTGGGTGACGGGGATTTGTGTGAACAACTTGATGGAAGGTGACATTCTGGAAAATTGATCAGGAAAGAAAAGCTGAGTGTCTTTGAGTACTTTGGAAACTTGCAAAGTACAATTACCTGAAAGTGTCTTAGTGGACATCAGGGAGGACAAAGCAAAGCATCTAAGCCGATTCCATTAAATATCTTGCACTTAATCTGGGTTGTAGATTGAACCTGCAAACTTTAGTTCTGGAGACTCGGGATCAAACCCCTGCAACGTTCAGGTTGGATAGACCAGAGCATCTAACATGCAGTTTTCGGATTGACGAAGGTGCTGGGATATAACGTGCAGCCTTAGGGTGCGGTACACAAGAGAGCTCACCTCCAACCTTGAGGAGACTGGGGGATCGAGCAATCTTTCTGACTGGACAATTTGGGTGATCTAACCTGCAACCTTTGGTTTAGGGAGTCTCTGTGTTATAACTGGGTAATTTTAAGAATGGTGGGATTAGAACTATACCCCAACCTTTGATACTGTGTTTAGTTGTATATCCTGTTTCTTTTACATGAACGGCGAAGCTTTATAAATCATTTTGTATTGGATTGGATTTGGAACCGTGTTTGGTAGACTAGGAATCCAACCTATACCCTTCCGATTGCTTAGACCGTAGACTCTAACCTGCAAGCTTAAGGTTAGCCCAAGTCAAACCGCCCTGCTAAGGTTTCTTTGTCAAGAGTCCTTCCGCCTTCCTGCTAACTTTCCAATGACCTCATCTGGCCCTCCATCACCCTTGCACTTTGAGTCCCTAGGCCTGAATTCGTAAAGCCATGTCCTTGCAGACGGGTACCCACCAGTGTCCCATAGAAAATATCTCTGGAGTAATCGCTAGCAGATGGCCCCAATTCGTGTGTTCTGGTTTAATTTAGTTTCTGGTCAGACATACTTAATATTCTTGGCATTCCTCGCGATCTGTGTAGGAATCCATCTGCAATGATCGACACTCTTTTTCACTTTACGAGTGCCTCGTTATTTACACCATCACTCTCAAGTTGAACTGCTCTTGTAGTTCCTGCGTTCGCTCACCTTCATTTCCTCTTGTTTGCTACCCGCCGTTGCTCCTCCAGGCAGACAGGCTAATTCGGTTTGAGTCTATCGGGACAAAAAGATCATGTGCACTCTATTAACCTTTGCGGGGGCCTGTTACTGTAAACTTAATGATTATCGCCGCTGCCGCCGCATGGCGCTTGGCTGGCTTGTTGCATACCTTTATCGTCGCCTCGTACGATAATGAATGTTTACGAAACAGGGCGGAGGGTAAAGGGTAGATTTGAATGTTTTTCATGTAAGCAAGGCAAGCAATTTATCTACGCAGTCATGCAAATAACAAGACATCAGAATTGCATCACAAGTAAAGGGTGGCCAATTTTGAATGGATTTCACTCTACCTTTTTCTACTAATTAACATGTTATCGCAAAGTAAGCATACTGGCATTATGCTGTCACCTCGCCAGCTTTCCCTGTCAAACTTTTCCACTCAGCCAACTTTGTGCCTTCCCGCGTTGTTCTTCTGCTGTGGTGTGATACATTTTTTATAATGATTTAAACAGGCGGTGACCCAAAAATGGCGTCTCCCTCGAAAGGTTTCTGGTTGGGCCTCGGAGTTAAGATTCTCTTCACCGTCGGCAATTATGCGCCACAGAAAACGTATTCATGTGTTTTGACCGTGCCTCTGCGCCTCGTTTCTCATTTCCTGGGCTTTGCTGAGTGCTTTCGTCAGCTTCCTGCTAATGAAACTAATTTCGTATCCAAGTTCCAGCAGACAAATCGGCGCGCTAATGAAAATGCGATCGTGTCGGCCGTCGTAACGCATGAGCCGACGGGGCCTGAAATATGGTCATCCGTTTGTGTTCCTGGACTCGGGTAAAAATGCGCCGTCTGTATAATTGGAATGAATTGTAACCCTGCCGCTCACCACCTTAGTACCCAAAAGAAAGTGTCAATGTTGTACTCGCGAGCGTTGGCATTTATTGATTCTGTGTGACAGTTTTTTTTTTTTCTGTTGCTCTAACAAGCCACAAAGCCACAGGTGGCTTGTTTGTCTTCATTGAAATTTGAATATTGCACTTTTGATTCATGCGGGGAGTCATATTTCCACGGGTGCACCACAGGGACAATTATTCAGGCTAAATTCCCGCTACAGGTGACAGTTATTTCCCTGTGTGACTGTGGAGATAGTCAGGTAGTGTACCTGTGTCCATTACTTGTAACCATGACAACAATCTGGCAGAAGCCGACTGCATGGAGTGTTTAGCCGCGTCTTTTTGTTTCCGCCTGTGTTTCATTGTTTACGGCGGCCTCACTTGGTTTGTATCCTGCCAATTATAGCAATCTCTTTGTGCAAGGACTTTGCCACCAGTGTCATTCATTGTGGCTCTCCAGCCAATCAGCTTCAGCATTTCCTAATAGTACTTCCACCTCTTTCCGTTTTGGTCTCGTTTTCCAGTTGTTTTTCTACCAGTCTGTCTCATTTGTTGTGTCTAGCCAATCAGATGACAGTTTTGCCCCTCAGATTGTCTCCCACCTGTGTCCAAGTCGAATTTTAGCCCTACTAATTTGCTCCCTCTGCGCCCGTGCCCACTTGTGTCTCACTAACTGCTTTATCATCATTCAGTCATCTCCGCCAGGCACTCTACCACCACAAGCCCAACCCGGCCGTTTCTCATCCACCAATGTTTTTTTCTTGAGTAAACATTCCTGGCCGCTCCTCCCACCTGTGTATCATTTCCGAATAATCCTACTCCGGGCTGGGTTTTTGTGTCCAAGCCATTTGCTTCCATCCCTACTCTAGCTTTTTCCCAGCTGAGCTCCATTCAGCCTGCAGAAGTTGGGCATCTGCCGCTTCACTGTGTCATTAATTCCGTCCTTCCGCCCCCTTTGATGACTCACTCGGGGAATCTTTGGCTTATGTCACTTAATGGGCTGTCAAGGCCTCATCACCTGTAGCGTCCAGTCGCTAATGATGAGTCAGTCGGGGCTCTAGTTTGATATCAGTTGAGCTGCGGCCTTTGCGGAAACATCACGCCCGCTGAGATTTTGGTCATTTGCTTTTAATTGCGTACAACCGTCAGCTTCAGCTAATTATCTTGTCACCAAAGTGTAACCAGTGCAAATAAAATGTTACAGCCAGCGAGACTGATTGGGCCCGATAATGGCAAGACCTAGTCATTTTGCAGCCGGGCAAAATTAGGATAATTTGAGGAAGCAAATGTATGACTCTCAATTAGGGTGTTTGTGTTGTTGTCTTCCGCCAGACACGTAGTTATAATAAGCGCTTAACAATTTCCAAAGCAGAGTTACTTTAATGATATTTGTCACGTTCCCCTTAAAAAAAAAAAAAAAAAAAAAACTTCAGAACTTGGAACGACTGCTGACTGCTTTGCCAAGATGTGAAGGAAAAAAAAAACAGGAATGAAAGTGAGCAGAGCCTTGAAGGAGGGATGTTGATTGGATCTGAGGTTTCACAGGCTAACAAGCAGCCGCTTGGATCGACTCTCGATTTCTTCTGCTTGCGATCGTCGCCTTTGTGTGGAAACGAAGAGTTTTAATTACCAACCAGACATGACGAGTTGACGGGGAGGTGGCGACAGATGCCATCGAACAAGACACTTGGCTTTGAGAGCGGGCTCAAGATGTCGGGATGGGGGGGTGATCTTTTAACAAGGGACACGTTTCTGTTAACTTGACTTTTTCCACGTCATGCTCAAAGAGTAATGAGCACATATTGGGTAGGAAGATAAATCCAGCCAGACTTGGTTGCTGACCTTAGCTTGAAAGATAGACGCATATTAGATCGTATGTATATAATCCATGCAAAAATATACCGCGATATTTTTTTTAATTGAGGTAAGTCAATTAGCTGTAGAGAAGATGCATCACGTGATGGCTGCAGGAATTTTTTAAATATAAAATCAGGACATCAGTGTCTCCACAATTCCCCCCTCTGGTCACGGGCACCACTATGACCTCACGCAGAGACAGAAAATGCGCAAAACTTGACTACAATTTTTACACACTAAATGTGTGCCTTAGCACCACAAACACACACACTTTGACCTTGGATGCTATTGGAGGACGTGTGAGCATGGATCCTCTCGACCTTTCCTTGTAATGTCATGTCCGAGTGGGCTCGACTTGGTTTTCCACTTGTAATATTTGTGTTTGTGTCTCTCAAAGCTTATGAAAGGGGGTGGGGGGTGTGGGGGGTGAATTTCATATCTACTTGTATTGCAGGGAACAGAACAGCGTGTCACACACACATGGATACTCGCACACACACCAAGCGCAGCAGATCTGATTTCCTCCTCGGTCGTGGACTTTAAAAAGGCAGATAATATTCCGCCGATGTTCTTGTGGGAAATTAAAAAGAGGCACCGGTAAACAACAAGGCGGCGATATCAACATTTAACCCCCCGATAAGAGCCTCATGCGGGCTTCGCTCTCGCTGGAATCAGCAATGAGCAGCAAAAAAAAGGAAAAAAAAAAGAAAAAGAGAATAGGCAGGTGGGAAAGCCTCTCCGGCTCAAGTCACGCAATGCAATCGACAATGATGACGATCGAGTCATCAAACTTCACAGACAACACTAGCGAGGTCTGCCTAATGATTTGAAACGGTAGGGGACAAAAGTATCGCCAATCAAGCCTTAACAGTTGGGTTGGTGGGTCGATTGAGTTTTGTCTCCATTTAATATTTTTTCATGTCTTTGATTTGTTGTAAATAGTCAGTGTTAATAAAATGGAACATTTTAGATGTATATTTTATTTTCCATTTATTTTGATTTAGTAACTGGTTGATTGAATTGTATTGATATTGGTGGAATAAACAATTTTACAGATACATTTTTAAAAATGTATTTATCAAATAATTGATTCTATTGCAAATAAAATTAGTATGGGTAAAACTAACCACTTTAAATGTTAAGATATTTGTATGGCAATGTAATATTTCGATGCCTTTCGAGTGAAAGATCCACTTTTACTGGGCTGGCAGTGAATGAGTTAATAAAATACTCTACTTTTTGGGGGTTTGTGTTTGGTAACACCTCATCTCCGAATGTTCTAAAGCAACAGGCTTCTTGCCATATTTGACATTATGCCAAGCAAAAGCTTCAGGTCCAGTCAGTCAGCCAGTGTGTGAGCTGAGCCCAAAGAGGGACGTCTGGTCCGGTCCAGTCCAGACGTCTGATTGCTTCCAGATGACAATCGGGAGTTGGGGCGACACGAGACGGAGAGACGACCGTACGGTGGCGGACGCGTGAACAGCCGCTTCCTTGATGGCCTCCGACGTGCTCCTGGCGGTTGTGCTCTTCTGCAGCCTGGCGTCCGCTCAACACCCGCGCTCAGGTGAGTCCGCCTTGTGAATATTTACCGACTTTAAAAGCTACAGAAGTCCTTATAACCGTAAAATCAGTCTTTCGATTGGAAAGTCTGCGTTCTGTTGTTGCTGGCTTTCACCGAGGAATTTCTCGCATAGCTTTTGTCCCGTCACGTGGCCCTAAAACAACTTGACACGTTTGTTTGATGCCAAATAGTGGGAATAGAGTTGCAAATGCCCCCGAAAGTTGAATGATTTGGGCAAACATAGCTCAAAATTTAACACGGAAGGGTAGAATAACGATAAATTGATGATAACCATAGAAGCAGGTTAGAAGTCAAAATTCTTTGAAAAATTGCCTCACACGTCATATGGGACAAATCATGAGACCAAACGTTGATCTTTTCTGTGTTTTTTTGTGTGTGCCTATTAACACAGGGGAAAGTGTGATGATAACCATAGAGCCGGAAATTTTTTGATCAAATTTGGAGTTGGACCAACATTTCTTGGACAGCTCTGCAAGTCATCATGTATGGCTTTAGTTGAGTGATCGTAGCCTAAACGATCAAGCATTTTACTTTTTCTTTGGCTTTTGGGGTGGGGTTTTGTCACCACAGAGGACAAATTTGGAGTGAAAGCCTGAGCTAAGTGAGCCTAAACTTGCCTAGTTTTGTGGGCGGACCCAGGCGAGCGTGTGCTCCCTGGATGATTTAAGATGTCTTCACTCCCTTTCATCCTCCATTTTGTTTGCCTCTGTGGCGGTTGCAAGCCTCCAGCCAACTAGCGTTAGCGTTTAGCTGTATTAATTAGCGTAGATTTGACGTTCCGCCGGGATTACAAGTCCCCCCCCGCGCGGGCATAAGCGCCATGCTACGCTAACGTGTTCATTCAGTGAATGTCTGATTGCTTTTCAAGGAACAAAGAGAGAAAAATTCAAATTGAGGAACTAATTAGCAGTTGGGCTTGTGCATATTCTTCAAAACTCAATTTAATCCTTACCCCAAAATTTGCTGTAGGGAAAATTTTTACCTGAGGCATTTAAAAAAACAACTGATTTTTAAATACATTTTATTGCTGGTTGTTGTCCTACCGCCTCACAGCTTTGTACCCAGCGGCGTTGCATCCAAAGCAGGTTGCACTCTCCCTGCTCCATCCTTCCTTCCGGCAATCTGTTCAAGACGTGGAGCTCCTCTTCGAGGTTAGCGCGCCGCATGCTAATCATCAGCTGGAAGACCAGGAACGTCTCATTGTTTTCCTACTAAATCAAGTTCCAATTCAGTGCACTCAACGGACACCCAAACGACTCCATTTTCTTGTCTTCCGTTCAGATCTTGTTGTCCGGAATGGAGATCCGAGGCCAAGAGTCGGTCTTCATCCCCGACCCGGAGCTGGCGTCCCTCCGGGGCGCTCGCTCACTGGAGCTCATCTGCGACGACGTCCTCCCCAAGAGCCTCCCGGAGGTCCTGCGTCTGTCCGCCCGGCTGGACGGCCGCCGCCGCCCTATGAGCGCGCCCGACTTTGAGAGGACCGTGCTAACGCTGGTGTACGCCGCCCAGACGACGGCGGCCGCGGCAGATGACACAGAGAGGCGCCGGGCCTGGGCCGCGTCCCTCGTCCGCCTCTTCAGGGCCATCCGGAAGGACCTGGAATTCTAAGTGTGTGCTTATGTCATCAGTGGATACTCAAAAGCTGTTCTTCTGCAGTATATGTGTGAGTAAAGTGGTATTGTAATATGAAGTGTCATAAAGTTCAACAACTATTTGCCCATGTTCACATCTTTTCTTCATTGTTTTATTGATGACCGCAGCAATTCGGCAAAGCACGCCGACTCGGCAAAGACTGATTAGGGCGGAAATGAAAAGAGAAGACAGGAATTTCCTGCCTTTCCTTGAGAAGGGTTATTATGAATATTTGAGGAATATTGATGGAGCATGAATGATAAAACAATTCATCATTGACTGGAAGGAAATGTCTAAATATTTCAGATAAGTCTGTGTTTTCTACATATTTTTACAATGTTTGAAACCTGAGACATTTATACTTGTGCGATGGTTTATCAAATATTAAAGTCAACAATCTGTTTTGACTGAAAATCTATGATGATCTGCATTTCTCATACTGTACAGTATGAAGGTATAATTTTTCATACGTATAAAAACGTGGAGGCAGCACCCCCATGTGGCTACAAAGTCAAATGAGCTCATATATTTTTTCATTTCAATCTGATCCGTGACATTTTTAAATTCATGAAGAAATACATTCAAAATGATTTGATTTTGTTTAATTATTGCATATATAGGTAAATTATGGTTCATAAATTTTGTGTAATTATACTGGAGTCCATACTGTGCATTTATTTCTCTAGCAGTGCTGCCTTTAAGCCCTTACATATAGTACTATTAAAACCCCAAAATATTGATTGCTCATCCTGTTATCTTACCAAATGTTCTAAAAGGGCCCTGCAATGATGTTTGACTTGCAGTACATTGCTTGTCCACCGGATGGCGGCATTTCCCAACGAGACTCTGGCACGTGATTTTTTTTTTTTTTCCAAGCAGCGCAGGTGTGTTAAAGGTGAATACTATTTCAATTTCTAATCGACTGGAAATGTAGTTTATTTGCGATTTGGAAATGTTATATTGCAATTAATATTGCTTGTTGTTTGTAAATGACAGGAAGAGCTCAGATTGCTAACATGCTGCAACAAGCACAAGATGCTGGTTTATGCAGGCAGGTGTCTTGAATCAAGTGATTGGTGAGTTCTTTTCAACTTATTTAAGAAAAAAAAGTTACATTTTTTTCATGACAAAACTCAAACAGATTAAAAAAACATTTTGGAGTTTGGTGTGACATTAAAACCCTTACCTGACAACTTGACTAATTGAGGCCCAAGTAGCTATTTTCTTTCTAAATGGAACATAAACCCAAGTTTAACAGCTACCGTCAGATTAGCATTTGGGTATAGCCAGTACTTGTCCTAAAAGAATGGAGACCTATTGGAGTTGGCACGTGATTAAGCCTGAAATATCTGGTAACTGTCTAAATGGGGCACATTCTCAAGTTTAGTAGCTATTTCATTGGTTAACAGCTCATTTTGTTGCCTTAAATCATTTTAGCAATTGCCAAGTCTGGTACAGAGGCCTAACGTAGTTCAGGAGTCTCACAAAAACTAGCAAATGGCATTTTTCCATCCCTGATGTAGCTATTAGCTGCCCAAATTGACCTTAAACACAAGTTAATTAACATTGAGCGAAAACGAAACCCACTGGTGGTCCTTGGTCCCTGGTTTTGCTTCTCCACGCATCGGAAAAAATGTTGCTTTAACCTCCCGCTAAACTTCCCGATAATCGGCGTGGACGATTGGACCACCTGAGCCCATCTTCTGATAAAATCTACCGTGATTACTTTTGACAGCGGGCGCCATCGCAAACTGATCCCCGATGAGATAACGGGAAAATATACATTCTATCACTGCCACATCATTCCCCCAGGATGGAATTTTCTTTCTTCACGAATCTTCCATGGGTGTTTCCAGTCAGTCGGAGCCCTCATTTAAAGGTCATGGTTCACCCTGCCAGTCATCCGTTCCACATGTCAGTCAGCAGTCGGGGAGATAGGATCCGTAATATGTTCAATTGGCTCCTGGAGTTGAAACAGAAGTGCCTCAGTGGCGGCTTCTGAGCCATGACAGAAGATCCGGTCTTTATCCACAAGCACCTACCCAAGGCAGGATATTGCCGCCATTGTGCACTTTTCACAATTCAAGACTGCAATTCGGTAAGTAAGCCTAGTGGTACATCAAAGTGACAGGGCGGGAAAAGTGAGTCTCAGGTGTTAAATTCCCTCTCTTGGAGTCAAAACCTCTTCCAACGCAGGGTTCCTCTGAAAATGACCTTGTCTGAGCCGTAAAAGAAAATCCAGAATTTGTCTACCGGTGTCTTCTATATGAACCCAGTTAAGGCGGGATATTGCCTGAACACAGTATACCGCAGTCAGACAATTCAGTGATGACAGTACTGCAAAAGTGAGTGTCAGGCATTAAACCTCCCTCTCCCTTAGTCATATCTGCTTTCAATGGAGCAGAATGGTCTCATCAAGAGCCGTAACAGAAGATCCAAAATTAGTCCAGAAGTGGCTTGTACATAGGCCCCCAGCCTAGGCAGGACATTGTCATTCCGCCTCAGATATGACTTGTATACAAGCTCTGATCTCCAATCCGGGTCAACGCTTTTAACACAGGATAACAACTTTTAGCAATACGAGCATGGGAACAGAAATGTTTGGGAGAGCCTAAGAAAGGCGTAATGTACACATGGCGCGCAGGCGAGGGGCCAGAGCATCATCCGTCCTGGATCATGTAAACGTCGGACGGTTGGCTAAAGAGTGCTTTAAACACCATTCGGCAGCTAAATGGGACGATGGACAGGCGGCTGGGCGATGCCAAAATAATCCTTGAAGAAGGACCGTCTGCCCTGAAGTGGCTACGACCCTCCAGAGTGTGGGCGGGGGTCTCACCACATGCTCCACTGCTGCCCGTTTAAACACATCAAGCAGCAGCAGCCCCCCACATGCAAACTTAATACCAGACGGAGCTTGTGATCCAGTGAAGCATGATGAATGACTGACTTTCACCGGGGTGCAAGGGTTAAGTCGGATCCCTTACCCGACCTTGGCATTAGATACAGATGCGTGAAGTCAGTTCCCATGTGTCCCCGCTGGAAGGTGACCAGCAAAGACCCCTGACATGTCAGAGACTACCCCACATAGCAGAAGAACTCATTCCCTGAACCTCTAAACACCCCTCCACAAATTAGTCCGTCCCTAAGGTTCACCTGCCAAGTTTGCTTCTGTGAAACATCCCCTAAACCGGCTTGTGACCCCTCCACTCCTCAGCATCAGGTCCATCCCAGAGGTTTACTCACCTTGATACCTTCTGCGAAACATCTCCCAGAAACACTCCACAAATTAGTCCGTCCCTGAAGATCCTCAGCCAGCTTGCCTTCTGTAAAACATCCCCCATCCCTCAGGAGCACAAACCTTCCAAATCAAAACCTCCAGTTCCTTCCTCAAGTCTGCCTGGTTGCAGATGTTCGGTCACTCATTTGCTTTCTGGAACACACCCTCCGCAAATTAGTACGTCCCTGAGATTGCCATGCTGCCTTCTGTGAAACATCCCCCGGGCACCCTCCACAAATTAGTCGGTCCATGAGGTTTAACCTGCCACGTTGCTTTCTATAAAACATACCCCTGACCAAAGAGTGACTTGAAAACCCCCTCTGACATGAAACCTCCACTTCCCTCCTCAAATTTGTCACCTGCTTGCCTTCTGGGAGATACCCTACACAAATGAGTCTCTCCCTGAGGTTCATCTGCCAGGTTGTCATCTATGAAACATCCCCCAAACCCAACCCCACTGACAACGACTCAACCTCGAATCCTCCAGTTCCCTGCTCACATTTGTCCTGCACAGAGTTAAGCTCACCAGGTTGCTCTCTGGAAAGCATCCCCAAGACCAGAAGGTGACTTGCAAAGCCGTGTAAGAAA
The DNA here is from genome assembly GCF_054856515.1 of Filicampus tigris. Taxonomy (NCBI): domain Eukaryota; kingdom Metazoa; phylum Chordata; class Actinopteri; order Syngnathiformes; family Syngnathidae; genus Filicampus; species Filicampus tigris. Next base: position 1,940,969 of record NC_141238.1, on the reverse strand, counting down.
GCCAACAACTTCCCTTTCTCAATATCAAAACTTCCAGGTCCCTTCTCCAATTTGTCTGTCCACAAGTTTCACTCACTTGTTTGCCAGTTCTGTTAAATACCCCATGGACACCCTCCACAAAGGAGTCTGTCTCTGAGGTTCACCTCCCTGATTGCATTTAGTGAAACAGGTGCCAACCTCTGCTGTGCCTGAGTCCTGGGGGGAAAGGGGTGCTAATTGTCTTAACTTGCAGGCCTCCTCGGGCCTCTCGACTCACATTCTGAAATCTTGTAACAAGTGTTGTGCGTTTTGGGAGTCCCTGATCTAGATTAGCAAAAACCGAACAATTCCTAGGTGACTTCGACATATTTGTAGTGCGGTGCGATATTGCAGATGCTCAGTATCAATCTGATACTAAAAACAATCATAATAAAGAATTTGTGAATATATAATAACATATAAAGCTTGAAACAACCCCCAAAGCCTTAAGTTCAGTTAATAAACCATGGTAACGTTGGTGTCAATATTTTACTGTCGCTATTTGGATCATTCCGCCCACCACTAGCAAGAATGAGTCCTTTGGGCCTCAAACAGTAAATAGGAACCTAGCAAGTTAATTTTTGGGAGTAGGACTCAATGATTGACTTGAGGTGGCTGACACACTTCATTAACGTGTCCAATTTCCTCGGTTGTTTGCACAATGTGAGGGCACTTAAAAAAAACATTTTGGCATTTTATCAATACGATCGTTCGGCAAGATTGCTAGCGCTATGCATGCTGAAATTAGTTCAGATCATAAAAGGTATTTCCTGATCACGTTCAAATTTTGTCAGGATTGCCTGTTTTAAGTCTCAACGTGGACAAAAAAAATGCATCTCCTGCTCCTATCTTGAACAAGATCTGACTTTTGCACAGTGATCCCATTAATCTCTATCCCGTCCCGGCCTTAATTAATCAGTCATTTTGCCATCTCTCAAATAACTTGATCACTTGACCCGCCTGCAGACCTCTAAACCATTAAGTCAGGATTACTTTGGGTTCTGATCAATAATGAATACCCGTGCTAAGTAAATGAGCGGGCGGTGTAAAAGCCAGCATGTTTAATTAACCCAACAAGGTGGTCTCCGCCCCTCTCATCCCCCAGGAATGAATAGAACTAATTAAATGAGGGGCACTCTGCAATATAGTCAGGTATTCCCGCCGGAGTCTCCATCGAATGGTCGAGTCTTCCCAGAGGGGCACCTTTTGTCAAAAATGCAGAAGTCCACCTATTGAAGTAAGGAGTTAAAAAATTCAAATTAAGTACGAAAGCACAAAAGTTTAGGTTACACTTAAAGACACGCTGCGTTGGCGAATAGTTCATTAGTCTAAGTACAACCCATCAAAGCAGGATTTCACTCACAATTACCGTCCGCCGTTTATTTAAACTGATGATTCGGCATGGTAACTGTATGAAAGTCAAATTCCTCTGAAAACGAGACGTGCGCATTGAATATACTGTAAACAAACGCGCCTTGATTAGATTTGCTCGACATAGGTAGCAGGCCGGCGGTGTTGGAATGCAAATGAAATGTAAATGTGGCGCGTGCATAAAACAAACCGTCAAATGTGCGTTGATTATTCCGCTAACACAATCAGTCGCGGTTGGCGTTTGATGGTATGCAAAATGAAAGCCAGATGCCGCATGGGCCTGGCACAGGATTTCCTACACAGGGGGGTGCAGGCCGACTGTAAGGCCCCCAGGGGTGCCCGAGCGTGAACGAGAAAATCCATAAACCGAGCATCCCGTCAAAGCACGTGGAAAGATCCCACCTGTGAGCTTAAGATGGCAGTCGAGCGGGGGATTTTATTTAGCTCCGGTGTGGGGATTGGAGCATCAATCTTGCGCATCTGCAAAGCCACTCTGGGCTGACTACATCTACATCTGTTCTGTCGTTAAAAAAAAAAAAAAAAAAAAGGCACTGATGACGCCGTGGTCTGTTTTGGATTACTCACCCCGGTAAAGTTTTGTCCTCTTGGCGGACGCATCAAAGCGATGTCTTAAGTGAGTGGAGCGCACTTTATGAAAGCACGCTGCTGAAATTACGGCCCAAGTGTGACTTACTTTGACCAACTGACATTCACAGGCTTCCATTGATTATTTTTTTTCTTGTAAATGATAGAAAAATACCAGTAATATCAAACTTTTACTCAAATATTTACGCCCTTCTCAAGAACTCAGAATTTACAGAACCTGTTTGTTTATTTTTATGGAGTGTTGAGGCATTCAATACCTTTGAGACAGTTTTTTTATGACTGGAACACAACATAAATTTATACTGTTTTGAGAAGAATTGCTTCTGTCGCTGCTTTGCTTTGTTTGGTCCGCGAGTTGCTGCCGTCTTTGTTCAAAACAGAGCTGCGCGGGTCTTGTTGCGGTCATCTCTTTTGTTTTGCCTTGAAAACAGCTGGAAAGAGGCTTGATATGAACATTCCACATCAATGAGGAATGTCAGCCAGTGGAACCCAAACAACGAGCATACTGGAGGGACCGGATTGATCCAAAATGATAATAAAATTCACACCCTATCAGTCCCTACCCAAAGGGAACAAGATAAAAACAGATGATCTCACTGACGGCGTTAAGGTCCACCTGCTTGTTGGACTGTGTCCTACAATCTGAAATCTAATTTCAATCCCTCTGGTTCCCAGCATCCCAGAGGTCCGCTTAAAACTGATTGAGAGTTCCAAAACGAGCCACCGCCTTATCGCCACCTCTGTTATTCCCAACGCGTGTTTTTCCTGGGAGTAGTATCCCAAATATGTGAATAGAAGTACACACACATTTGTATTTGTATCTGGGCTAAGATATTTGATCAAAACCTGAATCTGTTACCAAAGGCCGAGAGCAAAAAAGTGAGAATAAAATAGTGAGAAAAATAACGTCTTCACCACAGCCTGTTGAGGCAGCCCAAAATCCTAATGTAGGGTGTGAAGTCAACTGTAGTATCGCATCCAGTCATGTTAAGTGGGCAACCCGCATCGGCTTTGCCAAGGCGCATAAATCCTATCGTTGCCCCTCCGGTATGGCAATTTACTTGCAAAGCAGTGACAAAAAGGCTTAAGAAAATGTCTTTATCAGATAATCGCAAGAAAATGTTTGTACCGCAGCCCGTTTAGGCGGCCAGCAGTTAATAATGTTATGTAAGCGTTCATTGGCAAAATGTTGTCCCGCTGTGAAGCTCATGCGTTTGCTGTCTTGTTAATGACGGGGTGGGGGGACGCCAGAGGGGTGAGGAAGGGGAGCGGAGGGGGTTTGGCGTAACAGGACACCCGCCCCTCGCTGCCTCTTGCCGCTCTCCTCCCTCTCCTCGCCGCTCACTCAACTCCGCTCGCGAGGCAGAACGGCTTCCTCCTCAGAGTCCCGGGACTTGCTGAGATTTTTTTTTTTTTAAATACCCGTTTACCAATCGGTTTCTCTGCCTTCACCTGGATTAGGAGTGGGGGGGACGCTTCTGAAAGGTGAGTGTGTCATACTGAGATCTTTCCAGATATGAGGATCAGGTGGAAGGCATCATCAGGTGGAGCGTCCGATTATCAAGTCTTGTGCATTTCTGCACCTTTTCCACTGCATCTTATCAACTTCGTAACAACTTTAGCGATCTTATCACCAGCCGGAATGTTCCAAATACTCCGATTATGAACATCTGCTGACAGTGCAGCTGGGTGTGGTGTACCAACACACGGAACGGATTGAGCGACCCGTTTAAACACTGTCGTCCACTCAGCTATTTTTATAATGCCGGAATGTTTCAGGAAAAGCAGACAGTGAGGTGTGATACCTTGTTAGGAAGTTTTGAGGGTGCCCTTTGGTATGGTTGATATGCGCACTTACATCGACGTTCACTGCTTGATTTCAGGAAGTCTGCAGCGGGATTCAGGAATTCTTGGATTTTGTCACTTTGGGTGTCCCGAGGTGCGGATCGGCGGGGGTCAGGTTCAAGAGCCGTTCGGGGAAGCGCTCGCACGCATATCGGCATGTCGGGGAGATGACTTAAGCAGCTGCAGGAATTTCAATGGCCAGCAATTCTCCGCGCGGGTTGAGCAGATGTTGGGGAGGCTCCGATCGTCATCGAGTTTGGACAACTGGGGACGATGATCAGATTGGCAACGATTTTTGGAGGCCAGGGTGTGACTATGAGCTTTGTGGGAACAATATTCGGTCGCTTTAGTAGATTTTGTTTTGTGTTTTTTTTTTTTTTTTTTTTTTGCAAGGAGATAACCGTGGAATGGCTCAAGCAAATTGCTCGTAATAATGATTCATTTATTGCGAATTGTCCGTTGTAAGGTGTTGTAATTGACATTTTTTTATTAGCATTAGCAAACTTAAATTCCAACTGTTTCATTTGATCGTAGTCTAATCCAAAGTGTCAAGATCATAATAATAATTTAAAGCAGCACGCAAAGTGTTATCTTTGATTTATTTTTCGGATTTCCTTTTTTTTTTTTTTTTTTTGCAGTTTTTACTTTATTTTTCCTCACTGATGTCGTCCAGCTGGCCTTGCCTGGTGCACTGGGAGCAGCAAATTCCCCAAAGTGTTCCCCTACAGTTTAATTGAAGATTTTATTGATGGAGGCGTGTCTGTCCCCGATACTTTTTTTTTTTGGTGCATAAAGTGCACTAAAAGTTTCATCGCCTTGTTGAAGCGTGGCGATCATCAATGTTTCAGAGCGCATGCATAAGCCATGAGAGTAGAGATCCACCTGCTTGTACAAACAATTTTTTTTTATGGCCATAAGAGGCTTTGAGTTTGCTTGAGCCCTACCAGCGCTACGGTCCGCTACCTGCCAATCATCAATAATTGAGTTCCGGACCAAGAACGAGGATTTACTTCATCCATTTTTCAGGGAGGTGCAAAAATATGGAAGGGGGACCAATGATTTCAAATCATACATGTCATTGTTTGTGCTCAAGGTCATATTTACTTTGACGCTATTGTTTCAGAAGCACCTCCTCGCCAATAGGGCGCACCATTCTTGAGATGCCAAACGGAGTTCTTTTTCTTTTTGTTTTGATTTTGAAGTGAAGTTTACAGGATGTAAGGGTTTTTTATTCTGTATTTTCATCACACGCGAATGGAAATAAAAATGCCGCAAGAAACAAAACAAACAACTAAAAAGAATTAAGCCAATAATAATTATAATAAAACAAGTCGAGGATGGAAAAATAGTTTTAATATAGTATTTATTGTAATAATTATTAAAGAATATTTGTTTTTAATATTCCTCTTTTAAAATATAAAACAAAGTCAATATCTGGAAAATAAGTTTCAAAATGTCCCCGCTTTTTTTGTTTCTTTGCCTTGGTGGAAGTCTTCTCCTGTCATCCTAGTCATTTGTGGTTCTAACTCCAATGTTCCGTCTCCAGTTTCAGGCGGTGCCGCCCCGTCCGGGTCCGTCATGAGCCGGTCAGCTCCACCGGCGGCCGTGGCCATGCCGCCCCTTCTTCTCCTTATCCTTCTCGTGAGCCTCTTCTCCGAGGGCGCCTGCGGCCTTCCTCAGCCGCTGCCCAGAGTCTTCCTCTCGTTTGACGGTAAGCGCATAAAAGATAAATGGCTTTGCGCTTTAATGAGTCAACGTTGCCGCGTGTTTACTGGCGCGCCGGTGCTAGCCCGCGGTGCTTCATTAGTCGAGTACACAACTCGTGGATTCATTAGTAGCAAGTGTACACAGCCAAGGGCTTTAATGCAAACAGCCTGTTGTTGATTTTTCTTGCTTTATCTGTTTCATATCACACAATTCAGACCGGCAAAGTCCATATGGCCACGCTTGCGTCCTACAGAGAGTTGAACCGCGGCAACCTGCTCCTCGTTAAATTTTAATCCTCTCGGCTCGCCGCGCTTTTGTTTAATTTAATTTCCCAGATGTAGGATTGCCGTGTGAATATTTGAATTGAGGTCGTTTGTGGGTCAGCGTAAGTCATAAAGTGTCACAAAGTTAGTTAGGGAAAGTTGTTTAATTGTGAAATATTTTGTTCCTTTCCTTTTGATCCGTTTGGGTTGCTGCAAAGGGTCGTTTTACTGTTTTAAAGTATTTTTATTCTATATGTATATATTTATATATTATAGTCATATGTATGTATTTTATTTTACAATTTTAGTTTGTTACATAATGTAATATTTACCTTATAATTTTCTAGTTGTACAATTATATATATATATATATATATATATATATATATATATATATGGGACATTCACCACACCAATAATTCCCCTAATCACTTTTTTTTTGGTCTTTTCCGTAAATGACTTCCTTCAGGCTTCTGATTGGCTACCGTCTCCTGTTAGTGAAGATGTTATAGCGCCACCTGTTGAAATTGCTTCGAGCACTCATCAGTCCTTTAACGCGAAATCACGTTCGCATTTTTGTTCTTCTTAGCTCAGCGAAACTTCTGTGACAATTTACGGCGCGGCGCACCATAGCAGCTCTTCATTTTGGGGAGGGTGTCGGTTTGCGTCTCCGTGGGATTGCCCGCCTTGAAGTTGGCGTTCAAACAAAACGCTAGCGATCTGTGAGCCTGCTTCTGTTTAGTGCAAGATGTCTGCACAGTAGCGCTTTAATTACATCAGCGTGTGTGGCGTTGGCGCGGGATAAAAAAAGCGCACAAACTATTGCTTTTATCAATCGACAACGATCGTGCTTTGCAAGGAAGCCGCTGCGACGCAAACGTAGATCTCCATCATCTTTTCAAACGTGCTAACGCTAAATCACAGCATAGCCTCTGTTGTGATAGCACACTCGATTATTTGGTTTTCCCGCGTTTATTGTGCGGCTTTAATTGTGGCTTGGCAGCACCTCAACGGTAAGCCTTGAGTAAGCATCGCGAGGCGAGAGAAGGAATGTCGGAGGCAGCAAGTTCTCAGCGGGGGGGTGCCAGTCCCTCTCCGAGGGTCCCATCCTCAACCGAGCCGCCTCGGGGCCAGATCAGGTGTCAGTCGGGAGGATATTTCGGAGCGGGAGAACGCCTCTTTTATTGATTATTTTCCTTGAGGTACTTTCAGACTATAATAACGACCACCAATGCAGAGAATGTGAGGACTGATCTCTGCTGGCCACCCAACAGGTGCCCCCAAATTCCCGAAGTACACAAGCTCAAATGATAGCTCATAGCTAACCTCAGGCTAATGCTGGAGATTGTTGTCACATGTAAGGACAACATCCGGTACCTGCCGGAAATGAATTTCACCAAGCCCCACCTTCTCCTGTTTCCACCCAATCAGTGCCATACCTTCCTCTGTGTGAGGCTTCCATAGATCAATGGTGGAAGTTGACATTTTGGGGAATTTCAGGTTTATTTAGAAATCAGCGGGCTTGGCACTGTGTGTTTATGGTTCGGATCATTGCATCCTGTGAGTGATTTCACTGTAAGCTTCTCCCAAAACGGGGAATGTTTATTTAAAAATCCAAAGTTCCCCTGCTGGGCAGACGTGCGGACTGATTGATTACGCCCCAAGCTTCCACCTCGTTTTTTATTTTTTTCGATCAAGCCTCATTGGGAGGAGATTGTTGTCCCCGCAGGGATGGATGTCAGTCGAAGAAGGAAGCTTGGGAAGGAGCTGAAAGTTTCCAGGTTGGCCACGTGTGCATTCCTTCAGTTGATTGGTGGCAAACATTGTGCTGAGTCACTCCACCGGCGCACCCTTTTCAAGCGAAACTAAACAGTCCCAAATTTTAATGACTTCCATCTTGGCTTGGCTGCGTTCAGGTTTTGACTCGTCCCCGGAGGGACGGACTCGGAATGGTTTTGGGGCAAACCTCATTCTGCCCATTTGCAAGTCCTGTTTCTAAATTGTATTACTCAGTTGCCCCAAATTGTTCCCATTTAAGACAAAAATGTCCACTAAACCGGCAAAGTATTTCAACTACAACATTAAAGGCCCTTGCCGTGATTTTGGCAAGTACTGGCTGTGTCCCACGTGACAAAATTCTCCCGTATTTTTTCCAATGTCTTGTAAAACAGGCAAAATTCATCAACAGACATTACTAGTTAATGATAAGTATGTATTTATCCCTACATTAATATCTGGCAGGAATTTTTGGCAAGACCTGCTGTGCCCTACATGAGACAACAATCTGCTGTATATTTCATTTGGGGTGCGAAACAGGTGAAACTCATCTACAGAGATTACTTGTTGATGATGTGATGATGAAACTGTCTAGCTAGATCTATATTGGTTTCTGGCAGTAATTTCTGGCGGGTACCGTATCTGTCCTAGATGTGACAACAATCTCCAGTATTCTTATCGCGTCTGACTTTTTGGTAGGGAGGGAGTCTAACCACATCGATCAGCAGCATTAAAGCAATTTGTTATAGGTACTGCCTATGACTGACTATTATCTGCAGCATTAAACAACCTGTGGGAAATTCTGGCAAGTACTGCTTGTATCCCACGTGACAACAATCTCCCATATTTTGAATCTTCTTTTTGGCATCATGCTGCCCCTGAATGGATTTAAAGTTCACGAAATTACATAAAACAGAAGATATGTGGGCAGTGGCACAGGGAGTCTGCTCATAATAGTGGCCTCTAGCAACTGATCGTCCTCAGATTCAAATCCAGTACGAGGCAGCAGCGAGCGTCTCCCCCCTCGCGTGTGCGCAATGACTTGAAAAGGACGAGCAGATGAGCAATCATCCGGTTACAGAGACGTTAGCCTCGGGGCGGCGCGCAGAGGTCCCGGGAGGTCGGCAAAAGTTCAAAGGTGGAGAGGCCGGCGCTGACGGGCCTCGACCTTGGACGTCTGCGTGGTCTTGCTTCTGTTTTTCACATTGCACATCTACAAATGGCCGACGTCATAAAAGCGCTCGCGGCAAAGTAGCTGACGCTGAGGTATTGCCCACTTGGCCCAAGAAAGCGCATCACTGTCAAAACTGTCGGCAAAGATGTGCAGACAAACTATGTGGAGATCGCAATCCTTGTAGACGTTTAATTTACATGCTAAGTCCCGTTTAGCGCAACAATTTTGGGAGGGCTTGTTAGCCAATTTTGCTTTTTTTTCCTGATTTCTTTTTCACTTTGTCTTATTTTGATTTTGTTTTTTTAATTAATTTGACACAATTGTGATTTCGAATCTAGTAATAGTCCTTATTTGTAATAAAAAAAAACATTTCATGGAGTTTGAATTCACTATCCTTTCAAATGTGTCATTTTTGGTTGTTATTGTATTATTTTTTTCCGAAATCATTACTTCACACTTTATGTTCTGGTTTTAATTTCGCCATATTTTCATAAATCTAATATATTGATTTTAACAAGCAAGTGTAGCCATTTGGACGTCACTATGTATTTGTCCTGGCATGTTTTTTTTTTTTTTTCTTGAAATGACCTTCATCCTGCTTCTGATTGGCCATTATGTCCTCACAGTGGAGGCTTATATCTCCATCTGTTACCTTGGCAGACATTTGACAGCCTCTGAAGGCCTGTTTATGTGTCCAGGGTTCTTTTTTTGGGGGGGGGGGGTGACAAAGTGGGAGGGAAATGACTTTAAATTGGTTATTATGAAGATGGGTCCAAAATCTTATGGAACAAATGATGCTCATTTCTTTTGACTTTGTTCTCCATCTGCATTGATGTCTTTTCTCCACGCTTGCAAATCAAAACGTTATGACTTGACTTTACGACTGCACGAGTCCATTGGAAGCAGAAGCAAAAGTCATTTCCTCAAAGCCAAATTGAAGCGCCACGCGGCGGCGCAACAACCTGTGGACCTCGGCGACATCATCACATCATTTGGGAGAGTTATGCTTTGGATCGTTCACTTCCCCCTTGTGACTCGTAAACATAGCCACTCGGAAAAGCCACTCAACCGTGTCCCCGGCTATGGGGGGGGAGGGGCCGGGGCCACCGAGGGGGTGGACGGGCAGTTGGGCGCTCGACCTGGGTGCTAATTGGGGTGCAAACTGACCGGCTCGCTGGCTTCGTGTTTCAGCAAAGTGGGAATCCTAGCCGATACCGTAGCGGGTCAGCTCGGAACGCAGACGTCATCAGAGGTGGGGGGCTGGGGGGGTGTCCGATAGACTCCAGGCCTCGCTTACCGTAAGAGCTCCGGAATCTTCCATGTAAAGTCAACAAGTTGTACATAATTACGACGTGGAGAAGCTGCAGTAATGATGATAGTTGTTGTAAAAAGTATACGCCTGCGACTGTTGTGAAGTATTACTTTTGTTTTTTTTTTATTACTTTTTTAAAAGGAGTACATAGCAAATTTGTAGGATGACGATATAGCTTCAAAATGTTACTTCAATCAGCTTCCTAAGCGTAGTTTAAATATTTAGATGTTTAAAGTCAAGCAATATCTATAATTTGCCAAAAGTTTGTTAGCCCATGTGTGTAAATGTTTTATATTCTGATGCTATCCTTCCATTTCCAACCGCAGCTCGGAATTTGAAGAAGCTTAAGTGGAAATTCCGAGTTGATTTGCGATGGAGTGAGCCATACGATTAGCATTTTTGCAATCCGCACCTGCATCTGCTTATTGGCAGTTGGCCGCAGTCGTCAAGCGGGATGTTGACGAATGAAGACGTTTTGTCATGACAGCGCGGTAGGTCCACTTTCCCGGCCGGGAATGCCGTCTATGTCCAAGACCGACGCCAGACTTCCTGGGTGGTCCCCTGAACGTGCGTCCAATCATGCCACATGCCAAGAGTTGACTGTAGCGGCCATTTTCTTATCTCTTGAGTGCCTGCCACTTGCCAGGATGAGAATCATTGCCCTTCCCGGTCATCCAAATCCCAAAGAGCTCCACAACGCTTTTTTTGTCCAGGCATTGGCACAAATAACTACTTTTGTCTAAAATGAAACTCTCCTTCCTGGACAGCAAGATGTCACAAGATTCATTTGCCGTCCTCTCGTGGCTTGGATCGCTCCAGTTGATTCTCCTCCAACATTCACCCAACAAACTTGTTCTTTTATGGACTTGCTGACGCTTCAAAGTGGGTTGTTTACCAGCACGGCCATGCCTGGCCGTTTGATCACGCAGACATGTTTGGAATCCTCCCGTTAAAAAGTCCGAGCAGATTTGGGGATGCTGCGTCTCTGCAATAAAAGCTCACTTCCTGTTGTCGCCCACATGGACGCCGATTTTTAACTTGGCCACGGGATGCTCAAAACTTGAAATCTCCAAACAAGTTGACTATTTTTGGGGACCATACGACTTAACAGGTGATTCATTGTAAAATTTTAAAAGCCCAAAAGTGCATCTTATCTGTCTTCAAGATAAAATGTCTTCGCTTCCAGCAGTGCAGTGCACTTTCGATTAGTTCTGGATTAAAGTTGGCTCTACTTCAAACAGGGACATTTTTGTAGTTGTATTTTTTTTTAAGGCTTTAGATGACCACTAAAATTCTCATGTGTCAATGTTTTTTTATTTTTTTTATTACCTTTTGAATTACTTTTGTGCTGACCTTGATATTCATCCACATTTTATGTGTCATTTTTTTAATGCTTCTGTCTTTGTGTGACATTGAGTCGTAATTACAGCTCCCTATTGAACCGCACAAACAATTTCCTCAATTTACTAACGGCCGTCTTTTCCGCTTATGACTTTCTTCCAGCTTCTGATTGGCTAAATTAACTTTACAGCCTCTCAATGCATTTTTATGTGTGTAAAGTTTACCTGTATGCAGTTGGAATCAAACATTTTTGCCAAAGTTGATATCATAATAATAATAAACAATATAATAACTACACACAATATGATGTGTAGTGGAGACAGAAATATGCTGTTAAATTTTGAATGAGCGCAGTGGTTTTGGGGGGTCCAACAAAAGAGCTTTTATGCGACCATGACTTCCAAACACAGACTTGTCCTTTCCGCTCACCCCGCTGTGGTCGCCGCAGCATCGGATCCTCTCGGATTTTATTATCGCGGCATTTCACCGAGGGGTCAAAGTCCCACCTGCCCGCATGCATAATAGAAAAGCCGCCAACTGTCAGATGCTGTATGGCCTACTTCCTCTTGATTTGTTCTGTTTTTTTCCCCCACTCTCGTCTTTGGCTTTGCACTGTATTTCCCTCCTGCGTCCGCCTTTTGGGGATCAACCCCTCCTTGCGTGATCCCAACTCGCTTGTATATATAAAAAAAAAAATATATACCAATGTGCTTGCTAAAAAAGTTTTTTGCTAAAGTCGTCCAGGTAATTGTAATCCAGAAAGGTTGAAATTATTGGAGGAGCTTAGAAAAATTTCCAAAATGATTTCAGCTTGAAGTCAACTATTCAACTCACGATAGGTCACGAAACAACCTCTAAATGCCTTTGGAATTAATAATTTGCATATCTTTGAGAAGAAAAGTCAGAACGACACAGCAGCACATATTTTTGGGGCAAAAAAAAGGCTTCTTGCAAGATTAGTTGTATTTTTTCCAGAAAGAACAAGTCACGATAAAAAGTCGTAATCGTGGAAAAGTCGGACTGTTGCAAGAAAAAGTCGTAACATGAAAGTCAGTTTGACAACGGTCTAAATTTCATCTTTATCAGTGACCAAGTGAAAGTTGAGCAAAATTGTTTAATTTACAAGTTTTGAGATGTCGCGCAACATTCAACGTTTTAAAAAGTCCTTCAAGAAATAGTGACTTATAACAGTGACATTTCTACGGTTTGCAAATCGCGTGACAAACTTTTATTCCTTTTTTTCCCAAAGAGTAATCCAATATAAATGTGTGGTTTCTAGTGACATTTTTTATTTAACATAAAAACTGTTGTTCTTACCACATTTCAGCAAATAATCATGACCTCTTGATGCGTAAATTCTGGCTTTATTTTTATGATTAGAACATGTGGCAAGCCAGTAAAAAAACAAACAAAAAAAAAAACAACATGCAGCGGGACCCAAATAGCCCTCAGACCGGACTTTGTGTACAGCCCTTAAACCTTTTTAATGCAGTAGATTGACTTCCCGGATAACTAACCGCACATGTACAACGTTCCTTAGCGAGTGTTGAAATGGTAGCTTGCGTGGCCATCTTGGCGAGGCTCGCCTGAAAACATCGCCACAAAATGCCAAGCGTTGGTTTCACTGGCATTCCTTTGGGGCTTGTGGTTGGATTGTGTCCTTCCCTGCGGGATTTCTGACAGGATGGATGGAGCTTAACATCCTCAAGCATTCCTTGTCGTGTTGGTTCGCATGGCCGTACGGCCACAGGAAAATGTGAGGGAAAATGAAGTCTTAGAGGCCCCTTGGAGCGTGTCGGAGATGAAACGGTGACTTGGCGCAATCCTCCCTCCTGTGTGTTTTCAATTTAGCGAGGCTTGCTCACACCCTGGCACAGCCCAGTTTTTTTAATGGAAGGATAATATTCGCCTCATCTGTTTGAAGTTAATGTGCCGTTTTACTGTCTAGGGCCAGACGGGATGACTTTGCTTTGCCGTTGAAAGGCAGGTAAAGAGGGACAAGTATTTTATCCTTCTTGTTGAGCGACATGAGTGCTTCTGCATCCACCACAACTACAAACACTCCTTGGCCAATCCTTAAAACGATCACCAATCTTTGACACCCTTGCAATTTGGGACAGTTCCCATCTAGGAGTTTGTCAAAGAACAAGCCCTGGATTTCGCACCCCCCCCCAAATGGCTTCTTGAGGCCAAAATGGCCCACTTCCCTCCCTGTTCAAATCTGGGCTTGTGTCCGAGAGGCTTTTTTTGTGGGTCTACTCTTGATGGAAGTTCCTACCAAATTGCAAGCTAAGTGAATCAGGTTTCAGGGGATGAATTTTCAACAAAATTGCCACTTTTGGGGAATTTACTCATGTTAGACATGCCTACCAAATTTCACGTTGCCAAGTAAAACTGGATTTGGGGGCCGAATGGGGAGAGGGTGGAGATTTGCATGTGTTAGAGTTTAAAATGGCCCCTTGAATGCAAAATAACAGACTTCCTGTGTTATTGTAGCTATGGTTTCTTGATACTTATTTTGTGGGTTTGCTAATGATAAACATGTCTACCAAATTTCATTTGCTAAATGAACCTGACTTCGGGGGCTGAATTTTAAAAAATTCCCACAGGAGCTACAGCTAAAAGCTAAAGGTTGCGTGCAAGGAATTGTGGGAAAGCATTCAAAGTTGAAACACTGAAGACTTTGGCCTCCGCAAACAACAACCCGCCATCGCAGCCACTTCAAAATAAAACAAAAAAGGTGACTTTAGCCAAAACGCTCTTTGGAAAGGGCCGTTTGTTGCACATGAGAGCCTCCCTATCCGATGCTCTCAGCGTTCCGATTGAAGAAGTCCATGAATATTCATGACGCAGGCGGCTGAAGAGCGCTTTATCTCTGGAGCGAATAGGCTGGAAATAGCCGGTCTGGGAATGTTTACTCGGCATGTGAACAATGGGCGCTTTTAATGAGCACAAGAGACTTTTTCCTACTGTAACCCCGCTAACACGAAGCCGCCGAGTCACTGTAATTGACTGAACTGGAAGTGAATGAAAATAAATAGAAGCTTTGTTGTGATTCTGATCAAATGGAGGTCCTAAAGCCATGGCTGGACATTCCGGATGCACATTTTGAGACCAATATCTTGAGAATTTGGGGATGGGTCTCCTTTTGTAACCTTAGATTTTGCAAATACAGAATATCAAAAGCCTTTCTTGGTCCTGGAAAAGCTCCAAACTGTTACCTTGGAGTCCAATAATTGGTCGTACAAGTGGTTGTACCTTAAGGCCAAATTCGGGCCCCAATAGTGCCTCTATTTCAATGAATTCTGGATAGTACCTCAAAGTTCATGCTTAGGTACTCTTGACTTTGGCAGTTTAGGAACATTCCTTATACCTTTTGGGGCCTAAAAAAATTCCAAACTATTACTTGGGAGTCCATTGATTTATTTTGATCAAAACAAAATAAAACATGCCGAGATGTTGAGGGATTGTCTATGTCGTCAAGAAGTTTCAAATTGTTATCGGATTTTAACATTGACTTATTGATGATTAAATCTTGTAATTTTGTTCGATTGTCCTTCCACGGTAGAGCTGCAGAGCGGCGCCTCGTTGGAGCACTACACGCTGTCGGACAAGCCCATGGACTACCGCATCCTGCACGTGGACGAGGACCAGGACCGGATGTATGTGGGCTGCAAGGACCACGTGCTCTCCATGGACATCAACAACATCACGCATGCTCCGCAAAAGGTCCGCCACATTTCAGAAACAATTTTTTATTAGTCTCTAGTATGTTTTTGTATTTATTACTACACATTTTTTTTATGATTGATTTGATCAAGATTGTTTTTTTTTTCTTGTCTGTATTTTTGTTTGTGTGAGTCAGAAACAAAGCATGTTTTTCTGTTAACCCAACGATGCTGAAAATTCTGTAGTGATATTATGCAAATGGCGTCAATGTTGACAAGCCTTTGGGGTTATCCAAAGGTGCCATTGAAGCACCCGAGTGCTTTGCCGAGGGAGCTCTCGACAAGTGTAATCGGCAGCGCGAGGCACATTAACAGATGGGAAAGCGTTTTGTTTCCCCCTCCCCGTGTCCGTTTCCCCCCCACGTAAATTGCGGGATGCTTTCACGGAGCGCCACCTCTTTCCGCCCCTCAACATGTGTTGCCCCCCTTTAATTTCATCAAAGCTTCGCATTTACATATTCATGGCCGTCTGTTGCCGTTGTCGTGGGGATAGGTTCCTGCCGTTAATTTGCTTCTTATGTTGTTTTGCAGGTGTTTTGGCCCGCGTCGACAAGCAAGATCGAAGAATGCCAAATGGCGGGAAAAGACCCCACGGTAAATTGACATGCTAATCCTCTCAGTGTAGACACGTGTTTGTGGAAATGTCCACAATTGCCAAACTTTTTGTCGGCGCTTGCTATTGAGCAGAATATGAAAAAAAGTGACGTTATTAGATTTACCTTTTCAAGTTCGATTTTCCTATTAAGTGCTGCCCTCTGTGTAGCATGCATTAGGTGTGACTTTACTTTGCTATAATTTTTATTGTAATAATTTAATGGTAAAATTATTATATCTTGATATAAGGAAAATGTTTTTTTCTATTGTTTTTAGTGAATTTATATTGCTTGTACAAAACTTAAATATTTTTATTTTGTATTTTATTATTTTACATTTTTTAATTTAATTTTTAAAAAAACACTTAAATTACATTTTTTTTTTAGCTTTCTCTGAACATTTTTGGGGGTATTTTTTATAGTTAAATGTAATATTTGCTTGTTGCATGCTTTTGATTTTCAATTTTGAATGCACATTTTTTTGTATTTTTTTTTCTTTCTTCTTTTTACAATGCTGATGATTTATGACAAGGAGAAGGAGCAGGAGCCTTGGCGTATTTTTTATATATATTTTTTTTTCCTCGGAGTGCCAATATCTCCTTCAGCTGTTGTCGGATTTATCTTTCGGAGCGCTTCAGTATTTTGCCCCCTGGGACTACCTTCCTTTCTCCCCCATCTGCTTGTCCGTGTCGGGTCTGTTCACATGTGTCCGGCAGCAGATGTCCGCAGGGTCAAGCGGGTGAGGCGTGGGAGGCCGACGGCGGGGAATCAAAGCTTCCACAACACAGAGATTTAATGAATCTGCGGCCTAAAGATCATGACGATCCTCCTCCGTCTCCGCTTGGCCTTAATTGGCTCGACAGCGCAGCGGAGTGGGAAAACGATTCAGACAAATAAATGAGGCAACACGTGTCGGGGAGGTTTTATTTTCCGCTCCTCCGTCCGTCATCTCCTGTGTGACTGCAGCTGGACTCAGGAGAAGCGCTCCTGACTGCAGACGCGCTCCCGCAAATATTTGGCGCAGCGCGGAGGCGCTCTGGATCGCAGCGTCCCTTTAATCCCCTCGTTTTCTCGCGCGCTCCGCCCGCCTTCTCGTTTTTCAGCCCTCATTTTTTCCATATCCGACCGCCGGAATATTCAACTTGGCTGCTTGTACTTGGGATTCTTAACCCTCGCTCCCGCGCGCGCACACACTTCCTGATACAGCGCTGCTCTTTCCTGATAAAGAGGAGTGGATCTTGGATGAGATGGAATGCTGTTCTGGAAGCCAGATTTGCAAAAACACTCAAGTAGGCCAGGAAAGTGACACTTAGATTGCGTACTAAATCATGAAAACATCAAATAGTCCTCATGATTTATGACCAAATGCCACAAGTGCCATAAAATGCTGGCTAAAATGGTGCCGCGCCCCTTAAACAAGCAAAATTGGATGCTTTTTTTTTTTTTTTTTTTGGCTATTTAATAGGGTAAACATGTATTCTGGATCACCTACAAAAAGAACAAAAATGGATTTTCTTTTTAATGTTTAATGAGAGTTCCTTCAGCTAAGACTGACTCTACGAATCAAGCCATCGCTCGGCCAGTTTTTGCTTTGACTTGAGAGCAAAAATTTGAGATACAAGTCATCTCACTTGACATCAAGCAGCAGTTTGGGCAGATTCTTCTGTCTGTCATTTGACTTTCGACTAAACATAAAACACATGGTGTGTATTTAGAAGAACCAAAGACGTTTGCCTTTGAATTATCTGCTAGCTTAATGCTAACAAACTATGCAAATGGCCGTGGGCCTGCGAACCTGTTAAGCAACGTCAGTTTAAACTCAAACGGTGGAGCAACACAATACTCGCAGTCATATTTTCTTTGTCCTCTGCGAAGAGCGACGATTACTGCAGCTTACTAAGGAACTGTCGCTTTGCTGAAAAGTATATCATTCTATTATTTTTCGGGGATAATCACATTATTTCAAGAGAATAATTGGACTGTTATTATCAAATAATCTTTCTGAAATGCTTATCTTTGCCAGCACGGCTGCGGTAACTTCATCCGGGTTGTGCAGCCGTACAACCGAACGCACCTCTTCATGTGCGGCAGCGGCGCCTACAGCCCCGTCTGCGTCTACGTCAACAGGGGGCGCCGGCCGGAGGTAAGAAAGCCCGTTACAGCCGCCGCTCCTGCGTCACTTTGATGGGAGACAGCAGATGGTGCGGGTTGTCGCCGTGGCAACCAAGCCATCGCCGTTCCCAGGGCGCGTCAGGGGGATTTGGAGGCTCAAAGCGAAGATTTGATTTGTTCTGCAGCTTTCTGTCAAGAGCAAAACAAAACGGCTCAACAAGTCATTTGTGTGAGATTTATTGCGTACTCCTGGCTCTCTTTGCGACAGGAACAAATATTTCACATTGACTCCAGGTCCGAGTCGGGAAAAGGGAGGTGCTCCTTCAACCCGCGGGTCAACACCGTCTCCATCATGCTCAGTAGGTCGCAACACATGCACCAAATTAATTCATGCAGTAAAATGGACATCTCTTTAAGCTTTTATGTATATGTAGTTTTTTTATATTGATATAATATATTGATTAAATTAAGAAATGCTCCGTTCAGTCACACCCCACTGAAATTAAAGTCCAATTTATTTTAATCAAACATTTTGTTGTTTTTTTGTGTTTTTAATTGAGAAATATTTGTAAAGATATTATGTAGTTGTTACATTTCATTTTTACGTTAAAACTCTTAGTTTATTATTGTAAAATGAGTTTGTTAATTTGTATAGATTTAATAATAAAAAAAATAATACATTGTGCTCGGTAAGGTGTCACCCAATTCAAAGTCAATAAATGTGCATTTTTTAAAATTGTATATATTTTTAAGAACATTGCATGTTTGTATTTCTAGTTTTCATATTTTTTCATTCTATTTTGTAATTCATTTATATCATTTTTTAAAATGTCTTTCTGTTGTACATTGTTCATTTTTTTGTTTGTAGTTGCAATTTACTTGATGCCTTTTTTATTTAACTGTGAACTGTATTTGTTTTAATTCAATGAAATTTTGTTCAACTTTTGTTTTTAATTCCAAATAAATCCTATATGTCAACTGAAACTTACTAGTACTCCTTTGAGGTACTTCGGGATGTTTTGGCCTGATTAATTACCCACGTGGCAAAACATTGAAGCCTTGGCGGAGGTCGGCGCCCTCTTCATGGCAATGTTTGTTGTTGTTTCAGACCAGGAGCTGTTCTCCGGCATGTACATCGACTTCATGGGCACGGACGCGGCCATCTTCCGCAGCCTGACCAAGAGAAACGCCGTGCGCACCGACCAGCACAATTCCAAGTGGCTTAGCGGTACGCCGGGCGGGACACCTTGCAATCTGAAGATTGTCTTTTCATTGGTTTCTCTGTGCCATTGTTTGAATCAGAGCCCATCTTCGTGGACGCCCATCTGATCCCGGATGGGACGGACCCCAACGACGGCAAACTGTACTTCTTCTTCCGCGAGAGGCTGACGGACAACAGCGGCAACACCAGGAACATCCACAGCATGGTGGCGCGCGTCTGTCCAGTGAGTGGCGCCACAGAGTTTCTTCTCCATAGGTTTATCCGATGAAACACTTCTTCTGGTTCACCTGCAGAGCGACATCGGAGGCCAGCGGAGTTTGGTCAACAAGTGGACCACCTTCCTCAAGGCGCGGATGGTTTGCTCCGTTCTGGAGGAGGACGGCACAGAGACGCACTTTGACGAGCTGGGTGAGGAATCAAATCAAGAAATGAGACAAACATTTATGCAGACATGATAGCATAATTGCCTAAATTGCCTGTTACTAAATCAAAAAAACAATACTCGCTGCTTACTTATTTTCCGAAATGTTCAAACATGACTAAGGTACTAGACGAACTATTTATTTGCAGTAATATTTTGTGTTCTATACATTTAATTTTTGATTATTTATTTTTTTCTTGAATACTGAATTTATAGTGTAGACTTTTTTTTAATTTTGGGGGGCAGGTGTTAAATTACTTTTATCCTTTATAAATAACCTTTATAAATAAAAACAAAATGTTGTCCATGTAAAAATAAAAAGAAAAAAAAAATGTTAGCTTGTCGGGCTGTTTTGTTTTTTTTCCCCAGCACTTAACGTCTGCCATAACATTTCCTCTTTGACTGTGTTGAAACTTTGTGTGGGTTCTTGAAAACCACTCGCGTGCGTCACACTGGCATGAACTTTTGCAGATTTTTGGCAACGGTTCCAGCCTGAGGAAGATGTTTTTGTGTTTGCTCCCCGCAGAAAGTGTGTTTTTGCTGGAAAGCGAGCATCCCAAAGGCCTGCTGGTGTTCGGAGTCTTCACGTCCACGAGGTAAAAGACGGCGCTCGCTCTTTACTTTGACCGGAACGTTCCACTTAAATTCGCCTTTTCTACCAACTGCACGCAAGCCATTATCGTGTTTATTGCTTAAATATTTGTTAGAGCTTTGCTTGACTCGTGCGGTTTTGATTGCTTCTGTCTGAGCGGCTCGTGTTTCAGCGTGGCCAATCGTCAGGGGCGCGTCACCTGATCCGCGTGTTTTCATGCCTAATTGAGTCGGCATGCTAGACGTCCTGGTTATTGGCCAAATCCACTTGGCACAATGTGCTTCTCTTCCCCTGGCGTGCCCCGACGCTCGGAATGAAACGTAAACGTTGCATGCGCGGCAACCTGGTGTGACCTGCCGGGTTTTTTGTGCGCTTCCCCGCAGCTCTGTCTTCAAAGGCTCTGCGGTGTGCGTGTACAACATGGCTCACATCCTCACCGTCTTCAACGGGCCTTTTGCGCATCGAGACGGACCCAACTTCCAGTGGGTGGCCTTCCAGGGACGCATCCCCTACCCCAGGCCCGGAACGGTAAGATAGCGCTCATTTGTATAGAAAACAGCTAAATGTGGTTTCACAAAAATGTTGAATTTCATACTACTTTTGTTTGTGATGTATCATAATTTTTTGTTTGTTTTTTTGTCTGTACATCATGACAGGGGTTAGCGCAACATTTAGTAGGATTCAGTACATAATTTTGATTGTAACATTTAATTTTCGGGATGTGTCCAATTTCCTACGAATTTCTCATAAAAATGTGGAAATTCTTCTCTGTTCTCCAGTGCCCCGGCGGAGCCTTCACACCAGATATTCACACCACCAAAGAATTCCCGGACGATGTGGTGAACTTTGTGCGCAACCACCCGGTCATGTTCAACCCCATCTACCCGGTGGGCAGGCGACCCCTGGTGGTCCGCACCGGCGCCGACTACAAGTACACGGCGGTGGCCGTTGACCAGGTGGCCGCCGCTGACGGAAACTACCAAGTCCTCTTTCTGGGAACCGGTAGGAATTTGCCATTCGGCGTGAATTTTTGGAGCAAAAAGTTGTAGTTTTACAAAGTTAAATTGATTTTGAGAAAAAGAGGGTAATATAATCGGGATGGAAAAAAAATGATAAATTGATTAAATTAAAGTTATACTTTTTCATGTGATTAAAGGTCAAATATTCTGAGAGGCAATTGTAGCAACACTGCTTATAAGGTTTTGACTTAAAAAAAAACAACAACAAAAAACACTTGTTTCTTCCCCAAAAAAATCTTTCGTCCAGTCAGGTTTTGACTTCATTTTCAGAAATGTGTAATATCTCCCCCAAAGACGTTGCTTCTCTTGTTCTTGGCAACGGCGTATGGAAACGCAAACTTGAAGAGAGGCGAGCATGTGAAGCGAGGAGGGCGCCGCCCTTTTGTCCACACTTCCCCGCTGTTTGATCCGGCAGGCAGCCGTTTTGTTTCCTCAGGCCGAATTCTTGAGCGTCCGCCAGCTCCCGACCGCGCCGTTGCGCGTTATCAGAACACGTTCTTCTTATCAGCCCCCCCCCTTTACACTCGGTAACAGAGCTCTTCTTTCCGCAGACAAAGGAAGCATCCAGAAAGTGATCGCCCTGCCCACCAATCAGTCTCTGCATAAGGATCTCATCCTGGAGGAGCTGCAAGTCTTCAAGGTCTCACCTTCTTTTTATCCGGGTCGACTATTGTCTTAGCCAAGAACCTTTTCAGAGATAACAATGCTGCATTTGGATTTCAAACTACAGTTTTTTTGTTTTTTTTTGTATTGTTAACTTGTGCGGGTGGCCTGCAGCTGCGTGTCCTACTTAGAAACCACAGAGCGTGTGTTTCCACTTCCTGTATGTCAAATAGAAATGTCTAATGTGTGTAATTTCAACTTTGTGTGTTTCCCCCCCAGAACCAAGCTCCGGTTACCAACTTAAGAATCTCCTCCAAAAAAGTAAGCATTTTATTTTACGTCCTCTCAAATCTGTGTCCGCGAGGCGAGGAAGCGACTATTTGCCCTCTTTTCTTTTTCTTCTCTTTTTTTTTTTTTTTTCCAGCAACAACTGTACGTGAGCTCGGAGCTGGGCGTATCCCAGGTGTCGCTGCACCGCTGCCACGCGTACGGCTCGGCCTGCGCCGACTGCTGCCTGGCCAGAGATCCGTACTGCGCCTGGGACGGACTCACCTGCTCTCGCTTCTACCCCAGCGGAAAAAGGTGCGCGCAGCACTCGCTCAAGCTATCTCCGGGAAATTTGAAATGTAGTCAGTCAGCCGCACGAGTATGTCGTTCCTCGCAGAGGATAAAGAATGTGTTCCTGTGGCTATTGTTAAATTTACGCAATGCTACTGCACTGTTTGTGTTGAAATATTTGTTGCTGAAAGGGTTGTCACGCCGCAATGCAGATGCTATTCGTTAGCCCATGTATGGCGTTTTGCGTTGTTTGTTAGCATTATGCTAAGCAGAATTTGACAAGGCAAAAAGCTGTGTGGTTGTTTTAAATGCACAAAATGTCATTCTCTTTGTTTTATGTATTCACATTTATAGATTATTATTATTGAAATTTCTCTTCTGCCCCATTGGATATTAGTTACATGTGGATTTTCACTATTCGACTGTATAGACTTTTGAAGGCATGTTTATTATTTGTTATCTCTTCATCTCTGATCTTCCCTTTAATCTTTGCAAAAGCAAACTTGTTGGCAGACTTCCTGATGTCACCCGTGTCGGTACGACTGAACAATGAGATAAATGAGGATAAAAATAGAGCGGCGCAGTGACACGAGTGGAACGTTTGAAGGCGCACTTCACAGTGGCACCGCTTTTAGCGTGTGCAGACATAACACAGACGAGAGGGTCCGAGTGGCGCGTGAGATCGCGTCGGCATTGCCGGCATGTCCACCTGACGTTTGCTTTGCTTGCAGGAGGAGCAGGAGGCAGGATGTCATGCACGGAAACCCGCTCACGCAGTGCCGAGGATTCAACCTGAAAGGTGACTTTGCAGATTGGGGGATTAAAGACGTAGTGTTTTTCACAGAATAAAAAATCGCAATATTCCGATATTCAAGTCTTATTTTAAAAATGATTTAGAGTATTTCTTTTTTTTTTTTCAAATTAAATGTCGGAAAATTACAATTATTTTTCTGAATTACAAATCACCAACACATTTTCTCAAGAAAAAAAAAATCTGAATATTATGAGAAGGAGACAAAAAAAATAGTTCTCATACGATTGTGACAATTTTCCACCACGGCTAATGTTTTAATGTTGTGTGTGCATTAGCCTACCGCAACGCGGCGGAGATGACGCAGTACGGCGTGCGCAACAACACCACCTTCCTGGAGTGCATGCCCAAGCCGCCTCAGGCGTCCATCCGCTGGCTCATCCACAGAGACAACGACAGGAGGAAAGAGGTCAGGTGATCGCAATGTGTCCCGGTGGCCAATCACCGGACGGCTTGCACTTTTGCGCCAAACAAGGCTTGATGAAATTCCTAACGGCGGCGCAATGCACCTCTTCAAAATCTCTGCAGCTTCTTCACACACTTTTTAGCCTTGTGTATAAAATGACATGGCACGTTTAATCTCACGCAGCCAAAATTTGTTTTTGAGTCCAAATTGTTTTTATTTTAGGGGAAAAAACATGATAATAAACCATGGGGAGATGGTACACCCCGTAGAAACATTGCTTTTTAAAGTTTAGCAAATATTTTCAAACAAACAACAAGTGTTGTAATTACTGTACCAGATGGCTGTTCGATTTTTAATCTCACGCTGCCCCTCTTGCACCACCTTCCTGCTCTGCCCATGCATGTGAAAATGTGGAAGCTGCCCGTTGCCGTGCATTTCCTGACCAACCTTAAAGGCCGACTTTGTTCTTTCCCGGCTCTCCGCGTGAACCTCAGGTGAAGCTGAGCGAGCGCGTGCTGTCCACGGAGCACGGCCTGCTCATCCGCTCGGCCCAGCCCTCCGACCAGGGCCTCTACTATTGCCTGACCACCGAGAACGGCTTCAAGCGCACCGTAGCCAAGATCCGCCTGCGGGTGCTGAGCGCCGCCGCCGCCGGAGCGCTGACCGAAAGGGGGCGCTCGGCGTGGCCCTGGTCGGCGGCGGCGGCGGCGCACCCCAAAGCGCTGCTGGAAGCGTTCAGCCCGGCCGAGAGTCTGGCCGTGCAGCAGTACTGCAAGGAGAGGAAGGAAAGGAAGGAGCTCCAGGAGCAGCAGAAGAGCGTTTCGCACCCGCCACCGGGGCCTCTCAGGGGGGACTTGGCCAAGCTCAAGCCCCTGCTGGATCGCAGGAAGAGCCGCAACAGGCGCAATCATCTTCCGGAGGAGTGAGGGAACGACAGACGGCCCGGCCAGGAAGCAGCCGGAGCGCCAGCCGTGCCACTTGAGGCTCCAACGGCAAAACACAAGAGCAACAATCGGCGTGGGTCCTTTTTTTGCCATGCCGGGATAAAAGGGGACACTCTTGAAGGGATTAACAAGGCGGAAGAAGATGGATGCATGCTTGACTCTTTGGGGGGAAAAATGGTGCCAAATCAGCATTTTCAAGTCTGCCTAGCAACCCAGATGAAAATTGGCAAATATTTATTTCTGTGACGCATGCTCATAGATTGTAATGTACCGACTTGCACACAAGGTGGAGCGGGGGTTCTCAAACTTTTCGGGTCCACCGAGCAGTGTGAAACTACCACGGGTAGCCCTGAATGTCACACAAATGGAGAAGTTGAAATGTTGTTTAAAAAAAAAAAAATCGGATTTATTATTTTTTTTAACCAAAATAGTTGTAATGTAAGGAGAATATAGCCAGATATAAAAGATAAACAAGATAAAGTCATCATATTATGATATTAAAATGAATTTAATTTGTCATAGGAGCCCCTCATAATCATAAAAATAAAGTTTGAGGAAAGAGTTGTATTTTACCAATTTCAAAATTATTCTGGGGCTAAAAAACACCTTTATTTAAAAAAAAGAAAAATAGAAAAATATGTAACTGCATTCTTTTAAAGTACACTCAAAAAAAATTACCAAATTACCAGGTATTGACTTTTCAAATTACCAGGTATTGACTTTTTTTTTTTTTTTAATATGAGAGGACTTCCTGTAATTAATTATTGCAAATTATTTTGCAGGCTCCCAGGTGGTCCGAGGACCCCAGTTTGAGAGCCGCTGAGGTAGCACACGCTTCTCAAGTGTGCTCATCCACACAAAACCGGAAAATGTCCGCCGGGTTGTGAATACGTCATGTAGATAAAGATGACATTATCTTATTTAATGTGAATATGCGCTTCCTCTGTGTAAATACGACTGTATCTGCAATTGGCAGAGACTTGATTTGAATGTTTTTTTTTTTTTGCAGATCAATTTATGTCGATAAGGACGTGGCCTCTCAAGCCAGACGTAAGCAATCCTTTTTATTTATTCGTGGAGCTGAATAAATGCTTAGATGAGATTGCCTTACTGTGAGATTAGAAACTATGCTAACATGCTAACGTCACTGTAACGTGTCTTAAATTCGTTCACATGTTTATGAATCAAGATTCCACCGAAGATTTGATTCTGTTAGCTTTGCGGTGGCTAACAGATGTTAGCATCGGGCAACAAAACCGCACAGTTTACATTTAATTATTTTAGGCCTTTTCACACACTCTCAATGATGACTTTTATTTGTAGTCATGTCGTGTAGGCTAACATGCCTGCTGGTGTTTGTTTGATGCTATCTAAGCTAGCTTAACTAGCTTCAGTTTCCTGAGTGGCATTTGTCAGTGTTGATGTACAGTATAAAAGTCTTGCATTTGAATATGAATTCACTTTTGTTTCTTTCTGGTCACGTCGCAGCGTGGCCATCAATCTGGCGTCTGACACTGTGCTGAATCGGCATTCTGTCACGTAATTCACACAGGGCGAGTCAAAGAAATCTTTTTTTTTTTTTTTTTTCTTTTCAATAAACCCACATCCTGCTCTTAACCACGGCATAGTGATTTATGGTAAAAGGGAGCGAAGCGATACTTCTGCTTTTATTCCTTTGAAGCCACGAAGCATATAAACACAGATCAGCAGAATTAGCACGTCGCACATCGTGTAGCCTTGAAAAAGCTTAGCGGATTGCACTTAAAGAAGGCCCTGAATCCCTGATTGTTTGAATTAAAGTGACATGACTTGCAGTCAAGTTTGAACCTTTACAAAAATCACAGTATGAATATCAAAGGGACGGGGGACATGAAAAATAATAAGTTCTTATCAAAAGAGCAGCATCAGACGGTTTCCGACTTGTCACCGTTGCACCTCACGGCGGTGTACAAGATGAGACAGAGGGCGAAGACGGCCAAGCCTGAGCCCAGCAGGACCTTCTGGATCACGTCCAGCATCTTGATCCGGTCCACCAGCTCCTCCTTGAGCAGACTGGCAGACTCCTCGTCCAGTTGCGCCGTCTGGAACCAAAACGTCGCAAGCGTTCGGACAAAAGCCCTAAAGGGTGCGTGCGAGGGCAGCGGAGGTATTACCTCATTCATCCAGACCAGAGGGAAAATCACGGTTTCATTGATTTTCTTCAATACCCTGCGCACAAGCAGAGCATCGCTAGTAAGTGATAGCCACGACAAGAACGGCCGTATAATGAGGGATGCAAACGTACAAAAATGTGACTTACGTGATGACCTTGGAGGGTCCGTACATCATGTTCACCTGGATTCTCTTGGCAAACCCGAGGGTAATTCCTGTTATCTGGTCGAAAGAGACACAAGGTACACTTTTACCCCAAACAGTAGCCTTTGCGCCCTGTGAAAGGTACAAATCGGTTGCGCCTTCCAAACGGGGTTTTCCACACATCACGGACATAACAGGCATTTGTTTATCCGAGCCTAACCGAACTTCAATATCCAGCATGAGACCGAGTTTGCGGGTCGCCTTCGCTTTGACTGGCGTTGTGTAAGAGGCTACTCAATCTTTAGAGGTTCAAGAGCATGTCACTGGAGGGAGGGACTTGGGTTTCAGTGGGTCCAAACCATCCATACTTAAATATCAACTGGAGCCAAAGATTTCGGTCGTTCGTATTTTCAACCCATTAGCAGATTTCTAAACTGGGCGAAAAAAACTTTCTCATGGACTGCTGATTCTGGAAAGAATCCGTTTTCATGGTCAATGTGAACTTTAAGGGTTAAATGTGGATGGGGATGCAAGTAAAAGTCTTACAGGTTCCACATCCAGATAGGTCTTGTGGTGCTCCTCGCTCGGGTTGAGCCCCTTTATCGCCTTATGCAGGGATGGACTACCGTGAAGGAAGTGTGGCAAGGAGATGTAGATGGGCTGTCCTGCGAAGAAAAACCAGACGGATGAGAACCGGGCTCAAGAAAGGGATCCATTTTCCCGACTGACCATCTTGACAGGAACTGATGTCCAGTACTCCTGCCATGGTGCAGTTCTTGGTGGTCTTGGGATCCCGGCAGTAGCAGTGGTTGTCGGGGTTGTCCACCGGCGAGGCCAAGGTAGACGGCAGC
The DNA here is from genome assembly GCF_054856515.1 of Filicampus tigris. Lineage (NCBI taxonomy): Eukaryota > Metazoa > Chordata > Actinopteri > Syngnathiformes > Syngnathidae > Filicampus > Filicampus tigris. The sequence goes on along the minus strand of NC_141238.1, from coordinate 1,913,401 downwards.
AGTCCATAGCGGTAAACCGGGATCTCCTTCAGGTTCATGGAATACTCAAAGCTGGCCGACACCGACCTGCGGAGCACACAGGGTGACCTCTAGTGGCCGTTGAGATGGTTGCAGGGGGACTTAAATCACCTGCAGATGTCCGAGGAAAAGAAGAAGATGGGCTTGGTCGCATCCACAAAGGGAGCAAAGTTCGAACCATCTGGGAAAGGGAGATAAAAGGGAGTTGAGTGAGAACGCTGACAAAACCGATTTTTCACGCGGAGACTCCCACCTGTCCCGTTAATCATGTTGCAGTACTTGTCGTCCCAGAAGGGCAGGCTCCTAAAACGAAGAGAACAAGGAAGCTCCTTAAAGACCGTTATCGCCGTCTTGTCGATTTTGCCCAGGCTCACCTGGTTCCTCGCCACTTGTCGATCATACCCACTTTGTTGATGTCGCCCTTGCCGGTGTAGACGGTGTAGTGGCCGTCAAAGGTGTCGTTGTACTGGGGGAGGAGGTGAAGATTTCATGTCATCGGCAAAAAAGAGTCAAGGAATACGTCAGGGATTGCTGGGGGCAAGGGAATACACAAAACTAAAATATGAGGAGGAATATTTACAAAAAAAAATCGTTTTTATATCAAATATTAGAACGCACAAACGTTTAGAAAATATTAGCAGAAAAAATCAAGAAATATTAAACAATATTAACTTTGTAACGCGATTAGACAAAATTCAAAGACAACAGTTCTAGTGTCGTGTGACTCACGTTTGCGAAAAGGCCCATGGTGGCTCTCAACATGGGGTCTTTGTAGCCCCACAGCAGCTCCCCGACGCTGCGGTGCTGGAACAACGACGAGTTGCTGCCCTTGATCATTTTCTCCAGTAGGGGATGCAGCGCGTTTGGAATCTTGGAATACGCCCCCTGACACGCACACGCCACCAACAAACATGTTCACATTTTGCTTTTCGATGTGCACGGGGGAGATAAGAGCATTATTTATAAGCGTTATGATCTGTTTAGCAACAGATTAGCATCGTCCATGCTGACACTCCCAAGTTAAAACTCTTATCAATATTGTCGACTGCCAAAGGTTATGCAACGTTCCATGACGCCGCGATGCACCAGCACTTTTTGTTAGCGTTTAGCCCGCCGGTCAGTCCCTTCCTAACTTTGGCTAGGGTTCAAATCAAGGGATGGGGAGGATTATTTGTGGACGATTTTTCAGGTCAGCGTTACAATCTAGACAGTATTTGATTTATTTGCTTCGAGTAAAGGGGGATGCTATGCTATCTTTTATAAGCAATAGGCGGGATTCATCTGGTTAGGTTAAAGCCCTATCCAGAAGAGGGATGATTAATCAGGTTTTGGTTAGGTTACCCTTCTAAGGAGGATTTGGTTTGGGATTGGCGGGATTACTCGTGCGTGTGTGTGTGAGAGAGACTTTCTGCCCGATAGGAATGATTAACTCGCTTTGGTTAGCCTCTTAAAGATAAGCGGCGATTGTTTTGGTTAAGGTGGAGGGATGATTAGGCTTAGGTCAGCATCTAATTGGATAATAGGATAATTCGGGTTAGGGTTTGCCTCGGTCAAATAGGGATGATTTGTGCTCGGGGTAAAATTGAGGCTGATTATTCTGCTTACGTCCGGCCTCAACGCGGGATGGGAATGATTAATCGTGTTGGATTTGGCCTCTGCAAGGCTGACTCGTCGATGCACCGGGGGGTGATCCATCGCAGCACAGCTGCGCGGCTCTCACTCACCGCCACTGCCAAGTTCAGGGAGGTGATGATGTCCTCTTCCGGACCCACCGACAGGGACGGCTCAAAGATGGCACCCAGCGGAAGCAGGTAGGAGACGGTGTTGTTGGGGTTCAAGGTGACGTGCGTTTTGGGTAAGTATCTGGTCCTGAGAGAGTTTTGTCGTCAGTGCAAACGAGATCAAGATTAAGAGCGACTAGGATTGGCGAGTCAAACCTTACAAGTAGGTGTAAGGTCCTTTCTCCACGACGGCCGGAACGGCGCCTTCCTCCACCACCTCCCTGGCGTTCTGCACGTTGAAGAACCAGAACTGTCTGTAGACCGCTCCGCCCGGTGACAGCCAGTTCTCGTACGCCGGCGTTCCGGGTGCTATCACGGCTTCCTTGATCCCCGGCAGACAAGACTATTTTTAACCAGACTGACTCACAGATGGTCGACAACGTTTTTTTTTTTTTTGTTGTTGTTTGTTTTTTTTTGTCACCACACTTGCCGAAACATCAATCAACTCCCCGCCGCCGGATCGATTTCACCTTGAGCTCGGCGTGGCGCCACGTACCTGTAAGACGGTTTCCTCGATGAGAATGTTCCCCACCGGGATCAGGATGCCCCCCAGCAGGGCCACCGCCGCCCCGATGACGGCTCCGGTGATGAGCCCGCACCTCCTGTTACAGCAGCAGCCCATCTCTCTCCGTATGTACCCGACCGTCTTTGCGCGGTCTCTGTCTTTTGTATGCGCCGCTTAGCGCAGGCTTCAGCGTCAGACGATGCCAGGTAGAAGGTGCTCAACTTCCACGTAACAACGCTTATATACGGCCAGCCAGGGTTAATCTTCAGGCAGGTATCAGTCGACACTATCTGAGCAAGTGATAGCCGGTCGAAAGGTTGAAAAGCAGTTCCCAAGCAAAGGCTTCAACAACTCACGTGCAGGATTGACGAAACATTCCACGCGTCTATCTCCTTCAAATCCTCATTAGTCCCTCCCGCTTTGATGCTTTTGTTCCGTTTGTGGAAACACTTGCTGAAAACCGGGAACATAAAAAAAAAAAAATCCAATCCACCCACGTCAATTTCAGTTTTTTTTTTATCTCATGGAGCGTATCTGTGTAATGTTTGTCAGCTTGTGGCTTATCTGCAAGTGCAGTTTGATTAGCTCCAAAACGTGACGTCAAATTTTGATTTGGATGTGGTTCATGCCAGAATGTGACAAATGCACGCTCTCTTTTAACCACTGGAGGGCAGCGTCAGTCGCTGCTTGGACACTGGCTTTTCTTCTTTTTTTCCTCGGCCCACTTTCACTTGTTCTGGGAGAACCGGTCTGTTAGTATACCTTCACTATCATGTTGTTTTATTTACTAAAAAATGTGTCCCAAATGGTGGCTGCTTTAAAGTGTCTATTAATAAATGAAATAATTTTAATGAAACAAAATAGACATTTTACCGTCCTATTTTGGGTACGTGCCTTGAATTTTTTCGTGGGTCCTGTTATGATAGGCGCGTGTCCAATTTTGTGGTGACTAGTGACACGGGCTTTCTTTTTTTTTTTTATTAAATAATTTTGCAGGCAGTGTTGCAAAAATGGTTGCGTTTTCTAGGAAATGGTTGACTAACAGATATTTATATAGTGCATGTTCCTTTCAACGCATTGTTTTAATAGAAATATTAACTCCAAAGTTAATGCTGCCAATCTAGTGTACGCACACTAACCAGTTAAGTGACCCGAAACTGGATGTGGTTTTGTGTGTAACGCTGTAATCGAATCCTACGCTCCTCTTTGCGTGACATGGCCTGACATCTTACTTTTTTAGCAGATTGTCACAAGACGACGCAGCCACAAAAAAAAAGAAAGAAAACAACCTTTGTACATTCTGTTGACTGTGAAGGCTTGCGCTTGACTTTGTCCCAGCGGCTGAATTATTTAAACCACAAACAATGACTAATGTACGGATGAATGAGCAGGCAGGGGGGACGGAGTCTGTCACTGTCACTGCTTGCAGGCTTTGTTCCCATGGGAACATGTGCAGTGCTGTACTGTATATATTCCATATTGTATTAATGCACATCCATGATAAAATATGTGCATCTGTGTTGTGCAATAGTATTGTAATGTCGAAATAGAATATTACAACGTGCTCTTTTTTTTCATACTTTTAAGTACAACAAATACCCTTCTCATCGATCAACCTAATAAAAATTTTAGTGTGTATAATTTGCAATATAAAACGGATGTTTATTATTTTTATTAATTATTATTCTATGACTAGTGTTAATTGTGTATGTGTAAAGTTACAGGTTAACAGGTTTAAATCTTTTTCCGTCACGTTGAAGCGTCCTGCTTCAAAATAAAAGCTCAGTAAATTTACGCGCTTATCTCTTGAACCTTATAGTTTGAAAAAAACATTGTGAAAATCAATTAAAATATTCCTGGCTCAATAATAACATTGAATGATAAATGATTCGGTTTTACAACGCGTAAAAAAACGGAATGGTGCGCAGTCTGTATGTTTTATTCTGAAGAAGGAAGTCGGAGGTTTGCCGTGTCGGTTTGGCACCGGGCTCGTAGCTGTGCATTGGCGGCTCCTCCTCCAGCACGCATTTCAACTGCTGCGGCCGCAGAGGATGGAGCGCGCGGAGCACCAGCGGGCGTGAGAGGCACCACCGACCATTTTATAAACCCGTCAAATTGGCTCCCATCTCGGATACGACCTGCCCTGCACCTCGGCGGTACGAACGCCCTCCTTTGCTAGAAAGGTCCATCTTCCGCCTCGAAGACATCGCGATTTTTCTCTCGCTTTTTTTAATGGGCGTGTGTTAGCTGGCAGGGGGAGAACATTTTAACCATTTCATGTGGGTTGAGTGAAGACATTTTAGCCGGTCGAGGATGGGCTGCACGCTGAGCACCGAGGACAAGGCGGCGGTGGAGCGGAGCAAAATGATCGACAGGAACCTGAGGGACGACGGCGAGAAGGCGGCCCGGGAGGTCAAGCTGCTGCTGCTCGGTAAGGGGCGGGGCAGGGCGGGGCGGTGTGGTGTGGATGTGCTTTGGGATGGGGGCGCTTGCTAGCCACAGGGCGGAGGGTGACTTGTGGTCGTGGTGGTCGACGCCCAGCTTGAACGTCCGCGGCGAGTGCCTTTTTTCGGTTACTTTTGTGCTGTCTCACCGCCTACTTCCACTGCTAACTTTGGTCCGTGAACGCAGCATTTCTAGTAAAAAAAAAAAAACTAACTTCGAGTAAAAACACTTCCTAAAACGCAGTTCAAGTCCATCATTTTGTTCGTTTTTCATCATGAATTCAACATTAGTCGACGTGAATTGAATCTTAATGACCTAAGAAAAGACCTAATTTGTGGGCTTTAAATGCCCTCACAAAAGTCGGCTCACTCCGCCAACATGAGTCATTTCGAAAAAATAAAACACCCAAAACATTAATAGCTCTGATTACAATAGGTTCCTTCCCTTCACAAGGCTCTATCTCCTGCCAAGTTCACGCTAAAAACAATTCTCTGAATTGACTGTCCACTTAAAACCCGCACATCCACATTGTGGCATGATTAAATAACATGATGTTCTTATGATTTTTATATGACGTCCTTATGATCCCCCCCCACACCCCCCTCCATTCACACACGCATTATGTACACACAAAGGCAACACTGTTTGCTTGTAAACAGAGACCAGAGGTGAGGAACTTTTCCATGCTCGGGCAAATGTTGACATACACACACTTGCACTATGTGGGTCACCAGGACATCATTGAGTCCAAGATCAATACGAATTATCATAACACTCAAGGACACCATGCGATTATGACGTTATGTTAAATCAAAAAAGTGGCAGGGAATAAATCATTGTTAAAAAGGCATTCTTTTAGTTTTAGGGCAACGGGTGTACATATTCTAGTGCATTCCTTAGCTGCCGGGGGGGCAGATGCAACTTGCCCCGGCGTGTCAGTTCAAGTTCGTGGCAAAAGTAGGAAAATGTGTTCACGTGGAAATCTTTGTTTTGTTTGCTGGGAATTTGCACCACAGCTACTTTAGTTACAATAGCTCGATAGCTGCCAGGCCGCGGAGCCCGTCCAACGCGTAACCAGGTAACGCCGGCGGCCCTCTTCGGGTTACTACCTGCCTGTGTGAGGTGAGGCCAAGAGATAGCCCCAAAAAAAAAAAAAAAGTTACGGGAGAAGCGACGCATTAAAAATGTAAAAAGCTTCAGGCAAACATTTGAGTTGAGTGCTCTCATCCTTGTATTTGACCCCCATTTTCTTCGTTAAATTGGCTCAACAGCAACCGATTGATATGATATCCAAAGCATTTCACACAACTTTGATTTCAAACCACAGCAAATAATTGGGCATCAAATTTCCCCCGTTGTCAAATACGAAGCAGTGCATTTAAGATTCCAACTTGGCTGTCATTTCCTTTGCCAAGTTTGAACTGATATAGCTGGTTTGGTTCGTCCATTACGCCTGTGGTGAATTGTGCGGCAGTACCCGGTCTTGACCAGCAGAGGTGCTGTTTGTTAATAACGCGAATATTTGACTAAATAAAGCCAGAAAATTACCATTAAAAATGCAGTTTTTACAAAGTCATAATATCAGCTATGTAATCATGACAATGTTCATACAAAAATGAATTAGTGACACGAAGCAAGTCTTGACAGCAACACGGCCATGTTGTTTGTTTTTGAGATGAGGCGCTGAGGTCGACTTTGTCCTCTTTGTTTGCATGCGAGCTGTGAAATCGTGTTTGCTGGCCGCCAAGCAACACGGCAAACGCTTTGTTTGCTCCCAACTAGCGGCGTCTTAAATCCTCCCAACGTCACCCGAGCCGCTTCGCCGGCGCCGCCTCCGACCGAGCCTCCCGTTGCGGGTTGCCGCCGCCGCCGCCGCCGTCGTCGTGGACGAGCCAGAGCGAAAGCGAGCCTGATGAATTATTGAAGGTGTAATAAAGCTGTGGCGTGTGGCGCCTTTTCCGCAGGTGCCGGCGAGTCGGGCAAGAGCACCATCGTCAAGCAGATGAAGTGAGTCCATTTCGCACCAGCACACACGCGCCCTATCCTGCATGTTACATATTTCAAAATGCAGATGTTTCACTGACTTTTTATCACGTCAACGTCAAATGGGTTCAGAATGAAAATGACATTCAAGTATCTTGAGAAATGTACAGTATACAAAATGCAAAATTGAATATCGAGATGACTGTATAAATATTTAAGTTTACCCAAATATATCAATAAAAGGATGACGTATCATATAAATGTAAGAAAAAAAACATTTAAGCCTCCAGATAAATGTCGATAATATGAATTAACTTTGGAGTGTCTGGTTGAACGTGTGCAAATATTTAAATATGTCAATAGAATTATTTTTGAATGTCCGTATGAACAAATGTTTAACTGGATTAAAAAGATGCGCCCGCGTACATAAATATCAAAATCTCTTATATTCACAAATTTAATCCAAAGATTTACATCCAGGAGAACATTAATAAACACAACGATTAACAAATTAAACGACATATATACAGAAAAAATTTAAAAAAAAAAAATATATATATATATATATATATATATATATATATATATATATATATATATGATTTCAAGGAGAGGGGGACATTTAACACTTTTCTGGTTCAAGGAATAATACTTTTTTTTTTTACTCTACCACGATTAGGATCATCCACGAGGCGGGCTACTCGGAAGAGGAGTGCAAGCAGTACAAGGCGGTGGTCTACAGCAACACCATCCAGTCCATCATCGCCATCATCAGAGCCATGGGCCGCCTCAAGATCGACTTTGGCGACGCCGCCAGAGCCGTGAGTGGCGTTAGCGCCGCTTTCATTTCTCTCGCAGACGGACGCCCGCAAAGCCAACAAACCCTTGTCATTCCCCCCGCCCCCGCAGGACGACGCGCGGCAGCTCTTCGTGCTGGCCGGCTCCGCCGAGGAGGGCTTCATGACGGCGGAGCTGGCCGGCGTCATCAAGCGGCTGTGGCGGGACGCCGGCGTCCAGGCCTGCTTCGGACGCTCGCGGGAGTACCAGCTCAACGACTCGGCCGCATAGTAAGGCTCGCGAAGCCGCTCCCAAGTTCATTCAGCTAAATATTACAGCAAAATAAAGGGCGCAAAATGTGGACATTTCAAGAAAGGCGGCCCCAAGCCCATTTTTTTAACAAGCGGATGCTAATGTCATTCGAGGTGGCGGATGTCTGCGATCACTTTGGGACAAACGCGCCTTTCTGATCTACGTGACGGAATTTCTTCAGGCCACGTTGCGCAAGCCAAGCGCGCTCAAGTGTGCATGGAGTTACTTGGCTGTTGCGCAAGCGCCTTTTCACAACAAAGCGCAACTTGTGTGCGCGCTTTCGTTGTCGCCGTTTTACAGCACTTATTAGCGCCATTGTTGCGCAATCAACATTGACGTCGTTAGGCGGACACGGTCGTTTATGCCACAGAAAGATGCCAAAAAAAGACCGTGAAAATCTGGCAAAGCAGGAATATAATACAAACGTGTTGTTTTGATTTTGTTTGAATAAAATGTTTTTAAATCTTATTTTTATACAAAAAAAAACGTTTTATTTTAATAAATGAAAAAAAAAATATGTTTCAAAATAAGTTTTATTTTGGTGGCATTGTAAAATATAAAATGTCAAATTCAAAAAAACATTTTGGCGGTTTCACAAAAAACCTGAAATAAAAGACCATTTAAATTTCCATGGTTTTGCAAAAAACAACAAAACATTAAATATGTCAAATAAAAAAAAAATAAAAAAGCAAAATGTCCCATTTTGGTGGTATCACAAAAAAAAAATTGGCTAGGCATCATCATAAAAAGCACAAAAATAAAATATACATACGTGTGTATACGTGTATGTGTAGTTTCTTTTTTTGTGACACCAGTACAAAATAGGAAAGAAATAATGCTATAAAAATAAAAGATATCGTCATAAATTGTGCACAAATATCTACCGGTACATATTTTTAAAAGATTTTTCTTGTATAAATATGTACTTCACCTGTGTCTCCACCTGGAATTGATGCTGATGTGTTGCGAGTTGTCTCGGCTAGCGTGCGCCTAAAGCAAAGTGTGTGCGTGTGCCGGCAGCTACCTGAACGACCTGGAGCGCATCTCGCAGGGCGCGTACATCCCCACGCAGCAGGACGTGCTGCGCACCCGCGTCAAGACCACCGGCATCGTGGAGACGCACTTCACCTTCAAAGACCTCCACTTCAAGTTGGTCACGCGCTTGGCGGGACAATCTCAAATATTTCAATATCCGCAATCATGTGGCTTAGAAAATAAAGAATATAATTTGTTTTATTTTAAGATAAAAAAATCTGCCTTTCATTTTTTTTTTTTCAATACAAGCTACATAAAATGCCCAAAAACATATGTCTTATTTTTGAATAATATATTTTTAAAAAGTATATTGAAAGGTTTGTGTTGTTTCATTCAATGTCAAGCCTTGACCTTGAGTAACCCCCTGTTGCTTTGGCCTCTCTTTGTTTTTGATGATTCGTCTTTGTCTTCCTTCCAGGATGTTCGACGTGGGCGGCCAGCGGTCGGAGCGCAAAAAGTGGATTCACTGCTTCGAGGGCGTGACGGCCATCATCTTCTGCGTGGCGCTCAGCGACTACGACCTGGTGCTGGCCGAGGACGAGGAGATGGTACGTGGCTCGCGCCTGACGTACGCTCTTAGAATTAAAAAAAAAAAAAAAAAAAACTCACGTTTGGACATGCCCTTCAGAACCGAATGCACGAGAGCATGAAACTGTTCGACAGCATCTGCAACAACAAGTGGTTCACCGACACGTCCATCATCCTCTTCCTCAACAAAAAGGACCTGTTTGAGGAGAAGATCAAGAAGAGTCCGCTCACCATCTGCTACCCGGAGTACGCAGGTCGGTCCCACTCGCTCACCAGGAAAAGAACGACAATTAACTCATTCAACTACCAGACATTTTCAAACTCCCTTTTACCGTAAAGTTGGAAACAATTTGAAAAAAATGTCTAAATAAATTCCTGGGATTGAATGGCTGGACTGTGCAAAGACGTGTCAATTAGTCAATGGCAGTGAGTGAGTTAAAATGGTCTTATATGAGTTTAATATTGAAGGATTTTTAGTAGTTCCCTAGATAGTTGTCTCGTCAAAACGGCTTGCGCCTTTGGACCGCAGGCTCCAACACGTACGAGGAGGCGGCGGCCTACATCCAGTGTCAGTTTGAGGACCTGAACAAGCGCAAGGACACCAAGGAGATCTACACGCACTTCACGTGCGCCACCGACACCAAGAACGTGCAGTTCGTCTTCGACGCCGTCACCGACGTCATCATCAAGAACAACCTGAAAGACTGCGGCCTCTTCTGAGGCGCGCCGCCGCCTTCGCGTTTTTCGTCTTGCTGAGTCGCGGCGGTGAGTCGACGACGCGTTGCCGCGGTAACCCGTAAATGCACAATTAAAGGCAACACCCGGATGCCAATTTCAGTTGGTAAAGAAGAGCTTGCGGATTTAACAGGGAGAAAAATTTCCATCAATTGGACCTTTTTTCTTGTAATGATTTGGGAATATTCTGACGTGTGACATTTTCTTGCAATAGTCCAATTTTAGACTCGGGAAAAAAAGAGAATTCTTTTCTTTGAAATATCATGACTACTCATTTTCTGACATCATTTTCATCAGGTTGCTTTTGCATTTTATTGTGAATCGTAATTGCTAATGTTTAATATTGTGTATTAGGTTTACATATCACAATTTTATTTGGTTATGTAAATTTGTAGTTGCCCAACTTTATATTTTTTTTGTCTTTTTGTGTTTGTTTTTGCCCTCAGGTTTTTCCTCTGTGGAGGAAGGCCAACGGAACGGGAAAACTGCTTTCCGAGGACCCCCCCATCCCCCCCCCCTCATATGCCCAGCACCCCACCTTCCCGCACTGTACAGTAACGCTACGTCTAACAGCTTTTTTTTATTTATCTTTTTGTCTCGTGGCATTTTATGTCGGATGTTTGTATCGTTGGCGGACTTTAACTTTTACTTTTTTTTTTGGGGGGGGGGGGGGATTGAAAGATGCGGTCGAGGAAAGGCTTCAACTTTATGTCGGAAAATGGCGTCCGACATGTAGCCCCCCCTCATTCCCCCCCCGCCTGCGACATTGTTACATTAATTTCGATTCTGGGGTTTTGCTTTTTAAACACTGTAAAAAAGAAAAAAAAAAAATTCATCTCCATTGGGGGCGTGGCACATTTTCTTGTATATTTTACAGTTTTTTTTTTTTTTTTGCGTGGATCGGGAGCGCAGCTCTTTGGGTTTATTTCCCCCCCGGGACGGGCGAGCACGCAAGATGGCAGAGGTTCTGCCACGCTAGCTCGGCATGACTTTTTCCCCACGACGGGGGGGGGGGGACTGTACATCACTGAACCTTTGCAGACTCATTTCCCTTATTTTGATAATAAAAAAAAAAAAAAAGTTGGAAAACATTTTGCAAGCGACCTGGTGATGTCATTCCAACTCATGGCAACTATCACATGGTGCTTTTATAACATGACATTGATGAGTTTGGACCATATTGACCCTAGAAGAACCCCGCACAATTTAGAGGTCCTGCCACTCTCATTTTTAAATCAATCTTTGATGCCAAAGGACATTACTGATTGTTTAGTTTTTTTTGAAAGGCTGTTCAATTCAAGATGGTGGTGATAAGTGAGGTCTCGGATCCATTTCCGAGTAGTACAAATGAGTTACGGTGTCTTCATGGCGTGATTAAATGGAAATGTTGACGCTCGAGGCTTCTGCTTCCAGTTGAGGCTCAAAGGACTTCCCGGACGTGGATTTCAGGTAAATCATGCGGCCTCCATTTTGTGTCAACAAGTACAACAATGGTGTCTTTATTTTGGTGGCGGTGTGCTTTTCTGTTGACCGTCTCCTCTCGGGTCGTCGCATTCTCCGGGGCGCAGGGAGAAAAAGGAAAAAAAAAAAAAAAAATCTTATCAGCACTGGCTGCAGCCGCAGGAGCCCTGTGGGACGCCGGGCTCACATTTTTCCCAAGGGCGCAGACATCACAAGCCAGGCTTCCAGGCAGGCGGCCTGGACTCGTTTAAAAGCCATCTGCTGTTATCTCATAAGTGCCTTCTATTTTCAATTTGACATCCAGAGACACGTGGCCTTGGACCGCAGGACAACTTGACAGAAGGCTTTGACCCTGACCCAGTGACTTATAAGGAACTTGGAACCAAATAACCTGCGGGATTTGTATTGCATTATCGAAGACCTTCTGGAATGGAAAGGCCAGGATGGTCCCTGTTTCATCCGATAGGACCGAAAAACCGAGGGCAGCCTACACCTCAGTGACTTGAATTGAAACGCCGACGATAACAACGGTGTGATGACGTCGTATCACGTGACAAAAATGCGTCAGGCGACGTTTCGTCACGCTGTTTTTTTTTTTTTTTTGGGGTGCCTTTTTTTTTTGCGCTCAAATTCCCACTCCCCCCTTGCGCGCACACATACATAGTGGCTGTGATGTCATTGATGCATAGCACCATGGCAACAGGGAGTGAAGAAGAGGGATGGAGGAGAGATGGCGACAGAGATATATTCCCTCATAGCCGAGGGGATGAAGTTGTTAAAAATAGCAGCAGAACATTTTTTTTAACGCTGCTTCACATGGAAACGCGTCAGGAATTGATCCTGTCGATTTTCTGTGATTGGCTGTGTTCCAAGCTAACAAAATACGGCAACATTTTGTCTGAGAGTCGCGAGAAAATTGAGTGCTGTGTAAAAATGGAAACTGAGGGCAGCAAGGCATATTAAGCCTTTGACGAGATATTTCTCTGTTATTCTTTAACGCGTCCGCCCCAGCTGGCAAATTTGACTTTTCTGACCTCCGATAGCGGTCAGAAAGAGAAGAAAATCGTTGAAGTGCAAATCACTTCATCCCGCGTCGTGCGTTTGATTCCCGAGCGCGTCGGCCCTTAATCCCGCTTTAATAAAACCTCAAATCCAGACTGAGCTCCGGCATTGTTCTCGGGACAAAAGTCCAGCCAGTGCGAATTATAGCATGCGTTTTTGACACTCTTAACATTCCGGCGACCAGTCCGGACCCCAAATAATGAAACGGGCTCGAGGGGGAAATGTGTGGGCTAAAATGGTCACAAATGTACCGCTCACGCTGCGGGTGAATCATAACCAGACTGACGCATCCGCGTTGCCTTGTTTTGTTCCTTCTTTGGGTGACAAATATGTTCCTGCTGCGCGGCTTCTGGAACACGAGGCGACCACCTGTAGCCTGGTGTCCCTATTTTTTGTTTTGTTTTAGCACGCTTAATATGCTAATGAGGATATGTGAGCTGAAAGAGAAACAGGAAGTGGCTGCATTATGCAAATTTAACCGCACAAGCGGTCAGGTTTCAGTCCAGTTCCGCACTCCAAAGAAGGGTGCCAAAATGTGCTACAATCCGACACTGCTGATTTAGTCTGATTTCTTAAAACAACTGTGGAAAATTGAACCTATTTTTCCGTTTGAGTGTGTTTGGTGCCATCTAGTGGACACGCGCGACACGGCGCGTGTACTTCGTCAGCCGTGTGCAGCAATTCTATCCTGATTATTATTTACCTTTTAGGACCTTATAATTATTTACCTTTTGGACCCGTATAGCACCCTGTAGCGTTTTTTAACCTGAACGCCACAAATGGCTTTGCTCTTTTCAACGACTGATGGCTATTTAAAGTAGCTACGCCCGCTGGAATATGACGTAAATGGGACCGGCGTTGCCTTAGAAACGCATTCCGCGCAGAAGCACTCTACGCATGCGTATGAGCCGTTACCGCTGTGTCGTGCTGCGCATGCGTGGAGGGCTGCCAACTAAATTATTCTTTTTCTACTTACTCAACTCGTGCCCTCATGTATTATGTAAGTGCTTTTACTGATTCGTAACGTTTAAAAAGTATTTTGTTTGAAAGGAATATTTCTAGACAACTCTGTTTAAAATAAATAAAACAAAAGTTTTTAATTCTCGTCGCTTTGAATGGCGTTAAGTGTGTCATTTCTCATGGAAGCCCGTTAACAAATATCATTTAATTTATTGTATTTATATGTTATTCATCATACCTAATCGTTTTTCAATTTTATTTGTTTACTATTCAATTTACGTGGCCATAATGATAAGGCGTGTCTAAACTGCTATGGCGTCATCTCGCCAAAGGAGGGCGGCATTGCATGCAGGTTCCGAAGACAAACTTTGGAAACTGTTTTTAAATTATTATGATTATTATTATTTTACAAATGCCGTTTGTTCGATGGTGCAACTATTTTACTGACTGACTACTTTCAAACAAAATAATTGTTTAAATAAATGAATCATAATCAGTAATCTTGACAGTGGAACATTTTGTGTGCATAGAATTGTGGATGTGACATAATTAATCAGAATTTAATTCCCTTTTTCTCAACGCGGCGGGACTTGTTCTCATTTGCATTGATTGCAAAGGCAGAAATATTTATTTAGATTAACAAGCGGGAAAAGCGCCTGGCTCACCTCGCGTCCGCTCATTCGCTGATGAATGGAAAGTGATGCAGATTTATGGCAGCATCAAGTGTGTGGGGGGGCGGGGGGGGGGGGCGACAATGGGGGAGGGGTGCGATAGCGCAAACTTAATCAGCATGAAATATCAGCGAGTGTCAGCGGCGCGAGAGAAACAAGGGCGTCTCCCGGCGATGATTTTGCTCTTTTATGGCCATTTGTGACAAACGACGTGATGAGGAGGAGGAGGAAATGAAATTTCGCCGTCTCGGAGGGCCTGTCCTTCAACTTAAACGCCAAATCATCATGCAAGGCGGGAAGATCGATCGCTTTCCAAACAAATTGTGACTCCTGCACATTTTAAGGTCATTTCTGCCCGTTTTAAGCTCCTCTTTAACATACATGCTTAACAGTGTTCACAGTCTCCTTATTGTTGGAAAAATCACTGAGCACTTTAATAATTAACAAACATATATTTTTTAAGAGTATTGCGTGTCTGCACGCCACATAGCTGCATACGCTCCCTGCAACATCTTGTTAATTTGTTTTGAACAAAATCTTGTAAGTGACAATTAGTGAATGCATGGATTCTTTGGATTGTAACGTGTACGGACCCCACGTGTCTGTATGAACTCCTGACGTGGATTTTTAATTTGTTTTGGAATAAATAATATAAGAATGAATGGAATCCATGCGCTCCCTACAAGGTCGACAGAGTTGTTGCTTGTCCAGTGTGGCAAAAACGGATATGCAGTGAATGAGCGACAAGGTGAAAGAGGAAGCAAGGACGCGAGGCAATAAAAACATATTCTGTGCGCGCCTCCGTCCATTTGTTTCCACGGCGACGCATAGCACTCACGGACATCAAAAACATCATCCGGAAGCCTGGTCGAACTCAATCAATTCGCCCGCTCAGACCAGAACGAGAAGTGGATCCTGCTTCAAATGTACTTGCAGTGTAAACGCAAAGCAGTTCGCGTCATCACTGGATCCCTTCCCGCGTCAGCAAATCGACCAAACAGATGTTATCGAATCAAGCGGGAATTTTCAAATAAATGCACATGACACGAAGTCCACGGGCGCGTCCATCCGAGGCTGCGGGACCCGTTGCAGGTGCGGACACGCCAGTGTCAACAAAACGGCCGGGAAAGACTGAGCAGGGGTACCTAATGAAGTGGCCAAGGAGTGTTTTCACACGCATTCCTGCCCCTCTTCAAACACCGCCTCCGGAATTCCTGCCCTCTGTCCAAACACTAGTCCCCTCTCTGCTGCCCTCATTTTTGGAATACGGCAATGAGCAGACATTACCTTACCTTATCTAAGGTAAGATGTTCTCACCTTTTATAGTGTTATGGAAGAACGCGTGATTTATTGCGTCCAATCATTAAACGAAACCATGATAATGCTGCGACGGCGAATAACGACATTACAGTGATGTATCTTTGTAATAAAATGCAGATGGCGTGATAATTCTTTGGAGGAAGTCGCAAAAAAAAGTCATGTCCTCACAATAACTTACTTTTCTAGTTTACTTCGATGTGCTGTAAAAGGTTAACCATTTGGATCATTTAAAAGTGGAGCACTTTGAGAATTTATTTTTGTAAATAACCCTCTTGGTTACCATGTCTGTGGAAACGACGCAATTCTGCCTCTTAAACCAACGAAGAAGTAGCTAACCCAAATACGCATGCGCGCAGCATACTCACGCGGAACGAGCGAGTGGCGTAACTTCGTTCAAAAAATAGATGAGCTGTCAACTCAGGACAACTCTTAAAATAAAATATTATGCATACTATCCCGATTGAACACTTCTGGATGAAGACGTCGTGTACAACTAAAGGAGTTAACTTGAGTAACTTTACTAAACAAGTTTAATTTCATTTGAACACATTGTATGTGGTTGTCATGAAATTTGCTATTGGAAAAGCTGAATGTAACTACAAAGACAACGTTAAAACATTTAGCTAACGCTGTCACTTTTTAAAAATCCAACTATGCTCGGATTTTAAATCGTATAAACTCCTACCAGGGACAGAGTACCTAAACGCACCACAAGTTGAGACCCGTGAATGCATCACGAGCCGAGCGATCCAGCTGCTTCTGCATGGAGCTGAGGACATGGAACCAAGTAACGGACAGCAGTGATCCATCCCCGGGGGGGTGGGGGACCCTCAAAGTACAGCGGAACTCTCCCCCGCCGCCTCGACGTGAGCCATGTCCAGGAGCCTGAAACGGAGGACCAACCATTGGAGCAACAAAGTGCACGAAAGTGTCCTTGGCCGTGACGCGGAGGGGCAACTGGCTGCGCTGGAAGTGAGGGGCGGCGCGGAGCACGGACACTTCCCGCTCGTGGGTGAGCTCCCCCCGGGTGGAGGGTCGTTCCTCAGCGGTAGCCTCCAGCCCGGTGAGCTGCTACTGGAGGTTAACGACACGCCGGTGGCCGGGCTCACCAGCCGGGACGTGATGGCGGTGCTGAGGCACAGCAAGGAACCCGTAAGACTCAAGTGTGTCAAACAAGGTGAGTGGACAACTCATTACGTTATCTTCTTCGTGAAAAAGTGTTTCCGACGTTGCTGTTTTTACTTGAAAAGAGCTTAAAACTATTTTTAAAAAGTTGTTTAAAGTCTTGTCTACTCAAGTGTTGCTGTTTTTATTTGGGGTTTTTTTTTGTGGTTCAAACGTTTAGATGCGTTTTGTGATGCTAGGCGCTGATGCTAAACTCGGTCCGTGAAGGGGGCGTGTTGCGTTCGGAACAGTCAGAAAATAAACAATTGCTACTTAAATGTGTGAAGCAAGTTAAGTAGCGTATTCGATCGTTTTTCAAAGTAGCTTCATCAAAAATGAAAAGGAACATAAAGATCTTTAATCGAGTTGTTTGAAGTCTTATCTACCGAGGAGTGTTTATGTTTGTGCAAATATATGCTTTTTAATCCCGTCGTTCAGTGAAAGGGGCATGTTGCGTTCAAGACAGACAGAAAATAAACCATCACCGTCACTTAAATGTGTGACACAAGATGAGTAGCTAACTCAAGCGTGTTTCTAATTAGCTTCCTCTTTGAAAGTGTGCCAGCAGCGCCATTGTTCAAAAGATATGCTTTGCGTGTTTCATACTGGAGATTTGCTGTTTTTTTAAAGCTTGTTGGTGATAAAAGACGGTTTTAGATGTTATTTGTCATGCTACGTGCGGATTCTAAGGTGTGTCAGTGAAGGGATCGTGTTGCATTTAAAGCTGTTAGAAAATAAATTATCATTGCAAACAAGGTGCGAAGCCAACTTGATTATGTTTCTTTTTTAAATTTGTGGCGCTATTGTTACTCAAAACAAACGTGCAACTATTTAAATAACTTGTAGTAAGTCGTATCGACTAAGGTGTTGCTGTTTTTGTTAGTTGCTGTTGCTGAAATCTTTTTTTTAATTACTTTTATTTGGTTTGGTTAGTGAAGTAGATACTTAAGCGTGTAATTTTATTGTTTAACGTCAGTGTACCAGCCATTTTATCAGGCACAAAAATGTTTAGAACTGTTCCGAATTCTTTTTCTAATTTTGTATTGCAAGCGTGGCAAAATGTACCCTTAATATTGATGCAACCAAACCTATTGGCAGAGGTAACACATGCTTTCTGTTTATTTCACAGAATTGTTATTGTCAGCTCCTTCTTGATGACGCTTTGGCATTCTTTCACACTCTCATGATAGTTGAGTCACACGCTTGTCAAGTGTTTTATTAGCCAAGATGCAGGTGGACCCACAATTACGTAATGCGTTTTATGAGGACAGAATTGTGTGAAAGTTGATATGGATGCATCTATCATCAATTGGTTATAGACCCATATACCCATATAAGACTTCCTCCCACCATATTGCGTCTGTGACTCCTTCAATCCTTCAACGGAAGCGTTTATTTGTCCTGTCTCGCCCATTTTGTTGATGCCTCTGTTTTTCCAGCATGAAAGCGGCCATTGTCATCGGTCGCTAAGCTTCGTTGCGATCTTTTGCCGTTCTCCAGAGGCCTTCTACCTTTTCCGCTTCCCGATGCCAGCGTGCATTGTGGGCGTCGTCAAGCGCCGTCTGATGGCATCCGAGCTCTTTAAGTTGTTCCCGGGAGGGCGTCGCGCTGCCAGTTGGACTGCGCCGCCATCACACGCGATAATAGCAAAGGGGTGGACATTCCGTCATCTGCATGCTTGCGCTGGAGTCAGACCATTAATTAACATAGTTAACAATTGTAGTATGTATATTGCGTGGGCATCAAGTAGCAGTACGAGACTTGACAAACCAATGCTGGCCTGTGCCACTCATGAGGTCCAACCTGAACCCTCCCACACACACAATTTCAAGGGCACGCCTGACACACAAGTGGCGAGACGGAATTCCATCAAAGATGACTTTTCTTTTCTGCCTGTGCTTCATTCCTTGAAGCTTGCACTCATGAATGTCTCAGATGAACGCCGTGTGCCAGCAGCTAATGATGACTCATCTCCAGACAGTCTGTTTGGATTTAATGAGCCTTAACACAATTCACATGGCGATGACCCCCCCACAACCCCCTCCCCCCCTCCCCCCCACACACACACTTCCCATTCCAGCCTCACAGTTAGGAGGAATAGTTTGACAAAAATATATTCACAATAAATGTCAGAAAAGTCGTCATTTTAAAGATGTTTTTTTTTTTACAAGAATCTAAATTTGACCCCTCCCAAAAAACTCCCCAAAAAGATACCACAGTCAAAATTAGAGTGAGAAAAGTGAGAATACTCAAAAATAATTTTATGATCAAAAACCTTTAATAATAAAAAAATAATACAAGTATATAAGTAATGGAGGAATTTTATGAAATACAAGTTAACTTATTTTATGACAACATATCTGAATTTGTCCATTCATCTCCACAAGTAGGAGAACATTTACAAAGAAAAAAAAAAATTGTCCAAACCTAAGCGCAATACCACCTCCTTCCTCAGGTGGCAGCAGCACACATTCAATCTTCCTTGTTGACTTGAAAAAAGGTGTCCTTGTCGGCATCCATTGTCTTGGCTCAATTTTCCATTCGTCACAGCGTGCGTTGTTTATTCTCGACATCCCCCAAACGTCCACGAGAAAAACTGACTGATTGTTTGTCCCGTGGCCTCCAGATGGCCTCGCAGAAAAGTTTCGGGACGTACAAGAATGATCTATTCCGAGCCGAGTCAACCCATCCTCCCCCCGCTAAGATAAGTAGATTCATCAAGAGGCCGCTGTGGGCTGTAAAATCATTAATAAACACTCGACGGCCGGGCGCAAGGCGGCAAAAGTCACCTTCCGTCTCATCGTCGTGTTTTTTTGTCAGCGCCTCCCTTTGTTGCCTCATTTGTGTGGTGGTGAAACACGGCGGAATGATGGCATCGATTCTAGCTGAGCGGTCGACGCGTCAGAATGAAAGTGTCGTTCATCGGTCGTCTTGTTTCCCGGCCGCGACCTTGCCGGGAGGAGGAAAAGCAACAATCACGTTTGGGGTTTTGGCATTCCGCCTTGCAGTTTCCCGTGAGCTTAAATCAATTAAGGAGTTCCAGCTCCGTCCAAATGAAGAGAAGAGGGACAAAAGGCAGCTTGTAAACAAGAAAATGTAGCTCCACGCTTGCCGAATGCAAAGTTTGTGCTGCTGCTGCCACCGGGGGAGCAAAACAGTGCATTTTCATTCACAGCTGCTCCGCTTTACACCACTTTGCTTGTCTGTCAAGTCACAGACTCACAAAAGCTTTTCTCGACTACATGCACACAAGCGGTGTGCGGGGACACGATGTTAAACATGCAGGGAAATACAAGAAAAACAAACAAACCAAAAAAAACGACATGACCAACCCATTCAATACCCACTTAGTCATTACCTGAGCCCCGAGTAGTTGGGATGTCATTTTCAGTCGAAAGAAGTGACAAAATGGCCGCCCCCTGAGCAGTTGTGATGTCATTTTCAGTCGACAGAAGTGAGAAAATGGCCGCCCCCTGAGCAGTTCTGATGTCATTTTCAGTCGACAGAAGTGACAAAATGGCCGCCCCCTGAGCAGTTGCGATGTCATTTTCAGTCGACAGAAGTGACAAAATGGCCGCCCCCTGAGCAGTTTTTTATTCATTTTTTTTTTTTTTTACTTTATTGCTCTTTCTTGTTACGAAATGTAAATGCACAAACAATTTGGCACAGTGAATATAACCTGAGAACATCATCTATAAAGGCACAAGGCACACAACAAATCAACAACTTTCATGCATATCAGAAAAGATAACAATAACAAATAGTAGGTAAGAGAGAAAAAAATAAATAAATAAAATCCCAAAGTTTGCGAAGTTAGAGATCCTCAAAAATACTAGACTCAATGTATGCATTGAGTACAGCTATTGCATTTTTCTTTGTCATTAGTTTTAAGGAGCTGAGGTAATTGTCTGTGAGGTCCTTCGTGAAGACAGAGAAAAGTCAACAGTTGTGATGTCATTTTCAGGCGACAGAAGTGACAAAATCGCCGCCCCGTGAGAGGGCTAAAAACGAGTGGATTAACTCTTATTCCACGCGCGCAATATTTATCAGTGGGCCTGCTGGGAACATATCTTGAAAAAAAAAATGTTTGGGATGACTTCCCCTTTTAAGTAACTTTCAAAATAGCTCAAGTCACTCGTTGGGTTGTTTTAGTTTCCGAGTTGGAAGTGGCTTAGGCTTGTTTGTGAATTACGTATGCAGATGAGACATGATGAAAAACGACAGGAAATTTGGAGCTGAGCTGCTCTGAATTCACAGCGCGTGCCTTACTCAAGTGCAGTCATGGTATTGTCTTGGAGCACACGCGCGTGTTCACCAACCAGCACGGAACGCGGCGGCCAAGCGCTTGGAATTTCACGCGGCGCTCCTCGCGTAATGGCTCCCCGGAGACGGCCCGAGGCCATCCGCTGTTGGGATCTGCGTTCGTGCCTCGCCGCGGTCGGCCATCTCCATTTATTTCCATAATGTGCCAGCGAGGCTCGCATGTGCACTCGCTGTGATGATGAAGCTCGAGGGGCGGGGGCCGGCGAGTGATTGCAGGGGCCCGTCTCGTTGCCTCTTGACTTTGCAAGTAGTGGAGATGTCTTCGTCGTAGTTCAGCCTATTTACAATAGGACAGCTTTCACTGATTGGCTCTGTGAATACTTAATCATGGGAAGTGGTTGTTGCACGCGTAGCATACAGTATGTCTTGTGCAAGTATTCTGGAGACCGCTTCACATTACGGCTCAATGTAACGTTTGAATGTGAACTTATAAAGAGAAGAACAAACAGCGGAATCATCACAAGCAAAATAGTTCTGTGGTTCTTTCTTTTAGCTAACGAACCAACAAACGGCACACACAAGAATTTTGGTCAATTTTGTCTGCATTATTCACTGCCGTCTTGGTTTACGTTTCTATCCGAATCCGCGTTGAAACTTCATGGATCCTTCCTTGATCCTCGCCAGAGCCGTCTGCAAAATTGCGTCGAAAGTATGACGAAAAACAAAGTTCTAAACCAGTGTAGTACTTTAACGCAAACTGACGTACTCCCTATAATTTTTTTCCGTCGATCCCGTGACGCTACTGAATGTAATTCTGGGTCTCGATGCGAATCGGCGCCAAAGCTTGATGGGTTCGCCTTTGGTCTTTGCCGCAACCAACCACAAATTCCGTAGGAAAAGGCCAACAGATTTCTCGGCAAATCCTGCTACTAACTCACAAATCGAGCGGTAAGTAAAAGCTCTTATATGGTGGCGGTAAATCAGTTAAGTCCTTTATTGTAAATTACGTGAATTTGTCGCATTGATCCCACGTACCCGGTGAACGTAACTCCGGGTCCTGGACTACGTCGACTTGGATCTTCGCTGACTCTGACTCATCAACAAGATTTTGTAGAAAATGCCTGAAGTATTTCTTGAGTAATCCAGCAAATGGAGACGGAAGCAAAACTCTTTCAGCGGTAGTAAATCAGTTTAGCCCTTTAACGCAAAGCCGTGTACGAGAATTGAACGTCCGCCGTCAAGTTTTGAGCATTGATCCCGCCTGTCTGGCACACGTAATGAACGCCCGCAAGGCGGACGTTCCAAAGCCTTGCCAGAATGTAGCAGACGCGGCCATGTATCCCAATTCTCCAGCGAATGCGTGATTTATGTTTTATTAGCGCACCGCCTCCGCCTGCCCGCGGCGTCCGTCCTCGTGGAAACGTCTAATTCGCTTCCGAGGGGGTGGGGGTAGGGGGACTGTGTCTTTTGTGTGTGTGCTCAATCACGTCTGAAGGAGCTTATAAGAGCGCCCGTGACCAGGGATTGTGCTGCGAAACGCCGTCAAAGGCAATGTCAAGTGCGGTTTGTCGGCTGTGCGCGCGCCGTCTGCAGTGCGGGTGATAAACAGCGCGGCTATAACTCCCCGCCCAAGTCTGTCGGCGTGCGGAATGAACTGCGAGCCAGCCCCGTGACGGCATCATCGGCGTCCATTTGTCATTATTTGCGGATTATCTCTGTAATCAGCCTCTTGTCTGATGCTGCACCGCAAAAGCTTCCGACTCTGTAAACACGGACGTTCACTTTGAGGACGTTTGGTGGGCTGCGCTGTCCTCTCAGGCCGATGTCGCCTTTTTATGCCAGAGCTACTCTTAGCTTCGTCTTAATTATTCAAAGCACAGAAAGTGGCGTCTCCGTGGCGTAACGGACTCGAGTTCAAGGGGAAACCGCAGCGTTCCACCGGCACTATTCAAGTGTCCAGTGGTGGTTTTGCTCAGGCCAACAAAACAGGACGGAAGTCCCCATGCCAGTATGGAGGGACTTTGATGAGATTCTCTGGGACAAATATTAGAATGGAGCTTTTTAAGCGCTTCTAATAGTGTTGTATACATCCTGGTACATGTATGTAAGCGAGAAATAAATCCCAGCAGTCGCTCTGAGCAAAGCGACACAGGTGTCCCGCTTTAAAAGTAAATGGCCCGTATAGTAAATCCAATATAAAATTACTGCGCTGGAAAAGGACTGACAGCCATAAAAGTGAGTTATTTTGCCGTCGCCGCGTCTCAGACGGCCTGCGCTCACCCTCAGAGTCCAACCTGTCGACTCCAATTACCCGAGGCGAGCGTTTGCCCGCCGCTTGTGCGACATCTGTATCCTAATTGCTCGCCTGTAGTCGGCCGCCGCCGCCGCCGCCGCCGCCGCCGCCGCCGCCGCCGCCTCTGCGTTTCGGAGGCAACGGCTCAATTAGTCCACAAACGAGCAGCTTATATTCACAGGGATTGTTTGTCATTGTTCTGCGACGGGGAATTTGCAGCAGACGCTTGCGCGGCACCTTGAGGGAAGCTTGCAAAGTCTTGGACACAGGTGGCGTGCCTTGGTTGTCCACAGGTGAGGTGTCTCGTTCTTATTGGACCGTTATGTATTTTGTCGGCACACGGGTGGTTTGTCTTATGGTCCGCGTGATTTCTGAGTCGACAAGCACTCGTTGTTGTCAATCCTGTGGACTTTTGGGGGGTTTGCCGCAGCCCGTCGAGGCGACAAAACGCGGTTGCCCGCGATACTTTGCATTGCGCAGAGTAACACTGCTGCTTGATCAATTCCCGCGTGATCGGCCACATTCCTAATGATCAATTAGCTGTGCACGCCTTCGCTTTTAGGGCGCGCACGTTCACCCGCTCTCGTATGCACACACTTTCCATTTGCGGTGCTCTCTCGCGCTCTCCCGTTACGCAAGCCTGCACCTGCATGCAAAAATAGCCTTCACCGGAAAATGGAGCACGGTAGTAAAGAGGAATTGTTCCTGCCCCCCCCCCCCCAAAAAAGGCTCTCAACACCGCATCAATGTTTCATTAATGCCGCGCGCTTACAACTTGTGTTTGGATCGGGTTATGCTTTCAAAGTAGGGTTTCAAGCCAGGGTAGGGCTTGAAAGTAAAGTTTGAAATTGCCTCCGTGGCAAGCGATGGCATTCATGCGTCGATTGCCAGCAGCCCGCCTTCAAAAGGCCCAGTGGCCCTTTGCATAATGAGCCGGCTGACTCGATTAGCGCGAGGTGCTAATGGAAACAACGTGCGCGGATAAGAAGTGTCGCAAGTGAAAGCTCATTCCGCAGGAGTCACCAGTCTGGCCGTCGACTCGCCGGGATGCATCATCCCCTTTCCCGCCGCGCGCCCGCAAAGCGACAAAGGCCAGTTGCGACCGGGGCAGCGCATCAATATTGATTGCATCTGCATATAAATAACACGGTTTATCGGGGATGCTAAAGTGTCTGCTGGATACGTTTGACAACCGTAACGGCTTCGACTCTCCCTGGAGGAAGACCTCGAAAATGCTGCAGAGTTTCCGGGGGAATTGTTGATCCAGTCCACTCCTGCGTATTTGCGGTTGGTTCATTACATACAAATTCACCTATTGACCTTTTCCCTCTCTGGAAGCTATTTCTAGTTCCTTTCTGAAAAACGAGGCCATTTGCCTTTTTACAGGAGCTCAGTCTGGACTCATGTTTTTTCTCCCCTCCCCCTCACGTATGTTTTTCCGCCCCAAAATGAATCACCAAAAGTGACGTGTTTTTTTTCACTCCAAACCAGAAACGACTGCCAAAATTCTCACGGCACTAAGCTAGTTGATACTAGACGTGTACCATTTGCCATCTAGTGGGAGAGCATCACATGTTTCTCCTTGTCACTATACGTCACTAGCAGAGAAAGATGAGCAAAAGTACATTATTTGGCGTGAGTAGTCAGATGCACGTGTTTGGCTTCATTTCCTCTGGAACGTAACAACGCTAGCTTCCCCCGTCTATCAACATTTACGCCGGCTTTGACAGTGATGCTGATGGATTGTGCGGTGTTCAAGTGGAGCGGGGGGAGGGGTTGGGAGGGCGCCGCGCTCAATTGCATGTCACGCTGCGTTTGGCTACGGGGCATCTGGGGGTGACGGAAAGCCTCGCAATGGATGCTGCTAATCCACGTTTTTTTTTTTGGAGCTGTCCAAGAGAGTTTGCATCTTCCCATTGGAACTACTCGAATACTTTAAAGCGGCGGTTGCCAAACTAGCTTGGGAGTTTGGGGGCGTGGGGGGCAGGGGTACATTACCTGCAGAAAGCAGAAATCCCAGCCAACAGGGGCGCCACCACATCCCATTCTGCAGGTGCGCCATAATAGGAAGGAAGGGTGATCGGAAACATTGTAGCCTTTTGGTATCGTAACGTTATCGTTTTTTTAAAAAACTTTTTAATTCCTATGGCAGCTATGTGTAAGCGTTTAAATGGCTGGGTCCTCTGAAGGAAATTCTCCTGTGTAATGCGTCCCAGGACCCCAAAAGGTTTAATAACCCGCCCTATAAAGCGTATGGGCTGAGTGTTCTGGGACGCAATCGATATTGTGTAATTTCAGACGACTTATTTGTTTTGGGAATTCCTCTCTTCTCGGGATCATGCTTGTGTTTAAACACTAAGCGTTTCCCTCAGCCGAATGCACAAAGCTGGTGACACAGTAATTAGCCTCTTCGCAGTGGCAGGGGGGGAAAAAAAACAAATCAATGTGACGCTCTGCACAGTCATTACTGGCAAAATAGAGCAGCCCTGTTGACATGTTGATTTTCTATAGTGACGCCGTGTCTTTGCGCAGCGCGGCGGCGGAAATCATTTTGTCCTCGCGAAAAAATGATGGCTGCCGATGTCGATCGGTGACGGATCGCGTATTTTTAAATTTCTTTTCATTTTAATGCCGATATACTCCCTCTAGAAGTTTGGCGTTTTCAAGAGTGCTGGTAGTAGCAGGCCTTCCCTTACATGTTTTGGGACGGAAAAACGTCTCACTCACTGCTCCCAATTTGCATAGTTTCATTGCTTTGCAAATAGGAAGAGGTCGATTTGCAGGACGTGTCTTCCAAACTCTGCTTTTGCTTTCCGGCTCTGTCCTAGATACCCGGCATCTAATGAAACACTGCAGGCACCGGCGTGGCCGCCTGTGGCGCAAACCACGAAAGAGACTTTGTCTTTTTGAAGAGGTCCTTGGTGCATCCTGCCGTTTGAGACTTTGCTGCGATCCGAAGTCAGGCTGCCAAGTGCGATTGGGCAGCGGGGCGTTTGATTGGCCGAGCGCGGCGCCTGTTTTGACAATCGCGGCGAGGAGGCGCTTGTCGAAGCAGTCGTGCAGGTCACCCGGTCCGCGCGAGAGAAATGGTGCATCTCCTTCAACGCTAGACTTGATAGATGTAGTTTTGAGTGCATCGCGGATCCAAATGTTAGCGACGGGTCACTACTGGTTCCAAAAACAGGAGATGTTGGACATTTCATTGAAGACTTTCAAAACTAGCGATCCTTGAATTTGTTGTGTAGACGTGATGCGCTAACGCTCACTTCCGATCTGATGACACTGCGATGCATTTATCTGTCATCGTCCATTTCTATCCCCATTTGTTCCTGTTAAAAAAACAACAACAACTTTACTTATCTCCAGCGTTTAGCCACGCTAAGGCATAATTCCGTAAAAAGAACAGAGAAAGCGCTACATTGGGGACACTTGCTTCCGTTGGCGTGTATCGGCGGCGGCATTCAGCAGGCTGCAGCGCTGCCGAGCTTTGGCTGGATGAGTTCAATTAAAAAAAGGGCCCCGAGCGAGATAATAATGAGAAGTGAGCGTTGTCGCGGCGACAGCTCCACCACAACGTGAGCAAAGGATCTTTTGCTACATTGAAGTCTTGTTTGTATGCGTCACTCACTTGAGTGACGTTGCCAAGTTGCACGAGCAAATCGCTGGCATTGGACGACTACATCGAACGGGAGTATATCCTAAGCATCTTTTCCCGTGATGACCACCCGGGAGTGTCTGCTGCTCCATCCCAGCTCGTCCAGCTGCGTCTTCACCGTGACAGGAGTGTTATCGTCGCCACGGCAACCGCACTGCGACGTGCCCCGCGCTCGCCCTTCATCATACCTGGCTGCGACTTTTACTCACTCGCTGCGTCCTCAAACGGCGGCGAGGCGGCACTTTGACAGCGGGAGGTAGATCATCCACATGATAAGTCGGTGGAATTTTACTGCTCAGTGATCCTACGGTGACAATTCACTCATATTTATATCTTGGAGTATTCAATTAACCACGTAACGCTGTTTAACGCTGCATAAATTTGAATGGATCGAATCTTCGCATCATAACATTTATTTCTGAACTGTGTGAAATGGGCCAACGCCAAACGGTGGATCCAAGTCCTCCCTCGAATTCTCCATCTTTTAAGATAGTATCAGAGATGAGTGGGTGACAAAACCCCGGCTCCACTGGTACAGCAATTTTGCAGAATCTCTGTGTGACTGAGGGACTGAATAAACAACTTGCCGAGAAAGTCCGCGCAACGCTACGGTTGCATAAAAACCCCTTCAAGGTGATCATTAAATCTGGCCTTTTTACCAGTTTTTTTTCCTGTCCAAAAAAAAAAAACACACCACGGAATCTCAGCCGAAGATCAAACCCAAGATTGTCTGGTTGTGAGGCTGGAACGCTAAACTCTGGACAACTGGCGCCTTGTTAAAACAGTCCGCTGTTCAGCCCTGTTAAATTCATGGCATGCAAATGAGATGAATAAAGAAACGTCCTGGTTTTGAGGATTATGTTTCTTGTCCAATTATCCAAACAAGACAAGGGGAGGCACAGCGGAAGGATCTCAGATGACAAAGGCCCAGTGTTGTTTTGACCCTGTGTCACCACAATCAATGATACCAATCCCGAAGACGTTTGGGTGTCGATGCGGTTTTAAGTGATTCGCCCAAGTGTCAATGATACTCTTAAGCCTTTAGGAGCCGAGCCGAAAGGCAGGGGCGATTGAGGAATGAAATGTTCCTCGCGGTCTTTAGCTTCTCTCTGAACTTTGAAGCCTTGATCAAGTACCTCTAGACGCGACTTTTAGCTACAAGTGCCAGTCAGGTCTCCAGTTTGGCCTCGGCGGAGATAAGGTGCGCATGCGACCCGCAAGCCAAGTGCTCCAGATTAGAAGATCGGATGCGTTTACCTTTGGATACCCGAGTCCATTTCCTTCAGTGGCCACGCTGTGGAGCTCTTCAAAAAGAATCGCCGGCACCTCGTGGCACACCGGTTCATGGGCACCTTTCTACTTGAATGCTCGTATTAACGTAGCTGTTGTAGTTGCCTGCTTTTCACATTTGAACTTATCAAAAGACACTTTTAAAGTATTCCCTAGCCCTTGTTTTCACCGTCGCTGCATAAATGGTGGTTTTACATTTGTCAGACAATTGAGTGTTTGAGATTTAATAGATTTGTTCCAGCTGTGTTCAACACTTGAAATTGCATAATAATTTGTGAAAATAACAGGCGGACGGCTTGAGGACGGATCAGTACTTTTATTGATTTGTGAGAAAAATGTGAAATTGACCTTATGCGGAGAGACAGGATAGAAATACGCCAGCGACGATATCATTTCTGCTCTGCGGGGACGACTGTAAAAAACCCCTGGAAAACGAAAATCTGCAATGTAGCGTGGGCACGGACGATGAACCCCATATGGTGGGGGAGCGCTAACAGTAATAGGAAAGGGATGGAAATGTGGAGTTGTCCCCGCCTCCTTTGGCCTGGAAGACTTTTGGAGTGAATGTTGGCAGTGGGATGCGGTCAGGACGGTAAGCTGCCAACGTGACAGGCAATAGAAACTGATGTAGTACCCTGGCTGGTGGACAGGGGGCGCCTCTGCCTCTGGTTTCTTGGAGAAGACGATTCTGCCAGCGTGATCGTCTCGCGCCGCCGGAGCATCATCAGCAGTGGCTCTCCCTCACTTCCTCCCCTCGCCGCTTCCCCTTCACTCCTTTCCACGCTCTCCCGTTGGATCTCCTTTTGTGGAGCGCGCACACACGCAGGCAGAGTGAGGTGCCGCGAGGCGCGGGGGGCATTTGGCTGGTCACGGCTTGATTGCAGCGAGCGGAGATTGAGTAGGGCGAGCGGCGAATCCCAGCGGGTGAGATCCGCCGTCGCCTACCCGCCGGTGGAGGGAGATAAGTCGCAACGGGAAACCTGTGGCGAGAAGGACGCTGACCACGGAAGAGAGGTGCCATCTAAGTGTGTCGCGTTCACGCGCGTGTGAATTTTCAGCATGCAGATCGCTCGCCCGGCTCGTCTTTCTCATGCAAATGCAAATTGGCCGTTCGTGTGCCGCACGCCGCCTTTGACCGAGGCGCAGATGCGCTCTTTAATTCAGGTCTCCTTCATTAGAATGCCGCAAATTAGTTCGGCTCTGACGGACGAGTGCATGTGTGCGCCTCGCATGCACGCCATACCAGCGTGGCAATTAATACCTCGTCGATATGCCTGGAAACTTCCAAACTAGGTTACCTTGAATAATGAATTTGGTGACACGTTCTGTTGGGGGGGGGGGTGCTTTGATAGTCAGTATGGATGTCTTGGCGTCAGAGGGCAGAAGAAGATGGGGCTGAATGCTATCTGAAGGTTTGACATATTCGCTTCGAGACTTGCCTTGCGGTATCCCTGAAGTCACGTCAGTCACGCCGCCCTCCCCCCCTTCCGGCATTTTAAATGTGATTATACGGATGCGTGGCAGAGAAGATGGATGGCGTATTTGTCTGGGGAACCCAAGAGGGGTCAAGTTGATGCTTGTTTTAGCTCACTGCTCCCCCTACCCCTCCACGTCTCCCCTCTGTTCTTCCTCTCGGCTCCCCCCTTGGGATTTGCCCTGGCCTTCCATCCCTCTAATCCTCTACCTCCATTCCTCTGTCGCCCGCCGCCTTCACTTTATTTTTCCTGCGTGCTGAGCCAGCGAGATTAACTGGTTCCTCATAAAATCCATTCACAGAACTTGTGGAGGGAATGCAGTCGGCGGGTGATTTATACGTGGGCTTTCTGCCTCACATGCTCCAATTAACACCTCTGCCGGTCCAAAAGATGCCGTTCTACGTTTGTTTGTGGGATTTCTTCTTTTCAGATTGATATTTTGGAGTTGTTTTGCTACAGGTTCCGCAAAATTGCCATATCAAAGACTGGGTAGCGTTTTTCACGTTAATCAACATAACAGATGATTAGTTGCCGTATGGTGTGATGCTTAGCGTTCTTGTCGGACGGCGACGATCGCTTTGAACACCACGGAGCTGGAATAGTCGGTGTCAGGTGTCAAAGTTCACAACACCTACTTCCCAGCCGTCTTTTTTCGCCCTTTCAGGCAGGCCCCGTCCCTCGTCTGCGAGTACGTCGGGTTCCAGAATGTTCGCAGATGGACTTGAGCTCTCATTACCTGTCGGTCTAAGAGTCACGTTTGGTGGAAATTGTGGGGGCCTCTATGGTATTTCATGGCCAGAAAGAGTCCCATGTTCCCCAAGCTTTTTTGTTTGAAAAAGTACATTTTCAAGGCCCTTTTATTGAGCTACCAGCAAGCTGTGTAATACTAGTGTGGCTCTGTTGTTCGTCCAGGGGGCGTGATCGACAAGGACCTGTGCCGCTACCTCAACCTGCGCTTCCAGAAAGGCTCGGTGGACCACGAGCTGCAGCAGATTATCCGGGACAACCTCTACCTACGCACCATTCCCTGTGAGTCCCTGTGTCCTTTTTACTCTTGTCGGTTTGGGGTTTTGCTCTGGTCCAGGTCCAGGGAGTTGCTCTGCGTTTGTTACATGAGCTTTAAGGTCAACCGCACATTATTTACACTCCTTCAAGCTCTGTTTAAGGTCATTTTTGGGGTATCTCATCCGACAAACTCCAATGATTCTAGCCTGGGGTAGGTAGCTGAATACTGTCTGCTGAGCTGCACCTTTATTTGGTATCTGGTTTGAAGTGGCGGGGGTAATCGATTAGCCGCCGCAGGGTGGATTTGGACGTGAGGCCCAACTCTTGAATCTCAAGCGTCTGTCTCACACTAATTTGCCACATAAGCTGCACCGCAAGAGCCGACAGTTTAGCGGGGGATGTGAGAGGTTTGGACGGAGGGCCCCTGAGTCTCCTGTGCCGGTGTAGACTTTATTAAACTACCACAGTCATTTCTATTATGTGCATTCTTCGTATATTCCCATTACATCTTTAAGGGGCTTTGATAGTTGCGGCTTATCTGCGTATACAGCTAGAGCCGTGTCATTAAGCTCGGTCGGCTCCCCGGTGGTTCGCGTTCCCTCGCACCTCTAATGGAGCAACTCCTTTAAGTCCAGGAAGCAAGGCGTTTTTTGCAAGCACAATTTGTTTGTGAGGCAAGCGTCATTTCTCCTGAACTGGCAGATGGAGGCAAGGGCGAAGAGGAAGGAGCGAGAGCAAATTGGAGAACAAATACAGGGAGAGCAAGACAATAAGTAAACGGACCGCATGGAGAAAGAGTGGTTAAACAGCGCCGTAATGAGTCGTCAACAATGAGTCTGGATGCCGCAAGCTGACGGATGGAGGGGCGCGAGGCTTTTTTCGGCGCGCTAGCAAATGGATGTCAATTGCTCTATGCACTGCGGAACATCATGTTCACCTTGAATAGCGAGTGGGAGTCGTGGACCACAAAATGGATGACGTGGCTAACCGCGTTAAAGACGTTTGGAATAAAAGGACGGCCCGAACGCATTTTCAAACGGTCGTAGCACGAGGGTCTTTTTGGTTAATCTGGCTCCTTATAATGTTCAACCCTTCTGTTATATTCGAACCACACCACCAGACGTCTGTGGGTCGGCGTGACGAAAGCCAGTGGACATCTCGTTTCTTTCCTCCACATTGAGGTGTATTTTCAATCTGCTGTTATGTGCATCCGTGTTCTTGCGGGTCAGTTTTCCCCAGGCCGCTTTACCTGTACGAAACGTCGAACAAACACATCGAGGCCTAGTCGGTAAACAACTGCGTGTGGCGAAACACCATCTGACGTGCCTCGCACGGCCGTGATTCTGGCTGCTCGAAGGCCGCAGAAGCCTTCCATCATCCAAACGTCACGCATCAGATAAATCGGTATCTCAGATGCTTTGTTGTCACTCTTTGTCTAATCGTAACAGCTCTGGGGGAAATGAAAAGCGGATTCAAAAAAAGGGGATTTTAGGTTTAGCCCCCCTGCCCTCCCCCCTTCCCATTGCGTGTTGCCTGTATTTTCGCTATTGGAGATTAATAACATGCAACAAAACTGGGAAATCATATCTATTGCCAAGTGCAGGGCTTACTCCAGAAAGCAGTCCAAACGTTTGCTGCAGGCAAAACGGGGCCGTCTTTCTGGAGCGACTTGACTTCTCGGAGTTGCGATGAAAAGATAACATTAGAGCATGCTTATCTCCAAACTGTTCACGGACGCCTGTTGATGAGATGTGTGAGATAAACCTCGAGGCTTGAAAGAGAATTATAAGCCAACGATCCGAAGCGCTCATCGCAGCAATTTGAACGTAACGCGTTGAGTGGAAAGTAGAGACGTTTTGGGGAGGGGGCGGGAGTTGGCTGACAGGTACGAGCGTTGCCGCCTCACATACTAATGGAGCAACTTGGACTCGGCGAGTGAGTGGCTGGGAAAGGGGGTTGGGAAGCCGAGGGCCAGCGCTTTAGACAAATTGCCTGGTTGAAGTCCAAGGTCAGAGCGTTAATAGCCCGAGCCGTTGTGAAATCGGGCCTATCGTCTCGTAATCCGCGTCGATTCTATGTAAGCAATTGAAGGCAGCGGGGGGGTGGGGGTCGGAGTCGGGGATTGAGCAAGTGTGCCAAGACCAAAAGGGATGTCAGGCGGCGAAGGGAAAATAATGCAAATGCATGATTTCAAGCGAGCTGACTCACCGCACGCGTTGACCGACGGCGGCGTCCGTTGATTTATAAAAATAACAATTTGAAAATGCAGCAGCAAACAAATAAGTGGAAGCTTGAATGTCAACCCGGATTCAAATGAATCTCTCAAGGCATTGGCCTGCGCTTCTTCTTTCCATTTTGCTCCCTTCTTTTGTCGTCGCGGCCCGAGCAAATTAACACAATAATATGTGACCTTTTTAGCTCTGCGGCCACTTAGCGTTGCGCGAGGACGGTGTTTAGCGTTGAAGAATAACGCTGACGATCAAAGGGTCGGGAGCAGGTGAATGGAACGGGACGTGCTCATCACTTGTCCGGCGGAATAGAAAACGGACATCGTTGCGCGCTTAGCGAGCCATTTGGGCGATGAGGGCAGCGATGGTCGGGGGCCGGAACGTCCTTGCCGGCAGGGCCGCAGCACTTTGATTGCAGGGTTTGTCTGATCGGGAGTTGAGGATAAGATGTTTGGGCGTTACGGACGGGGGTTGGGTTGTTCGCGATCGAGGGGTTGAGGGCTATGGCTCTATTTTGGCTGTTCCCAGGAAGTTGTCATCCTGAATTAGGGGTGTGTTGTGCAACCCCCAATTGGGTAATTAACCATTTGAGGGGTACGCCCCAAGAGTTGTCGCCATCTAGTCTTAAGGGTGAGAATGTGAGTTAATGGAGGGTTTGATTCTCTCTGGAAGTGAGTTTCGATTGCCGGGGTAACCGGTTGCGCAGCACCAAGGCTGCTTCCTAATGAGATGGAGCGTATGTTCCATCTGTCCACACGCACGTTATTGGTTTGATCATCGGCGAGTCTTGCGGCGGGCGGGCGGGAAGCGCGAAACGCACGCGTTGCCTTTTTCGCCGCCTCCTCCCACGGTCCGTCTCGTCCGCGAGAAACATAATCCGACTGCAACGGTTTCTTTTTCTGTTTTTGCCCAGCCCCCTCTTTGTTTGTTTTTGCTCGCCAGATGTCTAATAAAGTAATTAGTGAGGTAATAAAAAGACTAACAGCTAACTCCCCCATTGCCCCTTCATATAGCAGCGCGAGAAGCCTAGCTGGCAAAGTTATAGGTATGCCTGAGTGATATTTATGGAGGCAACAAAGGGTTATTGGGATCACAAAGACGCCTTTAATCAAAAGCTCAATTTCTGTCATGCATTTAATCTGTCCCCTTTCTCTTCTCTCGCTCATTGGAGGCATGGCGCTGGTTTCCATGGCAACCCTTTCCTCTCCCCGCCTGCGTCAAAGGCTCGGCTTCTGAAACTCACGTCTTTTTTTTTTTTTTTTTTTTTTTTCTTCTATTTTTCCCTCCACTTCTTCCCCGCATGCTCCCCCATGTTCGACGTAACCCCGCACCTTTACCTTTCAGTCCAGGGTCTGCGCACTTTCAGACCCAAAATAGGTGGATCGGGAAGTGATTAAGGGCAGCGTCCCCGTAAACAAAAAACATTGACCTTTCGGAATTGAACCGTCCGTTCGTCCGTCACCTGCTTCGGATGCGAGTATGCGGTTAGTATTCCGCCGATGATTAGAGACGATACCCCGGGCAGTCAGCAGTCAGCCCTCTTTCCAGACGTCCGGCCTTGTCGCTGCGGTCATCAATCTGCATTTTACCCAAGGATAATCTGACGCAATCTCACGTCATTTCATTGACCGAAAGGCATGCGTAACACCTGAACCGACGGTCCGCGTGCGCTTCCAGCCTAGCCGAGCTTTCATTTTGTACATTATTCACCCGCTTAGTCGGATGGACCCTAATGGAGCTTGCTTCCACCGTCCTGCTTTTCCTTCCCGTGTCGAGCAACACAAAGACACTCTACTGGGTTTTCTAACAATGCATCCATTACGAGGTAATCACAAAAAAGCTCAGCTCCTTGACGTTAAGGACTATATTTTAAAAAAAGAGCCGTGTGTAGTTACGAAAGCACTCGGGTCGCTTTGAGCTTGCTCGTGGTCCATTTCCACCACGAGATGGCCGCTGTTCTCACCGCCATCTTTTGTAAACACCTGTCCCCCAAAAAAAACCTCATTCAAGCTTGGACTTTGTAGCCCCGCCGCTGCTGGAATCTCATCCTCTTGCTCCCATTTTTCCATTCTGGACGGACTGCGCCGGGATGGTTATCTGCGTCTAGTTTCTCACTGACTAAGCGTCGGCCTTATCTCGGGACGAGTAAGTGCAACGGCGAGCCTTTGATGATTATTTAACGCCAGCGCGTTAGATGTTAGGGGCTTTGGGCTTAGTTTTAGGTGTAGTTTTAGCTAGGCGATGGTCTGTGAGGGATTGGGCCTCGGTTCAGGTTTAGTCTAGGGCACAAGGTTTGAGACTTGGACTGGTGTAGGGGTTGAGCGGTATGGCTGAAGGATTGGTTTCAGATGGGGAATTAAAGTGTAATAGGCCGAGTAAAAACTGGGCAACTAATCCAAGTTTTTGCAGTCACGCATATAACTTGATGTTCCACATTTGTTTCCATTTGTTCTGCCGGTTCATCCTAAATGAGGCCAAACTGAGTGGCGTTTGTTTGTCGCCCAATCAATGTCGCAAAGCTGCCAAAGCCTCACTAGAATGCTTAATGAACTTCCATATGTGCCGTTCTGGACTCAAGCCCAGTCATGATGTTGTCCATGGCTGCTTTGGCGCACGGAGATATTATGCACCAACTCCCAGTCGTTTCTCTGAAAAAGTCCGCCCAAGTGGTGGCTCGTGTCGGTGCAGAGGACAAAGAGAGACGCTTGATTTGGTCCACAGAGCTTCGGAAGACCAGACTAGCGACGGCTTTAATATTCATGGCCAGAGACGGCACTCTTTTACCCAAAAGGGCGTTTTTATTCTGGCCAACAGTCCCTCCCTCTGAAGTGTTCACGCACGCACACACACGCACACACAGTCCTTCTATATTTATATGCCGTCCATTAATAGGGATATAATTAGTTATAGGGAGCATAGTAATTACACGAGCTGTCATGTAAACACCTTAATTGTATTTCCGACCCATATCTCACTTATAATTGGAGGAAGTGTTGCACGTTTAGCATCCACTCATCCATTTTGTGCAAAGCGGAAGTGATGTTCTGCCGGTTCTCATCCGTACAGAAAAATGCTGGATCGTTTTTTTTTTTTTTAACCGTAGCGTTCGTGCTGCATTTCGCCGCGAGGTGCCACGAGGGCGTCCTGAAATATGCGCTGAATTTCAAGTGCTTGTTCTGATTTATGGTAAAAAATCTTTTCAAAGCGCGGCGAATGAAATAAAACATCAGCCGTCGCCGCCTCCCACTTGGCTCCTCTCGGTGGTTCGGTCGGCTTTGGAATGGCACAGTTTCAGCGAGGGGACCGCAACGGGCCGCGGGGCCATCCAAGAAAGAAAGAGGCTCCCCCGGGCCCCGGTCCTCGGAGGCGGCCTCGCTGTCACACTTGTATCGGCTTAGCCACATTCGCGATGTTAATTACTGCGGCTCCGTGAGGAATTGTCTCAACTCGACGGTAAGCAGTTCACAAAGCCTTTTCATCCTGAAAACTGGCCGAATAAATCATCGGTTTGATCAGATTAATTTACAAAAGACGCCAAGCGTCTTTCTGATTGCCGCTTGTTTCAATTGACGTGGCAGCCCATTTATGCGGCAAGCCTGTTGGGCCAGAGTGACTTGCGCTCGCAATGTTTGCAACAAACATGCTGCTACAAAGTGGTCCGGCTCTGAACTCTAATGGCATTGTGGGTTTTTTTCTTTTCTAATTACCACAGCAACCCGTTTAGGCAGCAAATCAGTTGGGTCTGAATGAATTTTACTCGAGAGTATTGCAAAAAAATGATGTCAAACGTGCACGTACACAATAGTACAGCACCACGTCGTTTACTTCCTTTTTTAATTTAGACAGCAGCCCGTTTAGGCAGCACAGTAGTTTGGTTTGATATTGTCGACATAATACTGCAAAATGTACGTCATAGCCTTTTTGTACAAAATGGTTTAACAGCAAACTAAACGGTCTTGCTGTTCACTTCTACGGCAGCCCGTTTAGGCGGAAAACACTTTCAGTCCGTAAAGTATTTGTTTTTATGCATTTCGACGTGTCTTTTGTACACTTCTGGTCAAAAAATCCCGCCCGGAGTGTTGAGAACGGCCGAAACGTAAAACCACCCCAGCAGCTTTGGCCTGATTTGCACCATCCTAGCCGCGGAATATCCAAGCAATTATTTATCTTGCGAGATTGAAATCTTTGTATGCGCTGCGCTCTACTTCTTGGAGGAGTGTGGCGCTGTCAGAGCCGCGAGTGTGTTTGACCAAGCCGCTAATGAAATATTCCATCAGAGGTACGACCGATTTTGATGCGCCGCAACCGGCAACGCGGGACGCTGTCACGTCATGTCGCAATAATGCCACCCATCAGTGTTACTTCCGAAGAAAAGACTTTGAAAACTTCAACATACTGTAGGCGGGGCTCCTTTAGCCATCGGCCGCGCGGCGCTCGGCCCCTCGGTGCCACCATGACGATCAGTTGCATAACATATCACCTCTCTTTATGTATTTTATCATCCATAATATCCCGCCTGCATAGCTAGCGGCCTCCTCGGGTTGCGCTGCCCCCATGGGGCTGATTAAAGTTTCATCTCGTCTTCAAAGAAGACGACGTACGGCACAGTAGCAGGAGCAGCATTGCCAGCTGTTGTGATTTGAAAAGAAAGAAAATCCATACTTTAAAATCAATGTTTTGACGTTGAATTCTTATTTTTTTTCACCGCCCTGTCTGCTTCTTTTCAACGTGCAACGCAGCCCCTTTAGGCAGCAAACCGGGTGGGACTGATTTCCTTCCCTGGCAAACTAGTCGGGTGTAAATGATTTAAGATCCCAGTATTGCAGTAATTACGACAAACGTGTTCATACAATCCACAATCCGCTCTTCTTCTGTTTCCCTTTTACCGCAGCCCATTTAGGCGGCAAAAGAGTTATGTCTGGATGGATTGTATTCACAAAGTATTTAGGGGCAAACATGTTCATACGTAATGGTCCTACACCACTCCACTGTCTTTTCAATTTCACTTCCGGCCGCAACCCGTTTCGGCAGCACACCATCTGGGACTGAATTAATTGCACCACTCGTGAAATTCATTATGCCTCCTTGTTGATTCGAATGCAAGGTCGCTCAAATCCCAATGATCCAAAAATATGGATAAATTCATTCATCGTGCCCGCCTAACGAGAACGAACGGTTTGTTTATAAATGCTCCTGTTGGCTTCATCGCATATTATCTGGCTTCTTTCAAGCTAACGATTAAAACCCAACACTCGAAACACAACCGGACGGCCGCGGGTGGGATTAGAGACGGCCTGTCATCTTCGCCCGCCGACTGTTGGCATCTGCAGGGACTTGATGAGAGCCAATCATGAGTCAATTATCCTGATGAATGGGATTACGGTTAGCACCTCTCCCGGTGACGCCTCGACGGAAGCAACCACAATAGCCGCTGTTCTCATTCAGGAAAGTGGCTGCTCGTCACTATTTGTGTGGCGAAGAGAGTTTTGTTTTGAAGCTCAAGGCTTTAAAATCATCAATAAGTGGCTGCAGGCTATTCCCCCGCCCCCCACCCCCTGGCGAGCCGCGCGACTTTGCCGCACCTGAAAGCCTTTCAGAGTGGTTTTGATGTGCTTGGCGGGAAAAAAAAAAAGTGCGTTGTCCTTGTGTACTCCGCTCATTATTCGAATAATTAGCAACAAAAGTGCGGCGCTGTAGAACCTCGGTTTGAGGACGACCCGGTTTACGAACGACCCGGTTTATGAACAGCGACCTCGGGGTGCGCCGGATTTTTGGCGCCGTTTATCGAACGTAACAAACGGGTCAGCCTCACATGTGAAAAAATGAGCACACTCACAAGGAGCTGTTGCAGGCTACGGCTCATGCCAGTTGCTCGCGCTCAGCTAACCGGACATCCCGACTCCAGTTCGTGACGTCGCATACTGGGCCAAGGCACAGATACTACAGTAGCTGCGGCATCAAAAACCCGAAACAACAACAACAACAAAAAACAAACGGATTAGTCGCAACTCAAGGTACGAGTGTGGTCCCGAAGAGTTTACGGTTAGCCTGCGGCGGCGACAGGTAGCGGCAGAGTGCGGCGTAAGCATGCCTGAACCGAAGGGTGTGTTGTGTACGGTGTAACAGTGTGTTTAACCGCGGGGCACATTTATTATTGATGATTACAAGAGAGCCGGACAGCTCACGCCGGCACTCAGGTAGACTGGCATAGCGGGCCTGATTCTGCCCCGAAATGATTGGCCATAACGCGGCGCGGCGCGGCCTCCCGCTTCGTCTATCCTGCTCCGGCTCGCCGCATGACTCATCCCGGTTCATTCGGGTTCTCAGGCTTTGGACATTTTACTCTGCCTAATCGCCGCTCTCCCCGGAGTGGAAGCGAAGGGCTGCAGCCGGCAAATTAAGAGGATGAGATTAGGTCGACAGACATGAAGCCTAACAGGGAAATAACCAGCACTGCGGAGGGGCTAGATAGGTGTGATCCATCTCCTTGGGGATGCGTCGAAAAGGAAGATGTTGAATTAGCAAGAGGGGTTTAAACTGCAGAAATAGGTCAGCGGAGTCATTTTTAAAAATTCTCATTCTCCTATTTATGTGTCAAGTTCCATGGATGCCCATTTAGGCGGCCAACACGTTGAATTGTATGAATTATTTGTACTTAGAAAATATTTATGACAGCTTGTTGGCGCAAAATGGTTGTGCACCAAACTTGAGTGTCCTTCTCTTTACTTCCCTTTTTCCAATTGCTTGACAGCCCATCTAGGCAGCAAAGCAGTTAAGTGTGCTGTTGATATATGTTGCATCCCAACATCCTTCAGCAGATTCTGCTGTCCATCTGTTGTTAGGCAGCCACTTGAGTGTCTGCGTTTAGTTCTTGTTTCAATATCTTTGGCAGCCCATTTAGGCAGAAGACTAGTTGAATGGATTGTACTCATATTTGCAACAAACATCTCGGAACCAAAATCGTCCTTCACCACATTACACTTTCTCTTTGCGTCCTGTTATAGTTTCTATGGCAACCCATTTAGGCAGGCAACTATTTTGGTCCGAATGGATTGTACTTTGAGTATTTGCAGCACACATTTTGTGACCAAAGTGGTCCTCTACCAGACTCCACGGTCCTACTTTTGAGTTTCAATATCTGTGGCAGCCCATCTAGGCGGCAAACCAGTTGTGCTGAATGGATTTAGTTTTTAGTTTTTGTTTCAATATCTGCGGCAGCCCATTTAGGCAGCGAATCGGTTGGTTTTCGATGAATCCTACTCGCATTACTGCAAGTGCCACAATCAGCTGCTCTCTGGTGGGCAGACGAAGCCAGGAAAAAACTACAAGACAAGAAGTTTGCAATCTCTGCGTTGTGGTGAAAAACGCCGATTCCGCCTGCACCCTCCGCCGTCCTCTCGCTCGCACCCCCGTCCGAAGCCTATTTTTAGACGGGTGACTTGACGAAGCAAATAGGTCAAGATCACATTGTGCGGGATTCCTCATGACTCCTCCGCCAGGCTGAGGGCGAGCCTGAATGATTGGCCGCTTTTGTTTCTCGCCGCTCCTTCGATGAAAAGATTCAGCTTTTAATCCAAGGTCCGTAAATCCGCAGCGCCATGTGTAATCGCCGTCATTAAATCCTCGTTTTTTGCCGTCGCTGTCAAGATGGGAGATTTAGCGGGATCCCGAAAGGGCCCGGTCGCGGCGTGCGTACGTCCTCAATCCCGATCTTTGGAACAATTGAGCGCAGTCTTAACATGCGGCGGCTGACAAAGATTTCGCCCTTTTGCGCGCATGTTCACCCACGTTCTGATGCTCGCGGGATAAATCGCCCAGCCTGCGCTTTGTGGCGCCAATGCACCACAGCCGAGTCAAATAAAGCAATTACCATCAAAGCGACTTTCTGGTCGCCTCATCGATCATAACCCCACGCCCCCTCCCCCCCACCCGCTCCCGAAATGCAGGATGTCGGACTGCGCAGAAAAAGTATCAAGAGGGGTGCTTGTTTTTGCGCGTTTGCTCGAAGTTTCTTGGCCGAGCGACTTTGCGAGGTCGCGCTCTGTCCACACGTCTGCGTTGGCGAGGCGGGGAAATGCGGCGGTGTTGACATTCCCGAGTGGTGGAAGGAGAAGGCGCACAATTCGGGGGGGGGGGTTGTTTGAACTCCCTGCTCATGAATGTTGACATTTTCAGCAAAATGCAAAGGCGCTGCGCGGTCAAGAAACACGTTTGGCCATGGAAGCTTTTTTCACAGCTCGCTAAGAGTTTTCTTTGGCTTTTTTACATGGCGTTCTTCATTCGCTCCGCGGATTGCGTCATCTGTTCTCACGACTGACGACTCACGAGTTCTGCTACCTGCCGCGACGTTCGTACCCGACATATTTCGTTTGAGCGTCGGGTGCCTAAAGTTGTCCCACTTCCAAAATTGGACTTGATGAACATCTCCATCGGTGGCTGTGAAATGGAATCGGTGGCTTTTGTGACGAGTGGAAGGCGGGGTTTCACTGTACTCGATACTTGAAATGTCCTCAACCAGCCACCCTTAGTTGAGAGGAGAGTCAGCCCGCGGGGATTGTTTCCTTTGCGAAAAGTCAACATCTCGTAACAAATGTGCAGAGGTTATCGCACTCATCGGCTTTTTTTCCCGCCATTGACCCCGTTGGTGTCCTTTCCTTTGCCGCCGTCCGACATTTGGGTCCAATCGGCTTTAATGTCACCGTTGCCTCCTTTTGACATTTGTGCTCAAAGGCGATTTTCTCACTTGAGGCCGAGCCCACTGTTGACGAAAGTGAGATGCGGCGGCAAAATCACAGCCCCTTCCTCGCCCCCCACCCCTCCCTCGTGGCCCGCCATTAGTATTCCGTGGCGCTAGCTTCCTGACACTATGTTCCTTCACGCCTCTCCCCGAGGATTTCCGACTCACCCTTCTCCGTGTGTCTCTCGCCCTCTCCTCCTCCTGAATTTCATCGGCGGCTTACGTTTATTTTGCATCGCCATGGAGACAGTCGCCCGCGTTGTCGTTAAAGGTGTGGACCCCCCACTGAGATTCTAACCTGGATCTGGTGACTGTGAGGCAGGCTCGCTAACGACGCCCGGCTAAAAAAAAAAAAACAAGCAACTAAAGTAATGAAGTGACGATTATATCAGTTCATTGAAGCAAAATTATCTGACAATCGAATGACTTGAATTTCTTGAAAAAATGTCTTCGTCGTTTGGTAGTTTCAACGTAGTTCAGCGAGTCACCAACAAACGGTAGTTAAAATATCGTGAAAACAACCTCATTCAAAATTGACGGGAGCGAATTTTCCACGATTTTGGGAGTCCGTCGATATTCTGATGTACTTTCCAACATTTTGTCGCTTGATTCCAACTTTTTTAGGTCAGATTGTGTGTTTTCTCAAGGACTTTTTTTTTTTTTTTTTTTTTTTTTGCTCCTACATCAAGTCCTGTTAGATGTTTTTGGTTTCTGCAGCTTACTGAGTTTTTTGCTCGTTAGTTGAAAGGAAATGATCAAGGAGCCCCATCGCGTAAAAA
The DNA here is from genome assembly GCF_054856515.1 of Filicampus tigris. NCBI lineage: Eukaryota > Metazoa > Chordata > Actinopteri > Syngnathiformes > Syngnathidae > Filicampus > Filicampus tigris. Next base: position 1,870,919 of record NC_141238.1, on the reverse strand, counting down.
GCAAAGCGCATTTTTTCCGCGCTAGTAAATAATTGAGACGTCAGGACGTTTAAAGTGCAGCCGGGGCGACCGCGCCGTGTAACGCGAATCAAATGGTCACAACGTGCTCGAGCAAATAGGCCCCGACGCTCTTTCAAATCCTTCGTAATGTCCGCCCTCGATGTCAAGTTCGGACAGATGAATCGTTTCGCCTCTCCGCGCTACCGCTTAAAAAGCACCGAGGAATCTTTTTTTCTTTATTTAGCATGTTTACTTACACTTCATAGTGAAATATCTCCGCTTCCCTCTCGCCTGGTGCTCGAGTGAAGCATCCGTTTGAATGGCAGAATATTTCAAGGCTTTGTTTGGACCACTGGGCCCTCCGGCGGAGTGTTTATGCAACGCCTCAAGACGACTAAAAAGGCCGCGCGCAGCGTGAAAATTGTCCCCGGTCTGCTTTGCGTCACGCAGCTTTTAGATCAAACTTTCAGCGTTTTTGCACACAGTTGGTCCGGGCACTTCATTAGCGACAAGTGGCGTTTTGACCGCCCGCAATATCCCGCCGGCGTGCTCCGACTGAGCGTTATTTCCAACGTTAACAACAAAAAGTGTTGATTTGCTTCTGACCGTTGTCATGTCAGATGTCGATTCCATAAAACGATTTATTTCGGGGTAGCAGCAGCAAACTGGGAAATTCTCCCGAGAAATCGGTGATACCGATGTACACGATCTTTTCTTGTGAGCAAAGTGCATCATCGGGGGTTTGTCTTGTTTTTTAGGGAGTGTTTGGATCCGCGTTTGAAGGGAAATCAATGAGCGGGTTGAACCTGAATCTTTTGTTCTTCTAAATCCAGGTTGCTTCTTCCCATGCGGTAGAAAACATACCCGACTTTAAGGCACAAGCTGAGGTCGAAATAATCAATGGAGTCTTCCACATCAGTGGTCCCTAACCAGCGGTGGTTAAAACAAACAAAAAAAAAAAGTAAGCCCAGTGAGTAAAAAAAGATGAGCTTCTTCAGAAAGGGGGGAGCCGACAAATCCAGCGACCGGCCCTTTCGAATTTGGGGACTGCCGCTCTGGAGGACAGCCGCAGACAGTGACCTCTGGTGGCGTCTCACCTCCCTGCATCCTGTCGAGTGATTCGTCAGCGATGTGTTTGCAATCCCGTCCTCCTCGCCAAGGTCCGGCAGCTCAGCCAACAGTCATGTGTCAAATCGGCAGTTGGCGCCGCCCACTCGGCCGCGGTTGCCAAACATCGAAGCGGACCCCCAAAGGGGGTGTGAAGACGTCTTTTTGAAGTCCCTTCAAGAAAGTCAAGCGGCCTCTGCGTGGCACTCGGAGAAAAGCCTTCGGGATGCTTTGTTGAGCGGCGTGTTTCCCGACAGGCTGGCCAATCGCGACGCAGCTCCGAAGCGAGATCCGACACATTTCCGAATGAAGGACCGAACTGCGTTGCTATGCGGTCGTCAGCGCTGCCTGATGAAAAGCGAGTAACGTGAGGCCCGGTTCCTATCTGTGGCGCTAACGCGCTAACAAGGCTAGTGTTCGCGCTGCTGCATTAGCTCCCTCCTTGATTTAGATTTTTTTTAAATACGCTGGTTATTTTTTGCACATTTTTTTCTCATGTGGCTTTGAAATGTTGGCCGTCGCCTCACAAAGGCGCAGCCGCTTGCAATGTCGTTTTCCAGGTGTCGTTTGTGCGTAACAAGCATCGATAAAGGCCGGTTCAAGCGTAAGCGGTGAATGGCTTTGTAATGTATGTCAATGCGATAGCTTTGCCTTCTCGTTGAAATGGCGAGCGCGATGTTTACCTGCCAGCTCGCTCTGATTTTCAACCACGTTGCCCAAATTGCTACTTTGGGAAGCCATTGTATTGAGCGAAAAGCGGACCGAAAAGCTCTCACGAGCCGCTATTAGAATTCTTCCGTCAGCCTAACGGAGAGCGAGCGCAAACGTCGGCATGAGCTCGCGGAGAAAAAAAAAACCTGGATTGAACCCGCTCGGCCCGTCTGAAGGCGGTACAAAATGCACTTTTGAGAAACGCCGCCGAAAAGTCCTCCTCCACCCCTGCGACACGCTCTGATTGCAGCCAGGACGGGACCGTTTAGTCCTGCCGCCCCCCCCCCCATCCCCCCCCCCACCCTTGCTCCAAATCGTCTCCGGGCAGCCAGGGAGAGAAAAGGTCCTTCCAAATGTCAAGCGCTTCGTGCCGCTGCGAAAATGCATGTCGAGCTTCATCGCCGCTCAGCGCCGAGTCGGCATTGGCCTCGATTATGTCTCTTGACAACTGAATCCACTTCTTCCTAACACCCTCTGACTCGCGCTCGCTTATTTTTTCCTCCGCCGCATCTTTGGCTGCAGCGTTCCGTTTAACTTTCTGTTACGAGACTTTTGCTGAAACGGAACTGGGAATATCTTTGGATTGAAGTACTCGGCTGGTGGAACGAGCCCGTGTTTTTTTTTTTACGTTGGTTTGTCAGTCGACGAGGAGTTGTAACGGTACGCCGCTGTGACAGTACTCATGTCCCTTGTTCAAATATTTAGACGATAACATCTCGGAAGGAGCCAAAACGTCATTAAGACGGCAGCTGATTACTTTTCCGACCGGTCGACCGAAAGCGAGTCATCAGCTAACGGGGCTTTGGGCTCTAATTAACGCGCGCCGCGTCCGCCCTTCCCCGCCCCGACGTCCCCGAGTCCCAGAGGCAATAACGGCGGCAAGAAGACGCAATCCTCGCAGGTCAACGCGCCGGCCGATACCAGGCGGGACGCATTAGGCGCTTTCGCTAATGGAGACGGCGGGCCGCCTTCCCGGAGGGAGTCGTCGCGGGCAAGCTTTTTAGCAAAGTCGTCCCGGCCTGTGGCGACCTCTCGCAAGGTTTAAAAAAACATTAACAGGCGGCAGGTAGCGGGCGGGTCGAGGCGGCTATTGGAGGGGACGTCGCGCGGATGCTACGGGACGGTAAATGTCTTGATGGGCCATTTTTGACGCTCCGCTGAGCCGCAATTACCGTGAAGACAGAAAGAGGGGAAAAAAATGGACCCCGGAGGCGGATAACGTCACATTAGCGAATTAGGATAATCCGTCGCCTGCCCGAGTGGGGGCGACGACATCTGGAGTTTGCGGCGGTTAACCTCCGGATGTTCCCTCTCTGGCCGCGGCGAGCGCTTGTTAGCGCTTAGCGGCTCCGACAGTTGGATTGAACATTAGCGCTTGTGGCGCCCGTAAATAAAGGAGGACTCATCAGACACTGTTTGGTCGTTTGCGCCGAGTTGGGCTTCTAGGTCTCGAGCAAAAAATGGAAACCAAGAAAATGTCTTTTTGAAACGTTTTCTTCACTTTAGCGTCCTTTAGCTAGCAAGGACAGTTGCGCTAAAAACACACTTCTCAACAAAAACTAAATGTGACCAAAATATTCTGTTCCGTGACAATAATAACATTGAGCCTACCAAAAAAGTAGGCAGGAGGTTGTTGTTTCTAGCTTTTTCCATTCTGTAGTAATCAACAGTTGGTTTCTGACTCAAAAGTGGAGAAAACGAGCTTGGTTTTTTTCGTGCTTCCCGTGGGCATCATTGAAGACATAATGCGACGTCAAAAATCACACGAGCCAGAGGCTGAGCTGCACTGCGTTTGTTTACCGAGTCGCACAGGAAATCACCATCGTAATAATGGCTCCTGACGCTACGGCAACAAGTCAAACATCAGCCGCGACGACGCGAGCGACTGGCCTCAAATGTCAGGTCGTGTTTCAAATGCCTTCTGCGGCGTGGAAATTGAATTTAGCCGTCAATACTCTCACCAAGGTCGTTAAATTAGCAGGTCGGTACAGCGCCGCGCGCCCGGTTTGCGTATTCCGCATCTTCGGAAGGTCACCGCCCCACTCCTTTTTTTTTTTTTTTCTTTTCTTTTTTTGATTCTTCCCCCTCGTTCTGTTCAGACAAGCCTTCATCTTGGTGATTATGTAATGTCACATCCACTTAGGAAACGCAGAGACGCTCTTATTGGATTCCAGACCGCGACAAAGGCGGCGACTTATCCGCAGTCGAGATGCGCTCAGTCCGGAAAAATCAAGTGCTGCTGGAGATTGGAAAGGAACACCAAAGTGTCAACTCTGCTCGAACCTCGAGATTGCCAAATTGGGAAGCGTCTTCCTCTCCAGGAATGGATTTGATCGACACCTGCCTGATTACTTTCAATGTTCTTCTGAGGAATGAGGCGAGAGAGCAACTTGTGCTCTTTCCGGCGCTTCCAAATCCGTCTGGTAATGACTTGTGCCGTATCACTCGCCGAGACGTTCATATTCGGCGGATTATCTCCGTCACGACCCTCGCCCGCGACATCCAGGACATGGAATTTTTACGTCTGCAAAACATGGTTTTCTACCAGGGGTTTATTTGCTTCTCCCTTTTGGTCTGGTTTTATTTTTGCCTGACGTTGTTGTTGTCGTCGTCGTCGAAGGATGCGGCGCTCTGAGGGTCCGCGATAAGTGGCTTCGCTTGGCTTCTCGCTGGCTCGGCGCGAGATAGGTGAACACTAAGCTGAGCTGCGGGGCTGCGTGGTTATCTGCTAGCGCGCGCGCGCGCGCGCGGCCGCGCGTGTGCGCGTACGCAAGCTCTTTTGGGAGCGAGAGCTTCAATGCACACTCGCGCGCGGATTTAAACGCACTTGACGGGTTGAAGGTAGCAAGCTGAGCGGCAGTGACACTGCTCAAGTTCTCACGGGATGTGCGAAGCGTTCAAATTTTAGAGAAGAAGACGTTTTTGTTGCATTGATCTCTTTTTTGATTGAAAAATTCAATCTTATTGTCATTTGTCATGGTAATTTAACTAAGCATATTGTTTAACATTGCGGTCAAATGTGTTTTATTTTGCATAGTCCTGGATTATTAAAACAAATGGTCAAAGCGCAACATTTTTCCGACATTTTTAATTTTATAATAGTATTTTTTTCTGAGGATAATTGCAAAGGTTTTATTTTTTTCATGAATTTACTTCATAATGGTCAAAAACAAGGTAATCCACGGAAAATGTAGCATTTCCACTAAATGTTGTGCATTACTTTTGTCCAAAATTCTTCTTATTACACCCTTACATTTGCTAGGTTGGAAGTAACCCGATATTAGTTAAAATATATCCAAAGAAGCCTAATATGGGGTAAAACGAACTCAATATGGGTTAGAAATAACTCGTTTTTTAATCCCGCCTCAAGCTAGTTAGCATTGTAGCCGCGAGCGAAAAGTCTCCGTTTTTTGTAAGTCAAAGTTTTGAAGTCAAATCAAGCGAAGGTGTTTCGCGGACGACTGCGTCGATGGCGGCACTTTAAACTTCTAACTGGGTTGGTCGTCGGACGGCGCCGTCTTTCCACGCGAGGTGCCAGATGACGGCGGCGGCGGCGTTCCGGCAGGTGGCCGAGGTAGAACAGTTAAATGGTGAAGGGGCGCCGCCCCCCCCCCCCCCCCCCCCCCCGCCACTATTGTTGCCCTCTCGTGTGCCGTTCGCACATGGAATTCAAATGTAATCAAGTGTATTTAATTAAGCCGCCGGCAGATGGTCGCACGGGCGATTTCACGCCGCCTTATGTTTTCCGCTCGACATCAGAACACGATGGGAATGCGGACGGGGGAGTGTGAATGTGACTTTCGAGCCCGTCACTTTTGAAAGGCGGCCTGATCCGTCTTGGTGATGATGGCTGTTCCAAAATCCACTTTCTGGAGTAAACAAATGTGCTTTTATTTATTTTGTTTTATTTATTTATTTTTTTGGGAGGTGTCACCTCCAATCCGTCATGTCTGGCGCAACCATCGTGTCACATTGCCACCCACTCTCTTCCGGCCCGTGTTATTCTGATTCTGCCGTCATGGAGTGCCTTTGCACATCTATTATTCATTTGATTGGTTCGTCCTAATCACCTCACAAGTGGCAGAAATGAATCGCTGCGGAAACCCCGCCGTCTGTCTGCACGTCAGGAATTGTTTTTCCCTCCTCCTGTGATGTGATTCATTGCATTTGGGGAAGAGAAATCAATGCATTATCATGCCCATAAAAAGAACATTAGCAAAGTATGTGCTGGATGGGAATTGAATTAAAATGACATAAATGGACAGTATTTTTCACTATTTTATTTCATATTTGTTTTAAAAACTTTGTTAATATTTCTACTTTTTGATTATTAGTCTTTTTCTTCCTTTAGTTGTCAATTTTCTTTCTCGTTTTCATACAATAATCGCCACCAGCTGCTTGACTGTTCAGAATGGGAAAAAAATTCTGGCACGAGAAAAATATTTAGTAGGGTAAACATGTAATGTAATATAAACAACAGTATTTTATGATATAAAATAAATATTTGTATTTTTTGGTGGCACTATTGACCAACCTGCTGCCCGACTAATCACAAAAATATTTTAGAAAACTAAAAATGAACTATCAATAATCCAGCAATGTCCACGTGTGCAATAGTAAAGGATAAAATAATTATATAATTGTTTTCAAATGATGGATTAATAAACGCTTTTTTTTTTTTTTAAATAAATATAAGGTCATTTTGTTCATGGCAGTATTGACCTTCTGTCCCCAAAAATTGTTTGCCACCCCAAAAATATTTTGAAGTTGAAGATTATTTTTTTTTTTTTTCAATGACAGTATGGACCTGCTAGCGAAAAATTCAAACTACATTACATGACGAACGGATTGGCGAAGACATATATCTGAGCTGCGGGTGAGAAAGTGGCTGAAATCCGCCCGCCCATGAAAGTATAGGCAGCGGACAAAGCTAATGACACTGCTGAGAGTGGCCATTGTGAGCACTATTAAAAGGATCCAATTAAAGTGAGCGAGGCGCAGCCAGCAGCATTCCGCCGGGGGTTTCTATTTTTTTTTTGTCCGCCCGACGGAGCTATGGCGCATAGATAGGTGGCAGGTGGGAGGGGCCTCTGAGCCGGCCTCGTAATTGGATATTGACCTAATGGGCGCTTTGTATCGGCGGGTGACAAAAGACGCTTTTCGGGACGCTGGCAAATGCGTTTACGGAGGACGGCGCGTTCATGCGTCTGCAGCTCGTAGATTGTTTAAGAGGAACAATTACATCCCGTCACTGTCAACCGTGATGGATGTTTACTATGGAAAAACAATCAAGCCAAACGACGGCTCTAGTCGCTCTTTTTCCACCCCTCTTTGGAGCGCACTTAAAGTTTGTTTTTCGTATACAGTCGAGTCTTCAGTCAACCGAACAGTTTGTTCACCTTTTCGTGAATGGAGACGATCAACGGTATTGTTTAAAAACGTACTTGCTTTGCGTAAAACCCAACCTTCGCATTTTCGTAAACATTGAAGATGATTGAGTCTTCCGTGACCCTAATGTACGTTTTTATACGAATTGAACTGAATAGACCGACGGTTTAGTCTCAAATGAACCTAACATACGAGACTATAACGTACACAATTATAAAAAAAAACAAAAACGTTCCTATTGACGTAGCAATCAACAATAATTTATTCCTCAACGAACCTAATGTACGTTTTATTGGGTCTGTTTCCTTACGAGATGTCAGACAATTTCACGTTTTCAATGAACCCTTTTTGTATTCTCTGGTAATTAAGTCTTCACACATTTTTTTCATAAGCATTGAAATCAATTTAGTCTTCGAGTGAACGTAGATATTCTTGTAAACACCCAAGGACAATTCCTCCTTTCTCTCAAATCTTGATGAGATTGTTTAACCTCCGTCATAAAGCGGCCACGAGGTCTTGCTCCGAGATGATTAGCGGCGGCTAGTGCGCCGTGATTATCCCCGACTTCTTGACCGGCTGGGCCGCCAGTTCATATCTGGAGAAAGCTCCAAGCCGGCGGGGTTTGATCAGTGTCAACCTGACGTTTCTGCTCATCTCGGTTGGTTTAAGGCCCGGGTGGGGGGGGGGGGGGGGGGGGCGCATTAACCAGCAAACAGATTGTGTCATTGTGCGCTAATGTAGCGTAGCGGCGGCGGGATTAGGCTGACACAGCGGCACGTTCCCATCCCGACGCGGACAACCCACCCCTGCCCTCCCGCTCGTCCCTCTAAAACCAAACAGATGACATCAGCCATCCACAATCTCCCCCTCTCTCTCCCACCCCGTCGGATATCCCAACTGTGAAAAGTTCCCGGTGGTGGTCTTTGAATCATCGCGCGTCCCCCAACGGAACCGCGAACTGCAGACTGCGACCTACTTTTGATCGCAAAGTGACGGCGCTGGAGCTGCGATGAAAGGAGCCTTTCAAATCTTTCCGCGACCAAGGACGGGAAAGCTCGCTCTGGTTCGGCGTTGAAAAGATGACACGGCGGTAGGTTGCTTGTTGTTGTGTGTCATCCACCTGAACGGCGCACTTGATGCCCTACTTCGGGGGCGGGCGCTCTGAAATGAAGCTTCTGGAGATGCGGCTGTTACGTACCGGTTGCGGGGCAGAAAGCTGCGTTTCACATGCAAAGGGCGGCCCGTGCGCTAATGTGAGCCGACAAGCGGCGAGAATCGGTAGCGTGCCCGGAATAAACGAGTGCGTTTTCTGAAGCGGAAACATGAATAAAACGTTTTTTTTTAATGACGCGACTTCAGCCTCCTGACGTTAGCCACATAGCGGACGGTTACTTCTCGCCGTTTTTGCCTGCGTCGACCTTCGCTCGCCAGAAATTAAGTGTTGATTTGTGACCTCGGTTCTCGGACTTTGACATCGCATCCTCGCGCCGTGTTTACCGTGTTTTGGAACAAGAAAGCTTTAAAGTAGGAGAAAGCTGCCTCAATGGGCTGCAGAATGAAAGCGCATGTGTCTCGCTAATGCTAAAGTGAATAAACTTGAATAAACTAGCTCAGTTTGGTGTAGGAGCGGGTCTATTCTTTTTGTTGAATTTTGTTGAATGAAGTCTTATAAGAGAGCGTTGCCTAGACGGGCTGCGGAAAAAAAAATTGAAACAGGTCATTGGCTTGGTCATGTTTCGAATGCTGATGCTAAATAAACAGAGCGATGCTACAAACGGGGAGCGACAGTCGGGTCGGAATAGTTTTGCCGCCTGAATGGGCATGAAGCGCATCTGATATATCGTCAAGCAAAAAAGTCCAACCCCCGATTCCACTGCCTGGCTTTTTTTTTCCCACCTAACGATGTCATCACCAGGTGACTACACGTGCACGGATAAACCCGCCTCCTTCTCAATCAGTTCCCCCATCCCGCCCGCCCGCCCGTCTCTTCTCCTCAGATGCAGCCATCAGCGCCTCTGGCTGTGCTCCAGACCATCCCGACGGGTATTAACTTTTCATCATCAGTCCAGCCAAAACGACTCCTGCGCTCACCGGATCGCCCGCCCCCGCCCCCTTTCCATCCACATAAATGATATATAATCACAGTTGATTAAAGTCCCTTGCTCCGCACCATGGGAGAAATCTGCCAATATGCACCGCGGCGAGCAAAGTGCAAAGAAAGCAGCTTTCGGGCTCATCGAGCACAGCCTCGGCAGGCGCGTTTGTCCGCTGGCTAATCCGTGGCGCTAATGCCGGGGCATTAGGGCTGCCCCTCACTTCCTAATTGGCTAATGGCCGGATTACGCGCCGTACAATGGACCCTGCTGACACTTTTTGGACACTCAAAACAGAGGGTTTAAGGCACTGGGGACGGCATTAGAATCACCACTGAACGTGCGTCTTGTTTCCATTTTATTTTTGTTTTTTTCTGCTGCCCATTTAGGCAGCGCCCTCCAACTTCAAGGCTTCAATTTACACCAAGCTTTCATATTTCAAATAGTCCCGTTGTGCACTAATCGCTCTTAATTCACCTGAAGCCCTACCGAGTCCCGTGTAGATTTTCTTCTGCTTCCCATCTAGGCAGAGTAATGTTGATACCGTAGCATTTAGGAGAAACTTTCTAGTTCCGATTAATCCAGCACGACAATATGCTGTCTTTTTGTTCAGTATTAGTGCAAGACTTGAGCGTTCCTGCTCTTTCGTTTTGTTCCCGCTGCCCATTCAGCCGCTTAGATTTCTCTTGATGTACCACTACAAACAAATCTGAACCTGTCTCATTTTCCTTCTGCTGCCCGTTATGGCAGTGAGTGCCCTCCAAAATAACAGCGTCCTAATTGCGACAAACACCCTCGCTCATAAAAAATAAACCCGCACTGTTGCGACCTCTCCCTCTTTATTTAGCGGTGGCATTGAAAGCCGCAATGCTTTTCTTCCGCTGCCCGTTTAGGTTTCTTGCTCCTGAAGGGAAAAAAGGACAAAAGAGGACAAGCACTTAATGGATAAGCGTTGATGCATTGCACCTGTGCTGTGTCCTAATCTTTCCTCTTCAAGGCCATTAAAGTGCGCGTGTGTGTGTGTTTGCAGTGTGGTGATGAGGTCTAACGGGGTCTCCGTCCACTTGTCACCCGCAGGCACCACCAGGCAGCCCAAGGAGGGCGAGGTCCCCGGGGTGGACTATCACTTCGTCAGCGTCCGGCGCTTTATGGAATTGGAGAAAAGCGGCGCCTTGCTTGAGAGCGGAACCTATGAAGGTGAGCGCGCCCGAATGTGTCCGTCTTGCGGGACAATATCGCTTAATTTATAACGAGCTTACTTGTTGCGCGGCGCTGTCTCTTTTAGCGTTAAGCATGGTGTTGAACCACTTCTTTTATACGTTTTTGTATGTAGTTTTATCACGTCCAAGCATATGGCTTAGGAACGCCTGCTCACTCGTGTTTCCAGATAACTTTTACGGCACGCCCAAGCCTCCCGTCGAGCCCGCTGCTCCGTCGCTAAATGTAACGGAGCGACTGCTGCTGCTGCCGGGCGCCAGACCCAGCTCGGAGGGCAAGCGCAAGCGCAACAAGTCGGTCAGCGACATGGAGAAGGCCAGCATCGAGCCACCCGAGGAGGAGGAAGAGGAGAGGCCCGTCGTCGTCAACGGCAACGACATCGCCCTCACGCCAGGTCAGACCCGACGTGGCGGATGGGTTTATTTCAATTCTATTCATTCCGGCCGTATTTCTTTTTTCTTCTTCTGCAAGCATCCCATGATCACATGAAGGGGGCGTCATAAAAGGGGCATTGAGTTTTTGGTTTTTTTTTTTTTCTTTTTGTGATTTCCAAAGCCAAAACCGCACTGGGGTCCTGTGACCCGTCTAAGCTGTTCTTTACGGCCCCGCGAGACGGCCAAAATCCCTTCAATTGTAGAGAGCGTCGATCAGTGTTACCGGCCACACGGAGGGAGGGAGGAAGTCATTTGCAAGTATCGCTGCTTTAGCCGAAGAAAACTAGAATGAAGTTTTGGTTTTACCGCAAGGATCTTAAACAAGGTAGGATCCTTTAATTTTTTTGCCGTGCACGGAACTGCGACGTGCGGCGTCATGACAATGATCGGCATGAAATAGCAGTAGAAACCACCACTCGGGCGTCTCTCTTTGTTTCTAATCCGAGTTCTTAACCAGAACTCACTTGATGTAATTGGAGATTAGCGCAGCCCGATTTTCCCGGGATAATCGGGATTCCCCCGGATGTGCGCAATTTCCCCCGCCACGTGTGCAGGTAGCCGGCTTTTTCAATCAAATCTGATCGGCTTTTCCGCCTCGATAAAGCTTCGGTAGGACGGTGTTCTTCTCGAAAATGCCTCTGATTGCTTTCATTTCATTTCACCTGGGGGTGAAAAAGTCCATACGATGAATGTGGCAATCTCTAATATTGTACCGCTCTTTTCTGGCGTACATACCTTGGCCACCAGGGGCAGCATACTACATGACAGTCCCAATTGAAGCTGCAGTCATACTAGCCGTTCTTCACAGAGGATAAGGAATATATGCTTATGCGTATATTGTCTGTCTGTGTTGCTCCACTGTTTGTTAGCATTGAGCTAGCATTAGCTTTTTCAACAAACCTCCTTGGGCTTTTGTTGACACACGGGCCCTCAAAGTCGGTCAGAGCGGCCGGCTTTTCAACCGGGTTTGTTGTTCTCCTCCCCTTTGCCACGGCAGAGTCGAGCGAACACGAGGACAAGAGCGGCCCGGGCGTGGCGTCGCCCCCGCCGGGCGACGCCCCGGCAGAGGCGGACCCCGGCCGCTCCCCGAAAAGCGCCGTCCTCCCCAAGATGGAGGAGAGCGACGAGCTGGGCCCGCTACCCGACAACTGGGAGATGGCGTACACGGAGAAAGGAGAAGTTTACTTCATCGAGTGAGTGACACATTGAGGACGGCTGCTCGGGTGTTTTTATTCTCGTAGGGAAATCTTGGGAACGTTTCAGACGTTCCAAAGGTGCTTGGCGTCAGTCAATTGTCATCGAAATGATGATTAATTAAAAAAAAAAAAAGATTTGATTATTTATTCTAAAGATTGTTTCAGAATTTATCTTGAATAATTATTGGTAAAAATGTTGCTTATTTTCTTTGCTGTGTAGGAAAACAATATTATTTGTATTTAAAAAAAAAAAAAAAAAAAAAAAAAAAAAGGGATTTATAGTTTTAGTGTAGTATTTTTTATTGTATATTATTTTGTATGTGTTTATCATCTAATTATCATCATCATATTTTGTTGTTGTTGCGTGATTACATTTTAAAAATATTTTGTCATACTTGGAAGCTGTGATGTTTCAGGACAAAAATTCCACCTGTTGCTGAACCTAATCCTTCACGCATGTAATCATGCATTCTTCAATTTTTAATGAATTGTTTTAGTTTGTTCGTTTTTGCTTTTTTTAATCCGCTGTTTTATTGTTTTTGAATTGAGCCACTCCCATCTGCATTCCGCCATAATGAGAGGCCGCCAGCAAATTAAAAGTATCGATCGCCTTTTTTTTTTTTTTTTTTTTTTCTCCCCTTTCTTCTTCTATTCACCAAAACGATGCAGCCACTCGATGAAGCTCCCACCTCTCTCGCTCTGCCTGCCTCGCTCTCTCTCGCACATTGCTCGCTCGCTCACTTCTTGTTTGTCGTCCCTTTGCACAGCCACAACACCAAGACCACGTCGTGGTTGGACCCCAGGCTCGCCAAGAAGGCCAAGCCGCCCGAGGAGTGCAAGGAGGACGGTGAGTTAGCACACACGCTGGCTGGGATGGAGTCTTATTTATGTACTTGGGAGTTAAGATGCACCGCTGCTTACAAAGAATTCTTTATTCGCGGCTGGGAGCGCACTCACACCCGGGATGGACCGAATTTAACAAACGGGGCCACCTGTCACCACATAGAGGGACCGCCGTCGCGTTTAAGCTAACATAGCATCGCAATTACTCCTCCCCAAAGTAGCTTCGGGCCAATTAAAAGCGCAGATGTGGAGAAAAAGTGTTTCAAGCGTGTCATCCAATTTTATTCCGGAATGAATGCGTCTTCTGGAATAAACGGCGCAAAGTTTGCGAATCCCCGGCGCTATCGTTAGCATAGACTTTCCCATCACTGCGGCGTTGAAAGGCGCGCTTCCACATCACAGCCGCCCCGTCGTTACATAATCGTCTTGATATTTGCGTTTGCCGTCTCGCTCCATCCACATCGGGATGCGCCTTTGTCCCACTTCCCTTTCCTTTCCTTTCCGCCTGTCTCCTTTTGCTTTTGGCAGACGGGAACAAGCGGGGCGTGCTTGTTGTTTGCTTTTGTTCCAAGCGAGCTGAAAATGTTGTTTTTGAAAGTCTTCCTTCCCCGCCGAGCGTACGTTGGCTGGGAAATAAAAACGCCTCTCACCTACGTTCTGTTCGACACTAAACGCCTACAGGAATGCAAAATGGAAGAAAGTCGATTACAGTCACAACGCGCGAGCGTCAAATATTCATTTTATAGTTGTTACAGTCTCAGTGTGATAACAAAACAGTTTGGATGACGATCAAATTTTCGGTAGTCGCCGTTTCTTTCACAGTACGGTACCATATGAAACGACAACATCTCTTGATGGCGTTTTATAATTCCGTAGTCAGGCACTTTCATCAATGTGCGATTATCAAACAAAGGCCGCCGTCATACGTTGGGAGAGCCCTGACAGCTCGAGCAGTGCTCTGATTGGCTCTCCATCAGCCAACACGGACGGAAAGTTCAAGCCCGCACGCGCGCTCGCGTGCCTCCAATCTGCCGTCCACAGGTGTGCGTGGATGTTCCGCAAATACACCCATCAATCATGTCGCTGACAACACTACTCCTCTCCTCGCCTCGCCTCGCAAACCTCCCCTCATGACTCCGCTCAAGGTGAAGGAGGGCGCTGCTGCTGCTTCTCGCCCGATAATAACTCACCTCCGCCGCGCGCGCGCGCACACCAGAGCAGGCACGCACGCATCGGCTAAAGTGTGGGTGGTGCGTCAAAGATTTACTGGACCAGCGGTGGTGTTCAAATGTGCTTCTTATTGACTCTGTAAGGAATTTAGTGGGGCCGCAAAGGTAGCCTGCTAGCGTTCAGCGCTGATACCAGAGGAGGGGATATCAATTACGATGGCGATTGTGCAGCCGTTGAAATGTCCAAATTGGCCACGCAAAACTTGAGATGTTTAAAGTCGTGTGTCGACGCGCAATCGTGAGACTAAGAATTCGATGCTCGTGTCGCGATACTGGACTGTAAAAGAAACGACCGATATTTGTTTGACACAAAACGGACACGGGGAGCAAAATCTTTTTTTTTTTTAAGATGATCGTTTTCATATTGCTATCATATGAATATTTGCCTAAAAATTTTTTTTTAAATGTCTGTATCAATGTGGTATCATGACAGTTATTTATCAGTATCGACACCGTATCGTAAAAGGGCGCCGGGATTTTATTGACATTGTATGTCAGCAGAATGGAAACGATATCAACATTTGACACTCATGCATCAGATGCAAATTCTATAGGCGTCCATCCCGCAAGCGCTGACCGCAACTGGAAATGTTCCTAAGAGGCGGTGTTAAAGGCCTTCCTTCCTTCACAAAAGGAAAGGAATTCCTCCCATTGCGCCTTTGCGGCCGTCCGTGACCCGGAAGACTTTGCCGGCCACAAAAGAAACACTCGCTTCTTTACGAGCTCTTGTTGCCGATCAATGGGAAGGTCGGCCCAGGTCTCCGCCGACGCGTTTCTGCTGAGATCCTCACTCTGCGCTCCGGAAGGAAGCACGGGGGGAATTAAATGGCTTCTTTTTCCCGCAGTCGCCGCTATTTATCACTTTGAACACGCTGGGAATTGAATCCACAGCTGGGCATGGGGGGGCGTTCATGCCAGCCACATACACACGCTTGAGCCGCACATCCGACAGGCCATTTTTTAGCACGCCTCTGCATTAAAAGATGATGAAATATGACAAATGATAACCTCCAGAGACTTAAGGAAGGCTACTCAAATGGGGCGAGGGCTCTCGCGGGCGAGGGAATGGCTTGAAAGCTTTTGAATTGATGATTTGTCGATGAAAAGATCAGAGGCAAATCAATAGGGGGCAGCCCGGTGTGGTGCCTTCCACAAAACTGGGAAATTGCAGACCTCGTCCAAGAAATGTGCATCGAAGCTGAGAAAATGTAAATGTGTGTCGGTATTACCACATAACACAAATAGCACTAGCTTAGCATTGCGTGGATGTCTGCCATCTTTTTTGTTTACGTTCGATTGTGGGTCCGGAACCATGTCAAATTCTCAACGTTCCCGCATGCATCAATTGATGGACTGCCCTTGTTATCCGAAAATTGCAAAATGCTACCTTTCGAAAAAATAAATAAATATGAGAAAAATAGCTTAGCTTAGCTTATTTTAGCTTAGCTAGGCTCCGTCTTTGGCCATTGTTTTTTGTCAGCCACAAATTCTGGGCAGTCTTGCGCGCATCATTAACGCAACTTCCCGCATTGTCTTCAAGCGGAAAATGTCAACATCCCAAGCATTCGGGTAGCTTTGGTGCGCTAGCATTAGCGTCCCGGAGCTAAATTGACAGCGACGGCTTAAAGTGAAAGTGAAAGGAAGAGATACAGCTTTTGCCTTTGATAGTTTTTTTTTTTCTTGCGTGTGGGAGGATGCAAGTATACAGGACACAGTGTGAGTGTGTGTAAACTAGGCCAAGGAATAATATTATGTAAGCACACAATGACCATATAGAAAAATTGAGGGGAAAAGATGCTCGAGTAAATCCGAGACTCGTTTTGACGGGCAGACTCTCGGGTTTAGTCGAACGTATTCGTCGACAAATCAAAATATGTACTTCACATTAAGCTGTTTTTAATTAAGCCACTAGAGTCATTTTTTTCTTTCTAATCATTTGATGCACTTTTTGGGGAAAGGAACATGAGTGTGAAAAAAATGTTTGTTTGATGTCATTTCACCCTTCGGTTTGTGTCCAATGGAACGAAGCGAGTGTTATTTTTCTCTGAATCCGATTCTTTGATGTCTGTTTCTAGAGCTTCCGTATGGCTGGGAGAAAATCGACGACCCCATTTACGGCAGCTACTATGTGGAGTAAGTCGGCCCCATCAAAAGGCGCTCGGCGCAAAGTCTCCGATTTTTGCTCGGAATACATATTTCACAACCAAATATGAAAATCTATTTTTTTTTTTTTCCCTTCCCCTCGCGATGCCCGTTCTGCGGCTCGCTTACGTAACGTGGCGGCGGGCCATTTAATTAATCATCATAGGGAGAGACGAGCCCGCCGCAGTGCCTCGTCGGGACCGTCGGAGCGGGCGAACTGATGATGATGATGATGATGATGATGATGATGAGGTTTTTCTTGTAGCCACATAAACAGGAGGACCCAGTTTGAGAACCCGGTTCTGGAGGCCAAGAGGAGACTCCAGCAGGAGCAGCAGATGCAAAGTCAGGGGCTCTCCTCGCTCCCGCTTCCCGCCATCTACAGAGGTAATCATCATCATCATCCGGCGCTTATTCATTCGTGGAAATATGGATTTTTTTTTTTTCCAGCGGCAGCAGCAGCAGCAATATATCCTCTTAAGGGACCTCCAGCCTCCAGTTCACGTATCACTTAATAATCCAACTTGGCGTGAATAATTTGATTCTTGATACACAAAAGTGAAGGTGAACAGCAGAAAAACACGACATGCATCAAAAGAATTGGGACGGAACCCTAAATGTCTTCTTAGTAGAATGGCACAATATTTTTGCCCAGTGGAAAAAAACGTCCTGCGTTCGATTGGCGTACCAAATTGTCTTGTCTTGTTGACCCCACTGAAGCGGCAATGATGTGACGGCGTTGCCCGTCTCCATGGCAACACGTCCCAGTGAGGCTGTTTCTCTTCCACCCTGTCCTCCCCTCCAAATGTCAGTCCAAGATGGCGGCGCCTGCGCCACCCTCCCTAGGTCCTTGGCCGCCCACGCGGGCCCGGCGCCGGAGCGCTGCCACAGCCTGAGCGACCTGTCCTCCCACCCGGCGGCGCGGCGCCCGCCCTCGCCCTTCGCCGCCGCCGACGTCTCGCCGTTGCGACACGTGCTGACCCGCCGCATGAACATGAGCCCCCGCCACCATCGCCGTCACCGCCAGCCCCGTGCCCACCGTAGCCCCTCACCTTTGTGCCGTTTCGTCAGTAAGTAGGGGACGTGGCCACGGAGGCGAAAGAATGACGTAGCATGCTAGCTCCTGATTCCCATTGAGGCAGGTGAGCTAGCAGCAAGAAATTTTTGGCGCAAAAACAAAATCTTAAGTTTTATACATTAGGTGCAGCAGCATTGTATGGAGCCGAAAAATAAAAAGAAATCGTCCCAATTATACGTGATGAATTAGATACGATACAACCAGATGTGGTGCTAGCTCCTGCTTCCCGTTGAGGCGGTGTGACAGGAAGTGAGCCATCCCGCCGCTTATCTCCTCCCCTGAATCGTCCCAGAATTTTTTTCCCCCCCTCAATGGAACTTTTCCCTGATTGACAGCATGCCATTGGCTAGGGTCCCACAGCTTCAGGAAGGGACCGCCTCCCTCCCCCTTCCCGGCCGCCATATTCCTTGGAGACGAAGGGTTGGGGGGGGGTACACCTGCATTCTTAGTGTCCCACCACCCACATTCCCTGCCAGACTTTTTGGACAAGCTTTCACCTCAACCCACAGCGGCTTTGAAGACCCTTAAACCCAATCCTACCTGTCATGGATGTGTTTTTATTTACCCGCGTGTAACCGCCGTGTTGGTTTTGCCCCGCCCCCCACCCCCCCCCCCCCCCCCTCTCGCAGAGAAGCCGCTGTTCACGCGCGACCCCACGCAGCTGAAAGGCAGCTTCCTGTCCACGGCGCTCCACAAGAGCAACATGGGCTTCGGCTTCACCATCATCGGCGGCGACGAGCCCGACGAGTTCCTGCAGGTGAAGAGCATCATACCCGACGGGCCGGCCGCCGCCGACGCCAAGATGGCCACAGGTAGGAAATGGACGCTCGTGGGATTGCGTTACGGGGGTCGGTGGACTGCCCTAAAGTTTTTGCCCATGTTTAATAAATGGCCTCGTGATAAATGGATAAAAATGTGAATCGGAACGGCATCTTTTTTGCGGCTTGACTGTCCCAACTTTCCCATCA
This sequence comes from Filicampus tigris, assembly GCF_054856515.1. Lineage (NCBI taxonomy): Eukaryota > Metazoa > Chordata > Actinopteri > Syngnathiformes > Syngnathidae > Filicampus > Filicampus tigris. The sequence continues at coordinate 1,852,512 of NC_141238.1, read as the reverse complement.
TTAATCATGACTTTATGACCTCGTTACGCAAGCATCCCCCCCCCCCCCCCCCCCCACACACACACAACTTTTTAAGCCTTCCAACAGAGCGCGGTCGGGAATTTAAAGAACACCCGTCAGTGGAGCGCTGACGTCTTCCCTCGCCGTCACCTTCGCCGATGTCCCTGGCCGGCGTCAAACGGATATTTAACGGCCGCTTTTACGACGCGCTCGCTTTTGGAGGTGCGCTGAAGGACACCGAGCAAGCGCATGCTTTGTGTTTTAATCAATGCCAGGGGAGCGTTTGCTTTTGACCGTCGACGACAATCCCGCCGGGCAAATGACGCCGTCGCGATGCCCTCGCGGGTGGGCAAGGAGAGCCGCAGTTAAATGAACAGGACGAATGCACAAAATGACCGCCCTCACAAAGGGGCAAGTTCGACCACGGCGCTCACGAGGCCACGCCCCTGAAAGGCCCGCATCAACAATAAAAAGTGCCGTCCAAGAATTGTGTTTTGTGTATGGAGTAAAAGGCGCGAAAATGTCCGTTTTTTTTTTTAACGACGCCCTTGTTGCGCGCAGGCGACGTGATCGTGTACATCGACGACGTGTGCGTGCTGGGCACCACGCACGCCGACGTGGTCAAACTGTTCCAGTCGGTGCCCATCGGGCAGAGCGTGACGCTGGTGCTGTGCCGCGGTTACCCGTTGCCCTACGAGCCCGACGACGGCGGCGGCGGCGGCGGCGTCGTCTCCCCGCTGGGCATCATGGAGCAGCGCCCCCTCATGGTCAACGGTCGCCCCGGCTACGACGGCTACCTGGACTACGTCTCGCGCGCGGCCCGCCCGGTCCCGGACGCCGGCCGGGATCAGCCGCCGGCGCCGCCGCCGGCGGACGGCGAGTTGCTGACGCTGGCCCTGGTGAGGGGCGCCGACGGCTTCGGGTTCACCATCGCCGACGGCGCGGCCGGCCAGCGCGTCAAGCAGGTCCTGGAGCCGGCCGGGTGCCCCGGGGTCAGCGAGGGCGACCTGATCGTGGAGATCAACAAGCAGGCGGTGCTGGGCTTCACGCACGCGCAAGTGGTGGACATGCTCAAGGAGTGCGCGGTGGGCGCCGAGACGTGCCTGGTGGTGCAGAGACCCCTGACAGGTAGCTACTGCCTGGACGATTTTTCTTGCCAATCTGGATTGAGTCTTTATTTCCCTCGACTTTGCCTTTGCTTTTCCGCCCCTCGTGGCGAAAAAGTACAGGGGCCCGAGCAGCGACTTCTTTTTTGCCTTCGATTCTTTGCCGGAATCGCATTTGTGGTTTCACATTCGGGCTACGAGTAAGTCCATCTCATGTGTTGACTTTTTAGTCGTATTCCGGGAAATTCTGTTTCGTCTGTTGCCGTAGCAACTTGATCAGGTTTTTTGGTGTGCTGACGCTGTCTCGATGCCCGCAATATTCTGGACTTATTTCTGGTTTATGGAGCGGGCTTGCCTCTTTGTCTGTGCAGAATCGGGCCCCCCGAGGACGACTTTTCCCGCGGACGCCTCGTCGGGTAAAGTACCTCCGCCGCTTCCCGAGCGGACGCCGCGCGGGCAGGCCGCTCATGGCGTTGTGCGCCGTTGTCACCCGGCAGAGTACCAGGACATGGAGGTGAACTTGCGCAGGCACAAGTCCGGCTTCGGCTTCAGGGTCCTGGGCGGGGACGAGGCGGGCCAGCCTGTGAGTCCGGAGACACGTGAGAAGGCTCGTATGGCGACGCCGTTGCCTGCTCTCTTTTTTTTGGCAATACGGATGCGTTGTCATTTATAGTGATGACGTTCCAGCAAAAAAAAAAAAAAAAAAAAAAGACACCTGTTGCTGTTGAAAAATGGGGGTGAAAAAAAGTCTTAAGCGCTCGTGTTGTGCTGTTGCCGGGCAGATCTTGATCGGCGCCATCATCGAGAAGAGCCCGGCGGACGTGGACGGGCGCCTGCGCCCCGGCGACGAGCTCCTCTTGGTCGACGGCATTCCCGTGGTGGGCAAGCCGCACCGCTACGTCATCGACCTGATGCACGGCGCCGCCCGCAACGGACAAGTGAACATGCTCATCCGGAGGCGGAGGCAGGCCGCAGGTTTGTTCACTCCCGAGGAAACCGGCTTCAAGGAACGCAACCCTGGAATCCAACCCCCCCCCCCCCCCCCCCCCCCCCCCATGTAGGCGACGCGTGTCAGGAGAACGGGCGCCACTCGGGCTCGGTGTCCACGCAGCACAGCTCGCCGCGCAGCGACCTGACGTACGCCAACGCCGCCGCCGACGGAGCCCCGCCCGCCGGCGCGCAGCCCAGCGACGTCCTCATCCACCGGAAGGAGAGCGAAGGCTTCGGCTTCGTCATCATCAGCTCGCTCAACCGCCCAGAGGCGCCCGCCACCAATCGTAAGAATCGGCAAAGTATCGGGACGGCGTTTCGCCCGTTAAGCCGCCGCCGCCGGCTTTGGTGTCCCGCAGCGGTGCCGCACAAGATCGGGCGCATCATCGAGGGCAGCCCGGCCGACCGCTGCGCCAAGATGAAGGTGGGCGACCGCATCCTGGCCGTCAACGGCCAGTCCATCGTCAACATGCCGCACGGCGACATCGTCAAGCTCATCAAGGACGCCGGCCTCAGCGTCACGCTGAGGATCGTCCCGCAGGAAGGTCCGACGCCCGCCTCGGCCACAAAAGACTTTCTGCACACTTTTCCACGCAGCTCATCACAGATATTTACTTGAGTAAAATTTGGGAATTGATGCCAAATCATCAAATGGAAAGTAACTTTTCGATTCCGAGACGGAAATCGCAAAATGTGCATTTTTATCCTTTAAATTACTTTTTTTTTTTTAAATACATATAGTTGAAAATGTAATCATGAATAATTTTTGCCAATATTTCCATCATTGTATTTGATATTGTGCACTGGCAATCTCCTTGTAGCGGAGGTGAGCAACCCGCCGTCAGCGCCCAGCTCGGAGAAGCAGAGCCCCCTGGCGCAGCAGCAGCAGCAGCAGCAGAGCCCCGAGACGCAGCCGCCCAGCGCCGCCGTCAGCTCGCAGGCCGGCCCGGCAGCCACCGAGTCGGGCCAGTCCCTCGCCAAAGCCCACCGCAGCCCCGGCGGCAGACAGCCGCCTGCGCCCCCGACGCAGACGTACCCTCACGAGGGCAGGTAGTCACAATTTAACCCTCCAAAATTTTATGATAAAGTCAAAAATGTTTTTTTTTGCTTTTGGAATGTTATTTTTTTTTAAGTTCAAACATTTTTTATTCCTAAAATAATCAAATAGATTTGATTCTGGTCGCATGTAAAAATAAGAATTTTTTATTTTTTTTTTAAATAAACACTTTGTACGTTCAAAAAATTATAAATATTTTTATTGGAAAAATAAACCAATTGAATCACAAATTCTTATTGAATTATTTTATTGTGGTTAGAAAAGCAAAAAAAATGAAGCATTTATTTCAAAATTTTCTGACTTTTAAAAATATTAATTTAAAATTACATACATTGTTTCCCTTTTTTTAATTAAAAAAAAAATCATCAAATTAATTAAAATCACACAGACTAAGGTAACTATTTTCTTCTGGTTGCATGTAAAAAGCCGAACGAATTATGAACACGACATGAAAATAATTATAATTGTCCACTTTTTTTTTTTTTTTTTTTTTTAACACCACACCACTGTTGTAATTTTCTGAAACGTTGCCAGCTACAGATCGGAGGTGAAAGCCCGGCAGGACGTGAAGCCCGACATCCGGCAGCCTCCGTTCACCGACTACCGGCAGCCGCCGGTGGACTACCGGCACCCCCCGGTGGCCGACTACCGCCAGCCGCCCACGCTGGACTACCGCCACCCGCCCCTCTTGGACTACCGGCCGCAGTTCGCCATCCCGGACTACCGGATGCCGCCGGTGCAGGTAAGCCAGGCCAAGCGGGAGTCGTCCTCTCCCGACACGTCACCGCGGCAACGCGGCCGCTTTGCCGTCAGCTGTCGCAGGACTTTGACTTCTTCACGGTGGAGCTGGAGAAAAGCCTCAAGGGTTTCGGCTTCAGCATCCGCGGGGGTCGCGAGTACAAGATGGATCTGTTCGTCCTCAGGCTGGCCGAGGACGGCCCGGCGTTGCGCAACGGCAGGATGAGGGTGCGCGGCCAGCCAAAGATGGAATGCGTTGATTACGTCATATCTCATGATTAAGTCAAAACAACGATGAAACATCCGTTGAAAATGAACCCGCCGATCTCCCGTCAGGTGGGCGACCAGATCATCGAGATCAACGGCGAGAGCACGCGGGACATGACCCACGGGCGCGCCATCGAGCTGATCAAGTCGGGCGGCAGGCGGGTGCGTCTCCTCTTGAAGCGGGGCACGGGACAGGTGCCCGAGTACGGTGAGTGGGCGGGGCCCCCGTCTGCCGGCCACGCGTCCTCGCTAACATCACACGGGCCCGCCACGCGCGGGCGGCTAATCTTGTCTCTCCGCGCGCTAACCGCCGTGGTGTCACTAACTGATTGCTCTAGGTTGTCGCCCCCCCCCCCTTCTTTAGGAATGGTATCTTCCGCTCACTCCATGTGCATGAAAAGTGACACGCATGGCGCCCCCTATTTCGTCCTCATGGGGCACCCCAAGGACACGGTTTGTGACCCAGCCAAATTTACTTCTTCTCACCTTCACTCACTCTTGTGCTGTGTGTGTTCCTAATGATTTGACCCTCTCCCGTAGATAAATATTAGAAAACAAGCACTCGGTGTGATTTTTATTTTATTTTTTTTTTGTATTTCAGCCCCAGCAAATTATGTTGGGTTTTTTTCCCCCCCCCCAGCATAAGCACAGTGGCGTGGTATTGCATCATCATGTGTTTTTTGTGCATCCAGCAAAAGTCCACATAAATGCTATTGCACAAAAGTATTGGGACACACCTTTTGAATCAATGAATTTAAAATGATTCACTGGCCTTTGGGCTTCTTCATTTTACATTATATGCGTATCTGCCTCGGACACATTCCGGAAAGTCCCGATACTTTTGTACACGTTTTCAGTTCGGCCTGTAAAAAGTGTGTCTGTTGTTAAATGCTTGTGACAGTAACTGTGGAAGTTTAAGCATGCCGCTGCATGTAAACGTAAAGGCAGACGTTTTGTAAGCGTAAAAATAATTCAAGGCGTTGTAGCAATTTGAATTTTGATTTATGCGTGTAAATGAACCTCGCAGTCGGTGGTCGCCGTTTCACTTTCAAACTGTTGCTGACTATTCCAATTTGCCGACGTTCCGTGGGCTTGCGACGCTAATGCTAATCACAAAGCTATGTGCTTCCCTTCACCTTTAAGAAAGCAAAAGCTAAAGAGACAACCAAACCATCAAAGTGAGAGAGACGGGCGCAATTCCGACGCAAGCAAATCTCTTTGTATGTCATCAAAGAAAGAGATATAAAGTGAGTTTAAACGTCAAAGAGACACAGCTGTATATAGTGGCACAGACAAACTAGCTTTGCTGAAATGTATGGATGCTAAAGCTAGCGTTTGCTTGAAAGTGCCTTAGAAGTAGGGCTGAAGCAATAAAAAAACGAGTAACTTCAATATCCGGCACTTATGCTAACGGTGAGCCGGTTAGCCGCTAACCTGAGCTCACGACAGGCGGCTCTCATTCGCTAGCGCCCACGTCGCTCACCAGGCCGTTTAAAGCCACACACTTTCAAAGTCACAGATATTCCATGTTTTGTTGCGGATGCAAAATCAGTTTTTATCCGATGAATCGACTTTGAACGGCTCATCAGCGACCTTGAAGCGCTTCCCTGTGGCATGCGTTTTATTTTGACGGCACGCCGGGTGTTGCAGTGGCATGCGTCCGTCGCGGTGCTGCGTTCTTTTTTTTTGTTTTTTTTGGGGGGGGGGGGGTCAATCCTGACCTGTCCCCGCCGCGCGTCTCTTCCAGACAATGGCGCCTCTCGGGACGCTCGGCCTTCAGCCTCTCCAAGCCTGCCGGAAGTAGCCGCGCCGCTCGACAGCCTTTTGGCGGCGGCGGCGGCCGTCGACGGCGGCCGGTCCGCCCGCGAGGGACGCGTGGGCGGGGAGCGCCGCGCCGCGCCGGGACGCTCCGCCGAGAGAATTCCCGGAGAAAGCGGCTTTCCCCGCCGCTCCCGCCGTGCATGCAAACGGGAAGAGCGGGCCGGGCCCGGAGCCCGGGCGAGAATTGGCGGCCGGGAAGTCCGCCGTCTCTCCGGGGCCCTGGAAGATCCCCGGATCGGACAAGCTTCCCAGCGCTCTGCGGGCGGCGACGTCGGGCAGGTAACGGATCCACCTCCCCAGGAAACCGGGGCCGCTCCTCGACTCCGCCTCCTTGTTTTATTTATTCGAGTACGGACTAAATTATTGGACACCCTCCACCTTAAAAACCGGACGTTCATCCACTTTTGTTTGGAGGAATCGGCAGAACTGAGAAGCAATCAAATGTACGCAGCTTTTTTTTTATACGACAAGTCGGACACGATGGGGTGTATTTTCTCGGACTTTGCCTTAAGCGGACGGCGTGGGCCCAGCGAACAATCAAGAGTGTAAATAAGACGGAAAGGCTGCGAAAGGACGCCGAGGAGGGCATGGAGTGCCTTAGGAAGGAGCGACGGGGCGGAGCGTCGACGTTTGGAACAAAGGCTGCTAGTAACCACGACGACCATACATGAAGTACTGTGAATTTGATTACGTCGCCAGCTCGTCTGCTTTTATGTCCCGCAGGTCCTTAAGTGTGCCAAAATGGCTTCGCTCTTGTGCATTTTTGTACAATCAAGTCCAACGGTGTTTCGAAGCAGACGAAGTCGTCTCCGTTGCCACGGCGATAAGGGGACCGTCAAGCACAACGTGGAAGCGTCTTTTGTCTTTTTCATCACTTTTGTTGGGCGACAAAAACCAAAACGTGTGTGCGTGTTTGCGTGTGGATGCTGAGGCCACACAGCTCAGAATCACTGTGTAGTGTAAAACAAAGTGGAAAAAAAAAGAAAAACACGACTGCGTTTTATCGGCGGTCACCAAGACTTGTAGGTATGCGCAGCAATTATTTTTATGATGGAAAAATGCAGCACTATGAAGATATTAACTTGTTTTTTTTTTGTTCCCAGAAATCTTGTATGATAACTGATGAATAAAATAAAACACTGACACAACAATAGTAAAGCAATGTGCTAAATTACTCTACCAAAAACATGGAAATTAATCTTTAATAATCTATACGACAGGTTTAATCTTAAACTGTGTGCAAAAAGGCATTTTCTAATCCCGGTACAATATGACATGGTCGTTGTGAACAAACGAGGCATTGTACGGCGTTGTAGTGTCCACACGAGGGCGCACTAAATGAAAATGTCGTCATTGTCTTTCCCTGAATGTCCACTGGAGGGCGCTCTTCACGTAATTTTAGACCGCTTGTCTTTCCAGACGTTTTCATTAGTCACTAAATGAGCAGTGTTCATTTCTAGGCGTCTTCTTGGTTATGCAATGTCGCATTACACTTTCTCCTGGTGCGGTTTGACGTCATCATACTCTAGTTCCTCTTCTGTTTTTTTTTTTTTTTATTGCTTCATACTTCCCCTTTTAGATTGACATTTTTTTAAATGGCATGGAGCTATTCAAAAGAGCACTGGGTCACCATTTTGATTGTTGGAGGCCCTCAATCAAGTGTGGCAAAGTTGTTGTCTCATAAATGCATTGCATCAATCTGATAGATTGTTGTGACGTGTAGAACACGGCCAGCACTTAACACCTAAAAGCTTCCCCGGTGATGACGAGGGTATGAGCGTGGAAATGATCCTCACATGGCAGAACAGGCTAAGCAGCAGCCGTGTCTGGAGAATGTCAACTATGCGCGTGTGTTTGTAGGCAATGTATCTATACAATCCAGACCCTGTTAAGATAACCTCTCACTCAAACAGGCCTTTTTGGGCCACAGAACTACACCTGTCACCTCTTGCAGATAAAGTCTGTAATAGTATCGTATTTGCCACCTAACTGTGGGAAAACTGGCAAGACTGTGCAGAGTGTGGCCAAGATGAAAACGAGTGAATACATTAAGTCAAAAAAACATGCAAAGCTTAACATTAAATGGAAATATCCACATTTGCTGCAAATTTGCGCTGCCTTGACGGGCTATTCGTTCCAGTCGAACAAGTTCCGCGAGTCACTTCAACTTGTCTTTACTACGTATACTGTGGATTTGTGGCTCAAGGGCCCTGCAAGAATTTCTGGTGAAAGAGGAAACTAGTAGAGGTTTCTGCCAAGAACTAGTATTGTCCAGCATTTAAAAACATAACTTCTCTGAAGAGTGTTAGGAAAGTACTGGCTATGTCTGTTTTCAATTGTAATCAATCTGGCCCTTAAAACCCCAGTGACACCAACAAAAAGAGGTGCAATATCATTTTCGTGGTTGAATTTTGTGTTCGGCACGCGCCGAATTAATTAGCGTGAACAACTACGGTGCAGTAATTATTTTTTTTTAACCTCCGAGAAACGCTTCCTTGCGTCAGTACCGAGTGGCGGAAATTTCAACGGCATTTGGTCGCGGTGAGGCAAGGGGTGGGGCCACGGGTGGGGTGACACGTACTGTACCCGCTCTTTCAGCGTTGAACGGGGCGGGCGCAAAACCACATTTGTCGTCGTCTGGGCCGGGCCGAGTTTTTTCCTTTTTTTTTTTTTTTCTTCTCTTCCTCCGCGACGGTGGTGGGAGCATCCGAGTTGGTCGAGGGGGGTGGCCGGTGGGAGGAGGCAGAGAGACCGCAGCTGCCGCACCGCACTGCCTCTTTTGACAGGCGCGAGAGAACGGAAGCAAGCTCGCTGCTCATGGCTACGGTAAGAAGCCGTTTTGTCGGCCGGTTTTCAGACGCGAACGGCGAATCGGGTGTCGAGTCGGGGCCGTGCGGGAGCCAGGCGGAGCGGCGGCGTTCCGCGGCTCGTCGCCTCCACACCCTCGAGCATCTTCGGTTTTTCGTCGGTTGCGTGGCGGGAATGATGTACCCACACGCCTCGGGGGGGCGAATATACACCGTGAAAAAGATACTCGTGAACACCCCGACTCGTTTTGACGGCTTTAATGGGTGTGGTGGTTACCACGGAGGGCCCGAGGAGACGGGGCGGACACGGAGCCGCCCGTAGCCGCCTTTGATGGCTGGGCGGCGAGCGAGAGGAAGCCAACAGCCGGTTAGCTCGCAACCGTTAGCCCCGAGCACACCGGAAGCGACGACGGCGGCCTTCACAATGAAACTTAGAACGTGGTGTTTTCGCGCTACAGTGTCATTTAAAGTGTTTGTTTTCGTGTTCAATTTTTGCTCTTAACGTCAAGTTGAATCCCATTTTTCGTTTGCAACTCAGTTAGCTTGTTAGCCGTATCCTGACGTGTCCAAGTCGCACTCACACTTTGAAAAGCCGCGAAGTCCATGATAATTATTTTTGCCTGGAACTACGACTGAGACATAATATTTTAAAACTAATGAGCATGATAATGCGGGCGATGCGTTCCTGTGTTTTCATTTAATACAATTTTACCGTCGCTCGTACTCTCGAACAAACCGGAAGTTCGCTTTGTGTACCACATCTGCCTTGATGAATGTGCTTGAATGGGATTATATCGTTTAAAAATCATCCAAAATGTATGCTGCGCCGATTTTCACGTTTAAATAATTACCTGACCTATTACGCATGTCATTAGAATTGTTTTGTTGACAGACCTTGAAAGGCTTTACAGACTTTTTAAACTTGCATTTGAAGTGGTTGTAGTACTGGGAAATGGGAGCAGAATTCTTCCCATGTGGCAACTTCACCTTGCTCACCGCCTCCCCACCTCACCGTCCCTCCATGTGCGCTTTTAATACCCGGGTGGCACGACATTGAACCCCAACGTAGAAGGGCGTGGCGTTAATAGCATGTCACCATCTAGTGATGGAGAGGCCCGACGGGACCAATGAGCATCAGTCACTGGCTGTCATCCAGTCATGTACATGAACCTTAGTTTGAACCGTGCAAATGTATATGCATGCGTCGCCTACTCTGCTAATTATAGCATGCGAAGTCCTGGCCAAGCCTAAAATGGGCGTTTGAAAGCGTACCGGCAGCGGGACGATGATATCAGAGAGTTGAGTCACTTTGACCGTTTTTTTTAACCGAATATATTCATACGAGCACAAAAGAAAAATAGGAATTATAACATGTGTAGAAAGTATGTAGACGCTATAGCGTCTTTGTTGTTCGATATGTGCCTTTTAAGAGGCGGGGTCTGCTGGGGTGGTATTGGACGTGGCCGAGTCTGTGTGATTGTCTCTGTGTGAGCTGTGGCTGACAGCAGATCCCCACAATGCTGCAAAATTGCACATTTTCTGCAAAAAGTACACAGGAGAATACAACGAAAACAACAAAGCTCACCAACCGCAACGTCCTTCTAGGAAAGGAAATGTCAGATTCTCCATCGAGATCTTTTGGCTGCGGCAGGCGGGCGTGGATTTCTCACGTCCTTTTAGGAAAGGAAATGTCAGATTCTCCCTGGAGATCTTTTTACTCCGGCAGGCGGGTGTGGATTTCTCAGTCTCGGCCGGGCGGCAGGTGTAATTACAGACGCTCCGACGTGATGTCTGCCGTGCATGTTGCTGTGTTGTTAACACCAAACGCTTTCTGGTGGCAACTTTCAGATGTTTTTGTTAACTAGGGATTGGTCTTTAAATAAGTACAGACAGATAGGAGGTGCTGCAGGTGGCCGTTGTTAAATACTATACAACAGCTACATAAAAAAAAAAAAAAAAAAGAAAAGTAGGCTTTCATTCCTTTTTTGTGTTGTGTAAAGAAAATTGAACTTGAGTTTCGTCGTATAGCTTGCGTCCTTTTGTGTTTCTTTAGGCCGCAAACGAGTTGGCAGCACCTCCGTTGGTCACAGCCGGTAGTGCGCTGCATTTTCCCTCCTAGCTAATTGTGTTGCAAGGCCCCTCCCTCACTAAAAGCAATCAGTTTTTCTTCTTTACAAGCACGTCATGCTCGCTCCTGTCAGCTCGGGTTAGCATTTGCCGGACTATTTTGAAAACCCCCGCCCATCCCCCCTCCCCCCGCCCGCCCCGTCGCGACTTCCCTTCAATCCCGCCGCCGCTGGCTTTCAAGCGCACTAACTCGATCGTGCCAGCCTTCCATTTTCCCCCTCCGCCGCCACCCTTGCCGGCTTTTGTCCGTCCGTAATGCTCTCAGCCCGAGTGCATCTGTCGAGCTCGGCCGTGGCCCCCCGCACGCACGCACGCGCGGCCCCGCCGGGCTGACCCCGCTAATGGAGGGCCCGAGGCATCAACGCATGGCCGTCGGTTGCAAAAGTACGCGTGCGCTCTGTAGTGGTGCCTTGAGAACTTGGGAGTCAAAACTCCAAACATTTGAATCTCAAATCAGCCTGGCGTCCATCTTGGATATGAGGCATTTAAAACCGCCAGATATTTTCAGACCCTCTTTTACCCTAAAAAAAATAGAATAATAAATTCAAGTATATTTGTGCGATTGAATGGCTGGACTGCGAAAAGGCGTGTAAAAACGTTTTTGGCAGCGAATGAGTTAAGGAAGGCGCCTGTGGACACATTTCCCACATCAGGTGCTAATCGCTGGTGAATTTCTGCATGCCCACCCACCAGCAGCCCCCCAGCTGTGTTCTCACATCCGCCGGGAACGCGCCGCGAGACGGACAGACAGTCTGCATCTGCATTTAGATGCGTGCACGTTTCAGCGGAGGCGACTGTAAATCAAAGGCGGCCAAGGGGTGTTGTAATTCAATACAGCCGGCGACAAGGAAGCTAGCAAACACGACATTTACTTCTGCGGCCTCTCGGCTCGGGGGGGATTCGGTTTCCGCGTCGAGCGTTCCGGCCGGGAATGCGAAGGACGCAGGGGTAGGGCGGCTTGACAAACGTCCTGATGTCAGGTCGGCCTCGCACAAATGGAACGCCGCCGCTGCCAGAGAAATGGACATTTCTGTCGTCTCCGTCCGTCAACCGCTTTTAGGATTGGTTGAGGTCTTCCAGCGCAGAAAGAAAGCGAAAGGAGATGACTCCAAAGATTGGGACAAGCAGGATACAACAAATCCGCCATAAAGTGCGACTTTATGGACTTTTTATGGAGTCTGCGTTTAAACATTCACCATATGAACCCTAACTTGTGGGGCCGGAGTGCGTCGCGTGTCCCCGGGAGACGGCGGCGAGAATGGCTGTTTGAGAATGGTTGTTTTCAAAGGTGCCTGTGCTCTCCCGCGTGCAGGATGGACGCCAAGACCGGGACTCCCCGGGGGAGCAAGCGGACGCTCGGAGCAGGCCGTCGGACGCGGGCCCCGCGGCGTCGGTGGCCGAATACTACGCCGGCAAGAACGTGCTGATCACGGGGGCCACCGGCTTCATGGGCAAGGTGCTGGTGGAGAAGCTGCTGCGCTGCTGCCCGCAGGTGCGGGCGCTCTTCGTGCTGGTGCGGCCCAAAGCCGGCCAGTCCATGCAGCAGAGGGTGGACGACATGATGAAGTGCAAGGTGAGCCCTCCGTCGTTCCAAAAATAAGCTTGACGCTGCAGCAGGGCTTCAGCTCCTTGAAGTTTATTTTAGGTTTTCAGAATCACGATAATATGTCAAATGGCACGATATCGAGTAATATTTTTTAAATAATGCAAAGGGTCAGCAACAGGTAGATTTTTTTTTTTTTTTTTTTCTTCTCTGAAACATCCTAGCTGTAAATGATCAAATCTGTATTACGTAAGCTTATATAGGTCAAACTTAAAGTGAAAGTATCGCAAAAAACGGATGTGCTGGGGGGGGGTGAGAAAAAAAAAAGTGGCGGCGTTGCCATGGTGACCGATTCTTTGAAGAGTGTGTTGTGGAGGACGAGGAGCGAGCGGCAAAGCGTGACGCCAATGACGTCGGACAAGGTGCGCCCGCGGCCTCAAACTGTCACACTCTCCCGTCAGTCTATTTTTACCGACGTCGTTACGAGTCGATTCTTTTGTCAGGAGGAGACAAAAGCGAGCTTCGGGAACCCGACGTCCTTCAAATTCCACGGCCGAGCATCAAGTGGCGGATGAGCCGGCCTGGAGTAGCCTTTTCATCGCCGCGCGTTAGTCGAGTAGCCCTCCTTTGCACCTGTTGCTAGGTAACCGCCGCGCCGCGCTGCGGCGCCTTCCCGACGACCCGATCGGACTCCCATTGTGCTTTGACGCAGGTCCTCCTGTCAGGCGTTTGAGTGAGGAGGCGTCGGGGCACACTGGGTCGCTTCTCTCCGCTCGAATGCCGTTCTCCCGCCCGCGCAACACCGGCGGGCCCCCAGGCTGCTGCCTTGGTAGGAGAGGTGGAATGCCGCAGGCGCAAGAACGGCGGTCGCAAACGGTGCAACGACGAGGCGCTCGGCCCTCCCTGGGGAAGCGGGCGCGTTTCTGTGTAATTAGGCCGCAAATTATCTGCAGCTTCTGAAACGAATTGGCACACTGCGTGTCGCCGGCGGCGCGATGAAGGGTCACACGCTATTGTTCCGGGCCTATCAGGCTGAGGTTATTTCAAGGTAATTGTTACGGAGACTTTCGCACCTCCGAGGAGGTCGGCGTGACAACCTCGGCGGTGCGACACCGGGAGTGTCTGGTGGCTGCTTCAAGAACTCTTCAAGGAGAGATTTAATGCCCCGATAGTCGTAAAAAAAAAAAAAAAATGTCCGGTACGCAGCAAGGACACGTTGTTCTCCAGAAACGCCGACATGCACTAACCTTGTTGAAGGCCGGAGCGAGCGAGCGAGCGAGCACGCGAGCGCAGGGGCGGCTGTGTGGCGCTATTGTTTGCCGGCGACTGGCACCAACGAGCCCGTCGGCGGTCCCGCGCCGGCTTGCACAAAGGCCGCCGTCAGAAGCCGCGCCGCCGTCCCCCGCCTGACCCCGATAACCCGGCCGTGATCTTGGCGGATGACTCCCCCCCCGGCCGCTGAGCAAGTGGAGCGGCGCAAGACGGAAGGGGAAGTTGACAAGTTTCTGATAAGACTGACGCGAGTGCGGGCAGTTGGAATTGTGGCTAACGCAGCCTTGTCGAGGAACCACAGAGGACCCGCTCCGGGATCCCTGTGGTTTTCTTTTCAGTTTTTTTGGGAAGCATTTAAACACGACATGGCCGCCCCGCCTCCTCCGTGCCAGCTGCTAGCTGGCAGGGCCGTATCGTTAGCATTGCGTAACGCTTAGAGCAGAAAACGCGCGCCCCTCCCCCCACCGTCACTCTGTCCGGCCGCTTTTCCACGCCACGGCATTACTACGGCGCAGCGGGAGATGGCAAACAGCTGTTCCCCGTCGGCGGGGGGTGGGGGGGGTGGGGGGGGCATTTCGTAAGCATCCGTTTTCTTGGCCGCCTTCTGCTGCTGCAGCGGCTAGCGGTCGCCACTGGCAACCCGCCCCGAGTCTTTATCAGGCGGGATTGTGTGCACGCAGGGTTCACTTAATCCCTCGCCGCGTGTCGGAATGCCGCCGACAGAAGCGTAAACAGGTGCGGTCCTCGCGCTGGAAGTCGTCCGCACGCTTTGCCCGGGGGGAGGCAGTTAGGCCGGGAAGTCGGGTCGCCGGTTGGCGGCAGCCGGCGCTAAGGCTGGGATCCGCCAGCCGAGGCCTCTCCCTGCGGTGACGCGCGTTGGCTGACTCACCTGTGCGAGCGCTGCCTTTTTGTCACAGTCATCCGCTGACGAACACTGGCCGCATACCTCTGAAGGCTGACTTTGGCAATACCCGCTTGAGGCGGTTGGGAGACAGGCAGCGGTAGCGAAGAGCTACATTTAGGCACGTTCAAAAGCACTAATAACTCTGTTGTGACGTTTGGTCTAAAGCAAATGTGTTAAATTTTCCAGTCTGGGGAACCACACTCCATTCAACCAGTCTGTTCTCGGCTCCAACTGTCGGCAGATTCCGACAGGCTAACATTTGCAGCCTGTGGAACCTCACTCCATTGAATTTCCACCGATCCACATTGCAGCTATATTAACTGCAACGCAATTAGGTTCCGGTGTCCCAAATTTGCACGGCGCTTTGATGTCGGCTGAAAATGACGCTCGCCCTTCGCCGTCTTGTCGCCTCTCGCAGCTGTTCGACCGCGTGCGGGGGGACGACCCGGACTTCCAGCGGAAGATCATCCCCGTCGGCAGCGAGCTGACGCAGCCGGGCCTCGCCATCAGCCCCGAGGACGCCGACACGCTGGCGGCCTGCGTCAACATCGTCTTCCACTGCGCCGCCACCATCCGCTTCGACGAGCCGCTCAAGTAAATGTTTGACCTCACTTGGCGCGGGTGGGCGAGGCAAAGAGGAAGTAGTTGAGAAAAGAGGAAGTAGGCAACAATGAGGGAGGAAGTGGTAGTAGAAAGTGAGCAGGAGGCCCCGCCCACCTGAGCGCCACTTCCTGTCGTCCCTTCGGGCAGACACGCGCTGCAGCTGAACGTGATGGCCACGCAGCAGCTCCTGGGCCTGGCCCAGCGCATGCGCCGCCTGGAGGCCTTCATCCACATCTCCACCGCCTATGCAAACTGCAACCGCAAGCACATCGACGAGGTCATCTACCCGCCGCCCGTCGAGCCCCGCAAGCTCATCGAGTCCCTCGAGTGAGTGAGTGCAAAAGTGTTTGCGAACGTTGCTCCAGGTCGTTCTCGAGTTGGCCTTTTTTTTTCATATCCATTGAGCCTTATTTTAGTTATTCATTTTGAAAGTCACATTTCATTTGATTGATTTTTTTTTTCATTAAATTTAATGGTGACATATTTAATTTTGTGGATTTCTTTTCATTTAATTCGTTTTTTTGGTGTCATATACTTTTTGGGCCTTCTTTTCTCATTTGCCTTTTTTTTTTTTTAAGATGACATTCAAATTTTAGCACTTGTATTTACATTGAATTATGCTTGAATTTGAAGTCCTTATTCATTTTGTGCTTTTTGACATTTGCAAAAAAAAAATTGTCATTTTAATGGCTTTTAATTTTTTTGCATTGAATTTTAGTTTTGTTTGGGTGAGTTTCAAATTTGAAGTGTTAATCATGTTGTGTTTTAATTTCACTTTATTTCTAATTAAGTCCAAAGATGACATGACAGTACTATATGGATTTTTTTTGTGCATTTTACTATACTTTTCAGCTACATACTAAATTTTGTGCATTTTAAAAAATTTTCTCATCATTTTTTCAAGGTGTTTTTTCTCTCCACGCACAGCTTGAAGGGCCTTCAGGCAGCTTCTTGTAATTCTTTCCTTCCCGCTTTGTCTTTCAGGTGGATGGACGACAACATCGTGCAGGACATCACGCCGCGGCTCATCGGCGACCGGCCCAACACGTACACGTACACCAAAGCGCTGGCCGAGTACGTGGTGCAGCAGGAGCAGGACAAGCTCAACATCGGCATCATCCGGCCGTCCATCGTTGGGGCCAGCTGGCAGGAGCCCTTCCCGGTGAGCCCCGCCCCTTTCGCCGGTGTGGATATCGATCCCGTAACCCCGCTCGCCTCCCCGCCGGCTTTTATTTGACATGGATTACGGCTTTAATTGCGGGCTGTGGAGCAGGCGAGGGAGCCGCCGCGACGGGGAAAGTTCACAAGGAAAGACGCCTAAGCTGCTTTCACCCGTCCAGACAGCTTCTCCGTCGGTCCGTCGCCAAGGCTTTCCCGCCTGTCTGCCGTTGGGATTACGCTTCGGAGACGATCCTCTCACAATTTGGAAGAGAGAAGACGGTAGCTGAGTGCTGCGCGCAGGCTTTGAAAGCAACTTTTGTTGCGCCTTTGCGGCCCGTCGAGCAAACAAGCTTTGGCTATCTTGTTTTGGAAATGGTCGACGCCAGCATGGTCGTTGTTTTTTTGTCCAATCAGATTTCATGTCGCCACGCTAATCTAATCTGCCCACGGCCTTCAAAACCACTCGCGGCGCCGGCCCTTGTCACTTGGTTTCTTTTACCAGTCCGATTTCAAATTCCTCCTCACAAGCTCAGCGTACTGACCCTGACGATGTCATCATTTTCCCCCTCCTCTCTCATTTCATAATTTATAATCTCGACATTGTCTATTGAGTTTGAACCGCTCCAGATATTATGTCACATTTTTGTGATATACTGATGCTTTCGATAACGAAGCCAAATTCCATAGATAAATCATCCGTTTTAAACATAAACCTGCGTCTGCGCGCTCATAAAAAGTGAGAGGGATCACAATAAGTGTTGTCCGTGTGCTGTGGGTGACCTCGCGTTGGCGTCGGCCTTGAATCCTTTGCCGTTCCGCACGTTATTCGACTCGACACCAGCCTGGCTCCTCGTCAGGAGTTCCTGATGCATTTTTAATGGCGGCTAATTGACAAGCACGGCGGCTGCTTCTCCCCGCCGCAGAAAGTAACACAATACCGCCACCACACACACACGCGCCTCTGTCAATGTCAGTGATTGAGTTCCTGTGCTCTCCTCAGGGTTGGATCGACAACTTCAACGGGCCGAGCGGCGTCTTTATCGCTGTAAGTAGGGCAGCCTCGAACACGCCGCGCGCGCGCATGCGCGCGCGCGCACGCATGTGACTCTTTTGTCATGTTATGCGTCAGGCCGGCAAGGGCATCCTGCGCACCATGCGGGCCAACAACGACGCCGTGGCCGACCTGATCCCCGTGGACGTGGTCATCAACCTCACGCTGGCAGCCGGCTGGTACACGGCCGTGCACAAGTTAGTTGGGCCGCCGTGCCGTAACTTCAGCGAGCGAAAGTCGAGCAAATGATCGTGACCGCGCTTTCCGCGCTCCCGCTTGCAGACCTAAAGCGGCTCTGGTGTACAACTGCACGACCGGCGGCATCAACCCGTTCCACTGGGGCGAGATAGGTACGTACTGGAAAGTCCAGGTGGTGCAGTATATATTTTTTTTTAGCTCCCCACAACGTAGCAAAGGCAAAAGCTGGGCCTCTTCTGCCCCCTGCTGGCCACTGACAATTGAGAGGATTTCTCTTTTTAATTTAAAATTGAGACGTGAGTCAAAATTGCTCCGCTGGCTTGTGTAATAATTTTTTCGAGTACATGGGCCCAAAATGTAAATGGGCTCCCAAAAAGCTCCGCACGCCGTACCTTGGACACGCTAAGCAGAGTGTGATTGGATGTCATGTCATTAGAGTGGCAGATTAGCAGGCGTGTGAGGAGGATATCCGGCTGGCATCAGGGACGGGGGGGGCGTCCATCTTTTTCTGCTTCCTGTCAGATTAGCGAGCATGCCGCAATTGCTAGCAGATGGCCGCTGGCGGGATTAGGCCTCGTCGTCATCGTCGTCATCGCGAGAGAAAGAGCAGCCAGCGTTTTGGCCGTCGCGCTCTCGTCTTCTGTTTGATTTATTTCCGACGCAGCTTCCAGCCCGCCGTCCCCTCGCAAGCTGGTCATCTCCAGATCTGTTGCCATGGCAACAGAGGCCCGCCGTTGCGTGCGATGACGTAACGGCCGGCGGTCACGCGGCTCCTCCGCAGGCCTCGTTTCTCCTCCGGCAGCTGGGAAGTGCTCATCTTTTTCTTTTTCTTTTTTTTTTTTTTTGTCCCTCCTCAAGAGCACCACGTGATGTCGACCTTCAAGAGGAACCCCCTGGAGCAGGCCTTCCGCCGGCCCAACGCCAACATCACGTCCAACTATCTCATCTACCAGTACTGGATCCTGGTCAGCCACAAGTTCCCCGCCCTGCTCTACGATTTGGTGCTGCGCCTGTCCGGACAGAAGCCGCAGTAAGACGCCGCCGGGTTGCCGCCGGCGTTTCGCGGGAAACGGTCGTGATCGCGTCTCTCGTCTTCCCGTTTAGGATGATGCGCATCTTCAATCGTCTTCACAAGGCCATCAGCCTGTTGGAGTACTTCAGCAGCCAGGATTGGGAGTGGAACTCTGAGAATGTCAGCATGCTGATGGCGCAGCTGAGCCCGGAGGACCGCAAGGTGTGCGTTCGCCACGCGACAAAGCCGGGTCGAAGTGGCTCGTTAGGAATTTTACGTGGCTTCTCCGTGGTCTTTATCAGCCTACCTGATTTTTTTTTTTTTGTTTTTTTTTTTTTGGGGTGTGTGTCTGTCAGACGTTCAACTTTGACGTGCGCCAGCTCAACTGGCCCGAGTACATCGAGAACTACTGCATCGGCACCAAGAAGTACGTCCTGAACGAGGACATGTCTGACATTCCCGCCGCCAGGCAGCACCTGAGGAAGTAAGTTGCAAAGGAAGACTAGAGCAGAAAAAAAATAAGCTGACGTAAGAGTTTGTCAGTGATTTGCTATTTTGTGTTAGCTGCGCCCTCTGCTGGTCATTTTATGCTACACATATACTATAGATTTCTCCTTTTCAAATATGACTTTTCTGAGCGAGGGAGAATCGCTATCGTATGTCTGTAATCGTCGCCGACAACATGCCCGTTTTGCAGATTGAGGAACATCCGCTACACCTTCAACACAGTGCTGGTGGTCTTCATCTGGAGGGTGTTCATCGCCCGCTCGCAGATGGCGCGCAACATCTGGTACTTTGTGGTCAGCCTGTGTTTCAAGTTCCTGTCGTACTTCCGCGCATCCAGCACCCTGACCAACTGACGTGGCTTCCGGACCCGCGCGCCATCCACGAGCGTCCTCGGAACCCGTCCGCCCGCGCCCGCAAAAGTGTCATTGATTCTCGTTTTCCTTCTCTTAATATATGCAACAGAACGCCTTTTCCCTCGCCGCCGCCGCCACTCTGCATACTTGCCTTCTGCTTCTGTTACTTGAAACTCGACGTCGAGTCGAGGAACTTTTCTTTTGTGGGACTTGTGTCTTGGTGGATATCTGCAGGTCTTCTTTAACGTGTACCTACTGCCTTTTTTTTTTTTTTTTTTTTTTTTTAAGATGACGCACGGAAAAATGGACTTTTGTTTCCATCATCCCCAAAAACCGATCCGCCGTCTTTCCTGCCGTTTTGAGCGCTGGCCCACAACCTCTTTTTGCCCTCTTTGTACTGACAATGAGTTTACTACTTTTTCATCTTTGTACTCAAAGCTTAGCAACCTCAGCGGTGTGTTGTATACAAAAAAAAAAAAAAAACGAGTGGGACTGGGTTGTTGAGCCCAGCTTTTCCCAAGACTTGCTGCGAGAAAAGCACACGGATCGTTACAAAGTGTCAAATTCGGCTTCCTTAACATGGGGATGTATTTGCGTTTCAAGGGAAATGAAGCGAACATATTGTGCGTCTTTGACTAGTGATAGGAAAAGGATCAAGGGGAAAAAGTAGCTGGCTAATTGACTGGACTGGAAGAATTACACACTTGCTAACTTTAGGGGTGGGAGAAAAGCAAAAGGGGGCTAAGCACCAACCCCTGGGGGACACCTAAGTCAATGATTTTGGGACGGTACGAATCTGAGTGACCTCTTCATTTTGAGTATTTTCACGGGGGAATAGCAAAAGGGCCTCAGCACGCATCCCAAGGGGAAAAATTTTGGGGGGTGAGAAATACAAAGGGACTACGTATCCATCACTGGGGGGGCACCTTCAAAGAATGCTTCCTCATAAGTAAAGCAAAAGGGGCTAAGTACGCATCCATGAGCGACACCTTCAAACATCTCGAACAGGACCTACTGCCGTTCTTTTTGAGTTTCTCCTTTGTACGTGTTCTTGATTTGAAAGATGTGTAAATAGTTATTCTTATAAAAATTACCAAAAAATGTAAACATGTCTTACTAAACAGTGTTGTTGACTCTTGACGCACAACAGCGACGAGCCATTATGAGTTCGGGAGAGAAATGGGAGGAAAAAAGGGACAAAAGTAAACATTTATGCAAAGTCTGTTTCTGTGTTGTGACGTGAGCGCCCTCTTCATTTTCCAAAGAGGAGCGACGAGCCAAAATGTTGTCGCCAGAGCGCCGAAGGCCAAACTACGGTTAACTGACAACAGTGACCACAAACGTGACCAATGACTTGATCCGACTCCATTCGATGTCATTTTCACCTGCGTCTGTTGTTCCATGCTTCATTAAGTGTGAAATAAACCAGACGAGAGAGTGCGCGCACCTGCAGTCCACTTTTGTACCGGCGGACGCTACATTAGGTACACCTGCCTAATGTATGTTTGTGTCCATTTTAAAAAAAATGAATGAAATGTTGGTTTACGTGTGTGTGTGTACGACAGTTGATATTAGTGCTTGTGGGTGAAGGGAAGATTTTTCTTTTTTTCAATAAATAGGTACAGGTGTACCTAATGGAGTGGCCAGTGAGTGTAAAATGTTTATTTTTCCAGGTGGAGGAAGTTTTCCTGAAGATTCTGAAGTTCCCATTCTGAAAACTTTTATACTTGAAATAATAAATGATTATCAATGATTACTTTTTAAAAATAATTTTAAGAAATTATGAACCCCAACGAACATTGGCTTTGTTGTATGTCAAAGAAATATTGTTATATCATCAATGAAACTTCTTGATGCGTTTGTGAATAAAATTTTCAGTGTATCCACTATCCATTATAATGCAACTTTTTTATTACCGGTAATACCAGCTTCCATTTTTCCATAAAACAACACAGACAACATACACCAACTGTGTAGTCCGAGAAAAATAAACAGACAATAAAATAAAAACGAAGTCCACTTAGAAAATAAAACCATCATACTATCAAATATAACCGCCTGTTTTAACTCGTTAACGGATTTAATGGTCATTTTAATGATCAGCTCAACAGCGATTTCAGCAGGGGCCTGATAACGATAATTTGAATCAGGTGTGTTGCGGGAGGAAACCTCATAAACATGCAGGAAAGCGGCCCCCTGGAGGAACGGAGTTTGAGACCCCTGGTTTACGTCATTGTTTTGGACTGCGTCGTGACGTCCCAACTGTACGTGCAGCGTTTACGCACTTTGGCCAGGAGATGGCGCTGCTCCCAAGCAGGAGTGACGTCCGTGTTGATATTTGTCCTTTAAAAGCAAAGTCACTTTTCTTGTAACAAGCTGGAAATACAAACGTAGACTTGGAGGTAAAACTAAATAACTAGTCTTGCGTTTGTTCGCATGGCATTTATTTAACTGTAGTTTTATTTTGGGGTGCTTTTAGAGGGGGTACAAGGCTTGCTTGCAAGGTTGCACAGATGGGCTTAGTGGGGCGTGTGCGATCAAGCTGAGGGCCTGAGGGTGGTCGGCGGTGGTCCACCCCCACCCCAAATTGCCGCACAGGCACGTAGAGCATGTCAGCCACGCTCCGAGGTGACGTAATCGGGTAGAGGTACTTGTCAAAAATTCTAGAAAGAAATGATCATTTAACCAGACACCGTACCTGGTGTAACAGAGCGTTCCGCCCCTACCCTTTGGAATTCACTCCCGAAAAACATCCGTGACGCTGCTGACCCCTCAAATTCAAATCACACCTGTTCCGCACTGCCTTTAACCTGCAATAAACGGAGGCAACACCGCTTCAACTCAAAATAAAGTTCAAACAATCAAGCAATTACTATTATGTTGTAAAGTGCTCTTTAATACACGTATGAGGTCATACCGCCAGCAACTCGTCGTTCCTCTGTGGGAAAAAGTCGAACGTTTTTCTTTATGTCGTCACAGCAGCGGTTGCCTCCTTCGGCCTTGCTTCGGGTTCGCTCGGCTGCACTTCGGCAATTTCCGGCCACCGGACTTGACTCTCCGCCCCGCAATCATTCCTGCGTTGTTTAGGGACAGTAGCAAGATGGCGGCGACCCCGCTGTACTGTGTCTGCCGGCAGCCCTACGACGTGAGCCGGTTTATGATCGAGTGCGACATCTGCAAGGACTGGTTCCACGGCAGGTACGTGGGCTAAGGTGTTCTCCCGCGGCCGAGCTCCCTTTGAGGGGACACACATGCCGGGTTTGTCCGGGAAAGGCGACGGTTCTGCGAGCGGCGGACCGGTGGCTAAGTTAGCTTAGCTTTCGGGGGCTTTAAATGCTCTATTGACGCGAGTTGAGCGAAGAAAGTGGGCTCGCTTTTCCTTGAAACCGCGTCGGATGTCGTCGGATTGGGCCACAAGTGAAACGGCATTGTGCCCCTGTTTACAATCCCGCCTTTGGATAAGGTTCAAGACCAGGAAGATGTTTGAGACAAGTAGTTTTATTCTCCCAATTCGGGGGTCGTCGAGCTGTTGTCAGTCAAGCTCGGCGTCATGTACAAAGGCGGCGAGTTTGCGTTCCGAAGCAATCGGTTCTTGTTCTCCCTTATCTGTTTCTATTATGCAAATGATCCACCGTCTGGAGTCGGGTTATTCAAGGCGATGTCGGCGTACTTTGAAACGTATTTACATTGGCACGCTCCTCGAGCAACTTCCTCCATTGTTAAACGTGGCTCGCTCGTATTCGTGTTTTGAACCCAAATTGACACATTTTGGCAACAATCGGGCTCACGATGGTGCGTTTCGAGCCCCTCGTGTGACTTGAAAGGCGACGTTTGAGAACAAGGACTTTGTTATTATGGTGGCGCTTTTGATTGACAGCTTGAGAAATTTAAATCCCCCTTTTGAGGCACATGGCCGAGGGGGCCCCCAGAGGCCGAAATTGGAACTGCTGATGAGAAGACCCCCTCAACAACAGCACATTTTGGGACTGACTTGTAAAAACAGTGCCACGTTGACTCACGCTTTGTTAGTTCTCGCGTTTTTAATGAATAAAATCAACTTTTTAAACCGGTTAAATAAAGTTTAGTCCTGTGGAAAGTCACTGACGGAGCGTAGTAAATTTGTGTGTTGGTGGAGAGCTCCTTGTGTGTTTTCATTTTGTATTTGCATTTTGACTGTTCTGTTCTTGGCAAGTTGCATGAATGCTATATACATCAAATAAGGCTCAAGCTAAAATTCAAATTCTCCTGTTGCTGATTTAGCAGTAGCCAGCATCTTACACATCCTCTTGTCGGGCATTTCTCAGCAACTTCTGCTTCCACGCGTATTAGTCACGTCGAGTGCCTGTGATGTTATCAGAGCTTCCCGTGAGTCATTGTTACACAACTTCATTATGCGTGTGTGTCAACGATCAAGTTCAGTGGCACAAGCTTGTAAAATTTGTCTCAAGAGTGGAGGTCACCTAAACCGGCCGTGTGGCATAAAATTGCATCACGTTAGCGTCAGGATCTCATATCGTGCTCATTGGATTGCTTTGTGTGTGTGTGTGTGTGTGTGTGGGTGTGTCACCATGGCAGCGCTTTGGGAAAACAACAAAGCATTTTCTTTGAAATGACGGAAGCGATTGTGTAATGGCATGAAGAGAGCTGCCAAAGGAATTTGAGGCCGCCGAATCTGCGAGCGCGGGCCAACGCGGGAGAAATGTTGGAACTTTGACATTTGACGCCGTTTCCCATCATCAAGAGCCGATGAAACTGCAAAAGACATTTGTGATGTTCTCCCTTAGCCCTCATGTGTGCTGTCGTCGTCATGTTTACTCCTGTCATTGGCTGTTTTTGGCTTTGAAAGCCGGCGCGAGTGACGTGGGTGTCAACGGGTGCCAGTTGATGCACTTTTTATCTTATTTGTTAAAAGTGAAATGATGCCAAACTTCAGACGGGAGCCCACCCTCAGACCCCCTCAAGCCGCCGTCGCGCGCTAGCTGGCTAATTTCGGCGTGGGGGGGGGGGGGGGGCGGGACCAAGGTGGTGATTGATGGCGGTGACACGGAGCCAAGTTCACCGCGTGATCTGTCAACGTCACGCCCAGGGTGCGAGGCTGCACTAAAGGAAGACGGATGGCCCGCGCGGACAAGCGGTTTATGTTTGCGCCAAGTGGACGGATGTGGAGCCACTTGGGAGCATCCGTTTCCACGTCGGCCAGGTAGCCGCTCTCAAAAGCTGCGTTGACGTTCATTAGCGGGGCAGGCGCTGCGGTCAGATGAAGCCGGCCGGCCCGGTGAACCTCGTCCGGGTCCCCCTAATGTGGGCGTCGACCCCCCCCCCCCACCCCCCTTGCGCTTGTTCGGAGCTTAAAATAATGCCCGTGCCCGCCTCCGGCCTTTTTGTGCGGCGCCAAGGACAATGAAGCCCTCTCACAGCACCGGCTAATGAATACGCCACACGGGAAGGAGGGCCCCTGATGACAGGAAGTGGACGCAGGCCAAGCCCGGCGCTCATCTCCGCTCGGAAGCAACGTTGTGCTTGCCAAGCAGACCTCCGCCAAGGCACGACAATAACAAACATGTCCGTTTGGTTTGTCTAAGCATCGATACAGAATCACAGGTTTTCTGTTGTTTTGATGCCACCAAATCCCCAGGCTAACAGGAACACAGCAATTGGTGTCAAGGAAGTATGTTATAGACTAACATCTGCGTGTGTTGGAGAGCCATGTTTAACCTGGGTCGTTCATGGAAGGTATCGAGTCCTTTGAAATAATAGATAAATATGGATCATATAACATCGCGAGACAATCAGTAACATTGTGCCGCGTCCCGTTAGATGGCGTCGTCGTCATCTCGTGGGCGGCAGGAAATACTTGCGCCCCCTCACTTCCGCAGCCCAATTTTCTCTCCCGGCGTGGGTGACGCTCGGGAGCGGCGCAAAAGTCAGCCCAGGTCGCGCACACAGAGAGGGGGGGCTGCGTGTGTGAGAGAGTGAGTCATGCTTTCCTGCGAGCGAGCACATGGCGGAAACATGAGCCTGATACGACAGCCAAGCGCCGCGAACGCATCCCTTCCAAGTCACGCGCTGCTGGGCGGGAGGAGCGAGCACATCTGGCCTCGAAGCACGCCGATCCTCGGCGCCAGTCATTTCGGGACACGCCGTCATGCCCGCGTGCGGTGCAAATGTCGCAAATTCACACAGGCCCTCCAGCCTCCATCTTCCGACGGGAACCCGCTAAAGCCGGCACAGAGTGACTGACTTAATCCTATTTTTGCGTCGATCAAAATGCCGGCAGGCCGAGTCACGGAGGGAGGCAAGCGGGGGCAAGCAGCGATTTGCAGCTGGCGGCCCGAAGCCGTTTGAGGTCACGCGGGGACATGCTGCCTCCCGGTGCGCTCCGCCGCCCCCAAAAATGCTCACTGCCGACTGTGTTTGGTTTGCAGTTGCGTGCATGTGGAGGAGCACCATGCCGTTGACATCGACGTTTACCACTGCCCCAACTGTGACGTCCTCCACGGACCCTCCCTGAGTGAGTGCACCCGCTTTTCGTTGGTTAATAAAAAAATAAATAAATTAAAAAAAAAGGGATGTTGGCTTGAATGTTTTTTTTTTGCCAGTGAAAAGGCGCAACAACTGGCACCGTCACGATTACACGGAGCCCGACGACGGGGGCAAGCCGGTGCAAGCCGGCACCCCCGTCTTCGTCAGGGAGCTGCAGAGCAGGACCTTCGCCAGGTACGCGTCCGGCCGGTAAAAGGAGGCTCTCAAAATGGCTGCCGCTGTAAAAAAAAAAAAAAAATCAATCGATATTGCAGCTGCGAGGAGGTGGTGATGCGCATGCGCGGCCAGCAGGTGACGCCCAAGTACCTGGAGCGCTCGGGCTTCCGCCACCCCATCGCCGTCACCGAGATGGAGGGCCTGGGCCTCAAGCTGCCGCCGCCCACGTTCGGCGTGCGGGACGTGGAGCAGTACGTGGGTAAGACGTCGATTGCTAGCGAACTTAACGTCGTTAAGTTCACGTTACTCCTTGTAAACCCGCCGGCCTTGAAGGCTCAGGGCAGGTGTTAGCGGCAGACACTCGGGTGTCGCGTTCCACTTCCGAAGCACACGACTTGGCCGGCCACGCCCCCTTTATGTTGGCAGCCCTGCTATTTTACTTTAAGAATGCTTATTTTATGGTTTTTGTTCAGTTGTCATCCTGCTTTTTACGCCTACAGAAAGTGGCGGCTACAGGTTTAGTTTCTTAGTTTGGAAAGAAACGTCTTTAAAATTGCATGTTTCAAGACTGGAGAGCACTTCTGGATGGTGGAGGATTACTCGATAGTCTAAAATTCACATTTTTTTTTTTTTTTTTTTTTTTTTAAATGTGTGTGGATGTGGCTTGAGTCTTTGAAGAACTTTTTTTCAGCGAGGCGCCTGTCTGGACTGACTCTTTTCAGGCGCTTTTGTCTTTGTGGCATTCCAGCTGTTGTCTGTCATCAAGACGCAGGCCAGCTGGGCTGCACGTGCGCGCGCAAAGTGCGGCAGGGCAATAAAAGGTGTGCGCTGCGAGGGAAAGTTGCGCAAGCAGCTGCAGAACCCTCCGTGTCGCCCCGCTGCGATTTGTAGCGTCACAGATGTTTTTGCACGGGGGCGTAAAGAAAAATGGCCGCCCGGCGCGCAAACGGCCAATCCCGCCTCTCAATGGTGCCTGGCGTTGACCGCAGGCGGCGACAAAGTCATCGACGTGATCGACGTGGCGCGGCAGGCCGACACCAAGATGAAGCTCAGCCAATTCATCAAATATTTCAGCAACCCGCAGCGGCCCAAGGTGCTCAACCTCATCAGCCTGGAGTTCTCCGACAGCAAGTGAGCGCCCGCTTCGCCAACGCACCGCCGTCGCTTTATCCCAGTCAAACCAGCGTTTTTGTTTTGTTTTTTTTGTCTCTGGAGGATGTCCAAGCTGGTGGAGGTGCCCGACGTGGCTCAGAAGATGTCGTGGGTGGAGAACTACTGGCCGGACGACTCGTTTTTCCCCAAGCCGTTCGTGCAGAAGTACTGCCTGATGGGCGTCAAGGACAGCTACACCGACTTCCACATCGACTTCGGCGGCACGTCCGTGTGGTACCACGTCCTCTGGGTGAGTGGGACGCCGGTGCGGTGCGGGCGCGGGCGCCACAAAGCGGGAAATGAACGTCGCGCCGTCGCGCTGTCGCTCAGGGCGAGAAGATCTTCTACCTGATCAGGCCCACGCCCGCCAACCTGGCGCTGTACGAGGCCTGGAGCTCCTCGCCCAATCAGAGCGAAGTCTTCTTCGGGGACAAAGTGGACAAGTGTTACAAGTGCGTGGTGCCGCAGGGAACCACGCTGCTCATCCCCACAGGTACGCGTGTTGCGCAACCGCGTCACTCAAATTTGCTAATTTGGCTCGCTTTGGGGGTTTGGAACTAAGTAGGAGGGAGGGGTCAGCGGGTCGGCAACCCCCACTCGAATCTGCTTTCGCTCACGTAGAGTTGTTAAAAAAAAAAAAAAAAAAAAGAAGCAGTTCTCGCCATTGTTTGGATAAGATAACATGCGTCTTCATGCTGTGGCGCCCCCTGCAGGCTGGATCCACGCCGTCCTCACCTCTCAGGATTGCATGGCGTTCGGCGGCAACTTCCTGCACAACCTCAACATTGGCATGCAGCTCAGGTAGGAGCGCACCTTTTGAAAGTGGCCCGCGATGGGAGCAGTGACTCATTTTGTGGGCCAGGTGTTACGAAATGGAGCGTCGGCTGAAAACGCCCGACCTCTTCAAGTTCCCCTACTTTGAGGCCATCTGTTGGTATGTGGCCAAGAATCTTCTGGAAACGCTCAAAGGTGAATTGGAAAATAGCATTCGGTGCGGTAAAAGCACTTCAACCAAGGAATTCATCGTTTTGGTTTTTTTTCCCTTTTGGTTTGTCCGCCGCCAGAGCTCCGAGAAGACACGTGTCCACCGCCGACGTACCTCACGGAGGGCGTGAAGGCCTTAATCTGTGCACTCAAGACCTGGTTGAAGAGAGAGGTGAGTTCTCGCCACCGTAGCCCGTCACATGTTTTTTTTTTTTTTTTTTTTTTAATCGTTTCCCGCCTTGACGGGGTCTCCAGGTGACTCAGCCCAACAGCGAGGTCCCTGACAACATCAGGCCCAATCATCTCATCAAGGAGCTCACCAAGGAAATACGACACCTGGAGGTAAGGATGAAGACAATAGAGCAATACTCACAGGCGCGTATTCTTTATCCTCTGCAAAGAGTGGGGACGATTACGACAGCTTAACCGAGAAGTTGACGCCGCCTCTCAAAGTACGTCTCGCTCCCCAGGAGGAACCGAGCAGCGGAGGCGGCGGCGCCCTTGGCGTCAAGCCGCTGAAATCTCAGGGAAGCGTCTGCGGAGGCGGCGGGTCCAACGGCTGCCCGTCCACTCGCGCCACCCTGGAGCGTCTGTGCCAAGCGCGGCAGGCCCGGCGCGCCGCCCGCCGCCTGCGCGAGCAGCAGCGCCAAGCGCCCCGGACGCCGTCCAACCTGGACATCCTGGAGAGACACACCAGGGAGGTGCTGAGGAGGCTGGAGGTGGGCCCGCTGGAGGAGGTGAGGGAGGAAGACGCTAATTATTTAGCCCCCGCCCCTCCCCCGACGGGGCCGCTCTGACGTGCGGTTTGCGCTCGGCAGGATCCGGCATTCTGCGCCAAGGTTCGCGGGAAGCTCAACAAGGCCTCGACGGCCTCGGCCGCCGCCGCCGCCGCAGAATCGCTGGAGGAGAACCACCTCAGACTCATGCTGGTCAACGGCAGGATCATACGGTCAGAATTCGTCCACCTGCAACCAAGTCGGATACAGTGAAGTGCTGAAAAAAAAGATGAGGACACAAATCAGGATTTGATTTCGATTTCATTCATAAAAATGATTCATTCGAAGAAGTGTGTAAACAAGCAGGTCTTGGATTTAGCATGTTAGCAGTTAGCATCCTACATGAGTTTCTGCATTAGAGGTTACTATGTTTGGACTTTTGGCCGTTTTGTTTTACTCACCTCTATTACTATTCAGGGATATGAGGCGGCCCGTGGCGTGCCCGATCAAAATGGAGTCCGAGAGTCACGCCGCCGCCAACAAGGGCGCCGACGTCAAGTCGGACCGGATCAGCCGAGGGCCGCACGCCGACGCCCACAAACTTATTGGTCGGGCACATTAATGCCGAGTCATCATCTCACATTTCCGTCTGTGATTTTGCATCTTGACACTTTTTGTTTTTTGTGGCGCAGCAGGTGTGGAGAGAGTGAAGACCGAACTCAGGGAAGAAGCGTCGGGAGACTCGTGCGCGTCAGACGCGGATTCGGACAGCGACGCCCCCACGCAGGTACGTACTTAGCAAACATTTGCCCGCTATTTTGTTTTTGCGCGCTGGCACCGAAAGGACGAAAGAGCTCACGGCGAATGTCAACGTATTTTGTGTCGTTAGCGCAAAGCGTCGCCGCTGTCCTCCTCTTCCGACGACGACTCCGAGGAAGACGAGCAAAGGCAGAAAGGACACACCATCGAGCTGGACCAATCTCGCCAGAAACCACTCAAACGGTAAGAAGCCCGCACGGGAAGGATGTCCACATTTGGGCGTCGCTGCAGGTAAACGACGGCGTTTTGTGGTTGAGCAGAGAACGTCCTACCTCACCCAGCACGGAAGAAGCCATTCAGGGGATGTTGTCCATGGCCGGCCTGCTGTGCCCGGCCAAGCCGGAGAAGGCGACCTCCCCCCAGGAGCTCTGGTGGTCCTCCGGCCCCGCGGGGGAGCGGGGCCCGGCGCCCCGCCAGCAGGGCGACGCCAGCCCCATGGACAGCCAGGGCAACAGCAGCGAGGCCTGGGACAATCGGGGCCTGCCCAGCCCGGAGCACGACTACCAGTACTGTGACCCCGACATGTCGCCGCCCCTGCACCCCTCCAAGAGGCACGCCCCCAACCCCCCGCCTGTCAGCAATCAAGCCACGAAAGGTTTGACGAGCATTTTATATCCGTGCTTTGGCTTTTTAATTTCACTTATTTTTATCTATCCTTTGGTGCTCAAGTGAATTAAGTAGGTTCATTTAGTCCAAAGCAGTCCTTTGCTGCCATCTGTTGTCATCTGTTGGTAACTACAGCGCATTATAAGCCTCTTTAGGGATGCATCAATGGCTTGCGACTGTTCGAAGCAGGGCTTGAAATTCTGCTAGCTCAATGCTGACATACGATGTGAAATGCCAGTGTGACCAATTGAAAATATTGAAGTTTACATACAGAGCAGCAGCACATACAAAAATGGGAAAATTAAGCATTTGTATAGTTCAATTCCAAAATGTTCAACCAAACAATGTTAATAACAAAAGTCCGCGAGCGCGATGTGAAATGGCACAGACGCTCTCATATTTTCAACTTTATTTTTTTTTTCTACTTTGTTTTCAGGCAAGCGTCCCAAAAAAGGAATGGCCACCGCCAAGCAGAGACTGGGCAAGATTTTGAAAATCAACAGACACAGTCGCGTTTTTGTCTGAAGGGAAAAAAAAAGTTTTTTTTTTTTATTCCAGACAATTAAAAAAAAAAAATATTTGGACACTTTTGTGCTTGTTGGAATTGAGACGATGTGAAGAGGACAGACGACAAAGGGTCATGCACCACTTTACTAAAAGCACACTAACGATGAAACAAAATCGTGGATGAGGAAGGGAGTGACTGCGGGCATTAAAATGGAGGACGACAATGAGGTTTACCAAACAACTTTTGACTTTTTTTTTTTTTTGGGGGCGGCAGATTTAGAAAATGGTGCTCATGCTTTGTAAGACTCACCAGCAATAAAGAACTCAAAGGGCAGCAGCTTTCCCCCCCATTTCCACTCTTTTTCTCCGCTTTTTCTACAAGCTTATCGCTGTCCCGTTGGTTTGAATAGGAATCTTTCTAAAGAAAAACAAGCTCATGGATATTCTGCTTAATTTATTTCTCCTTTTATCTGTGATTTTTTTTTTTTTTTAATTATGATGTATTTATTAATGAAGAGATACAATTTTATTATATTTTGGAGTTTCTTTCCCTGGTTTTCTGTAAATGTGGCGTGTTTGCGTTGGTGTGCTCGTCATCTTGTTGTGTTGCAGCTGATTTACTAACTATCAATTCTTATTCTGCGTGTAGCCAGTGTTTCTTTTAAATTTTGTTTTCCTGGGCCGTGTGCGACTAGACGGGTCTGCTCTTTCCGTGTTTTCAAATCCTCAATCCACTCACGCAACTTAGTATTCTGAGCCACTGTGGTGCTGGGAGGTTGCGAGGAGCTCGAAATAGTGCTGATTTTCGCAGTTGTTGACTCTCAGGGAATGATGCCATGAACAGAATCTTTGATAAAAGCACCAGCCACGTCACAAATGCGGACGCGGACGTTCTCACCTTTTTGGGTTTTTGTTTCCGCTTCCTGCGCTTTGCCCTCTTTGAAAACGCACTGCTCAGTGTTATGGGGTCATCCTAAAAAGATGCCAAGTAGCTTTAAGCTCTGCTCAGGTTGACGCGCACACAACCCTCGTGTTTGTAGTTGTTCACGTAGCCGCCTTCCTTCCTGTCCGTGGGCGGGGTTTGTTAATCCGACGCAGTTTTTTTTTTTTTTTCCTCTCTAGCTTTGGCATTTGTGTTCAAGTGTGTTGGGTCCCCGATTGCTTGCATTCTGAACAACAACAAATGAGATTCAAACACTGGCAAACTGAGACACTGTTGATGCATTTTTGTTTCTGCATTTCGAAAAATTGCGTGTAAATAAAATGAGTAAAATAATACAGTGCAAAGTCTCATTATTGATGACGCATGACAGAATGTTAACTGAGATTTATTGTATGTACATTGACAACTTTTAGGGAATATTTGTGAAGGTGGCATCATTCCGGATGAGCTGCAGAGAGGAAAAAACAAGGTAAGACCAATGAATATGAACACAAATTCTGAATGGGAGCTAAATCACCTTATTCGTCGTCATCTGCTGGAATTCCAAGCTCCTCATCTGTCCACTGGGAAGCATCAGGCCAAGGAAAATGACCCTGAAGCCGGACGAAAAGCACAAGGCCATACTTGTTACAGTTCCTAGGGGGCATATGAAGGGATTGCTCTGATGTATCATCGCTTACCAGGACGGCATCCGAGTCGTGCCACAGGTGCCAGAGGATCCAGAACCACATGGCACTGCTAATAAACTCCGACTCGAACTTCTGCTTCTTGGTGAGTTGAGGATATTGCCTGTACTGCGGCTCGATATGGGGTCCCCCGCCCGCTCTACAATACCAACACACACACACAGGTAAGGCCGTAAACTACTCAATTTCGCCGATATGCAACGTTGGACACGTTATCGCGCGATTTGGCTTCCTTTGAACGACTCGTTAGCATGGTAGCATCAGAGGCTAGCGACGCACTTACTTTCTCGTCATTATCTTTTGTGGACCGCGTCTGATGAGCCAAGTGCCACTGCGGAAGACGCCAAACAGCCTCCCGAAAGAAGACATGACGGCAAATAACTATTTTACAGCATATGCGTTATAAAATTAGAAATAAGGCGGAATCAGGCCGCGGTGTCACCTTCCCCTGTCAACACAAGGGTGCTCCAACGTCAACGCCGCTGATTGGACAAGGGGAAGGTATCCCGTTTGTTACCGTGAGATGATTGGCTGAATGAGAAAAGCAGTCTTTTACATGCACAGCGCCCTCTAGCGACTATTATGCAAAACATCAGATATAATCCGGATTTTACATTTGGTACGCATGTCCATAATCTTAATCTGTGTATCATAGTGGTAAAACACACACGCTTTCATACTTTCACTTTGTAGCTACTTTCTTTATTATTAGCTTCTGTGTTAAGTACATTGAACATTTTTTAACTGTTTTTTTTTTTTCTGGAAGTGACGTAATCACCGGAAACCTATAATAAGTGGAGCCAAACGGAGGAATCATTCTCTTTCTCACCTCTAACAGGTCCCGTCGTCCTGGTCCAGCTGCTGCTCCGCACGCATTTCCACAAGATGACCGAAAAGTCAGGTTGCAAAGCCACTCGCTTGGAAGGCTGAATATTGGAAAGTAGAATGCTTGCTTACGTTACCGTGTCTTTCAGGCCAACGCGCTGCTGTTGGAAGAGGCGTCCAGCTCTGCTCACTGGTAAAACGCGCACGCTTTCACACCTGTACAAATGTTTGACTAATTACTTTACCATGTGTTTACCAGGCGGCCTGTTGTGATTTTGTAGTATTATTTTCAATAATCCCGCTGTTACTGAAATCAGGCTGAACACCAATTGACCTTTCTAACCCAGGGGTCGGCAACCGCATGCGGCTCTTTCCTCTCTGTTGCGGCTCTGCGTGGCATGGGAAAATACATTCTAAGAGTCAGATTAAAGTGCATGTTATTTGTCATCAGTATATATTTTTGGATAATTAGCATAACTGCATATATAATCTATTCCACCTGCATCACAATACCCCTCCCCATTTCCCACTCTCCTATTTAATAAAGTTAACTCCACTTCCTAGTTCAGGAAGTATCCATGGTGGAATCACTGAATGTGGAACTGCCGGATTTATAACACATCGCTCTAAGCCTATATCCTTAGCAGCAGGTTGCATACAATGATGCTCTAAGGCTGCATTTGAAGGTTCCTCGCTGGACAAGTGCTAGTCTGCTGTTTGTGCAGAACAATGTAACAACACTGAATGCTGTCATATGAAGCTTGCATTTACATTTTTAATGAGACTTGTAGTCTCACAAAATATGTGTTCTTGTAAGACCCGAGCGGAGTAGTGTTGGGTGTATCTCTGTGAGAATGCTTGTATGGATTGTAGTTATTTCACCTATTCTTTGTTATTTTATGGACCTCTTCTGAGTCTGAAATAAAGATTGATTGATAGCCATTTCTAAACCAGTATATTTTTTTGTTAATCATCCATATATCTAAGGCATACAGAAAATTCTAGCTTTTAATATTATTTTAAGCCAGTGTAACATTATGCAGTTTGAACATTTTAATTGTGCTTAACTGTAGGGAAAAACATTTGAGTCAATTCAAATGTATTGCACCTAAAAAAAACTCCCTTAAGTTTAGAGATAAGCAGTCTTTAAAGATTAAATGCAAACTTATTTGAAAGTAAACGCAACTGAACCGTACTTAGGCAGTGATTTTTTTTTTTTTTTTTTTTTTTTTTTTACAGAGCAGTAGAGGGAGCCCAATAAGGGTTGTGAAATGTGAAACAGAATACATACAACTCAAAATAGCCAAGTACGCGGAAGGAATTGGCTACTTTCTTAGTGCAAGTTCCGTATTATATCTTATCTAGATGTGGAATGAAGTGCCATACATTAACGGCATGCTCTTATTAATATACAGTATGGCATTCAACTGAAGGTATGAAAGCTTCAGCTGAATTTTATACCATTTTAAGAAGGAATTGTTCCAGTAACATTGAACCTGATGTATTATCAGTCAATACTTGTGCCCGATTGGGGAAACGTCAATATGTACTCCTTTTTGTCCACTAGATGGGGTCATGGGGCAAATGTTTATTACATGCTGGGGACTTTCTGCTTGTGTCCCGTTTACATAAACTTGTAATGTATTGTATACGTAACTGTAGTTTTTTGTTCGTTGGCCATAATACAAAAATAATGGTTGCTCCGGTGTTTTATGTATTCATACCACGGAATACCGTCTTAAATTGTGCTCTCCAAGTGAAATAGAAAAGGCAAACTGGGACTTTAAAAGCTCCTAATGAGCGTGGAAAAGTACTGTAATAGGAATCATGAATGTTTGTCTTTGCACGAGCACTAAACAGGAAATAAGAGCCAGTAGGTCGCCAGTGCGCATGCCCACGCCTCCGCCCAGCCGTGCACGAGCTCCGCACTCAAACAAGACCTCAGCGCCATCTTGTTTTTCGTCGACGACCGGACGCGAATGAAAAGAACATGGGAAATATCCTCTTTAGACGCTCGATGCGGCTAATCCAATTCCCGTTATACGCAAATAAAACGTAGTGGGGTCGACTTGTTCACAAGAAGCCTAAAAGGGAAGAGTTTGTTGTCGATGTGCGCCGTTGCGACATTTGTAGCTAATGGCGCCGGGATGGCTCTCCGGCTGCGCCCCTCTCCCCTCACAGCTCAGAGCCCGCCCACTAAATACTAACCGTATGATGTCATCGCAATCAAATTGCTTCACACACATACCCTTCAACAACAATAACAAAAAAACTCCATGTTTTTACTTGGACTCATGTTGAATTACTGTCATTAATACGCCATCATCGTTAAGTCGTCGTGAAAAAAAAAACACGCGACGGTTCATTCACAAGTTTTATCCTCCACTTGATCGCTGTCCTCCCTGAGCACCTCCGCCTTGACGCAGCCGACTTTTTAAGTCGCTCCTCGGTCAACTTTGCGTCGGGCTAAAGAGGAAGGAATGCAAAAAAAAAAAAAGAAGAAAAGAAAAGGGCTCTGCTTTGCTGCGCCTCTGAAAAGCAGCCGATGCGGTGAGGCGAGTGCGCATGCGTGAGGATCTGCGCTTTAGTTGTGGGGGAGGGTATGAGAGGAGTGCGCTGCATGGAAACGATGAGGACATCCTCGCCAACGTTGTGATGTCAAAGGGAATTCTACAGAGGTTTGGCGCAACGTAACATACATGTTGTATACTTCACATCCCATATGATGCACCGTGCGCGCCAGTTTATGCAAGTGTATAAATTAAAGAACAACATAGTCACCGCTTTGGGGTGTTTGTTGCTGAATATGTTCAACAATATCTATTCTCATTAGGGTCACAGTGAATTACCACCACACTTCCTTTGGGATATTGTAAAATATTAAGTATATCAAGAAAACCACACACTGTTGATGACGCGTGAATTCCAAGACATTGGCACAATCAAGACGTCTGAGTCAAGTGTGCTTGGGTGTACAAGCTTGACCCCGGGAATGTGTAAATGTTAAAGGACAGCAATTTGACCACATAAAAGATTGTATTCAATGTTCATTTTTGTCTGTTATTCTAGTTCTACATTTTTTTCAGAAAAAAACAAACTAATGTGCACCTACTTTACCCCCCCCCCCCCCCCAATTTAAAAACGCTCTTGTGCAAAGGCTTACATAAGAGCTGAGCTGTCTTGCTGCCTTGGGTTAGGGATTTTGGCACTGCTGCTCTTCATCCAGGCGTCCAACATATTGTCAATAAATACTAATCACTACAAGGAGAAAAAAGTGGCAGGGCGTCAGGGCTTTCTCTACTGGCCTAAACACCCTCAGAAGAAGTGATTTTACAATCTAAATTCGAATTTGGATTCATGTATTCCCAACAGTATGGTGGGGCGTATTATTGTAATGACGAGACTATAGTTTTTTTTATTTGGCGGTAGTTCTATTAGCTGCACTGCTTTTATTACTGTACATGGATGTTACCTTTTTTTTGTCCAATCCGATTTCATGCCATGTTGTTGTAATCCGCCCTGGGCCTTCGGAATCAATGGCGCTAGTCATTGTAAATCAAACTGTTACACTATTAGCAATGGGACTGTTTCTTGAACTAAATCAGATTTCAAATGTGTCCTCACAGGGACACAGGTTGCCTACAATGATGTCAAAAATGTTCCGTCCCCTAATTGGCTGGTCAGAACAAGCCAAGTTTGACTGGCAAAAAAATGATTTCATTTGTTATGATTTTGTCATGTTTTAAAATAAATACAGATTGTCATGTCACAGTTGCACGCTGTTACATTGTGTTTTTTGTATAGTAATAATGGTTTCTATAATTGCGACCACATAAAAGAAAGACAAACTGCGTGTATACGACATTAATTTCTCATCTGATTATAAAATAGTTGCACTAAGTTGAAAAATTAATTTCGTTATGAAAATCAAAGAGAAACTGCCGCCCGAGAGTAAAAACCGGCGTGCGCGCGCATCGGGTACGGCGGCCCCTGTAAAACGGACCGTGTCACCCCGCAGCGCGTGGAGGCGGGGCGTCGCTCTTACTGACGGGCGGGGGGAGGGGTAGGGGAAGGGGAGGGCGGCCACGAGGGGGGCGGCGGGGGGAGGCGGAGCCTACACAGTCCTGGCAGGGCCGCCATTTTTGCAAAGGGAAAAGCGACTGCTTTTGAGGGGGATCTAATTTCTAAAAGTCGCTCTTTGCCCAGCGAATAGTTTGTTTTTTACGCTTCCCCCCCCTCAATTCCTGCGTCGACCTGGGCCTCCCACCTCTTGTGCAGCACTAGAGGCGGCGCGTAATTTTGGACAGGAGAGGGACTATCTCGAGGACGAGGCGAGAATCCAAACGTTTTAGAGCTTTTTTTTTTTTGCTAGTGATCCGCAGTGTGTGGACACAAGTATTGTTTTGGTTGCGGAGGCTGTGTGGACAGCGGCGAGGGTCTTTCCCTGCTGCCTAATTCGTTCCCTGGACCCCCTCCAACGTGGATATAACACGGTAGGTTCACAAGTTGTTCATGTCAGGTTAGCACAAATCCGACCCTGGAAGG
The DNA here is from genome assembly GCF_054856515.1 of Filicampus tigris. Classification (NCBI taxonomy): domain Eukaryota; kingdom Metazoa; phylum Chordata; class Actinopteri; order Syngnathiformes; family Syngnathidae; genus Filicampus; species Filicampus tigris. Next base: position 1,814,513 of record NC_141238.1, on the reverse strand, counting down.
CTATTGTTGGCTTTACTTTAGCTGGCACATCACGCTAATGCTGGCTAACGTTGTATCAGCTGAGTGTAGCCTGCATGCTAGCCCAGTCTCACTTGTGTATAGCAGCGCTCAACTGCTACGTTTAATGCGAATTCACTAAGCATTTAAGGAGAAATACCCAGGTGACGTAAGTTACTAATGTGTCAAGTTGGCAACCTCAAAAGAGCGCTTTCTTCCTACGAGCTAGCACATGCTATTAGCCCAAATTAGCTTGACAGATACGGAGTGGCAACGTTTGAGTGGCGGTACATTAAACGTCATAAAAAGATGTCTAGTGTTGCTGTTAGAATGTGCAAATCGCATTGATCGCTGAATTGAAAACAAGTCAGCAGAGATAAACAGAACCCAGATTGAACCTCATGATTTGGGGGTGGGGGGGTGGGGGGCGTAACGCTTAAAATGTCATGGCTTTGTTAAGACGATCGGTAAAATAGAAATCTACGTTGAGCTGGACTTCAGTGTACTGTGAGGGTAGGTATATGTTTTGTCGTAACGGTGGGCCTGACATATGACAGCGGTCGTGTTTGGGCACGGTGTCATTGCGGGCCACATTGCGCACAGTTTCATCCCAAAATCCTTGCACGTTATATACATGGCTGCCCCCGATCGACGTGGTCTCTAACTACGCCTTTGAGCAAACCCATCGGAGCTTGAGTGTACAGTCAACAAGATAATGTGCGATAGTTGCAAACTTAAATTTAGTCGACGTGACTCCCATCCCGCTCGCTCGCAGCAGCTCATTTCCGTCCGCTCCAAAGCTGCCTCTGAAACAATAAGCTTCAGCATTCATGTCAACAAACGTGTACAAATATGTGAGTGCAGTCCCCAAGTTGCATGCAAACCATCAGCAGCTGCTGAAATTGCTTAAATGCCTGCCTTACATTGCGCAGTGACCTCACGCTCCTGGGGGCTTTTTTAGTCGAGGCAAAATGAATTTAATAATAGAAGCAAAGCTCCCGGAAGGGAAAGGAATGCTGCCGTTTTTGGCATATATTATCTTGTGGTGGGGAAAAAAAAGGTGATTTGATGTCGATTTTTAAGTGTGTATTGGGTTCGAATGCTACATGCATGGGGGAGGGGACGCCCCATGTCATACAGTTTGTAATTAAATAAATATATACTAAAAAAAGAAATATACGCGGTACTTTTTTCAAAAATCAATTAGTGAATAATTGTAATGTAATTACACTCGGGTGCTAGTCGACCAACGCAGACGTGACCGCTTCTTCCTGTTTATGTGCATACACAACATTAGCCCACTTTTCATTGTCGCTGCTAGCTTCCCCCAGCTAGCACCCATTACGTATTATTCCATTCGCCGCCGTTTTGACCTTCACTGACGACACAAAGTGGAATTACCCTCCGGTTATCAATGTGTCTCACTCTTCCACGTAACCACGTCGGACAAGCGGGGCGCATTTGCCTCGTCGCGACGCTCCGATCGCCGTTTCGATCCGTCCAAAGTGGCCCACATAATTGCTAGCCCTTTAGCTCGCTAGCTTCGCTTTCGACGAAGTCTTGACACACAGGCGCGCAGAAACAAAACGCTCGTCGATCGGGCTGATACTTCGGCTCGCCGATGCGGGGAGCGAGGCGGCCGAGCGCGGGGCAGAGTGGTTCCCCGCGGCTGACGAGCCTCCGCCGGCTTTGCGACGACGAAAAAGCGGCAGGAAAATGGCGTCCGCGGCCAGCCTGTTGTGGTAACATAATAGCAACGTTGTCGCCTCCACACCCCTACCGGCAGCCCTCACTGCAGCGCCGACACACTCACCGGGAAGCAACTGCACACGCATATACATTGAATTGTGCTAACAAGTCGCAAACAAAGCATACGCATTTGATTGGAAAAGAGTTGCCCATAAAATAGTCGCTCAATAAGAAAAAAAAAAAAAGAGTGTGACGTGTGCTGCTGTCATGTTGGATGAGGCACGACCTTCTTCTGCCTACTTCAAATATAATACACGATCCATTTAAGATCAACACGCAGAAGCATAATTAGGCCAAATGAGTTATTTTTGTTCCGAAGTTCAGACTTTTGACAGAATCTGTCATCTTTGTGTTGCCTTTTGGCTGGAGACCTTGAGGAGCTTTGGAGATGGCTGTTCCCCTTTGCGACAAAGGCGTCCATCAGAGGATAAATGCATTATTATTCCTCACTGCGTGGAGTGGGGACACGCACGCACACAGACGAGGCTTCTCTCCGGAGGTTTCTAAACTAATATGTCAAGGCTAAACAGGCCCGTCTGCGTGCGCTTAAGGTGCATTTGTCTTTTTAACCTAACAAACTGCTCTCACGCCCAAATGGTGTCGCGTCTGTTTAGGCGAAGTATTGTCATCCCCGCAGACCTCACCATGTAGGGCTCGGGCATGTGTATGTGGCACCACTCTCACCCCCCCCCCCACCCTCGAGTGATCTCACTCATGTGGTACCCGCACCCCGAGAGACCCACACAAGACAAACGCGCCCGGCTCCTGTTCAGCTCGGCGCGCTCACGTGACCTCCCAGCTGGGCGGAGGAGGCTCGGCTCAGGTGACCTGTTTTTGTGCCACTGGCTGCCCTGTAACAGATCCTTCTTTTTAACAGGAGGGCGGACCTCCGCCAAGGCCTGACAGCCTTCTCGGTGGCATGAGTGGTTCTGGGTCGGATTTTTAAACAGGCTCCGGCATTGATGTCGGTGATGTAACATGACTGTGCTCAATGGGTCATAAATGACTGCAGCAAAGAGGACCTGTGGAGACCTGTAGAAGCTTTTTTGTTTGACACACGCTGCCGTAATAATGGCCCAAACCTCTTCAATTTCTCCTTTGGCCAGATATTGACAGTACAGTGGTCACAACAAGCATTTGTCATTTTGTTTAACCCATTGCGTTTTCCGAGACTGCCGTAAAAACTTTTACACGCTTGTAAACGCAGTCCTTGAGACGTCCTTTTGTTTTCTTAATTTGCTTCCCCGCCAACCCCCGGAAGTGCCCCTGGCCCCTTCGCCAGTTGCTAGGTAGTGAGCACAAACACTGCGACACGTCTGTCGTTGTCCTCCTGAATGCTTTTGAAGAGTCTCGCTGGGGTCTTCCGTTTATGTGCGCTGTTAAGTACAGTATACATACACATGCCCCCGCCCCAGTGACTGTATTGACGTAAGGCGTACACTTGCAGCGATTTTTACAAAGAGCAGGCTGCATGTGCGCCATTGTGGCCACTGTGGAAACATTCCACCGGGTCATATTTTGTGTGCGTTTGATTCCGCTCGCGAGCTAGCTGAGTCACTGTAGCCGCCTACCAGGACGGTGTCAAGGCACATCTGTTTGCTGTTTGGCAGTGAGAAGAGGGAGGGGGGGGGGTGGAATTTGTAATTTTCCCCCTTATCAAAAAAAACATCATCTTGAGAGAGCTGGCTGCAGAAACCACAATGAAAACATGCAGAGGAGGCGGGCGAGTCTGGGTTTTCCCTCGCGAGCCTTCAAAAGGACACTTCTTCGTGGTCTTCTTCTGCGCACAATGACGCCACTGTGTCCCCGCGCTCCCAGACTGGTCCACACTGTGTGTGAGCTCAACGTCGCCACCCAGAGTGCACGCGGGCTCGCCGCTGTGGAGCGTCCCTGTCAGGCGGACCCCCGTCACTACTCGGCCCCTCCGCTCTGCGTCTCTGGTTTATTTAGGAAGTACACAGAGGAGGGAAAGAAATCCGGCTGGGTGGAGCGACTGGGCAAAGGAAAGAGTGGTGTTTCTTTCTTTCTTTTTTTTTTCCCTCTTTTTCTTGGACGCTCGACTCCAAGGGTGACGGACAGTTCCTGTAAGGGAAGTGGGAGGAGCACACAGAGGCAGTCAAAGCTCAGATTTAGTCAGGAATGCTGCTGCACTGTACTTGCCCCCCCCCACCCCCGTCCCCCTCGCAGCCGCCTTTTGTCCGTCTCGACTGTGTTGTTGAGCCGTCATGTGCGTTCCTGAGACAGGAAGCGAGCCTCTGGATGAAGTGGGAGTCAAAGCGGATTGGTCATAAACACACTGCCGCTGTTTGATAAGGCAAAGGAAAGGGCTAGTCTGATGTCTGGTTGTTGTTGTTGGCAAACTGCTCCCGTCCCTTGTTTGAACGATCAGTTCAGTGGGTCATTCCACCCTGCCATCGGACGGGAATGGGAGAAATGTCAAGAGGTGGACACGAGTGACGCTTGGGTCAGGGTGGTCTTGCCGCGATTAATCAGGCCCGGAGGTGACAGCTGACTCCCGCACGAGCGCGTCGCGATCACTCGACATTCTGCCGCGACACGGCGCGGGCCGGAGCCTTTGTTTGTCCGCAGAGTGAGCGCGCTCAGGCGGAGGTGTGACCTCCAGCCTATTTCGTCTCGTCATCTGTCCCCTCCCGCTAATCCCGCTTATCAACAGAGCTCTATCCGAGCCAGCCATACTGACACACATGCTCCTGTCTGGATGTTGACAACGCACGCATACACACACGCACATGCGTTCCCACCAATATTCCCTCCGGTTACAGCATTCGCCTTTTCAAAGTTAGCCGTCCTCACCAGGCAAACAAGGGGCCACCAAAAACCGGTCCGAATGTGTTTTCCTTTCATGGCTACTGTGTGTGTGTCTTTGCGGGAGCTCGCCCGCAGCGCAGCTTTAGCTTGGCCTCACCCGACCGTTGTACGTTGCCATGTTTGATTTCAAAGGCAAATACTGATTTCCCCCCTATCTGTGTCTTCCCCCGACCAGGCCTTGTGGATGCACTTAGATGTCTGCAATGACTGCTGCGGCTGGCATGCCTCAGTGTTTTGGACTGCCATTCTCTGGACTCAGTAGGACAAGAACTGATCAGCAGAGAACGTCATGAGCATAGTCATCCCCGCGGGGGTGGACACAGCAGCAGACTCCTCGTACCTGGACATGGCGGCGGGCTCGGAGTAAGTACCCACCGGGCGCCGGAGCGCCCTCGTTTTGTCTCTGCTTTGTCTTTCCGCGGACGCTCCGACGCCACCCGGTCGAACTTTGATCGTCGAGCCTATTTTCCCCGACTTTCTGAGGAATACTGCTTGAAGAGTATCGGCAAAAGTTAAACCCGTGCGGGAAGTTTGATGAATGAAAGCGATCTAAACTGGCAGCGGTCCACGCTCAACTCATTCGAGTTTCAGCAATTTCCCTTCTTCGTCACATCCTCATTAAATATCCTTCATAGTGATGCTCCCATCGCCGCCTTTCAACCTTTCGGAGCAATTATAGGAAAGGAACTTTCAGTAATGGACAGTTGCGCCCCCGCCATTGATTGTTCTTGCACTTAACTGCAGCCGCCGTTAACTACATCCGCCCGTGTCAAAATGGCAGCGGCCAGCATTTTGTGTGCCGCCTGCGTCTCCAGCCTGATGCGTGCTCGTGTGCGCGCCGCTGAGGCAGAAAGGTGCGTGCCGTCATGGCAACAAGCCTCACGTCTCCCCGCCACCCCCCCGCCCCCCTCCCTCCGGTTTGCTCGTCAAGGACACTGGCGTGGCTTTAAATGAAGCAAGATGCTCTCGCATGACTAAAGAATAACACACGTCATCGCTCGCGAGGAGGGAAGGGGTCCTTCTCTTTAAACGAGGAAGAGCCCCCGCCCCCTTTTTGCCTTCATCAGAGCTGTTGTGGTGACAGCTTGTGTTGCCATGGTATCTGCCCATCGCCCCCCCCCCACCATGTCCCTCCTCTTTCCTCCCCTCTGCACTGCGCAAGGCCTGTTGCCATGGCAGCGGTCTGAGTGACAGGTGGCCCTCACGAGAAAGCTCCCTCCTCCTCAGTAGAGCTCTGCGTCCAATGGTGTGGAGTGTTGGGGGGGGGGGCACGCGCCCCTTCTCGCTCTTTTGTCCGTCCACCGGCATTGAAAAGATCTCGGCATAAAAATGGCAGCGCTGAGGGAAAAGATGGCGGGAGGGAGTTGCGTCGTGTCCTTTCCACGTCCCCTCAAGTATGCAGCAGGGCGGCCAGCTGTTGGCTAATGCAGCGTGTGCCTGCCTGCCTGCCTGCCTGCCTGCCTGTCCACAGACGCACACTGGCGGAGTTTGCAGCGTTGCCATGGCAGCCAGCGAGGGGCGAAGGCGTTGCCTCTGGCCGCTCGTCTCCGTTTGTCCGGTTTTCCGTCCGTCCCTCGTTTGTGCGTGTATGGAATCGCAGCTGTTCCTCAATTAATGCAACATTGACTGGCATCAGAAACACACACCTGCGCCGGATCTTGCCCGCATCCCTCCCTCTGTGCATCGACTTCACATGAATGATACAAACCCTCCAGCTGTGCTCATATTCACATTTCCTCCCGCCAGACTGCACAACTTGGCTCACTTGTTTGCACACTTGACGCTACAAGTGTGGACTGTGTCAACCGCAGTTGATTGCAGGCGATATGTCCCATGCCCGCCCGCCGTAGGAGGACATTAAAACCTTTTTTATTTAAGTACTTTTGCCCCTCCCACACACTTTAAACTCAGCTAAACTTTTAAAAATACATTTAAACCTATCAAACACGCACTTTTTCAAATATGCCTCGGTTCTCACAGTCTCACTCGTGAAGTCCTAAAAAAAAAAAGTGCTGTTGTCACACAAAGCAAAAGAGAATTAACCATTCAATATTAAAACCCCAAAATGTTCAGCCCAACCATATCGCAACAAAAGTCTGCTAGCTTAATGCTAACCTATGAAGCGAAACGTCACAGGCGGGCTAACAGAAATTAGCGCCACTTGAACGGATCTGCTTGGCGACTACTTGTGGATGAGGATGTTTATTATGTAGCTTTTGTACATCAGATGAAATTCAATATGTAGCTCGCCCTTGCCGAATGTTTACAAACGGTGCGGTTTCCGTCGTCAATAAAAGGAGCAGGTGTTGGCTGATACACGTCAAAAGCGGCGGGCCCTGTAAGCGAGCCGTCTCAATGTTTTAAAGATATTTCTTCAAAATGATTACTTGGTAGATTCAGGTAAACGGCAGCTGATAATGTAACACAATTTTGACATCTTAAGTTTCCTTTCATTACGCTCGATATACCGCGTGGGTTCCCTGTATACTTTTTTTGGGGGGGGGGGGGGGGTTTGTTGATATGACCTTTTCAGTAGCGGTTGTTTCGATATCATAAATCGGTAAATTGCAACGGAAAAACCACACTAAATATTTGACACTTTGGCCTGTAGCAGCTGTTTTGTTGACTTTAGTGACCTAAAAGTCTATTTATTTACCTATTTTTTTGCACAAAACATCCAATTTGGTGTCGTTAATGATTGACAGGTAAAAAGGTTGTGCTGCCTTTTCTTTTTTCTTTTCAGTGTCTTGAACGGCCGTGACGGTTAGGCGCACCAGTGTGGCAGTTAATCAGTAGTGTAGACACACAAACAAGCGCCACACACACACACAAACGCCTCAACACGGTTCCGCCTCCAGACCTCGTGCACGCACTTGTTGGCTTTTCACTTTGACGGCGGCACTGTGTGCAGGAAGTGTCGAACATTGCGCGGCGTGTTCCGCGAGGACCTCTGGCAGGTACCGTAGCGCCAAAACCAGGAGTTAAATCGGGACAGCTTTGAGTTTTCGATGTAGTTCAACCTGTTTGTTGTCTCTTTCCAAATTGTATTAAGCTGGGTGTTTCAAAATGTAAAACGTGTCGAGGAGTTGGACGGAAAGTATGTGTGTGCATGTGTGAAATGCTGCATGGCGTGTTCACTCTTGAGTTGTCAGTTTCACCTGTTTTACCTTAGCACATCAGGCTGAATCAGATTGACTTTTTTTAAGTGTTTTTTTTTTACTTTATAGAATTGTCTCATGCACTTTTTTCTGAGTTTAAACCTTTGAATTGCCTTTTTTGTTTGTTCACCGAACGGAGCTTAAAATGAATGGCTACTTCCCTCTTGGATCGCACCACTTCCTCCATAAAACATGTCCGCCATGTCACGAGCGAGAGTGAGTTGGGTTGGTCACAAACGGCCAAACAGGCTCTAAGCGCTGGTGCGTGGATTTTTTTTTTTTTTTTTTTTTTTTTTTTTGTGGAAAGCAGATCTACAGGTTCGGCGTGAGCCAACCTGACAAACGATTGTGTGTCTGCGCGACGGCACGCACGTCCAACGACCTGCCCCGTAGACAGACAGGTGCTTCCAGTCGCACGCTGTGCGACGTCCACGCGCGTGCCGGAGAAGACAATGCTAATATTGTGTGCTAGCTAACGTGAGCATTGTGTGCGTGTTTGCAGACCAGAGTCGGTGGAGGCCAGCCCCGTGGTGGTAGAAAAGTCCAGCTACCCGCACCAGATCTACAGCAGCGGCTCTCACCATTCCCACAGTTACATCGGCCTGCCTTATGCTGTGAGTAGCCGCAGCGAGCCGCCCGCAGACATTGTCCCCGCGAACCCGCTGCTCAGGACTTCACCTTCGCCCTCCAGGACCACAACTATGGGGCGCGGCCCCCGCCCACGCCGCCGGCCTCGCCTCCCCACTCCATGTTGATCCGTCAGGGCGATGGGGGGTTGTTTGTTCCGGGCGGCCAGGACGAAGCATCCACGGGCACCACGCTCAGCACTTCCGAGGATGGCAGCTACGGGGCCGACATCACCCGCTGCATCTGCGGCTTCACGCACGACGACGGCTACATGATCTGCTGCGACAAGTGCAGGTTCGCCGCCCTTTCGCAACGCCTCAGCCGCCCTGAGCCGGGTGACTCAGCGCCGCGCTTTGCTTCTCGCGTCTAGCGCCTGGCAGCACATCGACTGCATGGGCATCGACAGGCAGAACATTCCCGAGACGTACCTGTGCGAGCGCTGCCAGCCGAGGCACCTGGACCGAGAGAGGGCCATCCTTCTGCAGACGAGGAAGCGGGAATGTTTGTCAGGTAGGACCAGACGAAGCCACGAAAGACCACGAATGCCCGCTCGGCGCTTTGGTTGCGGGATGAAACAAGACTACCGTAGCAACTTGACCCTCATAGTTGCCAAAGTTTTTTTGCGTTTGGAAAACAAGCACAGAAAGCACTTTGGTAGTTTTTTATTGACGTAGTATCACCAAGTTAAAAATGACTGAAGTGTGCTGGTAGGCGAACGAAAGTTGTGTGGAAGCGACTCGAATGTTAAAAAGCACCCTCTCAATGACACAATGATTTTTTCGGTCACAGTTTCACTAATGCTACCCGTAATGTAGTCACTTTTTGCAGGCAAATAAACAACTTCGTCTTGCAGACTCATTTGCTCAACATTTGATTTTAAGACATAGTTCTCTGGTGAGTTGTCGGCTAAATGGCTTTCAAATAGTTCAGCAACCACAGCTGACGCCAAACAAATAGAAATAAAAAAATGAATGTCGCAAACCTGTCATGATTTTAACATCCGATGATAAGCAAACTAATCTGAATTGAGACTGATTTTTATTTTCTTTTTTTTTTTTTTTTTTGCAAAGATGGACAATCAATTTGATTAATGCCACTGTTTAACCTCCATAATCTCCAATTCGGTGACATCATCACGCAATTGATATGTCCTTCAGTAACTTTTACCAACCATCAGACCCGCCTTCATTCTCTCAAAATGAGTCGGCAACATTCTCAGGCCGGCATAGTTGTGGTCTACTAGCCATAATGACGGCGGCGGCGTCAGGTTGGAGGACATGTCAGGGCACACCTCTCTGAACAGTGACACCTGCTGGACACATTACGAACGAGCCTCATTTGCGCTGCTGCCTCATTGTCATTCAAGTAGATGGGGACACCAGCGCCACGGAGAGTGGGGATGAGGTGCCTCTGGAGCTCTACTCCACCTTCCAGCACACGCCCACCACCATCACCCTCACCACCGGGCGCCTAGGCAACAAGCAGGTGGATAAGAAGCGCAAGAAGAGCGGCGATAAGGAACCCCCGGCGTCTTCGGCACGAGCCAAGAAGGTAACGCCCACAAAAAGGCTGAGGAGGGTGTGCTCTCTGTTCTCTTCATATTTGAATTGCTCCCCGCAGGCCTTCCGAGAGGGCTCCCGAAAGTCCTCGAGAGTAAAGGTAAAAATACACGCGGCGTGACAAGGCGCGGCTCTCTGTCGCCATCCCGGAATAACCCCGCCCCCCGGTTTGACACGGCGCAGGGCGCCGCCCCCGAGCAGGAGCCGACGGAGCACCCGGCGCTGTGGGAGAACAAGATCAAGACGTGGATGGAGCGCTACGAGGAGGCCAGCAGCAATCAGTACAGCGAGGACGTGCAGGTGCTGCTGCGCGTCAAGGAGCAAGGCGACGGCAAGAGCCTGGCGTACAACACGCACCCGCCCTCCTTCAAGCCGCCGGTGGAGGTACGGCAAACGCGGGCGATTGCCTCCCTGTTTTCCCGCTTTCTCCGGCCGGTGGCTCACGCCGTGCCTTTTTTGCGCAGAGTCAAGTTCAGAAGAACAAGAAAATCCTCAAAGCCGTGAGGGACTTGGCCCCGGATTCCCTCATCATCGAGTACAGGGGCAAGTTTATGCTTCGGCAGCAGTTTGAAGCCAACGGATACTTCTTCAAGAGGTCAGTTACAGGACACGCAATACTCTGACTACTCACAAAATGGGATATTGGTGCAATTTCTATGAATTGGTGAACTTGATTTGACCTAAACTTACAAATGCACATGTCCGGTTGTTCGTTTCAGTTCTTGCTATTCTTTCACAAGGAAATTCAAATTAACTTTCCTCTAACCGAATATCCCATTTTCATTTTTTTTTTCCTCTGGGTGAGTAGCGCATCCACGTGTTCTCTTGTCTCTGCCCCCTTTTCTAGACCTTACCCCTTTGTGTTATTTTACTCCAAATTCGACGGGCTGGAGATGTGCGTGGACGCGCGCAGCTTCGGCAACGAGGCGCGCTTCGTCCGCCGCTCCTGCACCCCCAACGCCGAGGTGAGGCCCCGCCCCCCCCCCCCCCCCGACAGCAGCGTCGCGTGCCGGCGTCTGCTTTAACGCTCTCCTCCCCGCGCGCCAGGTGCGGCACGTCATCGAGGACGGCATGTTGCACTTGTACATCTACTCGCTGAGGCCCATCAGCAAAGGCGCGGAGATCACCATCGGCTTCGATTACGACTACGGCAGCTGGTGAGCCCCGCGCTCGACTCGGACCGCCGCCGCGGGTGTACTCACGATTTTGCTTCCTGCGCAGCAAATACAAGGTAGACTGCGCCTGCGTGAAGGGCAACCCCGAGTGCCCCGTGCTCAAGCACAACATGGAGCCCACCGAGAACCTGGGCTCCGGCGGGCGGCGGCGGAACAGCCGCAAGGACAAGGACCCGGGCCGGGAGGACCTGAGCCAGAACCAGAACGTGGGCGTGGACTGCGAGGGGAAGGGCAAGAGCGTGGGCGACTGCAAGCAGAGGAAACTGTCGCCCCTTCGGCTCTCCATCTCAAATAACCAGGTCCGACTTTTGCCTATTTATTCGACCCCCTCCCTCATGCCATACTTGATCATTTGTTCCCCACAGTGGACGCATGTCATTTTGTTCGTGTCTCTGCATGTGATCTCCACTGTCGGCCCACTTCAATTTTAGTTTGACCTCCTTCATCACCTTTTGTCCTGCGGTTACTTTACTTCAGGCCAGGTATAAAAAAAAAAAAAGAAGAAAAAAAAAAAAGCGCTTTAGCCCCAACAAAGGAGGTGATTGCAATTCATTTGAAGGTGCGCGTCCAAGCCAGTGTGGGCGTGCGGTGTTGTTTTGTACACGCCACCTCCCGATCTCCCCCCTTCACCCCACCCAGTAGCCTTCGGGCGGCTGCCCCACTCTCTCCCTCCTCACCTTCCCTGTCCTTCGCTGCTCTCACCTGTTCTCCCTCTCGTCTGTAGCCAGACTTGACAAGTGACAAAGCGTCATGCCGCCACCTCTCCCGCCCCATCCACCCCCCCCCCCCTCCCTTTTACAGGATCCCGACTTATTTGAGGATCTAGAAGACAAAACGTCCGTTAGCAATGAAGTAGAGATGGAGTCAGAGGAACAGATTGCGGAGAGGAGGAAGAAGATGGTAAGTGTGCCAAAGCAAACGGCGCCCTTTCAGCTTTTGAGTAGCTTTCCTGCAGCCGCCGAGCACAGAGTGAAGATGACAAAAAAAAAATCAACAGTTAGCCATGGCCCGCCCGCCCCCCTTTTGCCCCCCTTCCCCGCCCCACTTGTTTGTGTCAGGGTGTGGTCTGATATTTGTGGCTTGGTTAGGTGCAGCTGCCTCTTTCCTCTTCATCAGTACTGACAACCCCTCCCTCCCTCCGCGTGTCTTGCTTTTGCCTTCCTTTGCTTTGCTCGTTGCCTGTTGCTTTGTGCTTTAAGCCAGGCCGAAAAAAAGGGCCCCGGCAGTAGCCCCTTAAATTGCCGTCCCATCGCACAGTGAACGAAACGGTCCGCTACATTATGTTGGCGACACACGAGGGGGATCAAAAAACGAGCGAGCGGGGGTCGACTTAAACACTGGAAAAATTACGCACGGGCGCTCTCTGGAAATTGCCCCGCAGTCAGCTTCATTTCATTTCCCATGGCGGAGCCCGGGCATAAAGTGCCGACTCATCGTTAGCCAGCAAGCGTGCCGCTAAAGGCTCAGTGAGGGATGGATTCTCTAATTGTCGGGTAAAAGCGAGTTATTTTGGTAACCCACGTCTAGCGTTTATCCTGATCCACTCCAAATTGCACGCATTGTCACTCATTGTGTCTTCCCAAAGAGGTTTTTTTTTTTTTTACCCCGAAGGTAGCTGTTCCAAACCATGTGCTTGTCTTGCCTCTGCATGTTCCCCTTGACTTTATCTCTGTCTTGAGCCGAGGGGGGGGGGGGGGTCATGTTCTCTCAACAGCTTCTGCCCACCCACCACCCGTAGCACAAACTTAACCCGTGGCGTGGCTCCACGTGACGCTGACTAACGACGACGTGAGCGCTCTCTCTCTCTCTCTCTCTCTCTCTTCATCTCTCATGTGACTCCTCCCTGCAGACGCGAGAGGAGCGGAAGATGGAGGCCATCCTGCAGGCCTTCGCCCGCATGGAGAAGCGGGAGAAGCGGCGCGAGCAGGCGCTGGAACGCATCGGCAGCGTCAAGCCCGAGCTCGGGGGACGCAGCGACATCAAGGAGGAGCCGCCGGCCACTCCGGAGACGGCAGACTCCCCTTCTGTCGTACAGGTAGTGAGGACGCCGGCTCACGCTACAAAAGGGTGAACCCACGAGAAAAATAACGTGCGGGGAGAATTGCGATCTAATCGTGATTCTGACTCTCTAGCCACCGCTTCTCGAGGTAAAAGAGGAGCCCGGGTTGAAGCCGGCCAAGGTGAAAGGCTCGCGGAACAGGAAAAGCTTCTCCCGGAACCGCACGCACATCGGCCAGCAGCGGCGGCGGGCCCGCACCATCAGCACCTGCTCCGACCTGGCCCCGGGCTCTCCGGTAGAGCCCGTTGAGCCTCTGAGCAGCGAACCCCTGGAGGCGGAGCCGCCCAGCGCGCCGGAGCCCGAGGCCGTCGCCGCCCAGCCGCCGGACGCCAGCCCCCCGCAGAGCAACTCCCCAGCCCCCGACCGGAACCGCACCGGCAGCAAGAGTTTTAAAACGAAAAAGGTATTTTCATGGCCGCCGGTGGCACGTGAGCCGGTGGTGATCGTCTTGCCTCCGCAGCACTTTGTCAGCGAATGGGTGGGCGAGAAGCAGCCGGATCGTTCGGCGGCGCGCACCCCGGAGCCGGCGCCGGAGCGGCCGCTGCGGATCAGCAGCGACCCCGAAGTCCTGGCCACCCAGCTCAACGCCCTGCCGGGCCTGGCCTGCTCGCCGCAGGTCTACAGCACGCCCAAACACTACGTCCGCTTCTCCTCGCCCTTCCTGGCCAACCGCAGCCCCACCGCTCCCGGCATCCCCACCGGCCGACGGCGCTCCAGAGAACTGCCCGAAACGCCTCCGACCACCGGCTCCTGCAAGAAGGTGCGAGGTTGCCCTTCACTCGGCTCTTCATCGAACGCTTCTCCCACCGGGTTACTCACACGCCCTTCTTTGGCTACAGCGGTGGTTAAAGCAGGCGCTGGAGGAGGAGGGGTCCACTAGTCCGGCCAGAAGACCCAGTCTCTTTATGCCCAGCGAGGGGCCTCTCAGTCCCTCCGTGAACGGAGACTCAGACAGCTCCCTCCCTTACAACGGCTCCTGTTCACTGCCTGGTACCACTCTTAATCCGGAATCGTAGCGATTGATTCCCCCCCCCCCCCCCCCCCCCCCAAAAAAAATGTGTGTTTGACACCTGTATGCTCTTTCAGAGTTGCCCACGCCTTTGAAAAAGCGCCGCTTGAGCCCCCTCGACGCCTGCATGTCGGAGAGCTCCACGCCCTACGGCTCCCCTTGTGCCACGCCCACCCGGGCCGACCAATCGGAGACACCCGCGCCGCCCGCGCTGACGGCCACTCCGCCGCGGCCTCGAACCGAGGAGTCCGCAGCGGAGCATGTCGCCGGCACCCCAACGCAAACACTTATTACTACGCCGCAGGAGGTAAATGACGGGGGGGCTTCCCGCCACCATCGACTCTTGGACAGTATTTTACTATTATTTTATTCGGTTTGGCTTTTTCTGAACGCATTTCCCCCAAAATCATTGAATGAGGCGTCCAAAAGCACTCATTGCGTTTTTTTTCTGCTAACCAATTTTCGAAATTCAATAAATCGTAAAGTCCCTCGTTTGCTGCGTTTCTGATTTTAAAAGTGATTTCCTCCCACTGCTGCAAGATTCAGAAAATGACATTTTCGTGATGTCATTGCTTTTCGAGCTGGATATGGCCTTTAGCGAAATGACTGATGATGACGTCTCTTGTTCTTTGCAGAGCGAATCGTCAATGGAAAGCTCTCCAGACGTTAGCGCGACGAAAGCGAATTCGTTAGAGGTTAGCAACCCGGCCGATCGGCCTCCTTCGTTGATGGCCACACCGAGCTCCGACGCTCCCCTGCCCGACGCCAAGACGTCGTCAGTACCCGGGAGTCCGCAGCCGCCACCCGTTGTCGAGTGTGCGGAATTGGCGGAGACCCGGCAGGATGGCGTGACGGCGGAGTGCGGCGGCGGCGCCGCCGAGGCTTCCTCCTCTGCCGAAACGTGTGCTTCCTCCTCCTCCTTCCCCGGCTGGATCACGAGTCCGGAGAGGTGCCCGACGACACCGGCCGGCCTCAGCTTCTCACCCGTCAACTCCAACCTAAGGGACCTCACCCCCTCGCACACCTTGGAGCCCCTGCAGGCTCCTTTCCGACCCGACGCCGCAGCGGGGCCTGTGGCGGCGGCGGCGGCGGCACCGGCCGCCCAGGCGGTTTTTGCCGAGGGCCAGGGGCCGCTCTTCTACCCCTGCGCCGAAGACGCGAGCTCGGCTGGCTTCTCGCGTTCGCTCAATGGCGACGAGGCCGGCGGGTCTGCGCAGAATCCCCCGCAGAAGAAGAAGGTGAGCTTGTGACGCGCGACGTCGCCCTCTTGTGGCTTGCCATGACGCTTGCGCTCAACACCACCCACGTCTGTCTTCAAGGTCTCCCTACTGGAATACAGGAAGCGGCAGCGCGAAGCTCGCCGCAGCGGCTCCAAGACGGAGTGCGGCTCCCCCGTGTCCGCCGCGCCCCCTTTGAGCATGGACGGTTTCTCCGTTGTCGCCGTGGAAACCAGCAGCGACGCCTCCGCGCCCCCGCCGCCGCCTCCTCCTCCTCCGCCGCCGCCTCCCCCTCCTTCCTCTGCAGCTCTTGGCAGCGGCAAGGAGCCGCAGACCACGGAGGAGTCTGAGAGCACGGGAGAGAGGGAAGGAGGAGAGGGACAATGGTAGGCCGGCGGTGACGTCGCGACACCTGCCGTGTTTGTCTTTGGGTTAACGGATGTTTTCTTCCCAGGACGTCCTCCACATCTGTCGAGCAGGCTCGCGAGCGGAGCTACCACAGAGCTTTGCTGCTCAGCAAAGACAAAGACGCAGGTGAGGGACTGCCAAGCACTCAAAAGGAAAATTACAACACAACATTCGGAATTGCATAGTACAGGGTTCACAAATCCGCTTAAAAGATATTGAAGCCATGACTGTGACAAAACAATGCGTGAACATTAGCTTCAATGAATCAATTACATTTAAATACCTGTACTTGCCTTATTGGCCGCAAGCTACTGCAGCACCTTTTCGTCATTGGTAAACCATTTTCATCCGAAAGCAACAGAAGTTCAAAAAATCTTGCCAGCCAGCCTGCATGCACTGAAATGTGAGCGCGAACAAACGATATGGATGCGTCATTTCTTATTGTCGTTCAAGATGGGGAAGCGGATGGAGGTGAGACACCCACACCGAGGGACTGTCCGTCTCCTGGACCTCAGAAGACCCCGACTCATGCAGTAAGTCTTCACCAGAGTACGCAGGACTTTAAAAAAAAAAAAAAAAGTTTTTCTATGGCTGGTATGTTTGTGATGGTTTTGTTGCTCCCTCCCAGCCGGGCTCTCCTGCTCCCGTCGCTTCTGTAATTCCCTCCAGCTGGAAAGAAGAAGACGGCGACGGTCCGCCTCGAGTAGTGAGCCAGAGCCTGCAGCTGCCCGTCAAGTCCAAATCGACTCCCGTCACCCCAACCAAGCTGCACCCCCCGCCGCCCTCCTCCCCCGTGCACTACCCGGGGCCGGCCCTCCTTCACGTGCAGCCGCAGGGCTCACCCTACCGCAGCCAGAGGGCGCTCTTCTCCTCCCAGTCCCAAAACCAAACGGCGGGCCAGGCGCCGGCACCTTCGTTCGTCCAGTACAACGCGCAGGCTGCCCCTCCGCCGCCGCCACCCCCCTCCCCCGCCGGCGCCGCCCGCCTCCACAGCCTACTTCCCCGCTCAGACTGCCTCCCCGGCGGGCCCCTTCGCCGGATTCAAAGCGGCCGTGACACCCTCCTACCCTCCAGGCTCTCAGGCCCTGATGCAGACTCTTTCCCACAGCGTGCACTACCAGACTTCGGCCGCCCCGCCTCCGCCGCCGCCCCCGCCGCCGCCCCCGCACCCCATGTCCAGTCCCACCCTGCTGCACGTCAACCTGCAGCCCGCCCCCATCCAGCAGATCATGCTGACTGCCACGCCCACGCTGACGCAGGGCCAGCCCGCCGCTCAGCAGCAGCCGCCCCTGTCCCTCACCCCGCCGCCGCCGCCGCCCCCCCCCGCCGCCCAACCCCTCCGGAGGCGCCCAGATGCAGCCCCACCACTTTCCGAACTTGGCGGGCTTTCAGGCGACGTTGCTCGCCAACCCCTCGGTGCCCCCGTCCGCGTATCCCCCGTCCCTTCAGCAGAGCGGACTGCCGCCGCCCCCGCCTCCGCCCCCGCAACAGACTCAGCAAGGCTCGGCTCAGGCCGCCACCCCTCAGCTGCCGACCCGCGGAGGCCCCGCCTCCTCGACGCCCTTCCACACTTCCGGTTACCTGAGCACAGGGTGGCACTGAACTCTGCCTAAGGAGGATTTGGGGACGAGGGTCAGGTTGTAAAGCGGTGGAAATTTCTGGTAAATTTCCATGGGAAAATTGGAAATTTTCCACGGGTATTAATGGGAATTAACTGAGGGTTATTGAACAGAAAAGTATCAAAGCCAAGCTTTAATACAGACATTTTGTTTTGCCCTAAGTAGACAGCCGTGCAAATTGATAGCTCTCCTCACCCACATCAGGGCATTACGGTCCCTTTTTTACAAAACAACAAAAAAAAAAGAAATCCCATGCAGCTTAAATTTCGGCTCCGACACAACCAATTACGGCCCATAACTGATTTAAATATTTAAATAAACTAATGAAATTAAATAGCAACTGCTGTTCATACGTTAAATGTCGTTTTCGTGTGGATAATTGTAAAATATGATTTAAGTAACCTACCCTGAGCCAAACTTCGGTTTACTACCTTGCTGGTTTATTCCCACAAATTCCCTTGGAAATCTTTCCACTTGAAAATTCCCGTACATTTGCAACCCCAGACACGGGGCAATGTAGATATACGTTTTCTATGGCCAGTGGAAAAACAGCTGATTGTTGGATAAAAGGGTATTTAAATAAGTAAAACAAACAGACTGACATCATCTTCAAGACAAACTGTAAAAGATGGACAACCCCTCGTGGTGCTCTTAGCGCTCTTCTCCTTTTCTACTTCCTTCCTGTGACGGGTGGGGGAGGACTTCACTGTTGTGCGTCTCGTTCGGGCTCCTGTTTTGTTGTTCAAACGCACTTTGTTTAGCAATGGACATTCCAGCCTTTAGACCCCCCCCCCCTCCTCTTTCGTCCGTCTGTTGTCGCTGTTCTTTTTCTTTGTATCTAGCGGCCCCTTCTAGCATTTGTTTTGGATAGAAAAGCAACTTTTTTTTTCCAGATTCCTTTGTCTGACATCAGAAGTCTGTTGAGCACCGCAGAAAACGATTGGCGGGAGACGGCCTCGCCGCCTCGGGTGCTGCACTTGCGTTGGCGTGTTTGGTGGTCGTCAGAGGCGGGCCGAGCGCCTCCCGCGCAGGTAGGATGCTAGCAGTTTATTTTTTTCCAATATGGAGCGTTACTTGTAGAAAGTGTAATTAAATGTATAATAAGGTGGTTACTCCGGCTCTCACCAGGAACACGTTTGTAAATATTGGCTTTCTTTCTTTTTTTTCTACGCCTGTAAAATTTGCAGCCATCGCCTCCCATTTTTCAAACGTGGTTGTACATACGAACGCTCTTCTTGGCAAAGCTGAATGTTTCCGTGACTGTAGCATTTTTTTATTTCCACCCTCTATGGACTCTTCAACTTTGTCCTGTTTTTTTTTTTTTTTATTATTATTGTTATTATTATTATTATTATTATTTGTGTGTGTGCGTGTGTGTGTGTGAGTGTGTTTGTGCCGAGGGGAGGAGCTCACAGACACTGCACTGGTTGGCTATTTTCATGGTTCATTATAATAAATCACTGTAATGACAGTTTTATAAACACTTTTGTTGGCTTTTGTTTTCTGTGGCGGAAGGTCAGTACAGTTAAAAAAAAAAAAAAAAAAAAAAAAAATCGATGCACATGTTTATTTGCATAGGATTCCCCCCCCCATTTTTAATTCAACAGGATGCTCGTGGGCAAGTGAACATCACGCCAGCATCTGGACAGGAAGTGACCTCACAGTAACAAATCTACCTTGGTAAGTACACTCGTGTATGCCGTGGACATCACTGCCTCTTAAATTCATCAATTTGCATTTTTAATCCTATAAATCCATGCAAATAGTTGTTAAAAACAGTAAAAACAAGCGTTATTAAAAACGTTTATGACAGGCCTTGGAGCCAGCACCTCTTAAAGATAGCCACCAGAGGGCGATGTTACTTGGTCAAAGGTTTCTGGGTACACTGGTGCCTTGAGATACAAGCCGATTTTTGCTTTTACTTGCAAGCAAACATTTAAGATAAGAGTGTTTTAAAAGAAATGTACGAGTGCCCTTTTTCTCATAAAAAAACTAAACAAACAAAATGTTTTTCGAGGTCACGAAACAACTCGTCTCTCAAGGCACCACTGTACTAGCCCCCCAGCAAGGGTCTCGGTTTGGCTCCGATAACTGACCCCAATAGTTCAAAACACAAAATGGTTCGTAGTTGCATCTTCCGTAATTCTCTGTACATTTTCCCCATGTGATTGAACTACCATATATGACCATGTCCACTTATCAATGCATATCCGTACATGTTTTTTGCAAGTCACACAACAGCAACATGAGTGAACTGTAGAGGTAGATGAATTGTGTTAGTTGATGTTTTCCGCCAAAATTATTTACTTCGTAGGGCTTTTTACGAATATATGGATGGCACACGTATACTGTAGATAAATAATAGATACACACCAACTATAGACTGCAGCTTTTTAAAATTGAAAATCTATCGTCACGTCCACCACTTCATCACAAACATTTAAGTGGAACAAAATGGCAAACGACAGCATGAAATTGGTCCATAACAAGTCTCGTTTTTTCCCCATTAGGTGGCATCTTTATATCCACATGGATGACGTTTCATCCGCAAGCAACGTGGAAAAACTGCCCAAAAAGCAGCAGCCGGTTCGAGGTAAATGATATTTATTTACAGATGGAATGTTCCGAGTTCCTTGTCCACCTCAGGGCTTGTTTGGATCTTTCCCATCATCTCAGCCTCTGCTTGGAGCGGAAGAGGCGACGTCACAACCTGTCGATTGGGAAATAAATAACACACAAATCTGGTTGTAATTATAGTCCTCCTTGTAAAACGATGAATTTGCTCACACTCCTCACCTTTTATTTGCACGTAAAGGCTGGCTTACACGTCATATGGCGTTGTTAACACTCTCTGGGGGAGAAAGCGAAAGAGCGGTTTAAAGTAGTGACAGTACCAACATTGACCAGCTGAGGGCAGTGTTGCATAAGACTTCGTGTTATGCATCGGCTTAACAGCTGGACGAGGGACAAAAAACATTGGATTAAGTTTCATATGAACAGCGAATCAATTATTCTTCACATTTTAGTTAATTGTATTTAAGTACATTTTGTATCATTTAAATTCATCCTAGTTAATTTAATGACTAGTGATGCCGGATCAGGTCAAATTATTATTGTGCAAAAAGGCCTTAACTTTACCAGCCTGATTGTAAAATGAGTGGTTGCCAAGGAAACACCCGTTACTCACGCCCCTTCCAAGCAACTTACTGTCTGCCAGCAGCTCGTCGGCCATGAGGCTGTCCTGGCGGTTGCCCAGCACGAAGGCGAGGAAAGAGAGGATGAGGGCGTCCATAATGCCCATGATGGCCAGGATGTAGGCCCAGCGCAGGGAGCAGGCGCCCAGTGTGTATTTGTCCGTCTGCTCGCCGCACATGCGCTTCACCTCGTCGCTGTCCCAGCCGTCCGGGTAGATCATGCAGCCCAAGATTAGACACGTGCCTGCAGGGACGGACGAGACAGTCGGGTTTGTGTTTTGTTGACACTCTGGTAGTTTATTTACTTGGTTGACAAGCTGTTATTTAATTTGTATAGGGGTGAATTAGTTCCAAGATTTTCCTCAGCTCAGCTGTCACTTTTGACTGGAGAATTTAACGGCCACGCAATTGTAGTTTAGTTAGGCAAAGGTTAAATATGCCTCTAAATCCTCATTAAAATCGTTCCGGTTGAATTTCCACGAAATCGCCAACCCCCCCCCCCCCCCCCCATCAGTTATGAGTGCTCAATGCAGCGGAAAAAAAGAGGACATGTTCTCAGTATCATAAGTTAGAGATGCACAGCGGCAGCATTTCCCCACGGCCTCGCAGCCCAACATCAAAGGCAGGCAGAAAAAAAAAAAATGAGGACACTGGCTTAAAACGTTCGCAAGAATTCGCCGGGCAACAAAGCAGCCTTTAAGAACAACTTCTGCCTTTACTTTCCACAGTTATATTACTATAATTTACAATTTATTGAACAATATGGGAGGGCATGCGTGCATTGTATTCACACGCAACATGTGCAGGCAAGAAGCCTTATTTTAGCTTTAGCTTAGCATTCCTCCATTGCTAAATTGTCAATGAGCGGTTGCTTGGGGAGATTACTTACGGCGCCTTGAAAATCCTCATTAGTGAAAGGAGGTGATCCCCTTTAATCCGCACAAGTCGTCTGCGCTTTACATCCGCCAGCCCCCGAACCACCTCCCAACCCCCAAACACTTCCTGCTGACTCCACTGCATTGGAAATATGCTCATATTGCACTTTGGAGTCATAATTGCGCCACGAAAATCACAGTTTCAGTGCTTTGTATTCGTAGCCCTAACGGTGAGTGTGAATATTGGACATTTTCTGCCCCTTATCAGTGAAACAAGCAATTGTATATCGTGAATGTGCCAAAACAAACTAATAAAACCAAAGATACCAAAATAACTGCGATAAATGTGGGGAGGGTATCAAACTCAATCAAAGTTGGCTAACCTTGTGTAAGGTACCATGGTAACCAAATGACAAAATTGGGGAGCAATAACTTGGAAAGTGTACCAAAATACCGAATCAATTGCTAACTGTATGCACTTTTCAAAAATAAATGAACAACCTGATCATGCTGGGGGTACCAAATCAACATGTCGGTGCAGCTACCAAACCATCGACTCACTCGGGGTACAAAAATAACTGCACCAAACGAAGCATGGTGGAGGGTTCTCTCCTCTCACCTGCAGCCAGTTGCATCCACCCGCATATCTTGTAAACGGTGCCGGTGCCGCAGAAGAAGAATAGCGCGAAGCATCCGATGCAGCCGAGCACCAGCACCATGGACGTGGCGATGAAGAAGGCTGCGGCCTTGAAGGCGCCCGACGGGATGCTGGAGAACTCTGCGAAGCTGCCCTGGCACGTCAGCTCCCGAGACAGGCCGCTGCCGATGCAGTAGTGGAAGAGGCCGAAGTAGCCCGCCTGCGGGGTGTCGGCGCCGTCGCCGATCCAGTAGGGCTGGATGAAGCACACCACGTTGACGATGGCGAACAGGATGGTGAAGATGGCCCACAGCACGCCGATGGCGCGCGAGTTGCGCACGTAGTTGGTCTGGTAGATCTTGGCTGCCTCCGAGGCGGGGAGCATGCTGGTGGCGCTGCCGGTGCTCGGGGCTCCGGGCACCATCCTCCGCCTCCTGACGGGAAAGACGCCCGCGCTCAGCTGCACATCCACGGCTTGGGGGGGGGGGGGCTCAATCACCACAGTCCTCCTCTTCCGTCTTCCCCTTCGAGTCTTATTTATTCACAGCATCACTCGCTGCTTCGCATTCATTTCTGCAAAGAAATAAAGCATCCAAACAAAAATTACGCCTGTGCATGCACGAGCCGTTTACTCGGGCAAAAAGTGCCCCCTCGACGCGTCAGCTGTACACAGCCGCCGTGGCTATTTCAGGGATAACCCACATAATCCCCATCTGACGTCGCCCGTTTTACACTGTGCGCGTGTGCGCGCGTGCGGCTTCAGTGCACACGCGCACTCGATCGAGCACGTAATTACATCTGCAACGCAAGGATGAATGAATAAACAAAAATGATTGCGGCATTTCAAGCATAAACAGCTGCCATGACCTGTAAAAAAAAATGCACCCATAATCAATTGCTTTTATGCACTAAATACGTATTTGAATTATCTATTTTCTAATTAAGGCTGACTTATTACATTAATGTATTTTCTTAGAATATCCAGGTGTCGCATATAATACAGTAGCAGATAGAGAATATCGTATTTTAAAAATAAGTATGCCGGTACTGTGTTTTTGTTAAGAAAACTACATTACCCATAACACTTTAGAAAAGACACTTGATTATGATTGGCTGATTGCATCATGTGATTGCGGAAGCCCCTTCCTGCCCGCGAAACTCGTCTTCTCAGTTAAACTCGCTTCGTCTCAACGCCACTTTTTTTTTTAATTTAAAGTTTATATTATGCATCTTGTTACAACTTCCCGTTATGTAGACACCACTACTACGTCGTTAAAACCAATTTGCATTATCAGCTGTCGTTTTGTTCACTCTTGACTTCCGGTGGAGTTTAAAGCCCTTCGTTGACAACTATGCTAGCGGAGCTAAGCTAACCGATACACTAGTTTTGAAGTGAGGAGAAAAATGTCGTCGTCGTCGTGGTCGCTTCAGCAGCAGCGGCATCCAGGCTACGATGAGGAAAAGCTGCGGAGGGTGGCCGAGCAGCTGCCGTGTCGGGAGCTCCAAGCCGGGATGCTGCTGTCACTCATGGGAGAGGTAAGAGGTCACTCATTGGTCATTACAACACGTTTGCTAACACACGTGCTTACCAGTTTTAGAGTCGTTCTGAATTTATTATATATTTTTTTTAAATCTCGTTTGATTAGTTTCTAGAGAGGGTTAGTTATTATTAGCCTATATTCGCAGCAAAATGCTTCGTTTTAATTGAGTTATTAGTTTCAGTATTAATTTTAGTTTCGAAAGAAGAGCAAGACAACAAAGAGGTAATTAAGTGTTGTGAAATGAAGAAAACTACATTTTCCAAACGACTGTTTGACTTGAGTTCTGTGCTGCCGTACAGTAATACCTAAATAAAAACAGTACATTTAAAATCAAACATGAGCGCCTGTACGAAATGAATTGAGAGACAAAAACGAAGGATGTTTTCGCCATAATTATAGTTGTAGTTTTATCAACGTAAAATGTAGTTTGTTAGTTATCTTTTTAAACATGCTCTCGTTTTGTTTTGTTCATTTCGTCAAAATGTTTTCTTCAATTTTAGTTTTAGCTATTTTTTGTGTTTCCTTTAACAATAATAACCTTGTTGAATGAAATGACAGTACATCATAGGTGGCAAATATACTCAAGTACAAGTATACTTTAGACTGGCACATGGCGGTGGTAATAATGATGGTTTGAAATGATTGTACTTGTAATTGTGCTGCCATATTTGATACAACAGCCTCAGCAATACAGCTTGCCTTGCATCTTCATCTACGGTCATCGGGCCTCGGGGAAAAGTCACGTGGTGAACATTCTGCTGAAGGAACTGAAGGTAAGCGTGCGCGTGCCCGTGTGTGTTTTTTTTTTTTTTTAATGCCGCAGCTGTTTACAAGCTTTATGGTCCACCTCGCAGCTGCCTCATGCCACCATCAGCTGCGCCGAGTGCATCTCCACCGGCGTGCTCTTCGAAAAAGTCCTGCTGACCTTTTTCGGTGGAGACGCAGCCGCCGCTCTCCCCCGCAGCCCGTCGCTGTCCGATTTCATCCGCCTCTACAGGCAACATGGCTCACGGGCTGCCGCTGAGCAGACGCGTTACATCGTGAGGACACCGAATCTGCACTAGTGCGTCCAATTCAATCTTTGTTTTGGCCTCAGTGTGCGTTTGTGGTCTTCAGGTGTTGGAAAAAGCAGAGTTGCTGCGAGACATGGATGCTAACCTGCTCTCGGTTCTTGTGCGACTTCAGGAACTGGTGAGCATTTGACAACAACTTACCTCAAGATGCTTTTCACTTGTGGCAGATTTGGCAGGCCACATATAGGAGTTCACTGCCAAATATTCGTCTGTGGTATTCGAAATAGAAATATTCGACTGTGTAATATTGTGTAATGTGTTTTTTGTTGTTGTTTTTTTTTGGTGAGGGTGATATGATATATTTTTATTTTTAATTCCTAAAATTTTGCCATACTTGTGCATTTTCATACTTCTGCATGCGTGTCTGCAGGTTGAGGACAACGTGAGCGTCCTCCTGCTCAGCGAGCTGGTGTGGGACACATTCCGGCCAAGCACGGGCTGCGCAGAGCCATTGCCGCTTCACTTCCCCGACTACACCAAAGGTTTATTTTTTTCCCCACTCGTCCCCCTCTTCACACCTCACGTCAATCTGAGATGTTCTTTTGCACCTGACATTTTCTTAAAACAGCGCACTGAAGGTGTGAACATCTGTTAGTTCAATTTATTTTGTTTTTGAATAGCTGAGCTGCACCAGATCTTGTCCCGAGACAGTCACCCGTCCTACTCCACTGACTTCTACGCCTCCTACATCCACATTCTGCTGGGCATCTTCTACACAGTCTGCCGGGACCTCAGAGAGCTGCGCCACCTGGCGGGTTGCCCCTGAAACGTCACCTGCCTTGACCTCTGTTTTCCCCCTCGTTGTGCTCATTGTTTGCTTATTTTTTGCTTTAGGCTGCACTCAACTTTACCAAATTCTGCGAGCCTGTGACTGAAGGGAAAGGTAAGTCACCTAAAGTAGCATAAAGTGGCTTACAGTAGGCTAACGTGTGTGTGTGTGTGTGTGTTGTTTGGTCGCCAGCGAAAGAGAGTGACACGCACAAGCTGTGGCGAAACATTGAGCCTCACTTGAAGAAAGCCATGCAAACAGTTTACCTGAGGGAGGTATCCAGGTGAGTGGAGCCTATAAATTCCTCTCTTCAATCAATGTTTGCCCTCATGTGTCTGCTTGTGTGTGTTCCAGCCTCGAATGGGAGAAGATGCAACAAGTGGAGATGGAAGCAGGCCCTTTAAGAGGTCACTTCCAGAGCTGCGGCTCTCGAATATTTTTGAAATCGATTATTCCACTGATTACCCCATCGAGTAACTGGATGAATATTGGTTTTGCTTTTTTAAACATAATAGCATGCATGTCAGGTGCAGATATTTTTATCCATTTGGCATTCTACTACTGCATTTTTGACTTTGAGTGTGTATGGCTTGAGAAGGCGTGTCCTGGCCTGGTGAGTGCCATGGTGAGAACGTAACATAGAATTAAATTGGCCGCTGTGAGCTCAGCGTAGCGTTTTCAATTGATTGTTCCAGCTGTAGTTTGTATATCACCTCTGCACGTTTTCTCCCATTTCCAATTGCTGAATGTGTCTCAATACTTTTTGCCCTTGCATGTTTTTCTCCTCCTGTCAGGTTTGTCGGCGCACACCCACGTGGAGCTGCCGTTTTACTCCAAGTTCCTGCTGATCGCCGCCTACCTGGCGTCCTACAACCCCGCCCGCACCGACAAGCGCTTCTTTGTCAAGGTGAGGCGGTGACAGGAAGCCGCGGCGCAGTTGGCGGCAAGCAAGATCCCCAGTTATGTGATCAAGGGGCTTCGAGATGCATCGACTCCAGAATGACAACATTCAAAATGTATTTGGATGACTGTGGGGAAAATAGAATTTTTTAAATGACCTCAATGAAACCAAAATAAAATGACAAGCTGTACAATAAAAAAATGTGATGAAAAGACATTGAGTAAGAAAAAAGTTAAACTTTAGTAAACTATAAATGAACAATAATGACTGATGCATTTTTTTATATTGAATTACAAAGTAACATTTAATAAATTAATTAAAATGAAATTGCTACTTAATGTCTGAGAAAAATATAAGGTTATTATCTATATATATATATATATATATAAGCACATCTCATGATGTCACCTTTCCTTTCCCCACAGCATCACGGCAAAATAAAAAAGACCAACTTCCAGAAGAAAAATGAGAAGGTGACCATGCAGAAACATTTTTTTTCCCCTTACACGTACATGTCATGAAATGTTGCCTGAACTGTCACCTGGTCGTTTGTTTATGTGCGTCTCCAAAGACGAGCAACCACCTGCTGGGGCCCAAACCTTTCCCTCTGGACCGCCTGCTGGCCATCTTTTACAGCGTGGTGGACAGCAGGGTGGCGCCCACCGCCAGCATCTTCTCTCAGGTGGGCACGGCTCTCCTCACCTCAGTTGCTATTAACGGCCACCGCCTCCCCTCGTCATCATCGTTCGGCCTCGCTCCGCCTCTCCAGATCTCCTCGCTGGTCACCTTGCAGCTGTTGACGCAGGTCAGTCATGTGGACCAGCTGGACGCCCCCAAGTACAAATGCGCCGTCTCCATGGACTTCATCTGCGCTATTTCCAGGTAGGTGTGCGCGTGTGTGCTCTTTCTATTCGTACGCACGCACGCACACGGTGTTGTTTATCTTCCCAGGACGGTGAACTTTGACATCATCAAGTATCTGTATGACTTCCTGTGAGACGCTTTCTCTGTAGAATGGACACAATCACCTTGCGGTCATTACAAAATAAATGGCTTCACTTTCACAGAACTGTTGCCTCTCGTCAAACTAAACGTCAATCAAAAAGACAAGATAAAACAAAAAATCGGGCAAAGACGCTTCGTTCTTTACATTCAAGTATGTCATTAGTACTGTGTGGTTTTATATGACAATATATCGACTGCTATTTTTCTTGTTCAAAAACAATTTTTTTGTGTCAAATCCATTTGTGTTGGTACGTCAGACAAAAACATTTTTTGTCAGTACATTTTTTTCAGGTAACTCTATTAGGGTCTTCAACCAGCTGTCTACCTTTTGTGAAGAAAATTGAAATATCACATCGCAAATCTTGGGTGATCAAGTGACTTTATTGTACAAAGGGAGCAAACCAAAAGGCACTAGTCAAACGCAGCTGAACTAGTTGATCCGTTTCTACTTCGAGTAACAGGCAGCGGCAGCATCTCATATGTTGATATATAAAAATAAAAAGAGTACAAATATATTCACAAAAATGCCTGTTGATTGTATCCACCGACTCCCTCGCTTCCGACTGGATTCAGTTTGAATGCAACTGGCTGACGAAATGAACAGTTATAATCAATACACTTTTATTGTGCGCGTGATAATCGCTGACGTCTGTTTAAAGCGCATTTCCGTGATGTCGGCATCGACAGGCTCCTTCATTCTATTTGAGTTAACTTTGCTAAACGCTGTGCCGCCTGCTGTGGATCATGGCCACGATGTGCGTCAGGTCCAGACTCTTCATCATCACCTCCATGAAATCTTCATCGGAGCGGGCACCCGCCACAAACTCGTCCAGCGAGAGCTCGCCTGCAGGCGCGGGGCACAACATTAGGTACACCTGAGCATTGGGAAATATGAACGCGCCGAGAAATCACTTTGCGCGCTCACCGTCGCCATTGATGTCGATCCTGTCGAAGACGCTGTTGGTGAAGTCCTCAGCCGTCACTTCCTGGTTCTCGTTGCCTGTAATGGCGCGAATGGCCTGAGGGGGCAACCAACCACGTTAGCAATCGCTTCCTTCCTCCTCATTCTTCTCCTTCTCGCCTCCGACCTTGATGATGTTGAGCAGCTCGTGTCGGTCGATGCAGCCGTTGCCGTCCACGTCGTAGAGCTTGAAGTACCAGCGCAGCTTCTGCTCAATCTTGCCGCGCATCACCAGGCTGAGCGCCGCCACGTACTCCATGAAGTCGATGTAGCCGTCCTAAGAAGCGATACGTTCAATGTGGACGCCAGGGAGGAGCTCATTTTAGCCTGGGTTGTTACAGAGAGTCTTTGCCAGCGCATTTGTCCGAGATCCAATCACCTGTCGTTTGCGTTTCCCGAAATTCGGAGTCCTAATTGGCCAATTATCCAGGCAGAAGTGTGTTAGGGAATGCGTCATCTCGCTGTCGGCTTAACTCACGGGTGAAGCTTACGATGGCGGCTCCCCCCACCCTCCCTGCCAGACGATGACCTGGTCTCGGGAATTGCAGATGTCCCTCATCATCCCATCGGGTTTTAGTGAGGTGCCCTTCAAAATGTTGATGAGGAGGGACGATTGCGCGAGCCGCTTTTGCGAGTGCTCATGACATTTTTTTAAATCAGCGTTAAAAATACATTTAGGGTCACACAGAGACATCTCTGATTTCAAATATGACTGTTGACCAGTGTAATTTGTAATGATAAAAAGCCAAACTATTTCTTCACTATACAGTACAGAAAGTTGAGAAAATAAACAACTAAAAACAGCTGCAGAAAATGTCGGGAAAATACAATGTCATTAAAATAAAATACATATCAAATAACTTTCACCATACGTATATTAAGTTTAGGAAGTAGCCAACAAAAATATTTCAGTTATTCGATGAATTGTTCCAGGCCAACTTAATTTTCTTCCACTTCCAAATGCAAATGAATAGAAATAAATGAAATGTATAAGATTCAATTAAAAATGTAAATGATCCTTTTTATGGCGTAGATGTGCTCGATTCACCATCTAAAATGATCCTTTGCGGCACCACTAACGGGATTTCGGTCAATATAACGAAACCTAAATCAATGCGTGAATGCAGAAACAATTCTATGATTTCAAACATCATATGGCCAGTGGGCGAGAAACAGCCCCCCCGAGAACTTTGGACGCGGGTCACTATCCGTCATCAATTTTGCCGACCTTGTATAAGCGTGAAACTCGTACCTTGTTCATGTCGAAGGTGCGGAACATCTGCTCGATGTAAGCGTTGGCCTCGGTGTCGAGGCCGCGCAGGCCGAAGAACTGCTTGAACTCGTGCAGGGTGAGCTGACCCGACGGGCACTCTGTCATGAACTTCTTGTACCACAGGTGCATCTCCACCGCCTGCAGGTCATCCACCGTGCTGCCTGTCGCGTTGCCCATGATGAGCGCGAGTCGTTTGCCCGACGGGGTCTACTGTGAACGGCGCCTCACAGTCACACAAGTGGGCGAGGGAGGGCAGAAGCCACTGCGATGCCTTTTGTAGGCCACTTTGGGATGCCCTTCTCGCTTCCTAATCCCCGCAGGTAATCTAATTAACGCTTTAAGCAGCCCCATTAAAACGGACGCTGCCTTGCCAGGTACGCTGACACGACACAAAACGGGCACGTTCAATCGTCACGTGGAGGTGCGCGGCCCCTCGGCGTGGGCGGAAAAACGAGACGTCGACAGTGCCTTCGTTCTTTTAATGCTATAATGTTAGTGTGATTACAGTGAACGCAAACAAAAAGTCTGTTTGAATGGAGAATGTCAAAAATAAAAATCGCGTTTACAGTAGGGCTGAACAATTCATCAATTTCAATTCGGCATTGCAGTTCAATGCAATTTTTAAATCGCAATGACCGCAATTAGGGGAAAAAAAAGTCACAATTAGATTATTTCTCTAAATTGTTCAGCACTCGTTTTTAGTTAGTATTTTAAAAAGTATGTAAAAAAAAAATACATAGGATCTTTGATGTTTTTGTACCGTAAAAAAACAAATCTGAAACTGGTACAATTCAGACGAGTTGCCATGTCGACATGTTCTGTAGTGGGTGACATCATCGCAACTGACTGGATGCCGTGCAAGTGCTACGATCGTCAATGATGATCATTTTTTTTTCATCTAAAAGTTACTAAAAGTCCAATGTTTCCTCAAAGTAGATGTGTATGTTTCTACACAATCCTATCAGTTCATGTTGTGCCATAACATCAGGCATTTCGGTCACATCGTGCCTGTCAAAGGCATTGACTTTCATATGAAAAAACTATAAAACTAGTCATACAAATGTAACATAAATGGATTATAAGACCCCATAAAACACTACCATAAGGCCTCAAGTTCACAGGGTAAAACACGAGATGAGTGTTGGGGTCAGTCCACACCGGTCTTCCACCTCAAGGCGCGTCGCAGGTGCGTGTAGACTCCGTCGAAGGCGGATAGCGTGCAGCGTGTGAGGTGCGCGGTCCAACTCCCGGCGTCCGACAGCCATTGCACGAAGCGGGCCACGAAGGCCACGAAGACCGCCACGTAGTGGGCCAGCAACGCCAGGCTTCGACCCAGCTGCCTGCCACGGCTGACGATTAGCTTGACTGCCTGGTCGTGCCTTGCCATTATTGCATTATTTAGTTTTCACCTAAAAAATGGAAACAAGTTGTTGGGAAACATTCACAATTTCCTGTTATCACCGATATAGGGATTTATACTGAACTATATCGTCTATTATATAAAAGTCCTTACATTGTGATTAGGGGGTTTTGCTTTAATTAAATTTAGCTTAATGCTTGCAAACAATGTAGACAGATATGACAATTCTCACAAGCATGTGTTCTTTATCCTCTGCAAAGAAGGACTAATTACTGTGGCTTACTAAGGAGTTTTGAACAGTCCCATGTATATCCTCATACCTGTGGTATTATACTGCCCCCAGGTGGCCAAGGTGTGCACACCAGAAGGAGCAGTACAGTGTCGATTGAATTGAAGCAAATTCCATTAATTTCTCTGTTTTGAGATTTCTTTTTTCTTTTTTTTTTTTGCGTGACTCATCTTTGCGTTTATGACGACGGTCCCTTGCGTTGGAATTGACACACGGTGCCTTACCGTGTCGTCCAATCAGCGCCGAGCAGGTTTTGTTTCCGGGAGAGTTTTGGTGATGTGGCTCTGCTTGGAAATCCATCCGAGGAGATATAGCTGATAAAAAGGGACCACCGAAGATCCACCGCAAAGCACTCACACAGGTGAGTCAAAGGTCCTTCTTCTGTCAAACCTTATCCAAGCCCACTCCATAAGGACCTGTCACACTCGACTGACATGTTCAACCGCGCCAGGAGGGTTTCAACGCTCGCTTCAAATTTGCAAGCGTTAGCTAGCTTAGTAGCATCGACGTGGAAACGGCAGTAAACAAAAGATTCACATCCGTCTCCTTGGAAGCTAACCCCGCTTGTTCGGCCCGACTTGTCCACCACTCTCCCTGGGCGCCAGTGTCCAGCTTCTCGGTAGAATTTCGCAATAGTTCTTATGAATCGTGGCTGTGGAAGAACGCGGTGACGCAGACGCAGTGGACGACGGGCTCGGGGAATTTCGTTTGTTTTCGTGACGGCTCCGAAGTTAGGGATCGCAGAAAATGTGTTGCAGGAAAAATGAAACTGTGACCGAGCCCAAGTACTGTACATAAAAAGTAATTTTAGAGCATTGATAGAGCGCGTCGATTAGTAGTTGAGACGTGTTTTGTCTGCATAAATTAAACTGTTTTAAGCATGTGTCACCTATTTACCTTTGTTCTCCCATCCATTGTGCAGTGCCATCCTTATGTTCAGCCGCCTGGCTACGGTCCTCCAGGAGCTCTCTGGAGAGGAGGGTCAAGATGAAGAAACACAAGTGAGATTTAAAAAAAAAAAAAAAAAAATCAAATCATACGATTGCTCTGGATCTGAGTACACTTTAAATGTTTATTATTTTTTTCCCCAAGGAGGGTGAACTCACACCTCAGATTCCTGCCAATGCCGGCCAGGCTCCGGAAGAGTCGGAACTCCCCGAGGAGGCCAAGGAGCGTCTGGCCCACCTGGAGCAGCTGGTGGTGCAACTGAAGGAGCTCAACCGTGACAAGGACACTCAGCTGGCTGCCAAAGATGCCCTTCTCAAGGTTGAATAACATCAACGGCTGCAGAAACATCATCGGAATGCCAGAATGCTTTGTCTTTCTTCTTTGCAGAATGAAAGGGAGACGAGCGAGGCTCGCTTTAGTAAGCTCAAACTACAGGCCAAAGCCAAGATAACCTCCCTCAGCAAGCAGATTGATGAATTGAAGGGACAAGAAGGAGCGAATGTAAGTCTGAATCAAATATACTATACTGTCTGTGTGGAAAATGATCCCCCCCCCAAATTTTTTTTGACACCAGAGCCCCGACAGCTCGTTTTCAAGAGATGTGGAGGGCGGCGACCTGCAAGAGCTTCAAAAGAAGCTTCGCGAAGATGAAGCCAACAGTAGCGAGCTGCAAACGCGACTGCGGGCTGCCGAGAAGCTGCTGGAGGAGAAGGACGCCGCCCACGCCGAGCAGTTGAAGCACCTCCAGGCAGTGGTGTGTGACAAGGACGTGCGCTTTCAGGAGCAGATTCAGAAACATGAAGAGGAGTTGCTCAGGGCCACGGCACCGTCGTCCAACGATGGCGAGCTGCAGCAGGTGCGATGAATCGAAGTTCAATTACAATTACGTTTATTACACCCCACGATTACATCGTTATATGCATTTATATCCAGCGCACTTTGTTAGTTTACTGAAGGAAAATTTATACTTGAATTTATACATTTGCACCTTTTCAAAAATTTTACAATACCTAATTTTATGAATTTTGTTTGGTCCAAAAGGAATTTACATAATTATAGTGTTTCAAAGAAATGTATTTGTCTTTATAGTTGTTATGTTTAAACATTTTCTTGTTTTGTACCAAAAAATAAATGATTGTTTGAATAATTGTGGTTTTAATTACTACCAAAATAATCGTTTTTTTTTTTTTTTCATAATCGAGCAGCCCTAGTAAATGGTGCAAATCTTTCTGTGGTGTCTCGTAGGCCCTCCACGTGTCCCAGCGGCGGTGTGAGGAGCTCGAGGAGGCCTTGAAATCTCGCTCACAAGTGCTGGAAATGCTGCAGCAGGAAATTGCCAGTGCGGATCAACAAAAACAGGTCCAGATTCTTAAATCCACTTGAACCTATCATGGAAGTGTCTTGATTCAACGCAATCTTTTTGTTTTTCTGCCTAGATCCTGACCGCTCAGTTCCGGCAAATGGAGGAGGAGCTGGCCGAAGCCGTTAGACAGAGGCAGGAGTGGGCCCGGCGCTCCAGCGAAGCCGAAGCGGCCCTCCAGGAAGCACTGGAGCGGGCAAAAGCGGAAGCAGCCAAGCACGAGAGGGAGCTATCATCGCTGAGCCAGGCGGCTAGCGACAGCCTGGAGAAGGAGAGGACAGAAGTTGCCAGGCTAGAAAAGGAGATGGCGTTGATGAACGAGAGCACCCTGGAGTTTCGTGAAGCATCGGAGAGAGACAAGTTGGAAATATCTCGCCTCGAAAAGGAGCTCACGTCTAGCAGAGAGTTAGAGTCAGAAGACATCCAGGCCAGCCGGAGAAGACTGGAAGAGACAAAATCACAAGTCGGCAAACTGGAGCTAGAGCTGGCTTCTTTTCAGGAGGGACAGGAAGAGGCCCGGAAGAAGAGCGAGCTCTTGGCTGAGATCTGGAGACATCTACAACCTCTCGACTCCCGCGATGTACAGCCGTCGGAGGACATTACGGTCCCAGATGACCTTTCTCTTGTCCTGGACGCGCTGCTGTCCATTGAGGGACAAGTGACTAGGCTCAAAGATGATCACAGGGAGAGTGAGGAACGCCGTGTTGAAGTCACGCTCAAAATGGAGGCTCTTCAAGGTGAGTAAGAAGATTGCCTCTTCAATTTTAATTTCGTCTTAAGATGACACAAATTTCTTTCCAGATCAGCTGGACAGAAGCACAAACGAGAAGGACGGCGCCGTCGCCGAAAGGGTTCGGCAGCTGGAGCAGCCGATGGAGCTGGTGAGCGCTCCTAATAAGAAGGTCTTATCTGCAAAGTCAGACAAGACAGAAACCAGGTCATAGACGTGCAGTGAGCCCTCTAATCTCTTCAACACTGTTCCGCTGTCATGACTGAATGCCAAATCTGACCTTCAGATCACTGCACTGATGTTGCCGCTTATGATTAGTCAGCCTGACCAACTACCTCATTTGTTTTATTCTTCTTCCTTTTGGTTAGACCTCGGAAAGCCATTCAGACGAGCCACAAGCAGATGTGCCTTCTGAAGCTGACAGAGGTATAAAACATTTTGTTTTAGATCAAGGACTTTCAAAGTAATGCTGCTCATCTTCTTTTTTTTTTTTTTTTTTCTCCCCCAATTTGAATCGCTGTTGATTTTCGTAGCGACGATCTTGGCACTGGAGCAGCAGCTATCGGAAAAAGATAATGAGCTTAGCCTCTTGCGAGAACGTCTGCGAATGGCTGAAGAGCAGAGCGCCAGTGATGTTGCGTCGGCTCGCATTGAGAATCAACCTCGGGACCAGGTTGAACCTGACGAGACAGGAAATGATGCCGCAACGCCTCCTGACCGCCTGGAGGACACCCAAGAGGAGGAGACCACTTTGGTCGCCGAGGACACGTCCGTCCTCTCCATTGCTGCGGACAATGAGAGCAGCCCGGAGCTCATCGAGCATCAGGAATCCCCCGAAGAGTCCAAAGGGGCTTCCTCCGACGAGATGGTCACCAGCACTGATTCTGAGGTGGCTCACAGCAGCTGGACCCTTCTAGAAGCTGTGAACCAGGATGGACGCCAGGAATGGCCGTCTGCCGTGCAGGACTTTGGCCAGCTGCAGTCATGGGAGACCACGAGCATGGAGCAGGAAACCTCCACGACTTCAGTGACATCTTCCTCTGTTTTGATCCGAGAGGCGGTTGCCGTTCACGTCACGCAGGAGGGTGCCTCGGCTGAAAATGCTCCCGCAGGCCTTTTCGCTCGGGCCCTGGCGGAGGAGCTCCAGAAAAGATACAGCGAACTTCTGGCCGAGCTGCAAGCACTCAGAGAGGCGGCTGCGGAGTCGCGGGAGAAGATCAAGAGTCTGGAAGAAGAAACGCAAAGACTTACTGCTGAGAGGGACGAAGCGGTGGCTCGGGCCAGTGACACTGAAGAGGAGCTCAAGTCTGCCAGAGAGGGACTAGAAAATCTCTCCCAGCAGAGCAGCTGTGTGGCGGAGAAGCACAGTGCGGAAATGCGCCTTTTCGAGGAACAACTCGACGACGTGTCCGGTGAGGGCAGAGCCAAGGAGCAGAGGATCCAGGCTCTCCAGGCCGATTTGGAAATGGCTCGCCAAGCCCTCTCTGAGAAGGAGAACCAGGCCCTGATGTTGAGCGCACAGTTGGAGGACAGGGAGCTGCTCTCCTCCAAGCTGGAGGGGAAGCTTCAAGACATGGAGAGCAGCATGTTGGAACAGTCGCAGATGTCAGCTCTTGACAGCGAGTCCCTGTCCAAGAAGGAGTCTGACATCGGAGAGCTGCGGCTCCGCCTCAGCCAGAAAGAGCAGCAGATGACAGAGCTCGATGAAAGCGTGTCTGCAAAACTCAGCCAGGCAGAAGAGGAGCGGGTCTTGCTCGACAGCGAAGTCAACAAACTGAAGGAGCGGCTGGTGGAGCTGCAGCGCCTACGAGAAGAGACTTCCTCTCCGCAGACGGATGAGGAGCTCGAGAGTTTGCGCAGGTCCAACGAGGACTCTGAAAGCCAGCTGGCAAACGTGAGAAAGAAGCTGCAGGTTGTGCTCGTGCAACGGAAGGAGCTCATGAAGAAGGTTGCTGACCTGGAGATGGACGCCAAGAACAACGCGGACAAAGGAGAAACAGCGGCCCCCGAAACGCCTCCTGAGGTTGGACAATTTTCCGCCGAGGAGATGGAGGACAGACTGGCGGAGCTGCGGCAAACATTGAGGTCTAAAGATGAAGCAATTGAAAACCTTCAGTGCAAGATTAGCCAACAGGAGCAACTTCTGTCGGAAACACTTGCGCTGAACAGAGAGCTCAGCGAGAACGCGGAAGCCCAACGGGCCGACGGTTGCCCCGACAACACCGCGTTACGATCCCAAGTGGCCTCCTTGGAAACAGAGTGCGAGACCCTGCAGAAGAAAGTCCTGGAGGCCCAAGAATCTCGCAAGGAGAGCATCCGCAAAGCCAAAGAGAAAGACAGGCACCACCGGGATCAGCTGAAGCAGCAGAAGGAGGAGTACACTGAGCTCATGGGCCGCTTTGAGCTGCAGAGTGGCGAGCGTGAGGTTCTTCTCACAAAAGTCAGGGAACTGGAAGAGAAAACGGGCCCACTTGCAGAGGAGGGCAAGGACCTGGTGG
The DNA here is from genome assembly GCF_054856515.1 of Filicampus tigris. NCBI lineage: Eukaryota > Metazoa > Chordata > Actinopteri > Syngnathiformes > Syngnathidae > Filicampus > Filicampus tigris. The sequence goes on along the minus strand of NC_141238.1, from coordinate 1,777,693 downwards.
CGAAGATCGAGAAGACCTCAGCTAGCGATTGGGTCCAAGAAGACTGGGTGGATTTTGCAGCATCTGAGACTGAACATCAATCCGGTGTTCAAGGAGCGCAACTGAGTGAGGTTCTCTCTGCTCAAACGGAGGGACCCTTGAAAGCGCTGAGGGAAGAGATCCAAACTCTGCGGAAGGCAAACTTGGCGCTTGAGAGCAACCTTCAGGAAGCTGAGAACAATCTGTCCCGGAAGGAGACTGAACTGCAGGACGTTAGCAAGGAGCTACAGGCCCTACGCGAGAATGGACGGCAGATTGAAGCCCTCTCCGATGAAATTAAGGATCTAAGAGAAAAGTCCGTGCAAGCCGAGTCCTGTGCGGAGGCCTTGAAAGCAGAAATGGAAGCTGCGACCACCGCCGCATCGTCTCAGTCCGCCAGCTCCATTGCTGCTCTTCAAGCCGAAGTGGAGGATTTCAAACTGTTCCTGGACAAGAAGAACCACGAGATAACTGAGCTCAGCCAGCAGCTCTGCGAGCAGAACGCCCGCATACTCTCAATGCACGACACGGTGGGCCTCAAGGATCAACGGATAGCCTCCCTAGAGGCGGAGCTCGAGGCGGAACAGGAGAAAAGCAAGAAGTCGGAGGTTGAGGCTCCGCAGAGGAGGGAGGAGGAGGAGGACAGCGAAGCCAAGCTGCAGCAGCTTCAGCGTAAGCTTCAGGCGGCCCTCATCTCTCGCAAGGAAGTGCTGAAAGAGAACAAGACCCAGAAGGAACAGCTGAGTGAGAGCCAGACCCTCACCCTTGAGCTGCAGCAGAAGATGCAGGCGGCGCAAGGCGAGCTGGAGAAGCTCAGGGCCGAGCGCGCCAGGCTGATAGACGAGGTGGACCGCACGTTGCTAGAAAACCAAAGCTTGGGCTCGTCCTGCGAGAGCCTCAAGCTGGCAATGGACGCCATAGCGAGCGAGAAAGATGCATGCAGGAGAGAGAGTGAGCTGGCCAAAGAGGAGGCCGCGAGGACGTGCGAGCAATGGGAGGAGAGGGTCGGCGTCATGAAGGACGAGTACGAAACCCTGCTGCGCTCCTACGAAAACGTCAGCGACGAGGCGGAGCGCGTCAGGCGGGTCCTGGAGGCCGCCAGGCAGGAGAGGCAGGAGCTCGCGGCCAAGATGCGGTCCAACGAGGCCTCCAGGCAGGAAGCGGAGGCGCGGGCGGAGGAGGCTCGCAAAGAAGTCGAGGTGGTGAAAGACAAAATGAGGAAGTTTGTCAAATCCAAGCAGCAGAAGATCCTGGAGTTGGAGGAGGAGACGGAAAGACTTCGCGAGGGCCGGGAGAAAGCGCTCATGGAATCGGAGGAAGAAGCTCAAACCGCGGAGCTGAGCAGACTTCGGGAGGAACTGCAGACTTTGAAAGCGGAGTCGAACGCTGCGGTGGCACAAAGAGACGCTTTAACACAACAGATTGAACGGCTGAAGGAACGATTTGAGCGAGGGGAAGGACAGGACCACGCCGCTCCTCTCGTCGGGGGCGTTCGCCACTCCGATCCAGTCTCGACCCGCACAGGAACGGTTGAGTCGGAAAACAAGCCGGAGGAGAGTCCGGACGACCGCATCAGTTCAACAGCCGCTGTAGTTGTCGGAGCGGAATCCACGAGGGAACAGGTTTTATTGGAGGACAAATTGAATGAGACGGAGGCAGCTCTTGATTCAGAGAGGGAAACCGGGCAGGAGGAGGAGGCCAAACGGAAGGCCGGGCCGCCCTCTCTTGAACGGCTTCTCCAGGAGAGCAGCGAAAAGGCGAGCCTCGTGGCCTCCCTGGAAGAGTGTCTGCAGGAGAGCAAAGAGCGAGAAAAGTGCCTGATTGAGGAGGGCTCCAAACGCGAGGTCCAGTTCAAGGAACTCCTCCGAAATCTGGAAAGTGAGAAGGACAACTTGGAGGAGCGTCTGATGAACCAGCTGGCCCAACTCAACGGCAGCATCGCCAAATACCAGCAAGAGGCCGCCGACCACCGCCAGCGCCTCGCCGAAGTCGAGCGGGAGGCGGAGAGACTTGAGAGGGAGCGCGGCGACCTCGAAGCCGAGGCCCGCTCGCAGGCGGACCGAGCGGCCCGGCTGGAAGAGGACATGCGGCGGGCCCAGAGGCAGAGGGCGGAAGCCCAAGCGGAGACGGGGAAGCGCAGGGAGCTGGAGCAGCAGCTGAGGTCCGCTCAGAGGGTCAAAGAAGGCAGCCAGAGCCGAGCACGGCAGCTGGAGGAGCTCCTGAGGGAGAAGCAGCTGGAGGTCCGCCAGCTCCAGAAGGACAGCATCCGCTACCAAGAGAGGATCAGCCAACTGGGAGTGCAAGCCAAGGCCGCGCAGCTGGCCCACACTGAGCTCAGCAAGAACCTTGAGCGGGCCCAAGAGGAGACTTCCAAAAGCCTGCAGGAGCTGACGAGAACCCAAGCGGAATTGGCAAGCTGCAAATCCACCTTGAGCCAAGCTCAGGCGCAGTTAGGCCAAGTCGCGCTTGAGAAAACAACCTCGGAAAAGGACGCCCAACAGAAGGAAGCTCTTTGGAAAGCCGAAGCGGAGCGAACCCTGGACTCTGTCAGGCTCAGATTAGGAGCCGAACTCAAGGAGATGGAGCTGAGACTGGAGGAGGCGTACGGCGAGCGGGACAAAGAAGAAGCAGCCACGCTGGAGGCCAGAGAGGCCGCCGATGCGGCCGGGAGTCGCGCGCAGGAGGTGCAAGCCCGCCTCGACGAGTCTCTGGCCCGGCTGGCCGCCTTCTCGCGCTGCATGTCGTCGCTGCAGGACGACCGGGACAGAGTTCTGGACGAGGCCCGGCAGTGGGAGACGCGCTTTAACGACGCTCTGCTGGGCAAGGAGGCGGAAATCCGTGACGCGGAAGCCCGGGCCAAGGGGCTGGCGGAGAACCTTCAGAAAGAATCTGCCCTCAAAGAGGAGCTCCAGCTCACACTGGACAGGTAGGTCAGGAATCTATTTTCATAGTTCCCACAGGGGCTTCACATTCCCGAATTTCACCTTGCAGGTTCGAAAAAGCTGACCAGGAGCGGCAGCGGAAAGTGGACGAGGCAGAGAAGAAGTTCAACGCGAGCCAAGCCGAGGCGGAGGCGGAGCACGCCGAGCTCCTGCGAACGGCGGCCGAGCTGCGGTCGGCGCTAGACGAGGTGCGGCTGCTCAAGGGCGAGCTGGAAAGCCGCAACCAGAAGGCCCGCGCTCTGGAGGTGGCCGTGGCGCGGCTGCAGGAGGACGTCGGCGCGGCCCGGGCGGAGCTGCGGGACAGGGAGGCGGACGGCCGGCGTCTCTGCCTGACCTTGGAGCAGCTGGAGGCGGACCTGCGCGCCTCCAAGGCGTCGACCGAGACCCTGCAAGTGGCGTTGCACGAAAAGGAGACCAGGGAAGTGGAAATGCTGGATGAGAAGGAGCAAGCTGTTACTCGGGTAAGAAGAGGAAAAGCTATTCCTCTCCCCGGTGAGTGCCCTGAGACTCGTGCCTTTGTCTTGGCAGGCCGCCGAGGAGGCGCGCAGGGAGGCGGAGCGCAGGGCGCGCGATGCCGAGGAGGAGCTGGAGCGCACACGGGGGGAACTGCGAGGCCTGGAGGAGAAACTGCGACTGGCCGAGGGGGAGAGCGCCGGCCGGCGAGCCAAGCTGGACTCCTTCACCAAGGCCATGGGCTCCTTGCAGGACGACCGAGACCGAGTGCTCAACATGTACAAGCAGCTGGAGGAGAAACACCTCCAGGTCATGGTGGACAAGGATGCTGTGATCCAGGAGGCGGCGAGCGAGAGCAACAGTCTCAAGGAGGAGCTGCGCTCTCTGCTGGTGCAGAGGGACGACCTGTACGCCGAGAAGGGCAAACTGTCCGCTCAGCTCCACGGCTACCGAGACGAACTCAAGCAGGTTCTCAGCATGAAGGACTCCCAGCACAGGCAGCTGCTCGCCGCCCAGCGGGATCGCGCGGCCTCCTTGGAGAAGGAGCGCGACGACTTGGCCAGCGCGCTGAAGCACGCCGGTGAGTCGGAAGCGGTCAGAGCGGAGCTGGCGACGCCGTTGCGAGCCGCCGACGCTCCCGGGGCAGAGGTGGAGAAGTTGCGGGAGCAGCTGGAGTCCGCCCGAGAGCAAGCGCAAGCTCTGGAGGAGAACCTTCTCAAGGAGAGGGAGGCGCGCGAGAGGGAGAGCAAAGAACTCTCGGAGCTGCGCTGGGAGGGAGGCCTGATGCGCACGGAGTCCGAGAGCGCTCAGGAGAGGGTGGCCGAGCTGGCCCGAGACCTGCTGGCCGTGGAGCAGAAGCTTCTGCTGGAGAAGGAGCTGGCGACGCAGCTGAGGGCCGAGAACCGGTCCTTTGGCAGGGCCATGGCCTCCCTCCAGGACAGCAAGGACCAGGCGGAACACAAAGCCCGCCAGCTCGGCCTCAAGCTGGACGAGGCCGCCAAAGTCGGGAGCCCCTCCGCCGGTGAAGTGTGGAGCCTGAAGAACGCCCTGCAAGCTCTGCAGAACGACCGGGAGAGACTGGTGAGTCGCGCCTCCCCCGAGCGCCGCCCGAAGGAATCGCTCGGGATAAACGCGCTCTTTCCTGACAGCTGGAGCAGCTTCAGGCGCAGACGACGGAGCTGGAGACCAACAGGTCACAGCTGGCGCGTCTGGGAGCGGGAGAGCTCATCAAAGTGAGCCAAGAGCTCTTTGAGGAGAGGAACAAGAACGCGCACCTGGCCGGCGTCATCGTGGAGATGGAGAGCGTGGCGGCGAGCGTCAAACAGGAAATAGAGACGCTCAGGTGAGACCGACAAACAGCACAAAGCGACCATGCCGCACGCGGTGATGTTTGCGCACGTGATTCCCCTCCAGACTGGAACGCGTGGACCGGATGGCCCAAGCCGAGCAGCTGAAGCAGCAGACGCTCAGCACCTTGTCCGAGCGTGACCGGCAGCTGAGGCAGCTCACCGCCGTGTTGGAGGAGGCGCGCGCGCACACGCCCAAACGCCAGAAGGAACACGAACACAGAGAGGTCAACAAGGCGACACCTGTGCCGCACACTTTCAAAGAAATGATCGTAATGTCTCAACAAAAGCGAAAATGTGCATTTTGGTTTGAAATCTAAAAAAAAAAATAAAAAAAAAACGGCCATTACGACGGACAGTATCCACCAATAATCGTTAAAAGTGGTTTCTATACGTAATTAATCCCGCCTGCTAAATTTGGAGAAAAAACATTTTGTATTTGAATGACGATGATTTTATTACAAAAACGCTTTCGTTTACTGCATCTCAGGCCTCACAGGAAGTGGACAGTGCTCCCGGTGCTCCGCAGGAGAGGAGCAGCCAGAAGGAGGTGCAAGCCGAACTCTCACAGCTGCAGCGGAGGTGGTGCACGCGACACGTTAGTCAGGAATCACTCGTCTATTATGGCTTCATTCTTTCATGTGCGCCTTCAGACTCGATGAGGAGACGCAGCAGAGGCTGGCTGCCGAGGAGCAGCTCCTGGTAGCGCAGGATCAACTCAGGCGGTATAAGAGGAGGCAAAATGGAGGGCGGGTGAGTTTGTGTCATGTCCGCTGATGTTCTTTGTCGAATGCTCCCATCGCAGCCAATCCAAGTGGGAGGATCGCTCGGAGACGGCCGTTTTCATCGAGCCTCCCGAAGGCAGCCTCACACGCGTGAGTCGCCGCCTTTGAAGTGGCCGCTCCAGGCCAGTCACGTGACCCGTGTACCGCATCTTTATCAAGCCCCTCTTCCTCCCTACCGCAGAGCCGTCGAGGAAACGCCCCGGGTTTGTTGCGGGCGCTTCGCTCGGGCGCGTGCTGGCGCCGCCGCACGCCACTTCTGCTGGCCGTCTACCTGCTGAGCGTGCACGTGCTGCTGCTGCTGTGCGTGGGCGGCTTCCTGTGACGACTTTAAAGGGTTCCCCCGCACACAAACATTGCACTTTACGTACACTTGAACACGCGCACGCACGCACGCACTCACTTGCCAGTTTATTCGGAACCCTGACTAATCTGAGACTCTAACGACACTGCAATAACTGCCGCCGTCCGTATCTGGTGCACGCTGGGTGCGCCTAATGAATTGGCCAGGACATTTTGAGGGAGCTACTGTTATTTTTCATGGAGAAAACATGAAGGGAAAATGTGATGCGTGGAAATGCAAATAATTGTATACATACTCACAGCGATGGGCATGCCGTCACGGCGACGGAACGGGCCGCCTGTCTGCAGTTTTTTTTTAACAAGGATGGACTTAAGCAAGGTAGGAGGTGGGTTTTCGTCTGTCCCTGTAATCGTCCCTAACCGGGTCCGGTACCGACTGACGTGTTGTGTTGGGTTCTTTTAAAAAGAAAGGCCACTGTTCTCGTCTGCGATACCGCGGAGCTGCCATTACTGCATTCTGCGCGACCCTGTAGAGTGCTCCGTTTTCATTCGCGTTCCCCTGCAGTATTGTACTCACGGGCATAGTCTGCCCTCTAGTGGATGCCCATTTCACTGACGAGGCAAAATAAGGCAACCAAAACTGAAAACGTCTGGCGCTGTAACGCAAACGTTTTGCGATAAAACGCAATAGTACCGCGTTATAATGCAACCTTAAATATTCTCGTGGTGTCCCCTGACTAAATGCTATCTTGGGTGACACTTAAACAGCTGTAAACAATTCAATCCACTCACGATACTCCCAGCCGCTAAGTGGATGTGAATAGGAAATTAGCCAGCTAATGAGCTTTAAATAATGTCATGCGCGGATGCGTTTTCAATGTATTTCTTTTTGGGGTGGCGGCGGAAGTTTATATTACGGAAGCGCTTTAAACGATGACGGAAGGGTGTCCAGGTCGCGGACGGAGGACGGACCGGCAAAATAGGGTAAAGTGCCCATCTCTGCATATTTATATATCCAAAGTGTTTCTGAGGTTCATGTTGTGCAATTTGCCTTCTGCACACTTCCTGTTGTGATCACAAAAATTAAGTGTGGTGCAATTACCAATGATTCCGTTCAACATTCCTTCCAAAAGACACTTTTCCGTAACATTCTCTGTCCACCAAGGTTGATAATGGATTCCAAAGGAGATGCGCTGCTAGCAGTAGCCGTCTCATTCAATCATAAACTACTGTGATTTAGCCTAATTTATTATGAGTTGAAATGGTTCAGATCTCTTTCTTTCCTGCTTTCGTTATTCATTTTGGAGGTGTATGCTGTATGTAACAGTTTTAAAGGGCTGCAGGGAAAAAGAATATGTTATTCTGTTACTTCACTACAAAAGTATCCCATTTTGAAGGGTGGGTGTGTAAGGTATCTTTGTTTTGTTTTTTCTGACATATTCAGAAGTTTTGAATAAAAAATATTTTTAGTGGGAAATGAATGTGGGTGTATCTCTGTTTCACGTTAAAAAAGGACAAAAAACATGATTTTGTGTATTTGACAACAGAAAGCCACAATAGTACGTCATCCATACCATTATCCAAACCGCTGAAGTAGTTTGCTATTCTGCCCTCAAGTGTTCATACTCGGTAGGACTACCAAAATTAAAAGTCGAAAAGTGGCCTGGTTGATCGTAACATCCTCTGCTGCATTAACGCGAAAATATAATTTGAGAATTTGACAAAAAATAAAAATGCCCCCCCCCCCCCCCCCGCAACTGTAACTGTCTTACGTCTGCTGATTTTGAAATTTGTAATGTCCACTGTACGTCAATGCAGCATTTTCCATCCAAGTATATTTAATTTAAAGTGCGGTTTTTTATAGGATAGGTCCGCATCTTATGTAAATCAAAATCCCTGTAAAAATGTATTGCATTAGTTGCCACCGCTCGTGCACGTGACTGTGTTGCTCGCGCACTGCAAGTGTGACACATCTCCTGAGACGCGGAAATTTACTGAAGTGGACGAACTGAAAAGGTAATGTGAACTTCTCTTTCAACTTAATGTTTTTATTTCAGGTTTTCTTTGATTTTTAACCAACTATTCTATGATAATGTTTTTCTTTTTGATTGAGATGGAGTTGGGTAACTTTAAAGGCAATGCAATTCAATGACAGCATAATGTGGGCTCACAACATATTTTTCTATTGCACTAATTTACCAATATTGCTATTATGAGAAATTCTAAGCAATATGCAGTCCCAATATGTTTTTGCATTGTAAAGCCTTTCTCTCATGCTTGTATTTTTTTTTTTTTTTTAAAGACCCAACATTACTGCTGTTCATTTTGGGGAAATGAAACTTGTGTGTGCACATTTTCCATCATCCCAATCAAGTTATGAAAATATGAATCAGTCACGGTGTGTGTTATACCTACAGATGTGGAAGTCAGTGGTGGGCCACAATGTGAGCATGAAGGTGGCTGCAGAAGGCGACGACTGGAAACAGACCCCGACTTTGAGGTAGTGCATGAGGACTTCCTGCCAGTATTGTGCAGGGTGTAGAATATATGTTGATGCAACCTCTTCCTGTTTCAGAATGACGTGTCGGAACAGGAGCAGAGGTGGGGGGCCAAGACCATTGAAGGTTCTGGTCACAAAGAGCCCATCAGGTAAGTTGAAGGTGTAGTGCATGTCCATTTAGTCAGGGTCCTGTGTTCACTCGTGGCGGTCAATGTGTAGAAACAGGAAGAGGAAGTGAGAGCACATCCAGTTCTCGCCTAATATGGAATTTACCAAATGTTTACACTAACCATACTATATTACAGAAAGGACAGGGAGGGTTGGCAACATTATGAGGAGTGTGAGACTAAGATTTTGATGGTCTGATAACGCTTAGGAAAAATATTGCTGCGGTACCACGTTCTTGCAAAATGTATTATTTGGACATTTTTGGCTAAAGAGCATTTTTTTGTTGTTGATTGAGCACTTAATAAGCACATTTTGCAGAGCATTCCTCTACCAAGATTTTTTTTTTTTTAAAAAGGACCCATTAAATACCTATGGACCAAATGCTGTCACTCTGCATTAAATATAAACAGCATTTTTTTTCTTTTTCCAAATTGCATAACGGCCACCTAAAACTATGTCGTGATTAAACCTGAGCTGATTTAGAAAAAATATATATATTTTGCAGTGTTGCAGAGCTGAGGCACAAAGTGGCAGCAGAGCACGAGCAGGTGAAGCATCAGGAGATGACGCCCAAAGCATCGTACGGCTACGGAGGCAAGTTTGGCGTGGAGACGGACCGCATGGACAAGGTGCGATTGACCACGTTAGGGTTCACGCTTTGACCAAAAGTGTACAGAATTGCGTTTTGTGGTCATGCAGGTGGCGGTGGGACACGACTACGTGGCTCAAGTGCAGCAGCACAGTTCCCAGAAAGATGCGGCCAAGGGATTCGGAGGGAAGTTCGGCGTGGAGAGGGATCGGCTCGATAAGGTCAGAGAACAGGAGGGGCTACGTTTTATTTTTATTCTGGCAACTTCTTGCCGACACTTTTTGTATTTGGGTTTCATTCACATTACACCGTCATCTAATGGAAAACCTCCTAAATGATAGAAAGTTGACCAAATTTGCAAGCTGCGGGCTATTCTTTAAGAGTGATCAAGCAAAACACAATGGTTTTTATTTCTAATGGGGTTCAAATTCAACAAAAGTGATTTCACAACATCACAATGAAGAAAATAAAGAGATTGCTCAGTCATCAGCCATATTTTCCCAAAAGTTGCCAGTATTGAACAAATTCCGCCCGGTTATGTGAATGTGTGAGCACAACTCTAAATGGATGTTTATGCTTGCTTTTCAAATCACATTCGTTTGATTTGATGATTAAAATAAGAAATGTACATTATACTACGCATTCTTAATCCTTATGTATCCAATACATAAATTGTCTGTGCAGTCTGCTGTGGGTTTTGAGTATAAAGGACAAGTCAAGCAGCATACATCACAGAAAGGTGGGTCGAATATAATTAAATGTTTCATTTCTATTTTACTGTCTCTCATGGGTGCATGTTTGTTCCTCCAGATTATTCCAAAGGCTTTGGCGGTAAATACGGCGTGGAAAAGGAGAAAGTGGACAAAGCCGCCGTGGGCTACGACTACAAAGGCCAAACGGAGAAGCATCAGTCGCAAAGAGGCAGGTCAACTCTGCTGCTCGCGTCGCATTCTGCTTGATTTTGACAGCTCACGTTTTTTTTCCCCTCCTGTGGCGGCAGATTATTCCAAAGGCTTCGGGGGCAAATACGGCGTGGAGAAGGAGAAAGTGGACAAAGCCGCCGTGGGTTACGACTACGAGGGCCGCACAGAGAAACACCAGTCCCAAAAAGGTGTCAGAACGCGGACGCGGTGGCGCTAATCCCGTTCACTGCATCGATGTAATCCAGTGGAACATGTTCAGATTATTCAGCAGGTTTCGGAGGTCGATACGGAGTGCAGTCGAAACGCATGGACAAGGTGAGTGAGTCCGTTCAAATAAAGAATTGAAAAAAATACATTGACTTTGCTTTAACCACGTGTTGCAATCAGTGTAGTAAATTGTTGAATTAATAGATTTTATACTCATACTAAATAGCTATCATTACATTTCTAGAAATACAGTCGTTGATATGACGATTAAGATGTCATGACATTTTAAGCCCTCTAATTCAATTTAAATCTTGTTTTATGTCGAAGAGTGCAGCTGGCTACTCTGACATGGACTCCCCTGCCTCCGCTTACGAGAAGACGCAGCCAATCGAAGCCTGTGAGCTCTTTAATTATGGATTGATGTATGGCATATAACAAAGTAGTCGTTAAGACTGACTGCGTTCCGTGCAGCCGGCGCCAACGCGGGCAAGCTGAAGGCTCGTTTCGAGAGCCTGGCCAAGGGCCTCGGACGAGGAGAACAGGGAGGAGAGTAGAAGAAGAGAAGAGCAGAAGGAAGGACCGAGAGGAGAGAGAACGACAGGAAGCAGAACGCAAACAACTGGTAACCCCCACTGAAAAAAACAAAATGAAAATCCGCTGAGGATTTTTAGCAATTTCACTTCAATTTTGCCTGCTGTACAGGAGCAAAAGAGCAGAGAGGACCAACTTCATCTTGCAGATGTTCCAGAAGTGCTTGCAGAGTGTGAAGCGTCACCGGACATCCACCAGAACACACCAGAAGAACCACAGCCAACGACAGAACCAGAACCAGAAGCTCAGGTCAAACCTTCATTTACATACCCATCACTCAGGTTACCACATTTGGTGACCAGTTCCATACAGGCACCGTGTGTGCGCTTTTCCCTTGTGATACACGCTCAATTTCAGTATCGATCCCCATCCTTAGTTGAAAGCATCCGACGACGAGCCTCCGGCTTTGCCTCTGCGCTTGGACCGCTTCCTGCAAAACGACCTTCCTCTGCCCCCCGTCGAGGAGGTGGACGACGTGTACGACCAAGTTGCGGAGGAGGAGGAGGAGGAGGAGGGCGGCGGCGGCGGCGAGTACGAGGAGTTGCCGCCGCCACCCCCGACGCTGGAAGAGGGAGGCGATGACTATGAAGAAGTGGCCACAGCGCCCCAGCAGCTTGGTCCGGTATGGCATCAACACACAAATACAGTATGTACAGTGGCATATTGACGTAGCATATTGTTTTTGTTTTTTTTCATACCCCAGCGACAGACGACTACGAGGACCTGTCAGGTGCCATCAAAGCCGTAGCCATTTATGACTATCAAGGAGGTTTGTTACAACTTCTAGGTCACATTTTTTTTTTTTTATCAATCTGCGCTTCGGTAAGGATGTATTGGCTCGCTTCGGCAGAGGACGTGGACGAGATCTCCTTCAACCCCGACGACGTCATCACGGCCATCGAGATGATCGACGAGGGCTGGTGGAAGGGACGCTGCCACGGACGCACTGGCCTCTTTCCCGCTGCGTACGTCCAGCTCATGCAGTGAGACACCGACCACCGCAACTTGTAAGCTTTTTTGTAGGGCCTGAAATATTGGTCACGGCTTTCAAATGTTACGAAATTGTTGATTAATGCAATTCTTTACACGACACGCAGTACTTGGCTGCTAAGAATAGTGGCCCCTCCGATCACATATTGTTGCATTTGAGTTGCTTGATTTTGAGCATCAGCCGATATTGTCCCAATCTGATATCTTAGTAATGCATTTAGAAGTAAAAGGATCCAAATTGCCTGGTTCTTTTTTAATTATAATTATCACGACATCTATTCTGCGTCATTGCCACTCAAACCCAAAAGGTTGCATAATGTGTAATGTAAAACTAAACTATTGCTCTCCCATTTGACAATATCTTTGGACCTTAAGGTTATTTTTTTAATTGGCGACCACATAAAAATAAAATAAAAATCAATCTTTTCCACTCGGTATGATCATCCAAAAAATTACACAATCGGATGTGAATTCCCATCACATGATTGGACAACTCTTGGGTTAGAACGTGACATTAGCTATTTGAAAGTTTTCCCAATAATTTGACCAAGTCATTTAAAAAAATACCCTTACACTGCAAACATTACAATACTGTATATGTCGCCACACCTCTGTTAGCTATGCTAAAAGTAACATGAACAAAACATAATTTCAACCAGTATGTGCATGTGACTTATTAAGATGATTCCTGGCTATTTTACCGCCACAATAAGTCAGGAAATTTGCAATTGGCAACTATTTATGGTTCAATTGGGCAACATTGGTAAATCTTCAATGACTTTACAGTTAAGCTCACATAAGTGAAGAAATGAAATCAAAGTATACTTGTGTCCGTCCAAAGTGTCTCTGCTGTTCCATCCAAATAAAGAGAGCCTCTGTGGTACATCAATGTAAACTACATTGTTGCAGTCATCATGGAAAGACTGATTGCCTCCAGTCTATTTTTTTTTGCTTTTCACCAGGCAATGCCCTTCTTCTTCTTGGTTGGCTTCCCTTTGCTTCCGCTTTTCTGAGCCATCCTCTTGGTCCTCAGCTTCTTGGCTTGCCGCTGGTTCATCCAAACCGGATACTGTCCGTGCTCATTCAGATGTGTCTTCTTGTTGCGCTTGCTGTCCAAGTCCATGGTCCCGTCTGCAGCACACGTGATAAAAGCGTTTATTTATTTACGGTAAAGTGTGTTGAAAAAAGGCAGCGTGAAGATGCGCAAGCTCTTCTCACCGTCGTCTCCGTCTCCCTGCATGATGACGTCAGCCTCCTTCTTGATTTTCTCAACCGGGACCACTGTGGCGATCTCCCTGCATGTCGCTCATCGCCGCGTCCTCGCCTTTCTTGCCGAGACCGAGGGCTTGTTTCAGGCGGGCCAGCTCCTTGGGGGCGTTCTTCTTCCTCTTCTCGGCTCGCATCTTCCTCTTCCACTTACTCCGCAAGCTTTTGGCCATTTTGTTCCTGGGGGAAAAAAAATCACAAGTAACAAATTGTATTAATCCTCGACTCCTCACGCATAGACAGCGGTGTCTCCTTATGTTTAGGAATGCACGCCAATGCATATGCATTTCATCATAACGCATTCTAGAAAAGATCAAACTTCCCGACTTAATGTTTGTAAAACATTGGCACACGTTTGAACATAACATTACAATCGGACATATTGGGACCATTTATGCTAAATAGGATCAAATGATGCAACAGCAAAGCTAACGTCAGCTAGCTCGTTAGCTATCCGACCGCTACGCTTTTTTTCAATACAAGACAGGCATTGGAGTGCTCAGTATCATAATCGCGACTCTAACAACAACAATAAAAAACACTAATGTAAACTGAATAGCTTACGGATTGTAGATTTTTCCGTTGAAGTTGGACTGTAGAAATAGGAAGGAACGGACACGTGTTTACAAGTGGCAGAGAGCTCCGTGAAGAAGGTGCGATTTGATTGGCTATGCGCGCAAGCTGAAGATCGCCAGTTCCGATTTGCCTTTTGCCTAAGTTGAGGACATTACTTCCCATTGGCTAATCGTCCCCAACCCGGAAGCTTTGACAAACAACCACCACCAGAAGGTTCTTGTGTACAAATAACACCTCGGTGTGCGTATAATCATACATTTGGCCACATTTTAGGAATAAAACAACGTCTGTAATATTATTCTGGTGAGTTTGCTCAATTTTATCATAACTAAATGAGTAGGCCTACGGTGAGCGGCGGTTTTACGGCTGTTTTCAACCCTCCGCTGTCCTCTACTCAAACCAAACTGTTGGACATGTTGGAAGATGCTACCGAGCAACTGATGCTCTATAAAGATTTCGACGCTTCCTTTCATATCTGCGACAGAGGCCTGGAGAGCCTAGCCCACGCGGAGGAAGAGGACGTCAGGTGACGTGTTAAATTGCACCGCACTTTTCTTCAACTTCTTATTTAGTTGAATGCTTTGTATTCACTCAAGTAGGGGTGAGCTTAAGGCCGGCTTTTGCGTCGTGGGCATTCAAGCTTTGGCTGAGCTCAACCAGTGGCCAGGAGTGCTCGCTTGGGTCCTTCAGCATTATGAGCTTCAAGAGAACATACCAGCAAAAATATTGCAAATGTGGTGAGTACCTGTGAATCACTTAGTCCATGATGTCATTGCACAGCGTTTTTCTTATTATTTGTCATTCTTTCCGGCAGCATCCTCCTCTACTCCAAGGTGGACGAGCCAGCAGCGGTGCAAGAGGCTACCCGAGCGTGGCTGCTCAGCCCGTCTAACCGCCAACTAGACGGGTTTGGCACGGTGGCTGAGCTCTATCTGCTGCACATCCTCCTGCCCCTCGGTCTCACGGATCAGGCCCGGGAAGTTGTCGTCGGCGAGCTGGGGAGCGCCACGTTCACGGAAGAGCAACGACGGACAGCGCTGGATATCATAGAAGAGGAGGAACTTGAGAGGAAGGCCCCAGATGTCAACGCAGATTGTCGGTTAAATGCTGAAAATTCCTCAACGCAAGGTGAGTCACTACGGCTCACTGCACCTTTCTATTGACCAACACTGATAGCTGCTATCCTTACTTACTCATGTAACCTGCGCACTAACAGTCCGCTGTAACCTGTTACACACAGGTTCCTTTCTCCATAAAGTGGAGGCCTTTTTGAGGCTCACTTACAGGAGATTGACATCTTCTTCCGGATCCTTCCCGTTCCATAAACTCATCTTGGCTGCTGTTTTTCTCTACATGCTTTTATTCCGCCTGGATCCAGGTATTTATATCTAAAGCAAGGGAAAAAAAAGTGCATAGTTGTGATGTCGTCATTAAATATGCTTTCAATTTTTTTTCTTCGGTAACCTGTAGCGCTTCCGTCTTCCTTCGTGTGGATTTCCAAACTGCATCAGCTGCTCCGACAGATGTGGAACGTCATGGTGGCTCCATATTATCGAGCTCGGAAAGACTGAATATGGACTTTGTCGTAATTTGATTTGGCTTTAATGTCATTCCAAACTGGCTCACACGAGATAAATGAGCTGGTACCATATGAAAAGGATATTAAAGTGCATTCTTGTGTATTATGTGTAACAAGATTTCATTTTCCTTCCTTGTTGACGTTCAAGCAAACATGTTATTTGCCGTTTATTTCATCACATGACTCCCATTTTAGCTTCCGTTGAAGACTTTGATCCACAGTCTTCAGTATCACACACAAACAATACAAGCTGCTGCTGTTTTTTTTTCCTCCGCATGTAGAAAGGTTATAAACTCCAGGTAATAATCTTTTCACTTACGATTATTTGATCAACTTAATGTAACACTTTTGCTGTTTTTCCCAGCACGTGCGCAGAAGAGGAATTGGGTTGATGCAAGAAAGGTTAGTACTTTTGCGTTACCTCATTTCTCACATCTACTAATTCATATGACATGTTTTATTTGTATTAGTAGCTCAACAAAGAAACGCAGCAATGTCATGTGCTTGTGTGTAGGTGGTGCTCAAGAGTCACCACATGCTCATGCTATGTTCCACAAGTTTCCGACTTAATCACATACCAGGTGGAAAGTAAGCCAAAAACATGGCTGACCGCGTCAATAAGCAGTAGCGCATTAAAGTCACCGTATGTAAAACTAGCCCTAACAAAACTTTTTTTTTTGTTTTTTTTAACCACGTAACGTCATACTGAGATGACAGCTATATAGCTTCAAATTAGTTTATGTAGAGAATGCTCTGGATGTTGTTTGTAGATCATATTGCTGTCATATTCCAATATTATAATTATAATTGTGATTGGAATTAACACGATCACTTTGGTAATTGGAGTGTATCGCGCTTACAGTGAATCATTGAGTAATTGGAGAGAATCATATCGTAATCAGAATCGTGTGAATCGTATCACAATTTTAGAGAATTATCGTAATTTGATTGAACCGTGTTGTAATTGGAGTGAATCGGATCATTATTGGAGTTAATCGTGTCATTATTTCAGTCAATCGTATCGTAATTAGAGCGACTCATCGTAATTGGAGAATATTGTCTCGTTGTTGTAGTGAATGGTGTCGTTTTGCCATCGGAGCAAATGATCTCGTATTGCAATTGGAGTGAATCGCATGAGTGTAAATGAATCCCAACGGCCACGATCCGCCAGCCCCTGCGGCGACGCGTCGCCGTCACCTCGCCAGTGTTGATGCGTGTTTAGCTCGTTGCTAGGTGAGCGCGCGCTGGAGAAAATGAACTTTTTTTTTTTTTTTGAGTGCTGGCTTTCGGAGAGATCCCTCCGTCTCCCCTCTCACGCTGCATTCCAGACATTTCACTGGCGTCATCAATAATACCGCTTAATGTTGTAACAGCATGGGAAAAATCAGCCTCAAGCAGGGCCACCATATTGTTGGTGCGGCTTTTTGATTTATTCCAACCTTGGAGCTGATGTCACCTCCTCACAGCAGATCGGCTTGCTGATTTAATTTAAGGCAGTTATGTCCAAACTTAGGCACGGACAAATAGAAGCAAGTGGCGGCCATTTTGATATTCGCCAGCTAATTGTTGATTAAAGAAAGCGAGCCATAAAATGGTCGCCATTGTTGTCGTTGATGTATGTTAGCTTGCCAAGTTCAAGCGCTGTCGTTACTCAGCATTTATCATTTATTCTTTGTGGAATAACATCAATGACATTTCTAGTGAAGATCATGAGGAAATGCCACATAGTGACCAAATTAGCACTTGCTGGCCGTGACCCGCTGAGCTTATTGTAAGTACGAAACGGTAAGTCAGAAACGGCTGTTTTTCTCTGCACGCTCGTATGGTCACCGTGGCGACGGCCCCTTTTGTCCGCCGCAAACACAAGTCGGATGCTTTTATGCTCTCCCTTTCATGTTGATAAGGCATTATAAAACCGTATCATTTTACTTTCGCTTAGTGACTAAGTAAGCACTGAATACTGCTCTTGATATTCTTTCAGGCCGGCGGCGCACCCCCTCCACTGGCACATGCTCTCCAAAGGACAAGCCCTTGATGTCCATGAAGGTCAGTCTTTCCCAAACTATTCAAGGCACGCACCCCTTTCATTGAAATCACGGAATATGGTGCTGTGCCACAACAGGCGCACCGAACCTACAAATGAAAAGAGTAGACACTCTTCTTTCACTCGAAAAGGTTTTTAGCTTTTTCCATTCTTTAGTAGTCAGCGGCAGAAAACATGACCGGTTTCTGAGCAAAAGCTGAGCTTGAACTCTCCCGAAAAGAAAACCTGCCGCGACACATACTCGTCGAGTTTTCTGCCTAGATTTGTCCCTCTTCTCAAAAGCTGCTCATCTCAAATTAAATCCAAAGTGATGTAACACCACCATCTACAGGGATCTGTTGGTCATTACTGTGCTTTACAACAATGTTGTATACCCCAGAATGTCAATACTTGGTAATCCCTGACTCAACAATAAAAGAAGGCATAAATTAGAGTCGTCTTTATCATGAACGGTTGGAATTCTAGCTACCCTTTTTCCTTGGGTTGAGATTCTTGGAAGTGTGTCGTAAATAACACATGTGCTGACTTTTGTTGTGAGGGAGCAGGAGAAGAAAAAAAAAAAGTGATGTGGGGCGGCGGTTTGGTTTGGAGCTTGACGTGACTTTTGGGTGGCTCTCGCTGCGATTCCATGATGCACGTTCGATGTGTTCAGGGTGGAGGAAAAAAAATGCTGAGCAGACAGTTAAGCCGTCCAAGGCTGCCGAGGCTGAATGAGTGCACCGCCCCCCCCCCCCCCTTCTTATTCACGGTGCCCCACCCGTCGTTAGCCTTCAGTCGGCGCCTTATCTGCTCTCCTTATCATTATGTCGGCAAGTACAAGTGCATGTATTTGAAGCCGGGCCGCTCGGGTTACTGGGAAATTGCTTCCTGTCCTAACAGCCATCTTGAAACCTTTGCACCACCTGCCCGCGCCGCGCGTCCCTCCCTCGCCGTTCCTTTCCCATGGTGGGAAAACAAATCGAAGACGTTAAAAAGTCAAAGCAAAACACGTCGTCCGGTTGCGACTTGTCACGAGGAAGACTCATCCGAACACGATCGGAACGTATCACAATAAATCCTCGCCTGGCGCGCCTTCAATTAAAACCTCACGTTTGGAGGAATGAGGGCAATTGCACCTCCAGGCCAAATTGTACTTTGGCATTTTGGATCACAAGCGCTAACCACCGCCACACGCTTAGTGTTTCTGTCTAGTCGCAAAACTTAAAAAAAAATAAAAAATAAAAAAATAGCTGCATTTTCACCATGTGGTTCGGTTCATTTCAGATCGCCATTGTAATGTTTGGGAAGGGTAAAACTTCACTTGTGTGACGTCATAGCAGTGCAACCTCATGTAAGGAAGTAATGAAGGAATGCGATAGTCCAACAGAAAGCATATATCTCCAAATGTATGCTTTTGGGAGTCTGAAAATCATTTGGGGGGATTAAAAGAAAAATATTTGCTCATACATAACATTTTCTTTTGCCAGTCACAATCCATTGTTTTGTGTTCTCGCATCTCCACGTTTGTTTTGAGTTTTACATGTAAATCCATTTTTTCCTATATATTCTGGACCAAAAAAAGATACGTTCGAAGATAACCCCCCCCCCCCCCCCCCCGTCTTTGAAATGGACTCATCAAGGGTACGTACAGCGAGGTGAGCGTCCATCGTCCGAGCTCTTTGACCTCCTTCCCGTTCCCACACAAAGACCCTCTAATGCCAGGTAGCCGGCGCCGGCATTCCTGAAGCATTCCACCGCGGGGAAGTTGCTGGGACGCGGACCAAACAATGACCCGCTCTCATTCATCGGGTTTAGGGTTCTGTGGGAAAGTCCAGCGCCGGGTTGAGGTGGGACGGCGGATGGAATGTTCTCTGGGAGATGCGCCGACAAGATGGAGGGAGGTCTTCTTACGAGGCGAGGCTGATAAAGCGCTTTGATGGAGCCGTGCTGTTTGCACATGCTTGTCATGCTTTATGGACTTTGTTTGCGTGTTTGCGGACTGATGTCACGTCGAGGGGGTGATCTGCGTTTACTATCTGCATTTCAAGTTCGACCCAACATTGTGACTGGGAATCGACGTCAAAAAAGCACCGATGTATGTAAAAGCGTGTCCACAACTTTTCGTGACTATTTTCCATATCGACCTTGAATCTCCCGTTTTGAAAAGCATGCATCGCCACGATTATTGTCGATTTATCTGAAGCGCCGTCCAAGAAAAGGTGTTATTTTTAGGCTAAAAATACATAAATGACATGTTTTTCTTTGGAAAGCCTCCACGGTATTCCGGATAGCCAAAGTTAGCCCGCTTTTACGGACCTTGCTGGAACAGAAAAGAGGGGCTTCCCCCAAACGCCCCGCAAGAAGCACACAATTACGTAAAATACTTCTCGGTAAGATGATTTACTGGAATTCAATAAGCGTCATCCAAGTCATAATTGGTTAATTGATTGATTGGAAGGCCTGTCTTATGTGTAAGATATGCTGTGGCTGCATCGTGATGACTGCGTTTAATTTGCAGTCACTTTTAGCAGCATTGCGATGATGACACTTTGCTGACACAGTGCGACGCATTAAATTGCTATGAAGAAAAAAAAAAAAAAAAAAAAAAAGGCCCCAGCTGTCCCGGCTGATAAATGAAAGCAGCTCGCCCTTTCGCCTCTTTTGACTTTTGACGAGGCGGCGTGAAAGCCGCCTTTTGTTTACACTGCGGCAAGGCGACGGGCCGAGCCTACGCGTCGTGTCCGGCGTCTATATGCGGCGCTCGGTTTTGCGGGAAACGCTTGGAGGAGATCAACGGCAGCCCGCAGGCTGGTTTCGCGCCCTTTCTGATGTGGTGCCCGAATCGCGCGGCGGGAATAAATGTATGTCACCGTCAGGGAGTGTCCCGTCAGCCGGAAGAGAGCGGTATGCCATTACGCAGGTATTTGTGCTCAAGGCTAGGCTTAGCTAGGCTAGCACATTAAAGCAGCAGAGCCTGAATTGAACTCCCTTCATGTCACGCCAGCCGCTTTGCGTTCAAAACCACACGCGCCGACTGACACATGGCATCGAAAACTGTCGCTAAATGCTAAGCTATTAGCTTGGCTTGTGTCTTCGTATAGTCAACTTCCGGCTGGATATCTGAAATATTGATGTCATGGCTCTGCTGGAAAGTCTCAGATTGCTGCTTGGTCAGTCTTGCTAAACCGCGCACCCCTGTTGGGTTTTTAATCTCTTACTGAAAAAAAATATTATAAACTGTGGAAAAAAAAAAAAAAAAATGTTCCTAACATGTTAAGTCACGCACCTCCTTTGACATCTTAAGCACCGCGGCTGTGTAATTAGGGATGCGCCGATGCAGACACTGTAGGCGTGTACTCGGAATCGAAAAAATGCCCCGGTACCAGTATGCCGATACCGCTGTCGTGTAACTTCCGGCCAGGTGAAGTAGGAGCCACATGCGAGCAGCCGTGGGGGGGGGGGGGGGGGATAAGCGTGGATGTGGCAAGACGTGCCATTGAGAGCCTTTTTAGTCCTGTGCACCCTTGCGCCGAAATATTTGGTAAACCCTAGTTCTAGCAGTCACCATAATGCTAAAAATAACCATCTGATAGTCCCAATAGTTTTTAATGTCTTTGTTTGTGCGACATTTCTCCCCGCATTGCCGTGCCTTTCCTTTGGGGATTTGTCGGCGATAACAAAGGCGCAACGTGACGGCCGCACAATGCGATTCCTTTTCATGCGGCCCTGCTTCTCGTTAGGCCTCCTCTCATCTGCAGCCTGTTATGGCGGAGCAGGGGGATGACATCATACTGGTCTCGCGGCGGCGGCGGGTAATTGGCCAGCTCTCCTCCTCCTCCTCCAGAGCAGAGCAGAGCGGCGCGGGCCAAGCAGAACACACAAGTGGAGCCAGGCCATGCGAGTCAGATGCACGGGGTTTTTCCAGAGCGGCTGGCGGGGGCCTCAGCGCGGGGGGGACCGACGGCGAGCCAAAGGGGGCCGCGGAGGAAGGAGCGGAGGGGGGGGGGCGAACAAAAGTCCGAAATGAATGAAGAGCCTCAACTCAAATGAAACGCGATATCGAGTGTGCCCCGGGCGGACCTGTTTGATGTGTAGTACAATCTGCCGCTGTAGAACGCCGCATCACTGCGCCTTTTCTCTACTGCGATTTCAAAAAAAAAATAAAAAATAAAAATAAATCCAAAAAATCAAAGCCAAAGACCTCACTGCCCACACAATGTTCCGTTCGGACTCCGCTGCCGTCACAGTCGGCCATTGTTTGTAATATTTAAATGCTTTGGAAAGAAGTTCCCGTGGCTTGATGCTGCATTCCAGGAAACTGGGAAATTGAAGTTCCTTAACTGGCTCAAGTGAAGTGACACAGGAAGATGGATTTAAAACGGATTTTTTCTAACACCCCGATTTACTGTAATCATGACATATAGCGCATTTAGTGTAGGTTGTGTCCAAAGTTGGATTTTTGTCGCCGCCCTAGGAGCAGTGAAATATGACTACTTTGGTTCCCAAATAGTGGATTCGTAGCATAGCACTTTTTGGTACCTTTCATTTTAGCTTTACCGCAATTTAGGCAAAGGGACTTTTGATTGGTTGGACAGCAGTGGTCTAGCGCCGCCTTCGGCGTAGCGTACGACTGCATTTTGTCGCCGCAAGACCGAGCAAGCATCTTTTTACTTGTCTCCATCACGCTAGCGCAGTTGCCGCCTTGCACAACAAGAGATCGTTTGATTAAGCCTGTGGAGGTTGTGAGAACAAATCCTCTGTGGGAAAAGTTGGTTCCCAAGAGGGCGCAGCAGCGCCAGACGTGTTGGCGCGTGCCCGCCCGCGCTGTCGCCCCAACCGGTGTCGCTCGAAGTCGTCGGGTGCTCCGCTAGGGGGGGGGGGGGCGGCTGGGGGGTGATGTGTCGCTTCGCTCCAGATGCGACTCGGCGTCTGTGCAAAAAAAAAAGAGCTGAGTAAGCGCAAAATCAACCGACGGTTTTGGAGAAGTTGCACTCTCAAAGTCGACATGCACGCACATTGCGCAATTTGATGGCTGCACAATCAGCTCGGATGCGGACGGCTTCCCACGCTACGCCGTCTGTCAGCAGGTAGGCGCGAGAGGCACGCCACTAAAGAATCCAACCCGGCTGTCGAGTCACGCCGGCGACATACTTGCTTTACTCCCATTTCTCTTTGTCCTAATGGACAGCAATGGGCGGCCCGGCTTTTGATTTGTAAAATAGTATTGCGTCGTAGAAATGTGGAAATCCGCCTCGCGCGGGCAAATGTAAACGAGCTCTGTTTTGCTATTCCAAGCAACCCAAAATAATCAATTTTCAACCAAATATAGCGCATTGTTGCATTTGTTGCAACGCCAACAAAATTCTGGTGAGAATAATATGCAAAACTCCAAATTAGGATAGCGTCTACACCTGCTCGGCTTTGGGCGATGCAGAAATGGAGTAGGAAATCGTACTTAAAAGTTGACCTAAAACTGAATCAAGTGGCAGAAAAAGGTGACCGAAACGCTCTTGTGATCGAACTAAGAATCGAGCTCGGCCCGGTCACGCGCATTGGTGAAGTGCAAATGTTGAGATTTGCGCTTGTGGAAGGCCATCGGACGACGATGTGCTTTGACGACGACGTTATTTAGCATTTTTTTTTTTTTTTGCTCCTCCCTCGCGCGAACATACCGAGCTGCGCTGTCACTCCGGTCGGCAATCGTGCTTGCAAAAGCCCGCGAGTGAACTCGGAGGATCCCCCTTTGATGACAGCCGTCGGGGTGCGGGGGGGGGGGGGGGGGGGGGGGGGGGGAGAGCGAGAGCGGCCGCACCTTGAGAGCCTTGGCAGCTCTTCGCGTCTAGCTAACAGCCACGTGTGGAAGCTCTCCTCCCACGCTTCACATTTCACACATTCCTCAACGATGTTTGCTTTTTTTTTTTTTTTTTTTTTCCAGGTCAATACACTTGAATCCGACGCGGCTTTTTTTTTTTTTTTTTTTTTTTTTTCTTTTGTCGTGGGTGCTTTGCCGTCGGAAGCGCTGCATCTCGTATGCGTTTCTATGGCAATTTCCTTTTGCGCCGTCATCAAGATTTTTTTTTTTTTTTTTTTTTTTTTCCCCCTCTCCCCGCCGTCGAGGATTTGAAAGCGGGAGTATTTATGTCTTCATGGGCTAGCCATAAAAAGAGAGCCTCCCTGTGCTTTCATTTCCTCGCTGACAGTGGGAATCCTGACCGAGGGCTCCGAGCTCTGGCCCGTACTTCCAACCATAACATCAGTCCTAACGACTTCCTGTTAGCGGCCATTGCGTAAGGCCTGGAAACAAAGGCATCTTAGGTTGTCAGCGGAGAAGTAAACCCCACCCCGACTCCCCGTTATCCCCCAAGACGCCCAGTCCACCCCCACTTTTTCTTGAGGATGGGGCGGACTGCAAGGGGAGCAGTTGCACATTCAGATTTTATTTTGCTATTGATCTCTCGCACCCCCAACACTTGCGTAAAATAATAATGAGTCCCACTCGTTTTGTGAGGTCATGGCGAAAACAGGCCGGAAATAAGATTTGCGGTATTTCGATGAGGCCAATTGAACAAAGGGCAAATTCTACTGTCAATACTTACGACATGCGGAGAACACCCAATTTGCTGACGATTCAGGCCGAATTAACTTGACATTTTTCCGATGCATTATAACTTTATTAAGGGTCAAAACCCGCGCAGGAAAATGTGACGACACAACATTGGAGTATCTGCATTTATTGTCAAAAGTATTGTAAGTTTGTGATTGAAAACGAGCTGATTCGGGTTGTCCCTCCGGACGGACATTTTGTCCTTATATGATGAGATCGCAAAGTAGCACCACCGGAACTTTCCTCGGCCTCCCCCCCCCCCCGCACCCCCGGGGACGCGGTCTCGGTCCTGGGAAGCGCTGGCCTGCGACCGAGCGGACCGTCGCAGCTCCGCGACACACAGGCGCTGTGACCTTCCCTTTCTCACAGCGGCGTCCTCCATCTTAGTCCCAGACTTTTTTTTTTTTTTTTTTTTTTCTCTCTCTCGGAAGAATTGACGAGTGTCTTCCAGTATGGTCCCAATACACTTCAATGCGAGACAATCAACGTGGGAATTGGCTTGTGGGAACCGTCGTGTCCTGTCACGATCTACCTCAAGACAAAACATCATTATCTGCTCCGTCAAGCTCGTTATTTAATTGACACCCGTATGTTTTTGCTCGTTTTTTTTTTTTTTTTTTGTAAGTCTGCCTGTTCAACTGGATTTGTTGCCGTGGGATCCAAGGAGTGCTGCACCCAAAACACACGACCGTAACAAATAAATCGGGAGAAATTTGATACGCGATGGTAAAATAATAACAATTGCGAAGCAGACGGATGCTTCACCTTGTAGAGGAGAAACCACCAGTATGCCAAGCTTGCTCATTTTTTTTTTTTTTTTTTAAGACTAATGCTAACGCTAATGTCATGCCGGCGGATGGACTTTAGTGGAGAAACGACACATAACGCTAGTCAACGCATTTTTTTATGACATTTTTTTCAGCGGCGATGTAAAAAAAAAAATAAGTGAAGACATTTTGACGTCGGTGTCAAAAATCCGTTTAGGGACCCTCAAAGCCATCGCCGCTGTTGACCGGTCGAATCTGCCATCTGATGATATGCTCTTTGGGGCCCCGCCCTTCAGTTTGAGAGTAGGATACCGAAATGTCTTCTTGGCAGCAATTTAGAATAATTAAAAACTTGACACCCTAAGGCATTTTGAGTTCTCCTCTTTATTTCTTTTTTTTTTTTTTTTTTCTGGTTCCTGCCCTAATGTAAGGGTACCAAAAAGGTGTGTCTGGATGAAGGCTTTAATTATCCCTCAGAAATATGTCTTAACAGTTCACTTGTATTTTTTTTTTTTTTTTTTTTTTTTTTTAAAAGAAGACAGCATTCTTCCCCCCCCCTCCTGGGTTCTGACGGCATCAGCATGACGTGGGCATGCACGGCTATGCTAACTTATCCCGGCATTTCCTGCAGATAGGCTCAGTATGCCGGTGTTTGTCCGACTCGCGGAATGCCACCGTACATTCCACGACGGTCGAGGGGAGTTGTTGGCTTTGGCCGTCGCCCTTTTCGGGTCACCTGTTTAGCCAGGGGTGACTCCTCCGAACAGCATCTGGTCTTTTGACGGTCACGTCTCACTACCGCGCATTGGGGTCCGGATCCGACCGGGGCACTCACAGAGGCCTCTTTATGCCACCGCCCGCCACTGGAGGCCCGAGGTTAGCACGCATGGCGCACAGGAAAACACCGAGCGGCTCCCAGACACAATCCCTCCCCTCTGCTCCACGTTTATAAGCAGCATATCGCCTGGCCAGAGACGTTTTGAAAGCCTTCAAATTGCGAGGCGCCCCCTCTTCCACCCTCCCCATTTCCTCCGCCTCTTCTCTCAGGAGGGAAACGTAAGCGTGCAGGAGTGGAAATGTTGCCGTGCGCTCGACGGGAAGCGAGCGCGCGAAGAAAGCGAAGCTATTTGCAGAACAATGAGGCCCTTCAGAGAGGGAAGAAAAGTCGTGTCGCCTTTTTCGGGGGTACGGCGTCGGGAACATAAGCTTGGGGTCCATTCACGAACCCCGTCAGCTTCCCCATCAATAGCTGCGAACAAGTACGTTGTTCTGTTAGCGTCGGTAAAAGTGGCCCACCTTGTCTATGAGATTCAGGTTTGTGAACCACTACCGTATCCCTGTGGATGTTGGCGTTACATCGACTTGGGCTTGAGATCAGCGTAGCATTTGGGAAGGGAAAAAAAAAAAAAAAAATCAGGATTTAAGCGGTCTTCCAAAAGTCTGAAGTTTGTCTTTCTTCAGTGTGACCATTGGGCGGGAAAAGGCAAACTTGAGCTGAAGTGTCCAGCTGCAAGGCTCTCTTGTCTCCCTGTCTTTGGGTTAAACATCCTGTCCCTGATGAATTGTCACTCTCCATTGGCGTGACACACCCTCTCATTGGCCTCAGCCAATCATCTGCTTCCAGTTGTCGACAGCTGCCACCCGAGCCCCTCCGCCAGATTTTTTTTTTTTTTTTTTCTTTTTTTTTGCCTAATCTCTGACCACACACACACACACACGCGCTTGTCCAGCGACAGGCGGCCGCCGGCTCTCGGCCGCGTTCACTGCACCCACCCCGCCACATGTGCGAGTTGGGGGCTTTGGGGAGCGGAATCCCCCCCCACCACCCCTTACATAACACAAGTCCAGACGCTGGCCCGAAGACGTCGTGGTCTCTCTCTCTCTCTCTCTCTCTCTCTCGCAGACGCGCTGAACATGGCTTTGTGCCTGGTTGAGAGCGCGTCTAATCCCATCGCTCAGGCGAACAACGAGTTGCTTCACCGTTAAAACGGCGAGGATGTGATGTCACGCGCACATGTCGCGCAATGACTTCATCTCGGCCCCACAAAGAAACAAGTGCTGCCCGATCCGTTGATGGATGTCCCGCATTTTCAGAATGTTTCTATGCTCGGCGTCAGTAGTTCATGGAACAAAAAAAAAAAAAAAAGGTTCCAATCGGATATGTTTCTGGAGCTCGTACCCCTCCCTCTCTCGGGCCCTGCTAGATTACCCCAAGAACTCAAATTCAACTTAAATTCCTGTGATTCTAACATTCACAAGTGGCCCCAGTTTGCGATTGAAATGCAAATCAACTTTTTTTGTTCTCGATACCTGGGGTTCCCGGAAGTAAGATGCGGCGGTAAGATATGTTCCTCGACCGCTCACAAGTAGCATCTCTCTGTGTGATCTTGGCCCCGATAGATTACGCTGGAACTAAATTTAGATATTATTTTCCGTGGTTGAAACGCACAGATGTTTCGAGTTTTGAGGTAACGTTTCTGTGGCCGCGACGCAGTAGATAGCTTAAGTTCCGGAAACATTTCATTCTTGGTACTGCCCCCAAGTTGGGTCTTCTATTGGCCCGGATACGTGACCCTGTCACTAAATTTAGACGCGGGTTCCTGTTGTCGAAATGCACAAGTTCCTAGAAGTTGTCGTTTTAATTCTTGGTACCTGTAGTGTCTGCAAGTAAAAGGTTCCATTTGGTTCCTGGATTCCTGGAAAATTATTACGATACTATCTTTTGGCTCAGATGAATTACCCCAGAACTAGGTCCGAACACAAAAAAGCTCTTTGGGGTTCAAATAAAGTCCAAATGCACTATGTAGCTGAATTGCCCAATATTCGAGGTCCCCATTTCCAGATATTTTCACCGCAGGTTCCTGACCTCGTACTGCGCCCCAAGTAGGGTCGTTCGGCTTCGATAAATTACCTGACTTTCGACAATAGTTCACACAAAGGTTCAGGCGTAACATATTTGGTGCGTCCGCGCCGCATTCCCACTTAAAATTCCAGGAATGCTTCGTTCTTGCGACTTGCAGTTCCTGTTCCGTTTGTTTGCGTCATTGCGATCATTGTGCGGCGCAGTCTCGTAAAAGCCTTTGAGAGTAAAGGAGAGCTTTTGTTGCAAACACGCGCTCTTGCCCCTGCTCCCCGCCTCTGCTCGCCATCAACGGCGCGCTGGAGAATGCGTGGCGGAGAATGGACCAATGTTCTCTGGAGCGTCCAGGAGTGAGCCGCGCAAGCCGCTGGACGTCACGCTTGTATACACACTTAATGGTTGAGGTAGCATTGGGGGGGGGGGCAGTGACCCGGGGTCCCCGGCACTGAGAAGAAACCCTTCTTGTGTTCCAGAGAAGGCAGAGCCGGATGTTGCTATCTGTCCCTTCATTGTCCCGCTTCCAAATGTTGCCATTTGACTTTGAATGATGACTTTGGGAATAGCCAAAACATTCCAAAGGCACAGTGTGGGAAACACCCTCTTCCCCCCTCCCCGCCCCCCCTCGTCCGTTTGTGTTCCATGCAGGCTGCCTACGTGATGAGTTAATTGGATGGAACAAGTGGCGTTTAGACGTCTTGATAGAGGAAATGATAGCAAGTGGCGCGCTGTGCATTTAATGGACTTGCGCAGGAAAGCACCTTCTTCCCGCTTTTCCTGTGACGCTCCACGCCTGGAATAGGCTCACTGGCACGTGACTGTTAGCCGCGGACATTTTCATTGCTTGCGATTCATGTTTGGGAGCGCCGTATAAAAGCAGGCGACCATGTGACGCACACACAAGCGCCGCACTATCTTCCTCCCGGTGTCGGCCACGGCTCGGCAGGAGTCCTTGCCGCAGCATTCCAGCCATAGCATCTTGGGCGCTACTGTCCCGTCCTAAGCTGTAATCAAGCAACTTGGCGCATAAAAGGCTCCACTAGCGCATCCTTTTTTGGCGCTTCCGTCTCTTATTCCCTTTCATCTGATTGGCCCACTTCCAGAAGCCCGCTGAGGGGGAGTTCCAATTTGACTGGCCAGTGGTGGCGTAACGTGCGCTTCAACATCGCAATTTTCCACCCTCGGGGGTGGCGACGGAGCCGTAACGGGGGCGGGATGGCGCTTGACTATCAGGGAATGCCGGAAAGGCGTACTCATTTCTCCCGCTGTACTGTGCCCAGCAAGTTGTTTTTCACTTTCTTTCCGAAATGATCCAGTTTCACTCTTACTGATCCAGAGAAAATGAAACACAGTGGAACCTCGATTTACGCACACTATTTTCCATTTGCGAACCAACTTGGCATTGACCCACCATAAAGACCACTTGTGACTTGTGACTATCTTTTTTTTTTTTTTCTCTTAATCAACCGGTTCCTAAAATAACATTTTAAAATTGCGAGCGACCATTGCGAAACACCAGCATGTCGTTTGTGATCCCGTTTTCGCTTTGCGCTGCGGGGTACAAGTTTCGATGGTAACATCGACGCTAATGCGTCGGCCATTTTGCGGCAGAACTTAACGGTACTGTATGCGAAAGGCCACGATGTCGACTAGTGATTTGTTAGCGCTTCACGATGATTATTTACCACTTGGAATAATTTACACTTGCGTGTGACAACATGACTCATTTTTTGATGTGAGGTATCGATAAGCGGAACCGCAAACAATTCCGAGCAGTCTAAATCATGGGACACAAGTGTGGCATTCACTCTGGAAGCTGTTGCGGCTGCCTCTGTTCACATTTCACTTTCGGCCTCTTCCTCCCCCCACCCCCGACTTTTGTTTCTGCTCTGCCCATGTGCAGGCCTCTCGCAGGTTGACTGGGCTGGTATGCGGCGGGAATCTTTGGATCAAGGTGATTTCACGCTCCTCCACGCTTTCCCAGCGCTCTCTGTTACCTCTGTGTGTGCGCGCGTTATCGTAGCGCACGTGCACAAACGGCTCAAAGTCTGACACCTCTTTTTTTGCTCCCCTAAGTGTCCGCCATTAGTACCCTCTTGGTCTCGGGATGTATACCGTACATTTTGTCGGCGTGCCCCTCAACATCACAGAAGAGGAAAAACAGGCCGCCCTTTCTTTGAAGTTGAGCTAATCTGGCTAACCTTGACATTCCCTTCCCATGCTAGCCTTTCATAATAGCTTCACAGTGTGTTTTTTTTTTCTCAATGAAACTGCATATCTCATTCAGTTCTTTGGATGCGGGGGGAAGGGGAAGTGAGGAAGCAAGAAAAGGGGGGGGGGTTGAGGTGGCGGTGGGGGGTTGTGAAAAGAAGTTTAGCTGTCATTCATGACTTTTCGCCACATGATCGGAAGTAGCTCCGGAATGTTTTTTAATGATAAGAGACACACGTGGCCGGCGTGGCAAGTAAATGGCAAACAACCACATGACTTCCGATCCTGATGTAATTCTACCAGTTTTTTTTTTTTTTTTCAGAGATGACACATTTAACTGCAGATTTATTTTTTTTTTCATTTTTCATCCGTTTACATGGTTCAGCATCAGAAAGACGTTGCGGAATGCGATTAAAAGAGTCCACACCCTTGATAGGGGCATTTTGCATGGATTCGAGCCTACATGACATGACGATAACCTCATCAAAAAAAAAAAAAAGTATTTACTCTGCACAACACACAGCGTATTAAGGGCATGAGCTAACCGTGCTGCTCCTTCATTCCTTGTGTTCACCGGTGAATTATTGACTTAGAAAAATGCAGCCTTTTTTTTTTCCACCCTTTTTTTTTTTAATTTAACACTTCCAACAAGTGCAGTAGAATGTTGACTATTTGTGGTTAGTGAATGACAAAGGAATTTATTGCCACCATAACATGCCAGCAGCTCGCTACCCTCTTAGCTCCATTATCTTCTTTCTCTTTGAATGGCCTCATTCATTTTGATTATATATTTGTTGTGATTTTTTTTTATTTTTAACTCTTATACTTTTTTAACCTCCAGTAAGTATAGTCGAATTTTTGACCACATTAACATGCAAGAACATCTAGTTTGATCTAGTCAGAAAAGTATTTTATTTTGAAAAGTGACCGGATTGTCTTTGTTACATTCGTCTGAGGTGCATTTCTCAGACAATACCGGGAGACCTACTTGAAATATGGATTTATCGTGACGGGTAAATCACGCTCACAAAGCCCACATTGCACAATTTGCGGCCAGCGGCTCTACAATGAGTGGTGATCTAACGATATCCAAACATCAGTATACAATATTATCATGATATGAACCTCATGATACGATAATTATCACGACATTGTGCGGAGGTGTACATTTATATGATGTCTTTTGCATTTTGGACATCTTTCCCCTCAGTTTACCTCCAATAAACACAGAAGAATGTCGATTGTGTGTTTATGCATTTATTGCCACCAAAAGGAAAAAATGCAAAGAGCTAGCCAGCCAGCTAGCCAATTTGCTCACTGTGTCCTCTTTGAATGACGTATTTGTAAAAAATGTATATTATACGTTCCGTATTTTAGACGTGACAACCTATGTTTTGTGTCATTGCAAGTTTTTATTTTGGGTGCTTTTACTGTATCGCTCTTTCAGAGCGCAAGTTGCCTTGCTGATATTTTGAAGGCGTTGACCGGAAGTTCCGCATCAGAAGAAGAAGGAGAAGGAGACGACGAGGCGATCCGTGGGAGCGAGACTGAACAAAAAAGTTGCAGTTGCAGCCTCATGCTTCGACCAGGGCGCGTCTCCTCCTCCTGCCCGCTGTTCACCACACCGTGACACTTTTACCAGCATCATATTTTAGTCACCAAGCACGAAGAAGAGCGGGAGCGACAAGTCATGGAGCTTTACTGCATGGAGTCGGTGGCGGAGGTGAAAGCCCCGGTGGACCCGAACATCCTCCACGATGACCGGGTCTTGCAAAGCCTGCTGACCGTGGAGGACCGCTTCCTGCCGCAGTGCTCCTACTTCCAGCGGGTCCAGAAGGATATTAAGCCGTACATGAGGCGAGTCGTCGCGGGTTGGATGCTCGAGGTTGGTAGCTTGTTTCTTTTTCCTCCTATGCTAACGCTGGCTAATTAGCACTTTTTTTTTTTTTTTTTTTTTTTTTTGTGGTCGCAACTGCACGATGTTGCCACGCATTTACACGCCCGGGGTGGATGTTTTTCTGCCGGACTCGTGTGACAATTGAGTGGGGATGAGTCACCAAAAGGCGTGGGAGAGTCGGAAATTCCACCACGAAGACAATTCAGCTTCGCGAATAACGTAGCCTAGCTTGATATTTACTTGTGCTAGTGGTGTTAAAATGGCCTAATTGCGTCGATTAGTTAGGCCGAACGACACTCGACAGCTTGATCTTAATTTACAGCTGAAAACAAAGCACTTTTACTCATCACACGAATTGTTGTTAATTTTTCAAAATTGCTCAGCCACAAGGCAGGCAGACAGCATGGCGAACTGGAACTTTTCGTCGTGTGTGCAAAGTGTCCGTAACATTTTGCACGACTTTTTAATTATTTTTTGTTGAACGTGCATAGTTAAACACCCTTACCCTGGTTGCCCAATTACTTCCAATAACCCCATTGCATTTCTGCAACTTTAAAACACCCAAAAGAGATGTTTTACTTGCTATTTGCACTAACATTCTTTGCTAAAATGCTCATGTTCACCCCTCCCGCCCCCCCCCCCCCCTTTCCTTTCCAGGTGTGTGAGGCCGAGAGGAGTGAAGAGGACATCTTCCCGCTTGCCATCAATTATTTGGACAGATTCCTTGCTGTGATGCCCACCAGGAAGAATTATCTGCAGCTGCTGGGTGCCGTGTGCATGTTCCTGGCCTCCAAACTGAAGGACAGCAGGCCCATCTCCGCCGAGAAGCTGTGCATGTACACGGACAACTCCATTTCACCACTGGAGCTGCTGGTAAGCCAAGGTCTCGAAGCACGAGGGCCTCGCATACTAGTGCTAATGGCCGAGTTGGTTTCACAGGAAGCTTCCAATTCTCCAGTGCCTGGAGAGGAGTGCGATGCCATCTAGTGTTCGCATTGAAGCTCCCTGGAACCGGAGTCGTTTTCAAGTTGCGCCGGATTAAAGAAACAAAGCACACAGTCTCAGTAATGAGCGAGTTGTTCTGAAAGTAGATGTTGAATCGCCAAGTCGTTCGGCTGCCGCGTCTGAGCATCTAGGTCGCCGTTTGTCATCTTGCTGTGGCGACGCGCCATATTCCTGGATATCCTCACAGGATGGGCAGAGGAAAGCGGCAGTGGCTCTTCAGCTGGAAGAGCGGCAAGGGGAGGGTGGGACATCTGTCCAGGAAGTGAGCGCATGGACTGCGAAGCTCAGAACGGCCTCCGCGGAGGATAAATGGTGTTAAATGCTAGCATATGTGCGGCCGCTGTCAGTCATTTGCGTGTACCAGCTGGTCCAACTGTTATGGGTCCAAACACAACTAAATTCAGTGCGATAGAGCAACTATTGAAGTACCCCGGCGGCGAAGCCATTTTGGACGCGTGCCGCACCGAGTGTCAAAATGTCAGCGTCAAAATCCCACTAACATCAAAGCGCGCCAATGCAAATATTAGCCCTCGATAACAGGAAATCCCATTTGTCTGCCCCACCTTCGCTTATCTGCTGACTTAAAAGAATTTATATGCGATCTAACAAAAAGTATGGATCATATTCAAAGTCAAGTGATAATTATTGCATGTTGAGACAAACGCCCACCTAATAATGATGCGTTGAGTTCAGTGCAAGTGCCGCAACATTGCGGCAAAGCACTTTTTTTCCTATTAGACAAGGCTATGGGTTCATTGGTGCCAAAGTAATATTTGAAATTGTACAAAGACAGGAATAACAGCCGGTGTCATAATCTAGGGTTACATTTTTGATGGCGATCTGAACTGTTGTGCCGTCAATACTTCTCAATTCGCAAAATTAGCCTTGTGGAAAACTTGTGCGAGAAATTTGGAGCGGGTCTCAACTTGTGACAGGAAGGAAAGCGCTCTCCGTCTCGATGGGGGGGGGGGGGGGGTGGGGTGGTTATTACTTTGCTAGCGCGTCACATGTCGCCGCTGCTGTGCACACAAAGGATGTGAGGAATGAGAAATGGCACGCAAGATGATAAGATAAAAGTCCGCCAGGTGATAAAGGGAATAAAGCTTACGCGGACATTTCCGACTGATGGATGCATGGGAGACTCGGTCCGCACGTTAACGTGGAATTTCTCACACGCAAGCTAACGCATATGCAGAACGCGGGATAGGCAACATGTTAAGAGCGAGTCACGGCAAAAAAGGAGTCAAAAGAGTAGCATGCTTCACACTTATGATAACTTTATAAATGGCTTTGGCTACAAAATGTAAATCTTAAAATGTATATGCCAAATGAGCTATTTCGCAACAGAGGCAGAAAGGGAACAGTGCCACCTAGTGTAGTGGAGGTACAACTTTCTTGTTTGATTTATTGAACAGGACAATACATGCTGTAAATGGGCTTGTTATTTCGAAATAATACTTTTTGTCTGTAAAATTGGCTCGTCCAAAAAATTCATCCCCGAAGCCAGTTTTTCCTAGCAACATGAACTTTAGTAACCTTGTCAAGTAGAGCCACAAAAAAGGCCTCAAGACACCGCAAGTCTACCATTTTGGTCGGAAGCGGCCATTTTAGTGTTGAATTTGGCTCTTTCTCAGTGTCCTTCGGCGATGGATTTTTTTTTTTTTTTTTTTTTTCATTGTTACCAAATTTAAATCACATATTCAAGATGGATGGATGATGATCAATTGCCATTTTTTGCCATTGGCAAGTGGCATTTATGGGCGTTGTTGCTCATGTCTGTTTTGAGGACTGGGAGCTGGTGGTGCTGGGCAAGTTGAGGTGGAACATGGCGGCCGTCATCCCCAACGACTTTTTGGAGCACATCATGCGCCGGCTGCCCCTCCCCGAAGACAAGGTGCCGATGATCCGCAAGCACACGCAGACCTTCATCGCCTTGTGCGCTACAGGTAACGGCGCTATCGGCTGCACTCCACCCCCGCCGGCCGTAACCCTCCGCCAGATTCCCACGCACACGCTCCGGCATTCTCCCACCATGAGTCATCGGTGACGCATGTGACCCATTTTCTTATCCCACATGGAGGACTTGTGTGCCGCAGGCCTGGAAATCACCGCGTCCCCAATCGATCACGCCGCCCTCCTCTTCCTCTCTATCCGTGTTGTGTGTTGACAGGGAAGCCTCCAGGTTGAAAAGTCAGGGTGACGATCCTGTGATCTTCCTTCCTCATGGCCTGCGGTCCAAAATAAACATTTTTTTTTTTTTCACCCTCACCCCGCCCCCAAATTCCCCCCCGTAGGCCTCGTCGTCTCCTCTCTGCCTCACAATCCCGCTAAATATTTTCATATCCTGGAGTGCGTTGAACGAGGCGCTTGTTTTATGTGCCGCCGCCTCCCTGCTAATTCAATGGCAGGAAACAAGTAGCTGAGGTGGTTACTTTGGTGCAATAAAAGCACAATAAGCTCTTTATCACCACTGTAACCTTTGGCTTTTGAGTTATTCCCACACTTTCTTGTAGAGTTTCGGTATTACTTTTGTTGGGAAGCTCTAATTAAAAGGGGACTAGGCGCGCATGTGATTTCTTTCGCCGCCGTGTTGAAACGTGTCGCATTTGCTAACCTGTCACACTTCCAATGAGCCTTTTGGCCATATTGTTCCCTCCTGTCATTTGCAGACTTTAACTTTAATTTGTAATAGTCTTCATTTTGTTTTCTAGTCGGACTGCAGCTACTGAATGTTTGTAGAGTCAACTATTCTACTCGTTTGCCCATTAATCGAGTAATCGGTTAAAAAAATGATTTTGACAGTAATGTGCATGTGAGGTTGACTTGGACTTGACATCCTCACGTTCTACTGTAGTATTTGTGACTGAGTGTGTATCGCTTTAAAAAGCCTGGTCTGGTGAGTGACATGGGTGTCAGCGAATGAGTGTCGATCGAATTGGCTGGCTATTTCTCCTTGTTGAAGAATGAAATGTTCCCAAACTTTGGTTTACTGACAGCTCCTGGCCCGCCACCATCGCGCCATCTTATTTTGTCTGCCTTTTTTTCGGGGGGGGATCAAATTGTTAGCGTGGATTCGATTGATCGTTGCAGCCCTAGCATTTTGCGGCACATTTTCTCCCGTCGTTTTGATTTGTTGCCGGAGCACTGGTGGCGCGATCTGTTTCCGGCTCAGGCGTCCAGACGGGGACTGCAGGGAGTCGTTGTTGAAGGCGAGTAGGAGGATTCCTGCTCTGCTTTTCCAATCACTTTTTCCTCCGAAGCGGGAGGGGGTGGGGGTGGGGGGGCACAATTTGAAATTCAGAGCCTGGGAAAAAACAAACTCGAGGAGCTCTCGCACGTGTTAACCAGGCGTGATCCTTACCTGCTTATCTCCTTCTCGTCATCAGATGACGGTCTTGCCATGAACCCCCCCTCCATGATCGCCAGCGGCAGCATGGGGGCCGCCGTCTGCGGCCTGCAGCTGGACCACAAGGACAAGAGGCTGACGAGAGACAACCTGACAGACCTGCTGGCCAAGATCACCAACACAGAAGTGGTGAGTGTGAAAACGCCGCTGACATTGAAGCTGTTTGTCCTCGCCGCCGCTTCTGCTATAAAGAGCATCGGCAGCCCACATTCTTGTGGTCGCACACATGCAATTTCTGCTCTCCCACTCGAGCGCTTTGCCCCTCCTGGTGGACCGGCACTTCCGTCTTTTTACAGTATGGTTTTAACATGTTGTCTATTGTGGAAAATGATCCAAAAATGACCATCGCTAAAAAAGTGATCAAAGAAGCGTGACGTGAGCAAATCGAAAGGGGGAAAAAAAATGATCAAGTCAAATGCTTAAATGACAACAACAAAGGCACTGAAACAGATGTATAAAAGTGTTTAAAAAACACTATCATAAAAATCGAATAAAACTGCTTGCATAAAATCTTGAAAGGTTCATTGGCATCAATAAACTTTAACTGGACCGGCGGTGAATTTAGATACATCAACTATGTGAGTCTAAAAATACATTGACCATTCCTGTAAAAACAAAACTAAAAAAAGTTAATGAGTTCATCATCACTCCACAACTTTCATTTTGAACTGTACAGGTTACATTTTAACTGTCAAAAAAAAATATATATATACATATATATAAAAAAAAGTTCACTATGATTACAAAAGTAAAACTACTCACTCTTAGTACGTAGTACATAATGCAAAGTGTACCACACAATTTTAAAAAGTCGACATTAAACATCTTAAAACTGCGAAGCTTATGTCTCAGGTGACATTTGCACTGTTGCTCACCGTTTGTAAAATAAACAGTCACATAAAAGTAGAAAAAAAAAAATCTGAGTGTAGCGTATGCCAAGTGAAAATTGTTTGACTAATCAAATATGACTCTTTGCGTTTTTAAATGCATTTTGTTGTGAAGTTCAAGATGGCAAACACTATTTTTCTTCAAAAATCTGTTTGTAAAACAGTGGTCACGTTTGCGCTTGTGATCATGGCACTTTTTGACAAGATGGCGGCGCAGTAGCAGTTTCCCCAGCGTGTGCGCTTTGATGGTGTGGCGGCCCCACCATGAAAAAACAACCCCAAAAAAAGTCCGCACGCTTTTCCTCCGCCGTGGTCGTGGGCCGCCGTCATTGGCCGCCTCCTCCCGCGTTTGCGGTGCGCGTTGCCTCGGCGACCCCCGCCGTCACAACAGCGGCCGGCGGCGGCCCATCGGGTTCCAATTAGACAACATTTCAAAGGAATGCTGGCCCCCGCTTTCCCCTTTTGTTTGCCAGCCACCCGGCAGCGAGCCACCCACCGACCTCCCTCGTTCAACGCGCAGACCTGCTGTCCGCCGCGACAAGTTTTGGTTTTTTAAGAAGAGAGATTCACACTCGGCAGTATCGTACTTGAGCAAATACGGCATTGTGCTGCTCATTTGGGTATGCGCTTTGGCCGCCAGGGGGCGGTATAATGCAAGCACACGGGGTCCTACTAGAACGCCTTTATTTTTGTAAACTATTTACATCTGTACTTGGGGTGGACTTGAATAGCTTTACTTTGCGTTATTTTGTATTTTGCTGTTGTTTGACCTCATCTTAACATGATTACAAATCAAATGATTGCCGGTGCCCCTTTGTGCCTACAGGACTGTTTGCGTGCGTGCCAGGAGCAGATCGAGCGCGTCCTGGCCGCCAGCCTGCAGCAGGACAACCGAGCGGGCGGCGCCAACCCCAGCAACAAGTCGCGGGAGCAGCAGCAGGACCAGTCCAGCACGCCCACCGATGTGCGCGACGTCAACTTATGAACCCCCTCCCCCCACGAGCCCCTTCCACAAACGGCCACGGCCTGACAATCCCGAGAATTTCTCGCCATTAAGAAATTCTCACTTTTTCTTTTTTTTTTTTTTTTTTTTTTTGTTTGCCTCCAAACGTTTTTTTGGATGTGCCGCATGTAATCAAACAAGATATTTAAGAATCTTGAAACTTGATAGTGCCTTAGGTTCCCCCCGCCGAACGGAAACCTGAATATATTTTCATACTTGAAGAGAAATAGCTTATTAAATATATTCTTTTTGACCGCGACACATTTTTTTTTTTTTGTATATTAAGTTAGTATATTTAGTTATGTTACTCTATTAGCATCTTAGCAGTTACTCAGTTTAATCGGGAGTTCCGCTAGCTGTTGGCGTTAGCCGCTAGCCGTTGGGGTCAGCCGCTAACCGTTGGCATTAGCCGCTTGCCGAGGTCACCGACACCTGTTGTGCTGCTGGGGGCGGGGTCACGTGAAAAGGAGGAGTGGGCTGGGCCTGCTCACACAGGAAGTGGCGAGGATGCTGAAAGGCAGCGGTGATGACGAGTCAGGGGGTTTCGCGGAGGTTGCGAGCGGGACAGACGCAGGTGTTGGTAAAGAAGCGGGAACGTAAGCTATGTTTAGTTTTTTTTTTTTTTAGTTTTTTTTTTTTTTTTTCAAACCAAGCCAGCGAGGGTGAGGAGGTTCCGGGATGCTATTTGTCGCTCTGCCAAATTAGTTTTGGTCTTTTGGAGCAAAGCGTGACATAGGAACAATATTGATGCACTTTTGGAAAAAAAAAAGACACGTGGTCAAGGAGCGATCATTTTTGGTTAGTAGGGTCTTTTTTTTTTTTTAAGTTATTCGTTTTTTTTTAGGGCTGGATTCCCACACGGGGTGATGAAAGCTGGTGATTGAATCTACGTCGACCAAGAAAAGACCATGTGTAGATTTTTTTTTTTTTTTATTTAATTGTACTTGAATTGTCATAGCCAAACCTTCCTTTCGAATTCTTCCGGAGCTGAATATTGCGTGTTTGCATTCAACTCTTGGACGTTTCCCGTCGTATGCGGACGACGTGCGTGTTTTGGGCGTGAAAGTTAAGACTGTGTACATAGAAATAAGAAAAGTAACCCCCCGCCCTCCACACACTCACACATTTTGAGTGATAATTTCCACAAAGCAAAATGTTGTTTGCAGAAAGAAAACTGAAAAAGTGTCAAATGGTTGAACAAAGCTCATTCCAAAGTGAGAACACAAAAAGTTGACGGACGTCATTTCTCTTTGCTGCTACAAAAAGCTTTTTTTTTTTTTTTTTTTTTTCTTCTTCTCCCCCCTCTCCAAAACAATTAAATTGTGATTCACTTGTTTGCTGCTATTATATGATTTTATTATTGTGTATACCTTCCAAGTCTTTAGCTTTTTTTTGTTGTCCTTTTTTGTGAGTGTACTGGAGGGATCGCCACAGTTTGGTGCGGGACTGGAAGTACTCATGTTTATGATTTTGTGTATCATTGGTTGTACTCTTGCTGCTTCCTTGTAATTTGTTTGTGTACCTCAGGTTGATTTGGACGGATCGAGCGTTACCTCATCACACTTCATGTCACACACCTTTTTTTTTCCCGAAGGGATGATGCTTTTAGTTTCAAATCAGATTCCACTGTGCTTTAAATTGCTAAGAAAAAAAAAACATTTCATGTGTGTGGTGCTGCTCCAAACACGCCCAGTACTGTATGATATTCATGTATCAAAAAAGACCAAAGTTAAGGGTTGGTTTATTTTGGATTCAGTGGAATTGTCTTATTTTTGAGGTACCACCAGAATGTTTGGTGTGGTTTTGATCCTCCCCCTTGTCCCCACACAGTGTACCTCAACATTTTCTCAATAAATTGGCAAAAATAACCAGATTGGACTTTTTCTTATTCCTGTCGTTGCCTTTTTTTGCCACCAGACGGCGATGGAGAGCACAATGCAGCACTTCCGTGTTCGATGTCAAAACATTTTTTTTTTCAAGAATGTTCTATGCAAGCCCACTAGTTGAAGCACGGATACAGATGAAAGGCCAGCAACATCGTTAATCTATATACATAGAGTAATAATTACGCATCAAACGCTAGAGAACTGTCAAACTAAGGCTGTGGGAGTTTATAGTTAAACAAACAGCGCCCCTGTGTGGCTGACGGCTGCATCAGCAGGCGCTGCTCATCAAAGCGCAGTAACACCGTGTAGAAAATTATCTGGGTAGCCACACAGCAGTGATAGTTCGATGTGCTGTCCTTTCACCTCTTCTTCACGAATAACTGCAACCACACGCATAAAAACGATCTCGAAAAACACCCCAAAAGGTTGACAATTGATGGAAACTCTCTGGAGTAAAAGTGTTTCTAGTAGCGCTCGGCATGACCGGAAGAGGCGTTGTCCTAGGAGAGCTTACCCGAGATACGTCACAATACGTCACGTCCGCTCCGTTCCTAAAGTCCATTTTTCTAATTGAATATTGATTTTATTTATACGTTTTTGGGTAGTATTTATGTGCTCTTCTGACGTCTTTTACAAACGCTAAGATCATTTTTTTTAAATATATGGCGCTATGATGTTTTGCCCCCAAAATAAAAGCCAAAATCGAAAATCCTCAGTGACTATTTATTTGTATTACCACCTTACATTGTCAATCCTCGGTCCCCTCGGTTTTAAAAAAAAGAAAAAAGCCTTACTATACCCTTACATTAATGACATGAGCTGGCCTGCGTGCAGCTGGGAGCGATCGCGTGGTGACGTCACGCTGCGTGTGCGAGCCCGGCCACTCTCGTACTCGATGTGGCCCAGGTAAGACACATGCCGTCGCTCTCTCCCGATCACTAATTGACGTGGTAGAGCTCGGTGTTCCGACAAACGGGGCGCGCTGTGGTCATTAGTCATGTCATGGAGATACTCCGGGTGATTTTGGGCGTGTGTTGTAGTTTTGGCGTGGGAGACCTTTGGGGCCGTTGTCCGTCGACGGACTGAGCTAATGTTGCTAACGCCGATTGGCGCGCACCTTAATTGCGCTGCTTGTGATCTCCAGGGGAGCCAGCAAGGCTGGAGGAGATGCACAGCAGTCTCACGTGTACGTATAAATGTACACAGGTCAACGAATACAAAACACGCCTTTCTATACCCTTACCACGTTTAAAAAAAACAAAAAGCGCCTTACTATACCCTTATCACTTAAAAAAAAACCCGCCTTACTATGCCCTTACCACGTTTTTTTGAAAAAAATCCCCTACTATACCCTTACGTTTAAAAAAAAAACGCCTTACTATACCCATACCACGTTTTTCGAAAAAAAAAAACACCTTACTATATACCCTTACCACTTAAAAAAAAAAAACGCCTTACTATACCATTACCATGTTTTTCACAAAAAACGCCTTATTATAACACAAAAAACGCCTTACTATACCCTTACCACGTTTTTGGAAAAAAACGTCTTTCTATACCCTTACCACTTTTTTCACAAAAAACGCCTTACTATACCACTTTTTTCACAAAAAACGCCTTACTATACCCTTACCACGTTAGTTTCACAAAAAACGCCTTACTATACCCTTACCACGTCTTTTCCAAAAAACGTCTTACTATACCCTTACGTTATTTTCACAAAAAACGCCTTACTATACCCTTACCACGTTTTTCACAAAAAACGCCTTACTATACCCTTACCACGTTATTTTCACTAAAAACGTCTTACTATACCCTTACGTTATTTTCACAAAAAACGCCTTACTATACCCTTACCACGTTAGTTTCACAAAAAACGCCTTACTGTACCCTTACCACGTTATTTTCACAAAAAACGCCTACTATACCCTTACCACTTTTTTCACAAAAAACGCCTTACTATACCCTTACCACTTTTTTCACAAAAAACGCCTTACTATACCCTTACCACGTTATTCTCACAAAAAATGCCTTACTATACCCTTACCACGTTATTTTCACAAAAAACGCCTTACTATACCCTTACCACGTTTTTCGAAAAAAACGCCTTACTATACCCTTACCACGTTTTTTACCAAAAAACGTCTTACTATACCCCTACCACTTTTTTCACAAAAAACGCCTTACTATACCCTTACCACGTTATTTTCGCAAAAACCGCCTTACGATACCCTTACCACGTTTTTTGAAAAAAACCCGCCTTATTATACACCCTTACCATGTTTAAAAAAAGCGTCGTATTATTCCCTTACGTTTTTCACAAAAAACGCCTTACTATACCCTTACCACTTAAAAAAAAAACGCCTTACGATACCATTACCATGTTTTTCACAAAAAACGGCTTACTATAACACAAAAAACGCCTTACCATACCCTTACCACTTTAAAAAAAAAATGCCTTACTATACCCTTACGTTTTTCACAAAAAACGTTTAACCACGTTATTTGCAAAAAAAACGCCTTACTATATATACCCTTACCACGTTTTTCACAAAAAACGGCTTACTCTACCCTTACGATTTTCACAAAAAATGCCTTACTATAACCTTACCACGTTTTTCGAAAAAATTGCATTACTATACCCTTACCACGTTATTTGCAAAAAAAGAAACACCTTACTATGCACATACCACGTTTCTTTTTGAAAAAAAACTCCTTACTATACCCTTACCACGTTTTTGGAAATAACGCCTTACTATATATACCCTTACCACGTTTTTCGGAAAAAAAATGCTTTACTATACCCTTAACACGTTTTTCACAATAAATGCCTTACTATACCCTTACCACTTAAAAAAAAACACCTTACTATACCCTTACCATAAATAAACGATGCTTAAGCGATTAAAATTGTCAACGATTTTGATCGTCGACGTCGTCGTGATAAGTCGACTAGTCATGGCAGCCCTAATAGTAAGGCGTTTTTTGCAAAAAACATGGTAAGGGTATAGTAAGGGGCCTTTTGGCCAAAAAAACCACCATGTGGTAAGGCATCTTTTGGCAAAAAAAAAACGCCACGCTTGGTAAGTGTATAATAAGGCGTCTTTTAGCGAAAAAAATACTCACGTGTGGTAATGGTATATAGTAATGTGTCTTTTGGCAAAAAAAAAAAAAACATGTATGGTAAGGGTATAGCAAGGCGTCTTTTGGCGAAAAAAAACGTGTGGTAAGGGCATATGTCCGCCCAAAAAAAACGCCTTACTATACAACACATTGTCATTTTTTTTGCAAAAAAAACACCTTACTATACGTGGTCATTTTTTCCCCAAAAAAAACACCTTACTATAAATGTTCGTTTTTTTAATTTTAGGTTTCTATTTTAAAATTAAAATCAAATAACCAGTCATTTTCCCTCCTTTAATATATGCTTCCAAATGTAATATGATATCCAATGACCAAAACAGATACGGAGCCATATGTATCACATTTGTACACAATACAAACAGTCCACAGATGAATTTCGTACTGTTTACATGAATATTATATTTTGACATTACATTCCTTTTGATATTTGAGTTGTGAAATCAATGTTGACAAAATATTCACTCATAAAAGTAAGAAAAAATAAAAATGCTATTACACACACACACACACACACGTACTGTCACTTGTCAATCATTTGGAGTGCCTATTTTCCTTTTGCCAGCCGGTCTTCTGAGCTTTTTGGCTGACTGGTCAAGTCCTGCACTGACTTCGGCAGACCATCCAGCAGCAAGGCGATGTCGTCGT
Organism: Filicampus tigris; assembly: GCF_054856515.1. Taxonomy (NCBI): domain Eukaryota; kingdom Metazoa; phylum Chordata; class Actinopteri; order Syngnathiformes; family Syngnathidae; genus Filicampus; species Filicampus tigris. The sequence goes on along the minus strand of NC_141238.1, from coordinate 1,734,125 downwards.
CCATCCGAGGTTACCTTGCGTCTGGCGGCGGCGGCGGCGGCTCTGGACCGTCCTGATGCCGAGATGCAGGCAAACATGTGCAAGGCCTTGGCGATCCTCGAGGGATTGTTATGGATGCTTTGGAAGGCTTTCACTGCAGCCGCGGCGGAGGTCGTGAGGGACTTGTCGTTCTTGACCAGAGCTGACAGCTTCTGGCACATGGCTTCAAATTCTAACGCCGCAGCTTGATGTAAGGCTGGAAATCAATAAAGAATCATCTTAGAGGAGGGGGGGGGGGGGGAACGGCCCAATCCAAAACATTCACCCGGTCTCTACTTTAAAAGTGTGTTTGAAGTACTTGCCTTCCTCTGACGTGTCCTCTTGCACATCTACTAGCACCACCTCCAGGTCTGGTTCTTCTGGCCATCTGTTAGCGGTGTGAAAACTTAATGAACGCATTTCAATGAAGCATGCGTTGAGAAGAACGGCGACATTACATGTAGCAGTGATCGAGAGTTGGGCAGACGTTGGCGACGGCGTAATCGCCCCCGCGATCCCCCCCATAGTCGTACTCCGCCACGGCCGAGGCTGAACGCGGCCTTTGAAAAAGTGACTGCGGCAAGTCGATGCTGTGGTTGTGGTCGTTGCAAACGCTCACCATTGTGGGGAAGACGGGCAGATGACAATCTGCGCTCCTGAGCAGACCGACATAAATGTTCTTCTATAAGATACCACAGGCGGCGCCAACAAATACGTCCTCATGTCAACGGCAAAGCCGACGTACAGACTCTGCCTGCCTCTGCTCACTTGAGTGCGAAGCAGCGTCACACTCATTTTCGCAGGGCAGTCTGTGTTTTTGCTCTGGCCAGGCACTTTGACAGGGCCGCGGGGTCTTGTTTTATGCTGGCATCTGTAGTCCACCTTTAAACGACAACAAGGCTATTAATCCGTAGGTGCGCGTGTATATATATACACATGCATGTAATTACACATAGTTAAATCCATATATCTTCATAATTGCCTATTCCTACCCAGAAGTTGCATAAAACCTGTTGTTACCTTAAAAATAACTTTCTGTCCCTTCGTGGCATATGTTCGGTCCACCCTCCAGCCGACTGTGTGCGATTTCAGCCACAGCCGAATTTCATCTTTTGAAGATAAAACCATCCGAAAAGTTGCTTTAAAGTCAACGTGATCATCTGTCTCTCTGATGAGGTCAAAATCGCAGACGTGATAGTCATAGTTCTCTGGCAGATAGTCCTACGAAGCACACGAGAAAGACGACAAGCGTTAAGTATATGTTTAGATTTGAACATTTGGTCAGCGTAATAGAAAGGAGACAAGCAGTACCTTTAAAGCAGGAAACTCAGAAATATTCTTGCTGAGACTGGTGCAAGTAAATCTTTTCTTCTCGCAGGAACTTGAGGTCGTGTAAAAAAAAACAAAAAAAAAATAGGGTTACTTTCATAAATCATTACTGTTGAACGAACTGCAACAAAATTAGCCCCTCAGGAGCTCAACCATTTGCTGTGTTGTTTGGGGGGTTAGCAAGCGAAGCTACAGCATTTCAACGATTGCAACCGCTCTTTCTAATCCCCCAAAATAGTGTCCTGTGGGTTCACATAATGTCTCTTACCCTTTAAAGGTAATTCCGCTCAATCTATTCACGCCTGGTTTCCGAGTTGGAGCAACGGAGATCGTGTTTGCTGGCAGCTGCATGTCTCCAGGCTCGCGGAACTTCCTGCGAAAGGAAGCTGTGGACACCGGAAGTAAACGCCAGTTCCAGGCAGGAAACGCTCATTCCGACTCTGCTGCCGTCGTTTATTAAAAACCCCGTTTCGAGTGAGTATTTCAAACATTTTTAAACTCTAAATGTATATATGTATGCACACAAGGTAGAAGCATGTTTCTGTACTTAGGCCCTCTAGTTTGTTTATTGTTACTCTCCACGTCATTGGACGCTGGCTATGTTCAAATCGAACGTCATCAAAGTGTGGCGAGTCAACAAGCACGCCCACAGATTGAGCCCAGGTGTCAATCACAAGTAAATCACGGAGCGCGTGGACTTGAATGTTGTTTGGCGTGTTACAGAAGCTGATGTCCAACAATGGAAAAGTGATGGCTTCGCATGCTGCTGGCCTTCCACCTGCACATCTCGCGACTAACGTCTACAACAAAGGTAGCGTATGCTGCTTTTTCTTTCGTTTGGTTCTCTGTAGCGCGTGCCTCGATCTGGTGGATCAAAACATGAGCTACAGCTGCTCAAGCTAAAGCTGAAATTTTCCGCATTTGTTTTTAATAAAAGCCCGACAGCCATGTAGTGGTCCCGGGCAACTGTTAATGTAGAACAAAGCCTTTAAAAAGATATAGTGGTAAAGAAATACACATTCTATTTTTAATTCATAACATGTCAAGTTGAGCGCTTTTCAATTGATTCTGAAAATAAAAAAATAAGTCTAACACAATTCTTAAACATTATAGTCCAAATAGGGCTGGACGATATGGCTGGAAAGTGTGAGATTTTAAAAAATTGCAATATTACGAGAATTAAGTGGTATTTTTACAATTTTGCCCCTTCAAGTAGTTCTACTTTGTCATGCTTTGAACAATATTAGACTCTGTCTGTACGCTTGGCACATCATCAAATTATGTCAGTATTTGGACTTTGTGGCCATTATTGATTGAAAGGAGCATTAGTTGCGTATTGTATGCCGGCGTGGGCAAAAAGCCAGGAGCCGAGTGCTCAAACGCATGCCTTAAACGTGTGGCCATTTTTTGAAATTCACGCAAAAATATACCATTTTGTTCTGGTAAAATGACAAATACTTGTGAAAAATGTTCAATTTTACTCTCTCAATGCTGGGATAGTTGAAAAGTATATCGTTGCTGTCATGTGAAAAACACTTATGTCCATTTTTTTCAATTGTATTTTTATGTAAATGGTGTTTCCACGTTATAGGCATCGCATTAATGTGACCTTTTTTTTTTTCTAATATTGGACATGTTTTACACAGGACAGCAACGATATTCAACTGACTGAAGCAAACGTAAATCTGTCAAATCGCAATGCCTTTATTCCGTTGTTGCGTCAGTGGTACAATGCTTTGAAAACATGCGTGCATGACATTGGGAATGTTCTTCACAGAGACTAACATATGACAATGTGTGGTGTGTTGCATCGCTTACAAAGTTTCTGGTTAAACATGGAAACATTGACAAAAAGTTAAAAAAAAAAAAAATGCATGGAAACATTCATACAATAGAAAACGTTTTGGTCGAGCCTCTCCTGCTCTTTTCCGAGGCCGTGGAATGTGATTGTCTGACGTTGGATGATTTTGAAATTATATTTGTGGTTATGGTTTATAGTTACAGTTTAAAGGAGTGATTCTCAAAGTGTGCAATAACGTTTTGGAAGCATTTCATATTTCAAGAGTATTTTGTCAATTTAAGAGTATTTAGATAACTTTTAAGAAGTATTTAGGTAACTTTTAGGCAGTATGTGGGTAACAGTATTTAATCGATTTTAAAAGTGTATTTGCAACAAATCATTTTGAACAGGTATTTTTCCTGATAAAATGAAAATAGCAAAAAAGCCCGCCTGCCGCATGCTGAGCCCCGAACAAGTCAGCTCACGATGGGATCGCGGCGACTCGAGCTCACGTCACAGAAAAAAAAAAAAAAGATCTTTTAGATCCCCAAATGTCCGGGTTGGAACCGTCAAAAGGTAGAGCGCTCCCGCTACGGATGATGCTCATCACCTCTTCCTCATCCTTTTTTTTCACGTCATCAGGAGGCGGTGCAAGGATGCAGGAAGCAGCAAAAGGAGGAGGAGCAAATGCACCACCAGGGTGAGTTCATCCCATTTGTTTACCTCTGCCAAGGAGGTCATTATAAAAAAATGTAAAAAAGACTTCCTTTATAATAATAATGCTCAGTTTTGATTGGGAAGTTTTGTACGGATTTTCATTCAATTTTTGAATGACATCATAATAGAGTAAATGTTTATTATATGGTTGTTGTTGCGTGTTGTTGCATTACCCCAGAAAAAACACCAGCTCCACAAATACTGAATGTCATCTGTAGTTTTAGTTTTGCAGGTTCGCAGTAAATAATTGACTTGACAACCCACCAATCGGTTGTTATTCCTCGGGCGCAGGGTTAGTTTCTTGCAAATCAAATTACAGGCAGCAGAGACTACTGCCGATGACAAGTAACTGTTTTTTTTTTTTTAACTGCAAACTAACCCCTTTCATATGTTCACCCAAGTATACAAATAGTAACATATAGATTTTGATTTTCCTGACGAGTTGTTGTTAAGTGCAACATTGCAACCGGGAGACTTTCTATTGCTTCATCACTCTGTGCGCGTTTGCGTTGATGTCCTAAATTGTCTCGAACGGCTCCATTCTGAACTGCTCTGATCAAGATGATGGCGATGAACGTTTCTTACGTCGTTTCTTGGAGACGGCTTGAAGGCAGGCGGTGATGATGTCGTAGTTCTTTTGCAATTTGTGCCCCAGTCGGTCTCGCCGCCTCAGCTGGCGAATCAGCTTGGCCAACTGGACGCTCGTGCCGTACTTGACCTCCTGGATGATGGCGCGGAGCTCTTTGGGCTCTGTAATTAATCACGGCTCTGTCCAAAAAGTTTCTTTGTTTTTATAATCTTTTGTTTTCCAACAGTCAACGTGGCGAACACGTTTTGGAATTGAAGCAAGATGCGTTTCTCAGTTCAGTCCCCAGGCCAGCAGGGGGCAGCAGAGAGGATCAAAACAATCAGTTGCCTTGTCATGTGATCATCGTGATGGTGACTAGGCTGCGGGGGTGAGCAAGCTCAGGATGTCCAAAGCTGGGTGTTGACGCTCAGCATTGTTTAACTTGACCGGGGGGCAAAGGACTGGTGGGCAAAACGCGACAACGCCCCCCCGGCCCCGCCCCACACAAAAGAATGGCAACTGTCAACATGCCCATTAACGTTTAGCCATGTCTTAAATGTTTTTCATGACAGATTGGCTCCATGAATCTGATCCGTGAACAAATTAAAAGTGAAAGAAAACATCTCTATCTGCTGAGCTAGCACCCCCTGCTGGTGAGGAAATTGTTGACGTGAATCCAATTCTTTTTCTGTGTGCATGGCCAAATCCTCACAACTCCTCATTCTGGTGTCTTGTTATGATCACTTTGCATTGCTTGTGTGTGTTATCTTCAACTCAACTATTCAAATGTACGACGATATCATAAAAGCAATAGTTTTAGACTTTTTAACTGAGCTTGAATACTCTACTTGAGTTCAAAACATGAAATAAAAATAACACTCAATTCCGGTGACGCGGTTTCGCCGCGACTCTAATGTGATGCAAAGAGGATTATTGAGGGCCACATGCAGGCCACCTGCATGCCCGAGTCTTGTCGCTCACCTTTGCGGGCCAAATAATTGACCTGGTGCCTCCTGGTGTGTTTGATATTGAAACAAGTCACTCTTTCTTTGTGGTGAAGTGGAAACGACTGTACATTTGTTTTTTTAATTGTGTGTGGTCACAGACGTTATGGACTGATATGATTGGATTCATCCGAATGTTTTTCAATTGAGAGAATTTTCTGTAGAAGACGTTTCCTTTGGTGTTTTAAAAAATACAAATAATGACTATGTAGTAAACACTGTTCTTATCCTTGGCAATTTTTTTTCGACACTAATGTAAAATTTTGAAGGTGAAACCAAATTTATTGTATTTTTCACAAGGAGTTTGTTTATTTTCGAAGAGCCTGAAAGGTCCGTGTCTCTTTTGGTAGATATTAAAAATTGAAAAACGACTCGTTATTTGATTTTCGTTTTAATATCAAACTACCAGAATTGAAATACAACCTGATTTTCCAGTTCGGTGTCTGGAACGAGTAAGACAATGTCTCGAATCAGTTTGATGTTCGATTTTTAATTCTAAAACGAAAATAGAATATATCACGAGACACAAATCGAAATACGGCCCATACATTGGTTTGAGATACCCGGAAGTTGTCACCGAAAGCATTTCTCCTAGTGACCAGGAGATGGCGACAGCGTAGCGCCTGAAGACGATATCGTCAACTGTATTGTAACCTGGAGAAAGGTGTTGGTTTCCTCTGTTAAAGCAATTAAATAGTAATATCAGAAATAATTTTAGAAAATGGTAATCATAAACTCATGAAACAGGCCTGGACAAAAATGGTGGTACTCAGAGAAAGATTGAAAATAATCTGACCATATGGACATGTTCAAGCAATGTGTCGTTGAATTAGCATCACGGATGTCTTCCAACTTGTAAGCAGTCAGTTGGCCAACATTTTCGGGCATACATACTCCACTACAACCATGCGGAAAGACCAACATTCTAACCTGGATGATGAAGGATCCAACAGTGTGATAACGTACGCATATGCTCCACTACCCAAATAAATAAATAAATAAATACATTTTGATAAATATGTATGTATGCATGTATGTACGTATGCATGCTTTCATGGATGACTAAGGAAATCATAATGTATTAATTCACATTTGACTGTAAATCAGAGGATTTTAACTATTTTTTTAATTTATTTATAAAAATGCCAACCACTCCGTACTGGCGTGTGGTTCACTTTCATATTTGCGGCATGAAATTGAGGCACGAATTTACACGCTAAACCAAAGCCGTCATCGTGACAGCTCGGTCACAGGGTGGCGCTAGTGCGCATAGCGCCGTTGAACAGGCAAAAGAAGAAGAGTGGCGGACGCGGACCGCGCCACCTATTTTCAGGTAAGTGAGCACGAGAGCGAATGTTTGTCGTTTGTTGGACACGACAGCGTTTGACGTTTGAGCACAGCGCGTCACAATTCACTTCTTTGCACGATTTAGCAGCGCCGTTGAACGAGATGAAGAAAACGCTTGGCGAACTGGCGTCAGGCCCGCAGGTCAATTGGCGACAGGTGTGCACGACGGGAATCATCGCCTACGGTCCGCAGGTGAGGCAAGATGGCGGCCGTGAACATACGAGCAAATGTTTGTCATTTCTCTCACTGGCATTTTGCTTGTTGCAGGATTTTTTGTACACTTGAGGGACGCAACGGCGGTTGAGGTTTGAACTCGGCACGTCATAATTCGCATGTTTTTGCATGATTTAGCAGCGCCATTGAACAGGCAAAAGAAAAAAATGGCTTGGACTGGTGCACATGACGGCAGGCCTGCAAGTCAATTGGCGACAGGCGTGCACGAGAGGAATCACGCGCAGCCGAGCGCGTAGCATTTTGCAGCTAAGGTGAGCACACGAGCAAATGTTTGTCGTTTGTTGCCGTTTCTCACGATGACATTTTGCTTGTTGCGGGATTTTCACACTTTTCAAACTCAACAGCGTTTGAGTACAGCACGTCGCAATTAACTTTATTTTGTCTGATTTCGCACATTGTGGTCTTGAATTATTGTTACAATTCCACATGTTTTTGTTTTGTTTGTTTTAAAGCTGGCCAGCTTTTTTCTATTTTTTTTTTAATGACACCTAATGGCTTTGTACTTCTCAATTGAACTGTCAGTTTTTTTGTTTTGACTAATTTTGTGTGTTGAATATGGTGTATTTTTTTTCAGGGGGTATACAACCGTTTTTTTCCCTGGTCTTACGAAGTTTACTGTCTGGGTCTAAAATGCTTTTTTGTGTTTTTTTTTTTTCTTTTGGGGGAGGGGGGGTCTATTTGTTAATCCCGCCCCTCACCCCCCATGTGTTTGTATTAATGTGGTGGGTTATTTACCAATGTTCAATGTACTTTCTTTGTGTGTTTGTTGTTTTGCAACACTTGTGAATGTGGTTTTGTCTAACGATGCCGATTGTCACGAATTGCATTGAAACCCCTTCCGCTCCAAATAGTCCAAAATCGCAACTATATTCTAATACTGCCGGTTTAAAATAATAAAATAAAAAAAGACAGACGCACTCCGCCAAACTTTTTGCAAGCATTTGTTTCTCTGGTTTCAGGTCGGAGGGGACATATTGAATATGGTGTATTTTTATTTCAGGGGGTATCCAACTGTTTTTTTCCTGGTCTCATGAAGTTTACTGTCAGGGTCTGAAATGCTTTTTTTTTTTTTTTTTTTTGAAGGGGGGGGGGTCACTGCCTAATCTGGGGTAGATGTGCAATGTACTTTCTTTGGGTGTTTCGCAACATTTGTGAGTGTGTTTTTGTCTAACAAAGCCGATTGTCACGAATTGCATTTAAACCCTTTCCTCTCCAAATACTCCAAAATCGCAATTATATTCTAATACTGCTGGTAATAAAATAAAAAAAGACCGACGCACTCCGCCAAACCTTTTGCAAACATTCTTTTCTCTGGTTTCCGGTCGGAGGGGACACTTGATCCTATTTGGACGACTAAGCAAGGCCTCTTGCTACGCTGCCATTTTTGGACTGAAACTTGGATTATCTGTCCACGTGAAGGTAAATTATGCTAAAATGAAAATATGAATGCTCTTATGTATGTGTATAACTAACATGAGGCAGAGTGCCAATAAGTATTTTTCAAGAAATTTCACGGATTCTGTTTAATGCTACTTAAACCACAACGGTGTAGTTTTGACAGCGGCTTTAAACACTCGCATGCTTTTTTTTGGTCAGAAACTGCCACTCTATTTGCTATCTGTAATTATTACAAAAATATCATGTTGAGTTCTAAACGTAATTTCTGTCTATTTGTAGAACTAAAAACGAATGCAGGATCCTTAAATGCAAAGCAAGCAGGAGGACCTCGGATCAGGTAAAAATAAGTGTACACTTTCAGCTCATTTGGCATTTATGGATGCAACTGTGTACACGTTGAGTCCATCTTGTCTACACTGATTTCTTATTTTTTTTGTCTTAGTTCAATTGGAAGGGCCAGACTGTACAAATGTGCAACGTTTGTTTTGTGAATTCCACAAGTGAGCCGAAGTGACATGCTCACTGTCCACACTGAAAAGTTGCTCAAACTGAATGGAAGGAAAGGTAAGTACAATTTTATTTATTTTTTAATTTTTTTGCTCACAAGAAGCTGTGTGCAGTGGAGGGGTTTTTGGCTGGTCTCAGTCGGTGATCAACACAAATACCCAATCGCCACTTGTCTTTCATACGTTTTGTTGTTGTTGGTCTGTTTTAATTACCTTTTTCCTGTGTTGATGACTCTGCGGGTTGTTGTATGGCGGCCGGCGGTGGAGCGGGATGGTCCGGCAGCCCCCGAGAACCGTCGGACCTGGGCAGGAAAGCTGACAAAGGCGACCCTCCAATCAAATCGGTGACACTCCGTGTGATGCTTTTGCTGTGCGGGTTCTGCAGCGAGCGAGCGAGCGGGACAAGATGGGAGGTGAACCGCCTCCCCGGGGGCGTCGCCGTTTGGGATTCTGCGTTGATTGACAGGGCCAGGTGGTGAGGATCATGAAATGGAGTCTCGTGTAGTTTTGTTGACATTGTTCAGCGCGGCGTTGTGTGCAATGTTGCCCCACTCAGCCTCCGTAGCGGCCTGCTCATCCTGGAAGCCGATCGGCCCCTCAATCTCTGGTCCCTTCTCCAGGTTTCTTCTGCAAAGCCCGCCCAAATGGAGTTTGGAGTGTTTTTTTTTTTTTTCTTGCCTGGTTTGGTGTTTGCATTTCGTCAGCTGTTGAAACTCTTTTGTGAATGAAGGGCTATACAAATACAAATGACTTATTGCAGGTTGGCAAAGGGAAGGCTGGACAAGCTCACAACACACACCGAGATTGAACAAGTGTTTTGGTTGAACATTGTACTCCACTTGTATGTTGATTTATTTTTATTTTTTTCAAAATGTCTGTTTTCTGTGAAATTGTACTGTCCCTCGTGTTTGACGTTGCCAAGTGGAGTGGGTCCACCAGACCAGGGTCATGAAAGCAGCAAAAAGACACCATTGAAATCAAAGAGAAAAATGCTAGCAGTCCATCCGTCGTCGTTGCAGTGTCAAGAGGCCGCTTGGGACACAAAGTCGAACCAGGAAAAAGTAGAAATGCACAAAAGCAGTCAATGTGGTGTCTTTTGTTGAGTGGAGGAGGAGCCTGATGAATGGAAAGGCGGGCGGAGGTAACAAAACGCATGGAAAATTCATATACAAGGGACAGTAACTACAAATGTTTATTTTTTGGTTGCAGGGCTCGGATGGAGCTGGCCAACTCTTACAGGGAGAGTATGTTTTTCTTCTCCACTTGGTGTGTTTCTCTTCTCTGTCACTAACTCACTGGGTGTGCACTGACTAACACTGACAGCGTTTTGTACCGATTCGTGGGTCAAGGCAGGTTGGAATAACGTGAAATATTGTTTTGACAGGTTTGTATTTTATTTTGTCTGAAGTGACATGTAAAGCTTCCTTTTGTATGTTTCAAATGTGCCTCTGTACTTGAATTAAAATCGAATTGTGAAATGGTTTCAAGTTGTTTTTTTCAAAGGAGTCAACCCAAACATATTTTTTTCAAGAATGTTCCCAGCAGGCCCAAAAGTTGAGACCGGATATTCTGATTAATTTTGCGTTTATGGAATATAAATTAAGCTGCAAAATGCACTCATTTTTAGCCATCTCTCGGTGTGGCCATTTTGTCTTCTGTCGACTGAAAATGGCATCACGACTGCTGACAACGGCTGACCTGTCCTCTGAATCTGAGCTGCGATTGATCGTTGTCAGCATATGTTTGGGTTTACTTCTGCTATAACGTTGGGGAGGGAGCATTTGTAACCATGTTGAATAAAAATGCCCCTGCAGAGTGGCTTTTTACTAAACATTCCGTAAGGCACTGTTAAAAAAAAATGCCGAAGTTGCAACATGACTAAAATGTAGTCAAACATAATGGTTTAGTATTTATAGGTCATATGCAAGGTCATTATTTTTTTAATTGATTCAGGACATTTACAGTAAAACAGAGTTATCCTAAACCCAAAAAGTGTAGATGGCAAGTGAAGCGCTGAACAAAAATTACCCCGTTTCGCATATTAAAATGACTGTAAAGCTTAAGAAATAAAGGAGAAATAAAAGCGAGCAAACCTATATAGCAATTTTAAATGTAGTTATTTCTTGTGTCTTCCTGGCATTATTTGTTTATGTACATGCAAAAAGCTAACAGGAAATGTTATGCTGTTAAAGGAGAGAAAGTTAGTTTCCACAAGTCAATTGCATTGGAAGGAAATTCAGCGTTAGGATTAGTAACAGACATTGCACATTTCAATGGTTAGGGTTGGACTCATACATAGCAAGGTTAGTGTTAGAGTTAGGTACATACATTGCACAGACATTTATACATGACGCGGTATGGCGGGGCTCGTACCCTGGACCTCAGGTGTACGAACCCCAGACGAAATCCTCTCGACTACCGAGGACCTGAGGACCATCGCCGCTCCTCGTCTATTCATCCTCAATTATTGAACGCGGGCGCCACTTGGAGCTCGACAACGGTAAAAGTGTGCAGCGACCGATCAACCGCCACAGCCAACGTGGTCGAGTGGTTGACGTTACAGTGCGGTAAAGCCTCGGACCCTGGTGCGAATCCCCGTGCCTCCAGAACAGACTGCGAGGCCGAAGACTTTGACCTTCATCCACATATGTACATGAGATGCACATTAAGTATTGGAAAATTGTCCAAGTGATAACGTTATTATTTTTTTGGGTTAGTTAGAATGATGTGGGCGTGACCTCAACCAGTGCCGCCCACCTGGGGCCCCGCCCACCTGGCGCCAAAAAAATCCACTACCCTGCTATAGTCTTTCTAAAACACAATAATAATAACACTAGTAGCTACCAGCGACTCCCTTATTGACAGTACTAATAACAACAACTAATAGAGAGACCCTGGTAGGGTGGGGGCCGGCCTTTGGCCGGCCGAAGGCCGGCCCCCACCCTACTAATGTCTCTCTATTGTTATTGTTATTATTACTGTCAATATGGGAGACGCTGGTAGGGTAGGGGCCGGCCAAAGGCCGGCCCCTACCCTACTAGTGTCTATTGTTGTTGTTATTGTCAATAAGAAAGACCCTAGTAGGGTGGGGGCCGGCCGAAGGCCGGCCCCCACCCTACTAGTGTCTCTCTATTGTTATTGTTATTGTTATTATTACTGTCAATAAGGGAGACGTTGGTAGGGTAGGGGGCCGGCCGAAGGCCGGCCCCCTACCCTACTAGTGTCTATTGTTGTTGTTATTGTCAATAAGAAAGACACTAGTAGGGTGGGGGCCGGCCGAAGGCCGGCCCCCACCCTACTAATGTCTCTCTATTGTTATTGTTATTATTACTGTCAATAAGGGAGACGCTGGTAGGCCCCCACCCTACTAGTGTCTCTCTATTGTTATTGTTATTATTACTGTCAATAAGGGAGACGCTGGTAGGGTAGGGGCCGGCCAAAGGCCGGCCCCTACCCTACTAGTGTCTATTGTTGTTGTTATTGTCAATAAGAAAGACCCTAGTAGGGTGTGGGCCGGCCGAAGGCCGGCCCCCACCCTACTAGTGTCTCTCTATTGTTATTGTTATTGTTATTATTACTGTCAATAAGGGAGACGTTGGTAGGGTAGGGGGCCGGCCGAAGGCCGGCCCCCTACCCTACTAGTGTCTATTGTTGTTGTTATTGTCAATAAGAAAGACACTAGTAGGGTGGGGGCCGGCCGAAGGCCGGCCCCCACCCTACTAATGTCTCTCTATTGTTATTGTTATTATTACTGTCAATAAGGGAGACGCTGGTAGGGTAGGGGCCGGCCTTTGGCCGGCCCCTACCCTACTTGTGTCTATTGTTGTTACTGTTGTCAATAAGAAAGACACTAGTAGGGTGGGGGCCGGCCTTCGGCCGGCCCCCACCCTACCAGCGTCTCTCTATTGTTATTGTTATTATTACTGTCAATAAGGGAGACGCTGGTAGGGTCCCACTAGTAGGGTGGGGGCCGGCCGAAGGCCGGCCCCTACCCTGCTTGTGTCTATTGTTATTATTATTGTCAATTAGAAAGACCCTACTAGTGTCTTTCTATTGTTATCGTTATTATTACTGTCAATAAGGGAGGCGCTGGTAGGGTCGGCCGGCCCCCTACCCTACCAGTGTTATTATTATTGTCTTTAGATCTATTATCATTATTATTATGTTTGAGAAAGACTATAGCAGGGTAGTGGGGTTTTTTGGCGCCAGGTGGGCGGGGCGCCAGGTGGGCGGGGCGCCAGGTGGGCGGGGCGCCAGGTGGGCGGGGCCCCAAGTGGGCGGCACTGGTTGAGGTCACGCCCACATCATTCTAAGTAACCCAAAAAAGTAACAACTTTAACACTTGGACAATTTTCCAATACTTAATGTGCATCCCATGTACATATGTGGATGAAGGTCAAAGTCTACGTCTGTTCTGGAGGTACGGGGATTCGCACCAGGGTCCGAGGCTTTACCGCACTGTAACGTCAACCACTCGACCACGTTGGCTGTGGCGGTTGACCGGTCGCTGCACACTTTTACCTTTGTCGAGCTCCAAGTTGCTCCCGCGTTCAATAATTGAGGATGAATAGACGAGGAGCGGCGGTGGTCCTCAGGTCCTCGGTAGTAGAGAGGATTTCGTCTGGGGTTCGTATACCTGAGGTCCAGGGTACGAGCCCCGCCATACCGCGTCATGAATGAATGTCTGTGCATTGCCTGTACCTATAAATGACCCTAACCCTAACCTGCGATGTGTGTAACCAACTCTATGAAATTCACAATGTCTGCTACTAATCCTAACGCTGAAATTCCATCCAATCCAATTAACATGTGGTAACTAACTGTCGCTTATTTAAAACAATGTAACTTTTCCTGTTAGCTGTTTGCATGTACATAATCAAATAAACATTTTTTTTAAGCTCAGGAACACACAACAAGAAATAACTACATTTAAAAATGCTATATAGGTTTGCTTGCTTTGCGCAGCAGGTACGCGGATTTGAGCTCTCGTCCAACATAATTGCAATCAGTGTCACTAAGCACCCGACCACGGCGGAAACGGGACAATGCGACCCCCGTCACACTTTTGACTTGACGAGCCGAATGTAGCGAGCGCAGCTCGAGACGTTCGCCTGTCGATGATGAACGGACGGGAGGCGGTAAACACAGCAGAGCCCCGCTGTAACCGGAACGTGTCATGCAACCGAACCGAACCGCCTGTCTCTCTCCAACGTGTGTACTGTGTATATACAGTATATTTTGACAGTGCAATAATTGGAGGTTGGTTTGTGCGGGATGTGTTCATTTCTTTTTTTTGCCATCACTACCCCTTAACTGGGAAAACTATCAGTATTATTGTCCAGCAATGCACATAAGTGTGCGCAGCATAATGAGGAATAACTTTTTCAACAAAATAATTTTTCAAGGGTTTCCACAGGTAACAAATCAAATTGAATGCACTTCAGTACTAATGTACAGTACTAGTCAGAAACAAAATCTCTACGTCCCACCCAGTTTCAGACGATGGAGGACATTGACAGCAGAGTTGTATTGTTCCAATTACACGCGCACAATTTTGAAAAAAACTCTCTAAAAATCTTAACTGAGGCTTAACAGAATGCACAGAATGAATTAAGGTGACAAACTTAGTTGTATAAAATGTCCATGTTAAGAACGCGTGTTAAGCCTCGAGTTGGGCGATAAGCTGACGTATATCGCAACGTTTAGTAACATTGCCCGCCGAATCCTAGATAGCCTACTAAATGAGCCGTCCGCCATTTTGTCTCCAGCGCCATACTGTGTGGATGTTAAAAAAAAAAAAAAATGCAGGATTTGTACTATTCTGGTACAGCCAAATATGATTACGAGGGAAACGAAGCTGGTCATCAAAAGGTCGGAGAAAGGCAAGATGCAGACGAATATTGGCTATTTTGGAATTTTTATGGTTTTAAAGGGTTCTTTCTGCCTTCTGCGGAAATTCGGGCAACGTCACCTACGTAGGAACGGATCTCGTTCACAACCCGACCATCTCTTAATTTGTCACTTTTATTCTCAAATCAACAGACCACTCAAAACCACTACAATTTTAATTCAAGCACAAAGAGACATTTGGAAGATACAAAAGGAAGCGTTACATGTCGCTCCAGACAAAATAAAATACAAACATGTCAAAACAATATTTTGCAGCATTGTGGCCTGAACGCACGGCTCGGTCCAAAATCCCCATGAAGCAGTTAGTGCACACCCAGTGAATTAGTGACAGAGGAGACATGCACACCAAGTGGGAGAAAGAAAGAAATATACTCTCCCTGTTACGTTGACCCTTTGCTCTCCAAGCGCCGTCGGCTCCTCCTCCACGCTGCTGCTGCAACAACATCAAAAATAGAATATTTTGTTCAGGCAGGGAAGAACGGACGACGACGTGACACGACTCATGACGGGCGAAGATCTCACGAAGGTTGACGTCGACTGCGGGCTCACTCGCGGCCATGCTGGTGATCGGTGGCCATGTGCTTCGGGACCCGGGTCTGGCTCCTCGTCCACCCTGGAACAACAAGTCAAGTGCATTCGTGGAGCCCTTGGGAGGAAAAGCCACCACCGTGGACAAAGCTTAGCCACACCCCCCTCAACAGCACCCCGTGAAGTGAACGCAGACGGCGGAAGGAACCCGTTCCCGGATGAGCGGGCGCCAACATTTAACACAAATGTCAACTACAAGCAACATGAGACTATTTCACAAGTTGAACACAACAGGCGGACTTCTTCTTCTTCTTCTTCTTCTTCTTCCTGGTCCGGCCGTTCTCGATGCCTCTTGGCCCAACCCACTCCACGGCCGCCCTGAAACACAGCCGGCAAGTCAATCAACCAGAGATGAAAATGGAGGAAACATGAACCATACAACAGTCGTAGGCGGCGACTCAGCCGGACGAGGGATGTGCGCAGGTCCAGTTCCTCTTGCTACTGCTCGTCTGGTCTGGTGCCTCCACAACCCTGAAAAACAGACCAACGGTTTGTGTTTGACATCTGTTCATGAGCCTCATCTGGGGGATTTTGGTGGCTCTCGCCCATCCCACTCCACCTGGCAACATCAAACACGGGGGACAGTACAATTTCACACAAAACAGACATTTTGAAAAAAAAAAAAAAAAAAAATCAACATACAAGTGGAGTACAATGTTCAACCAAAACACTTGTTCAATCTCCATGCGTGTTGTGAGCTTGTCCAGCCTTCCCTTTGCCAACCTGCAATAAGTCATTTGTATTTGTATAGCCCTTCATTCACAAAAGAGTTTCAACAGCTGACGAAATGCAAACACCAAAACAGGCAAGACAAAAAAAAACACTCCAAACTCCATTTGGGCGGGCTTTGCAGAAGAAACCTGGAGAAGGGACCAGAGATTGAGGGACCAATCGGCTTCCTGGATGAGCAGGCCGCTACGGAGGCTGAGTGGGGCAACATTGCACACAACGCCGCGCTAAACAATGTCAACAAAACTTCACGAGACTCCATTTCATGATCCTCACCACCTGGCCCTGTCAATCAACACAGAATCCGAAACGGCGACGCCCCCGGGGAGGCGGTTCACCTCCCATCTTGTCCCGCTCGCTCGCTCGCTGCAGAACCCGCACAGCAAAAGCATCACACGGAGTGTCACCGATTTGATTGGAGGGTCGCCTTTGTCGGCTTCCCTCGCCCGGCCTTAAAATAAATAAAAACGTACTTACCTTTCCTCCCACTCAGTTTGAGCAACTTTTCAGTGTGGACAGTGAGCATGTCACTTCGTCTCACTTGTGGAATTCACAAAACAAACGTTGCACATTTGTACAGTCTGGCCCTTCCAATTGAACTAAGAAAAAAAAAAAAAAAAAAAATCAGTGTAGACAAGATGGACTCAACGTTTTCACAGTTGCATCCATAAATGCCAAACGAGCTGAAAGTGGACATTTATTTTTACCTGATCCGAGGTCCTCCTGCTTGCTTTGCATTTAAGGATCCTGCATTCGTTTTTAGTTCTACAAATAATAGACAGAAATTACGTTTCGAACTCCATATTTTTGTAATAATTACAGATAGCAAATAGAGTGGCAGTTTCTGACCAAAAAAAAAGCATGCGAGTGTTTAAAGCCGCTGTCAAAACTACACCATTGTGGTTTAAGTAGCATTAAACAGAATCCGTGAAATTTCTTGAAAAATACTTATTGGCACTCTGCCTCATGTTAGTTATACACATACATAAGAGCATTCATATTTTCATTTTAGCATAATTTACCTTCACGTGGACAGATAATCCAAGTTTCAGTCCAAAAATGGCAGCGTAGCAAGAGGTCTTGCTTAGTCGTCCAAATAGGATGAAGTGTCCCCTCCGACCGGAAACCAGAGAAAAGAATGTTTGCAAAAGGTTTGGCGGAGTGCGTCGGTCTTTTTTTATTTTATTACCAGCAGTATTAGAATATAATTGCGATTTTGGAGTATTTGGAGAGGAAAGGGTTTAAATGCAATTCGTGACAATCGGCTTTGTTAGACAAAAACACACTCACAAATGTTGCAAAACACCCAAAGAAAGTACATTGCACATCTACCCCAGATTAGGCAGTGACCCCCGCCCTTCAAAAAAAAAAAAAAAAAAAAAAAGCATTTCAGACCCTGACAGTAAACTTCATGAGACCAGGAAAAAAACAGTCGGATACCCCCTGAAATAAAAATACACCATATTCAATATGTCCCCTCAGACCAGAAACCAGAGAAACAAATGCTTGCAAAAAGTTTGGCGGAGTGAGTCTGTCTTTTTTTATTTTATTATTTTAAACCGGCAGTATTAGAATATAGTTGCGATTTTGGACTATTTGGAGCGGAAGGGGTTTCAATGCAATTCGTGACAATCGGCATCGTTAGACAAAACCACATTCACAAGTGTTGCAAAACAACAAACACACAAAGAAAGTACATTGAACATTGGTAAATAACCCACCACATTAATACAAACACATGGGGGGTGAGGGGCGGGATTAACAAATAGACCCCCCTCCCCCAAAAGAAAAAAACACAAAAAAGCATTTTAGACCCAGACAGTAAACTTCGTAAAAGCAGGGAAAAAAACGGTTGTATACCCCCTGAAATAAAATACACCATATTCAACACACAAAATTAGTCAAAACAAAAAAACTGACAGTTCAATTGAGAAGTACAAAGCCATTAGGTGTCATTAAAAAAAAAATAGAAAAAAGCTGGCCAGCTTTAAAACAAACAAAACAAAAACATGTGGAATTGTAACAATAATTCAAGACCACAATGTGCGAAATCAAACAAAATAAAGTGAATTGCGACGTGCTGTACTCAAACGCTGTTGAGTTTGAAAAGTGTGAAAATCCCGCAACAAGCAAAATGTCATCGTGAGAAACGGCAACAAACGACAAACATTTGCTCGTGTGCTCACCTTAGCTGCAAAATGCTACGCGCGATTCCTCTCGTGCACGCCTGTCGCCAATTGACTTGCAGGCCTGCCGTCATGTGCACCAGTCCAAGCCATTTTTTTCTTTTGCCTGTTCAATGGCGCTGCTAAATCATGCAAATTGTGACGTGCCGAGTTCAAACCTCAACCGCCGTTGCGTCCCTCAAGTGTACAAAAATCCTGCAACAAGCAAAATGCCAGTGAAAGAAATGACAAACATTTGCTCGTATGTTCACGGCCGCCATCTTGCCTCACCTGCGGACCCTAGGCGATGATTCCCGTCGTGCACACCTGTCGCCAATTGACCTGCGGGCCTGACGCCAGTTCGCCAAGCGTTTTCTTCATCTCGTTCAACGGCGCTGCTAAATCGTGCAAAGAAGTGAATTGTGACGCGCTGTGCTCAAACGTCAAACGCTGTCGTGTCCAACAAACGACAAAACATTTGCTCTCGTGCTCACTTACCTGAAAATAGGTGGCGCGGTCCGCGTCCGCCACTCTTCTTCTTTTGCCTGTTCAACGGCGCTATGCGCACTAGCGCCACCCTGTGACCGAGCTGTCACGATGACGGCTTTGGTTTAGCGTGTAAATTCGTGCCTCAATTTCATGCCGCAAATATGAAAGTGAACCACACGCCAGTACGGAGTGGTTGGCATTTTTATAAATAAATAAATACAAAAAATAGTTAAAATCCTCTGATTTACAGTCAAATGTGAATTAATACATTATGATTTACCTAGTCATCCATGAAAGCATGCATACGTACATACATGCATACATACATACTTATTTATTAAAATGTATTTAGTGGCAGTTTCTGACCAAAAAAAAAAAGCATGCGAGTGTTTAAAGCCGCTGTTGGAACTACACCGTTGTGGTTGAAGTAGCATTAAACAGAATCCGTGAAATTTCTTGAAAAATACTTATTGGCACTCTGCAGAGCCTTCAGCCACATGGTGAGCTGCGTTTTCGAAGCTCGTCCATCTCCCTGTTTTTGTCCAGCAGCTCTCTTGACCGCTCAGCCAACTGTGACTGGAGCTTATCCTGCTGGCCATGGAGGCGTTTCATTTCCCCCTGAATATGCGATAGCTCATCCTGCAAACTAAAAACAAACACACACAAAATCAATACCTTCGGTAGTGTAAACCAACTGGTTCTGAAACTTAAGTCTGCAAAACTAGCCTGGTTTAAACACTCATGTTAGATGGAAGTAGTACCTGGAATGTTCTATCTTGAGAACATTGTAATTTGATTTATAGGTTTCACACTTGCGCTGAAAATCAGCCAGCATGTGCTGAAGCTCCATCCCAGGACCGTCCAACCCAGGCATCCCTGTCCCAGCTACTGTTGGCAGGTTGGAAGGGTCCATCTTGTCCCAACTGATAGTAAATCCCTTAGCATATAACGTTATGCGAAAGGAAAGCTCCTAGCATGGCTTGTGTCCAGAAACCAAAGCCCAGGTTAAATAACATGACACAGGATCAGAGGGCTGATGTCATAAACAGTGCTGCATTTTAATGCCTCCTTCCATATGGGAATTCTCAGTTTTGTACTTAATAGGTTGCAAGTGCAAGACATTAAAACGTAACCAATAATAATAACAACAACAACAATAATAATAATAATAATAATGTGGTTGACTAGAGTCATAGAGTTTGGCATTTCACAATTCTATTTACGTTTTCTTCCAGTTGGGAGTCGAAGATGTTAAGCTTTTGAACGCTCTTGAACGCAGCACTCACTTACTGGTGCTAAGCTAGCTGTTCATTTTCGCCGTTAACTCTCAAATAGTCATTGACAAGCACCAAATCGATAATCATAGACAAATTTCTGCACAGTTAAAATAAATTAAGTATCAGACCGTAGCGTTTTATCGTTGCTTGTTAATAAGTAATTTTATGTCTATATTTCTGACACATTTGAGTGAAAACTACATATTAAAATTGATCGTGAAATGGCCTAAACTCATAAATGTTCCACTAAAATACAATTACCTGACCAGCTCTATGAACATCTGTTCACTAATTTCTCTCATCGAATACTGAAATATTAAGGAACTACTCACCCAATTGAAACATTTATTCCTTGTGCTATTGCAACAATTTTATTCTGTATTAGTAACTCTGTTCCCTTATTTAAAAAAATGCTACAATGATCATAAACAAAATATAAATACCAAAATAGGTTTAATGGAAAAAAAAAGACAACGACAATGCTGAAACAAAATGTACACAACAGCAACTTGCGCTTCCCAACTGATGCTCTAGCGCTTCTGAGGAAAATCAAGCGCCTAAGATGATTCGACAACAACAACAGCAACCTCCGAGTTCAAGTCTCCAAACAGAGAAGTAAACACATACACATGAATTGAAATGCAGTACATTATATAAATTGATCTATGTATACAAAAAAAAATCTGTAGTTCAATAAGCTGTAAAAACAACTCTCGGTACTCTTGTATGTACCCCAAAAAATGTAGCATCAAAATAATGCATGTCATTAATAATAATAATAATAAAAAAACTGAAGTGTATTAGTCTTTTACAAAAAAATACTGAAGTGAAGCTATGAATTGCAATAGTTTCTTTTTAAAAATATATCAACAGGATATTTAAATACATAAATTATCAAAACTAGATGATTAAATATTACAATATTAAATAGTAAAAAATGCACTGGTATGTATGGCTTGATTGCCAGAGTGCAGTCTTATTAGTCGCTCAGATTCAGCTGGAGCTGTAAAAGAGAGAAGGACATTTAATCAACAAAACCTAAAATGGAACACAAGAAAGCCTGTGCGTGTTTTGTTCGCTCACCTGTCGGCAGCGTCGAAGTCATCCGCGGCGCCGCCGTCTACCTTGGATCCGGCTCGCATTTTAAAACCATCTGAAAAGAACACAAACAAGGTGTTGGACTCGGATGGAAAGGCTTGATGGCCGTTTTCAATCCCCTGGACCTTGAATCCAGCGGATCTGCGTCGCCGGGCCATAGCCCTGCTCGTTCTTGGCCGCGATGCGGAAGACGAGCGCCGGCCGGTTGGCGGCGGAGCAGTCGAGGTGCGCATTGACCAGGTTGCTGGAGCTGACAGTGCAGAACATCTTGACGCCGCGGTAGATTCGGATGAATGCCAGCTGCCCTGGACCCTCCGAGCTGGACGAGCGGCTTTTCTTCACCGCCATGTACATGGAATATTCCAGAATCCGGCCTGACGGAGATGGAGGAGCTTCCCATGTAATGTGGACTAAATCGTTGGCCTGTGTTCAAAGATGAGGAAAAAGGCAAGATTAGGACAAATGGACATACATTGTTCCTCGCCTCGTGTCATTTCTTTTGTCACTCTGGTACGGTGGTAAATGGCTAAGATAACCTTGGTTATCTTGACTGCTGATGGCGCTCCAGGGAAGCCAGGTTGGCACGTTTTGAACTCGCTGACTGGGCTAAAGTCTCCTTGGCCAAAGCAGTTGATGCCTGCCACTCTGAAGCGGTAACTCCGACCCGGATCCAGCTCCTTCTCCTCTCTGTCCTGGTAGTCGTGAGGACCCGGCCGCTTCCTCTGAAAGTGGAAAAGATCGACAATCCATCAGAAGCCTGTTTTTTTTTTTTTCCTTTTGTGCTGACAAAAAAAGTGGCTCACGACTGAGCTTATTTTGACCTCTTTAGTGATGGCAGGCCGGCTGCCGGGGGTTGTAGTCGCCTGGTTATGGTCGACTGGCAGAAAGTATTGATGAACCTCAGAAAAGAGGCTTCTGAAAACACCGACGTCAAACCACATTGCTCCCTCTGTATTCTGCAAGAGATGACGATTTGTCATTTAGATTCACACAAACAAAAGAAAAGTGACAAGTCAGGAATATAGATTACCTGATCTGTTGTCTTCTCAGCTATATTTCGTGGCAAAGAGAAAATTGTGAATCCATCTCGCTTTTAGTGTACAGTGGTCCCTCACAATATCGCGCTTCACCTTTGACGGACTCGATACATTGCGGATTTTTTTTATTGTATTATTTTCTGCATTCTGATTGGCTAAGGTAAGTGCAGACCAATTTCAATACATCTCTTCCGTGTCATGTCTCGCACAAAATGCGTTCAGCTTACTAAAGCTCATTTTTTTCAAGTCATTATTTGGATGAAAATGTTTACATTTTGTTTCTTAAATGTTTGGGACTTTAACTAACATGAGGGTTAAAGTTTTTTTTTACCTTTGTTTCATTATAAAATAATATGAACAATTTGAATAATTACTATAATAATATGAATAATAATCATGTATACTTATTTTCTTACTAAGGTTAGAATTTGGAGCGTGTTTAAACAAGAGAGAAATGTGAGAAAATGTTAATGGTGAGGTTTACAGCCTTAAAACAAACAGTATAATAATTGTAAAAAAAGACATTTCCTACTTTGTGGATTTCACCTATCGCGGGTTAATTTTAGGAAACGTAACCCCCGCGAATAACGAGGGACCACTGTATTCCTTTTTAGGAGCATGAACATCAAATTTACCCAGTTGATGGTGAGCAGATCCGGACGAATCCCGTCCCCCTTCTTGGGAGCCACTGGAGGATTTTGTCTGATTCTCGTGCTGCTTGGAGCCATCCTACAATCCCAATACATCACATGCGCTGCAATCAAAAACAAATAGCTGAAGTTGTTTTTGTGCTGGAGGAGCATCACATACCTGTGATGATGTGTTCCCATGTTCTTCAGTCTCGCGCTCACTTGCACTGTGCAAGGACTGGGAATCTAAGGTAAATTCCACAAAGGAGTAATATTTAGCTCTACTCACAAAGGGGTTAGGGAACAATGGCTTTCGGGTGGAATATGTTTTTATTGACGTGCTGCGGGCGATTAGGAAGTTCAACTTTTGTTTCTGTGCACCTTTATCTTTTGCATCTGTCAAAGTGGAGGCAACCTTCGCTGCTTGTTGATGGCTCCCCGCGGGGCACAGGGGCTGAATCTGGAGGATGTAGCAGTCCGCTCCAGACAGAGGGCGCCACGCCACATGAAGCATGCTGACGGTGGATTTGATGAGCATCACTGCGTCTGCCGGGGCCGGTCGATCTAAAATCAGAGGGAGGAGAACAATCGAATTAAAAAAAGAGATATCCCACATTCCATCCAATCAAATGTAAGACTTGAAACGGTCTGCTTCTCACCTGTCTCCAGGAACCAGAGGTCCTTGCAGCAAACTTGGTAGAAGTTCTTATGGTAACCATCTCGGCCGCTCCAAATGTAGAGCCGGGATCCCACGGCTGCGGCACAGTGGCCGGCCCTGGCTTTGGGTCTGCCGGTGGTGTGATCGTCACTCTGGGTGTTGCGGCTCGGCAGCCGGGAGCCGATGTCGTGGTACTCTGGGGCTGGGCCCAGGGTCTGCCAGCTCATTGTGTCTGGGAGACAAGCTTTCATATCATCGTCTGCACCGGGGGCAGCTTCTCGCTGAAATGTGCGCAGAAGTACTGACCGAAGTTAAGCACACTTAAAGAGTTGGTGCAAATCCATTTCATCCCTGCAGCATTGCGCTTCTCCGATTCGGGAACAGGAATCCAGCCGCCAAAAACAAACATCCTGCAGGCAAAAGCAACATGTCAATTCATCTATTTGGATCGCACCTTTCAACTAAAAAGTGCTCCACTACGGAGACTTTCGACTCAAGAGAAGATCCTCATTACATTGGCGATTCATCAGCACTGAAGCAAAATCTCTTACTTGTTTCCAATCACACTTGCAGAGTGAAGGCTCCTCGGAAGTGGCACGCAACCCCTGGTTTCAAGCATCGACCACACCATTGTGTCTGAGGAAGAGAGACGGATTGAGCTTTGGGTCCCATGTGACACCTGTATACTGTATACGTGTCAGCAGGTTATTTGTCCAAAGTCCTACTGAGGTCAAGCTGCCAGAGGTCATCCAATCTGCAGCCTTGCATCCCTCCGAAGATAAAGAGCTTCGGAGAGCCAAGACCGGTGTAAGCGACAGACGTATGCGACTCCCGTGCTGAAGGACCGCCGCCTTTTGTCTCGGGGATGCTCCAGCCCCTTGCCCCCGATACGGACTGCAGCTCCAACTCATAGAGGTCGTCCAAGTATCTGCCAAAGAAAAGCGCAGCTCACTTTGGATGTCTTTATCAAAGCACTGGGTTTATTTGTCAAGTTGATTTTTTGATCACATTTTAATCTGGTTCTGTAATTCAATTTCAACTTTTCTCCCAAATGCTGCTCTTGTGTTTGTTTTGACTGTTGTTGTTGTTTCAGATGACGCCTTTTCCTTTCTTTTTTCTGAACGTGAAGAGGTAAAAAAACAAACTTGGTTGCGTCCTCCAAAATACCGTGGGATGTTGCCGTTGGGGTCCTCGCTGACATTGGCCAGCCCCCCAAACACGTAGCACTTGCTACCCGCGAGGGTGAAACTGTGCCCGATGCGCGGGCACGGAGGCAGGCCATTCCTGGGCGCTCTGGGCTTCAGCTTCTTCCAAAGCCACCGACTAGCCTGGACCGACAAATATATACGCTGGCATAGGTATAACTAAATACTACTACTACTACTATTAAATAGGAAAGCATTACCTGAAGTTCATAGAGATTATTGGAGTATTTGCCATACTCCACCATGCCACCAAAGACTAGTATGCGAGTGTCCTCACAGACTAAGCCGTGGGCAGCGCAGCCAGGGGGGATGTCTCCTCTCACCGCAGGCAGAAACCACTGCCTTGAGACTACAAGAAATGTTGCTATTGAATAACACTGGATGCAATCTCAAATACCATTTACGTACTCATCAATTGTGGTACATTTGATAATGAGAATAATATCTACGCCAAATTTCGCATGACATATAGTAAAAAATAAAAAATACTCAAAAAAGTAAATACAGATGAAACATCTACTTTAAACTATAGTAAAAAGAATTGTTACTTTTCACCACTGTCTGCAGTTTACTTACCGTCCGGATCTGAACATAATACTGCAGCTAGCTTACCAGTTCCGCTTAAATATTCACGAATTAAAGTAAATATTAAGTTTTAATAACGCGGACGGGCCTTAAACCAGACAATCTAAAGCCAACAGTTTGACGTTTGGGCATTTTTCACTAAGGCTAAAGCTAAAAACATTAGCCGCTACGCTAATGTTAGCATACCAGTGTTGTAAACATGGAGATCCTCTGCTATGCCTTCATTTCCACCTCCAAACACTACAATCAGCTCCCGGATGGCTACCGCCCTGTGTCCATGCCTGGATCGAGGTATTACGCCTGTGAACGAATGGACTTTTCGCCATTGTGGTTCTTCGCTTGTCATTTTCCCCTTTGGAGAGGCTGAACTTTGGCGCTGTTGATGTTTCAAAGCGAAGGATCCAACCGGAAGTGTGTCTGCAGAGCTTCAAATTAAAACGAAATCAAAATGGCTCGTATTTTATTTTTTAAACCAGCTCCAATTATTGAAAAACGATAAACACCCCGTTTTCTGTTTTCAGATTTGCGTACCTAAATCGGAAATAGAATGAACGGAAGGTACACGGACCTACACGGACCTACACGGACCATCGAAATACAGTACGGCTCATTATTTGTTTCGGATTCCCGGAAGTTGTCACCAACAGCATTGCCCAGGAGATGGAGACAATGCCATTTCTATCCTAACTTCCACAAACTCGAACTACACGTGTAAAAAAAATCTTGGTATCGCTGTTAAAGATGTAAAAGAAATAAAGATGATGATAATAAAATAAATAAAATAAGAATCACTTTCTCACAGCAGGATTCTTCAATCGTGTGCTTCTTTTAAAACAAAAGAAAAACAGGTGCAGGCAATAGGTCCAGCATAAAGAGAGATCCAAAAATTACATGAGATTTTTTTTTTTTAATTTGTGGCCACAAAATTAATATACCATGGACACAAAATGCTAACTTGTGACCATGAAATAGATATAATGGGCGCACAGAATACTAATTTGTGGCTTAAATTGTGCATAAACAACTTTGACATATGGGTTAGCAAATGCCGCACACCTTTGCTGGAGACCTCAGTGTCTGGTGTCCTTAATGACAAGTGTCTTTAAATAGTCTGTTATTTTCTTTAGCCTGCAATGGCAGCTTTTTCACAATGTCTTTGTAGCTTATTAAAAGCCTACAATCAAATGCAATCTTACTAGTGTGTCACCATAGTCTTTAACCTCCCACATATTTGTCCAGACCTGATTCATGAGTTAATTTTTTCAAAGATAAATCTGCTAAACCACAATTCAAAAGCAATTTTCAGTGGTTAATTTAAATTAACGTGTCGTTTATTATCATTATTATTATTACTATTATTATTATTATTATTATTATTATTGTTTCGTAGCGTTTGTGGAATTGAGATGGAGATGGAGAATTACAGTCCACATCGCCATCTCCTGGTCAGTATGAGAAATAATGTCGGTGACAATTTAGATTCGTTTTAGATTTGAAAATCGAAAATCAAACCGTTTTTAGACTTTTCCCTTACTCGTTCCGGACAACAAACTAGAAAATCAAGCCTTATTTCAATTTTGGTATTTGCATTTAAAAAAGAAAACCAAATAAACAGTCGTTTTTCCATTTTTCATATCTGCTTCCAATCATAACATCCAATGACATCCAACTAGACCTGCCCAGTTTCTGCAGTTTAAAAACTCAAGACGGAATCTGCTTGTAGATAGGAATAATAATGACTCTGCCAGTCAGATCTGCAAATGTACTACCAGATTGGTTGGTTTCTTTAGTTGCGCATTCCTTTAACCCAACTGGGCGAATGTATCTTTGATTTTCTGTGCAAGGAGACCGAAGTATTTACAACCCGCCCGAGTGTGCAAAACCAACCCACGCATCTAAAAGAAAAGACAATCGAAAATGGCTTCCGTCCAACACTTGTGTATACATAAAGGTAAATATCTCTTCTCAATTCCCCCCATTAAAAAGCTCAAAAGCATGCTTTCAAAATAAAACAAAACAAAACATTTGGTTGTGCTCCTGTCAGTTCAAGTGAGCCCAGCTCAACTGGGTGGAATAAAACAAACAAAACCCACCCCTTTTAATTATATATATATATATATATATATATATATATATGAACTCTTTGATTTTGCACATCATACCTGTTAGAAAGGGAAACAGGAAGCATCCATAGTTAATCTGTCAAATCGCAATGCCTTTATTCCGTTGCTGCGTCAGTGGTACAATGCTTTGAAAACATGCGTGCATGACATTGGGAATGTTCTTCACAGAGACTAACATATGACAATGTGTGGTGTGTTGCATCGCTTACAAAGTTTCTGGTTAAACATGGAAACATTGACAAAAAGTAAAAAAAAAAAAAAAAAAATGCATGGAAACATTCATACGATAGAAAACGTTTTGGTCGAGCCTCTCCTGCTCTTTTCCGAGGCCGTGGAATGTGATTGTCTGACGTTGGAGCAGGAACAGAAATCAATGGAGCTGATTTAAGACTGAGAAATCCTCATTCAAAATCTTTCGAACGTTAACACTTCCTTGCTGTGAGGCGTCCGTCGCGCACGCTGCCTCAGCCGTCGTTGAGCTTCTCATTGCAATCCTAAGGCCTGATAAAGTACATAGTGGGAGGCACCCTGATTTCTACTAGAGCGTGCATAAAAGCAATAACATTTGTTTTTTTAGGTCAAACGGCAGCTTTGCCTTTTTCCCCCTACATTTATAAAACGTTTGAAGGCATCACGTGCACCTGCTTTAAAGAGGAATGTCTGAAGCTACAAAAAAAAAAAAAAACATAAATAAGAGGATAATCAAAAAAAGTCATAGCGGCCTTTTTGTATAGTCAACACTACCTGTTGGTGGAATGTTCATGAATACAAAAAAAAAAAGAAAAATAGTTGTTGTGAGTATAAGGATGTTAAGATACGATACTGTATGATGACCATATAAAGTGTTAACATACATTACCCAGACCATTTCTGTGCTATTGTAAGACATAAATGTGACTTGAGCTAAATTCTACAAGTGCTTATATTTCTATCCCAAAGTGGCTGGAATAAAATAATTATGCGTGTGAAGCTTCTTGCTTTAAATATAAATTAAAAAGAGATGGAAAGGAACTTTTATGTATGCTTACGTAATGTCGCCCTGGGAAAAAAAACGGAATCGACTACACTGCAATTACTTTTTAAGAGTTCATAATATCCAATTTTCACAGCATTTGGGTTTCTTTTAGAAAGCAAATATAAACGTGCAAAGGCACCTAAAGTGGCCACCGTCCAAAAAAAAAAAACGCAGCGACGTTTGCGTACAATGCTGGGACGTGGGTCGTCTTGTCGTTTTCTTGGGGTCCCTCTTTGAGATTGTGGTTGTTTGTTTTGGTCATCGAGCCAAAGTCTTGGGATTGTCGGCCATGGCTTTAAATTGCTCCTTCTGGACATTAGTGGCCCATACCTGGAGGTTGGGGGGGGAGGCAGAACAAAGACGTCAATGGTTACTGAAAAAAAAAAAACATGCTGACTGCACTCACTCACCATTGGTGACTGATTTGGTCTCGCCTCTTCCTGCCGCCTGCCACAAAAAAAAAAAAAAAACAGAAGCGATTATCGGATTTGTCCACCGTACGGACAGCGTCCTCTCCAACTACCGTCAAGTGAGCCTACAAACCAGCCTTACCAAGGAAGCCAACCAGGAAAGGAGGACGGCAATGTGACTCAGAAAACGTGTGCGTGGGTGGGCGTGTCCATTTGCAACGTTTGCACAGTATATCCATGTCAGCTGACATGTTTGCAAATGCGAGGTGATGACGGTCAACCCAAAGAGCGGGAGTGCAAATTGGCCACATTGGAAGCAGATGTTGTAAAGATTGGCTCCATTAAGGCAATAAAAAGGGAAAGCAGAGTGCAAGTGGAGCAGATTTGTGCTTCCTGGAAGCGAAAAGGCCAACGTGTGTGAAAACAGCCATCGGTGAAAAGCTTGCAGTTGGACTAACTCAAAACGCTACATACTCCTACTTTATCATTTACATTTTTATGAGGCAAAATTTTAAAACAGTTTTTTTTTTCTCCAGTAAAATCGTAGGCTTGACTTATAACGGTCATGTTATTTTGCATTAAACACATTTAAGTATAAATTTGGCCACTGCTACTGTCCAACTGGTGAAGATAAAAAAAAAAGTGCAATGCAAACAGATGATAGTGTGGCAGCAAGTGCAAGACATTTTTTTTTTTTTTTTTTTTTTTTACCTCTGCAGGCTTTTTCCAGATTGCAACGAGTACATCGACTAGCTATCAGAGTTCTTTTAGGAGAAACACAAACAAATATACACGTGGGTGCATTCACAGTACGTATGCTTGTACAAAAATGATCAGTGATGTAATTCGTCAACTGGGTCCTGTTGCGTTTGAGACTCGACTGTTGAACAAAGGCAAACGTACCTTGGCCGGAGAGGAGCCTTTGTTTTCCCATAAATTCCTCTTGTTGGTCACATCCACAGGCTTCAGGTCCTGGGGGGGGGGGGGGGAAATAAGCGCATGTCAAAGCTCAAGCATGACAGTGTTTTGATTTCTGGTATCAGGCCAAGTGATGCTCGTTCGAACTATTTTACACATCAAATCCTGGATGGCAGACAAGGTTCTCCATCTTAAACAGGACAGAACTCGGCAGTCTGACAATTGTTCCAGGATTGAGCAACAGCAATTTTAAAATCACCGCAACGGCAGCCCTTGTTTTTCTGGATCGATGTCGAGACGACGGTTCATCGACAAGTACCTTCGTGTACGTCTCAAGCGCATGCGATTTTCACAGCAGCCGGCAGGTGTCCCCGTAAGCTCTCCATTGTAACTAGCACGCCGTTCCTTTTAATTTGCCCCTCTCATGCAGTTCAATATTAACTACGCCTGTCAGTATGAGCTCAGCCTGGACGAGCGTCAGAAAAATAAGACCGTATCTTGCAACAGAGTGCATATTTTAAATGAAGAAAATAATGACACCTACAGGTTGTCATGTGGATCTGCCGCGCTACGAGGGAAAAATGCCACCCGGCTGCCAATTTAGACTTTTTGCCAGGCGTTGCCGTGGAGACGACCTACCGATGGCCTTCCTCCCGACGCCTTGCCGCTCTCGGGGGCTTTATTCAGCCAGTCGTTGATGCGGCCCGCCACGCCAGGCTTTATCACAGTCGCTTCCTGTTTGGACAGAGGCCAAAAGGTGGTCACGTGGCGCCCAAGCGGCGGCCTCCTTCCTGCGCAGGAGCCTTACCTTAAAGGCGCTGCCGCTGCTCCCCGGCGAGCCGCCGAACACGTTGCCTTTCTCCCACATGCTCTTGATGTTGCGTATGCTGTCCGTCACCGCCGGGAGATCCACGGCGCCCGAGCGAGGGCATCGCGACTCCTTGTTCTCCCGCTGCGGCGGCAACAAAGTCGTTTAGTCAAGCCAACGTATTTGACGGTACGTATCTATGAGGAACGTATGCTAAGGTTGAAGTTGCTCTTTTTCCCCAAAAGTGAGATTAAACACATGACACGACGGCGTCACCAAGTACCCGATGGGCTCACCTGAGCGGCCGAGGTGTACTGCTCCAGTCGGTTGTCAATCTTGGACACCACGGGGGAAGGGGACATCTTTACTGTGCTGCTGTAGCGGCGGCCAGCGGGGAAAAAAAAAAAATCACAACTTTTAACATTTTTCGCCTTGCCAGCGGGCATTTACGTTCCTCTCTGGCCAAAGAGGAGCGCTGGGTTTACAAGAACAAATGCAAGCTTGTCGGTTGATCTATTTTACCTCTTCTGCGCCGACTTGTTGAGAAACTCGGCACGCTCTCCGATCTGGAAGCAGAGCGCCGCTAATGAACAAAGACTTTTCATGGAGAAGACGTCGGGAATCAAGTCTCGTGTTTTTGCCGACAATAATAGCGTTATATATCTAGCTAGTGGACACATCCTCCCTTATAAGTGCAGTCTGCTGACCTGCAGTGCACAACGCAACCGATTGTTCCCACCGAGTACACTGACACACGCATAGAGAAAAAAAAAAAAAAAAAAAAACACACAGCAAGCATTTCTCAACTGCAGACTGTGGGAATCTCAGAGGATTGTTTATGATATCGAGCGCGCCGCATACTACAGAAAGAAAAAAAATGAAGGGACGCAAAGTCGCTCCCTCTTGTTCTCTTGCAATGGGCGGCAAACAAATGTGGGAGTTCCCAAAATACTCCCCGACAGGAAATTCCCCGATGCGTTTGTAACAACCGCGTTTCGCGTAATCCCGTCCGTGCTAATCGCTTCCCTGCGTCCTCGCGTTATCGGCCGCGCGTCGGGCAGCAAGGCTCGCGCTGCTAAAAGGCTGATAATGTGGACAAAAGCTCGCGGGGCTGCCTTTGCTCCACTGGGAGGTGACGGCAGATAGTGATACCTATTCTTTATGGGTTGAAATAGCGGCCACACAAGAAGCGAGGCACGGTCGGAAAGTGTACTTTTTTTAAACTCATTTCAATTTGATAGTTTCTGGTCTTGTTTACATGCAATATGGTATTCTCTAGTGTCAGAAAATGTTCTCTTATTATTGATCCACAGATGGTTTGACACACTAAAGGACCCCAAACAAACACGCTCAGTTGTACGTCCGGTGAACATGATGACAGAGTAAAGGATGAGTGTATGGATTGACACAGGTGGGCAACCGGCTGACCTTGAGCGAGGAGCCGCGAGGGCTGACGCACTTGAAGGGTTTTTCTTCGTTGTCCACCGGGTCCTCCACCTTTTGCCTTTTCTCGGCCGCCTCCGCCCTCCTCCTCTCGATTTCCTCCTTCATCTTCCTCTTCTCCTCCTGAAGAGCGCACACACGGCGATATCCAATTTGCAGTGCTTGTCGTACGGCGTTCCGCAGGGCTCGATTTTGGGGCCGCAGCTCTTTTACTATTCATATACTAAACTGCTACATTAACTCTAGCGAGGCCTTTCTTTGGACGGCTGTTTTACATACACAAAGTGTACGTGTGTTTTATGTCACGTAACATAAATAACCTTCAACTGGGAGTGGCATTTTATGCTGAATCGTTTAGTGCCACCGTTCAGGGGACTTTGGTGAGACGAAATGATATGGTTTGGTTGAACATTCTGGTTTTTGTCTCAACTGGTAAGTGACAGCTTGATGCAAGTAAACTTTCTTGAAAAGCGCAGTAACTTCAAATGTGTTCAAAGCATACGGGAGTCAGCTCTGAAAGTTAGCGATAAATGGGGGGCGTGGGGGGGAGAGTGGGCCTCGATTAATGTGCACACTATGAAGTGCCCTTTCAAACTATAAGCGTATGGAGCATTTGTACTTGTACTCATAGAAAGGCTGGCGCTTGGTAGCACGTCGCCCGTCTCCGAGCGGCCTCGTCTTGCTTAATTAGTCTCCGTCTATCCCTGGGCCCTCTTTTAATTACAAATCAAAAGGCCTCATTAACGCGACACAAGACGAAGCGGATAAGGGGCGGCGGGAGGGAGAAAAGGGCCGCCACAAACGCGGCCAAGACGGGCCGTCGGGCTAACGAGGTGACTGCGGCGCTGTGTGATGGTGGAAATGAACAACGTTGCGTGGAAATGTTCATTGACGGCAAACAAACAAAATGCGGATATATTCTCCACTGCAGTCGGTGTCAATCGCGTCGCTAGCTTTGGCAGGGAAACTGGTCCAGATGGATGATGAAATGATATGATCGCGCTACCTCCTCTCTGGCTTTCCTCTCGGCCTCCTCCCGCTTCCTCTGCCGCTCCTCCTCCTCCAGCACCTTCCTCCTCTCCTCCCTCTTCCTCTTCAGCTCCTCCAGCTGGGCCTCGGACTCCTGCTGCTTCTGCCGCATGCGCTCAAACTCCTCGCTCTCGGCGTCTTCGCGGCGGCGCTTCAGCTCCTCCAGCTTGCGCTCGGCCTCCAGGCGGACGGCGGCGGCGGCGGCGTCGTCGTCGGCGTCCGCCGGCGCCTCCGGGGAGCCTCGACTGCCGAGAGGGACGCGCAAACACGTTTGACGGCGGATGCAATCGGGATATTTCAAGGGATTTGGCACTTGGCCAGCAAACACCTTTCAAGATAACATTCCCGCTCATCTCGGGTTTCACGCTCAAGGCTCGGGGGGGCCAAAAGCAGATTTTCTCCTGAACTTTCTTTGCTTAAAATCAGATTCCGATATGCCTTTCAATGATTTTGTTGACGCCCGAGGCAACGCTTGCATGCTTGAATAGCGGCTTGAAAAGCAACGGCCTGAAAATTCAGATTAAAGAGCTTCCAGCATGCTAACATTTTGCTTTTTTTTCACAAGGTTTGAGCCATCAGGTGGTCTGACCTTTCTGGAAAATTTTACAGCAGAACTTTTACAACCGAAAGCGCAGTATCTGCTTTTCACAATTAAGTCTTATTGTTGTTTTTCCGTGCATTGGGGGTCAGTTACATGGTCTGCGCATTTAATCAGGAGCCGTATTTGGGTTTTTTTTGGAGCGGCGAGGCATTGATTTCAAACGCAACAAAACACACTTAGAACTGCCGCCTTCGAAATAACACCGATTAAATGAGTTTTAATAAAATCATTTTGGGCTATTTTTGAACCCATATTGGGTTGTTTATCGTTTTCAACCCATGTCAGGTTTATTTTTAGCTAAGGGCGTGATAATACAGGTGGTTACAAACAAATTCTTCAATGATCTAAATATTTTACAAGCCGTGTAAGAATTTTCACGAATAAAAAAAGGTATTCTGTGTGAGATCAAAACTAGGACCAAACTGGCGGCCCAAGACAACACACGTGCGTACCTGGGCGTCCTCTCAGATTTCATGTACTGTTCTGGAGTGGCTTCCTCCTCCTCCTCCTCCTGCTGCTGCTGCTCTTCTTCTTCCTCCTCCTCCTCCTCATCATCATCATGCAGGCCTCCGTTCTGCTTCCTCTGCTCCTCCCTGCGCTGGCCTCTCTCACACAGCTGCACCCGCACACACACACACACACAGTGGGTTAGACTCAAGCACACCAAACAGGTAACAAAGTGACACATAACATCACATTAACACGTGTGACATTTACGACAAAATGTATGCAAGTAGGTGTTGGTATTATTCGCCACATCTCTATAAAATGTTGACGCAGAGCTAAATTAGGAGATTTCCACCTTTGGGGGGGGGGGCGGCCTGATCATGAGATATTGCGCAAGCCAGGGAATGTGGCAAACGAGAGCGTTTGGAGCAAAAGTCAGCGTAATGTAATCGAGCTCACTGGCGAAAAAAACAAAAAAAATAGTGACCACTCTGTTAATAAGACTGCGGCTGGGCGGCACTTTGTAACGATCTAGCGAGGGTGCCCCGCGTTCTTGTGTGTCGCAAAATCTGTCCACAGATGTCGCTGACATGGCGCGCGCGCGGGGGCTGCGCCTCTCTAGCCAAACTGGTCTTCCCACGAGTCAAGATACCTGATTGTCCTCCGCGTGTAGCATCCCACGCACCTCACCACTGTCATTTCTGGGTATCAAACGCGTTCGGATGTCTAGAAAGGCGCCCGCGGGCGCCTCATCGGCCACTACGTCCGCTGACTCGGCCTGATTTGGACTGACTACCGGATGAGTCGCTTCCTCTGCGTACGCCTACGAAAAAGGGGCGTTACCATGCTTGCGGGGAAACGCGCGCCAAGTCCACTGCGTGGGCCTACCTGCTTCTCGACGAGCGGCCCGTCGGTTGATTCCTAGCAAAAAAAAAAAACGCCAGTTAGTGGAGTGCGATCCTCGCGGAAGAGCGAATAAACAGACGAGTCACCTCTTCTCTTAAGTAAGATCTCCACGGCTTCTCCTCCATCACTTTCTCCTCCTCGGGAGCAGCCGCCTCTACTTCCCTGGCTGCCTCCGGCTCCTTCTCCTCCCTCCAAGAGCTGTAAGTCTTCTCCCGACGCCAGGAGAAAGGCCTCTGCTCCTCCTCCTCCTCGTTGTTGTTGTCCAGCGCCGTTTTGCCGCCGCCGCCGCCGCCGCCGTCCGCCTCGTCGGGCTGCCGCTGTCGCTCCAGCGCCTCCTTCAGCCGGCGCTGCCTGCGCTCCTCGCGCCGGGCCATGCGCTCCACCAGCGCTTGGTCCTCTTCCTCGCCCGCGCCGCCCAAAGAGCCGCTGGCCGGCACGCTTTCCGGCACGCTGGCAGGAGAGCAAATACAAACGGGTCAAAAAGACAAAGCATGCAGCCAGCACATTAGACCGATAAGCAGGCCTCATTTTTCATTCGCGTTTTGCTCAAACCGCAAATCCTTCCGTGTGTGTGTGTGTGTGTGTGTGTGTGGTCGCCATGGCTATTCCTTTTTGTTTACCATGCTGCCCCTCACAGGTTCATTTTGGTACTACGCCACATATCTTGGGGGAAGATTGTCGACCACGAGATGTCTTTGTGTGAGGAGTGCCTTGTCAAGGACACCTCACGCCAGAAGAGGAGTAAGCACACTTGGCGCGTCGCGTGTGTGTGTGTATGTGTGTGTGTGTGGGGTCGCGGATAAGATTGGCACATGTTCACCTCAAATAACAGCCTCGAAATGAAATGACAGCCTTTGCAAACAATCCTCGTCCACAGGTTGATATGACAACAAGTGCTGCTAAAGAAATCAAAGTCCGGAGAGCCGAGGCGGAAGACATTTTCTGCGGCGCGGGCCTGTCCGCTCCGCTCCAGCCAAACGCCGACAATTTGGCTCCGTCGACAGGTCCTCGCCACAGAAATGCTTGAAAATCAAACCACCGGGCAGGCCTGAAAATACATCTGAGTAGAAACGTTGGATGTAAGAACGGAAAGGATGAATAGCTCTTTTCTCAAAGATAGCGGCCCAGCAGCTCGCCAGCAAGAGGCCAAAGCGGCCGGTCCGGGCGAGGCTTTCTCTCCGCACCCCCGGGATTCGTCGGTCGTAGTTTTCGTTTCTGTTAGACTTGCCTTATAACGACTTAGCTTGATTTTTTTTTTTTTTTTTTTTTTTGGGGGTACTACGGCAGTACTTGGTCACCTGTGGCAGTTGGTGATGGCCTGACTGTCGGGCTGCCCGGCGGAGTCTTCGATCTCCCTGGCCCGCAGCCTCTCCTGGCGGGCCCGGCGCCTCCTCTCTCGGGCCGCCTCCTCCTCGTCGTCATCGTTCCTTGACAACCTGGCAGAGGAGAGGCGGAAGAATCAGCCAAGACGCCGCAAGGCCGATCACGGTGAACTCCTCATTTGAACTCTATTCAAAACTAAAACAATCATCACACTGCTGAATCGGGCTGAACAATTTGAAAAAAAAAAAAAAAATCTAATTGTACTTTTTTCCCCCGTCCACCTCAATATTGTGATTGCCATTTCGTATGCAATTATTTTCCTCAAGGTCCTCTCTGTTTTTACCAAACAAGCAACCCATTAATCTGTATTACAATAAACAATATCACATTTAATAAACTCCCAACATTGGACGAAACAAGCGTGGCCTAAACCTGTCAGTAAATCAGATTACAAAAGCAATGCAAACAAATCTACAGCAGTTTTAACCCAACTATTCATTAGAACATTCTAGTGAATAACCCAAAAACGTGCGTCAAATCGCCCCAAATTGCAGTCGGTCACTTGTTGACCCATAAGTGTGTTATTTTTGACCCAATGTTTTTTTGGGGCACTTCCAAATATAGGTAAGCTTGTACAAGAAAAAGGACAATAAAAGAAAAAGTGTGCTTTGCTGCCATCTTGTGGCATCTCTAGGCAATTGAAACATTTTTGGCGGGGGGGAGGAGGGTGGGCGACTGTAAATGTATTTTTTCTTGTTGGTTAATTGATTTAAAAAAGAAAAAAATGGAGTGAGAAAGAGGTTGCACTTCTCAGCCACCCTCCACATCCTAAAACACACTCGACAGCCGAGTGCTGTTTTTGCGGACCGCCCGCCCGCCGGCCCGCGCGCGCCCCTGAACCCCCCCCCACCCGCCGCCCCTCCCCCGCGCACACGGCTACCTAACATCACACGAGCGCCTTTGAGCCCGGCCAGCCGAGCGTGCCCTCGCACGTTAATTGCAACATGTGTGGTGAGCCGCACCAAAGCCGCTCTGGGTTTTATTTGAGGTTTTGCAGCTCGTCAACAACAGCTTGCCCCCCCACCCCCCCCCCCCCTTCCCCCTCATCGTGAGGAATGTTGTCAAAACACAGCAGATGAGTCCGTTGACACCCAACCGGGACCCGTGGGACGGTGACATCACTCGCCATCGGCCGGGCAAGCGGCGGCAAATGTCATGAGAACGAGAAGGAGGCAACGGCTAAAAATGGAATCAAAGAGTCCTTGGCGGCAGGCGGCGACAATCCCAGGGTTCAAGATTCCTCGGTAGGAGAGGAGAACAAACTCCTAAAAGCTGAATTAGCATTCCTGTCAATCACGGCGCGCGCGCACACAAGCAAAGCCCTGCTTCAATATCCCCTTTTTTTCCTTACTTAGGCCCCAAACGCCATCAGCATTCTGCCACAGCGCCTCTTGGGGGGAGGAGGGAAGCAAATGACAAATGAGGAAGGTTAGAGGTGAGCACGATAATAACGGAAAAGGCAATAATCGGCTGATTTCATCACGGGCGACACCCTTTTCCTGTGCAGCGGCGCGTCGGAGCCGACCCGACACCGTTAATGAAATGTCCTCGACGTGATTTGCAAAAAAAAAAAAAAAAAAAAAAACGAATGCGCTTCTCATATTGCGCCGTTTCTCTCAAAAGTTGCACACAGTCGAGCATGGGAAGCGCCTATTAGGCACAAGTATGTCTAAATATTTTCCTTGCGGCATAGCATCGAAGTTATGCGAGCAAAACCCATTTTGGGGGGGCGGGGGTGGGGGGGAAGACTTTTTTTTTTTCACCCCTACTTGGTAAGAGGAAAAAGTGAAAACGCGAGCGGCTGTGGAGCAGGAGGGAGGGCCGGCGAGGGGAAGGGAGGCGGCGCTTGGGCCGTCAGAAATGCTGACCCATTCCCACGCCGGACTATTTCCTAGCCCGCAGAACCGCAACCACGCCGCCCACTCACTCACCCACCCTGCTCTCGGGTAGAAATCCCCCAAATCCGCTTAGCGGACTCGTTATCTCCGCCGGGGAGCTTTGATTTCATCACTGCTCTCGCGGGCAAGAAGGACGCCATCAAACAATCGCGGCGAATTTCCCGGACACAATTTGAGGCAAATGTGTGGACATCCGCGAAGGTGCGCTTTTTGGCCTCGGCCATGTTCACGACCATATTTGGAAGGAAGCGCCCCCGTTTGGCGAGAGGATGGGTGTTATTGCCTCAGCCCTTCCCGAAGGGCACAGGTGGACGGGCAGCAGTGTTGTCAAGCACGAGGAAGAGGAAGAGGAGGAAGAGGGAAGGGAAGGGAAGGGGGAGGGGCTGCCAACCTCAACTTCAATCCTTCCAGCAAATAAGGAACTGCGATAAAACAGACGCTATACACTGTTTAATAAACACACATTATTACAAGGGAGAATGAAACCCTTTCAAATGTGTTTTTTTGATACTTTGGGCCCCCTCTTGTAGCAAAACCAAACAACTTTGTGAAGGAGAGTAGATGAATGACCTTGGCTCTTATCTACATTCTTATCAAACTCTTCCTAAGTGGCCTTAAGCAAGTGACGAGGAAACTTTTGTTGAAAAAAAAAAAAATATATATATATATATATATATATAAAGGGCCTTGGCACATTGTTCTCACAATTATATACTCTTCTTACAATCTTTTTTGCCCGCACTTGGCACGTTAGCGCTCAATCACTCGCTGGAATGGGCTTTGGTCTCATCAATTTTGTCCATTGAATCAAAGAGAGTTCAGAGGGGCCTTCCGTATCTGCGAGAGGAAAAATTGCGAGGAGAGCGGCGGGGCGTGATTGAGCGTTTCCACTTAAAGGTCATCACAATGCTTATCTGATTGCTTTTATCAACTTTTTACCTCCTACAACCCATTGCCAAACTGCGCTTTTTAGAAAGGCCGCAAAGAGGCTTTTAAAACACTGGCGCCGTTCTCCAAATTTTGGGCGAAGGTCGTGCGTTGTCTGAAAAGGCCGATGCCAAGGGTCTTACCTTTCGGCCTCCAGGCGCATCTCCTCCCGCTTCTGCCTCCTCATCTCCCGGCGCCGCTCAAAGTCCATTTCATCCATGATTGTACCCTGGGAAGCGAGCAAAAAAAAAATAGTGTCAAAAGTGGATTTTAGGGTTTGCGGGGACCACCCATCTCAAAAAGTCTCAACCCTTTCGGTTGGTTAGTTCTAAAATGGCCGCAGTGCCGGTAAACAATGCCGTGGTTCCACCAACACATTTCCATTTTTTTTTTTTTTTTTTTTTACTCAGTTCTAAAATGGCCGCAGTGCCGGTAAACAATGCCGTGGTTCCACCAACACATTTCCATTTTTTTTTTTTTTTTTTTTACTCAGTTCTAAAATGGCCGCAGTGCCGGTAAACAATGCCGTGGTTCCACCAACACATTTCCATTTTTTTTTTTTTTTTTTTTTACTCAGTTCTAAAATGGCCGCAGTGCCGGTAAACAATGCCGTGGTTCCACCAACACATTTCCATTTTTTTTTTTTTTTTTTTTTACTCAGGCACTAGTTGTGTATACATTTGTCCAACATGCTCTTTTTGGTAGAGTAGTTGTTTTTTTTTTTTTTACCCCGAATGGGTGGCCGTAACCGTAACGGAGGTGAAAAAATGGAAGTGCTAGCATCGCGGTTCAAGATGGCAACCAGATGCCCTCCATGCTAAGTTTGGATGACCCTACAAGCTTTTTTTTTTTAAAAAAAAATTATACTTAGAGAATTTGTAGTAGCGTAAAGGGTGGTTTTAGGCCACACTGATCCCTCCCCCCCGGACGACACCGGACGGAGAAGGCGGAAGGACGAGTCACCGCGGGACGTGAAAAGCATTTTCCCTAAAAATACCCACAAGGGGTACGTGCGCGGTTGGGCGGGGAGACCACCCAGGAGCTTGCCAGGCCGAGCGTCCCCCCCCCCCCCCCCCCCCCCCGTCTACGATCTGTGCTCAGCCGCCGTGCACATCCAGCGCACGGCTGAGCAGAATAAAACAGACTCTAATTAAGTACTCGAGGAACAGACAACGCTGCATTTGGTGGAGCAGCGGGGAGCGGTCGCACCCGGAAATACTGTGCCGTTTATACAAGAGGGTCCATTTAGGTACAGCGTGACGCTAGAGAACAAAACGGATCAGACAGTACCTTCAATAAATGAGCCCACGAGAGTCTTTTTCCTTGACGCAACTTGCCTATCAGCAGCTTTTTTTCTCCCACACTGCAGCCCGCAAAAATTCCTGCCCCCTTCTTGTTGCTTGTCCCTCCTTCTATCCCTCAATGACCTCCTTCCTCCGCCCCCCCTATCGCCACAGCTAACGCTTCCTGTGTTGTTTACCCAGAAAAAGGCTCTCGGAGGA
This sequence comes from Filicampus tigris, assembly GCF_054856515.1. Lineage (NCBI taxonomy): Eukaryota > Metazoa > Chordata > Actinopteri > Syngnathiformes > Syngnathidae > Filicampus > Filicampus tigris. The sequence goes on along the minus strand of NC_141238.1, from coordinate 1,693,444 downwards.
CATGACTCGGCGCTTGAGCCTCACTTCCGGTCGCCGTCTTGTCTCTGCATTTTTTCTCTTTAGCTAAACGCACCGGATATCGACGCTCTCGACAATGTTAGGTGCTGGAGCTAAGCATGCACGCAGATGCCTTGCCACATTTAAAGGCAGTGAAAGGAGTTGTTCAAGTCGGCTGTGGCCACTCTCACAGCGGGGCAGCCCTCCCTGTCATTTTCTTACTGGACACACGTTTCGCTAACGCTTAGCGCAGGGACGCACGATTTTGACGGTAGCCGACAAAGACCGCGTCACTAGAGCGCCTCAATTCGAAGTACAGTAAGCGCAGACCGCTTTCCTCACTATTACACAACAGCCGTGACTGAAAACCGGGGGGGGGGGGGGGGGGGGGGGGGGGGGGTTGCATTTCACAACAGTGCACTAATTCACTCTCTATATTTGGATGTTAAGATAGCGTCGTCTGTGACTGTGGGCAAGGGCCAATTAGCGCTGGCTACGCATGCAACCGTAATTAAAACGAGACGAGAACACTAAGTACTAGTGACAAGGCCTCCAAACGGCACCGGTCTAATCACACACGCGTCTCCACGCAGGGCACGCCAAGGGAGACGCGCCGCCTTAGTTCAGACCATCTCCAAACGAAACACGGTCACGAATTTAACGACTAAACGATAAGGTTGCTCAATGGAACCGAGACAAACGAACCGCAGAAATTAAGTATTTCAGCTGCGACAGTAATGATACATTTCATCCATTTATTGGATAAATGCAGTCTCATACGAACTTTTAAATGGAAAGCGCTAAGCAAAGGACCCGGGGGGGGGGGGGGAAGCCCCTGGCTCGCATAAAAAGGGCCTCGGCAAGATGTGCATGCGTGCAAAATGGTGTCTAGCACTAGAGGGACCACCCACACTTTTACCAAAGCTAACAGAGGCAGAACGAGAGGGAGAAAAGGGAAGACGGCATTCCACACAGTTGAGCAACCGGGAGTGCAAAGTTGGTGACAGATTTTCATTTTCAACCTCATCCTGTCCACGCCCTTCTTTTTTCGCGAGCGCCGACCTGAAATCTGGACCAAGCCTCCATCAAGCAAAATTTGCATTTGGGAGGGGGGGGGGGGGGAAGAAAGACAGCGATAGGCCTAATGCGCGCCCGTAGGCGCTGACGACGCTGAAGACGAACAGCTGTTTTGGCAGAAGCTCCTGAGACGGTTTGAGCTGTGTAAATGCTTTCTGCAGGCGTAGGACTGGAGTCTCCTGACGCTAGAGAATAGAAAGATGACAACATAGCAAAACTGTATTTAAGGGTGTGCGCGTGTGTGTGGCATTTTATAACAAATATTAGTCACAATTTTACATTTTTGGATTGCAAAGCAACAAAGTTGCCCTGGCCCGCCGTACGTCTCGTGACTGCGACGTCGGCGCTCGAACGGCCATTGTGATCGGCTAATGTCTGGAAAGCTTCTCCTGGTCCATGTTTAGTGCGGCTTCACACAATATACAGGCTTCACAGAACTGAAAATTCGTTTTTGAAACGTATTTATGATTAAGTGATTTGCAAAATGCCCGTGTACTTAATTTGAGCCCTGATTTTAGAAACGTGGGTAACCGTAAAAACCATTTAAAACGGCAAAAATCAGTGACTTGTTTTATTATTGCGTGTCCTGCCAACTTGACATTCCTAAAAGTTTTATTTATATCAAAAGGTTTTTTTTCTGTTTCTTCTTCTTTTTTTTTTTTTTTGACATGAGAATACCGTAAAAATAACACTCATAAAAATCCAGACTATAGAGTCAGGCACATTTTTGTGTGTCTTGGCATTGACGACGGAAGCTTATCCAGTAACTGCATACTATTATGCAGATAAAATATGAAGAGCCACTCGATTTTTTTTTTTTTTTTTTTCACGATAGCCCGGATAATGTTGCGCGTAGAGGGGATTACGCACATTCTTTCTCCTCCATCCATCTACACGCGAGCGCCACGGCGTGAAAATCAACCACAGCGTCTTCGGGCGTCAATGCCGCGCCGAGGCGGCCAAACGCAACACGGCTCGTCTCAATCTCAATTCCATCTGCTTCCTGCTCACGCTTTCTTCCAGGCGTCCCCAAAAGTGAGGCTTCCACCCCGACGAGGGCGCATCTCGTCGCGCCGCTGCAGTCAACCGTCGCCGCATCACGTGGAGAGAAACGCGACAGATCGGCAAGGGAAAGAAATTGGAAATCACCCTAAACTACCCCGACTAATCCAACAGCGTTGAGGAAAGCGACAAGGTGGACGTTTCCATCCACTGAGGAAAAAAAACAGGCTCCTGCATTCCCAGACTGTGTTTCATTTTGTATAAGGCTCGGCTGTGTGAAAGTGAATCACACACTCAAGAGCACGGAAATCTCAATGGAATACCTTGGATGCATTGGACTTGGGAGGGCTACAGGCTTCGTGACAGCCGGTCAGGCGAAAGATTGCATTTCAAAAAATCAAAGTGGCGCCCAAACAGCAGCTCTGCACACTTCACTACTTTGTGGATCACCAGATGAATGTTTATATTTGCACGCATACGCTTCCAATGCCAACCATCAATACTAGGACGGATGAGTATCGATACCGGGTATCGGTATCGGGCCTTGTTTGAAGATATCGGGTACTCATGGTGGCTGCTGATACCGGCCAACGACACTTTAGGCAAAAAAACAAAACAAACGGGACAGTCAATAGTTGGCGCCATACTGCGGCAGTTTGACACATGGGCCAACCATAATCCCACCTGCTCTCGTTAAAACATCTGGAGGCAGCTCAAAACACCTGCGCCGGCCGGCTTGGACCTTTGATGTTCTCCGACGGCACGCTTGGAGCAAAGTCACACTTAAATTGCAGTACAAGCAGGGCGCCAACACACCGTATCCATCATCCCCCATCATCCAGCTCTCCAACAGAACATTTGAAAGCAAATATTTGGTCCCTTCAAAAAAAAAAAAAAAAAAAAAAAATCCCAGCTGCTGCTTGTCTCGCAATGAAGCACTACAGTAAAGCGGCCAGGATGATAAATCTCACAAGTGAGCTGCTAATCCAATTCCCCAAACTAAAACGCAGCCAAAAAGAGCTAGTGCTAACAGGATGGCTTTTGAACTTGTGTAAGTCTCATGCGGTGGCCATTTTGTCACTCGCCGTCGACTGAAAATGACACCACAGTTGCTCAGGTAATGACCACTCACAGCTCACCCGTGTTCTGAAGCCGAGCCACGATTGGTCGTTATCCCGAGCAATTGTGATGTCATTTTCAGTCGACGGCAAGTGACAAAATGGCTGCCCCCTGAGATGGACAAAAATGGGTGGATTTTCCTGTTGAACGCCATATTACTGTCATCAGAATGCCTCGTTTCAACTAGTGGGCCTGCATTGAACATTTTCTTGAAAAAAAAAAAAAAAAAACAATGTTTGGGTTGGCTTGGGTTGAAAGAGCGACATTTGCATTCTATTGCTCATATCGTAAAATGCCAACCTTGGACTTTTATAAGCATGCGGCATCCTGCTAAACTGCAAAGCTAAAAGGCATCCAAGTCTTGTTTGCAGTGATGCATCAAAAGTCCGCTGCTCGCTGCTGGTCCATATGACCAAATATGGAAGGAGAAAAATGCTGCCTTTCCCGTAACCAAACTGGGCAAAAAGGGAGGGGGGAGGGGGAAAAAAAAAAACAAAAAAAAAGTTTCTTGCATGCTGTGTGCATAGTGAGATAGCGGCGCTCTCACACTAACGCTCTCACACTAACGTCACAGCGGCTGGAGTTGGCCCGCACTCAGTACCGAGTGACTGATGTCCTCCGCTAAAGTTCGAAACATGTCTGTGGACACTTCGCGGGACGCTTGGATCCAATTAGCCGCGAGGCCTGCCGGTGAGGCAACCACACAACAAAGTGGTCGTAAATCAAATGTTTTCCATGGCATGCGCAACACAACTTTGCATTCGCTTGAGGGGAAGCTCAGCTCAAGCAAAAAAAAAGCATGTCAACACCTCTTTAAAGGAATCTATCGTTCAAATAATGTACATATAAACATTTATGTTGAAAAAGAACTGAACCTTATTTTTTTTTTTTTTTTTTTTTGCAAGAATGCGGTTTATGTGCCAGCGGTAGTCAAAACATTGGATTGCCATCAACTTTGTGTTTGTGGGAAAACAACTTACTGTTCTCTAACAAGGAGCTGAGCAAGTGTTTAATCCATGAAAATGTCCTCAAATGTCCACTTCTGCACCTTTCCGTGGCTCGTGCCGGCTGGCTGGATCTCTGTTGCAAGCGGTTGTTGACACTTGGCAGCTCAGTGGCCAAACCCCCTCTGGGAACATCATGTTTGAAGCGTCACAATGGCGAGGTGTGTGCTGTTAATCAATTGTGGTGTCATCTTGGTCTCGCGATGTCACAAAGTCCGCAGCATGATGAAGAGGACTGTTTTAAATACCATTTCGAATTGACCCAGGACATATTGGGCAGGAGTTTACGTGTAAAGATTATCGTACATTTCAACTGTACACAATTGCGCAGCTTTCCACAAAACACGATTCGCTCCGGTCTTTGATATGTGGAGTGCGAAACGGTTCGATTTGAAAGTGGAACAATTCCATTTGGGGGATTACGATTCGATCGATTTGGTCCAGCGCCGTTCGAGAGGGTATGATGCAAGGACTTTTTTAAAAATTGTCATTTTACAAACGTTTCAACTAACTTGTCAGTACTGCAAAATGCGCCATTTCCTTCTTAGATGTCTCTCCAATAAAAGGCAATTTGATACATCTCAATATGATTCAAAGAGGAACGATTTGATTCAGTTCTATTCGATGTAATCAAACCTTTTAAATCAAAACTATTTTTAACCATTTAAAGTTTTTTTTACACCCCTAATATATATATACGTACATACATATAAGTGTTTTGCTAAAGTCAACCCCCAAATCTTCTGACGTTCTATGCAGCCCCACTAGTCTAATCATTTTGATGAATATTCCGTTTGTGGAATATGACTTTAAGCCGTAAAATCCACCCGTTTTTTGGCCATCTCATGGGACAGCCATTTTGTCACTGGCCCAGCTTCAGAAAACATCAAGAGCTGTGACGTCTGACTGTGACAAAATGGCCGCCCCTGAGATGGATAAAAAAACGGCGGCTTTTTGCAAAAGGCGCGTTTAGACTAGTGGAGGTGCATAGAACGTATGATCGTCAAGAAATTTGACAAAGCTACCAGGACGTCAACAAGCTCCTTGGGCCGTGACGGTAAACGCCATCAAAAATAAAATAACGAGGCACGAAAAGAGGCTCGTCTTAAAACACCGGCATTAAAATAAGCTGCTAATACAGAGAGAAAAGCAGTAGTAGTAAATCAAAAAAAAAACAACAACTTTAACGCTATTGTGGTTCTGCTGGCTTCTTTTCAACACCTGCCTTGTGTCAGAATAAATGAGAGCCTGCCAGGAGTCTGCGACTCCTCAATGGGACATTAATCTGCTACTAGTGAGTGGGCCGTGGATACCGGTCTAACCAGGCACTGATATATGGTACGTTTTAAAGCAGGCACTGCTACTGCCAATGGACGATGGAGTTCATCCAGCTGACGACAATATAAAGCAGAATCCAATGGAAAAAAGATTCAGAGCAAATGGAACGCAAGAAACCGACCTCCGCTGAGGACGAAAAATGAACCTCTTGAGGGCTGGATGTTTTTGTCTCATAACCAGGCAACTAAAAAATATCCAAAGAATGAACAGAAGCCACGAAGATGGCAACAAGCGCTCGAATGGAAATGATTCTGAAGCCACTCGCAAGACATGCTGGAAAAGTGAGGATTCGGACAATTTTGACGTACTTCCTGCAAACGCCACGTTTCAGTCGCAATGGAGACAAATAGGGGGAAAAAAAAAACCACACACACACACTGGAAGCCAATTGTAAACATGACAGCTGAGTGCAAAGCCGCAAAGAAAAAAAAAATTTGTTTAAATCCCTCCAAAATGGCATAAAGCTGTATCTCTCTCGTCTTGTTTTAACACGTCACTAAATCACACGGAGGAATGCCATTTCCCCCCCCCCCCCCTTTTTGTGCTGAGAGACTGCTTTTCAAGGGTATTACATGACAAGGTATTTTTCAAAATAAGGAGCTGCATTCCTTAAGAGAGAGATAGGAGGGGATTAAGGGGCGGTTTGGGTCCAGGCTGGGGTGGCGGCGAGTGAGACGACTGGAACGAGGCTCTATTACTGATCCCGTGATGCTGTTTGGAGTTTGAATTCATTCCGGTGGGCCAGCTCCTCTTGGCTTCTCGGTACGGCAGGCGGTGTGACAAAGATCACACGCGTATATATATATATATATATATATATATATTTTTTTAATTTTCAATGCGATGTCTGTAATGTGAAAAAAACATTCACGTAAAAATAAGAAAATAAGCGACACACATATACGTATATGTGGGTCTGTCTGAAGTGCAATCAGCAGGGATCTTGTACCATAATGGAATAAAACAACCAGCGCCACACATCCCTCATTTGTCTCCTGACCCGTGATGCATGCCATGCCCATCTATTCCCGTCATAGCACAATAGACTTTATCTTGTGAAAACAAGAGTGCGGCCCCAAATGAATTGAATGGGCCGATAAGTTCTTTGAATGACATTGAACCGCACTTAGCGACGTGACTGGTGTGCCACGCAGGAGCGAGCCGGTAAAACTGGCAGCGACGCAGTAGGGGAACAAGGAAGGTAATAGGAAAAGTGACACTTTTAATGGGAATACCGCACGAGTCAGCAGAAAATCCTGGGCTGTAAACCCATCACTTTCCGAGGGCAGCTCGCCCGCCCTGGCTGACAGCGAGAAGCAAAAATGACACACCTTTGTTGAAACATCCGTTTTGTCTTAGCGAGAGAAGGAACGCTGGCTTCCTCACCCGCAAAAAACGCATTCCGGTCGTGTCATAGCGACGGCTTCCCTCGCTCCTCAGCAGCACCTTTTGTGCATAGCTCCGCCGGTTGCCGTTCGAATGGCAGCTAGCTAACGAGCATCCCAACGGTGGCCAACGCTAACGGCGTCAAGGTTGCGCCGTTGCCGGGCGGTCGGATGTCACCCCAGACTGCGGCCGTGTTTCGCTCTGCTCCTTGTTCCGGTTTTGCAAAGTGACCACCGGTGCGAGGCCACCGAGTTCGTCTCATTCAACGGCAAACCAAAACGCGTCGCAGTTCCGCGGCTGCCATTTTGTCACTAATGCGGGTGTGCTAATTTGAGACTACAGTCTATTAAGACCACGGAACGCCCAATCGTCTTTGAATTCCATTAGCGCCATGTGGTATTTACCATTAAATTGAGGATGAAATTCCGCTTTAGAGGTTAATATATGTGTGGTATTTAAGCCTACTAATTCCTAAATTTATTGGAATAACACATATCTCAGACAGCCATGAAATTGTAAATAATTGAGCGCCGTTCTTCGGAGGCTGCTCGCTCCGCCGAGGTTGTTGCCGGCCGCTTTTTTTCCACCGATGGCATAAATGGAAATGAGATTTGGTTGACAAAGCAGCGGAGCCAAAATGGGAGTCAATCCAAAAATGCAGTTATCCCTCCCGTCCGCGGGGGTTAGGCCATCTCTCAAACTGCCGCCTCCGCCTGGGTCAATTTTGCTCTCATTTCTACGGGTGCATGCCTGAACTGTCTTAAACGCATACCTAATCCTCTCCAACCACCTTGCGCTCATTTAGAGTTACGTTGACCGACTCCGATTTCATTTCAGACCAATCTGGATCTTGGCTTGGCCGGTGTACCGTTACTCGCCTTTATTATGTCTAACCTGGACTAATAAGGCTCCATTTACCAAGTCGGTCTCCCAGGTGGCTGTCGCAAGGCTGAGTGGCGGTGTGGGGAACCACAATTTCACTCGGGCGCACTCGGAAAATAATGGGACGCAAGCCAGACACCGTGTTTGACGCATTCTTCAGTGACGGGAGTCAACGAATCGAAAGGGGGGCGGGGGGGGGATAATCTCTATTTCTAATCAAGTTGCTTTTAATGAGGCCGCTAATTTCCCATCATTGCACTCTATGAACGACCGAGCAATCACACGGAGACTTGGAAGGAGGTCACGGACATCTCGTCTTGCCTTCAGCCCACTCATACGGTTTTGAATCTCCTTTGCGTGACACGTGCCGTCTTTAATCTGAAGAGAAGGAGCCACCAGTCGAAATGCGGTGGCTAATTAATCCTCGCTGCCGTTCTGTTACGACGCCATGCTCAATTTGTGTCAAGAGGTATGTGCCGGGTAAACGCGCTCCGGCCCTCTTCAGCCGCTGTTCCCGAAGAGCTCTCTGCCGACGGAAGCTACAGATGAGGAGTGTTGTTATTTGTTGGTCGCCAAATTCGACTTTGCTTCTTCAAACCAGCGTGCGCTGCGGACAGAAGCGCTAAAGCCGAACCGTAAGCCACCAAAGAAGGTTGAACGACAGCAGGGCACATCCTATGAATCAGCCCTTCGTTTAATAAGTACCATTTGGCTGTCACCTCAGTGGCTATAGAGGTGCTCTATTACAGTAAAGCCCCTCCGGTCCAGGGCTTGGGTTATTCAATAAAACCTGACTGAGTGTTTCTTCCAATCACCACCGGCACGGCTCTGATGAGGTAAAGAGCCAACCTCGGCCTTTGCACGGCACTGTCTGATTAAAATGGTTTCCTAAGGCCATATTTTTGTTCTTCCGGTGCCCCTGCCAGACACGAGAATAAAACGCAGAGAGACAAAATACAAAAAATGGCCCAACAGACGGCGAAATTCATCCACAACCACAAGGTTGCCCGAACGCTCCATTTGTTTGGGGTGTTGAGGGGAAAAAAAACGACTCTGCTTTTTGATCTTCAGTCTTAATCACTTTCACCGACCGCCCTCGTCTCAACAGGGCAGCGACACGTGAAGTGGAAAGTAATGGCAACAGCGCAGCGTCCCCGCCGCCGGCCTTGTCCGTAAAACATTCCTGAGAGGTCCTCGGCGGCTCGTATGCAAATCTGCGCGAGTATGCCTCTGATTAGGAGGCGCAAAAGACTGCACTCTATAAATGTGCTCTTAAAACGATTACCGCTACTCCTGACTGCAACCCGGCGTGGACCCCCAGGGCTGTAACGTAGTGGAGACACACACCACACGCATGGACACCAAAAGTCACCCAAGGCCCTCTTACCATCCCGATTACGGTAATCGGCTCTTCCGGAGAGTTGAAGAAAATATGATGGCAAATCCGTCATGATAGCGTCATATTTGTTCAAGTGGGTTATACAAAGGCAACTCCAAAATGCTCTCATTTTCTGAAATTCTTCCAAGGTACACAAGCAGATTTACAAGTCAGCTTCATGTGCATGTCCATTTAAGGACAAGGTGGATTGTTTTTATGTGTATGATGTCACTCCTCGCCGCCGTTTGGACAAATCTCACGCGTGATGGCAGGCTTCCAACGTGTCGTTCACACTCGCCAAGCAAAGGCACGCACGCACATACCCTCCCGTAAGCCACCAGCATAAATCCGGCAAGCCTATTAGTGACCCACACACTGGCCTGTCCGTCCCTAACCCCTGCAGCACTCTTTGTGCGGCTCCGAGCGGTTAACCTTGCTCGCTGTGTAAACACATGACCTCACTGATCATGTGTTTACCCTCAAAGGTATTTTTCGCACACACACACACACATCCCTGAGATTTACCTCACCCTATTGCCTCCACGCTCCTTTAATTCCCCATCAACCCTAAAATATGGGCTTCAAAACATTGATTTGACACGCTCTTGATGGGCCAAACTTGGTTTGGTTTTGGGAGGCTGTGGGGAGAATGACTGGAATGGAAAAAACGATGTACAGAAAGAGTTCAATTGAATATTTGCTCTTAACTTCTTTGCTGGGAAAGCAAAGGAAAAAAAAAAATCCCAACTATGGTCAGCGTCTGGCAGCATCGGGTCTCTTTTGGGTGGGATCACCTTGTATCAAAACAATGTGGGACACTTGCGAACATGGCGGATCTCTGTTAATTTGACTGTTCTAACTAGCTTGTGATTGTTTTGTCACATTAGACCAACTGAAAAAGACAGAAAAGATGACCGAAGATTTCATTTAGAAGAGGCGACGACGTAATGTAGGTAAATAGGCACGCACGCTATTAAATACTACTACTACTAAATGGTTTGTCAAATGTATTATTTTGGCATCAAAAGCACATTTTCATTTTGGACGTTGGCATTTTACAAAAGAAAAATATTGCTCATATGTTGAGGCGCCACTCAAGCAAATGTAATAGCTTAAAGTCACATTTTCCCAAAAAGCTTGTTTTTTGGTGTTTTTATTCCAAAATAGATCATTTGGGTGTTACCAACCATTTTCCAGTGCTTTTTACTTTAAAAAAAACAAACCAATGGAATACGGTAGAAACAAACTTTTTTGGCAAAATGGCAGACATTGAAAGAGTTAAGTGGAGTATGAGAATGTCAAAAACAAAAGGGTGTAACGGTGGTGACGGTGAGGAATGGAGGGAGAGCCGAGGTTGCTTCCACAGAGTAGGGCCGTGCACGTCTGAGGTCCCGCGGGGAGGACGCAAAAGGAAAGCACAAGGCCAATCAGCTAACAGAGACATTTCCTGTGCTTGTTTTATCAGATGAGAAGAAGCCCGAAGGCAAAGGTTCCTGTCCAAAACACGGTGCATTTCTCCCAATAACCTGCTTTGGGGAATGAACATGAATCGTTGCGGGATGACATCAGAAGCACCGCTTTGGTGAATTGACCTCACTCTCTCTCTCAATCAATCAATCATCCACAAAAACACCATGAAAAGTGTTTCACCTTTTAAGAAAAAAAAAAAAAAAGCAATGCTGCTTTGCCGAGATTAGAGTCATCACCTACTAAAAAAAAAATTAAAAAAAACAAAAGAAAAGGATTACAAACGTCTTGTTTCGCCGCTTTGAAACTTGCGGCGGGGCTTGGCATCTGGCGGCGAGCAGACGGCGGGCCGACGTGCCAATTACCAAAGCCGACATGCCGCGCTGCTTATTAGGCAACCTGGCTCGGACATGACACGAATGAAAGGTTGATATCGCGAGTGTGACTAAAGCCTGGGCTGAGCCCTGCATGGGACGTCCAGGCTCCGCCTGACGATTGGTTCCGTCAAAAGAACAAACGTTGCGGTTCATTCCAAAAGACGCTTCTTTCGGGTGGGCATGCAGTTCGGTCAAAATGCCACTTAGCTTTGCGCCAAGTCTGTTGCAACAAGCTCAACCCGGCTTGACAAAAACACCGGGGCCTGAAATGAGTTCACCCAAGAGAAAGTCCAATCGTAGAAAAAATGCCTGACTGTCTGCCGGCAGAGTGGATGTTCTCCAATGGAATTGCGCCACGTCAGCTTGACCCAAAACAAATAGAAAGCGAAATTACGCTGAGGGAAATGTCACGGCAAGGGAGGGGTGACTGACGCTGGTGCCGGCGGTGGAGCGCTCCTCTTAAAATCTCAAATAACAGCATTTATATATTACAAACATCTGCAAAGCTCTTACCGTGGTTTTTCCACGACCTAACTAAGCACCGTCTAATGTTTCATGCCCCCGCGTGTGATTTCGCCAGCAATTAGCCAGCGCGACCACTTTCAACTTGTTAGCCAGTCAAGAGTTAAGATTTCTTTTTCCAACTCCAGATCGCTCTGTGGGTCCGAACAGTGTGGTTCTGGTTGCAGAGCGTTCAAATTACATGCTATCCAATTCACAAGAGGAGGGGGAGCGCCGGGGGGGGGGGATAGCCGCAGACCCCAAAAGCTACTTGTCAAATCACAATTACACTCCAACACCTCCCTTAAAGTGCATTTATTTCAACGACTTTGAAAATAATCAAAATTGCCAAACTTTTCCCAAGACTGAGATTGAATATACAATCATTATTTCATCCCGTGCTATTTTTTTTTTTTTTTTTCAACAAACAAGGATTATATTCACCTGTTTTACACTAAGCAAAATCACCAACAACGTGAAATCAATTGTTCAGCCCTCCGTTTGTTACAAAGCGTGCATGTTCTCAAGAGACGCATTCTGCATGGAAAGCAGGTGAAAGGTTAAAGCGGGTAGAAGACAGGAAACATAGCTGACATAGTTTCACTGGTCCATAATGAGAAGAAACCGGGATCATCGCGCTGGCACCTGCTGCGAGGAAATAATGTACGTTTGGCTACCGCGTCTGCGTGCAGTGACTGGAAACTGGATTTGGGAAGAACATATTGCACATTAAAAATGTATTTTCCATCCTATTCCACTTCAGTTGGCAGCTGCCGCTCACTGGTGCTCCGAAACGGCGGATTCCGACTTTGGAACTTGACACGCTGCCGGATTGGGAGCTTCTGCTATCAAACTTTGCATGCGCGTGTGGACGGACGCGTGTGGACGGACGCTTGTTGACGATGACATTAATGAGGCGGAGCGGCCGCACCTGAGCCGCCAAACGTACCGCATTTTTGGGGCGCTAATCACACGGAGGAAAAGTGTCTGTCTGAGGTGAAATGACACGCTCGACAAGAGCGATCGTTTAGTTTGGACATCCAAACGTTGCCTATCGCAAGACACTTCATGAGGTACACCTGCACAAACCGGGCGGATCCAACACAAGAGCCGTGTCAACAATACAAAAGATAATGCACTGCCAAATAGACATTAATTGGATTTATTTTTGCGGTTGGGGGCTTGTAGCGCTGGCAAACTATTCGAAACAGCTGTCAGTATGACGCAACGCAGTTCTCGGTCGCTGCAATCCAATAATACGTACAGTATTGTACGGTGCGCTCCTGTGAAAAAGAGTGGACGGAGATCTGGAGACCGGTCTCTAGACCACTTTTTAAGGGTCTCGTCTCGGAATCAAAGGCGTTTTTACTCAGTCTTGGACGGGGCGGGCACTCTGGATTTTTTTAGGCCGGTGTTGCCACGCCCCCCTGCCTTTCAAATTTGCTTTGTGACATGATATTTAAGATTGCATAATTTGGAGATGTGAATCAACAAATTTGCTTGGATTTGTTTCATTCTACTATGTAAAAAAACAACAATTTGTTTCGGTTACAAAACTGATGGAAAAAAAATGATACCGGTCATCTAATTTTTGGAGGGTGATTTTTCTTTGCTAAACAACGTTTGGACTTTGTCTCGGTCTCGATGCTCTCTAGTCTCGCTCACGTCTTGGTGTCGGTTGGTGTGGTCTTGACTGCAACACTAGCACCAAATGTTGGGCCAAAATATTTGGGAACGGCTGAAATCACACAACTGCATCGTCAGCTCCTCCCTCCCTCCCGCCCATCGGATACTTTCATTTTCAATCACTGCCCCGCCTATGGCCTAAAAAGCATAAAAGAGACAAAGGCACTCGTCCAGCTCCCCTCCTCCCAGCTCCATCCATGCATACATTTCACACATATTAGTGTGTGACAAAGCTGTGATCAAAGACTTAAAGGCCAACTCAAGTTCAGTGTGAGTAGCGGGACGATTTCGCCTCAAGGGGTGAGGCGATCACAAAGAAGGTGTTGCCCTGAAAGCAGATAGTGCTTTTTTTTTTTTTTTTTCTCCACATGCTTTTAAATATTCCACTCACCGGAGGACAACAGCGGTCGCGTGTTTGGAGTTGTCAGGATGGCATGAGGCTGGAAACCCACAAGTGACTTTATTGACTGCGCAAAAGTGCGGAGGAAAACTCCAAACCGCTCACTTGACTTGACTTTACTCGGGTGTGAAAGTGATACTCGAAAGCAGCCTCCGTGACTTTACGCGGAAGCTCGGGAAAAGTTAAAGAGAGCGCACAAAGGAGGGAGCGGCTAACGGGCCAAACGCAATTCCACAAAAATACGTGCAGCGCACTGCTTTCCGTTGTTGAAACAAAAACAAAAAAAAAACACACGCGCGCATAACGTCGAAGTCAGAAGACGACATGGCCCGGGTGGTTTTTGGCGTGCGCTTACCTGTGGATCGTAACGGGACATGATCTCTTGGGTCGAGTGTGAGGAGAAGAGGGAGAGAAGTCGAGGCAGCCAGTCTGATGCCGCTCCTGCGCTCCACGCAGCACGGATACAAGCCCCACTCAAGCCACGCCCCTGTTCGCGAAAAAAAAAAAAAATAAAAAAAAATAAAAAAAGCCGAGTTGCTCGAGTCCCGCACTGAACCATTTTGCAAACGTCACACTTTGCTTCATTCAAACAATCGCAAAGTTTATTTTTCTGCGGAGCGGAAGGACTTTCATCAGTACCGCCGCCATACTTTCGTCACTTCCCGTTTCGCCCACTAAATAACAACTTTGTTGATGTACGCAGCTTTAAAAATCACGAGTCTACAAAGTGCTTTGACAGACGATTACGCACATGAGACACGGAACAAAGAAGATTTATGCAGTGTCAAGAAAGTGCAGTGATGAAATGGGATTCGCACACACAGACAAATATACACTTGCGTGTATATATATATATATATATATATATATATTTTTTTTTGTTCTATCCATCCCACACACCACTTTAAACACTCATGTCTTTAAAACGTTGTAAAACACACTCTAATTGACTTTGTGCCCGTTCTCGCTCTCAAGAAACAGACTATTTAAGGATCTATTTAGCACGCTATTTAAGCATCAAATTATACAAGCAAACCGCAAAATCGAAATAATGGGAAACTAGCATTGATGCAACACATTTAAATTATATTTATACTTGTACTGCGGTGTCGTCGTCTTGCTCAAGTTGCACTGCATCACTGCTAGTAGACCTCAGCGCTGTCCCTCAAACCACTCTTGAAAATGTGCCAATATTTCAACAAAATGATGAACCGCGATATAGTGTGGATTCACTGTGCCGTACACTGAAATCGTGATGACATTGTCTCAGTTTACTCACAAATTTACTCCGATTGTGCAAATTACGCATGTGTGCAACGAAAGCTTTTTGAAAGCTATTTTACGCACACAAAAACCAAAAGGCCACCTTCAAAACAGACACCAGCTCAAAATTGCATATTTAGATCTCTCCTGTTGTAAATGACTAATGCAGTGTTTTTTTTTTTCCGGTTCTTCTTTTTCATCCATCATTTTGAACGATGACGCTGCCGAAGCGAAATCTTCACAGTCGACATACAGTCCAGAGCGTCCTCTATTTGTTACCTGTCAGCCATTTTTCTCAAAGGTGACAAATAACAATGGCTGCGCTGTTCTTTGATTCCCTCGCTGTGAATTAACAGCAGCGCAGCTTTGTCTTTCCGTCCAAAACAATGATGCACTGAACAAAGCCTTGAACTTAAGAGCATTAAGCCACTGGTGCAGAAATGAGCACCATATGCGCCGCTGCCGCTCTGTTGCATGTGTCTCTTTCTGATAAAGAAAAAAAAAAAAGAAATATATGAATGCGGCATGTTGATTGCGTGCATGTGCGGATGTAGTTGCGCGCGCGCGTAAAATCCAAAGCCGACGTGCACGAGGAGGAAGAGAAACAAAGACAAGCGGGGTGGGCGACGCGCAGCTCTTCTCCTTCCTGATTAAAACGATGAATTTCAAGATAGAGCCGCCATCCTTTATGCATGTTCTGCAACGCGGACTTGGGTTTCGCATGAAGCAATATTTTAGACTTCTTTCAGACCGACTGTTTGCTCTCTCTCTCTCTGTGTGCGGGCCGGTACCAAATGGCCCACGGAAGTGAAACGTGATATGAAATGGCTTTGAAGAAAAGCCTCCCAAAGAAATCATTGCATCAGCCTAACAGGGGTGGTGACAAACTCGATATGAGAGGAGTGCAGTTCAAGGCAGTTCTGAATAAAAGTCTGCATCAGATTGAGATGATTGAGAGCGATTACTTTCACACAAGGATTTAAAACCTTGCTGTGACCCACTTGGCCACGGCCAAACTCTCTCACATGTTCGGGGGCCCCGGGATGGATCCATGAGGGACGCCGTCGCAGCAGCGCAAACTGCGCAGTCCAAGCAAAGCACAGACCGAATCCATTGCTTGTTGACATTTACACAATGTCGAATCCAGTCAGGGAAAATATATCGGTCCACAAATGCTTGCTTGATAGATTTAAAGAAAGAGGGCTTCTTCAATTAGAGCACATGCATTTCCCAGTGAGTTTTTTTTTTTTTTTGAATATAACATGTTGCCAAGATTTCTGAACTGGCAGCCACATCATGTCCATATATGGAACGTAACCACATCCTTAATAACGTGCAGCATACATCTCCATCCTACCGAACGGGAATGCTCGGATTTGATTTATGAAATCTGAATATTGCGAGCGCAAATGGCAAAAGGGTGATTGGAAGCAGATGCATGTCAACGCGCTTCTGATTTTGCGGCATACCGGATGCAATATTCTGCGAGCGGCCCCGGTGAAAAAGATACGCGCGTCTGTGGAAAGCTGCCTTTGATAAGCAGAAATCTTGGAAAGCGGGCTAAGTAAGAGAGGAGGCATCCCCGAGGTTATTAGATTGAACGTCCCACTAAGCACGGGGGGAGAATGGACGAATGAAGGGTGATGCTTGGACATCCCCTGGTGGAGACCAAAGTGAACCTTAAATTTGCGTGGGAGGTCTTGGACTTTTGCTGTTGCGCAATAAAAGGGCTTGACAAGCAACTATGATTTTGGCCACGGGGATTCGCGATATGTACACATCTCGGCCACCTCCAAACAATTCACCGGCATTTTTTTTTACACTCCGTCCCGGTCATTTTTGAATTTGCACTTTGCAGCCGCTGAACTGCATCAGTAGCATTGATGCTTTTGGATATGAAATGTGCTGTTTCGTCCCGTGATTGCGGCAATTTTTTTCTTTGCAAACATCCAACCCGCTGCGGGTGAATTGCAAAACGGAATACTTTTCGTTTTTCATCCTGCCGGATTAGAGCGGATCACCGCAGCTCTCGGAGGACGCAACGTGACACCGTGCGCGGATTTTAATCGAAATCGCGTCGATTCCCTTTTCCGATCAGACGTCGGCGATAATCATTTCACTTTGGGTGCGGCGGCAAACGCAAACAGATCTTATCTCTTGCTGAGGGGGATTAAGATGAGAGTGCCGCGTTTGATTGTCAAAGCGCGGGCGCACGTGCGGTTTGCCGAGTTAAATTTGTTCATTTCCATGACAAAGACACGTGAGGCTTTTGTCATACTAAACTTTCTGGAGAAGGCCGGGTAAAGTAGACGACATTATGTCATGCAGAGAATGGGGGACTATTATTTTCAAGTGCGAGCTGTACTATTTCGCCTCTTGTGTGCATTTCTGAGCGTCTTCCCCGCAGCTTTCGATGCCGATTAAGCCTGTTAAGTATTTTTGCACAGAGGAGACAGCGAAGGCTTATTCATTGCACGCACACACACGTTTCATTTGGCTTTCAAAGCCAAAATGTCCATTAGACTTTGGGAAACAGCAGACGCGATACCAGATTACCCCTCAGTAACAGCCAACAGGGACGCAAACCAGCACAGTTAACTTATTTGGATAAGAGCAAATAACGCCCTGGAAACTTGCATCTGAGCCCGAGCTGTGATCTTTTTATTTATTTATTTTCGCCTCCCTCGTAGCGCGGAACTGTCACAACAGAGTGGCTAATTTCGAGCAAGGATCCCTTTGGATTTAAACTGCTGCGAGGGCCTATTTATCCCTGGAACCTCGAAGCAGAAGGCAGAGTGTCAGAGCCCATTGCCAGACCTGCTGGCAGCGGGAATGCGTGCGGTGACACACACACACACACACACACACACATATATATATATATATACACACGCGCGCGCGCGCACAACTTGCTAATGTTTTTTGTTGCTGCTTTCATGCGCCAAATGAATGCTTGAAAAGGGTCAAGTGCTGCTGCTCTTATTAGCCGTTTGAAAAACGCTGCGCTGCTGAAATATTTTCGATGAGCGACAATGAATGAATTAATCATCGGCCACTTAGTGTTTGTGCAAATACCGGGACAAGGATTCAGACTCTGCCACTCGGTGGGCATGAGCGAGCTATTCATTGAAGTATTTGGAGCCCATTGTTTATTAAATAGGGTCGTTTTCAGAAATCAGAAATCGACATTTACACCAGACTACACCAGAAATTGTATTTCTTTTTTTCCCAACAGACTATTATCTTCATTTTGTAGCGCGTCTCTTGGCCGCCCACCTTCCAGTAGTGTGTGTTAGTTTTTTTTTTTTCTGTCCAATCGGATTTCAGTTTGTGTATTGCCCTGTCAATGTCATCTGCCAAGGGCCTTCAGAATCAAGAGTGCTGGCTCAGGAAACATTCACACTTTAGGCAATGTCTTTTTGACATTTTTTTTTTTAAATGAAACAGATTTCAAATTCACCAAAACCGGCCTGCGAGCCGGTTTAGAGTGACTTTGGCATTCCCCCCCCGTCCTCTGATTGATTGATCGGAGCTTGCATTTTGCACAATGGCTGAAAGAGGAAGACAAAGGGCGGACATGATTAAAAATTCATTTCCGAGGTGGAGTTTAAGAAAAACTGGGCAGGGGATGAAAATACAGCTTTAGCGGGAGCACGTAGAGCACAATGTCTTGAAGGATTGAGAAAGGGGACCAGAGTTTGCGGAAAAGAGATACATGTCCCAAGACTTTTGCGTCGCTCCAGGAAATATGATGCGTCGGATCCGATGTGCTACTGTGACCTGATTTTCATGACAACCTGTAAAACACAGCGCATCGATTGTACGCACGCCGGGAGCCAGCGACCGCCATCAATACGCCTTCGACCCGTAAAACGGTTCCAGGGCGTCTCTAATTCAACACGCATTGATTGCAGGGGGCCGTCGGCCGAGGCGGCACTGATTACCAGGATGTAATTGTCTCGCGGATCCGCGGCTCGTCTCCTGTATGCTGACCTAAACCCCCCTTGGATTGCCTTTGCCGCCGCTCCCCTGGGGAGCCGGTTGACAAGAGCTGACCCCGGTTTCCCTAATCAACGCCCTGAAATGAGGCGACCTGAAAGGGGGACCGAGGGCATTACGCCGAGGAGGAAAATCAAGCCAACGCAGCATTTCACAGACAAACGATCCAGCGGCAATAAAAAAAAAAAAAAAAAAAAAAAAGCACTTTTATGAGGGCAATTTCTTGCTTGAAATATGATGAAAATGTAGGCGCGCAGACACCCGCACAAACAGGAAATGAGTCAAGTAAAAAAGACTTGACCTATTTGTATTCATTATCCCCCGGCACAACGTTATTACAGGAGATACGCGACAGACAATTAACGCCGAGCAACATCAACCCAATGATGTTCGGCTGTTGATTATTACAAAACCACTTGAAAATAGGGAAAACAAGACTCTCCTCGAATAATATGACGAGATTAATTACGCTCCATTACCCCCGAAAGTTGCTCTAAAGAGGCGTGCTCCGTGAACGGATGAGGCTGCAATATTTGACGTGAATATCGCATTTGGACAAGCAATTTGAGGGTAGAGGATGATTTGCAATCACAGCTTTATTCGGGTCAGGTTGACCCTGCCGCATGAGCGTAAACACACAGCAGAGGCCAGTGGGACATGCTGTTCCCCCCGTAAACACACCGCACATTGTGGGGACGATGTGAAGCAGACTCCGGTGGCAGCCGAACGATGCGGAAAAACACCCCGAAAAGAATTACATATTCGAAAACAACTTTATTGGAGGTCTGTCTTGCACACGCTGGGATTTGTACGCTCAGCTTGGACCGCAGAAGACAAGCGAGAGGGAGCGTGAATAATTCTTGGAAAGTAAACGCGGCAAGTCGGAGGAACGAGCGGAACGACACGCTCGCTCGGCGGGCTTCCCGCAGGTGCCGAGATGCTGCCTGTCGAGAGAAAAACAACCGGGCAGCCAAAAGGACAAAAGAGGTGAGCAAAAAGTATTTGGCCAAGCTCGCCGTCTGCTGCTCGAAAAGCGCTTCAAACAGAAAAAGTCCGAGATGGTAAATTCAGTGTGACTAACGTCCATGGGACAACCTGAGTGCAGCTTGAAGAGGGCCGTTATAAAGGCGGCCGTGGGGAGCTTTTTAAAAGGCCCCGAAGAGAGAAGGACCGCATGATCTTAGTCGTAAAATGGGAAAGAGCAACAAAACGGGAGACCTTAACCCAGGCCAAATCCCACCGCGCAGTTCAGTTCTGTGAGCAAATTCGGCGTCAAAGGGTTTAAGGGTAGCGGGCAGATCGGTTTGAAGATTGTTTGGTGGCCATTTTGGATTTTTGGGGTACTCACGTTAAGGCGGATTGAATGCAACATTCAGTTGCCGTTCTTAGAAAAGTCTTTGGATCAAGCTTGGGAGCAGAAAATCCCAGTTGATGGAAAAATGGGAAGGGAAGTCTGCTCTCTTGGCGTAGAAGTAGCTGGCCAGGTACAAGAAAAGCTTATTAACAGCACTGCTTGAGACATTTTCTGTCACTCGGAAGCTTTTAAGAGCATGGAGAAGACCCTCAAGAAGCAGAGGGCAGCAAGCGATGACTCGACGGGCCGAGTGGAAAGCCAAAGATGTCCTTTGTCGAAAGAAAAGTTGCCCGTGATGATCGTAACGGGCCGGACGGACTCCTCCTGCACCCAACCAAGCCATTACGCAACAAACTTTTCGGTCGAAGATGACGCGCCGTTTTTTTTTTCTTTTCTTTTTCACGATACCTTCAAATTATGCAGTACCTTGAGGGTTTCAATTCTCAATCTTAGAAAGTGACTCTTCCTCCAGTCAAACGCATTCTTTTCTGTGTCAGCACCTACGCCGTGAGAAGCAAAAGATGCCGGAGGAACAGATTGAAAAGTGCATTATGAAAAAGTACGTTTTCGTGGCTTCGCTTCAAAGGCGATTTAAATGTGAGCACACGCTACTGCTTTTGACGCCTCCGTTGATTGCGAAAGGCTGGGAAAGAAGAAAGAAACTGAAGAGAAATCGACTTTGAAGGTGGTTTTAAGCAGAAATGCTGTATTCTCACTCTTCCCTTTAGAATGCTGCCTCTCGCCCAGAGGAACAGAGATGGGTTTTTCCTTCAGAGAATGTTGACTGTTCTGAAAAAAAAAAACCACTAAGCGGTGTATGTCCAGAGACGCTTTCTGTTTTATGGCAGAATCTTGCCTTCAGGGGACCGGGGGACGACAAAACGGCCACCAAAACCCAACTTGGCTTCGCCATACCACTTTCTGACCAGAACACGACCCAGTTACCAAATTGGGTGGAATCATTCATTTCGCATCCCGTCGACAACTAACGTCACAGCGTACTGTACTGTACTGTTACTACCCCCCCCCAACAAACGTACACCGAGCGAAAGAGCTAAGCCGCCTAATCAGTCCCGCTGCATGCGTCGATGAGACGCATGCTAATTGGGGCTCATTAATAAAGAGCAATTAGGCTAATCCCACCTGGGGGAGGATCTAGTGCCGGTCAGATTTGGACGTGTTCGCATGCATTTACCATGTGTTGAAAAAGTGTCTTTTAAGAAGTCCAGGTGTGTTTTAAAGGAAAGCGGGAAAGAAAAACTCGACAAAACCATAACTACAACGCCGTGTACATTTCGCCGTGTAATAACCTTGCGCGTTATATATGAGCCCAATGGCCTAGCCAGGTTATTTGTTTGGATTTACCCCACGATATGGCCTGATATGAGCTAAAGCGCGAGACAAGGTCTCAGATTATGCAGATGAGCTCGGTATTAATATCCCCTTCTCCCCAACCATACCTCGCACCCGACGAGTACAGCTTTCTTTTTAATTAGATTGGATTTACATAACGATTTCCTATTAACCGGCTCCCTCGCGAGCCGCTACCGATGGCGCCGACCGGCTGGTCCCTACTTTTTTCCCCCGACACAGTATTGCTTTGAAGTCGGGGATCGGGGGCGTAGGTGCTAAAGAGGTTTAGCGTTAGCATGCCAAACAGGTTTGACAGCATCTGGCGTGATGACGTAATCACCTTGAGTCAACAGCTTGTATCAGAGTCCTTTTGGAAGACTTTCTAAGCTTACTTGTGTCTTTTGGGTGGTTCTAATAAATGAAGGCTAATTGGACTTTTTTTTTTTTTTTTTTTGAAACAACTACATGTGGCGCGCTATGCCCCTTTCCCGGCAACTTTGGAACGGGAGAACCCCAGAGCCCCGACTCGACCCCCGTCAAACGCTTTTGGAATTAACTTGAATAGAGATTGACAGCTTGGCCCAACTTTTTATTTTCTTCCATTTTCAGTCGCCCCAGGTGCCTCGAGTACTATTTTCTGCCCCCCAAAATGTGCCTCTATTTTTCTATCATAATCGTAAAGCTGATTTCTACCCCGTGGGAGGACATAAAGCCTCCCTTGTTATATATTTCTTGACACTCTGACACAGATTGTTGATGCGTTCTGCTCTGAACTGGGGCACATTGCAAAGAAACACGACAGCGATCGCATTCTGTCCTTGGCTGTTTACACGTCGCGCACACACGAGGAGGAGGAGGGGGAGGAGATCAGTGGTCCTTAAGACGGCCTAAAAACAACTCCTCGAGGATGTTCTCCGTGTCTCTCGACGCACACAACCACACCATCAAATATTTACCCAAAAAACCTGAACCCCATCACTGTGCAACGCTTGTGTGTCTGGTATATACGGAAAAAAAAAAGTTCTTTGAAAATGATCCAAAAGCATCCGCGGTATACCAGAGCGTGCTCTCTCTCTCTCTCTCTCTCTGAATAGCGATGCAGAGGCAAAGAAAAAGACTTCCTTTCCTTCGCCCGTGCCCTCAATTCAGCTCAGTGATTATATGGGCCAGTATAGAGTCTTTCAGTGTGACGGATGCTCGCTGTAATTCCGTTCAATTCTCAGGGATCGTGAGAGCGTATTTGCATATGTATGATCGGGGCTGCGCAATTACTAATCTTGCCAACACATGCATGGATTTACTCCACACCGGTGATTTAAGCCCTCAAACCCAATTTCACATCTTTCCTGCAATTAGGAGGCTTTTTTTTTTTTTTTTTTTTTCCCCCCCTCTCTTTTTTTTAAAAATGTTTTGCTAGTTTGGAATATGATTACTCAGCACGTGTTGCCAACCGCACGAAGGGAATTCCAACACGTCATCGTTTAGTGACGGTTACCGTCCGTGAACTAGTGCTCTGTTTGCCCTTATTACTAAGACATTTCACGAGTAGAACAACTGCGTAATATTAGTAACATATGTACATGTATAAATATATACAACAACATAATATAGATAACAACTAAAAGAGCTTGCTCCAATCCCACTTGTACTACACAAACTGGCCACTGGGGGGTAGAGGTCCTCTGCTGAGAGCAGAATGTGCACACACACACACACACACACACGTACACGCGGCTTTTAGAGGGAACCCAAACAAAGCGTCAGGGTGATCATGACAACAGTATCATTTAGTGAATGCATTAAGGGGACAAAATGAGATCTCTTTTAGCAAACATTTTGAGGTTACACCTTCAAGCAGCCCCCTTTGAATGTAGCCATCCTCGATCCTTCACGCGCCTGACAGCGTAATAGCCTCACTCGTTTCTGCCTGGCAATTATTGTGCTCCTAATTGGATTGTTGTGAAAAGCACCGTCGCTGCTACTCCATTGTGCGCGCCGGCTTGGGACGCTGTGTGTACATTTGGGAGCGGGGCGGCGGTTGACGCGTTTAATCAAGCGCTGCGCGTGGGCGACGGGGTCAGGGAGGCGCCCACCGGCTAAAAAGATATATATATATATATATATATATATATATATATATATAAATACAAGCGACAAGTTATAGGGAGCATCCATACCATCTTTCTACAAGACGTGATGTGTCTGCGGGAGCACAAAGAGAACATTTTTTTTTTTTCCACGACCGCTTGTCTGTCTGTCATGCAGTTGCTCCCGCTGCATTTAAACAGCCATTCAAGCCGTCATGTGTTGCATTATTGCCGCTGACAGGTGTTGCCCGGCAAAAGAGCTTTCCAATCTTCCCGTCAACATCCCCCCCCCCCCCCCATTCTGGCAGTTGCCTTGATCGCCACTCTCTTGTGTTGATATTTCCGATTTTTTTTTTTATTTCTGCTGCTCTAGTGGATTTCTCCCCAATGCTAAACAGAACACATAATTAGGACTAATGTGTCATAATCCCCCCCCCCCCAGTGGAAAGGGAAATGCATTATGAAATAACTTCAAAGTTCCAGATGAGAACAAAGCATACGGCGCAAGCTAATTAACTTATAACCCTGAACAAATTGCTTTCCGTCTGCTCCAGATCCACCAGATTAAAATAGCGCTTTTGTTTAAATGTAATGGTGATGGTGGTTGAAGCTTGATATACACTCAAATAGCCTGGGAAGACTATCACAGATGCTTTTGGTTTTAGTTTTTGGGATTATGGTGCTCGAAATTGTACATTTTTTTTTTTTTTTTTTTTTTTTTTTTTAAATCAAAAAGAGGCCACAAAATCGATTGTGCTTATGAGGGCGAGGCCGTTTTAGAATGAATCGCTAGCACACATTTGCAAATTTAATTCAGTCTCCTGCAATCTGGGCTGCACAACAGAGTGCTGTTTGTCTTGACGCAAACAGCACTCTGTGAAAAAAAGACGCGATTTTGAGCCTTCCTAATGGCCTATTGTCTAAATTTGTCAAGCGCTAAGAGTTGTTTTGTTGCAGTCTAGCGCACTAATTAGCTAAGTGCATTGTCTCCTGAAAGGCCATGACGGTGACTCAGCTATTTTTGCACAATTAATCTTCTGTCACCACAGTGGCGGCACAATAAAGTAAAAATGGGGAATCACAAATGTCTGAAATAAAGTTAAAAAAAAAAAAAAAAAAAAGTGACATTATCACACCCACAGCAACAACACCAAGTCCATGTTTGTGTGCCATTTAGAATTCCTTTGATTTGTAGGACATTTTTTTTTGTCAATTGCTTGAGAGTAATAAAGTGAGACACATTGGATAATTGAGCCGTACTCTACTGCTTTGTACACTTACAGTATAAAAAATTATATATATATATATATATATACACATCTGCATGTAAATACACACACATACAACGCAGCAAGAGCCGAGTCCTACAGCCGAAACCATCTCTCCGCAGATTAGAAGCTTTTAGCGGTGAAATTTCTGCCTCTCGCACAAAGGCGAGGCACGTTCCCCGCCGCTGAGTGGCTTTGCCGCCAGTTGGGTGTCGAAGCGCGCAAACTGAAGCGAGTTGTTTGCGGAATGAAAGCGCAAAGACCTAAATGGATTATCAGCCATTCAAAAGATCTTCAGCGCAAACAAACGCGGTCATCGTTTATGCAATCCGACATTGACGTCAATAAATCGCACTGGCGTCGATTTGGCTGTTTAAAAACATCCAGAGTCATACTAACATGCCGCCAAGATTTGCCGCTCTCAAATAGTTGGATCAGCGGAAAACGGGCGTGGTGGCGAAGTGTACGTCGCCTCTTTTACAGGCGGTGCTGAGCGACTCCTCCCATTGAATAACGCAGCAGGTGGACTGCCAGAAAAGAGGGATAAGTTCATAATGTTGCAGACTGAACTGAAGGTCCGAAGACTGAAAGCGACTTTCTCATAGGGAGGGTCGAGCAAATGCCAAACGAAGTTAATAATTCATCACAGAGTTTGACCTTCTCTCAAGTGTCCAATGCACACCCAAACTGTTCAATGTTCCGATATGTTTTTCCAATTCTATGAGGCGCTGATAATCAATTGATCAGCACGACGACGACAACTGTTAAAATACCGATTGATCCAGAAAACGCATTAGTCAATTCACGAATCAAAGCATTCGGGCTCCTTTTTAGAGAACAGCAAGCCAAACGGTCCAAAGTTGAGAGAAGGTCAAATTTCACTCCAGAGCCAAATATCGCCATCTGTTTAATTTTCACAACATTGGCGCGGGAGGTTGGGATTCACGTTGACACCGAAACGAGGCTACTTTCCGCATCAACTTTGGAAGAAAGTCTCCGTAATATGCAGAGAGAGAGAGAGAACGTTGCGGAGGTGAGCTGATCCTTGACCGACAGGATGCGGACGCCGAGAACCGCCGTCTTTCAAAGCGAGGAAGGCGGCGGTGACAGTCGGCGGCGGCGGCAGACGAAAGGCAAAGTAAGAGGAAGAGACAGGCGGCGGGTTCCAGCGCGGCGCACGCTGTAGCTTCCCATCAACTCTGAGCTGGATAAGACTGCGGAATGTATTAATACCTGTTGAAAATATCCCAGCGCCTGACGGTCTCCCGCAGGAGATGTGAAGCGCCGTGCCTCCATATCAGCGTCTCATCTAATTTGACAAATGGACGGCTATTATACCATTTTCGATGACGGGCGAGCTCGGCTCTGGGTTGGCGGGGCGCTGCCACTTTAGATTTGGAAATAAAAGCTCCCCCTTCTAAAGCCCTCCACCTCGCCCGTACCACTTCCTGCACATTTGCCCGGATCGCTACGCCTATGCAAGTTTCAAATCGCAAAGGCAGCGATTTGGAAAAGCAAAACAAAACAAACACACCAAAAAAAAAAAAATGCTTCATTTGCGTCAGTTGGTTGGCATTATTTTTGTTCCATTTATTGTCCTGCACCACCATCGTTGGAATGCCCCTAAAGAGAAACCCATTTCCGAATGACTCTCCGTTATTATCCCTCGACATCTTACTCTTGCCCGTTAGCACGACGACATTCTATTTACATCCCCAGTTTCATTACGCAGTCGTCCCATCATTTCCCCCCCAGGTTATTTTGAATAGAAGGAGCGTAGACACGCATCTGCTATCTCCACATCAAACATTCCCACAGAGCAATGAAGTGTCAGTTAAGGAGTGCGTATTTGCAAATATGGCACAAATGTGACATTATCTCCCCGTAAAGAGCAAATGAATTCTTAAAAGTAAATAGTGAGAGGTAGGAGTGGGCAGATTTTCGATTGCGGAAGACATGTCATACGGCATATGTCGCGTTGTGTCGTCTAAACTTGCAGATGGACATACAGCGGATATGCGAAGGCAAACGTGCTGCTATAGTGAGAAGAAAAGGTAATGAATAATAATAGGACGAGGCGTCACCGTTCTGCCAGAAATTGCAAGAAAGACGAACCAATGGCACATGAAGCAATCGTTTCCAAGACGCTAATCATTGCCGCGCATTTGAGGTTTCTGCATTATTCAACGAGAAAGAAATCTTGCTCAGTGCGTTGCGTGTTCTGATTGTCTCACAAAGCCTAGTCTCCACACTTTTGACTAAAGCGTTGGACAATGACGAAAGCGTCAGAAAAGTGCCGGAAACATAAATCGGTGACGAGCCTCGCGGCTTGATTTCCACGTGAGACCTTCTCAAAGATCTGGCTGGCCGCTGTCATTCTGGACAATCCGCAAGAGTTTGGCTGCGCATTTGAAACACCACGCTTCTTGTCAGCGGTTAAAAACTTGCAGGCAACACTGCGTCGGACACAGTGATGCGTCCCAATATTGACAATCAGTCCGAAGATATCTTCCAGCCTGCTGGATGTTGAGTGACGCGGCAGTTGTTCTGTTCCAATACTTTTGCCCACTCGCAAATTTAAACAGACCTGGATTTTGGAACTTTTTGATCTGAAACCCAGATGTCGTCAGCATACAATAAAAACAAACAAACCGACCTCGCCGTTCCAATACTTTTGAGGGGACCGTATATGACATGGTTTGAAATATTTACGGGAGATACCGCTTCATTAAAAAAACTGAAAAGGGAGGCGGGTTTTGATACCCTGCAATTTCTCTCAACGAACATCTGCCAGCACTAAATATGAGAACACGCCATTAAATGTTTCAGCAAATTTATGACACGTCATCATCTTTGCCCAGTTTAAGACGTTTGACTTATCGAGTCGAGTCTAAATGCGCAGTTCGTCCCTGGAGAAAATCGGTGGGGAAAAAAAATCTTCGCCTGTGGCAACAAATAATCAACGCGGCGTTCTGTGCTGCCAAGTATTGAGCATTAAAATGTGTCTTCGAAAAGGTGCAATCTTGGTTTATTTTAATAGAAAAAAAAAAAAAAAAAAAAAAGAGATAACAGGTTCCCCCGACAATGCCTGCAAATGCCAAAGCGTTCACATGTCCACATTTCTCGAGTACTTCCCACACTTATTCCATTGTGGCTCAGTCAAACCCGCGCGGCGCCCAGCGCGCTAAGATTTGCGGCGGACTAACCTTTCCTCACATATTGCATGAAAAGAAGCAATTATAGATTGGAACAATACATGAGAGAGCGCCATCAGCACGTTGCACTTGGCCCTTGTTTCTCAATAATGGAGGATGATAATACCGTCCAAAGTCAAATGCGCCAACATTTGCCGGGTCAAGCCGACGTTTTTTCTGGCGGCGTCACAAAACTTTTCTTTTCCCGACGCCACGCAAAACAAAAGAAGAAGCCTCAGTGTGAGCAACTTGAAATAATGATCAGCGTTTCAACAGATCAAAAGAGGAACGTGACGGCTGTCAGGCAAAGATCGCAACCCCCCCCACCACCACCGAAGATCTTCCCCATCTGCCGAGCAGCAGGACAGAGCGGCCATCTGCGGCGGAATCTGTTCTAGCATTTCAAGTAAGACTTATGCACTCCGGAAATTATGTAATCCGCTATCACGGTCATATTATACAACATGCGGTGAAGATGCGCCATTGCGGGCGGGGTCATTTCGCTTTCAACGCTCTACTTGCGTCGATGCGTGACCGAGGCAATATTTCATCATCAATATTAGTTTTTGCGTCCATCAGTCTGGCCCTGACTTTGATCGCAGCCCATTTTCCATATTAGCATTATCTACAAATCAGGACCTTTTGCGAGCAGGAGAGAAATTGCTAGAATTAATACTTTTTTTTTTTTTTTTTTTTTAGAAATAATCACCTCCGGAAAATGAAATGTCATGACTCCTTGGCTACACGACTAATGTCTCCTGCTTTGTTATCAGCTGCTCGTCGTAAATTGCGAGGATAATGAAAGGCTGATCAGGCGGTGGGGACTTTTGCACGTACGGCGCACCACACTGCGGGGTGTGAAGTCTAATTAGTCATGCTCATCGGCGACAGGAGACAATGGACTGTCAATAAAACGCAGCGACAAGAAGCAGGCCATGTAACCTCTGGCTACACAGTGGGCGGGCTCGGTGTTAGTCATCGACAACCGATGGGAGGGGAGTATTGACAGATGAGTGGATTGGGACAAGCGTTACCTTGGTAACAAGCGCCTAGCATGTCAGTACTATCAACTGCCAAGCTGGAGGCGACAAGTGAATTATTATTATTTGTTTTTTCTACCCCTTTTCTCATAGGTAAGGCTTTGCACATGAAGGGATTCACGCGGCGTTGCACCAAGCATGGCGAAAAATGTTTTAGTCCTCTCTTGCTAGTGTATGGCCGACACGCGTGTGCCGATGGGATGCACTGCGCGATGCTAATTAGCGTTAGCATACAGAGATTCCGCTCTCACAGTGGGCCATCCTGGATGGTTGAAACCCAACGCTGTACATACGAACCACGAACCTAACCTCTAACCTTTCGTGTCGGCCATCAAAGCGGACATACGGTATAAAAAGAGGCACCAGTGAGCGACTCCCTGGATTTAGCGCGAGCCGGACCGCCGCCCGACACCGATGATTCACATCCTGAGATCCAATTACCAACGTGACATTTCCTTTTAATTGAGTTACCAATGACTCTTTTGAGCGGCAAAGGTCGTTTCCCGGCACTAGTCAAAGTCTTCTCCCGTCTGGCTATTTCAATAAAGGACCGGCGGCGCTTTGAGATTGCGGATTCGTTTTTATTTCGTTTGCCTTTTTTTTTTTTTTTTTTTTTTTAATTCGGTTGTTTTAATACACATTCCTGTTTTATTTGCCGTCGTTGTAAAAACACAACAGATTTGGCTGGAAACATGCATTGAGATTCACGATGGAAGTGAACTACCGCAAAGGACTGACTACCGCGCTGTTGATATAAAAAAAAAAACACTAATACAGTTAGCAGTGAAGCGACATTTTATTTGACAGCACACAAACACTGCCATTGGACTTTTCTGCATCTAATTGCAGGCGTAAAGAGTTGCCACTTTTATCGTGGCATTATATCACAACTTAATCACGATTCTCTCCCTCGTTTTTATGAGCTGCATGTGTGGGCTCCATGTCGCTATATGCTAAGTTTGCCGGCGCGCCACCTCTGGAACGCTTCTCGTAAAGCGAACCGTCGAGCCGTCGTGTCAAATGATGTAGCGGCAACACATGCGGCGGTTTGATTGGCCCCCCGCGAGTCCCCCGTAACGTACGCCGCTCACCGTCAGATTAATGGACAATCCCGCTTTTATTGCAAATCACCGCGATGGCAAAGTGGACCGCTGTGGCGGACGCCCGCGGGCTCTGAAACGGTGCGGGGGAAGGTTTCCTCTAGATCACGTTCACGTGTGACATTTTTCAGAGCAGGAGAAATGTTGAGAATCGTTTCCAGTGATAGCTCATCACTGCGGCGCGGCAAGATTAGGCTGTTATTCTCGGAACTTTGAAAAAAAAACAAAAAAAAAAAACGCCATCAGTTCTATTGGTTTCTTGTGAGCCAGAATAAACTCTTCATTAGTTTAAGAAGTTGAAAAGTGATCCTGACTTGGAACAAAGCTAGGCTCTGATCAATTTTCGTCATCCCGAGAGGAGGCTGGCTCCTTGTCCTTGTGTGATGTCTTGACAACAAACTTCACGGGTGTCTCTGAAGTCTGCCTCGCGCGTCTGCGTGCATCGTGAGCCTTTGGGGGCTGCGAATGCGCCCGCGTTTGTTTGTGAGCGTTTCTAACGAGGCCTGGGAGCGGCAATGACTTTATTTGCGTGCGCGTGTGTGAAAATGACAAATCTGAGGCTGCCTTGGATCTCCCTTTGGCACCGGCTCCCACTATAAACTCTCCGTTGTGTTTGTAGAATGCACCGAGTGTTGCTTTTTTCTAAAGTAAAAGACTGAGCCATTATTACTTTTCTCCACACATGCTCTTACTCAAATAAAAACACTCATGTTTGACCCATGACTGTATCGCAAACCATATTTCATTTGTCACTCTCTAGCTCGCGTGAACCTTTCGCCGTGACAATCTCAAATAGTAAAACGCTGTATTTTGTTGAATACTGGGTGACTTAAAAAAAAAAAAAAAAAAAAAAAAAAGTTTTCTGCGGTCACGCAGAAAAAGGGGTTTAACATGCTTATCATTAAGGACGCTTTCCTCTTCATTTCTTGGTGTGAATTGAGAAATTGGATTCAAGGCAGGCATGTCCACAAAAATACAACAAAGCTGAAGCCATTTAGAGCTAAATAGAGATTAAAATTACAGTGCATTAGGCTGTGCACGAGTCGGCCCGTTTTGTGATAAATTACATTAATTATGCATCCACTCACTGTCATGCGGAAGCTTTGAAGTGCTCCACAGAAACACTCCGTGCCATTCACTGTTTCAGAACATTTCAGAGAATTATTTTTCCACGTGCGATTTAAAAAAAAAAAAAAAAAAAACGAACAGTTTTTAAGATTGACTTTTGGTTGTAGTAAACGCTTTTTGAGTCCACCAAACAACGTCCATCAACTAAATCTTTTCAAAATGTGATCGCTGGTGGCAGAAATTGAAATTCCAAATTCAATTTTGAGTCAACAAATCGAGTTTGTCCTTGTCTTTGAATATTTAGAACAGACGATGCCCGCGCGTGGCAGCCACGCCAATAATTCACTCTCCATTATCGCGTAATGTTGTGGCTTTATTCTTCCGATTAAAAAAAATGGCAGAGAGTGGGTGAACAAACAAACAAAATCAATATGTTCTCAGCAAACAATAAGCCTCAGCTTGTGTCAGGTCATGTTCTTTGCAATTATTGAGAAAAAATGTCTCAAACCAAGCGAGGTTATCAAAAGATTCCCAGTTGCCTGGCAACGGATACTATATATTGTAGTAGATTCTCCACATTATACCAAAACATGTATTTAACAATCGGAACACAATTTCTAAAAAAAAAAAAAAAACTACGAGAGACATTCCATTTTTATGTAGGATTACGGACACGATGTTGTTAGAGGAAACAACAAAAACACGTATTGTGGAGTATAACCGAATACGATTCGAAAATACATACACCACACTCACTTGAGTTTGAGCTGTATTGCTATGCTCTTATTTTTCAGCCCCCAACTTTTTACATTCGAACACAAAACTTGGGGAGTCCCGCAAGTATCTGTTCTCAGACAACCGCCATTTAACCTTCACACCCTTTTTTTTTTTTTTTTTTTTTTTCCCCCTCTCTTAATGAGGTAACTGGCTTCATGTCTGTGATCATCTCGGACGTCTTTCCGCACACAAACTAGAAAGCTGGAGTCAGAAAATACAAAACAAGCCATGTGACAAGAGCTACCGTATAATTAGAAAAAAAATTTCACCGGCGACGCACGCTTGTAAATGATCCACGAGCTCGATTCACAGCGTGCGAAACATTTTGCTTAATGAAGTGCTACCTTTGCAAAAGTGGTCTAATTGAATCTATTTGTAACCGCTTTTGAATGAATGAAACAATGTGTTGTGTTGGGATAAATATATATATTCATGAATATTGAAATGAGTGCCTTTTTATTTCAATTTGCAATTTTAACGTCTACCCCTTTATTACACTTCGGCAAGGCCCTCACTATGGGCCGTGCCTATAAATATTGTAATAGGAATACATTTTCCTCGCTTGCAAGGCTAAATGTGTTGTTTTATACGCAGCGATTGAATTCAGCCTGGCGTTGATGTGTAATCACGCTCATTATTTAAATAATCCCATTGGACCTCTAGATTACAATCATATCCTTGCGCTGAGGCAGATATCAAAGTCAGATTACTGAGGCTGTATCGAGGAGATTAATGTCTGACACACTCATTACAAATCTAAGAATATCATTTACGTCTCCATTGATTGTTGATAGAGATGAAAACGTTTTTTTTTTTTTTTTTTCTCAGTGAGATAAATAGATTGGAGTCAAGTGTCAGAGCGGCAATGGGATCAGACAGTCAGCCCGCGTTGAGATTTGATTTATGTCACCTATT
Organism: Filicampus tigris; assembly: GCF_054856515.1. Lineage (NCBI taxonomy): Eukaryota > Metazoa > Chordata > Actinopteri > Syngnathiformes > Syngnathidae > Filicampus > Filicampus tigris. The sequence continues at coordinate 1,660,412 of NC_141238.1, read as the reverse complement.
GCTCTTCGTGGCGGGCCGTGTCCATGGCAACATGGCCCGGCGCACGTGACGCGCTCGAAGTGTGACAGTCGATTTTGAGTTCCTCCCCGCTGGAGGGGAATCAGTGAGACGGCGATCGGATGGAGTGTAAAAAAGGATGCGCTCTATAAAATTGAAACGCGAAACACACCACTCAACCGGCGTCGCCCTTACTATGGAGCACTCCTTTACATCTCATTTTCTCCACCCGTACAATTATTTCCTCCTGCGCTGTGATCAAACGAGGCTCGAGCACACGGTGTAAATCATCCCCCCATCGCGGGCAATACCTGCTTCCCGACCGACAATTAATCATGTGGAAATTAAAGGAAAAAGATCAGCTTTGACCTTGTCCTCAGAGAGTGAGCGCCCTTCCACACGGCACGACTATTTTTACATTACTTTCAATTATGGTGTGAAAGAGGCTGAGAGCCTTGAGGAGGGGGAGGGGGAGGGACTCATTTTAGCCACTGGGGTACATTAGCACATTTTTGATATGGAAGACGCACCAGATGGTGCTCCTCCATCCCGCTGTGAATCAAAGCTTGCTTTTAACAAAAATACTCTTAGGTTTTCAGTGCTTACCTGGTTTACGTTCGTTTTCCCTGAGCTCGGGGGAGCTAAAAAAAAAAAAAGGATCTTTTTCAATCATTGCCCGTAATGTGGACAATAAGCACAGCTTGAAACAGGACGACTAGTATACTGAGTCATGTATGCAGAGTAACGACTGCAGAGGTACTCTCTTGTTACGCTCCAAATACTTGCTTTAGTCTGACAGCATCCTAATTAATCAACACCCTGGGGGGGTTGCAGGAGTGGACCGTCTGCCGGCGGTGATTGACAGCTAGATTAATATCGTCGGACCCCGGAGAGATGTCGCATTCCACTCGGAGCCATTGTTACCCGTTTCAAGGGCAATTTCTCCACCTTGACACCGGCGCCTCCTTTTTCATCTGGAGGGGCTGCGAGGGTCGCAATCATTCAAGCCGACGTGTCATCACACGAGTGAAGGAAACTGAGCCCACGGGAGAAGCTGCTCTTTGGACAACAACCGCTGACACAGTAACGTGGGGGGGGGGGGGGGGAAACCTCTGTTACAGTTTGGAACCGGTACTCTAAAAACAGTTGGGTCAAAACAACGCCGCCCACCCCAAACGCAAATTTGTTTTCTCGCTAAATATTTGAAAATCGCCATGCTGCTAGTCTAGAAAAAAACCACACACACACAAAAAAAAAAAAAAAAAACACCCGCAGCTCCGTTAACGAGGGGCCCTGATGATTGCGGAGGACAAACAGAACTAAGTCACTGATGAATGTGCTTCTCGTATTCTTCGGGGCATCCTTTGTTGTTTTCACTTGTTCCCACTCACTTTTCAAGGACATCAAATCAATCAAGTCAAGGAAAAGGATTTTTACGCACAGTTTTAACTCTCCCGTGGGGGATATTTCACTTCCCGGCCTCTACTTTGGAGTTGATTTTTTTCAATCTGCTCCTTCGGCCGGTTCTGCTCTCTACTTTCTCCCTCCAAGCGTTTGGAATATTTATTAATGACCACTCAAGGCGCCTTGGTGTCATTAAACAGGACACGCTGACAATTGATCTTTTAAAATCTTGTTTGGCATTTGGGATTTAGATCAATTGCCTTCAACGTTTCCTCAACTGAATTTATGCCTTGCTGTTACTTGATCGCAACGTGAGAATTTCATTAACATGGGGCCCCCGTCGCTCACAGGCAATGAAAATCACCTTGGCCGAGGGCGCACCCCTCAGCAGTTGTCATTCTGCCGTCGGTTTCCAAATGAAAGGCGCAATTTGCGGGGCCCGCAGTTCAAAGCAAACACGGTGAACCGGCATTGAGCCGGGATGCGACACGCAAATGGAACAAGCTGCCAACAGAGCTAAAGTTAGCGCCAATGTTTTGAAATCCTAGTTTAAAAAATGTTCCCCCCATACCTACGATTAAGGTCTTTTAGAGCATTTCTATATTTTTATTCCAAAATCAGGTTCTTGCGCTCTTGACCTAGCAGAATGGGTTGAAGATTGGATTTGGTAAGAGTTGAAACTGGCCTTAACCTTCACTTGTCAATCAAAGCTGTTCGACACTGTGCTGCACTAGCCGCTAGCTTGCTGGCTCGCAGGCTAACACGCTCGCGAACGACAGGGACCCGCGACAAACGTCACCGCTTTGCAATATCGCGGAGGAAAACTGTACATGTGAATGAGGCGTATTATTGTTCTCGACAGGAATCGAACGCGTCCTCCTGTGGCGACGCCACGCTGTCGAAAGCAGCCCGGGCCAAGGACAGATCCACTTTGCTGAGTCCAAGTGCTTCCTGTTGCCAGGACGACTGCATTGAAGTTGCCTCCGGTTGCTGCCAAAATACTGCCAGTGTGGAGCCGAGCCCCGCCGAGGACGTCCTCCTCGTCTTTGCGCCACTTGGCCAAACTGACTGCTCCAGCCGCATCTTAGTTCTAGCCTCATGTTAATGTATATGTAGCGCTGTTGACAGCCAGGGTTTCTTTTGCCGCGATAATGGAGTTAGTGCGCCGAGACACACAACCGCCCGAGGCGGCCTCATCAAACCAAATAACACATTTACATTACACTGTGCTCTCCACAGTGCATTAACCAATTTAGCTTTCCTACCCGCTATCCCGAAACTAGATCAGTCACAGTCAGCAAGTGGAGCCAAAAGGCACACTTCTGCAAAAGTGAATCAAAATCAAGTTAAGGAAGCAGTGCGTTCACAGCGCAGAGACTCTTTTCTGGTCGTTACTTGGCAAACAAAACTTAGTCCCTTCCGGGAAACCGTTTTCTCTTCATGGTTCACGTGCTCCTGTCTTGTTTGGACTGCAAAATGAGAAATCAGGTGCCTCTCGAATACAAACCAATATGGCGAAATGCCAAGCGAGAATTATTGTCAGCATTACTATGGAAACGCTTCCCTTGTCGTCACCTTTTAGAATCCCCCCCCCCCCCCCAGCCTCTGACCCGTCAACATTTCAAAGTGCGGCAGGATCCAACCTAAGTGCACAAATGACTCCCCCTTTGTAAAAGGCTCCAAACGATTGAAGAACAATTATTCTCAGCGGTGTAAAGAGCAAGCCGAGCAAAAATAATAAAATAAATACAATTAAGGGAGGCCGAGTGGCCTGAGTGGGCCGACCTCGGCTGCGATTAGCATAATCGAATTCCAAACGCTCTGGTGAGGGAAAAAGGGCAGCCGCTGAGACCGTGGAAATGGTCGGCGCACCTCTGTGACATCATCACCGCTGATGTGGTGATGTGCGCGAGCAAATGCGGTGAGTTTGGTGACCGCATGAGCTGCGGGTCAAAGGGAATGCGGCGCAAATCGAGCGGAGACTCCAAGTTGCCAGTCATCTTGAAAACCTCCACGAGTGAGCCCGGGAGCTTAGCGGGGCGGTGTCACAGCGGGGAGGCCTGCTTTCTCCCCATGCCATCGCTCAAGCGCCCCCCCCGAGGGCGTGCGGTGCGCCGGGCCATAAACACGCGCATAAAATCACATCTCTCGGCAGGTGGCATTCCGCCCTTGACGGAGGAACAAAAAGTCAAATTGGCATACATTAGTTTTCCAGGGTCCCCCAGGACAGAGGCGTTTTTAGTCAGCCGTCACCGGTCCAAAGTCAGATGAGGCCATGGAAGAGGAGCGAAAATATCATTCGGCTCAACGGCACAACTTTTGACAGCGAACCAAGGAAGCAGGTTGTTTTTCCTCGGACGAGAAGCCGGTCTCTCAATAAATTGGCCTGCGTGACAGTAGAAGTTACTCTGCTGCTCCCGACCGCACACACCCCAAAATTCATTCTGGGAATGATCGATTCCGACGTCCGGCTTTCAGTTATGTTAATGCGTTTCTTTTTTCTCAAGATGTACACGCCGACGCGGAAGCCGCTGTTGGCTGCTGGCTGACTGTAATATGCAATGTGCACAACTGTGGATGCTCTTAAAAAAGTAAATAAGGTGACTGTCGGTGCAAAGCGGTCGAATGTCATTAAATTGTGCATGTGCGCCTGGGCAAGGCAAGGCAAGGCAGTTTTATTTATAAAGCACATTTCATACACGAGGCAACTCAATGTGCTTCACACAAGCAAAGACAACAGTTAACAACATTTCAAAAGCAAAGTAGAGAGAGAAAAAAAAGCAACCCACAAAACTACAACACTCAGGCACATTAGCATAAAGCTTTAAGAACATTTAAAAGTAAAGAATTTAAAAGCGGGTTACCTAATGTTGGAAGGTCTGAGGGCAAAATGAGACTTCAGACACGGCATATTTTGCATTGATTTGGACGTCTCATTGCGGGCACATTTGGACAAAAAAAAAAAAAAAAATGAAATATAGGAGACTGTTGACAGTAACCAATGTCCCCGCCCCGAAGGACAGCCATCAAAGATCAATTTATTTTCCTTTTTCCTAAATGCTATTCACGCAGCAATGGTGGCCTGGCGCCCGGGGATACCGCATATCAGAGCTGCAATCTAATGTTTGCACAAACAGATTGGACGGGAGACAACACGGCGACACAGGAGAGGTGACAAACAAGCGCACGGGAAGCAACACAATGACTTGAAGCGCCGAATATGATGATGAACGGAGGGGGGGGGGGGGAATGGCAAAAATATTTCAATTTCCTCCGGAAAGCAACATTTGCCGCTGATCTTAGAATAATATCCTCATTGAAATATAATACTAGACTTCTTTTAAAAGCCAAGAAAGGATATTTAGAGAACACCGTATACATGGACTTACACTCGTGCCAGCTCGCCGACCCGCTGGACTCTGGCTCAAAGAAAACGCCCCGAGAGCGCGAGGGCGGGGGGGGGGGGGGGGAAACAAAATGCTGGCGCCGTCCTTTTAGAGAGGCCTAATATGATCGGGGGCATGGGAGGAAAAAAAAAAAAAAGGATCAATACTATCAAAAATGATGAATGGTCTGACAGAAAGCCTTTCAAAATGTCGGATTCGATAATTGATGGAGCTGGGCTAATTAGCCGGTGTCATGGCGGCGGAACGCCGTTGCGTGACCTTGCGCAGAATTAACACGCGCACTGAAAGCAACTGTCACATTTGCAGTCAATCTCATTAAGATGGTCACGGTTGCCATGTAAACCAAGCCATACCATACACTCCTTTTTTTTATTTATCTCTCATCGAGTGTGATACACACACACACACACCAGACTGCCGAACCGACAAAGAGCTTACACGCAAAATCCTACATGCTGCTGCGTTCAAGGGTGAACCAATAAAGACTTTTACGAAGCAGCGTGTCAGTCACTTGGAGGTTGCCCACACCCCCGCGAAATTCATCAAAATAATCCAACTCGTCATTGTCACACAAACGTTGACGTGGATTACGAGGTGCGCGCCGACGCCGTCTGCTGGGTGAGTTTCTCGCGACTTCTGCTTTCCAAAGATCGTGGACAGTGGTGATTAATGTGTTCCAAGCAGTCCAAAACCTGAATTGGATAAAAGCCGAAGCAATGTTTCAAATGGGGGGAAAAAAAACAAAAAAAACGAAAATGTACTTAATCGTGAAAGCAAACGTGGGAAGGAGCCCTGCTGCTGCCGCTAGCCTGCCGCTAGCAAACACGGCGCGGCCGTCTGTGTATGACACAGAGCGGCGAGGCGTTATGTAAGGTAGCTAGCGAGGATAAGAACCAGGGTTCTGTCCACCCACCAGGATGCTGCTGCTGTTCGGTGCGCCGCTCGCGTTCCACAAATGACCCCAACCTCTCCAGTCACGCGCGGCAAGAAAGCTACAGAAAAACAAGGAAATCAAAGGATTTCTGTACTCGGATTGGATGAGAAAAACCCGAGGTAACGCAGTACGTCGATGTTACATCCTTTTACCGTAAAGTTGCTCCATTTTTGCTCCCCCCTTCTCCCTGACGCGGGAGAGATGGAGAGTGAGGAGGAGGAGGAGGAATAATGGAAAAGCTGATGTATATTTCAGCCTGAGAAGTGAATGTGATGGAGATGCAGGATGACGATGACTCATGCGTATAATGAATGACTCCGGTGTGCAAGCCTTCAAACTCATGTTGAGCTACAGCGTCAGACTGGCACCCGTGCTGTTTAATTTCGCATCCTTCCCCGAGGCGCGCCAGGAGATTGTTTTCATCTACCCAAATGCAGGAATTTACACCCTAGCTTCAGCGCTTCTGTCGTCTCATTAAGTGGACGTGAAGCAAAGATGAGCAGATTTTCATTTCTACGGGTTTGAGCGCAAACAATTCGATTGGTTTGACGCTGCTGCATGCTTCCCATGTCTCGTGAACATGACTTCAGCCTTATTTCCTATTCATGAGCGACACAACGGAAGTGAGCGCGGCGGTTGGCAGATGACGCTAGCGCTAGCGTAAATGCTAGCCCCAAAAGGTGGGTCAAGTAAATAACTTGTATTACTAAAGGCAACGTTCAAGACATTTTCCGTCCGGCGCTGATAACGGCTCCGTCATGAAGCGCATTCCACGCTCGGATCCAAAAATAAAATCGGTGAAGGGAACTCGGACCCATTTGACTTGACAAAACAAGACCAAGGGCCCTGTTTGTGTGCACCGTGTCACATTGTCCCGGGGCGCACCGCTTATTTCTGTGAGTGCGCTCGTTTGTATCACGGTGACTCGCAGTGTGACACGGCGGCAGCCAGGCAGGTACTCAAAGTAAAAAGAAAACAAAAAAAAAAAATCCTGTAAAGTTTACCCCGGAGATTGGCTTTCGAAATGATCTATTCTCATTGTTGTAAAGAAGAAAGGCATTTCGTCTCCGAGCAATCGGAACAACGGGTGGAAGAATAAAAATGCTGGGAGCTCCGTCGGGCGCTCGAGCGGCCGCAGTCATCGAGGGCGCAAGCAACATCAATCGTCGGCATGAAAAGTTGACATCAGATTAGAAAGAAATGGAATAAAAGTCAATTTGTCAGGAAAGACAGTCCACTTCCTGGAGTTCTTGCGGCTGCCTGGATTGCGGCCAAAGCAAACAGAGCGAGCGAAGAGACCCGGGCGACCGTGCGCGTGTGCGAGCGAATGTCATACTCCGTTCTCCTCTCCGTTTCATTCCTAACGTTATTATGCTGGCTAATGAAATAATCCCGCAACAATGCACAGCCTAATGCTGTAATCAATGCCAATTAAAGTGCGATTCTTCCCTACCGTTGGCTATGACAAAAAACACACAAATCATCGGGTCGGCGTTGGCTCCTCCTCGCCCGCCCGGACAACCAATAAACTAGCGAGACACCTAAATGGGAGAAGGAATTGAAATTAAAAAAAAAAAAAAAAAAAGTGGAGGGCGCGCAGCATCGCTGGAGAGGGCTTTTGCAAATTTAATGAGACGTCATTCGAACATGGATTTCATGAGGAGTGAAAACACGGACTAACGGCTATCCGCTCCGGTGAAGTGCGTCCTTGTTTTTTTTTTTTCTGCAGTCTTTGTTTTTAATTCGCATTTAGCGCAATACACACTGACGCGTACATACGAGCATTTCTGCGGTACAGAGAATAAACTCAATATTTGAAGGATGGACAGAGCACAAGTCCGGCTGGCTAATTAACGGGGCCCCAACCCTCTTTTCATCACTTTCTTCCTCTTACTCGATAAGCTTTTGTCTTTGCCCGTGAACAATGCGAAACGTGGCACTCTCTGGCTAAATATGGGCCTTTCATCCGCCTTAATGCCACAAATGGACTTCGTCGTCTCGAAGAATTCGATTCGATGCCACCGCTGGGCCCGACTTCTCCAGTGAGCGGCAGCGTTATCAACGCCACTCAGGGCGCAGAAATATCAAATTGAGTTTGAAATCCAAACCATGAGAAAGAGCCGCAGAGACAAATTTGAATAAAAGGATGGAAAAGATGGTTATGTTGCGTAGCTACGGTAAAATTGTTAGCTTATATTTAGAGCAATTTGAAAAAAAAAAAAATATATAGACAGTTGGTGGCCACTTTTGTGAGTTTCAGGTTCACAGGGGCCATTTGTTTGTTCGCTCGATTCTTTCAGCATACGCTACGGTGCAAAGGTGTCAAGTTCCCTCGCGGTTTTCATACAGCGGCTGCGGTCTTGCGCAGCGCCTCGGGTTTCCTTGGTAATCTGGCCCGGTGCTCGGCTGCACATTCTCACATCCGCACCAACTGCCGCAGACGCGCCGCGAATGCAAAGCGGCGTATTTGATTCCGTCCTGAAGCGGATGCCATTTGCCTCATTGAGCAATTAACTGGAGGTGAATGTGAGAGGGGCAGCGCACGCGCCGGGATGTCGACCGCGGTTGTCGAGGCCGCGGTGAGCGCTGAGTCAGCTTCTCGGTCGACTGTCATTCTACTGGACGCGGTAACCGGGCCCGGCGGTGTTCTAAATCTCCAGTCAGTTCAAGCCGGCTCAACTCGTCCGCGCCTAATACCTGCTCCTGTACATGCCGGCAGCGTTCGACACGAAACTATAGCAGCACTTGAAATGCGCTATGAAATGAGCTGGTAGCAGCCCGCGTGCTTTATCGCAAACTCTTGACGGAATTCTGGCGGCTACAAAATCACTTTAGCGAAGAGGGGGCCCAAGACTCTGAGCAGCTGGGATCTGATTTTATGCTGCACATGTTGCGGAGAAAGGAGGTGCTGAAGAATTGAGCGCCCGCAGCACCTCATCTCATCCAGCAGACCGCTGTGAATGTTCTTCCTTCCTTGACCTCTTTCTCTGCAACACGGCAGACTCTTCCACATGCCAAAAAAGGGCCAACCCGACTTAGTCGTTTCTGCCGAGCTCACTGACACTCATCGGCAAAGTATTCAACAGCTCAGGAAGATGCAGTGTAGAGGTACACCATAAACTGTATTTTATATATACATATATTTTGACAGCTACAGTGCAATATTTAGTGATTCATAATGTGCCGAACGAGTCCACGCAAAGTGTACTGTTTTTTTTTTTTTTACGCTAACATTCGATACGATTGCAAAATGATATATACTTTGACCGATACAATATGTATCGATAAAAGGTCGGGAAAAAAAAGCGATACATGTATATTTTTTTACGATACAATTCGATATGAGACGATTTCAAAACAATATATGTATTCACACATACACACATACACATATATATATATATACATACAGTCCAATATATACTATAAGCCACATATCGTCACTGTCCTGTGAAAAACCCGCATGTCCATTGTTGTCATTTTTCTTATTTTTACGTGAATGGGGTTTCCGCGTTACAGACATTGAATTAACGTGAACATTTCTTTAAAAATTCTAAAAGCGGACATGCGTGTTTTTCAAAAGGGGAGAAACGATACATAGGATTCAATGTTCTTAAAATAACAGCTTCGCCCGCAAATCAGTGAGCCACACTTGTCATAGTCACACATTGTTCATTTCTTGACGGCGGAGCTTAAATTCATTTGTCTTGCACCGAGCACCTCCTTGACCTCATGGATGGAGATTAATGAAGAGCTTTAGCGGTGATGAAGGCTATCAGGCTCCATGCTCGCCTTCAGCACATAGTGCGAGACTTTCACACAGCCAATTATGTCGTTTGGGTGTCACTTTTTTTTTTTTTTGTTAAGCATGCTCGTGTTGGGGCGACCTCAATTGGATGCTGGTTGGAAAAATATCAGAGCCTTTGAGGCAGCACAGGCTAGATCTCAGCCGTTCATCATTTCTAAGTGAATATTCGGCACTTTTATTCCAGCTTCAACCCAAAAAAAGATTAGAGAGAGACTGACATTTAGCCCCATGCAGTTCTTTGTCAATTCGAACAATGTGTGTCTGCGAGTGTGCGCGTGTCACCGACTCACCACAAAACCGAAACAAAAACGAGGCGCGGTGATTATATTGCCATATGTGGCATCGTCTGCCCTTTCAAACATTCGCACGATGCAAAGATCAGTCCGTAGAAGTGACGTGGACCTCAAGGGTCACACACTGTAGCTGGCCACTGTCGTCACATTGTCACATTTGTGGCCACTCAGCAGAGTCGAGAAGGGGTGTCGAGGGGCCGCCGGGAGGCTGAGCAGTGCGGCCGATAAATAACGGAGACGGAAGAGAGTCAGCCGGGACTGCTAATTCTGCCAGGCTGGCGTTAATCCCGTCAGTAAACAAAGCACACGGCGCTGTGTTTTGGGGGAACTCCTACTAGAGAGCCGTTCAAAAAAAATCATAAAAGCGCCCTCTGCGAGAGCGAGGCTCGTCTGACCCTGGCGCAGTGAACGTGTGACCCCACATTTTGTGATCCGGCGGGAAGGGAGTGGGAGGCAGAAGAGAGAGAGGCGGGGGGCTAATTAGACTGTGCAGTTTGTCTCCGTGTGCTTGGGTGGGCGCGATGCCGTGAAGATGCCGAGCGCACTTTCAAGTCACGTCTTCGTGTGGAAGACTCACGCACATCTGAGCGCTGTCCAATGTTGACCGCCAGCGATTGTCATTTACCAATCTTTGATAACTGCTGGTAAACCTCGCCAAAAGTCTTCCGAGGCTTTTTTGCTGTGTTTATTTAAACCCGTTACGCCTGTTCAGTGTTGAGTAACTCTTTACTGGCATCACGGGGCTTCTCATTAGCGCGACGAGCTAGCTTGCAAGCTAACCGCGGCGCCTCTCGGCTGACGGACGGGCAAGACGACAAAGTTGCCCCCATACCGTCCCGCTCCAGTCCTGTCGGTGGGAGTCATGCTCGTCACCGACAACTATATTAGCAAAAGAAGTCGGGTCTGCGTCAACCCTCCGCAAAGGCACGAAAATGAACACGAGTGAAACGCAAACAGCTAGGAAACAAATCTCCTTGGCAAAGATAATTGATAGTGACTCACTGTTTGCTTGCAGTGTCATGTCTTGAATCATAAAATTCACCTTTGCTTTTGTTGCCAACTTTCAAGGTGAGCTTTTTTTTTATTTTTTTAAAAATTTTTTTAGCTAACGGCACTTTGCATTTACAGCAATGCCATCTGTGTATTAATCTTGTTGGCCCAAATTAAGGGTGGCTCTCCCCCTCGGTCGGTCCTTCTTCTTCTCGTCTTGAGCTCTAATCCAATCACTCGCAGGCCATTTCGACGGAATGCACACACAGTTGCCGGGCAGGGCCCCGTTCTGGCCTATCGGACCAAACGGTGATGTCAGACTCATCGCTGTCACTGTCTCAGCAGACATTTATAGGCCAAGGAGTGTGAGTGCAATAATGAGTTTGTGTTTATTGCTAACCTGTTGTCAGAATAAGTGACAGATCCATGGTGATTTGTGAGTTTAATTCCTTTACCTGCCCTTTTTATTCCCCACACATGCCCCAGTACACATACAGTCGATGACGTGTTAACGACTCATAAACGATGAGTAACAGCCTCTGCTTATCTGGGAATTCATGCTTTTGCTTCTTCCTTAAAAAAAAAAAAAAGAAAGAAAAAAAATAGCCAAATTTATTTTGGGTCTTTTTTTTTTGTCCCCGTGTGCCAAACTGCAAAAAATGAGCATTTCACGGCGATTCATTCTCATGTGGCCCTCATTTTTCATGGTTAGGCAAACGGAGGTAATTCTCCGTCACTGCCAACGTGCTACCTCATCTTTGTTTTGTCATGTTTGCAGAATCCATTGTCTAAGGATAAAAAGCATTCAATTTTCTTTTTCTTCTTGCCCGAAAAAGTGGATTTGTTCTTTTTTTTTTTTTTTTTTTTTTTTTTGAGTGGCTTACTTTTGGGCTGCACCGTCTTGTGAAATCTTGAAGGCGGTCCACCGGGAAGCGTTTCTTCGCCGAGGGAAGCAAGGAATCCTTACATCCCTCTTAATTAAAATATAATTTAGGCTTAGTCCCATCTGTGAAGTTGCCTTTGATGGTTCTTTTGTCAATTAAAAGTAGCTCCTCCGGAAGATTACGGCACGCTCGTTACAAGCAGGTTATTCTCAAGGACGCAGCAGTTCTGCCTTTCAAGAAACCGAGCCGTCGCTTGGATTTGGAGATGAACTTTGGAAAAGGAATATGATTTCAAACTTCTGCCGCCCCGGATGTAAGCAAACGCCGGTATCGCAACCTCTGCAGGTGACGGACGCACACCTGCAACACTTCCCGGGTTTATGTCATTCTGCGCCGCCCGTGAGTAAAAAAGGCCGGCATGAATATTTAACAATAAAGCAGCTTTCAGACTTCGTTAAAAAAAAAAAAAAAAAGAAAAAAGGCGGCGGCATGTTCCTGGCGGGATTGAAACAAAGCGGAAGCACCCCTATTCCTTCGAGTGATTCCTTCATTTGCCCTGGAAGATGACACAGTGTGTCAAGACAAGGAGCTGCAGACTGGAGGAATTCAATGACATATCTCAGCAAAGTCTCCCCCAAATGTATTAGAGGAGTTAATCTTCCGTATCCTCATGGATATCCCTTCTGTTATTAACCATTCTTTACTTACATTTTTCATTCGGTCTGGCTTTAATTGCACTCCCAGAGTTCCTGGCGAAAAGCTGCTCCATGTTAAACGGCAGATGCAATATAGCTAATTCCCCTTTTGGCCCGAAGTAAACGGCATACAATGATTCACGCCGACAGCACAGGAACCGAGCGCAGACTTGCGGCAAGGCGCAAAGATCTAAGACCCGGCCTCTTGACATTAGTCACCTTGCACCTACGCGGTCCAATCGCGGTGACGCGTCTCCTCGAGTTTGCTCGACTCGAAAGTGCAGATTGAAATGGAAATTGACGGGATCAAACGGGATCAATTATTAAGTCCGCCGTTTGAGATTTGTGATGTGTGGCTTCATGAAGAGAGAGAGAGAGAGAGAGACGGCGTTTCTGAATGTGCGTATGACGCGGGGAACAGACTTTACGGCGTGAACAAAAAAAAAAAAAAAAAAGAAAAGAACGATTTGTGCACTGGGGTGGGTAACAAAACAAGCTCGGCGCGGCTGCGATTGACAGTTTATTTAAGAGGCCATTAACTTTACATACGCTGCTTTGGAAAGACATAAGCGTGGAACAGTTGAAAGCCCCGCGGTGCTCTCGCCTTGCATCCGCTATGCCGGCAACGTATCAGATTGGGGCAAACACTCCTCTATGAAAGCATTGAGAATATTAATTGACGGATCATTTTAAGAATGAAAGGTTGGCGTTGATATTTATGCCGCAACTTGCTCTGTTAATAGAGCCTGCAGAAACTCGGAGAAGTTGACTGATTGACCTTTTCGAATACGGTGCTCGTCTTGTGGAAGGAGCGCATATTAAATCACCGAGCAGTCGGGCATCAATCATAAACAGTGTACAGCGGTGGGCCGGTTGACGGGGAGAGTAGTATTTTATTCAGGAAGTTTTAAGTACTGGACAAAACTTAGAAGGGGCCACCATGTGGATTATTGATGTGGTTTGGAGGTGGAAAGAAGTGAGTTATGGCTGGATTGGACGACACGACAGGGGAAGGCACCTGCTATCGGCAAAAGTTAGCAAAACCAACTGCCGGTTAAAATACAAAACCCTGCACGTGATATTTTGAGACCCCAAGACAACTTTACATTGTTGAAACGGGTCTGAACGACATCTCCTTCAGCGAAACCAAAACAAAACTGAAGTCATCGTTGAAAATAGGGCAGCTGTCAGGAGTCACTGCCTTCAAAGAGACCAAAAGACCAAGTGGGAAATCTTGGGGTGCTGATAGATTTGGACCTGAACTTTCAGCAGTCATATCACATCAATCACAAAAACGGCCTTTTAGCAGCTGCAAAACAAATCCAGACTGAAGGGTTGCATGCTCTCAGCAAAGCAGGACAAGCTTTTATCTGCACTACACTTGATTATTGCTATGGTCTTCTGACTGCCCTCCCTCAACAGAGCATCAAACAACTTACTTTACTTCTTGATTTAATTGCTCGAGGTTCAACACTAGCTCCGAGTCACCCGTGGACTAGATTTGAAGATTCTGCTACTGGTCTATATGACATTCCTTTGCTTCTAAAAGTCTTTTTTATTCGTTTGTAAATGTGTTTAAACGCTGTCAATGTACATTCTTTTAGTCATTTAAATAAGATGCTTTTCCTTCACTTTGCTTCGAATGACTTCAGCCGTTGTGTTTGTAAATGCTTTTAGGCGCACATATGCGCATGCCTTGCGCAATATAAATAACTTTGCCTTGCCGGACAACAATACTGGCACCAATTGACCCTGACGGAGTCCTGACATTGGCCTTTAGCTAAACGGCATAAAGTGAAGCTTCCGTGAAGGAAGTCACGGCACCCTGAGGGATCACCTTTCGAGTCCATTAGCTCTTCGGGCTCCGAGGTTGCCGCGTGACTCTCTCGTACGTCAAACCACAGAGGGGGCCATTGCGGCGACTGAGTTATACCAAAAACTACCCGCTTGCTCATTCATTCTCTTTCGAATCAATCCGGAAGGGCCGCTGCTAGTTTTTTCGCTTTTCGACATCCGGCCGGGTTATTACACGAAGGAAGGCCTGCTGAGTCGGCGAGAAGCTGATTTAAACCACCGGCGCCAGCGCCGCCAAACCGGGGCTCAACTTTCATTAGCCGTTGTCATTATTCCCAGAAGGCTCTCTGACAGATGGCATTGTGGGATATCGGATTTTATGGCAGGTCATCTTTCATATCCAATTTCTTTTCCCTTTCGATGAGAACTTCTCGCGCCCGTCAGATTCATTTTGCACTTTGATTATCGATCGCGCTCTGCAGCGTCTCTCTAATCCGAGCAGCCCACCCCCTCATTCCTTTACCGAGATCATCCGCGAGCCTCTTCAATCTTGGCTCTCTCGCATATAGATTGCTATTGCTTGTCCTAGCCGCGCACGTCACGTGGCGTGCTTTTCGCTAGTCAATTAATAAGCCGGCATCAATTCAAGTTTGAAGTTTGCATAATGCAATCATTGTCTGTTATTACTGCGGGACTTAATTACCCAAGTACATTTAAATAAGATTGAATTAGCGATGCAATACAAACAAGTCTAATGGCACGTAGAAGAATTGTGAGGCCGCGCTGCCACATCATCAGTTCTATCTGCAAATCCTTTGAGGGCTGTTGGAATGAGTTTCCGTCTCAGCCTGAGCTCAAACGATGCTTTTTGAGAGGGAGCGTATGTCTGCGGGCCAATCCACAAGGACGTTAGGGGTCAAGATGCAGCTCTGATTACAGCTGCAGTCAGCTTTTATTCCCTGTCATTTTTTTTCATTTGGCAGACAGGATATAGATAAGGCAATCTGCGGC
This sequence comes from Filicampus tigris, assembly GCF_054856515.1. Lineage (NCBI taxonomy): Eukaryota > Metazoa > Chordata > Actinopteri > Syngnathiformes > Syngnathidae > Filicampus > Filicampus tigris. The sequence goes on along the minus strand of NC_141238.1, from coordinate 1,645,195 downwards.
CGGTTTTTGCCAGCCCAGACGGTGACCTGACTGTTCCACCTGTTTGCGCTGACGGGAGCGACGCAGGAAAATGGCCGACTGTAATGAGCTATTAACAATTCAAAATCCGGCATAATGAGATGATCGTGCCCCGCCGCCGGCGGCCGGGATCCGCGCAACGGCGCAAAGGTTGCGGTGCCAAGTAGCTCAACGTTAACTTGGATCTGATTTCTAAGAAGGTAAAAGCTTCAAGGAGACTGCAGATTGAAGTAGCCGGAATAGTTGAATCACTCTTTGTCTTGAATTGGGGAGTGCTAAATCACGGCTTGTGCTCAGTGAGCTGGGTGTTGCATGAGTGTAAGTTGTGCTTCGTTTCTGCGTCATAATAAAACCCATTGAAACGACTTGCGGTCAAGCTGGAGATGGAACGCTACAAAGCGTAAAGGAGCTGATTTGTACGGGTGACCTTTCGCAATCCGAAAGGCGATAAAGCACAGATAATTCCTTTCCAAAGCTTGTCTCGCTCGGGGGCTAAAATGCAAGCTGTCGGCCATGCGACGGACGCCCCTGCTAGCGCCGTCAAGTCGCTTCCCTCGTGAGGTGTGAACGCTATAGAGTGGTATCGCTCCGTCTTTGTCCCAACCCCTCGCATGCAAGCACTGGCGCCGAGACCAGATGGAAACATATAAGCAAGCTCCCCTCAGTGGTTATACATCACTTGGCTTGCACATCACATTCCCACCGGGAGCGATGTCGGGGTTGTTCACTCACGGACTCTGCGCCGAATTGGCAGGAATCGACGAGAGAGCCCGCAGCTAAGCTAACGGCGCATGAAACACCCGAGCCGCCTTGGTTCGGCGGCCCTCCCTCGGGCCCGAGTCAACAATGAGGGATGTGCGCGTTGGGTGAGGTTTTGAGCGACTGAGCAATAATGCCTCGCGCAAAACAGCGGCAGAGTCGCCGGAGACTCCTATAGCTTGAAGCAAGACGATTCAAAGCGAAACAAACGTGCGAATGGTGTCGCAGGCAGGACGCAAAGGAGAGGGCATGTCTGGGAGAAGGTGAAACCAGGCTGAGTGCGGCTATATCAGCTTTATCACCAGCATCAGCAATATCCGTTGTTAGGGGGCTGCACCTGCTATTAGTTCTTGTCAAGCTACTTGAATTAGGAGCCTTATTAAAGCAGCTTGTCAACAAGAAGATAAAGGCTCCTGTCTGCAGTCGCATTTGTAAATGTTCAAGGCTGTGGCTGGATTATTGGCAACGCAGAGACGACTGCGTCCTCTTTGCGGTTTTAGGGGAACTTTGGGGAAGATGACTTTTGGAGGCGGACGCTTTATTGGGCATGCAATGCATCGTGGGCTGTTGACACCGGAACTACATACAGGGTTACACAGAACAGAAAACGCCTCGACATCCTACCTCGTCAGTCGGAACCGGAGTCCTCAAATGAGGAAAGAAGGGGAGCAGAAGAAGTTAAAGCGTCAATGGCAAAGCTTTGCTTATGGCAAATTGACAGGGGCGGAGCTACGTGGCGGCTCTACATCCACCCCGCTGGCCACCCCCAAATCTCGGGGAAGATTTGAATTAATGTGATTCTGAGGGGCGGGTAATTAGTTCCGCCCGACTGCCGTTTCCGTATCACAAAGCACTGAGGCGCCTTAGCTGGTCCGCCGCCATACATTTTGATTGACCGGCTATCTAATTAAGCGATGATAGTATTGCGCCGCACGCAGAACAGGAAAGAATCTTTCATAGGACTGAAATATTTGATCCCTGCGGTGAGGGAGCCGAACAACGGTCGCGCAAAAATGAAGCTAATAGGCGCCGGTCCCGACGAATTGATCGGTGCGCCCCTAATTGTGAGTGTGTTGGGCAAGGCTGTGTATGTGCGCGCATTTCATTTCATGAGCCCCTAACCGTAGACGGTAAGATAAACAACGACTTCTCTCTGTCACTGTCATCTGACGGCCACCACTTAGCGACTCACGGTGTCACCCTGGCAACTCAACTGGAAAAACGTCCGCTCCCGGGAATTAATTCAAAACATTTATTAATTTGCCATTTTCGATCCTGTTATAAGATAAAACCTTACACTCCCAGTGGGTGGAGAAACCGCTGATGTCATCTTAAACGTGTCCTTGAGTCTTTTAATCTCCTTCAGCCTTTTGACTTTTTTTTCCCCCCCAGCCCGGTTCATTGCATGACTCACTCCAATCCAAGCAGGCTTGATCACTGACTTACAAAATCGTACATGACGCGGCTGACTTCCAGAAGGCCGTCGCAAAGAGAACGAAACGGCAAATGCTGCGAGGGAGATTTATGAGCAGTCCAAGTCAATGCAAGCTAAAAATATGAGCATCGGGAGTGGTTTTCATGGCAGATTGCCTGGTCTTGCGGTCTTGCCATCTGCTCCTTTCAGGCTTGCCGCAGCATTCGGAGCGCTAGTTTTCTTTAGCCTCGGGTGAGCAATCGTCTCAAGGTAGACTTCGTTTTGAGGGAACTCGGGGATGTGAGCCGTGGGTAAGGCCGCGCCGTATCCCGCTGATTTATTTTCTATTTAGACTTTACGGTTGAACTCGCTGGAAAAGCCCCAAGCGCATGTCCAGTCAGACCTGTCTGCAACGAGTCAATTGTCTCAAAAGGCGAGAACGATAGAAAGAGAAATGTCAGCGTGGACTCGGGATTGGATGTCAAGAGCGGTTGAATAACACAGCGGCTTTACTTTGCTATCTGTAGGATTTGTTCATCAGTTGGGGTTCAAGTTCATACATTTATTGAATCAATATAACAGTGCTGGTGCTTAGAGGAAAAGTAGCCCTTGAGTGAGCGCACCATGTTTTGCCACTTCCTGTTTTTGTTGAAGCTTACGTTAAGACTGTTTCTGGAAGGTGATTCTTCTCACATTTTGGGGAAGAAAGTGAGTCGTTTCCAGACATGTCAATCGTATGGCAAGATTGCCTGGCACTTGCTTGGAGCTAAACAAGTGCCGGGATGTGTTGATTGAGAGGCTGGATGGTCCACTGAGGCGCTTTTCAAAGTGTCTTAAAAATAATTAGGTGGCGGAAAATGTTTTGTTATGGAGCGGTTGCCCGTCTTAATATCTTTCGGCTTCATTACTAATGCCAAAATAATGAAGTTGCCGCTTTGCGGCCAGTGAATAATGATATCATACACTCAAAGTCTGCATGTTATTGTGAGAAGACCGAACGACTCGTCAGACAACAGAAAGTATTTTGATGTCCGGGACAATATTTTTTATGCCGTAAATTGGAATTTAGTGGGCATGCTAATGGCATCCTGGCACTAGACGGGACTCTCAATTGCAGCATAAACAACAGATGTGAAATATGAGTTTGATTCAATAAATGGTCCATTCGAGGAATGTTGGGCATAAAACCCCTCCTGTTGCTGCATCGCCGTTTGAAAATCATTTGGACCTGCGCACAACTTGGACAAAAGCCCCAATAGATTGATTGATATGGATTGTGCATTTCGTTGCTCATGAAACAGTGTCAGATATAAACCCATTTGTCCATTTGTCGGAGTGTTTTGTCGAGTTCAAACGAGCGCCGAGCAATTAGAGGAGCCCATGTGTCAGAGCAAACAAGGTGAAGCAGCATTTAGCCGCTGCGCTGCACACAAACGGTCAGCCGCGAGTATAAATGCTTTTAAGTCCAGGTTAAAAGAAAAACAAATCGCAATTGAATTATTTTTCCCAAATCTTTCAGCCTTAGTTGAAATGCATGTGCAAGACGTCCATAAATGAAGCATTTCGCCATGTTGAGGTTGGGGCCGGGCGTCCTTCACTTTTCGTTAGATTCTCCTCTCTGCAGATAAAGATGTCCTTATGGAGATCAATATATATGGAAATACATCCTTGGAATACCTACCTATAGCAGGTATGTCACAGGTTTCAGTATTCACAGAGTAACGTAAACGAAGCCGACTGTCTCTGCACGGCGCCTATCCAATTACTGTCCGGAATACTAAAAGCTGCCACATGATGGACAGCTGGGCCGTCTGGCAGCCAAGGGATCTGAAGCCGGGAGCGGGATCTACCGTGGGGGGGGGAAATTGATTTCGATGCCCAGGCGGAACAAGTGAGGTGTAGTGGAAGCATGGCGAGTTATCTTCAAACAGGAAGAGTTGCTGGTGACACACACACACACACACGCCCAAGCACCAGCCGGTGGGTGTACTCGCCATGTGTGGCATAGGAGATTTGCTATTTCCGGCAAATAGCTTGGAAGTATATTCCCGCTCTGCGGATGCGCTCGTGGAAAAAAAAAAGGTGCCCCGTCGGATGCCTTTTCCGGGGCAGTTGCCGGCTGCTGGCACTACCCCAAAGAGCTTCCAAAACATGACGGAAATATTTATCTGGCCGATTCCCAACTTAGCCTGCCGGCACATCAAAACGGCCATCTTGGACACTCGTCACACAGTCAGCAACTGCGTGAATCCTTTTGGATGCTAAAACGGAGCCCCCAAAATGCTCGACTTGATTACATCTCCACATCGTATAGGCGTAGTGAGTCAGTTAAATTCAGGGAAAACGGCTATCCGCATTTGTGTCCTTCTAAAACACGCTTGATATAGTCATAAGAGGCAAGCAAGTGTTCGACTATCAAAAACAATTTCTCCAACTAAGCATTTCTGGCAGCACACAAATGGCTGTGATTTTCTCTCTTCATTCTTCCAGGCACGTATCTGCTGCCGCTACACTAGAGCAATAAGTCTTGAAAAATGACATTTGAAAGACACATCTTTATACATTCCGCCGACAAAGTCCCACAGACAGCCACTTTTCTCTGACACCACTCTCCGTTTGCTCCCTAAATCAAGTAGCATAGTTTTGCCATGTAACCAACACAATTGCGGGTTGATGATTTTTTTTATCTCCCATTTATTCCAAAGGCCCACCTAATCAGCAGTTCATTTGCATTTCCCTCGCCATTTATTCCCCCCCCCCCTCCCTTCGCAAGAGGAATGCATTTTCCATGAGGACGTTGTTGACATTCTTTTTTTTCTTGAATTCAAGAAAGCTGTCGTTTCCTTAGGGCCAACTATGAATAGCCACGTTTTCACAGTTTATTGAAAATAAGGCATCCGTTTCTGCTATATTCAGACAGCAAATATGTGGTCCGCTGATCAAAGGTGACGTTATCATATAGCGACGGCTTTTGGAGTGTAAATGCCTCGCAGTGCGTTTGTTTGTGCGCGCGTCTTCACTCGCACAAAGGAAGTAAACAAATCACCATGCAGGAGACGTCGGCCCTTCCGGGATAAATTGCTTATTAATCCCGCACTTTCATTCGTGCATCATTTACGCCGGCAAATGTGCCAAGCACAAGCGCTAGCGCTGGCGTAAATACACAAACAGCTCCCATTCTCTGTCGCGCTGCGTCAGACTAATCGCGCATTTCCTCACGCAACCCATTTCAATAATTTAGGCTTGTTTGTCTCAACCTTAACGCTTAAAAGCGAGACACGGCGCGCTGGTGTGTGAATATTTACCGCCGTCCAAGACGTTATGTATTTCCACTTTGCAACGAGTGTATCGATGTCCTCACGTCAGTGCCCCTCAGCGTTGAAACTGAGACACCGCGGTCAATTTGATCACGAAAGTGCTGCCGTGTTGTGTAGCTTCTCAAACGACATTACATTAATTTATTGGACTCTCAATGTTTAATTAGCCACCTGGCAGTCCGCCTATTCACTTCCCTATGGGTGATGGGACACATTGAATTCTAAACAATGATCTAATAAAAAAGCAACAAGATGAGGGGGGGGGGGGACAGTAAGATATTGTTGACCACTTAGTGTTGCGAGGATGGAAAAAATAGTACAGGAAGGGTAACGCTGATGGGAAGACATATGAAAGGAAGAATTAAAAATCAGGACGGGATGAGGAGGTGCAAAGGTAAGGAGGGCAGAGCATGAGTTGAAAGGGAGATAAGAAAGGAAAGATGAGTGATTAGTTGAAAAAAGAAGCTGAATGCGGCGCGGGAATGCGCGGGAATCCAGGCAGCGCTGAGGGGATATGAAACATCCTCGGGCGATGTTCCTCCGCCTCGCCTCTCTCACGGTGGAAAAAGACCCAAAACTTTGCCTTTTATGCCACGGCGCTGGAGACGAGCCTTGCGAGGAAGAGAAGCACTAAGAGGATGACGAAGAATACAAATGTTTCAATCTGGCCTGGCGGAGAAAACCAACGGGCCTCAACTCCCTCGCCGACCGGACATTCGCCAGTAACGGCGACGCGAGCACAGTTTCTCCGACGCGGCCAAGCACTGTCCCAGGCAGTCACGTGACCGTCCTTCTCTCCACGCGCCCCCTTTATGAGATTTGAACGGCATAGCAACCGTAACCAAGGGGGGTGACCAGCCGAGCTGAAGAGACGGAACCCGTGATTACATTTGTCCAACAAAGCGTGCTCATTTCAATTTCCGACACTTTGGCATGTTGTTGACGGCAGCGTCGCCATTCTTTGGACGCCGCGGCCCGCATGTTATTACCGCGACGCAAACCGGCCTGCAAAACAGCAGCCGGCCCGCCTCGCACGTGTCCACTTCGTTGGCAGCCGACAGTGCGAGAGGAATGCGACGTTTTGCTACTTTGATTGCCACGCGTGCTAAAGTGGCCTATTTTTTTCCCCCTCAAAGGCAGCGCATCACACCATTTTATTTACATGCGTTAATGCGCTACGATTCCCAGCGTGATACAAATAGTGCGGAAGGATCATAGGCGCACGTTTTAGCATGTAAACAACAAACATTATACGGCATTTAAGCCTCAAAACATTTGTCGTTACTATTGTGTAAAAGCAGCCGGTCTGAATCTACACTGTGAGTCTCAACTATTTTTAAAGGGGCACCCACGGGGCCGATGTTTGACGTCATGGCCATCGTGGAGGCTGTGATTAGCTACAAATAGATTTGGTGTCAGACATGAGGCACTTTCAAGACAGTGTCAATGACAGAAACCTTTGACTGCGGGGAAAAAATCATAATAATCGCATATTAAATCGCAATCACTATATTGATGGGGAAAAATGATTTAAGATGATTTTCCCAAATCATTCAGCCCCCATTTAAATCATTTTTTTTTTTTTAGAGCGAGAAACAAGATGAATCTTCGGGGTGATTTCTGGGAGCGCTGGTACTGTTAAGAAGAGATAGCGGCCTCTTTTCTAAGTGGCTTTTCTCCGAGATGACTATCAATTTTAATTCTGCGGGTTGGGACTTGGAATCTGCCAACTGTCTGAGACAATCAAAGAGAACTAAATAAGCGCGACGTGTCTTTAAAGGTAGAAAAGTAGGTAGAGTTGATGCAAGAAAAGCTCGGTGTACTAAAAACACTCGACCGTAATCTTCCATTCTCTGCAGCATCTTTATCAGAAGCCAAGTTATAGTCTATCGAGCGAGACGTTATTCACGGTAAGTGCCGTGACTGCTGCCGGCGCACGGAACAAGCTCACGGATGTGCACAGCCTCAGCAGAGGACATATCGTTTTCTTTATGTCACTTGTAAAAGAGCCATTTATAACTGTGAAATTCAGTCAATAAATTCCACTGCCCTCCATGGCCTTTTCTCCCTCGGCGGAACACATCACAAAATGTCACCATGAAACGCCTTCGGAATATTCCCCAAACTCTGCAATAAACAAGTGCGAGCGAAGACATCATTTACGCTGTAAACACCTCGGGCCTTCTTCAAAAGGACTTTCGCCCCCCCCCCCCCCCGCCTCAAAATAGTCTTTTATAGCATTAAATTTAACGCAGATTTTCCACGGCGGGCCAATTTTCTGCTTTTGTCCAGGAACAATCCTGGCTTCCCCCGTGACTCAGAGTCTATTGGCGTGGTTTTATGGTGAGTTGACTGCACCCTTGACTTGCTTCATGAGCTGTGAAGTCTCCACGGTAAACTTATAAGGGTCCAAGGTATTGGCGAGGGGGAATAAAACGCCGAATCAGCTGTCACGGCCCCATTTCTCCACGATGGCCCACTACATAGAAATGTACGTGTAGGGGGGAAAAATGCCTATCAGCTTCCTCAAAAGGATCACTTAAAGCGTACCTGTGGTGGTCAGAAGGAAAAATATATATGGTTTACCGACGAAAAACGGCATCCAAACGTGTTTTTGGTTACACTGGTCATATTAAAGCAATTTATAGCAGCTTACGTAACCTAAGAAAGCCGTCTTGGCCCGGCCGTCTCCCCAATTCGATGCAGAATTTTCTCGGTCGGATTCTGAGATTGCTCAGAGCGATTCTCACAATTTATCAAGAGTCAACACTGACGCAAGGTCCGTCAATCCGTCGGCGACGACGCCCGATTTTGCTTCCTCTTTGTCGGACAAAGCCGGTGCTACAGCGCATAATAAATAATCAGCCGCCGCACGCGAATGCTGAAGCCTGTCTGCGATGCGGGTCGGGTCACATCCTTTCCGTTTGAATGAATAAATAAATATCCGAGTCCGGGTGCCGCTTTCAAAGTCATCCAACCTGTGGGGTGGATACTGGGACATCTCGCTGTTGGATGAGGAAGAGGGCGGGGCTGACGCACTCGCTCGCGGCCTGCCTGGCAGTGAACTTTTTTTCTTTTTTTCCGGGAGGGTGACCGGCCATAACAAATGGGAACACCAGATATTCATCACACTTTACAAAACTGCTCTGTTTCCCCATCAATACCTCAAAATAAGTCTGCCACTATACCACAGAAACAATTTTAAAATTTTGAAATATTGTCAGCCCGTTTCCGCAGTGCATATATCAGAGTGAGGCGTTTTATGTTTAACCAGATCAAACCCTAAAACAACGTCGTCTTGTATATAACATGACATGGCATAATTGTACGATTTACTTCTTTGGGGCTGGGAAGACAAAAAAGTGAAACTAGTCTTTGAAGGAGACAAGTACAAGAAGCGCCTAAAAATAACCGTGCAAATAATGAGAACACATTATGCTTCACACGGAACGCTTCCCTGGCCTGTCATTAAGCAAACCGCAAATCTTCAAATGTCAGCACAAAGGCGCATGTAGACAAATACAACGTGCAATCTTGCTGTCATTTTCTGGAGATGACAGTGAGAGAACCGTCGGAAAGTCACCGGAGACCAAAACAGTCAGGGGAAATTAAAAATAGTCTTTGCAGTGTAACACATTTGAATGGGATCCGATCACCCAGCACTGCAAGTTGCTTCTTGCGATACGGGAGCAAATCTCATATTGCGTAAAGAGCAAAGATCCACCCATTATCTATACTGCTTATCCTCACAAGGGTCGCGGGGAGTGCTGGAGCCCATCCCAGCTGTCATCGGGCAGTCGGAGCTAAAATATAAACAATCCAAACGATATAATATGGCACATTCCCGCAGACTGAATGTCGTCTATTTATAACCTGTACACAAGTATGTAGCTGAAAACAATAAATGTGTCAGGCTGACAGGTCGCCTGTCAGCTCGTTAGCAAAGCCTCCCTCACCTCCCCTCGAATAATAAGAGTGAGTCCCAGACAGTTGTTGTTAAAAGTTGCGCAGTAAATTGCTTCGTCGTCGCACTACGAAATAATAGGCCAGGGTCACTCATTAAACTCAAGAACTCACCACTGAATGACTCGTAAGTGTGCTGTGTGGTTTTACATGCATGTGGCCATCGCATCATAATGCAAAATGTTGCAAAAAAAAAAAAAAAACGTTTTTTTTTTTTTTTTTAAATGACGTGTGAAAAAGAATGAAGGCCAGAAACCCAAACTTGATGCACTTTGATGTCATAGAGTATGAAATGCACATTTATGACGTGCAAAGCGCGCATTTGACGCAAGCCAGCCTCCGGCAGAACAAGTTTTGGATCAGAACTCTGCAGACTGACAGATGAGGGATGTCTCTGTCTCGCCGAGAGGCTGCGGCTAACCCTGACCGACCTCCAGGATCATCAGTTTGTAGAACATTGTGTTAGAAAGCCTCCTGGGATCTGAGTGGGGAGCTCTGGAGCTAATAGGTACAGATATCCATTTTCTTCCCTTGCTGTGCCTTCTACTGCACGCTGCAAAAAATGTCTACTAGTATAGCATTCTCCTGACACGGTCTACCTTGAATGGACCGGGCCAAAGCAATTAATGGTGGTCCGTCAAAATATAGCATTAGGTTGACATATATACACATGCACATATATACTAAAATATACATATATATATATATATATATGCATATATACATAATACAATAAGGAAATCAGCAGCTCGATAAGCAGCATCGATAATGGAATCGGAATTATCGCCAGATTATCAATTCCTATCCCTACCCACCTTGTCGCCATTAAGGTAAATGCCAATTTTGCTCATGTGCACACAATCTGTCAAAAATGAAATCCAATACTTCACTCCCACATGACGACATAGTGATGAACACTTTTTGCAGCGTTTCTCCGCCCGAGCAGACGGGAACCAGCGATGGTCGGGGCATAACCGACAGCACGCCTCGGCCAATCAGAGGAGGGATGCAGCGAGCTCCTCCGACGCCATTGGCTGACAGCCGCGGAGGGGCGGGGACTAAGTCTCATCCACTAATGACTGGCGAGGAGGCGGCGGCGCGTCGACTCGGTCCGCCTGACACTCAGTGGACTGGGAGAGGGATGCTGCCTCCGTCAGCCTCTCTGAGGACGCCGAGGGAAGGACACGCGTGAGCCCCTCTTTGTGTTTTGCACACTTGGACTTGTCACATTTTTTTTTTTGGTTTTTGCTCGTGTTGGGCGGCGAGGGGCTGAGAAGATCTGAGCAAAAGGACCACACAGTGATGACTGGCGTCTCGTCACCGGAACGGCGCACTTGACGGGAATATAGTCGACACTCGCTGCTTCGAGGACCGCAATGTTAAAAACGGTAAGTTGACTTGCATTTCAGCTCCAATTGTGCCGTGCTTTCTTTTTGTGTTGGATTCACCGCTGGATGTTTGTATCTGCGCAACGCACAATGCAAGTTAAGGGGGGGGGGGTATTCAATGATTCATGTGTTTTACCTCATGTTTCAGCCATTTGTGCTCCAGCTAAGTATAAAAAAAAACTGTGGCTTCTCAAAATACTTCAGTAGATGACGACAGTTTGACCAGTGTGCGTTTTTTTTTGTTGTTTTTTTTTTTGGCGCAACTATGCAGAATGCGCGTCACGCGAGCACGCGGACGGGCACATGCGTGATCCTGGCGTTCACATGCAAAATGGCTTTGCTGGATGGCGCAAAGTGTGCAAGTGAGGAGTCGCGCACTTGGATGTCCTCGGCCGCGGCTCGGGTTTCGCGAGCGCACTCCAGACACGTTTCGAAGAAATCCACGGGAACGGTGGCCATCCCATCCTCGCTCCATCTCTTCTTTCACCGTTGCCAACATGCCACAGAAGTGCGTGACATATTCGCAACCTTTTGTTTTGAGCACGCTGCCTCTCCCTCCCCTCCCTTGGGACATGCACACACTTCTTTCCTGTACTGTATACGCTGAACCGATTCGGCTGCCTTTGTGGCCCGGCTGTATCGGCACAGTGCATCCGATGCGTAATTAAAGCAGCCACTGTGAGGCATCTGTGAGCTCCCTCAGCATCATCGCTGCCGTGCGCGTGTTCGTGCACACCCACACAGCAGGCATCTGGCAAGAGCAAGAGGGGGTCTATGGGGGGGGGGGGGGGGGGGGGTGCTCTCTCCCATCCCCAAACCAATAGGGCGTTTACTATCCAGCCCTTTCCTTGCTCTCTCGATTCAAAATTTAAGTCATCCAGCGGCTGATGTGCTGGTTCACATTTCAAAGGCAGGTGGAGCACAAGACTCGTGTGAATGCCAAGAATACATTTGGGCCTTCACTGTGTCGCCCCCCCCCCCCTTAAAAAAAAAAAAAAAAAAAAAAAAAAACGCTCAGTGGAAAGGAACAGAGCATCATGTGCCACTTTGAAATGCTGACGATATCTCCACACACATGCTCGCTAAGAGTCCTTGTTTGAAATGACCCTTCAGGGCAAGCAGTAAAGTCTGACAAGGAGTTTATGATTATTAAATGTATTGTTTCTCCTTGGCAGCGGGACAAAACAAAGTAGTGGAGCACAGCACTAATGGCTGGCTTCATTATTTTGGGCACATTTGCTCCAAAACAAATCAATATTACATGTCCACAACAAGTCATATGCTTAACGTGAGTGGCTCAGGGAATTGACTATTGATCTCTCTGCAATAAGGTGAACGTGTGTGTGTGTGTGTGTGTGGTGGAAAAGATATTGTGCCCGCGGTGGCCTTGTGTAGGCTTGGAGAGCCTCGTTAATACAGCGTGGGTGTTGGGCTTTTACGCATTTCTCTGTAGAGGGCAGCAGGTCCCAGGGAGGTGACGAATGTGTGGGCATGGAGGGGTGCGTTCCAAACCAAATTAATCTCAGAATATCTCCGACGCTTGGTGCGATGACAGTCACGAGATGCCGCAGGATCTTGCGCCGGGCGAAACGCATGTAAACATATTCACAATACCACAGCGGGGGCGGGAGGGGGGCGGGGGGGCGTCGGCTCTCAGATCGTATCCTGTTCCCAAACGGACGTATTGAAATGGAAGAAGCGCAAATAGAGGGCACCAGGAAGATGGAGGGTGCGTGGTTTATTTGGGGATGGATTCGACAGACTGCATCAAAAAGCCCACAAAGCAAATATGAAAGGATTTGTCACTGTGGCTTTTTCGAGCCCGTATCTGAAAGGTCACGATGACATTTGATACCGCTTTTGTATCACATGACATTTGTAATTTACTTTTGCATCTTGAAGCCGTACAATGTCTTGATGGGCCGAAAAATATACGGGAAAACTTATCGTCACCGTGGCACCGGAATATGCGCGATCGCAAAGATGTGCACTTACATGTGGAATTGTAACTTGGACCCATCAGATGCACCCTTAACCCATTAAGGACGGGAGCGCATAACCGCGTTTCACCTTTCGACCTTTAAAGCCGGGTTAGGGAGAGCGGATTTCAACCAGTGGAACCCGTCGAACATGATGAGGCAATGACGATATTGACGTCTTTGTAGCAGAATAGAGGATGGTAATCGCAACTCGATTTTTTTTTTTTATTCAAATAGTGCTTCTCTTGCACCGACACATTATTTTTACATGTTCAATCGAAACGGTAAATGATAAACTCTGCCTGTGTGAAAGCCACGTCTGAGCTCTGGAATTCCTTCGGAATTATGTTTCTGTCTGCTACAGGGGCTGAGAATAATTTTGTAAGTGTTGAATTTCTGGGAAAACTTCAGGTTATCAAGAGTAATTCCAAAGGCGACCTTAGGTTTTGGGGAGCTGTTGAGCCAGGTGCTTTAGGCCTTCATGGGTTAAAGTGGAAGTCAACCCAAACATATTATTTTCCAGGAATATGTTCTATGCGGGCCCACTAGTTGAAACAAGGCAATATGATTAATATAAAATATGAGTTAAGTAGCAGAATCCACCCGTCTCAGGGGGCGGCCATTTTGTCACTTATGTCGACTGAAAATGACATCACAGACCCGCAGGGCTCAGATATCGACCAATCACGGCTCACCTGTTTTCTGATGTTGAGCTATGATTGGCCGGGTGGATTTTGTTGCTTAACTCGTATTCCACATACACAATATTAATCAGAATGTTGTGTTTCTACTAGTGGGCCTGCATAGAACATATTCTTAAAAAAAAATCGCTCCACTTGAAAATATAATGAAATACGCATTGAATCGTCTTAACATTAGCAGAACTGACAACTTCATTCATATGTTTGTAAAATGACAGGAAACCTCCAGTACCGTTCAGCCCTCCTGTCTTGTATTCATAGATAAAACAAGGGAAACGGAGTAGTTTCCTGAAAAAAAAAATAAAATAAAATAAAGGTAATAAACAGTGATATGAGTGCCATTGTGTAGCTTTATATCACAGTTGAACATCATTGCAACATAACACCAAAAATGGGAAGACAACCAGGATGACATCTCGGGGCTTCGGCCGCGCAGTCCATCTGTTCCTGCATTCGGATTGCGACATATAGCCCCTCAGCCCTGATGAATCAATGATGAGAATTTTTTCATATACCATCTTGTGTATAAGAAGACGTGTACATGGCACATTTGTGTGCGTTGGGTGAGGCAAAATTTGAGACCACGTGAAGTCATCAAGAGATCCGCGCTCGCCATAAACGCATTTCTATGGTGTATAATTCGATCTGCCGTGGGAACCTCCCCCTACAAACCTGTGGCCTCTTGACCCACCATATATTATTCATCTGAATATTGATAGCTGGCGCATCTCTGTGGCAGCACACTTGCCACGTTTGCACCTGCAGATTCAATTTGGCTCTGACTTTGAGGGATACGCCAGTGGCGCCGTTTCAGTCACTGCTCCTTCTCCTTGCCGTCGTTCTGGCCAGAAGCAACACACGGGACGTTATGCAGATTTTTTTTGTCAAGAGCGAGTGCGATTATGCCACCGTACCGATGATTGTTGGACTGCTCGCTATGCCTTTGACCTTATCCGTGGCGCCCTGAAGGTGGGTACCTTGGTTTAAGTTTAATAGATGCGGCGCAGTGCGAATTAGAAAGAAAACCCAATGGGGCTCTGTGCGTTTTACACCATAAGGCCACCGTTAGCTAAGTGATGCTGTATGTGTTCCCGTCTGTCATTAAAGCAGCATGGTCTACGAGCGCTCGATAGCGGCGCGCGGTGTGCTCGCCCACTTTGAGCCCAAGGGCAAGTCGTGTCCGGAGAAGGGCAGGAACAACCAGAGACGGGGTCCCGCGGTTAATTTGGAGCATCGATTTTGCATTAACGTCTCGCCAATGGCCTTAGCCGTACAAGCGCGGACGCAAGGCGGAAAAGCATCCAACTGGTGCAACGCGAACACGCGCCGACGCGCACGGGTTGCTTCATTATGCATACATGCCTCAAAGAAGGTTTTTTCCTTTAATGGACTTCCTTCTTACCTTGGTAAAAGTATAATAGTAAATCAATGAGGTGAAGGGCAAAGCGAGTGACAGGAAAGCCTTGCAGCAGTGCCCACCCACTGAGGGGCTTAGCCACAGCATTGGAAGTGGCTTGGTCATGTCAAGCCGGTGTTACACATGCTTACATATGTGGCGAGCAGAAATGCGCTATGAGAGATGTACGTATTTCATATCGTACGAGACATTCTCCAACCAATAAAGCTGTCGCTCAGCTTTGTCAACAGCACGCTCTTGCAACTGGAATCCTGCCCGCGTCGATATATATTTTCTTGCGCTTATGTAACGCATCGGTTCATAATAAGACACAAAAGGTGACCGCAATAATAAAGTGCACTTCCAGTCCACCGGTGACGGAAAGCACTTTACGGCAAATTCACATTTATGGATTCACGCACACGTTTGTACTGCGATGGTGGAGGCTGTCACACAAGGCGCTATGTGCCAATCACGCAGGAGCATTTTAAGGATAATTGTTTTCCTCAAGGACAGATCTCCATCGTGTCTTGGGAACATCGTACTACCAATTCCCGAATGGACTGTTCTACCCCTTTGATACACGCCTCTCCGTACGCCGCTTTTTACAGCCAGTGAACACGAGGGCAGGTTAGTCTGAGAAACACATCCAAACGGTCTAACGTGAGCCTGACCTGTGTAGTGGCAAGCAGAAAGTAACATAACTACATTTACGACGAGCATCTGAAAATTGGTATAAAAGGAGAAAGAGTTCAAGCTGATTTAGGAAGGGTGATAAACAAAAGGGCTAATTCTGTTCTAGTTCAACAGCGCCATGATAAAAAGGATTCTAATAGATAGAGGGGAGTGCAAACTCAAGAAAAATCAAATCCAAGACCACATATTTGGAAGAGAGCAAGGGATTGAACTTAAGTGCATTACCGATGGACGTCGAGGTCATTTGACTGCCCTTCTTCCGCACACATCTGACCTTTATGTCTTCCGAACACTTTTACCGCCACTCAGCGGAGGCAGTGCCGCCTTGTTACAACTTCGACCATTCAGGCCTTGTAATCACCTCCCCCGTGGGCCAATATGCTCCAAACAAAAAAAAAAAAAAACGACGTGGAGGTTTTCCAAAGGTGAAGTCTGACAAATTCCCTCTACTTTCTGCCACAGCCCACACCTAGCGTATTTTGTATAGTAAGTAATTTATTTACTTTCTTGCAGAAACTGTAGGTCACCCTGTAACCACACGGGGCAAAAATGAATACCCAACCTGCGGCAAAGCAATCATCTTTATGTCCTTGCTCCACTAAATCGGATCCAAGCCCCATGAAGCCAGAGGGAAGATTTATACCCCTTTTCAATAAACAGCATAAAACAAACAGTTCCGCCCGGTCGTTGGGTGACATGGTGGACTCGAGTCAGCCAGCAGGCCTGAATTAGTGCCGCGGAGCCACCCGGACCAACGCTTTGTGCCCCTGGTGTGAACACTCATTAATTTAAAGTGGTCATATCTCACTGGTCTCCAATCAAACTGTATTTGTGCCATTACTGTCCAGAACAGCCTCAGCACATAATGCAGGTGGCCCGGTGGGAAAGTAAGCGTGAGGCGCTGCCAAGAGCTGAATGAAAAAGCTTTTCACCTTGAACTGTGATGAAAACTCATCCAAATTCAGGTTTGTCATGATTAGCCAGACAGAACTGCTAAAGGTGTGCACAAACGATCAATAAACGGTTTAATCTGGGAACATGTGTCAAGAAGTCCGATCCCCGTCTAAATCATGTGCCTAGGTAACATATAAAAATGCAGAGACACACAACGCAAACGCAAAATGCCCACCGCGGAGACTCCGAGACATGCCGCATGAATGAGCCCCTTCCCGTTCATCTTTTGACACCTGGGTGCTCGTGTTAGCTCCATGACTGAACACCTTAGACTGACCTATAAAGGACCCCCGATGGCTCCCGTCCAAATGTCAAAGCCGAACGAGTGTTAGATAGTTTCAAGACTTTTAGCCAGCTGTTGACCACGTAACTCTCGGGTGGAGATTTCAAAGACTTTCCTGTCACAATTTACGCACATCCATCTTGTACCTTGAACTCCAGTCAAACAGCAACCACTTCCCTAACATTACACTCTGTGTTTTCCAGCAATTGTGCTGCGGCATTGACTACATTCTGTTGAGTTCACAGCGGTCAACACAACATCACCGACGCCATGTCGAACTGCTCTTTTTGGCCTCTCTCCAGATCCTGACTCTCTCTCTATAAAACATTACATGGGTTATTTTAGCCAAACCTTAATTACATCAATACGGTGGCAAATAACTTTGCTGGATCCAGGGTTGAGTTTGGAACCAATGGAACCTATTGGTCATGCCCAGTTCCAAACAAACTGCCGATTATCATTACGAGAGACATATTCTCTTTTATTGCCGAGGAATTGTGTTTGCAAGACACACTGGCCTGTAAATTGTTAGTTAAGCCGTCCTAATCCTACCCTACATTTAATCAATGCGGGTGAGATAACGCTGAGCGTTAAACAAAAAAAAGGGTAATGATTCCCTTTCTCAAACCGTCACAAAATACAACTGAGGCATTGCTCCCACTGGCCGGAGTGTTCAGTAAGTAGTTCATGTCCACGATGAAGCTCAGCCTGTTTTATCAGAATGCTTTGGGTGTTGCAGCTTAATCAGGTGCCGGGTTGCCTTAGAGAAACACTCCAACTCCCCTTGCCCCATATTCCCTTCCCTCCCTCTTCTCCGTCAGTCTCCAGTCAAGGCCGGAGCAAAGGTTGAGAAATGAACCCCTGGCGTGGCTTTGCCGGAGGAGCAAACCGCAGCATTTCTGCAGCGTTCACGGCTATTTATTTATATATTTTCATTGTTCTGTATTTTATTCCCTGCGTCTCCCTTGTGGCCACTGAGGTGGAAACAGAGACCGTGATGAAATGAAACCATTTCTCTTTTCGTGTTCTCGCTTTCCAACCATCGTCACACTTCATCCTCATTTTATCTGCTCTCGCAGGCCCGAAATATCACAAGCACCATCAAAACCCATCTCTTCATTAAGGGGCATTTACAAATGTCACGGTACAAATTCAAGCCTGAGCCATAGCCACGGGAGTAGGTCATAATGTTATGGTCACAATAACATGAGACAAAACTGCATATTTCAGAGGCACTTTGCTTGAAGAATAATAATAATGAGAAAAAAAAAAATTTCTGTTAGAATTGAAAACAGAAAAGAAAAGACTCACTATATTCATTTTTAGCTGTACAATCCCATTCGTGGCCAATGTGATGATGGCGGAGACATTAATTACGCTGATTCCAGAATGTGCATTGTTTGCCGTTCGTGCCTTCAAACAGCTTTGTGAAAACGGCACCTGGGTCAAGCTTGCAGTTTCATTGGCTGCGACTTGTTGCTATGGTGACCGACATATTCCAGAGATCTGAAGGAGCTTGCCATGTGGCTAATGCTTTAGCTACAGGATGTCTGCCGGTTAGGAATTCGAATAAAGCTTTTGTTTTAACCAATAATAGACTGGCATGAGAACAAATGCCATTTTGAAAGGGCTCGTGCCAAGAAGGTCAAGCATTTTTAAAACCATGGCTCTGTATAAAGTGGGTGTGAATAAATGTCAACATACATCGCTTGGCCTCTCACAAATGTCAACATGTCCAAATGCTTTGCTGTTACATGTTATCACGTATTGACCACTGTGATTCATGGCATGTTTGTCTCATAGGTCGGAATGGACCGGGCTGTGGACGACAATCAGCGAGGACAGCTGTCTTTCTAGAGAAAAGGACAGATTTTATGGGTGCCCGTGAATGTGCTAAATATAAGTCCCCGCATCCCTTCCAATTCCGCTGGTCTACCTGACTGCAGTCCGGCCCTGCACCCTGACTGTGAGTGATTAGTAATTGCCTCCAAGGGCAATTGCGCAGCAAGACGACAACGACGACGACAACAACAACAACAGCAGCGGCGGCAAGGCGAGACTCTTGAGAGTTGGGAGCCCTGCTGCAGTGGAATGTGGAGGTGGCAGGGCTGGTGAGTCATTCACCTCAGCAGATGCAACAAATTATTCATCACCCGTGAACAGACAAGAATCCATAATTTACGAGGACCAATTTCCGACTGGAGACCAATATGAAGGACGTGTCGTTCGCGGATCGTCTCTTTGTCGGCTTGGCCATGGCCTCTTTTGTGGTGGCCGCTGACAAAAGGCCGGACTGCCCCAAACTCTGCGTGTGCGAGAACAGACCCTGGTTCTCTCCCAGTTCTGTATACATGGAGGCACAGACTGTCGATTGTAATGATTTGGGACTATTTAACCTGCCAGAGAAGCTACCCGTGGGCACACAAGTGCTGCTGCTGCAAACAAATAACGTTGCAAAAATAGACAAGCCCTTGGATTACCTGGCCAACGTCACAGAGATTGATTTATCGCAAAACAACATCTCATCCATGAAAGACGTCCGTCTTGGCATTCTGCCTCAGCTTCTGTCCCTACACATGGAGGAGAACCGGATACAAGAGCTGCCCGACCAAAGTCTGGCGGATGTGGCAAATCTTCAGGAGCTCTACCTGAATCACAATCTCATTTCCTCCATTTCCAAAATGGCTTTCCAGGGTCTCAGCAAGCTTCTACGGCTCCACCTCAACTCCAACAAGCTGAAAGTCATTCGCAGGGAGTGGTTCGAACCCGTGCCAAATCTGGAGATTCTGATGATCGGTGAGAATCCCGTGCTTTCTATCGATGAGATGAATTTCAAACCCCTCGGCAGCCTCCGCAGTCTCGTTCTCACCAGAATGAACCTGTCTCGGCTCCCTGACAACGCTTTGGCCGGCCTGGACAACTTGGAAAGCATCTCCTTCTACGATAACACTTTCCCCGAGGTGCCGCATTCTGCCCTGAGAAATGCAAAAAACCTGAAGTTTTTGGACCTGAATAAAAACCCAATCGCAAGAATACAGCGAGGGGATTTCGTGGACATGCTCCATTTAAAAGAGCTAGGGATTAATAGCATGCCGGAGCTGGTTTCCATCGACAGCTTTGCCCTCAATAATCTGCCCGAGCTGACTAAAATAGAAGCCACCAACAACCCTAAACTCTCCTACATTCACCCGAACGCTTTCTACAAACTGCCACGGCTGGAAACGCTAATGCTAAATGGCAACGCGCTCAGCGCCCTCCACAGGATTACGGTCGAGTCGCTCCCAAATCTCAGAGAGGTGAGCATGCACAGCAACCCCATTCGCTGCGACTGTGTGGTACGCTGGATGAACATGAACAAGACCAACGTTCGCTTCATGGAGCCCGACTCGCTGTACTGCGTCGAGCCTCCGGAGTACGAGGGCCAGCATGTCCGACAGGTGCACTTCAGGGAGATGATGGAGATCTGTCTGCCGCTCATATCTCCCGAAAGCATGCCGGGGCATATCCGAGTACGCAGCAAGAGCTCCGTTTCACTCCATTGCCGGGCTTTTGCCGAACCAGAGCCGGAGATCTACTGGATCACTCCGTCCGGGAAGAAAGTGATGCCCAACACGGTGTCCCAAAAGTTCTACATGCACCCCGAGGGCACCTTTGACATCTACGACATCACCGAAAAAGAAGCCGGCCCTTACACCTGCGTTGCCCACAACCTCGTCGGCGCTGACCTCAAATCAGTTTCAGTTGAGGTGAACGGATATTTCCCCCGGCCCGCGAACGGTTCCCTGGATGTCAAGGTCAAGTCGGTGGAGACAAACGCCATCCTGGTTTGGTGGAAGGCAAGCCCGGGCACTCTGGCTCCCAGCATTAAGTGGTACGCCCTGTCAAACGCTCGCCATCCTGCCGCTTCGTTTTCCACCAGGGTGCCCTCTGATGTCCAAATATACAACCTCACCCGTCTCAGCCCCGCCACTCAGTATATAGTATGCGTGGACGTCCGCAGCGTCCACTACCAGCATGACGCCAAATGCGTCAATGTCACCACCAAGGGATTAGAGCTCGCGGCCAAGGACGCAGAAAAATGGGACACGGCGCTAATCACATCCTTTGGTGTGCTCCTGGCTGGGATTTCAGTGGGCTGTCTGCTTATTTATGTGTCTCTGAGGATCCACCAACTTAATGGGGATTTAAGGGAATGCGACTCCAAAGCTTTGCTGCTGCCAGCAAAAGCTGCCGGCGGGCGCCCCCCTTTCTTTACCAAGCTGTGGTTTTCAGGCAGGGCGCTGCCGGGTGGCGCGGAGGTGAAAGCCACGGTCGTAAACGTGTCCGACGATGCCTTTTAAGGAGCTACGACAATTGGACTCGACTGCAGGCAGGGGCGGACAGCGATGTCATACTGTTTAAAAGGCAAACCCATTGCTGAGCCCCTGCTCAGGTACTCTGGCAAGACTTCTAGCGGACTGGGACGAAACGGTGTCAACTCCAAATGGCTGCTCTCCCTGTTTCAACCTCGGCCGATGGGGTGGCTTTGTAAATGCGACATCGAGCAAAGCGCACGGCGAGCGGACGGGGCATCCGCTGCCATTTGGGTACGGTTGGTCCAGAAAACACAGGTGGTGGGAAGAAAGTTAAGAGGAGATGAGCAGGACGATGACGAGAAGGTCGGGTCAGCTCTCTTGTAACTGACTGTTCAATTTGTCCCGAGTTGTGGAAATGTCTGTGTGGTCCCAAGCAATACCGTCTGTGCTTTGTCAAACATCCATAGACGAGTTAGCGATACAGTAATAACACCTGTCTATACCGGGGAAGGAGATTTAGTAGACTAGACAAATAACAGTGAACTATGGTGTAAAGCCTTTTGATGAAACAAACCCCTCCCGTCTTTTGTATTTAAAACGCATTCTTGATTTTTCATGGAAATATCGTTATATATTCTATTATGTTAATGTCGCCACAAATCCTCTGTATCGCAGCAGTTTAAATAATTGGCTTTGAATTAAGGCAAGCGGCCGACTATGTTTGATTACAACGTCACATTAAGCTTAATGGAATTCTGCTCCAAAATGGCTATCTTGAGAAGAAAAGCCGTGTAGTTCTCTTTTCAACTACGACTGGGGGGAAAAAAAATGCAGAAATGTTGGACTACAACAAGTACGAAGCCGAGTCGTTTGGCGTACCCTGGTAAGTGCCTAAAAAAGAACTACATTTGGTTGGAAGAAGAAGAAGAGGAAGAATCGAAAGAAATATGCCAGTAGCAGCGAAAAAAAAAAAAAAAAAAAAGACAACATGACTATGTACTCATTGCAGAATCACAAGCTATTCTCCAGTATGACGTGAAGAATAATACCCTGTCAGTATTTTTAGCTCACATATTTTAAAAAAAATATTTCCTTGTTGCTTTGGGTGTAAAGTTAAAAGCCATTTTTATATTATAACTGTTCTATATGTGATCTGCGGGCACAACAGACTTATTAAGCAAAGTGCTAAGAAAAAAAAAAATAAATGTCATTGTTTCTTTTACAAACAACTGCCAATGTTTGCTCTTTCTTTAAAAAAAAAAAAAAAAAAATCTCATTCGCTTGTCTTAACGGTATTTGTGACGATTGGCGCAATACTGTGAACATTTCGGGAAAAAAATATGGACACACAGAGGATGTGAAGCGCTTCCTGACAAAACATCTTTTGCATTTTCTGCTCAATGAATGGTTGACAACACCATTCTGCACCAAAACATGTCAAAATGCATGTTGCTCACATACACACTTGCGCAGTGCACTCAAACGCACTCGTCTCTCTCTCTCTCGCAAAATTTACATTTTTAAAATTTCATGGTAGGCTGCATTTTGGAACCACACCACGACTATCCAGGCTATTTTTTTTTTTGACGGTTTAAAAATGTCATCAGGCACGTTTGTCCGTTTTTTTCTCCCCTGTGTTTTGGCCACCGGAAACACAGCTGTCAGCCTTCGCTTTCCGAAGGGAGCATTTTGACACGGGTTCTTTTCGGTTGCGCCGAACCTAATGAAGTGTCCCGCGAGTGTCTATATTTGACTGTTAAAAAGTCCCACAAGTTGAATGGCTGAGAGAAACGAAGAAAGCAGCGTGCTTAGTCATGGACAAAATGTCCCTGAAGTCTGAAAAGCACAGCAGGCAGGAGTTGCGCGGGAGTGTGATGGAGGCCATTCAAAAGCTACAAGACTGGCATTTTATTGGGGCCGCTGAATTATCCGGCGCGCAGAACATTTGGTGCGAGAAAGTCAAGCATGATGAATGGCTGTCAGGCACCGAGCGACACGGTGGATTTATCAAACGGGGCCCGGCGCTCGTACGTCAGGCCCGGCCTTCAGCACCACGGACAGAGGCTCTTAGAGGTGAGCCATCTGTCAAAGACAAAGGGAGTTCAAATACGACACGGGCCGCTCCTCAGGTAATGCCTGAGTCAGGCGCCTGGGCACCTGCCGCAAATATGCAGGGAGGTACGAAGTAGCGCGACAAAAATCTGAATGCGGCGCGGTGGCGTGCAAACGCAGGAAGCGAGATGCGCGACAAACAAACACAATAAAAGACCTGAAATGATCTCATCTGTCTTTACGGAAGCAAAATGGATGTCAACTGAATCTCATTTATCCTCCCGTCTCTCCCAATCCCACACACGTGCATTCCTCGACGCTCACATTGGCAGGCATGTTTTTTTCGTCTTTCCATTTTTACAGTCGGAGCAACCTATATTAAGAAGAAGAAGAAGAAAAAAGACAACCTCTCCGGGTTTAACTTAAATCCGACATGAAAAGAACCAGAGAGCAGTCGACATTTAATCTGCTGCCAGGATGGGAAAATGATGCTTCCCGCTGCATCTTTAGTGATTTGAAACACTCCAATCACCTTGTTCTTTTTTAAGACAAATCTGCACCAAAGCTGATATTAAAGTGAGAGCTGAACCGCACTGATTATTGCAGACTCGTTTTAATTTCGCAAGGGTGGTTGTCAGCGGGCCGGCAATTTGATGGCGCGATCCAACATGAGGAGCAGGTCCAGTCTCTATCTACACATCAAATAACCGATAGTCTAAATAGCTTGCCCATGAAATTGTTTTCTTCAAATGGCCCGATTTCGAAGGAAAAATCTCTTTTCGAGCACGGCTGTCTTAAAATCCGACAACCCTGCGAGAGCCGCAAAAACGCAAACCGCGCCGGAGCCGCTGCCGGCACTTTTATCCGTTTGAATTATACGCTTATTAAAGTTACAAACTTCCCCGCGGGTCAGCTGGCGTAGCTACAGGCGCCCACGTTCAAATGAGAAGTGAAATGTCAACATGCATTTACAGTCCTGCTGCTCACACAACTGCTGGCTTGTAAGAGTCCTTTATGGGTGCGGGAACAAGCAGATGACCTATGAATTGCAATAACAAAGCCCCGATTGCTTTTAATAGCACGGTTAAAAATGGATTGGCCTCACGGAGCCATATACTTTGAAACATGTACAGCGTATTTACACATCAGCGCAATCTGATATGGATGGAAGTAAGCCTTTGGCAGCGGCGAATGGCATTCGTGCGTCTGTGTTTGCAGCAGACAGGTGACACCAACAAAACCCGATTGAGATGCCCTCAATACTGGGCACTGAATTGCATGTCCACTCACTTTAACAGATTATGCGCTGTTGGCAAGCGGTGCGAAAGCGGTGGGGGCTGCGAAAACGAAAAGAGGGGTTTGCCGCTAACAGCGTGACAAAGAATGAAAAGAAAATAGAAGAGGGAAAATGGTGGTAGAGCGGCTCTCGATCCGAATGTCGAAATCTCACATTTGGTTAAACCACCTCACCACCTGCCATGGATTTTGGTCTGTTTTCATGCCGCTTCGCCTCCATTTTTGCTTGGAGGTGTGCCGTGAGATTTTCCCAAATGTGAAACATGTACCTTGGCTCAATAAAGGTTGGAAACGGTTATTGATTGGGTCCGTAACGTGTCGGCTAATAGACCAAAATGTTGATCATTGTTTTCCAAAGTACAACACAAAGCATTTGAACTATTTTAGTTTGAAAAAAAAAAAAAGTATCTACAATGTCATTGAAAAACAAATCACTTCATGTGATAATCGATTCATTGTTGCAATCATTTTTGAAGGCACTTCAAAAAATGTAGACTCAAGTGGAAAAGTTCTTCGGGCCGTACTGTATGCGCACAAATGTGCATGCAGCACTTTGATTGCAAACCTACAATGTGCTGCATATCCGGAAGAGTCGAGACAGGCTGCCACAGCAGATTTGTCAGGGCTCGTCACAACTCCGCCGGGGGGGCTGCGCGCACATCTCACTTCGCCCGGGCCTCTTAAGTGTCTACCTTTGCATAAATATTACTCGCAACGTGTCAACGTGCAGATGAAAATGAAAACGACGCCTTTTAGCGGCCTCGGCTTGGCTGTCGCAGCCCCAGCAACGCGAGCGCACATTCCGTCGATTAGTACGCTAACCCGCTGCTCTATTTTTAACTGCAGACGGACGCGTGGCCGGCGGTTGAAAGCCAACGCCAATAAGAGGTTTCTCGAAGTAAGTAAGATAACATATTGACGGATGCAGCCCTTTTGCTCTTGCAGCGGTGGTGGTGGTGGGGGCTAAGGGGAAAAAAAAAAATAAATCAACAAGATTGAATGTGGCAATGATATTACTCCACCGAGAGCTTTTCCACTAATTGGAAGACGCGATGGCTGCGCCTGGCTACCTACCGGCTGCCTTTGTTTCACGTCGCCCTCCGTGACGCGGGTGCGCCGCGCCCGACTTTGGCCCGATCAACGCGGCGACTAATGAGCGGCGCGCACGCGTGTGCTCAAATCGCGATTAATGAGGACCAGGACGAAAGATGAGGAGGGGAGGAAATTGTTGCTTCTCACTTGGCGTCAAATATATGGATGTGCGGTTGCACTGTCGGTTGCACAGTGGCGGTAGCCATCGGGCTCATTAGTGCTACTCGGGCTGATATTCATCATCAGTGCATATTAAAGTCCTGTTGTGAATCAGCGGTAGAGTCGGCGACAGCGACTCCCTCTCGGTACTTTCTGCCAACTGGATTCATATGCATAAGCAGACTCTCGTCCTAGGGTTAGCTTTTTTTTTTTTTTTTCTAATCACAACAGGTGGCCTTTTTTTTTTTTTTTTTTTTCCCTTGAACACAATGAAAGCAGCCTCGCATTGTCGACGCAAGAACGGATCACATTTGAAGAGGACATTTGGAAGACCTGCAGCGCCAACCATCGCGATCTGCACCGCAAAGTACACATTGCACAGATGCACGTTCACACCACGGGATAAGCGTCGCTATTGTCGCCCGGCCCCGGTGCCTGAAGCTAATTACGCCCGGGACTATTGTGCCGTTCGCCGTAATAATCCGTGTTATCTGGGGGAACAAACGTTACTGCTTCTGCGACAATGGAACACATCAATCACGAATAGTGCAGATAAAGCAACGTGTATGTTGCGCGGCATTGCCACAGAAAAGCTTAGGATCAGAAAGCTTTGCATTTGTTTCTCACGTCGAAATGACGACGTAGTTCATGGCACACAGATTGACGAGGACAAGGCTGCCCGAAAAACAAGAGGGGCCGGTTTGCGTTTTCTCTCCACGCAGCAATCAGGGAGAAATATCTGCGCGCGCATCTCGCCGCTCTGTCAGGATTGTTTACGCCGATATTTGAAAGTTAGTCGAACACGGCAAATGAACACAAATGGCGGCGCTCCACCATCAATCATCCCGCCGGCCCACCGGTGGCTTTGAAAGGCAACCGTACGAGTCGGCGCCGTGCGCAGCTTGCGGGAGGCGGCGACTAAACAAGCCTTCGGTTCATTACACGCTTCCCTGCAAACTAGAACCACCATCCTGCCTTTGATCTTCATTATACTTTTGATAGATTCCTTCTGTTTCCTTCCCTTTCTCTCTATGGCTGATGTGTCCCCCCCCCCCCATCCCGTCCTCCAGCCCCGTCTTATTTTTCTCCCTACGTAGCGATATTGAATGGCCATTCCTGACTGATGATAATTGAATTCGGCGTAAATAATGACGCCAGAGCATTTGCATGGGGAGCGAAGGCAGCGGGGTGGCTAACAATCGGCTATTCTCCATAACGTAAGCATCCACAGTGATGTTTCTGGATTGCGGCTGCTCAAGTGAACAAAACAAAATAAATTGCGTCGTGTTAATCGTGCCTCTCGAATATTGCCACATTCATGACTGTCCCAGTAACGAATGATTCCTTCTGGAGGCCACGTATGGGAATGAAAAGGGGCCATTTAGTTGGGCGAAGGCTCACGACTACGGACTACATTCTTCAGAAGATCAGTGAGCAACGTGTCAGGGGAAAAAAATGGCGGAAAAAGACTTACAAGCTGTTCATGATTACAACCAGAAGCCTCATATTGATGTATTCTATCTGAGAGACATCTGTAGAAAAGAACATGGGTGATAACGAGGAACGGTTTTCCATGTCAAGGACCGCGGGGTCATTACGGGATCTTGATTCTTAAAAACAATTCTTTTTCTCTTGATGGGCTTTTGTGCCAGATGCGCAGAAACGCAGAGTTGGCTCAGCCCCCCCCCCTCTAAACTCCATCATTCGGTTCAATTGTTGTGCTTTTCCTCATCGCTACAACAGCTGTTATTTTTTTCCTTTTGTCATCGGGCCGCCGCCGTGTGTTTTCATAGTTGAACAACCCAAAGTGGGTGATGTTCATGCGGCGTGATATTGAAGGCAGACAGACTCCAGAGGGACCGTCGACAGTCTCATCAACTGACTGAACAAGCGAAGGCATGCGAGTGATTTTTGTTGACGCTCTGAGACGCGCGGCTCCCCGAGCACAACAAAGGGACATGCGTTCTAAATTTATGCCGCCACTCAAGTGTCAGAAATATTGATCACCATGGGCAGAAATTAGCTTGCCTGTCAAAATAGAGCACTACAAATAAAAGGGGAGGGGGGGAGGGGGTCCCTTGAACATAGAAAAATGTAATGCCACACTCGATAGTAATTGCTCGAAATTTTAACTTAACTCTGTGGTGTGGAAGTACAAAAAAAAAAAAAAAAAAAAAAAATGCTCCAATGTTATGGAAGTGACTTGACTAAATTGAGGCGCAACAGCTTTTTTTTGGCCGTTCGGGAATTGGAGCATCAAGCATCAGGGTGCATCTGATGCTAAAGGGAAAAGTGGAAATGAGCCAGACTCTTTTTTTTTTTTTTTTTTTTTTTAACCCTGGGAATGGCAGCCAAAAGGAAATGGTTGAAATGCAAACACACTCCGTTTTGTTTTGACTTACTCCCCCTAACCTAGCCTAATTTAAAAATCACTCTTTTCGACCGAGGCGTGTAGGTATAGGATGAACGCATCGATCGGCCTTGTCGCTCGATTCCGTTCTGTCGTGATCCGAAGTTTCGCCGGCAAAACTCGCAAACGGCCGCCGCGGCGGTCGAGCAGGAAACAATCACAAAAACAACGACAAACATCGGCGTCGGGAGAAGACAATGGCAATCGATCAGGCATTCGATGAGAGAGGTGGCATCGCTCCGATCAGATTCATTAGTTTTCCAGCCACTCTGACATTTCCATTTGCAACACTTCAATTGGCAAAATAAAATAGCCGCTTGGCTCTCATCCCTCAGCTCTGTGCGGGGTAATCACTTCTGCACCGCATCATATATTCTCCCCCTTGCTCGCGCCATCCCTCAGAGTGCAGCCTCATGGTGACAGAGTACCAACGCATGTAATGTTTAGAGCGCCATTTCCGCCAGTCACTGCAATTCGATCCATTACATTTTTGTGCGTCAAATGCACCAAAAATAACCAAACTGTACCGCTGCACTGGTCACTATCCAGTCGCAAGACCCATGACCTCCGACTGAGACTTTCTTACACTGGACAGTACATTTCTCCCTAGAAGCTTTGGGGCTTTTCAACATGCCGTTTGGAAATGTTGTTTATTACGACTATTTTACTTCCGTCAAAGGGTTGCCGACAATTTTGTCGATGTGTGCCGCGATCCCCGTCCTGCCTACCATACCTGCCGCCATGGAAACACAAGTCAAACGTGCATGTTCCAGTGAGCCGCGCCACATAGCATCCCTTCCTTCAGGCTGCGGTCACTCGTTTACGCCCCCCCCCCCCAGGGAAGGGCTCCTTTTCAATTTTTCATTTCCTTCCGATCACATCCTCTCCCTCGCAGTCTTGCTCTCCCCGCATACCCAAACAAGTCCTTTCAAGTGCGGCCATCTCCTAGCATCACCATCAGCCGTCTCTCAGCCGTCCGTTCCATTTAGATGCAACTTTTTGACTCCTCCGCGTCGCGGGTCAAGCGGGCCCTTTTTCCCGCCCCCAAACGGAGTCTTGGAACAGAGGTAAATTAAACAAATTGAGTGGCGGGAGGGACTTGAGCGCAACTGAGCCTCCGCGGCTCCGTGAACCCGGAAGACCTTGGGTTTTCCTTAATGATGTCTTTGCCGAGCCAGACAGAGACACATTGGCTGATTATGCAGCTGTCCTGAGCAGATCTCCCTCACTTTTTCCTTCCAACCCCCCCCCCAGTCCTTCCTTCCCACTATCCGTCACCCAGCTTCCCTTCAGTTCCCCTCTGTCTGCGCTCTCTCTCCATCCCACTATACATTCATGCTCCCTCTTCTCTCAGCTCCCCCCTTCACCTTCTCTTGCATCCATCTTCAGTCTCCCAGACTTAGTCAGGAGTCCACGCATCCATAGGAGGCAACCCATGGGTCAAATTCAATGATGCTCCCTTGCAACAGTGGCATTTAATCAATCCAAATCTTATTTCGGAGATGAGTGGAAGCGAAGTTGTTTTTTTTTTTTGTTTTTTTTCCATGAGCTTCACTGTAATGGAATAAAAGAGCCAGATGCCAGATCCCTCATCGTTGGAGACACTATGGATTGAGGTGATTGAGTTGTTGCGACATCACTTTTGAATGCCGCCTACATTGCCTGGCAAAATGCTTTCCCGTTGCAAACTTCATTCGATTTTAAAATAAAGTCTCTGTTAGAAATCGGCCTTGCCAAATGATGTACCGCAATAGTCATTGTTTTTCATTTCAGGTTGGTTGGACTGATGCTCTTATACTGCAGAGTACCGTATGTTTATTGTGCCCTTCGGAGCGACCTAGGGTTAGGGTTAGGGTTAGGGTTTAATACCAAATGAATGAAATATGACCGAAATGAAAGGACTGGAGCTGCTTAAAATGTGTAGAAAACATGGACAAAAGTCAAATTCTTGTTCTGAGGCACAGACAGATGGAGACCGATGCGGCTTTGACTGGAGCTGCTGCCGATGATGATGATGATGATGATGACGACGAAGCATTTGGCCGGGTCATGCACACAGATGGCGGACACCTAGCGAGTTCACTGGCGTGCTGCGGCGTGTTAGATTTGCAGGATTCTCGCCGCGTCCTCGCAAAAATGGCAAGTTCAGTCGGGGGGGGGGGTGGCTTTGGCAACACGGATTAACAGAGCAGATGTTGTCCACCAAAAGTCAGAAAACTTTGTGACTGAAGAAAGAAGTTGACCTTTGACAGTGGTACAACAAGGGTTGATTAAAGGCATGACAAAAAGCCCCCCAACCCCCCCATCACCTAATTTGAACTGATTTAAGATTGGGCAAATGGTAAAAATACAAGGTCGAACTCTTTGGGTAAGACTTCCTGTTCAATTATTGCGTGTTGGAGCTCACATTCGATCCGTCCTAAGCGTGACACATATTTGTGAAACATCCGTTCAAATTTATTGACGTAACAACACAAGAGAAGGACGCGTTTCCCACCTCGTTCTCTTCGGACACGGCGCATACTGCGAATCGATGATTTGGCCGGGCTGCGTTCACCGTAGCGATGACCTTTGTTGGATTGATTCTGGCCGGTCTCGCACCCGGGGCATGCTTGCTGAGGCACTGATCCGCCGTGCGCCTCGCTAGCCCGGCAGAGAGATGCCACTCGGCCTTTTCCAGAAACAAACGCAACATTTCAACAGGAAAGGGGGAAAAAAAAAAAAAAAAAAAGCCATAACGTCTAAATTAGGATGTGCAGCATGAAGGCAGCAGACAGCAGATAATAACAGAAGGACGTCACATGAGCGCTCCCCAGAAGGCTTTTGTTATTCGAATATCCATCCATCTTAAACACGGCGAGAATTGAGAGCAACAAGATCGTACGAGGTGTAATGACAATTTAAGGGAAAATAGGGCAAAGAGCCCCAAGAGACGACTTGGAAAGATTCCAGCGGAAATGAAGAGTCAATAAAGACCATTACAATGCCGATGCTCTGTGCTGTGATTATGCCACTGGTTAACACCGTCACCGATGGGGCTCAGGAAGACATGAGGCATTACCGGTATGACTGGGATTTATTACCGGCATGATTCAAAGAAGACAGAAACTAGGGATTTTCTATCTATCGACCGCCATTAGCATTGTTATTCTTATTTTCGAAAATTGCATTCCACAGCATTGCAACGTTGATGCGACTTCAAGCTCGAACGCAAAGTGGGCCAAATTTGAACATGATGCCCCTAAAAGGAACGCACGGCGCTTGGGGAGTCTTCGATGAGCGTGTCAGACGAGTCACTAAAAAAAAAACCCGGGCGCTAAGCTACTAATTAGCTTGATTCAGCCGCTGCGCTTTTGTTGTTTTGCCATTATCACTTCTGGTCCGCTCTTGCAGCAGGCATGCATCCGAAGCTCCCACCCTCAAGTCACAACAAAACACTCCTTTTCTTCCCGTTAAAGCGCTCTCCTGGTGGAGAAAGATAGCAGGACCCACGGTGGCTTGAAATTCAACTTTTCTATCAAACAAAGGCTCGACGTTAGGCCAGATAAAAGGGAGTGAACGCCGACGCGCAAGCAGGAAGCTGCCACGCCGTACGCTTGCATAACATTGCTGAAAGGTGGTCACAACACATTATTGTGAGGAAATGGAAAGAAGAGAGAGAGAGAGAGCGAGAGAGAATGACCACCACAGAAGAAAAAGAGAGCCAGTGAATGGAAATTAATGGAATGGAATTAATCTGCTTTGTGTTGAAGCCGCCTGGAAAAAAGGGAAAAAAAAAAAAAAAAGAAAAATCAATGGAGTTTTGGCTGTACGAGATTGTTCATAGTTCAATATGCTGCTGATCAATAATGTAATAACCAACTGGAGCGTGTATATTTGTTTTGCAAGTTGGTTTTTGGACAGCGTCCCAAAGATTAAAGACGCCATTGCGTCATTTGCCACAAAAGAAAAGTAGCACTTATTTGTCAACGGTGGACGGAATGCACATCAGCGGGTTTACTTTCATGCGCCGCCGCAGTGTTTGTTCTCAGTATTCCGCGCAAGTGTGAGGGGATAGAAATAGACACGCGACCTGACGGGGAAAAGGGAATTTCCAATCCTAGAGCGAGTTTGTTGTGCGCGCCAGCATTTTAGTGAAGAATAAAAAGCCAAATAATTCAAAGGCCACACTCTCCGCAGAGATGTTTGCATTAATAATATGCACAACTTTAAATTAAAGATTGCTGCCGCTTTTTCGCCTCGACGCCCCCTCCTTTCTCAGTTCTAGGAAAGACCCAGAATCATACTTGATGAGGAGACGCGTGGCGGATGCGTTTAAGGAGCGGGGATGACTGTTTTTTTTCAAAAAATTTGTAGTCATGGCGTGCTTGTTTTCTCCGAAGCGCTGCACGACGTCTATCACGACGGATGATGAGGTTAATTAGGAGGGCGATCGCTTTGAGTCACGCAGCGTGAGGTCTCAAAACAAGGACCTGGACATCTAGACTATTTGAATAAGCGAGCAACAAACGTCAAGACAGTTTAGAGGTTTAAATAGGCCAGCAATGACAAAATATTTCACAATAGCAGTAACAGCTCGAAGCCTCTTTTTTGAAGAATGTTTCACAATCGTATCCGTATCGTACTTTGAAAAACTCGTCCGTCGGGCCACTTTGTGTCTCAAAACACCACTGTATACATTTCTTTGCAACAATAATAGATTGAGACACAAAGCATGATTCTCAGCAGGCACCTATTTATCAGCAATAAGCTAGCAAATGAGCCGTGGCGATTATGGATGTCTTCCTTCTCGGCGCCTTACTTATCCTTGCTCCCAAGGCGGCCATTTAATGATTTGCATTTCACAGCCATCCCCTTTCTCCCCTCGCTCCGCCTTTTAACCCCGCCCCTTCAAGACCCCTACCTCATCAATTCGGCGAGACGGTAGCGGGGGTTAGCTCGCGCCTGTCTGCCTTATCTCCCCGCACCACTCCGCCGTCATAGCGCCCCGGCCTGATCATCCATCTCCTCCATCGCTGGACCTTGAGATGCGTGACAGGCGCTGCTGCAGTGTGCGTTGCGCCCCGGAACCTCCTCTGCTTGCCGGGCGGTCGAAACCTCAGGCCTGCAGCGGCTGCTTGTTGTTGCCGAGGACCCCGCGCGCTTCACTTTATTGCCGGCGATGTATCCGGAGTGCAGGTCTTTTGAACAGTACATCAAACGATGACGAAAAGCGCTCCAATTTGGACTGATCTACATTTCGCACTAAAACCCGCTTGCCTATTTCTGCTTGAGCCATTCGATGACTCGGTTCGATAATTATTTGCGTCTTCTGAAGTGAGGTTTCTGGATTTCAAAATTCCTCATTTTGACACATTTACATCAACTTCCCCACAACCAACCGTTCGCACGTTTTTAGAGCCGACATGAAATTGAAACGGTCCAACGCCGTCAGAGACCAAACATCGCGACTCTCTCTTGTCAAAGTTCATCTCTGCCTATAATTGTCTCACCGCTGACTCCTTTTCGTCTTCTCATCTGTGAACTACGTTCCATTAATTGCATACATAACGGAGGGGGCTGCCTAGACGCCGTCTTGAGATGAAATGAATGCAAATTGGAATGTGAAATTCCGCACCACGCCGAGTCTGCCGAGCGCGCCGGCACACTTAAGAGCTGGCATGCCGCACCGTATAGGATTTCCTTGAAGACGATTGGGAGAAAAGAAAGCGCCTGCAGTAGGCTGGCCGGTCAACTCATCAAAAGGTGCTCCCTCGCAGTACAGATGATGCAACACAAGAGGAGTCAATTAAGACGATGCGTCGTCTGAATGTTTATACGCTCGTCGCTGTGTTCCGAGCATGTGCATCGGCCCCGGGGAATATGCCGAGTCTTTTTCTTTCGGGTAATTACGGCTAATGTCAGCTGACAGGCAGGCGCGGCGGCCATTTATGCAGCAACAATATCGACTAACCCAACGCAGACAAAGACGTGCAAATATCATCTGGAATATTTGCATCTGGCACACACACATACACGTGCTCAAGTCACTCGGCGGTCACACAAATGCAAATACTCAGCGGCGCGCACAAATCGTGTTGCTAAAGCAAGAAGAATGTCTGCGTACAATTCCTATAAAAAGTCAAACATCGGAACAATTTTCTTTTCTTCTGTAAAATACAGACAGCAACGATGAAAATGTGCTTTTGTGGCCAAAATTGACAAATATCACCAGTGTGACAATTTTACATTGGACAAACGTGTTCAACTATTTGAACACTATGTAGTAGTAATTAGTAGTGTGTGCGCGTGCATCGTGCCATGCATGCCCGTGCATTACATCATTGCTTCGACGTCGAAGTTTTAATAATCTCTGCCATCTATTCTCTCTTTTGTGGCACTCTTTGTCGTAGATGTATTTATTTATTCACAAGCTCTTGTTACCAGAGGTCCGTCACATTCACAAGAGTCAAGCATTGTTTTGATACGCGGCGATCCCGTCCATGACAGACCCAATGCTGCCACCTGCTGGCTATAGTCAGTGTATTATTTTACTTGCTCAGCTTAATGATCAAACCAGAATTGGCCGAGACTTTTCTCCACCAATTCCCTTTTAAAAAACGCAGTTGACGACATTTGCCGTCACTGGCCACCGCTCCTTGTTAGGATTCCCGCTGACGATATTTCGCGTCAATAGCGCTCCAGGAGTGAATCCCATTTCCAGTGGGTGTGCACACTTGTGCAACCACATTATTTCCGTTTATTTTTTACTTCACCTTTAAAAACATTTTTTTTACAATTAAGTTGTATAGGTGACGGGCCACACTAATGGTGTAAAAAGTTCTCGTTTTTGGTTTTTTTACATCACAAAATCATTTCATTT
Organism: Filicampus tigris; assembly: GCF_054856515.1. Lineage (NCBI taxonomy): Eukaryota > Metazoa > Chordata > Actinopteri > Syngnathiformes > Syngnathidae > Filicampus > Filicampus tigris. The sequence goes on along the minus strand of NC_141238.1, from coordinate 1,610,161 downwards.
GCACAGGGGTGTGCAGACATTTTATATCCACTGTATGTGAGAATAATAAGCGCGCGTGCGTGTGCGCACTCTCTCGGCATGTGGTACAAGCAAGTGAGGCAATTAAGTCAAGTTGATGTATAGAATTTGTACACACACGCCCGCACACGCGGCAGAATTAATGAGCTGCAGATGGATGTTCTCTATAATTAGCCTGAAAGGGAAAAAAAGGTTACACACACACTGAATAACTATTTTACAAAAACAAAACATGTTTGTCAATTATAACGCAGTACAAAGTTCCTTGCCCTTGCCTCGCTTAGCTTTAGCATAGCTTAGGGTAACAACAAACGTGCCTTCTCGTATTTGGTTCGAAACAATAATGCGTGCGATTGTCAATCAACAGTACGCTCGAATGTGTAACTGCGACATCGCTTGGATGATAAGAAACGCACCAATTGCAAATGACACAAACTCAATAAAGTGTAAGCTGAAAGCTGTTCTCTACCGGCTGTTTGAAACCAGCATGGCACACAGAAGCTCCTCTCATTCGACGCGGTGCTTTTCATCTGTCTATCAATGACACCATCGGTGGAAGAAAAATGTTCCAAATCAGGCAGAGCCGTAGCTTTACTGGTATGTAGTCTACTCAAGTTGCTGTGTGGTTTTTTTTTACATTTTTTTAATGCGACATTAAAGCACCAGCAGTTCCTCCTCTTACAAAGGGCTTCAATTCCAGCCTCGCCATCTAATTACTTCCAAAGTGCTTACAGGTCTTCTTGTACTGTAGCGTACACTTTCCCTTGGAGAGCAATAAGCAGACTTCCTGTTTGCCTGCTGCATTAGCACTTGGAATAAGCACATTAGGCAATTTTGTGCTCTATAATAAGTGACTGCCGCACCTGAGGGATGCTTCTGAATCCAAAAGAAAGACAAAGAAAAGAAAGAAAACAGCTTTCTAGGACAGATGTCCACCATTGCTCCTTTTGCGCCTTCACTGGGACATTTACGAGATGATTATTATTCATGATGTTTTAGCCGGTCTGAAGTAAAACCCATTGAGAGCTAATTCTCAAGACTCAAAGTCATATTCTGTAAATATTCCATCCACTCCGTTGACTTAAAATTGGACAAACGTGACAAACTATGCGCCAGTTAAATAAAAGTGAGAATGAATTATTTCGCAATTAACAAACTACATTCAAACGTTTTAACTGATGCGATTCCATTGGTTTTGAAAGTGGCAGACTTATTTTGATTTCAAGAAATGAAATGAACGCATCCGGAAAAGGGTGCAATTCAAATCAAAGTCAATCGATGAAAATACGCGAGCTTCGCCCAGGCCACGATTGCAACAAAAATATTTGCCGATAAATTAGCGTTGGATGAAGCTCTTCCTTGTGTTGTTGTTGTTGTTGTTGTTAAATAGCCTCGTCGTGAAGTCAAATGGATTTCCCTCATGGGCACACAAAGGCAATAAGTGTGAAATATGACATTGGCACCTTGTAATGACTCAAAGCAAATGACAACATTTCAAAGTCCCGCCCTCACAAGTGGAGCTGCAGAGAATGTGTTCAAGGGCCTCGGCGATGCCAGGGGACTTGCGCTTCATTAACTCCAGTAAGGGTCTCTGTTTGGGAGGCTAGGCGGAGAACAAGGTGCTCTGGCACGTGCGCGCGTCTAATGAAGCGGAACGCTCCGGGTAGATAGCGCGTACGTGTGTGTGTGTTTGAGACATAATTACGGCTCCCTGGATAATGACAAAAAAAAACAAAAAAAAAAACAGGAAAGATGTGATGGAAGGGTGGAGGCCAAGCCAGGTTGTTTGTTTATTTGTGTCGACCGGGCTAAGTATAGAAATACTCCCTGTTGTGACCTTCTAGTGCGTTTTGCGTTCAGATAACTTTGTCGCACGGCCCGGTTTTGGCGCTCTCTTGGGGTATCAACTAGGTGTTACGACAGGGGTGCCCGAGTCACATCTGCTTCACACGATCGGGGTTTTGGAGGCGATCACCGATTTGAAAAAAAAAACCACAAAAACAATTCGTTGGCAGGCCACATCGAGTTGCGCTGTTCTGTAGCTTGGGCATCTATTCCGCTTTATTGCGGAGCAACGCGAGCCAGGTCACCATTTAGCGTTCCAAACCAGACCGTGATAAGCTGAACTCACGGTAGACACGCGAGCGGACGATAATATTTACGATTATGGTCGCATTGAAACGAGGGACTAAACGTGTGGTTTTGCGCGCGTCTCTGCCGTCGGGGCTTCGGGGGAAGCAGATCGAGTGGCTCAATGTCATTTTGCTCTTTGAATCACGTATTTGGTCTGAATCTGCATGAATATGCCGGATGTATGAGAAAGAAACCTCGGCCATGAAAGCCCGCACTTTGTACGTGCCATTCTGAGGGAGCCGAGTACAAAAATTGGCGCTGCCTGAATAAAATATTTCCCAGGGGGCCCTGGGCTTGGTGCATTGCTGGGGGAAAGCCCGGAGCATCTTTTCAATACCGCCCTGAGAGAGACTGGTGCGCTCATGAGAGGAAACGGATGAATTGTCGTCCTGTTTTGACTCTGTGCTCGGCGACACTCACAGGGATTGTCGTGGATGCCAAAACTCACAGGCAAGGGTTTGAAATGGATCGCGCGGTGTCCGCGTGATGGAAAGTCCCCGTCCTTCTACGTCGGGTATTGGCTCACGTTTTGTCGCGAGTGCACTTTGAAATATTCCTCATCAAATAACCATCAACCGTCATCAAAGATGCGAAGCGAATGTCAAAAAACAAACGGGGCAAAAAAAGTGCAATATTTCCTCAGGCCACGTTCAAACTTTGAATTCCAACACATCCTATTTGAGAAAACAACATGAATGGATGGATGAGCAGAGTTCGGGGAGCATGGCCTCGCATTCAACATTCAGTCGGGAAATTTGAATTTGAATCTATGGTTACCTTGAATCAAGAATAACAAAATGATCCAGTTGGTTATTTTGGTAAATGATGCGCTATAATACCGAATTACAATGCAATTCATTCTAGTTTCATTTTTATTAGTTTTATTTATATTTGTGTATATATATGGACTATTTTCAAGTGCAGGAAAAAAAAAACAAAAAACAAAGGTCAAGTATTGCATAATGAAGTAAATTACAATGTTTGACGTCTCTTCTTCTGTACGACCGGGCAGTAACATCGAAATGAACTCTTAAAATACACCCCAAAAGGTCATGAGGTTAACTGACAAAGACGAAAATGAAGGATATTTTCGCTATAATTGTTGTTAGTTTTAGAAACATAAAATGTAATTGCAGTTCGCTTTTTTTTTTTTTTTTTTTTTTTTTTTCAAGCACTCGTTTTGTTTTCATCAATGGAAATTTAGTTTATTTTGCTGGTTTTCATGAACTATGATCTAAACTTATTCAATGGGATTTTTCATGTTGAAAAGAACTTAAACTGTGTTGCTGTGATCTGGATCAAACCAGATTGGGATTCATTTATTTCATTTTATTTTGGCAGTTTCAAAGATTTGAAAAGTGTGTAGAAGTTTCTAGATTAGTTCTAGCTTTACTTCTATACATGCCACCTTTTCAACTAATTTGTATAGTGATTTACTTTACCAAACCTTCATTATTGACGCGATTTAAACTGACTGGTACTGGTTTCAAATAATCCATTTCATGAGTTAAAAAAAAAAAACACTTAAAGGGCATCTGGAAACGTTACAACAAAACCAGCATGCACTTTATCTTACACGAAATTTCTTCCCTAAATGAAAAAGCAGCAGATGGTTTTGGCGTGACGCCGTCGCGGCGGGTCATCTCTTTCCAGGGTGAGCTTGGAAATCGGATGGCGCGCCGCTCCCCGTTGCGTGCTTAATTACACCACGGTCCAAAAAGAGACAGACTTGTGCGGGAGGAGGCAGGAAGGGAGAGTGGGAGGTGATGGCGATGTGGACTGTGAAGCCAAAGCGGCAGTAAATGTTGGCTGAGTGTCCTTGAGTTCAAGGTGCAAGGCGTGTGCGTGTGTGTGTGTGTGCATAATTACGCAACATGTTCAGTGGCGTGGGCAGGCGATAGCAAACAATTCCGAAATAGCAGTGAGTAGTAGTGATATCTCTTTAAAGTAAGTTTAACAGGGTCATAATAATTTTGGATTTGTCATTTGAGTTATTTTTTTTTTTTAAATGTAATTCAGTTAGTTTCAACTACTTTTTAGAACAAGTTTGTAATTAGCTTTTGTTTTGGCAAATATGCTTCGTTTTTTTTGTTTGATTCATATCACAGCAGTAATCTACAATACCTAAACGACTATACACACAAAGCGCACTCCCAATTTTTATTTCATTTTGTTCACAAAAACTTGAGTTGCATTTATTTATTTATATGTTTATTTAAAACCGGAAGCTGCGTCCAGAATAATCCTCATTCTCCTCCACCGTTATTCCGACAGCATCGGGAATTGTCCGAATGAGATCCACATCAAAGAATTGACAACAATAGAACTTAACCTCCACATGCAGCTCCCAGTTTGCAAGAACGCACACGCGCGCACCCACACACGTACAACTTGCCGCACACGCAATATGCGGGAAGCTCATTAAGAGCATCTCAGACCGGAGGGTCCATGACCACCGTAGGACGGATGAGCTCGAGGTTGAGGGAAGTCTTTGTGTGTCTCTTCATCTTTTTGCCTTCATCTTGACTCTCTTAAGAAAAACCTCCCCTGCGTTGTAAAGTGGCAGACATTTTTCTTATTATCTTTAGTAGCTGTAGGCCCCATCCCGCAATGACCCAAACACACACACACACACACACACAGAACCACTCCAGAAGTAATTAGGCTTAACAGGGATGATACATCTAGCAGGATAGTCTCACAAATTGCAGCCAAGAGGATACTTCACGAGGACGCTAGTGTTGATGATGAATGGAAGGATTGTGCGTTTTTTTTTTTTTTTTTTTTTTACCTGGACAGGATATACCAACTGGGTCACTTCTGTGTTAACAGTCGAGTTTTGGGTAACGTGCCGATGATGCGTGTGCTGCAATCACGACAATTTGATCAACACAAACACTGCATTTCAACTCATTTTACTGCACGCGACTCTTAAAACCGCCGGGTACAAAAATAACCCAAATTGGGTGAAATAGCAAACACGGCATTGGGCGCACGAGGGGCTGAGCTAATCGGCTGAAAACCCACAGCGACCCAGCGAGGGGGTTCGGAAAACGTCTTGCACCATTCCGAACGTTTTCCAGTAATTATTTCATGGGGCAAATGACGCATTTCAGGTCTATCTCCAAGCTATTGTGAAATGTGTTGACATTGGCATTTACTGGACAATCGGGGTCTCTACATTCCAGTTTGGCCTCCGTAAGCAGCTGGCGGCAGAAAGCACACGGCTCGCACTTTTCGCGGTGAATTGGATGCAGATAAACCTGCGTCGCCGCCACCTGCTCCTTCTCCGAACAGTTATGTAACGATTTGAGTAACACGCACAGAGGAGCGACCACCTGAGCACGGAGTCGAGGACGACGGAGAGTTCAAGGACTTGTTCTCGCTCGTACGTGTGGCAAAGTCAACTCTTTACTTTGTGTGTGAAGTTGTTTACCAGCAACTGTACTGCGTGAAGCTGTGCCAGATGCCCAATTCTAAATACAGGACGAGGGAAAATGAACTCAGCGGCACCTCTACGTGGGAGGTTATACAAGAGCCTTATCACACTTGCAATTGTATTATCCTGTGCAGAATGCAAGCCAGCTCCCACTCGTGTTTATTTGCTTTTATAGATTTTTTTTTTTTTTTTTTTTCCCCCCGCCCTCGTTCTTTGTGTTTCTTCCCTAATGGAACTCAGCACTAGCACCACCTGCCAAATTGTGGTGGCACCAAGAGAAGAGGAAAATAAACACAGGTTGTGTATGTTTGAGGCAGGACTGACAGCGAGTGTGTGTGTGTGTGTGTGTGTGTCACAGAATAGTTGAGTGTGTTCTGTTGTTAACTGATTTACTGTAGGAAGAGAGATGGCCATCGTGGCGACTCCCCAAAACTCATTCTTGCAGTTTCGGAGACATGGAGAAAATATGCCAAGCTGACTAAACAAATCTCTTGAGTGGGGGTCACTCCACACAGCCCTTTCGCGTCCCCGCCTTTATGGCGAGTGCTCCTTCCAAAAGCGACCAATCCCGATGGCCACTGCACATTTGATTGATGCTCAATTGCTGTTTTGCAACTGAACAAGACTTTTAACCAGCCGATCCTACTACGGCTGTCGTCACTGCGACCAATGTTCAGAGTGCTGATTGCAGCAGTTATCTTTTTCCTCTGGTGTGTGATTTTCTGTTGATTAAAAAAAGTCATCTTTTGAACTTTTGGGTTCAGATCTACATAGCTCAGATGTGAAAAATGGTTTTCTGAAATGATGCTGCCAGAAATTCGAAATCAAGTACATCAGTAAATTCCCCGCAGTTTCCTCTTTCGCATAAATGTAAGCCTTCCCGTTTGTTAGCCTCTGGATGAATATCTGCCAACCATGACCATAATAGCAAACACGCCAAGGAAAATGCCTCTATGACATTGTTAAAACCCCGATTACGCAACTCAGAGGTAGTGCTGCCTTTTTGACAACCTGCTGCCAACACACATTTCAACACCCTCCATATTTCAGAATTCAGCCGCTCGGGTGCTGACGAGAACCAGAGGGCGGGAGCACATTACGCCAGTTTTGAAATTGCTGCATTGGCTCCCCGTGTGTTTCAGGATTGATATTAAAGTACTTTTATTAGTTTATAAATGTGTTAATGGTCTTGGGCCATCTTATTTATCTGATTTGCTTTTATCATACCAGCCCTCGCGGATCCTGAGGTCCTCTGGCGCCGGCCTTTTATTTATTCCAAGGGTGAGGACCAAAATGCATGGCGAGGCTGCATTCAGCCGTTTTGGTCCTCACCTTTGGAATAGCCTGCCAGAGGACGTCAGGTCTGCAGAGACTGTTGATATTTTTAAGAGGAAGCTCCAAAAAAATGTGATATGAGCGTCTATGCATACAGTGTGAGGACGTAAAAGCACAGACATGGCACTAGTCTCTTAAAGCAGCAAGACAGATGGCGGCGCCTTCTCGCTTTGGGCCTGAAGGAGCCGCAGATTTGAATGCCATAGGACTGTGACACGGCGAGGCAGGGAAGGTCAGGACACCGCGGCAGCAAGGGTAACAACCGCCCGCATACGGTCGCCGGGCAAGGCTGAGAGACGGTCAAGGTTCGGGGTCAAAGATGAAGTGACCGAGGCAAAAGATAAGGGGATTTATCGCCCGCGTGAACAGTCGTGGCATTGAGAGGAACCCAAGAAATCGGAGCGAGGGCAATTAGATTACTGAGAGTATTTACGCAGGATTAAGGGCGCTCGCGACGACTCGGGGCGGGCGCTTTTAATTGGAGGAGACGTTCCATTTGTCTACAATTGCCCTTTAATGTAATCTCGATGTGACTCTGCAAGGTCGCAGAGGAGTAGAATGCCCCGCCTTCTGCCGGACCGAAGGCAGCCAAATCCCTGTCACGCTCACATTGTCAAGTTAGGGAGGTGAAAAATAAGCAGCAGGTCAACGGGCACGATGCATGGCAATAGGCCTTTTCCGGCAATTCCGTTTGCCTCTTTCAATCCTGTCTCCTTCTCTAGGTGTCATTGTGACATTTCGATTGTGCTTACAAACGGCCCAACTGATACAATATTAGATGATGTCACGGTCTGAGATTGTCCGCTTGCGTACCCCGAGACGAGACGCATGAACTTTGCTCGGAGGTGAACTGCGCCCGCAGCAGCGGCAGGACAGAAGGTGTTTCATTCTGCTTTTGTACATACGAACATGGTGAAAATAGGCCGGCTTTAAATAACAGTTATTAGCGCCGGGTGGCAAACGTGGGGGGATATTTTCACGTTATTGTTTCATTCTGACATTGCAATAAAAGCTCCGCAATTAAAAAACACATAATGTTGCGGAAATGTCAGCTGGCCAAAAACGGAGAAAAGTAACAGTTGGGTGGGAAAATATCAAACCAGAATTGGATTTTTCCTGCAATAAATCCAAAACTGAGTTTTTGACTTGACTGTTGAACACGACAGGGATCACTGCGGTCTCGGCTTGCATATCATTCAGTGTCGGCATAGATATTAACCGAGGACAAATAAATAGGAAAGAAATCAAACTGCGGATCCTTGTAGTTTCTCTGGATGTGAAAACGTGTTATTTGGTACAATCTGACATTGCAAATATGAGCAGCCCTGCTCATTAGCCTTTGAATCACCAGGGGGCATGGTTGATCGTCTCCAATTTAAGGGCCGGCCCATTTTGCGAATGCCGGCAAAAGCGCTTATCCTGTCTCAAAGATAAAATGTGGATCAATGCAGGGAGAAGTTATAGTCTAGGATGGACAACTCCCTATTTCAGCCCCATCCAAGCTACTTGTGAATGGTGCTTCACTCCCCCAAACAACAAGTATAGCCAAGTCAGCTGGCCGCGGGAACAACAAGAGTGCCTACAGCGCTTTGTGTTGCACCTTGGGGGAGGTAGAAGCCAGAGGCTGGAGCACTCTGTAACAACATGTGAGGTGCCAAGGCCAAGAACCAGTCCATTGTGTGCCCTGCTGCTGCCTTCGGGCAGGAGAAGGAAACACGTTAACGTGTTTTGCCTCCAATTTGCAACCACTGAGAAATTCACCACCAGTACTACATCATGGTGAGGCATGTGAGTTTGGGGGAGCTTTTACTCCTCACACCAATGCGGGGGAAACGCCTCCCCTTGTTCACTCGCTTCAACGAAGACCCGGGAGCTTCTGAGGAAAAAATAAAAAAAACGGCAAGCAGCTTTCGGCTATGCTCGCCCTTGAAACCTAATACATTTAGGACGCACGTAATCAACTTAAGACTTTTCAATTTCACAAAAACCTCAACCTGTACGCCGGCAGTCACGCGCGGTGCTGCGCTACTATGACAACGATCAAAAAAAGCAAGCCCTGAATATTTGTTCCACTTATCTAGACGTTTCTGGCAATGGGTGGATTTTGGAAATGATTCCCTGCGGGACGGCATTCGTTTCACATCTCTGGGCCCACAACGCTGACTGATCGCATAGCAGCGCCAACGGGTTTGGACGCAAACCGGGCGGGCCAACCAGGTGGGAAGTGACTGGGTCAAACGCGCACACGAGGCTCGGTCGAAGCTCTGGCCGTGGATGTAGGTTGCAACCATGGCAACGTGGCATAAGTAAGATGGAGTCGTGGTTTAACCTAAGCCACGGTGTTTTCATGGCCTGGAGGTAAAGTGTTCATGATGAGGCTGCTCACATAAGACTCAACTAGGATTCTGTGCAAAAACAGTGGTTAAAAACTGACATTTGGGGGTTATTTCAACAGACTTATTCTTTTATTAATACGCATTCCCACTCATCTTTTTTTCGCACGATTACGTTGGTTCCTCGAAATCGACAATGGGTCTGAATGCGCGTGAGAAAATGATGAACCCTTTGAGATTTAGGTCGGGGGGGGGCCCATCATATGTGACAAAGTTTGACTTATTTTATTTGTTTTTTCAAAACCATACAGCTCAAGTAATTCTAAGTAATGGTATTGTACAAGGGGACATTTTGAGGGAACTGGACACCATTTCCTTGTCCGTCAAATCGAGGTTCCGGTGGATATGCCCCGCGATTGACGAGTGACCAATCAAGGGTGTATCTGGCCTCCCGCCCCAAAGTCAACTTAGATATGCTCCATCTCATCTACAATGATAAGACGCGGTCGAAAATAGGCGGATGAATGGATGGGTTTCTGGGCAAAAAAAAAAAAAAAGCTCAGAACTAGCTTAGCTGAATTCTCTATGAAATTTTTGGCACCAATCCGCCTTCTTAGTTGAGGACAATGGACTGCTTACAAACATGCGAGAGTACAACAACACCACCACAACTCCCTGGTGAATTTCCGGCCCGAAAATAGAAGGCGGAATTTCTGGGGAAGCGACGAGTTTAGAGGAGACATTTCAAGCTCAATCTCACCGCAAGGTCACAGCCCGCAGGCGGCGGCCGCCGAGGCAGCAGTAGCGTCTCTCCATCTCCCTGCCCCATTTAACTGACTGATGCTTTTTGACATGTCAGAACGATGGAGCCAGTTAGCCTCCGGCACGCTTCAATTAGAAGCCGGACTTAAGGCGGCGGGGAACTTTGCACAGCACTGATACGAGGACGCAAATCAATAAAGGAGGATGCCGTTTGAGGCGGCGGCCTAAGAGGCAATCAAATGCAGCTTTTATTACAAATGATGCACTCCGATGTTTGAACTCACAGTCAAGACGGACGCACATCTGCTCGCCATGACGTCCCGGCGACCGCAATCGGGACGTGTTCTAATGTGCTAATGAAATAACAGCAGCCGAGGTGCGGGTGACACGGCCGCCGCACTATTTCACAGCCTCCCCGACAGGTCCATTTCCCGGCAGCCGGAATGCGATCGGGCCGGGGATCCTATATAACTGCCACGGCTGCCTTGCATCGGCCCTACGAAGCCGATTTATGGATAGGATGCGTGCCGTTACACATGCCCTCGGGGATCAAGCCTATTGGATTTTGGCCGGCGCAATTAAACAGTCACGGCGGGGCTTGCAAATTGCAATATGATGAACTATGAGGTGCGCGTTTCTTCTGCCGGTTTGTGAGCATCGAGCGTATACGCAAGGTAACGCCAAACTGCGCTGCGGGAATTTGCATTGGGCAAACGTGGTCCGACTTGGCGGAGGGGGAACACGTTTAGGCCCGGTAGACCTTGAGGTTGGCTGAGTATCAATTTCTCCCCACAGAGCCGGCGTATCATTGTCTGGGCTCTGCAGCAGTCACAAATGACAACAGAGGGTGACATGGAAAGGTCCCGAGGTGAAGCTGCCTGAAAATATCAGTGGGACGCCTCTGACAGAATGCTACGCAGGGTGGGCGCCGGGCGGGGGGAAGTGACAAAAAGATGAACTGGAAAGTGCTGGAGAGCTCAAAGAAACACGCAAAAGGTACGCACTTTAACATTGGAATCTATGAAATTCAAATCAGCCTGCAGAATGTTTTGAATGCTTAGCACCCCAAGATGGCCAAGAAAACAGATCGATTTAGGTGTGTGTGTGTGTGTGTTTTCTTTTTAAATTGCTAACATCTGCTGGCCCTAGTTAATGATTATGTATTATTTTATTTTTTTTTAACTCTTTCCCGGCTTAGAGATCAAACCCCAACTGGACAAGACTTTTCCCCGGCCATGAACCTAACTTGTCCGACGACATACCCTTCTACTATGTCAAAAGGATTGTGAAAGCAATCAAGAAAAGGCTGGCCCGAGACTTTTGCACAGTACAATTATCTATAAATGTGCATGATTTGGGGGCTGGTGTAGATAAACTTTGGTCTGAGTTGAGCAGCATCTTTCCTTTTTGCTTTATTCAGTCTCTCATAAAATGAATAATTTGATGCTCTTTTGCTATCCTTGCTCATTGCAGTGAGTGGAAACAGGTGGAAGCTGCCAGCCAGGCCTACAAAGAAAAAGAAAAAAAAAACCAAAACAAAAAAAAACTAGCAGCAATTGTAAGAGTGGAGTTATAAAAACAAAATCATTCCTTGCGAGCTCATTGTATTGAAAACAAAAAAAAAAACATTTTCTGCTTTTGTTTGGGCTGTGTGCCAGAACGCTTATTGGCTGCATATTATTGCCGGAGTGTCTGCTGGTTGCCTGGCAACTGCTCCCAGGCAATAACTCCCACCCTCCCCTTTAAGAAGGCGGACCGCTTACCCTTTACGTGTTAATTGGCGAGTCTGAGCGGCGCCGCTGAAGGTTGGTAAACCTCAAGGTCCGTCAGGTTTTGATTGAATGAAAAACGTGTTTACGCCACCCAGGGCCTTGCTAATTATTTAGCAAACTAAATTAGTGCGTTTCAACTCTCCAAGTATTTGCCGCTCTCGTTCGCGGCCGAGAGTCGATGAGAAAAAGGAACGCGGGAACTCCTTTTTGCGCGCTGTGGACTAACACTCCCATCTCCCCCGCAACCGGTCGCCTGCCCGCAGTTTGCCGCTCGTTGTGACCGTGTGAGTGACGCGGCGCTTCCCTCGGGTCAAAATCAGTGCAACTACCTCGCTTGATCCGAACGCGTTAGCATCACCTTGCGGGAACACCGACGATGAAGGAAAAAAAGGCAGCAGCTTTCATGTAACGCGTACATGCAGTGGGGGTTTTAGCTAGGATTTATTTCATGAAACCGTGACTGTGGATGGGATAATAATTACTTCTCAGCCATGTTGATTGAATGAATTCAAAGTATGGCGCAACCATGTTTCGCTTTCTTGGAAACAACAATCAACATGTGGAATTCCATTTTCAGCATAGACTTGGCGTTAGTAACGCCGGTAAATCATGCCGCGGTTCTAAAACGTGTATGCAATTTGGAATATTCTTCCAATGAGCCAGAGGCTGGCGTAGATGTGTGCTGCGCACACACCGATAACATGATCAGACTGACAAAGCAGTCACACAGGTGCGCATATACGCAGAAAGGGGTTACCGTGGCAACTAGGGAAAGCGTGAGTGGCAGATCGAGTCACAAATGTACTATTTAAGGCTAAAAAAAAAAATGAACTAAAAGCTTTTCCTTCAAGATTAGTGAAAGCAACTTCATCTAGAGTGAGCGTCTTCGAATGGATGGCCGCCCCAAATGATGGGAAGCAATTCCACAGATGTTGCAGCCGCAAGTAGACGCGCGGCTGACTTTGCAGGTATCCGTCTTCATCAGGACACATTAGGAAATGACGGATAATCGCTTGCGCCTGGATGCGCCGCGGTATTTACTGGCGGCGCTGTTGTTCGTTTCCATTCAAAATGAGGCGGTGGTAAAAAAAAAAAATAATGAAAAAAATAAACCACGCGCGGGGCCACCGAAAGCTCCCATCTAACTGCATTCAATCCTTTGATAGTCACTAATATGTTAGCCGCTGTGTCAAAGTGTCTGCGGGTGCGTATGTGTGAGAGTGAAAATAACCATCGCCAGGATCCATCTCAGGTTAATTTAAGACTCTTGCCGGCTAAACGGTTTTAAAAAGAAGCCGTCTTTCACGCGGCCATGTCCAATTAGCCGAGTGCAACAAGAGTGTCGTCCTGTCATCGACGGCCAAACACAGCAGCGGCGCGCCAGCGTTACGAGCTGCCAGTTGAATCAGAAACGCTCAAGTCGGCCCGTTCTTCTCTGGCATTTTGGCAGCGAGAAAGGAAAAACGGCCTCCCGGGGGATGTTATACCTTGCAGCGAGATGTGAGAGCGCTCGTGAAGAAAGTCAGGGAAGTCGCTATATGCAGAAGGGCGGCTTGGGAAGTTTGCATTGTCAGTCAAAGTCAATGGAGAAGAGAGTAAGTACTGATGCCGTTTTAAAGGCTAATGTTGCTAAAAAAGAAAATGAGGAAAAATAGCACTCCATCATATTGTACCGAATGAAAACGGACTGAGAATATCCGACCGAGGACCCTTACATTGTTTGTCTGCGTGTTGCTGCATCAGTTGTACTCAATACAGAAAGAAAATAAATGAAAATGTGCTAAAACCTTATCAGGTCTGTAGACATGAGGCACGCTCTGAGCTTGGACTGATAGTGTCATAAGCATGTTGTAAATAGTCAGCTCCTGCTGTAAGTAAAGATTAGCATCATAAGTATGCCTTTTTTCATTGAAAAACTGTAAGAAAAGACTTTTTTTTTTTTTTTTTTTCCTAAGCTGAGGACAGCAATTTTTCCACTAAGTCTGCCTCTCCTTGTGATGGATGTCTTGATGAGTGAGAAGGGAGGAACAGGAGGCCGGGAAAACAGCATGTACAGCTGGCATAATCAGCCTGAGCATTGGCAGAGTGGCAGCGCTTTATTACTTGTCTAAGTAAATGTATAATTGAGTCGCCTCATCTGCGGTGAGCGAGAGCGACGCGGGCAAATTCATTTGAATGCAAATGGCAGTGACTGCCAAGCAGCCGAGTGGCATACTGTACCTGAAAATATGTCCTATTTTTTTTACGAGACTTGCCCCGCCTGCGAGAACTGCAAGAGAGGATGCCCCGTCTTCCATCGCGCAAAGATACAAGAGGACACGCATGGGAGCAATTTTCACCGATGCTCAACTTAGAACCGCCGGTGTAAACATTGTGACTTTTCTAATCAGCACTTTTCGCTGCCAGCGCAGAAAGTGGCACATGCGGGAGGCGTGTTCGACGGGGGGAAACAGCCCCCGGCATCAATCCTCCTATTCCCTACCGACCCCTTCGCTGTTTGCAATCTGGCTCCCGTGTAATCCATCACGTGGAGACATTAATTATGCAGCAGACTCTTCCAGGACAAAGACTCTAATGAAGAGCCTGTCAACACAGACAGAAGATGTGAGGGTTACCTGAGCGGCTTGGGTGCGACCCTGAGAAGGGAATTTAGAGAAGCGGTGTTGCCGTAACGCCTGCTCTCCAGTGACTACACGAGGGCCAACGTGTCAGCTTGAACTGAGCAACAAAGCGCCATCATCCCCGGGCAGATATGGAAAAACAAGAGCACTATCGATGTGACGGAGGGGAAAACGTGCTCCCGACATCTCGGGTCCATTTTGTTGAACGCTTGAATCAATAATTAATCACAGGGCGGTAACGTCCAGTTAACTGAACGCCAATCGAGCCCGCTGTCAGGTGAAGTCATATCATACGCGGACATGAGACACGAGTCAGCCGGCGACGCCGCACAGGAAGCGTGGCGATGTGTTGGTGTGACGCACCGAAGCCGCTGCTTGTCCTCACTTGGACGTTTCACAGCCTTCGCCGAGCCCTCAAGCCCGGCAGGCACGGCGAGACGGCCCAAGGCGTCGAGTCATAAGCAGGCTGAGCGGGGCCCCGTTGTTTCATGGCTAATTACCGCTGGCTCCTGGCTCTTATCGTCCTACATTTCATCCCTGGGTCCCCCTGTTCCCTCCATCAGTCCTGCTGCTGCCTGTCTCACTGTTCACCGGTGGAAAACGTATCATTAATGACAGAAGAAGGTTAGCCAATTTATCTCCGGGGCGAAACCTTTCACAATTTGCTCTCCTTGTGTCCCGGCAGTGAGATCACACGACACACAACCCGAAACAAAGGTCATCTCAATCCATCCCCCTCTGATTGCGCTTTTCATTCCTTGCTAGTCCATTTACTGTCATACAATGGGCAAATTCCCATGAAAGGGACAAAGGCCAACGTCGGAATGTTTGGAAATTTGCTCCTAAAGTTAAACATAAAACCTAGAACCAAATATTCTGTTTCTTTTCTTTTTGTGCGTTTTTGTGCAAGTGACATACAGATTCAGCCTGCATGTCTACTTGATTATATAATATCTGACTTTCTTCCGTTATTCCCCCAAACTAACATTTTTTTTTTTAACCTTTGTAGTGTTCCACACATTACTTTTCACTCCTCAGAAATAGTGGCAATTATCTTGATGGTGTACCAGTAGATTTATAGCCATGAGTCCGTTCTCATCTCCGAACATGGAAAGTGACTTAATAGGCTCCAAAACTGTGCAGGGTGTGCTTTATAAAGTGCAGTTTAAAAAAAAAAAAAAAAACTGAAATATGGGGATAAACATGCTCAAGTGTGCGTAGGTGGCGTTTTACAACCCCTATGAAATGTGAGTCCGCCAATAAGCTACTGTCCATAAAAAATATAGGCAGTGAAATTAATATATGTAAATGATGGGACGGTTTAGAGTCACCTTAAGACAAGGTGTTTCATTACTCACATTACGCCCCCCCCCCCCCCCCCACACACACACACACACAGTTTGACATAATTGCAAACTCATAAATCTGATGATGGCCTTTATGGAAAGAAAAAGTTAAAAAAAAAAAAAGTCTCATTTTGACCTCCAGACAAAATCCGATTGGCCGGAATGTATGAAAAACGACCGAATAATTGCCGGACGAAACTGATGATTTAATGAGGATTTTTCACTACGGATCCAGCCGGGCAGAGGTGGACATTCGCGGCGCCGTCAAAGGATGAAGACGTTCCAGGAGGAATTGTAACACTCCGTCTGAGCATGTGGACACATGCAAGTAGAAAACCTCGATCTTGAAAATGATTTCACTTCTCACCGCGCAGGCGCGGAAATAACATCATTTGAACTGACAAGGCGAGGAAAGGTGATCCAGAGATCATTCGGAGCACATGAGAATGAAGCCATTAGAGGAGCTAAGTGCAACGAAACCGCAACTAACTCTGTTGCGTTGGCGGGGATTGTGTTGGGATGCGTACGATGGTCTTGGCAGAGCTACTGGAGCAGCTGGAGCATCTGTGAGCAGAAGCGGCAGCAGTGGGAACATCTGTCTTTGCCGCCATTGCCCTTTGCAAACCCTCCACCACGAGTGTTCCTCTCATGTGCTGCGATCTGAGCTCACTCCAGCAGCGATGTGGCCTAATGGGATTATTCTGCAGTGGTTCGAGGCCGCTAAAACGCTTTTAACCTCGTTTATGAGAGAGAACTGCAACTACTACTTTCTTGAACAACTAAAGCACACATTTGTCCACTGGAAACGGACTTTTTTTTTTGTTGCCGGGGGGGGGGGGGATAAAACCCAAATTTAGCGGGGGGGGACCTGTCTGCAAGTTTGGCAAACACATCTAGCGAGCCTTGCGTGTTGCAAGAAAATCAGGATCCTCTGGCATTTGTGCCGTCTACAATAAAAGAGCCTAGAGAGAAAAAGATGCCCTATGGAAGCTGTTATACATGTGCTTTTGACTGAAAAGCTTGTATAATTACCGGGTAGCGCGACAGTGACTCGCTTATAAAGATTGTTTGAAAAAGGCCCAGTCCTTAAGGAGGCGGTGCAGCACAGGATCAGGGCATCACGGGTGACATATTTTGAGCGAAATCAATAAACACATCAGACAAAAATCGCTCATTCTACATTTATTGGCGTGAAAAGCTTTTGTGAGGGCATGGGTCTTAGTCGTGGAACTTATTGACTTCTTAATTAATCTATTGAAGCATCCAAGATCTCATTAGACCGCTTCACTTCATTGGAACGCCATAAAGCCCAACGGTGCGTTGTAGTTGTATATTTCTTTGGAAAGCGAACGAGCCGGTGGTCGGCAAAACATTGCTTCTTTCCTTCCGTCCGCGGAAGAAACGGTTCCGCTAAATCCAAAGCAGCCAACGTATAAGTCAGAACAGCAGCTCGTTAAGGCGACAAACCCTGTGAGGGGATTCGGGCCTCTCACGTGGCACATACTCACGGGTTAACGGCTGTGGTCATTGCGCAAAGCCTTTTTGGGGTGCGACAGTCTCGGTGGGAGGCCAGCAGCGAGGAAGCCCAGCTCGTGTCGGCAATTCCCTGTCGAGCTGTTGAACTCGCCGTGCGACCGGCAAAATCCGAACTAGATATATTTTCCGTAGCATGCTAGCTCAAAGAAATGTAATAGGAAAATGACATGGGACGCACCGCTGGTTTGGAAAGGTATACCCTGGCGCTCCTTCGTCAGTTTTATTGGATTAAGAAAAAAAACATTTCAGAAAAAAAAAAAAAAAAAAAAAGGGTGGCTCCGAAGCTTCCGGCCCTGTTGGCGCACTGCAATTACTGTGTCCTGCCAAAACATCCACTCTCCAAGTGTCCCATTATAGAAGCGAGGCACCTTTAAAGTGCTACTTCAGTGTCACCGCCAACTCTAAAAGTCGCCTCGGTTGCCTCCGTGACTCTGGATGCAGTTGGCGCTCCGATAAATGATCACACTGCTCCAGAGCGACACAGACAAAAGAAACACAGCCTAAACGTTGTCTGGCGAGGAGTACCTGCGGACACTCGACACTGTCGCAACACACGTTCAACTTTGATGTCTTTTTGTGAGGCTTGCAAGAAATGTCGGTGGGAAGTGCCCAGGATGATCTCTTTCACCGTATTCTAGTTGACACGGGGAATTTTAATATTTAATATGTAAATAAGCTTGGCTTTGATTGGATCTTGTTCTGTTTCATCTAGAAATTGAAAACAGATTAGCTCTGATTGGTACTTAGCGGTCTCAGAAGTAGATACGTGAGCTTTTTGTGTTTTTGCCTTCCATTAACCATGTAAACACCCCCACACACACACACACACACACACACACACAGAGCGGCTATGAGGACTTGTGGCTCGCCGATTGCCAATTAGTTTTATTATTACCCATTTTTATGGGGTTTGCCGGGCCACCAGCTAATTCTAAATGTCGCAGCGGCGACAGACGACTGAAACGAACATCCCGTGAGTAACCATTCGAAAACATCCGCAATGAAGCAACATCATAACCCCGTCGGATAAAATGACTGGAATTATTGGCTCAATCGCTCCGTTTTATGAGAGCGGCAAGGATTGCACGCGTGCATTTTGGCGACCGTTAAAAGCCGTGAATGTATTTTTAGTCCAGACGAAAAGAAGCAAGATTAAAAAGAAAAACAAAAGGGGAAATAAAAAACAAAACAAAACAAGGCTTCTTCTAAAGGAGCTCTCCTTTCCAGGCTATTCCGCACCTGCCCAACGCTTGGGGGCATCAACCGCCTCCCCTGCTGCCCCTGGTGTGCAGTCATCCTCTTTGCTTTCCATGAGAACAGATGTTCAGGTGAACATTTGCTCCACTTTGCCTTCTGGATTCATTTTCTGCTCTGCCAACTTTCTCATTTACAATTGCAATTATGCCTTTTCTTTTTTCTCAGGCCTACTTGGCTGCGCGGGTCTTCTTCCAAGCCTTCCTTTGTGTGACCTTTGTCAAGCGATCCTGGGCAGTGTCCGTCCTTGATGCCATGCGGATGCGATCGTGACTGTGAAGAGGCAGGGCATTTATAACAAAAGCAACACGGACGACGGAAGCAGCGTGCTGTTAAGAGGAAAAATGCGGGTGTGTGTGCGCCGGGAGAGGCCGCCGGTTAAATACAATTATCAGCGTGTGGTTACGTTAAAAGCCTATAAAAGGTCACAGTCTGTCTTTCGTAGTTATTGATGACAGCGTTTGCGCTCACGCAGTGTGACAAAGATTTCGCCAATACCCAGAGCTTAATGAAACTGTGACAAGAAAATAAGACATCAGTTTGGATTTTACCCCAGCAACATCACGCCTCAAAATGACTAATATGAGTAAGAAAATACTTGGGTGGTCCCTTGACTTATGACCTTCATTTCGAAATTGCTGGGCCTTGAAGTGTCACGGCCTGGTGAGTGACTCGAGTCAAACTCGCAAGTGAAGGCACCACTTGAGTTTAACATTCATTTTCTAATTGTTCAGACCATGATATCGTCGCTGTGCTGTGGAAAACACCATGCACCGATGAAAAATTGTGGCTAGGTCCATCATTCAAGTTGCTCATCCTTGAACTTGGGTGAGGAATAAACATGTATTAATGGATAGTTAAGCGTGATTGTGTGTCGATTAATCAAGTCTTGATGCAATCAGGAAAATGGAGTGCACTACTTCGAAGTAACTGATGGCTAATTTTCACTGTAGTCGATCAAGGACAATGCGATCCCATCCCTAATTCATACAAGCAATTACACAAAAGTAAGCGCTCACTTTATGACAAAAGAGTTGTTTGTTGAAGAAACTTCTTAAAAATACAGCAAGACTGTAAATCTAAGGTTCAACAACTCTTTAGAAATTTTGTGAATGTGTCGAAATTAATCAAGATAACAAATCTACGGATGAAATTCATCAGTAACAACAATGAATTTTTATATGCGGGTTTGGGTATTACTTATGTCTCGATCTGGGACTATGTCGTTCTTCTACATCGCTTGGATAAAAAAATACGCGTTCAAGCATCCGGAGTAGCCCTGACTGAATTTAACTGCCATTCTTCATTTGTTCTTTTCTCGTCTTGATCCTTGGTTGAAGGCTGCACCTGCAAGCCCGTGTGACAGACAGTCTTATAAGTGTAATTATAACACGGAATTACCGCCCCCTCTGCCATGAATCAATACCCCACCCCTCTCCGAAGGAATTCATCTCGGTGCAAAGCAGTTCATGTGGGAGAAATCAAAGAATCCGCTGCATGATACAGCCTACCTGTCAAAGCGACAGTGCGGGGGTCAGCGGCTGAGCCACATGAAAGATTACACGTATCAATAATGCATTCCGACAGAATGACTCAGTAGGCGAGTGGGGGGGGGGACGGGGGCGGTCTAAATCTAAATGAGGCGTCAGTGCCTTGTCACATTAGGGAACAGGTGTGCCACCGCAGAAACTCCTGTCCCGTGGCATAAGGCCCTTATATTTGGCATGTCAAACGAGCAGGTGTTGTGTATAATTCATCTGTGTTCCATTTTTCATGCTCGGGAGCAGGACAGAGGCTCTGGGAATCAGAGTCCGTATTGTGAAAAGGCTCAGTGTGGTGCACTCCTGAGACGGGGGTTGCTAAGCCCTCGGCAATCTTTCAAAAACCTGACAGCCTTTCAAGTTATTCTACAAACAGATGCAACACGCTAATGCTAACCCGTCTCGATACAGCCAACCCGGGCTAAGTGGCGCTTCATTGCTCGGCAAGCTCACAACCAAGACGAAGCGGGTACATTGTGTTTTATTGAACAAAAGGAAGCACGTATACATGACGTATGAACACACTAACAAAAAAAAAGCAACGGTGGCAAACGTCAAGGAGAGCGACGTAAACGGCAGGAAATTAACTCAAGGAGAGGTATGGAGCTACATTGGATGACGAAAAAAATTAAAATCTTAAATCCACTTGCACTATAGAAGAAACATCGTTTTAACTAAACATCAACGGGAGTAAACAAACATGGCAAATATGGAGCTGGTATGAAGACGCGATAAGGCAAACACTCACTTGAACAGGCAATGGTGAGGTCGGTAATGGAAAGTAAGCAATTCACTAAAGTCTGACCCACGCTTGTTTACCAGTGTTTATATCAAGGTACTCCTTCCCTGTGTCTGCAGTTTTCTTGTCGCCCAAGTGAGCCTGAAAAGCTTTAAATCACTCTTTGGAATATGAAATATCTGCTTGGCCCGTTTTCAACCGCAAGCCTGAATCAGTTCAGTGAACCAAGTAAAACTACAAACGATACACTGCTCAACTATTAATTCGCTTCACGGCTCAAGAAAACTAATAAAATGCCGAGTCTGTATAAATGATGAAATACCATACAAGTAAGCGATATTTGCTGTGTTTTCTTTCCTCTGCTGTGATTAAGAAGCCAGACGATTGTCCTTGTAATGAGGTGTGCGGAGGGGGCTCCGCCCATCCTAAAGTCACCCAGTCCAATGATATCGACCACGATACCGTATGTTGACGCCATTGTAATGCTAAACAGAATCACGCATTCGCCGATTAAGCACTCCCAAAATTTTACAAAGGGCCACATCACAATTGTGTTTGAATTGCTTGGCTTTGTGATGACAACATAAATCGCCGCTTTGCATTTGGAGAGGCTCTATTTTCCAACGCACGCCTTCACGCCGGCGCCGTGATTTCAAAGGGATCAGACGTTTACACAAACAACAATTAAAAGCTCGGTTAAGTTTGTTCTTTCTGATTACCGGCGAGCTCGCCTCGCGCATGCAAAGCGATGATGCGCCTTTGCGATGATCAAGGCTTCGTCGGAAGGACCCGCCCACAACGCAGCTCAGCCAGCCTCTACGAAGAAGGTCAGGCCCCCTTATTACTTTCCACGGACTGATTATAGTTCGGCAAGTCAGGGTCTGTTCAGTGCTGTCACACGGTACAGTTAAATGAGGTGATACATTTTGATTGGTTGACACCAAAAGGCTGCCGGGGATCTAACGCATCATCCGTAAGATAAACATGGCCACCCTCCTCCACCAGTCACATCCATTCTTCACGCTTCCAGGAGAGATGGCTCACTGTGATTGTGTCGCCAGGTGCTACCGATGAAGACAAATGGAAGCCCTTGATGGGTCGCGGCCGTCGCTGAGCCGCGCCGCGCGCTGACGGGAGCAGGCGTAAATGTCAGAGAGGGCAAAAGGGCCGCCTCTGCAAAATCGAGGCCCGTTTCTGATATGTGACCTTGCGCAAGTTGTAGCTGGTATCGAGGATGTTAAAATTACAACATGCAACCTTAAGTCTTGCTTATCACCTTCCTCAACGCCCTTGGGCTTCCCTTAGCATGGCGGCATTTAACTTGAAACTACTTTGCCGGAGTCAACAAACTAAGGAAAATGGTTGAGTTTGCATGCTGAAGGCCAACAGTCCATATGATTATATCCTGTCCTGAACGCATATGCGGGAATGAACATAGCGAGGGATGCCTCCTCCACCGGCGTTACAGAAACCGAAAGTGTTATTATTGGTCCAAAAACGGCTGTGACTCCGACCTTCAGCGCCGCATTTGGAACGCACAGCTCTCGCGAAATCAAATTAGAACAAACGCTTAATATGCAGCGTTATATACGTCAATTAATTGAGTTTATGATGCTCTTTGACGGTGTATTGTAAACTGCAAATCGACTTTGTGTCCCGACACCGTCGCTTGTAAACTGTTAATTAGCCGGCCGTGACCCCCGGGCCTCGCTGGCTGTGACTCATCTGTCTGGAATCGTAAACGCAATTCCGCTGCCATCCTTCTCTGACACAGCAATGAGAGCGTGCTCCCCTTTCCATGATGTGAAAATAGCGCTGACCTAACACTGCGAGGCCTCGGATACTGTATTAAACAAACAATGCTATCCAATTTCTGGAAACGCCACACTGATCACTTTGCGCGTGGTCAGAATTGAATTTCTCGGGAATGGGATCTTTGACGTGGCGGGGAGCGTCCATAAATCATTCCTTGACATTGCCGCTTCATTACCCAAAACTACTTTCTCCCAGCCTCTCTCTGTCCCTCATCAAAAGTCTATCATGGCAGGCAAAACTGTTTGAATTGTAGGTCTGAATTCGTTCACAAACAGGGGGCGATAGAATGGCGGGAGACGGCTGGATTGAGGGCAATTATTTCTTTTTGCATGAGAGCGCCACACACTTATGATAATTACGTCTCGCTATTAGGCAAAGGTTCCGTGTCTCCTTTATAGGAGCTGGAAGCGCGGAAGGGTGCAAATGGAACAAGCTTTTAATTCTAATGAGTCCACGAGCAAAGCTGAGCAGATGGGGGAGATGATCACTGGATTTTTTTTTTTTTTTTTTTTTTTTTTAAGATCATGTTCATCATCTCGATGACTGTAAGTCAAGGTCATGCCTGAAAGCTCTAAATAAAGTGCAGCGGCTCCAACACCGGGTGAGCAAAAAGGTGCACGGCGCCATTTCTTACACAAAGAATCGGTTCGGTGAACGTTTTGCATCATGCGGGCAGGAAATCAAGTAAGCCAATAAAGCAAAACAGGAAAAAAAAAAACCCTAATGGCAGACACGTGCTTAAATACACTGCTCCTAGCAACCGCAGCGGCCGCTTTTCAGGCCAAAACAGAACGATTGTGAGACAACGCAGGGGGACTGGAGGGCCAAAGAAATCTTGAAATTGTGTCGCAATTTTTTCATTCTTCTCTGCCGTGTCGCCGGGACCATCTCCCGAGATGCCTGCATCCCATCGCCGCTTTTCACCCGGTAGCCGGGTGAGATATCGGCGCTCGCCGTCGATCCGTCCTTTTTAGCGTTTGAATAAAAACTCTAAAACCATCTCGGCGGGAGACGTACGGCAACGTAGCCGTGACCCGTTCAGACGGGTGTCGGATCCATTGCCGCAAACATTGGCCTTTCCTATCAGACGCATCTTCCATCTCGGTGTGCGTGCGGCGCCTTAGTCGATCGGAGGTGTCTGTTAAAAGGAAACGGCTGACTGACAGCCCAGCACTGGGCAATCTGCGAGATATATTGTTTCCATTGGCTCGCTGCAGTCGGACTGGGGAATGAAGACAGAGACCTTTTAAATACTGCAAACACACCAAAGCAGGGGATGGAAAGAACACGCACCCCCCCCCCCCCCCCAGCACAAACAGTGCGCAACGCGGAATGCTAATAAAGCAACCAAACCTGCCTATGGAAACTATGATAAGATATTCAAATAAGTCCACTGAGTTCTATCATATTTTCAATATAAAATGTTCCAACACAAGTGAACCGAAACCTCAAGCGATAGCATCTTGCTGTATGCTTTTTCCACTTTATTCACGGCTGCACGCAGATTTTTTTTTTTTTTCTTTTTCCTGCAGCCATATTTTTTAAATAATTGAATTTTACTCTGCGCAACTGCACATCCACTACTGTTGATTTTATCCACGCTGACTCATTAACTCGTCAAGCGTTTTCTCTTCCTGTCGTTCGCTGGCAAAAAAAAAAAAGGGATGCTTTGTTTTATCATTTCTTCCATGGGAAACACCGCTCCGTATTCATGGAGCGGAGGAAGAATCGTCACTAATGAAGTATTGCTCCAGCGTGGAGAAACGATGGGACTGATTTTAATTTGTAGAGTGTCAACAGTTTTTGAGACGCACGTCACAATGCGGCATCGGTTGAGCGGGAAGCGAGGAGGCACTTTCTGACACTCTGATTTCACTGCATGATTTTACACGTGGCTTGAAATATACGCCTGTTCCTATCAGTAATTCAATTTCGTATTGCTTCACTAAGGACCTTTTTTGCCTTTATATAATATTCATTTCACACATTTAAAAGGAGGCCCACGGCCTTTGACTGTTCCAACAGTGTGTTCGGCAGTTTGGAATTCTAATGCTCATCTTCACTGACTTAAATGAATCCTAAAATGTCCCTCTGGTACACTGGCATCAATTAAAGATGGCTGCAAGTTCAGCGCTCTGCGCTCCGGCTTTTTTAAGCGAGTCACTTTTCAAAGTGGACATGCGGCACAATAACTCGCACTTCGATGTGACTGTTGGCTTTTCTTTGGTCAAGACTTGCATCCAAAGAAGGCAGGAAAGCCATTTACCAATTGCCTTTACTCACAAAGTCCATTGAGGTAACACGCGGGATAAGAAGACTGAGCGCAATTCAATTTTACTCAGAGACGTCCTACGAGTTTGAACAAATTGAACATAGCTGGGAGTTGATTCAGGTAAATGGAGCGCATCTCACTTGAGTATTTAGGGAGGGAGAGGATGTCATTTAGCACGGAATGGGAATAAAGCACAAGAGGCCACGGGAGCGTTACAGCAACGACGTCCTCCTCGTCGACACAACGGGACCCGGCCTCGCATTTGTTCCACTCCCGAGGCTTTAGCGCCTTTCTTGACAAAAGGGAGATGACAGCTTTGATGTCGGGCCTTGTCTGCCTTCAGTTACGCTACCTACTCACTTGAATGTAAAACCAGCGCTTTTGTCACGGACACGAGCCCAAACACTTCATAAACGCTCCGCTCCAAACTTGTGTCTACACGGGGAGCAGAGGATAGTTCACAGAAAAACACAAAAGCACACACATGCGCACGCACTGAATTCGGTTACCTTACCCGCCAGCTGGGGAGGAAGGATGATACGAGTACAAAGACGGAGGAAGTGAACGGGAAGGGAAGGGAGACGGGCGGATGACGGTAGCTGAAGGACAGAAGGATGGAAAAAGGCTAAATGGCAGATTTGAGGAAACCTAGATGGATGGCTGGACTATAGAGAAGGACTGATGTCAGATGGATGGAAGGCAGTATGGGTGGTTGGCGGGAAGGAGAGATGGATGGATAGGTCTTTGGAAGACCGAAAGAACGGGGGGGGGGGGGGGGAGGGAAAGCAAGGGGAATGGGTGGATGGCGGAATGATAGACGACAGGAAGGAAATAAAAGTGGACGGAATGAAGGATGGAAGACAGGACTAGAAGAATGGCGACGAGATGGAAGGAAGGATGAGTAGACAAGTGGATGGAAGAAAAAAAAAAAAAAAAAGGCACAAGACGGACTAGATAAGATCGCGATCTCTCTCTCTCTCTCCAGCTGTAGAGCATCCATAAGGCACGTTAAATGACGACAGTATGCGGTTGAATGGAATGCAGTGGCAGAGACAACACTCTACATATTGTCACATCCACTTCATTAGCGCTGCCACGCTCCTGTGGGGAGCAATTTACTCGTTTCCCTCAGGGGCCCCCCACCAGCAGCGGGGGCAGCAGCAGAGAGAACGGCGATACCTTCCGAAGCGCCCAAATGAAGAGGCCTCCGCTGGGGAAATCGCCTCTCATTTCAGCTTTGCCACTCCTAGATCCCTCATCTCCTTCGCCGTAACCTCTACAAGCGCCTGCCGTGCGGCCATTACCCAGCGACTGAGGCTTTCAGCTGGGGGAAGATGGATCTTAAGGATGTCCCCCACCGCCAAGCCCCCACATATCCCTCGTTTGCATTCCGCACCGTCAACGGCCCGCACCGGCCTACTCGGCTTTGCGGATGTCTCTCACTCCCTCAAAGGCTATTTCTTTCTTTTGCTGGCCGCTACGGCCGGAAGAAGATATAGATACCTGCAGGCGTGAGCCGCATCCAATCAAATAATAAAAGACTAGTGGTTGTTTTCTTGCATTCTTGCTTCTTTTGTAATTGCCTCAATCCAGAATCTTCCATTGAAAGCATTTGCTTATCGACTGCAACGAACTTGCTCGTCTTCTGCGGATTCAAAAGATTTCCATTGATTCCGGCTGCTCATATAATATCCCTATAACACGCTGAGCTGCTTTCCTCATAAGCTTCCGGGTCATCGACGATTGCAACGAAACCGTCCGTCTCAGCTCTTGGTAAAGTCAGTGGAATTAACTAAATCACCAAACGAATCCCACAATCAGAGGGCATTATCCACTTCAGAATGTAATTGTCCACACCACGTGGTCTGTACCAGACTGTTTTTGAGTGGATTAAACCAGCGTCAGAATCTTGCGAGCGCCTCTATGAATGTCGAGGAAAACCTCCAAAGTTTGAAGCAAGGACGCGACCTTGTCTGATATTCGGCACCTTGACTTGATTCCTCAGCAAAGACCAAAAACCTTAGACACCTTGAAGAAGCTCAACGCTACAGACAAAAACACTAATGAAGGAAGTCAGGGGGAAAATGTAAGCGCTGTAATACTAATTGACCTGACACACACCTCCAGTGTGTCTCACCGGAGACAACTGGTGGCTTGGCACGGCAGTCTGCCGAGCTGCAATCTCTCTTTTCAGTTTACCCTGCTTTTTCCACTACCTTCTCACTTTAAAGACGATTGTCACCCTCTACGAATCCATTCTTGTGGTATTTAGTTACAAATTCTTTTTTTTTAACACATAGGATCACACACTGCCCCATTTCAGAGGTTAGCATTCATTCCGACCCTCGAAAGCAACAACAAAAACGAACCCAAAACAACACCAGTGCTCTCGTCCATATAGAAGCAATTCTCCAGCAAGCAAACCTGGGGGCAAATGAAACAAAAAGCAACGATAACAAGAAAGCTGCTCAAGAGAAATTAACTGACTTTGATTTGTTTGCACTAGGCCCATGTTTTATCGAGACATCTCGTTTGCTTACCTTCCAGATTTCTGAAGGTATCGAGAACATTCATCAGAAAACTAACATCTGCCCCTGCCATTTCTTCTCCCATATTTGCATATTCCAAGATGCCTTGGCTCACCAGCCTGAGAGATGGCGTCGTTTTGCTCGTGCGTCACCGGAGCTCTCGGGGCATAAGAGCAATGAGATGGCAGTAATTGGCTTTGATTTAATGCCGTAATGTATCCAACACAGCTGCCGCGCTCAGCAAGCGTGTGTGCGCACGACCGTCTAGTTACCTTTGGCGCGGACGCGCTACCTGGGGGTCGCTTGGTTGATTCAAAACTATGATGTAAGGCATTGTGGCAAATCAAGAGTGGCTACATTATAAATTGATCCAAGAATAGGCTATGTGGTTTGTGTGAGACGTACTGTACATGCAAGTCTCCAGAGCAAGGGAAGAGACTGCAGAGTTACACGGTAAAAATCAGTTGGACAAATGAGCTCTCGGCCGTAAGCTAGCTGTAGCCCTCGTGCGTGCTGCTCTGAAAGTGGAGAAGTCCACTTGAAAACGATTTCCCCCTCGTCCTCCTCCATAAAGGTGTGAACGCACCAATCTGACGTCAACAACCGCGACTAACTTTGGTGCACATACCAGTCGGGTGAGAGGATTTCGCTCAACCAATCAGAGGATGGAAAACGCTGATGTCACGCAGGACCTGTATGCTAAATCTGAAATTTGAAAAAGGTTAAAAAAAACGAAATAAAAAAATAAAATAAAAAAAACATCCTTTATTGGAGTGTTTGGACTGTCATGGGCCAACATTTTTGGCACTGAAAGCTCTGGGAGGATTCCAACGACACGGCAACACAAAGACGCTGAAATCGGATTGAATGGAAAATATTTAACACGTAGGCTAGGCAGCCAAGACACTGTGTAAAATAAAAATAATAGGCCGTTAGAAATAAATGGATGCAATTTCTTATAAGTTGCAAATGGAGGTCAGTCCTTCCGATTGCGTTTAAGCCAGCAGGGAAAACCTTGAAGGCCCTGACTGCACGCCATTACTCTGTAGCTACTATGCAGAGGAAAAGTGGCATATGAAAGCAAAGAAAAAGTCATATTTTATTTAGAGATGCTTCTCAGACTCATCTGTTTCGCTGCAAGCATGTCTCATGTACTACATATTGGCCACTCTGAAATCCATTGTTAAAATAATCATGGACAGGCCAATGTTCGAAAAAAGCATGCAGGAGGGATGTGATTACAGCCCGATACGGAGAAGCTTGTCAGCTGGAATAACATCATCCTCAGCCCATCCCGAGCCATGAACGAGTCGCAAGCCATGAGATGCCACGTTCGAGAATACGTCACGTCGTGTCACGCTAGATCGCCGGATCGGAGGGAGCGTACCTCCAGAGTGGGAACGCGGTTTCCAAAAGAGGTGAGGAGCAGAGGCAGCAAAGCCCGTCCCGTTTATTTCCCCAACCCAACAATGGATTTCATTTTGATATTTCACGCTCGAGCGGTTCACATCAAATTCGGAAAAACGGGTGCAAAAACCACGCGTGCGCTGACCTTTCGCCGTTTGTAACGTGCAGTCGCTTGACTCATTTGTATGTAGTGGACCATAGCGTATACACAGGCTTTTTAATCATCTTAGAATTACTACTGGGAAAAGCTGGGAAATGTCCACATGGCGATGCAAAAAAAAGAAATCGATTTGACCTGTTCCACACACAGAAACATTTGCACAAAGACAGAACGCATGCGACAGTCATTTGTGGCAGTCCGACAAAAAAAAAAAAAAAAAAAAAAAAAAGAATCAATTCTCTCTCAAACTGACTGGATTTGGCCACGTCGTGGGTTCTTTTGGAACTCTTCAAGGTAAAATGAATGCAGTCCATCGACTACTTCGGCTGAGAATAGGGGCTACATAATTAAAACAGAATTAGAATTAATAGGATGTGGTCATTTATTAAAGTCGGCCATGTTTTGCATTTAACAGTGCTCATTATGGGAGCTCTTCATTAAAGCTGTGCAGAAATCAAGAGTTTGAGACAATGCGCCTGCAATCAGCACCGGTGCAAAACGGTTTGCTCGCTGACGACCCCACGCCGCAAATAGCAGCGAGTCCCCTGCTGATTATGTAAATAGCACGAGATCCTAATCTACAAACACCACTAATCATTTCCACGTGGTCCGTTTTTTTTTTTTTCACCCAAGATCCTCGCGAGGGCCTCAAATGAGGAGTGAAGTTTGTCAATTGCGCAACATTATCAGCGTGACACCGTAGACCCGCAACAGAGATTTCGCGGAAAGTTAGAGCGCGGGATCGCCCGGCTGTGCGTCTTGATTATTAATCGAAGGAACCATAGCTAATTTGTCATGCACAACCGGGGTTCTAATAGTTTAAGAAATTTTCATTCATTATTTTGATTTCTAAAGTCTGCTCGTATTCATTTTTAGAGCAGGTTTGTGAGTTTTTAATTTTTTTTCGATATTGCTTTGTTTTAGTTTTAGCGTCATTAGTATTTGTCAAGATCAAAAAGGTAACAAAGCACTGTATGATGTAATAAAGCCAACCTTTATTCTCAAGGGACCATTTGACCTTTCTTCTGTGTAGGCATCGAGCGATACCAAAATAACTACCAATAATTTCAAATGAAACACAAAAGATCATTTATCCATACGAATTGACAAATATGAAAATGAAGGACATTTTTAGCTTCGATTATAGTTTCGGTGGCATGTCATTTCCGTTTATATAATTAGCTTGCGCACAGCTAGCTCAGGGTTAGGTCAGTCAAAACATGCTGATATTTGGTTGTAAAGCTCATCATTTGAGCACAATTTGAAACACATGACTAATGCTTTCTGGATAAAATTATCTTAAACTATAAATAAAAGTTGCCATCGTCAAATTAATTTTTAATTAACATTGAAGTTTGCTGCGTGCATAAATCAACACATGCATGGCTAAACAATGTTTAAATTAGCCCAGGAAATAAACACAACATGGAGCCAATGCTAATACACTTTTGCTTGATAATTCTGCAGCAATTTTTCAATTATAAACTGTTGTGCAGCATGCTTTTAATGGCTGTTTTAATAGAAACGCAAATTAATTGTGTACACGTTGCCGCCATGTCACATTGGAATGATCCCGGGAATTGGAATAATGAAGAATCAATGGAGCAACATATTGGATGTAGATGTTCATCAATATGGATGAAACCGAGGAGCAAGCGACGTGCCGCTTGTGTATTCCTGTCACAGCGGCAGGAGTTTGTGTTTTCCATTACACTCGGATTTTCCATAATAAATAGCAGCATTTCGAATGAAGCTAGTGGGCCAAAAACATATAAAATAAACGCATGCTTTGCAAAGAGCCACTTTGCATACATATTATGACTGGAACGCGTCCTTTGGCACTAAAGTCAAGAAGAGTGCGGCGTCTAGACGCAAGTGGAAAATTATTCACATTTCCCGTAAGACGGCCCAGGAGGAGAACATTTGGAAGCTTATCGTCCAGACATGTCTACCCTTTTCCCGGCCCGCCAATTGCTTCCCGCTTGATGGGCAGCGCGGCCCACGTGTGAATTTACATCTAATCCGTTGCCACGCAGACAAGCTCATTTAAAAAACGGAACCGGCGACACAGGCGGAGCGAGCGCGAGACCTCGTCTCGGGGTAGGCAGCGTCAAAAGCTGAGGATTCCTTTGAAAAAAGCTACAGCGGGGTGGGTGGGGACACGGCTTTGTAGTGTGCATCCATATTTAAATGCTGGACAACTTAGTATCATGTGCGATATTTTCACGCTTGAACAGATGGTGATCGGTCACATCTTCTTATTTCACACATTTTGTGCCAATTAAAGACAAGGATTGCTCTTATTGACACGGTAGAGAGCCAAGAGACTTGGCACCGTTTAGGTACGAAATCTGACAGGTCTAACAGATAAAGTGCAAAGAGGTGCATGTGTTACATTACTCACATCAGGCGGCTCACGATGCCACGGGCGGTGACAGGGCGCGGGTTGCCCACATCTGCAGGGTCATGTGGCAGGGTACGTGCCGCTTGCCAACTTTTGGGGGGGAAAAAAAAAAAAAAAAAAAAAAAACATCACCAGGAATTAAAGAATTAAAATGACTGCAGCAGTTGGTCATTTCGGCGCAATAGCACCAGCCAAGCCCCATTCACATTTTGTCTGATAAGGCAGAGGATTTTTCGTTTCATAACGAGCCTCTCTTAAAATGCGCCATTGTGCTGCCAGATGATTTACACGTGGAGATTGGCTGATGATTTATGTGACATGATCATGATGAAACTGGCATGCATTAAATGGGTACTCCGCAACCGGGAGTGAGGTGAAATCACGCTGTGTTAAATTATCTTGACGTGCAAATGGGCTGTAAAAAGACCGTTTTTGAAATTGCTAAATGAATGGTTGCGAATACTTGCAGTCAATTTTGTTTGGATTTTACATTTTAAAAAATGCCTCTGTATTCTTTGTACAGATGGTCATGTTACGGCAATCAATATAATGTTTATATTAGCATTGAGCAGGGATAAAAAAAAAAAAAAAAAAAAAAATCAACTCAAACAAATGTTCTGCCTAAATGCGCTGCAGTAAAAAAAGAAATCAAAGTTTGACCGTTTTTTTATGTTCAAAGTGTGAATTTGTCAGCTGTTCACTTGAAAATTAATGCCTTGGTGTGCACGGTTATATAAATCCATCAGTTGCTTCTTATAAAGTAGGAACCCCCAATTCCAATGAAGTTGGGACACTGTGTAAAAGGTAAATCAAAACAGAATACATGAAATGTTTTGCAAATCCTTCCCAACCTATATCCAATTGAATTTTGTTGGAACGTTTTGCAGGTCTCTAGGCACAACAATAACACTAGCAAAGACAAGGTATTTAATCTTCAAACTGATGAATTTCTCATTCTTGCTTGATGTCCAATTTCAGCTACGGAACAGTCCAGGATTTGAGTTGTCAAATTTTGGGCCACACAGTTTTAACTGGCGACAGGTCTGGACTGCTGGCATGCCCGTCTAGTACTTGCACTCTTACTAGAGAACCACATTGTGGTACCACGTGGAGAATGTTGCTCTCAGACCTTGTAACAGATACACAACTCCAAAAGAATTTGAGAGCTTAGACATGTGGCTTTCACGCAGGCCCGACTTTATCATTATTTACCGATTCGATCGAAGATGTAAAAGATATATCAGGTTCGACTGGTTCACAAGCGCGTCGTCTTTTTCACCGCCGTCACTTGTTTCGGAGCTGCCCACGATCGTCCGCGTCACCATTCATTTTAATGCCCGAAACATCCTCCACGGTCTGGCGACACAGTCACATGTACATTCTGATGCATTTCAAATTGGCCAAATTCAGATTTACTTGTATCATACATTTCACCTACTTGTAGTGTTTTGACATACGCTGCTGTGGCAGCGGAGATAAAGTTCATGGCAAAAACAAACCCAAAAAAAAAAAGCCTGTCGTTAGTTGTCCCCAAATAAAGCAGGGTGGTTTGCATGTTCGCTGATGTGCTGGTAATCCTGTTTCATGCTCTCCTGGAGAGGAGTCCCACCATCATCCCGAGGCATGACAATCCCACCTACAGGAGTGTATCAGCAACCACCACAACACCACTATGACTGATGTGTTTACGCCTTTTCTTATCACATTTACCCCTCAGTACTCGCGGGACCGACTCCTCAACATACACAGCCAATGAGTCACAGCACGGCAAGAACAGGCTCGCATTATTTGAAAATGTCAAGTCGAGCATTTTTCTTCAGACGGCATCTCACCGACTACCGAAAAAAAAAAAAAAAAAAATGGCAATCATCTAGATGCGGATTTGCTTTCCAAATAGTGGGCCTAAATACTCACGAGGTGAGGTTTAAGTCAATCACACCTACACTTGCCCATTTGGTGAAATGAGAGAAAGAAATGACAGGCGGGTCCGTCATCCATGTGATAAGTCGACTTTCAGTGCCACTTGATAGCCTGAAAATGGACGGTGACGAGATCAGCCTGCGGTGTGAGGGAGGTGACGATTTAGGGGATGCTCGCCCTCCCTCTCTGCTGACGTATACTCTAAAATAAAGGCAGAAAGATGGAGAGACGAGATGGAGATGAAGAAGTGGCGGGGGAGAGAAGGCAGCGAGGAGCTGTCTATTGACGCTGCTGCAAATGTTCCCCTGGCCGCCTCTGACAAAAATGGATGATTTTTATTAAGAGCCTTGGCTTTGTATCTTCCATCTCGTATATCTCCTCTAACAGAGGAAGGCCATCTCGGAACCCGACATGGAAGACAAGTGGTGCAGGGCTTTTATTTGGAGGGCTGTGCGTGTGTGCGTTTAAAAGCAGTTCGCTTCCATTTAAAAAAAAAAAAAAAAAAAAAAAAAAGAAGGGAGTCGTTTTGGACAGTTTCCACAAGATTGGACCGAGAGTTTATAGATGTGCAATCAAAAGGGGCAAAAAGAAAGGCTTTCTTTACGTGAAAGAGTGATAGCATACGCAAACCCTCACACCAACCCTGTCCCAAATGTTTGCTTCAAATTAGGTTGCCCAGATTGGCAAATGCAAAAAAAAAAAAAAAAAAAGAAACGTCTGCGTCACTGTGACTTTGCTTGCATTTGCATTTCCAGGTCATAAATTCACCTATTTTGTCTTCAATTCGGGTGAGCTCGAAGCAGACACGCAAACTGCGGCACCAACGCTGGGCTGAAAATTAAATTCCACTATGTCACTGCCTTAACATGTCAAAGTTAAGCCGTTCTGTTTTGTGGTGGTAGTCCCCCCAAAATCAAGTTCAAAAAGTAACAAAACACTCATCACAAAGTACAGGGAAAACTTTACATGACGTTTTTTTGGGTGTTTTTTTTTTTTTTTTTTTGCAAAAGTGGTAGCTAATTAGCCGAGCGTTCCCCTTTGCCGTTGACGCCTGCGTTGCAAATCATCAGCAGTAAGTGTACAACCTCCCGTGTGTTTGTCTGACAGTGGAGCCACCAACGAGGGGGCGTTGTGAGCCCGAGACACGGAGTCGCGTACGGATTGCGCAAATCACTCACAGCAGCCTCTAACAATGTCGACCCACGGCGGCTTAACCGCCTGTGTGGCTGTGAGCATTTGTCAGCTTAACACAAATTGATGCAACTAAAGCCCCGTTTCCACCAAGCTGGATGGTACAGTTTGCCAGGGCACAATCTGGAAAGGTAAACCCTCGGCCTGCCACCAAGGCGTGTAGGCGGGGTGCAGATATCTGCGCAGTACGGTGCTGTGCGTCATACGCTGATGTGTTTTTCGGAATATGTTGCCTTCTTCAAACCCTATACCTGTTTTTGCATGGAAGTGGTCACTTGATTACAAACAATTAATGGATCGACACATGTTTATGTCAATAATCAGCGAAGACGTACATTATAAAATGAACCTGCAGCCATCTCTTCTGTAGGCGTAAAAAGCAGGATTGAAGGAGATTGACATCCAATAAAAACCACAATTAGGGTGAGCTGTAATATTAGACTTCCTATTTTCATTCTTCCATGTTCGTCAAATTCTGTGTCAAACTAAATAACGTGCCGCAATCCAGTGGTCAACAGTGGAATTACACCCAGAACAAAAAGGAGGCAGAACAATACAGTTACAAACAGAACAAAAACAAATCTGCGAACCGGCGATGGAGGGTGCTTTACTTGTATTTGGTTTAACCGCTATTTACTGTTTATCTGCTACTAGATTGCTTTTACTATGGCTGTTGTGAAAGCTTACACAATGAGCTGTGGTAGTAGTGATGCCAGTATTTTGTTTTTAATCGTCATTTTCTACAGTACTACAGTATTAGAATTATTAAATATTGGAGTAAAAGTGTCAACGCAGCGTGGATGTATTGTACTACGATCATCCCAACAACAACAACAACAACAATGATTTGCACAAACTCCCCACAATCCTTTTTTTATTTTCATTCCTTCCTGAAATTCCTAGCGAATTGTTCTACACCTA
This sequence comes from Filicampus tigris, assembly GCF_054856515.1. NCBI lineage: Eukaryota > Metazoa > Chordata > Actinopteri > Syngnathiformes > Syngnathidae > Filicampus > Filicampus tigris. The sequence goes on along the minus strand of NC_141238.1, from coordinate 1,574,714 downwards.
GCCGGCAACCTTTGACTCCCACCTCAGCAACTCATCCTTCCCGGGGGAATCTTTGGGCTCAGCTCCTTGATGTGGAATGCACTCCTCCGCATACCAATGACAGGTGCCATAAACCACAATCGAACAAGAAAGCACTAGCTCCACACACACACACGCACACGCACACACTTGGAGGGCGTGTGCGACTGCCACCGGAGAACAAACAGGGGACAAATCGGGTCTTGTGCTGATCAATAAAGTACTCTCTGCGCCATCACTCTGTCACCTCCATTTCTATAAAAACAACGGCATGAATAGCCGAAGCTAGATTTGTTGCATCCAGTGAAGGATAATAGGTGATAACGTCGCCTTGGCAACCGTTCCGCAGCGTACACACACACATGCCATAAGGGGCTTCGGCACTTGCTATTCACACCTGAATGTTTATTCTCATATTGGCAGACTGTCGGTGTAAACATCCCCTATGGATGATAATAGATATGTTGAATACTTGATTTCTACACAAACATACACAAAAAAAGCAGCCCTGCTTTTTTTTTTTTTTTGTCAATTGCTATTACTAGCTGTGTATACGGGAGCCAAAAAAAAAAAACAAAAAAAAACCCCACTAATATGTGCTCTTTGTGGATGTAGACAGCCCACCCAAAAGACAAAATGTCAAGCAGCGTTACCCTGAAAGCAAATCTAACAGAAATGTGCATTTAGCTTCCCGTGGCGCTGCCATGCCTGGGAGAAATCAGTCACAGACGGCTCTTCCGGAATGCTTCGGGGACTGCCTGCTGTCAGCCTGAGACGAGCACTCAGAGAGACGCTACCTACAGCTTCTATGTGGCTTGCTGTAGCTAAAGTGAGCGTTTAGCTGTCTGCCTGTTGGACAGGAAAGGGCAGACTGGAAACAACAGACGGGTAGGGGCCTATTAAGCTTGGCGTTGGCGTGGAACTTGGAAGAGCTTTTTCTTTTGCTTTGTTATGATTGAATCAAGCTCGAGCTGCGTTTCAACTTTATTCCACACGCTTTTATATCCACATCGTGCATGATCTTTGTCTCTTCAGACCACAGTACCCATCGAATATTCCAGTCTTGCCACCAGGTCTCCGATGGAAAACAAGCCAACAAACAGCTAAATTCTCCCTCGCTTTCTTGTGATTAATTCATTCACTGATGGGGAAATTGAACAATACATTGTTATAGTATTGTTTTTTTTGCTCTTCCGCAAAATGAAATTAAAAGAAAATTATCAGTAGACTGAAAAAAAAAAAACAAAAAAACACTGTACCAGAAAACAACTCGTAGACAATTAGGCAATAATGTTTGAAGACAAGAGAAGGGAAAAAAAAGTGTTTGTTGAGTGTGAACATACAATTTCTAGTTCAGAAAACAGCTTGAAAGCAATTCTCCTGCTGTGCATAACATCACTGCCGCTTGATTTGTGACGAACACGAGTTTTGTCTATAGCTCCAAAAATGAAAGCGAGCGCTCCGAAAAGAACTTTGCTAAAGAGATTTTCCACAAGCCTTTTAAAAAGATCATCCATATGCTTTGAATGGGAGATATCCCCAGAGTGACTCATAAAAGTGCTTAATTATTGAACAGCGCTGGAGTACGCTGTTCAAACACGAGTGGTGGATTCACATAAAACTTCACAGACAATGCTCTCCTCGACAATTTCATTATTTTGCGCAGGAACTCTTCAAATTAATTAGTGAAGATTAAAAACAATGAATCGAGGAAAAGGAGCTGCTGTTTTTTTTTTTTTTGGTTTTTTTTTTTTTTCAAACAAAAGCCAAGTTATGTGGAATTCATTAATATCGTCTCTGCTCTCTGTGCACGAAAGTAGTTTCAAACGTTCGGCTAACTAAGACTGCCGTCCAATCAGATGGAAAAAAAAAAAAAAAAAAAAAAAGTACTCCCCGCTTTCTTGACAGTTAAAATACTTGAGAAAATAATGAGATCTAAATGGCCAACTCAACTCAAGGAAAATAAGTCATTTGACTCGATCGGTTGATGGCGCCAGGTAAAAGCCTTAAGGACCAATTACTGAGCCGGTCACCTCACAGCAAGACACACACCCATCGCTTTGCATTGTTGTGACTCACAGTTCCACCTGGCTAATGATATGAATATATATAAAAGCTCAAATCCAGCTGGAAGAAGCTTTGGCTAGCCAAACAAATTGATGGGCAAACAGCGCATAGTGCATAGAGAATATGCATGCACTCTCTTCGGACGGTTCAAGGAAGTTTGCACTTTAACTGCCACTTCTTTTAGGCTCAAGGACGGCGCAAAAAAGGACAGAAACAAAGACGGCAAGAGGACCAAAGGGTACCGGGGGCTCAGGGAAAGAAATGAAAAATGTCGAGAGTTAATGGAGGTTGAGAAGAGGGATCAAGACAGAAGAGGGGAGAACAAATGGATTCCACGCCGTCCATTACAGTAGCCGCTGTGTGGTGGAGTGCCACAAGCCAAATGCCCTATTTATTCCAGGCATAATTACACGCCAATGAGGCCCTGCAGATGCCCGATGTGAGGTTAAGTCGAGAGGTGACCCACATCAAAAGCAGCCGTGTCCTGTAATGGCATCTCCAGTCAAAAGATTGTCATAAAACATCTCATCCGTCATAATAAAAAAAAAATTAAAAAAAAATGTGCTTGCAATTTGGCTTGCCTCCGGCTTCCCCACTTCCTCTCGCGCGCACACAAAGGCATATTTCGATCATTTCCGATTACTTTGACTCACACGCAATTCCTGTAGACTAAATATATCCCCGATACCTTTACCTTACCTTAACCCCGAGCTAAGCCTTCACCTTGAAATGTGATTATTTGCATGTCTCCAATTGCTTACCGTCCCCAAAAGGAAGGCAGGTACTCCCAATGTTGAATAGATTTACTTCCGCACATGTAGTATTACTTTATGTCACTAGGCTCATATCGATTGCAGAACCGCACTCACCAATTTAATTACCCGTGCTGCGTATAAAATAGCCCGCCAAGCAATCATTAAGCTCAGCCAAGTGAGGTTGAGGTATCTTTCCGGACAATCCTGTTAAAGCTTTTAGTGCTTTGGACGACACTACGGAACGCCACGATCCTTGACCCACCCATTTGTCCATCGCCGCCCATTTTTCCATTTCTATCCATTACTTCCAACCGCAAGAATACACCGTTACAGGAAAGACGGGCATTGTTCAAATGTAGGTCTGTGGAAAGTGACATTTGTGCTGGTCATTTAAGTAATGGTTTTTTTTTTTTACAAATGACAGAATGTAAGTATGGCTTTTTGGAGGGCCAAAGAAGCATCGGGCCAAGTTGGCGAGCAATATTTGTGTTTTCAAACCAACTGGCACCAACAGGCTTTGGACAAAGGGTGGCTTTGAATGGGCTGGACACCGTTTTCTGTCTGCTGAATCCGAGATCCAGTAGTTTCCGGTTGAGGTTTCACTGTACTTCAACGTTCTTGTTCAAATATCCATCGCTTAAAGTTTTCCAAAACGGCAACTATTGATGCTAATCACAAACGCGTAAATGGTGTTTTCCATTGTATGTTAGCATTAAGCTAGTGGGGCCTTTCTTTAGGGAATTGTTTTAAATGCAAAAGACAATATGTAATTCTCTCTGTTTTACAGCGTTGTTTAGTTTGACAGTAAACAGGAATATTTAATTTGGGTCAGTCGTATCTCAAAGCGCCACTGTTGCACGTCCCAGTCACGCATTTTAAGACGAGATGCTAATTAGTATGGATTATAAGGCAAACTAGACCATATTTTGAATCTAACCAGATTGATAGCTTTGGATGTGTGAGCTTGCTGATTTAGTAGCACTCTAATTGTTTGCGGCCATTGTACTTTGTACTTTCGCTAACACCTAACTACCTTGTTAATCTGAGTCATCAAGTGCAAAGTCATCACGGGCTAATGGTGCGCGCACAGTAAATGGCAGGAAGGGCCATTATAAGCCATTGAACAAATGGGGCCATGATTCTTGACAGAATTTGCCATGCTAGGCTTGCAATTTCACTTACACAACCATCACTCCTAAAACGCTGGAGAAACCAAAAGGTCTTTGGCATTTTGCCAGTTAACAATTCACTTTTACAGGTCCATTTCCAAGTGAAATTGTAAGAATTAGCTTTTCAGAAAAAAAAACTTTTGAGGCGTCGATATTTTTTTGGCCCAATTTTTTTTTACAATTTCAATATATTGTATATACATGTATATGTACGCATGTGTATTGGAATGGTTCAATTCGGTTCGATTCAGTGGGTTTACTATTTGATTCGATATGGTAAGGCTGTAGCTTTTGTCATGTTTCAATACGTAAAACAAACTTGCTAAAACTTTCCAAAACCCAAACGATTAAACTTCAATTCAAGGAAAACAATAAATCATGAGCGACATCACTTTGAAACAGATGTATATTTGGTGTGCTTTTCTCATAAAAGACGATTCGGTATGTATCTCGATACATGGAGCGTGATACCATTCAAGGATGATGCATTTGAAAATATAACGATTGGGTTCAGTTAAATCAAAACCCGACAACCATTCGCACTGACTTTCATGTCGAACACTGCGTGGGGACTGTAACATGCTGGCTGCATCAAATTCAGGCCAACATAAATGTGACCATTGGACCAGAATCCAGATTGGATCAGCAGAAAGCACCTTCATTGATTGAAAGAATTATCCGCTTAACCCAATGCAATCAAGGTGCGTTTGCCTCATGAATATTCATGAGACCAACTCCTTACAATGTGTTTTTCAGACTTTGTTCCAAAAGCAGTACATTTGAAACTTTAACACCATTGATTTGTGCTTGTATCGCATTTTGCTTGTTTCTATGCCGCCTGTAGATCCGGCTCATCCTTCTTTGCCTTTTAAAGCACGCAAGGAGGGGGGATGACAATAAATCAAATCCGCCCCGTTACTGCTTTTGAGCTCCACAGGTCCGCGAGGACAGTGGCCACTTCCTTGCATTAATCTTTTAATGGACTCTCCTCCCTTCTCTTTGGCAGATGCACTTCCCCTGACAGGTCAGCAACGATTGCTGGGGTCATTAGTCCTGTGATAGGCTGAATGATAAGATCAGCAACAATGGCGACAAGGTGTGGGAGAGACAGCGCTGAGCAAGCTACACAACTCCGGGTTATAGTGGGGGAGGTGAGAGTCTTTGCAAGGTCGTTGCCAAAGCGGGAGACGGTCCATTTAGTACCCAATGTTTGGGCTGGTGATGCAGTGCTCATATTTCTCTTCTGGAATGCTTTCTTCTTAAAATAGCAAGACCACCACTGGCAGAATTGCTTTGGAGAAAAAACAAAAAAAAAAAGTTCCACACTTCAGCGCAGAACATATTGCAGTATTGACTTCCAATATACAACCGATATCCAATTCAGTGGCACTCATATCTTTTGTGCGGTCTTCGCATCAAGGCTCAAATTTCTCCGAATTCCGATTCATCCCACGCCGCACGCCAAATTTCCTCCTGACAACCTCACACCAACGTATTTCATAAAACAAAGGGCTCATGCTTGGAGAACATGAATTCATCTGAATGTAAAAAAAAAAAACAACAACAACAACAAAAAAAACAAAAAAAAAAACGGTTGGTCTCTCCTGTGAGGCGGTTCTCGCTCACAAAATTGACTACAGACAAAAGCAGTTCAATCCATGGTGTCCGACGAGGATAAATGGTGTGGAGTTGATGGTTTGATAGCGGCGAGATGTATTTCTTAATCAACGCTGGGGTGGAAGGCTAACACAGTAAATGTGGCCCACTACTCACAACAAGTCCCTTGAGAGATTACACCAATTGCCTTTTCAGAAATGAATTCAGTGACCTACTGTAATATGAAATTCATTTGCACACTGCCAGCCGCTGCCAGACAACAGTGTGTGTGTGCTTGAATAGGAATTTGTGTGACTGCGATGCATTCGTTGCATATTCCACAATGCCTCTTGAAGCACAACAATGGAAAAAAAAAATACCTGAATAAAATTGATTATTCTTCGATAACTAGTGATGTATGATTACTTATTGGGAATCACATTGACTTTTTAGTGTCTGCACCAAAGTCCACAAAATGTTGTAATAACCTAATAGAGTTTTAAAAAGGTAATCTGATTGAGATTTGTTTTCACCTCAATGTTGCGATTTAATATGTAATTATTTTTTTCAATGTCCTCTTCCCATGCACTTCATAACAGACACTCAATTAACCTGTATTACAATAAACAATCTTAGATTTGTTATACATAAATGTTTTGGACTTATATCCTAGGCCTACGCTAAAATAAGGTAAAATGAACCGTGAATTCGTATGAAAAAGTTGATCTACTTCAATTCCAGATGTTCACTTACTAAACATTAAGATGACTACATTGTGGTGTCGATAAGAATTTGACTAATTGTTCAGACCTACGCCTTATGCATGATGAAATCGAGTTGCGACCATGACGTCGTTAAGTGTTACGTTACTGCGTGTATCACTCGTCAGATCACTTTCAGGAGAAACACGAAAGCGTTTTTATTTGGGTTATTGGCTAGCGGTTGAATTCAATCCCCTTCACAACTGTAATAGGCAGATCAAAACAAACCATGCGTGTCAAACTAAATGAGTTTGAGCACGGCTTGTTGAACTCTCACTTGAGCTTTCCTCGCATTGGCGTTATTGTTTTAGATTAGACGATACAAAACATTTGGACTAATTAGTCCAGGGCGTGAATGATCGCTAATTAGAATAAGTGCTTCAGAGGGAATATTTTAGAAGATGAGGAGGCCCCAAAAGGCTGCACACGCAAATCGTGGAGAAGGAGATAAAACACAGATTGTTGCATTTAGGCGAGAGGCTTTTTTTTTTTAAACAGCCTAATATTTCTCCCCCACTCCGTGTTGGAATACAAATACTCGTTTGTTAAAAACGCAGCAACACTACACCGCGGAAGTACGTTTTCAAACGCATTGCCAAGCCTCTAGGCGGCAGTAGTTAGCCAAACACTGTCCATTCAGAAGGAACTTTCGTCCTTTGACGTCACTGTCTGTGTTTTGTTTATGTCTCTCGTTTTTGTTAGCTAATAGCTAACAAAAACGTTGTTGGCTCTTAGCTCACAGGTTTGCCAACATTTTTGTTAGCAAATCTGACACGCAGGTTAGACTGAAAATTTACAGTGAAAAGCTGTAAAGACTCATGAATGTCCCACTAGTGATTGATTGTTTCAAGGACAACTTTCAAAGAACCTTTAGGAATGAAAAGATTGTCGTGCATATGGGTTTACTGTATTATGTTCTTGAAGGGGCAGACGGTGCTATGATGACAATTCCAATGTCAAAGGAACAATGTTTCAAATAGCTCCATCTCCGACTCTTCCTCTCACGAAAAAAAAACATGGCTGCAGCTGTTTGCCGACGTATGCTGGATTTAGCTCGAAAAGCTTTTCTCAGTGGCTACAGAGATGAGAAAAATGGTTGATTCGGCCACCTGAGCCTCTGCCTGTTGGTCCTCTTTAAGCAAGACTCCTTTATACATCAAAGCAAGCGAGGGTGGTTTATTTATCGTGTAAACACACGCACATTACTAATTACGCCACATATCACGTTAAGAGAATTCCACCTCCGTCAAAGTCACGCCGGCTCGATAGAGAAGGATTTTTTTTTTCCTCCCCCCCACCCCCGTCTATTCTTTTGCCAGGACAGGATTAAAAGCTGGTTATCGTTCAATCCCTTTAATGTCGCCTCTCTCTCTCCGCTGTCGTTTCAAGTTAATTAAATTTCTTCCGGGGCAATGGCGTATTGGCTGCCTGACAGGTAACATTATAAACCGTGACCTTCCCGGAGTTGTTATCCTTTTGACAGCACAGATACTCTGCGGTTGGGAATAGCAGCGAGATGCAAGCGGGACAGTGATACGATCTGTGCATCCTGTCCTGTCCAGAGAGACGTCTCTTTGCTGCAAATGTCACTTTCAAACTATAGATTATATCGCGGCGTTTCATAGCATGTGGGTAATATTAGGACGGAGCATTTGGGCAGAATTTCCTCAATCCATTTAAAGAGCGATAATTATTATTATTATTTATTTTATTTTTTTTACATGTAATTACAAATGGTCATCTCAGAATTCAACCACGGTATTCTGCGTTTTGCCTTTTATGGCAGTCTTCTCGCCCGCCTCGCTGAGTGATCTCAGTTGCCTTGTGCATGTTTGAGCGCGATGTGTGAGGACAAGCGAGCACCATGTTCAATTGTCCATTCGCTGAGCTCAGCAGGGTGTGAAGGCCCTGTGGCCAGAGCACCAAACAATGACTGAGTGTCAAGCTTCTCTTCAGATGCTCAAATGATGAGCTTTTATGCTCCTTGTGGACAGCTGTTGCAATGAACGTTTTCTTTTTAATCGCTGCAAGAAAAAAAAAAAAAAAAAAAAATCACCAGTCGAGAATATACATATATATATTTTTTGCTCCAGGACTCTCCCTACAGCGAAGTCATTGTGGCAAATCGAGAACAATATGCATGCTAGTTTTGACGCATTTTGCTGTAAATACTGGTTGTGGATAGAACTGTTCCAAGTAGCCAAACCGTTTTTTTTGTTTTTGTTTTTTAACAGCCTTGCCGGAAAGGCGCGTGGAGAGGTTTTCGGGGCAAATATGCCCATGAAGTGGAACTACAAGCCAAGAGGAAGCGGAATCTGAATTTGCTGCCCCAAATAAGGAGCCACAAGCCGAGGGTTTTGAACTCAGATAAACCCCAATAGGCTCCATCGAAGCGTTCACATCATTTTAAAGGCACTTGATAACACTGTGTGACTGCAGGATGGTGAACTGAGAGAAACAACACGTGCAACGGATGCAAGATGTGAAAGAAAGGCAAAAAAAACAAAAAACGTCTGACAATCAATCCGACAGACAACTTGGCCCAAGTTTCATTGCCGCTGACAATTTGTTCCTGTGAACACATGACAAAACAGAATGTGATGCTTTCAGCAATGCCACCTCAGGCTGGCGGCTCAAAAAATGTAACCGAAAGTATGAAATTGTCTTCATGCTAAATTGCACATTTCACAAACCTCACTACCCACACTGGCTTTGAGAGTGACTTTCTCACAGCTTAGCCACAGAAACAGACTTTCTAATCCTCTCTCACTTCTTTTACAACTTCAGTTTAGGCAAATAAAAACATTTCAAATACTTTTTCCATACATTTGCCTTGAAGCTATAGCTTGTTTAATGCAATTTGCTAGCTCAGAGGTTCAGTCAAGAAGTTCCTGTCGTTAATTGAGCCACTAAACCATTCGAGCAGTTTCTTCCATCCTTCCCTGTGAACTCCAGGAAAACAACAACAACAAAATGATGGATAACTTGACCTTGACGTTAGCCTTCATGAGCCACTGATTTTAAAACAAACCATGGTGGCCAAGGCCGAGCGTCCTGGTATGACGACAAAGGAAAACATTAGCTGCTAGCCGGTGAAGAATGTGCGGGTCATAGCATTTTATATATTATTTTCTGAAGGGGGTGACATCCATAACGAATGCTTCAGAGATATTGAAATCTCCTTGGTCAGAAAGCCACAAACACATCATGAATCTAGTACGATTCAGCAGTTATCCGAAACACTCGCATGATAAATATAGCAAAAAAAAAACCCCAACAGGGATTGTCTTTACTAGACCTTCTTATATGATGCGGTGCATTTCTACACAACTTCATCCAAAACAATCAAAAATAATCAATGGTTAATGTAATCAATTCCACGCGATCCGCTTTCCTTCACAAATACTATGTCAGATCGCTGAAGCTAAAAATGCCTTCGTATGAGGATATCAAGACACACTTGCAAGTCACTGTCAAACTGGAACAGCATTGTGCTACACGCGCTTGACTCGAGTATGAATAATTCCCTTTGCGGGGGCGGCGCGGCGAGTGGAAATGCTTCAATCTCCAATCAATCGTATTCGTCTTGCGCTATCTGGAAGGCCTCTAATGTGAAAAGATGGCTGCATATCAGCACGGGCGGAGGGGACGCGTTGGAAAGCGGCACTCGCAGAACGGCCCATCCGCCCCGGAGAGTTGCGCATTTAAAAGCAGGTCAAGGCTGCCCATTTGTTGTCGCGTCTGATCGTGCTCCCGGCAGACTCGCGTTTCGTTTGTCTGTAAACGGAGGCTTGCTAATTACAAGCAGGTGAGTAAGAGCATCTTGGAAAACGCACAGCGGTGCACTTCAGACCCCCTTGTAGCCTGTCCTCTGAGGAAGGAAGACCAAATTAGATAATTTATTAAATAGAAGCGATAACACGCAACGCCAGATCAATAAGGGTCGAGTTCAACAACGAAATGTCATGAGCTGTCTTACTGTTGACTTTGTTATCTTTTTGTTCGTTGTTAAAGCAGGAAAGCCCAGACTTTGCTTTCCCCTTCAGCTTATTCGGGGGAAAACCCGATACATTCCAAGGCCAATCGGAAGACAGAGAGCCCATACAGAAAGTCACATCTAACTTTAATTTCGCTTAAGGTCAATGAGAGATGAGAAAGTGTTTGATATACACATCAAAAACCACTATGTATCTTTGAAAACCTAGTCAAACATAGTTTTTAGTGAAGGTTTGACTTAGTCAAGGCTGCCCTTTGTTAGGATTCTGTTCGCAACTTTTACGGAAAGAATTTCTAGGAGCAGCCCAGGCGTGTCGTTTTTTTTTTTTGCTAACAGTTTTGTCGTATTAGAAGTATGCCTTTGTCACTCAAAAACCGACCACCCTCCACCGCCGCCACTTTGTTTTGCACACAATTGTGAATCATCGCCTTGCTATTTATAATCTGCCCAACACCAACCATTCATACTTCCCTCTCTACGCCCTGGCAACAAGAAGGGAGTATATTTTTGGCATCGGGCTCCTGAAACACAATTCTTCCCCCGTCGACATGCCATCGTTTGCTTCCCTCCCTCACACCTCCATCCATCTGTCTTCCCTCTTTCCAACCCCGGCCTCCCTGTGGTCCCTCTCCCATCCCATCCAAGCGACCGTCCTCCAGGCCGACTCATCTGTGGCCAAGGCTCTCTGCATTGTGCCGACTATAGATTCCACCTCTCGCTTTGACGCCAGCAACCAACCAACCGCTTCACCATCATCCAGTGCCTCCCTCTGCTTCATATTCAACGTGGGCAATTTTCCTCATCACTCCATCGCCTATCCTTTCCCTTTGCCGCATTGCCGTGCACCCCTTTCTCCCTGCGTTCACCATGTCAGGCCAATGACGCCTTGAGATCTCTTGTGGGCACTCGCGCGCACTTTGAACATTTTGAGCGCCGCCGCACAACAATGCCAATAATCACCTGCGCTAATCCATTTAGCATCATTGTCATCAGGCGCAAGCATGGAGAGCGGGGATTGAGTGGGATCACTCTGGCAAGCCCCTCCATGCAACGAATTGTGAAAGGGAGCTGGCAAGATGTGTCAAAGTCAGCCTACAAAACCTTGTTAAACAAAGCTAATCTTCGCCCGTGGATTGATCTGAATCGAGGCGACGCGCACCAGAAGTAAACACGCGCCACGCGGCATTAGCGTAGCGCGACCTTCGGCAGCTAAACGGCAGGATGTCACGTCTGACCTTCAGGACCGGAAAATTAGCATGAGGTAAAATCAAAAGCAAACAGCGCTTGCTAGTTAGTAGCTGCAGTGCCTCAGCTACTAACGACATGTAAAAACAAAAGGGGAGAGTGAGGAATGATTTCTGTGGAATATACGTAAAATAGTCATGATATTATGGGTGTGACTGTGGAATTAGTTAATCGCATAGAGCGCAGACACCATTACCAGAAAATCAGCAACAACGTGCACTTATAATTTCAGCAGAGAGTCACTCTTGCAGAAAATGCGCTGCATGCTTTGAATGTCGCAAATGCAACCCCATCTGGCGGATGCGCATACAAGTTACAACAAAATAGAGATGCATCATATTCGACGTGCGTTATTTCACTTCCGAGTAAAAATTTTTTCATTAAAGCACACAAATCACGCTTCGCTTGGAATACTGTAATATTGATCTTGATTATTTCCAAACTCCAACATTAATCACACACACGTGCCACTGCCCAGTTTGTTCTCAATGCTGCTTCGGCAAGCGTGATCAATAGAGTGCCACTGGCTTTGTATCCATCAACAAATAACAATGCAAATAAAAATCAATGGCCCAGCAACAGCAAAGTACTGTCTCGCCAATTAAAGCCCACCATAGCCCACAGGCTCCTTTAAAGGCTGACAAGAAAAAAAAAAAAAAAGGGGTGACAAGTCTCTCAGTGCGCACAAATGATTGCCATTACAACGTGGCAATTTTAAGGATCATAATGGAACCACTGGAGCATAAATACATATTTCCACTTGATGGGGGGGGGGGATATGGGGCGTTTCTGTGTGTTCTTAACTGCCTTTAGGAAGCCTTTATCTATCAGTGTGATCCTTATCCTCCTAATCCCAACACTTGTCTATGTTCCTGTTCAATTGCTTTGCCGTTTGCACAAACTGTGCAGCGCACACCTTTTGAAGAGGTTTGCAAGCCGCGAGGAGACCCGCTAATATTCACACGGTTACAGTCGACAAGCGGCGGGCAGCACGCACAGATTGCCGCCTTTGATTGAACCCGTTTCCCTGGCAACCGCATGAAAAATGGCCACCAAGGTCTGTCATTTAAAAAAGCCCTCCGGATGGTATTATGACTTAAAGACTCTGCACAATCTTTTCAACGGAGGATCAACATAATGAAAGCATATTGTAAAAACACACATTTTTCCCCCAAGCAACATTGGAAGGTTTTGGCAATAAAAAGTACAAATGGAAATGAACGCATGCGGGGGAAAATCGGGCAAAGTGAGGAAAGGTATCAATTTAGCCACATTCGCCATGCCGCTTTCATCACCAAAGTGGCGTTCCCCATATTTCACCACACCCAAAGTCTTTTGACACCTGCTCGGCTGAAGATCTACAGCGCCGCACACACATAAACAGCAATAAAAAGGGGATAAAAATAGCGGCGGCTCGCCCATCAGACCTCGGCCCCCCAACGGGGCGGGAGATTTGCGATGAGGTTCTGGGACACGGGGGGGGCTCTCTCCACCTCCCTCTCTCATTAATCGCTGCAAAGATCAACCTCGGATAGGAGACTGCGGGTCCAGGCTGGGGAATGAGACGGGCAGAAGGTGAGGGCTCTGGCGCTGAGATGATGGAAGTCGGCGGGGTTGCGCTTGCGGGAAGGAGCGCGGTGGGCCGACCTGGCCTCTTGTGTTTAAGTACCCGACGAGGAGCAACGTGATGAGGATTGGCGCTGGTACGGTTTAAAGGTTGGCGGTCAAGGCCTCGGGGCACGCGGACCGTTTTTTTAATAACGAGGCAGCCGAGGGGAGTGGAGGCGAGAACCGAGCAGTAAAGTCATGATTTGCACTTAATATAGGAAAGATTTTTTTTCTTCCCAAATGCATTGTATAACTTATGCACAGCTCTGGAGGGATGAAAGCATCCGTCACTGGGAACAGAGGCACCCTGGAAGGATAAGTGGGTACGGTAATGTGTGACGTCCGCGACCTTGACACATAACAGTCAAGACACTTTGGCATGGAGCATTTTCATTTTTACTTTACTTTTGAATGATAACTGCCAACAATTCTAATACTCATACCGGTACAATAAATCCAAAGGAAATTCAGCGCATCTTTGCCATTATTGATCAAATTATACCGAGATGACTCAGATGGACGAATGAATAAATGGAGGTGTACGGACGGACGGGCAAGGCTAAATTACGAAAACCTTTTGAGTTCTCTTCATCGCCTGATTCTTAATTCATTTGAAAAAAAAATAAGTCTACCTTACATGGAGCTTTTAAATATGTACGCTTACACAAATAGAATATATTCACACAGATGCTGGCCCACCCTACAGATGGTATTTCATTGCTGTAATGAATATCTGCGTCTGCTACCGGCACCCTCCCTTCTCACCGGGGAGAATAAGATTGTCATAATAACTGCCCCTCATCAGCTCATCGCGTCGCACACACTCCCGCTTCTTCTCTCCTCGTCTGCCGCGCCGTACTTTCCGCGAAATGGGAGCTGGTGCCGGGGTTTGCTAAAGTGGAACCATTGGCGTTCCCGCGGGAGCTCGCAACGCGATGGAGCCATTATGAGGAAATGGGCCGATGCCTTTTAAGGGCCGAAAAGGGCCGTGCTTAAGCAAAGATTATTCACGATGGACTTCCGCAGTTTGCTGTGCAGTCTTTCGAAAATAAACAAAGAAAAAAAAAAAAAAGGCAGAGTCACATCGCCACCGTTCTAATTTTATCAAGGCGTAAACGTGTTTCGCAAACACTAGTTACCGTTCTTCACGGGCAAATTCAAATCAGGTATTCTATTTCCTCTGCACGGTGCTTGGCTGTTTAAGGACTGAATGGATCTGTTGAGTGAAGCCATTTTCATTATTCAGAGCTATTGCGCATCCAGAAAATGGCCCGGCGAGTACATTACACTGGGCCATTCTTGCTTTCAAGCGGCATTGCTCTCAACACCTGTCGCCAAATGAAAGGTTTGTTGTACTTCAAAAAAAAAAAAAAAAAAAAAAACAGAGTATTCAAATTGAATAATTTATCCAAGCACCTCGGCATCTCTTTCGACAAGCAGGCAGCCCGGCCACGGACAGCCCGTTTCAACAAGCGCCCTCACCGCCCTCTCTCTCCCCCTTCACTGGGGGTTATATTGGACACAAAATGGACCAAATTAATGCTGCTTTACGGTTCACTATTTTAGAGCCATGTATCATACTTTCACCGTGACATGATGGCCCATAATAAAGTTGTGATCTACTGGGAGTAATGAGGCACTCCAAGGCCGGGCCACAGTTGACCGAGTTCATTACTAAATAACCTGATGATATGCAGGCTACACTCCAGTGGAGACCGCGCAGCTTATTTACACTCACTGGAAACTAAACTGGTCCTGGCCCTTATTTATGGGCAAACGTATTGGGACGACTTGCCGTTACACAGACGGATGCGCAGAATTGTCCGAGCTGGAAAATTCAAATAAGCTGCACAGCCCTGCCATGTATACAGTATATACACATACACACGAATATATATATATAGATATATATATATATGTGTGTGTCAGTGCTGTAAATGCCAAATGACCATGACAAATGTGTGCATACGATATAAGAGCTTATCTCGAGCAACAGCGCTTAGAGCAAGGGTCTGTCGGCAGCGGTTCGTTTGAAACCAGGGACATTTTTCCTTGTCAGAAGTACGAGGACCTATTTTTATCTTTCTCTTCTTTTTTGATGAAGCCAGGGGGAGCGGAGCAGTTCATCCTCGATCCGGGCGGCTTGGTACTTTTAAAAGGCATTCCTGTCCTTTTCCATGTCTAATGGCATATTCAAGGTGACCTTAACCAACACGCGCCACCATTTGTTCGAAGTTCCAACCAGGCTCGCTGTCTATAATATCTTTAATGGTGTACTACTGGCTGCCATCAATTTAAATTGAAATACTTTCGCATTGAACTGAAATCCTGAGCGCCTAATGGCAGCTGACAGCCCTCATAGACTTGAGATGCGGTAACATAATGTAGCGCGACGCAGCTTGAAAAGAAAGGAGCACACTTGCAAAACACGGCCACTGGGGTAAAAAGCATCCAATCAACACAAAATGGTGTATTCACAATGGACTTATCGCACTTTCTCCACAGCCACTAGTAGTTCTCCATTCCCCCAACCCTCTCTCGGATTCCCCCCAAGCTACAGGGTGTATTGTTCTTGGATACGAGCATCGCAGCGGAGATTTAAAACTTGGCGGATTAAAGCAGACAGTACAGTCTCTGGTGGCTAACGCCTTTTGCCGAGTCATCCCAAAAGTAGAGGTCCAAAGCCACTTGAGGATAAAGGAACCAATTCATCATGAAGTGGTCAGTTCAATTCCTGCCCGAATCCTCTCGGACATGGATGTACACATTAGGCTAATACTGGGTACATAAAGGCCTTTATGACAACAAGGCGGCGGTGATTTTTCTCGACTAAAATGTCAAGGTGACATCACCTTGAAATTGATTGCAGCTTGTATAATCACTGTGCTAGAAATGTTATGCTGCATGAGAAATGGGTGCTAGCATGACATTTATCACCCGCTTTTATGTAGCATGTGCTCGATTCAAATACGGTAAACAGGTGGCGAGTCTTAAAAAAAAAAAAAAAAAAAAAGAATGAAAAACAAAGACCCTCACACTCCTCCATAACAGCATCGCACCTGATCACACCACCTCAAGTTGTTAGAGTGTAAAAAAAACAAAAAAACAATCGTGGGCACACCAACCACTGATTGTCTTGCTTTCTTTTTAAACACAGATGGCGATTTTATTACGATTTGTGATCACACAGTTTTATGCATGTCTCATCTTTCAACAGCATCACAAAATCCAAGTGCAACTACAACACTGATTTCACACACCAGAACTCTGCCTTGTGGCCGCAGTATCTCTGGTTCATTCCTATCGGACTGACCAACACACCTGCCATATTCTAACGTCCTATCAAATGCTGTGTTTCGGAACATCAAATAAAGCGGCCGTTCGATGCGGATGTGGAATAAATGCTCATCTCTCAGCAAATAAAATAACGGGTCACAAACAGAAAAATATCAAAGTCATAATATTGTGGGGTTTTTTTTTTTTTTTTTACATAAGCAAACAACTGACCTTTAACTCAACACATTTAGCGAGTGCTGGTCGGAATTTCCACAGAGACCTGCGACAGTCTCTCCGCATTTACGCAACCAACAATTTGATGCACTAAAACATGTATGAATGCTCATCTCTCAGCAATAAAAGTAACTCCTCTTGTAGCATAGCGTCTCTTGCTTCTCAGTATTTACACGAGGGAAGGTTGTAACAGTACATTTTGACACGCTAAAATGTGTTATAATGCTCTTCAGTCAGCATCACAAAATGAAAATAACAATAACAGTCTTTCAGCTTTCACACACTGACACGAAATTAGTGCGAATACATTTTTACCTACAACAAAATGTTGGAACGCTTGCCTCCCAGCATTCACTCAACAAGAGAACTTTTGTTTTGACAAAAGCCTTAAAAAGTGCTCGTCTCTCAGCATTTAACCCACAACAACAACAAGCGCGTCAACATTCTCTCGCCACGCATACAAATGCAAACTTTTTAATTAGGGTGAATGCGTGTCCCGCAGCATTCACACAATCAAAACGTGGCTTGCTGGTGACTCATGAGGCTAAAGCTAACATCCAGCGTTAGTGCAGCATCTCAGCATTTGAGACATTCCACCTAAAGAGTGCTTAGAGTCACCTGTCATCTCTTGTATCCAGCACCTAAGCCGCTTTCCTGCAAGAGTCAGGGATTAAGAATTTTGCTTGAGGCCCCTTCAACACATTACTTTGGTTATGGTTATTACTTTGGAGGCTGAGGACATAACTCATTTACTTCCCTGCCTGTTTTCAGTGCTTTTCACGGCTGGTGCTGTATTGAAAAAAAAAAAAAAAAAAAAATTACACTTCTGGACTTGAGTATTTTTAGACTCCCGAGGTATCTATATTTTACGATGTTTTCTCTCCCCATCACAGTAAATTCAACGTCTTTCGTTACGTTTTTTTTTTTTTTTTTTTTTTTTAAATGTATTTTTGGGTGTGCTAAACCAAACAGGAAGCGGGCGCTTTCATGCTTTCAGGTGGCACGCCGCACACGGAGAGGCGCATGCAAATAGGCAAACAAACACGGGGCCAAAACAACTTGAGGTGGCAGACAGCGCACCACAGGGAACGTAAGCACTATTCACAGGGGACCCCGTCATTCAAAGTGGCGCGAGGCAAAGGAGAATACCGTCGACGCTTTGAAAATACATCCAACTCGGCAAACGCAGCATCCCCACACTTGCTGTTGATGCTCACCCGCAGCACGCCAAGACAGTGGGGGGAATGGGACGGCAGCCGAAAATGTAGTTTGAGGCAGCCCGGGGACGACTAATGCATACGGAAGGCTGTCTGCGCAAAGACGGAATGCGCGGCAGCTTGGAGCTCAGTGATCTGTCTTGCACTGTCGAGGTTTGTAAATACCTGACATGAGACTGCAGGGACAGCACCGGACGCAAACCATGTCTGACGTGCACAACAGAACACGCTGAAAGTTGGGCCGAAAGTTGCCCAATTTCCCGCACTGCTGGTCTACACGGTAAAAGCACAGAGGCGTTATTTGACGTTAGTTTCTCCTGCAGTTTGTAACTCTATTTTGTTCGGCCTCCCGTTTATTTTGACTGTAATTCCACTGTCGGCCAATTGACGGCAGCACACAATTGTGCGCGGCATGGCGCAAATTCCAAAAAGGAGAATGAAAACAGGAGGTATTAGCTCAGCTTAGCTTTTGCTGAAGATGACTATGAACGTCGAATCCTCTTCGATCCTGCTTTTTACACCGACAGAAAGCGGACAGCTGCAGGTTAATTTTCTTACGTACATCTTTGGGATTACTGATGTCTATTTTGAGATAACTTAAGTTTCTTAGTTTGGAAAAGACAACTTTTCTGAACAAAACTTTTAAAACGAAAATTAAAAATACGTTTGACTACAACTCCAAGCATTAAAATATCCGAACTTGCATGAGAGGCTTGCAGCTTGTATTGTCTTTTTCACACCGTCTCCTCACACCAACCACCACTATGCTAAAAATAAACACTGCGAGGGAATACGCTTGAGCTTCTTCAAGCAAATATGAAGTAGAAACAATGGTTGTCACTAAATGAAGTGTTGAAGACGGCACGAATACAATACAATTGCGTTAACACGTCGCTCCACTTGCACCATCTGTAGCTGTCTGCATGTGTTAGCTATGTGTTACTTTGAGTTTCTGTCTAATTGAATCACTCTAATGGATTTTTCTTTTTTTTAATTTTAGTTAAATTCAAGGTTTTGAAGTCCTAATTCAGAGGAGGTATTCTAATTTGCTGTCGTTGCATCGGGAGCACTATTTAGCAGCGATAACTATTGAAAAGGATTTATATAACTGAAAATACAAATGAAAGTTCTCTTACTCACATATTAAAATAACATGAAGTTCCTTCGAGTTGTCTCCCAGCAGCCCGTTTGCACCGTTAGCGGGGTTAATTTTGCAATGTATCACTCTTGAGCGCACTGCCGAGCATTTAGAGAATCACTTTAATCAAACTTGCCAACTAAATTGCAGCATTTTCAATAGTAACACGCTCCATTTCATGAATAACTTCTTCCTGAGTTGAGAATGCAGAACCTCATATAAAAGCCTCATATAAAGTATAAATATTTAACACAGTTTTCAGTGTAAAATCTGTACCATGGTGGTAACTCGATAATACAATTTCGGGAGGAATTACAGTACGTGTGAATGCTGGAATGCTGCATGAAAAATATGGAATCATGTGGAATGATATTAAACATTGTGGAATGATATGAGAGTAAAATATAGTCATGTTCTATGGTGTAGAATAACGTGTGAACGCTTCCGGCACCCAAACAATTAAAGACGAAATTAGCACTAAATTGTTCGCCTGAAACTAGACGTGTACACATCCGTCATCTCTTGTTCAGGGATGTGTAGAAATGTGCACTATGTACACACAGGCCTTCAGGTACTGAATATTTCATTGGCGATAAACATTGCAGCAAAAGACATCAAGCATCAAGCTGAGGACGAGAAACGGAGACGAGAGACTTGTGGAACGTGGAAACAGAACAGCAGCCTAAACACGGGAGTCTCTGTGTGGAGTCTGTGGATCATGTTGCAACAATAATGAAGGTCTAGAGGTCAACGCGTACTTGAAGCGAGAACGCTAATTCAACACTTTGGGGACTGGTTTTATTCTGAATGAGACCCTTTGACTCGGATTGCCAGCCACGCTTAAGAGAGGGCGGACGTTATAGCGCTGCAGCACTCACTCCTCCATCGGGACTGTTTAATTACAGCAATCGGGAGAATCAACAAAAGCCGCTTCGCTTGATGTTTCCACTATATGTGTGGGTGTGTGTGGGGGGGCGGGGCGGGGCGGTGGGGGGGGTGTTGGGGTGTATGCGTGTGAGCAAAGAGAAAACACGGCTTTGTCCCGCTACCATTGTAATCATCTTATCAAGCCTTCTCAGTGGGGAAAGAGGTCCTTGAATGCAAGCCTGGTCATTTTAAGGCTTTTGTCGAATAGCGCAGCCTTGAGAATGAACAACGACACAAAGCCAACAGGCTCCCTTTTAAGGAATGTTTGCATTCCAATGCGAGTAGTCCTCGAGTGGCAGCTCGCAATTAAAACACGTTCGTGAAATATTCCACGACGATAAGCACCGCTGTACTAGTCCGATAAGAAACAGACACACACAAAAGTGGAAATATACAGCATGAGGGATTACGATTTTACAGAAACGCACATCACATGAAAAGCAAACCATTTGCCCAGACTTATTTTGATGTATTTTTGCCAAATGGACGCAAAATAAATCTGAGTTCATCGGTATGCACAGAACTATTCTATTTTTAGATCCGAAAAAACTATTTGTAGCCAGCCCATTGGTGTTTTTTTATTTGTATTGTAACAGACTGAAACAACGCTACAGCCTGTACTGTACGTAGTTCAAACAAAGTCCATTACAGTATTCCTGTAGTCCATCTTCATGTGGTGAAACAAGAGAACTACCAGGGCTGGTATCAACATTTTTCATGTATTTTAAATCACTTCCTGTCAAATTGCACGCATTTACACACCTGTGTGTGTGTGTGTGGCCAGTCCATTTGACAGATGAGAAAGAGAAGGTCTACCAGGGACCAATTTGCCCCCCCCAGTCTGTTCCCAAGGCCTGTTCATTACCACAAGAAGCGGAGAACAATACTCCGCAGCCCGCCAACTTCATTTGCTGCCATTTTCTCTCATTTTTCGCAGCAAAGCACAACAGAGCACCGACGTGGCTCCCTGCAGTGCGCCATTGCACGCCTGCAAAGGCGAGATTGGTTGAGGGGAGCTCGCACGCCGTTTCAAAGCTTAAAGCTGCCTGGAATTCTCTCCCCCGGCCTCCATTTTTCATCTGTCATGTTTCTTAAGGAGGGAGAAAATGAGACAGATGACTTGCTTTTTGCTTTCTTGTAGCAGCTGAAAAAGTTAAAACTACATTTGAGGGAAGCCGAGGCAGGAAAATTGTGGCCTGTGATATGAAATAAACATGCACAAAAGCTGTATTAAACATTGCCTTTCCAAAAGATAGCAATACTCAGTTTTGAATGCCACTCGCAAACCGCGACAGAATCCTCGCAAGTTTATAGCAGAACAAATGGAATTTCAATTCACACGGGGAAAACTCATTCGGTGCCAACTGCACAACGATGACACTGCACTGTGCCTTGCATGCATGACAGATGCATCGCCACAGCCCATGTCATGCATGTTTGTTTGCCGCTTATTGTGGCACGTGGAAATTGATCCTTCGCGATAGACGCGGCTCACATTCCGGCAAGTCAGAGTGAAGCAGGCTTGTCACGGCCACTGAAGCAACGGAGGTGACGCAGCACATTTTTTCTGTTTTCAATTCTGGTACGTATTGTTTGAAACTTCTCAAAAAAATATGTCTGCCTATGTTTTTTTTTTTTTTTTTGGTCTTGGCTCGGGCTCACCTTTCCAGCACCTGGATGTGGCCGTGCTGAATGGCAGATTTCCGAGGCTAATACACATCATGAGCATTAGTATGCCTCGGAGGAGCCGTGTGCACTTTGTCAGGAGGAGAGGTGGTGATGCGAGGGGTGGGGGGGGGGGATAAATGTTTGCAGTTTGCTCACTGACCTGGAGCGCACCATCCCCCCCGCACAGTGACACAGTGCCCCCTCTGGGCTGGAAATGAAAGCATGTACACTATACAATATAGCACTAAGTTCATACAGGAAGGAAACATCATGAGGACTCGTGTCACAAGTCAGCGCCGTGATTTATCTTACATAAGACTATTTTTGCATATTGAATGTCTTCATCAAAACATCTAAACATGAACATTTGTGTGTTGATTGCTGTGCGTAGCATTACTTTTTCGACGATAGTTGTGCTTTTAAAGTGTCGGACAAAAACGCCAGTACGTCCCTCGACTTGTAAATATTTCATTAAATCTCCTCATGGTACATCACGAAAGAAATGAAAGTTTACTACAGTGTAAAGAAGTCAGTGTGTGGCTTGTATAACAGTCGAAATTTACACTAATGTCTCCTCCCGTAATAGGATGCATTCCCGGTAAATCGGGAGGTCAGAAGAAATGCAGTCTTTCATGCATAGAATAATCTCCAAAAATGATTGCTAAACTGCAGAACACCTCTCCTTGTTTGCGTTAAAGTAAATTGACATACTACAAGTTGTGATGTGTCCTCAGTTAAACTCATCTGCAAATACGGCAAATGTTAGCGCATTCAACTTAGACTTTCTTTTTGGAACAGGAAGAAATAAAATGTCTCTGTTATGCTATAAACACTCCTTGGAACGCACCGAGCTCCTCGGAAAAGATTTGAACGGAGAAGAAAGGAAAACAACTGGCGCAATCTTGTTTGGATAAGAGAGATAGTTACCCGACGGCTTGGCTCCAGTATTTAAACGAGTCCGGTTTTTCACATCTCCGTTTGGGGGGGGGGGACATGTAATATTCCACAACTTCGGTATCCATGAAATAGCAACGGCGTATAACATTGAGTGCATGCAAAAAAACGCAACATCTTCCATACTATCCTCGAGCGTCTTTTTGGTTGAATAGTTCATGATGTGTCCTACCTCGCAGAGTGCCTGTGACCCCAGAGACCCTCGTGTGTGTATACATATATGTACTCGCGTACGTGTACGCACCACTCCGGCTGTCTCTTCACATCCATCCACCCTCCGATGACTGACCTTCACAGCACGTCTCTGCTGCGAGCGCATACCTACAGGGCATTTCAAACAAGGTTTCTTGGCACCGGACCCACGCGCGCACACGCACCGAGGGGGAACGCGCACAAGGGTACGTATGGAGCACAACATCGTTTATACAAAAAGAACAACTTCAGCGTTTTTTTGGGGGGGTTTTTTTCAACCAAATGTCCATCCACCTTGTGGCCACTCCAACTGAAGAAAACAATTCAACTGTCATGAGGCAGCGCTTACGAAATCACCACCGTGATGGATAGCGAGATAGTTAGCTAGGAAGCTAGCTCGATATTGTAAATGGACTACATTAATTGAAGTATATGCGATACAAAACTTGACGGTTTTACAATGATAGGCAACTCATCGTGGAGACAGTAAGTCAACCTTTTCTATGACAAATATATTTTTACGAGCGGCGGCTTGTCAATACGCTTCCACACACTGAACGCAACTCGGATGTTCACACGTCGCCAAATTAAAATGCATTCCAAACGTCCAATTGAGATGCTGAGGAAGGCTCCGCGTGCTAGCAAAAAAAATAAAAAATAAATCAATAAAATCAAGGCACCACTGATAGTTTTGGCGCCTCTGAAACACAATTTTCCAAAACCACACGTATGGTAACAAACGTAGTCATTTTAATGTAAATTCATCGAAACGACCCTATAATTTCGGTAACCCGTTTTGCCGCGTTTCACAGTGACTTAATATCCATAACGCCTTTGCCTTGTATTCATGTGCACAGAAAGTGCCAAAGTCTCAAAGAAAATCAATTCGTACAAGCTAGTTCAGCTTTCTTTGAGATAAACGAGATTGAATCCCCCAAACATTTCCAGCTAATAATGAGATTTTGCATATTTGTAAGTGCTAAATAAGCTCACATGATCTCCTCCCAGCGTGTGATGTTTGCAAGGACGCAACATCTCGCCAAGTGCAAACCTGCGACTTCCCGGACCTTTTAGAGCAATCTCGGAAAGGAAGTGTTGACGACGCGCAAGCTAACGCCCGGTTTGGCGGCAGGTTTATTAACAGCCGCCTCCCACCCACTGTTCACAGCTTCCCCGAGGCGCCTCGACGGGTAGCGGGAGGGAGGCGGGCGGGTGTCTGCTTGCGAGGTCGCGCTTGTCCAACCCGATACCTCTTGTGACGAATACGCGTCACAGCAGCGCTAGAGCTGTTTAAGTGCTTTTTGTGGACAAAATACATCACAAAGCAATATGTTCTTAAAGGCCTTTGTACTGTTCAAATGTTCCTGCAGCATTGATTTTTGCCACAGGTCTTCCTGTTTTTTGCCGTACGAACGCCATTGTTGACGTGAATTCATTTGCGAGAGGTCGCCCGATTGGTGCGCCGGCTAGTTATAGCTGCGCAACAAACTGCTGCGTTGACAGCATCTCAGCCCGCGGCCACGCCGTTAATTGGCCGCCCGTCAAGACGACGCACATACAAGGGATCTTTGCACTCGCCGTGTGGTACCGGTGCCTTTCTCCCAACCTGGACATAAGTGAACGTCTCCACTTTCATTTTTACGCGTCAGCATCTCGAATCGGAACTTCAGCAATAGACTTCAGCTTTCGGGACACAAAGACGTATTTCGCCTCACATTAGCGCCACAACACATTTATTTTTTAACCTGTCCTTTTCACTTGCCTGGTCATGCAGAATTGCCGGTCTGTATTTCTTTTTATACCGGGATGTTTTTTCCGGCGCAAGAGGGGCGTTTGAAATACTCTGCAACAGAGTTGATCAATCTTTAAACAGGCTGTGATTTAAGGACGGGAAATATTCTCTTTTTTTTTTTTTCCTTCCCCCCCCTTTTTGCAGCCACATGCGGTGCAGCATGATGGCTCTTTTCAGTTCTCGCCAGCAATCAAGATTCAAGAGTGGAAAAGGCAACAAGCAACAAGAAAGGCCTGCTGCTAGCAGCATGGGGCGAAGGAGACGATGCTACAGCGCAAGTGATCTCACGGGAACCATCAAACTACTACTACTCCGAGCTACTACATATATAAATGCATATATACACGATACATTTATATACGTATATGTAGACGCATTTACAGCGCTGACTAATTTGCATTGTGAAACGACAAGCGCATTGCAGCACCGTTTCAAACTGATCCGTACCGTATCAATCCCACTGAATGGAACCCAATCGAATCGTTCCACTTTAAAATGCAACGTTCTCGAAACGCATCGCGCACCATGTGAGGAATTGTACTGAAACCTTCGTGTTCGTGACGGCAGAATACCGCAGGGAAGCCGCCTTTAATGTCAGCCCGATGCAATATAAATAACGCCGAATGGAACGGCGGCTATATTTAGGCGGAGCGCCGTCTCCGATGAGTTTACACAAAGTACACCAATTAACATTTTAAAGGTTAGCGTCTCCATTGAAAAACAAGCGCTGACCTCAGCAGGGCGCGCTCGCACGCCTCACTCCCTTTCCCGTTCTTCTTCACGTCGGTTTTGTTTAGTGCACGTCCGACACTTCTTTGGATGAACTCTGGCTCCGAATTCTGAGACCTTCTCTTGGTGGAGGAGGCGGGGGGGGGGAAAAAAAAAAACGCTCCGGAAAGATTATAAAGAAAGTGATGAAAAAGCCAGTCACAGAAAGGAAAGCTGTGTTTCATCAACATTTCAACATACGGTAGGTAGAGAGCCAAAGAAGTTAAAACGCACATTTGGCTGGAGCGAGTCCAGTCAAAGCAAAAGAAAACGACAAGAGTACTGCTTGAGCCGATACTCATTTGATCCAATTCCTGTCAAACCGCTGAAAGGAGGACATGCACAAAATGATCTGTCCAGTTTGGGTCACTAACATTGAGCATGACCGAGATGGCAATCCACTGTTGCCATGGCAACGACTGTGATGCCATTTCTCCTCATTACAAACCGTGCAAACGAAACACTGTGATACTTAAGTCTAATTAGCACTTGAAGGTTCCTGTGACACACGCTGGCAGCGAGTTCCCACGCGACACACGCAACCATGATAAGTGTGACGTGACACCGCACGAACACCTGCGTCCCTTCATCCCCGCCACCCATGGCTTCCTGTCTCCTTACGATGGGCCAAGATGGCGAATCGGACATTTTCCTCTTGTGCCCCGCCAGCTAATGTCACTGCGCCATCGGCATCAATTCTCTCGTCACACGCGCATTGCGCTCTGTTATTGTGCGGCATCCGACTCATCCGCGAGCTGCGGAAAGCGTCAAGACCGGAGCAGGCTGACATTTCATGATTTCATACGATGAAAGAGATGATGGCCATGCGGTCTTTGTCGGCTATGTGTGCCGCAGGTCTGACTGACTTTCCGAATGTAGTACTGTAAAGCGCAATTAACTTGGCCTAAGTATTCATTCAAAAGACGCCACAAATTGAGCTTGACGTTCACTGTAACTCGCGAAACATACAAAGTACAAAGAGTTGAAATGACGCGTGCCTTTTCAAAAGGCAAGTCCGCAACTTTATGCCGAATGTCCGTTTCCGATACGGAGAGACAAAATAAGAAGCTCGTAGGTGGGCTTGCGGAGAAACAGAAGCACATTAGCGAGCGCTAATCGCATTGCCATTTCGACGGTAATTGATTTCATCCGAACGGGAAGGACTCTCGGCTTCAGGGTCTCCACCGGGCTGGCATCATCATTTGGAACTCATGGTGCTATTCGATAGAAGGCGACCGTTTAGAGGAGGGCAATTAGCGTCAGGCCATGCTAGGGAACAGCTTGTCGTCGATCAACGCAGTCACCGAAACGCGTGCGGATAGATGCGTGGGTTCAATAAGCAATGAACGTTACACACGCCATATGTGGACTCCACCTGAAATTACTGCAGTGACCGGTTGAAGTTAGTGAACCATCACTTAGGCGACTGTACCTTGGGACGATATCAGCTAGCACTTTTGCGTTTTATCTTAAAGCGTTTGGGGGTTGTTGTTTTTTCCCCAGTGAGAACTATTGCCGAGAGACCCTCCAGTCTGATTTTACTGTAAATATGTCCCACTCATTTTGTGATTCAGCAGGCCACCGTTACATCGCGGCCCATAGTTTGGTGGTTTTTGGATCGATTTTGGGGTCATTTTAAGATCATTTCAATGCTGTTACACAAAAGGTAGAATTACTCCTAGTTTCCACTAACACCTTCCTGCGCACATGTCATCCAAGACTTTCCCCATTCTCATGACACCCTTTCCCTGCTGCCTTTTTTTTTTGTCTTGATCTGCTTTCAAAGCGCTCAAAACAAGCTTGTCATCTCTCCCGTTTGGGGATGAAGCGACGGCCCCTCCGAGGACTGGCGCCAGTTGAAAAATTTAACTTCGCTCGCGACGCCGTTAAAAACAAGCGGTGGCGTTTGAAGATGGCAGGTGGAAAAAAATCCCCCCCCCAATAATCTGCAAGGAGACAGAGCAAGGCTCTGTGAGTGGAGAAGTCAGATAAGACATTCCCCATTCTCCCTGGAGAGATTTGAAGAACGAGACAAACACCTTTGGGTTTCTCTGCGGATGTGTGCTCTCCAAAATACACCCCAGGCAGCACGGCATTCATACCCGCCGCCGTCTTCCCCACACCTCTGATAATTCCGTATCATTAGCCGCGAATGCTCTAAACGGAGGATGTTTAGTGCTTGTGTAAAAGTGCTGCAGAAGCCTCACGCCGAATGTAATGAATGCCCCGAGAAAAGTGCTGAATGTGTGTACAATTACAGCAGCTCTGCAAGGGTGACAATATTTACATGCTATTATGGCACCATACCTTGTAGCAATGCTTCACTCTGCAAATGGAACCCGCTATCCTTTTCTTTGGGGCTTTTGTCCGTGTTCCTCAGCAGCCATCCCTTGATAATGGATCCAACTGGACAGAAGACTCGCCATCACTGCAGAGAATAATTGCTGTTAAATTACAGCTAAGGGTGTATAATTATGATGAGCTCTGGCAGGTGCAATGGTGTGTTAACACGCAAGACAAAGACACAAACCAATACATGTTTGAAGCACTCAAGGTTAAAATGACACTTTGTTAGCAAGGCAGGTATGGTATGGGTGATGTTGACAGCACATGAATGACTATTTTTGAGCCGGTGGGGTTCCATTCACGTTTCATGGGGGGGGGGGGGGGGGGGGGGTAAACTAACAAACAAATGAGAAGAGTCACATGCCATTATATCCAGCTCATTTATGAACCTAGTTCGGATAAGTGATACAAAAAAAAAAAAAAGACTCAATACTTACAAAATGTACCTTCCTTTGCTTTCGTTCTTTTGTTTTGGAAGTGGGTAACCATGCTCAAAACGCGTCAAAAACGATCTTAAGGTCTACATTACAGAGATAGGAAATTCAGGTCCAGAAAGTAAAATCCCTGCCACAGTTTGGCTATCGCCACAGGTGCGTCCGTTCAACTGGCAAGTAAACAAGCTACCAACCAGTTGAGTAGAAGCACCTGTGACTGTGGCACAGTTGACTTTCTGGACCTGGATTTTTATTACTTGGATATAATAAAAACATTTTAATTATGACGTTTATATTTATCTTACTCTTTCGTTTAATAACAATGGCAGAGTTATCAATTTTACTCTGTATTATGAATTAAAAACGTTGTTTCCTTTGAGGACCGGAAGTGATGTAGAGGTGGCCATTTTGGATTTGGGAATCTCGTGCCTCATGCCCCAACTCTTACCTTTTTTTTTTTTTTTTTTAAACCTCATTGCCTTTTTTTCGTCACAGTGTGACGATTTACGTTTGTATGAGTGAAATGAATATAATAAAAACGTAATTCTATATGTGTGTTTTCTAATGCTGAATTGCTATGGTAATTACTGCTGTCTATAATACAAACATACCCAGACCTTTGTGTTTGTATTTTACTTTTTTTTCCCTTTATCATGCTAAGTATGTGAATTAATAAAGCAATATAATGACAAATGGCGTATGCTTGATGTTTTTCTTAATGGGGGGTGGTTTGCTGGGGTGTGGTAGATAATTTTAACACATAATTTGGTGATAAATTAATTGAACAAAAACATTGAGAAGCCACTTAACAGCTTGCCCAGCACTGATATTTATGTAATTTTAATTCAAAATCTAATAACAACGACAAGCAACATTTACAGTGGGCAGTTTATTGAACTTGTAAATGTGTTAGGCGTCATTAAAGCATGACCTTTTATTTTTCTACACTCACAAAACCCATAAAAGTTTGCACATTTATAATAATAATAATCATTTGCTGCTTCAACATTACATTCAAAGCTGTAAATTGTTATAACTACATTTTGTTAAAAACACCGTATTTACATAAATTGCAGTACACATTTTTTGTTTTTTAATATTTGGCTTACTTACATTAATCTCATCACATAATTTACACGTTCTTCAGAACTGATTCATGGGAATTTTTCATGTTTAAAAAAAAAAAAAAATTCACAACAACTCATAAAACAACTACAAAAATGAGACATACAAACAATACTAAAGATAATCCCCTCCCCTCCCCTCCCGACCCATTCTTAAAAATGCATCACTGGATTCATGACTGAGGAATATTTGACGCCGAATGTCCTCTACCGTACGTATCCGAATAGACTAGTCACAGAGCAACAGCTTCACAATACGATGCCATTCAACAGGGTCCATTTGATTAGTGCGGTCAAGAACAATCTGCTTCTAAACTTTACACGTGATTTCCGCTCCAATTACGTTGTCCAATAGAGATTACATAACAGTACTTGTGGTGTCAATGACAGCATCGTGGAATTGTGCTTAAAAAGTTACTTATGATCAGTAGATTAGAGCATTTGGGGTCTTCAAAAAAATCACCTTTCGGACTCTCTGCTGAGATGCGCATTTCCTTGGCGTCTTGGCACGATTTAAGAAAAAAAAAAAAAAAAAGTGTTCCGTTGTGCATTCTACTTTGGCACAATACTTGTACCCCACCCGTTTAAGGTCATGCAATATGGTCAAGGACAAGTCCAGGCTCTAAAGCATGCAAAATGCCAAAAACCGCCAACGTGTTTGGTCCAACTTCCTGTTTCAGTCTTCATTGAAAAGTGCAAAGCTGATTGGAAAAAAAAAAAAAAAAAAAAAAGTCTACAGAGGGCAGCGGACTTGTGAAGGAGACGACTGGCGTCGGACCCAAGAACCTTAAAGAGTTGCTGGTCTTCAAACATTGAAGTTACCTTTGCTTGAAGAAAAAACCAATGTCATTTTGTCGTACCGTTGCTCGCTCGGGATATGACGAAACCGATCTTTGTTTGGCTACACTTGAGTCAAAGTGCATGCTCCTTCTCAAGCACCATTTTAGTCATACAGTGTACAAATGTACAATTGTTACAAATGAAGGAAAAAAAACAAAAAAAAAAAAACGTGCAAGATTCACGGTTCCCAATGCTTAAGGCAAAAACAATCCTCATACAGTATATACCAATATACATATATGTGAAATGATGACACCTATCAAAACTGTCGTTGTAAGTGTAAACACATGTAGTCGAGCTATATAAAAACTATGTTCAGTTTTTTGAAAAACGGCCTGTCTTTTATTGGAGTGGAGGTACGGGATACTAAGCTGGAAAACCAACCAACCGAAACAATCAAAACAAAACAGTTGAGTGCCCAGTAGAAAAGTGCAAATAACGCCAGTGTGTTTCTTCCCGCCACATTCCCGCCTTTCTATAGCTGGGACACCTTCCGGGGCAGAGGCCTCGGCCTGGGCACGCGAGGGTCCGAGGTCCCGTCCAGCTTCATGCTGCCCGTGCGCAGCTGGTGAGGTTTGGGGGGCAGGGCGGGCGGGTCGGCCTGCGGGGGGATGGACAGGCTGTGGGGCAGCGGCACGGGCCTGCTGCGGGGGTTGTTCCTCTCGTAGACGCTGTAAGGCGGCGGCGTCTTGTTCTCTCGGCGGACGGGCTCGTCGGGGGCCACGCCCGGCGTGGTGGCCGTCGGCGGCGGGGCCGGCTGCTCGCCGGCGGGCAGCTCGGCGCCCGACGCCTCGGACACGCTGCAGCGGCTGAGCGAGGAGATGCCGCTGCTGTAGCTGCCCGAGAGGACGGGCGAGTTGGACACCAGGCTCGTGGAGTGGCACTCGGTCGGCGACGGGGTGAAAGGCGGCATGGTGGCCTTGGGCGACAAACACGCAGCCGTTAAGTTCTCCTGTTCTCAGTCTCGTCTCAATCTAATTAGCTTTTCACTGAATTGACCACAGGTAGCCGCCGATTTATGACCGCATTCTGTCACCGTTCGTCTTAATGTAATTTAGACAGCGAGTCGCGACTGTCTACCAAAGTTCTGCTGCCACGTAATTTACAATCCTCGAAAAAAAAAAAAACTCATTACCCGCTTCTTTCTATAACATTATTTTGCCAGACATGCTGTATTGTTGCTTAGAGCACTGCTTGCCAACATTTTATAGGTTTATTTATAGCTTTATTAGACATTCTGCCATCTAGTGGAAGAGCATGTAACTGTTTTGCTGACGCTATAAGCCAATGACAGATTGATGAACGACTTGGGGCCCGACCGGTGAGGATTACGATATTTGGCAGAGGAAAATTCCGATACCCGATTAATTGGCCGATTTATTAAAAACAATCTATGAAAAAAAAAAAATCACTCCTCTTTCTATTCCTTTAAGCTTTTAAAAAATAAAAGATACTAATTAGTATATGTATTTAGTGTGCCAAGGACGACGACACTACAAGTGTGGACTCCATCGCGCTGCACACGCCACCAGTTTGCGCGCCGGCATACACGCACAGCTGTGATTGACAGCGCACGAGCCGTCACTCACACTTGCACTGAGGCTTTTTCGCTCTTTTTTTCGCCTGCCTGCAAGCCGTCACCTGCGACAAAAGCGGCACGCTTCGCACTGTCGCTTGTGACGGGCACACAAAGGCGACAGAGTGGAAGGGGGAGCGGGGGGGGGGGGGGGGTCTTTAGCCTCATTAAGAGCTTTGTGTGTGCTTCCGAAAGCTTTACAGGACATCTATTAAACTACTTAGAGGACTCCCTGTCAATAAATACGCCGCCTGAGGTGTAAAATCACATGAATGTCTCTATCGGGATTGTGCATATTCATTTTTAAAATTAAGATATCAATGTAAAATTCACTTATTCACGTCTTCGTGCGCTTTTTTTTTTTTAAATGAAAGCAGCAAAGTAATTGATACAATGAAGTACAGAGGTACCTTGAGATACGCGTGATTTACAAGTATTTCAATTCAGTTCAAGAGCTTTTTTAAGGAATCGATATTTGAATATGCCGGCAATAAATTGGCAAGACCGGGTGAAAAGCAAAAGCACCAACCTTTTGTGGCGACCTGGACATGAGAATGGGAGACTGCGACCTCATGCTTTTCGCCGAAGAGCCTGCGCGGGCGACAAGCAGAGGAGACGATGAAACGGGCGGGCAAATTCAAATGGTTTGCGCCGTGACTCATGCAAACAACCACACAGGCAGCCCCGTGGCTTAAAAAAGCGCGAATGAATCCAACGGCTGCGCATGTCGTGCGGGTCCTTGGGGTGTCCTTAAATGTTTTTTTTTTTTAGACATGGAACAGCTGCTGTCACCTTTTGCAACAAGGGCAACACTCAAGCATCTGCTGAGTACACTACCGGGCCAAAGAAGTAAATAATGGTTCAAAAGTACCGTTCTCAAAGGGGACTGATGAAATGAGTCATTTTGGGCTGGTTAGCAAAACCACAGAAATGGACTGACAATCCTGCCAAAGTGCCATGAAGCAAGGATGACAAGCATAACAGCCTGTTTCATTTTGGGCTACATCAAGTTGTTGTTTTTGTTTTTTTCCCACTTGTATGTACGGTACTAGAATGTCAGCAGATGCCCAAGTGTGCACGCGGATGGAATGGAATGGAATACCTGTGTACGGTGGCCTGGGAGGGATGGGAGGGACTAGCAGCTTGCCAACAGGGTCAGAGAAGGACGGCACGCCCTCTTTGACGCTGTCCAGGCTCCAGCTACTGGGCGTGGCTCGCACTTTTGACGGCACACGGAGGACAACACGGTCACCACCACCACCACAACAACAAGACGGCGGATGCATGCGCAAACACGTGGACGATCGTGCGTGTTGAGGGCCAACATCAACATGCATCAGTCATTAGCATTTATTATCATCAAAACTGAAGTAGGCTTCATGGAACATTTAATTGGAATTATTACACATCAACAGAAAATGAAAACTTACGAAATAAAACTGGCATTTCACTTATATCACCTTCCAAAACATATTTGCAAAAAAATAAACCGATGACGCTTAAAATGTCGGCATTAGTGCTGACTTTGTGAGGGAAGATTTTGAAGCTCACTGTTAAATATGTCGCCCGATCATGTGCGCGGCCGACGCATAAATGCGTCGACGTTACGAAAGGGAAAAAAAAACATGACGGATTGACCTGATAGGCCTGATTGAACTGATAGATTTGCATTGATATTTGTGAATTCCACTCAGCAAAGCCTCCGAATGTACAACGTATGAGTCACGCAAATGCCCGCTCTAATTAGTGGTGCTTTTTTACCTTTGTCCGGAGCCGAGAGGTTCGGGTCACTGCGGGGTAAAGTGGTGTCACCTATTTGATGTGGAGCAGCCCTCTGCGCGCACACACACACACAAAGAAAGACATTCGGCATGGCGCAACCACCGCAAAAGTATGCGAGGAATGATATTGCTTCATAGGTTTGCCCTAATTACAGTAATCTGCTAGGCTTTTTTTTGTTTTGTTTTAAATCAATACTCTATTAGCAGCTAATAGCTACAAGCAAGAACATGATGGCCTTGCTGATGTTTTTTTTCCAGAACTTGTGTGCAGGTGAAGTGCGGGGGAGTTGAACAGCCTCGAGAAGCAAACATATTTGTTCTGTTGTTTTTTTTTTTTTCTTCCCCTTCCTTTAAACAAAATGCGCCATTGAGGCTCAAGTGTACACACGCCGGCCTTCAGCCGGAAAAGCAAGCACAAGATTCTTTCGAAACGCTCCAACGTTCGCTGCCACTTTTCAATAGGCCTTTGGTGAACTGTCTCCTTCACAAAACATCGAAAATGCTTGCGTCGATAAATGGGAAACTCAAATTAAATACAAACACCCTTAAGATCTGTCGTGTAAAAATAATACAAAGTCGTAAAAACAATACAAAAAAAAATAACACATGCTGAAAAATATTTCACCATTTTTTACTTTAGATTTTGATGCCAATATTTTCTTTTTTTTTTTTACGAAAAATGAATATCGGCTCCAAAAATCGGTTATCGGCTGCCTTGACTAGAAATCGGTATCGGCAGTAAAAAAAAAAAAAAAACATGTTAGTGCGTGCTTGTGTTAACCTGCGCGGGGTCCAGCGGGTTGGGAAAGATGGCACTGACGGGCCTCTCTCTCGGCGACAGGCAGGCGTTCTCTCTGGAGTGCTTGTGTTTCTCGGCCATCTGCGGCGAACCTGCGGCGGGCGGCCGTGAGTCAGAGCGGGAGCGCACAGAGAGCGGCGGGGGAGGCGTCGGACCGCTCCGCGCCAAGACCCGGACATCGGCGGAGTCCAATTCCCCTCCTGCATGCCTCGGCAACATGATAAACAGCCCGCGTTCTCCTCCGGCGCGGATAACCGCGACGGATGGTGCGACATCCCTCAGCATTTCGTGGCTGGCTCGCGGCCAGATAGGAACACACAAGCGATAAATCACAACGGTCTTTACGGAGAGCCACAGGCCGCGTTTATAAGGGCGCCGCCCGCCGCCAGCTGCTCGGCAACGGGGAGCGCATACGCGTCCATAAACGTCGGCGTATATTCAGTCTTTTTATGATTTGGATCAGGTAGAAATATAGCGTGATAAGAGTGAGGGCGAGAGAAGACCTGAGATATTCAGCAGAGACCGTAATGAGGTCCGAGAGGTTTAGCTCGGAGTTGTCCCCTCGTGCTCGGGACCTGCCGATTTCCACTTTGTATTCCTTCCGCCGCTCGCTTCCGAACTTTTCATTCTCCAGCCTCCCCGTCGTCGTTAATGCGCTACGTGCAGCCCGAGCTGTCTATTTGGCCACAAACTGCAACAGTCGGGATGACATTGACGTTTAAGAGTCTCGGCGTCTGTATTCCGCCGCGTGGCTTGGAAGACAAACAATAAATCAACTGAGGCGGTATAATCTTGAAAAACGATTCACCGTGATGTTAATGACAGAAAAAACCCATGGAGAAAAAGTATAATAATAAGAGTATTTTTAAATGGAAATTTGATCGGAATTCACTGTTGAAAATCAGACATCTGCTTATGGTTCAAAATAGAAAACTCATAAAACAGACCTAGACAACAAAGGACGGACATGTTTGGACACCGCAAGCGCACGTATTGCGGGAAGCCTGCCGACACGTGCCGCACGCCACCGACGCGACTCTCACCTCGGGCACTGGAGGGCGCTGAGCTGGTGACATTGGGCGAGGCAGAGTGGTTGGAGCTCAGGCTCGAGGTAGACGGACTGGGCTGCGAGGTGGGAGGAGAAACAAACAAGCGAGCGCCTTATCATCAGGAGCCATCAAACCGCCGCTCTTGTATCATCGACGGGGCTCGTGAGAGAGGGCGCCTGACGTCAAACAAGGCCGTCTCGCCTGGCGTTCTCCCAAAAAGTACAAAGTCAAGATGGCTCAAGAGGCTTTAATGGCCGCCGAAAGGCACTTGAGCTGCGCGCCCGGTGCGCGACGAGGACTTTGCTTTCGAAGGAGGACACCGCCGCGGGGCTTTGCGGCAGCCGCGTTGGGTTGTAACGACAGAAATCACAACTCACTCTGACCGGTAAATTGTACGAGAGCGCTTTGGGTCACCGCGAACTCTCGGGGACTTCTAGCGTGGATCTTGGTGAGAAGCGCTAAATGAGTCCCAAAAGTCCAATTCAAAGACTACGGCTAATGCAAGCCTCCGCCCAAGCTATGGTGC
Source organism: Filicampus tigris (assembly GCF_054856515.1). Taxonomy (NCBI): domain Eukaryota; kingdom Metazoa; phylum Chordata; class Actinopteri; order Syngnathiformes; family Syngnathidae; genus Filicampus; species Filicampus tigris. Next base: position 1,538,857 of record NC_141238.1, on the reverse strand, counting down.
AACACCAGCCTGCGATTGCTGCGGTAAACAAAGAACTTTTTTCTTTAGCCGTCTTATCCTTTCGGATCTGCCCTCATGCTATACGGCCGCGAATTTGACGTTTTCATTCTTCAGAATTTTCGGCACGGCGCGTTCAAGTACCTGCATGTTGAAGACTTCATCCGAGCTCTCCGACTGCCCCGTGATGTTGCTGACCTCGTTGGACGCCTGAGAGGACAGCGAGGACGAGGAGTAGCGGTTCACCGCCGGGTAGCTGAGGAGACTGGAGGAGACGCACAATTTGTCCAATGTGTCTCGAAAATCAGTAATTTGCTATTGTAGAGACTCACCACAATGCAGCGAGAGCCGCATGGAGAAAGAGGAAGAGGACGGACAGAGACATAAATGGGAGGAAAATGTCAGATTAGAAGACAGCGCCACAAAAGGTTTTGCTTGAAATTGTCGCAAAAGCGAAGACATGTGAAATTTCAAACTCAAAGAGAGGAAAAGGGAAATGTCATGAGGGAAGCGGACGCGACGCTGCCCCCTGGGATCAAACTGTGGAGCCAGAAGGTCGCCGGAGACAGCGTGCCAGGGTCACCGAACACATCAACGCACGCACAACTATCGGGCTGCTGCTGCTCGCGCATTCGCCGGCCGACCCCGCCGCCGCCTGCTGCAAACTCAGGTGGAAGGCAAGATGAGCGCAAAGGCACAAAGTGGCGGAGGTGGAGGTGGAGAGAGGACATGCGGAAGGTTGCAAGAAAATGAGGGAAGATGAAGTGACATTGTGACAAAAGAAACATTCATTATTAAAGCCACGTTGGCACCGAGCACTTCAGTTCACCAGCTTTTTTTTCCCCCATTTCCATTTTCGGTACCCTCCTTGGCATTAGAAACAGTTGATTGGTCACATTGTGACCATGTGTAAATAAAAAAAAAAATGGATTTAAAATGCAATTTACAAATACATTTTACAGTTTGAAATGTTACTTCAAATCGGCTCCTGATCTGCCTCGGATTGGCTAGTAGCCGTTAATTTGATTCAGACTGATTTTTTTTTTATTAGCTACGGCGTGGACGCACTTAAGCAAGACGCACGTATAAGACGGGTCTTGTCCAAATATACCTTAAGCCTGAAATCCAGCACAGCGCCGGAGCACTTTAAACCATGCAATTAGAATAACCTATTTAAGATATAATGCTTCACAAAGATACATTCACTGACATGGCATCTGATAGTACGGTGCGCCGGATGTCCAAAAAAAGACGGTATGGAGACATATACACGGGCTAGCTGGTCACCTTCGTCTGGCAACCCCTCTGCTGCCATCCGGGCTGATGATGCTTGGCACCGAGTTCCTGCAGGTGCGCGGGCTTCCATTGGTGAAGTGCACCGGGCTTGCGCGCACGTACGGCGGAAACTCCTGCGGTTTGCGGGGGGGGGGGGACAAAATCCAAAATGTACGGCAGGGAAAGCGTTTAAAAGCGCGCTTGGCTTCCTTTTTGAAGAGAAACGCTAACCTGTATGCCCAGACTGGATTTCATCAAATGGAACTGGTCCACGAGCTTCTTGTGCAGAGGCCTCATGTCCTGAGGCACGACCTTCTCGTGCACAGCCAGGCCGTATTCCAGAATATGCGCCTGCAAGACAAAGGAGCTTTGCTCTCAGGTGTTTCATCGTCCAGCTGCGAGGACTTGATTCAACTTTTTGTTTTTTTTCTCGAAAGTTTCCGCCAAAGAGGTCACGACGACGTGCAGTCAAGCGTAGCGAGCGGCGCAGCTCCTTCCCGCCTCGTTTGTTTCTTTTCCTCGTGACCTAGCCGTCCTCCCCTGTGGCCATTCTTCAAACACGTCTGCCGCCCTTGCCAACCGCCCATATTTCAATATTCATATCCAACAGAAGCCGCCTGCGCATCATCGCGCAAACAGATGCGTCCTGTTTTTGCACCTTTATTAGAGCGGTCCCACATCCAAAGCGGCGGCATTCAAGCAATGCAATTTGCCTCGTTTTGCTTTGGGCGTCCAGCACGGCTCTCCGTGCGTTTTCGCAGCACTTGCGCAATCCTGCGTCACCGCCTCGCTCGTTTTCTTCCCGTTCATTTGAGGTCCCTTCCGGATTGCAATTCATGCGCATCCACCTCCCAGGTGTTTTTGACAAGCTGGAAACCTAGCATTAGCATCTGCGCTAATATCGACGTCTGGAGTTGCGGACAATGCTCGTACAAACGTCGCCCCGCGCGAGAGAAAGCAGTGTTTACTTTTCGTTCAAGTTGTTTTGTTAGTGTATGTCTTAGCCAGGGATGCCACGTAAATAAATAAACAACAACAAAAAAATACCTTACTGTGGCTTTAATCTACTGTTACCAACCTGTTCAAACATGAGTTCTCTCAGGCGCCCGATCTTCTCCCCGTCCTCGGGGTGATTCATCATGTAGTCCTTCACAAAAAAGGCCTGCGTGAAAACAAACATCTGTTAGGCAAAAAACATGGAACAGCAGGAGATTGTTTTTTTTTTTTTTTTTCATGCCTCCTTTGCCTTGTTACCTGAATCCCCACTGGGCCCACACACTCCAAAATAAAGTTTTTACGAGCAAACTGACAAAGAAACAAATATCCCAACTCGAACGGAAAACAATAGCCGTGTTTTTCGCTTCTCTGTAATTAACAAGTTCATTGGATCAGAATTAAAGAAGTGACGGTTCAAAATAAATGCGAAAAAAATTGCTCAAAGCGCTTGATTCGAGCTAATATGGTCATGCACGTCACTCATTAGGGACTTTTGAAGAGGCGACCGGGCTCTACGGCGGTTCAACATAAAAATATAGATGGAAAGCGGCAGCAAAAATAATCGATAGATGTTGAGGTTTAATGGAAATTGCGAGGAGTGTGAGTGAGTGGCTCAGTCAATCATTAGAAAAAGTCCAATTACGGATGGAACGAGAATGGGGAGGAGGTGAAATAAATCAGACAGCATCCCCTCCGCCGCCTCCCAAAAGGGACTTGGGCTCAAATTAAAGCAATAAATCTGAATATTAATAACCGCAATTTTGCCTTAATTTGTCGCGGAACGAACCTCCACAGCTGTCAATCGGAATCACGCTGGGAAATTAACCGTTTTTGGACGGCGGGGCCGGGCGGCGCTTGCCGCCGGGCCGACTCGAGCTCCCGCAGCAAAAAGAACCTCTCGTGAAAACGCCGCTTATTAGAAAACTACTTCCCTCACTGCGAGCATCGCAAACGCCCGCCCGCCGACGTGCCTCTCTGTGGGAAAAGGCGGTTGCTATGCGACACGGCGAGCGAGTCCACTCGCGGCGTTGAGCATGAAAAAACATCTTTGAGATGGTCTTTTTCCTCCGCCTTGTTAAAAGACGGCGCGCCGCGGCTCCGGCAGTGAATGTTCCCCGCAGTACAAATGCTGGATCCATCCACTCCTCCTCCATCTCTCCCTCAGGCCACATCCATCCAGCCGTTGACCTTGTGTGCACTCCCTTTTGTGGCGCTATATTCCTGGGCTGCAGCTATCGAATACAGCGGAACCTCGACTTAACGGACCCGCGACCGAACGGACCGAAAATAGTCCGCAGTCCACTCAAAACGCCCCTTCCAAAAGTAGCTGTTTAAATATGCTAGCGCTAGAATACAGGAGAGACTAGAGCAGGCTGAAAAGGGTGTTCCGTACGTCGGCGCCACACTCTAAAAGCCGCCATACCTCTTGGTAGCGGGCCAGCCCCCCGTTGACGGCGGCGTCAATGACCCCGTTGAGGCACATGGTGAGGGGGTTGACGTTCTGCATCTGCCGGCTCTGGCACTGCGTGATCAGCGTGCGCAGCTGCAAGTTCTTGTTCTCGATCACCTCGATGGCGTTCTCCAGTGGGCTCACCTCCACCTGTCACCGCAATTTAGTTCATACTCAAAGCGCGCAATGAACACAACTCCCATTTTTCAGACGAGGTGAGAGGTCACATGCGGTGGATAGGAAAAATCCACACAGGCCTGTTCACATTTTTGTTCTTTGTGTTGTAAAAAAAATACAGTTGAAAAAAAAATGAAAGTCAAAGGGGGATGTAAAGGAAAACGACGGATATAACGTGGTTGCAAAAGTGTGCACAACCCTCTTGGAAATGGGGGTGCGGTTGTGTTTAAGGCTACAGTACCTCGCACAAAGCCGCTGCCATTTCAAGTCTTCCTGACCAGATGTCTTTTCATCAAAATTCTAGGAGCACCCCGTGTCTTCAGCCTTTACTGTGTGACTCGCGTGACTGGAATCCCCCACCTCTGCCGTTCTTAAATGCCAGCGGTGAGAGAGAAGTTACTTTTGGGCCACTTGGGTGCAGTAGATGGAAGCTATCAATATCCTTAATGTGGCCTTTTAGGTGGCAAACAACTACTTACACTCAGCAAATTGAAGTCAGCAATTACTCCAGGTTCTTTAATGTGTGATCGCGTTGCTAATTTCCAATTTGAGCTCACTGCGCCTTATGCTCACAGGCTAATTGCTAATATGTCCTGGAAGCAGAGGTGTTTTTCAACCTGGGCACCATTTCTTGCACATTTTGCGGTTTAAGCATTGGGCAAAAGTGTTTACTTTAAATGCGGCGCTGTGCGGTTGCACATTGCAGAGTGATTAAAGTCGTTTCAATTAAAAAGCCAACTGCCTGCGTGTACTTTCGGCAGAGGAGTCATTTGCGGGCCACAAAACCAACACAATGTGCTTAAAGACGATAAGATGCCTTTCATCACCTTTCGCATTTAGAATCCTTCTATTTATTGTGTGTGTTGAAAAGCACAGCAGCTTTGAGGATGAAGTGCAATGTTTGCAACAGCTAATTAGTATTGGGTCACCCTTGAATATGATGCTTAAAAAAAAAAAAAAAAAAAAGATTCTTCCACTCACGCCGCGTTTAGTTTTTTTCTTCCCCTGTCGCATCGATGCCTTAATCCTCTTTAATAGAGCTTTTTGCCAGTGCCATATTTCATATGCTGTTGCACCACCGAGCTGTCATCGCTGCTTTTGTAATCCGCAATTTCACACCACACTCTTAAATCTGCATATGTATATATCGGCACAGACATATGTTACGGTTTGCTCGTACCGGTCACTAAAAAGAGGCGTTCAAGAGAAGCCGTTGACAAGAAGAGAAGCTTTTCACGGGGAGGGGAGAAAAAAAAAAAAAAAAAAAAAAAAAAAAAAAACTCCCTTCCTCTCCAAAATGGATCATTTGTCATGAAAGCAACACAATTAAATGTTAAGCACGACATCCAATAGAGGCCGAGATGATTCGATGTAGCCAATGAGAGCAGACTCATGACTGAGGTCGTTACTGTTGCTCGATGCAACGACTCGGATCAATACGGGGGCCCAGCTCTAAATGGCGACCTGCAAACTCAAAAGTGGATTAGGGGCGTCCTCTGAATGAGAACACCGTTGTTGTTGTTGTTGTTAAAGCTCACCAGCTCTCGTTTATCCACCTCGAACCACCGCGAGATGCCGGGAAGACTCTGGACCAGCGTCAGGGTTGTCCTCTCCACCCACAGGCTCTGCGCCAGCACACACGATCATCACCATGATTGGCACAGCTGCTTGGGAGCGGTGCACATGGCATTTACGCACGCACGCACGCGCAAACACCTCGCCGGCCCGGCATCCGCTTAAAGGAGTAAGTCACGCGCCGCGTCTTAGCACTTAGCTCGTCGTCCAGCGCGCTCGTCAATATGCCAACATCCTACAAGGTCGCTTTGACGGCACCGATTGCGATTGGAAAGGCTGTAAACGCAACAGCGGCTGTAAAAGCATTGGAAATAACGACCGTCATAAAATGGCTAAAATAATTGGTAAATACAAACAATAAATATTAAACGGCATAATAAGCAAGCGATAGCGATATATAACCTGTATGCATCCGTAACAACGTGGGCATGCATATATGTGCGTGCATGCACATCGCTGGCGTGTGCGAGCGCTGTGGGTCGATGATGGCGGACCCACTAGACAACCCGCATGACCCTCATTGATTTTGTTTCTTTTGAAGTCCATGAAGCTTCAATGTGAACACACTTGAAAATAACATCTTAATCCAGCCTGAATGACAAGTAAAACACGACCTTTGGGGCATTTTTCCACCACGGATTGAGCCACTTTAGCTTGAACGGACTTAATTATGGCTGATGGAAACTATGCATAATGTGCGCGAGTAGCTTTTGATAGACGCTAAATAAGATAACATGCATGGAGAGTGCGTGCGTGTGCGTGTGTGTGTGTGGTCATTCCAAGAGTGTGCAGCTGCATGCTCATCGTTGCTAAGATGTGCGTGACCGTTCCATTCTATAATTAGTTCTACAGGAGTCTGGATGAGTAATACATGTGCAATGTACACACTCATTAATAACTGCGTGTGCACATTCATGCTTTCGCTGATGAGCAAGGTATGGAAGGAGGGAAACGGAGCTGCTTCACAAAAACGTATATGACTGGAAATATAAGTTCATTTCAGGGTGCATTGTCAGCTACTGTATATAATCCGCCTCACTTCTTAGATCAGTGCTAGTGTTAACCTTCACATATTTTACATTGAAAAAAATCTCAGGGGGCACCATAAAAAGTATATATATGTGTACGTATATCATATATAAGTACGCACACGTCTTATTTCATTACCTTGAACTCATTCTCCTTGTCTTTGGTGCCCTTGTGGAAGGGCCGATCGTATCGGAACCTCCAGATGTGATTGAACTTGTAGAAGCTCTTGATGTTGTCGGGCACGCCGTCCCGCTGCAGCACGTCCTGGCTCTCGGGGATCGGCGTCACGGCGTAGATCTGCAAGTCTGGAGGCGCCGCTTCTTAAGGGAAACGACTCAAGATGCGAAAGCTAGCGCGGACCGTCCATTCAAATTGTGCCTGACCTACAAGCCCATCCATTTATTTTCTATGGCCTCATTTGAGTTCAGCCAATAGGCAGTAGCAGGCCAGTTAGGAGCTATGTCAGAAAAGTTCCAGTACTGGCGTACACATCTCACTTTACAAAAAAATTACAAAATAAATCAGTATGCTATTGCACTTAATGTAAAACTGTCATCTTATTGAAAAAAAAAAAAACCATACAAGACAGAGGTCTTGGAAACAAAGTGGAAAAATTGGTTTAGGAAACAGAGACAAAACTAAATAAAATATCCTCTTAAAACTATGTAAAAATGTGAAAAAAAACTTTGTTGAAAAAAAAAATCTAAATAAACGACCTTAATCTGAACATTTAATTGATTTATGTGACTCAGTTCTTAATACTACACCAAAAATAAGAAAATATGGTAGGGTACTACTCCAGGTTGTTAATTGCTCTTGGGGGCCCCCAAGTGGTCGCCGGTTTGCACATGCCTTGAGTTGGTCTGTCTCCTAAGAAAAAAATACTAGTAAGAACAGCAATGAATGCAAAGGTAATGAAAAATGAAAAACAAACATTGCTTTTGAATTGTGGCTTAACAAAGACAAACAAATAAATAAATAAATAAAACTCTTGAATCCCCAAAAAGATTCTCCTTTGCTTCGTCTGGTCCACGTTTAGTGTGTTGACACCTGCGATGCTAATTAGAGGACACACCTTGCTTGAACATGTCATGTGGGGTAACATCATTTTTTGTCCAGGCCTATTTCATTCATTCATCATTCATGACCAACTATTTTGTCCACTTGCGTCTATCTACGGAAACAGCGCAACGCCTGTCAAGGCAAAGGAGAGAATTTCAAAAGGATACACTGCGCGTCGGCCTGGTAGATGGTCTGGTCCGGCTGGTTGACGTGCTGCATGGCGATGGCGTGCGGGAACTCGTTGAGCATCCGCTGCTGGAAGGCCTCCAGCCGCTCGTAGTCGTGGCCGCGGCACACAAACTCCTTGTTCTGAACAAGGCGGCGAAAGGCAGCGCGGGGTTAGTTTGACACCTGGCGGAGGCTTGCTGCTACTGCACGGCGGGACACTCAACATCAGTTTTTTTTTTCCCCACTAGAATATCAACTAGAAAGCCAAGGTTGATATATAATGTATGTTATTTGTAGTACATAAATCATTTTTGGACCCAGCACACCAAATGATCTTTCATAGCACACCAAGCCATTTTTTACGGTACTTCTTTTTTGAGGGATTTACCCGTAAGAAAAAGGGGAACTTCTTTCCGTAGAATCCCACCCTGAAGAATTCCGGCTCAAGTCGTTGCTGGTCCATGATCTTGTCATATAGTGACGCTTCCATCATCTAGCGACACAAATACAAATGCGTGAATGTCCCCCCCTGGCCCCCCCAAAAGACAATGTACTTATATTTGGCCTGGCTTTCTCACCCGCATCTTGCTGAGGTTCCGGTAGTCGTAGTAGGACTCGTACTGGTCGGCCAGCTCCCGGCACAGGATGATGCCGTTCTCCCAACACTGGTGGCCACAAAACAACAACGCTTCAGTCTCGGCTGCACAGCCGAACTGCGGTCACTGGGTGGCGCCGGTGGGTGGACCACAAAAACAGGGGAGCCAAACTCCTCCTCTCGCTCGCATCTTGCTAATGAAATGGACAGCTTTTCCTGACTAATCCCCGTACACAGGCAGACCACATGCAGATCCTGTAAAGTATGGCTTTCCATCAGCGACATGAACGGGATTTATTTTGTGCGTGTGAGTGCAAGTGTCGAAGAGGTTCTTACCCCCACCCTGATTGCACTCAGCGGGCAAGGTGGAATTCAAGGTCAACTCAAAGTCGAATAATTATGATTGCATACGGGCGATAAAAAGGGGTTGAAAAGAGCCAACCTGGATTTATTTCCACAGCTCACCTTGCCTCTGTCAAAGTTTTGCACGATGGTGAGGTGCAAAAACTCCTTCCTCTGCCACTCGCTCTGCATGGGGTAGTTGAGGAACTCTCGCAGGGGCCTGTCCGACCACTCCAGGAGCTCGTCGTACAGCAGCAGGGTGTACGACGCCTCTGCGTTGGTTAGGGGTCGGGGTTATTGGCGTAGACGACAACAAACTTAAAATACAATCGAATTAAAAAGAAAATCATGACTGAAATACGTTACACATCCCTAACTGTAATTTCTTGTGAATAATACAAATAAATGTGCTTTTCAACAATGTACTCTTTTTTAATATCTTGCACGCAATACATATTTTTGAAACTAATAAAAAACATTTTCAGCCAAAACAAAGTATTTTCCCCAAAGATCGAAACTAATAAAACGTCATTTAAAAAAAACACAAGTAAAAAGTATATGTGGATAAGAAAAAAAATGTCAAACTATTCCAACCGTGGTGTTCGTCAACAGGCTCGCGACGGCGTTTGTTTTACCCGTGTAGTTCTGCGCCTTCAGATGCAGGTCATACAGCTTGTGGATGTAACGGATGTACATTTCCTCCTTGTTCAGTTCTGTTTTGTAGAAATTCTGAGCAGAGATAACACACCACCGCCGTTTTCGAACGCACACAAATCCCAATGCCGCGTTGTGCAGTTGCCGCGTACTCACCAACAAACTGACGGTGCATCCGATTTTCTTGCCGTCCACTTCCCCCAGCTTCATGCAGTCCCTGTGACCAAAGCAGGCGGCAGTGAATAAAAAAAAACAAAAAACAAATCATAAATTCGACTTGGACACGGTTTGAACCGACGAGGCCCTTGCACCTGTAGTCCAGCAGCCTCTCCATTAATCGGGTGACGGTGGCGATGAGGGAAATGCCGCTCTCCCGCCACGTTTCTCGCTCGATCTTCTTCAGCAGGCTGCCGACAGCGGGGTCAGAAATGAGGTCAGAATACGCAGTGCACCCCGAGACGCTCGACCCAACACCACAAGGAGCATTTCACTTTGGGACACCCCTCACAAGAGACGACACCGAGAGAACAAAGAGAAGAGCATCTTACCTAGGGTACGGACCAAACAGAGGAATTCTACTCCAGGCGGGAAAGCATAGGCGGGATAAATTAATACGATTAATATCAGCACACACGCGCACACACGGGTTGGTTTTGAGGTTAGTCGCGCGAGCGGGAGGAACTAATCGGAAATCTCCACAATTGGCAAAGCGCTGGCAAATACGAGCCCGGGCTAAATCGAAAGCAATTTAGAATGAAACGCATACACGTACGCACACGTAAAAAGTGTTTAACGTGAATAACGTGTACACGGCTCACAAATGAAGGAGGGACCGCGAACGGCGACGGGCATTGGGGCCGAGGCTCAGCCGAATGCCGCCAAAGCACCCAAAATCCTCACAGAAATGGGATGGAGACGCAAACGCGCACGCACGCACACACATTCAGCATGCGGGAGCACAAACCTGGAGAGACAAGGACGGAGTGGACCAAGACTGGACGCAAGACGCTTGTGTGGTTATGCAAAGTGAAGATGGCCGCTGACCCGCACTCACCTTGCTATTAGGAAGCCATCGATGCATTTTCAAGTCATTAAAACCCTAACAAAAGCGTGTTTGTTTTGCTGTTGTGGTAGAAAGGCACTCTGGTTTCCAGCAAGGCTTATTGTTGCTAGGTGACCAAAGCCATCTTTGTTATGGGTATAAAAGGCCTGACAAAAACATCTTTGGGTGACATTGCTGCGACGGTAATCCAAGGATGAGCGTCTCGGCCATTTGGAGCATTTGTTCAATAATCGTAATTGAATTTTCGATTGATTGTTACTAGTAGCGCACTTGGCCAAGACCGGTCGTGGAAAACAACCGTTTCAACGGACTGGTGCCCCTGAGATCGAGCGGTTCTCGTCCAACTCACATGCTGTTGAAGAGCTCGCGGTAGGTCTCGTCTCCTTTGCCTTCTGACATCAGGCTGTCCAGCTTGTCGATTAGCTTTGCCTCCACCTATGTTAAAAAAAAAACGATTGAAAAGATTGAAAGCTTCGCTCTCGCCTGTGCGACTCAACTTTGCAGGTTCAGCTTGACTTTTTTTTTTTTTTTTTTTAAATAAGTCTCCAAATAAGCACTTTTTCTTTGGCCATCAGCCGCAGCGCACCTGTTTGAAATTACCGCTGCGCCTCTGCTCCCAATCCATCATGTCGTGGAAGATGGGGATCATGACGTTCCTCAGGTCGGGCTGCGGCACCAGCGTCACCTCCAGGAACGGACCGATCATCGCCGGGATGAAGTTCAACTTGTGCTCGCCTGCGGGAGGCCAAAAAATTGGGATCCAATCCGCACGTGCGCGTTTGTACGACGCCGGCTGGGATCAGCTCACCTAAATTCTGCCACATGCTGAAGATCTCACAGCCCATCATCACCCTCATGTCTCCATACCTGCGCGGTACAAGAAGGCGGCGTGACGCGGCGCCGTCGTTGACGCGGCGCTCCTCGCGCGAGACTTACTTTTCCAAAGTCTTCTTCCTCTTTGAGGGGGAGAAGGACTCCAGCTGAAGGCAGGGCTGGTTGATAAACAAAACTGACAGGTAGAAATACGAATCCCACACCTGAGAAGCACACAAAAAAATTCAAGTGACAGGCCTACGCTCCACATCAGCTCGATTTAAGGCTCATAAAAAGCTCCTTCGCCGCTCGCGGGCTTCTTTTGATATTTTTACCTTACCTTGTAGTCAAACTTGTCATTGAGAAAGTTTTTCCTCAGGGCTTCGGAGAGGTAGAGGACGGTGGTGATAATGACGCTGAAAGCAGCACCGCAGAGAGTCACTTACAAGGAGGTGCCGCCGTGGAGGAAAAAAACGACACGAGAAACCTCGACAGCACGGGTGGGCGACACTTGGATTCATTTTGAAAAAGTACAAATCTTAACGGACCAGCTAGCGAGCGCGGACTAAATTAGGTTGAAGAAATGCCGTCTTTTCAACCAACGTCGAACTCTACAAAAGTACACAAAGAGCATTTTTGTTTTCGTCGCAAGAACCGTTAACAGTTCGTTTGAAGGGCACGAGGGACTAAATTTCCCGGCTCTAGATACCCAGATGGGGGAAAAAAAAAATGGACTGTTACAAGTGACAAGGAGGGCACGCTTACTTGTTGGTGACCAATCGCATGACAGTCCAATCTTTAGGGAACATCTCCGGTCGGATGAGAATCCTGAAGACGGTAAAGATCTGAAGGAGGAAGTCCTGCACCGAAACAATACATCCCTGCCGTTAGTCACTTGCATTATCGCAGGGCGGTCGAGTCGCTCCGGTGTCAATTTCAAGCTTGGGAACAACTTTACTGACACACAACCGCCAGTAGATGGCAGCGCCATTTTCGATCAGAGCAGCTTGTGAGTCCACTGGAAGAAATGGTGCCCATTTTGTTAAACCGACCTTTGTTTTACTGCTGATTATAAAAGAGCGGAAAAAGACAGAATGGCCTTTTTTTCTTTTACTTGGTGAATTTTGTGCGTATATAAGTAATCGACACAACATTCTGTGGGTCTTGGAAAAAAAATAATAAACCGTTGTCTGAATCTAAATTCTGTCAGCATTCCCGATTTCATCCACCGCTGCAGTCCTGTCGCTGCGAGTCAGGGATGCGGAGCGAGTGCCTGTACCCTCAAGTCGTCTTTGCTGCCGAACGCCTGCAGCAGCTGCTGGTAGTGCCTGTCACTCATCTGTCGCAGCAGCGCCAACAAACACGCCACAAACTCCCCCTGGCAGGACGGCACACACACAGAAAAGCCCCATCATCAAATGTCACGTTTTTTTTTGTGTTTTTTTTTCCTGTTCATAAAATCAGGTTGCGTTTTTCTTCTGCCAAAATAAATGCAGTATGTACCAAAGATGTGCCCTTAATTAACTTCATTGGACAGCTGCAAGATATGCGGAAGTGTCCCTCCCCTACTCACCGCAACCCCCCCAAGTATAAATCTTAATTACTGCCATGTGTGTTAATGACGTTGGCACAATTAGAGTCGCCACTGCAGCAGCTTCATTTCAAATCTATAATTACCTGCCAAAAGGAGAGCGCACGCGCACGTACCGTCACATCCTGGAATTGAAGCCTCATGGCGGGCCCGGCGGGCTGCGGCCGGTTGCTGATTTCCAGGATGGTCCTGAGCAGCACTCCCAGCAGGCTCTCCACGATCAGGTCCACTTCTTCCGAGACCGCCGGCTCCTGCCAAGCAAAAACGCGGGCGTTACGCTATTTGCGTTTTAAAATTTAAAACGCCCAGCAGGGAAGGTGACAGTAGAAGTTTGAAATAACATTAAGGTGTGTGTGTGTGTGTGTGAGAGTGGCACAGCGCCCACTTGGGAAATTGATGCTTCTCATTAGCGAGGTGTGCGGCGGCCAGCGCGGCGCTGACAAACTGACCGTAAAGACACAAAAAAAAACAAAGCAATCCGCTCGTGCAGCCTGTTGGCTGGGAAATTGCTCGAAGATTAATTCCTGCGGCTTTAAGGTTTTTTTTTTTTTTTTTTCCCCCCGGGTTATGGCGACCAGAATTCACTTGAACTGAATCGCAGAGGCAATTCACGCGCAGATGTAAGCGTAACACTCACAGAGGTGCCGTTCTCCTCCTTCTTGATGAGCGACAGCATGCTGGTGAGGATGCGCGCGCACATGACGAGGTCCCTCTGCTCCTGCATGTGAGCCTGCAGGATGCGCAGCACCACCGGCAACAGGACGCACCTCGACTCTACAACGGGGGACGAACCGAGTCAGGTCGCTGCTCAAGGCAGAAGTGAAGATGAGCGCTCCCGGAGTGCGCTCACCTGGGTTAATGTACAGTTGGCTCTCCACCGTCTTGGCAAGGCACTGCAGCTTGACGGCCTCCAGGGGGCAGTCGGCTTGCACGACGGCAGGCAGGCTGCCCAGCGTCTCCCGGACGAAGCCGGCCACCTCGCGCACCGTGAAGATCTTCAGCAGCTCGCCGTAAACCGCCGGGAAAGTCCGCAGGAACACCGCCTGTGCACAGAAACATGGAAGGTTAATTATGCATTTAAAAAAAATTAAAAAAATTTTTACTCTCAGCTGCCAAAAGCAGGCAAGCTACAAATAAATGGATGTGGAATGATTTGGGTGAAAGCTTTGGAATGACATGGAATGATATTGATGGAAAAGTGCAATAAATACAATGGTGAAAAATGCGCAATGCGTTGGTGGGAAATGAGAAATGATACTGAACGACATGGAATGTCATGGAACGATATAGACGGATGTGGAATTACTGTATATCGGCGAAGATTGAGCAATATTTGGCATGGAGGAATTTCGGCGGAGAAATGCGGAAGGAGAAGTACGTTAATAGAGTGAAGAGAATAAAAACAAAAAGTCCCGATGATGCAGTGCTTTTTTAAGACATGCCTGAAGAGGGCGCCGCTGGAATATTTACACTCATTTCAGTGCCTACCGTATTGCCCATGCTTTCTCAACCGCAAAGGAATGATTTTGGCCACACAGAATGAGAGTAACGGAACACACACACACACACAGAGGCAATCATGGGGTATTTCTCCGAGAGCTGCCGCGAGTGTGTAATTTCCATTATGGCCGGCGTCCTCATCCTGTTTGTTTTGCTCTTTCTTGAAATCCGCGAAGGCTGCTCACTTCCCTGCCTCCGTCTCCCAGCAGGGAAAAGGAAAGAAGCTGCGGCGCCGATTGACTCCGGGCCCGCTGGGAGCATGAAATGATTCAATTACAACTGCGTTTGTGCGCGAGTCTCGAAGCGAGGAAATGCGCGTGTTTGCCGGGCGGGTGCGGACGTCTCGAAATGCTGACTGCAGATATGCACGTGCCTGCGTTTGCGCCACCGGACTGGTGCCCTTGCTTTCCTGCGAGAGGAAGAAGCGAATGGACATGAAGAGCTCGTGGACGCACACGCGGAACTCTTCCTCGTTCTGGCCTCCCGTTGCCAAGGAGAAGAGGCGGCGAGATTGGATGATGTACTTGAAGATGTACTCGCTGGCCTGGAAAACAGCAAGGGCGGAATCGTCATCGGTCGGAAAATACGTTTGGCCTCGCGGGTGCTACGAAACACGCGGCGAGATGTTGCTGATTTTTCTCCGAAGCCGAATTTGCCATTCAAATTTGGCAACTCTCAATTTGAGGCAGCACACTTCTGGACCCGCAAATGTCCATCCAGATGGTCTCTCACCTTGAGCACCTGCTGAATATGTTCCTGATGCTCGGCATCCACGATGCGGTCCACGTACCACTTGAGAACTTTGATCAGGTCCCTTTGAGACAAAATACAAAATGTCAAAACTTGATGTGACGATAACGTCTGCATTATTGTTGTAATGTGAAGTGGAATTGAAAAAAAAAAAAATCATTCTGCTCTACCTGTGGGTTGTTTTATTGGAGTCTATTTGTGTAACGTGTGTGTGCGCGTGTGTGTGAGCTTGTGTCCGATAACATCAAGGCTCAATCTTAGCAGGTACACCAAGTGTGAAGTCGACAGCCAGACTGAACAGCAGGCAGGCTATGAAATGGAATGCATAAGAAGGTTGCGCCTTTTCTCCCACAGAGCCACAAAGGGGCGCCAAAGCATTTTGCAGCCGTTCTCAGAGCGGCTCAGTTCTGCCGGCGGAATCCGAAACTGGACTGGCGTGGCAGTACGCACCTGTATGACAGAGCTCCTGCAAAGTGGCTCTCAATGTAGGTGTCCATGACTGGCTTGAAGTGCTGAAATTTGCTGTCCTGGAGAAGGTTGATGATGTGGACCTGCGAGAGAAGAACACAGAAAAGTAAAGTGGAAAATGCTACATGCTTTCCATTCACGACGAGTGATGTGCAGTGGCGCAGTGCAACTTTTATCCTTGGGGGAGGAGGATATCTGATTAGGTATCGGTGACTGGTATCGGCAGCCTCCACGAGCATCTGACACCTTAAAAAAAGGCCGATATCGGCCCGATACCGATTCCTGATCTTCGAAAACTAAACGGAAGAGATTGCTTCACGGGGCTCTCACGTGTTACGTCCCTCCACCTTCCGACAGCGGGGGGCCGTTTTCATTCTCCCGTTTGTGGCGGGCGCTATTTCAAGAAAGAACTTACCAGCGAGTCAAACACCTTGAGGCCGTATCTCTGCGAGCTCTCGTCCAGAATGCCAAAAAGTGTGTCCAAAGTGTCCTGTAGAAACTGCAGGGAAAAAAACAGGAGACGTTTTTGACGTTAGAGGTCGTCATCAGGCCAACGTCAACAATCAATGAGTTGCGATCGCCGGCCCACTTTGACGATCTCCGAGCCATCGATCTCCTTGAGCTTGGAGAGGCTGTCGTTGATCCGCTCGGGGTGCGCTCGCCACTTCAACAGGTCCAGCATGTCGCCTGAGGGCGTATATGCGCGGTTAAACGTGCCATCTCTCAAAAGCGACAAGTGACACACGTGAAAAGCAAAGCGGCGTAATGAGAGCGGCGCCACCGCCGTCCTCCATTACGGCATCCGAACGTTGGCCGCATCCAAACACATGTTGACGTTTTCAAGTTGGGACGCGTAAAAGAGATAAGAAGTCATTTCCCAGCGTCCCCGGACGTACGCATGAATAAAACATAATTCCGCTTGAGTCTTTGAGCTGTCTCTTCCGATTCCATTTAACCTGAAGCATCTTTTTTGGTCGTGGCACAGAAGCGTTTTTCTATGCACGAGCAGTTTACCTTTATAGTCTGTCAAAAGCAGTCACCATTTCCTGGGCGTCTGTTAAAGTGACATTGGTGTCCAAATCGGATAGCTTCACGTGCGCTTGGAACGAGGAGACGATAGGAGTGGACCACGACGTAAAATATTAAGTAGTGACGTATATGGAAAGCTGTTATATATTTTATATATATATTTTAGCAAGCAACAATTATGCCAACGTTAGGTGACTCGTCCACGAGTGCCACGGACAGCTGTGGCCGACGCTAGCGGGCTAATGTGGCTAACTGGCTAATGTGGCTAACTGGGCTTTTTACCGTTTTGTGTGAGCTTTGTGGAGCAGAGGAAGCTGGTGATCCAGAAAGACTCTTTGGCGCCTTTCAGCGTCTGGTTGTTGGATGGGATGTTGGCCTTGGAGAAAGGCAGCTTCAGATAGCGCGTGCAGTCCGCCAGGCTGCTGTTCTCCTCGCACTGGACACACAAGAAAAGAACGTCTTAAGTCCCACGCAAAAAAAAAAAAAAAAAAAAAAAAAAAAGTCTTGCTCCATTTAGTTGAACGCGTCACCTTGTTGGTTGGAGCCCAGAAAATATGGACCGAGGTTATAATAGTTTGATTATTGTTTATTTGATTGTATATTTCTTTTATTAAATTTACCGTAGTTGGTTTGCATTTGTTTTTATTTTGGGGGAAAAATGCTTTTCTTGGTTGTGTTTTTGTTTTGTTTTTGAATATACAATGTAGCTAGTTTTCATTTTGGTTTGATTTTGTGAATGAACATTTTAGTATCTGTTACTTTGTTCGCTTTCATGAACTCAAACAACCTTGAGTTCCCAACCCTGCCCTCGTTTTATTTGTCAGTGTTTAAAATCGATTGTATTCCCACTTTGACATCAGACTATAAAACCTTATTCAATATGAAATTCTTTTCCAGGAAATCGAATCATGCCGTAATTGTTCTCCGGTCCTTACATAACGCAAGTGCAAGTCAATCATGTGGCTGCCTCGCATTATCAACTGCTTCTATAATTATTCCGCTGCTTTTTTTGGGGGGGGGGGGGGGTTTCAATGTTGCCGGTTGGAGTTAGACAATGACAGAAGGGAGTCTGTTGTTGTTTTCTAGCCGGAGCGCGCTCGGCTGAGGCTGCTTGAGCTCCAAAGCTCGCGCACACTTTGGACTGCTGCTTCAGCATCTATTTTGGGTCTGACGAGAAACTAGGCCATGCAAGTTTTCATTGAGCTCTTCGGCAACTTTCATCTGACATTCGCCCCCCCCCCCAAAAAAAAAAACCAACCAAGGAAGGCAAGGAGACCATCTGACAATGCTCCTGATGGCCCGTAGCGAGCAGAGGGGTAAAAATAAATTAAAAATCAGGCGTCGGGTGACTGTTGAGCCCGGCGGCTGACAAACGAATCAATGCGGCGCGCGCGTCATTGTGCGCGCAGCCTGAGGTTTGCGCACACACCCTGTGCCTGCAGCTGAGGACACAGTCTGCAATTACAGCCCGAGCAGGACCTTTTTAAACGACGATTTTGGATGGTTTATTTGCTGCGGCCTTTTGACGCGTCACCAGCAAAAAAAGGTTTGAAGCGACCGGCGTGCGTCTTTGCAGGTCTGTCACACGGCCGCGCCCGATGCGCTCTCGCGGTCGGGAGTCCCTTCCGAGGACAGGGCTTGGCTTTCTGCCAAATGCTGAGAGGACAACACGGACGCACTTAGAAGGCGCGAATCGCATAATCATACCCGGCGTGACGCCATTTGGGAGGAAACCTGCGAGGCGCACACAAATAGCTCGTGGGCCCGGACCAAAACGAAATGAAACGACTGCATGATTTCAAGATTCAAGACATATCAGCTTTGTCTTTTCCGCGGAGGGCAAGCAGGCCCCGTACCTTATGGATAATGAGCTCATGGGTGCCATCTGGCAGAGTCCTTCCGTCCTCCTGCATCAGAGGTACAAAGGAGTAGCCGAACAGCTTCTTCTCTCCCTTCTCTTTGGCTGCGGAGAGGCCGACATGAACAGGATCAATCAACCGGAGCAGGATTTGATATTCCGCTGCCGTTGCCAGGAATACATCTGCGAGCTCAAATCGAGCATTTAAAGCAGCGCCGCTGCAGGAGGCGCAAACTAAGATGTCAGCGAGCGCTGGACACACCGCAAGCACGCACGTGTCATTTGCTGACAATATGTTCACCACCATTGCGTAAAAGTGGACAGCGCCACCCTGCAATTTCCAGATGGAGCATTATCGATCAACGGGGCGGCCAATTCAGTTTGAATGAAACGCAGCAGGTTTTGCACTTGACAGTTTGGTGTCAACCCCGACCTAAATTGGGCTACTGATGAGAAGCCGCTGCGTGGCGGCGCCAACGGACGCCAGGAGTAACAAGGCGGCAGCACCTCCTGCTCGCAAATCCGGGCGATAACATGAGCCGGTTCCTACCCCCAATGCCTGAAAATCGGGGTCCTCTTTAAAAAAGTTGAGGAAAAAGACATTTAGGCTGTGAGCTCTCAATTTTTGATGAAAAAAAACAACAACATTCCTGCATTGAAAAATACACAAGAAAGGGTACTTTGGATCGTGCCTTGAGGGACTCTCATAACATTGTTGTTGCGCAACATGGCTACTTACTGGAGCAATGCCGGAACTCAAAGCGAACGTGCGATCCCCGGAACATGTCCACGGGGATGGGCAGCTTGATCTGCTCCGCCCAGCGCGGGCTATTGTTGTGGTACAGCACCAACGAGTGGTATTCGTCCCCGCCTGGTTCCCCCGAGCCGGCGGCCACGTGACTCTGAAGGGTAGGAGGGGAAAAAAAGAAATGAAAAAAAGAATGCATTGAAATGGGAATGAGGCGGTCCCCATGCATTTCTATTTTCTGTCCAATCGGGAAACCACAGAAGCAGAAGTGCTGGAGGTGCGGCTCCCATCTGGGTCAGCCATATTTAAATGAAGCGTTTAGCTCTGAAATGGGATGCATCTAAAAATAAGGAGCCATTAAGGGACGAGCAGAGTTAAATAAGGACTTCAATCGGAGGTGTTTGGTGCTGAAAAGAGTCGACGGCGTTTCCCGGTGAAAACTGCAAACGCGTGGTCACAGAAGACCTCCGACCTTCTTTCAAGTGGAAAAAAACAGCATGTAAACGTCTTTACACCTTGAGGATTTGCCCGTCAATGTCCAGCAAGTAGATGGTGATCTCCACGTTCCTGGCAACGCTCTTCCCGCCCTTTTCAAACTCTCCTTTCTCCAGTGTGACGTAAAGGTCATTCCGCATCTCTCCTACAAGGTTAAAAAAAAAAAAAAACAGGCATCGATTATGCAAACGAGCACCGTGTTATGAATGACCTCCCAACGTCATTTGGGTGAGTGTGTGTGTGTGTGTGTGTGTGTGTTAATGCATCCCGACAGGGGCTGGACAGCATTTACATGAGTAGCACTTAATAATACATTTCGCGCTGTCGTTAAATCAAAGCCGCTGACCCGACATTTCGCCGCTATCAAGTGCATTTGAACTTGGATGTCGGTCAATCCTGCAATCAACACCGAGTGAATTACATGAAAAAAAAAAAAAAAGAGATTTCAATTCGCTGTGTTCTCTAGGCTCGGCATTGATTTTCTACTCCTGACAGTGGTAACCATAGCAACAAACCGCATCCTATAGACTCCCGTACTGTAAGCCCGCCCCCCTCGACTCAATTACCTTGGGTACAATGGGTAAAAAAGGGAATTGGAGAAGGCGTGGCGGGGGCGGGGGGGGGGGGGCATTTTTTCGGAGCAAAAAAAAAAAAAAAAAGGAGAGACTGATGCAGAGGAGCGAGACGGTTTCCTTCGCCCGGGGCCAGACTTTCTTGGTCAGGAACGGAGAGCGGGAAAGCAACAGACAGCGAGTGCGTGAGCAAGGTTTGTAGTCAGACGGAGACAAAGAGAGCCATCATAAATCTGTGTTAGTGAGGCGCTGGGGGGACCCGCGGGCTGCGCTTGCTCTTTATCTGCGTGACCAGACAGCGCACCTCGCTTATGTCAAAGGGAGCTTTCGGGAGGATTTCACACACACACAAAAAGATTTGTCCCTTAAGTTCAGCCTTGCTGAGAAAAAAAAAAAAAAACGAGTCGTCAAAAAGGGTGGCGCACTGCTGAGGCCCGAGGCATCAGCATCATTTGACAGGCGCCTATCTACACGCTGTGCACCTGAGAATTGACATGAATATTTCATCAAGTATGTGTACTTTGCTCTCAAACAGCGGCTGCGCATGTTACCAAGGCAACCGCGGTGGATATTAAAAGGCAGGTCAACGTATAGAAGGCACATACGATTTCGCCGACATAACTTTGGCGGGCTCCGTGCTCTCTCCCCCACCTGGCATGATGACATCAGAGAAGCCCAGTTTCCTAGTGATGGACACGCCGCGCGTGAAGAGCACCATGTACTCCCTCCTCAGCTGATCGATGTCCCCGTGGAGGAGCTGGAGGGCCACCGCCAGCCCTGAAAACACAAGCGGGCGTCACACGTGGGTTCCCGTCGCTCGTGCATTCGATCGGATTTGAGAAGCGGCTCGTTATTGGCGCGGCGTGGGCTCGCGGCAGCCTCACACGCACGCCGCCGACATTAATAACCAGAAAGCGCTGCGGCCGGCCGCGCGCGTGCAACCAAACACCCACTGCACACAACGAGAGAACAAACACAAAAAAAAAAAAACAAAAAAAAAAAACACCTGTGACTCATTCGCAAGTCTTTTTATATATAAAAAAAAAAAAAACAGCCTATACAAAGCTGCCCTTATGGTATAACGTTGAATGTCAGCATGAATAATAGCAGGCGGAAAAGGTCACACTTGAGGGTTTTTTTTGTTGTTGGAGGGATGAAAACATGGGCCTCTCAAGT
This sequence comes from Filicampus tigris, assembly GCF_054856515.1. Classification (NCBI taxonomy): domain Eukaryota; kingdom Metazoa; phylum Chordata; class Actinopteri; order Syngnathiformes; family Syngnathidae; genus Filicampus; species Filicampus tigris. The sequence goes on along the minus strand of NC_141238.1, from coordinate 1,517,474 downwards.
CATGTGATGTGACGACAATAGAGGAAAGTGCAGTAAAACAAAAAAAAAAAATCCAAGAAGAAGGAAGTAAGTCAACATTTAGAAACACGTCAACGGCAAAGCACATAAGGGCCATTGTGTATCGTTTACTAATTTACTCATTTGTGTGTGATCATTTTTCTCAGAAATTGGGTCCAACCAATATGGAATTTTTTTTTCAAGCTAATGCCCGATTAATTGGTCGATTACATAAGAATAAAATAACTTTTTTTGGTCCATTATATGACAATATTTGGTCCTTTCGTATTTAACTTTCCAACATAGTGGAATTTTCCGGTACAAAAAACATGCAAATGCCATAAATGTATGCAGTATACGAGCAGCGTGTCCCCAGTTTTGAACAGTCTTGAATGTGAAATCCCATTTCTTCCACTCCATTATTTTCTCTGCAATGAAGTGATGACTTCAAAACAAAAAGCAGAGCCTCTCAGAAGTCAAACCTTGTCATCTTGGACAGAATTTGCATTTGAAATATGTCAGAGCCGTGGCGCGCAAAGTGGGGGGGGCCTGGCGGGGCAGTCACCCACAGCCCATGATGGTTTTGAAAAGCACAAATATCGTCCGATAAAATCGGCAATCGGTCGGCTCTTTTCAAATGTTGACAGAGGGCAAAATAAAGATATTTCTGAAAGCGTCTGTGCTGAAAACATTTGGCCAAGCGGCCCTCATTACTATTCGGGCTGACAAATGCGTCCTCGACCTCCGCTGGCCTCAGCCCACCCGGCCCGCCTTAAACGCCAGCGCGTGGAAAAGTCCCAAAAAAAAAAAAAAAGCGGAATGGCCCGCTCGCCGGTGCCTACGCTGGCATGGAGGTGAGAGCTGAAGCAACTACCTGGCCTGACTCATCGCTTGCACAAACACGCTTATGAAACCAGCCCTTTCAATGCGCTGCAAGATGTGATCAACCCACAAAAAAAAAAAAAAAACGCACGGTGAAAAGCGAACGCAGTACTCGCCTGCTCGAAACGTCCTAATGTGGCAGCGACTTGAATAACTTTCAGATCTGTAATCACAACCCTCAGCATTGCGGTAAAACAATTAACTCGCCTGCGTGGGAGCCAGGCTGCCTCGTGAGAGTCTGAAAGCAAACACGGCAATCTGTGTTTCTTATTCGGGGATAGGACAATAGATGACACCCCAGCGGATTTGTCATGAATCTGCAAATGAATCAAGATAACCAATCTGGATTCCTGCTGCGCCATTTAAATTGCACAGCGTGTAGCAGCTCGATGCCGACGCCGACGTTCCGCCTAATTGCCACATCCCTCAAACGCATCTGAGGGACGGCTCGTGACGGATGACCATTCCCGAGTTCTCCTCGAGTCATTATTCGTCCTCGGGGGGGGGGGGAATGCGGACTCGGTGCATTTGTGGATTCGCAACGCAGCTTCCAAACTTGTCCAGCGTGAGGTCTAAAAGCGACACTTGCCTTTGAGGCAGAGCGCACGGACGCGATCTCAGGCAGAATCTAAGCGCATTTCACCGTGTTTTTTTGGGAGCCATCTCCGGCCAACCTGTTGCCAGGGGAAACTGCTGATGCCGTTGTTCTCCGCCGATCGGGCGCGTACTATTTATGCCAAGCGTGTGAATGGGTTTTGCAACCGCTTGCAGGCTTCCTGTGGAGACGGCCACGTGAGCCTTTGAAATTGCTCGTATGCGCACAAACAACACCGTGACTCAGACCGGCCGCAAAGGGGCTGATCTCGGGGCACCCGAATTATGACGACACAGGGATGCTGCATCATTTTGGTGAAAGGGACAAAGAGGATGAATTGAAAGAGCATTCGTTTACTAACCAACCAAAAAGGTCGATGTAGCTATTTTAAAAACAAATCATAAGATCATACACTCCATTGTTGTCAAAACAGAGAATTTTTTGAAAATTGCATTCTGCCACGATGCGGCGTCGATTTAAACCCGATTCATATTTCAGCCCTACTGACCTGTGTTGGATCCGGACAGGTTATATCTGGAATTGGCCTTTTTGATGATGTTCTCGTGAATTTGGTACCACTCACTTTCCGTGTTACACCTGAGACACCAGAGAGAGCAACAATCCTCAATTGTCATCATGAAATTCGATTCAACGTCGTGGAATCTTATCGCTCGCGGTCTCGGGAGTCCGCTGTCCTCCAAGTTCTTCAAGAAACAGACGGCGGAGCGTCGGCTGTTTACTTACGCGTAAACCTTGAGCAGGTGGTCGTCCTTGGAGTCGGCCGTGAGCAGATCGGCGATGCTGACGACGGCGCAGCCGAACGGGCGGCGGTATTGAACGCTGCACTGGTTCTTCTTCTCCCCGGCGCCCATTCTCCCTGCGCAAAAAGCCGTTCAGCTCCGTGCACTCGCAAATGCGCTGAATTGTCTTCCTGAAAACCCGAGGGTACATGCCCACCTATTCTTATGATGTGCACGACAATGTAGACATCTTTTCGCAGATCGCTGCTGCCCAGATCCTGATGGGGATACAAACGATCGTTTTGACACCGCTCGGTTACGATTTTATGACAACGCTCGGCATTCACCACTTACCACAAACAGCGTGCACTGTCTCTCCGTCTTCTCCGGCGACTTGGGCAAGCCACTCTTATTCAGCCTGACAAAGAACCGTTCACTGTAGCAAGAAAAGAAAGTCGAGACAAATTACGGAGTGCAAACTGCTGGAAAACGCGAAATTCATGCTGGAAAAAAACCCACACGGGATCATATTTCAAATCAGTACGAATGACCTGAACATTAAGCGCATGACGGGCAAAAGCAGAAAGGACGGCTCACATTTGCAGTGCCGCCCGAAAAAAAGAAGCGGCGCGGGCATCCTGCCGGGCCCCGGCGAGGCCGGGGGGAGGGGGGCCTAATCCGGTTAGGTGACTTTCACAGTCGGCGCGATAAGCGGGGAGAAACCCTTGTAACGCTCCGCAGCGCCTGACAACCGGCCAACTTGCTGACAAGGCCCGCGGCCCGAGCCGCTCGCGGAAACCTCCAACCCCGCGCACTGCTGTGCGATCCGCAACAACTTGCCAGTGTCCGATGAGCGCCCGTGTTTCAGGTCAATCGAGCAGAAATCTCCGCCGATCCATTTTAAATAAATGCACAAGCAGAAGAAGTGGCCGCCTTGTATTCCCTGATGGATTTCTTTTGGGGGGGGGGGGGAACAAACCAGCTGGTGGTTTTGGTTACGCTGGCACGCATGTTTGAATTAATTAGCCTTCAAACGATTGCTTGAATTAAAAAAAAAAAAGAAGCTTCGACATGTTCAAGCATTTATGTCAGAAGTTTCACACATGTATCCCCTGCTTTTATCTTCACTTGGGAATTGGATGTGGACGTGCTCGCTCCTCATTAGCCGCTCGCTGGAACTTTCCACGCCATTCATCCGACCATACGCAGGCAGATTCCTGAGCACCAGGCACCACGCTTTCCTCCACCTTAATTAGCAGTCTATTGTTAAAACCGGCAATTAACGGCTAGTCATGCACACACATGTCGTCTCCCCGTCCCTTTGCCAGGCCCTCCCTCACAGCTGCAGCATGTTGATCACCCGAGCTTAAAGGAGCGTTGTTTACAGCCCGGTGGGACCTTATCTCGCTCTATCAGCGCTGGTATTAACACAACATGACTGGCCGGGTTTCCCTTCCCCCCCGGGCCCGCTCAGCACTCGCCGTTCCCTCTCCTGATATCGATAATTGCATTTGGGGCCGTGGGTGAAGCGTCGGTCCTATTAGCCAGCGCTGTCGTAAAGCACCGGGAGAGCAAAAGGCGAGTACGGCCGAAAAAAGTTGCTCTTCGAATGAGCAAAAGGTCACAGTTGTACGTTGACAGTCCGGCACTGTGCTCCCGAGGCCACGTTGCACACAAAGAAAAACGGCGCGGTGCAAGGGAGCGGGTGGCGTTGGCATGGTACCGAGACAACGGGTCCGACCCCCATCTGGTCGGCGACGCACAGAAAGCGCCAGCTCCGGAGTCAAGCCGTGAAATGGCTCTCTGCCAGGCGGACAGTGTAAATGTGTGTCTGTTTACTTGCGCCGCCAGACAGTGAGAGACAACGCTGGCGAGGTGCCACGGTCGGACTCCCCCCACCCCCCCCCCCCCCCCCCTCCTCCTCGAAGACAACCGACGCAATCGTCGCATAGGCACAATGGCAGCATCATTGGCATACTCAAATCGAAGCATCACCCTTGACCCAAATACTAGCCCTGAGTCGAAACCCAACCTACATAAGCAATTTCAATTGGTGAGTGTCTTAAAGCGCCATAAAACATAAATTCACCCATCAATACGTTTTTCAAATGTCTTTCGGAAGCTAGATTAAGAACTGTTCTTTCGTGTATGTTTAGGCCCTCAAACAGTGTGTTGCCACGGCATCGGGGTTCAACAAAATAATATCTTTTGATGACTTTTTCACCCTCAGCATCTTGTGGTGAAATGCTCAAAGTTTGACGGGGTGCGTTCAAGTATGACTTCTATAGTAGGCGAAAAATGGGGCACAATTTGAAAGTAAATTAAAAAAATGTTGGATTTCCTGTTAGGTTGACAGTCCGGCTCCAAGAGACGTAAACACACAAAAAAAAATCCTCTCCAAATGCCTGAGAGGCCTTCAAGGTGCGTAATCATTCTTTAAAGAAGAAGGTATTCGCTCTCTCAGTGGACATGCATAGGGTAATGGCCACTTTTAAGCACTGCCCATAGCAATTACTCCATACCTGAGAGGTCGGTTCTCCCGCCCGTCATATATGTGGAAGAAAACCTCAAGCTCCTCCCCCAGGTTGGCACTCATCAGACTCTTGACGTGGACGAACAAGTGATGGGTGCTGGCGGGTGTCGGCGTCTCCTTCTTGCGGTGCCGATGCTCCATCTGCGACGGGGCGTTAAAGCAACGCGGGGGAAATGAAATCAATTTCGGAGGCAGGCGTGGAAAAACATTTAAGTGTACAAAAGGGATGGATTTGTCGAGGGTAACAAAGCTAAATCTGTAAGCCGTAAATCCTCAAATACAGGATGGGAGCAAATCAAACAGCGTTAATCCGATTGAAGGAACAATCTCGACACCAGCCAATCACATTTGATGCTGTATTTAACAAATTACGTGCTTGAATACTGCGTGTGTATCATATACCGTATATATATATATTCTACACATACACGCACACATATACATAAATACACGTATACTTATATAAAACGTATTTAGACATATCCGTATACGCACACGTATATTTACTTATATAAGCACCGACTTATGTGTTGCGTTATTGTTTTGTTGTTGCTTTTATGTTCTCTTTGTTAATCACTAATCATTCCTCCAAGCAATACAGCCATCATGTCGGCACAATAAGAGCCCCCAAAGATCTTTGTAGCACACGTGATCCTCATCTCAATTTAATTAATCCACTCCACTGTGGGGCGGAAGCAGAATTGTTCTCCCAAACAAGGATTTGACTGGCAATCCTGTGCCAGGGAGTGGGCCATTGCGTCTCCATTTCTCTCTCTGTCTCGTCCCGCCTCAGTCCAAAGTGCTCATTTTTGGTGAACGGCGTTTTGCGTCCTGCCGCGCTTGCTTTTGTTAGCGCAGACAACGACAACAACAACCAAAAACGAAACAGATGGATTCAGCGCTTCAATTACCCCTGTGCGTGCGTGCGTGTGTGTGTGTGTGTGTGTGTAAGATACAATTTTCCCTACACTGTATCATAGGTGGTTGTCATGGTAACAGCGCTCTCAGAAGATGTGAAGGAGAAGCAGGGGAGCACGCAGAAGTAAGCGTAGTATGCAGTAGGTTTTCAAAATCAATGAAGCTCCGGCTTTGACAAAACATGCACTGATTTGACTTTCCGGCGCACACGTCAGCCAAAGAATTCTGGAATTTTGAAGGCCGAGTCTCAAAATTCTTCATCTTTGCTTGGATGTTAATTTGCTATGCCCCACACACGGCTATTTAACTACCGCGACTTAAAGTGGCTGACACACGGTTTTGCTGTCCACTGCAAGCTATTTCATCATTCTATTTTCACGAACAGTGAACCTTGTACACGTGTCCAATGAGAATGCCCTGTCATTATGGGGTAACTGCCCTTTGATGGTTTCACTGACGTTACGACTAGCATTTGGTCTTTCTTCAATAGAGGCTGAAACATCCCATCGTGTCAGTAGATGGATGATGTCCACGCTGTCGTAGTAAAGTAGAAGAAAAATAATAAAAACCTGGGTTCAGTGGGAAATCCCAACTTTCCGGGGTGACACGGGGACATCTCAAGGGCATCTTTGTGCCGATATTAACTCCGGAAGCACTCACCAGTCTGTAGAGCTCCGTGACACTGATTTCATCTGGGTCCACCATGCTGAACTCCTGTCTAGGGACCAGATCCAAGCCCAGTTGTCTGCAGGGAAAGGACGAGAAAAAGCGGCTGGATTCATTCTGCAAAAGCAACCCAAGATTTTTTCAAGTCAAACGAGTCGAATGTTCTACAATGGCCAAGTCGGTGGCCTGATTTGAATTTGTTTCATTTCAAATCCATTGGAGTGGTGTTTGATTTGTGAGAACTGGCCCGAGACCGAACGGTATGCTTTCCTCAATCTCGGGTTTTCCCGTTTGCTCACCAGTTTCCAAGCAAGTCTCCCCCTTTATCCTCAAACGTCCCAGAAAAAAACCCAGAAGGCCTGTCACCGAATATAGAGTGAAGGGTCCAAAGAGAGTGACGTAAGTTTCTATCCATCATTTATTTAGCGCCCCGCGGCACTGAGGGGAGGGCGATTTAACAGAAAAGACAGGTGGAAGACGGGAGTGTGCGCACCGAGGAGGTTCTGTGACAACAAAAAACAAAGAAAAAGGCAGAGCAAGTTGCTGAACTCACTCGTTACCCCAGTCCAATCGGGCCGTGATGTGCTGCTTGACGTCCCTCATGCGGTCGTGGGTGAGGTGGCCCACCAGCACCTGCCTCCTCAGGTCCAAGATCTCATTCATCACATGCCAAAGCCGGTGGAACAAATCCCCCTCGTTCTTCTGCGCGATGGGATCAGAGGCGGGAACGCTTGTTACATCAAACGCGGCAGATCGTGGGAAACAATCTGGCGCAAAATATGAAACTTTCATGTGAGCCGGCGACTGAATCCAAATGTGCAACTTTGAAAGGGTGGGTGCAAATTAGCCTCAGTGTCCTGCTGCTTTTCAGCCTCAAACGTATGCTCTCTGATGTGTAAGTATTCATCGGCTCAGTTTAATCAGCGCCCCAGATAACTTAATGGGTCACAAACATAATCAATCCGACTAATGAATGTGCGTGAAATCGCTTTGGGTGGTTGAAATGAACAGGGTCGAAGAAAAGCTCCTTTGTGGGAATACTGGCGCAAAAGCGTCGCACGCGTTTGTGGCTGGGAAGGAACTCGTACCACATAGAGCTGCTTCCACATGGCCCCCCAGTCGCGCAGCGTCAAAGTCATCTCGGTGATGACGGAGTCCTCGACGGGGATGACTGTCTCGAATTGCCCTTTATTCTTGACATGGGCGTTCTTCAGGTGGATGTAACTGCTTGGGAAGATACCCTGTGGGCAAGGAACGCACTTGGTAACGAGATCAATTAGTGGTCGTGTCAAGGGTTTGGCTTAAAGTTTGGCTAAGGGTAGTTAACTGGGTCAGCGCAAGGGTCGTTGAATGTTAGCAAGACTTTGCAGATCCCGCAAAAACCGCTGGACAAAGACTACCTACCTTGACGTTTGGATTCTTCAAGATGAATCCTCGGTACCAGCCTGCAGAAACCAAGCGCCGTTTGTTATTTTTCAGCATGCCGCCACCAACGCTGATGACTCTTTACACATCGTTTCTCACGACATGAGCAGAAGATGGACATCAAATAGAGCAAAATACGAATATAAATATGTGGGCTGTATCTCGGAAAAACAAAAGCGAATGGAGTATGGTTTTGCAGGCTGCTTGAGTGTCAAATACCAAAGCCGCATACATGTATTATATGTAGTATATTGCTCCTTTCACCGCTGCTAGCAGCTCTGAATGATCCTCGTACTTTACCATCGAGACAGCAAGACATCTGTAAGCGGCAGCTGACGATTCAAAACTCTGCAGCAACGTTGTACAAAAAGGCAGCAAGGGAGTGCTGTTCAAAGTCAAAATGACGCAGCTGACGCGGCGCGCTTGTCGGCGGTGGGGGGGGACGCGCGTCAGGCCGTCAGCATCGACGCTTTTGCGGTGTTTTGAAGTGTCGGCGGCGGCGGCGACATGAGGCAGAGCCATTAGCCCGTCTCTGTGAGTGTCGCGCCGCACGTCACTCAGCATCCTTGCTGCTGATGATCTTGCTACTGCCTTCCGGGCAAAGCCTTCCACTGGCTGGGCTATTGTCAACTTGCTACGGAAGTGTGTGTAATACCACATCCCTCTGACTGGCCGGCTGTCTCGCTGTACAAACAGGAAGAGAAAGTGTGTGTGCGTGTCAACAGGCAAATGGGTACAATTGGCTGGGTTAACCCGACAATTCAACAAAATATTGAAAGGTTTCCTAATGTGAAAATTGGCTTTCAGGCAAAATGTCCCCCAACTTAAAAATATCAGTAAAAACAACTCAGCGAATTGTTTTGGAGCAAACAACTTACTTGCTCTGTTGTGCTAACAAACATTGCTGAATTTGACTTTTGGGAAAATGGCACAATAAACCTCTAACATATGGACTTTTTTTCCTCATGACTGAGGCATGTTTTCATGCACGTTTGGACCCTCGCTTGTGTGAAAGACCCATGACCCTGAGTTTTCTGACATCGCACAGCACATTTCTACTTAGAATACCTTGAGAGTGTTGAGATTAAATCGTACCCTGCCTAGTTTTAAGACACCCTGTGCCAGAAGTAGCAAAACAGCCCCAGATCATAACAAATAGAGCCTGCTCTATATTTCAGTCGGGACAGTGTTCTTTTCATTTGTGTGAACATGGAGCTGATATGCCTTGTCGGAAAGTTCCAGTTTTGTCTCGTCTGTCTCTCTTGGTCATCTCCCACAAAGTCCACTTTGGCTCAAACAATGACAGATGGCGCAATCTGACACTGGTGTACCTTGCCCGCTGCTAATAACCCCCTAAATGCAAAATTTACATTTGATTTTGCGTTATTGCGAGATGATACCGCTAAATTGGAATGACAGCAAAACCGTGTAGGTGGGCGCAAGTGGAGGAGAGAAGCAGACTCGGCGTGGGCTGCATGGCTGGAAAAGCAATCACCTCCCTTGAAAAGGAAACAGCAGCGAGTGTGATTTCATCCCAGCGCTCATTTTCTGCGCCGTCCACCGAGCGAGTCCCACAAGAAGCTTCTCCGCTGAGCTGTGCGATATTAGCTGAAGTGGAGCTCCTCCGAGTGCAAAACCAGACATTCGCGCATCCCTGCCTGGCTCGGGCGCGAGCACGTTATTGCTCGTGTGACCCTTCAACATGCATTCACTTCATTTGAAGACATTTGGCGTGTGCGGTATTTGCGAGGGGCCACGCGTCACTGCCCAAGCAGAACCAATTTATTTTTCTTCCTGCATTAGTTTTCACATCATCCCCGTAGAGAGACGCTACATATGTGGTAACAGGCACAGGCCGCACTATATGACAATTACGCATAGAGGAAGTGAAAATGAGAAGAGCTGCTATGAGATTTTGTCAAGTGTGGGAATTGTTATCCATTCATCCGGATGATGAAAACAAAACCAAAAGAAAAAGTCCAGGCTATATGTATGGCGTATGACCTACCTTCACATTTTTCCAGGATCTGCACCGTGTCGCCAATTTCCAGCGGGAGGCCATGCTGGACGGTGCCTCGGAAACTGGCCAGCACTGTGAACCCAAAAAAAAAAAAAAAAAAAAAAGCATCTTAAATATGTGCATCCTTTATGATGCAGCGTAATTGCACAAGACACTCAAGAGAATACGAGCGGAAGAAGTGTTGTAAGCATTCATCTCCAAGGACCACAGAAACAACAACAGCTAATGGGATGTAAATGAGCATGGGGTTAAAATGCGGTCAGGTTGAATATTAAGTACGTTTTTTTTTTCTTCCTTTAATATTGCGATTTACTAAATGATTTCTTTTTTTCCAAGGTCATCTTTCCCCAAGACCTTTCTTTCCGATGCAGACGATGATTCACCGAAAAACTGCCGCAGTAACGCGCCAACTACTGCCGAGCGGGACTAACTCGTCCGATTTTTATCGATATCTGGAATCGGTGATTGGCCATCTGTACAGTAGAGCCAATGCATCATTTCTGTTGAGATTAATGCCCGCTTCTCATTCTAATGTGGAATGATTTCCTTGCTGTTAATGTTCAATGGGTTTTGAAACACTGTACCAAAACCTAAAGCATCGTTACAAAAGAGAACGAGTTTGAGTAGCATTTTAATACGTATTTTTTTTCTAATCAGTGATGAGTGGCACTTACACATTTTAAACCAACACGTCAGTCAGGACTGCCTGACGTCCCCACAAACATATGCTGACAGGTCTGGCCAGACACACAAATGAACACAGTGTTGAACGTGTCCGTGTTGGTGTTTGGCAACGCTCTCGGGTACAAGCGGGCTATTCAAAGTGAGCGTTCGCACCTGGACGCACAGGCATCCAAAGACGGCTTGAGTGGAGATTTTGGAGTGTCATTTACCTGCTCACGCCAAACAGCACTAAACAGGAAATATTTCAAATATTGTTTGATACGGTTTGCAATTTTCGCACAAAGGCTGAGGAACAAAAGAGTCAGGTTGCGATGAGAATGCCAACTGAAATTCCTTCTCAAGATTCCTTTGGCAGCTACTCTCCCCTCTGTATGTTCTTCGAATTTGTGTTACCGGGTTGCCCGGCATTTTTGCCTTCAGCTTCCTCAGCTTGCTTGCTATCCTGAAGCGCTTCTTTCTCCGGCAATGTATGAATTAACCACATTGCAGTGAATTATTCAGCTTTTGAATCTTTTTTTTTTTTGGAAAGTCTGCTGCATGTCAATCCACAAGCCATCTGCAGCCTGTCCTCAAATGACTGCGCAGCATCAAATGATGCACCAAGCCAGCTTTGAGTCCTTTCAGGGTCCCTGAAAATAAAAGAATCAAACCGCTCAGACAACTAGATTTTTTGGTCTTCAAAATCATTGAAAGGCTACGTTTCCATTCTTGACCACATTGCGACAGGTGCTCTCTCGTGGGAACAAGTGAAGCAATAGATGCTGACAAATGCGTCAACAGAAAAGACGGCAGGGATGCGAGATGCTTCGATAAAACGTGACGGGTCGCAAGCAGGGGAGGCAGACGTGGGTCTGCCAGAGATGCAGCGTGTCACAGGGGTGCGCGCAAGGCTAACGCGTCAACACTCATCTCCATCACGAGCTATGGCACTGTCACTCAAGGTTGCGTTGAGAGATGTGCTGAACTTGTGAATTTGAGGAAAGGGTCCAAGGACCGTGACTCGGGTTCATGCGCTACTGGCCCATCTCGCAACCAATCGAGGAGCCGGCTTATGGGCGGAAATACGTGCCGCCGGACGCTGAATTGATGTGGTCCGAACAATGCACTGTCCTTCCCTACACCTGCAAGGAAGCCCGTTCTCATCAAACCCTGATCGGATGACTGAGACCGCAAAGGAGAACGAAAGGTGCTATAAAAGTTAAGAACTGCTTAGGAGAGTCGACTTTCCGGAGAGCGCCCATGTCACATGCTCAAAAATGAAGGTGCTGATTGGCCGATGAAGAGATCTGTGTATCAGAGATCGACTGCTCGTCCTCAAGTACCCGGATGTCTGTCACAGCTAATTTGAATTCGGAGAACTGAATTTGATTTGAAAGAACTGAAAATGAAAAGATAGAGCGTGGCATTCTTAGAAAGGATCAAATACAGTTTCAGAGGAACTGCAATACATTTCCTGATTTGACGTCATTCAAATTCAGGTTCTCAATGCACTTCTTCAAGTTTAGCGATTCGAATGCAAATATAGACAATTCAAATTCGGTGTCAGGCGGCACATATTGCAGCTCATACCAGCACATTAAATATGCGCGGTAGATGTCAATGTCTGCACTAACACCTCAAGTGTCAGTACTGAGTGTGGTAGTTTATATATAGAATATGTGTTGAGAGCTAGGTACTAGGTTATATGCACAACCGTACCTGATCATTACATAGATGAATGCGTAATTACCTAATATAGCTTCTAGAACAAAATGTGATGCGGCTGCAAACAATCTCGTGTTAAGATGTAGCATTCGGGTCATTTGGACATAAATTGATCAATAATAGGAATAAATCATGAAAATAGTCATTAACCTCCGGTCCAGCGGGGACAGAAATGAAACATTTAAACCGTGCTTGCATTTGGATCCCGCTAACGTGCTTCCCGCCGCTCTGCAGAGAGGAAGTGGAGATGGCGACGAGGCCTCTCGTCTCAGATGGGTCTAACAGGTGTTCTCCACTTCCACTCCGAGTGCAGGCTTGTCAAAGCGCATTAAGTCGGGCTCGCTCGCGCTGCGTCGACGCTCCTTAGAAGAACAAACACAGCCGGGGGGGGGGGCTTGGAGAACGCGCAAGAGCAGCGCGCCTGCTTCGCAAAAAAGCAAAAGAGCCCCTTCAAAGCGCATAGGCAGGCATGAGTACCCGATAAAACCTTGACATTGTACTGCTGCTGAACTGAATTTTACAGGAGGATTAGAGGAAATTCAGCAATCAAGTGTACAGCATTTTAAAACGATGACATTCCACTCAAAGCGCATATTAAGGGACACTTTGGCCTCATTTGCGTGCCTCTTTCTTCTCACCGACTGATCCGACAATGATTCACGTGCGTAATCCACTCCCACGTGTTGATCGTACAGCATTTATATCATTCATATGCTAATTTGCTAACGCAGCAACTGGTGCCACTCCCCTCGCCGGCATTGCTGCCAAATGCACGCTTCATGAATATTCAACTACTATGTGGGAATATACAGAACATTATGAAACATGCCAATAAACACTTGACATGACGCATTCAAAATGAGCATAAATCGACAAAAGAAGGAAGCAGCACTTCTTTCCCATTGTTTCACAAGATGAAGCGAACAAACAGAACTGAAATAAAACTAATGAAAAAAAAAAAAATCTCTTCACTTCCTCATGTGCCGCCTGCTACGTTCTCTGCAAGTTCACTGGCCACATTCCGGGTCAGACCTGACACGTAAAGCAGACAAACCAGCAGAAGGGTACTCGGGAGTCCGGGGATGTGACAGGAAAACATTCCGACTCCAACCAAAACTAGCTGAGCTATGCTTTGTCTTTGCCAACGCCGCGAACACTGTTTCCCAACTCAAAGGGCCCTACGCATTTATCTCTCACTCTGTGGTGAAGTACACGCACACACAAAAAAAAAAAAGGCTTGAAATACATCCCACGACTGTAATCGCCTCATGGATGTGAGGCAGTGAGTCAGGGACTGCGGTTAGCGACACAAGGACTTTGCGTTCAAAATCCAAACTGTATGACACACTCTCAAAGACACAAATAACACATTTCTTTTTAGGGCGACTGCATGAGAAGGGTGTTAAGGCACATCGCAATGGTAATTTTTGATATTAATCCACAGGAAAGTGTGAATAGAAAGTGTTTGGAAAAGGCTAGCAACTACATACTGTAGTGCTAGCTTGAGAAGCTGCCACAGTATCAGTTGGGAGAAAAGCACAAACATTTCTATCTTGAAAAATCTTTCTGTGCTGTTCTTGGCTGTTACTTTGTGTCCAGTTCTGTGCTACCTCCTCAAAGGACAAAGATATGTCGACACATTTCTTAGCCATCAAATTAGCCTGACGACATGCGTGTGCTCTCGCCGCAAGGTTACCGAAGGACGGGAGTGAGCTTTGCTTGGCGCTAGGAGAAAAGTGGAGGCAGCCGTTGGCACGGCAGAGACCTTGAACGCCGTTCAACTTGGCTCACGCAAGATTAACCAAACCACTGGCGAGGACGCTCGATAGGCAGCGAGTACAAAAGCAAAAAAACGGCAGACGCGAGCAGTGGAATGAGGCTTTCATCTGGCCTCCTTCATCGCCAGCTGCTGGGATCTTTTCACCTCGCCTCTGCATGCTAAGATAGCGACCTGGCTGCCGTCGCACCAGACAGTCCAACAGCAGCAACAACAACAACAACAACAACAATAACAACTTAACTCACACTGCAGAAGCGCAACCTTTGGAAGCAGAGCACTGCCAGGAATATTACTTTTTGGAAATTGCTGTAAATGGCATTCCGGCACTTATTTTCTTTTACTCGCCTTATAAATTTTACGATTGAGTGATTTTACTGATCCAATAGAAGGACTGGGGTGGCACTCTGCTTTTACACAAGATGGTTGAACATCATCAAGCGAGATTATGTAGAAATATAGAGGAACTGGTGGGGTAGTTTGAAACAGTGGAACATTGATTTTACGGACCGATTAGGGAGAGGGGTGGTCCAATTGTCCATTACGTCGAATTACTTTTATTCGGGGCCTGAAAACACCATGCTCCTTTAAATGACATGCCTAGAGCGGATGCGAAGCTAACAACTATGCTCCATGACTTAAAGCGACTCTCTCCGCCGCCAACATGGCCGCCACATTGAGGCAATTTATAGCCTGCTCTAGTCTACTGCAAAGTTTATCTATGACGAGAGAGCAGCGCAAGTCGGAAACACGTGACCAGTGTCCGTCCGTCTGTTGATGGCGAATTGCGGCCAGTTATGGAACTAACAGATTTGAAAGGTATTGGACAAAAGGGCCTTTTGAATGGCTTGGACGCCATGTTCTGTTTGTTAAATCCAGGGTCTGTTGGTCCCGGGTTCGGTGACCCGAGGTTCCACTATATAGGTCAATGAACTGGATCACATTCACGGACATTAATCTGCTCATGTATGTGTGCTAAAAGCATGCATTGGCTGGTTGAATTTGCCAAGATTCCTAATCCCCCATAGCGTGACATCATCATCATCACGTCCCTTTCACACATTTGTGGGGAAAAGCATCCAAAAGGAAGTGTGATCCAATAATGGAGTCTGGATTAATGCTAAATCATATGGCACATCATGAGCATCTGTTGACTCTCGCTCATACGCTTCCAGATGCTCCCACCGGGGCGCTGCAGCTTTCCAGTTTTCGGCCGAGGTCACGCTGACACCGGTGCCTACACACCTTCCCACCACGCAGCGAGCGCGATGGAGGCAGAGAGGCTAAAAGGGGGGAAAGGATTTGAAATGGAAGAATGAGGAGGCTGTCAGAAAGCAAAAAGGCGCAGACAACTAAACATCTGCCTCGCTCTACCACCCAACTGTTAAAAGTGGGCGTGTTGATCCAAACCCACCACATTCTGACTCACAGAAAGCCTCTCCACTTCCTTTAGCAAGTAGGTGGCACCGACCTCCATCTGCACTTCAGGCTCTCTTGAATCAAATTAAAACAAATTATGCCGCATGCAAATATAAACACACGCACAGGCAAAACAGTGAACAGACGCCACCTCTGAGAGTGTGACCTTCCTTTGTGAGCGCGCACACACACATACAATCCGGGGGACGCTATCTGGCAGGTTGCATATTTTGCCGTGGGCAAAGACCGTTGAACGCTCGCCTTACGTCCCGTCTTGTCGATTTGACATCAGCAAAAGACACTCCAGCCGTCACCAGCGGGGGCAAGCGACGCCACTCGTGTTTCCATCGCTTCAGGCCACAGCAACGCAAGTCGGTATGATGAGAAAATGATGAAAGAAATTTGACCAAGATTACAGCATTATGAAAACAACCGACACTAACGTCAAGTACTTGAAATGTAATCAGGCATCCCGCAGTCGTTTATGATACTGTATATAAGACATAATGAACAACAATACAATCAAAATAAATGCCAATGCTTGAGCAATGGTTCTGATTTAGACATGTACTGTGCGTTAATGTGCCGGGAACGTGCCATTCCATTATATCAGATCTTTGTGGACAGCTGGTGCTTATCACCTCATTATAAATCCATCCCCACCCCATTCCGGTGCAAAGTGTGGAGCCGTGCCCGGCATCTAAAAACGGGCGACCATGTAGGAGTGTTTTCCTGGTGGGAAAAATGCCTTTCGTACGCAAAATTTTCCTTCAGCTAAACCAAACCAAAACTGAAGTAATTGTTTTCAGCAATAAAGAGGGTCAAAGAGTCATTGTCTCTAAAAACCAAAGACCAAGTCTGAAATCTTGGGGTGCTGAAGGCTTGCATGCTCCGAGGGGACCAGGAGAAGCTTATCCATGCTCTTATCTCCAGTGGACTTGATTATTGCGATGGTGTTTTGATTGGACTCCCGAAAGAGAGCATCAAACAGTTGCAGCACATTCAGAAGGCCGCAGCTCGGGTTCTGACCTGAGCAGAGAGATCAGAACATATTACTCCAGACCTAAAGGCTTTACACTGGCCTTGGGTCAGCTGTAGAAAAGATTTCGAAATTCTGCAACTGGTCTACAAATGAGTAAATGGTTTGGCTCCTGTTGTGCGTTTGTCACACACGGATGCAGGTTGTTTTGAGCATATCGGCTGCTTTTCTTTGCTTTACAGAAACCTGCCATGCCAACATTAACGCCGCACTCTCAGATGTGGGTTGGTGAGGCCAAACACAAAAGCCCACACTGTGAGGCAGACCACAAACACATCCTCGAGCTTCTAAAATGCAAAAGGACGCTAGTCCATGTTTGACGATGTGGGTGGACATGCAAAATTTGACCATGCACGCATACATAGTAAAAAAGGCCTTCATTTGGGAAAACCAATTGTCCCTGGTTATTCAAATTCACTCCAGTCTCTACCCGTTTTAACAAGCCTAGTTAGGTTAGCATTGCGCTAAGGACCAGTAATGGAATTAAGTGTACTCATTCTACAACCAGTGCACCGTGGCACACCATCATCAGGGATGCCACGGGAAAGTATACAGTTTCACCCACCTGATCTATTTACCGCAAAATGACAGATGGAACAATTAAATACTGTTATACTAGAGAAGCCACAATTAAACTGTGTATCCACCTGTTGCCATTCAGGCAACAGAATCCTAATAGCTTTGTGTTCAACTCAACAGGACCAGATTTCACATTAAGTACATTTGTGAACACATCGGAACTAGATAATCATGTTTTCAATAAACGATAAATAGATATACTTCTTTGTTTTTGTTTGGTGGTGTGCCATGAAGTCTTTCTAATGTAAAACGTGCCTTAGCTCAATAAAGGTTGGGAACTATTTATCGGAACGCCTTCCGTGGTTTTTTCTTTAAGTCAAAGACAAACGCTGCTAAGCCTCTCACAAGTTCCAGTGGAGTGCATCGACCGAGACAGACAGAAGTCGCTGGGAATGCAAATGAGAGGAAGACGGTCATTGCCAATTTTTTTTTTTTATTACATGTTTCCATGTCTCGTCAAATTT
Source organism: Filicampus tigris (assembly GCF_054856515.1). Classification (NCBI taxonomy): domain Eukaryota; kingdom Metazoa; phylum Chordata; class Actinopteri; order Syngnathiformes; family Syngnathidae; genus Filicampus; species Filicampus tigris. The sequence goes on along the minus strand of NC_141238.1, from coordinate 1,500,032 downwards.
GGCACGTCTGCCGCCAACCACCAAGAGTCTTATTTAGCCTAGTTTGCCACAAACAAGCTCAAACACAAGAAGGATGAAAGAAGCATCACAAACAGCTGAGAGAGACAGAGCGCTGGTCCCGGCGGACGAGAATCCCAAATTCTGTGTAGTCGTTATCCCGTACATTCGCTTCACATCCTGGCCCAGTAGCCTTCATTCAGCGCTCCTCCCGAAGAGATAAAACAACGCGCCTAGTGAGAGGCAGACTGTATAATTGTGTGTGTGTGTGTTTTAGAGACGGTGAATGAAAGGACTGCAGTGTTGGCGGTCAACATTGAGCTGGAGGGGCCTCTGGGTGAAGGTTCGGATGTTAAACACGCACTCAGATTCGCCGTGGGAGGCCGAGGCGCCCAAGCTAGTCCCGGTTGAAACAACCGCACGCAAAGTGATGAGCGCACGCTCGCCCCGACAGACGGCGGTAGCCCCCGAGCACAGCCGGAGCCACTGAAGACGCTTCACCTACACGCACACAAAAACGGGAGCTCCACTCAAGGACACACAGATGGCAGGTGCTTCACAAACACAAGCCAGTGGAGCGGACCTCATTATCAGCGAGGCCCGTCGGCCAGTTAGCTCACAGGGGCGTGCTAGGGAGGAACTTGCAGTTTCACTTTGACTGAAGAGGGTTAGCAGGGCGCTCAATGCCAAACACGAAGCAGAGAAGAAAACTCCTAACCAAGTCACAATTCTCAACTTATCTGTACCCTTGAGAACAAGAGCCCCCTTGAGTGCTTCTTCATGTGAGGATGAAGTGGAATTTGGTAAACAAGCTGCAACGGCTTCGAAATCTCCAGATGAGACCGTTTCGAAATGAAAAGCAACATTGATGGGTGGTGGAAATGGCAAGAGCCGAAACGGACTACGGTTTGTGGCGTTGTGTGAAATCACCTTGAAAAGGTCAACCCGCTTTTAACGGTTAGTCAACCTGGATCATCAAATATTAATTGGATCCATTTTACACGAGATTTAGTGCTTTTCTGTTTTATGTCCGACGTATCTGCACGGCGACAAGGTCACAAGTAAGTAATCGAGCAAGAACCGCAGCCTGTCATAAACCGGGGGAAACCTCCCAAAATAGTTTATCACCGAGAAGACCTGACCTGAACGAAATATTCAGCAAGTGTACTGAGAAGTACCGAGTGGAGCCGGGTAACAAAGCAATAGCCGGAGTTCTTTACTACTTCCACTGCCGTGCCTCTCAGCTGGGAACACTGTGACTCCTTCCCAGCGGAGGAGGGCTATTTCTTGTCAAGACAACAATGGAGTGATGACAAAGTAGTGCCGGACGAGCGCAGCAGGACCGCTCCGTCAGCCAGCCCTAGCCTCGGAACAAAAATAAAAGGTTTTCATGTGATACGCCTTCGCCTCTTCATGAGCCACAACATATGGAAAATGAAGGAGTGAGTGTGCGGCTGCGTCTAGACTCGCACGGATTCTCATTCTTTCCTATAAAAAGGAGCCTCACGGGTTGGATTCCGTGGTCTGTCGTCTTGCCAATGCTACCAGCATCTGCGAGTAGCGGAGATCAATAGACTGACATGAAAAGTGCATTAGAAACACACAATAGAAACATTTCCAATCGCCAGTTGCAGTGTCTCGTGCATTTGAAAGAGACCAAGTGCACGCTTCCTGCTCAGGTCTTTAGTTACCTTGCTTCCTGTTTGCTTTCAGTCTACAAACTCGCAGGCACATACAGCTCCACCGCTGAAGCGGTTGACTGATTGCCGAACAGCAAACCTACAGAGCGAAGCACTGTTTGTATGTTTGAATGTATGGCCTTCATGTGTGCACGTAGTCCCGCATTCCAGCAGGATAAAGAGGGTTCAGCTGTCGTCTAGGCTATTTCGCTGTAGCCGGCATGCCACTGGTGGATGCTGGAGGATTGTTCCACTGGGGCGAGGAACTTCTGGCATGGCGGGGTGGATGATTAGCAGAGACAATGAGCTATTGGAAAGCTTCTTCTTAGAATCCCAACGGATTGTGGAACAGGTAGCAAATCACACAAACCGGAGAGAGTAAGAGAGATGCCGCTCAATCCCTCTCACGGGGTGAAAATAATTAACCAATACTCAACCGTCATGGCAACATCCCCTGTGTCTACTTTGAATTTTGCCCCGACTCGAGAAGCTGCTCCACACTTAATCTTGCCCATTAAGGAGTCGACATATGCAGGAACAAAAGAGACTACTCTCCAATTTGTTTCATAATGGCTCTCTTCCTGCTAGCCACCTCGAATGCAAGAGAATCCCAATTCCCCGGCACGTCCGGCAGATTAAATTGGAGAAAGTGGCGAACGGCTCTGCGCCGGTTAAACTAGGCTAGTGCAGCATCACAAGCAAGACAGACCAGCGAGGCTGGGTGGGCGTTAAACTGATACCCTCTGATCAGTTAATTTTCTCTTGCTAAAGTCCGACACGGACAAAAATCAATGCAGTTGAGTAAGACAGTTGTAGGGGTGACGAAAAACAAAACCGTCCCAGTTTCTCGATTTAGGTCAGTGGCAGTTGTGTGCTCGCACCGAGGCTGTCGGTGATTAAATAAAACTATTCCCCCCCCAAAAAAGTCGACAGGAGGGAGATGTAGATGAGGAGGCGGGGCGGGCAAGGCTGGAGTGATTAATTTCCTCTTTGTTTTTCTCCTCCCACCGATGTGGAAGGCAGAAAAGGTAACCTCATTTGTGCGCCCATTCCACGCCTGGCGCTTGCTGGAGGGAAGAAAGTATAAAACACTCTAATGAGCTGTGGAGAAACAAACATCGGGATGCTGCTCGGCCACCCGACTCAAAGGAGGAATACTTTGCGGGACGTCCGTTGACAGACCGTCACATTACTGTCTCCACAGTCTCCTTCCCTTGTTCTTGTCGATTTGCACGGAATCATTTACAAGCTTGCTCCACCCAATATGCTGCGATACAAGCTGCAACAAAACTCGTGGATCGCGAGTAAACCGGCACAGCAATTCTTACACGCTCGTATCGTCACTCAATCAATAACGAGTTGTGCAGAACCCTCTGATGTCCACTGAATCTGAATTCCACAGAGTAGCCAAACAATTCTGCCATTTCAGCTTTGTGGGAACTTGACCGACCCACCCACAAAGAGTGACGGCTTCAACCCCATGAAATCAAAATTCCCACAGACGCACTCCAAAATCTTGTCGGAAGTCTACCCAGCAGCGTGGAAGCTATTCCCGCCACTCGATCTTCCATTCTTCATTCATCCCAATCCCAATAACTCAAATAGCGCAAAATCCTATGAATGGTTCCAGTAAGGTTGAATTCAAAACATCAGCTCTGCTTCCCAAGCTATAATTTACAAGCAAAGGCGGTAAAGCCGTGGACGAGGTCTCCGCCCGAGTCGGACGGTGCACATATCAACTGTTGTTTACGGAGAGCTAAGAGTCAGTGTAAGGGGTTAGAGGGACGCCTTCCTCATCACTGGGGGGAAAAAAGAAAATGTTATATAAACCCAGGTTAAGGTTCTTTCATCAAGGAGCAGCCTAGATAAAAGTTACACTAAAAAGAAAGCAGGACACGGATTTACACGCTCATGAAGACATTTATCATACATGTGTCACTTCATGAAATCTTCAGACGAAGAGAAAATCAATACAATCAGCCATAAATGTGGCCCACTGGCCTAGAGTCTGTATTCCTGGGTGGCAGTGGTGATGGGAAGGTTACTGGTGCATTAGGGCAAAGAGGATTATGGCTGCAGTCCAGATGACGGCCCCGGGGGAGTTTACGGGTGACGCATCATCACTGGTAATGTCTGGAAGCATTCCCCCTGCAAATCAATGGCTGCTTCCTGGCCATTTCAATCATGCCCATTACTGCAGTCACAGTTGATCTCAGAAGATGCAGTCGGCTCAATGTAACGGGAACCGTGCGTATTTTGCTGGGGGATACATGTACGCCTGCGTGCAACTAATCCTACAACGTACAAGAAGAGGCGCAGTACGATCCGTTTGCGGGTCACTATTTATAGATTCTCCACGCTCATTAGGTCAGCACGGCAGAGCAGAAGGCCCAAAATGGTGCAAGTGAGCAGAAAGGACCGGGGCGTCACATCCAGCATACAAGCCTGAGCCCACGTGCATTCTGGCTACTAACAGTATGTGTGCTTTGCTTACTATTCCAAAGAGTGACAGAAAACAAATAGGTCTCATTTCACGCCGTAGCTTTGAACCAGCGAGCCCTTAAGGTGTGAACAATGTCCACGAGGGAAGGAGTCCAGTTTCAAAGACATAAGAAGGCGCAATTCACTGACTTTATGCTTTTTTTTCTCTGCTCTTTAAGCGAGCATGAAAGCAATGCCCAAAGACTGAAAGATGATACAGAGATTTGCGACCACCAAGGTCAAAATGGACCCACTGACAGGCCGTTATGCGCCGGATAAATAGGTAGCGGGCCGCATGGGCAAAAAAGATTTCCATTATTGATCCATTAATAGTGAAGATTACTCAACGCGGAGAAGTGCTATTTTTACATTTCCATTCGCCTCGGGGGAAGAAACCCCCACAACACGATCCCTCTCGCTTGATCAACAAAGCCATCTGTCGTCAAACAGAATCTGGCCGTGAATCCCGGTGAAACGTGGACGTTTGCTAAGTGGCACATGCTGGATCATTTCCATGCTAGTGTCTGTATGTATATTATCTGGGGCCAGCTCTCAACACAAATTGCTTGTTAGCAAGAATAGCCATGGGGCCTCAAAGGGAGTGAGAACCATCCGATGGTTTTAGGTTCCTGAATTGAGTTTGGCCTTTTTCAAACTCGCATGCTAATCTTGAATTGTTTGTCATACTTTCTGCCATATTAACGTCTCCATGCGCCATGCACTGGCCAAACAAAGGCTCCCACGGCGGTTTCCTTCCCCTCTCTCCCACACAAAGGGGATATGTTTCAGCTACTTTTAGAAGCAACACTTGACGCTTAGAGGTCCTCAGACTCCCTCCCCCGAGGGTGGAGGATGATTGAAGTCGGAAAATAAAGACGCCAGGTGGACGCTCGCTGAGGTTAAGCTTGTGGCGAGCAGGGGCCACTTCAAGCCAGAGCGGATGGATTTTTCAGTCACGCAGAGGGAGGGAAAAGGAGTACTGATACCATGGCCTGGAGTCGGACTGCCACTGGATTGATATGCTATCCGGGAGTTGCGCAACATCATTTTGATAGTATGTGATTCAGTTGACCTTCGAACTGTAACGAGGGAAATACATTCATTCGGAACATCGACTGACCGTGACGAAGTTCGCAAACCTTCTGAGAAAAAATGTGAATAGACAAAGTTCACAAGCCTTGAGGAACTATCCATAACTGCCAATGTGTTTTATCATGACACAGATTTCGAACACAAGTCAATGTAAACAAAGAAATAGGGAATGCAACGTGTGGTGCGGTTGTGAATCTCCTCAAAAGACCCCATTCAATCAAGCATCAGACGAGAGATGCTTGAAAACGCTTCTTCCCACAGGCAAACAAAACTTCAAAAAAATTAAATAAAATACAAAAAAAAACCCCGCCGGGGCCCGGTTAATGCAAATATTTAACTAGCAAATCTCTTTTTATCTCTGTGTGGTTTGAAGGCTTTCCTTTTCACAAGATAAACACTTAAAAAGGGGGCCAATCCCGACGGACAGGTTGGGTTGAGTGAGCAAAGTGGGTCGCGGCAGGAGGTTTAGTCAACCTGATCAATTAAACACTCTCTAAAGCAGTAGCACTCAACCAAACCCATACAATTCATTTAGAAATACAAATGAATTATTCAGCACGGGGCTGGCAACTAGTTGTTTCCAATCATACGTTGGAGCATTACGTTCATTCTTATTTCGGAGTCCTCTGTCCTTCACTAGGAAAAAAAAAACAAATCTGCACTGGAAACATGCAGAAACTATAGATCCTTCTTCCTCAAGTCAAGCTCCTTTCAATGAGTCGCGCACTCATGCGTAACAAAAATCAATTGCAATTGGGCCCAACATTCCTCCGATTGACTGGGAGAGGGGAAAAATGAGGCGTGAAAAAGCCTTCTTGCGCAAAAGCTTTGGGGAGGAACTGAGTGCAGCCAGCAGAGGAGAGAAGACGTGAGGTGAGGAGGGCAGGCAAAGAGCCAACCCCAAATCGACCTTCATCAACATAGAGCGGCACGCAAAGGTCACAAAAGTTGCTGCTGTGCGAGCTGGGATGGAGACAAGAAGGCGGCCAAATCTCAGCCATGACGGAGAGGCGATTTGGACCGATCGATATCGCCGTCGCAGCTCTTGAACTTGCAGTCAATGTACATAGTCGGTATGGCGGCCGTTTAGTGGATGTGCGGAGAGCCGAACGAAGGACGCACTTTCTTGACCAAAGACGTCAAACTGGCTTATGTCTTCTAAGATTGTCCTATCAGATGATCCTTTGATCTGAGGTCCGTTAAGAGCAGGTCTGTCTCGGTAATAGGACCCCAAACGGGTTGGGGACGACAACCATCAAACGTGGTCATTAAGACCAAAAATGTTCACGTGTGTGGGAAAGTCATGTGACTCCGTGGCCTGTCAAGTGGCCAATCAAAGAAGTGCCCTGACGTACAAAGGAGCAGCGGCAAATAAAAGAAAATGTTCTGCCTGATGTTTATGGGAAGATGTCAAGAAGTACTCGCCAACGCAAGTCTTTTCTTGCCGACTTGCGATTTTACAAACTCGGTAGCCATTGGCGCATACCCGGAAGCGTTTGCTCGCCTTTGTCTTTGTGAGGTCCTGGATTTGAGACGGAACAGAATATTGATGTATGTCGTGTTCTGTGTTGAGATTATTGGGGCAGACCACACACAATACGAACAAAACTGCTACGCTTGAGTCCTAGAATTAGCCCACGATTAATCTAAAATGTATCCCAAAGAGCACATCTAATCTTCTTATGATATTGTGTAGCTTTCAGGTATGAAGGATCCTTGCACTGTCGCAAACGACTACGATTCCAATGAAAACCAACCAAAAGGGTAAATATGCAAGTTGAAAAAGTACCTAAGATTCTCATCCGACACCATTTCTATACTCCAAAAGGCCATTTTTCCATCAGAAGAGCCGTAAAAAAACCAAAACTGTTTGCAGCCTTTTCAAATCTCATCGCAGCGTAAAACATGCCTCCAAAGAAAGCATAACATTGTTTTGTAAGATTTGACAGGAGGCAGAGCAAGTCGCACACCAAAGATCCTCTGCGGTTTGAGCTGCTCTCCTAAGCCTGCCGAGCATCGGTAGTGCTTTGTCATCTCCGAGACGTGAGACCCACCGAGGCTGCCGCCTGCACATGCATGCGGGCTACAAATAAACACACTATGCAGAGGCAAACACACACATTACGCTCAAATATCTGGGACAGATGAGGATGGATTTGAAGGAATGCAGAGAGAGATAAAGAAGGCCGAGGCTTGAGAATGAAACGTATTGGGGGGGGGGGGGAGTCAGAAGCGTCAGGTGCGGGAAGGGGAAAGAGGCAGAGTCAAGGTCAAACAGCGGGTTTCTTAAGCGCTATCGGTACCAAGACCTTTCAGGCCTTTTCTCCGTCCGTCTCATTCTGGAATTAATCCCGACAAACCCAATGACCTGAGCTTCACCGGAGGGCTTGCTAGTGAAACTGAACTTCCGCGCTGAGCTCGGGCCGTTTCCTATTGGCATTATTTGCTGAAAGCCTCCATTTAGGTCACAGCCACTGGAGCAGGTCGAGGATTCGGCACTGCTAGTTTTGCAAACACATATAGTAAGCGATATATACCGATGTACGTATATATGTATGTACCCAAATCTAGAAAACACTGCAGAATAGATATTTAAAGGACGCAGCTTGGCATTGAAGTTGCAGTTAAGAAGACGCGGTGGACTTTTTCATCGGGTTAGGGTCGCTCCGTATTTCAGTATTGTCATCGTGTCCAGATTAAACCGGCAACATATTTGAATCCTTCAAGGAATTGAGGGTTGGCCAAAATGAGCAATTGCAACTACTTCAAGGTTATTTTTTTTTTTATCTGAAATAACTGCTCACGGCTAGCTTGGACACTTGTATTAGCCATCAATATTACACGAGCACATCTCTCCCTTATTACTAGCGTATGAATAATGAATTTAACACAGGCTGAGCAGAAATAGCTTTGACTAAAACCAGCATTAAGGGACATGGAAGCCTTGAGGTCATTGTGATTACACTGGGTCACACGCACACAAATCAATGTACACTTCCTTTATGGTCAATACGGGCTTGCCGGGATTACAGCCACAGGGACCAGAGAACTGAAACTACACCAGCGTGCGCAAAAATCAAGTGTCTCCTGGCGCATTAACAGCGCCTCTCACCTGCCAATCACTGTGATCGTCAATCGTCAGGCACCCGTTTTTTTTTTTTTTAAATGAAAATTGCACGCCAGTCATATTTCCCCCTCAGCCCACGCAGATGACAAACACTTCTGCTGGCAACAAAGCAGGAGAATTATAGATTCAGAGCCGCCAAGTTCCTAATAGGACACATCCCATTAACCCCTCGCGCGCAGAGATCACACTTTGATACGAAGTAGCGGCACCACAGCAGGCCGCTTTAGAATTCCTTTGCCGATTTTACGATTTTCCCTGTCCGCTGTCTTGCGCTTTTAAAAAGGCAACACGCAGATGAAACCGGCACTTCACGTCAAGGCAAATGTCAAATACGGGCTGTAAATATAGCCGGCAAGAGGCCGAGATGCCAGTGGAGTGGAAAAGCAGGAAAGCCCGACAAATGGCCCCCTGCCCCCCGCCCCCGGTGGCCTGTCATAACATTATGCATAGCTGTGGACTAATGCCGCATGTGGGCTTGTCTGTGTCACCGCCAACAATGGGATAAGCTAGCGAGAAGTGGCGAGCGGGAGAATCTAATTCCCCGCAATCCATTCATCTCCTCCTCCCTTTGTGTTGACGGATCTAAATAACCAAGTTTTGTCATCATATAATTGAAATTGTCGGCCAAGAATAAATAGAGCGTGGCTTCATTGGACGATGAACCGGCAATGGCATTTGCCCGTGTTTGCGCAACACTGCGTTGCTATTATTCCCAAACTGCGACTGCTTTTGTGAAGTGCGCAGGATGGCTCGCGCTCACTTTGTCTATTATTTGATTTGATGCTCTCCATTGTTTTCAACATCTGCTCAACTCGACGTTGGCGATTGGTGAAGGGGCGCCATCTTGGCAGATGGAGATGAGGCGGCAGGCGAGGAAGCAATTACAAGCCGGTAGGCTTCACCTCCATACGGCCCCTCCCCCAAAGCTCGATCCATGCCTCGCCTCCGGAATCACGGCTACAACGGCGGAATGGGCCTAGGGGCGCCCCGCTCGGAAACAACCTGCTAATCCCCTGTGGAGTGAAGTGGGAGAGTCCGGGGGTAACAGGGCAAGGCGGGTCCCCGGCGACAATCCACCCGCCCCTGACACGTGCCAGCACCCACAGTGACATCCCCCCCCCCCTTGGGGGGGTGGGGGTTCATGGGTTGGCGGGGGTCTGGACATTGGCCAGCGGCGACAAACAAGCAATAATCCGGCGAGCTCTTTTTCCATTTGGAGATTTGAACGCGGCCACTCCTATAAATCAACGTTCATAACTCGCATAGACTTTGACGCAAACCAGCTCGTTGCAATTGTTTAATTACGCGTCGAGGCCGTGGTGAGCAATGACACGCTTGATTGATTTTATCAAAAGGGTCTTAATGAGGGGAGGAGGAGTCTGTCTGCGGCATAATGTGACGCTATGTCGCCTTGAGTGACTTATGGAGCAGAGACTTATTTTAATCTCTTATCTGATCTCATGAATCAGTCTTTGCATTCAAAAATTCCGCACACCCCCCCCCCCCCTAGCTTTAGTCACTTTAGGGATCAGATATGAACTTCTAAGCGTCTTGCTCCAGGTTAAAAACCGGCAAGCGCTCAACTGGTGGGCTAATGGCCGCCTTAATACCAACTCGCCGTGAGTCCATTCATATTTCATCAACGGCGGCGGCCCGCGCCTTCCTAAATGAGTACGGCTACGTCGGTGAGATGAATCGACATCAAACAAAAGCGCGGCCGTCCAATTAAGCGGAGAGCCATTTTGATGTTTATCTTACTGGTCCGACATCAAATGAAACCCCGGGCGTTCTGAGTCGCTTCCCATTACCTAACCGTACGGTCAAAAGAGGAGAAAAAGCTGGAAGCGGCGTTATAAAATGCCCAACTAATACAGAAGAACCTCGATTTAACGGACAAAAAATAGTGTCCGGTCCATTCAAAACACATCTTGGCACCATCTGCTAGCTCCACAATTGGCCGCAATCTGGGCACGTGTTGCTCTCGCGACAGACCTCAAGTCGACTGGAGCAGGCTGAAAAGCGTGTTGGCACTTCCCATCCAAGGCAACGGAAAGCAGGGACATGACCATTGTGACCCCTGAACCTTAGGATCAAAGTTCAATTGTCCAACCACTTCCCAGGCGCAGAATTTGAATTACTTTGAATCCCGTCGTCCAATTCCTGGATCAAATTTGAATGGCTTCTGCCGCAGCGTAAATTACTGACTAATAGTCGGATTATGATGTGGCATCGATCGCGAAAGGGGACCCGCGTGTGAAGTTGAACACCGGAGAATCTCGGCAAATCCAAACGGTGAGTCAAGTTCGACCCAAAACTAAATCGGTGGATTTCAGGAGTCCATTCGAATCCTTTTGCACTGATCAACTGTTAGAGATGCCAGCGCAGGCTCTCACAGGTCTCTTTGCGGTTTGGGGTTTCACAACAGGAAAACACTGGTTCCTTCCGCAACCCCCCCCCCCCCCCCAAAAAAAAAACAAAAAGAGAGAAAGAAGGGGGCCCGGACAACAAAAGATGAGCTCCGCTGCCAAAGCATGTCTTAAAAATTAAATCGCAGTTACTCAGGGGAAAGGAGTAGAGCGCTTTTAATCCAATTAATAGCAGTTTTAGGGGGGGGGGGGGGGCAATGGTGACTATCGAGCATTTAAAATGAATATCCTCGCTTTAATCCAACCCAAGTGGACTTTGAAATTGGATAGTCTGCAATTAAAATGTGTGGATCTGTGACCGGCGGTGGTAACACAGGACAGGTTTAAGACAAGGAAGTGGACGCTTAAGTGGAAAATTGAACAGGAAAAAGTCCAGTCTGTGACAAAAAGAGGTTTGGGGCCGCTTCCGAGTTCACTGGTTTCAGGTCACGGTGCTGAGGTGGCCGGAAAAGTGCAGAAGCAGCACAGGATGATGCATTTGGAGGGGGCAAATGTGTTTGACGTGACACCCGAAAACGAAAAATTGATTATGGGGGAATTTCAGATGGCGCAGCACTCCCCACAGCGCAGATTAAGATCTCAAGGGAATAGTATTAGGAGACGCATAACACGCTCACATCTCAATGATCATGTCATTGTGAGGAAAAAGAGGAGGAGGAGGGGGCAGCAAATAGGAATTCTCACCACACAAGCAGGAATAAAAGACTGTGTTCCAACACCCCCCACCCCCCTTTGCTTCCTACATTTGGTTTGGGGTGGCTTGTTTGTCTCACTTCAATGTTTGAATCACAACCTGAAACAATGCGCTAAGGATGCACACGTCTTAATGAGAATCCGTGCTTCTTCTCTGGAACAAAATCTGCACAAAACTAAGTGATGCGTCGCAATAATTAAGGGGGGTGGGGGGGGGGGAGTGTAAAAATATCAAACGACAAGAAAGAGGGTTCAGGACACAAATATTTAAGATGCTGTTCATTTAGCGACCCGTGGGGGGCAGGGGGGGGTCACGGCGACAACATTATGCTTTGCAATGTGGCAGTCAAGCTTTCTCATCATCAGCTCGGATGCTTCCCATTGTTGGTCGGGGGAAGGAAAGCAAAACAAAATGCAAAAAAAAAATACCCCCTCATCGTAAACAATCAATTGCAGCTTGATTGCTCCAAGACAAACAACGACAACGTGCCAGTGAACGCACCAACGCGCATTGCACTTTCACACAATCAACAACCACGGGCGGAAGAAAAAAAAAAAAAAACCGCAATAAACTTACCGACGCCGTATTTTTCCTGCTCCGTAGGTATCCACATGTTTACGGCGGGTGCTTTTAAGTTTGACGTGGGAATAGCGGATTCCGCGGTGCCTTCAGAGGCATTCTACTGGCGTGCTTTCCTCCGATCCGTAGTCGGAGTCATTGTTTGGATTTACAAGGCGAGAATGCGCCGCTGCCACGGCCGCCGCAGCTGGTAGCGGTACGGAGACGATGCTGCGTTCACGCGTCAGCGGACATCCACACACCACTCGAGCGTCATTTGACAGCTGAATTCGAGTGGAGACAACCTGGTGCATATGACGTTTTCATTTCCTCTCATTAAGTTATTTACAGTTATTTTTTTTCATGTATACAGTAACTTGTCGCGAGTGAATAATGTGGCTTGTTCAAACTTTATGGTGGTTTTCAAAGTGTTCCATATGAAACATTGGCCATTTTTCTCCAGCGCAGGAGATTCACCGCTCCCGACATTGTAATCTAAACTAAACTAGACTTTTTTTTTTTAAAACTGGATCAAACCAAAAGCTGTTTCTATTATGTTACAGCGAAAAGTAAAGCTTTCTAACAATCGGATACATGAATGTCCGAGGTGTCTTTGAACGCTACTTCACGGCCAACACTACAGCCAGAAACGCCGCGTTGCATTGTGGGGGTTGTAGGCGTATCCGGTGACGTCAATGTGGTTAGAAGGTGGGCTTTCTCGTCGCATTTCCAAGAAAGAAAGAAGGAAAGAAAGAAAGAAGAACAAAGAAAGAAAAAAAGAAAAGAGAAAGAAAAAGTATACATAAAAACAACTCAGCAAATGGTTTTGCTTGCTTTGTTGTGCTAACTAACTAACATTACTGCCATAAATCCAATCATTTATATTTCACAGATATCCCAATTGAAATGATTGTTTTAGCTCCCCTAAAAATGCAAATTGTCTTTATCACAGTGTACTGTACCGCCACACCTCCAATTTTTCGCCCGAAGTGTACAACATGACCTTGACCAGGACTGTGGACACACACGCGCGCGCACACACACACGCAAAGTGAGACAACTGATGCATGAAAAATACATGAGTCTGTATGAAGAAGGAGGCTGAAAACTGGAGGGAGTTGCACAGGCCAAATGAAAAGCGTGGACGCACACGCACGCACCGGTGTGTGTGCATAAGTGCGTTCGCACATGTGCGTGTCTCTATGTGGCCATGCGCACCAAATGTCACACATTTTTTATGAGCAGGCTGTGGCCTCACTCGCTAATACACCCAATTTCACTCGAACGCACATATTGACTATGGCTCACGGTGCGTTCGAGTACAGCGAATTTGCGTCGCAAAGATCATTCCTTATGCTGTGACGGGCACGTTATGATGCCTTAAACGTGTCAAACGTGTCGCTCTTGTAGTTCCGATGGTGAATTATGAATTAATACGCCATTTCTTGCACAGAAAGATTCCACTGGGCATTTGTCATGAAAGGGAAGCAGACTGAGTGGGATTAGTAGTACAGGACACGTTGCCTAGCTTCAGTCATTGTGATTGGAGCAGTGGGGGGGAAATTGTTGGATTGGAGAATGTTTTACGCTGCATCTGAATAAATCATAAGGGGGCGGGGGGGGGGGGAGTAGCACAGTAAAACAGAAACCCCGCAGATTCATCCCTTGGAGGACCAGAGGTGGTCTCGTTTCCAGCAAGTGCCAAACGATGTTTTGCAACTGTGAATCGATGTGTTGTCAACATAATGGCAGTGCAACCGAGGGAGAAACAAATATAAAACAACAACAAAAACAGAGGCGGGGCATGCTACTGCTGAGAAATAGGAGTGAAAACATTCAAAGGCCTTTTTTCGGCAGTCACAAAAATACACTAGAAAGGGTACTTTAGATTGTACCTTGAGGGACTCCTTGAGGGACTCTTATAATATACCTATATAAATATATAAAGAATATATTTATTTATCGCTTTTCTGCCTGTTGATTTGCCACAAAGCAGGAAGTGTAGGTCAGCGAGTGGACTCGAGTCAAAACATCCCCCGGTTTGGACGCAGCAGGCAACGTCCTCACCTTACAAAAGCAGCAGGCTTTTAAATATAGCCATGAAGAAAAAAAAAAAATAAATAAAAGACATCTTCATAATGTGAAGGGCAGACCATTTTGCACGTTACAGTTCTTACATGGCCATTGACAAGCCCCGATGATGTAAAGTCAAAACAGTGTGAGTGCAGAGGCTCATGTCGGATTATGTGCGTTCCTCGTTAAGCCTTTGAACGATTAAAACTTTTTTTTTTTTTTTTTTTTCCTTTTTTTTAATGATTTCAGCATCACGTGTTTGAGTGTGAAAAAGATGCTTTTAAAGCTTGTGGACAGCAGGTTCATTTCCCCCCAGTCGTCATGGTCACCCTGTGGCTTAGAAACCCCAGCATGGGTTTTTTTTTGGGGACTTCTCAGGAAACAGGAACAAATTTGCCTGTTCACAAAAGTGCCCCGCCGGACCGGTCGAGAGCTTTCACTCGTGTCATATTACCGCTTAAAAAGTCGTAAAAGCAGAGGCCTTCTTTTTCTAAGGTTGCACGCTTTGGTTAGTGACGGGCCGGTCCAGATTGAGTGTGTTTTTATGACTCACGCGCTCCGTGCTGTTGCACTCTGCGGGTGCAAAATTACAGTATACAACCACCTGGACCCCCAAACACCCACCGGTGAAAAACACGACTGTGCCCACCGCACACACACATGCTGGACAGATGGCAGTCATAAACGGCTTTGCTTTATCACGTATCATGTCCCATCCTCAGTCGAGCCGGAATGGACCAAAGTGTACCTACAGAAAAGAGGAAACACATGCGGTTTTTTTTTTTTTTTTTTTTTTTTGTCAATGTACTTGTGGAATGAGTGTCGTGAGCAGCGCGCAGACAGTCAAACTTTTGTTTCTTGGCTTCAGTCACACGTCTTACTCAGATGTGTAAAAGCCACCCGAGAGCGGCGAGAGGCCCGGGCGGCTCACTTGCTCTTTCTCCGGCCTGGCACGTCGGGCTGTGGGCGTCGGCGCGGGCGAGGGCGTGAGCGCCGCTCGTCACCCTGCCCCCAGGCTGCTGCTGTGATCTTTCCAGGCCTCGGTGAGCATCTCAGAGGCTCGCCGACGCCGTCCAAACGAGGACGGCGGCGTCGCCTTGGACTGCCGAGTCGTTGTTTGGCAAAAAAACATGGCTGCGGCAAGGATGATTCATGTATTTACGCTGACCGGCCAAAACGTTACGCAGATACGGTACCGTTTTTTTTTCTCGACATGAAAGACACAAAATATTAGGAACGGCTCTCGGTAAGATGCTCGGCTTTATATTTCATTTCGTTTGACGGACGGATCAGCCAAGTTGGCTTAATTAAATCTGGCTGCCGATCGCAATCTGTGATTTCCTTCCTTATGCGATTAGCTTTGTCATTACGTCGTGCGCTTGCCTGCTTCCAGACGTCAACTGGGTAGACCGATTTTCGGTGTTTCGACGATTACCGGCATTTTTTGGGCTGATAATAAGCCAATTTAAAACCGTGTTAACTTCACGCTGGAAAAAAGTCAAGCTCATGGGAAAAAATGCCAAATGATGAATTCGGGAGGAATCCTCTGAAGCCCGCTCGCGGGTAGACTTGATACGGCAACTATAAAAATCAAGCTTTTTTTTCCATTTGCTTACGTTACCCTAAGAAAAAAAAAATAATAATGCTGCTATGGGAGACAAATAATGGAATTGTAATGCTAGATTCGACTTCTAGGGTTGTCTGGGTGTCTTTCTCTGTGAATTAGCAGCAGACAGTGGTAATATATGATAAGAATAAGAATAAGAATCCGCAGTCCGCCGTTGCGCGCGCTCATTTGCATGCCGCCCACAGCCGTGACTACAATTTTTAGCTTTTGGCATGATTAGCGCCTGTGCTCACACTTGGGCTTTGTCCACACGTGTTTTATTGCTTTATTAGCTTTGGATTTCATCTTTTTTTCAAGCTTCTGATTGGCTAATGTGGGAATAACACTCGGGTTTGACTAACTGCTGAAGCAAGTTTTTTTTATTTTTTTTCAAAGATGCTTCATTTTAATGGGGTTTGTATTAGTTTTAGTATTAGCTTTAGTTTTTTGAAAATATATGGAATGGTTGCCGAGAGCAAGATTAAAAAAAAAAAGAGTTCTTACTACAATCCTCAAACGGCAGTTTGAGCTTCCTTCTTCTGTACGGGCGCAAAGAAGTCGCTTCAAATGAACGATATTCACTGACAAAAACGACAACAAAGGACATTTTCACTAGAATTAGTTTCTAATTAATTAGTTTGAGTTTGTTTCATAAACGTAAAATGCCGTTTCGGTTAGTTTTGATACCGAACATACACGTTGGATTGCCTTTTTGCGTTTGAAGAGGAGAATGTTGCCGGATAGGATAGCGCAGCAAATCGTATTTTTATTGCGTTACCTGCCTGATCTCATGTCGTTTCTGTTACTTGTAGCCTTACGCAACCTGCGCTTACGTAAGATATTAATCAGTGCCAAACTTCCCCCTCTTTGTGGCCTAGAGGGTTGCCAGGCAACTCCAACAAGGTCTACTTACTGGCGTCCCTGCAACTTTTTGTGCCAAAGACACACACACACATGTAAAACTATGTTGCGTCATTTTGAGGGGGGCTTTATTATTTGGTCATCAAGTGACTAAATAATTGGTTCACAGCCACAAATGGCTCCGGAAGGACATGACAGGAAAGACTTTGATCGGCTATGGTCCAAGTCGTCTGTGACCGCTCCCACAGCGGCGCAGTCCGCGATAATGCCAACATCGGGTCCAAGCCACCTCGATGCAGAGATTTGCGTTTCCTGACGCTGCCCCAAAGTGGTGGAATGTGCCTCGGCAACAAACCGGGAGCCACATTGTCTGCGCCGCGTCTTATTTTAGCCGCGCATCCTCAAACGTGTCAAACGGCGGCCGTTTTTGAGTGCCGCGCTGTCGCTTGGCCGTGATTTGCGACGCCAGGGCTTGCCGCCAACGAGCCGCGTTCCCACTCGCTTCTGTAAAACGCGACTTTCCACCCTGCGACGGAACAGCCCGCGCACTGTGCCGCCCGTCGCGTGCCAAAATAAACTCACACTGGCCTTCCTCTGTATGTTAAATGCAGCTGGAGTGCACAGAGGCCGGCCTTCTAAGCTGGCACAAAGCGCGTGGGACCGTTTGTATTCCTACGGGCGTCGCAGCCCTACTCCATTTATTTGGACACAAGGCATAAAGGGTCACATTCAAATTCAGATCATTTCAACTTCAATTTTCACCCCTTCTGTGGTTGCCCTCCACGTGCATCCGGTAGAGGACGTCTGAACATATTTCAAGTGGCAGCGATTTATCGGCCACAAAAGAGGAAGGGAGAAAATAGAGGACATTCCTTGAATAGGAAAGGGACTTTTTTTTTTTTTTTTCTTGAACAGAAGCAGCTGTCTAGTAGCTTGGCTCGCGACTGATTGGAAACCCATCTGTCTTTGAAAGTGGGCAAAATGGGACCCGCTTCCACGGCGGGAGCCAAGGAAGCAAAAGGGGACAATTAAACGGGTTTGTTTGTCGTGCTTGGCGAGGAAGTGGCAGGTAACGAGGTCACGAGCAACTCTCAGCGTGCGTTCCATCGACTCCATCAGATGGACGGTTGACAAAAACCTTATCAGCTTTGTGTGCGCGCCTCTGGGGCTGAATGGATTTTTTTTTTCACGGGCCCAAGATAAGTGAGCACAAAAAGCCTCCGATGCAGATTCTTTGCTCCGATTCGGCTAGGGATTTGCTTTCAATTTGGAAACCTTTCCGACGTTTCAAAAATGGGTTTCAAACGGCGATGCACGGAGAGGGAGGAACTTAGTGCTCCGGGAGTGAGATGAGGTTTGAAGTTTGAGATGAAAAGGAAGAGCAGAGTCGGGACTTTTTGACCGACCTTAGCCTCCCTCCCCCGCCGCTCGACTCCCTCCGCGTCTCTCTTCGCTTGCTTTGATCAATTAAAATCCATGTGGAGAATCACGGGAAAGGGCGCGTTGCCGACAAAGGCCTCCATCGCCCTTAAAAGATGAAGAGATGGATTATTGAATGTGAAGAAAAAAAAAAAAAAAAAAAAAGAGTTACTGGTAGTAAAGATAGAAGAACGGAACCTTTCAATTGTTGCCGGGAATTCTGTGGGACCGAACTTGCATGCAAAGACAATTAAGACAAACCATTTTAGAGATGGGAGTATATTGGGTTCAGACAAATGACCCGATGCATTTTTGTCTTATCTCACACAAGATTGCATTCCAGTAGTTTATGGTCAGTGACATTAAAAAATGAGAGCCAGCATTTTAAAGTGGTGTCGCAGCTCACAACGTGAAATCATTTGACCACTGTTGATTAGTACTATCCTTTTTTTTTTTTTTTTTTTTTGCTCATTAAAACCAAAGACAGGAAAACAACTACTTACTGCTACTTTAAATGTATACAGTTACTATCATGCGCACCGTGGCTTGCAGATATCTTAAATGCTTGCTCATCGTTAAAACGGAAGTGAGTCACTTCGATTCCGCACGCTGAGTCTCAGTCGGCCTTTTGGCCTCAATAATCATTCCCTGACCGCCGCGGTGTTTATCGCCTGCTGTGGCTGCCATCTCTCGCTGCCTGGGCGCGATCATCTGTATTCCTGTGGCATCAAAGACGATCGGGGGGCCCTGTGCCCACCGATGCAACGTGCGCGGCATGCCGAGCCGGTGCCGATCGCACACACTGGCCTCCTCTGTGTTGCCGCGTTCTCGTGGCAGGCGACGAGCCACTCGCTTCTTGCTGTTACTTCAACGTCACACCAACCCTTCCTCGAGGCCACGTGCTGAACGAAATCCCACTTTTTTTTTGCAAGTCGACGTGGTTCCGCCGCACGCGCCTGCTTATGAAGCGGCGAGCGCAGCGCAGCGGAATTAAATTATGCATCGCAGAAACATATCTGGGGGAATTGCACTCGCTCCATAGCAATCGGAGCTGGGCTGTGAGGCAAGTCCATTTGAATTTCAAACAGAATGGCTCCCCCTAGTGTGCCAGAAACACTTTTGGAGAGTCCTCATGCAGGTTTAATCTGGCTGCCAACCTACTTCAAAATGAGGCTGGATTTCAGTCAATGTAGGCCTTGTTAGTGATATGCAAAACTATCAATTCATCTACGGTTCTTTTTGGTTTTCCTTCAACTCATATCACAGTTAATTTGCACATAAAGTTCGATCGTAAGTGTTCATTTAAAATGAGGATCGCCGTTTTAAAGAAATTGTGGAACAAATGCGTCCAATGTGTGCTCTTGTGCGGCTGTGGCATGGGGAGGACCCTGGTCAATTGCCTCAGAGACAAAAAGAAAATGTACACTTACTAGCCACATTTGAAAATGCACTTCTAGCCTTGTTATAGAAAATAACCATTATTTTTAAATAGTTTGGAGGAAGGAAAATGGCATGAATCAAGGACGATTTTAGGTTCAGAGCTTTTGGGGGTGCTGAGCTCCCAGAGTGTCTGGCTGGATCAAATTCTTTTTTCATTTCAGCTAAAAGTGATTTAGGATCATTCAACACTGTTCAGGAGTGTCGCATCCCATTTGTGAACAGCACATTACACTTTGTGGTTAGCAGAAACCCGATTACTACGCCATGCCCGCTTTTTATAGTCACGCCATGAATGCTAATTCCTATTCGATTATTATGTCCCTGGAAGTGAACAATGAGACTTTTGTTGTGAACAAGGGATACAAATGAATGAACTCCACGTTTTACTCTTGAAATGATTCGTTATCTTTAGACTAAGAAAATCCGGTGAAGATGAACACCCTAAATCAGCACCAGAGGGTGCCGATTTATTTGCAGGTACGGTAGTACATTTAGTCACGATTGCTACAAACTACTTTACCTACTACACTGGGGAGAATGCACGTTTGTTTTATGGTCGACAATAAATCACAAGGCATTGCAGAGTTTTTTACTCGATACTGATTGGAATAAATGTTATTGCAATGTGTCGTACTGCATCCTGCATGTGGCAACACAAAACCTTGCTCCGCCTACAGCAAGATAATTTGACAACGTTCAATGTAAAATGTGAGCACATTTGCAAGAGGACATGCAAACGCGACTTGCAAAAACGTGACCGTTCAACGAGACGCCCACAAAGTGCGCACAAATACGTCACGCGTGTGGACATGCGACTGCGATGCTGCCCCCTGATTGGTCAGCTTTGCCGGTAAAAAGTGGTGCTGTCGCGTGATCAGCGCAGCACTGGTGTGTATGAGGGAAAATGTATCGTCTCGGACAACAGTGTACCTCCCAGATCGCTTTCAATTGCTCTTTTTTCACAGTGCCGCGGGGGTATTTTCATTTTGCCAGACAACACAATAAAAGCTGGTCGTGTATTGGCTGATTTTGGATCAAACTCCGCAGATTTTTCGGCGAAAGAAAATGCGAAAGGCCAAGAAGAAGAGTGGCAGGGGTGAGTAAGGAGAAGCGGGCCTTGTTTGGCCTCGCGTGGCGTTATGGTCGTTGTAGTTCTTTGAGGAGGCGCGTGGCCGTTGAGAAGCGTTGAACGTGTCTTGCGCGCGGACTACAAAAATGGAGTTGTGTTCGCCAAGCCATATTTTGCGGCTAGCTTAGCAGCTAACAAAGCCGTAAAAAAACAGATAAAAACCCGATGTTTTTTGTTGTTGTTTTTTTTTTAATCCCGTGGGAATTTATCCAGGCACACTAGCAATATTTAAACTTCGAGGAATGCTACTTTTCCCCCTTTTAGCTTTGGTAAACACCCGTTAGCAAAGCGTCGGTTAGTTTGCGTTAGCTCACTAAATCTTGAAAAACTCCGCGAAAGAGAACAAGCCAAATGTCTCGGAGTTTTCTTATTTGATACACTTTGGGATTATTTCTCAGGTATACGGCCGTTATGCCCCGTTTCTGGGGCGGGACTGAATGCGGACATTGTTCGCTGGTTGTTTTGGGCGTGTTGAAGGCGGCGCTGGCTTCTCCCCTACATGCATCAGCTGTTCAGTCCACGTCAACACATGCACTCAAATGGCCTCAGTGCGCGCGGAACCCAACTGAGTGTGTCGTATTCCCCACACCACGCTTGTTGCATCTTTTTTAACAGCGAGTTTTGAATCTTAAATAAAGATGTGTCATTGCCGTCGTGACCCATGACCTTACAAACTGAGCACTGTGTTTGCACAGCCTCCAAAATCAACCTGAATCACCCTGACATGTTGTAATCTGCAAACCGGCAGCATACGGGAACAGATTAGATAACTGTGGTGTTTGCGCCGCTACCTGGGCCGTGCCAATATTACATAAGAGTAGCAGATCTCGTGTACATACCGTAAGTTGCTTTCCCTTCTTCAGGGTCACAGCATGGAAACGTGCAGCCTTTCAGCGACGAGGACGCCTCCGTTGAGACGCTCAGTCATTGCAGCAGCTTCAGCGATGTCACCAGTGTAGCGGATGAAGGTGGGCATCCCTTCGGATGTTGCGGTAATGACATTTTTGTGTTAAAGTACTAAGGGCGGCTTATTTCATCAGGTGGCGAGGCCAGCGAGGATGCAGCCCAAGAGGATTTCCAGTACAAGCTCAAGGCGTTTATCGACAGCACCGTGGACAAGAGGTAACCTCTATACGGTGTGATTTCATTATTGCAATGAAAGGAGAGCCACAATTTATGCTGTTTGTTCAGTGCCAAGACCAGACAGGGGGCGCTGGACGGGCTAAAGACGGCAATGGCCACGCGCATCTTGTACGAGTTCATCTCAGAGCGAAGGATGACCATCACTGATAGCATCGAACGCAGTCTGAAGAAAGGTAGGTGGTGTGGAATTCAAGCTGCACACACGCGGGTCAAATTCAACGCGTTGCCATTCTCAGGTAAAGGCGAAGAGCAGCGGGCTGCGGCGTCGTTGGCCTGCCTGCTGTGCATCCAGCTGGGCTCCGGCATCGAGAGCGAGGAAGTGTTTAAGACCCTCAAGCCGGTTTTCAAGAACATCCTGGCCGACGGCTCGGCCAACATGCAAGGCAGACAGGCGGTGAGTGGCTCATATTGTCGCCGTGAAGGATCTTTGGAGGGGGAAAAATGCCGAACTCAAACTCTCGTTTTAGGCGGCGACAAGTTTGGGCCTCTGTACTTTAGTTGCAGAAGACGACGTTTTGGTGAGTTGCCGTTTTGTTAGTCGGCGCGGGGCTGTTGGGTCTTTGGATGAGCGCCACCGTTTGGGTTCCTCCAGGATGTGCGCGCCACCATGGAGTGCTTCGAGAACGTTTTCTGCCGCTCCTATGCCAGGGCAGACGGCACGAACGCGTCCATCAGCGCTGCGACCAGCCAGCTCCACACCAACGCGCTTCTGTCCTGGGCCCTGCTGCTCACCATCTGCACCGGCAGCCAGCTGAAAGACATCTTGCACAAGTACGTCACGGAAGCGCTCGGCGAGCCAAGACTGAGCAATTTGAGAGCGGTTTTTTTTCTTTTGTTTTTCGGGGGGCGGGTTCAGACATCTGCCCAAGCTTCCGAGGTTGCTGGAGAGCGATGACGTCAACATGAGAATCGCTGCAGGAGAGACCATCGCGCTGCTTTTCGAGCTGGCCAGAGACTTGGACCCTGTGAGTGTTTCAAATTTGCAGAGATTTTACAGTCGCACACTTTCCATGCAAATGAAAAGAGGTTTTGACTAGTCAGTTTTTTTTGTTTTTTTTATAAATCAGACCTTCTGGACAGTAACAAATTCAGAGCACATACCGTCATATTTAATCTGACCTATTGCTGAGGTAATTTGAAAACCAGGCAACCTGCTCTGTGAATCCCAAGTGATGCAATGTAAATTTTAAAATGTCAAATGGAAGCTTAAATGCGGCCGTTGTCTTGCAGGAGTTTGAGTTTGACGGCTGGGACGAGCTGTGCGACAAACTGAACGCGCTGGCCACCGACTGCAACAAGCACCGGGCCAAGACGGACAAAAAGAAGCAGCGCTCCGTGTTCAGGGACGTACTCAAGGCCGTTGAGGTGAGCGCGAACCCCAATTCTGCAGCTGCGGCCGGCAAGTCTAAACGTGGTCGCTCGCAGGAAGGCGACTTCCAGTCGGAGAGCATTCGCTTCGGGACAGAACGCATGACCATCGACAGCTGGCTCAGGAAGAGGATGTACGACGCCTTCAGGGAGTTCGTAGGCTCCGGAATGAACTACCACTTGCAGGTGTGTTTATTTATAGCCACCGTGATGTCACGCTGTCATAAATTTTGAAACGCCACGGTCGATCGCTGCCCTCGCAGGCCAACGAATTCATCCGAGATGTGTTCCAACTTGGACCTCCCGTGCTGGTCGACTCAGCCACAATAAAGGCCATGAAAATCTCCCGCTTTGAAAGGGTAAGCAACAAGTGGCTTGCGTTTTATCGTGGCCAAACAAAACCTTGTATTAAAAGCCGGCTCCCTTTTGACAGCATCTTCACAACTCTGCCGCCTTCAAAGCTCGGACCAAAGCCAGAAGCAAGTTTAGGGACAAGAGATCAGATGTGGGCGACTTCTAACGGGTTTTTGTTGTTGTTGTTGTTGTTGTTGTTTTTTGTTTCTGGACGACGTATTTGCCAAGATTCCCTGCTCATAATCACTTGTTTTAGCAGACAATTTGCATATAACCTTTGGGGAACATCTACACAGGACATCACTTTTAATAAATACACTACATGGGTGTAAATATAAGCGCGTCCGCACTAATTGTGATATTGTACATAATGCGTTTGTTCAAGACTTGTTGTTGAATATTCCAGTGAAGTTATGTCACATTTAGATTCAAAGTAGCATTGGCTGTGTTTGTATTTTTGCCTCCCTCTCTTTTTACGAAAATGTGTTGCGTCGCACTACCAAGCTGACCGCGAGAAGTCGCATTGTGCAGAACCTGGTGTTTATTCTATTGTATGAACTGATGAAAAATATGGCGGGTAATAAAGTGCAAACAAAGGGATTTGACTTTTGCGTTTTTAACATTCTAATCACTAGTAGCGTGTGAATTCAGACATTTTACAGGAGACTGAGCTGCACTTAATCTATAGAAAATAAACTCCAGTTATTCCATGAAGTCCATGTTTGTACTGTACGATTAAAGCCTTTTTTCAAATATTCGCCCCGATGACAGAAGCTTCAAGCCATACGGTACATCTATAAAAAGGCTTGTCAAATGAAATTCCCCAGGGTTGGTCGAATATATATTTTTGCTTTGCTTGGCACGTTTAAAAGCGTGCAACCCTTCCACCGAGAGAAGGTCATCGTGAGCCGATGGCGTGTGTGTGAATCTCTTTTACGACTTGGTATCAGAGTGAGGAATCTGCCCATAAAGGCTACCCAGCAGAACATTGTACCCCCCCCCCCCCCCCACACCTTTATATCCCCCCCGACACACTTGTGAACTCCCCAAGGTTGTTGTGATGGCGAGATGATCAGGGCTGCCGCAAATAACGGAGGCGGACAAAGACTAACCGTGAAGCGTGTTATCAACAATTAGCTGCAGCTATTCTGTTAAGCAAACGTGATCACCCTGATTGGATCGCCGAAGAGGAGATTGTGAAGAATGCTAACGAGCTACTACTCATTCGAGACGGTGTTATGCAAATAATAAGGAAAGAAACAGTAAGAGCCGTGCTGTCAATGTTGATCATTTTATGGTTAGGAAAGTCATCCCTCGGTGGGCTACATGTGATTCAAGCCTACAGATGTAAAACCGATCAATAGCAGTAGCACTGATGAAAAATTGTGGCCCCTCCGGCATTTAAGTTGTATGCAAAAGAATCACTGCCAAAATACTGTTTAGTTGATTTGAACTTTTTATGACCATACATATGCATTTAATACTTTTTACTTAGGACTAAAGGTTTTGCCTTGTTTCGGATGAATAATTGGGCTCTCATGACAGCTAGCTAGACTAGAGATAGTTTACTAGATGGCTAGTTAATTTATTCATTTTTTTCATTCATCAATTAAGCAATGTATGTATGCGGCACGCACACACTATTATCTGTATGTATCGAATAAAAAAAAAACAACACGCATGGAAAAACTACCCAGTCGCTAATTCAACTAATTAATAACACAATGGCCCTTGGCTTGTAATGCTTACATAACGCCCCTAAAAGTAGGTCACACACATCCACCAAATCTTTCTCTTTGCTTAAATATCTGGTTTCTGAGCATGAGTGTGCACGGCAAGTATCATTCCGCCGCTCGCCAAGTGGTGGCGCTTTCCCTCCATCTGCCTGGCTGCTGCAGTGTCACTTGCATTGACACTAATCATGTCTCCACTTGAAAGTGAGCATGAGTGATGATTTGGAGCACCCAGTTTGGAGGTTAAAAAGGATTCCATTACACAATTCTCAAATTGCTTCACGCCCCCACCCCTTCGAACGCAACCCTCGATTCTGCCACGACTACGCCGGCACGTGTTGCAAACAATAATCCTAACGACACAGTAATAGCAAGAGTTTGCTCACACGAGTGGACATGCATTTCATTCATGTGCGAGTGGAAACAAACCATATGGAAGGTGCTCGCAGCCTTGAAACAGTGCGGCGATGCACATTTTGTCGTGCCGGGCGCAGATGCAGTGCAGCCCCCACACTGTGTGACTCATTGCTGTTATGAGTGCGCACACACACACACACGAACACATTCAGGCACATCATACCTCCCACTCCTGCCTCTCCAGACCCCCCCCCCCCCGCCCCACGCCCCCCAACTCAACCCTCCCTCCTTTCCATCCCGCCTCGCCGTGTTGTGGGCCACCGATGATGGCAGACCCCCATCAGGGCCGACAACTGTTCTCCGGATGAGGCCATAGTAATGAAGGTTGGGGGTTGTTGCGGGTGCAGTGAGGAGGAATACACCTGCCGCCGGTGGTGGGAAGTCATGAAGTACAATTTTTTTTTTTTTTTTTTAAAGAAACCATCGCAAACCGAAACAGCGCATAAGGATGGCTAAGGATGGATAACGTGGCTAACGGCAGCTTGTTTACAGTGCTAATGCTATCTTAGTATTGGTAGCGCTGCTATTTTGGTGAAGCTGGATGTGACTATTTATCACTTTTACAATCACACGCCATTGAGGATGGCCATTTTTTGAGACTCGCGCGCGTGCACGTCAGATTCGAAGCCGACGAATAAATCCAAACAAATTAGAGGGCTATCATCTTCGGCGTTGTTGCTTGCACTTAATACACAAGGTTGTTTTGCCATTTGTAAATGACTTGCAGAGTACATCGTGGCTCTCAGGTTGCCAGGAAACCAGCACAAAGTCACCAGCACCCAGCGAAGACATGAACACAAAGTACAAACTAGATTATGACCAGCCAGATCTGGATGTACTGAACTCAACATCATATTCATTGGAACCGTAATGGATCAAAAATTAATACGCAGTTTAACATGACTGAAAAGGAGATGTTCCAAGAGTTACATGTATCCTAAAGTATTATCATACGTTCAGATAAAGGCAATATGCTCCATTTTTAAAAGTGCTTCAATAATTCATAAAGGTCCATTTTATGCACTTTTCAGGGTATATTTTGGTCGAGTGGAATCATGCAAGGTCCTCTAAGGGCATTGTGAGTTTTGACTGGACGTACTTGAATTACCTTATCACGGAGCAAAACCGGAAGCGAATCACAATTAATGTGCATTTGTGCGTTTTATAGACTGCGAATTTGAAATATCCAGTTTTTGAATAAACATATGATTTGAATCTGCACACGTCTCCTTTGCTCATTTGGATTCTTTTCACTGTTTGGTCCAATCCAAACTAGGATTGAATTACATTTGCATGGGCCAGGGGGGACATTTATCTGTACATCAGCTGTTGTAACAATCAATTTTCCTTCCGTTTCCGACGCATCTTCCGCTCAATCCTAATTATGCGAGCGCACACCTGAGTGTGTGTGTGTGTGTGTATCCAGCTGACGCGCATGTGTGTGTTATTGCAGGCTATAGATTAGATTGTAGTAAGGACTTCATGAGGTCATCAAGTAATATGCCACCCGTGAGATTGGAATAAGACCTGGCATTGTGTGTGTGTGTGTGTGTGTGTGGGGCGAGTCAGCTCACACACACACACACACACACCAGAGCTGAATACAAGAGAGTCCAGACACATTTTATACGAGGCGCTACGAGCCAAACACACTACACGAACACACACATGCGCGCGCGCAAAGACACCCTCCCTCTCCTTCCACACATCACGCTGCTGTTTCTGCTTTGCCGCGGAGGTTGTTGCCAAGGCTCGGAACGAGCCCTTTGATTGGTGGACCGGGCTCATCAGTGTGAGAACTCGCCAGTCGGATTGGCTGCTCCCATAAAGGAAGCTCCTCAAGATGCTTTCGCCATCTCATTATCGCAACATGCCGCTCGCGCGATTTAATTAGCCCGGGCTTCAAATTAACACGTCGACACTCCTTCTTACTCCCTTGATCGCGTCTTTTGTAGGTAAATTAAAAACAAGGCAACCGTTCGGCACTTGATCATACATACGAGCGAGGACTCTCAAAGGAGTCATCCTGATGAGGCGGATTTGGCGTGATATCGTCACGGATGCACTTCCGAAGCGGCTTTTTCGCCGTCTGCACCCGATAGCCGTTGATAAACAAGAGAAAACATGTCCTCGGCCTCAAGGTGAGCACGCTCGCCGGTTAGCACGGGCGCAGGCCGCCGGCTGCGTGCGAGCCCGAGCGCCGCAATGCATGCGCTGAATTAAACAAGGTCACTCGGTGCAGGCCGCGCGCACGCACACGCGCGCGGGCGGTCACTACACAAACAAGGCATGCAAACAACTCGATGCTAACGCTGGACATGTATTTGTACCAAAAAAAAAAAAAAAAAAAAAATACCTGAGAGTTGGTGCATCACGGGAATAATTTGAGAGTAACAAAAATACATAGTCCAAACAAAAAAAAAATGAAAACGCGCGCAAAAAAAAAAAATGCTCATCTTAACGCAGGCTTGATGCCGTTGTTTCAAGTAAGAGTAACGCCACCAAATATGAAATGTTGTTCACTTAAAGTTAAATAAAAATAAATATAAATATATATAAAATAAAAATGCACATGCTTAAAAATGAATGAAATATTCACAGGGTTCCAATGTACAGCATTATCTTTTTATTATTATTATTTTGGAAGGGTACACCAATGCTAGGGTGTTTTTTTTTTTTCCAAGCAGCAGGAAGTCGGGTTAAATGATGAAACCATTTTCGTGAGGCGGCAAAGAGAAAAGGTTCAAAGTCAGCGTCAGAAATCTCGCTCACTTTTTGGCGGGCCACGTCGCCATGGCAACCTCGGCTCAGGCGCTCGGCGAGAGATTTATTTTCTGAGGGCCGATTTGCTTATCTTTGCGCCTTCAATCTAGCACTCCTAGGCCGACGAGCGACCTTTTAAAAAATTGACATTCATTTTAAATACTGATCTGCACTCTTCCCCGCGCTTAAAGATATAACATTAATATCGCGCCTGTTAAGGGGCCTCGAGAAGGGCTTATGTAAAAATGATATGAAATGGAAAATGATAACGAATGTCAAATCGTAGCACTTCAAGGCCCTCAGTTGACCTCTGCAGATCTCCAGATTGGCTGTCGATAGAATTGCTCGTGAGGCTAAGTCTGAGAAGAAATAAAATAAAAAGTATTTAAAATCAACTAAAACATGCAACAAAATGACGAATACAAAAGGCGCTACTCTTGACATTGACGGACTGTATGAAACTGATAAGTGGCAAATTTCCACCGTTTTTGTTGTCGTCAACAAGCCATGAATCACGCAACTTCTCTCTTCGGCTCGCCACTTTTCTCGACACAGAATTTCATGATGGCTTTGTCTCCTCGTAAGGTGCCGCGGCTGCCAGTAATCTCGGTGATAAATTCTCGTCTGTCACAACAATAAACCCCGGTCCTCGCCGGAGAGATAAAAAAAAAAAAATCATAATAAACGCCGGCCAACGTCTCAATCGGGACGGGGATTACTGTTAAATCCTTTGATTATTTTAAGTAGTTGTTAGCATGGGAGTGACATTATGATGTTTTTGTCCAGTGTCCTTCAGTAGCATAACATTAAAGGAGATTGTGAACAATTACCATACATTCCACCCGATTTTTTAGTCTCACTCATCTCTGGCTGTTTTGAGGGGGCGGTCCATTCTCATGCAAATGAGCCCTGACTCAATTCACCACCCCCAAGACGCCAATACTTTTGTTCCTGCGGTGACCGAGGCGGAGCAAGGTTGTTGCAGCGAACAAATGGAATTTTCGCTCACGGGGGCGGCACTTCATCGCCAATCGCGTCGAATAACATTTCGCGTCCAGCCAACCACGCACACACACACTGTAAAAGTATTCCCCGTCATATATTCTTGATCCGCTGTGTAGAGTGACTAATATTAGCGATGAGCTGAGACATCTCAATGAACCATATAGCCGTCAATTTTACAATATGGAAAATGGAACATGGCACTACAAACCGTAGACCACATTAGCTAAGCCACAGCTAAGCCAAGTTCTGGTTGACCGAGCGTCCAAAGCTTCACGTTTGGCAGCCATTTTAGCCTCCAGCGTGTAATAAACACACACTGACGTATTTATCCACCGTTGTTTTAGTTCACACTCCATTCCCTGTGACAGATACTAGGCCACAATGCGAAATGAAACATGTACAGCAGCTTGCATCTGCATATAGGGAAATAAGGCCGGTGATTCGTTTCACGGCTCATTAGGCGGCGATGATACGCGCGGAAACTCACTCGAGCCTTGAAAGACTAACAAGCAGCCCGTGTCACGACAACGCAGCACATTCAAGCACTGTGACTCCTTGTCAAAACATAAGGAAAATAAAGGAAGCGTGCTGGGATAAAGTAGTCTGCAAGAAGACCCTTTCCTGACCCGGCTTTGCTGCTGCTGTTGCCATGGTAACCGTGCAGCGCTAACCTGGCGGACGCAACAGCTCTGAATGTCCTAGAGTGATGATAAACGGCGTTTTCATGAGAGAGTAAGTTATGGAACGCCAGCGGTGGCACGGTTATGTCACAAACTTTGCAGCTACTTTCGCCCGTGCCATCATGGCTGCCTGACAAAACGTGCCTGACTGAGTCTGAAAACATGTACAGGTAAAAAAAAAAAAAGAAAAAAATTACATCAAAGTAAATCTCATACAATTAGTAGAAATAAATTGGATCATTTAAACGGGACGCATTGAAATCTATCTCCCCCCCTGCCCTCGCGAAAGAAAAGCATGTCAACACTGTCCCACGGCGTCATGAGACATGGAGGTGCCTTCGGTGACAGTCAGCACGCTGCGCCTCTTTCCAAGAGTCTCTATGACAACGGCTCTCGACAAATCAGCATGTCTACAAGCCTCTCCCTCGCAGCGACCCTCTGCAGAAAGGTGGCGCCGTTCGGGAGCCGCGATAAATAGCAAGCTCATCGCATATTCCCTCACAATGCGGCGTCAGTGTCACTTCCCTTCATCTATTAACCTTTGGACAGGTGGTCTACACCGTGAGAACCCCCCCCCCCCCCCCCCCGCACCTCACCATTGATGCTCTCTAATTAGTCTTTAGCTTCACTTTGATTCCCCCACCTTGTTATTCAACCGCCTTGACTTCCTCGCCCTTTGCAAATAGCAAAATCGTTCCTTCCCACGCCGTGATTTACAGTTATCGCCGGCAAGGTAATTTGGAGATGAAAATGAGCAGGGACAGGAAGGAGAGTTCTGATCTGTAACTCATCTCACCTCCCCCTCCTGCTCCCTACGAAAGTCATAACTCAATTCTTTTGTGTCCAGTGACGATCAAGCCTCGATCTCAAATAGAGCGTCGCAATATGGAGCTCGATAAAATTGATTCCGGCCACGGACAGAAAGATGACTGTTGGATAACAGCGGAAAAGTTTGAGCGAGACAAATGAACACATCAAACAAAGAAACAAACCAACCCAAAATGAACGTCCGCTTTGCCGTAAAAGATGAATCTTATATTGCGAATAAACGTTTTCAAATCCCATCATTGCATGTCTAGTTGAACGGAAGCTCAGCGCTAAAAAGCTGTTAAAGGGATTTTGTCAATATCACTCTGTTTTTGTGATCCGATTTTGTACGTGAGGCGCCTTTATAGTGCTTGCTGTTCACGCTTCCTTGCTTTCAACTCTGCACATCACTCCTCAGATACCTCCAACAAGTGGACATCCGCCTCAGGACATGTGTAAAGCCTTGAAACCGGCGCATGGAGGGAAAGCAAACATGGGCGATTTGCTCCCAGACACCTTGGAGGTGCCCGACCTCATCACAGCGGGAGGGGATGACGAAGGGTGGAGGCGAAAGGCACCACAAAGGGTTTGTACGAGGGAAGCGATTTTGCGTGTGTCAACATACTTTATAAAAACATCCAATAAAGACAAATAGAATTAAAAATAATAAACCACATTTTGTGACTCTTTCTCCTTGAGTGCACTTTGCCCTGGCCATCTGGAGGCAGTATAAGACAGACATAAGGATATATTGTACTGGAGACTCAGGGAAGAAAAGATGGAAGAGATTATTTAAATTTAGAAGTAGAGGTGTTGATCCGGCACAAATGCACTCACACACTACTGAATACTACTACTACTACCACTTGTCTGGCACTTAATAGGTTCGCTTTTTTTTTTTGCATTGAAATAGTTCAATGCGCCAATACTGTCTGATTAAATCAGCCGTCCGATTAATCGTTCAGACCTCCGTGACGATGGAACCAAACCAAATCAAAAGGCCATGATCAAGTAGAGTGCTAATGTCCTTTTAACAGCAACTATAGTTGAATTTGATATGAAATAAAATCCCTCTCGTCTGCGCGCATGTGTGTGTGACGCCGGCGAGAAGCCTGCCAATACAGCCATCAATATGTGTTCATCTAATAAATGCACACATCTTGCAAAATAAAATTGAGTTTGGCTGACAGTCGCCAGCAGAGCCATATTGGATGCTATTGATCGGCTGCTGGGGCAGGTGGGCGGGGGTGGGGGTCGGTACGGGAGATGAGATGTGATCCCAGCGAGGCCGGACGCGACTCAGCAGAGTTTTGCTCTGCACGCGCCACTTAACCTTCAATCGCTCGAACCAGGAACGCCTTTGGGAAGGGGGGAGGGGAGGCCCCGGATGGGATTTGCGTTGGGAAGGTCGTGAGGGAGGAAGTGAGCAGAGCGGGAAAAGGAACGCCAGAAAGGGCGCTAGACAAAAATGATGAAGTCATCTGTATTCGATTTTTGTGTGGCCGCAGTGAGGACGAGAGCTGGCGACACGCCCGCACCTGCAGCCAGAGCTCCGCCAAGCATCAGCACTTAATCACTTGTGTGGATACGCACGGAATCCTGATCAATAGTCAGGGCTCTGGAATTTATCGAGGCTCTTAAAACGTGTACTTAAAAGGACAATTCATGAACAAATACGGCAGAGTTTTGATACGGAAAAAAAATGGTGAGGCACCAACCACTTAAGCCAAATAGGAAACGGCGACTTTTAGCTGCTTTCTTTTAGTCGACCTAACAACATGGAGAAGTTTAGCAGATACAATTTGGGAGAAATTATTTAAAAAAAAATACTTCAAGTTATTTACTTATTTACTATATACTTGGGCAAGAGCAGGAAAAAAAAAAAAAAAAAAAAACAAGCGCCGATAATCGTTGCCTAAAGTGCTGAGCATGACGCTTTTCTCGAGGGCTTGCATCCGCTAAAGCACTGATGCAACAAATAGGCAATGTACTCCCCGACGGCTCCTGGACATCTCCAGCAGCCTCTGCGGGCATGCACTTTTTTAAAAAGCAAAATGTAAGACAAGCATGCAGCACTCATCCGATCGGCGATGGCGAGAGTTGTACCAAAAAAAAGTTATGGACTCATATACAGTACATGTGTTTTGGTCTTTTGAGCAACCATTAGACATAAGATAATGGCTCATTGTTGATCTAAAAGCATTTGAAGCAAACCGAACAGGACGGAAGAAAATCCCCGCCAAATGTGTTCACCTGTTGAACGAGCTAACTTAAAAACGGCCAGAAACCCCCCAGACTGAGCTCAGTTCTTCACATAGATTAGCAACAATATTTATGGCTTCACGTTGAGAATGTAGGGCTGGTCCCATGGCAACAGGAAGGGGATTGAAAAGGGGGGAAAAAACTCGGAAATGTGGAAATGGAGTCGAGCGAGAAGCCACTCGGTCATGCTGTCATAAGCCTTCATTACAAGGACCGCCTGGCGCGTCCACACATATAAATCAGAGGAATAATATGAGCCTAGCACGGCGAGTGACCAGCACTCCATTTACGCAGAAACACCTGACGCCATCTTGCGGTCCAGTTGACCCCAAAGCAATTTCGGCACCGCGCTTGCGAGTGCAAGCATGATTCGGAAGAGCGATGGAAATGAATGTGGGTGTGCAGAGTGCGCTAGGGTAATGCTTCACTTGGCTACAAACTACTTTCTGGGTCAGGTGTTTGCCTCCCAGAGGCTGATCGTCACATGCTGCTCCAGTGCTCGGATGCAATATGTGCAATGCTGACAGGGCTGGAATATTATTGGTAGTTTTTGTTTGGATTTTTGTTGCGTCATTTCATTTTTAATTGTTGCGGTCATTAGTTATTTTCTTTGAAAATGCTTTGTTTTCGTTTTTTTTTTTTTTTTTTTTTTTTTAAATATATGGATTATTTGTCGAACTAACTAACAAATTGACAGATTATTATTTGAACTGTCAGCAATCAACAGAGGGGAACGATAAACACTTTGCCCGTGGCGGTATTAGAATGCGATCATTCAGGCGTACTTCTACGTTAATTAATCAGCGTTTTAAGGACAGTACAGGCTGTTTTGACATGGGCGGTGTACGTGTCCAAAACAGGCAAATTAATTACAGCGCAGCGGTGGTGGGGGCCACGTCTGCGAGAGCAAGCTGTTTTAATTAGCGCAGTGAGAGTCGGTCGGTCACTGTGCATGCGCGTGCGCGTGTACATCTGGAAAGGCCGTGGCCACACGGCGCAGCAATGAATAAACAAGAATGGGGACATAAAATGTGCTTTTTTAAGTCTTTTTCGCCGCTGCCGCACTCTGCAGAGAACGCAATCGCTGCTGTGTCCAACTCCGCTCGGAGACAATCAATAAAAAGCTTTTATTTCACATCGTGGCTAGCCGCAAGGAGCGGCGGCTCCCCCTCCCCCACGCCCTCTTCCTTCCACCTCCACCCAGGGGTGATAAAAAGTCAGTCCCCGATGTCGCGCCTCCGATTTCCAGGCCTCAAGTACACATCATTGATGAGTAAATAAAGAAAACAGGAAGGGTAGGGGAACCCGCAGGCAAACGCTTGTCTCGCCGGGTCTAAATTGGGATTTCATTCATCTTCCGCTGATTAGAAAAGAAATAATAATAAAAAGATGTCAGCCTGACCTGGGGTGACATAATACGGCGGTCGCGTGTCACAATCGTGCAGCCGTGCTCACGGCAAAACAACGGCGAGGCATTGCGGCAAAATTGCCACAATATTAGAAACATAAAGTCTCTATTTGTGTCATGTGAGGTGAGGCTTTATTGTCTCTTGGAAATAAACGATGTTGCATAAGGCAAGGCAATATTTGTAGCTCGTATACACTGAGGCTTCATATCAAGGAATATTAGGGCCGGACGGGGGGAGGAAAATTTCCAGAAAAGCTGCAATATGTGAAACAAGTTGCAATTTTGTGTTTTACGGCAGGGCATGAAACCTTCCATAGGAAATTATAAAAACTCAAATATAATTGACAATTTACCATTGCCGTTCCGTCAAGTACGTTTAAAACATTTTTAGTTATCGCATAAGACTGACAAAAAAACGGAAAAACTTACAATTACCGGTACCCTAAAACGGTTGCTTATTTTCGAAAAACAACACAAATACGTTTTTCTGTGCACTTTTACGACTTAAAATAAAACAATATAAATAAAGTCAACCAGCACATACTCATGGTTTGGCAGCTGCGGATTCGCATAGTTGCATGTTTTTTTTTCAAATTTTGAAAAACAACTTTTTAGATTTGATTTTTCTCCACATTTGGAATATTGGAATTGAAATACTTTTGGCTAGACGGGATGGCCCTAATCACAACAGAGCCTTTCCTCACACGCTTATAATTCCTTTTCATTCCTCTAAATTCGGCCTTGTTTGCGCCTTTTCCCCAGTCGGAGCCAGCTTCAAGGCTGCAATCAAACAAGCTCCCGATGGACCCCCCGGGGTCCCTACCGACAGTGCGCACACACAATCACACACACACTCAGACATACAGAAAGCGACGAATACAAACTACGCGTGCCCGGCTGAAATCATGCGGAATAAATCACATCGCGGCATACGTTCGGTTCGGTCCCTGTCAAGTCAACCTCTCTTAATACCGCAGCGTGCTTGTTTTTACAGGAAGTAAACATATAAAAGTCCCTACTAGTCGCTGCCTGAGTGCCTTGTTGTGTCACGGTTGAGAAGACGCCCCCGTTACCGCGGCGTTGCTGTCTGACAGGCTGCAGATAGTTCGGGTAGTGCTTGTGTGCGCGCGTGAGTCATGCAGAGCGTTGCATTAGATGCAGGGAGCGTTTGGAGACAGGCGGGAACGCCGGGCGCTGACAGACGAAGAACGCCGACAGTTTAGCTTGGCAGGAAAAAGGTTAACACGCGACCCTACGATATCTTCCGTAATACAGATTTCTACCTGGTAGAATGACTTCTTGTCCGTGCTAAATTCAGAGCAACAGCAAAGCCAACCGCATTTGCCTCTGACTCGTGTTCAACTCCAGATGCAGAAACACAACGGGAATCTCGCCTCAACCCGACTGTGACACCGCCGCTAATTGCCAAGCACTCGGATCCCGCAGAGCGCAATGTCTTGTTAGTTTTCCATTTACACTTTTAATGCGATCAGCCTTGCTCTTCGTGCCTTGTCTGACTCATCCAAAGTGTGCTTACAATATCTTTGATTAGGGACGACTAATCTATTTACACTGACACCTGTAAGGCGACGTTTACAGCACCTATTAACGAGATAATCTGTCAATTTTCAAACTAATTCCAACCTAATTTAATGCAGCCAGTGCCATTTCCCCCCCCTTTAAGATGATTGTGATTTAAAGCCTACGCGGAGCCGATCATTTCTTTAACCTTCGATCATTTTGACCTTCACTTGACGAGAAAGGCTCCACTTCTAAGAAGTTGTTGTGGAAACAAGTCCCTCATACACAAAATTGGCAAAATCGTCGGTTGATGAAAGAAAAACCCGCAACGGTCACTGAAATAACTTTAGAATGACAAATGTCATGTTTTTGTCAATATCCTATTCAATTGCAGAGATGGCGACATAGTTGTCATACAGAGAGTCTTAGCAGCCGGTGAACACATTCTCCCATCCCTTAGTGATTTAAGGTAATAGCTTTGACATTTCATCGTCGGGGACAGTAGGAGCCTATTGGGATCGGTAATGCCCTCAAAACATAGGGACAAGGCAGTAATCGCTTCCTTCTGGCCTGAGAGGACGCGGAAATAAAATAAGGAAATTCAGCATTTATCTTTATGTCCATTTCTAGTACATTTAGCTTAGCTCATGTGTGAAAGCGATGGCCCTCCTCAAAAAAGAAAGGAAAAAAAAAAAAAAGAAGAGTAAAACACAAAGAGCCATCACGCTGAGCTCACTTCGGGTTCATTCATAGGCATTAAAAAGCAATTATCACCACACAACTGAGTCTTCCTTTACCGAGTTCATACACCCTTTGCAATTTTAATGAATGGACCCGCGGTAATGCACCAAATTACTGGAGCAAAACTCGCTAGCGAGAACTGTGTTAAAGGGCATAAAATTGCCCTCCACTCTCGCTTTTCCTTCAGAGAAATGTTGGCTGTGAGATAAAAAAAGAAAGCCCGTAAAGGCACATTTATTTCCTCAAACAACCGCAGTGAAGCGTGCCGTCACTTTGCCGCTACTGGAAGCTAACGCTGCGTAACAAGTGATTAGCCACAGACGACGTGTGCAGCGGTGTTTGCGCGTTTACATGCTTGGAGAATGTGCATGTGCGTCTATGTGACCGGCCGCCTCTGACTCAGCACATCCTCATCGGGCCTCAAGAGGGGGACCGGCTCTTTTTATTACCTAATCCAGTTTGGGAGATGAATCTGGCCCATAATCTAATATCGCGGTGAATGATTGTCGGCGTATCCGCGGCTGTACTGTACGCATCGCTGGCCTTTGCTGAGGCTGCATCTTGCAGGGGATGGAATGACAAAACACCCCCTCCCTACAAATAGGGGGACCCCATTTTTAATTTTGCTTTTATTATTCGGAAGGCAATATGTCATTTTTTTCCCCTCAATTTTCACAGGCAATTTCACAGCATCTTCTTCCCAGACATACTCCACATTGGAACCGCAAGGAATATGAACGTTAGAATGACTTTATTACGTTTTGTTCTGACATAACATCAGAGAGGCACATTGGGGGGGGGGGGGGGGGGGGGGGCGCCGGGGGATTTGCATTATGAAAGACACCATTCAACCATGGAAGAAGCACATTGCAGTAAAATTATCTACATTATATACAGTTTATATCGGGTCTTATTAAGGCAAAAGAAATAACTGTCCGTTTCTACCAGAATTTTGTATGGCAATTATATTATTTTCATTTGACATTATTATTACTATAGGTGTTATTACAACCGCTAACAATATACACATGATGTGGTGGTTGCATGTCTCCCTTTTTACCGTTGCCGAGTCGCCGTGATGGCAAGAAAATGAACATCTCTGCGTTTTGGATTGAAAGTGACAGCAAAGGACCCCATGCGCAGCGCAGAGTGTGGGGGTCTGCTAAGTGGTTACATCACATCTTTTAAAGCACGCCTCATTTTGTGCATTAAAGGCCACTCCCGTTGCTGTAAATTCCCAAAAGCTATGCTTTGCGAGGTGTAGTGTAACACGGGACCTAATTAAATCAAATACGGGCAAAGGCTAAATAGTGCAAAAGAGGAATAGTAAGGCACTATTTGAAAAAACAATGGGCAAAAAAAAAATGAATCAGGAATATTCATATTATCACAATATGATCACTCTAACAGTTGGGTCAAAAATATTCCAAATTGGGTCAAAAAAGGGACTGACCCAATTTTTTGGGTTATTCATTTGACCCAAAAATGACCAACGCTCAAAACAACCCAATTTTTGGGGAGATGGCTTTGCAAATTATTGAAGGTAACCGGCCCCCCTTTTGACCCAATTTTTGCATTCTTGACCAAACGTTTGTTTTTTTTTGTTGTTGTTTTTTTTTTGGAGTGAGGCGACAGCATTATGTCCGCATCCAAACATACGTGCTTAAATGTGCTCAACCCGTCCAAACAGAGCACATCTACGAGTGCACCAGTTTAAGGCCCTGCCCAGTGTCCAAAACGGCAGGTGGGAACCACGCCAGTTTGCACCTCCTGAAGCAGCGCAGACACACGCTGCAGAACCAAAACAGGTTGAGGCCGCAGCACCAGTTGGAGAGGTGCACCATGGGATACGTCGCCTTGGGAAAGTGGGTCTTCCAATGCTTGGCCACGTCGCTGCCCGTGGGAAGGTGCAGCGTGTAGTCGCTCCAGCGTTTGGACACGCCGTAGACGGCCGCCACGCTGCGTCCTTTCTCTGACCACTGCGTGTCGCTGTTTGGGTTGCAGTTGAACTCCACCCACTCGGACGTGAAGTCCCCGAGTACGGGGGCCTCGCCCGCCTCCGGGTCGGGCCCGGCGGCGGACAGCTTGGCCGTTTGCACGGCTATGTAGACCCCGTCGACCCTACGTACCTCTTTGATCCAGGGGAGGGAGTTTTCGGTGTCCAGGATCAGGATAAGACGTGAGCAGTGGCCTGCGTTCTTCTCCTTCCACAACTCCAACAGCTGGGCAAGTTGAAGACTTTCTCCGCCTATGAACACAACAGTGATGAATAACTCCAGTACAGTGATGCCTGGTGTGCCGGCTTTAGTCACCAGGTACAGTATACTACAATCACGTAGAGACAAATGAAGTACCGTAGTAGTACCTTGTCTCCTACTACTACGACTATAAGTGACTCGGCAAAATGTACATTTTGGCCATTTTTCACAGAGGATAAAGAATATGCCTGTGAATATTGTTACAAGTTGCTTTAACGATTCTAATTCGGCAACTATCAATGCTAACCATTAGCATTTCAATGACGCTTTCCACTATAGGATAGCATTAAGCTAGCGGACCTTCTTAAGGCAATGATGTTTGGCTGTTTAACGCATAATTCTCTGACCTTTTAAAATCAAATAATTGGTTATTGAATTAAGGTGAGTTTGAGTGTTTTAGGATCATAGTTTGGGTTATTAACGATTTAACACTGGCAATTATAAAACTGTTTTTTTTTCTGTCCCCATCCTCCACAAATAGCGAGGCTGGACTCTCATGGTGTTCCTGGTTCAAGGACATTTCAGCGTGACGCTCTTGATGGTGTCACAGTGTCTCCGCGTGGATCAAACCTGTCAACTTCCACTTGCCCGACTGTCCGTCGAACCACAGCGGACGCCTAAACTGCACAAACATGGACGCCTTTTAACACGACGGGGGCGGCCAAAATGACAGATTAAAAGCACAGAGTGCAGAGCCGTGTTGCCCTGCCAACAAATGTGAAATCAGCTGCGCGAGTCAAGGGCATGATCTACGCTGCCATGTAGGTAAATTGGAGCTTCAAGTGTTATTTCGGATGCTCCCATAAAGCTTTCATGAGCATTATTTTTGTTCCCAGGCAATGTGTCAAGTTGTCACCGGTGCTGCGACAAGAGCGTCCAAAACTTTCCCAGAATCCTTCGCTCGGCTTCTGTCCTTCACAGCAATTTTAACTCCTTTGGCTCACTTGTCTGGACTGTGACAAATCAGCTTGTGAATGACTGACGGAGGAGGGCGAGAATGCAAAGGCGGAGTGGGATGCAAATGCTGTTGGTAGGGTGAAGGCAATCTTGGAGTGTGTCTGTGCGTGTTTGGGGAGGAATAAGTGGTTTATGTTGTTTTGGTTTTCTGAAGAAATAAAGATGCTTAACAGGATTCGTAAATTGTGAAGCTTCTGGTGTCTATAACAGCATTAAAAAAAATACAAGTGAAGAGGAATCGCATATTAAATCGCAATCGCAATATTGAAGAAAAAAAAAAAAAAAAAACGCAATTACCGTATTTTTCGGACTATAAGTTGCTCCGGGATATAAATCGTACCAGTCAAAAAAAACATCATAAAAAGGAAAAAACATGAATCCCGCTGGACTATAGGTCGCATTTCTGGGGTTTCAATTTTGTTTCACAAAAACTGAGACCAAGGACAGCACAGCTCGGACTTTGACCCAAAATCTCCGTTACCTAATTGTGTTGACGACAAATAAAGAGTTCCGGTTAGATTTGAAACTTCTGCTTTCAAACTACGGAAAAATTGTTTTTGTTTCTTTAAAATGGTTGACCTGAACTAGACCCTAGTTAAGGTAAGCCGTTTTAAACTAACAAGAAAAACGCTTTGCAGTTCGAAGCGCAAGTTACGATTAGGGAACATGGTTTTGCGTGCGATTTGGAGCTCTAATTTTAATACATAAAACTCGCACCTGAATATAAGTCGCAGGACGAGGCAAAGTATGAAAAAAAGTGCGACTGCCAAGTTTCGTCAAGCCTACGTCAAAAAACACTCACCAGTTAGCGCCCAGGCGCCGTTTTCTTTTCGTGTGTGGCCGCTGTAGAAGATCAGGTAGGTGTCGTGGCGCGGGCCGTCCGCCGTCCGCAACTCCAGGAAGTTGCGCAACTTGGCGTGCAGCGTCTCCAGGCTGACGCCGCTGGCCGAGTAGTCGCAGCCGAACGTCTGGATCATGTGGTGCGAGAAGAGCCGCTGCACGTTGTTCAGCATGCCCGTGGAGCGCAGGTTCAACTGCTGGGCCTGCTCCGGGGGCAGCAGGGTGGGCTGGCCATCGGCGCTGAACCGGGGGATGGGGAAAGGAGGGTTGATGGCTTAAAAACACCGAAGTGGCTTTTTTGGGGCGCATCACACAGTCGGGAACCAAAGCAAAGGCTGAGGCGAGCAGGTTGACGACAACCGAGATTGAAAAGCAAAGTCGAGGGCAAAGTAATTGTATGGAAAAGGGTGTGTGCACGCGCACACACACAAAGTCAAGGCTGGCTGCAAATCACACGGCCATACATTCCCCTTCAATCTGCTGGCTTGATGTTATTCATGGCCAAGCGGATGGAAGTGATACCTCATGCCTTCACTCCGGACATCTGCATAACAAGGGGGGGGGGCGTTATGATACGTCTGGTGACCCCGCAATAACCTGTGACATCACCTTTACAAGGGCAGGTGAAAGTTGGGTTTGCAGTGCATGTGATGGAGCTCTTCTGACTGAACGTTCGGTGAACAGTTCTTCAAAAAAAAAGCGCCCAGGGGTACAATGACAATGAAGCTCTTCTGATTTCTATAGAAATGTGTGTCACTAGAAGTATGCTTTTGTAGAAACTGAAGACAGAGGACTCACTGATATTGACTGCTGATACAAAGACATACCCTCACACACACACACACACACACACACGGTAGTTTTAATAAGAAAAATGACACGCTTCATCCTCGCGCCGCGTCTTGGCAAGCTCATCTCATCTTTTCAGATCTCATGGCACCCAGGGGAGGAAAAGCTCGTAGTTTGAGATTCACGCTGCATCCTCCCGTCTCTCTCTTTCATCCTCCCTCCCAAACCCCTCCCTCCTGTCAAAATGCTGTCCCTCCTCACTTCTCCCTCACTTGCTTTACAGCCTATCCTTGTGTTTCCTCCCCACAGCCGCACCCTCCTGTGTTATTTATTTATTTTCCGGCCTTCCCTTCTCACCCCTATGGCAGTCATGTCCCTGTGGGGCTCTTGTCATTGTGGCAACACGATCCGCAGCCATCAACCTGCCTATTACACACCGCTGCATTCTCATCATGGACCCCAGTCGGCCTCGCGGCCCCGGCCGCGCGCAGCCTCGAATACAGAGACGCGCCGACGGCGCGGCGGGACTTGGACGCGGAGAGGTTCCATGCACAGGCGGCACGCCGCGAGTGAGCGTCACTGGCTTCCTCGGTGACGTCGATCATTTATATGACGGCGAGCTGCCACGCTTGAGGCCAGGGAGGAGATCATCAAAACTAACTGGCCTATTAAAAAAAGATGCCAGGCCATCTGAGAGCAAACTGGGGGAGGCGTCGGGAGTGGCGGCGGCTAATGGCTAACCGCCGCACGGCTTAGTATGCTGCACGGGGAGCACCGGAATGATCCCTTTAGGGGCCGAACATTAGCGGCATGTTTATGCATCGTTATTGGCCTATTTATCCAGTTGGTTTTGCATTAACTGAGAGGGGAGTTGAGATGAGAGATCATATTTACAAAAAGCCTGTGAAATGCTTCACCAGTGTGGGAACATTTGTGAAGTAAAAAAATAAAATAAGAAATCCTACCTGCAGTACGTGGTAGGAATGACCAGAGCGTAGCCAACGCAGGTTCCCCCGAGACGGCTGCCCAGCTCATGGAACAGCCCGTGGGCCAACGACTCCAGGGGGAGCACAATCAGCAGCGCGCTGAGGAAGAGACCGTTGGCCGGCTGCACGCAGAGAGGAGAGCGGCGCAAAGTCACTTCCTTCCATTTGTCACTTGCGCTTTGTGCAGAAGCAATCGCAGGCGCTTAATTGCTGCTGACAGCCTGCGAGATAGTTATGCAACATGGGAGCGAACTGCGGGACCATGCTCGAAGAGACACAATGCCTCAACGTGATTGAAGGTTCAAAATCAAGCGCTTTCGGGATGAGAGCGATAAAGACAAACTGAAACTTTGGACTCGTTACGCGACAAGTGAAATCAATTTCATGAGTCACTCATTTAGCATTCTCATGTTGGTGTCCGTTGCTGTTTCCCAGAACGCTAATCAACGGGGAAAAGCGGGAGATTCCCAACCACTGTGCCGCAGGAATAAATTCAATTTCACTTAATTGGTCTGAAAATGATTGATTTACTATAAATATAGCACACATGCACAAAAGGTAAAACAGGCAGGGCACCTCCACCTGTTGCCCTTCATTCAACAGAATAGCTTCCTGGCCGAGATTTCACACTGAAGTCAAGTCTGTTCTTAGCCTCCTACCTGCCAGGACACCGCACCCAGAATGAGCGTGGAGAGCAGGCCGAAGAGCACCAGCCGCTCGGAAATGAGGCAAAAGTGTCGGATGCCCCTGGAGGCCATGACCTGCTCCAAGCTGCGGCTGCTGGAGCGCTGCGCCCGCCAGGCTCGCTGGCACTCGCTCAGCTTGCTGTGGAAGCCCCAGACCGTGATGAGGAGGATGACATGGCAGATGGACCAGAAGAGGCCGAAGAGGCAGAAGCCCGGGATCACCAAGTACCACAGTTCCAAGTGGCCGAGCTGGGCGAGAGAAAATGGACTGTAAATGGCTGTTTTTAAAAACACCAGCACGTGTGGACTTTTCAGTTTTTGGAGTGTATGACAGAGAAACAGGTGGTGCTATCCATCTTAAATGAATTAGTTTGTCACTTCACGTATAGAGTATACTGAAGGGCCTTTCCATAAATGTATGAAAAAATATATATATGACGCTACAATGGATCA
Source organism: Filicampus tigris (assembly GCF_054856515.1). Classification (NCBI taxonomy): domain Eukaryota; kingdom Metazoa; phylum Chordata; class Actinopteri; order Syngnathiformes; family Syngnathidae; genus Filicampus; species Filicampus tigris. The sequence goes on along the minus strand of NC_141238.1, from coordinate 1,456,279 downwards.
AATGTTCATTTATTTTCTTAGCATTTGATGGTTAAATGTGCTGTGGTGAGATATTGTGAGGCTAAACAATTTAAAAAAAAAAAAATTAAATACACATTTCTTCCCCATGTATTTTTTTTTTTAACAAAAAGAAATCACAATCATATCAGATTTATAATATATACTGTAAGCTTAGATCCTGTTCCTCGTGGGCAGCCACCTCGGAGCTACCCGATTCAAACGATCAGGATCGTTAACCAGCTTCTGCAGACCTTGCTGATTATCTGATCATATCAATCAGGTGTGTTCCAGCAGGGAGAGATGGACAACATCCAGGAAGCAGGCCCTCGAGGAACAAAATTGAAGACCCATGCTCTATGAGCTGGTAAAAAAAATAAAAATAGAGGCTAGAGCGGAGGTTAGGTTTTTGTTCCCCATTAGAAGCCTTTTTCGATTTTTTGTTTTATTTGTTCATCCCTGATTTGGGTTGTAGATTCATTCACATAAACAGTCGTGAAAATTCCTGCACCCCTCAGTCATACCTTAAAAGCAGCCAGGACGATGAAGGTCAGCTCCAGCAGGCTCAACGGCAGGAGGGACAGCCGCCTCCACATGTTCCCCAAAGTGAGCACGGGCATCCAGCGCTCGGCGGCGCCCAGTGCGCTGAAGTACACGTCCAACACGGGCTCGCACAGCAGCCTGCCCAAGTAGCACCCTAAGGCGAAGGGGTTGGCGGCGATGCCCAAGGCTTGGAAAAACACCAGCGAGGTGACCAGAGCGAAGCTGACCAGGTTGGGCAAAGCCAGGATGGACTTCATTCTCAAGTCCACGATGAGAGCGCCCAGAGCCACCACAAGGCCGACGATGGCGACCGACTTGCTGAGAAGCATGGTGGTGCTGGCGATGGCAAACCCGAGCAGCTCGAGGAACTCTGTGGACTTCAACAAGATGGGCTTGTAGCGGATAGAGCGGCATATTCGCTCCGTGGCGGCCCATACTGCCTTCATGACCACGCTGGCCAGGAGGAGATAGTTGGCAACCACTTCCTTGACGTTGGAATCCAAGGCGGGGCTGTTGAGGAAGCACAGGAGACCCAGCAGGAAGCCAAACCACAGATGGAACAGGCTCAGGCTGGCTTGCTCCATGCCAAAGTAATAGTGGAGGATGCTCGCGATGCCGAGGACGAAAAGACCGAGGATGAAGATGACGAGGATCATGGGCTCGCTTGTCACCTCCCAGCGCAGGTACATACCGACGCCCACTGCCACCAGGAGGTTGAGGCTTGACAGGTAACCGAGGCAACGTATTGATGTGATCATGTCCACCTCCTTGGGCCCCTCGGCCGTCAGCTCCTCTTCTTCTTCGTCGTGGGCCATGGCTGACAAAGCCTGACTATCTATACTAGCTATGTATACTAGCAAGCCTTACGCGTAATAAAATTAAGTAAGAAATCACCCCCTGAGAACAAATAAAACACACGCGTTATATATTTTTTAAAGTCATGCGCATTTTAAGTGAACGCAATGTTCATAACACAACCTCATAGCAGACGATCTGCTGCGACATGATTTGCAGCGAGTGCTGAAACTAAACCAACGTGACATGCACAAAACATCGTATCACGTTATAAAGGGCAGTCGCTTTGGAAGAGTTGGACTTTTAGATGGCCAGCGTGCTGCTGACAGTTTTCTGGCGATGTGGCAGTCCAACAGGGAAGCCGAATGCTAACTAACATTAGCATAAACGGTGATTTGCCAATCACCGTGAGCTGACTCACTCACTGACTGCCTTTTACGCAGACAGAGGGAGGAGACGCGTTCGGACACCTGACGGATAAACCGCTTAAACTATTAGAGCTAACTTTTATAGACTATTTATGGTTAATATGAAACTTACATGTTAGGGACTGAATGCAAGCAGCGCTACTTCCGGATTCTAAACTACAGCAAGCCGCGTGGGTAAAACATTACAAGTTCGCTTTTCGCTACTTTGGGCCATCGTTTATTTCAAGAAATTAACTGATGAAAAAAATCAAACGACTTATTTATAACGCTGAGATTTTAAATGAACTAAAATTTCTTAGTTATGACAATTTTCTGTTAAGGTCTAAGAATTGTTTCATGAAAGGTATTTATTAATTCCTGACAGTCTACTTTATTATTTAAAACATCTTGATCATAGGTATGAGGAAAATTGTTTATTTTAGATATCACTTCTTTTGGCAACATATTCGATTTGCATGAAGCATAACAGCTAAATGCCGGTTCACCGTGTTTGCTTTGAAATCTGGGCTGCATTAATTGACCCAAGTTGGCAAACCTATTTTCGATTAGCATTTCTTTAATGTATTCATCTAATAAAATATGGCCTTTGCAATGAGTAGTGTTGTAAATTCAATGGGACTTGTTTCAGCAAGCTAATACACAATGTGAGCATTTTTCCATCCTCTGATTAGTTGTCAGATTCATCTCTTGTGTCTGTAGTCTCTAGTATGATGCATTATATTTAAAAAAAAATGTTCAGTTGTTGTCATGTTATTAGATAATGAATGATTCTGAACTGCAACACATGATGAATGTGGTACGGATGCGTTCCGTTGAACTGAATTGTGTTTTTTCATAGTATTGGTGTTTTTGTTGTTGTTGTTGTTTTGTAATTGCGACATGATGGTGGTGGTATGAAAAGGTGGATTAAGTCAGGTAAATTCCTACTGAAGGCATCACTAGAGCTCAGGAAATGTTGACACTTCTGTATAAAATATTTCCAATCATAAAATGAACAAACCTTCTTCATGACCAAGATTGTCCTTATAAAGGTGAGGCACTCCTGCTCAAAGAAAAAAAAAAAAAACGTCATTAGGGCTCCTGTTAATCCTAATTCATCATCTCCGTTCATATCTGGTTGAGTAACAAGATAGCTAACACAATGAAGGAGTCATCACATTTATCCAATTAGACCCTTAATGTGACATCTCTGAATAATTAACCCATGTGGTGATGAAATCATTTTGTAGTGTGTGTGTGTGTTGAGTACAGACATACACCTTCCAATGGGAAAGGAATCGTCTCGCCTCCTTATCAGAGCTTGTAAAAATAATATGTTGGTTTTTCCTCTGAAGTTTAAAGTGCTGAAGGATCTGAGTGGGAGAGAGATTTTGAGAGATTTTAGAGGAGGTTGCATGAGGATATCGGAGTGAAAGCGCATGAGAGACCGGGAGACAGAGAGAGACGCAAGCAAGGAAGGAGGATGTGGTGGGGAAAAAAACAGAGACAGGTCCACCTGAATTATGCAGACGGTACCTTCATTCTGATGTCAGACATACCTCCACCAGCCCTTGCATGTGCCTCACTACACAAACCATTGGCACAGATTCTGTGTCGTCCTATGGCCACCACACTGAAAATGTTCTGGCTCGGCAGTTGGCTAAAAGCATCCCCAACTGTATGGAATCACCAAACACAACAAAAGAAATGACCAAATTCATTCTATTTTGGGTGACTTGATCCTTCGCAGCGTGTAAACACACAGGACGTAAAGCCATTAAGCGCTTGTCATGGCCACGCAGAGTTTGGTTCGGGGGAAATGAGCTCGAACAAATTATACATGAAAGAGTCATTTGTAAGCAGCAGATAGAAAAAGCGCCGGTTCACTGGCAAAGTGCAAAAAATCTCGTAGCGTCTGGCAGGTGATTGGCTGGACCTCGGTGGCCTTCTCCGCATGCCGCCGACAGCACGGCGGCCATCAGCCTGCCAGGAGAGGTCTTTCCAATCACTAGTCTCATCTTCACAGAAGGCGGTCGGAGAGGATGTTACAAGGAGAAGATGATGAAGTCAGAATCAAAAGAGGAAAATGCTTTTGGTTTGAAGGAGCAAAAAAACACAGGACAAGACTCTTGACTTTTATTTGTCTCTCAGGAGGAGAATAAAAGGGATGCTGGAAGCAAGAGAATGCGAATGAAAGCAACAATGTGAGGGATGACAAATGTCTCCTTCATCCCCCGGTAGGAAACTGGCGCCATCTTTAATTACTGGAAAGAAGGTCCACGACATTGCAAGTTTGATTCATCAGGTGCAGCTTCACAATCGAAAGAAATTCAACACGAGAGCTGGATCAAAAATCATGTCAGTTTTATTCCAGTTTTTGTAACTTTGAATCCTGCTTTCCGACTTTGTTGATTTGGTATTTTTTAATTCCGTATTGAGAGAGCAACAACAAGTTTGGTAGCACTGCGTCAAGGTGTTTTCACTGTCCTCGATAAGGTAGTATTAATCGATTGCGCAATAAGAACTTTTCATTGGACTTTTGGATTAGCTTTTCCATGACCTTGAATTCATGAACTGGACTGACTTCTTGATGCTGAACTTCAAGAGTGCTGACAGACGTAAAATTCCCGTCCAAACAATTAATTTGTTTGCGCCCCCCGCGTGAAATGCCGTACACCCCCTTTAAAGCCAACGGTGCGACGCCACCTAATGGCCCTTCGCACTGCGTTCAAGCGCGCCGACGACGACAGCATTGTTCATTAAACACGCCGTTTCACAAACGAGCGATTTGATTTCCATCGCCGTCCAAACCTCAACGCGCGCATCTCGTAATTGGCCCGGATTAGTCAGCGTTTTGTCAAAGTGCGAATGCCGCCTGGTTGCGTTCAGCCTCCCATCGCCAGATGGATGAGAGATAAAGATTTGGCCACTTGATTTCCCTCCGCTCTGTTCTGCTGCGCTATACATGAGCCGGCTCATGGAGGGAAAATATGGATGCTCGCTGTGCTTTCTCAGGTATGACAAATCGACATCTGCTGGCCTGTGTGCGAGCCAAAAAAAAACCCCCTCCAAGTCTTACATCGATAATAGAGAGAGGACACATGCAAGTGCTGAGATGCTCTTTAATTGGGAGCTCTCAGGTGCAGAATTAAAATGGGTGAGACGGAAATGAGTCCGACAGTCACTCAAAATGAAAAACTATCTTTGGCTTCGGAAATAGCCGCCCTCATTAGTTTTTTCCGAATCAGTCTTTATCAGCAGTCTGTAACAATTAGTTTTTGTGGAGTCTGTTGCTCGTGTAGCCTAGCTCTGGATCTCGGCCATATTTGTGGAGTGCATTGCTCCTGACGGTAGCGTGCCAGGCATGTTTATGGACTACATTTCTTTCCAGAGTAGCACGTCGGCCATTGTTGGCGGGGTACTGCACCTTGCCCTTTCGGGAAAGCGCGTCAGCCGTGTTTTTGGCACGTATCGCTCGTTTGTCATCCGAATCCGTGACGGAAGGGGGTTTTAATGAATCGCTTTTTCGTTGAGTTCATCAGCCAAGTATGTAGAGTACGTTGCCTTTTCAGGGATAAGAGCATCCGCTACTTTGATACAATACCCATCAGCCCTTGCCGTAGTAGCTATGCAAACCTCAACAGGAAACACTGTTCATCTGATGGTCCAAAGTGTGAGCAACAAATGGCGGTGACTCATGATCAGAAGCCCAGGGCTGACTAAGTGCGGCCACATAGGCAGGATCCATGTTGGTGTGAAGAAAGTAATGTCGAAGCGAAAGTAAGCCACCGGAACATAGTTTATTCGGCCGACAAGTGACTAATAAAATGAGCCGAACGAAAGGGGCACAGGCTGTCCTTACGAATGTGACGACAATATAGCGCTCGCCACAACTTGGGCAGATGATTCGCCGTTTTGAGTTCTTCACCTCAGCGTCACGCTCCTCCGAGGTGCCGATCGCTCCGCTTTTCCGCTGCCGCTTCATCTCCCACGAGCACCTGCAAATGGTTTGCGCACAATTGCGTTCTCCGACTCTTAACTCTTCATCCTTAGCGCGGCACATGCAGTATACTCGCGCAATGTCAAGGTAGGGGAGTTCAGTCAGCACTTTCGTGCATCACTAGAGCACAGATAAAAGCACAGACATTAAAGGGGTAACGCCTGATTGAGCGCAGAGTGTCCTTTTACAATACATTTGCTTCAATATAATTTTACTGGGGAAATATTATATGCTTGTGAGTATGCTCCAGTATATGACTTGAGGAGTTTAGTTGTCCATAAAAACAAGACGTGTTGCCCAAATGAAACTATATTAATACAATTTCATGCGTTTTACCAGCTCATTTTCTGCACACATTTCATGCATGTGACCAACAATTTAAATGATGAACCATCTCATTTAGGATTGTGTTTGTTAATATTGTATCATATGCCCCATTATTGTTATTAACCCCAAATGGAACAGAGTGACGCTACACAAAATGTATTATATTTTGCTTCGGGCAAAGAGCAATTACTCTCCATTTTGTGCAGTCCTTCCACCCTCACTGATCAGGCAAAATATTCAAGCCATTTGCTCAGAGTCACATCGCAGGCGATAACAAACAGCAGGGAGAGGAGTCATATCGAGGAATAGCGAGTCAGTGTTTGTGAAACGCACGTAAAATACACATCATAGTAAAAAGGCTCAAGTCTTGCCTTCCACGGCGAAAAAGAGTATAGAATATTGCAGTCGTCTCCAATGAAACTCGATTTAACTTTAAGACATTTTGCCTCTCGTTCATGACGATTCTTGTGAGGAATTGAAGCTATTTGGTGTATATATCTGCTCATTACGTTGGTCGTTGATACCATTCGGCTGAATTGTTGAAGCTACTGGATATGTTTATGTGGACCCATTGAAAGCAATAAGACACTGCTGCGTAAACAACATTTTCCAATTAACTTCATCCAAAAAGCACCCTTTGGAATAAGCAATTAAGACAAGTATTGCGCTTTTCGGGGCATGTACTGTACAGCATACATTTTAATGAACACAATATGTTATCTTGTCTTTTGGATACTTGGATTGTATGGCTTTAAAAAGAATGCCAATTGGCTTGAACGTACAAAAATCACCTTGAATTCAATAAAGGACCTCTTGGTGTAAATGGCAGTTTGAGTTCCACCGTTGCTTCGTTCAAGTTCTCCCATTACAATCCTTTTATGAAGGTGTCTGTTTTGTATTTATTTCATGTAACTCTATTTTTGCAACATGCGGAGTCCCCCAAGGCTGCGTTGTAAGCCCTCTGTTCCTCTCTAAGATGAGGACATTAGACAAATTAGTTGCAAACGATGTTGCGCTCAAGTTATTGTGAAGAATGTCTCAGTCGAAGAGCAATGAACCAGAAGAAAGGACTTGACACGGTGCCAGCAACAAGATAAATCAACCTATCACCGTCCCTTTTAATTGGGTTTTCCCAGCTCTTTTGTTTGGGACTTTAGCGATGAGATTGATTTCCGCTGTTGCTGTGTCATTTTTCTCTCTCCCTCTAAAAAAAAAACAACCCAAAAAGTAAATTTGTCTACTCTATTTGTTTTCCACTTTTTTTCAAATAACCTTTCAAGCAAGTAGAGGCGAACCATTTTGATATTAGTCTAAAAACTCATATGGCCTTTTATTATAAATGCCAGAACCCCTGCATCAGATCTAAAAGACATTTCTCCTCCGTCCACACCATCCAGGTTGGGCTCCTCCTCATGTCTCCTCCGCTGCCGCAAGGCCGCTGTTTGATAATGACATTTCCATCTGAAATGTACTCTGGCCGTGACTCACCCACATAGCTTGGCCAAATACACTTTTTCTTCCCCTGCAGCTCCCCACTTCCCAGTAAAGAGCTGTCCGAGACTGTTAAACTATGCTCTTTCTTGTGGTATAATATTGAAATTAGATCATTTAGATGCCGGGGAGCAGGGCAGACGCTGGCAAGTCTCACTCATAATTTACGACGCGGGAGTTTGCATATGCGGTGATTAAACGCGGCAGGCAAACCTTGAAGAGTTTTGAAATAGTACAGAAGCGTTGCTCGTTTGAATGAATGCATAAGGCGGACATTTCTATCGGAACGGGACATTTCTGCATGAAAGCGAGAGCAAACGAGGGTCTGCTTTGATGACAATACACCAGGTTGTGCTTTACCAGTGCAGATATGCCAGCCGTTGGCCGTAAACAACCTGTGCGCGGCGTGAATGTCAAATGCTGCGAGTCAGCTACAATGCGGAAGCGGTGTCAGGCTGGCGATTGCTCATCAATCAATATGGAGTTGAGGCTATTATAAAGTCCCGGCCACGGTTAGCTGTGTATATTGAGTGTTCCATTTCACAGTGAGAAAAATAGGGGGAGTAAATTGATGGATGAACTGTATCCAAAATAATGCAATGCAACGCAATTAGCAGTTATACGTATATACAAATAGTCCGATAACCCTGGAGTTCTGCTCACATCTAAAGTCGAATGTAGGAGCCTCGGTAATGCTCGACATGCGCTGAAGGGCGATCCTATTTTGCCACGACGAAGCGCATATATCTGGTAGCTAACAGACGACGCAGCTGAATTGCGTGCATCGGCCGTTTAGTTACGGGAACGCCGCGCGTGGTAATGGAACCAAAAGGAGCGTAAGATATGCTAGGAGACAAAAGCATGTGTCACAGCCTGTTGACTCCGATAAGCATGTTTAGGTGGAGACCCTTTGAGACGCTTTGAAAGCAGGCCGGAACATAATGGATGCATGGATTGTGCTGTACAACTATGTCAAGTGTTATCTACACCAACAATGGGGAAAAAAAAGGATTTCAAAAAACATGCTAGCGTGAGATTTTTCATCTCAAGTAAATCAAAGCCAATCCTAGAATGCAGGAAAGTGGTTTCCTTTGGATTCCTGCTTGAGCCATCCAAACACATCAAGCGCATCATCACCGTAACCGATTCAGCCCCTGCATTCGTCTGATGGCTTTTGGAACTCGCTTGAATGTTGTTGTTGTCGTTGTCGTTGCTACGTGCATGGGTGACTGCCTCGGCGTCTGTGTAGCGTGTGTGTACTGTGCAATCAGTCTGTTGTTGTAAACATTTATTTCCCTTCAGTGTCATTAGGGAACAGCGGTGGTAGAGTTTTGCTGGAATGCAAATCAAAACAAAGAAAGGGAAACATGCGGGGAGTTGATTCATCTACGTCAGACGTTTGATGTTTTTCTGGTACATGCCCGCTGGGCAAATGTCCCAATACTTGGCCCAATCCACTCAATAGTGTCTGCAACATGTTGGAATACAATACTATACTACTAGACTGTAATCAACGTGAACGGAATGCCACTGAATCAAACCGAATCGAATCGTTCCACTTAAAAATGAATCGTCCTGGAATCGTATTGCACCCAAGTAGTATCGAGGCACGTATCCAATTATGCAAAAAGGTCATACAACAGAGCCGTTGGCACCGAATAACCTGACGAAAACACAAGAAATGTAGCTAAAATACATCTATGGCTTGGGTTGTTTGTGTTCTCGGTTTACTTGACACAAAGCTCGACAATTTCTATAGAATTTCACAAAGGGGTGAGACTTGCTCAAAGGAATGAATAAAACCTCTGACCCACTTTGAAGTCATTGCACCTGTCTGTGTGTGCGGGTTTCCGTTTTTGACCTCCATCTCGTTTGAACCCCCTCTCAGTGCTCTAATTGGGTCTGGCTTTCAGAACCCGATGTTCTAATAACTACATCGAGGATTTATGTGTCAAACAAAGCCCGTAACGCGCCGCCTGCACCTGTGTGACACGGTACCTGCGGGACGTGTGGGTGGACGCAAAAAGGATCACTTTGTGACAATTTATCCATGAATCAAGCTTCCCAGTCTGGCTGCACCTGTCACAGCAGAGTAGCTGCGCTACCTCCCACCGGGCTCTGGGGAGGGAGCATCGCAGCAGATGGGTTGGCCGATACAGGAGGGATCTGCTTTGCCCGATTGCTTTCTATATGCAGGCGGAGAATATAGGTCAGTAACACATTTGCCGTCTTTTATAACGTGGCGCATTTGTGCCAAATGAGCGACTCCCACTCGCTTGTCACGAGCGCTTGTTGCCCCCTGCGATGAATCGGAGACAGATTAGAACAGGAGGATTGTTGCCTTGACATAGCGTGTCCCCGTCTTCTCTTGCTGAGAAGGAGAAAGCTTGCAGGCAGCGGAAGAGTGAAGGTGAAAACAGTTCTTGGGCATGGCCAAGGGGAGCATTGCTGTAAATGCTGTAATGTATATTTAATACAGAGCACTGATCCAATTATGGAATTACTATTCGTAATACTTCGGTGTTTTGGGGGTCGTTTCCTTAGCGAGCACCATGGCATTCTGCTGATCAACATGGCTGCTTTCACACTAGCGACGACAGTCTTCTGGGGGTATAGCCTGCCCAAGCGCTTGATGGCCGGTCCTATAAAAACAACTGTGACCCTCACTAAGCTACCCCCTAACCTCACAATCTCATCTCACTTTGTTTCTTGTTCCCACCCGACACCAGTACAGAGCTCGGAAAATGAACTGCCGCCTTTGCCGCCGATGGACATGAATAATTCATGGGGTGGCCGGTGCGGCGCGAGAGTGGAAATTAAACATAGGTTTTAGCCTGTGCATGCAAGGCGCTGGAGTCTGCCATGCGTGGCCAAACCTTAGTCTATTTCTTCATGACTACAGCAAAGCATATTCTCCCTGCAGTTATTTGTTGGCAAGAATCTCATTTCCGAGTGACAGATTATATTCAATGAAGTTTCGTGGTTTGTAGATGAATATTTTTCATGCCCGCAAAGCAAATCCCCACGGCTTTATTCACGTGTGTTTGTCGCACTCCTCTGAGCTTTTAATTATGATTATTTTTGTATCACTTTCTTGAAAGAAAACAATATCATGCGAAGGATGGGAGTCGGCGGTGGGAGGGGTCGGAAGCTGGCTGTCGCCTGACAAAGGCAGAATCACTGAGAGCGAAAATACTCCGGGGGGGGGCTTTGCTCGGCCACAACTTCAATCCAGCCTGACTGGCATGATAGAGGAACCTTCAGGTGAGACGCTGTGACGCTGATGGAATTTCAGCCCTGTGACTCTAGCGCAAACTCCCGACGCCGTACGGAGACTGCCAAATGGGTTTTGGCGTTGCTGCCAGTCCGGTTTTCCGTCGCGGCATCATCGGGACGGCAAACGCTCGTGACGTGCCGCCGCCACAGGAAGAGCTAAATTAATCATGGGTGGAAAATTCACACCTCCTGTCAAGTCTTTCCTGTCTTTGGACAAAAACTAGGGGAGACACGCAAGACAGGCCGCCGCCCTTCGGCCCGGCATGACACTCTATGCAAATTGACAGCTGGGACGCATATAATAGACTTAATCATGAAATGCTAATGGTATTTTGAGCCGGTGTCTCTCCTCCTGACGTGCTCTGCGGAGACGGTGCCAAAGCGGTGACCTTCAGGTGTGAATGATGATATTTACGGGGATGAGTCCCTCCCAGGCCCTACCCCTGGCTGGAGCAAATTTTACAAGACGGAAGGGGAAACTCACTGACAGGGGCTTGTCGGAGGACTGACAAAAAAGCGGGGGGGCCTTAGAGACTTGGAGATAAAACCTCTCGTGTAATCCACTTTTCTCGCGGGCAGCTGTCGCATGGTGATTGTTCATGCTCCCCAAGTATGGAGCCAATGTATCATCGTTCATGAGACATTCTGCTGAACTTACTGCAGATCTGTTGCAAGGGGGGCTGTGAGAGGGAGGGCTGTGCTGCTGTGGGAGTGGTCACAGCTGACTTGAACCACGGCCAAAGTGGCTCCTTTCATCCTCTTTAAATGCGCCGTGTAAGTCGCGCGCTAAAATGTGCAATATGTTGGCGAAAAAATGTGGAATGGTATTGACAGAAAAGGAACGATGTGGATTGATTTGGAATGATATGGAACAATGTCGAGTTACGTGAGTGAAAAATGTGCAATATATCTTTCTGCCTTTTTCCCCCCGTCGTACTTTGTGTAAATGCGCAATCACGTTGGCGTGTGGGTGGAGGCTGGCGAGGAAAGCAAACGGGGGGTGCAGGGGCCGTGTTTAGCACACATGACTCATGATATATTAAAAGGACAAGCTCCTCTTTTAGATTTAATGTTGCCTAAACATACAGCGAAGCCTCTATAAACACTGAATATTTCATCGCGCTGAAATGGCTTTCGCCGGCTATTTTAATTGAGTTTTGCATTCACCAAGCGCAAAAGCCTATTAGGATTCCATTCTACATTCAACGGAAGTCCATTAAAGTTAACAAGGACTCATAACCTTCATGCTTTCTTATGTCGGGTATCTTCTTGTTTATTCCGCAGCTCTTTGGCCTCGGCCTCTGCTGTCAGCTGCGCGGTGTATCACGCGTGCTTGGCAGCAATTCATAATTAAATTTTTTTTTGGGGGGGGGGGGCAGGTGTCTGGCCTTGCGCCCGGCCCCTCCTTCCCCACACGGTGGTGTCCAGACAAACCTACAAACACCTTTATGTTAGTGAAACTGGAGCAGCGACACAACATGCAAATATGTAGTCTGAAACGACATATTTTTATTTCTGTGTTTTTATTGATGCCTTTGGAGTGCTGCAGCCTGGTGCGTAACACGTCACATCTCAAGGTTCCTGATGGCAAGCATATTTCTCTCACTGTGTAAGTACTGTCCCCTGTAGAGCAAAGCGGCCGTTTACATGCATTTTTATGTCCATCCATAATTCAGCACCAGCCAGTGGTGGTTCATGTGCGTTTACTTCCCAGGTATGTAGCACAGAGGCTATTTTTTTCAAACAATCACAATGGGACACCATGAAAGTGCAAGTAGGGGAGTGCAATTACGGCATATGGGGGTGGAAACAGTGGGTGATGTAATTTACTGAAACCTACCATTCATCTACAAGAATGCTTTTTTTTTTTTTTTTTTTTTTTTTTGTGATGAGCTGGAGCAAATTACAATTTATTACAAATATAATATTATTTGACTAACCGTCATGGGATTACTGTATTGAGTGCTATTATAGGCGTCTTTATAAAGGTAGCTTGATGTTTTGAAAAAAAAAAAAAAGTTTCTGCCCAAGATGTGTTTTGTGAGCGCAGCATGTGTGCTGCTATTTCGTTCACTTCTTTTTGAGACTTGTCACATTTTTACCTCAACCCGGCACATATTGTTAAGACAATATCTACACAACAGATTGTTATGTGCAAGTGTGAACTCGTAAGTGGGGGGGGGGAAACATATGAAGGGAGGGTTTGTAATACAATGATGAAACAAATATGTCTGTACTGTATGCATTTTTTGTGCATCTACAGGCTAGGGCGGAGTAGCATCACCTGACCGATTGATCGAAGGTGGTTTAGACTTTATGGTTTGAAAAGAAAGCAACACTGCGGGTATGATGAAGTGCTGTGAAGAACCATATTGGATTGATCAAGCAGTCTTCTTTTTGAGTAATCTTTGTGCTTCGGGCTGTTGACTGACAGCCAACATGAAAGAAGAAGACAAAGCCAGAGGTGACAAATGCGTGTTATTCTGGGCCGTCTTCTGCCAATCCATTTGAGCGGCGCCCACTCAAGACACCTACGGGGCTGGCTCATCCATAGCCAGATGCAATGCAGCGCTCATTCCGTTACCTGCAATGGATGGCGGCCATGATGAGAGACAAATGGAGGAGGGTGGACGAGGCAAACAAAAGGGCGGCTTGGGAACAAAGCAATTTAGCTGAAAAATGTAAAGTCACAGATAAAATACTCGTTTGCTGATTCTGCTGTACCTCCGTGTCCGTTTTCTTCTCTGTAAAGCCGAGTCAAATTCTGAAACGGTTACCAAGGAAACAAGTTGCCAGGCAATTATGTGGCATAAACAAGGCTCACCATCTCAGCAATTCTTTATGTAGTTGGAATTGTTTTACAGCGGTCCCTTGACATGCCTGACTTGTAGGTTTTTCCAGATACGAGCCATCGATTGCTTTGACTTATGAGTGCAAACTTCTGAAGCAAGAAAATAAATAAACGTGTGTTATTTTCAACCACGGTTATACTGATAACCCGGTAACACATGTCTTGGTGGTTTTAACTCATCACCGTGGGTAGTGATGAGAAGCAGACTTCCTCGGGCTGGATCTCAGCCTCGTGAGATTCTCGTGTCTTTTCATTCTTTTCTGCTTTGCTTCAAGATTCAGGACAACCAAAGAGAAAGTCTTTCCTCAAGTAAATCATCATCTGGTCTTGCAACTGCAGGCTAACCTCATTTTTCCCCCCTTCCAATTGCGTCTTCATCTTGTTGCCGTCCGAACACACTGAAACAAGTTTTCCCAGCCAGAGCTGCTCCGCCGACCAAGAGATTTTCCGGCATTAGCCGCGTTCCCTTGTGGCGCTCCGCTTTAATCTGCCTTTGGCTGCCTGTCTCTACAAGCTCAGGTAGCATTGGATCAAATGAGAGGAATGAATCCAACGAATGTTTCCAAGCGCCGGAAACGGAGAGAATCCAAATTTCTTTGCCAGTGTGGCGAATGATGGTCCCCTTGTTCGTCCTTTCATGGACCTTTTCAAGGGAGCTGGATCGGACGTGAGCGTCCACTTCTCTCCGTCTCCACAAGCGCAGCCGTCCTCTTTTTCTTTTTCCGAGCGCTCCGATTCACTTCCCCTCGACTGCCCGCGTCACATGGGATTATGGCCGGATGCATCCGTTGATGTTTTTGTCGTGGGAAGACGCTCGAAAATGACGCTCCCTTCTTTGCGTGGAGGGGCGGCGGTGTTTGTTGCTTTCGCTTGAGCCCCGGGTCGCACACTTGCAGGACTTTGGCGCAGTCATTAGCCACAGACATTCCTTTTACATCATTTAAAACCTCTCAGAGTGGAACAAGAGGTGCTGTGCAAAAAACAACACCGGCGCATTAGCATTGCAGCAGTTGCCGTGCTTTGCGGGAGAATAAGATTGGGGCGGGTTGGGGAACTGGGTCTGAATACTTCATCAGGCTTTCTCCCGACAACACAATCCCATGTTTTCCGTCTCGGCTGGCATCGGACAGAGCTAACTACAAGTGCATAGGCGCTCCATACTAGAGGGGAAAACAAACGTTGCATGTTGAATCTCAGACAAGCTCGGCTGGAGTATCGGACAGGGATAGCATGCAAACAACTGCTTTCAAAGTTAAAGATGGGTTCTATTTACGCATGTGAGAGTGGCAAGTCTTAACCTTTCAGTATCAAGAGACAAGCTAAGTTCACTCTCAAGTCAAGTCCTAAGTCTCGTCCCCTCTTGAATGCAGAAGAGAGAAGCCAAATATTGCCTGGATGATTCCACCTCAAAGAATCCACCCCAACGCCCTAACTCTCAAACCCTAAGTTCAGAGCCACGATTTGAACCCAGTACCACTCAACGCGCCATCGTTCCACCTTTCTGTAAATGTAACATGAGAAAAGTACGTGACGTTGGGCACAAGCCACTTTCCCGTGTGTTTCGCTCCCGTTTTGCCTCCGTGGAACAGCGTGTCCCAGTCATTGATTGGCCGGGAAGGGCTAATTAGCTCGGATCTTATCGCCGCCACTCGCTTATCTGCCGGCAAATAACACGACGGGATTGGCGCCGCATGTTAAATCCGATCGGCCCCGGGGTTGCTTATTTGGGCTATGCTGTGGCATCCGTCTCCAATGGCTAACCGCAACGTTATGTCTCATTCGGCGGCGCTGCGGTATTAAGTTACCGGAGCTTGATGTATGCTGTCAAAGGCGAAAACGAGAAGGCCGAGCCTCGAGCTTGTACGGGCCAATTCGATTACCGCCGGGCGTCGTCTAATGGAGAATGAACTAAGCAGGCGAGGGCTTGCGTCGGGACGCCGCTGCTGACGACCGCCTCTTGTCTACATGATCTTATTTACTAAGACACACACTTATTGATCGCCGTCCGCGTGCCAGCGCTGGAAAAACCTTTTCACGTGCACTTTTGCGGCGCGCCCCGGCGACACGCTTGGAATAACGTGCCGCGGGCGGGCTGGTCATTGACATTCAGAGGCGCCTACGCACGCAGGTGCGTCGCCGTTTTCTTATCGCCACGGGCCACGACCACCAAATTGGCCGGGGCGTCACCGACACGGGTCAGTGAACACAGTCAACGGCCTCCGCTGTGAGAAACAAGAGGGGGGCACCATTTTTGCACCCTTATATTCATAACATGTCGGAATGCAAGACTTTTCACATCACAGCATCCCTTCCCCTCCCCCGTTTCTAGCTCCAAGCCGTGGACGCAACAGCCTTATCTAGCGCTGCCTTGCTGTCAGCAAGAGTGCTCTATTTTGGGCTTTATCTCCAACGCAAGCCGGGGCCCGAGCTGCGGGTCTTGAAGCCGAGCCGGTGCTGAGATAAGACGGACAGGGACACTGTAAGCTGCGTGTCTGCGGTCAGGGTGGGAACAGATGGGGGCCTCCGCTTGGCTATCAAACGGCTTCCACTTCGCGCTCGATGGATGCGATGGGGGAAAGGCTTAGAAATGTCAATAAGGGCGCAGGTTGTTTGTTTCCTCGCAGGGCCTGCGGGCAGCATCTACTTGAGTTCTGTGATACGGGAGGGCAAGGGGTTCAACGCAATCACAGACATGGGGGTGGGAAATCGGGGACTGTCTGTCTTGCAGCTGTATGGAATCAATTTAGTTCGACCGTGTCAAGCAAACATTTTCGCTATTTGTTGATTTCTGCGCGTCGCAGCCACAGGCAGCAATAGACTTGGACGTTTCAGTAATGTGGAATATTCCATTCAAAATTGGATATGTTAAAGTGGACAGTCCAAGGTTGCGATGTGGCCAGATTCCTTTCACGAATATGGAACTATGGACACTATTTGAAAAATGAAATGAAATGAAATAACATAGTGTTTTGTTGTGGTTTTTTTTTTTGTACATACGTTCCCGGGGAAAATATATCAAATAATATCAACGGCCAAAGTGAAAATGCGTCGTTATCAATAATAGAGGTTTGATTTCTTTGTCGGTGCCGATAAGAAAAAAGACACGTAAGCCAAATTCACAGAAGCGTCATAAGTGCAGCGCAATGCCTGCAGACAATTAAACAGACAATCGTGCAATCTAAAAATGATCCCAGGCCTGACAATGCCTCAGAAACGAGCAAGTGTGTACCGCCTAAGGGAAGAATTTTCTAGTTATTTTCATCTTCTACAGTTATGTGTGCCAGTGTACAAGGGGAAGCGGCCAATGATTTGGAATGAAATGAAAAGTGAAATCCCAAATTGACTAATTCAACTAGCCGAGGCAGTGCACTTGCCATTTTAATTAAACAACAATGACATGATGATGGGCTGAAAATTGAATTGTTTTTTTTTTTCACTTTTCCTGATGAAGTCATGCAACCTAGCAGGAAAAACTATTGATAGTATTTGCCACACTCCTTTGTCTGGAAACACACTGTAGATTTTCATTCCGTCCTTTAAAAACTTTGAATATTCGTCGTTTGTTGGCACACTTGCGAAACCGGTAAAAATGAGCAGTCTGCAACAAGCCGTATTTTTACACGTCAAACGAGGAATCCGCCCCACTGGCCTCTTTTGTTTTCCACACGTAAGATACCGTCGTGCATTTCCCTATGGAGTTTGGTGCAGGCTTTCAAGATAAACATATTTCAGATTTCTGAAAAAAAAAAAAAAATGGCAGGCTTCATCAAACTGCCTTGCTGGTTGTTGCTAGGCAACAACATGAGCAAAGACCGCCATTGCCCCTAACTGGCGCAGTTAACTTTCAAACAAAAAACGGGAAGAAAATGTTCCTCAAGTGAATAGTGTGGAAATGCGACTTATTTGGACCACAGAGTCCAACTTCCCATCAGGAGGCCAGCAAACGTCCTATCAGCCTGTAATCATATCGGTGACACGCCATATCGCCTTTAGCAGCCAAGCAACGCAGGTCCTCATAAAAACACCTTGTTCTCTCGAAGGTTTTACGAACTGTTCCCAAACGCATTTCATGCACATGAACCACCTCATTGTCCACACACCAGGGAACCTTCCCACAAGGGGACCGCGCTTACAAACGACTACGGGGAGAAAAGGCGGAAGACAGGGAGAAGACATCCCCCTGTTGCTTAAATCACAAATTCGGTAAAACCGGGAGGCGTAATGGGTCAGAAGTAGTGTGCTTCTCTTCATTAAAATAACAAAGCACTTGTGAAAGTGTCTCCTCTACGCACAATTTTTAGGTCAGGAGTCTGCGGCCCAAAGTGGATGGAATACTAAGCGGGTCATTGGCTATGCGTGCACAGCTCCGGAAGCACTTGCAGTGCCATAAATGCTTAATTGCAGAGCGGCAATGTGATTGTTTTAAAGATGCATTCGCGGCATGCTAAGTACTCGCGACGCTTCGTGACGAAGGATGCACGACAACCCCTCTTTAGTTAGTTTGGCTGTTTGGTTGAATACCATGCAAGACTAATTGTGACGAACAACTTTTGCATTTATGCTCGCCGCTATGTCATCAACAGAAGTCATCATTAAATGCAAAAAAAAAACAAAAACATTTGCATCACGGAGCTTTACGATTGCCACTTTCGCAGCGCATCAACCTGTTACCTGCCATCCCTCCCTAACATTAACAGTCACCAACCGTTAATTTTTCCTCTCCGAAGGGAGCGCGAGGTTTCTTCTGTTCTCGGAGCACAAACCGCAGCGAGGAGCTGCAGGAGATGAGGCCTGACTCATAAGAATGAGATGTTTCCAAAAATAAAGCGAGGCTGAGATAGGGAGGGTATGAGAGTGCTGAATAGGCTGGAACAAGAAACAAGTGGATTACACCCCCACCCCCTTCCTCCAAAAGCCCTCGGATTCATCCAACCAAACAAGCCGAATTAGTGCGAACAAATCACCCGTACAAACAACTTCCCCGGCTGTAATGATGCAAATATGGGATGAATAATCAAGTCCTGATGCAATCATAAGTCAATAAGAGAGCAAGGGGACAACGAGGGGATTTCTCGCGCCGTACTGTGAGCCGATGCAAGCCCCCGGCCCCGTGTTGGAAATAAGCTGCGACATGTAGGCTACACGTTTAACTTTTCCATCCGTGACAGATTGCCCTCCGCAAATGTGCAATGAGAGCGCGCTCGGTTCCTTGCTGCAGTATCATGCTTTCAAAGCCCCATCCCATCTACCCCCCCCCCCCCCCCCCCCCCGGCCCCCTATAAGCCTGATAGCATCTCTTGAATATTTTAGCATGTTGGGAAAGTGTTTGCACGTGCCACTTTGAGTGTGCAAAACTTAAAGGGAGCTGCAGCCAACTTCATGTCTTGGACAGAGGAAGGCTTAGGGTGACGCAAATCTATTTTCTTGCATGGCATCGCGTGAGACTTCAGCTCCGTGAGCATCTACGAGGTCTCAAATTCGTTTTCGTTGAGGACGCAGTTAAACAGTAAGCAGATGAATGACCCGTGCGTAAAAGCTACCATTCAAACGAACTGTCAACGGTTCTCGTTGTGTACGTTTGATTTGAGCGCTTGGCAGCTTTCCAATATTCCTGGCGTTCATTGCGCCATCCAATGCATATTTTCTAGGATGGATTCACCTTTGGATGCTCCACCTTATTTTACCAGCTTCATCGCAACACTGCCGGGATTGGTGCTGCTACCTAAATCCCAGATTAGAGATGACAAAAGATTTTGACATGCAAAAAAAAAAAAAAAAAAAATCATCATCCACAGCATTGATTGTGCATCGGTCGCGTGGGTATCATGGGATGCTTTAATCTAGCGTGGGTAATCCTTGTCGGTGGTGATGATGGGGGGGGGGGGGTGGGGGGGGGGATTACGCCTCTGCAGTTGTGTCTCCTCACATATTCCAACTTTGTCATACATGTGCTTAAGTCGTCGCCCGGCCACCAATCACATTTTATCCCCAGCGCCATCACTTATCCTGAGACTTAGCAGCATCAAGGACATGTTTACTTCCCAGCCAGCCGGCATTGTGAGGATTTACCACAACCTGTGCGCATTTCTGCAGTTGTATCCGCCACGGAGTCATGTCATTCTGTTGCCGTGAAATCGAAAAATACAACAACAACAACGCCAAAAAAAAAAAAAGCACACTCCTGGAAGATTGCTAAAGCTACTGCACCAACTGTCCAAACATCGCGTCGGAGCTCCTCTGCGCTGAGAGAAAGAAGCAAACATGAGACTTCATCCCAAGCCTGCGGCGTTTTGCAAACAGCTATTTGGATGAGCTGGAATTTTGTACAGTTAGACCAGGGATTTTTTTTTTTTTTTTTTTCCCAGTTGACTTCAAAAGGCATCCAAAATCAACTACATTTGTCCGTACACTGTAGTGAGACCAAAGGCGTCTTCACGCCACCAAGCGTGATAACGTTCTACCCCGGTCCATAAGCGTCTTATTGCGGTGGACGTACACACGTGTGTTTTGGTTACCACGGCGACACCGGTGGAAAAAGACCCCAAAATGCGAATTGTTTATGTTCTACCTCATACCAGGCAGAAGCAAGAGTGGAACGTGTTACATCACATTGTGTCAACACAGCTCAGCATAGGCCTCCAGGAAATAGTCAGACCCGCTGGTATCTTTGGAAGCAACACCGGTTTAATCATTTAAAGCACGGCTATTCTTTTCTATTAGTAGAAGGACGGGCAGTCTGCATCATTGGTATTCCAAAGCCACTTCGGTCTGTAATAGCTTGTCTGACAATAAATGATGCAGCATTTTTTGGGTTTGTTTTTGTTCCCCCCCCCACCCCCTTCCTCTTCTCCTTCATTCTTCCCAGATGCAATCAAACCCCCAAATGATCATTACAATCTTTTTTTATTGGACCTTCTGTCGTTGTGCATCTTCGCCTAATGTGATGCTGTTCTTCATTATCGCGGCTGCATATTAGCAGACAAAGTGTGTCTGTGTCGAACATGTGCTCTCATTCGGCACACTCAGCTGGGATGAGCCCATTCAAACGGGCATTTTGGAGGATTTCAATATTAACCTTGGGCCCAATTGATGTTCAAGACCATTAATTCTGCGCAGTCAAAAGTAACCCAATATGAGTCAAAGAGGGACTAACACGCATTTTGGGGTGATACATTTAACCCCCTAAAACTGGGGGTTAAATTGCCAATTGGTTTTGTACAAAATATTGGTTTGGGGGTGATTGGTTTGGGGGTTATTAATTTAACCCAAAACATTGGGTCGAAATTATTAACTCACAAACATCCCCCAAATTTGGGTTGCTTTGTTCAAAACCGACCCCCAAATATTGACTTGTTTTGTGGGTTGTACATTTGACCCAACGCTTTGGGTTGAATGAATACACCAAAAATGTCGGTCACTTTTTGACCCACCTTGGGTTATTTTTGACCCAACTGCTTTTAGATTAAACAACAACAACCAGCTAGTGTTTGGGCCGATTTAAAATGTGCCCAAATTCGATTGTGCTCGTAACAACTGAGTTCCTACTACAAGTCATTTTTGAGTCTGATTAATTTTTTGAAATGGGTGATTGAAGTTATGTCAATTTGAATATTTGAATTGAGATGTAGGCGACTGTTTACAGTGTAGAAATAATGGCTCAGGATGCAAAGCATTTGCGTTCAACCGCAGCATTAGCTTGAAAGCCACGCGTTAGCATGTAGCTGTTACACAAAACGTGTGTCGAGGATGTCACGAAATATGAAAGCCATGCCCTGCGGATATTGAAAAGCATGTTGCACTTCAATGGCGCCCTTATGCAATCCAAACAAATACGCCAAGCCGGGCGATGCGCATACAAAAAAGCCGTTCTTTATCTCGTCGGCGCCATTCCACTCCAAGGCAGGCTTTCCGCACAAAGCACAACTGCCCTTTTAATTACGCTGACTGAAAGCCATTAGATGCTAGCCAGTCAACAGATGCTATTTGCTCAAAATTATACACGATGAATGAAAAGGGCGAGTTGCTTTTTTTGTGTGTGTCCAGAGGTGCAAAACAAAAATATCGGCGTTAATTGCCACGCACAATCCGAAAGCTGGAAGAACCGCATAACTGGTCTGATTCGAAACTATCCTTGATCGCTTTTTATTCGGTGCGACTTTAAATGCGGACCGGCACAAATGTCCTCCAAACAGCTTCCTTCCTCGTGGTGCCAAGAAACAGGATATTCAAAAGCCCACCATAAGCAATCCAACCCATCTTGGCGCTCACTTAAACGGTAATAAAAGGCTTGCGCGTCATCTGCATGAGGCCATAGAATGATTCATGTCCTAAACAAAACAGTAATTGCCAAGCTCATAATGAAAATGGATCCCTAATAGGCATTGCTCATCAGCGCAACCTGCAGCTCGCCGTGCAATTACCTGGAGTGTTTACAAGCCCTTTCGCCATCATATTTTTTGGTGCTCGTGCACCCCGGAAAAAGGCTGGGCTTAATGAAATGCTTTCTTTGTTTGTTTTTTGAGGGGGCGGGATCATGGGGTACAAATCAAATTTGCATCAGCATAGGATAAAATCAGGCATGTGCACACAACTATGGGCGTAGGTGCTTAAGATAGAGAGAAAAAAAAAAAAAGAGAAATTATCGCCAAAATTTGACATTTGTGGCCACAACCAGAGATTCAAACCAGTTCAAGTTGCAGAAACACATTCGGACGAGCATCTCGTAAATAAAGTGAGCATGTTTCCCCCAGAGGTATCAAACGAACCATATTGCAAAATGGAAAGTTTCTTCTTTTTTTTTTTTTTTTTTTTTTTTTATTATTATTATTTTTGAAAAAAAGAAAAAAAAAAAAGCAACAGGTTACACGGTTAACTTTCAGCGAAATGCAATCCTAACTGAAACTGTACTCACATTCGGGACTCCAAGAAGTAAATAAAAGACTTACATACTTACACACCATCTATAATTTACAAAAAGGAACAGAGTCATTTCTTTAAAGAAAAAAATGGCCACGAGAGAGAGAAGAGAGAGAGAAAAAAAATCGGTAGAGAGCAAATGGAGGGAAAGTAGAAACAAGACTGTGTGCCTTAAATGTCCCCCTTTTTTGTCTTTTGACTTTTTCTTGTGTTATTTTTTTTTTTTTATTTTTTTTTTTTTTTACAAATTGTGCAAGATATCGTACTAAGGCTCTGGTCTTGAAGTGTTTGATGCACTCACATACACACACACACACACACAAACACTCATTGCCTGTGCTCTGAGCACACGGTGGTCGGCGAAAACGGTTCGAAAAAAAAAAAAGTGGACATGCACTTCATGTGATTGAAAATAAAAATAATAAATAACTTCTCCTTGCATCCAAGGACTGACTTGATAGGAGTGCATTGAATGAACTAAGATGACAATAGCATTGTAACCATTAAGGCAAGAACACCCGGAGTGGCATCGGTAACAATATGATAGTGTTGAGGGTACATGGATATGATGACACGTTTATCTTCAAATGTCTTTTCTTTTTTTTTTTTTTTTTTTAAGCACAACTTGTTCCCCAAAGCATCTTTCCCCCGCTGTA
Organism: Filicampus tigris; assembly: GCF_054856515.1. Lineage (NCBI taxonomy): Eukaryota > Metazoa > Chordata > Actinopteri > Syngnathiformes > Syngnathidae > Filicampus > Filicampus tigris. The sequence continues at coordinate 1,433,020 of NC_141238.1, read as the reverse complement.
AAAGGTGATAAGAAAAAACAAAACCAATGGCAGACAATATTGGGGACGTATGGAGAAAACTACAAGAGACCCATTCTACTTGAAAGTTCAAAAAACGCACGTCAAAAAAATCTCCCCCCTTTTGCAAAAGCCGCCCCCCCCCGCCCGCTCCGCCCCTTGGTAAATGAAAAAAAGTTACCACTTACATTAAAACCATTTTATCCTCTGGTGATGGTGTAATTCCAACACGTTTGCCTTACTTACAGCGATTTTTGTGTGTGTAGTCTGTTGCAAATTAAAGCATTCATCATTTCGTTTGGAGAAAAAGGAGAGGGGGAAAAGTGTTGTCTTTGCAACCAACATCTTTACATCTTTTTTTTTTTTGTAGTGCAACTCTGAAAAATGTAAAACATTTCCAGTGATTCCTTGAGAGGTATCATTTCTTTGTTGTATTCTTGTTTTTTTTTTTTTTTTTTTCTCATTTCTTATATTTCACACCTCACAGAAAAATGCATCTTGGAAAGGAAAAAAAAATCCAAAGCGTTTTCATTGTCTGCGTTTTTGCTTCTCTGCACGGGCATGGCCTTCCACGAAACAACAAGGGGCGAACCATGGAGCCCTGTTGTACTCCATGGGCCTCCTTATTTTGGGGAGGGGGGGGGTGCAATCACCAAAAGTGGTTGGCTGCTGGAAAGGAGGAATGAGGAGAAGAAAAGCTAGCAGAGAAAGAGAGAGAGAAAGAGAGCGAGAGCTGTACAAGAGGAAAAAGCCCAGATGGGTCGGGGGCGAAGGTAAAGGGGGGGGGGCGGGGTTAAAAACCTTCATATAACGCAGTAGGGTTCCCTCGGTAACCTGGATTTTCGGCAGTAGAGGAGCGTGGTGCTGAAGCAGCGCCGCAGCTCCCTGTTGGAGAAGATGCAGATGAACGGGTTGACCCCGGCCTGGGCAAAGCTCATCCAGACGGCGGCCGTCAGGTAGCCCGCCGGCACCACGGGGCCCCTGGCGAACACCCGCCAGTAGCACGCCACCAGATAAGGCCCCCAGAGCGCCAGGAAGAAAAAGGTCATGATGTAGAACATCCTACTAATCCTCTTCTCCGTTTTGAACTCGTCCAAGACCAGGAGGCGCCTGCGGCCCGCCGCGTTGCCGTTCTGCCGGATGCCCAGCAAAGTGGGCGGAGTCGGGCCCCGGCCGAAGCCGGCCAGCCAGTTGGCGGCCGCCTGGCCGCTGGCGCCGGGCCCGTGGAAGGTCCAGTTCTGGCTGACGGCCGGCACGAACTGGACGGGCTTCATTTTTCGCCGGTCGTGGACGAAGAAGATGAGCTTGAGGTAGACCAGCTGCGTGGCCAGCAGGATGAGCGCCAGGAGGAGCATGAAGCCCAGCGAGTCGTTGGCCCGGAAGGAGCGGTGCTGGAAGGTGCACTGGTCCTCCTCCTGGATGAACGAGTACGTGCCCACGTCGAGCACGGGCGGGAAGGCCATGGCCACCGACAGCGTCCACACCATGCAGATGACGGCCAGGCAGGTCCAGAAGGTCAGCCTCTTGGTGTAGAAGCGGTGGTGGGCGATGGCCAGGTAGCGCGTGACGCTCACGCAGAAGAGCATGAAGGCCGTGTGGAAACAGGACAGCACGCCCAGGAAGGCGATCACCTTGCACGTCAGCGTGCCGTAGCTCCACGCCGAGCCGTTCTTGACCGAGGTGAAGACGAAGGGGAAGCAGATGGCCGAGCGCAGGATGTCGGAGGCGCACAGGTCCAGCAGGAAGTAGTAAGGCGCCCGGTGCAGGCTCTTGTCTTTGACCAGCAGGATGGAGATCAGGAGGTTCCCGACCACGCCGACGCCGATGATGAATCCCAGGGAGGTCAGTTTGAGGAAGGTGGCGAGAGGAGAGACATTCTGCAAGATGGTGTGGTCCCCTGCATGGCTATAGTTCGCCATAGATGGAGGAGGGATCATAAAGATAAGCGGGGATAGCTTCAGCCGAGTATCATGATCTGGAGGAGGCGACGGGGGGAGGCGTTAGATCCATTTGGCTGCGGTGCATGGGCTTTGAGGAGCTTTCCGGGCATGTAGGCAACCTCTCCTCTAAGGCATCCTTTGTTCCTTTGTCTCATCACACCTAAAGGAAGCAAAACGAGGAAGAGAGAGGGGAAAAAAAAAAAAAAAAAAAAATCATCCGCCTATCAGCTACTGCAATGTCTCTGTCACATTCTGCTCAAGTGCCTCGCATTCGTTTCATTTAAACAGCCACACTGACGCCTTATTGCGTTGATCCTTCTTGCACTTGCGAATGCGCAATGAAGGAAATGTTTCAAAAGCGACGATTGGGTTTGGGTTTTTTTTTTTTTTTTTATCCACGCAAGAGCGAGCAGGATATTTTAAAGCCCGTTCGAGAGAGAGAGGAAAAAAAAAAAAAAAACCATCAAATAATAAGGTGCTCCCGATCACACCCAACAGCACACACAAGCTGGATGCAAATAAAGTCGCATGAAGCGTTTGTGTTTTGCTTCCCCGTTTTTTTTTTCTCCTCACCTCAACTGCGTTATGATTTAATGAACCTGCACATATTTGACACCATTTGCATAAAAAGGCTAGAGCAAAAGCATAATTGGCGTCAACGAAAAGCACGTCCGTTGCCTCACAATTGCGTATTTCTACATGAAACAATGTCGCGTTTGTCGAGCGGTGTACTTACGGTTTATTTTTTATCTTAGAAAAAAAAAAAAAAAAAAAAAAAAGCCTCCTTCGCCTGTCACATGAAGCAAAGCAGCGGTGAAGCAATCCCCGTGTTTTTGTCACTGCTTTAGATAAAACACAACGGCGTCGACGAGACCAGAATCATGTCAAAATCCTCCAGGAAACACAAGAAGAAAAAAAATAGAAAAAAACGGGGGAAAAATAAAAGAGACGATCAGGGGCGATCGATCCACACCGTACCTGTTGGTAAGGGTCCGTTTTCACATCCCCTGGAGATTATTTCGTCGTGTTTAGTCGCTGGTTTAAAAAATCCCGATTGTTGCCTACCCCCCTTTTTTCCACCACGGCGAATATCATACAGTAAACGGGGAGCAGTGCGCATGCGCCCTGCATCCCTATTTGTGATCCAAGACGCGTCCTGTCTCTTGTTGCAGCAGCAGCAGCAGCAGCGGCGGCGGCTCTCATCCACTCAACTGGGCCTCTGCTGCCCTGTAAAAACCTCTGCACAAGTCACCACGTCACTATGCACATTTAGATGACAGTGACATGCATACTGGACACGAATTCTGGCATCAAAACAACATATTATGCGTCATTTAAGAGCTACACTATCTGGTACCCATCCCACATTTCACATTTAATTTGTAGCAGCAAACGTAAACGCATCTGTAAAAAAAAGTATTTATATATTAAAGCTGATTTATGGGGTACCGCAAGAGTCAGTAATAGGTCCTAAATTATTCATACTATATGCTACATGCACGATTTCTAAAATACTTCAATGTGATTTATTTGCTGATGACGGCTTCCGAATACTCTTGAAAATGAACCGAATACAACTGAAAAACTGGTTGGATGTGTTGAACAAAACAAGGTTGATTATTTTTGGCGCTTAACAAATCAGGTTAAAATAGCTGAACATTCAACTAAAATAGAGAGAGTTTAAAATACAGAAAAATTTGGCACGATCATCGAAGCCAAGCTTTGTTGGATTGATCGTGTTAAACGAGAATTTCGAATGTTAGTTATTCTTTCTAAGGATATCCTGAGTAGCATATGTGTGTACATATATTTAAAAAACAAGGGGAAACATTTGTGTCATATTGAGTTATGTTGTTAGCATTAACAATAGCGATAAATGCAGTCAGGCCGACAACTTGACTTGAGGTAGAAGGCATCCCATGTACGGTAAATGCATAATTGACAAGCACTTTGCTCACTGTTGTTCTCTCATCCTGGGCGGCATGACAAATTCATAGAATTGGTCTTCTCAAGCATGCAGCCGTCATGTCGCAAGCGTGTGGGACAATGTGCTTTTTCTTTGTAGCTCGGCAATGAAACGTGCTACTGTTGGCAGGGTGAGGATATTTTTGATGCAACCTTTACATTCTCATTTTATGACACGAGTGCCTCGAGGTAGTCCATGTTGTACCCCACCCGGACATGAATTTGGTCTCCATTCAATAGGCTCTCCATCCCTAGTAGGCCTCTTACCCCTGCTTTTATTTTGAAGGATTTCTAGCCATGCAATAAATGCATATTGTAGCGTTGTGCAGAAAACTGTGTACTGTTTCATGATGTCATTTTTCTTTCACCTGTCTATATTGGTGCACAACTCCCATCCATTTTCTGTTGTAATATTGCTACAATAAAGTGTGTGGCTTCCTATCAGTTGGATTCCAAATTAAGATGCAAAAACAATCACCTCAAAGTTGTTTTCTGCGGTCAGGGTTTAAAAGCTTTTATTTTGACAGGACTGGCGGTAGCTTGCTTGGATTTGCCAAGCACTTCGCAATGAAGATGAGAAAATACAATCAAATAAGCATTCTGAGCAGAAGTATTTATATAGAGGCAACGACAGTGTTGGGTCCGTTTTTTGACAGCAGTGCAACTTCTTCTTAAATCCTTCTTCTGGACTTGTTCTCCACGACGTTTCCGGTCAGGGCGCACGCTCCCCCGTCACGAGTTTATTGGTCGATTTCAGCCACGCTTTTTACCAAAGCAACCACAAAGGGGTGCATATAAAGTCATATACGTGTATCAAGTATGCACAGCAAAGTGTTGGCGAGACAGCAGAAGCGTGGTACAAGCGACTCTTTCCTCCTCACAGCAGTCTGTTCCGCTTCCGCGCGTAGCAGCCCAGGCAGGCGCAGAAGCCCACCATGGCGACGACAGTCCCCAGTAGCAGAGCCAGCGCGTCCCCGGCATCGTACGCCGCCGCGGGGGGGATCGTCTGGAGGAAAGTCAGACAAGTGTATGCCACCGCAACGCGTGAAAGTTGCTGTTTGGGCGTCATGTTTTGAGCGCTCCAACTGCTGCGTCGTCCGCTTCCGGTAGAGCTGCCGTGCGTGCCTACGTCAAAGTCATGCGACAGAAGGGTGGGACTTCCGGGAGTAGTCAGCCAATGGCAATGTAGCGTTTCCGGAAGCGGCATTGATGACGATTATAAAATATTGTAATTTAAAATATTCCAATGTATATTTATCTAGTCCTGGTTTGCAAAAAGGAAAAAAAATCTCTAAACGAATGCTTTTCTGTCCTTAGTATGAGCAATATTGAAAGTTAAAAAAATAAATTAAAAAAACTCTAAATGAATGCTTTTCTGTCCTTAGTATGAGCAGTATTGATGTTCTCGTTTTTGTAAACAGCACTAGCCAATCCCAATTACCCGTGACAACGGTGAAGCAAACGATTGCACCTGGAAATTAATTATGTTTACAAATTGATTTGTTGCAAACCACTTAAACAAGAGCCTTTCAGGTGCTTTTACACTGGTTCATTGCACCATTTGTTACCCATAGGGAAAGTGTCAAATGGATTTTCATGTGTCTTGTGTTGTGGAATGTGATTATTGAAATACAAACATGACCTGAAAATGAAGGCAGAATGGGGAGCTCAACCTGGAGACGGACCTCACAAAGTCACACTTTGAGGCATGTGGCATCCACTGATATTCAGGCAAGCCCTTTTAAAATAAAAGCTAGGCTGGACGGAAAGTCAAATGTTATGCCTGTGATTCATATACTGTATTTATTATGGAAAGCACTAAAGCGAAAGTCAACCCAAACATTTTTCTTTCAAGAATATGTTCTATGCCGGCCCACTAGTTGAGACAAAGCATTCTGATTAATATTGCGTTTGTGGAATATGAGTTAAGCAGTTCTCAGGGCTCAGCTTCAGAAAACAGGTGAGCCGTTTTTTACCTGACCCCTGAGCAACTGTGATGTCATTCTCAGTCGACAGAAGTGACAAAGTGGCCGCGCTGTTATTGCAAAGATTTTTGGGGGTGTTGACTTTCCTCTTTATGTCATATTTACATTTGAAATTTGAAGACGATTCCACACAGGGACATCAGTGCTTGAAGTTGTGGCGAGTAATAACCGTCCATCTGGGTGTGTGGACTTGTCGCGACGTCCCCGCGAATTTAATGAGGCCGTCTGCTGGGACTGTAACCCTGAGCAGAGCAATAATGTGCAGCTGTTGTCTACCTGGCATTTCATGAGAAACTGTCAACTGCCTTGCATCAACAATGTCGTTATATCCTTAATGATGTGGACATGCGCTTAAAATATGACGCTTCAGCCACTTTTTTTTTTTTTTTAAGGGGGAGGGGCTTTTCTATCTATTTGGGCCGTGTCGCCCTCATAGTGGAGCGCTTTCGAAATTGATGCACGCTGGTAGAATCGATCTAAACGAGCGTTGACTCAAGGCGATCAAGTTTTCTTCAGATGCGCGCCGATGTGCGCCCCGCATGAAATTTGGCTGACAGCGAAGTGCATCACGGTGACTCGCGCCAGTGTGTGTGCGTGCGCACAATATATGCAAGGGGGATTGATAGCTCATCACATTTCATTTCATAGCGTAAATGTCACCCGTGTGCCTTGCTATGATAAACACAATCATGGGGTTGGTTTATCATCCGCACACTTGTGCGGAAATGCGCAACTAACACACGCACACACATGCAAACATTTGTACAGATCTGAAGCCAGATGCCTTTTTTATCGTTTGTGTGTTTGTGCTGACGATACATGCTTGATATATCTGTGGTTGTATTCTGTAAATATGATAAGATAGATGTGAACCTCATTGGTGGAGGTAAAAGCTCTTGTGCCACCTGCTGTGATTTAAAGTGCTTTTCCATTAGTGCGCTATTCATCCTTTTTATTTCGCCTGTCAATCGCACATGAGGAAACGGTGGGCGAAAATTACAGTGAAGCATTTCTACAGGAGAACCTGCCTTGGCTTTGGATCGTTGCTGTTGGCGATGTAGTTCTCGAGATCGGTCGCTGGATGAAGACGACTGGAAAAAATGTCGGAAAATTCGTCAATAATTAAGTGTGGACTGGAAGTGCTCTGCTGCCAAACGGTATCCAAGAAGAGCAACTTTGTATCAAGTAAATTTGATGATGTAAACAACCTATTAAGCGACTATCTGGGCCAATTTTTTTTTTTTTTGTTTTTTTTTGGGGCATTCGCTTTTTATCTGTTCTCGAGCTTCCACAGCCCCATCAAAGACAAGTCATTAAAAAGCGGATGATGCCAGATAGTGCAAGTATAATAAGCGGAATATGCACTTTGGTCGCCGCAGCCTCTGATGCCAAAGACTGCTCCGAGACGTCAGTTCCATTTACTTATGAAGTTGTTCAAGTGCATTCTCCGCAATTGAGCCGTCAGCTGCCGCCAGTCAGGGGAAATTAACGAGGCTGCTGATTGCACTGTTGGTAATTACAGATTGCAGCAGGAGGTGCTCCGTCAAGCCTTGGAGATATTTTCCCCCTTGCGTCCGTCCTTTCGCCCCCTTAGCCGGGCGAAGGAATTCTCCGCACAGGACATTCTCTCTGCCGGCCACGGATAAGACTTGCAAAATCTTCCGACGTTGTCTCAGGATTGGCGTAAAACCATGACGACGGAAGCCGGGTCGCTTCGCGCCGACCAATCGTACATACCAATGAGCCGGCATCTTGGGGCGGCATCCAAGCCAATCAATCCACTTTAGAGGAAAGTGGAGGGAAAAGAGCCAAGTCCCCTGTTCTCCTAGCATCCATAAAAACACAACTGATCTTCTGTATGCTCAAAGTACCTTGCGCCGGTTTGCTTGAATTTGTCATATTAGAAGTGACGATAGGCATGTGAAATGCATTTCTCAACCGGATTCAGGTCATGTGATTTGATTTGGCCAGTGGGTACAAAATACAAGGGAACCGGTTGGATTGGCAGCCATACAAAAAGATGAGAACCGCGTCCGTCTCCATATTTGTGTACCTGACTGCGATTCTATCAACGCACACTCGTAATCCATGTAACGGTCGTCGAGCTCGCTCCTAACGAGTCGTGACAGTAGACAAAGCTGACTGCTGCAAGTGTAGCACTCTTTCTTGGAAAAAAAAAAAAAAAAAAAAAAAAAAAAAGCCATTGGCTGAGGGTCACTGCCTTGCTTTTAAAAGTCTCGCTGAGAGATTACATAATCTTCCCCCCGCCGGACGCGCTGGTCTTGTGTCTGGGTGTGTGTTTCGTGTTAAGCTCATGTGCGTGCTAATGCCCGCGTTTGGGGATGTGTGGACATTTTTGGGTCTGGCTCAAGATGCTGCATAAGGTTGCCTAAGATGTCAGGGGCTTTAACATAATCCCAACAACAACAGCAACAGCAAGGCTTTAGCAAATGGTATACAATGCAACGGGATGAAATTGTGTCACTTACCTCTCTGTGTGTGGTTTGTCGCTTTTACAATGGTGATTTTTGCAGTCCGGGCATTGATTAGGCATGTCATTTTTTTTTTTTCAGCTAGCGTTTTACACAAACAAAAAAGTCATGCTCGTGCCATGGAGCCGTGAATGAAACGTGGACTGGAAATTAATCCGGTGCATTAACCTCTCACGCAGCTGCTGCTGCATCGCTGTTATTGTATGTTATTTTATTATTATTTTTTTTTTTGATAGCGGCGCTGGAAATGATTGCCGTTACTCGGCGGAAAATTGTTTAAAGCTCAATTTGATACCGGAGCGCTTTGGACATTTGTAGTTGGAAAAGCTGCGGTGAAAACTGAAAAGAAAGGGAAGAGAAATTATTAGAGTTAGATAGAGTTATCAGTGAGGTAGCATGGGAAAGCAGCCATTGGTTTTCAGACAGCGTGAATAGCGGCGACCTTGAGATGTCCGTGTCAAATCCCCAGATTTGATTTCCGCGCAGATAATACACATTTGTATTTCCGTCTTCGGGCTCGCATGCCAAGCTATGCAGAGAACGTTGCTCACCAACAGCTGTTGACCAACCTCCCCCCCCCCTCCGCTCCCTTCCTTCCTTCCCTCATCCGCCCCCTCCCATCTGACCTGGGAGACTTGTGATGGCCGCCGGCGCGCGGGCAGTGTCGGCACACGCACTCTTACACACACACACACACACACACACGCACGTGAGCATGTTTTGCTTTTTCTATTCCCAGCGTGAGGGCAGATATCAGCCCGCCTGAATGTTAGTGAGACCCAGAGGACAACATGCACACACTCGCTCTCCCTCACACACTTAGCTGTAGCCAATGGAGGAGGACTCAACCTTGACAACCTCCTCGATCCCCCTGGGGGGGTTCCCGAAATGGCCTGTTCATTCACTCATTGCTTTCTCTGTGTAAGGGGGGGGAGCAGCATTTGTTTTCTGCCATGTTGACCATCGGTGACGGCGAGTGAGTCAGGTCAGGCTTTGTGTTTAGCTTTTCGTCCTCATGGTCATTATTGATATTGCCTGACCGACCAATATTGGTCTCTCCAACACGCACCAAATTTAAAATGGAACATGACTGTGGTCTTGTAGAGGAGTCATTGTTTTGCACAAAACCGTCCAATTTTAGGGGTTGTTTTGGACAAAAACGACCCATTTCCGCACAAACAAATCAAATCAAATCAATTTGACCCAAGAAGTGGATTGATCCATTTTTGACCCCAAATTGTGTTATTCTAAAACAGTCGGATTAAAAATAACACAATTTTGGGTCCAAAACTGTTTAACTGCCTGTTTTTAGAGTGAATTGAACCCGAACGCAAACCCTGACCTCAACCTTACCTCCTATAAGCTCGTTTTGCACGGATTCATCTCAGAAAGTCACGCGAGGTTATCGCCGGCGAGCTACAATCCCAGCCGTAATGAGACCGTGAATAAGAAGGGGTGGCGTGCTTAAGCTGAACCCTCATTTGGCGGCAAATCAGCTCCGACTCCCACGTTTGCTGCTGCTTAAGAAGCTTGTTTGACAATCCTGCCTTTAAGTAGGACATCTGATCAGGAAAATGGAACGCTCCCCAGTGGATGATATAGCATATGTGGATTTTTGCACGTTCTGCAACCGTTTTCTTTTTGGCCATGATGTCGAGCCAACTCCTGCTTCAGGTGGACCGGATGCGATGCGCTCTCGCTCGCCGGCGAGGTTCTGTCCTTGGCTCAACCTGCCCCCAAAACGAGTTTACATTTGCATGCATTAGCGCTCTCCCGCGGCTCGCCCGTTACCCGCTGTGCCGTCGAGCCTGATTAATGATCTGAGCGCGCCGCTTCGCGTGGCAGCCGAGTGGGCCGCCTGCCTGCGCTAACATCGAGGTAGAAATCTCAATTTTGGCTTTGAAAGGGGGAGAAACAAAAATGCGGTGGGCGAAGTAAAAAATGGATCCGAAATCACATTAGCGTGCTGTGTTTTGTTGATGAATGACACGTGGAACGCCGTTTCAGCTTGTATTCCATATCCTTGATATGCACCGTAAGCTCCTTGTCCTCTGGAGTAAGACAAGTCCCTGGTCTTACTGGACATGCAGCATTCGGACACATCTTTTTGAAACGACAATCAAGAGAAAGCCAGACAAAGTCAAACTACTATAATTGATTACGGTGACTTTTTGTATAAAATCGTCATGCTTTCGAATCACGTGCAACGTGATATCATGCTGGTGCATTACAAAGCACTGAGCGCCACTCTGTATGTAAACACGTATTCTTATTCACACGGCGATATGGAGACCCATTCCAGGCAAATGAATAATGATACATGTTTGAATGCGTGCGCATTACGACAGACGTGTGCATCGACGCCCACATGCTCGCAGGTACTCATAATGAATGGACATGTTCCACGCGAACGGTCGCTCCGTCACGTCCTCGCTTGCAGGCAAGCGCCGCCTCGGGCCTGCCACGTTTGGCATATGTTGGCATCACGTTTGCTTTGATTGATCTGTCGGTGCCATTCGAACGAGCGGCGATTCAGCACCAAGGACAGAGACAGGGAGCTGTACCGGTGGCAAAAAAAAAAAGGCTCCTTTTATTTTAATTTAATCATCTCAATTGGGCTGAGAAGTAGGGCTGAACTATTTAGAAAAATACTTAACTGTGATTTGTTTCGCCTCAATATCGCGATTTCATATACCATTTATTTTTTTAAAGATCTTTTTCTCATGTGGCCTACCCACCACAGTGAAGCAGTTTAATTTTTTCGGGGCTGGGGGGTGGGATTGGGAAATTGCGTTCGACCACATTGCGATGTCGATTTATATTTGATTAATTCTTCAGCCTTGCAAATAATACGTTCTTACCAAGAGGCAGTTCCAGTATTGAATTTGTCACTTACTGGCCCAGCAAAATGGAGTGAACAACAGTGAGCATCCAATCCCTTTGAGTCGGTCGGGAGCCTTGGCATGGCGGGTGCAGCTGGAGAGCAAGGCGGGGAGGGCGGGGTGGCCTCAGTCCAACAGTGCAGCGGGCCAGTCTGACATAACGCGGCGTAACTCACTTGAATGACATTTAAAGGACCTTTTCAGCACAATCTGTAATCCACACTGCTCCACATTTGTACCCAAAAGTGCATCGTGTTCATTATTATTCAGCTATCGTGAATTCAGTGATTGGCTGTTTTCTTCTCCGCGCTGTGTGGCAAATGCTAACAAATTGATTCACATTGGTGCTCATTAACCGTTTGACATTTATGCCGGAGAATGAGGAAAGGAAGGAAGGTTTGTTGTAGTCGTGCGAGCCCCCGGAATTCGTCACTGGCTCACCATCTTGCTTTGGATTTCGTCATCAGCCGCGCGGAAGACACCTCATGCATGCTCTTTCTCTCAAATGGGATCCCCATCCCCCCCCTTCCTCCCCGCTTTTCTGAAATGAGGGCATACAGAAAGAGGAGGGAGGAACAGATTTGGGATATTAATATATTTAATTTTGTCTGTGCGGTAAAAGTAAATGGGAGTCGGAGCTTATTTCTCCCCTGTGTTTACATGTGCAGGCTTGTGAGCACTCGTCCTCTATTACCACTGGCACACTCCATTACCGCCTGCACTGATTTGAACCCACTCAAGTCAAGAAGCTTGGTCCTTCAATACAATAGTGATCCATTCTGTGCTCTCACCTTGGCAACGCATAGGGACACAAATGAGATGTTTCACTTTATTCTCTGCCTGTCCAGAATTAAAAAAAAAAAAAAAAAAAAAAAATTCTATGAGAGTGTAGTTATGACTCGCATAACGCTGATTTATGGACTACTACATTTGTTCCCCAAATGGAAGGATCTTTAGGGTATCTCCCTATTGACAAGTCATTGTACCCCAAAAGGCACAATCTACTATTCCACATCCCATACTTAAGGACTACTGTGCATTTTACAGGCCCAAATGTGTAAATAATTATAGGCTGTCGCCCAAGAACCGAGGGTCCAAGAATTGACCCTTGAGGGACTCCATCTGACACGGCGCAGTTGATCAGATTCAAAACTTCTAACGCTCACAAAATATCTTCTTTCTTCCAAGGACCTGCGCCATTTTCGGGCAACCCGATTAGCATTAGCATTAAGCTAATTTAGTTTGAGATAAAATTTCAACAGGGGGTGCCAAGTAACCTAGTTTTTGAAGAAAGCAAAAAAAAAAAAAAAAAACACCCACTGAATGTTACACAGTGTTGCCATGGAAATCAGCATTTTGGTATAAGTGCTGGGAATTTTCCGTTACCATGGCGAAGGGTTTTGCTCGGCCAAGTGGTGTTGATAGTGCTGTGAGATGGGTCTCCGGGTGCCGTTCACACACACAAAACATTCCCGATTGACGGAGCTCTGATAGTCCTCGTTAGATCTATTCATTCTACGTCTGTCTCCCCGGCACCTTTGATTACAGGCTAACTGGACTGACTGACACATCTTGGGAGACTTTCATTATCGGCCCGTGGAAAAAAAGTAAATGAGAGGGAAGCGGAGGTCTTTGATGATTACGACGCGAGGCGTTGAATAATCATCACCATCTTGCCGTGCCTTCATCAGCATTCTGCCTGGATCGGTGCACCTGATTTATTTCTCGCCCTCGCAGTTGCGAGCTCACAAAAAGTGTTTTGGAGCGTTGCGCTGGAAAGCAGCAAAGCAGGGAAGAAAAACATCAAGTCGAAAATGGAAAGAAAGATGGGGGGCGGGGGGGGGGGGGGGAGAAGCCGAGGGACGAGGACATAAAAAAATCTCTTCGCTATGGTTGCGATGCAAAGACAGTCGTCATGGCAACACAGCAGTCCCACTGTCGGCGCGTTTCCCTCTACGCCTTCTCTTTGCCTGCTCTGCTTGCCAACAAGGTATACAGGCAGCCGCCCTCGACACCCACTTATTACGATTCGGTGTCCCCGGTGGTGGCGGTTGGCAAATCACAAGAACTGATGTGGATTTGCTACAAAACACGGACTGTGACTAGTAGTATTCTGAACAAAAAAAAAAGAAGCAGGCAAACGTATGTTACAGGTTTCAAATGCAAAATCTGCATTTGTCGACTAATTTAATGATCTAAACTGACAAGGATTTGGGGCACTCTAAAAACCGTTGGGTCAAACATGACTTCAATATGGGTCAAAAAGTCAATGCTTTAGGTTAAGGGTGGGCGATTTTTCAAAAATCAAATCACGATCACGATTTTATCACGATTCTTTGTTTACATGTTTTAAACTCTAAAAGAAAAGAAAAAAAGACATTTAACGCCAGCTAAACTTTCTGAACAGGTTTTAATTTGAATAGTGACAATTTTCATCAAAACGTGCAGTGAACGTAAACATAAAAAGTAAGATATTGTATAAAACACAGCTCGTAACGCAGGTCTAGTACTTTGAAGAGTATTTTAAAGCCCTCGTTTTCCACAGTTGACAATGACTTTGTTACCGTGGTTTGCGTTAGCTTGGAGCTAGCTGATCTCCGTTTGCTTTGGCTGTCGACGTTGACGTCCAAAATGAGTCTCTGCAAACTTTAACTGGTTTGCGCTTTCTCCGCCCCCGGAGGAAAAGCCGAAACAAATCGACACTGAGGATGTGGAGTTTCTTTTCAGGGACCAACTCTGCTTCGTGGGGACTTTCCGCTATAGCTTCCCGCTATACAAACAAATAGGGAGGAGGGGAGTGCAAATTTTACCTGCCTGGTTTGGGAGATTCTTAATAAACAATCCTCTTTATCTTTCATCCTTTTAATCGCGCTAATCTCCCTAATGAACCGGAGGAAGCACGTGTAAGGGTGCTTGGGGTTCAGCTGGAGTGTAATGTGTTGAAAAAAGACAAACGCAAAGAGTCAGCGCGAGTCGAGAAGCGCTTATTCCCGTGAGCTGACAACAGCAGGCTGAGGCGCTGCTTCCCCTTACCTGTCACTCAAAGTCAAGCCACTGGACTTACTGTCGACTCGCTCTGTCCATCACACGCACCACCTTACTTACCGTCACGCATACACACACGATTACAGTACTACATCACACACCGGTCTTCACGTCTCACCGGCCTTGGGAGCAGTGAACCGTAACAGGACGCTCTCTCTCCCGTCACGCTTTCCTTGTTAGTGCGGAGACAGAGAGATACTGTACTGTACTGTACTGGAATGACGTGTGTACGTATGTATGTATATGCATATGTTATTTATTTATTTATCTGCCGTGTTGAATTCAGCGGCTGAGAAAATTGCCCTCGCCGACGAGGTAGCATCTGTCGTCCCCAGTCATCCTGTTAGCTCCAGAGGCGGCTGCATTGTTGACAGCTATCATGCTGCTTGGCCCCGTGTGTGTATTTCTCTATTTTGGAGTCCCGCAGAGAACATTACCGTGACCCCTGACGCACCGTTTGTAGCTTCTACGTCGCACAATTTTGACTATTTTGGATGTGAGCTATTGAGGTATTCAAGTAGCCCAAAAATGTATGTGTGTGTGTACTTGTCATACAAAGACACACAGATGCGCAAAGAGTCTTGTGTTGATTTACAGGGCCGCTGCTGTGAAAATCGATTCGATTCAGGTCACCCTCGTACACGGGGACGAGGTGTAGCTATCTCATCTGTCTCTTCCATCTTTTCTTTACATTGCCTTTCGCAGACATCCATCTGCTCCCCAAGCGCTTTTGTCCTTTTCATTCACCCATTTGCCTCCTTTTATAAGCGCTCATCCATTATCTGTAGCAAGGTGGGCAAACTGAGCAAGGGAGGCGGCACACACTCCTTAAAAGTTGAATTCAGTTCTCAACAAATAGGACAGTATCACACTCCGTCTCCTAATTAAAATGCTGACTCGCTATGTTCAGACGTGAAAGTAATGTCCGCCTGATTAAAACGCATTTTCATTTGTTTTGACGCCGTATTTGAAAAGCCTCGCATCTCATCACAGCAAAAGCGAGGCCAACGTCGGACGGAAGAGGAAACCCGGGAGGCGGGGAAGGGGAGGGGAGGGGGGGGGGGACAAAGGCAAGTCGATTCGAGGCAAAAAAAAAAAAAAAAAAAGATGAAAGTCGAATCGGATGAGATAGACACAGTCTGCTCCATGCGTGACCTTTTTGCGGCGAAACAGATGGGAGGGGAGAGGAGGCTTTACGAGCTGCCGGCAATATGCTGGATTTCAATATTGGTGTACAGCAGGGATTTCCAAATTGGAGCGGGTGAGTATAAAAACGGCACATGAATAATTGCACGACCGAAACAAACCAAAAAAAAA
This sequence comes from Filicampus tigris, assembly GCF_054856515.1. Classification (NCBI taxonomy): domain Eukaryota; kingdom Metazoa; phylum Chordata; class Actinopteri; order Syngnathiformes; family Syngnathidae; genus Filicampus; species Filicampus tigris. The sequence goes on along the minus strand of NC_141238.1, from coordinate 1,417,397 downwards.
ACCTGTCAAGTGCTAGTATTTCTCCAATAAACACACGCAGAAACATGAACTTCAAACGAACCGTCAACGGTTCTTGTCCCGAAGAAAAAAAATGTTTTTTTTTGAGATCAGCGATGTCATTGTTGTCAATACCCGAGACGTCTGCTGGACAAAAGCTGAGGCGCAAGCTTGCTCCACTGCTAATAATACGCTCCATGTTGGAACGCAGTTTGCTTCTGTACACAGAGTACATCGCCCCCCCAGCCCCACGTGCCTCCCCCACACCGCCTTGTTACGCTTCGCAACATGTGAATCGAGGCGTCACAAACGCATACGTGCATATGGCGCCCCGAACATGACAGAGTGACTTGGCAGCAGACTCCCCCAATGACTCACTCCAACCACCCCCCTCGCCCCTCGAAAATAAACCTGTACCTTCTGCTCCAAAGACGCACTGTGGAGAACAAGCGGAATCATCTCGGAGTAATGTCGGAGTACCTTACAAACGTAATTTGCAAAGAGGTGCAAAAACATATATATATATATATATATATAAAATCACCTCTGGATGTACCTAATGAAGCGTCCGTGATCGCAGTGCCATTTGCAGCCATATGGCAGCAGACTGCTGAGTCCCCCAATAGGCTGCAATTAGTGTTGGTTGGGAGGTGTTGGCGTCCCACCTACGTCCCACCCTCCAAATGCCAAGTGGAAGCTGGAAGCTTGCCTGACATCGGGGAATGTAGTCGGTCTGATTGGAGTCGGTGCAAGGCTAAGGGGTCATGATGTTGACGGTAGTGCCGGATGGATGGACGCGCGGATGGATGGATGCATGGGTGGCGTTGGTGGCGGAGTGCGTTGGACAATGCAGTCTTGTCAGGTCTGCGATCTGTCAGCCCAGTGCCTGTGGTCCCCTCGGGCCTTGCAGCAAGGCCCAGCCTCCACTAGAGCTCTCATCCACTCACGCAGCATGTCCTCATTCACCCTCTTGTCCCCGGCAGTGCACTTCATTGCACGCTGATTTCTCTATTTTTTTTTTTTGCCACAGGGTGAGAGGGCGGGGGGGGGAGGGGCGACTGGATTGTTTGTCTGCGTGTCGCTCTTTGCGTCACACAACTGCTTATTATTTAGAATGACATCTCGAGTCCAGGATTATGCAGATGGTGTCAAATATTTGCTTGGGGTGATTTTTTTTTTTTTTTTTTTGGTTTGTTTCTATCGCACAAAAGCATTTAGCAAAAGATCGTGATGGATAAGTGAGGCTGCAGGGACATCTGCAGGAAAATGGTGGCGTTGCAACATAAACCCAATATGGTCAGTGTCCCTTTATTTGGATGTAGTATTATATATATATGTGGATATACCGTTACATATGTATATATGTATATTTATGTGTATGTGTGTATTTGTATTTATATGTATATATGTGTATGCATACACACATACAGTATATACTACATACAGATATGAAAAAATACCACCTCATTCTTATAAGAGTATGACTTTTTTTCTGGTAGAATACATCTTGTTCTTGTAGAGTTGATTTTTTTTTTCCGAGGAAAAAATACAACTTCATCCTTATTACATTACATTCTTTTCCTCAAAGTCAAAGTCCAACTTCTATGGCCACCAATAACTTTAGCAATTAGTCCACGCAGAAGCATGACATTTTTTATGCTGACACTGACTGGTCACACTCCCCAAGTGTTTGGATTATTTTGCGATCCCAAAAGTTAGTTCTATTCCGGACTGTATAGCCAGTGCCTACACTGAAAGAATTGGATGCACGTCTGAGAATAACACTCACATGATCCTTGATATGCTGTTCCTCTATTTTAACCCCAAAGGCCTTGCCAAAGCAATCTTGTATAAACGCGTGTGATGACACTCTTCGCCGTGCTCGCGATAAGCTCAGCAGTCACCCTGACATCAGTCAATTCGAAATCCCGAGTAGTCCACGTGTGGCGGCGGACTCCCTCGCGTCCACTTGGACCGGATCGTTCCGTGTGATTTGTGAACAACAGGAGCGGGTGGCTTCAGAAGCGGCCCTGTGCCATGCCAACGATGGCGAGCCGCCATCTGCTTCGAGGCTGCCAGCGTGGGGTTGGCGCCCGCTTTACAAAAGGTCGCCATACCCCGGATTGGATCAAGTGACTTCTGCTGAACTGCTTTACCACCCACGGTGCTGTGTAATGACTCACTGGTTGAAACGTGAGCCCATTTTGAGCGTGTGACGTCATAACGAGGCAAACGTAGGTTGATTAACAGTGGTGCCGGTTCGAAAAGAAAGACTCTTGACACATTACTTCTCTCAGTGAAGATACTTTGCAAAGTTAAATTCATTACTTGTGAATTATTATTATTATTATTATACAAGCTGGAAATCCAGTCACTGTTTTGAGTGCGTCAGATAAAAAAAAATATTAAGATACGTTGCAAACTCTTTGCTCTTGACAAAGTGTGATCCGGCTTCAAAAACACTTCCATTTTGTCCAAAAAAAAACAAAAAAAGTAATTTGGAGCACAGCACATTCAAGCTTTAAGGAAAAGATCCACGACGATGTGTGACTGGATGAGGTCCCCAAATTCAATCATGATATTTCTAAACCATGTGCATTGTAAATGTAAATTTTTGCCATGACAATTTTAACAGCCCAAAACAGACTGCCTTAAAAATATATATTTATGATAAGTGAAGTTTAAAAAGACTTAAAAAAAAAAAAACAATTCAAAACGAGGATCACTTTTTTGGAAAGTGAAATCCATAAAGCCTTGTTTGGAAAAAAATCCAAATAAATAATTAGTGATGTCAAAAAAAGGTTGCCCTGTGTTCTTCAACGTCACTGTTAAAACTGCTCTACCAATTACGTATTGGCAAAACCGCTCGTCAATTCTTTTGTCCAGCGGGGTCTGGGAATGTAATGAATAAAGTAACTTGTAACCTAACTTAGTTACTTTTTTTTTAAAATCAAGTAATCATCAAAGTAACAGTTACTTTTAAAGTCAAGTACTTAGTAAAGTAACTCAGTTACTTTTTCAAGGTAATTGTTGATTACTATGACCACTATTATATATATATGTATATATAATTGACACGGATGTGTCACACAACTAATGAGAACTGGTATGCTAACCGTCGCTAGGCTGATTGATTTTGCTTCTCAAAGGAGTGCGCTGGCTGGACGTGAAACAAAAAGCACAACTTTAAGTGATTCTCTCATCCAGCCCTGTGATATGTCGCCTTCGGAGGCTCTCACGAGAAGCCGTGATAAAACGGCGCGCCGTTGGCCGGGCAAATTTGACTTCCTTCCAAGTCTGGTCGACAGGCACTTAAAGCGAAGCGATGGATGGCTCCGCAGAGACAGAGGCGAGGAGGGGAGGCGGCTTTCTCATCCGGAGGTTCACAGAGTTTATTCACGTGAATGGCGGAGGCAGCAACATCGTGAGCAAGGTGTTCCTTTCTTGTTGCTAGGGAAACGTCATTGCGGGCGAAATGTAAAACGGCAGACTAACGGGGGAAGACTCTGACGAAGATCAAGTGTCAAAAGTGTGAGTTGTGGCTGAAAATGGTTCCCGAGCGCCCCCCAAAAAATGGTGTGACCAGTAGTTTCTTTTATTCAAGACAGCCGGACAACCACTGCACTACTTGAAAAGTAGGAAAGACAAAAAATACAAATATAAAAATCACAGAAGCAAACGTTGCAAATGGTCACGTTTGTGTTATTGCACCTACTCCCTCATCCTCCTTCACTATGTGGCTGTGCGATCATACACTTTGAAGAGTAAGGAACATTACGATAGTGTTATATTTCACACGTGCACGCACACGCACACACGCACTGCATTTTCTGTCACGACTCAGACCTAACTGACAATCGCCTTGTTTGCTGGCCCCTGAGGGCCCCTCCACTTGCCAAACCACCAGGCCATCGAAAACATGTAGAGCACGAAGGATGCCGGGAATTCGTACAGGACGACGACGACGACCAGGAACCCGGCGACGAGCAGGCCGCAGGCGACGATTCTGGTGATGTGACTCAGGATGTACAACACGCTCCACCACACGAAAGCGCCGGAGCTCCCGGCGAGGCTGCGGGTCGACTGCTCGCTTTCTTCCGCGGCGCTTTCGGTACTTCCGGATGGATCGCGATCGACTTCAGCCGCCGCATCAACGTTTGCGTTTCTTCGGACATGACCGTGGACCCTCCTGAGCGAATCGTCTCCAATTTGCCTGGACTCGATCGCGCCAAGGGCTTCTGCCGCAATAGTGTCCGATTCATAAACACGAGTGTCCTCCACCTTACGCTCAAAGTTCACTCTGTCCGCATTACCCTGCTCGTCTTGGACCGTGTCTGATGACTCCGTTTGGTTCCAAAGCTCTACGGGCGTCTCGCTCCTTGTCACGTTCTCCGCTGTGGGGCTTTGTTTCAATCTCCATCGTTTATCTGGGCATAAAAGATCATCGCCGACGTTTTTCCTCGATGGATCTGTAAGGCTGCCCAGATTTTCTCTCGCGAGCGCGCTTGCGCCGTCCCCCGCGTCGTTGGAGATGACGACACGGTCGCCCGGTGCATCCGATTCCGCATTTTTTGCCTCAAGAGTGCAATTAAATGTTTCTTTCCGATGAACGGACCCGCGGCCCTCATGTGATGCCGCACCTTCAGTCTTCACCTTCAGGCCGTTGGCCGTTTGATTTCGGCCCGCCCGGTTTCTCTGAGGCCTGACCACTTCCTCTTCTGCGGATGTGACGGCACGCATACAGTTCATCGCCATCCCGTCCGCCGCTCCTTGTCCGGCAGCATCCTTTGTGCCGTGTCCGATCGTGTCCCAAGATGCCAGCACGTCGTCCGTCACCTTGTGTACGCCACCTGGGTCTCCTGGGACGATCCTCTGACCGTCGCGACTGGCATTCTGAGCCTTCGCTGTCACGTCTGTTGTGGCGGACCCCCTCTGCCTTGTCGCTACGGCGGCCGCGAGCTGCTCGGCGCCTCCGTCTCCTTGTGGTCCTCCTTTTACCCCGTCTTCTTCATGCTTGTGACACTCACTTAAACTGTCAACAGAGTCACGGGACACAAGCGCCGCCTCGGCAGAGCCGCATTCCCGGGGGGCGTCACCGCCGCGTGTCCCTGCGGGCTGGCGGCCCCCGGGGTATGAGGAAACGTGATCCGGCAAAGCATGTGACAGCGCCTGACCGACAGCGGAGGCCGCCAAGGTGGCCGGCCGCGCGTTCCGGGGTACGTTTTGGCTCTGCAGCCGTTCCGACTCGGGGACGGCGCAGTTGGGAGGCCCGTGAATGAACGCCTGCCATACATCGCACACGGAGCTTTCTTTATCAGGGCTAGGACCTTTCCCATTTAGAAAGGTCCCCCAAATATCATTGACAGACAGCGCACCTTTTACATTTTCCTCTGATGCTTTCGACAAGGTCAATTTGGCTCTCCCAGTCCAGATATTATCCACGTTAGAGCTCACCCACTGCTGCTGCTTATCATCGTCCCAGTCCAGCGCAATCAGGGGAATTTGCCGGTAGGCGAGCACTCGCTTCCTTTGGCGTTCCAGCAAGAATTCCCCCGAGGGCTGAAGGGTGCCGGCGGGGTCACGCGAGGAAGCCTGCCCCCACCTCTGGGAGAAGATTTCTTTCACGTGCGCCAAGCGCGCCGCTCGCTGTCGGCTTTTTAGGCTCGCCACCTGTCGAAGAGGCCACAAGTTCAAGCAAAAATGTTTACGTTGGCAGCAAAGCAACAGTTTGGCAGTGCGTGATTTGCTGATCGTGAGGGGCATTTGTAGAAATGTATCATGTACGAACATTCATTCATTAAGCTTTAGATTAATACCACTCCGACATAAACAGATCCTACTTATCATTAATATCGAAAAACGGTACTATTGGATCGCGCGAGCGTTCAAGCCTGTTTTCTTGACGCCATCGAATCTTTTAGATTTATATTTATTTTCGGCTTCCTCAACACAATTCAGCAAGACAAAGTCAGCAGGAATCAACCTCACCAAAGGTTTGCGTCCAGCGGGGAAGAATAACGATGGACCCTCTGCCCTCGTCTCCTCCGCTTCACGCGGGGCCTTGACCTCTGCTGGTCGACAAGGGTCGAAGTTTAGTGCTATGACAAACGCGACATAATCGTCACGCGTGCAAACACACCTGCGGCAAGTGTCGCTGCGTCCATACTCTCCTTTTGCTGTGCGCTCGCCCTCCTGAAATAGCACAACAATGCACACGCAGTCAGTCCGCTGCATGTGGCTTTTCCTTCAGTATAACGGATTAGGATTCGTGATTGGAATAATCTGGCTCCGATTATGTCACATGGCAAAAAAAAAAAAAAAAAAAAAAAAGGCCTCCATTAATCAAGAGAGACCGATAACAGCGCCATATATGGGCGAAATAATCCACCGCTGCAAAATGACGTAACGGCGGTCGTGTTGGCGGGCAGAAATAGCTCCGACTTTAGCCCCAAAAGCCGCGCTTGTTTACTTTCATTTCCCAAAGACCCTTTAGTTTCTCCGTTGCCCACGACATTCCGTGACACCGGAAACCCGGAGGCCGCTTCCATCGGAGAACAGGAAATGTATAAGTCAATTCGTAGATGACGCACCTGGTGTGAATTTAGCTTCTCGCTAGGCTACAGCAAGCTGTCCAAAATGTACCGAAACCGTCGGCCGTGTTGATTGCCGAAGATCTTACCTGTTGGCTCTGAGGCAGCTCCTCTTCATCTTGGAGTCCTCCGGCACTTGCTGCTTGGCCGGACTCTTCTGGTGGCAGAACATGACGTAGTTCATCTCCCGGTTGTTCGCCCAAAAAGTGCCGGCCGACGTCTCGTAGCGGAGGCAAAACTCGATGCGGGTCCCCTCTTTCTCGAGCGGAGGAACCACGGTGTACTTGAAGGTAAACCGATCTGTTTTCCGATCGCTCGATCCAGGTACGTAGTCGGCCAGCAGGTCGAAGTAGCTCTTCCAGCCGTCCAGGGTGATCCGGGCGTAGACGGACTTGCTGAAGCAGAGGTTGAGGACCCGGACGCTGCCTCGGAGTGTGCTGGTTCCCGGGAGGAGCTCCACACTCTCCAGCTCCACCATCTGCGCCTCCAACCGCCGCTCCAGCTCCTCCTCGGACGAGGGCGCCGCAAAGACGCACGACAGGTAGAACTGCTCCTGCGGCGGCGCCTCCCTTTCGCCGACCTCCTCGTCCTCGGCGCCGTCGACGTCCTCGTACTCCTTGACGGACACCAGCTCCAGGCCGAAGGCGTCCGCAAAGGACACCTTCCTGCGGACAGCGGGGCTCGCTTCCCATTCGGGTTGGTCCTGGTCCGGAGTGGAGCCCCAAGGAGAGGAGCCCTCGGTCCTGACCTCTTCTTGGTCACGTCCCTGCCTCCCTAAAGACAACCTGTCCTCCTCCAGGAGTTGAATGGACAGAGCCTCCATGGCGTGCGAGGGTCCAGGAGCCAGCTGTCGGCCTGCGCTGCCGTCTGTCTGCCTCGCAGGGTGGCGCGCGGCGCAGTGCCCTCAGCCCGGCCGCGGGGGACACTGGAGAAGGGGCGAGCAAGGGAGCGGCGACGTGACTGGACAGATGGAGTTGGGTTGCAGCTGAGTCCGGGCCAGGCCTATTAATAGGACACATGCAGCTCAAGCGAGGGCCCGCATTGGTTATCCGCTCGTTCATCCCGCCGCAATGTGTTCGCTAGCGACAAGGGGAAATACATTCAAACACGGCTTACGTAAGGCCACTCTGGACGCTGCAAAGCCTCACGTCCGCGGGGCTGATGCAAGCATTCCTCTAAAACCCAAACAAAAAAGACAACTCTCAGGACTATTATTAGTAAGACTTCCTCAGCTTTTGTCCTCGAGTGCCCCCAAGACGCGAGATCCTACATTTCCCATGAGGCATCGTGCGCACGACTCGGTCGGACTCAAACTCCAAATGAGTTTTTTTTTCATCGACTGTCCTTCTCTCTCGTGACAGTGTTTCACCTTATTTTTGGACCAAAAGGGAGATTATTCTGTTCTCTGTGTAGCAGATTAAGCCCCGAATGCGTTCGACCGTGTGAAGTTTAATTCAACTAATCCTCGATTTGCAGCGCCACCGTCATCCCCTTTACGCTTACAGTAAATCTTGTCAGTCGACTTCAATGCGAGTCGCACAATCCCTCACAGGTGGCCTCTGTCCACAAAGAAGACTTTGTTCCCGAGCCAAATAGTTCCCTCTAATGACTTGTAATGGCCTGTGTGGGCTTCGGTTATTATCAGGCGTCATTCCTTTTCTCTCTTGTGGACTAACATAGCCGCAAATGTTGCAAATGGTCTGAAACCTGCAGTGCTTATGTTGGAGAACGCGCCGTTTGATCAAAGTCGTGCCGGTTATCTGATTGCGTCCGAAAGGCTTGTAATTTCAACGCGGGATCAATAGATGGCGCTGTTTGATCGCGGTAAAATGCAGTCTCATCCGGGTGTCCACAAAGCATAGAATAAAAAAAAAATAAAATGACATCTCTGTTTTCACATAATGTAAGTAGTTGAATTAAACAAAACATGACCCCTGTCGCGAACCCAAAGCAAAGATATTAATAACACCACAAGAAAGAAGGGGAAACTGGACTTTTGTCCAAAAGTGAGTCAAACGTGAGGAATCCCTGCACATTTCTGCATCTGATGATTTCGACTTGTGTGAGAAGAAAGATTCGATGGGAAAGCGATGAAAATGGAAACTTGAGTAATAAAAACGCAGCGCGCCACTAACAGAGTGTATTTGCTGTGGGTATGTGACAAAAAAGGTGATCCCCCAACCCCCATTCTTATGGGCCATTGCTGACTGTCATTTGACAAATGACCGCATGGTGGCAGCAAAACATCGCGTCAAACATAGCGTCTGAGCCCACCGCGGACGAAGTTTTCCACTTTTTAATTGAAATATTCGCATCTCCTTCCGTTTTTTTTTTTAACACAAGCAAACATATACATACATAGGACATGTTTACACCATTAAAAGCAGGATAGGGCTGTTATTGCGCATTCAAACATGTTCATGATCACTTTTAATCAATAAATGGTCATCTTAGTTTTTGCTTTTGTGGCTATTTTAGAAGAATGCAAGTATCCTAAAATTATGAACGGATCCAATTTATGACACGCACCTATGCATAAATAACATGCATTAATTCTAATATTTACATTTAAATAATTGTCTCCTGTAATTCCTCCATTTTTTAAAAGTACACACTGATTATTTTAGCACATCTGCTCTCTGCAGAAATGTCCTTGTGCCCTTGTGGGAACTGGAAATTATTCAATAAGCCGAATTACCTGGGAAAATATATGAAAAAAAAATTAAACGGTGTCTTTTTACACCCTTATATTGCACTCATTTTGCAGCAGTATAGAGTGTAATTTAATAGGCAATTATAAATAACGTTAATGTGGATATTATTTAAAAGGAAACATTTGTTGCTCTTATTATTTTTGTTGAATGACACTTTGACACACTTGGTTCGGTAGTTCCTGAAGAATTTCGCTTCATATCCACAATTTGTTTTGTTTATTGGTAGCCATTTTATCACGCGAAGTAAACACGCGCTTAGTTAACAATTTGAGTGAGTGGGAAAAAGTTTTTTTTGGTTGTTGTTTTTTTTTTTTTTTGCAAATTGATTTAATTTGTTTACGGGGCAGGTGGCCCGTGACGTCACACGGGGTCGCAGTACGCCCAAAAATAACAACACTCACCTCCGCGCTTAGGGAGCCACGAGGAAGATGATGATGATGATGAGGATGAGTAGGAGGAGGTGGTGGTGAAGTGTGTATGTGTGTTCTCGTCCCAAATTGCGTGGCGTGGATACATCTTGATGTGTGTGTTTGAATGGAAACGCGAAGAAAACACACACACACACGCACGCACACAAGCAGCCTCTTGGCTTTTTTTTTTTTTTTTTTTTTTTTCCTCCTTCCCGCATTGCGCGTCATTCAAACGGGACTGCTAGCTTCCCCCTCTGGGTTGCACTAGTAAGCCGAATAACAGCAGCATTGACGGGAGACACCGGTGCGCCCCACGGAGGAATATTTGTGCTTATTTACTCTTCCGCAGCTTGTTGTCGCTTTTCGCCATGCTCAGCTCGGACTGTCACATGTGACGCGCTTGACCACAAAAATCCACCAAAAACACCAAAAGGACTTTCTCTTCAACTACCTGTCCTTTTTTTTTTTTTTTTCTTTTTTTTTTTTCTGTTTTTTTTTACACTAACTTCACGGCGAGGGAAATATACGTGCGACTTTTTTATGGTAAGTTGCTACACTTTTAAATTTTTTTTGACGTGCACTTGGACTTAGGAAGTGAACCGAACTCGCGTTCAACTTGCCTCAAGTTTGTTTACGTCACTTTGGGTATTTGTTGTATACGTTAAAAAAAAAAGTTACGGTCATTCAGCTGTCTGGATATTGAACTCTCACTTTTGTTGCTGACGTATTTTTGAATGTCATTGTTTTCCGCCTTTTTTGGGCTCATCATCATTATTATTATTTTTATTTTTCCATGTCCATTTGACATCGTGCGTTTAATGACGTAAACTAAATCGCTATAAAGATACAAGAAAGAACAAATAATTGTTTTGAATTATGGTTGGCAAAATATAGACCAAAATATATTTTATTTAGTTCGCAAAAAAATCAAATCAGTGTAATTTAAACATAATTATTAGAGTGTGTTTTTTATTTCAGCGTGCACAGTGTTAAGCAATAAATTAAATGTAAGCATCTGATCATTTTCTCACAAGGAATTACCATTTCCGTTAGTGTGTAGTCATTTTTGCTGCAATTACGTTTGTGAGACAAATGTCATTTTTGCGTGTGCATTGACAAATCTCATTTGCAATCAGTGGTTCATTTTCGGGGAATATTTATTTGAACAGCATTCCATAGAAAATTGTATTCCGACAAGGGAAAGTTTTCTGACAAATCTTTTGAGGTGTGCTCATTCATGTGGAATCAACACGCATGATAACTGTCACATTTACCACTATTTGCTTCATGTTGTCATAAATCAAATTACGTTCACATTCTGGCCTAAATAGGAATATGACATTAATAATATGAACAATATTTTATATGTCACGTGTTGCACTGCGAAAGGGAAATCGCAATTGCAAATTAAGCAGACACAAATGTGAGAAATTAATAATTGGGTGCATGTGTAGTATAAAGTCTGCTATGTCCAATTAAATAGAGTCCACAGCAGTATGACACCAACATAACGATCCCGTTGCGTCGATACGAGTGTATCGATACTGCGCCACCCCTCGCAAATACCCCCCAAATCAATATTTCACTTTGATGAGCTGGCCGGCTCTAGATGAGCTGCGGGAGCCGCGGGGTGCACAGGTGTTCCCTCCCGAGTTATGCAGGTGTGCGACGCGGCGTTGCCGCCTCACTCAGCAGCTCGGCCGCTTCAAAGGTGCAGGCGGCAATAAACGACCCTCGTGAAATATGCCGGTGGCGGTGCACAATCAGCCCCTTTGTTGGAGTTGCCCTCTAATCATTTCTTAAAGCGGGTTCAAAATGGCCCTTGTTTATTATGCTCTCTTGTGCCATAACAAAAAAAAAAATGTATATATATATATATATATATATATATATATATATATATGTATATATATGTGTGTGTGTGTGTGTACGTATTTGTGTGTGTGTATTAGGCTGTCCATTAGTCTCCTGACCATTGTTGGGAGCACTTATTAAAGCCACTCTCCCTGCTCGGCATCCATTTTTTGATTGCTGCATTCATCATGGGGCGGTCGTGCTATCCATTATGGTAATAGGAAAATGAATGTCCTCCACTGGATTAATGTGTGTAACCTGTCATAAGTTTCAATCGTTTATCAAAATCAAGACTCTGTTTTCAGCTTTGTGAATGTAGCCGGATGCGTGCGTGTTCGTGCGTGCGTGCGTGTGTGTGTGTTTTTTTTTTTTTTTTTTCATCTTTAGATGTGGAAATCGCTGCTTCCCAACTGAGCGGAGGTAGAAAATGCTCTGCAATTTCTTTGTCATTCCTGGAAACTTTGCAGGCGGGAGCTGAGACGGACAATGGAGAGAGGCCAGATTCAACACTAAAAGTCGGAACGTGGCCAAAAATCACATACGCGTCGAGACGTTTAGGTGGTGAATTTTGCATTTACGATCCATTCCTTCACACGAGGATGTGAGGACTGGAAACGATACTATTTTTTATTTCATAAAAAGGGGAAAAAAAAGCCTCCATTGGCCGTACCAATACGATATGGACAAATGAGGCCTTTTTGTCCTCTGCAGTTTTATTTGTTTTTCAAATCAAATGGTTATCCGGGTCATATGCTCTGGAGACCGTTCTCCGTAGGTTCCCCCCCCCCCCCTGCCCGAACGCATCTGTCATGTGCACATTAGCGGTAACCTCGACCAAAAAAATAAGGCTATCTCGAGCCCGTTGCTAAGCCAAAAAGGCAATTAAATGAAACAATCTCCAGGTTTGATCCCTTTCAACTTCCCCAGCGATGTTTCCATGACAACCTCCATGCATGTTAAGGCAACCAGAAGTGATCACGTTGAGTCGCCACCCGCCCCCCCCCCCCCCCACCCAAAGTAAGAATGGAATTTGTGTTGACAGTTTTGCCCTTTAATGGCACTTTTGTGCCGCACAAAAGTATTTGTTTACCGGGATCGTACGCTGCGAGCTGTCAGCCTCGGAAAGATTTACATCTCCAGATAAAAGAGTGTATTACGCGCTTAAGAGGCCACCCTTTTGCACCATAATTACCCACATCACTCTAATGATGTTTTGTGCGCCTCGTTGCTAAGGGTCTCGGGACAGCTCAGACTTTTTTTACTTCTGCTCGGGGTCACTTAAGCCAAACTCGATCCCCGATCTTGTCGGTCGGCGAGGGGCGGGACCTGCGCGGGGTTAGGTGCTCAGGGTTCCGGGATTCGGAAGGACATCTCGGACTGTTTGGCGCTACTTGTTTTTGACGTTGTCGCGCCGATTGTTTCAACTCGGGCTGACGTGTCAGAAGTGTAGCTTTTGGCAAACGTCTGACTTGGAGAAAGAAGAGAGGAAAGCTGTTTTCCACATCAAATTAAGGAGAGCGGTGACCCAATCAGAGCGAAGCTTTCATACGTATTGAATATTAATGAGAAATTCAGCTCTCTTTCATGGCAGGTTTCCAAGACCATCTTGAATAGCTTGAAAAATGACATTGTGGGTATTTCCAACCCAAATTATCGTGCAAACCCGATTAAAAAAAAATAAAAAATAAAAAAATTCACACGGACTATGTGAAACGTGTTGGCGACACACCGGCGTTGTCTTTTCAGTCACCTCCCTCGGTGACGGGCTGTTATCTTCCCCTCCATTCATTTAAAAATCACTTGTTTACGTGCTGCGGTCACGGTCTGACGAATGGCTTTCTCTTCAGGGTGGGGGTAAAAAAAAAAAAAAAACAACAAAAAAAAAACGACAGCGGTGGGTTTTGGGGTGTTTGTCCCGAATTAAAGAGAAGAGGTCACCCGTGGCAAAAGGCAAGGTCATCTCAGAGCTCCTAACCACATGTGACGGCCGGCCCGTCACTTGCAGTCGGCACTCGAGGCTAACGGCCGCGCCGGTTGCGCTAGCCTTTGCCTCATCTGTTTTGATGCTGGCAAGAGCTAAAGTTTGGTTATTTGAGACGGCCGACTGTCAGGCGGCTGGTTATTTAAGATGCGCCGCTCCGCTGGCCTATGAATTGAATCTGGGATGAGCTGTAAACAAACGGCGTTTACCGGTACCTTTTTCACTTAGGACCCAAAAGGAAAGTGTGTCGTGAGAGAAGCAAATAAAGCGAGAGTGGTAGAGGGTGTACGGGGGCTGGTTTGTGACAGTAACACTTTTTGACAGGCACATTAGGCCGCAGAAAGAGCATCCAGCTCGGGGCTGAGGGCATATGGTGCTGCCTTCTGCCGGCGTCGCTCCAGACCAAGCTAGAACGCTCGCGCGGGGTCACGACTGTCTCAGGTTTGTTCCTTCTGTCTCACTCGGCCAAACAAAACAGGATGGGTGGAATGGACGCTGGGGGATGGGCGCCCGGGACCGCGACGAGGCTAGTCGTTGGTCCGGGGTGCCGTACGGTGTCTTTTTTTTTCGTCAAAGGACAAAAGGGATGTTTTGAGCCTGCCCTCCCTTTTGGCCAAGATTGCCGTCGACGTGAAGTGAGGGGGGTATTTGACATTCTCCGCAAATGTTCATTTTTAGCCGGCGCTAAAAGCCACCGTAGTGGAGGGATTTGATCTTCTTTCACCATCCGAAGGGATCTTGCGCTCTCGGACGAGGAGCTCTAATCCTACTCTAAACAATGGCTGTGTTTCCACCGCAGCGGCTTTGCTGGGGTTTGGCTTCGTCCATGCGGGGCGCGTATAAAGTTTAAGATGACGCATGGCTCCGGTTTGAAGGCAGCGGATCGGTGGGAGGGTAATTACAGGCTACTCGCGGATCACAGCTTTAGGCTTTTCGGACAGGCTTTTCGCAAATGGAGCGGTCGCTTCAAAACAATGGGATACGGTATTTCCGTGAGATGTGATGAGTCTTTTTATTTGGACAGTCACTTCCGGTGAGCGGCAGGGCAGATGGTGCCGTCTTGAGTGCCCATCAGAGCCTAAATAGCTGCGAGCGGCTGTTGTTGCACAAAAACTTTTTTTTTTTTTTTTGCTCTTCCCGTGTTTTTTTTTTTCTTTGGCGTCAAGTCAAACCTGTTACAACACCTGTTTCTGCATATGCAAATCTGTCGTTTTGTCATTTCATTAAACAAGGCGCCGCGACAAGGGTCCCTCGTGGTCGTGAACGCGACTGGCACCGAGCCCAGTCGGCATGCCGCACACGAGGCGCCGGGGGCGGGGGTGAGCAGGAGCGGAGGGAGAAGGGCGGGCGGGGGCATAGCGTCGGGGGGTGACTCAGCCAGGAGATGCCCTCGCGGTTCAATCTGGCTGGCTTCCCAAAACGTGGCTAATTATGAGCGCTCTTACGTGATTAGCATCTTCTCGCTTGGAGTGAACGTTAAAGGAAGTAGTCCCAGAAAAAAAAAAAAAGTGGCACACGCGTGTCTGGCACACGACTTATTCCCTCCCTCCTCCTGCTGCTCCTCCCATCCTCATCCCTTCATCATCTGGCGCCCTCCCGCAGCGCTCGCCTCTTAACCACATGTGCCAGCAGCACCGGGGCCCCGCGTTCGCTCCGGGGCTAATTGTTCGCTGGTAAACGCCGTGCTCGGCGGCGGGGGCCTTGGCACACAAAGCTGGATGGTGTCAGCGGCGATGACGCCGATGATGATGATGATGACGACGGAGAGGGGGAGGACGGTGGGTGGAGCAGATCACGCAGCCTCGCCACGCAGTTCCCTTCTTCTAAGTCCGGAGATTGTCACTTGTAATCCGGCCCGTGTGCTGAATGCAACAAATACAGCATGAAATGAGAGGCTGAACCACGGGGGAAGAATAGAGCCTCTAAGAAATCTCGTTGATGCTTGCCTCGCCATAACAGATGGTACACCTGCAAGTCTAGTGAGATCCGATCCAGGAGTTCCCCAGACAGAATTTTGTCTGTGTCTTGTAGCCACATGATTAGAAGCACCTCTTGGTATAATTCATTGCACGTCGTCCTCTCAGATTCCCGTTCCGTGATTTAGGTTTCATATCGAATCCATTGAGGTTGTGCAGATGTATAAAAGGAAGCGTCCGGTGAGCTGGTTTGGTTGAAAAGCTGTTGCAATAGCGCGTAGCCGTTAGCTTGTCATTAGCAGCGCGACAAGCTAGCCGAAAGAATTCTGGAGAAAGGATTTTTGGGGGAAAAAAAATGGCCTCTTTGGGGAATGTTTCAGTGTGAAAATCTAGTCCGTACAAAAAAACGCCTTGAAATTCAAGAGTCAATCCGTCGGCATATCTCCCGGACATTTTGGTTTTGTTTGCGGCTTGAGTACCCCCTTTACTGATTGGTTGTCAAGTTAAAAATATCAATCACTACCTTGACGTGCCTAGGGGCTCTCCAGGTCGACGCGTCAAACTTGGCGTTTCAAATGGCGTCGCTCGCCTTCAAAACTCCACGTAAATAGCGCAAGTGGAACGTTATTCATTGAGGAACAGTTTGGGAAGTCGAATAGGTCTTTTCGTCATCAATTTTCTCTGCGGGAAGCATCGAGCTGTTTGCCGTGCCCGAAGATCCCGCAAAGCGGCCGTTTGTCCCGCTGCTGTTTTTGAGTACGCGGCCAACCCGCGGCCGCTCTTCGGTTGCCCGTCACGGTCAAGCGGTTTTCACGAGGGCCCTCCTCATTCCCGCTTAGTTCAGTCCAACGGCCGATGGGAAAAACCTGACCAGCCCCGAGCTAATCTCGCTTGATAGCCGAGAACCGCCGCCAGCCCCCGTCCCCCCCTCTCCAGCCTTCCCGCCACGGCTTGGTGATTTGTACCCTCCTCCGCAGCCCTCCCGCCGCCCCCGCACAGACACGGGCATTAAAGCCCGGCCCCCGCAAGCCCCCTCTGATACGAGGAGAGTTCATTAGAGATGGGCCTTTGATGGGCAGCCTTTTCATGTGACTACCGGTTCCTCAAATACCTTGATGTAGAAGCTTAAGAAGCCATTGTGCAGTAAGCCCCCCTTTTGATGCGACTTATTTAGATCTGCATACTAAATCGGGGGGGAGTAAATAACCAGCCAGCAGATGGAAGCAAGGAGATAAGGCGCCGGCGAACAATCGCATTTGTATTTTGTTATGATGTTGACAGCAGCTAAAATTCGCTAATCTGGAGCAGCTGATCTGCATTTCAAAGAAATCTCATTTAGGAGCGGCGAGGATAAAGTTCCCCTCATTGTGTCCATTTTATTGCATTCTTTACTAATTTATCCGGCCGCAGATTTTGGCGCCGGCGTGGGCACGTTGCGCACGGACGGGCTCTTAAATACTGTGAAAAGCGGCCCGCGTCTAGACTGTGAGCTGAGGGTAATTACACGTCTGACCGTGAATAGAATCAGTTCCCAGACTCATCTTTCCTTGAGCGGCCCTGAATTGCTCGACGAGCGCCGATAAGGCGCGTTTGGTCCCGGCAGAAATACTGCGGCCGACTTTAAATAAAGCCCACCCCGCCCCTCCTTCTCTTCCAACGCCGTATTTACTTTCCAGATAAACTTATTGTGTACTGTAATCTGACTTGTTAGCATAATGTCCTCTTTCATCACCGGACCCTCCTCTTTTCTACACCGTGGAGGTTTTCATGGCACCCTCGCTCCAGTAGTTTATCTTCACTTCTATTATGTAAATATCAGCCTATAGCATTATTAGGCCTTCGTTGAATACTTTCATGCACTTCGGTGTTCATAAGTAGGCGGAATTTACCAATGGATTTGTAATTTTGGTATCCAGATACGTGCGGTATTTTGGAGGTCATGCAGATGTAATAGTTTCTGATGCTTTTTTTAAAAAAAAATTTTTTATGCCTAAATAAAATACAGGCCAAGTGGCGTAGCCGCATTCAAGTCAAGTTAACGGGGCAAACGGTGCAAAGTCAGTAGCACGTGCCGGCTTTTGCCATCGGAGTCACACAAATTGATTACTTGTCAAGATTTTACTGCGGGACACAAAACATTCACGAGGGATCTGATTTTCAACATAAAAGCCTTTTTTTTAAAAAAAATGTTTCTTCCCACATGCACGCACGGCGCTCTTGAGCGAGCAATCTGTGCAGCATTTTCCGCAAACTCAAAACAGTGAGAAATTATAGCAGTTGGCATGTTTTGTTTTCAGCTGTGCTCTTTGAGCTCGGGGCTTTCCCCCGCACCCCCCCCCCCTCCTCTGTTTTTTTTTTTTTTTTTTTACCCGTTTTTGGGTACAGTTCACAGAGCACATTCCTCAGGATTCAGCAGTTGCCGGTTGCCTGTAGGGGTCATTGGAATTCTGGGAGATTAAGAGAGAGACGATCTCACCCGGGCCATTCGTTGCCCCCCCCCCCCCATGCCACCTCTGGCATGCTTCCATCACATAAATTCAATTTCTCAGCTGCATAGACCTTTGCGTCAGGATTTCTTTGCTACAATTTTTCCACCCAAGTCGTGAATGTAAATGAATGAGGAATCAATCGTCTGTCAGAGTATCGCCGTGATTTATCTGGCGTTGAGATTGCGTCCCTCCAGGCGTCGTACCTTTTCAACTTCAGAGAAACTAACGCGTGTGTGTGTGTGTGTGGGTCCGACCATAAGCGCACAGGCATTCTCCCGTTTCACAGCAAAACCCAGGTGCACTTTGTTGTTCCACAGTTTATTGCCTCCACCGCCGAGAAAGCAAATAGTTACGCAAGACCCAATCGAGCCCGCACATGCCGGCGCCCGCGCTTCAGAATGCGCCTTGGTTAAGAACAAAGATGTCGTTAAATGTACAGTATGCGGACTAATGATATACTTGGTGTCGCAGATTGCCGCTGCCGCCGCGGGACTCCCCCCGACCTTGTGACGGACAAGTTCTACCCCTTCCAAAGTGAGTATCCTTTCACGTCCGTCAGTCTTCGGGTGAACTTAAAAGGCCGTAACGTAGCGTTTTGTGTCCGCTCTGGTGCGGTTGTGTAAGCCCAGTAGACTGATTGTAGCGGCTAGCGGAGGTCAAGAGGAGCCTATTATTACCCTCTCTCAAATGTAACAAATCTTGTCCACCTTGATCGAATTGGCCCCTCCGGTTGTGGCCGTTTCACACCCCAAGGCTTTTTCAATCTACTCTCGCTCACAAGTTATGATACGCGGGCAAACGTGAGCCCGCTTTGCCGTCTTTGCGTTTGTTTTTGTTGACGTCTCCGTTGAGATTTGCGGCCCGACGGGATCGTGCGTGGAGACTCTTTTTGCCTTTCCATCCAAACATCGATTTTCCCCCGCTTTGTGCCTTCAGGCTGAAATATGCTTCGTCTGCGCCTATAGAAACAACGTGAAGAGACGCACGCTGTCCGAGTCCAAAGTGGTAAGTCAGAGACTTTTTTGAAAAGGAATTTGATTGCGTTGTCGTTGCATGCCGGCGTGTGTTGTGTTTTAGCGTGTACGATATCATGAGGCACATCAGTCATGTGAAGTGTGATGGCTTTGGCCCCGTCCGAGCTCCTGAAACCACAAATGGGCGAGTTATAGCTGGAAAACCAATATTTTTTGGCTAGTTTACACAGTGTGGGGGACATGTCAGCTTATTTGAGAGCGAGAGGATTCAGAACGTGACGGAGAGGAAGGTTTAGCTTGAACACAGTGCGGCTCTTTTTAGCTGAACTATCACATGCAAATCGACATCGCATTGTAGCAGAATGCAATTTTCAAAATCTCCGGTAAAACCCAAAACATTGATGTGCAGTAAAATACACCTGAGATGATTTCAAAACAGATGAACGTTTATTGAGAAAAACGCAACGGACCAAAATAATACATCGCAATATCGAGGGGGAAAAAATGGCTCCACGTTCAGTTCATTTTTAACCGAGGTTTTGAGGCGACATTTAGTTGAACTGGTCATCACTCTCAACTACTTCTTCCCTATCATATTCAAAGACTAGTAACCGAATGAGCTTTTTTGGAAATACCTGCCGAAATTATGAAAGAACTTCTATTATCTATCTAGGGCAGAGACGTTGGTCTCCGGTCCTGCCAGGTCCGCTCCCCTACGAGTCGCCTCCCTCCTGAGTCCAGACTCGCTCTTCCTGCTTAAACCCATTTGAAAAGCACTTCTTTAATTTGTCAGGTGCTCATCTTCAAAGATGAACTCTCACGTTTCCGGCCGGCAGATATAGACCGACTGGCCTGAAAACTCATTTTAATCATTGCCCCCCCCCCCCAAAAAAAAGATCCCAATCGCTGTACTTCCCGTGATATAACCAAATCTGCAGCAATTAAGTCTAACTTGTCTGCTTTAGAGCAACTGCGGTTCAGAGCGAGCGGCCCTTTGCTCACATTTCCAGTCTGAAATTGATTTCTTGTCATAGATCAGAGAGCTCTTGTCATTTCATTTCCAATCCTCAAACGCTTTCCCCCGAGCCCGCTAAGTGTCGGCCCTCTCGGCGGGCCAACCTCGGCGGATCTCCACCCCGGCCACTCAGACCCGTCGAGGGGGAGAAATCAAAAGGACTCCAGATGATTCCCCATTGGCAGCTGCCATTGTCTAGCTGATTTGGGATTGGTGCTGTAGTGTGTGAGGGAGGATGGAGATCAGGCAGAGCAACCCCCCCCCGCCCACCCCCCCCCCCCTTTTTTTTTTTTATCTTTATCCACCATTAACCCCAGTGCCCCAGTGTGTGGCTCAGATCAGGACCACTGGTCAATCCCCCATTCACCACCACATGGAATATTTTAAAGTTAAGCTCCCTGGCTTCACAAAAACTCGTACTCATCAAAGGTTCGCTCTCTCTTCCCTCCTGCTGCCTCTTCTCGCCGCGCCGCCGTTTTGTCTTCACACTTTTAGCAAAGATCTTGCCCAACTTTCCAGATGGGGATTTCATGAGGTTTTGGGGTCCGATAGCGTGGACGGTCTCGATCTGATCCCAAGATTGAGGCCTGTCCTGTTTTTAAAGGGCCCCGCATGATTTATTAACCATATGTGAGCCATCACACCGGCAATGTGGAGGACCATTAGGAATTGATTGCAGATTTCCTACCACTCCGCGTGAACATCTGTTATTTTCGTCGAGCCCACGTCGTTTATTGCCGTACGATATTTACCCTGCGATAAGTCCGACGTCGGTTGGTCGCACGAAGCGCAGGCCTCATGCGCCGGGTCTCATCTTTCACGTGTTATTCTTTCCACGCAACTTAATTGGGAGACATTTTGGGCGCGGAAGCCGGCCCCCCAGCCCCAGATTATTGTGAAACGCAACCCGGGACAGGCGTGACATCAGAGTGGCCTGACATTGGTTTGAACTCGCCATTTCAGGTGGGAAGAATTACGAGCGGCTTCCCTGGCCCGCCGATGGCGTCCGATGAATCGGTCGCACGCAGTCGCGCATTCTTCTCCCAAGGTCTAAATGCTGATTGTCCTGACAGATTGAACTGCTGTGTTATCACCAAACTGTCACGCCGCGCACTTTATGTAAGCCCTTCACAGTTCAGCGTTCCAGCGTGACCTCAACTTAAACGTACGCCATTCTTACCTGCCGACGAGCTGGCGTTAGGTCCGATTCCGGTATCGGGAGTTGCTGTCCAAAAGTGCGGGTGATTGTTTTTGTTCACAGTACAGTACTGCGCATTCACAAGTGTGATTCAAAGCCACCGCAAGATTTTTTTTTTTACTCCAGAGGCAGAGATCCAAATCCTTTGTTCGTGATGATCATTTGATGGCAGCTTGAAAATGGATAAAATAACCCAATTTGGGGTAAAAAAAAAAAAAATGGACTAATTCACCCACCGTCTTGTGTTGTTTTGGACAAAAAAAGTCCAATTTTTGGATTGGTCCATTTTTAAAAAATTTTTTTTTTATTTTCAACCCAACTGTTTTCGGCGTACAGTGGTACCTGCTCGGAACGGGCGTCCGTGCGTGCGCGTGTGGAAACGCGCAGCGCGCTTGATCCGGGTCACGGAGCTGACAGACAGCGGAATGTGAATGCGTGTATGTTGACAAACTCCAGTGCACTCTGAATGGGGTTTGTGATTACACCTCATCATGCTCGCTGCATGCCCTGTCCATGTCCCTCCCCCCTCTCCCACCATTCTCCCTTACCTCTCTCTCCCCATTTCTCCATCTCTCACTGTAGTGCCTCTTGGGCAATCATGTGGTCACACTACCTGACTCCTTGCTACTCAAGAGTGCAGTTGACAAAAACAGCCCGAGGCCCGTCATGTGGAAAAGATTCAGTCGGCACACTGCATATATTGCGGGCCCCCGCCCGCCCCGGCCCTTGCGGCTCCTCGCTTTCTCCCCATGTAAGCGATGCGCGCGGGTGTTCCCTCCCGCTGCTCACCTGTGAAGCCAGCTCGCCGGCCACGGCGCCGGGTGTGCTTTTCAACAGCCGAACCGGGCAAAACCCTGCCGGCCGAACGAGAGCCGCGCGCGATTCCTTCGTTGTCAGTCCAGGCGAGCTCCTCTCTTGTCATGTAACACAAAAGCATGGAGGTCAGTGAGAGCGCTCGCTTGTCACTCAACTCGGCCGTCCTGCGCTGTCGAGCTGCTCACCTGTATTTATCGGACGAAACACGCTCTGCGCGACTCGGGGGGGGGGGGGGGGGGGTAGGATGCATACCTTTTAAAATATCACAGACGTCTGTCAGCAAGGTAGGAGAATTCTCTTTACTGGAAAAAAAAAACCCAAAAAAACCCACAATTGTCCGAACAAAAGAAGCCCACAACCAACCACATCACACGCATTCAGTCGCAGATAGAGTACCTAACAGGCCACACAGAGAGACAGGATTGTCTTTGTTGTCGGCATATGCTTTGCAAACTTTGGGCTGATGGAATTAATTGGAAACACGTAGATGTGATCTGATAAAACATCATCGATTCCTGCTCTGTATTAAGTGTAAAACGCCTTCACAAGAAAAATGGGGACACAAAAAGCCAGCACCATCTGGCCCCCGTTTTGCCCCCGAAGCCGAGTTGCCTCCCTTCATATTATTTTGTAATCGTCCCTCCATCTGTGTGCTTTTATTTTGCAAAGTCTTTGTTACTGCTCCTGTTTAAAGCCACGCCGCCTCCTGGGCGGCCGCGTTCATCTCATCTCATCTCATCTCATCTCAACCCACCTGACTGAGCACACACACGAGCGCGCGCGCTGATTGAAACCCGTGTCGCCAAGTTGCTAACGCTCAGTCAAGCATTATATTGTGGATCAAGTAAATAAACGGGCTTACCGTCGCAGGAATCTCTCTCTGTAAGGCGCCTTCTCTTTCACATTCGCGCGTTCGGTCGACGCAGACCAAGCCCAGTCTGGAATTTCACAACTTAAAATGTTTTTTCGAGCACGTCTCTAGAAAAGTCACACTTGCATTCAAAGCCTTGCGGCCACTTAGAACCGAGCCGGGGCCGCCGTCGGCGTTTACTCTCGAGTTTGCCCGGCACGCTAAAAGCCGCGGCTGTCTGTTCGAGTCTCGTAACGCGCGTTTCCTCTCAACTTGGCCATTCGCAATGTCCTTTCGAAGACTTGATCAGCGTATCGCTTCGATTCGAGAGCGGCCGGGTTTGAGAACCGGCATCCGCGGGGTGAATCCTTTCGTTGGACTCTGGACTGGATCCAAAGAAACCCGCGCTGATATTTTCACCCGGCATTATGTAAAGCAGCGCTTCGTAAGCGGTCCAGGTGACATGCTAATACGTTTTGCTTTGTACCCGCTGATAAATACTCGAGTGCTTCTTTCCCACTCGGCTGCTTCCCAATGTGTTTGGACAGCCTTTTTTTATTGTCAAAAGGGGTCATTCAAAAATCCCCTCTGCCTTTTGTCCAATATTTTTGCGGCGGTGATAGTTTTTTCCCCCCATTTATTTGGTGAATAGTCAGCGGGTAGAAAAAGAAGAAGAGAGTGTTTTACATTATGGAAATGATGACACGGGTTATAATCTCACACACATTCATCGTGGCAGACGTTGGACCTTTGTGATACTTTGTTCGCGGTCGCCTCAATGGACCACTTGCTTGAATCATATCTTTTTTTTTTTTTTCCAAAGAATGATGGTGTTTACCATCATTTCATTCAAAAAGACCACAAAAGAAACCGTAGTTATGGGGTACGTTTTTGTGCTAACGCCTAATTCGTATTACTTGTCTGTATTAAAACGTTGAATAGCAAAAGCAAGAATCACTGATTATGTTTTAACAACGGCGAGGAGGCCGAAAAAAAAAAATTCCCTGGGCTTTACGCATGCGCGTTAACGTGGCGCAATGGAACCTACACAATTTACCCGTGAGGAAAGACAGAGTAATGCTAATTGCTAAGCTAGCTTCAAACTGGCAGATAATCGTTTCGGACCGGAATCAAGCGCATTTTAAATCAATTTAACACCGATTCAGAAACACGAAGTTTCAACTGAAAATGACATTTGTTTGAGTTTGTCCGACTGAAAATGTTTGCCGCGATAAACAATTTTAGGAATAAAAACGGTTAGTAAACTGTTGTAAATGTCGCGACCTCTTCGCTTGTAACTGCTTTCAAATGTTGTACTTTTACGTGAAGCGTTTACTTTGTGTAAGCTGTCTGTACGTGGATGACATCATCTAGCGGTGTTGAAAATAATTACACTTGGTAATGTAAATGG
The DNA here is from genome assembly GCF_054856515.1 of Filicampus tigris. NCBI lineage: Eukaryota > Metazoa > Chordata > Actinopteri > Syngnathiformes > Syngnathidae > Filicampus > Filicampus tigris. The sequence continues at coordinate 1,393,182 of NC_141238.1, read as the reverse complement.
AAAGCTAACATTAACTAAATTATTCATGGCTGTTGCCAATGCTATCGGGCTAATGTGGCTAACTGATCCATATGCACTATAATTCCAACTGCAGACGAAAAGTTTTTTTTTTTTTTTTTTTTACAAACATTTTTTATTTTATTCTTTTGCAAAGAATTGAGCATCGTTTAGGTGAAATGACGCTACTTTTCTATACCGTGTACTATTGTACGACATGTCGCTGTTGGCTAATTATTCACGCTAAGTAGGGATTACTGTTTTGGATGTGGATGGTAAATTGGCTCTCGGAGTGCACGTTAAGCACACCTTCACGAGGATTCTCAGCGAGACAGAAAGGGCCGCCTTTTTCCCCCGTGTATTTACAGTTCATATGATCTCATAATGTCAACAGATGCAAATGTGTGCCAAAGAGATTTGCGGGGGAAAAAAACCAGCACAGAATCCAAGATGTTTGTCTTGCTCGCTTTTACTCCGCCCCCCCGTTGAATTGTTTTCCCTTCAAAGTCCTGACAGCATTCGGGATTGGTGCCATAGCTGCTAACAATCATTAGTGTGTTTTCACCATTGTGTCATGTGCTGTTTTCCGCCATCAACGCCCCCCCCCCCCCCCCAATTCCTCATACCTCCCGCACGTCTCCTGTTTTCGCCGGCGAGCGAGAAATGAAAAACAAAACGCGGCGACCCCCGGCGAACCCTCCTGACGCACAGTCAGTTAAATGGTTTGTCAGACGTTTAATTACCAAGCGGCGTTATCGTTCTTCATCTCGTCACGAGATGTGTGATATTAAGTGAATCGGCTCCCCTGGGCCGCCGCGTTTCACAGATCAATCGATTGAGATGAAGCTTGAAGGTGGCGGCGGGCCGGGCGGCCGCTCGCAACTCTTCGGAGTCCCCCCGATGAAAAGGGATTCACTGATGCGGTCCGATTGGATACGGGCAAAAACGATGCCGATGTATAGCTTGAGCTCGCGCGTCTTTTCGAAAGGGATTTGTGGCTCTCGGGTTGTTTCGGATGGTGAAAAAGGACGCGGAACAATAGGCAAGGTTAGGACAGCGCACGCTTGCTAGCGTTGGCACTTTGGGACACTTTGTTGCTCCGGAGCGTTGTTTGAAGGCATTGTGGAGCTTGCTAATGCGGCGCGTACACCTCGGGAGGCCCGCCAGCCCGCGGCTCGCCATTGCCCGTATTCCCAATGTGAATATGGTTGAGTGGTGATTTGGGACTTGCTGCACCACCAAGCCGCTATTCACCGCGGCCGCCGCTACTAGCCGGAGTTAATTGTCCATTATCTGCCATTATCCCAGCTCTCTCCCCGGCTCCTGTCTTTTATTCCGTCTCGCTCGTGATTCCCGCCATCACCGCCGTCTCATTCGCTCACCGTTCCTCCAAAGCATCGCGTGCGCTGAAAGAAATCGGGAAAAAAGAATCGAAGGAATCGGGACGGGTTCGCCGGACCTTTTCTGCCGTAAATCTGTGAACAGACACAAGCCGAGGCGGGCTCGCGGCGGCGCCGTTTTCCTTTTTTTTCGTGGGCGGATTTTAGGCACGCTGTTAAAAGCGAGCGACACTGCGAGCATTTTCCTTTCAGCCAAATGCAATCGTCCATGCACAAATTCACGTGTGAGATATTTGAAGGTTTAAATCGAAAACATTTTATTCAAAGGGAACCTGTTTTCCTCCATCCATGACTCCCACTCCCTCTTGTCTAATGGAGAGCGAGCGAGCGAGCGAGCGAAGGATTAAAGTGAGTGTAAATTAGCCTTGGATGGATGCCTTAATAAGTCCTCGGGAAACAAACGAGGACGCGTCGGTCCGGTGGCCGCGCCGGTAAAGCCGCGACGCATCGCGGCCGGAAATAGCGCCGCTCGTATGACAGCGTTAAGCGCATCATAAATAAAAGGTGCGGCGCTCATAATTGAGGCTCTGGCGTGGAGAACCTCGGCTGGAGATGAGAAATGGAAATCTGTGTACTGGTAAATAGATAATCGCACAAAAGTAATTGAGGTTTTCAAACCCCAATCTCCACTGCCAGCGTGAGCTCGTTTGCATGTTAATCACGCCGCCGATTTGCCTTCATCACAGTGCCAGTCGCTTCCATAACCGGCTTTTAATTGCATTTCAAATGTCACAGAGGTGGAACACGTGTAACGGAGCCGGGGCTGCGCGGCGCAGGCGCTCCGAGAGATCGCCGAGCTACCGTCGGGAGTGAGCCCGATCGCTTCGAAAACCCGGCCAAACTGGCCCAATAGTTGATTTTCTTCTTTATTAGCGGGCGTGCTTTGGCGTGTAACGATGCGAATGATCATTCCCAAACGCGGCGAGGAGCACTCCAGAGAGGGCGAACCTGCAAAACAGGCCTACTTAATTTTTCATAGAGGTGGACCACGAGGAGCAATAAACCGATATCCCTCTTCCCCCCCTTTTTTTTTTTTTTTTTTTTTCCAGATGCCTTCTGCGCCGCTGCATCTTACCAAAAGCCCTTTCTTGCAGGAAGAACAAAAAAAAAAAAAAAAGAAAAAGTTCTGCCGAGACGTACATGAAAGGAAGGAACTGTTGAAATGTTAATTTTACCATCTGCTGTTGAGGCCTGCTACCTTGTGCGTGTTCCCCCCCCACCTCCTCCCCCCCCCCCCCCCTCGGCCGGCCTGCCTGCTTTAATCCCTCAGTAGTTGTGTTGTGTTTCGTCAACGCGCTGCTATTTGGGCTGCTTGAAGTCACGGGCGAGCAAGTCTGCAAAACGCAAGGCCGCGCGGCACGCGCTGTCCCGAATGTCCCCACGTCCAGCTCAACTTTCCAGCGTCCACCACGGCCGGGCGATTAATCGGATTGTGATGGCGATTTCGAGTTGGCCTTCCCTCAATCTTAAGGGCAAAGTAATCGGAGAAAAAAAAACGTGCCGATCGGCAGTGTGTCCGAGTTCCGGGTTAGCCCAGTAAGTCGCAAGACTTGAGCAACTCAAAAGGGATGAATGGGCGCGAAGCTGCGATGGTAGGCGCCCCATTTGGAAACGAAGGAATAATCGTTTTCATTCATCGTGATTTCAATATCGGTCCAAATAATCGCGACGGTTATTTTTTTTCCCCCAGACTCGCCCGGCCCTAGTGTCCACCTCTCCTTGGGGGAGCCGTTTAGTCCGTTTTGGATCGTAATCGGTCGTTTACGAGCTGCCCCCCCCCCCCCTTTCCCCCCCCGCCCTCCGGTTTTCCCGTAAGCTCCATAAAGCCCAACAAAAATCCCAGAATCCGCCTCGGCGATTTGTGTTTTTCATCCGGCCCCTCGTCACCGAAAAATCTGACAGTTTTAAAGGTGAGAGCGTGGCGCCAAGTTTGAAGATGTTGCCAAGTGGACGGGGTCCACTGTGCGATCGGATCGTTTGGCAATTAGGGTGAGACATCCTGTGTGCCGAGTTGCTTAGCATTTTCCTTGGCCCGCAGCAGATTGTTTAGTCTGCTCTCATTGTGAGCTGTTTCTGAGCTGCAGTTGACGCTTGTTTGCAGAGCGCCGGGGGAAAATGTGAGAGGGGCCAGTGCCTTTTCTCTATTTATTTATTTTTCCCCCCGTCCTTGGAGCTGGAAACTGATTTGTGTTCATGTTCCCCTATTCTCTATGAGCGTTTTTTAAGTGCGGCTGCTGAAATCTAGACTCTGTATGACCTCACTGCGCCGCCTGTGTTTCATTAATGACCAGCCCTGTGGTTTGGGGAGAGGAATATTTTTCATATGACACCGCCTTGCATTAGCGTGGCGCAGCAGCTGCACAACCACAAAATCATCCAATTTTGTGGCTTGGGAAGGTGTGAAAAGTTCAGCTCCCTTTAGCGAGCCTTGCGTTTATAATTACAGCCCGCGTGAGTGCGCATATATGTGTCAAGGAGAGCAACTACCGAAGACTTGTAAGGGGGGGGGGGAGGGAGGGGGGGGGAAAAAATCACCTGCTGATAAAAAATTTGTCTTTCATTTTCCCCTTGTTTGCGGCGTTGAAGCTGTAAAGCGTTTGACACGGTAAATAACAAGCGGGTTTTTGACAGCCCCGTTTTTGCCTCCGATGACTGTTTATCCTCGCCGTACGACGAAAGTCTTCCGAAAGATGTTTTTTTATTCTGCGCGGATTGATTGATTCCCCAGCCTTTGTCGGGAGCGCCTCCCGTGAGCAGCAGTTGAGGACATGCAACACACAGCAACCATTTGCACCCCTCCCCTCATGTGAAATCCAGACACTAGACTACTGTAACTCTGTTTGGTACCTCGCTGGATATTAAATATCCAAAAGGAAACGTCAGATTTGTCCCAAAACAAAGAGGCCTTGTGCCGCCACTGTTCTCCGCCCCTCCCCGCTTCTTTCGCTTTCAAACCATCCCGGCACCGTCGTCATCATGAAGTCAACAAAACAAATGCGCCGAACCGACTTCCGGCGCCTAATTCAAAGTACGGCAATGTCGGCTCCCCGGCTAAAGGTGAAGCCGTGAGATAGAAGCAAGCGGACAAAAGTGGGGAGATTACCTAATAGTTGCGCTACGGATGTATTTCTTGCTTTCTTGCGGCTGACGGGTACTTTTAAGCCGCCGGGAAACGTCGCCTTTGCCGTCTGGCTGCCCGTATTCACGGCGACGTGCTTTGATGGGGGCAAAAGCCGGCGCAGGGGGAAAGTTAATGACGTTGCCGTATCGCTCGTAACTTTTTCAAGTTGTTTCCTGCAAGCAGAGCTGTGTATTTATTAAAGTTGGAGTCGTTTCTCCTGAAAGATAGACAGACTGTTTTTGGTGGAAAGCAACCCTGTTGGCGTAAAAAAAAAAAACACAAATTACGATTCAATTTGATATGGCTGTAACTTGAGCGTTTTTTTATTAATACGTAGCTCTCCAAAGCCCAAACTGTTCAAGTGAATTAAATTCAAAGAAACGAATCATCATTCATCAAACCGATTTTTACCAATTAATACGCGGCGCGCATCTCTCACAAACGTCGTTTTGATACGTATCTCGATACACGGGGTGTGATACGATCCGAGGATGTGACGATTTTAAAAGGTGACGATTCCATTCGTTAAATCCAAACTGATTTTCTGATTCAAATTGGTTTTCATTGCACCACTAATACATTTACATATACGGTATGTAATTCGATTACAAACGAATTACACAAACGATTAAAAACGAGTGCAATTCCTGAAGAAAAAAAAATCTTGCTTCAAAAAGGTATGAGCATGTCAATAAAGTTTGAAAGTTTCCTTGATTATTATCATTTTTTGTCCAGTTCCGCCGCCTTAAAGCTATTTTTGGACACTTAAGCCCAAACCTCTCGATTGATATGTTAATTTTTTTTTTTCTTAATTCCGCAATTTACAGCCGTCCTTTTGGCTGTGGCTTTTGAACAGTCACAGTCGCAACCTTTTGATTCGCTGAAATCCCCGCTCGCCTTTCGACGATTTGATAAATTGTACATTTAGTCCTATTTTCAAAGTCATCAGCGATTGCTTTTTTTGCCACTCAGCGCACTGAGCATGGACAGCTTTGAAAGGCAGTGAGGAGCTCTGATAAGTGGCTCAATCTTTGTTGCAAAGCTTTTTTTTTTTTTTTCTTCTTCTTTTTACTGGAGGTTTAATAGCCACTGCAAAATGAATTATAATGTATTCTCTCCAATTGAAAATTCCCTTTAATACAGTGTAGTCCGTGTGCGTACTGTTGTGAGCCGCTATTTAGGAATACAAATCAACTACTTGGATTTAAGCAGGGGGACTTTTGGCGTAAATACCTCCCTATTGCTAAATGGATTTGTGCGTGTATAGTCCCGATGGCAAAGCACTTTTCAAAGTTGTGCCGATTTCCCCCCCCCGCCCCCGAAGATGGTCGGCTGTTTGTGTCACATGGTGGTCAACTGCGTGTGCTCGCAAGCCTTCATTTGAGCCTCATTGAAAGGCAATGGGCTTATAAATCATTTTCACTGCGCCACTTTGGCCAACCTTTTCAGCGGCGGCGGCCGAGCACATCATCAAAGTGAAACTTTCGCTTAACTTGTTGCCGAAATAGTTTCTCGTTTCCCGGAGGAAAATTGCCGCGGACAATTGTATCGGGGGAATCTCGCCCGAAGGAGAAATTGCCACTTGCGTACTTGTCTTTGACCAAAGTGAGGCCCCCCTCGCCCACTCCGAGGGGGAACATGCTGTTTAGGAAGATATAAAGGAGTCATTTTATTACTCGCTACATGTCTCCTCAGGAGCCATTTCATTTCTCCTTTCAGCCTCCGCGGAAGCCTTTATTTGATCTCATATTCCAGAATACCCGGTTGGAGTCCGTTTATTTTCATTTGGAAAATACATTTAGACTTAGGATAGAAGTGCGGAGGGGCGGCGGCGGTGCGGGGTGGTCTGGGCGTTGAAGCCAGTTTGTCTGTGTTGTCCTGCTGGAGATTTGGGCAAAAACTTCACACTTCACACGACTACATGAATTATATTTCATAAATGCGGTTTGTGAAGTCACGTCAAGCGAAGCTCCTACCACTTTGCTTGTTTTAAAAGTTCCCCATAAATACATTTCACTTGAGTCTGCATTTGCGTTGGGTAGGGAATTTGCCTGTAAGGTTAAAAAAAAAAAAAAAGGTTCGATTCCCTTTTCGTTCCGCTTGGAATAACTGCCATGGCGGCATCCATGGAGTGTAAAGTGACCCATCTGGCTGGCGCTGACTCTGCTTTGAAACGGCCGATCGTTGGGAAAGTGCGCCGTTTATTAGACAGCCCACTTAGACGAGCCAGATGTCGATGGTCGCTTGAGAGGTGCCCGTAAACTCCCTCGCGCACCCAACTCTGGTGTCAAGAATTAACCCGCGCACCCCTTTTCTTGAAGTCCGCCGACCGAGTCCCAGATCGGTGCAGCTGTGCCGGCTTATTTATCGCCTTCGCTCTGTCTGCGTCTGCGGCACTTATATCTTCTCCTCGTGTCTGGTGACAGCGCAATGAAAACATTTTTATGTGTGTCATTTCAGCGGAAGTCCTAAAAAAAAAAAAAAAAAGTTTTACGGGAGGGATGGGCGGGGCTTCGGCGTAGTTGGAGGCTCACGGCGGCCTCCAGTGGGCTGGCTTCCACGCAGTGAATTACCTCCAGATGTAAATCCCGTAAAAATTAGGTTTGAATTAGCTGCGGCCGTAGAAAGGCGAGCGTTTAAAACAGCCGAATAATCACTTTATTCTTCTTGTATTTTCTTTTCTCTCCTTTATGAATGAATGAGTGAATTGGAATCTTTTTTTGGATCGCCACGCTGTCAGCAAATCCACCCGCCCTCGCAAAAAACGGCCACAGCAACTCGGTTATTTAGCGCCTTTTGATTTACGATCGTTGTTTTGATCTCCCGCGCGTGGAATTAGTTAGCTGCGTTGATTTGATGTTGACAGCGTGATCGGCAACCGCGCGTGCTCGACGGTTAGTTTCATGTGCAACGCTGTGTTAGCAGTCGCTCGCTACCCGCTGCTGCGTCGTCACTTATAAGGGTGGAACGGTTGACAAAATCCACGGTTCGGCTCCGGGGCGAGGTAATATATCTGCGATGAGTTTGCCTGTGAGTGTGAGCCAACACCTTGCAAGCCCCGCCTTCCGTCTGGGATTGGTTGTTTGTTTCAAATTAAAGATGCAAAATGGGGCCAGGGGTAGCTGATTTTTTAAAAATTTTCCCCCTACCACAAATCATCTTTATCACGTACAGCTGTCTAGTCATAAAGACTGTCAGAACAATTATTAGTGTTTATTTTTTTTCTCTAAAACAATATCATCTTTGGATTTATCTCCTTGCTTGGTATTTTTTCCGATAGACCGCTTGACCTTGATCCAGCAATAGCAACGACGTAATCAACGGTTTATTTGGCTGCTCAACTCTTGTAGCCCGCTGCGAAAACCGGCGAAAATCTTGCCGTAATTTCGCCCGACGCTTTGTTCGGGAGAGCGAAAGGTGAAGGAACCTTTCGTTTGGTTTCGGCGCGTTGTACCTCCGCAAACAAAACGACGTCGGAAGTCATCGGCGGCGGGATCTCATTTCCCGATAATATCTATTACGGCGGGGAAAGGGCGGGATGTTGCCTGCCAAGCCGGAGTCTTTCATCTAATTCCGGCGCGCCGTCGAGCAGGTAAACCGCTGTGAGCCGCGCTCGCTTATGTAAATTCTCCCAGCTCAGCGCCGTCTTTGATTTCAAGCGAGTTCTTTTCATTCAAACGCGCGTTTCAAGGGATGCTTTGCGTCCATCCAATTTAACCTCAAGTGTCCGTCGGCGTTTTCGAGAGAGCGGTCAGTCTCGATTTTTCTCCGCTCGCTTCTCGGCCGTCACGTATACTTTGAATTGCCGGCTGGAATCTGCAGGCGGCGGAGGAGTTGCTGCCGGGCGCGGTAGACTCGGACGCTCTCTACCGGTTTTGTTTTCCATAGGAAGCCGGGGCCCGGGCTCGGGGGGAGGAGTCTCCGTTGCTAGTCAGTCAAGAAAAAGAGTCTCTCGGGGATGTCCTGTTGGGCTCCGGGCCAAGTTTGCAAATGGAAGTCACGCGCGGAGGCATCGCTTTCCCTCGTATAATTTTGCTTTCAGAAAGAATACCGGGCACTTGTTTGGAGCGCGGTCACTCGCGCGGACTTGGCTCGGGTGCGATAATAACGGCTCCGGCGGTAAACAAAACAGCGGAGAATCCGTCAGAATCACGCCCTGCTTTCTTCACTTCATTGCTCTCCTCTTTTTTTTTTTTTTTTTCCCGTCCCCCCCCCCTGTGAAATGCGTATGCAAATATATTTGGATGCTGTCATTATCAGCCACTTAATAGGCATTTCATTAGGGGATTTCTGAATAGGGCAAAGCAAGTTGCCATGGATACGTGGCCGCTTTAAGTACAGTAAATTAAAACGCCGCAGCCTGCTGAGCACTTATATAATCATCGCTCCTTAATGGTCTGTGCTCTCTGGCCATAAGCAACATATCATGTGATCAACACCGGCCAGGACTTAAAGAGCACTACCCCCTCATTATGCGTTATTTGGCTGGGGACTAAGTGGCCCCCGAATTGTGCTTTGTGCAACAGACATGTGACAATGAATGAACATGGCTCATATGTGCGTAGTCTTTTTTTTTTTTTCCGCGCGAGTTCGTCTCTCTGGAAACATTTTGCTACGGTTGTGTGCGAGTTGCCGGGGAGCTGTTGAGCATATTTGACCACTTCAACACTTGTTTTGGGGGGGGGGGGGGTTATGTGAGGGTGGACACCCCCCCCCCTTTCCCCTCCCGCTACACCCTCCAAGTGTGGGCTTTGATGTTGCTGAGCTCCACGCCATTTGCTTTTGTGTATTCCAGAATTTTTTTTACGGCGACTGAGGAGGACGTTAGACAAAAGCGGGGTCGGTCTTGAAGATGTTTTTAAAGGGCTTGCATGTTCTGAACTCCCGTTACCGTGCCGGTGACTTGTCGAGCGGATGGAGGAGTTCCTCAGGGATCAACTTTCACGCACTATAGTTGAATGCAATTTTCAAGTTGCAAAGGCTATATGTATTATTTTGTTTATTTTATTGGATTATTTTATTCATATGTGTATGTCAGATTACTTTGTATGAAAAAAAAAATGCATGGAATAAGCTCATTAAATCACAATATTGTGAGGGAAGAAAAATTGCAAAATCACTTTTCCAAAATCGGTCAGCCCTTGTCGCAAGGGGGGCAACGGCGCCCCTGCTGGTTCCTACCAAGTACTGCACTCCATTTTGTGTCCACTGCGAAGCACTGCTGTTGCTCTTGGCGGGCTTTGTAGCCAGCTGCTACCAAGACACCCCCATCCACCACCCACGCCCGCCCCCTCCTCCCTGTACCCACTTACACATGTCTGCACCCGCCACCGCCATGCATGACCCCCCCCCCCCCCCTTTTTTTTTTTTTTTTTTTTTTTTTCATAAACTGTCTTTCTCCTCTCCCTACTCGGCTGCCACCACATCAAGACGCTGGTGGGCCTGTTTGTCTCTGTTGACCTTGGCAGCAGAGAAGCGCTGGGAGACGAGACAAAGGGAATAAATAACCTCAGGGAGGAGGCACAATTGTCACAGATCTGTAGAAATCGGCATAGCATTCCCCTAGTGAAGTCGACGTTTCTCAGGCCAGGGGCCTCTTGTTTGCCTTTTTGCAGGGAGGCGCTGCGGGCGGATTCATTTCAAAGCGGCCCGAGTGCGGATGGAGAAATTGCTGGCATAATGTGCATGCTTAGGGAAATGACAGTAATTGTTTCACACTTGGCCTGATTGTTTAGCCTCGGATTTTTTTTTTCTTTTTTTTTTCTTTCGTAATAATGATATCATACGGCTGAAATATGCTGCGGCGCCAAGATAACGTGCCTGTTAAATCACGCCGGCCGAGCGCTCGGAGCCGCGAGTTCAAGCGGTCTTTAGCCGGCGTTGCCGGCTGCGTCTTCCCCTAAATAAATCTGCCGTAGCCGCCCGGGGGTGCCTGTTTTTTTTTTTTTTTTTTATTTAAAAAAAAAAGAGTCCTGTTGACATTTTTGAATCGGATTGAATTACGCGTGGCCCGCGTACACTGCGAAAATGAAATCTCGCAGCGAGCCGGTGGCAGATGGACCGTCTTTCTGCATCTGCCGAGAGCAGACTGGGGGCTTTGTACTCATCTCTCTTGGGGGACACCCGGGCTTTCTCCTTTTCCAGTAGATTCCTGTCTACGGGAGCAGCTAAGAAAAACATCTGTGGCATGCGAGAGGGAGAAGGAGAGAGGAGGAGAGGGGTAGAAAACAGCAGGAGAAAAGAGTGTGAATTCCCCCGAAAATGACAACGCAAATACCGTGAGCCGGAAAACGCTCCATCTCGTCATTTGTTTACAGCGGGGGGAAAGTAAAAGAGGCAGCCGTCAATGAGCCCGGGACGAAAACGCCGTCCTTCGTACCCACTCCCCCCCCCCCCCCCCACCTCGTCCCAAACGTACACAATCCCTCTGCCAAGTCCTGTCACCCCCCGCCCCTTCCTCTCTTCACCCCCCCCCCCCTTTCCACCCCCGCGCCGCTGGTTTTTGTGTACTATTGGTCCTCGGGCGTCAAAACAATCCAGTGGGGTTGCCTGACTTGTTTTAATTAGGCGGCACTCAAACGGCAAGTGTCTCTCCGACGTGACCAGGCAGAGGTTCTCCGCTCTCCACTTGTACTTGAAATACATCAGCGATGATGCTCCTTACGGTCCATCTCAGCTAGTTGCTACCACTTTTGATTATTATTATCGCTACTCTTTTCCTGGTGGCATTTTTTTTAAACACCCCCTCCCAACCCCCCCCCCCCATCCCCTCTCTCTCCGCTTCATTTTGGATGCTTCCAGGCATCAAATGTTTCCCTAGCAGGGGGAGTGGATTTCTCTGGCACTCTTGTCTTAAAAGGTAAGGTCGCAGCCTCTCTATCTTTCTGCGCTCATGTGTGATCTCGGGCAGGATGTGTCACAGCGAGCGGCAGCTTTGTGGTCGCCAGGATGTCAGCCGCTGGAGCGCGCCTTGGCTAATTGTTTCCAGCAGGATTTTTTTTCCCCTCTCTCTCTCTCTCTCTCTCTCTCTCTCTCGGGGCTAAAGCGGGGACTTGACCGATGCGTCGAAAATATTGTCTGTTTTAGAATATCAAATCAAATGCCGGAGGGGCTTAAATGGGTCTGGCCGGATTTCTGACGGGGTTCCACAGCCCCGCTTAGCCCCAGCGTAGCGCCAGCCCTGCTTTCCCGGAGCAGCCTTTCCCATCATCGCCTTTCTTTTCATTCACGCGCGCCGCGCTCGAGAATAAAGACAACACGTACCTCCGGGGCCAAAACAAAGGCAGTTTTTTTTGGGGGGGGGGGGGGGTGTCCTCAGCTCCAGCCGGGGTTCGGAGAGGCGAGCCGCGCGCCGCTGCGCCTGTGGATGCGCGTGTGCACAATGGTTGGTGTGGGAGCCGCGGTGAGAGAGTGTGCGATTAGAGCGAGAGAGAGTCGGCTGGCGAAGGGGGGAGAGCCGCGGACCGAGCCCCATGCGCACGCTTTGGATTTCGCCTCTGTTTAATTGCATTTGGAAATGAAAAAAAAAAAACAACAAAAAAAGTTAATTTTGGAGTAAATCAGTCTCGCAGGAAGTCATCACTTTCCTTTCCAACTGATACGTGTCATCAGCAACGCACGTAATAATAATAATTTCAAAAATGATAGTCTAATTATTTCCAAGTGAGGCGAGAGTACGTCATAAATTTCCATTTGACACACACACACACACACACACGCATCCTCTCAGTCACACACTTGCGCCCCAATCCGGCATCATGTCCAGATTGGGATGGGGGGCCTGGTTGGTAATTGCCCCGGTGACAAGTGGAAATGATGGAATGATTGCCAGGAGAGGTCTGCTGTGGTTCTGTTTTTTTTTTTTTTTTCTAATGGGGCAATGGTGATTTGCATGAATGGCATCTTGGTGGTGTGGTGCCAAGAGAGAGAGAGAGAGAGAGCAGGAGAGAGAGAGGGAGTTGGGGCGGGGGCTGGTTTGTGGTGGGTGGGTGTGCGTGGCAGCGGGGGGTGGGAAGAGGTGTGTGCGAGCGGGGGCGGGGGTGTGTGTGTGTGTGTGTGTGGGGGGGGGGGGGGTGATTGTGCGGTTTGGAGCTGGCTTGTTTATGATGCCATCTCCCCCCCCCCCCCCCCCATAAACACGGCTGGAGTGATGACACAGATAGTGTTGCCTCTCCACACGCGGTGACACCGCTCGACTTGCTTTTGAGCCCTCGGCGGCGACGGCGGAGGCGAGACCTCTGCTCTCCTCACTTTGAAGGTAAAAAAAAAAAAAAAAAAAAAAAAAAAAAAGAAAAAGACGCACGCATGCATGCATCCATCCATCCATCCATCCCTCGCCGTCAACTTATTTTTTATCGCCGTCCCGACTGCTGGCTGTGTAACTTTGCGCCGCTGCTTAATTAGTTCTGCTGACCGTGTGTGTGCGCGTGCGCGTGTGTCGACTTTTTAATTGTGCTGCTGAAGGGGTGGGAGTGGTGGTGGGAGGTTGGGGCGGGGGGGGGCGGGGGGGGTCACTTCCAGATGTGTTGGCTGCTACTTTGAATCCAACAAGACAATTAAAGGGCACACACACGAGCGCGCGCGCAGATGTGTGTTTAGTGAGGACAAAGAAAATAAGCAAACTCCCGAGGAGCAGATGTTGAGTCTGAAGAGGTCACCAAGACTGATCACGGGCGAAGCGCTAATTATTGTTATCAAAGACAAGTGTTGGATAATTTGTTGACTTAAATATTGATGAGGCCGAGCGCAGGCACGCTATTGGGCTACTGTGGGCGCCCCATTAACATTTCATGGCGCTTTGCGCAGGAATGCGAAAGGGGCTCCTCTTCATAATTTAATACCCTAATGCATAATGAGCTATGTGATTAGTTCACAAGGAGAATTGGCCAAAGTCTATTTTGAAGGCAGATCATTTACATTGTTCTCCAGAGTCTCGCCTGTAATGGCTTCTGCGGCGCGATAAAATTAAATGCTACACATTTGGAGTCGCAAATCCCCCCCCCCCCCCCCTTCCCGGCGATATTCACTTTTCAGCCTCCTCTCGGCTGCGTGAGTTTCTTCCGAAATATATGTTTGGAACGATCGAGCCGGAGCGCGTGTTTACCTCCGTGTTTTATTTAGCCAATTAACGGCGTTCATTAGCCGAGCTGCCTTATTTGTTTTGAAAGTTGAGCCAATCACTTTGTTATGCTAATTGTGATGTAATTTAATTTGAGTTGCCGTAATGATGATGCCGCTATTATGCACATAAATGATGCAGTTAAGCAGCGCGGGCCTCATTTGCATGTGCTTGTTGAAAGGGGGGGGGGGGGGGGGGCTCCCAAATCACTCCCGCTTTCATTTTTCCACCTCTGCTCACTACTAGTTGCTGATTATTGACAGTTCCAAAAAAAAAAAAAAAGAATTTAAAACTGCCTTGGAGGTGACACTATTGTATACGCTTCTTCTCCTACTTTGAATCTGTTCAGTGGCTTGTGTCGCTGCCTTTCGTCTGTTTTATTTGATTTGATTTTTTTTTTTTGTTTTTTTTGCTCCAAATCAATTTCGTAATCCCGACAGGAGCAGGGGTGACGCGTCTCCCCTGAGCGCTTCAAAAGTCCCCAGCCGAGCATGAAAGAAGTGTGACTAAGCCAGTGTTAAGTCGAGGAATGCCCATGTCCTATTTGGATGTGACTTTTTAGCTTTGGAAAAATCGCCCCCCCCCCCCCCCCCCCCCCACACACACACACACACGCGAGCCCCTGCTGCCCAGCCCCCCTTTTTATGCCCCTAATTGCTTACATAAATCTTATCTGCTATGAATGAGGAGTGTTGCGGCATTGTCAAGCGCAATCTTCACCCTTATTTACCAATTCATTAAGATCTATCGATGCAGGACTGCTGAGGGGGAATGACGACATCAATCAGACGTGGGGACATAATGGCCCTAATCAAGCAGAAATAACTGGAAACGTCACAATGAGATATGTCTCCGGCCGGCTGCACCCCGGGCGTCCGTCCGGCCGGTATCCTCCGTCGTCTCCTTCGTTCTGCTCCTGCGCAAAAAGTCCGTCCCGTCTTCAAGCGGCTCCCGTTTTCTAGCTGCAGTCGTGCAGCGCCAGTGGAATACTTGCAAGCGTGCGGGACTTTTAAACGGAAGCACTCGGCTCTCCGGTGCACCTCCTCTACTCTTGGTAAAGATGATTGGACCAGACAATGAGGGCCCCCCCCCCCCCCCCTCCAACCCCCCTTTTTATAGGTCAATTAGCCCTGATTAGGTGGGCCGAGTTAATTAATGCAATTGGCAAATATGCAAATGCGAGCTGACTGATGGGCTTTCGTCACTTGTCTCGCTCGCCCCCACTACGGCGGTGGCAGGGCTGCCCGTAAATGATATGGGATGACCTCTTTGCCTTGCAAAAGTGAAAGCATATTTTCAAAAAATTCCTTCCTTTGCTTTATCTGTTATTTTTCCTTTTTTTTTTTTTTTACCAGTAATTGGATCGCAAGCATATGTATTATGTTCTGCATGTATTATACATTTAATTCTAAGGTATTGTATTGCATTGTATTACACACTTCCCCACGCGTGTCTTTTCTTCCGGCAAACACGCACACACTCCTTGAACACACACCGGCAGTCCATTCATGGACACCGTGGCAAAGAAAGTCGGCCTTTTATCGTATTCCGTCTCATCTCCTTATTGTAAATAGAAGAGAATTAAGTTGGGAACACTCTGGACTGAATGTCTGCTATCACGGCTCTACAATTTATTGCCGGCTCAAATGAAGAATTGAAACGCCGCGGCGGGTTTTGTCGTCGTCGGGCTCAATGGACAGCAGATAACCGCATTTGATTCTGTCGCTTTGAATAACGTTAATCCCGGCAAAAGTCCATTATTCGTATTCATCTCTTTTCATTTGGCCCCGTTTCTGATTTTGTAAATATGATTTCCTCACGCCTCCCACCTCACACCTTTTTTTTTTTCTTTCTTTTTTCTCAATCTAAAGCACTTTTGAAATTCCTCATTCTGAGAACAGAAAGCATTAGCATACACGGGTTGGTAAGAGGTAGTCATTAATGCTCTTTTATGGTGGCCCCGTTGTGCCAAAAAGGAAGCTTTTAAGGCGCGGGGGCCTGGTGTGTGCCTGACTTAATCTGGGGGTTCTGTCGCTTCAAACTGCCGCCGGTGTCCACTCATAAAAATCCAAAATACGAGCCTGCGTCGGCTCATGATGTAAGATTTGTTCAAGGCATCAATTTACAACTCCCTTTTTTTTTTTTTTTGTTGCTCTTTTTGATTTGTAGATTTAATACATCATTGTAACTTGATTTCCCCGTCTGCTCATATATGGCATTTTGATTTATTGGCCAATCTAACGTATTGAATATGGACAGATTTGCCCTTGCCTAGTTGCTACTTTATTTGGTGTGCGTAGTAACTTATGGCAATGACGAATTAATTTCACTCAAGCGCACAATGTGTGATTATTTGAAATGGTGAGGAGCCATCAGAGTGTGAAATGTAATTTCTATTATATTTCTTCTTATTTTTGTGTGTGTGTGTGTGTGTGGGGAGGATCACATATTTACCGGTCACTTCTCCTCCCCCCCCCCCCCCCCTTTATGATTTTTTTTTTTTATTTTTTTTTGGCAAGCGATGCATGCAAAACGAGGCTTCCAGATAGCGCCGCGGTGACAACGAATTGCCCAGAGACGGTGAACTGAACCGGCGTCGGGCTTGCTGTGCATTAACGCTAGCGTGCGAGCGCGTGCGTTGGGTGTGTGCGCAATTTCAGCGGCCGACAGCAGACAGCTGTGCGCGCCTGCTCGATGGATGGCCGGTGTCATCGTGTGTGTTTACCGCACATGATAGAGCGGCAGACAGGCCAGGTAATGAGGCTACATTAAGGGCTTTTAGAGCTCGCAAACAAAGATGGAGGAGCGCTTCTTTCGGCTTTAACGAGAGGCGGGGAATCCGCCGCCTGCGTGTGTGTTGTGTCACCTCTTGGAATGGAGCCGCAGGTCTCCGGGTGCTGACGGATTCCCTACGGATTTCATACGAATGAGATGGAGAGGGAGTGTTTGCTCAGCGCGGTATAGCGGGGGTACGGAATCCCCCCCCCTTCCCCGAAATAGTTGTCTGGCCATCTTGAACTCTTTTGGGTTTTGCTATTTAGCATCGAGTCCAATGCTGGGAAGGTTGACTTTTCACATGCTTTTTGTCGCTCCGCCATCCGAGGTCAAGTGTGCAGGGTGCCGCGCAAACTTCCGCACACCCTCGGCAGTTTCATCTCCCCGCCAGCGCTCGTCATTGCGGCTCGGCTGTGTTTCTAATTGACACTTTAATTGGCAGTTTTGAATGCCGCCTTTTAGATGGCTAATTAATTTACCTCGCCGCCGTCATTAAGGTTAAAGCAGCATCTGATCTCGGCGGATACACTTTGCATGCATCTGCGTCATCATTAAGCGCCACATTCGGATTTATTTTTATTTAGCGGGGCCGTCTTGTTTGCCCGTCATTTCTTTGTCTCCGTTCTCCGGCGGTCCGAGGAGAAACGAAAGCAGCGACGCGGGCTCCGTGAGAATGTTCATAAAATTGTAGTGAAGGCAATCAGACAGTCTATCTCTGAATATTTTAAAGATCAGCCATGTAAAATTTATGCCTAATTTGAATACTTATTAGCCGGCTGATCTCGGCCGCAGCCTTGACTTTCTTAGTCCGAGATTCATCTCCGGATTGGATGTCGCATTGTGCAAGTCTTGCACCCCCCCTCCCGCCGCCTCCCTCCATCCCTCCCTCTTTCTCTGCCCCCCCCCCCTCCCATTGCGTCTTTCTTGCCTCCATCAGTGTTAAACAGGGGCCTGTTTGTTCACAAGCGGGCCTCTTCCCTGTTTGCTTGTGTCCCAGGCAGCTGTCGCCCTGCTCTGTGTAACAGCTCAGTCCTGTTTGTTCTTTTCCGCCCGGATCCTGTTTATCCTGGCTGTGGACATCCTTTAAGACCTGTCCTCTATCAGCCTCTCGTCAAACACACACACACACACACACACACGCGCGGAAGGACATTTGCACAGCGCCATTAAAACAGAATTTACTAGGCCCGAGAAGATCGTGACACGAGCACCGGCAGCACTCATTCCTCCTTTGTTTGCTTTCATGACGCGTTTATTTGGGACGAAAGACGATTAAAACGCACGGCGCCACGGTTACAATCGTTGCAAGAATGACTTGTTTAGGTGTGGATAATTCTGCAAATGTTTCTTTTCTTTGCGTTTACAGTGAGAATGTTGAGTGATGTCCTCTCTGTCCCTGCCAGCAGTAAAATGTAAGGGGGGGGGGGGATGATAAAACATTTATTACTAGAGAGGGAAAGAGAGAGAGAGGAGCTAATATGCATAATTTATGCTGTTTTTAGCACAATCATTAATGATAGTCGCGATAAATTCATTTCCCTTTCTTTCTCTCCTCGCCGCGTTTCGCACGGACGCGAGGTGGAATTCATTTCAAAATCTCAACGGGATTTTATTAGCCTTTTGCAAAATGTGTTTTGCGCCTCTCAGGGGCGAGTCTAATTGTGAGCATTTTATTTTGTGTCATTAGGTGAGGTTGGACGAAGGAAAGATTTGGGCTAAAGTAGTCGAGGTGGTGTGAATTGGCCCCGCCTTCCCCTCCCTGCTGCCAAACTGTAATTGGACATGATGAGCGTTTGCGTCATTAGACCACTTCACTCCTTCACATGCCACAAATAAAAAAAAAATAATTAAAAAAAAAATAATCACATCCCGCAGGGTCAAGATGGAAAATATTTCCGGAGTGCCTGTCGTAAAGATGATAGCAAGAAATGATGTATGTTTTAATTGTCCCGGGCATGCGTTTGCCTTTATTTCCACGAATGACTCTCTTTTTTTTTTATTTAGTGCGACCATGGCAGAATTAATGCAACTTCTTGAATCTTTCATTTATGCCTGGTTTTTAGTGGATATAAACCACATTTAGTTGCCCCCACTCCCTTGTCAAATAGGAGCAGGACGCGCATCTCTTTGTACTGCTTCATTTACACAATGAATGCATAATTGCGCCTCCTGCATCTCCCCCCCCCCCCCCCCCCCCCGCCCCTCCTCCCTCTCCTTTAAATGCTTTAATTTGCAGAGGGGGGGGCTGAGGATAATGGCTGCATTAAAAAATATATAGGATGGGGCAAAAAAAAAAAGACGAGGGGGGTGGATGGGTAGAATTGTAAGAAGAAGAGCCCTAACCGGTGCCTCTTAATCACTTCTAGGTTTTAAATCATGATGATGCAGGAGTCGGCCACAGAGACAATAAGCAACAGTTCAATGAGTCAAAATGGAATGAGCACCCTAAGCAGCAGCCAATTAGAGGCTGGCTGTAGAGATGGGAGATCAAGCGCTGGTGACATGAGCAGCAGCGAAGTAAGCACAGTCGAGCTGCTGCATCTGCAACAACAGCAGGTAAGTTGTGTTTCTCCCCTCGCTCTCTCGCACTGCTTTTCACCCCCCCCCCCCCCTCCCTCCCTCCCCACAGCCCCTCCATCAAGCTCCCCTTCTCCATAAGCCAGCGCGCATTTACGTGTCTCTTTTTGGGGTTTTTCCTTTAATACGCGTTGTGTCAGTGTGACCGGATTCTCAAGCTTGTTGTGAGTTGGGTTCACTTTTACCCCTCGTTTCTTTTTGAATGCGCGGGGTTGGCACAGGGAGTGCTTGCGCGGGTGTGTCATGGCAGCGCAGTGTCCACCAGAGGGCCTCCTGCCTCGGCGCAAGCTCAGAGAGACATCAAGCAGTGACACTTTGAACCAGGACTTAGTTCATGCATGCATAAACTGAGTCGTGTGTAGAAATTCGTGTGTATAAATATATATATATATATAAAAATGTGTGTGTATATATTTGAGTTGTCAAAGTCGCATTGAGTGAGTACATGAATGTGGCTTGACTGTCATTAAACAATAGTGAATAAACAGTCAGCGGAAATAATTTTGCAATGCCTTTTCATACAAAATAATTTTGCATCCGATGAGTAAACAGCGGAGTAATTCGGTGGAATAATCGACTCAAATTATTCCAAATATTTGATGCACACACATGGATATGTATGTGATGTGTGTGTATATATGTATATATATATATATATACGTCCGATATACTATGGCCCCTGTGCTTATTCCCTCCTAATTATTTGCACCTCATTTTCCATTTCCATGTCGGCTGCCTTCAGCAGTTCTGAATTGTGCTTCGTTGTCCAGCACAAGTTGAGAGAGCACGAACGAGCAGAGGATGTGTTGCGCTCGGGGTATTTTTGAAAGTCAGGCGCCAGCGGAGTAAAAGAGTCAAGTGCCTCTTGTGTCTCTTCACGGTGAATGATGGCTTTGACAGTTTGCCAAAAGAGCAGCGGGAGATGCGGTTGTGGGTTGGAGGCGGGGTGTCGGGGGAGGTTAGGGGTCGAGGGGCAACGCCTTGGGTTTTGTCGTGGTGTGTCCTCTTTTGGTTTGCTGGTCATTTTCATACAAGTTGTGTGTAAATATGCGTGTGCGGCTGTGTTGTTGGAAGCAGCTGAAGCCCCGTGGTGGCGTGTGTTTGCAGGCTGGTGGGGGTCAGTCTAGCAAAATGAAGCATGTCCCGCAGGCGAACCCCCCCCCCCCCCCCACCCCCTCCCACTCGTGACATACCCTCACCCCCATCCTCCATGCCTGCTACAGCACCCCGGCGGCCGCAAATCGTCATTCATCACCACGCCGCCGCTCTTTCGGTACACACACCTGATTGAGGTCGAGCAAACTTCTCGTAACAAAGGACACAAGTAGCTTGAAATGTCTCGTTAAGTCCCCGCGATGGACAAACAGCTTGTTCCGGTGTGTGCGTGCGTGTGTGTGACAGTGAGAGCAGAAGAAGAAAAAAAAAAAAAAAAAAAAAAAAAATGGAGGCCAGGCCTTCTTCCAAGCCAGAAACTGACACATTGAAATGAGCAGTCCAGCTAACAGGTCTCTGGAGGCTTTTTAAAATCTTCACACACACGCCCGGCACAACGAGGTCCAGCGCTGCAGACAAAAAAAGATGGAGGCGTCGTCGTGCATGCGCCTGCATTCTTGCACTGCTTCGTTGGAAGGAGTTCACACGTGAGTGAGTGACGGCTTGCACGCAACCGTTCAAGTGTTGGCCGGGAAGGAGGAGAATTTAAAAAAAAAAAAAAAAAAAAAAAAAAAAACGCCCACATCCATGAGTGTGTTTTAAAGGAAGGCTGTTGGCTCTAATTTCCCTCCCAGATTTGCCATGACATTGAGTGGTCCGGTGGGCATAGGAAGCTGCAGTCTCTCATCACGCTGCTGGAGGGATGATTAATAATAAGCACTGATGAATTCCCCCCCCCCCCCACCCCCACCCCCCGCATCTCCCCTCGTCCCTCCGGGTTGTGCCATTACCTAGCAGCTTCCCAAATACCACCTGCAGCTATAATTAGAAAAGCAGCGTCTTAAGGTCCCTCGCCTTAGATTGGATCAAACGCCTTGTAGGACACGTGGGCAAGTTGGAATGTTTGCCATTTTTGTTTATCCCACAAACAGTGGAAAAAGTGGTTGTAAATCAGGCGCAACCAAAATATTAGAAACCCATCTCATTACGATGCAGTGCAGTCAAACCTCCACAACAATAAATATGCTTTACCCTAACCCGAATTTGTTATGCGATATTTTGTTTTTTTTTTTGTTTTTCACGTTCCATATGTAAACATGTGGACTGGGCTCCTTGGGCACTTCATGAATAAACTGAAAAATAATCTGAAACGAAGCAATTTTTCTCCCTCCCACAAATGTTAGCCTTTTTTGAAAATGTCATTCTACCACAATGCAGTGTCGATTTGAATAAACACATTGTGTAGTTAATAGCTCTTTTTCCAAGAATTGCTGTGGAATTTTCAGTACAATCCTCGCATCGGATCTCCACTGTGGGCACAGTCTGTACTAATCTAGTCAGTCATCTTTGTAGTTGATATTAAAAAAAAAAAAAAAAAAAAAAAAAAAGTCTCGTTATCTATGGATCTGAATAATAAGCGCCGCGTCCGCAATCGAATTTGCCGCCACTAATTTCTGCCGGGGGTTTCACCACCTGCCTCCCCCAAAGGTTGCCTAAATAGAGCTAATTTGATTCCAGATCAGCGATTAGATTCCTACTTTATCTGATTGCAATTTGCCAGCCGGCCGCGGAAAAGCATCGGCGCAAATGATGAATGTTGCCGGGCTGTAATCGCCGCGCGTGGTGATCACAGTGAAAGCTGGAAAGAAATGCAATCATGTAATCCCCAACTCGGATCGATTCATCATTGAGCGCGCGCGTTGTCATAAAGCGGCCCTGTATGAATATGCGAGCATTGATCTTTGAATTTGAAGATCAAGATGAAGAGGCTGCTAGTTGATTACTTTAGTAATCAGGATTGATGAGCCGATACTGGATTGGGCAACAGTACCCCCCCTTTGGAATGGTCTCCACTTATTGATATTCCCTGGCCTATATTGTGGTCAGTTGTTTGAGCCGAAGGCCTACTTAACAGCCAGTAGAACCCGAATGATACTTGTTTACCATTCATCTGCCTGACAATCAAGTGCTACTTTCCGATTTCAGCGATTGCCGAGTTCCATTGTTCCATGAGCGCTGAGGCAGTGGTCCAAGTCGGCTTCGACAGCAATTAACCTGCCTTCCGAGTCGTTCAGCTGGCGGGAAATGGTCAGGGTGAGGAGTTTTGACAGCAGGTGACGGCTAATTTGTCAGCTTTTGGGGGCAAATTCAAATCTGCCCCCAAAAATGTCATGTGATTGCAGCGAATGCTCGGGTGTGTGCCGCTCACCATGCATCTTTGGATGAGGTACTTTTGCTTTTTTTTTTTTTTTTTTTTTTTAAAAGGGAAAATCTGGACAAAAACTGCTGACGTGCATTGTTTAACTATTGTCACCTCTCACAAATAAGCCTCAAGCGTCTTTCCCTTTCTGCCCTTCACCTGCCTTTCTTTCTCTTTCTCTTTTTAGCACACACACACACGCACACAGAAGATGCAAATCTGTGCTTTGCCCTTGAGCATAATTTAAAGGCCTAATCACCCAGACTGTCCCCTTTGGATGCGTAAGGAAAGGAAAGGCATGGAGTTGGGGGGGGGGGGGGGGGGTGGCGTTGGCGGGTGCCGTCTCATTTGCACCCTTACACAAAGAAGCTCATTAGGTTTATCTTTAAGGCCTGAGATTGCCTCACTCGACTGTGTAAATAAGACACCACCGGCCCGCGCTTTGGCGCATCAATCAGCTCTCAGGACGGGAGAAAGACCTCCACCTGAAATATGTTCCATTTCATAAACGCGTGGCTTCGGACGCGCTGAAAAGGGAAGCGGCATACGTCTTTGTAAAATTATCGCCCCGGTCGGTCAGGAGACAGCTTCTGTGTCCGACTTATTTACAATGGAAGCCATCCTTCTTTCTCTTCCAAGGCGGGCTATCGGCAGACTGTCCCCACAGGGTAGGACATACAGGCCGGTGACATATACGCCGGTAGTTCCCCCCTCCGCGATGACACTAAAGATATACGAGGTGAACGACAGCGGGGCTACTGTTTGCGCGCTCCTCCCCAGACAAAACACGGTATTATTCTATTATCCGTACAGATGCCGCCGCTTCCTCCTCCCGTACCGCCGTCTCCTTTCATTCTCCGGCTACCTTCCAACCTGGCCTGTCCATCTCCGTTGAAGGCACATTACGCGTGGCCTCCTGAAATTTACAGTGGCGCTCTCCCAGCAACTCCATTTCGCGCCGGAGTCTCTGGAGAGCGTGGCGAAATGTCAGGCGCTGAGGCTTGAAAGGGGAGCGAGGCACTACGGCGGAGGACGGATGGGGAAGAGGGCGTTGAAAGCGAGAGAGACAGAGTGAAATCTGCTGGAAATAAACACTTACGGGCATTTTATGCTCAAGCAGTCAGGGGCTCGCTGCAAAGGCGACGGCAGGTAGGGGAAGCTGAGGTGCAGTGCTTGGGACGGCAATCAGACATATCGCTCGGGACAGGCGCGGCGGTCCGTTCATCGAGGACTTTGTTCGTGAATTGTTGACTGGATTGTTGCGTCTTGCGGTGTAACTGATCTCTTTTTAACGCCGAGGAAACCTACCCGTGGTTCCAAGACAATAGCAAATGCGGTAATTGAATCCCAGCTGGATGCATTGGCCTTCCAGTCATTAGTCGGCGTCCACCGCAGAGACAGGTTTTGCATGCACAAGGCAGGCCATCGTTTTGGATGAAATACTTTGCACTCCAACGCTTGCAACGGTCTCGACACGGGCCAAAAGCGGCCTTTGTGTGGAATGTCCGATAAGTCGATTTCAGCAGCCGTCTAGTTAATCGGGTAGGTTTTTTTGACAATAAACGTGACACTCCTTTCCCGTTTCCCCCGCGTCGGGCCGGGGTTAACCGCCTCCGTGTAAATAAAAGGCAGCCGTCCAGCGGTCACGCGGCGTGGCCCAATCGTGGCGCAGTCCGCCGCCGACCCGCACGCCGGGCGGGGATCAATGGTCACTTCACAACTCATTTCCTTTTACGCCTCCCTAACTGCCCCGCTTTAGCGCTGGGAAATAAATGGCCACTGGATCGAAGAGTCCACTCACACAATACATACTGAGACTCAATATCCTCCACGATCATTTCTTTGCCTGGGCGGTTGAACGGAGTGTCGTCTTTTGTGGCGTGCCAATCGAAAACAGGCATTCCGTCATTGTTTGTTGCCGCTCCCCTCTTGTCGGGCTTAAACCCCGGCGGACCGGTGGTTCTTATGGCAGGATGGAGTGTTATTGCCTCACACGTTTGGACGCAAAGTGGACAAAACACACGTCTCGTGACGCATATGATGCGTTGCTGCTTGCTTTTCTCCAAACGATTCCCTTCCTCACGCACCCCCCGCCCCCACCCCGCATACGCACCCCCAAGTGGCTTACAGTCATTTGATAGGCCACGGCACCACTATCCATTTAACAGAGCTTAAAAAATCCTACATATGCATATGGCGGGGTGTCTTAAGCCGACAAGCAAAAGACAGGATTTGCTAGAAGGCAGCTTTGGAGTGTTGTGAATTTAACAAGCATGTCTAGTATTACAGTTCCTCTCCGCTTTAGCCATGAATAGTAACAAATCAGTCTCCGAAACGCTTGCCCGACGGTTTGTTGTGTGTACCCCCCCCCCGACGCCGCAACCCTCCCCACCTCTCTCCTCCTGCTCCTCCAACAAATATGAAAATGACTTCAAATCTGGCTAAGAAGGCGACTCGCAAGGAGCGGGAGCATCGTTAATGACATTGCTGTCCTCGTTATCTAGTGTGCCCAGGATCTCCACGAACAGATTCCAGGTATCAAGGTCCCCCACCCCCACCCCCACCCCCTTTTCACTTGTTAACACTTTCTGCTCCTCAGATTACCTTCATCCCTGACCCGTTTCTTGAATAGATAAAGAGCTCTCTGCCATCTCCCGAGATGTTTGTACTTGTAATACGACCAGGCGTCGCTTCCAAACGCGCCCGCGCGCGTGTGTGTGTGTGTACATATGGAGGAGGGCAGGCCGAGGCTCCTCTTCACAGCCTCTCATACAAATGCAGTAAATAAGCGCCACGCCACGGGGAATTCGAGGCTACGAAACCGAGTGACTGACGTGTTACTTAGCGTCGGCTTTGGCTCTCCTCACTGAAGGGTGGAATAATAGCAGCCGCTTTTGAAATGCTCAACATATTTAGCCCCCGGGTCAGCTCTATTTACAAAAATGGCAATTGCATTCCCCGTGTTCTTGCCGTTGCTTCCCCCCCCCCCCCCCCGTAAATGAAGTAGAATGAGATCGATGCCAGCCTTGGTTTCAATCACCGGATGATGCAAAGGAAACGGGTGCCCGATGCTCTCCCTGCTGCGGTATGCCGTTCCTCATCAAGCCTTAACCGCTGCTTATTTATCCACGTAGGAAGACTTAACCGGCCTCAATTGATCAGCAATAGCATCGCGAGGCTTGCTTGTTCCGCCCCGCTAAAAAGTGAGCGTATGCAGAAAGGCGCTTTGTGGGGACTCGGGGGCCGCACTTCAAGCTTGACTAAGCCGATACCGAGCCTGCGCCGCCGAATCCCTCCCGGCTTTGATCGCCTCTGCCTGCGCGTTGTTATCAGAGGTTTACGTGATAAATATACATTAGCCCCGTGGAGCTATGCCGTTGTTTGGCCGCTATCGCTCGCCGTACGTTCACCTAGTTGGACTTTGTCGATTGAATCGGCACAGGTATAGCGATCTGGGTTTACAGGAAAACTTAGTGTTTCCGAATTTCAGGGTCCTACTCGAGGGTCGGGTTTGTTTCCGACTTAAAATGATTACCGGTTAAATTTTTCACCCAACTTCCAACCGGTGGCTTTACTTTGGAATGTAATTGTTCTGTCCTTGCTATCGGGCTGCTATGATGGAGCGATCATGCTTTTGGCACATTCATCAAAGCTCAAGAAGCGGGGGATGAAACAAAAAAGAAAAAAAAAAAAAATCAGAAAGGAAGCCTGTTCCTTGCACAGTGTGCAACCGAGTGATACATTTTCTTGTTAGGCGAAATTACAGCCACTAACTTGAGCTCCTTCAGCATGAAATTGAAAAAGAAGCATTTCTTGCACATTTCCATTCTTGATTCAATGAAAGATGTAGATTAGCCCTTTGGAAAAGGGCGGGGAATGGGGATGGAAGAAGAGAAGTGGGACTGTGCTCACTGTTGCTTGTTCGCACAGGCTTTTGGCAAAGGCTCTGTTTAGGACTCAGTCAGTCTGGCGGCACGTGAAAGCATTTGCGCTACAGTTTGATGTATTCCCACACCTATGCAATGTTACATTCTCATCACTGAGCCTTTAACAAAAAAAAAAAAAAAGTCCACGCAGTCCTCGTCACACCCCGTACCCACGACGGCTCCCTTTCTCTCCGTCTCCATCCCACCTTTAACGCATGCGTGCGCCGATGATGGATAGACGTTGGCAGATAACTGTATCTTCTACAGCTCACTTAAAGGTCAAATGCACGCCGTCGTAATTGGAATATCAACGAGGCGACCGGCCAGGTACGTTGGGAAGGAATAGCTTGGGAAAAAGATGAGAAATTTGATTAGCCGGCGGGAGAAAAGGACGCGGTCCCGTTGCTTTCCTCGGAAAATAAACGGCAACGGCGCCGGCGCTCAGTTGGCCAAGCTAATTCGGTTTGCGACGCAGCTAGAGCGAGGTCCTTCTCAGCTTGAGGTCAGACAACCCTCGAATCGACCCTCGAATCGGGTGACACTTTGCACCCGCCATTTAACCCGAGCTCTGCGGGACCAGACAGACTCCTACTATTGACCCGCGAGTGGTCCTTGCCACGCGCAAAACCGCTTTGGGTCCTCCAAAGACGCGAGACGCTGCGCTAACGCCGAGTCAAACGGATTTGTGCAGTTTTCGGCTCACGGCTTCCGCTTCTTGACTCTGGGCACCCTTGAGCTTTTTGAGTTGAGTCGGAGTTGTTTGAGTTGCTGCGTCTATACCCTGAGATACCTCTGATGATAGCACCCCAAACGGCGTCAACGTTTGCCCCCTCGAAATGAGCACTGCAGGAATAAAAGCCTTTACCGCCGCGCCCTCTTCCTTATCACGCTCGCTCAATTTGTCGTTGGCCAAGCAGTCGCTGTCTTCCTCCCCTAAAATTTTCTCCAAACCGGCCCCGTCCGGTCCGGCGGCCACATCTGAAACGCTTTCAAAGGGAGAACAATTTGTACAAAAGGGAGCAACACTTGACCTTCCACGCACCGCCCGTCACTCACGCGCAGCTCCATTCTGCCCTGGTCTCTATTTTACTTCCTGCCCGTCTCTTTGTGATCGCACATTGTGGGAGCTCTCAGCTGTCGGGGCCTTCGAAAGGACTTTCCCTAAGAGCGGCGGTAGATAAAGAGCGCCGCTGAAAGGGCTCGCTGTCACCTTATCTGCAGGAGTAGCGATAGAGCCCGGGGTGAAAGTAAAGACTTGCGCTGAGGCCTTTGCCACGAGTGTACCTTGTCGCCGCGCCTGCGGATGGGCAAAGTGGGGCCCTTGTTTCGCTGTGAAAAATGAAGTGCGAGGTTCCGCGGCGGCACTCCGCCCCCGCCGTTCCCCTCCGCCTATACAGCGCTTCGCTTTCTTCCCGGTGTTCGGAGCGAGCAAATTCATCTTGTCAATCCTCCCGGGGAGGGTGTAGCTATGCGGCTCTGTTTACTGTGGCAGAAAGTTAATATAAATTTTCATCAGTGGGGGAAGTTTACACATATGATTCTATTTGTCCTTCATTATTAGCACCTGAGTCTGGGGCCTGGGTAGGCATAATTGTCTACAGACGCAGGCCAAATAGATGCAAGGCAAAGGCAAATAAGCACAGCCCCAAAATAATTTGACGCTTGTGTGTCACAATCCTCCACCCAAGGAATTCTTAATCTAGAGAATCAATAAACAAGCAGCGGCCCAGAGTGGCAGAGGAGATGAGAGGAAGAAATGAATAAGGTGATGTGTGGATATAAGGGGGAGGTGAGGGGGGGGGGGGGGGGGGGGGGGGCAAGTTGAGGACTCCAAGTGCAATCGTGAGGGCTATTACCCGTAGACGGATGATGTGTTTATTTTGCCAGTTGCTGGCATCTTTTCATATGCATGTGGACCAACGCCACGACCGCGGCGGTTTCAAATGGGGGCCAGAAGCCACCCACGGCGAGGGAACGCACGCCCGCGGAGGGGCGTATCGATACGTATATATATTATGGCAGCCCTGGTTCAATCAGCCCGGTTTGTTTGTTCAACTTAGCGCCTTGTTTTCTGTTTCTGTTCCTTACTTCCCCCCCACCAAAGACGAGTCGCGCCCGCCCGCCCGCCCGCGGAACCTCTGCCCCGCGGCGCCTGAGGGCCTCCGTCGCCGTGTGGACGGCAGCTTTTCCGCGGCGGGCCCGTTCCAATATCCAAGCACATCGTCGCC
The DNA here is from genome assembly GCF_054856515.1 of Filicampus tigris. Taxonomy (NCBI): domain Eukaryota; kingdom Metazoa; phylum Chordata; class Actinopteri; order Syngnathiformes; family Syngnathidae; genus Filicampus; species Filicampus tigris. The sequence goes on along the minus strand of NC_141238.1, from coordinate 1,364,688 downwards.
GGGCGGGAAGTGATCCGCGCTGTCCAAACACAATGCGGCAGCCCTTCGGCCGTATCCAATTCGGGATGTCGCAGGCCGCCGCGTAAGGCGCGGGTCTCCAGGTGGATTTGAAAAGAGTGACATTCTTAGCTTATTCCTTGTGTACACAGGCGGACCAACAGCTCCGCGCTCGCGCACGCCGTCGCCGATCCGCCGCACACAATAAGCAAAGCAATCTGGAGATTTGTGCTGCTTTCCGGGCCCGGTGCTGCCTGCTCGGCGAACGTGCTTCATGCTTGTCGGAGGTCTTTGCATGCTCCTTTACAAAGGTGCATTGTGATCGCTCTGCCTTATTAGCTTGCTCTCAATGGAGTCCAAACTCAGAGAATGGAGGGATGATGTATTATTTTTCTTTTTTTTTTTTTTTAACCCCCCCCCCCCCCCGCCCCACAGCTTCCCCGTCCCCACTCTGTCAGTCTCCTCTTCACTTCTGTGTTTTTGCCTCTCCGGTGATCTGTGCATGCCTATTAATGTAGCCCAGGAATGCCTGTGTAAACATTCTTGTTTCTCCGTCTCCTTTTTTTTTCCCCCCCCCCCCCCGCATAATACTCGCCCCGTATCGCCTTTCTCCCGACCTCACTATCTGAAACCAATTACAGCAGTTCCATTTGGGCCCAATCTTATTTTCATTAGGATCCCCGTGTCACGGTCTCGGTCGCCCTGTTATTTTCCCTCCTCTTATTTATTTTTTCCCCCTCTTTTCACAACCTCAGTGATAGGTATCAACATCAAATATGCCTCTGAGTGCTTTGTTATTTATACAGCGGCACCCCCCCCCACCACCCCCCCGCCACCCCGCCTCCCTCCCCTCTCTCTCTGTCTAGCTCACGTTCTCATTCTCAAGAATGTGTCACATTGTGCTGTTTATACAAAGTGTGCATTAATAGAGCGCGGATGTCAAGCTTTTTTTTTTTTTTTTTTTTTTTTGTGCGTAGCAACCCGGTTTAAATAGACGGCAGGTATGCACCGCGCGGCGTTGTTTGTCGACTTCCGCTGCTCTTCAGCCAACTTTTGATGACTTCTCTCTCTACATTTGGCGCTCTCGTGTGAATTTTTTTTCTCTCTGCGGGGGTGACACAAAATGGTGACTTGTACTGTCGGAATCTCCGGCGGGAGTGACATGACGTCACAAAATGGCCACCTCAACGTCACGGTCAGCCTGTTGGCGCGAAACTGGGTTAGGGTTTGGCTCACCTTTTTCCTCAATCATCTGTTATGAAGTGAATTGAAATACGCATCAACTCTTCAAGGTATCGCTAGTCGGTACGGTGAGTCGTCAGAATCGGTGAATATTTGGTCTGAATGCCCGTATCCAATCAGTATAATGACTGGTATCGATCTGGAAAAAAAAAAAAGTGTTTTGTATTCAAGCCAACTGTACGTGAATTTTTTTTGTATTTGGAGGGGAGGGGGCTTGCAACGGGATGGTTCCACATCACACGCACGCGCCCACATCTGCATATGAAGCGGTTGGCCACTGGGCCCCTCCTGGCAAGGAGACGGATCAATGCATTTAGGACCCGGTTCCCCGCTCGAGTGTTTGTTTACCTCGAGTCTGGCTCCTCAACTCTGTCCTTCCATCATTGATCATGGTGGCGACATTCCCTAGAGGGGCATGGCAACTTTTTTTTTTTTTTTTGTCTTCATGCCTTCTCAATCTCTTTTTTTTTTTTTTTTTTGTCTTTCTCCTCCGTCGCGTTTGCTCGGGAGTCCCAATGTACTTGTTCAAACATGGTTCCCACCTGCTGGCGGAGACGCGTCACATGCAGCCGTTGTTCATGGATACCGGCACGCAGCCGCGTATATTCCGCAAAGAAGTTTTCCCATCGTGTCCTCGCAAGCTGTGAAGTTGTCGCCCCCCCCCCCAACACACACACACACACACACGTGCTCATGGGCCGGGCGGAGTAGATGGCATGCGGCAATGTAGAGCAGCAGCGCCATTCGCTTTCATCCGTCTGCTCTTGAAGAACGGAAGGGAAGCTGCGAGCCTAGCTGCTAGCGTGTCTACGGCGTGGGATTGGTGGCTCCGGAAATGAAATTCAAGAAAAAAAAAAGATTTTTAAAAAAAAGCCAAATGCGCCGATGACAATTTCAGCAAAGGTCCATTCCCACCTCATCCAAACAGCTGTAAAACTGGCATCTCCACTGAGTGGCGCCTTGCTTTCAAGCCCGGCCTGCCCGTTAATTCATTCGGCATCCGATGTTGATTTTTGTCAACTTTAATTACAGCTCCCGGGGGACACTTCACACGATGCTCGCTCGACTTCAAGTTGCCGTTATGAATATGCAAATGCGCCGCAAACGCGCAGAGAGCCAAGTGGGCATTTCAGTCGAGCACACACTAGACGGGTCAATTCCACTGATGCCGCCTTGTTTTTTTGGGGGGTTTTTTTTTTCAAGCCACCGCCCCCATATCCTCCTCTTCAGAGGTCCTCCAGACAAACGTTATTTGTCTTTGCGAATGGTCCGAAAATTGTCAGCCCTACGTCTTTTTTTTCGTTTTTGCTTTGCGCCATTCCCTTTTCACACGTTCTTTTTGTCTTTCCCGGCAGGCCTTACAAGCGGCGAGGCAATTGCTCTTGCAGCAGCCGGGCTGTGGCCTGAAATCTCCAAAGAGCCAGGACAAGCAGCGTCCACTGCAGGTAAAGCAGCTCCCCGTCGAATCTCCTTAAGCCCACCCCACCCCTACCCCAAAAGATTCCGTCCCTTCCGCACGTGTGTTTGATTTGGCCCACGCGATCCCTCGGATGTGTTTCGCAGAATCGCAGAAGCGCTGTTTTGCAGTAAGCTCGGCGTTGGCATGTGCACAACATCGCGCAGGTGATTGATGGCAAATCGGAGTGAATCGGGAAAGGTGCCGATACCAGTTGCTGATGCTTAAGGCACTACACGGAGCTTGCAGACTGCTAATTTTAATTGGCGTGTACCTCGCTGGACGATTTTTTTTTCCTCACAGTCTTGCGATGGCAACACCTTCGATTGGCGTCGCGCCCCGCTTGCGTGATTACGAAAAGATTCGCTCGGCCAAGTTCTGCACGTCAGGGGTGCGAATGATATCACGTTATTATTTGGAAACAGATGTCGTTATTGTTGCAGCGGAACTTATTGTGCGGCTTCTTCCTTGAATGCATTGCTACAAGTGGGATCCTGGTCTACAAATACACACGCATGTAGCGGGGGAGACGATATCGAAAGGGAGCATGGTGGGCGCATGATAACAGTCGGCCCGTGTCCCAGCCTCTAATAACAGCCCAAGAAGGTAAATATTGAATATTTACATTTGCTTACTCCATCCTTTGCCCGGTGTCGGCGATAAGAATCAATATGAATCGCCGGGCTTGTCCTGCCCCATCGCTAATCCAACTGTTGATCCGGCTTTTATTAACATCTCCACCTCCCGCCTCTAAAAAGTCTCGAGAAGAACGTTCTAGAAGACTCATTCCAAGTGACATTTTGTATCGGTAAGGCTTTTACTGTGGAAATGTCAGTTGAAAGCGGCAGCAGGGAGTTATTTTTTCGGCCCAAAATAATGCCTGTTCATCCACTTATTTACTATGAGGCATGAACAATTTATTGAATTCAAAATCTCTCGATTGCTTAGGCAATTACTCCATAAATCGGATGAACAATTTTTGAAATTCCAGCCCTCTATTCCAACACAGGACATCATTTCAAATTGACCGTGTAGGAAATGCACAAATGTACATCTTTACGATGCATTTCCTGCTTTCGTCCATAACTTGTCTGATAATCGGCAAACAGGTCAACCGTTATTTTCCAAAGTATAAGCAGATGTTTGCACATTTTGAAAAAGCAAAGCTAATCAGTTTGCTTTCATGTAGGACTACAGAAACGGAAGGTTGACTTTTCAGAGGCTAAATGCAAGCTTTGGAAACAATTAATTAATTAATCAAATTAATCAATGCTGTACTTGATTAGTTATCGATTCATCGTTGTACCTATAGTGTCTGGCTAAGTTTCATCGTTTCATGAAATGGGAAAAGTTGACGTGATAAAGCCGCACATTTGTTTGCACCATCGTTGTCATCGGATCGATGATTTACGGACTCTCTTGTTAGGTTAAATTTGGTATAGTCGCTCTAGTGAGTGGAGTAGTTCACTACTCCAATTGAAGTAGATAAACAAACTCCTGTCATGTGAATTTGTGTTTCATTTGCTTTTGCATAATTGCTTTTTGTAATACAGATTGATTTATTGCTTGTATTTCTTTAAAAAAAAAAAAATGGGAATAATACCTTGCAAAACAAATCTCCTATTAGACGGTAATCGCATTATTGAGGGGGGGGGGGGGAAATCGCAATTAGATCATTTTTCAAAAAAGCTTCTGCTCTACCTGTTGCCAATGAAAATGCTTCATATACAGGGATTATACGAGGCCGTGTTCGACAGTGCAATATTTTATTAGCTTTTTCTTTCCCAACGGCAACGTGTTTTCTCGCACGCGCGTTGATCCCCGTGTATGATTAACACAGCAGAGAGTGGGGAAAGGATTAATGCTACCATGACATCCCGCTTTACCGAGAAATCCTCTGCCGCCTTCCGCCAATCTTGGGTATTTAAGAGAAGGAAATGATCCATAGATCACGGCATGTAAATTATTTACTACACAAGCATCTAAGTGCCTCGGCTTGCAGTTTTAATTACCCGTATTAGTGGCTAAAGTCGCTCTCGCCTGACTAATTCTATCCGCTCGCTCGCTCGCAGGAGTTGATGAAGGCGCACAAAGAAACAAGGCACAAACACACATACAAACACGCAAAGGCTTCTGCACATTTGCGTAATGTGACAGGTCTATTATTACACAGTAAGCCCACGGGAGCGCTCAATAAACACCTATTTCTCCCGGTAAATCCGCCGCCGCCGCGCCGCTTTCGACGCCCCGCTCTCCTCCTTCTTCTTCTTCGACTCACATCGGCGTCCGTACACTGACATTTGAAGCGCAAATAAAGAAACGCCGACAACCAGAGGCGGGGAGGATTACGCAGGCCGGCGACAGTTTGGTCGGCGTGCGCATAATGCGTCCTCACGAGGCACGAAACACACCCGGGACCGCTTTCGCTCTCGCCAGGCAGAGGCGGAGCCAGACTTTTATCCTTGGGGGGAGGCGGCGGGGGGCAAGGCTAGCTCAATTTATTGCTTGAGTTTGTTTAAAAAAAAAAAAAAAACGATGCACAATAAAAATAACCGTACGTTAAATCGTCAACGCAAATAAATCGTACCTGGATGATTTTTCATCATCGTTTAGGGCGGCGACCCGAAGTGGACAAAAATAACGCCGGAACATCTGTTGGTTGAATTTTGGGATGTCAAACGACCCCCATTTGTAGCCCAGTAAAACCTGCTTTGAGGTCTTCCTCTCTAGCTTTCACACGTCATTAAAAAAATAAAAAGTGTTGATGAGAGCAGGTTAGCTGACATCAGCATGCAAGCCCCCCCCACCCCCACCCCCCAAAAAAAGCTGTTATCTCACATTTACATGTATGAATAGCCCCTGGTTGCGTCTGAAAATAGTGATCACAGCTAAGGGCCATGCAGAAGAGATATGATGTATTCATGAGCAAAACTCGTGTTGACTCTAAGAGCGGGGACGAGAGGGGGGAAGCGTCAGCACATTTGAAGTCAAACACAACTGCTTTTATAACTCGAAAACAAGATCCGCCCCCCACCCCGCACACACCTCCTCCTTCCTTTTTTGTACCTACAGGACAAGCTTGGTAAATTGCGAGGACAGAGCAGGTTCATCATTGTGATGCAAAAGGAGTTGAAATGCAACCCCAAGGCGCTGTATAGCCGAGTTTGGAGAGAGGGAGGAAAAGTGGTGCGGGGGGGCGGGGGGGGGGGGGGGGGGGGCGAAAAAGAAGTCTCTCAGACCTTTGATGTAGCGGCAACAAATTTACCTTGTGACAGAAGATACATGGCCGCAATAAACGAGTTATACCGGCACTTACACAGGCAATCAGATGATTCTGGCCAGGGTGTTAATTGGATCCTAACCGCCAGATCTGATACGCCTGGGCCCCGCCGGTGACGGGTGTGTGCGGGGGGGGGGGGGCGTGGCGGTTGGGGGGGGGGATTGTTGGAAGCCCTTCCAAGTGATGAACTGTAATTCAGTGAGCTGCTTGAAGCACTTGTAATTTACTGTGTGTCACTGATGAAGAGGCTGATCCAGTGGAAGGCCGTCTTACCTGCAACATCAGAGCCATCCGTACTCCCCCCCCCCCCGCGCGCCCGCCCCCCCCGCCTCCACCCGCCGCACTCTATTTCAGCATCTTCTCGACTTCAGCATCTTTCCCCCAAAAGCCCGCGGGGCGCCATCCGTCGGCAGCCGGAGCGCGGCACTTGAGCGATAAAGCCGGCGCTATTTGCGCTGATAGCGTCGCAAACAAGCCGGGTCGGCGCACCTTCAAAAGGCCTAATCGATGTCCATCTGCATGTCGAGATAAATCAATGAGGGGGACCTGCGCCCCCTCGGGCCGTTTTTATTCAAAGCTTTTACATGATGCTTCTTTATGTCGTGATAAATGGAGCTTCCCCATGTATGGAAATTGATTTGGGCAAAACATTGCGTAATCTACTTAGCCCGAGTCCTGACAATCTACGGTATCGATCTGCCTTTTAAGGCCAATGCGCCACGAGGCCAGCGGGCGCGTCGTTTAACATGCGCACACTTGAACTTCCGAGTCGCACGCCGGCCGGGGCACGCCGCCCCCCCACCCTCACGCCCATCAATAATTGTGTTGCCGCGTTTGGCAGTAATTGGATAGTAAATGAGGAGTGTCAGCTCAGGGGAGCCGCCAGGTCACAAGTCCACGACCGAGGAGGGTCGACTTGAGTTTTGCCCCCCCCCCCCGACGGCCCCTTCCTGGGACGGGGGAATCTGGCTTGCTGGTCGCGGGCTAGTTTTTCATTGTCATTCTGCCTCTTTTGCACATGTACTCGCTCTTGGCTTAATTAGCAGCGGCTCTCCCTGCCAAGGATCCGCAGTAATTACCAGCTAGAAGGCTTCCATTTCTCAGCGTGGCGCAACCCAGCCCGTCCGACACCGCAGGACCGAGCCCTTGTCCTTGATAACCATCCCGCACCTCCCGTGTGTATGGCCGACGTGTAATCGGCGCTTCCTGCCACACGTGGCGCTAATTGTTGAACTCGGATACGCCGGCTATCGCCTGGGTTCATCCTAAAAATCCATTTATCCTCACCGCATTGTGGGAATTGGGCTAGGGCTGCAAGACGCGTCCAATCCTTTCCCGCGAATGTTTTTCAAGCTCCCTTAAATTCATTCTACCTTTTTTTCTTTTTTTTTTACTAAGCCGCAGACGAATCTGTTATATGAATTTTCGGCATCGGCCTCCAAAGATTCTGATGGTTTCGTTCCCTACTCAACCAGTTGGACCCTTGTGCTAACTCGAAGCCTGATTTCAAAACGGGCGGCGATGCATCCTTGCGGATTACGACGCCAAAGAGGCACTTTGCAATCGGCATCCGCGCCCCCTCTCGTGCGGCGTGCCGATGTTTGTGCCGCTGCCGTCATCGTCGTCGAGTAAATGCTCATTAATTTCACCCCTGCGTGGCCAAATCGTTTCTGGGCGAAGCAATTGTCCCCCCTGTTCCTTTCAATTCGCCGCTCACGTCAATCAAGCCCCGGTGCGGCATCTCGCCGAATGGAGGTGTTATATTCCCGCAATTATCATGTCATACACTCGAAAATGTAAATGAACGTGTGTGCAAAATTAAATTTATGGGTTGTCAGTGAAGAATGCGAACCAGGAGAGCAATTACTTATCGGCTTTCATCCGCTAGCCTCCGATACGTCAAGCGGAAAAGCACGCGGTTAAATGCGGCGAACCGGCATTGTGCCGCACTTGACGCCGGGCCGCCGCCTTCTCGCTCGCCCTTTGTTTTCCTCTCCTCGTTTCTTTCCGGAGTAACTCGCAGGTGTCTCCGACTCGGTCTTAGTTTTGCATTGTCCTTCTGCTTCCCGTGTTCCTTTTTTAAAAGGCGTTCTTATAAATCCACTGCATTATTCATCTTATAGGTATTTGACCATGAACGCCTTTATTTCCCCACTTAGACAACACCGAAGCACTTTGAAGTACAGTGAGGAATTTAAATGCAATTGCACTTGATGTATGCATGCGCATACGTTTATGTTAAATCCTAAGCCTTGTCTGCTTTTGTGCGGCAAAACATCTCCGAGCCGGCATCCAATTAATGGTCTTAATGAGCGCGTCTTTCATGTTGTTTCCCCGCCGCCGTCGCGGCGGCCCGACAGAAGCCGCGGCGACTGCCGGGTAATTACTTACCTCGCGAGCGTACCTTGAAGGGTTAATAACGTTGAAGGCATTTGCATGAGTCCACGCCGGCTGTTTGATTTGCAACTTTTGGGACGGCTTTTGTTCAGCTTGTTGTGCAAGAGTTTCCTGGTCGTCCAGAGGAGAGGAGCGATGTCAACAACCCCCCCCCCCCCGCACCTTCCGCGGAGTCGCTTCTCGCTAAGACCCTAATGAACAATGGAGGCAGGATTTGTTTGAATATGAATATGAATGTGCAGCAGGGGCCGGCTGCCGGTTGACCTTCAGCTGTGATTTTCAGTTCATCAGGATTAGTCAAGGCGGGCGATCAGGAGCCACTAATGCATAATGACTTCTAAAATGAAAAATGTGTAGTGACCATGCAAATGTCTCAGCTAATCAAAGAGGGGGGAGAACCTGGGCCGGGAAGGGGAAGAGGAGCTAAACAAGGACGTGTCAAGGCCTGACAGCCAGCAAGGAAGCCAGCGGGAAGGGAGGGGCGGGGGGGATGCGTGGAAAGTAATCAAGGCGCCTTGATTAGCCGCCGATGAGGACGGGGATGTCTTATTGGCCCCTTGACACGGCGCGCCGGCCGGCTACCGTCGTGGCCGCCCGGACGACAAACACCGCGGCAATTAGCGTCCGCCTGGGCGTGACTACGTGTTGGCATTGCAATGCTTGTGAAAATCCTTTGTTGACAAGCTGCTGGAAGCGTTTGTAGCACGAAACCTCCTTCAAGTGGAGTTCATTTTGTGATGTGTTGAAGTCAAGCGGAATCCATCAACTGACGTCTTTTTTTTTTTTTTTTTTTTTTTAAATGCGCAAAATCAACACTGAGCTGGGAGCCACCGCGGTGCAGTTTTAATCCACTTCCTGCCTCTTTCGCTTGAGCTTCACTGATAGGAAAAGCTAAAGTAGGGGAGTTCAAGGGACCCGCTAATTAAGGTCCATGTCTATTTAAATGACTTACTCGTCCCAACGGGAATGGCCAGGAAGGAAAAATAAGAAGAGCAACACAAAGGCGCAGCACCCACCTGTCCTTCGGCATCTCCTCTCGGTCCGTAAATAGCCGTTGTCGAAAAGCGCTGGGCCTCACGCCTCTTTTTCCCCTTGGTCTGCCGTGTCGCAGGTTCCAGTCTCAGTGGCCATGATGAGTCCCCAGGTGATCACGCCACAACAGATGCAGCAGATCCTCCAGCAGCAGGTGCTCTCCCCCCAGCAGCTTCAGGCCCTCCTCCAGCAGCAGCAGGCGGTCATGCTGCAGCAGGTGCGCCCGTTTACACTCGACCCCCGTTTGTCACGTTCCAGACCGAATCCGCCTCGTAAAAAGACGCCATGCAGGATCAGGATCGGAAGAGCATTATTTTTTTGTCATTGTAGCAATGAAATAAAACAGACGGAAGCTATCCAAGGCATATCGGAAAACAATCACCAATATGCAGCGAAAGTCCCCCGGGTTGCCGGCGGCCCGTTTTTGCTGATGAAAAGGAAAAAAAAAAAAACACCATTTATGTTGCATTTGTGTCATCCCACTCTGCGCAAATGAAGCCTAAATCTAAAGAGAAATGAACATTGTATATTTGAACACCAAAATGTTCAACTAAAGCGTCTAATTTTGCCTAACGTAAGGCGGCTAGCTTATTGCTAGCGTGTATTGTAAAAGGCACTAGACGGACGGGATTACGCTAATTACGAACCTTCAAACAGCTGCTAGTTTAACACACAAATGAAGCCTAAAAACAAGAGAATGAAACATTGGATATTTGAACACCAGGTTAGTGCTAACATAACGTCATAGAATGGCTAACAAAAATGAGCGTGGATGTTGCAACACACACAAGCACAGCATCTGATACTCATAGGTATTTCTGTCTCTCGCATTGATTGATTGACTTTTTTATTATTATTATGTTTGTTCAAACTGTCAAACACTAAACCGCGTCAAAGTGTCGCTTTACTTTACCGCCCCAGCGCGTGCTAGCCAGCGGTCGCTCCGTACGCCCTTGACATGCTTTTATTACCGAGAGGAATGTGAAATTGCCTGGCTTGTTCCACGTCGCCTCTAATTAAGCATCTCCCAGGTGTCGCCGGTTCAATTCCCCCATCGGGGACCGCCGGCCACCAAACGCTGCCGAGTGATACTGTAGGTGACGCGTGACGTCACATTTAGGGGCGCGCCGGTGTCAGAGTTGAAGTGCTTGCCTCATTTGTGGATTTGATTAAGGCAAGGACAATTGGTTAATTAAGATTGTCACTCATCACGATTGTTGCCGCTTTATTACGGGACGCCACATTGTGCGCGGTCGACTTTTTGCGACTGCGTCTGACGTGGAAACTCAAGGCCACTTAAATGTTCAATTATTCATCGGGGCAATTCGATTTTTGGTACGATACCAGATACGCCAGCGGCCTTGGCGCAGTTTTGCTCATCGTCTTGCATCGCGTAGAAGCGTCACTTGCTCATAATGAACAGGAAACACTCGTTCCGGACGAGAGCAATATGCTGTTGATTTGTGTTGATCCGACAGGAGAAAGGGTTCGCAATCAATCAGAGTGTCCCATTCATTTTTTTTTTAATTGTCTATTTAATCATGCGGATGTATCTATATGGTGGTGAGTTCTACTAAAGAGAAAGATCACATTGGCACGTCAAAATATACTTTGTCCAAACGCGAAAAATAGACTTCGGTAAAGTAAACTCAACAATGTAACTTACATTGCTTTTACGCAAAAAAAAAAAAAATAGTTTGCTAAAACTGAACTGTTTTACATTTTGCCGTCTTAACTATTTTAACTTAAAGTTATACATAAAGCAGCTCCGCAAATTGTTACTGCTAGCCAGCTTTGTCGCTCTCGCCGACATTGTTGTCACGCATGAAGTTTGTCCAACTTAAGTGACTGATTTAGTCGGAACAAATACAAGTTCTGTTTTCCACATTGCAGATTGTGTTGGTTTAGACAGAGCCAGATGCAAATTCCAAACGCTGTCAAAAACATTACTGATAATGTGTAGCATTTTTTTGCATAATCAATGCCTAACTGGGAGCCGTATATTTGGAGGAAAATTTTATGCGAGGGCTCGTAAATGAATTCAAACCTTTCCTGTACGTTGCTGTTTGAAAGCAAATTTGGAGACGTGCGCCTCTCCGGCTTAACGTGTGCGTGTTTGTTTGCGCGCAGCAACACCTGCAGGAGTTCTATAAGAAGCAGCAGGAGCAGCTTCATCTCCAGCTTCTCCAGCAGCAACATCCTGGCAAACAGGCGAAAGAGGTACTTTTTGTTTTTGGCTTGTTGTTTTTTTTTTTTGCACAGCTTTTCTATTAGACGCCCTCCACCAATCATCAATTCAAGCTACTTAATGCAGAGGATGCTGTGACTTGCCCGGCTAATGAAGTGTTTCCAGCAACAACAACAATTGATGGCAAAGAAAGCGAGAGGCGACTGGGCGCGACTCATTAGTGAAGCGTTTCGACACACGCGCATGAACACGCAAATCGGCGCTGAAGTTGCGCCGCGTGTCGCTCATGAATCCCTCTGACAGGCAGCCGGTCGACACCGGCAGCTCGCGGCGTCTCATCAGCTGCCTAGCACAGAAGAAGGAGCCAGCTTAACGGCCCCTGGTCCAAGTCCGGTCAAATTGTTCAGAAAACACGCACGGCGCCGCTCTTTCCTTGTCTCTCCAAGCAGCCCATTACGTTGCCCCGACAGGAAGCGGCGCGCGACCTCCCGGCGGCTTTGTTTCTGTTTGGATTTGTAAATTGTTTTATTTTTTGCCGCCACGGAGTATGGAATAGAAATTGCTCCCTTATTTCTCCAGAGGAGGTTGGATGGGATGGGAGGAGGAGGCATCACCTTTTTATCATGATACTGAAATGTCGCAAGCGACCAGTTACTTTTGATGCCGACATTTCATTTCAAATCCATTGGCGTGTTTTTTTTACAGCCAAATAAGATCAGGCTCGGGTCTATGTCCCAATATTTATGGACCTGACGGTATTACGTTGAACTTTAAGGCTGAAATATATTAAAAGTGAAAGTCACTCTCACTCTCAAGGTGCCTTTCAGGGATGCTTGAGGACACCATAATAGCGCAATAAAAAATACAGAAGATGAAGTGTCGCGTGGCGTTCACGTTAAAAACAAAATCATACTGCCCCCACAAAAAAAAAAAAAACATAGGGGGCTAATGGTTTAAGATATTTTTCTTATTCAAGCTACATGCCGCAATTGTGTTCGACTTTACAGCATTTTTGTTGGTCAGTTCATAATGTGAGCGAAGCTAAAGGGACATGTTTCATAAATGCGCGTCGTTCTCAAGTCCTTCAATTCGTCCCGCCTTCCTCTTCCCGATAGCAGCAGCAGCAGCAGCAGCAGCAGCAGCAGCTGGCCGCCCAGCAGCTGGTCTTCCAGCAGCAGCTCCTGCAGATGCAGCAGCTCCAGCAGCAGCAGCACCTGCTCAACATGCAGCGGCAGGGCCTGCTCTCGCTGCCCGGGCCCGGGCCCGGGCCCGCCCCCGGCCAGGCCGCCCTGCCCGGGCAGACTCTGCCCCCGCCAGGTAAGACCACGCGGCGCACCAGACACGCTTCCTGTCCGTTGTCCGCAGGTTGAAGGTGCAAATGTTTGTCTGGCTTTGTCCCTCTCATCGGTATGCATCGGTATGGCCCTCCTGTGTTATCTTGCCCGTACGTCTGTGTGTTTGCGTTGCCCTCATTGGTATGCTCCTCCGCCAGCCGCCTTGTCGCTAACTTGCCACATGATCGTGTTTAAACCTTCCACAGCTCATTTTGGCTCCGTATTTACCCTTTGTCGTTTCCCCAGCACTCCATCACCTTCTTCTTCTTCTTCACCTCCTTTTGCTGACAAGGGGGGAGAGTAAACCTCCATTTTCTTCCCCAGGACAAAATAAACACCTCTTGTTTGTTGTTTGACAAATGCCAGAAGGGAGATAGAAGAAGGAATTTAGTGGTGATGAATGTTGCATAGTGTACTATTTGCTGCCTTCATTTTGACATTTCATTTCCTAAAATTGGCCCACTGAAATGTATTTATTGATTCCCCCTAGCTAATTCGTTGCTTGCTAGTAGAAATGAATTGTTTTCGACAACATAACATTTATGTTTGATTTGGTTTCATCATGATCGGCCAATCGCGACCGATCACGGCTCAGCTTCATTAAGCAGGTGAGCCGTGATCGGTCCTTATCCGAGCCCTGAGCATCTGTCATGTAATTTTCAGTCGACAAAATGGCCGCCCCCTTGCATTTGTGGAACTCATATTCCACAAACGCAATATTAATCCGAATGCCATGTTTTGACTAGCGAGTCTTCTTAGAACATATTCTTGTCAGGAAAATGTTGGGCTTGACTTCCGCTTTAATGATAATGCGGTTCCAAAATGTGTTGACTGTTGTTACCGACATCTCCCACTCCAGCCGGCCTGAGCCCAGCAGAGCTCCAGCAGTTGTGGAAAGACGTGACCGGAGGTGGCGGCGGCGGCGGGGGAGGCGGCGGCGGCGGCGGCGGGGGCCACGCCATGGAGGACAACGGCATCAAACACGGCGGCGTCAACAACACCGGCGCGGGCGTCACCGGCGGCCTGGACCTCTCCACCAACAACCACAACGGCAGCAACAGCAGCAGCAGCAGCAGCAGCAGCAGCAGCAGCAGCAGCAACTCGTCCTCAACTACCTCCTCCTCCAACCCCCCCAAAGCGTCACCGCCCATCTCGCACCATTCCATGGCCAACGGACAGTCCCCCGTCCTCAACCACAGACGAGAGCGCGAGCGGGAACGGGAGCGGGAGAGGTAAACGTGTAGCCAGCGTGAATTCGAAAAAAAACAAAAAAAATTTAAAGAGGAATACAAGATGAAACAAATAACAACACGGGCTCGTTTCCTTCACAACCCCGCGCTGGCGTCATTTGTTCCCGTTCAAAGAGGCGGCGTTGTTAACTACAGGGAAAACAAGACGTTTTGTTTATTTGTTTCATAAGTTGATCACAAAACAAGAGGCTTGTTCTCCCCGAGGAGCGCACTTGCGCGCCGTCTCGAGCTCGCACGCCGATATCAAACGCGAGCAAAGGAAGACATGCAGCCCGGCGCGCGCAACAACAAACCTCCCCGGCAGACGAGACGAGATAACATTAAGTATTTAGCGCTTTCTGCCGCTTTTGGAAAATTACCTTCCTTGCTTGCTTGTCATGTAAACAGAATACGTGATGCCTTGAGTGGCGTTTCCAGGATGTTTATCCTTGCGATGGCGTGTTTTATGAATGCACCCCTGCACCACAACACTGACTCTCCACATATCGGGACATGCATTATTCAAAGGATTTACTTGGGCGATATGATAATGAGGCCTTACGCTAGCGCCGCTCGGAGGCGGAAGTGCTGCGTAATTGGTTTACAGTAGATGCTATCGCCGGCGTGCCACCGCAAGGCGGGAAAAGGGATGCCGGAGGAGAAAAGGCCGCGTGCGCCGGGGCGCCTGCTCGTGATCGAACGAGGAGTATTGTCAGGGGCGCCGCTTACCAACGCGGCCGCCGATCGATGCGGGGTAAGCCCCCGTGAAAGAAGCCGGCGTGAGCCTGACGAGCGCGCGCGGCCGGCCCAAAGGTTAAACCGTCATCTTGAACAGGATGGGATTTCTCGGCGGGCTCGTAAACACCGTTCTTAATGGTTTGCCTTTTTCATCGTGCTCCCTATTTGTTGCTTGGTGACTTTTTGACGAAATTCGGCGGATTTTAGAGCCCGTTTGTTTGTTTTTATTCGTCATTTTTCCCAAATGCTTCATTTGACTTTAGTTTTTTAGCTTTAGTATTTAGTATGTTTCATTTGGAATAGCGATTGCTCCCGAAATAATAGCTTCCTCTCCTCTCTCTTCTCTGCAGTTCGCAGCATGAAGAAAACGGCGGCTCCCATCCCTTGTATGGCCACGGCGTCTGCAAGTGGCCCGGCTGCGAGAGCATCTGCGAAGACTTTGGACAGTTTTTCAAGTAAGATTAGGACAGCGATACATGTATCCACAAGCTAACAGTTCTATTTAGTGAGCTGGCGCAGTATTCCCGTTCACGCGTTCTTTATCCTCCGCGAAGAACGATGTGCCGTACCGACGACGACTTGCTCGTTTCTAAATAAAATGAAAAATGAATAATCTTACAGATCCAAAAATGATTCCCAGTTTTGTAGAGATGCACGCCCGCTACCGTTGACTCTATAAATTGCTTAAAAATCTGCGATCAAAATAGTGGCACGAATGGCAAACTGCGAACCTAGCGGGGTTTCACCGTCGCCACGTTGACCTTGCCGACAGCCCGTTGACAGGGTTCAGCTCGAGCAGCCCTGGACTCAGCCAGTCGTGATCCATAACAAATCTCCCCGGCGGCGTGGAAGCGCCTGATAGGCTTGTGGAGGAAGTCGTCAAAAGGCTAATGGCAACGCGCACGGCCGCACACTCGCCTCCACAACAAAGGCCCGCCATTCAGTTGTTGTCACGGTGCACGGCAGCGGAGCGAATGAACTCTTCATGCTCCATCAACAGTTTAGTTAATTAGCTCATTTGTAATTGGCCGGCTTTGTTGCCGGGATGTCAGCGAGGGGACATCAAAGGAGGGAAAGGTGTTTGCGGCGCCCACGATTACAGGTTATCACGCCGCCACTCACCCGCTCTCCCTCACTCGGAGAAGAAAAGCCGGGGAAGGCTTTCATTTGAATATTCTAATTAGATTTGTAATTAACTGTGAAATAACGATCTGGTGTGTATTTTCCGACGGGCTATAAACGTCCGCGCGGATGGAGTCCGGAGATTGTTGTGACTTGTTTTTTTGTTTTTTTTTTTGCCGTCGCGAGTCCAAAAACTCATTGGGCTTATGAATTAACCGTAATAAACCCGGTGTTTATTGGGCGAAACAGCCAGACAGTATATTAAGCTGCATTTTCACGCACTATCAACTCATATTGTGAACCTTAATTGACACCATCGCATGGGAATGAATCAGAGGTGAATGTAAATGACAGCAGCAGCCTGACAAGTGTTTGCTTATCCCCTGCCGAAGGGAAAAAACATTTAAAAAAAAAAAAAAAAAGCTCACTGAAGCTACATTGTATCTTCACAAAACTAGCTACAATTATAGCAAACACGTCCTTTTGGTGTTCATTCGAAAATGTATTTATATATATATAAAAGGGGGGAAAAAAGTCATTTGAGAATTGTAGTCTTCTTGATTAAACAGTACTTTTTCTTATCTTGCACTCAACAAATATATCCCATATATCTAAAAAAAAAAAAAAAAAAACTAATACTAAAACTAATCAAATCTAACAAAACGAAGCTAATATAAAAAATCCCAAACCCTTTGTATAGCAGGCGATATCCATTTTGCTCACATCCATAGGCATGATGTATCACTTGAGCCCGTTTATGTGGTCCGGTGCAGGTAGAGGAGTTTGCCTTCCATCTTGGGGACCAGCGCACGCATGAGGAGGCAAGCTCATATCGGATTATCGTTTTTTTTTTTTGGGTTGGTTTTTTTTTTTCACCCTCACCGCCCGATATCTTTGCATCACCTCGGTACGCTTACTTAAAGATGGTCTGTGTGCTCTAAGGATATAGCGGAGGTAGCTTAGCGGGTTATTTAGAAGACACTGTGTGGAAAAAAACGACGGGTCGGACACTGCAATAAGATGGCAAAGTGATGCGAGAGGGTGTTGCGAAGGCAAAGCCAGGCAGGAAGTTGAAAGCTCGGCTGACACTTTTTTTTTTTTTCTTTTTTTTTTGGTACTGATGCTTTCCACAACATCACCTCCAACAAAACAGAACAGCGTCTCGCTTCGCTTTTCCGCTGGCTCTTACACCCCAACCCAGCCGGCACATGAAAACAGACGCCAACAAAGGAGGCGGGCTCGTCACCGCAACAAAGATGGCTGCTCGTCGGCGTGCCTCCGAGCGGTGATTGTCGGTGTCACGCGGAGGCCTTTCAAGTTGCCGGAGATGCCAGCCGACGACACGCGCGCAGCCTTTCAACGGGGTTACATAAAGCGGGTGTCAGATTCGGATGACAGTTTCCATGTCGCGAGATGGGTGTGGGTTACGGGTGTGGGGAGGGGGCGGCGGTAATCGCTCGCTGTTGGCGTTCCGCTCAGCGCCTGCGACACGTTTAGTCATCTTTTGTTGTGTTGCGCCGGGGAAACTTGTCGCCGTCAGCGTTTAAACGCGCCCGTGTGTTCTTTCAAGTGCTCTCACCTGGAAAAGGAAGCTGCGAGGTGGCCGGCCGGCGCGCCGAAAGGGGGCTCTGTAGTGCAAAATAACATCGTATCCATGGCTTGTGTTGACGCGTTAGCCGCGTGCCCGCTTATGCTGATGACGGGCTAGCGCTAAAGTCATCCACTCGCCGGCCTTATTACTGCCGCTGACGTTGAAAACGGCAAGCTCGGCCCGCTAACCCGGCGTCTGTAACCCGCTGCTAATTAAACCCACAAGGCTGCAGCCGAGTGCCTCCGTATAACGCACACACACACATATATATATATATAGTGTAGGCAGTCAGGCTGCCCCCCCGCCCCCTGCCCCCGCAGCCCCTTGATAGTTGAGTTTCCCCTCTACCCTTCCGCATGTCTGCCGCACTGTGACAAGACCTTTAAAAACGGAGGGCATTACTTATGCATCGCCACCGCGGGGAGAGCGGAGCGTCCCTGTGCCGTATGCGCGCATGCATGCATGTGTACATATGCCACACGCCTGTTTTGCTCGCACCCGAGCGTCTGTGTACAGCACGGTGCGGACTTGGCTGCCCATGACAATGCACGCCGAGCGACATCGTAGTTGTAGATTTATTACCGGGCCCTGAGTGGACCCTGATGGCCCACATACATATTCATAGCGTATACACATCTGTCGGGGGGGGGGGGGGCGGGGGGAAGTGGGGCCTTTGAGATGTTTTGGAGAAGAGAGACCTTGCAGGATGCAATGAAAATGAGGCGGGGAAAGCAATTTATTTGTTAAAGCGGGCAATCCCCATGTTGTTTTTACTCTCTTAAAGTCCAAAATAATGTTGCGTGTGCCTCCCTAGTCGGAACACAGTTTTTTGATTCATGTTGCAAGTCACTTGGACGTCAATTTCAGTCGTCAACAGGTGGCAGTACAGGGCAAAATGACAGCCACCTTGGATGGATAAAAACGGGCGGATTATTCTGCTTAATTCTTATCCCACAAGCAAATATTAATCGGAATGTCACGACTAGTAGGGTTGTACATATTACTGCAAAGAAACAATATCAAATTAATTCGACACGTGTTTTGGTCTCGGATTACTCACTTTGACGAATTAGAGTTGTTAATTTACAAAACATTTTGACTTGCAGTCGTCAAACGCATTCACGGCAAGGTCCAAAAAATTCCATTATACGTGTAGTAGAATTTCAACGCATTTCAAACGGGCATCAGTTATGTGAGGATTTTTTGCTATTGGCGGGCCGCAATACAGCGGGGCTCCGCTCCGCTTTCAAATGTGAAGCCCCAGCTCAGTAAATAAGGTGTATTCTTTAATGATTGTTTCTGTCTGCCCGGCTGCGTCCCCCACCCCCCCCCCCCCCCGCCTTGTCATTATTCTCTCCGTCTTGTGGAATTATTAATGCGCAGTAGGACATGCTGCCATTTGAATATTTCATAAATGTAGTAATCTTCCCTGTAATCGCCTCGCTAACTGGCCAGTAGCAGAAGGTGCGGCTTGAATCACCGGCAAACATGCGTACGGGCTGAATTTCGAAAAAAAAAAAGGTAATCGAGAGCCGCCCCCGCTGCCCCGCCCCCGCCCACGCCCCTTTTCTTTTTTGTAATGAGGTATCTTTGGGGACGGCGAGCAGTGGGCGCCGTGCTTTTGAAGCAGCTGTAATTCATGACACGCGCCATACATCAAGTGCATAAGATAGCATTATGGGCAGTGAAATGAAAAGGGTATTTGCAACATTAGTTCCCTCATCCTGCGAGGGACGTGATTAAATGATTAATGAAATGCCCCCTCTTCTGCATGCACATCCTGAAACAGCAATTAGGCGCCGGGCTGCAGAAACACGCCGCTTCTTCCCACCCCTCACTCCCTCATCTCCCAAATGCTTCCTTAGTCTTGGTTGCTCATGAAACAAGTTCCCGACGAACTCAGTCGGTACTGTAAATGACCGTTGAAAGCTCCGAAATCCAACCTATCGACTGCAATTTCATCCGACGTACTTTGCCTTTTTCTTGTAAACACGTGACAGGTGAAGCGTTTCGTTTTGTCAAACACGGCTGCCGTCGCGACACAATTTGACAGGAGAACCGAGTTGTTTTGAAGGCTTAACAATGCACATAAACTCACAAGAGATGAGGATGAAGACGTTTTTGAAAATGTTGAAAAGCGGGGTGGCAAAATGGAGGACAAACCTTTTTGTTTTCAAGATAAGGTCATGCCCCAGATATCGCGTACGAGGTGTTATTTCCCTTTGGTTTGTCTGTTACCAAACAAAACCAAAAAGGAGTTCAAACCTACCCGAGAGTGAAATGAAGTCAAATGATTTCATTTGTGTAGCCTATTGCCCACAAAAAGAGTCTCAAAGGGCTTCACAGACCCCCAGTTGAAGAAACCTTGAGAAGAGACCACAGACGAGGGTCCAAACAAACATAAAAACTCACGAAACTGTACACACATCAGGCCTGGTGAAAAAAAACCCCAAAAAAAACATTTGTTTTCCATACGTTAGATGTTTATTGTGCGCTTTTCAAAGAATCACGTTAATCAGTGCCTCAACGTGCCAGTACCCCAAAGTGGCCCGGGCTAGCGGGGCTCTTCATAGCTGCTCACAACTCTGGTTTTGTTTTTCTGCTCCATATTTGTGCACGTTAAGGGCCCGTCTCGATGACGCTTTCGCGTTCTACAGAAGTCATCCGACGGAGACAAAAAAAAAAACAAAAAAAAACCCTCATTGACTGTTCCGGCTGCCTGGCAGTCTCTTTCTTCTAATGAGGCGAACGCAGCAGATGGCTTTAATGCCAGTTGGAGGAGATGCTTTTGTGTGTCAAAATGTTGCCGCTGTTAAATGGTGTGTATTGTTTTGCGTAAACGAGGAGACAAAGGCGACGCGCTGAGCCAGCTCCTTTTCCTCCGGCTGAAGTTAGCCATCTCAACCGGTGCGGGCCCATTGTCATGTTAAACGTGGCGCCGCGCGCCGTCACGTTTGCTTCTAATTACCTGGTTTCAGCGTGGAACAATGGCGCCCTAACGGGATCCTATAGATAATTCCCCCACTATAGAAATGGCAACAAAATCACATTGAAGGTGATACCGATGCGGTGCTGAGTAAGTGGATCTGTTCACCCGCAGGCACTTAAACAACGAGCACGCCCTGGATGACCGCAGCACGGCCCAGTGTCGGGTGCAGATGCAGGTGGTGCAGCAGCTGGAAATCCAAGTAAGTTCTCTCAAGAAACTCTGCGCCCTCGCTTTCGGTCGGCTAATTACGCCGTCGCCACTCGCGCTTCGTCAAAGGGGGCCGCAAAAAGCAGGACCTGCTGAATTCGACAAAGCCAGCAAACAATGGGATCCTCGGGCCTCGCAGCGAAAGCCATTATGGCTCTTTTAATTGAATTAAGCCTGCGCTTTATTTTCCCCGCTTTGCTTTTTTCTTTCCAATTAATAGCGAGCGCGCCTCTCCCAGTCTGCCGTGTTAATTAACTGCACTTTGCACCTGAAGAACGCTCAAAAGGGGGGAACTATTTTCAGTAGGTGGAGCGTGACCTTATTAAGAAGTCATGCTGGCGAGATAATGAGAGCGCTGATTGAGCGACATTATTGCTCGGCGCCACTGACATCTGCTCGTCTTTCCGTTTCGAAACAAGTCTGCGATTGTCGGTGTTTACAGTGGCACAAAAAAAGGACAAAAAGATCGACAGTCGGGTCCTTAAATGTCGGGGCATCGGCATCTTGTTGGCACCGCGCCACAATGGATTTGAAATGACGTATTAGATTGATGACGGTCCGCGAAGTCTCGGGGCCACTAACAGGACCCGGAGAGGCGGGTCCGTCTCACGCCACGTTCGGGAGGACCCCTTGGCCTCGCGGCAGCTGCGGGCCGCGCCTCCGCCCCCTCGACGGCGTCCGCGGGACTTTGAGCCCACCTCATTACTGGCCCGGCTGCCTCGTTACCGTCAGGTCCTCGCCGACCTAAATTCCGCCGTTGACAAAAAGATGAAGCGCCATTTGTTTTTACCCGACCTGTCGACATCATCCTGTATGTTCCTTCACTTTTGGACTTTAATTCCCTCTTCTTGGCCGTCTTTAACAGCTTTCGAAAGAACGCGAGCGTCTTCAGGCCATGATGACCCACTTGCACATGCGGCCCTCCGAACCCAAGTCATCTCCCAAACCAGTGAGTGCATATTGCCGCGTAAACACGCCGGCGATGAGCAACTGTTTTGAGTGACAGGTACAGATGAAGATGTAATGGGATTTGCTTCTGGCGGGAGGACGGCAAGTTTGGAAGTGTATTAGATGGCCAAAGGAGCGCGGAGAGCTCGGCGACAAAACGCCGGGGGAGGGAGTCATTTCTCCGTGATGGATATAATCACCAAAACAACACGTTGGCCGGATGATTGAGCCACTTGCGCTCAGACGATGTCATTTTAGCAACAAACAGCAGAAAATTATAGCTAAGGATTGATATTCGATGCTGATCCGAACACGCAATTGCTGCTCAAATTGGTCCCACGGTTGGATTTGCTCCAGATAGCCACTGAACATATTTGTTTCCCAAATATTGTCGGCCTCGAAATTTTACACATTGAAATATTGGAGCATGCGCACGCTGCTTAGTAAGTGCCTACTTTCCTTGGAATCATTGAATGAAGATAATCACGCGATAGCGTAATCATCGGATAATTCCGTCAGGAATCAAACTCCCCTTTTATTATTCCGTCTCTCTCGCCTTTTCTTCAAAACTGCAACAGAACGCTTCCATGTCATCCAATGACGACTCCGGTGACTCTAATCCGCGCTGAATATGAATGAATGATGTTAATGAAGTATTGCGTTACATAAAGCGCACATGAAAGAGCAGCTAATTGCATTTGATGGTGCTGAAGAAAGGGTGGGAGTGGGTGGGGGGGGGGGGGCATTCCGGCAGAATTCCTAAATGAACATTTAGGAGTGTCCTCATTTTAGGGCTTCCCTCAGTATCATCGTAAAAGTCGCACAAAGGAATAATTGGGTTTGTTCCCGTCCTTGACGCAACTGTACGCAGTCATGCTAATACCTAAGCTAGTACTAACACAACTTGATCTGTCCAGGCTTATCTGGTGATATTTTTTGATTGTCAGCGTAGTTTGTCCAGGTTTGAGGGAGGTTTGGAGCCATTATATCCTCCAAATTATTGGCATTGAGTCCATGAACCCAAGAAGGTCTTCATTCGCATTCAAATGTCCTGAACCAGTCTCTCAAAATTCTTAAAAATGTGAACGCATAGGTAGGATTTTACGATTGTAAGTAGCGATGGACGATTACCAATACCTGGTATCTGTATCGGCCTTTCGTGATTTTGAGTACTCGCGAATGCTACAGATACCGGCCACGGATATTTAAAGGCAATAAAATCTGACATCAAGTCCTGCTCGCCGATAGTTGGCGCTACGCTGTAGCACGTTGACACATGGCGGGTTTCAGAAAGAACAAACAAACACACTCACAATTGTGTTGTCTGAAATGTTACGTATCAAAAGTACGACTAAAACCGTTTTAGTCACAACGGTTTTAGTCGAGACTCTCGGCAGGAGATTTAAAGTTTTGGATTCGCAGGGAAGCGTTGGTTTGAATCAATAAAAATGTCCACTTTCAACCCCTCCTTAACTTTTACTCTTCTCTGCTCATTACAGCCGAGTGGCGATTTAACTGTCGCCCGAAAAGCCCGACGGCTAGCTAAGTATTTCCAACTTGACATTTGATCACCACAAACGGGCCGAGCGATACCCTCTCTCACTCCGTCGCCCCCTCCTCCCTCCCATCTTTTGAAGCCGACGCCAAACTCCCCGCCACCAATGCGCCACCACTTGTCGACTCACAATTAAGGCAATTTGGTTCGAATATGTAACGATGTCATTACCATTCCGGGGCTGGAATTAGTGACGCGACCGAAAGGTCAGTTTGGCGGTTTTCCACTCGGCTGGAGGCTCTCACGTGAGATTCGGAGGCAAAAGACAGACAATTAGTGACGACGCGGCGAGCGGAGCCGCGTCTGGGGTGGCCTCATGCTTTTGGGTGAGTGACATATGAAGTAACTGAGTCACTCTTTGTTAACGTTATCAAGTTTGGGGATGAGATGGCCTCTCCGATTTAGTCGACTGCACGAAGGTAGCCCTCCGTTACCCTCCGATGATGACCTGAACAGCCAGACGTGGCTTTGAATAAACATGAACGTCTTTCACCGCAAATGTGCAAGGGGCGTGGGGGGGGGGGGGGGGGGTGTCTGTACTGAGGGAGTGCGGGAGTGATGAATCGAGAGATAAAGCAAGATGGAGCCCGATAACACGCAAGCTGATCGTTGGCTAATCTCGAACAGCGTGCTCTAATTAGAAATCGCGTGATACAATTTGGAGCTTGTAATTAGCCGAGATGGGCTGGCTCCTCTCCACCAGCCTTGTTAGAGGAAACACACAGCTGCATCGGGGGGGGTGGGGGGTGGGGGGGGGGCATACGCCGGGCTCTCCGCGAGGGGCTGCGGGATGACTCGACATGTTGAATTTAGCAGCGAACGTGGCCAAAGAGTTAAAAGCTGGATTACATTTCGGACATCCTGGACGCTCGATTGCATTTTTTTTACATACTTTCAAAGTGAAGGTGCATTTTATATCTTAAAATTGATTCGCTCAAGATGGCAGTAGTATTTTAAACTCACACGGAAAATGTCTTTTTTTTTCTATACTAATTCTTGCACACAAAAGAAACCGTTTTTATTCCCATTCATCTAGTAATCGGCCAAATAATCGGCAAATTAATAGATTTTTAAAATAATTTGTTGCACCCCTATTGATATTGATACGAACACAGGGCGGCTTTCCCCACTGGTTGGTTTTTGCTAGCACTCTGGCCAAAAAACGGTCCCATTGGCAATGAATGGGTTCTGTGCATTGCTAAGTGCAGTGCGAAAAAAATGTAAATTTTTTTTTGGGGGGGGGGGGGGGGGGGCAGAATTCCCCTCAATTCTTGCACCGGCCTCAGTAACGACGCCGTGTCTTCCTTCCAGCTCAACCTGGTCTCCAGCGTGACCATGTCCAAGAACCTGCCGTCGGCGTCGCCCCCTAACTTACCGCAGACGCCCACCACGCCCACGGCGCCCATCACCCCCATGGCGGCCATGCCCCAGGTCCCCTCGGTGCTGGGCGGCGCCAACGTGCCCAGCATGGGAGCCATGCGTCGACGCCACTCGGACAAATACTCCATGCCGCTCTCGTCGGGTAGGTCCAACTACGCAGCGCGCTCCTTTCCGTGCCGGATTTTACGTTTGATCGGGGCGGTGCGGTTTTCCGCGGAGCGGAACGTCTGCCCATGTTTAATCACTTTATATGTAAATAGGAAAGCGGCTCGCATAAATATTACACGAGTGTTAATTAAGTTCAAATAATGGGCAAGTAAATACAATATTTATTGCATTAGGACGTTTCTGACTTTTGCATTTTAAAATGTTCCGCCTTTGATGTTTGTATTTACCGGCTGTGTTTAACGTGAAGTCGCATCAATTATTCAGCGTGGGGCTAACTAACTGCGCCGATCTCATTTTATGGATTTATTAGTGTTTAAGATCTCTCGCGAGAGACATTAATTAAAAATGCATTTTGTTCGACATGGAAAATGCTGATTTGATGTGCAAGCCCCCCCCCCCCCTCCCCCTTTTCTCTCCCTCTCATTTCCACCCCCCTCCCCCCAGCCCCTCCTTTTAATTTGATGAAAGCGTGAGCCAATGCAATACCTGGAGGAATAAAAATTTACCAATTATTTCAGGTGGTGACACAGTATTTATTTTTCCAGAGATTGCCCCAAACTACGAGTTTTATAAGAACGCAGATGTCAGACCACCGTTTACTTATGCAACCCTCATAAGACAGGTGAGTGGGAAATAAATTAACTTTGCCTGATTAGATTCAAATTAATTGCGGCATGAATCACGGCGGCTCTCCCGCTCGCGATCGTTAGTAAAGCATTATTTGATGTCATCTCATTCCAGGCTATCATGGACTCGTCCGACATGCAGTTAACGCTAAATGAAATCTACAGCTGGTTCACGCGCACCTTCGCCTACTTCAGACGCAATGCCGCCACCTGGAAGGTAGGCCTTGACCCCCCCACCCCGACAATCCCAGTGACAACATCTCTCAGGCCTCTTTTTTTTGACGTATGAATTTTTTTTATTTTTTTTTCCATCGGGCGCAATTAATTGCAAAAATCTCAGCGTGGAGAGGGCTCCGACGCACTAATTATACAGCAGCCTCTCTATCATCAGCACCTTTTGTTGAGCGCGACACCCGCCCCGCCCCGCTCCCTCCCCCTCCCTCCCCCTCCCACCTACTCGTCAGGCCGCCTTGCCTCTGCATATCATTGATTCATTAGCAAGAAAAATGGCCGTCAAGCAGGGAGGGGCCGGGCAGGGTGGAGGTCAAACCTCGTCCGGCCCCTGTCGCGGAGGAGGAACTCTTTATTTACCGGCACAACGGGGGGCCCATTTGTTTATGTGTCGCCGCAACTTTATTGTCCTGTCTCCGTGCACAAAGATAACAACAACAACAACAAAAAAACGTCTCCACGTGGCACGGTTGAGCGAAAGCAACTATTTTGTTAGCGTTAGCGTGATGGCCTTTCCTTTGATTCACGGAGAGAATTTGTTTAATTTAGAGAAAGGAATGAAAGGTAGTTTCATATCTGCTTTTTTGTCTTGCATTCCCCCCCCCCACACCCCACCTGCATACACATCCCGCTCTTCCTCTCGTCTCATCCAGAAGCTTATTAGTTCTAACTATATAGCATGCATAATAAAACTGCTCATTTGCTCATTAATATTAAAATGATCATATTCAGAGCCATGGGCATTAAGATCAATCAAATCCAGGGATTTTCAGGTCAGATGCGAGATCTGCTTATGAGTTTTTTTTTTTCTTTTTTTTCCCCCTCCCTTGAATCCCTTTTTTTCTCGGCGAAAGAGCACCAAGCCGAGGGAGGTGATAAATGTTAGCGGCGGGGATATGAACGCGGCGCTTATTGTTTGAGTCTGATGCACGTCTTAATCACGCTCATCATCATTTTTTTTTTTTTTCGGTGCGCTTTGTAATGAATAAAATCGCCTCATCGGATTGGTGTCGTCATTTGCAGTATGGCTTTAATGGTGGAAAAGGCAAACACGCGCGCACATCTCCGGCTGTCGTATTTTCAACAGCTTGTCCATTAAGAACAAGAGAGGGTTGCCGACATGGCCGTCATCAGGGCCGCCATTACCGCTTCTGTCAGCACCGACGCCGGCTATGCTGATTACCTCCTTTTAGCCGACTTACTCTGACTGATATGTACTCTTTTTTTTTTATTTTTTTATTGCTAATTCAATCAATGGCGCGTGAATGTTCAGAATTCCTTAAAAAAAAAATCAATTGCGGGGTGAGTGACCGCGCTTGCTCGCTGTCTTCCTCTGACCCGCAGAACGCCGTGCGCCACAACCTGAGCCTGCACAAGTGCTTTGTGCGCGTGGAGAACGTGAAAGGCGCCGTGTGGACGGTGGACGAGGTGGAGTACCAGAAACGCCGGTCGCAGAAGATTACAGGGTACGAGGAGTGAGCCAATGAAGGGGGAGGGGCCGACAGCTACTTCTCGATACACACTTCAGAAACAACAATCGTGTTCACATTGCCTTGAATAAAAGGGATGTAACGATGAATGGAAAATTAGATCCGCCTTGATCGATTAATCGATTCGATTAATCGATTCGATTAATCGGAAAAATCGCGTTGTTCAAATTCATCAAGAACATGATGTCTTGAAACGTTTCTTCATTCCAGATGCATAGCGCATTTTGAATGTGTAGAACAAATTGTGCTTTTGACAAGCACTTTTTTTAAAAAAATGGAATTGAATCGAAAATCGGGAACTGAGAATCGAATCGGGGGCTCGAGTGAATCCTTACATCACGATTGAATGATATATTTTATATTAGTAATCTCCCAATACTTTTGTCCATCACATTTGTGCTTAAAGTCAGTCTGCCCACTGTCATCTTAGCTGACCGCCGTTTCACCCCTCCCTTTCCAGAAGCCCGTCGCTCGTCAAGAACCTGCCCTCCAGCCTGGGATATGGATCCGCACTCAACGCCAGCCTACAGGTAGGAACTCAAGCAGATGACCACCCCAATAACAGAGCAGAGCGTCCGACGCTCCAGTCAGCCACCCGAGAGTGAGAAGATCCGTGTGCAAATGCAAGGGCATGCGCATTAATATTGATCCAGGCTGTCATAAATGATTTGGCTCCATTGTGTACGTGGGCTTGGCAAAAAAAAAAAAAAAAACGTTAAAAATTTAATCGCGGCATGTAACTTTAATGCTCGGCAGGCAAAAATGTCAGAGAGTTTTTATTATTTGGAGGTAAAGTTTTCAAGGGGACCAGGGCGTCTGAATGGCAACTGGAAGCACACTTGTCACTTGCTGCTCCAATCTGGGCATCATTTATTCATCTGGCGTCCTGTCAGCCTTTTTAACCTCAGCAGCTGATTGCCTAACGCAGAGGGGCAAATTCCACCTTTTTTATTGGCCTGTCATGAAATTAAACGGCACCCTAATTAAGAGGTGATGAGAAAAAGGTAGAACGCTGAAAGATAAAATCACTACGAAAAAGCGAATGCCGCGAGATATCAAACTTTTTGTCATTTTGAAAACGTTTATGAAAAATTGGCATTGCATTTCTTGCATCAAATTGTCAATAAATCTGTAAATCAATAAAAAATAGATCAGGGTCGCCGAAATTAGTTTTGGGGTATTTTCCGATTTTTCTGCAGATTTTTTTCCCACATTTCTCCCCGTTGTCCGTAGAGACCATATAATGAATATTCATCAGCATTTTTTGAAGGATATTTTGGGTTTGTAGAATTTGAAATGTTTTGTTTTGCGGAACGCCTGAGGGCCCATGGCCCCCCCCCCGAGGGTAAAAGTCTAGCTCCGCCACTGATGAAAAAAAGTATCACACTAAAACATGGTTTTATGTTAACTGTTTTTATTGATGTACGTACAAAACAACCCAAAGTTGCGGGTCAGTCCATTTTTTTAAACCAAAATTGGGTTCTTTTCGACCCAGTAGTTTTAAGAGTGTAAGTAGACGGCCATTTTTTTTTTTTTTTTCCATTTTTCTGCATGCGGTTATCATCGTCGTCGGTGTAAAAAGTGTGGACCTCCCTGGTCTAACTGGTCTGTGGTGTCGCGTAGGCCGCCCTGGCAGAGACCACCCTGCCTCTACTGGGGACCCCGGGCCTAATGAACAGTGGCTCCATGGGCGGGGGCTGCCACGGGCTCCTCGGCGGCGACCCGTCCGGACTGATGGGCGGGAGCCCGCCCGGCCTGCTGGGCGGCAGCCCGCCGGGCCTCCTCGGCATCAGCCCCCCGGGCACGCTGAGCTGTAGCCCGCCCGCCCTGTTGCAGTCCGCCCACGATGACCTCAACGGCTCGGTAGATCACCTGGACACCAACGGACACGGCAGCCCCGGTTACTCCCCACTCGGACACATGTAGGTCGTGCACGCTCGCTCCCGCTTTACCGGCCGGCGAAAAGTCCAAACGGCGTCGGCAACACCCCCATTTTCCACGATGCAGAACAGCTGCCGCGTAGACCGACAGCCATCAAGGAGAGCTCATGCTTTTCATGGTCCAATTATTGTAGAATTTGCACGGCGCACACTCACACTTGGCACATTTTCAGGAGTTTACGAGGCTGTCTGGGAATGTAAGATATGTTCAACCACCCACCTCGCGTCCTTGTGCCCTTTGTTAGTTTAATTGCCTGATATTTAACCCAGGGTACCACTGCTTTTTTTATGATGTCATGACCCTGTGGCAAGGTTACATTCATCATTCAACCACCACCAATCCCCCCCCCCCCCCCCATTATCTCTCGCATGTGAGCCCCACTTGCCCATCCTCTGTAACGTGCTAAAACAGTTGGGTTGAAAAAAAGACCAAAAAAAATCACCCAAATTGAGTCAAGTTGGACCAATCCAACTTTTTAACCCAAAAAGGAATGAAGAGCAGCGCACAAAACAAACATTGGATTGTTTTATAGAATCAACTCAAAATGGGTTATTTATTTGCTCCAACCATTTGGGTTGAATAAATGAAAAAAAATTGGGTTGTTTTAAAAAAAAAAAAAAGTTTGACAATTTTTTAAAAAATGGACAATTTAAAAATGGTCCTAACCCTAACCATTTTTTTTTTTTTCATTGGACCCAACATTTTGGTGAAAGGGAAAATCCATTATTCTAAAACAAATCCCTCCCCTGCCCTCGCTGAGAGCGAGTAACGACACTTTTATTTTCCCATGTCAGAAGATGTGCTTGTCATGCACGCACGCACACCGATAGATGCACACGCAATGTCCATTGGCGCGCGCTGGCAGAGTCGCATGACATTCTCTTAGCATGTAATGGGCAAAAGATGCACTTTGGCTCTAAGAAGGGAGCGCTTGTTTCGTCCCACCAGACGTCCATACTTGATTCTGTCCGGGGCGGCATGTTTACTACCCCCCCACCTTGGAAATGGAGTGTTAAGTGGGCCAAATCGGCTGCCGTTCCCCACTCCCTCAGGTTATTTAACTTTTAATAACAGAATGGAATTGATGTTTTTTTTTTTTTTTTTTTTCCTCCCCCTTTACTTCCCCTCTCGCTCCGACTGCCCCCGACACCGACGCGAGACGTCGCGTCCGTCCATATAAGCTACCGCGAGAACCTCAAAATGGAAGAAATGTGTTTTTCGCCACCGTCTCTTCCTGGATCTCTTTTAAATAATGGAGTGGCCTGTGGCGCTAAACTAAATAGTACATGGCCTCTTAAAGGCCTTTCTCAGGAGAGGACACCCGGGTCGGACAATTACACAAACCTTAGCGCCTAAAGGTTCACGCTACGGACGCTCGCTTTCAAGTCAACCCTAAACCAAAACCTTTTCTAATTCCAACCCCCCCCCCCCCATCTGCCCCGCCCTTGCAATGACGAGGGCAGCTCAGGAGAGAAGCTATGAGACAAGTCCTAATGTACCCCCCCCCCCCCCTCCCCTCCTCTTTTCCACCTCCACCTCCTCTGTTGGAGTCTGAGGGGATTTTCTGATGCATCCGATGTGGCGGAAATAATTAGGTTTTGTCAGATTTATCATGGTGGCGCAAACGCCTCTCCCCGACTCGGGCCTCCTCAGATCATGTTCTGCCTTGTTTGTGCGTGACAGCATTATTCTTCTTGTTAGGCGACCAACACCGAGCTGTTTGTCGCCGCCGCTTATCGAGCCGGGATGTTGGTCCATTTGGAGTTAAAAACATGTATCATGGCGTCCGAGCCAACTGCCAGGGCTGAAGTTGATTAATGGCAGAACCTCGCCGCATTCTTTTTTTTTTTTTTTTTTTTCCTCTTGAGGAGCGACACGCGCAGCCTCTGCATATTAACGAGCGGCTGCGCTTTCTATTAACTAGATAAAAAAGCTTCTCTGCCTTTGCTCCGGGGGGCTTAGGGATGAGAAATTCTCCATTATTTATCATGTGGCCTGTGTTTTTTTTTTTTTTTTTTTTTTTTTTCCTCCTCCCCCAACCCCCTCCTTCCCACTCCACCCTCCCTTTTCATGTATTTCAACCTGGTGTCATCAGTAAACTTTTAAATGCCAAACATGTCCGAGGCGTCGTCGGCCGCGCCGTCCGCGTTCCCGCTCACGGTCGACGCGGGGCCTCACGTCAAATTAGCGTCTCGCTCGCGCGCCGGCTAATGCATGTCGCGGCCTTCCCGCGTTTACCGGGGAGCTGGCGGGGGGGGGGGGGAAAAATAGTGACGGCAAATGTGGTTGTGTGACAGGCCGCCCGTGCACGTCAAGGAGGAGCCTCCCAACATGGACGACGACGACTGCCCCATGTCGCTGGTGACGACGGCCAATCACAGTCCGGAGCTGGATGACGACCGGGAGCTGGAGGAAGGGAACTTATCGGAAGACCTCGAGTGATTTTCCTTTTCTACCCCTTAGTTGTTTTTGTTTTCCCTCCGAGGCCAGACTTGGAAAAGAACCACTCCACAAAGTTCACGCAAACCGCCGCCCGCTCTCCTTTTGTTTCTCCCACTCTCTCGCTCTCGCTCTCTCTCTCTCTCTCTCTCTCTCTCTCTCTCTCCACTGGGACTATTTATTGAGCATGCATCCGGACGCTCCAAAGGAAACTCTCTGCTGCAGCCCTTTGGGATCGCTAACATGTCAGGCATGAGATGCCTGTGAAAAGAAAAAAAAAAGAAAAAGAAATACAAGTATTTGATGCGAGAGGGCGTGGCCACCGCAGTACAAGGATGATGGACTCATGGATGGATGGATGGATGGATGGATGGAGAAGGAGGAGGACACAAATGAGCAAAATTCCTTCGTGTTCTGCCAAAAAGAAGAAAGGGGAAGAAAAAAATAGGACCATTTTGTTTGTGAATAAGCCGAGCCACAGTAGTTGTTGATGTCTAGAGACGATTGCTGGTTCAAATCAAGTCTGTTGTGTCACCGCTTGTATGTCGCGACTATATCTCTATTTTCCTTTTTGTTTTCTCATTCAATCCATTTCCACGCGTCATCACGGACACCGCCGACTGTAAATGCCATTCCCTCAGTCACCACAAAAAACTGCCGTATCGAGAGTTGTCGCAGTCCAACAAAAAAGGGATCCCGATTGAAATGCCACTCCGTCGAGCGCCATTACAACTCAGCATCTTTCCTTTTCCACCATCTTCTGAAAAGCTTTGTCGACCTGCAAGCAGTCACAGGCAACAGCTAGAAACCAAAGCCCACGCTAGCTTATTGACACAAGACGCCAAACTCAGCTGCTCGGACCAAGAAGAAGCTTTCGTTCCGCAAAAAAAAAAACAAAAACAAAAAAAAAACTACCTTCGACTAACCTCTGGGATTGCTTCCTTTTAAGGCCTCCTCAAAGACGCTCCATGGAGATCTTCGAGCACGTGTACCGCAGGTTTAAAACCAATTTTTCAAAACAAAGCTGCAGGCCAGAGAGGAGCTAAATGTCAAAGTGGATCATAACCAAAACAAGAAACATTTGTGGAGAAGTGCAGGATTATCTTGGGCCCTATTTTCCTGAATTGCGCCATTTTGTGGAGCGCCGCTGCGCCGTTGTGGGAGTGCTCACAACTGCCGCCCGCCAATTTGAAGCGGCTCCTTTCATTCCTTTTCAGTGTGGCGGTTCAGAGTGGAGCAATGTCACGGCTCTGGCCGTCAGACGACGTGAGCGGGCGATGTCGGCGATCGGTCTTTGCCCCATCAAATTCGCCCAAATCGCGTTAGACCGGCGCCTTTTGCACCATTATTTAGACGTGGTGTGAGCAGGCGCAAATTGTCACTCCGTCAGGCGCTCCTCGTACCAAAATTAGCGTCCGACGGCATTTTTGGACCCGCCGCAGATGCGCCTTCTATGAAAATAGAGCCCAAACATGATCTTTTTTTTTTTTTTTCCTTTTTTTTTTTTTTTTTTTTTATTGTTCTTTTTTTATTTGAACCAAGCTGGTGAATATGTCATGTTCTAAATGGCACTGTCGCGTCACAACTGAAACCGCCGACGAACCAAACACGACAGAAATGTCTAGCAAAGCCAAAAAGTTTTCAAGCGGAAACGGATGGGGCTTGGTGACCACATGAGGAGCAAATAACGTCCACGACTAATATGAAGAATAACGCTAATAATAGCCATGTCAGAAAGGTGAAAGGGAACCTTTTCTCGGTCACGTTTGCTCGCTATCTCTTCTATCGCGACTGTATTTGCAGCTGGGTGGATGGATGGATGTGCGTCCCGTCCCGTTGAAAGTGTTGTTGCTTTAATACAAACGCTCATTGCTGTTGTCAGGAAACCAAAGTTAGACAAAATTCTGCCTCCGCTTGTAAAAAAAAAAATAATAATAATAATAATAAAAGGGATCTCATGAGCATTTTAGTTGGATTTTGTACAAAATGTAATACACTGCAGTTTTTTTTTTGAAGCAATTCACGATAACACTGTCAGACTCAAATGCTCGGCAACATTTTGTGGCAAAATGTTGATTTTATCCCGCAGAATGTCTGTGAGGTCTCTTTCGGCATTTTTTTTTTTTGGTGAGAAACTGCACTGTAAAAAGTATTTTTTTGTAGGCTAAAAGAGTCATTTCAGTTGACCTCTACAGCAACAATGTTAATCGTCACAACAAAGCAAGCAAGTTGTTTGCTCCAAAACAATTTGCTGAGTTCTTTTGACTGATTTTTAAAAGTTGGGGGATAACACAAGGTACAATTTGTTGTAAATTGCGGGAAAGCCAATTATCACAACAGCAAAACGTAAACATGTTTTGTTTAATTGCCCAACTTAAAACGTTGTAACTTTTTTGTTGTTGTTTTTACAGTGTGGGTTTGCACATGAACGTGATGAGAAAACACTCCAATCTCAGTCATGCTTTCGTGTGGTTTTCGCCCGATTTTCCGACAGAATTCTCATGAGATGACATCTAACCGGAGTTTGCGATCCGCTAGCATTTTGGATGGAAAAAAAACAAACAAAAAAATGTCAAAGACCCCGGCACAGCGGCACCGTGTCGGCCTGCCCGGACCAAAGCTTCAAAGCGAGCAAACTTGCAAGCATTTAGCTTCGAGAACCAAGACGTAGCAGTTCCACATGGCGAGAGGCCCGCTAACTCCAGTCAACAGAAGTGACTTTGTTTAAAATCTTACCACACCAAATAAAAAGGATATGTCTTTAAAAAGCAACAAAAAAGGGTTCTCCCACTTGCTCCCAAAAACAGCACAAAAGGCTTTGAAAAAAAGAAAAAAGAAAAAAGCTTCTACCTCTGCTCATCCCAAACAACAACGACAGATCACACACGAGCTGTTTACGCTTTTCCCCACTTTGACAACAACCCCCCCCCCCACCCCCACCCCAAGATACGGAAGATTTGCATTGTAATCGGTTGTCCTCAAACATTTGTAGAGTGCTGATGTATAGATTACCTGTAAGGGAATATTGTGTTTTAAACATGCATGTCAAAAAAAAAAAAAAAAAAAAAAAGAATCATTTGGTGGACAGAACGAGAGCTAAGATTGAGTGCGAATGGCGGCGAGGATGGCCTAGCTATAACGTTATAACAATGCAGAGGATTGCATTACCTCAGAGTTTGTGGAGGGTCAGCCACAGAATGCATATTACCTGTAGATTTGCATGGGTTTTGTATAAATTAAGTCAAAAAAAACCACCAACAACAACAACAACAAAAAAAGTCTAAAATAGTTGCTTGCACATAATACCAGAAAGACCTCCCGAAGTTGCTCCTCCACTAGATTTTAGGATTGTCTGGATTTTCTGGGGTTGATTTTGTCTGTATTTTGATAACTGTGCATACTTATGTAAAGAAGAAAAAAAAAAAAAATTGGTGGACCCATACATTGACCTGACTTTTTTCTAAAGAGGAAGAATCCGATCTGTGTTTCTTTTACCGGAATTTTTACCGATTCACCCTCATCGCTGGCTACGCGTAGCAAACCTGCGTTTTTTCTGCATCTGCTTTGCATAGCTGTAAGGCTTTAAACCTAATGTGTGTATTTATTGCTTGTACCTCTGTGCATACTTTATGAAGCATTATGTCCGGCACTTGAGTCATGTATCCTTTCTACTGCTATCCTTCTCTAATAATTGGGAGTATGATCCGCCTATGTATAAGGTCAATTGGGACTGTAGCCAACATATGTTTGTCATTGTTGAGAGGAGGGAAAAAAGAAAAAAAAAAAACAGAAATATTTTTTTCTTTCTTTCTTGACGAGATTCAGCTACTTTTTTGATACTTTTCATGACTGTGTACTGTGTCCATATAAAAAGGTTCTCTGCCGTTAGAAGGTCATGGTGGGGAATTGTAACGTCATTATTTTCTGTATTTCATGGCATTTCACTGCTGAATAAAATAAAGGACCAAAAGTTGGAATTTAAAAAGCAACCTTGACTACCTCCAGCATCACAGACTGCTTCATTTATTGACTTTTTATCTTTTGCTCTGCATGGGCCTGAAAATATACACGTCGACGCTCCAGGGGCGGGTCCTTCAGAGACTTAAGTCATTTAAAGATTAATGGACAGGTTACAAGTCTTTGTTCCGTCTTGCGGCACCTCGGGTCTTGTTTAGGGGAGTGGGACAAACGACTTAATTAGCACCAGAATTAGGGCAACGCTGGAGTGAAAATACCATTAAGTGACTAGGAAAACTGATCGTTGATGTATCAAGTTGCCGTTGTGTAGATTGCATATTTGTAAGCAAATTTGGGGGGAATTAAGCTAGCAGTTGTTCGTGAGCTGAAACAACAATTTTTTAGTTGATCAGTTTGGTGTTAGGGTTGGAGCGACAAATAAATGTGTGTCTTTTTCATAGTTGTATGTGAAGAAGCAGGAATGTAGCCAAATGAGCGGCAGTGAGTATTATTGTATGTTGGGATGCGTTGCGGCTGTGTGTTGAATTAGCAGTTGTTTGGTTTATAATTAGCGTAGCACCGATGCTAATTTCAGTTGGCGCTGGGTGTTTCCCAAGATATTAGCTTCAAGCTAGCAGACTTTTGTTGGCCGAAATTACTGTCAAGGATTTGGTTCAACATTTTGGTGGTTAAATATTCAATGTTTTTGTATTGTGTGTCAGATTTCTAGTAAACTTCAACTAGGAGTGACAAATAAACGGCTCAAAGCAAGCACGCATTAAAGAGAGGCGCTAACTATTGCTTTGAAGAAGCTTTTAAAGTCCGTTTGGGAATCATTGGCAGAAAAACATCTTGTAATTTCCTCCCATCTACTTGTCACTTAAAATCAAATCGGCTGCCGGGGTTGATGGCTGTGGAGAGGTCAAAGGCGCTAACAGGCTAACTGGAGCGGGCCCGCCGCACCTTGTCGGTCACGGAGCCCTCATTGCAATTCAAACGGGAACCCACCATGACCAATGGGGTCGCCCATTAGTCCGCGTTCCAAAGGGTGCTCAGGAACATCGTAACCCTCGCCACTCCTCGCCAACGTGATGTCCCAAGAGAGGTCGGAAAACAACACTCTTTTTTTTTTTTTTTTTTTCTTTCCTACCCGTTATCTCCTCGCCAACGGCGTTCCGGAGCATTAGCGGCGCCTCCTGTCTCCTCGCGCTAGTTACGCGGCGGCAAGTGTTTGTGAATTCAAGTGAGGGATGGCATACGGAGCGCAACAAGGGCCGCCGCCTGTGTACGACACAACATCAGAGGCATGAAAGCGCGCGAGCGGCTCCTGGCCCGCCTCTCAGAGAGCATGAAATAATAATGGCTTGTGGTTAGAGAGGTATCTGTGAGTCACACTGGCTGCTTTTCATAAAGTGGAGTTATTTACAGTGCGATGAATAAAAGAAAGGCTACTTGGTGAGGCAGGCCTTTTCCACATGAACGGCACGGGTGGAAAAAGGAGCTTGTAATGTACTGTGGCAGTCGAGTATACTGCGAGACACTGCACAGAATAAAGAATGCGCTGAGAAGCGAGGCGATTACACACCCATAAAAAAAAATATATATATATATATATATATTTTATATATTATATAAAATTGGACTACTTACCCCATTCTCCCTTACTGGCTGCTACTTGAGCTTTTTTTTTTTTTTAAACTCAGTACAAGAACTGGTTTGCGCCCCTAAATTAGGCAGTGAGGATGTCATTGCATCCGTTTCATCTCTAATGAAGACCAATTGTGTCAACACGCGAGTCGTCCCCTGGCAGCACACCTCCCATCTCGCACTTTATTGATTAAAGAGTGGCGACTTTTTTGCTCTCTTCCCCAATTCGGAGCCAACGATGCGTGGCGGCTCCTCGGCCCCGCGGGCTGCCAAATTGCCCGCTAAATAGTCCAGCGGCAATGGCAACGCTAATTGAGATCATAATTATGATAATTGCGGTGCCTGAGAAGCGCGTCTTAAATAATTTTCATTGCTCTCAAGTTGATTTTGGACACAGTGCAAGAAAATAATTGCATAGCTCCGAGGCACTGCCGCTCAGATTCGGTGGGGGGAAGGAGACTCGTGTCAGTTGACCCCCAACAACACGCCCGCCTCTCCGTCACTGACGCACTTTTCGTCAAAGTCCATTTAAAGTTGTTCGTTTTGAGACCTGTCCAGTAGCGATTTCCACGTAACTCTGTTGGGCAGCCACAGCGGTGTCGGCGGACCTATCCTCCAAATGTGCAGGTTTCCTATTAAAAGGTCCGCCTTGAAAATGAATTTTTAATAATGTCAGACATTGGTCCTCTCTTACTCACTCACCTGTGCATAATTATGAATCCCACTTGAGTGGCTCTGATCAAGCAATTAGAGAAAATGCTGACATCACTCTGAGCAAAGAGTGCTGAATCTGGAAGAAAAAATGCCATTGTTTATAGCGTCTATGTGTCGTACACTAGCACCGTGGATCCTGAAGGCCCCCGGGCAGATTTCATTGACATGGCGACGCGTAGCGAAGCTGAAATCTGATTGGACAAACCAATTCTACAGGGCTGGAAGCTGTTCAGCCAACTAAGAAAATGACAATTGAAGTCAAGTTTATTTGCACGGTCCTTAATCTTAAAAGGAGAAGCGGTAGTAAACCACGCCTACGTGTGGTTTACCTCAATGCGCGAGCATCCAAATAAATCTTAAATCGAGATTCAAACATTTCTGCTGAGGTACGGTAGATGCTCTAAATTCTGCACATAGGACTTTTTTTTTTTTACTCTGAATCACCAAAAGACCAACGTGTTGCAAATGAAGATTAGTTGGTTCTAAAGACATATACACGCTATTGTAGTTGGGTACCATCAGCAGAACAGTGAAAGCTAATGTTTTAGTCGCGTACAATGTCACCAAGCAGATAACAAAAGAGGACCGAGTACTGATCCCTGTGGGACTCCGCAGGTGACATTACAATCCTCAGAAGCCACATTGCCATGGATGAAATAATATCTTTTCATGTAAGTTGTAAACGTACTGTAGGTCGGTGCTTCTGATAGTGTTTAGGCTAGCGGAGGAGCTACTGCTACTACCATTGGTAATTCTATTAAAAACGACAAAGGATCATTTATACTCCGACTACTTTAGTACGACTACTGCTAGTTCAACTCTTCTACAGGTATTTGGCTGTCAAGCCGCTAGCTTGCATTAGTGTTTTGTTGTACTTTACCCGTATGCTTGCACAAGTTCAATACTTTCTTTCCACAAAAATGGAGTAGCTTGTCTAAGGTGAAGCAGGAATTAAAAAAAAAAAAAAAAATCCAACTATCATCATTAATCCACGGTAATCACGTGTGGCCTTCATCACCAATTCATAATGGAATTTCTTAATGGGATGATTTCAATTACCTGCTTGCAGCACCGGCGCCAGGTCCTGCAATTAAATTAGCGCTTTGTCTCAAATCTCGATATGTTTGTTTTAAAGGAGTCAAGTGTTGCAAAACTTCTTAAAGTAGAAGCTCTCTTTATTTAATTTTTTTTGTTTTTTTAATGTTTTCCTTTAAATTGAAAACCTTGGGAGTTGATCCTGGCGGCGGTTGCCGGTGAAGAAAGGAGGAATGTAGCATTAGCGAGGAATGGTGGGTTAAATCACTTACTGAAGATTTTTAATGACGTTTCAGTGTTCCTCGTATAATTACTCTTCATCCGAGATGGGCCGTAATGCTGTTGGACAGTCGCGGTTCAGGCTCGCTAGCTCGCTTCATTAGCGTGTCATTCCTATTTCACATCAGAGGCTTTAATTGTAATGCTGAATATGCACAGCTCCCCGCACCAGCCTAATCAAAGTGGATCCACTTGTATTATTAATATCAGAAATCAGCCCGCTTGCTATTTTTTTTGTAATAAATAAAAGAATACAGACGCATAAATCAGCTGTCATTTATTAGCGCCGCCGTGGCATATCCGCCAGACATGCAAGGAGAAGGCAGCCCACCTCCTCGTCTTCCTCCCCTCATCACTCATCAACATTTAAAAAGTCGCAAAGAGAGAGAGGAGAGCGAGGGGAAAAAAAAGAAGAAAAGGCGCCGCATTAAATATACATGCTAATTCTGCTGTGGAGAAATCCGATTACAAAGCAGGTGTGAAGTGCCCCCCCCCCCCAAAAAAAAAAGAGGGGGGGGGGGGGAAATAAAATACAAATATCTGTGACAGAAAATTCTTCCTGGATTGTGCTTTGAATGACCCCACGTGGCAACTGTACAGCTGCATATGTACCTAATCAAGTGTCCGGCGCACGTGCCGTCGCGTCAGATGAAAACGACGAGCAAAGTTGGTGCGTGACAGCTGCAGGTGGAGGAGAGCCACATGAATGATTAATTGGACAATAATGGGCAGACAGACATTAATTAGGCATTAATGAGAGGCCTCACCTTCCTCGCTCACTTTTTAAGCGCGTCTCAAGCCCCCTCCCGAGTCCTCTCTCTCTTCCGACGCCACTTGGCTGCCAGCGTGAATAAATAATTGCTTCAAAACACTCCACAATCGTGGCTGGCGAGAGTCCGGGATCGACAAAGATGGCTGAACGTGTCGGAAAGGAAGCATTCCGGATTCACAACGTGTTTACACACAGGTCAGCTCCGTTTCCTGCTAGCAACATGTGCCCCTCACGTCCTGAACATACATGTATAACCCCAGTTTGATCATACGCGCACACACACACGCACACACGCATGTCCCCAATCTCCATCCTTTCCATTCCCAACCTCTTTGATCTGTCATTTGCATTTCTGCGCCTGCAGGCTGGAAATTATGTGGATGAGATTTTTTTTTTTTTTTTTTTTACATATTTTTTTTTTAAACTCTCCTCTTCGTCTACTCCATGGCGCCTTTCTTTCCTCCATCTTCTTCTTGGCCGTACACCTGATACCCGGTGAATCCAGTCTCATTATATCAGCTTCACAAGCGAATAAGATAAAACCCCCCAAAATGCAAATTACGAGGGAAAAAAAAATGCTTTTTTGTTTGGATATCGCCAATATTTTGCGATCATAGTATTTTGTTTCCTCTTTAAATTTGACATTTGATCACACACACAAAAAAAAAAATACATGGAAACAACACCGCCATCTATCTTCGAAATGCATCACTGCAGCTTTTTTGATGTATTTAAGAATATGTTGTGCAAAAGAGGAACATTTGCAGGCGGAGCTTTGCCGAGGGCCTTTGCTTTTTTCTTTTTTTTTTTTTTATCTGCCTTATCCTCCCACTAATGTCAGTAACGTGCTAACAAAACGCTTGTTAGCGTTAGCGCGGTTGCCTGGGAGCATGGGCTTTGATATGTTGCCAGGCCAATATGGCGGCGCTTCCTGATTAGCCGGCTAGCCCGCCGCGTGTTTATTGATTGCGAGTTAATCAAGCAGGAGATGCTGCGATGCATTCACCCGCCGTCTTTTGATGTGAAAGCGACGCATTGTCGGGCACGCCGACGCTTACCTTGCAACACTGGCCTTATTATTATTATTTTGTGCTTCTCCCACTTTGAACCTTATTGTCGCGGCAGCGGAGAAAGGGAACGATGTTAGCAGAAACAAACGACTTTCCTGCGGGCTGTCGAGGCAACTTTGGGCCGCCGCGTGTTCTGCTGACGTGTCATCGTGAACGACGGCCGCTTTTCTTTGCATGTTTGTGCTTTCATGTCACTGCCAGCCTGTCACACTTGGGATGTGACAACTTTCGCCCCCCCCCCACTCACACGTCCTATACGTATTTATTTATAACAGAAAAGATGGTGATTCTATCCATAGACCACTTTCATCTCTTCCCCAAAATTTACAGTCAAGATCGCCACAGATAATGGCAGGGCTGTACCATTCTTCAACTTGGGGCAGGGGAGCAAATCTTTTCCAGAAAATCATAAAGCGCCATATTTGTTTGGTTTCGAAAAAGACAAAGTAAGACTTCACCATGTTACATCCTCGGGAAGGGAAAGTGGCGGATGTGGAAAGATGACGGGATTGTACTCCAAGTAAATAGAGACAATCGGAAATCAATTGGCAGCACTTTTGAAAAAAAAAAAAAAAAAAAAAAGATAGAAACTGCAATTCCTTCCCCACCCCCCTAAAAAAAAAATCTGTCGAATTGCATTATGAACATCAAAACAT
Source organism: Filicampus tigris (assembly GCF_054856515.1). Taxonomy (NCBI): domain Eukaryota; kingdom Metazoa; phylum Chordata; class Actinopteri; order Syngnathiformes; family Syngnathidae; genus Filicampus; species Filicampus tigris. The sequence continues at coordinate 1,322,978 of NC_141238.1, read as the reverse complement.
TTCTGTTTACAACATCCAAGTGGTGTCGATTAAATATGATAAATTATTCAAACATTTATCTTCTCCCGCGACGTGCCTTGGGAATTTTTAATCAAGGTTGGCTATTTGCTTTAAATTAGCACTGTCAAGCGCGCGCCTTGTGTAAAATCCCTCGTATCATTAAAGATTTATCAATCGGAAATCTGTTTGGGTTGATTTGGCTGTTAATTGGCTAGGAGGGACGGCGCAGCCCGGCAACAAGTTGCCGCCGGCTTGCTTCCAAGCAGACGCCGGCCAGATGGGACGGAGGTTGCTCACACGTGTAAACGCGTCCGATAAGCCCGCCTGATTTCTATTCGACGAGCTAACGACGAGTCAGCTGTTCTAATGGAATGGAAATCGGAGCCGGCCGGCGACCGCGTTTGCGTCCGAGCCCTCCCAAAAGGTCAGACTGAGGTCAAAGCGCACTTCTTCCCCCCCCCCGCTTCCCCCTTCTCTTATTCCCTCTCTCCATTTATTCCACATGTTCCTTCATTTTGTCCCGCTGTCATCACGTCACTCGCGGGCGACTTTGCAAGTGATTTCCATTCTATTAGCTTGACTGCGTTTGACTGCGAGTGCTTTTGTTTAGTGTGGCTTGAAGCCTTTTTTTTTGCCACCTGCGCAGCCGATGACAAGCACGTTTTCATTTTGGGAATGCAAATGTCAAGACGGAGAAGTTGCGAGGAGACTTTTGGACGGTTGAAGGCTCGTTTGAAGGCGCTCGGAAAATGGCGTTCGGCCGGATGTCACCGCTCTCGCCGCCGAGTCGTGAAAAAAAAACAAAAAAAAAAAAAAACGGCCGATTGTTGGCGAGTGTGTTTTATATGCTGGGTGGGGTTTTTACTAGAGGCCAAAGTTGGCTTTTGTTTTGGGCAACCAGGTGTGAGCGCTCCCAAGTGACGCGCTTTGCGTTGTGAGGGGCGATACCAATTAACGTATTCATGATATTTATATATTTAAATATATTTATAAGGCCCGAAACCCCGAGGATGGGAGGGGAGGGGTGTGCGCGGCTTTACATTCTGCTAATGACATGCAAATGGATTGTAATGTTTTGTGCTCTCCCAAGCCCATTCCCAACGATTTTAGCTGTTCCGTTACGAGAATCGGAATCACACGTCTGGATATGACGAGGCCACGCGTCATAGATCGAGAAAACCTTTGGAACAAAAGCGGCAATGTGTGGAAAAACACTTAAGAAAATTCAAAACGCCGAAGCATCGCGAGCCTCCGATTGCGGTGTGAATATGCTAATCAAGACACAGTCTGCTGCGCATCTTTTCAATTGCTCACACTTCTGCAGCGCCGATTCGCTCGGGCGTTGATGGAGAAACAAACAACAACATTAATTCAATAGTCAACACTTAGCGAGCGGTCCCCTGGAGTTTTGAATTAAGTGTTGGAATTAGATTAGATAGATTGACGCTTCCTCCCCGTGAGGCTGAGCGCGCGGCACACGCGCCACTGTATCAAATTAAGGAATCGGAGGCGGCCAAGGCTCCCACTGTTAAAGATCTAATGATTGCAAACACAATAAACGGCTTGATTGTTTTTAATGTCGTCCGCTGCGACGCCACACATGCCGCCCTGCCTCTTCCTCCGGTTATTGCGCCCTGCTATATTATATTAAATAAACATGTCTGTGTACGTATATGCATCTGTGTATAAAATGTATTTGATTATTTATATGTGCGTGTATATGTCTAAATATGTATATTAGGGGTGTAACGAACACACGTTTGAAGCGGAAAATCGGTTTTCAAAGTTACATTTTAAAACAGACCGTCTTTGAATCGTATCACACCCGATCCATCAAGGGATGCGTTTGATTGTCTTTTACGAGAGATTCGATATATACTGCTGACAATTTGCTGTTTCGATAAACTTCATTCACTTGAATAGTTTCAGCTTTTACCCGTTGTTTCATATGAATAAATTTGACATGGGCGATAACTGCGCCGAATCGAGTCGAATCGTTCCACTTGGAAACACACAGTTTTGGAATGGTATCACACCACATGTATCGAGGTATGTATGAAATTGTCTTTATTGGAGACATGCGCGCCCCTAATATATGTATATATGTCTACATATGAAACAAACTGGGAATGGGGAGCGACTGAGTGATTATTCAGTCCGAGAAAATATTTATCTAGCAACAAATTGATTCTTGATAATCAGCCTTTGGAGTGTGATTTAAGCCACTCTCTCTTGCGTGTCCAACTTGAATTCATTAATATGGTCACAATTGCGCGGGGTCGAGAGCGGGGGTGAAATCCATCATCATCATTTAATGTGCTCCCTCTCCAAATCTCATCCTCTCTCCGGCAACTCTGACATTTGGAGAATTCTTTGATTAACATAATTAGACAACTTTGATGGGAGATTTGCCAAAGCCTCCTTTTCTTGTTTCTGCCGGCGTCTCTCTCGCCATCGGCGTGCTAATACTGTGAGGATTACTCGTGACATTTCTCAGGGCGCGTTTAACCACAAGATGCGCTGCAAATATGATGCGTTATTGTTATCATATTGTTATTTCCCTCGCAAGTTCGGATAAGGTCATTTGATAATTGCGACTCGCCCAGTGATCGGATCCCGCGCCGATGACCTTTGCGGCATCTCCGATTGAATAGCCACTGAAATCGCTCAACCTTCTGTTAAGTGTTGTTGTTGCCCTCTTAATTAACGCGACGTTAATGTGCATTTTGTATTGAATGCAAGGCCAAACGAGCAAAGGCTCGCGAGAGAGAGCGCAGCCGGATGCTGATCGACTCTGGCAGCCTGCTATTTCTCCGCCGAGAGCTCCAGCAGTGATTTTATTGATTTTTCCCGCCTGCGCCGCTCTTATTGTTATCCCGGCGCGCTGAGCGCCGTTCATTGGACATGAGCGCCACCCGAGGCTGTGATCCCTGCCCGGGAACGCTCGCCTCGCACAACGGGCGCCTCGAGTCTCATCGCGGAGGGAGTCTCGAGTCGATTTTCGAGGGGGCACGTGGCACAGTGCCCCACTGGGTCCAACAGGTGGTGCCGTGGTAAAAAAATCTTTTTTTACAGAGTCGGAACGTCGACGGCGAAACCAATATGAAGACAGACATTTTGGGGGTAAACATTTACAGCATTCCCTAAAATTCCCCCAAAATATATGCGTGCGATGCATGTATTATAGCAGTGGTAGGCTAATATTCGCTCCGCTCAAAACGTTTCAACACATTGCAGTTTAGCTTCTTTTATTAAGCGTGAAAAGACCCCAAACTTTTTCTGTCTACGCGTATCGCACGGCAGTACCATGGGAAAGTTACCACCAAAAATCACACATTCTTCGATACAGCACAGAGTCATGTCAGCACATATTTTTGGCACGACATCCGCAACGGCGTCCACCGGGGCGGCGCTGTCATGCGACGTCACGGCCGCCCCTCACCTTTAGCTTTGGGTTTGTCTTTAATTACTGTCGGGGAGGAACGCGCGGGCCAGCTCATCAACTGGATAAATATTTGACCGCTGTTCCATAAATTGGCATCAAGGGGGGAGTGTGACTATTTTTAACGACGCGCCTTGTCCGATCCGCGCATCGCGCATCGAGCGACGCGCCGTGAATCGTCTCTCCGCAGGTGACCGGCGCTCGCCTCAGCATGAGGTAAATTAAAACTCACATTTCTGCTGGGGAAATGAGGGATTTCAAACACTTCCTGAATTCGTCCTGTTTAATGATTAGCCGTGTCAAAGCCTAATCTGGGAATCTTACAGGCCGGGCATCCAATTAATCAAGGTGTGTTTGAGTGTGCGCGAGATGTACGGGGTTTGCCGACTTGTTTGCGCAGAATTAGCGTTTTTAGATGTTGATTTTAGAAGACTTTAGGATGTGATCTTCCTCAACCCAGGGGGGTGTCTAACAAGACTCCAGGGTACATGCTGATGCCACGGGGAGAAAGGACATCCACGTGATGAGGCATCACGCCAAAAATAAGGATCCCACTGTGACTTTAGCCAGCGTCGCTCTAGCTTGCGTTACGGTTTATGCTAATCACAAATCTGCGGAGGATCATAGAAATCCAAACAGCCTGACATTTTTTTTTTTGATTAGCATTCCGCGTCGGACAACAAAGGCGGGAAAAGGACAAAGAAGACATTAAAGTCGCCTCCGTAATTAAATCCATAGGTTTATTTCGTATTTACGAGAGAATTCGGATTCCGAAATGGTGATGTTAATTAAACCGTCGGAGGACGGTTGTTACGGAAAGCAAGTTTAATCGCAGCTGTTCTTACCGCAGCTAAGCTAAAGAAAAACATCAAAGAAACGCTGCAGAAAATTGTGGCGACATCGACATAAACCATGGCGGATTTTATTGAGGCTCTATAAACAGATATACTGTCATGTAGCATTTCGTCGCGCTTATTTCACAACGTCATTGTTAAACTTGGAACGCTGCCACAAGGGAGTGACAGACACGTCCGTAAAGTGGTTGAAAAGCATGACCGCCATCAACTAATACGTTTCTGTCGGACCGGTAGGAGATCTCAGACTCGCGCCAGAAATCCGCCTTCACTCTTCATTTCGGCATTAGCCACCCATTGACCAAATCGACTCAAATGGGTTTCTCAACGTGCTTTTGCTTCGTTATGCTGCATCTCCGCCAGTGGAACTCAGCGCTCGCTAGTATGCTACGGCACATGGCACTATACTCTGAATTCAGACTTACCCGTGGAGTGTAAAAACCTAGGGGGAAAAAGCCGTTTGCTTAAAAACATGTGGCGATGTAGCGGGGTAACACTCTACCGTATTTATAAGTCACAGTTTTCACGAACAATCTTCCGTGTCAAACACAGAATTTGCATTTGCCTTCATCGCCTTCAAGCATCGCTCCTGTCAAAACTTCTTACAGTTTACGCACTGTCACAATGTGGCATAATAAAGCATCGTATTTGCTAGCCCGCCTGACATGTCTGTCATGTAAAGTAGCGAGTCGTCTCTCGCGCTGTGCGAAATGTCACACTTTGTGACGCCTTGTGATGCCGACGTAACAGGAAGCCATTACGAGTGGCCTCCGTGTTTAGACCCGATGTCTCAGCCTAAGGCTGCTTTGCAGAAATTGTTGCTGTCATCGTGCGGCCGGGCCTCCGGACGAGACCCCTCCCTCTCCCCGTGGTCAGCGTCAATAAGGTTGGACGGCAAACAGATGGGTGTCAACTTCAATCTGACACCCTGGCGGACACCGGTTGGAATCAGGCGTCATCGACTGTAGCGCCGCCTGGCCCGAGTTTTCGCGATAACCTTCCCAGTGAGCTCTTTTGTTTTTTAACGTCACTATTAATCATCAACCGCCGCTATTGTTTCTCGGCGGGATACATATTCATGGAGTGCGATGCCTTTGTGCGACCATTTGCTACCGATTACGTGCGCTCGCGCGCCAGATGTGCGAGTCCGAAGTCATTATTCAGGCCCGGTGGGGAAAAAAAAAAAAGCCTGTTTATTTGCATTTGCCTTTCGTTGAATCGAGCCATTTAAACAGTTTGTTCCTTTCGAAACCACCACAACCACCCAAACACAAAGCCTCTGACTTTGACCGGGCAGCCTCAAACGACATCTTTTTTGCAACAATAAGGATTTAAGATAGCGCCATTAATCATGCGAGGGTGCCACGGTTCAGCCGGTGTCATGGTCAGCTTCAAAAAAACTCTCCCATTAAGTTCCGCTCAGTCGGCGTGGACTTTGAAAGAACTTTGAAGACGTGATTGGGTACAGATGTCGCCCCTTACCGTTCAAAGCGTCACCTCCACTCGATACAAGAAACGACGTTTATATTTCTGTCGGTGGAACGGAAAATAAGATCATTAAGGGCGGACTGATTGAAGGACCCTGCAAAAGTTTGCAGCTTGTTCAAGCAAGTTTTCTCTTGGAAACAAGTACGAGCCGCCTGTTATTGGGAAGTCGGTTGATAGCGATATATTCGGTGCATTGATTTTCCCAGAAAAACAGGCGGCATCATTATTCGGCAGACACAAATTGTAACCTAAAGAGACAATTTCTCGGGTAATATGCGACGCCAGGAACCTCGTTAGCTGGCCTCGGCAATATCTAGTTCAATTTAATGACTATAGCCAAGGTTAAAGTTAAAACGGGGACGGTTTGGCAACCGGTCATCCAGTGTCTTACACTGCAAGGACCCGTTTGATTGTGAGCAATGTCCAGACTAAAGACCTGTCCCATTTGACCAGAAGCCGGTGATATCATCAAGGTCATCGCATACGGTTTATTGCGGGTGATATGTTCCACACCAAAACTTGCAGTTTAGTGAACGGGGCGCTGATCATTGCTCAAAGCCAACGACAATCACGCCCTGTTTTTGTGGTTCGAACAAAGCTAAAGGTCAAAGGTGCTGCTGGCCCCTTTTGTGTCAGTGCTCGACAGGTGACAGCTCCTGCCTAAACACGGCCACGTCTACTTGCCTCGGCTCACGAGGGCGGGGTAGACTCGTCACCTCGACGTCTCCCCTTACACACTCCAGCAATCAGGCGGGGTGCCGAACAAACAGAAGAAGTGAGCGACGAGAGACGCTTCCCTGTCGTGTCTTCCCAGATGTGACTGCCGACAGATGCGACGGTGCCGCCGCCGCCGCCGCCGCCGCTTGACAAAGTGTGACAGCGCGGCGCGCGTGTGTGTTTTGGGGGACACCGTAGTGAGCGCATGATCAGGCGCAAGATCATGTTTGTCAGCAGCAACGGCGCTGTCGCTGCGAACCGGAGGCGGCAAAACAGACAAGCGGGGTTGATTTCGCGCCGTCGTCATGCACAGTAGGGAGGCATGCAGGGAGCCCATTCAAGACCGAGGTGAACTGCACACCGCAAGGTCAAAATGCTATTAGTTCAATCGAATTGTGCCACTGATTTCCGTCTTCTAGGCCACATCTCGCAAATCTCCGGCCACCCACCGAGGCAGCACTGCATGCCGGTTAACTGAGTTCTTGGCGTTGAGCAGCTCCGGGGAATGGAGTGAGGCAGTATCTGAATCCAGGTAATTACAGTCTGAGGGGTACGGGTGGGGGGGGTCCTCTGTGATTACACATCAGCCCTGTAATGGATTCAACACTTTTATAACGGAGGGATAGCGCGGCGTGCCTTGGCTTCCCGCGACCGAGGCGAGGGACGGCGGCGGCGTGGGAGCGGGCAGGGCGGGGCGGGGTTGCTAGGTACATCTGCAAGATGGATTACGTGGGGTTTGCCGAGTTCAACATTGACACAGATTCATCGTAAATCATTATGCCGGGGACCCGGAGTGATTTCTGCATTAGGAGCAGAAAATGGAGTTCAGCCAGTCAATGAGGGAGGGCATATTTCACATCAATCACCTCCACACACTCATGTTGCCGAGGCTTAAATCTCACTTACGCCGTTACCAGTAGGGTTCAATGGCTATGATGGCAATCAGCAAGACACTGACTGCACTAACAATACCCTACTGACTCCGCAGAGGACATTTATTTCCAGTGAATTATACGGGAAATGAATTGGACAGAATTAAGCGCTCCTATTGGATGTTTGGATTGCAGTTTGCTGAGAAAGTTTGAAATTGATTCGGCCAACTTTTCAAGTTGACCCCTCGTGGAAGGCGCACTCGCTGGAGCCATTTCGATATTACCGAGAGCCAATGTTTCCTTATATGCTTCCAAGTAAGGTCCACCGTCAAGCGGCTCTGACCCCACCCACCCTTTGGAGTCCGTCCACCACGTTTACCTTGCACTTCTACTCCCTCAAAGTCCCTGTAACGCGAAAAGAAATTGTTGACAATGCTAACAAATTTGGATGATTACAAAAATGTTTTTAACATTTCGTAGTTGAATAACACAACATACAGTAGATAACAATTAGGGATTTAAAGAAGAGCACCGAGTGGTTTTGCGAACGGTGGCATGGCACGTCTCTTGCGGGCCTTGCAGAATAACAAATCGAATGTGATGTTATTGTGCACATTTTTTGTCTCCATACAGTATAGACAAAACGCCTGCTGATAACGAACGCTGACCTACTCGATATTAAATGGCTGAATAGGAAAAGAAACGGCTAAACCGGAAGTTGAAAACAACACACGCTATTTGGACTAGTGACGTAAATGATAACCTGCGGCCTCATTCAGCAAGCGCGCGTACGCACGTTAGTGTGCGTAAAGTGTGCCGACGAGCGTGGGATTTATCAATTTGGACTTGTGCGTCAGAGGACGTGCGTAGGCTATATTTACGCACAGCCATGACGACGCGAACACAAAAAAAAAAACCTTGTGGTTGAAAACTGGAAAAATTATTATTATTGTTATTATTATGATTATTGTACTTACTGTGCATTAGAACCCGTTTTACGACCGTGATTTGGACGCGCCCACTTCCAAGGTATGACACACCAGGAATTCATCAGTGGTGATCTGTACTTCATGTATTTAGTACTGTAATTAAAAGCTCACCCGTTGACTTCTTTTATTTTTTAACGTTTCCCCCCCCCCCCCCCCCCTAAATTACAATTAACTTATGTGACTGACTGGTGTTTGTGAGGAAACGTGAAATGTGATTTATTCCATGGAGGCAAGGCAGGAAAGAAGTTGAAGGAATCCGGATATGATGAAAGGTTCTCGGCGCTCCTCTCAAGAAAAAAAACCACACACACACACACACACACACACACAGAAAGTTTGGGACGTCAGACACATCTGCGCGAAGTCCAACTTTTGGACAGTGCAGCCACACACACACACACACACACGCACGGCTCGTCTCGAAAAGTTTACGGTTTTATTAGCCGTCGTTATTTTCGCCTCCGCGCGTCATCGCGTAAAGAAGGGATGGGAGCGCGTCACATTTCAAGCCAAGGAAGTGACATGTTGTGAAAGGTAAGCGGCGTCTTTCTAAACAATGTTTGCCGGCGGCTTTCAACAAGTTTGGCAGAAAAAGAGGCGAAATGGGACACTTTGCCACTACTGGCGCAGCTCGACTAACTAACCAACCTCCTTGTTTCGTCTCTCCAAGCCAAATGAGGTGACTTCCCCCCCCCCTTCGCAAAAGAAGAACTGCACAGCGGTAGACGCGTTGAAGATTTCACGGGCTCATGTCCACCGAGAGCGGCCAACCTCCGCGTGGGCCAGACAGGAGCCCCCGGCCGGAGAGCAGCCCCCCTTTGCTGCCCCCAATTCAGGGTAAGGATGGCAAAAGGCACACTTCCTTCCTACATGCTATGAAACTGGACAACAACAGTTTTGCATCTTTGTTCTATATTTCTGCTGTTTTTCCTTCTTCTAATGCACCCCACCAAGTTGCCTCAAGGGGACCTGCAAGTATTTGTATGTTATGATGGTGTATAACTTCAATTTTAGATTTCGTTTTTGTGAATGAAAGTTTTTTTTTCCAATCTTAATTTGTTACTTTGCATGTCACCCGTCCCGCCCCGTGCGGTGTGACAGGAAACAGTTGTAAGGTCAACTTGAAGGCCGCGCTTTTGGAGAGCCTTCACCTTTTGTGTTCAACTTGACTGCATGGTCGTTGTTCTTGGGCCAGCGCACTCCTCCATGACGCTGGGACTTTTTTACGGCTCAAAACTGGACCTGGATGTCTGAATAGGAAGTGTGTCAAGACCTGAATAAACAGAACCCCGGATTCGTTCTCGTCCAGACCGAGTGCCGTATCAATTCTGGTTGCTTTTACGAATATATGCTCGTTGTCCCTATTCTGCAGCAAAAGTAAAAATTCCGCTCATAGCATCGAAGCGCTTTCGCTTGTCTTGTGTTGTTAAGCGATGGCCATGTTTTCTTTTTGTCTTCCCTCCTCGTACGTAAAGTCCACAGAAACGCCCTGCTGACTATGAACAGAAAACCACAGGCCAATTATAGTTTTTAATTAACTTTCTAGTTAGATTATCACATGTAAAATAATCCCCCCTACCCCACACCCCCTTTTTTTTTTTTTTTTTTTCCCACCCATTTTTCTTCAAACAAGCAATGAAGCGTTAACCATCCTATTTATACCAAGCATCATTACGGCACTGTCAAAAAATAGCAAAGTAGGACAAAGTAAGCAATCAGTCAGGCTGCTGGATTGCGAATGGATTTTCGCCGGCCCCCTTCAAAGGCGCCTGCGCTTAAGACTGGATTTTCCCTCCCGGGGGAGCGGGGATGTCGCGGGAGTAGGCCAATTGGTTTCTAACCGCCATCGCTAAATACTGCGATGCATCACCACGCCGACGTCACCGCCATACATCTTCTCCCGACTGCGCCGCATCTTTCCAGGTCCGCACGACGCCCCCCCCCGCCCCCCCCCCAACTCCGATCCATCACCATCTTGGCCAAACATTGTTCCAGCGAGAACAGCAAACATGGCTTCCGACTGGCCCCCGAACCAAGCCAATAAAGGGAATTGTTTTCGCCTCCCCTCCTCCCAAGACGAGAAGTCAAAGGAGTGGACGAGCGGCGCTGTTGACGCTTGCGTACTTTTTTCCACTTGAACATGAATGCTGCTTTCATGGCAGGTAGAGCACAAGCACGGCAAATGAGATCCAGAACTCTGGGAAGGCCTTCACCTGAACCTCACTGTGTTGCGCAACCATTTGTTCGGAGAGGTTTTTTTTTTTTCTGGCTCAACCCACTTGCCACTCATACGGTGTCATCTGACCTTGCCGTAAACGTTTACATGTGTGACAGCTCAGCTACGTTGTTGTTTTTCCCTCTTTACGTATCTAACGCTACATTGTTTTTGACCGCAGATGGCCGTGACTCCGAAGCGTCGGGACCATCTTCCAGTCGGGTGGCCCAGGAAGACCGCCGCCAGCCAATAAGAAGTACGTTTGAACAAACGGGAAACGCTGGGAAAACGCGGAAGCTAGCACGCTAGTTAGCATTTGGTTTCAATACCAAAGCCGCTCACAACAAAATGCGATGTCAAGAATGGATGTTTTGACAGGTTGACTGTGCGAGGCCTCGAGTTTGCTGGCCAACTGAAATACTAGCTCCAGTGTTTCCACTTGCAATAATACCAAGATGGCACTTTGAGGCCCTTTTTTTTACCTCGGGGGGAGCGGCCCACATGTTTGCTGTCTTATTCCGTCTCGGCCTGGCCTCGCGTTTCCATTGTCCTTCTGCTTCCTATCCAGGAGGAAATCCTGCTTGCATCTCACCAACAGTATTTTTTTTTGTAGTCCACAGCAAACAATTGGCAAAAAAAAAAAAAAAAAAAAACACCATTGCAATTTTTTGGGGCTCCCATTTGGCACGATTCAGCTTTATCAGCCTCGATACAGTTGAGTCGTTTATTCATCAGCGTTCCAAACTGTGGCTGTAAAATCTCGATTGATCGGTGTGCTGTGTTGGAATTCGAGAGTACGTCTAAACCCTCCCGACTTGAAGACACCTCATGTCACTTTTGTGGACGTTCTTTTTTTTTTTTCCCCAGATGTGCGTGTTTACAAAGGAGAAGGAAAAGCGTGTCGAGGCAGGCTAATAGCAGCTGATTGCTTCCATGACAGTGCGCGGGCTATAATAAGAACCGCGTTTGAAATTGACACAACGGTTCTTTTGTTTCGATCTTGTTAACTTTTCCAGGTCTCGCTTTTTCGATATTAAGTTTAATGACTTGCCAGGGGCTTGTTTACCGGAGTGTCGAGGGAGCGATTTAGTTGCAAAAAGAGGGGGGGGGGGGGGGAAACTCTTCTGTCAAGAGGTCTTCGAAGCTTGTCAGGTGTGTGTGTTGTTCTCGTGAAGGGAGGCGCGCTTGTCTTTTATCAGAAACTAATCCCGCGTGACAACAGTTTAGCGTTGCGTTTGATCTCTCCGCACGCCACGCAAACAGCGAGTCTGGTGAGCGCGAGTGTGACTCGACATCTCAAAATACATGTTCGTCGAGGTCCTCCCGTTTGTACCTGGGGCCTCCAGCATCAGGTCCTCGCTCCCCCCGCGCGCTAATTGAGAGGCCTCATCGGCCGCGGCAACAGGAAATCAATAAGAGATCATCTGCTTGGCCGCATCCTGCCCCTGAGCTCTCGCTCGCCGACTGAGTTGAAGCCCGAGCGCGACGTCGTTCTCACAGCACGAGGAAGTCAACTATATTGTTGCGCTGACAGCACATTTCCTTTTTTTTTTTCTTTTGTGTTTTCATCCGGGCAAAGCCAGTCGATTCGGAATGAGAATAGACGTAAGACTGGCGGCATTGAAGACAAAGCCGGTTCTTTTTTTTTTTTTTTTTTTTTCAAAACGTATTGGTCAGACAGCAGGATGCGGCGGGGGGGGTTGTCAACCTCGCGTGATCTGTGATTCTGTCACCGGGGAGGACGTCCTCAGTGGGGCTCCGGCTGGGCCCCAAGAGATGCGTTTGGGCTTTCCGGCAGCCCGTATCTCCTTCGCGCAGGACCCCCGACTCCCTTGGCTTCGCCCCTGAATAAATTGAAGCCCGTTTGAGGCGTTTAATCGGCACCGGATTGTCAAATGCTTTTTAATGCCCGCTAAAGATGACCTCGCTTGCTTCTTTTATCCGCCGTGCGAAAGTCCCGTCAAATAACACGACTCTCTTTTTAAAGGGTGGAAAAAATCGCCTTTTGTGTGACTTTCAGCAGCACACCTCGCTCGATTGACCTCTCGGGAAGTGAATCGGCGACCTCCGCTAACCCGAGTGAAATAGATTTCCGAGCGGAAGGTTGTCATTTGGCCATTTGCATGCAAAACGACGAAAAAGGAGTCGAATGATCGCGCAAGACTAAATCAACATTCCCAAGCTGTCTCACAGCGCTGGAAGACTTTTGAACCTTCCTGTTAGTTTTTACTTTTCAGCTCTGCGTGATTGTTGCTCTGCAAGATCCCGTATCGTCTTTGTAGTCCTCGGAGCCCTGTCGGCGCGGAAACAATGTGTGTAAAGTACAGAGCCATTATGAACTCCGCCGTTATTTTCAAGTGATTACTTAGCAGTGGGTCACGGAGTCCAAAATGGTATAAATAGGGTGAAATGCTAGCGCAGGGGTTGATTAAAATGGCCATTGTAATTCTACCTCTGTTGTAATTATTTTCTCATTGTCTTGCCACAGATAGATTTCATATGGGAAATTTCAAGTGTGTTAATTAGCATATTTTACCCAAAGTACCCGAGCGTATTCAGCGGTTTTTTTTTTTTTTTTTTTTTTTTTTAAATAGCCGACGTACTCGAGCCACACGATTAGTTATGCATACCTCGGTTGTCAAGGAAGCATATGGATTTTGATTGTGGAATTAAAAGTGTTGTTTAATTATACAAGAGAGTTCTCTTGCTGAAGTTAATTTGAAGGCCAATCGACCTTCAGTACCTAAATGTCACTTGCAAGGCTCTAGATTTCGATCAATTTGGGCGCCGGGCACCCTAATTACTCAACGGTACGCCTAAGTGCAATTTTTGTGACCAGAGCCTGAGTCTGCTGTACTCACATTTTTTCTAATATACTTTATTGGTCTACACTTGTTCAGTATTCTTGAGGGGGAAAAAAAAGGATATTCTCAAGTTAGGATGCTCGTCTAATGTCAACCAGCTTAAACTGACGCTGACGCAGAGTGCTTCAAGCACCAATGAGATTTTAGTTGATCATTTTAAAGTTTCGAACTCGGGCTGCACGAAATTGGAAAAATCTGCCATAAGGTTGTTGAGTATAGTGATATCGATATTATTGCGATATTTAGCATGCAATATGCGCTGATCGTGAAGCACTTCCTGGCTGCTTTGCCGCAGCGAGCACACGTGTATCAATTTATTAAAAAAAAACAAAAAAAACCAAATCGTGTTGTAGTTGGTGCGCAGCACAATTATTTGGAATATGTTTGTTGAAGTGCGACCTGTCATTTTTCCGGCGCGCGCCATTTTATTCTTGAGAGCCCGTGACCTTTCCTCACAAGCGAGGCACGTCTTGTTTATCGCTCCTTGTAAAAGTAGACGTGGGGAGCGCTAAAATCAAATGCGTTATTTACCTCCGTTGTTTATGGCAGACTTGTTTACCCAGCGCCACACACGACGGCATCTTTTTCAGAGCTGCTCAGCGAGAGGCAAGGAGGCGGGGCGGGGCCCGTTGAAATGAGAGCAGCACAGGGGGGGGGGGGGGGGGGGGGGGGATTAGGTGGCCTCTAACAGGGTTTTGGCTCCAACATTAAGGTTAAAACCCTTTTCTATTACTGAGATCTGTGCTGGTGGTGCCCCCGCCAGCCCCTGAGCTTGCGGCCCCCTGGCCCCCTTCGTGTTTGTAGGTTCAATGCCTCGCCGCGAGGTCATTCTGGCAGGCCCCCCTTGCGCAGCAGAGGGTGACCGGGGACCGTCGTGTGTGTGTGGGGGGGGGGGGGGGGGGTCATCTGCCGTCCAGACTGCGTCTCAGGCTGAAGTGAATCCACCCAGCCAGCTCCGCCCCCCCCCCCTCCTGCCTTTCTCTCTTTCAGGCGGGAGCTAAAATCGATACGGGCGTCTCCGCCTTTAAAAAGCCACTCAGAGGCGGACGAGCACCTCCGTCCCGAAGGCTGATTTCTCTCAGCTTAGGGCTTTGATTGGCGTCGCCGAGATGTGAGGCGCTGACCCACAGCTGTCCCATTAGCGGAGGGTTAATGCTGAGATTGCCAGTGAGCAAATAAAGGAACTCGGCGTGGGGCTGTTTTGATAGACTGCCAATCCTCTCGGTGACCCGCGCCTCCCCTCAGATGCGTTTGGCCTTTTAGCCAGCTTGAATCGGGGACTGGGCCACACACATGCTCGGCTGTGGCGGGCGCTTTTAAACGCTTGGACTTCCTGTGGAACTCGGGATCTCCAAGCCGGCGGAATCTCTGAGTCACTGCTGCAACTAACTGACGCCCAGAATGCCCTCCCTTTAGCAACTTCTCCGCCTCCTCCTCCTGTTTGGAGTTGAGGAGGGTGGGGTCTGAGTCTGAGTCACGTCGTTTGGAGACGTTACTGCAACGCGAGCCTCGGTCAAGCGTCGGGCGGTCACTGTTCCTCTTCAGAAGGCGAGAAACAGGAAATTGCATCAGTGGGGACGCAAACGGGTGCAACAGAAGCGAGGCGAGCGTTTGCTACGGGAGGAGAGCTGGAATTAGCACACCGCTAAATTCCACATAACCGTGTTGAAAAATAGGGTGGCGGGAGGAGGCGAATGCGAAAGGCGTCGACTTAACAGGACTCCCGTCAAAGGGAGCTTTGATGGACATGCGACTAAAACGCAATCGGACCCCAGAAAGAGCGGCACAAAAACGCAACGTTTGCTCATTTAAATGAGCTGAGTCTTGGCAGCTAATCGAGGTCGCGCATGCCCAGCGTGTCACTATATCCACGCATCTAATTCAGTTCAGCTAGCCTCATCGTCGTTACTTCGTCTGGGACAAATTCAGACCGGCGTTTAAACTGTCGGGGCCAAAACGACGCCGTTTTCAGGAATGCGTTGACAAGATGACGGCAGCCTAGCATGTCAACATCCTGGCACGCTAAGATACCTTTACCGCGGCGACACTTTTGAGCCGTTTGTTTTCCAGCCGGCGCATCTTTTGCATATCTCAAAGAAAGTCCTTGTCTTCAAGTTTGGAAGGTCAAATGGTAAACATGGCTTTGATACGCCCAAGGAACATTTCAATCAGAGCCCCTTTTGTAATAACATTCATTGTACTCCGTATATTCCTCGCTCTTTCCCCCCCCCCCCTCGCTCTCTGTCGTATAATTCCCCTGGTTTTGCGTCTATAAATATGGACGGGCAAGATGTATAATTTCTAATGAGAAAATATATCCCTTTGGATTGAAAGGCAGGGGCTGTTCCACACACTGCTATTTGTTAGGAGGAGAGATGATACCTGGGGCTGTTTTGCCGGTGCTGGTGGTAGGGAGGACTCTGGCGAGGTCATTGCACATTTGACAAATTAGCATTTCAATCATGCAGGTACATGCGCAGCCGAGCGGAAAATACACACGCTTTCCTAATGCCGCCGCCGCACAAAAGATAAACAAAGCACCGGCGCGGGGGATTAGCATTCGCGAGCTAGCTGCCGTTCGTTCCTTTCGGAACTTGGCTCCGAATGACGCCGCTGTTTCCGTTCGAGTCCCCGCGTTGTTTAATGAGGGCAATTAGCCGAGCCGAATACGAGCTGCGGATTGGCGTGTTTATTCGGATGACGTGATGTGACGTTTCAAAGACTCCGTGATGGGCCTTCTCACACGTCTGGGAATCTTTGCAGAATCGCTGATCCTACCGATGAGTCGAGTAATTCCAGCCGCGACCGGTCTGCCCTTTATTTTTCATTCACATTTGCGCTCATCACATCTCGGCACTTTGTAATGAGGCACAGACGCAAGCTCTGCTAAGCTACGTTAGCATGTTTTTTTTCTTCAGAATTCCTGTCCGGTACAGCGTGCATGCATATTCCCGCCTGTGTGTGTGTTTGTGTGTGTACTATATATACACACACGTCTTGTCTTTTGGGTGCAATTTTCAACTTTCTCCTGTAGGACCAATTTTTCCGTGGCCAAAAAAAAAAAAAAACCCCAAAAAAAACCGCGCTGTTGCTTTTTACATACAGAGCGATCCAGGCGCAACCCCGCCCCCGCTCGCTCCGGCACTCTCCAGGCTCTCCGGCGCTCGGTCCCCGTGTGGCGTCGGCGCTGAAGACTCGGTGACAAATGGCAATTATATTTGTGTGTTCTTCATGAATCCATCAAACGCTGGCCTTTTAAAAACGCTCCCCAGATATCCCAGCCTGTCAACTACGGGTAGCGGCAACCAAATTGGGATGCTGCTTAGACAGTCAAGAAGCACTCACCCCGCAGTTTCCCCTGTGATGTGTGTGACAGCGTGTGCAGGGGAATAGCATGTTTTATTCAACTACAAATGTACACTCTCAACAGTTGTTGATGCGCTAGAAATAGGGCGGTTACAAGTCCAATTTGGTCGGCGGCGTGTTTGTGTGCGCGCGTGTGTGCGCGCAGGATACATGTGGTTTCATTGCATCCTGTCAGGTTTACTACATTCGCTTATCTCTGCAAAAGTGTGGCAACAGGACAGCTTTTTATGTTCTTCTTCTTTTTTTTTTTTTAATTCTAGGTTTGGATGGATAGATATGGATGTGTATATGCATATCTATCTATACAGTATACATCTAGCTCTCTATATATCTATATCAAGTAAACTTAAGAAATTCAGGAAATGAAAAAAAACCCGATCTTTTTCAGCCGAGACGGATCAGCTTTTGTGCAATATTTCAATACTTGTTCAACTTTACAACAAGAGAAAAATCAGCCCAAAAAATCTTGGTTTTTTTTTTTTTGTTTTTTGAGGTAAATGTTGGGGGTTAAGTTGTAACGTCATGATCTTTGTCTTATGTTGTCATGTGTGACACTTCTATGAAGGCAAATGCCGATTTAATTCCTTACTGGCCCACCAAAACTTTGCCCTCACTTCTTTTGTACTTGGCCGAGTGCAATTCCAACGCCTCGTTCCGCACGTTTCCATTTATTTTTTTTTTTTTGTCTCATTATTTTTTCATTTGCGGCGTGGCGACTGAACACGTCTGTCATTGCCATCTCTTGACATTGTCATCATTAGCGTGATCAATGCCCGTGCGTATTATATGATGCATCGTGTCCATTCATCTTTGGGATAAAAATAGAAATGGAAGTTGCGAGGTCCATTCAGCCAACCTGCCGCAACGTCATGAGCTCATTTTTACGGCAACCCCCCACCCCCCCCCCCCCCACGTTGGTGGCTACTTCAACAGCTATTTTTATTTAGGGAAAATGTGACGTTTGACTTCCTGCGCCGGGGAGATAATTATACCTGTCAACGTGCTTTGGTGTTTATGTGCGTGGGAGCCTCAACCGTAAAAGCGACGGCCTTGGTCCAAACCCGTGCGAGCGCGCCTCGGCGAGCAAGCCTTGCCGAGCGTATGAGCGATGGCGAGAGAATGCGTCGCGGAAGACGCGCTGCATCTGCTCCGCCAACGTGCGAAACCACAACAGCTGTAGCCTCATCATCGCGCCGCCGTTAATACACGTCGCGCTCGCGGGCGGCCTTTGTCTTGCGGGAAAAAAGATGGAGGGAGCATCCATCGAGTGGCTCGTAAATCACCGCATTCAAAGCGCCGCCGCCTGCTTGCCGGTTGTCTAATTCGCGCCGCGAGGAATCCCCCCCCCAAAGTCCCCGAAGTCCCTATTTGTTGATTGAAGCAGCTGGAGGCGCTTTACGTCCACGTTCGCATCCGGCCTCTCCCTGGGTGATGTGCAGTAAAAAAGCGCCAAGGCCCAATTCCCACACTCGCTCCTGTTTAACTGGAATTGTTGTGAGCTGACACACGGATGGAAATAAAAGACCCGGAATCATATTAAGTGCTCGTTGTTGTTTTTTTTTCTTTTCTCAAAAGCACTTAAGGGATGGTGCTGGGGGGCCACGCACTTCCTTAGCAGATGTGTGTCATAAATGACCATTTAAGGACGGCAAAAACCTCTGAACAAGAATCCAAGATTAAGTGAAAGAACTTTACATTTTTCACAAGAATCAACTGGCGCAAAATTTGATTGAGGTAATGTTTGGTATAGGGCAGTGTAAGACCCATTGTAAGTGCAATTAAGACGTGTCCGCCATCTAGTGGCAACTGGTGATATTACATCTTAAAAGTACATATTCACAGATCAGTCCCTGCTGAGGTTTTTTATTTTTTCCTCAACCTTTTTCATATTTTGGATTTTTTTTTTTTTTTTTTTTTTTTTCCAAGATAATTTTTTTGTGGGTGGAAAGCGTATATTGAACGTTTATTAGCATTTCTTTGAAGAATTGTGCGTTTCCTTGTCGAGGGCAAACGACAAATTCCCCCTAAAAACGTTATATTTCATTATTTAATGCATCCAGGGGCCCCTCGGAGTGTGTTGCCGGCAGTTGCCCAGCCCTGCGCTACCGTTGAAAGCAGCTCAATTAAAAGAGTTGAGAAAGTGTAGAATGGCAAAACGGGGGTGAATAATACACCAAAATCCGAAGTTCGCATCGCACTGGCGGGCTCTGATGTGTAGGTATTTTTTTTTATTTTTTTTTTGTGTGCGTGTGTGGGGGCAACTCCCAGTAGAGCTGAATGTGCAGGTACTCCTTTGGGCGAGACGCCGTATCCTTGGCTCACTCTCATCCTTCGCCGCCTTCCTTATCAGACGGGTCGCCGTCTCCTGGCTCCAAGACTTGCTGAGGCCACCTGAGCGTTGAAGTGAAGGAGATCATTACTGTTGCAGGCAGCAGCTGTTTTGTATAAGCGCGCTATCACAAGCGCTTTTATTTCCCCCCGGCATTAATCTCCCGTTCAAGTCACCTGGGTACTGCTCCCATCCGCCAACCGCGCCGGCTTTTGTCATCCTGTCACATGTGAGGTCTCTACATCTCGCTGTCATCCCGGCGCGGGATATGTTTGCCATCTGATCAATATCGCGCCGCGGCGCGCTCGCAAGGTTTGCTCGGAAGCAACGGGGGCCAATAAAGTTTTTCACCAAGCCTGACGGCAGAGTGCTGACAAAGTTCCCGCGCTCGCTGGAATCGAGCCGGGCCGTTGTCGAGCGTTTACCGCCGACGGAGTTCAAGGAAAATGTCTTTTTTTGCAGGAATTGCTTGCCGATAATAATCGTATGCGCTTACAACAGTACCTCGGCTTACAAGTTTAATTTGAACAGTGTTGTCACAGTTAGCTTGTGAAAAGTAACTGACTGATTACTTGACTTTATTTTGCAATCAAGGAATAAAATAACAACCTTTTATTTGTATTTCCTTATTTTTTACTAAACAGACTACTTATTATTTTTTTTTTAAAAAGTCTTTCAAGACTTCATGGTTTTTTTTTTTCATAACTAATTGTGACTGCAGTGTAACTGTAGTCAGATTACTTGACTGGCTTAGTGGCATCACTGAATTAGAAATAATATAAATCTGTGCCGACCCCCCAAAAAACGAAACCATTTTTTTTTCCCTACCTGTGTTTAACGACTGTATAAAAACATGAGGCGAATGAGTGATGAATGTCTTTGTTTGATTTTCAGATCAACCCCAGATCGCGAGAGGGCAAAATGGCGTCCGCCTCACCGGCCCCGGCGCCCCCGTCCACCTGGATGCCATCCACCCTGGCGCCGCCGGCGCGGGGACAACGTGCAAATGTTCCCGCGCCAGCGGCGAGCCGTCCGCGCCCGTTTCGCAGAGGATGCAACACAAGTTAAAGTCCAGCCTGTCGGTCAACAGCGACGGCAGCCGACGCAGCAAAGGGAGCTCGGCCGGCTCGGCAAAAGCGCCTCTTCCGGAAGGTGAGTCGTCGGCCACCTTCTAGAAGCTCATTCAGGACTAAAACTTACTAACGACTAACGGATAAACTGAATGCATCCTGCTTTTTACTCATCAGCAATCAATTGATTGATAAAACGATCTTTGTATACGTATTTTTCTTTATATGTACATTTTTCGCTGATTCGCCGACATGTCAAAGCGTCGCTGTGTAGCGCCAACAACCGCTTGCTTCAATTTTGTGGGCTTAAGCTAGGCCAGTATCGGCCCCGCCGCCGTTTGTTTATCGGCGGTCTTAGCGGCGCGTTTTCCCGCTCCGCACGCCGGCGTCTTTTGGCCACGCGGCGAAGGCCGTCACTTTGTCAGGTGCGGGTCCAGTAATGACCGTGGCCACAGATACCGGGTAGGTGTGACCGCCTAACAAGGGCTGAGCGCGCGGGGTGCCCATTAAAAGTCATGAGCAGCCCTCGCCGGGCCCCTCGCACCTCTCAGGCCTTGGGCCCTCGTTAGCGGGACCCGCGCGGCCGCCCTTATCGCCGCCCCATGTTGGTCGCCACGCTTTGATGACGCGTTAGCGCACACGTCCATCCCAAGGACGTCGATTGATACCGGTCCGATCGAGACGCGTTGACGCGAAGGAGAAAAGTGGGCGGCGTGAGCTTGATTTGATGATTTGCCGCGCTTGAATTATGCATCAGGCGGAGGGCGGGCGGACAACAAGGAGAGGAGCCTACACGAAAGCATACTGCGGAGCGCCTCTTAATTGGAAACGAGTGCGCGAGAGGGCGACAAGGGCGGAAATGAAAATAAAAATAAAAAAAACAACAGAAGCAGCTCAACAAGTCGGTCTCATTATGGCTTTTTGTGTCGACGCCAGCGCTTGGCGTCGATACGCCACCTCTGGAGTGTTTATTTCCCGGCGGGAAAAAGAAAAAAAAAAAAAAGACAAGCTATTGTGTTTGAGTGTTTACACGGATTAGCATAATCTGTTTGCCTGTGAAATTAGCCTCCTAAACGCCCCCCCCTCCCGAACACAAGAAATAAAAGGGCGCTCGCTCCAGGGATTCTTTGTGTTCTTTGGCGCCGGAACCAATCGGCGATAACGCGTCGGCGTTGCGAGGAGTTCCCGGCCTTGTTTTCAGTGCCGTCAATGGCTGATCAAGAAAAAAAAAAAAAAAAAAAAAAGATAACCAATCTCCGATCCAATCTACTGAAACAAATGATGTGTTGACTGTACTGTTGATCCGCATTATTCGCGGTGGGTTGGGAGCGGCCCCGCCCATGAAAATGCAAATTTGCATATCATATAATTGACGCCCATTCAAATGCATCGCGAATAACACTGAAAACCTCCAAATCCTTCCCCCAAATGCCGATTTGCTACGATACTGTGTTACTTTGCAGCTCCGATCAGTGACGTCATTGATCGGCGCGCCAAATCGGACATTCCAACCGATCTCAGGTCCCCTTTTGCAAATTGTGCGCAAGCGGTTTGAAAGTTACTTTGGGTGCGTCGGCTGTCCGTGTCCAGTCGTGTTGACCGCTTCCTCCTCCTCCTCACTGGATCCGCACTAATCGCTGCTCTTCAATTATACATCCAAGTGAATGGCTGAGCGGGCCGGCCGCCGCTTTACGATTGTGTACCCTGTTTTTTTTATGTATCATTTTTACAGTTTGGCTCTTACGATTCTGAACACTGGCGTGGCTCGTGGCTCTGCCCTCTGGGTCCTTCAAAGTTTGTTAGGCTGAGCTTTGAGGGGTTTTTCTTTTTTTTTTTTCTTTAGTCGAAGCCCAGCTCGGAGTTTAGCGCTCTCCTCGGCACCTTGGGGTACGGCCGTATGTTTAATAGTAAAGGAGCTCCATCCCTGCAAGTCTTCAGATCAGCATAATAAGATGCATTGCAAGTTGAGTACACACTCGACGCGTCTTGCTTGTATCACAGCAAGCCTGTGCTCTGCTCCTGGTCAGCTCTGCACGCCCTCTGAGCATAAATAAAGAAAAAAGGGGAAAAAAAAAAAAACGGACTTTGATTAATCAAACATGAGCATCCAGCAGTCGTCTGCTTGCCTTCCTTCCCATGCCGTCCTCCGTCCTCGCCCGCGTTCTCCTTCGCCTCGAACCCAATCAGCAACAGCTCAAGATGGACTGATGAAAGTTATGCAAATGGGGCTGTTTGGAAGAGTTTTTTTTTTTTTTTTTTTTTTTTTTTTTTTTTTGGTGTTTCATACATCAGCGGCCCAAAGCAGTTGTGCTCCGCTGGATTTTGCTTCAAAAGTAGTTTGGACACCTACACAGAGGACTGAGTGCGGGTTAGACAAGACTCTAAAGTGGAATTAGCTGATAATGATAACGTTGGAGCGAAAGCGGCAATTTTGTTTTGTGTGGTTGCCTACTTCTTGTGTGCAGAAGGTGTGATGCATGTCAAGGTCCACTATCCTAATCCGGCAACAAAAAAATGACGAAATAACCACGTTGTCTTTTTTTTTTTTTTTTTTTTTTTTTTTCCAATGCAAAGGGCTCTCCTGCATAGAAATTAACCATTCAAGGATGGCACAAAACGTCTGAACAAGAAACCAACAAACTCATTCTATCCCCATGACATATTTGTCATTTCACAATGGGTCTGAAAAAGTATGAATGAGACAAGTGCAACAACTCATTTTGTGCATTTTTTTTCTTCACAAAATTCAACTCACTCAATATTTTGAGGTACTATGCATATTATTCCAAAAAAAAAAAGATTAGGTGAACTCATTTTGTAGTACAGGCTCTGCCATCTAGTGGTGAATGGTGATATTACAGCTACAGTCGATTTCACACGTTTTCAAAATTCTTTTTTCCTGGACCTTAGATGGCAGTTGGCTCGCGCCTCTGAATGCAAACCTCGCACGGTTCGAATGGTGACTGGCAATGGCTTCTCATTTCCTTACCCATTAACAAAGGGCTGTGTAACTACTAACCGCTTGTTGCTGCTTTCTTGTTGACTATAACCACATTTTAAAGGCGCTTGTGCTTTCAAAACTCACTCAAGTATCATTTTTCGCCTCAATAATTCAAGTCCTACTGGCCATTTTAGCACAGCGTGGCTAATTGGGCCTAATCTATAAACACCTTTGGGGTGGCTAATGAGCACATTTGTAATTTGCAACGGCAAATCCTGCAAAACTTGCCGCCGCCCTCATCAAAAAGGGTCTGGAGAGGTTAAATGTTAATCGCAGACGTACGGCGCGGCTAACGCTCATCGGCGCCTTTGCCGGGGCGCCGCCGACCGCTCCGCGTCACCGATAATATTCGCCGCCGCCGAGCCAGCAACGCGCATGCTAATGCCGCAATTATCCAACAGTCTGCTAATCGAAACGGATGGGGAGGAATTCGTTGCCGCCCGTTCCTCGCGCTTCTCGCTCGGCCGCGCATGCAACAGCCGGCCCGCGTACTAATTTTCAAATTAAAGCCGCTTGAATTTTATTTGCTCCAAAATGTGGATTTGATTTCCCCAAATTGTCCCCCGCTGCCGGCGCGGCCCAGACTGCTGCGTCCACTGCATCCTGGCGTGCCTCTTCTGCGAGTTCCTGACGCTTTGCAACCTGGTGGTGGCGCCGGCGTGGTGCGGCCCGTGCGCGTCCCAGTCGTGCGGCGGCGGCGCCGGCGGCTGCTGCTGCTGCTGCGCCGAGGACGTGGGCGACGACTGCAACTGCCCCTGCGACATGGACTGCGGCATCATGGACGCCTGCTGCGAGTCGTCAGACTGCTTGGAAATATGCATGGAGTGCTGCGGCATCTGCTTCCCCTCGTAGGGACGCGCGGGCCCTTGCGTAGCTTTTCAAAAAATTGTTTTTCTTTTTTTTTTTTTTAAACGTGCGATACCTCCTGAGTGTACTTTTTGGGATGCTTTCTGACACTGTGGCCCCTGAAACAAAAGTCAAAGTAACTGCAGGGACTCTATTGCCTTTTAAGAGGTCTCTGCTTTCCATATGAAAAGATTTGCACCGCGTGAAGAAGGTCAAATCCAGAGGTCCTCAACCTGTGGCCCCCAAGCCTACCAGGGTTCGGAAACCCAAGCGTCGGGGTCCGCAAATTTCCATTAAACGAGGTTGTCATTTAAGAAAAGATAAACCCGAAACGTTTGTGACGTTTTGGCCTCGTATGTTTGCTCTACAACACTGTAAAATGTGACATCTCCGTTGTATGTATCCAAATCTGCTGTCGTGCTGCGCAGGAATTTCAGGAAGGCGCTGACCAGCAATGTAAAAATCAGCATCCCTCCTTGCCTCGTAAGCGGTGTTGGCGTGATCAAGCCGACCGACTCCCAACAAGGCCGCTCGCTAACTGGCGTCTCGCTTTTGTCAACTAATGAGGCTGGAGTCACTTTTTTGTCCACTTCCGTAAAGCATAAAACGTCTCCACCCGAGCGGCTGCTTTAATGCTCTTTTGGCGCGGCTTGCTCATTACTGGCCCTCGTTAGCGCCACTCGCTAACTGAGAGCAAATTGTCACTTGGTAATGTCAACAAAGATATTGGAATGTAGAAGAAGTGCAAAAATCGAGAATTGATTTGTCGGATTTGACTTCAGGTCAATCATCCAGTTGCTTTTGGCCAAAGCACCATGTGAAGATTTTTCAAAAGTCCAATTCTCGAGCTTTGCGATTTTGTATTGCATTTTTTTTTTTTTTAGTCCTGTATGTTGCTCATTTTATCGCTGTTGTACTTCATTTTGACATTTTTAAATAAATACAAGTGTGACATAATCCTTTTTTTGCTTACTTGCAATGTTCAATATTGGTGTTTTAGCGTTGTAGCAAATTACGGGGCGGGGGTCTCCGTAATGACACACAAGGTTTTCTTTCACTTTGCTCCCCAATCAGTCAAAAAAGAGGGTTTGAAAAAAAAAAAAAAAAAATGGGGATTTTGTGGGTGGGCTTTGACCTTTTGCCAAAGTCACCCACCTTTTCGTTCCGTGCCATCAATGGCGGCTTTAATGCGACAATTAGAAGGAGCCACTTTGTTTGCCGTCAGCAGATGACTAAATCATCACCCGTCTGATGGCAAAGTCATTTCTCTGCCGACAATATTGAATAAATTACCGTTGGGCCGTCCTTTCTTCCCCTTTCTCGTTCTCTCGAAAGAAAACGAGTCTCCTGTATTTGGCCATGAAAACAAATAGCTGTTGCCTTTCACATGTAATTACATGTAAAATGACTAATTGGTGGCAAGGAGGCTTTCCTGGTTCAAGCACATTCATGCACAATTCGTTTTTTTTTTTTTTTAATTGTCCCCAGCAGTTGTCTGTGAACGCATAATAGCCACCATTACCTGCTTAGCACGGCTGTAATTTGTGTCGTCGACGGCGCGTGGAGTCATTAAAGGTCGTAACGCGTCTAGTAGACGTGGACTTCTCATTCAGTATCGATGCCTGTCAAAAAAAAAAAAAGTCACTCAAACTAACTTTTTTTGCGCACAGCTTTTTTGGACTTGAAATAAAATGAGCGAATCTGAAATGTGGCAAAAAAAAAAAAAAAAAAAAAAAAAAAAGGATTTGAAGTCGTGTCTCTTTCGATTCCGCTCATGAGGAATTGGCCCCATTAGCTGCCTGGCACAGTTTGCCATGCAAATGGCGTCATTACCTGACGCACGCAATCTATTCTGACAGGAAGCTTCTCACTGGCCGCCTTGTTTGTTTACGTGTGTATTTCTTTTGATCTTGCATCAACCTTGCCCTGAAAAGCGTGTAGAAAATCATCAGTAGTGACAATTGACGAGACGCCGTTTGCTTATTTTCATTTAATGTGGCATTCTTCATGATTCTTTTTTTTTTTTTTTTTTTATGTACAAAATACAGCACGGGCGTCGTATGAGCGCCGGCAATGAAATGTAAATGATTTTCCAAGTGAAAGCCTTGTATCCTTTGTTCGTCTCTTCTTAGAGTAACAATGCGTGATGGTGCTCACACCTTCAATATTTAAAGACCCCCCCTTTTGCTGAAGCTTTGCTGCGGTGCAAGGGCCTCTGACTGCTTCTAATCTCCTTGATACCTGGCGGCGGCGCCACGGCAATGCAAAGATAACGCGAGGCAGGTCGGGGCGGGGGCGGGGTTCGCCGTGCCCCGGCAAGGCGCGCAAACATCCGCCTAAGAGAAAGAAAGTGAAATGAAAGGAAAGATTCATTTCCCTCCTTTTTCTGGGCCCAACTTTGCCCAAAACATTTCACTTCCTCCCGCGTGGTTGGGATGCCGTTGCAAGTTCGGCTTCCAAGAGGCGTGTTTTTTCAAAAAAAAAATTTCGTTGAGCCCTGGCGCCGCAGATGCCTGCGCCAGCTTTGAAAAGGGAGTAACAGAAGCCTTGGCTTTCTTAAATAAGTCATCATCTCTTTCAACTTTGCCCACTTTGCTGGCAGCGGCGCCGTCTGAGAGGCGGCGTAGCGTGGGAGAGGCAAATTGAGGGGGACGTGGCGAGCGGGGATGCCTGTTTATTTGCTTGTACGCGCTCCTTGAGCTCGAAATTAGATGTCAGCATTGTTACATGTCACGGGCCCATTTGGACGCGTTGCCGTCTCCCGAGCAGCACTTTTGATTGTTTGCTCTTAACATCACTTAAATGAAGCAGGCCTCCCAATGGCCTCCAGTCATCTGCGGCTCGCGGCTGATTGGCAGGTTGTTTAGCTGTGCCTTGCGTGCGTGCTTTCCTCTTTTGTTGACTTGAGCGTTTACTGTCGCATGCGGAGCGGGGATGTTCACGAGCGAGGTGCGTTCCAAAGTCGGAAAAGTCGGGCAAAATGAAGGACGATTTCATCGAGTGAAGGTTGAAAATGGCAGTATTGCGCCAAATATGAAGAGTTCATTTGCACTTATGAATACTGTATGTTTGCCCTTCTTCAACACCAAAGTCCTTGGCTGCCATCGAAACAAGAAGCCCATTTTTGAACGCAGTCGTAGGTTGAAAATTGGAGATGCCACCGCTGGTACGTTGCGAGGTGATGAAGGGCTGCCCTTAAAGATGATGTGTCCTGCGGTCTTGTGCGAGATTTATCCCCCCCCCTTATACGACATCCTTCAACAGCAGCACGCGGGAGTTTGAAATATTCTGAGCCCACCCCTCCCAACACCCTGGAAGAATATTCCCGACAATCGCAGGTTAAAAATGTATATGCAAATGCGGGCTACATTAGAGCATGCGCAGGTTGTTAATAAATGAACGCGCGGCAGGAATAATTCACTTTAGCGTGATAATTCTTGGCTGCGAGCTGTCAGCGGCGGCATTGTTCTGGATCCAATGTGACGCCGAGATGGCAACACGGGCAGTGAACTGTGATGTTTTTGCGCCTTCCTTGCTCTTCAGTCCTCGCCGCGCTGACACAATAGCAGTTCGCCTGCCTCTGCTTTTGTCACTTTGGAAGAACAAAAGCTTTAATTAAGGGCGCCCTCCCGTGATTGCTTTAACGTTACGCTGGCACGCACATTTTGGTTAAGTGTTGCGGACCGCCATGCTCTTGTCAGGCAGGCTTGAAAACTGGATAGATCCCAAGATCGGTCTCTAACGGGACCGTACCTTTTTTTGGACGACTCCTTCGCCCGGAACCAACGCTACCCGTTTCCGTTATGCCGTAAAATTTGGGAAGAAAGACGCGATGTCTAAAGCTGCGGGAGAGCGTCTCGGCGTTCCGGGCGGGGAACGTGTTCCTCCCCAAGATTTGCATAGCGGGAACCCAGGGAGCTGAAAGTCTGTTTATGTAGTTCAAGGTACAGGGGGATGTGAGAGGTGTCAAGTGACTCGCTGTAAAGTTTTTAATAAGTGCCATTTGTTCAATCTGCTGTTTAAACACTCTCGTCGCCTCGTTCTATCCTTAAAGACTGCTTGGCCGCCGCTATCTTTTAATTAAGTCCCGGGCTAATGTGCCACTTAATTGACTAATCTGAAAGATTTTGTTTTCTCTAATTTACTCGGGGAAAACCATCGGCGGCTGAGCTTTTCGAATATTGCCGCTCTGATAGGGAAGGAGACACGGCGGATGCTTCAAAGTAGCGCTAACTCCCTCTAATTCCTACTCGGCGTGACAGAAGAGGCAAATGGCTAACTAGGCCTTCACGTCACTCTTGTCTAAATGTTTTCCCAGGTATGCTTGTGGATCTATTGAGCGGTTTGTCACAGTTGTGTGTAGTCAACGTAGCTGCATGGATTCATGGAGTTATTAGAGAAATGCCTCCAGATGTTGGATCGAGGAGGGGAAGCACATCAGCTAATGACCAAATAGATTCATCAGTAGATTCTATCTGGTTTTAGGTAGGCCTTTATCCTTTCCTGTTGTAGACTCCGACGGGAGGGACGGGAGTGGAATTTAGACTCCCGAACTGGATTGGATTGGTATTGGAATGCGGATTTGATCTTGAAGTTCCACACCAAGTTTGCTTGGAAACCGTTGTCGACTGTCTGTTACAAAATGATCGGCATCCGGGTTCCAGATCCGAAAGTTGATTGTCTTCTTTTGGGCACACCGGAGCTGCGCCTCAAACTTTCTTCAATCATAACCGGGCGTAATCAGAATCCCGATAATGCCGCGATGCCTAAACAACCTTTCGGGATCAAAAGAAACCGCGGTCGACATTGCTTACGCGGATGTCGAATGTGGTTATGAAGGAGCCAAAACGACAGACCCGGCGTCATGTGACCGTGGCGCGCCGAGACCATGATGAAATGGAAAAGTAGCGTCAGTGCCTGGCCGATAGGACGGCCGAGTGAGCGGCTTATAAACAATGAGTCACCCGGCGCACGGCGTTGTCGGGGAGGGAAAGGAAGGAACGTTGCCAAAAAGGAGCCTTGCTTCTGTTGACAATCGGGCCTGTGTCAGGATTTGGACGTCGGTGCCGATGGCCACTGGCGAACAGTTACAAACACTCAGCATGATCACGCAAGGCCCGGTGACGCAAAGCAAACCCTCCGCCTTATTTAGGCCTGCGTCGCGTGCACGCAGCAAACGCCGCTAAATCATTTCCCCTCACAACTACAGTGATGCATTAATTTGGCCTGAATTAAAGCTAATTCGTGTATCATGTAATTTATTACTTATCAAGCGTACTTTTGCACCGAAAGCCTCCGATTTCCCCGAAGATTGCTTTAACAGCTATAATGCATTTCTTAATTTACTTGCTGGAAAATCAATTTTTTTTTCAGAGTTCATTAGGCACCAATATGGTACAATGCCGCTCCCCTGAGCACCCAGCTACAAAAAAAAAAAAAAAAACATTATGCAAATGCTGCCGGTGCATCTGTATGTAAATAGCAAGCAAGGCCGCGGTCGATTCTCGGTGGGAAGCTTTGTTAGAGGGCCCTTTGTTTCGCAGCCCTGCGCCTTGTTCACGATAGTCCGGAAATTAGGAGACTTCTGTAATCGGCAGATAGACGTCCGCTCTCAGACGCTGAGTGACAGGTGACTCGGAATTCCGCCAAACTTGGTTCCAGTCACTTCTGTTTCCGCTTAATATTACTTGCGGAAAATGCTCCGTTTTCATCCATTGTTTATTTTTTGGGGGGGCTTTGAAGTCACGAGGAGACTGCAGTCGGGTCTATCAGTTTTCATGGAGAGGGCAGTGTTTTCGTAAGAATGCTTACCGTTGAGTGTTTTTCCGATCGTTCCTTGGCACAATGTCTCTTTGTGAAATGAATTCTCTCTCCGCCATCTGGTCGATTTGAACTTTGTGTGTCCCGCCCGCTCTGTCTATAAACGGCCATTTGCGCACCGCAAGAGAAACGTTGCTTCACCTGCTTGCCTTGGACCGTCTCAAAGAAGCAATTCGCACAAAGCCCAAAGGCCATGTCGACCATATGGCGCTGCGCCGTCTCCGTCGCTTGTATAACATAGCGTACATTCATGCCGGTGACTTGAACAGGAACTAATTAGTACGGGCGCTGGTAAGTCGGCTTCATTTAAATGACGGTTAATTGACTTGTGTAAATTAGGACTGTTTGAAAGAGAACGTTCCCCGTTATGAACTCCCTCACTTTGGGGGTGCAATCATCATTGAGGGTAGTGTGGATGTAATATAGCGGGAGGCGGCGTATAACAGTGTCTTATTGTTGTACTTTTTCTTCAGCGCGCTCGTTGTGCGCCTACCGCCGGCCGCTACGTTCCCCGAGTTGACGTTTATTATTTACCTTCACGTAATGCGCTTTTAGCTCGGTAATTAGGTGTCACATCAATCCGCGGCGGGGATGCTGTCTCCAAGCAACCCCCGGTGTTCACACAAACAGCCCTGATTGACTGTTTTCTTAGCGTGTGCTGTTTCAAGGCAAGGAAATGTGGCAGGAAACACATGCAAAACACCAGGGCATTTTTTCTAATTTTTTGACTTTGACTTTTTCACAAAACCGCCAACAGATGCGGAGCAAAATTGATGGCGCACGCCATTTCTTGGTTGATTTGTTTTCGGTTTTAAAGCCACAGTTCAGACAACTTCCGGATTTTCCTTTGTCATCGCAGGCGCTTTAGGGTCTCGGATCAAACGATCCAAAATCCCAGACTCATTCTTAAACCAAGGATTCATTCTGTGCATTGAGAGAAATGTGTGTAAAATGATTCTTTGCGTACAAATGAGCCTATGTCGGGAAAACCACCGGAAGTCCCAACAAAATGTCGACTTTTGAGGACGACTTGTGTTGGCGACAGCCGAGTCACTGCCCTACTTTGCGTCCCCGTTGGCCTGCGTCTCGCACGTGTTTGTTTCTAGTCGCATTTGTAAATCATAACTCATTGTTTGAATTAGAGGCGCGTGCTGGCGTTCCCGCTGGGAAACATCAAGTATTAAATGCCATTTCCCCCCGCATGCTTGTTTGAGTAATTTACGCTCAAACGAATGTCAGCCCTCGTCTCCAGGTGATCACGTCTCTGAGTACGAGCCGCTACCGCTGCTTTTTGATGGCTCCACCTGAGAGATTTGCCCAAATGCGTCTGCTCCCCCCCCCCCCCCAAAGTGGTTCCCAGAGTTTCTGCTCTGGGCTTGTTTACCACTCCGTTTTTTTTTGTGATTTCCCCTAAGCAATTTGAGAGGCACTGTCACTTTTTTTTTTTTTTTTGGTAATTCTCTGACAGAGAGCACCGCATTTATTTCGTTTTCTCGCTTTGCTCTCAAAAGGCTGCACTAGCTGTCAGTAAACAAAGTCCCGTTCCCATTAACCTCTGATTCCCTCTGAGAAATCCACAAACAGCAGACAACCACCGCCAAGCACACACATGCGTAGACGCCGACGATATGGAAATATTTGTCCTTCCTCCCCTTGCCGCGCTCAGACCCAGCGCTCGAGCTGTCTGTTTTGCCTAATTGCTTTAACACTAGCCTGGCATGCTAATTGCACGAAGCCCCCTGTCACCACATCATTTACATGGCCTGCTTGATTTGAAATTTAATCTGCTTGAAGGGGTTGTGTTTCATGCTCACTTTAAATCCTAATGCTCTGTGGGATTGAAAGCAGTTCATATTATTGAGACTGTAAAATAAATCCATGTGTGTTTGGATTTTCCTTTTTTTTTTTTTTTTTTTTAATAGAAGAAAACTTTTGCTCCACTGCAGACAAAAAAAAAAAAACAAAAAAACTTTGCAACGCCATTTTGTGTGACATGAAAGGGGAACATTGATGAAAGCAAGCAAACGGTGGTCGAGGTGGGGCGCGTGGGCAGCGGCACCGGCCGGCCTCTCGACTGCAGATTGACTTTTTTGATGTGCACCTGAAAGAGGAAGACGGACGCGCCGGCACCGAGTTCACATGGCCGCACTCAATCAAAGGCCAATTGAAATTTCTTAGAGGTTGGCCCCACCTGGCTGTACACTGGAGAATGTGTTTCCTCCACCCAGCTGTAGCTTCTCTCATAGAACTGAATCAGAGTACTTCTGAGCAGTCTTCTTTTTCCTTGCCATGACCTTTTGCCCGCCGCGGTTTGTAGGATGATAGTTTTGTTTGCAACGGCTCGACTAAGAACTGCCACTGACTGACCCGGCACAGAAACACTCTGCACGAGCAAATCTGCTCCCAAAGATGCCGCCCAAACTTGCAAAAACCAGCGGTGAAACCCGATGCAGAGTTGGTGAAATTAACTCAGGCTAATGAGTTCCTGCAGCGGCAAGAGAAGAAGTTCAAAGCGCTGCTACGATACAAGAGAGTACAATACAATTGTATTTACGCAGCGCATTTCATAACATAACAAAGACAACAACAGGACAACTTCGAAAGCTTTGTGGAAGTGATTATGGACTCTACAAATTCCAGACTTGATGCATTATCAAAGGCACTGCGTAGGATTGAAACAAGCCAGCAATAGAAGAAGATGCGGACAATATACCAGATGACAAGACCAAACAAACTGAAAGATGCATCGCAGCGCAGTCAGATGTGTTCAAGGTCTGTGACAGCCGACGGACTGACAAAATGTAACATCTGGAGGGACTGTCGAGGCAAAACAATCTGGTTCAATCAATCTGGGTAGAGCAGTGGAGTCACCAGGAGAGACCTGGGCCGAGAAGGAGGAGAAACTGGCGGGGCTGAGCCGATGCCAGAGTCGGAATAGGCCTCGCGGTACAACCGGTCCATGAGGCGACAGATGGGAGCGATCGGACTTTGTGTGGCAAGGAGTTCCACGTCACCGAGGCCAATGAAACAAGACGGTCCAAGTCCAAAACCAAAGTCATGTTGATCTGGCTTCTTCGATGCGAGGGACACGGTCCACCGCCGGGTCTTGCCAAAGGGCCGGATGCTCAACCAAGCGCATCTACGAAGACACCCGACGATGTTTGCTTCAAGAATTGTGGCGGGACCAATTGATAGACATACCCCAGATAAAGTATTGACTCCAGCCATCCTCAAGCTAAGCCCTCACAGTCTCATCTAGCTACTGCCGCTTCATTGGCTTGGTTGCGCCGCTATTTCAGACTAAAGTGCTGTTGTCAGGCCAGGCGGTGACTCATGTCGGGAATGGCCAATTGATGCTCAGTTGCGTCATCGGGTACATGCACCTGTATGCTTCCTGCGTTCCATCAGCTCGACGGCGGCCCATCTTTGGCTCCGCTGCCGTAAAAACGAGAACAGGTGATATTTGGAAGGGAAATTAGGACAAATATCCAATCACTCAGATGAGCTCTGCAATCCGGGACGAAAGCTGTGCATGCTCATCAGCTAGGTTGAAATGATTCGAACTGCCTTAGTTTAGTTTTCCTATCCACGACTCGAACGAGCATGGAAGAGTTGCGCGCTGGAGCTCGGAGGTCTTCTGCTCCCGCCAAATCGGCAAATCCCTCCGTGACAACTGCTCGAAATTCCATGCAAACATTCCTCAGTGAAGAAGGAATACTGAGCATTATGTTCACATGCAGACACAATGCGGGCGCACAGGGGGGAGGATTATTTATGTGAAGAGGGAGCTCAAGTTGAACTGGATGCTGCTGTTTTGCTTTTGTGGAGGGAGGGAAAAAGTTTTTTTTCTTTTCCCCCCTTATTTTTCAACCCAAAAAGAGACAATACAGTCAATATTAAGTCAATTATAAATATTTATAATCTACACATTTCAAAAATCCTGTCAATCAGCGCAGGCGCGTGGGGATAAGCCCCGCGCAAGCTGGTTGGTCGGCATCTGATTTGCATGCCGCACAAAAAGCCTCCATCCCAGTTTTGTTTTTGCCTTTGCAGGCCTGCTTGTTCTCGGCGTAGATTAAATATAGAAGTTTTGTTCTGGTTGAGGATAGATGTTTTTACCCCAAACACACACACACACACACACACACAGAAAGGCGGTATTGACGCCCGATGCTGATGGCGATTCATTATTGAAAAGGAAATCGTCTCAATATGACTGGAGTTTGTTATGGGGCGCTTTGTTCTCGTCATCTATATTGCAGGGCATCTTTGTCAGTCAGCACTGAGAGATCTTTTTCTTCTCTTTTGTGTTTGTGTATGCGCGTCTGTCTGTGTGAAGCGGCGGAACCAGTTCTCCGCTCTCTGTAGTGTTTGTCAGCCTTGCTGTCCTAATAACTTGACTGCCTTGTTTTTCAGCAAATGCTCTACTCCAGCGCCGCCGCTCTGACGGCGCCAGCTTGCTCGGTTTGGCTACGTGACCTCAAAAAAAGAAACTTTTTGAGGTGGGGAATAATTGCCCCTGCATAGCTTACCTTCCTGTCAATCGGTGAATGTGGAGATTTTGTCAGCGGCTTAGCGGGTCACTTAGTGGAGCCCAAAGTTCAACGCAAAGATGGTGCATCAGCATTTTGCTGTTATGCTGCAAATGGAATAAGCTGTTAGCCTCGAGTGTAAATGCTTTTAAATCCAGGTTCAAAATGTGGGTTTTTTTTTTACTTATGAGTAAGATTTTTTTAGAGCATTTCAAGAATCACTTCCTCCCAAATCATGCTCTTGCGCTGTACGTTCTTTGAGTAATTTCAGTCAACTACTTTTTATTTCCCCACCTTGCCCGTAAATGTCTTTAATTCCTCAGTTTTTTTTAAATATCTTAGATCCCTTTGCATATTGTGTCTTGTCTTTAAATGTTGTTTTGTGACGCACATTGAGATACCTCGTGCATGACGTGCCTTATCTCTCCATATGTAGATTAGGCCCGGTTTGCGAATAGCGTACGGATGCAACCTATCTTATGATCGCGGCCCAGCTGATGATTGTCATTGTATAAAAATCATCCATGTGAGACGCTTTCATTGATTATCCTCCCTGCTCTATAATCGCATTCATTACTCGTTGAGATCCAGCGTTGCCTTTTTTTTTTTTTTTGCATTTTATTATAAGAGCAAACAGTGTAAGCAGATCATTTGACTCAAATCGCTAATGAACACCCGGAGAAAGGGAACACCTGAAAATGGCTGCATTAAATGTGCAAATCATCTCTCCAAGTCCCGTTCGAGCGCTCGTCAACAACGTTCTGATTGTCACTTTAGCTCAGCATCCAGCGCGCTTCATCACTTATTCAGACGCTTTCGGATGCACGCGCGGCGGCGTTTGTATCCTTGGGTGGCTGCGTGGGCGGGCGAGCTGGCAAAGTGTCCTCCTCCTTAAGAGCGCTTGTTGTGTGGCATTCTGCCTTGATTTCATGCTTTGCTGATGGAAAATTAGGGCCCGGCGCATCTCGGCATGAAGAGGAGGTGTAGGAGGAGGAGGAGGAGGCGGGCGGATGGTTGGGTTTATTGCCTCAGGACACTCTCCCCGACAACAGGAAAACTGGAGCGATGAAGAGTACGAGAGGCTGTGTCATTGGCTGCTAATGCACTCTAAACAACATGATGAGACGCATGGAATCCCCAACGCGATGTCAAGGAGCTGCAGTACAGAACACACGCCCCCGCCACTCCATCCCACGCTCTCCCCCCGCCCCTCATATTGTTGGGGGAGTCTGGCATCCTACATTGAATTTTTTTTTTGGGGGGGGGGGGAGAGTGAGTCGATTTGCATTTTTTTGACTCGTTTCTTTTTCTCTTGCCTGTCTGTTGCCCAATGAAGCTCTGAGGATAAAGTGCTTAGAGTACTGCAGGCACTTCACTTGACTTGTTTGCTTGTTCAAAGATACGCCACAGTACACCGCTAGTTGAAATGCGAGCGCGGCTCGCTGTCAGACGTGTGAGGAGCATTTTGAAGGCGGAAAGGGAAGGGGTGAAAAAAAAAAAAAAAAAAAAAAAACCCACACGGCTATAATCCTCCAATGTTATGTAAGTGGGAGATTGCTGGATGCCTGTGTTCATCTCGTCACAAAGATGAAACCTTACACTGATGAGGCTAAAGCTTCTCTTTGATAGGTGTACCGAACAAAAGGCAAGTTCAAAAACGGCAAAAAAGGAGTCGTTGCAGGGCTTTTCCACGCCGCGACGAGAGGCGCTAGCCAGTGGCTAGCTTGCGCCGACCGCGGGCGGGCCCGTCTAATGCGTCGCCGCCAGAACAGAGACACTTCAGGGAAAGTTTGTTAAACTTATTATTCGTCCTGTGGCTTCACTGAGCCGTTCTGTATCGGCGTCCACATGCGTTTTTTCAATGTGCGGGCATAGCTTGCTAGCTCACCGCATGCTGTCGTGGTTGAAACCAACCCCAAAGTTAGGAAAAAGTGAAATGGTGAAAAACAGGTTTAAGCTTGTATCGCCACAATTGAATACCACACACTTGTCGCTAATTTTCAACACTTATCTTCATACACGAATTTATGAATTCACTTAACAGGACTAGGCTGCATATATGGAAACGTCAATAAATGACACGTGTACTGTACGTGTTTGTCTGCCCTCACAACGCACTAACCCTTCAAGATGACCTGTGGTATTATGCTGCGATTTGTGATTTGTCGCTCTAGAAATCCCCTGTCTCGTGCTTAATTTGTTCTCAAGTCATCGGAGGCGTTGTGGTTATCGTCACACGGTCACATTACCGAGCCCCCTCTGAGCATGCAGGTATCGATAGGTTGATGGCGATTGCTCATTTGCTCACACCAGCCGCATCCTGTCTGTAAATGAGGGCCCACATATCTAGGATGAGACACTTAATCAATAGCGATAAGAAAACTGATCAATGCGTTATTTGACAGTCATATTCAAATGGGGACTGCCAACGGAGAGTGCTCTGAAAGCGCCAATTACGAGGACACCTGTAGCATTTGAGATCCTAATGAGCCAATGAGTTTGGAAGGGTGGAATTCGTGCGTGGGGGTTCCTAAGAGGCGTAAACCCCCCGTCGAGAAGTAGTCAACCCCCGCCGAAATTCACCTATCTCGGGAGATCATGGACCGCATCACCCAGCGAAACTGAAGAAAGGCCAAAGTAGTCCTAAGTCTCACTCCAGGATCCTTCCTTTAAGGTCACAGCAAGTTTAGCATCCTCAATCCCGAGTGTTTAATCAAGTTCCCCCATCCACAGCAATCACAGAAAGTCTAATATTTCCACAAAGCAATCACCCAGGAAAGTTTAGCGAATCAAACTCATTCCAAGTCATCCGACTGCCCGGACAAATCAATATTCACCGAATGATCTTAACATTAGTGACTTTTTTTTCCTCCCCCTTTTGAGCGCGAGACCTCCTAAGCAAATGGTGACGGAAGTGAATGCGACGAGGATGAGGCGGAAAGACATTTCGAAGCTCAAAGGCACGGCCTGCCGCTGTGAGCCGAGACTTAATTACGACGACCTTACAACAGGGCGATAGCCTAAAGCCACGCGGCCGGGCTAAGCGCGTACCCCCTGCCGGAGCGTAATACATCCTCTGCTGCCGTCAGGCCACACACTTCCTGACCAAGACGGAGCTAGTACACCGTGTTGAAATGCGGTAACTCTGCGGGCGTCGTCACATGGCCCAAATGACTTCAGTGTCGAAGACGACTTCCACTTTAATTGACTTCCGCCGCATTTTCTTGGAAAATACTGTATGTTTCAGTTTACTGAAAATGTTATGCCAAGATATATGGTATAAGTACCGTGAAATCCCGTCACCAAGACGCACCCATGTATAATACACCCCCTAAAATCACCTTTAAAAAAAAATCTTTTTTTTTTCCTCTGTACTCATTTATAATACGATTCCCTCATTTGCAGGCATCCTTTATTACATTGGCCAATATTTTTTTTTTTTTTTCTTTTTTGAATGTCCTAGATAATTTCATGGCACGAGCTTCTTGGAATCGGCTCTAGTTTTAGAGAAAGCAATATTTCCCATGCTTCCATTTTGGATCGCATGAACAATTGTTGCTGCTGCTTGCTCCCGACGGTGAATTAAATTGAATTGAAAAAATATCAATTTAGAGTAATCAATGACTCGAACAAATCTTCTACCTATGCATACAGGCTGTAGTGCAGTATACTTTTTTTTTTTTTTTTTACTGGGGATTCATTTGGTTAAAATGTTTGAGAACCACCGGATTTTTTTCGTTTTTTTTCCCCCCAGTATCGCATCAATACAAATTTTACACAAGCACAGTGTTGGCCAATATAGGTTAAATTATCAGTTACTTTTACATGCCTAGCAAGTATAATCCAGATTTGGGCTCCGTGGAATGTGCTTTAAACTTTTTTTAAAAAAGTGCACGAATCAAAGCCCCAACTAATCAGCGGGAACACATTCTGTCGTTATTTCGACAGACCTTTTGCAATTTGCATTCCACATCTCTCCCTGCTTGGAAGAGTCACTGACTGCTACAAGTTGAACTTGGTTTTTGATTAAGTGTTTGTAGGTAGTGCCTTAGGCCCTGTCTCTCATAGATAAGCAGTAATCCTGCTGTGTGTGCGCGCGCACGCGCGTGTGTGTGTGCGTGCATGCGTTGTGTTCTTCCCGTAAAATTGTTGCGCGCGCATGCCGCGGGGCCGAGAAACGGTTTAAAATGCAAGAATTTAATTTTTGCCGTTATTTTCCCCTCGCAGAAAATGAAGTGTCATTAACTCGACGTCCCCTTCTTTTATTCCCCGAATTAGCTTTTAAAATGAGCTCCTTTTCCCTTAAGTCGATTGCGTTGTCAGATTTTTTTTTTTTTTTTTTTTTTTTCCAATGACAAAACAAATCAGAAAGCAGCGCCGGCACTTAATCTCATTCATCATCTCCGTTTAACATCAAAACACGCCACGAGTCGATTATTATCAGAGGATTCTCTGTCCCCCCCCCCCCAAAAAAAAAAAACTTTTAGGGAGGAAGCGCTCGCATGTTTGACAGCATGCCAGTCTTAACGAATGGGAAATGTGGCGTTGCCCTTAATAGATCTATATTCATTTTCAAATGAGTTGATTAGCCAGCACAATGTCATTGGATTCAGGGGCCCATTACACATTTATGATGGTAAATTACTGAACATTTACAATCCAAATGAAATTTCATGAGGAGGGGAGATTGAAAAAAATAGAAAGGAGAGAGATGCTCGCCGTTCATCCCTTGTAGCCTTGCCTCATTGCATCCATCTTCCTCCCTCTCCCAGCCCTCCTCCCTTTTACCCCCCCCCCCCCCCCGCCCTTCGTCGGTTCCATGCTGCATATCACATCAGTGCCCCCTGTGGTCCAGTCGGGCATTGCGCTGTCTAAAGCTTTGTACACGTTCCCCGTTGCAGACTTAATGAACAAGTGTTGTTGTCGCCGTTGCCTTTAAAGTGTTGGGCATTGATGGGGTGTTTTTTTCTTCATTTTTATTTTTTTGGGGGGGGGCGGGAGCTGGAGAGTTCGGCCCGCGCCATCTTGGATGCTGCGTTGCAATTAGGGCAAGTTTTTCCTATCGTTTAAAGGGAAAGCGAGTAAAGGGATGGTGAACCTGCTCTCTCTCCACTTGCCTCCATGCTCTCTCTCTCGCTCGCTCTCTCTCTCCTGCTCCTCTTTCCAGTGTGGCGGCTTCGTCCTCGGCCCTCCACCTCTAAATAATTCATCATCCAATCAATCATTTTCTCTTTGTTTTGGGCCCCAGTGCCTGAGATGAAACGGCCCGCTGCCAAAGCTGCTTTGCCTCATCTGAGGCCTGGAAAACATGATCTGCTGCTGAGATTACAACACACACACACACACACGCACACGCGCGCAACACAGTAGCGCTGGTCGGGTTCACAAGAAAGCGCATACACAGAAAAACAAGCTGGCGAATGCGAACTTGTCGATGGACTGCATTTAAAACTAATAATGAGTAGCCAAGAAAAAGAAAAAAAAAAAAAGGCTGAACTTTCTGTTCTCATGAGATGGTGCAGGTGCTCGCAATGTGCCCGCATGTGTGTGTGAATAATCTGCCGCTATTACCTGTAATGATTTGCGCAGGATCAATTTGTGCAAAGTATGTGATTCTGTTCACGGAACTTTTTTTTTTTTTTTTTTTTTTTTTTTTTTATAAATTGCATGCCATTGTGCCGTAGTTCTTTCACGGAAAGGCAGTTTGTGTGATCTCCCATCCGCAACCGCCGGTTAGCCCGCTTAGCTTATTTAACAGGCCTCGCCTTCAAGCCGGCGCCGAAGCCGCCTTAATAGGGGGAAATGTCTCGGACAAGCGATTTGAAGCCGTTTGGCTTCATCCCTTTGGAGAGCTCGGCAGGTGATGCCGTTGAATGTCTGCCTGGTTTTTGATGTGGGAACAACACAGATCCCCGCCGCCGCCGCCGTCTCGCGAGCGAGACCCTACCTGCTGCTTGAGCTACATCACAGCCGGCAACGCGTCTGTTATGGTAAAGACGAGCGTTTGGGAACATTCAAGTGCGGTTGAAGTGTTCGGGTGCCTACAGCCGTTGGCTTCCTCCATTTTTTTTTTTTTTTGGTTAATAAGGTGCTTTCTTATATGAGCTGTTGGATGGAGCATGAAAGGTGACTGCGAGCCCATCATGGCGGCGCTTTAGCCCCCTGAAAAATATTCCCTAGTGTCCTTCTAACAAGGGGAGATAAACCCTCTGCAGACTATGAGCTCAAATTGGAGCACTTTTTGGCAGCCGCAAAGCTTTTTTTCTCCAAGAAGGCACGTTAATATGTATCGCGCACTTTATGTACAAGACGCTTCAAATTGCTTCACATTGCAAAACATCGGAATAAAATCATGGGAAATAATTCAATTAAATGGAGACGAAAGCAAGCTTCTCGGGGTACTAATACCTCTTGCTGGTGTTTAGAGACCAGCTGCCTGATTGATCGGAGAAAAAAAAAAAAATGAAGACCAGTAAAGGCACCGTTATAGTAATCAAGCCTACTGAAAATAAAAGGATCAATCTGTCTTATTGGGGTAGAAAAGCCGTGATTTGAGCTCCGTTTTTCAGGCGACTTTGAAGTGGTTGTTAAAATTCAGGTCTGAGTCAATAATTACAGCAAGATTTCGGGCTTGATTTGTCGCTTTCAATGACAGAGTCAAGGTGAGCGTCGATCTTGGACCTTTCATTTCAGTAACAATCACTTTCTGTCTTGTCTGGATTGATTGTATTCGTAAAAGTAGGGTGTTTTTAAACATTGTCATGTTTCCTATTAAAAGTAAAGAAGCGTTTGCTTTATCGGCTACTCCTCTGCGCATAAAAATCTAACGGCCTTGTTGCGACGTACGGCGGGGGAGTCGCACGCCTGAGGCCTGATAAACAGCACGGCCCGGGAACCATAAAGAGATAAACAGCTTTTATTTATTGCATTTACAACGTGGCAAATAAAAGGAGAGGAACTCATGGCGAGGAGATTGAAGGAGACGTGGAGCGATGGAAGAGGCCAGGCGGCGAGTGTCAGCCAGAGTGCTGAAGGATCACCGGGGGCCTTGTAATCGCGCCCCCCGGGGGCTCCGCGTCAAGCGTCCGCGGCGCCGATGAGCGATCGCCGCAACCCGCCAACCGCGTTTGTCCCTCCCCTTGCCGCCCGCTCCTCCGTGCGACCGACAACGGGGCGAGATCCGGCCCGCTCCGTGAAATAAATTGGCCACCCCAATTATTGGTCGGGAAATGTGTCGAGGATCTGCGAGAATGTCATTCCGAGGCCCCGCGCGACCCCCGCTG
This sequence comes from Filicampus tigris, assembly GCF_054856515.1. NCBI lineage: Eukaryota > Metazoa > Chordata > Actinopteri > Syngnathiformes > Syngnathidae > Filicampus > Filicampus tigris. The sequence goes on along the minus strand of NC_141238.1, from coordinate 1,281,290 downwards.
AATCCTCACGTGTTTATTCACAATTGCGTCTTCAAATATTTGGTGGAATTTAGACGGCAAAACGTGACGGGTTCTTGGGTTTTATTGGATTGACATGAACCTTCGTGGAATTAACCCCATTCAAAAACGAAACCATATTATATCAAACTTGGCAAAGGCTTAATTTAGAATTTTCCACCTCTTTCATTAATGGAATTTTGCCATCTTTTGGGTGGGGCTTGAGGTTTTGGGGTATGGTGTTAAACAAGCTACATACATGTTTAAAAACGATCCATCTTGATCAAAAAGGTGTGGTGGTATTGCACGTTTGACCGTCCAATTGTTCATTTCTTCCACGTTTAGCCGCACGCCACGCAAGACTTTCCGCCCGCCGTATCTGCCTCACGTTTGACCCCGGCAGGGCGGCCAGCCGCATTCACAAGACCTCGGGGGGGGGGGGGCGCCGTTAAACTGCCATCCAAACGTCCACGGCTCGCTGCCCATTCAATCGCTCATGTGATAGTTAACGGCCCTACGGTAGCTAATGATTTCCTGTCATGTTGGGGTTGGCGCCGCGGAACCCGGGATTAAATACCAGCTGACGATAGAACACATCCACTATACACAACGGCCGCCGTTCATCAGCCAACGCGCACGCCCCCCCCCCCCATGAAGGATCTTGGCCATCTTCATGGCAGGACACATTTGAAGGCGCTTAGATGAGGGGAGAAGTTGGCCCTCAGTCTGTTTTTTTCTTCTTTTTTTTTTTTCTGTTGGGATTTTTCTCACCTTTTTTTTTTTTTTTTTGCTTACTCTGCAGTTGCTCCCGCCCTCCAAAGGGATGTTAGATGTCTTTGTGTACACAGAGATGTTGCGAGTTTGAGGTAGGTAGCACTCACTTCCAAAAAAATCCCGCCCCCCCCCCTCCACCACCACCACCACCACCGCTCCCCCCTCACCTGCTCAGGTCCTGTGTTGCGTGTGATCATGTATCCTGTATTCACCCGGGCTTGCCACCATGGCTCCACTCCTGCTTCAACATCAACATTGTTTGCCGGACGGGCATCTCTGGCCCGGGCGCGATGTGGAAACTTTGGGCGTATTTATTATTCAAAGGCCTTGTTTCCTATGCTGTTTCAGTGAGGGGGAGCAAAGGTGTGTGTGTGTGTTTTTGGAAGAGAGAGATAGCAGGCTGACACAGTGTCACTGGCAGCGAGTGCTTCAAAACCCCACGGTCGACTTTGCCCCCATTATTTGTTCCAGACGCTGGCGGGATCACACAAGCGTAGCGCTTGTGTGGATGTGTGTCGCTGCCTGGCATTTGGATGTCTGTGTGGACTGTCCCAATAAAATTCCAGGTGAACTTAGAATACTCCTATGGGTGTCTATATTTGTAAGCTGTTCTCATAAGCATTTTGTAGGATATCCCGCTAAAAGTCTGCCAACCTCAAAAGAACAAGCTACCGTACATGAGGCTGAAATGTTTTCAAAAATATCGGTGCAGCTCCTCGCAGAGGATAAATAATCGGGACTGTTCAATACCAATTTTTTTTTCCCCCCAACTAATACCAGTACAAGTACTCACCGATACCAAGTACTGACACATGAAATTTCAATTAACACAATGACAGATATGTGTGAGGCACATGATGAATCGCCGGTGTGTCAAACCGTCGCAGCAACCCGCCAACCGCTGGTGAGCAAGACTTGATGTCAGATCCCCCCCCCCCAAGTATCAGTGGCAGAAATAAGGCCCAAAACCTGATATCGGTACTCGCCCATCACTGTGTTGTGTTCAAATAACAATTCTTTAAAGGGTTATTTTTCCCCTTTAAGTGTTAGCATCAAGTTAGCTTACTAAAGGCTAGACCGCGTTTCTGCATTGTTTATGCGCTTCCGCTGTGGTGGCTTATTGTCGACCTAGGCAGCATCAGAGCGCATATATTGAGCCGGGCGGGATGTTAATTCACCGGAAAAAGAACGGGAAAATCAATGTCATTGATTTGTCCAATTCATCTGTGGCTCGCACCTATCTGTATTTACCCAAAACATTGCATTCAGTCGATGCGACTTAATCAAACGCACCTTACAAATAGTCACGATGAGCAGCACCCCATCGCGCTCTCGCTTTCCGGCTCTCTCGCACCTGCCAGGCCAACTTTGCACAATTCCCATGCAATATTCATGCCTTGCCTGAGAATGAGGATTCACGATCTGGTCATCAGTTAAAAAAAGAAAAGGGAAAAAAATGGCAATCAGTGATTGTCTCTTGTCCTCATGAAAGAGAATAATTCTTTAACATGCGCCAAGGCTGTTCAAAAACAGCCTTTTTTGATGAGTGACACTTCCCGTCCCCCGGATGCGTTTTATGTGTCGAACTCATTAATAAAGCAGGACCCCTGAGAGACAGACAGGGGAGACATGAAGCGCGCACGCGCACGTGCGTGTGTGTGTATAACTTTTGGTGTTTGAATTGTCAGGTGCGATTTTGGGACTGTGATCTTCACACAACAAGGTTCAATCACGCTAGTTGTAGTGCTATTTATCGTTTTCTTCTCTGACAATCTATCAGTTTTCTTTTGGAGCAAAGCGGTGCGCTGCTTTTTTTTAAAAAATTTTTTATTTTGGGTTCATGTCAAACACGGAATATTAAAAAGAGTCAAAAAGTAAGAAGCGGGATTCCCTGTAGTGGGGTGTGTTACCCATTAAAAAGTGGTGAACGTTCCAAATTACTGGAGATTTCTTTTGGAAAAATACTTTTTTTGTTCCCTGGGATGTCGTGCGTGACTCATCCTTAGTTCTGCCCCGAACACAAATTTGACAAGGCCCCACTTCCAGCATGTTGATTGTATTAAAAAAAAAAAAAAAAAAAAAAAAAACATCAGTGACATAGCTGACGACTTTTGACTGCCTTTTTTTATCACCATATTTTTCGGACTATTATGTGTCAATGAACGGGTCTATTTTCATACATAAGGCGCACCATCTTATATGGCGCATTACCTTTGTGAAGCTTTGTATTTTAAATAGTTATGTTTTTTTTTTTTTTAATTTGATTTGGGTTCGAGGCCAGTAAGCACATCCAGAATGAATAAAGGTGAACCGGATTGTAAGGCACACTGTGGGTTTTTGGGAACATTTCAGGATTTTAGGTGCGCCTTATAGCCCAAAAAAATAGGGGCTTGTTCATACAGCGTCGGCCTCGCTGCGTTGAGCGTTCCCAGGCAAGCTCAAGTCACACGCGATCGGATAAGACTCAAGTTTTCATGAATGCAATGAGCCCATAGTTGCAAGTGTTTCCTAAGTGAGCTTTCATCTGCCTGAGACAAACAACACTGCACAGTCGCGCGCTGTCATTTCAAACGGCGGGCTTTTAGTCAGCATATTAGATGTGTCAACTCATGAAGTGAAATGCCGTACATGTGTTCAATATTCATGTTTTCCTATTTGTCAACCAACATTTCATCACAAATTCATGAAAAAAGCCTTTCAAGCCCGCATGCTGGGAGAAGGCTTTGTGCGCTGTCTACATTTTTTAAACCACGCCATCCATTTAGGGCTCATCATCGGAGATTTGCATCCCGGGGCTTTTGCACACGAGATAAAGATAAATATTTTGTTCCATGCATTTATTAAAGCAACGCACCAGTGAAACATCGTTCTCGTGATTGGCCTCATGCTCTGAGCTGCTAATGGATTTTTGTCACTTTGTTTGGTGAATAATTAACACGTGCGCGACATGTTCCGTCTGCAAATTATATTATTGATCAGAACAGTTGTTTTTAAACGCTGCCTATCCTACAGCATGTGGTGAATGAATCATATTGTCATGCAGTGCCGCAAGGATTTCACAGCTCGCTACTGCACTCGAAGCATACCAGGGACGTTAGCCAAATGAGCGTTTGTGTTTCTTTTCATGATTTTGGGCTTGTGGAAACTGAATCGAAACTATCTGTGTTTTCCAGTTGTGACCTCTATCCGCGTAAAAACGGATTCCCAAAGCATATCTAACGGGCATGCCGGCCCAGAATGGAAAAAAACAGTCTTTGTATGATCTAAAATATTCCCCGAACGTTTTTATTTTCATTATTTTTGAAAGTCATGATCAATTTCCCCCTGCTCCCAGCTGATGCGGACTGCAAGAGAGGATAGCCATTGTCATGTCGCTCCATGCAAACCTGTGCATGGAATAAAATCAGACATACGCAACCAAGGATGAATTACATAAACGCAATAAAACACTAAAACAATGACGAGTCTCATGCTGACTCAAAAGCCATCGAATAAAAACTCTCTTTGAAATTCAAGAATTTCAGTGCCATCCAGTCTTGGATTTTCTCCAGGCAGGGCAAAAGAGGTTTTAAGATGAAAGCATCTTGTTCGCTTAGTGGGACATAGATCTGACCGTCATCTGCTGAGCAAATGAAATACTTGCTTTCCCAGGGGCTGCAAATGAAGTGAAAACGGCAGAGGCCCTAAAGTTGAACCCTGTGGAACACCATCCGACAGTGGGACAGAGCGGGACACCGAGCAACCGAGGCTAACGCAAAAAGTTCTGACTGAGAGGTAGGATACGATGAGGCAGCAGTGCAAACCACTGAACCATTGCGCACAACCAAGGTGAAATATTTGAGACCGCATTGAGTAGCCGTCAGCTGGTTGTTGTTACGTCTTCCTGTCAGCAGTACTAAGATGGCTTCCGGTGCTCAAGAAGAAATGTCAGTACAGTTGCTACTGAATGAGCAGTCCTCAGCTAGTATAGCTCACTCTTTTCTGCGCAGTTAGCCTTTTTCATTAAACCACAATGTGTAATTATGGCAGGGGGCAGCTGCATCCTCCATTGTTGTTTAATTAGCCAGTTAATGTTGTTACTTAGTGCCGCAAACCCTCCATTTTGTCTCGCTTAAGGAGCCTTTCCCTCGCTTTCTCTCTCCGTCTCTCTCTGTCCATTACCACTGGGAAATTCGGTTTATTTATCGTAATAGCTTCATACGCAGCAGCAGTTATGTACTTAGGCCATCAAATTTTAATGGTCTCCAATTTGGACTCTTAACAATGTGTTGAGGGCTCGCTACTAAGTTCTCCTTCACTTACGGCAAGAAGGCTGGGTCTCGCGTAGATGCTCCGAAAGCCCAGAAATCATTTCCGAAGAATTTGGTGGAAATCATCATCCAATTTTGAAAAGGCTTTGCGTTTGGTTCCAGGTTTGAAGGCAGCCGCGCTGGACCACAAAAGAAGTTGCAGACGTTTATTGATCCCAGTGATATTCTCCAGCACTTAACCTTTACACTAGCCGAACGGGATATGAAGTCCCTTATTGAATGTGTACTTTTATGTTCTTCTCTGGTGACGAGGCTAATCAATAGCCACCCCACCGCCCTCCATGCCCTCATTAGGGCTGAGAGCTCGCATGTGCATCCGCCTGTAAAGGATGGACAGCTTCGGAGGTCCAATTTGGCGACAAGTTTCGACGACAACTTTCTCGCAAGTTTTTTCATACTCAATTACTATGAACTTTTCTCATCTTTTTATTTCCTGGCATAGGCAAGATGCTGCCGGATAAGCCTTTATCGCCCCCCCCCCCCATCTGATCACTCTTTCACCTGAAGAGTCTTTACACTCATGCTGCTCCGTGCAATTGCCTGCCACATTATCTCATTAAAATGTACAAAGAAAACTCCTTCTCTTTATCTCTGATAATCTAATTAGCATCAGCCAGATGGTTTAATAAGGGATATCGGCTCCATTTAGCCTCCCAAACGGCCCGCTGGAGGAGAACAGTGGAGGAGGCTCCTCTCCTCACTCCTCTTCACTCTGAATAGCTCTCCAGGGTTCACATTATTGCTTCCTCTGCCTGAGGCGAAGCACTCCAACTCAGGAGTTTAGGGAGGATGAATGCATCCAGGAGAGAGACATGCTCAAAGTGAATCAAATAGGCAGAGATGTTGGATACTGCTGGGAATGTTTTAAACCAAATAATGGCAGATAACTGACTTCACCTTTCGTTCCCCCCCAAGGAGGAGGAAACCTCTCCGATTAGGCTTCAAATCTTCCGGAGGTGTTTCGGTCCGTGCGGCGTGTGTTTTAATTGTTTGAAGATCATTCGTTGCGCCGAGTATGTCGACCTTTGCTTGAAGTACAAAGGACTCGCATAGACGAGCAGCCGGGCCAAACGTCTGCCGTACCGCAACTCTGGGCCCATCCCCGGTCTTCTGATTTCACACCGCTCGGCCGTTTCCAATGAAGGCAGGCTATCCGGTCATTAAAGAGGAAAGGTTCAATGTCCAGATTACATGAGAGGAGCCTTGACCGAGACGGCTGACACTTTTCCCGGCGTAATGAGCGAATGCTTCCGCGGACACGAAAGGCGCACGCGAAGTCCGGTCGGCGAGACGTCGGCGGCGAGCTCCTTACGTCGGCAATCTGGCCAAACACGTCGAGCGGAAAGCGGCTCGCCGAGAAAGCCCGACGGCGGGGGCGGTCGCCGTGCGGGCCCCGAAGAGATGCGCTCAATTAACTCTGCAGCCCGAGCGGGGCTTTTCCTGCCGGCCGGCAGAGAGGAACAATCATGACTGGCTTTTGAATAAGAAGATGTGCGCATGTACAAAGAGAGCCACGAGATAAGGGCCTCGCTCGTCTTTTGGATTGACGCTTGGAAATTGAGGCAGGTCGGTGAGAGGCTGTCGAGTTCTGCCCGGGCGAGCGGGTCCAGCTCAGCCTGATCAGGGCGGATGAAGCCCAGGAAAAGTGTCAACCCAAAACTAATGGAAGATATTTGCCCGGAATGACACATTTACCTCGGACGCGTGCATTTGTGTTTGTGTTAGCGCGTGGCAAGGCTTATTTAACGCTGTGTTATTGGAAACGAGGCTTTGGTGACATTATGACACATTAGTTGGATATGTTGTGTGTTTCTCTGGGAATCCACGGTCGCGTTTGCCGTGGATAAATTGCGTTTTTGCTTTGATTTAATTAAAGCTAAATATTGGCCAATCGTCAGCCACTCGGCAGGAGGATACGCTTGACACTGTAATTATCCGCGGAGGTGCTTTTGTCTTAAAGGCTTCGTTCGTGCGTGAAACCAATTCCGACTCGTCAAAGGCGGCACACTTTTTTCTTTTTTTTTTGGGGGGGGGGGGTTAGGAATTAAAAGGCAATTTTTGCTTGTGGTCACTTTGACACGGAGAGCTATCAGTCTCTATCTACACAACTTGCCCGTACGCGTATAAGTCCTGGATAAACGGGTTCTTGTGTAGGAAGAGTCATCCGACAGACCGCAGGTCTGTGACAGGATGTATGATTTATAAAGAACACATCATGTACAGTATACACGTTCCCTCCACACGTTATTTTATAGACATAGAGACACACATATCATATATCAGCTGTCTCCCGTTTCTTACAGCTCACTACGGGCTCTCTTTCACTCTGTTTTCTCTTGAATTATTCACAAGTGTCATCATGTTGACCTGTTACTTGTCAGCACTGTGGCGGTGTGTGTGCGTGCGTGCGTGCTTGCTGCGCGCGTGTGTGTGTCAAGGCCAAGCAACGCTCCCCTCATCCAGTCTTCGGCTGTAATTTGTGTCACGGGCTTGAGTTTGATGGGTGAGCAGTTTCGTGCAACATTGTGTCACGGGGTGGAGTGGCAGCGCGCGCCCACACACGCGCACGCTACACGACTTTGTCTCCACGATGCGCCCGTATAAACCTCGCGGTGTGTGCGCGCACCTGTGAGCACGAGCCGCGCCGCCCCCCGCCCCCACCGCCACCTCCACCTCGACACGGTGTCACAGTGAGGAGCCCGGAGGAGACAGCTGAGGCCGCGTGGCGTCGGGGGCGCTCGCAGCTGCCACTTGTCACATTAGTCAGCTCAAATTTGGAGGAAATCCATTCAGAACCCTAATTCGCCCGACGACTTGCGCAGCCCGAGAGCCCCGGACGTCGCGGGGACCGCGCACACACACATCCGCAGCCGCGCTGCGGATCCAAACTCCGCCTAAGACGAGCGTTCCACTCCCAGGGGACACAAGTCATCAATCTTAAATCGGCTCCTCCAAACTAATGGCGGTCTCAACCTGACCGGTCCTGCTCGATTCAATTATTACTGGATTGACAAAAAAACGAAGAAGCGGAAGACTCGGTGTGTCCTAATGACGGGAAGTGAGTGATGAAGGAGGTGGGGGCGTAAAAGTTGCACTCATGCATTGTGCATGCATACGCACCGACCTGTGCAAACACGTCAAAATGGCACTTTTTCGCGGCCATGTGCTGTATGCTAATGCGCGCCATCAGTCAGCACAGATTAGCGCTCAGCTAACAGACCGCCGGCTCTTGAAGGCAACTTTCCGCATAGACGGCCGCAGAGAGGCTTCTCCGGCTGAGGGCTTCGTCAGGAATAGTTTGAGAGTTTGTGCGTCGAGGCCTTCAAGTCACCCAAACTCTCACGATCCAAATTTGCGGTTTTCATCAAAGCGGAACAAGCGGCGCAATCAAAATCAGGATCATTTTCTTGGCAGTAGCACATACCGGCGTGACGATGAGCCATAATGCGTTTTCGCGCCGCCGCCTATCGCGCCAACAAGTTGACAGTTTCGGCAGAGGTGCTCGCTGAGACGTATTTACCCTTGCCGACTGTCACCGCTCGCGCCGCAAAGAGAGTCATGAACGTCTTGCGAGGCACATGAAAGTGATGGATGAAAGTTTGCTGCTCCCGCGGCGCTGGGCTGAATTAAATTGAAAGCTACTGTTTATTCCCCCTGTGTCTCCTTGCGGAATCCGATTTTATTTGTTTGCAATTGATTTAAGATGGGGGGGGGGCTTTTTTTGTGCAGGGAAGGCGAAGGTTTTTCTTCATGATGGAATAAGATGATTGAATTTGTTTTGCCTCTCTGCTTGCTCTGGCTTCCACGTGCCTCTGGTGTCTCTAAATCAGATCATCGCCCTCCTCTGTCAAAAGCACGCGCTCCTTGTTGAGCAGTCAGTTAATTTAAGCACGTGCTTTTTCTTTTTTTTTTTTCCTGATCTTGTAGACTCCCTTCCGCCTCACTCTTAATTTGCTCACCCTGAAAGTTATTGTACACGGCATTGCTGCGTGAATCCGGTTTTAAGAGAGCTTGTTCCCGAAAGAATTTATCGGATGTTGCGTGTAAAATTAATTCACGATCCATAGTTGAGAACAAATTAGTGCGTTTGGGTTTAGCCGTAGCTACATTAGCGAGCAGCAAAGTCTCGTTTTTTTCTCCCACGTTGGGGATGAGATGTTCCCAAACTCTATAATGTGCTGGAGATTGCAAGGCAGTTGTGGGTTAGCATCCAAAGAGCAGTGGGCTGGGCGTACACCCTTGTGGGGCCCCGGCGCTCATTGTGATGGCCTCGAGGGAGCCGCAGCTGACTGGCTTGCTTTTGTTGCCTTTCTCTGAGGAGCACGCCTCTCACTATGCTCCGCGCTCTGAGTGGTTGTGTGAACAGGTTTAGCCCGTGTAGCTAACTTAGCCCTCACCAACTGCCAATAGCTCTCATTGATGCAAAATAAACATTCCAAGCTCGTTACGTCTCAAACTAATGCACAATGCAATACTGTTTTCATGACCTTTAATGCACCCAGTTTACCTTTTCACAGAGAACGAATGGCACAAAAAGCTGTGTCCGGGTTTTCGCCTGATTCCCAGCTAGATATATGAGCAAATCATGAGAACAAATTGCTTAAGCAGGTGCTGTCTCCGGTCCCCGGCCACACCTGGCTGTGATAAGGTTCTCTGGTTAAGGAGCGCTTGTCAACCGCGTTTCCCCGAGTCGAAGCCGTCTGAGGGCTTCCTGCGGGGAACGCGGCTAGCAAGTCATTATTCATCATCCGAGGCTTCGCCCGGGCCCGTCAGGCGCCCTCCCTCGGCAGCGGTCCATCTCGAGCGCCATTCGTCGTGGGCTCCAACACAGCTAAGAGCCAGATAAGGCGAGCGAGACACTTAGGCCCGAGAAGATGAGCGAGGTGACTTCATTAGGACCTCGCTCGTGTTCTCGCGCAAACACCTCAGCGATATTAAGCCGGAGCAATTATGATGTCGCTCTCAGCCAGCCATCAAGGTGCGGGCCCTGCGTGTGAGTGGAGAAGGGCTTGAGGTCCAACTCGGCGAGGAAAAAGATACACGCTCACACTGCCGCTTGAACTAATGTTGCAGGAGTGCTTTTAAAAGGGGGAGCCGAACTTTCCCGAAGCTTTTACTTGTCTTGCACTTAGAACCAACGCACAGTGGGGCTTTTTTGCGTCACACGATTCATTAGACTCACCGGGGATGATGCCATTAATGCCGTGCATGTTCGATTCAAGCGGAAGTGGACAGTAATGACGACTGCAGACAATCAAATGAGCTTAATCCCGAAGGCACAGAGTGGTAAGAATTTCACAATGCTGCGGACCATCATGGCTAATTGCCGCCAAAGTGCTTCCGTTTCACCCAACAAAGTCGTCTTTACTTGCAGGGAAATGTCGACTCGAGCATTCTGCGACCTCGTAAACTGTGCGCGGCGGTAGCAAGGCAGAGTGCAGCTTGTGCTACCAGCACAGCCGCAGGTGCATGTGGAGTAACATGTGCGATTATGTATCTCCTCCAGGCTAATCTGATTAAATGATCCTCCCCCTTTACCACCCCCGTTCCAGGACACGTATTCCTTTCTCTTTCCAGTCAAGTTGCCGGCGCATTTCGTCTGCCCTCCCGCCCACTGGAGGCTTGTCAATAATCATCACCGCGGTATCGGTGTTGGAAGCCTTATGTCAGGAGGGAGCGTTTGCCTTCAAGTTCTGTCCTTCCTCATCTTCAATGTCAGCCCTGGGGCTCTAAAACAACATATGTTCCCCCCCCCCTACATCCCTCCAACCCTCCACACACACACACACGCGCACAAAAAGCATCATCGCACATCTTTCTTTTGCCTGAAACAGATGGCCCCAAATGGTACGTTGTTTTTACCCCTCCTTCGCTCTAATGACAAAATCATGAATTGGTATTGCGTAAAGGCTGTCCGCTTTGGAGCATTGTCTCGCACAGCGTGAGTGCCCGTCTAAAACTCACACATGTAAAAGATTAATCTTTTTGCCTTCAGGTAGGTGAGCTGGAAATCAGTGGGTGTTAAAAAAAAAAAAAAAAAAGAAGAAGAAAAAAAGCACCAGCACCCCCTGAGCTGTTTGGTTAGTAGTGGGGAGAACAGAGAGAAAAGGGCACATCCTCGCTCCGATAGGAAGTGTTCTTGTAGTGCCGAGCAAGGAAGTCACCGGAATATTAATCAGTAAATATTCCACGCTTGGAAGTTTTCCCTGCATACTGATGCGCGTGCGGGGACTTGTAGTGCAATCCGGATAAAAGTGTGATCACCAACTCCTCGTAAGTGTGTTCGAATGCTCATTCCGGGCGGCAGGATGACACCAAGATGAGGGATTAACGATAATGGGGAGCCTTTGCTATTCCAAAAGGGGAATCCGCTGACTTTTGAATCTGTCGTTGATCACCGGGCCACCCCCAGCCCCTCTAAAATTAATAAAACGATGCCTTGTATGTTAGCAAGGCAATCAACGGATGAATATTTGATAACACCGGGTTCTTACGAGGCCGTTGCATCAGCAGTGCGAACTCAGACCGGAGACGGACGCCACTTCCCCGCGGCCGCGAAAGCGCTCGTGACAATTACGGGATGCGGTACGTTCAAACTTGAACGGCGGTCACGTTTCGAAATGCGCGCGGCAGATAAATAGGGGAAGTGTCACTCGGCGACTGTCAGTCCGGCTTACTTCGCCGCTCTGATTTTATTTCCATTCATCTTTTTAGTCGGAGGCCTCTGTATAATCCATCTGGCCGTCTGAGAGGTATTCCCCCGGGGTAAATTACTCTGGAGGCCTGCCTGGCCCCGCGCCGCATCAGATTGACCCTCAGCTTGTTTGCCATTTTGTATACGGCGCTGTTTATTTAACAAGGAGCAGAGTGAGTGTGATTTCCAGGGACGCGTCCCTGTGATAGTTGCTTTGACACCCTGCCTGAGTAATGACCCTCATTATGGAGCCTCTGACAGCTCCCTGAAAGGCCTGATTTATGAATATGCTGGGACCGGAGGCCCGCAAGCCTCCGCGCGCCGTCCTCCGAGCGCCGCCTCCCCTCCCCTCTGTCAGCATCCAAGACTGTACATATGTGTTGCGTGGGCGTTTACATACATATAGATGGTACACCTGCGCCGGGTTGGGATAAAAATAATGCCTTACTCCCGCCGCTTGGCCGGTTTGATTCTCTTCCGGTAATCCGTAAAATGTTGCCATTGCGCGAAATTTGCGCTACCCAATTTAAGTGTTTAGCATGCAAACACGGTTTTTTTTTTTTCCCCCGGCCTCTTTGGTCAGTACTTCATGAAAATTTCAGCCGGCTCACTCCTCCAGGATTAACCCTGTAGATATTAACCCTTCTTAAAAATCGCACGTATCAAAGGGCAGCGTAAATAAGTCATGAGGGATATACCTCCTCTTCTCTTCGCCCCAGTAGAATCAATTAAGTGTGCAAAGGAGGAAAGTACTGACCCTCTGGTTTGGGAATATCCACTGGAGCTCAGTCAGCAGGAGTGCGGAAAAGCGGTGGCATGGTTGCGCCGTTACTTGGGGAGGTCCTGATAAAGTTAGTGAGCCGGCGAAAAGGCTGAAGGATATTCGAAATAGAGCTTGAGATGAAGCGGTGGAGGATATCCAGTGGATATGCATAAACAGGAGATGAGCGAACAGTGGAGGCAGATAAAGCTACAGAAGACTTGTCAGGATCCAGCCGCTTGGTCTGTGATTCACGAGGATCCCCCGCTTAAGACTTGTTTCCAAATCCTCCAGCCTGCGGAGAAGCCCACCACCCGCATCCTGCCTCAGTTTGACCTGACCTCTCGAACCCGCGGCGTATTCCACCAGATACGATAAAAATCGGGAATGTCTTACTTTGACTAAATTGGCTCCGGGTTATGCCTGTGTGGCTGATATTAGAAACAATTTGATGTACTCAGGTAGACTCATTTGGCACCACATTGCACTTGGCAATGTGTTTTTGGAATTTGTTGATCGTATCTTGAAGCCGTTTATCCAAAATGGAGTGCGGTCGAAAGAGTGTTGAACTACATCCGCGAAGAAGTCCGCGGTGGCACGCTGTGACACAAGCGTAGAAGCAGGAGTTCAGGACATTCAGAGAGACGCTCCCATTCGAAAAGATTGAAAAATGCTTCCTGATTCCGCTTGATTGTGAATGTCGAAGCAGAAATGGAGTCTCATCAGATCAGGTGCTGGTTTTCGAAGCTATCGTCCGCTTTTGGTGTAGTCGTGCGCTTAATCTAGCCTTCATTTCCTGTTCTTACATATTACTTGCGGAATCCAGCGTGGTCATTAGCTGCTCTCGTCGATCGTCTTTCTTTGCATTCACAATTTTTGTCATGAGAGATACTTTTTTAATGATCTCCAACAATCTGACCGTTCTTGTCTGGTCACCACCATCTAATTGTCATTTTATGCACATTTTTAGTCTATAGTCAATAGTCGATCGACCATTTTCCGGACTGGCAGCCAGTCCGGCACCCAAGAACATACCGTGAGAGTATAAATCATGTTCGATTTTCTGGCGGCGGCGGTGTGTTCATTGAATTCACCATCCAACCGCTCGGGACTCTCCAGTTCTTCATTTGTTGTTGTATTTCCCGTTGAGTAGATACGAGGTACACGATCATTCAGGCTTAGGTGATTACAAGTCTGAGAGCATAAAGGTGTCGGGTCTTTAAATCTCGTGCTTGATGAGAAACGTCGGTCCAGTAGCGGAGTAGATTGCACACGCAGGCAGGCGCGCGCCCCGGTATACTTTATGCGCTGCATTAAAAAGCCTCAGATAAAAGGTAAGGAATATGCTTTATTAAGTTTAAATATGCATGATCTTTCAGACGGGGAAAGTGCAGCACAGCATCAAGAATGTCCAAAAGCTTGACTACTTATTTCTGCCTTCCGCCCACCCTCAAATAATGTAAATAATTAAAAAGTGAAAAAAAAGGGGGGGGGAGAGGGACACATGGAAGATCCTCGCATACTCTGTGCATAAACACATTCTTATTAGTGACCTTGGGTGCCCTGAGACATTAGATCTTAAAGTTACATTTCATGTGAGACTGTGTGTGCGTGCGTGTGTGTGTGTCTCACTAGCTGCATATTTAAAAAAAACAAAAAAAAAAAACATCTAGAGTCGGTCTTGGCCTTTGCACCAGAAATTCAGGGGACACATTCCCACTGAGGGTCGAGTCAAAGGAGCTCGGGAACGCGTCTCCTCCTGAATAAGTGCGCATCTCAAAGCTCGACGGACCTGTCGAGTGCATCCACTCGCCTCTGTATCCCGTCTTAATCCAATAAAAAAGCAGATATTGACAGTGTGACACTCTCGCTCTTATTAGCCAATTGATTTCCTTTTGACGCCGCCGAGTGCGAGCGCTAAGCTCCGGGCTGTTACGAAACGGCTTAGCCTTATTAGCGAATGGAGATCCCGCAAACACGACGGCCGCGACTCCCTCGGCGGCGTCGATAGATAAATACATAAATACATAAACAGGCGGCGCAAAGCCGATGGCGTCGGTCCCTTGTTGATTTCCGGCAATCCCCGCCGATGGAAATAAAATGCTCTCGCTGCCAAGTGCCGCTGCGAGAGACGTGCGTGAAATGTTATTTTCCCACTGCAAACGAGAACGCAAATTGTTTATGGCTCGGGCGCTTCATCTCCCGCTCCGGCAGCAGTCGGCTGAAAGAGATTTCAATGGCTACGCTGTGTTTACCCGCCATCGTTGCCTTGTCATGTCGCCTGCCGTGCGGCTAATGGGCCCGTAAACTCGTATAATGAGAGGCGCGCATTATTTATCTTCCGCCCCGGCTTCCTTGTTTATTTATTTATTTATTTTTACCTCACTTCACCCTGCCGCACTTTCCTCCTCGTAAATCTCGCGCCTGTCCTCATCCGTGGAAGGCGCCGGCTTCTTAAGTCTCTTTTAAGGTGCCGTTCATTTTTTTTTTTTTCTTTCTCTTGCCCCTGCTCCGTCATTCCTTTCAATTGCAATTTACATTCACTGCCTAGCGAAGCACTTTGCAAAACATGCGTCAGATGTTGCAACCTGCTTGTTTATCATACAAACATTTGGATTGAGGTTGGGGAAATTGTGGGATAACGTGACAGTTGAGCGTACCGAGGGCTACAGTTTCTTTTGGTGACACCCTTGGTTTTTACGTCCGTACCCTTGACACTTGATTGTCACAACCTGACCTCGGTACGGTCCAAACAGTCGGCCCGTGACTACTACAGTACAGCATGCAAGATCGAAATGGACTCCCGGTGTACCCTTATTTCTGACAGTGTTTGAGAAAGTCTCTAATCCAGTAAGCGCTCTTTCGTGAATTAGTCTGAGCGGGCTAATCTGCAGATCAGAGTGCGCACTGCTGAGGTATTTCGACAAACCGGCAGCGACGCTACGTCAGCCCTTGTGATGAAAGAAGAAATGCCAAAAAACAGACTCTTGGGATGTGCTTAATTACACGAGTGCAACTAAGAAGAGGCTCCGCTGGCATCGCTGCGCCGGCGTTCCTTTGCCGCTCGACTGGGCAGATTACGCTCAGGTATCAGCCGCAGCCGCGGAAAGCCGATTACTTGTGTCCAAATAGACTTGTCAGTTTGCAAACTCCAGATGCGATCATTCCCAGAACAAGGCTAATTATGGCGGGGGGGGGGGGGGGGGATAAAGCCCACGTTGCTGTCGGATGCTGGCGTGGGATGAGACAATCGCTCAGTAATGAAGGATTTTTACATGTGTGAGGTGAGCAAGGCGCTCCCTCTCAATTCTACCCCGCCGTGCCGATTGCTCTTATGTAGCACGTCGATTTAGCGCCAAGACTTTGCATGTAATAAAAACACAGGTTGGCCTTATCCCAAAAACAAAACTGAGCGTATGTGTGCACGTGTGTGTATGCGTACACGTCAAGGATGCAACAAAACCTGTTTGAATGGGATGTACGTATAATACATTTTACGTACCGTATATTGAGTGTATGTATGTACGTACATGTAGACTTCCTTACATTTCTGCGCTCATTCCTTCTTGAATCTAGAAAGAGGACACCACACCATTCCCACTTCCCACAAGCGAGGGCGCACGCTCGGCTGTTCAACTGTAGTTTGAAGCATACGTCGACACGAGTACGCTCGCACTCACCGGTGACGAGCTCCGTTCAGGAAGTCCAGACATGGGCGTGAGGCTCTTTCAGGCGACAAGTACAAGTTTTTGTGTTTTACGAAATGACATATTTTCCATTTAATTATGGGTGGACAATTTGCCACCGCATTCATGCAGATTATGTTGAGACTTCGTTCCGCTTCAGGGCCCGTTTCCGACTGTTAGCGCGGGATTTGCCGTTCATTAGTAACATTCGGTTTTTCCTCCCGTCTACTTATGTATGCGGCGTACTTTCTTCCATCACACCGAAGATGATCACCTGTCACGGCAAATTATGGAGTCGCTCATTCCCTGCGTTTGTCTCGGCGTCTGACCTTTTCCACCTGTCAAGCCTCGGACTCGATGGCGGCCGCGGTAGCGCGGCGGCGCGCCAACGCTGACGAATGTCTGTTTTATTATGATGCGCTGGTACGCCTCGCCGATGCCCGATCGCTCATCCTCCCGCTAAATAGCCCACCCTCTTGGTCGGGCTCTTGGTTGAAAAGGTCAGACAATTAAATGGCTCAGGCCTTCTGTTGGTGTCATACGAATGGTGATGTATCACTCCGGGCGGGCTGTATGTGTACCTGACACACTGTGAGCATGAATATGATTTCAGAGATCATTAAAAATTTAACAGCGCGACCTAATTACCCGAGCTCCCTGTTCGGATAGCATGCGGTAAGCGAGGTGGAGGGAGGGGGCGGACGAGGGAGGATCTGTGTATGGCATGCCGTAAGCCTCATCTGGAATCAATTATAATTACTTTACGTCGCTGCTTTGTCAATCAATACGAGCCGAAATGGATCGCTTAGGTGTGACACGCCGTCTTGGCGGCGCTAGCCTCGCTTTGTTTGCGGTGTGTGACGGGGGCACCGGTAAGGAATCGCTATAATTAGCGTGTTAGTGTGCAGCATTTAAGTGGATGAGGTTTATGAGCGCCGTCATTTATCTTGGAGTGGATTGCTTTAGAATTGCGAGCGGCTCGGCGTGGCCCATAAAAGCGGCCGAGAAGAAAGAGGCGACTTGAACCAAACAGGTATAGACGGCATAAAAGAAACACCCCATTGTCTTTATTTAAATGAACTTCCTCTCGGGCTGCGTGGCACGTCTATTTATTTACTCTCCGCCATCGATTGCTCGGCCCCGAGTCGCAAACAAGGCAGATGACCATTATGCGCCGTTACAAAGCGTTTCATGAATCTTTGACTGAAGTCGTGAAAAAAACCCGGGGCTTTTCATGTCGCCCGCCACGGATTGAACGCTGCTGAGGATGAATTGCAGATCAATTGGCTTACCTTCCGGCCATACTTAATGAGAGCGCGCGACAGAGAAGCCTGCTTGTTGTCGCTAGGATTTTGTTTTCTACCTGCTAATGGCAGGGAACGGGAATGCTAATTGCCTCTTTGGGATGTTCATCGGGCCATTCTGCTGTTTTGGCACGCGGCGCAGAATAATTCCAACCTGTCTCGTCTTTTGGCATATAAAACCGTTGAAACGCTCAATCCATCGTATTACGTCATCTCCGTTTCCTCCTGGTTATATTGCAGACTGGTTCTCACTGTTTGTACTTGGAGGCGCACGTCACACTCGAAACATGAACCCGAGCCTACCTCAGATCAGCGTAAGTTGCTCGCCGTGCGGCCGGTCGTCTTGTGACTTGTCCGGGCCTCCTCCTGGCGCGGACCTGGCGTCCTCTGACATCTGATGGTTGTGCAGATTGTCTCGGATGTCACGGAGAGGGGCTGAGAGGTCCCGCCTGCCAGGTTACTTGGAGGCAATAGTGCCTCAGTGTGGTGGCTGAGAAGAGCTTGCTGTGAAATTCCTTGCAGTAAAAATGAAAGCGTAGGAATCGGCTGGTAGCTATGAGGAACATACATTTACATTGTGCTTCCTCTTTTGGCATGGTGGTCATAGGAATAAATATATATTGTGTGTATATATATATATATATATATATATATATATATATAAAAATATATATATGTGTATGTGTGTGTGTGTACTGTATGCGTGTACATGTATATGTGTGGGCGTGTGTATATATCCTTTTGAATTTGTGATAAAATGATGGCGATAAAAAGTTCAAACACTGAGTAACTTTGGTGTGTTTTAGGCGTAAGCCCCCTGCAACGCATTCGATTTCAATTGCACCGTACAAAAGGGCAAAGGAATAGTTTGGTTATTGTATGTATGCCAGTGAAAGGAAGGCAAAAGATTCTGAGTGCGCAGCAGGCACGTCAACAACCCCCCGTACCCTACTATTAGTTCCGCCTTCTCCTCCTCTTATGCTGCCATTTTTTTCCCCCCCTTTTTGTTCCTCCTCAAGGAGAAAAGTGGAACTCCTTCTGGATGGCTTACAATTGTATGCTGTAATATACACGATTAAGTGGCGGCACAGGGCAACAAACCTTTGATTAAATGGATTTGAATCACAAAGAAAGGGCCAGACCCCCCTCTTGGAGATTTCAGTTAATAAGGTTTTCTTTTTGGAATCAATACGCATGCATGCTGACTTTTGACACCCGCCGTTTCCAAGTGGGGCATTTCTGAACACTCCTACTCTGGCAACCCGAGATTAAATCAAGTCAGCTATAATAAAGTATAATGTTATATTCATTTTGTCATCATTACCGATTGGAGTACGCTAAAAGGCTTGTGGAATATAATGAGTTCCAAATAAGTTCATTGTGCTAATGGGAAAAGATGTGTGGATGACTAATATTAGTTAGGGCTTCTGTGCTTCATTAGACTGTATTAGAACAGAGAATATTTAAACAGATTTTTTTTTTTTTTTTCCCCTTTTGGGTGTCAAGTTCTTTGCTCCTAATTATACATTGACAATAAGATCTTGAAGTGTTATAGCTACACCTGGCAGATGCGCTCCATATCTTTGTTACGTTTTTTTTTTTTTTTTTTCTGACAATGAGAACATGCTTGGAAAGGAGAAGAATATAATTCCAACGAAGGCCGATCAAAACGTTATAAACTCGATCAAAAAAATTTAAAAAAAAAAACTGTTTGAGACATGGAGTCATTACCTGCGTAGAATTTAAGAGCTGCATTTACCCGAGAAAGGCGTAAAGGCAAATCTATGTAAGTATCTCCACTGTTTGCATAATAGATTAGAAATTAGCATTTTTGTTCATTTTCCATGTATGCACAGTGCCTGGAAGAATAACACTCCATGCATATCAGATCAGCCTGCCTACAATTTTGCGCAGTATATTATTTGACAATCTAAAATGTGTAATTTGCATGAAATTGCTTAATTAAAACACAGTCACTGGGGGTATTAATTTCTTTGTCTGACAGCGGAGTGGAGTGAGCGAGAGCAGGGGAGATGTAAAATGCTGTCAGATAGCGCTGTCACAGAGGCAGAAAGGAAATTCTGCCACTTTTGCGCCCCCCCACCGCCACCTCAACCTCCCCCTTCCTCTAAAAGCGCGGCACGATGGCGAGGATAACGCCTGCCCTGCTAATTTGGGTTAGGGTGGTAAACGGAGGCCACTGCACTAGAAAGATACCAGGCGGGGAGGGAGTTGGTTGGGGGCGGGGGGTGGGAAGATAGGACGAGAGGTGGTGTGGGGGGGAGAAAGTGTAGCCTGGCTGTCTTTGTGCCATGCTATCATTGTTGTCCTCTGGGTGCAAGTGTGCCAGGCGCGTGCCACTGATACATAGCGGCGTCACTTGCGTCAAATCCCATTTGTTTGCCGTGCCGTAATGAGTTTCCCTGCCTACCGTCAGTGCATGGGCCCCTTTCTTTCCTTCAGTGAATTTCTGCACCTTATTCAATACACAAGACCAGAATAAGGGGTTTCAGCGTGGTGAAATAAAAAAAAAAAATGGTGGACAATATCATTGCGGTATGTGAGCACCCGCCTAAAAATGAGCAGTTGTGGAGGACGGTGAGCGAGGAATTTGACGTACCCGGTGAGTGTCTTGACTTGTTTACAGCTGTCGAACTGTCAAGCAAGATAGCATTTGGCGGACAAAGTCATTGACTCGCGATGTTCAAATTTGAAGCCCCTCCTCCTCTCTCGGCGCTGGGCCAGTCTGAAACGGCGATTAAGCTAGAAGCCATGCTAATTGCTGCGCTAACCTAAGATTGACGAGGCTAACGCCGGTATTAAGTGCTCGGGTGATTCAGGGTACACTTTTCACAGACGTCTGGCTGGAACGGCGATGTAGTGGAGCGTATCCGACTTTGCGCGGCAAAATAGCTGGCAAATGAAAATTATTGTACGCTATGCGCATCGTCAACAAGGAGGAGTGGCCTATTCAGTCAAAAGTATATTAGTACATTTATGTTAGTTGGCTTTTTTTCAGTTTGCTGCTTGACACAATGTGAATTAAAGAAATACGAGGTGTGCATTATACAAACAAGAAAACCAATTATCAGTTACATTGACATGTTTTTGTTGACTAAATCGCTCGCTCCAGATCCGTGGGATTAACCGTCCAAAAAATGGTTCCACAAAATTCGAAAGTTGCTCCTCAAATGGTGTCCTTAAGTCGCAAAAAATGCTCTCGATATGTTATCAAAACATGTCAACAGTAATGCAAGGAAATCAGCCGTTGCACTGTAAATGTAGGAGGTAAAGGGCACGTAGGCCGGCGAAGCAAACGGATGATCCAAAAAATAAAAAGAATACACAGAGAGGTGGGGCCCTTTGGAGCTTGACAAAGAATAAGATTAAAGCGCCTTTTTTGTTGGACCGCGGCGTGTGTGCGCGTGCAGCACACCCGCACATCTGTACCCTTTTCTTGAATATCAAAGGCGCGTTAACATTTCAATAATTCCAAAGATACACGAGGAGTTGGTGGGGGCGGTGGCATGCTAGGTGGAGCGGCGCAACCGAGAAGTTGTCCAACGACAAGGAGGACTGTTGCTTTCTTTGTGTTTCGTTGATGCGAAAGGTCACTTCAAGTAAAAAAAAAAAAACCTGCGGGAAACTTTTTCGTTTGGAATATTAAAGAATGGCCATGGGTCGAAAATGGTTCAATTTAATTCATTTGTGCAATGGGTTAAGAAACTTGGATTAAAAACCCAGAAAAGACAATAACATCTCTGAAGCAGCCTTTCGGTCCTCGAGCTTAATGCTAATGCTAAATACGCAAAGGAGTGCACGCAAACGGTGCAGCAGCATGTTGACGGACTATTTGTGCCGAACTGAGGAGATGAGAGGAGCTGAGATGTGACAACGGCCATTCAAAAATGTGATTCGTTTGATTCAATTTGTCATTACTGTATGTTTTTTCTTTTAAAGGGGTTATGGAATTTGATTTGAAAAATTTGATTTGAGCATTGTCATCGGAGAATTTAAAATCCCAAGGCCCCGCTGCACTATATCAATAAGGCTAGCCGGTAACACGAGCGAGAAATGTGTGTGTGTGTGTTGCAGTGACAGAAAGGCGGCAAGAGGTCGTTGTCACTGGAGTCAGCAATGTGAAGGCGATAGGGCAGGCGTACACGCTGACAGGACCTCCAATGCAACCTTGACGGCCGGCTTCAGTGGCACCTTAATTGGTCCTTTGATGGCGTCGCAAAAGGTGGCGAAGGCAATGAAAATGGAAGGTGTCGCCCATTATGCATTTTTCCCTTTCATGCTTCCCAACTTTTCTCTTCCCCCCCTTCACATTTTTTTAAAAATCATCAGGCACCTTCCTCCAAAGGGGAGGCCTTTAAATTCTAACCACCTGTATTTGGATATCATTTGGAATCAGTTCGGTGGCCTTCATTTATTTCCGTGAGGTTCTTAGTTTGGGATTTGGTGACGGATTTGATGTGGATCTGAATGCGTGTTTTGACATCATCATCAAAAAAAAAAAAATAAATGAGCGTGATGTCCCAAAGGAAAATATTTTGTGCGTGATTTTGTACTGATCAAATGGTGAGGGAGCAACTTCCCCTGACCCAACTTGAAAGCGACGCGCACTCTGCAGGAACTCCCCGGGAGACTCTCAGGGCTCCGGGGGTCACGGGACCAAGGAGATGGGAATTGATCCGGCCACTTGCGGCGTGCCGCTCGGCCCTCTTTAGCCTCTTGTTGTCGTGTTCAGCAACCCGTATAGAAGCCTGCTAATCGTGGCACCTGCAAGGCCAGCTGAGAGAAGAGTGCTGGGGATTTCCCTTCTGAAGTGCAAACAACTAACAGTTTCACTTTAGCGGGGTTCAGAAAGTACATTTAAAATTAACCCCCAAATCTCAAAAAAACCCTGAAATAAAATCATCTGGACCTAGATATATTAAGCGTCTACTTGAAACTGTTGATTAGCAATTTACTCTAGTTTAAAATGGCGTTTGGCAATAATACTAACATTTGGAATATACTGCTAATGCTAAAAACAACAGTAATAATAATAATGCATCCGTGTTTTGTCACGAAATAGACGATACGATTTGAACTAGCACATCCAACAAGGATGAAAAACCTGACATATGAAGCGAAAAGCGAACCACCGTTAGATGATGGATAGCAGGAAAAAAACGTTAGCCTGTTTTGAATCCATTTTCCACAGTTCATAGAAACGAATGTCATGAACGTTCAAGGGAATTTCATTCCGCCTTTATTCCCGTTTTGGCGCCCCCTGGAGTCCCTGACCGCCTGCCTGTGCGGCCCAACGGGTGAGCCGGGCCCTGGTAATGTCGCTCAACAGGTTGCTAGTCAGGATTATGGAAGTATTCCATTCAATGAGATTTGTTAACACATCAGCCTGGCCTGTAATTTACAGTCGAGGATGTTAGACCGAAGCGTAGCAACTGATGACAATCTACTCTGACACGAGTCTTCATTTTATCATGTCACTGCATCTAAAATTAAGTCCGTCTACAAATACTCACATTCGTTTTCCATGTGCATCACCAGTGCCCATCATGAGATCTGACCAAAAAAAAAAAAAACCCAACAATCCAATCTTCACAAACCACAGATTTGGACTGACAGCCGTGAGTTTTTGGCGTCCGCCTCGATTAGCTTCTTCCTGGAAGTCCAAGTGAGCGACGTCTGGCGCGGGCGGGGAGGAAAGGAAAAGATGCGGCGGCCGTGACGCGCGGCAACGCCGCTCGGCGAGGGGAGGAAGCGACGGGAGGAGAGAACGCCTCGTCAGCGTCACAGAGTAGCAGCGAGCTCGCGAGTGGTCGGTTCCATTCTCACAAATGGCTGATGAGTGATCCAACGCGATGACACGCGCTGGAATTATCAATCCACGCTTGAGTCCAAATGTACCGGGAAGTCTTCATTTGGCGCGCGTTTCATCAACCGTTTCAAAAGTAAAATGGCGTTTGCATCAGAGAAGTCGTAACCCCCCGCGTTCTAATGATTGTTTTGAGGGCTATCGATTAAATGTGTCCAATTACGGGACGCTTCAAAAGTGGCATATATAAAGTTGCGTCTCCTTTTTTTTTTTTTTTTTTTTTTGATCTATTTACTCGCAAGCAAGGCGGCGCGCCAGCGCAAAGTTTCAAAAACAGCCTCGGCTCCAGATGAAAGGGTCATTTGATCATATATTTTTTATTTTGGTCGTAAAGAGAAAAGCGTGCCGATGAGGAGTCATTGCCCATTAAAGTCAAGCAAAATTATCTGCTCCGCATTAAAAAAAAAAAGCTTTAGAAAAAAAAAAAAAAAAAGTGAGATATGTATCATGCATGTGGATATGCATAAACATGATGGAGGAGCTTAAGTCGAAAATGAGATCTGATGGCGTCATGAAGAAGAGAAAACCGGCGTGCTCGGAATGCATTTCAATTGAAATATTCATGTCATTATAATTCTGAGGAATGTGGAGCGACCGTATGATATTTTATTGAGGAGGTTTTAAAAAATGAATGCTGTCCCCACTCCTTCATAAAAACACTTGCAAGGAGACGACGACGGCGGCGGCGGCGGCGGGTGGACATGGACGCACGCGCCTGCGACTCGTTGCCGACCACGTGGCCGAGTTGCTTGGGCGCGACGTTGCGCCACACCGGCGAGCCGCGCTCTCGTTTCGGTCGCTGCGCGGTAGTGATCCTAAACGTGTCTTGTTTTTGGATGCAAACTTGTATGAGGAGCACGTCATAAATCTCATTCGCGTTCGGCCGGGGCGGTCGCAGATGTTTAGGCCCTCGTCAGATCTACTTGATCGGAGCGAGCAATGAAATCATTTTGTCATGTTTTCCCTTTCATTTCGAAGAACCTTCGACCCGGAGGGTGCGTGTGCGCCCGCGTGTGCCCGATCATCTCCAGACAGACTACATGAAGCCTGATATGAGACGATAGCTTGAAAGAAGAGAAATGAGATCTAGGCGGATCAATTAAATCCCTCCTCCTCCTGGTTTTCTGCTCCTGCGTAATTATGTTGTTGGGCCGGCGGCGAGCAACACGGGCGCGTAGGCGGGGTGCGCCCGACCCTGAGTGGATGCGAGTGACGTCAGGCGCGTGTGAACGTATCGCGCCCCCCCCCCCCCCCCTCATGTTAATTACCTTTTGTTTGGCCGCTCAGAAATGAGAGCCTTGAATCACCAGCCGGCCGCTGCCGCTTGTCATGAGCACGTCATCGGCGTGTGATCAATAATGAATGAAACACACATTAAGCTGGCAGAGGCGGGAAAAAGTGATTCAATTACACCTATTATTACTTCCGTTTTTGATGTACTGCCTCCAAGTAATTAAAAAATAAAATAAGGCAGAGGGGGGGGACGAGATGTTCTCCTACGGTTATGCAATTACGTTGATGTTACAGGAAAGCCACCTTATTTTCATAAAAGCATTCTTTCTTTTTTTTTTTTTTTTTTTTTTTAATTTTGTAAGAGTTGCCTTGACGTATGAGCTCCGCTAGCGCAATAAAGCAGCCATTAGTGGTGCGAATCCTAATTTTATATTCATCTTTGTCCCTGAAACAGCTTTAAGATGGTCATAATTCTCCCAGTCGGAGAAAGCGCGGCGCCCGCCCGCCCGCCCGCCCGCCCCATTAGTTTACTGCTCCACCCGGGCCTCCTCTCCCAGAACGTACACAACGAGCGACGGCGCTCGCCGATGACGCCCTCGTAAATCCCGGGCCTCCTTCATCTTCCTCCCGTAGAAGCCGGCGCGTCACGGCGAATAAGCCAAACGAGATGGCGGCCACCTGGTGTTTGTGATCACGTTCGTAAGGGGGATTAGGGTGTCGGAGGGCGGGGGCGCCATCGCAGCAGCTAATTATAAGTATAAGTTCATGGCGCGTCGCCGAGTCTGCCGCGCTCACAGGTGGGAGCTGTTTTTTTTTTTTTTTTTGTGGGGGGGGGGTGGGGGGGCGATTCTCATTTGTTCAGAGGAAGTTTTCAAAGTGTGGAAACAACGTTATTACACTTTGGCACAACGGCGGCGGGGTAATGCGCCATTTGCCATGCCGGCCCCGGATCCCGCGGATGGAAATGAAGGGAGAAAATTGCTGCTAACTACTCAATTACGGCGCTCGACGGCGCGGCTGACCCCGCTCGGCGGCGGTGGCAACACACAGCCAATCACCTTCGCCGCATGGCATTAAATTCGAATAGGGAAGGAGAACAATTGCACACATCCATCGCAGGAAGACATTTGAATGACCTCCGATGCTTTGGCTTCATATTGAACAATTAAGCGTCGTGACGGGATGCTTTGAAGGCAAGCTTCGCCCGGCGGAAGCCGGCTCCGCCCCTGGATTTTCAATCGAACAATCAAAGCCAACGTTGGGAAAGAGACGCAAATGTTGTCCGTTAACGTCACGATAATTACAAACACCTTTGCATCTGAATCGTTTGCGTTATTTGAGCCGTTTTGAAGGTGACGACGCGAAACGTTTGAAGGTTGTCTTCTCGTTTCTGACTCGATTTGAATCTACCAAGTATTTATTCCCAAGAATACATTTGCTTACGGGGGCTCGCCATTATTTTGATGCCTTCGCTCTCACCAGTGCGAAGTAGTGATTTGCGTCACGTTTACCGATTCCTGCTCGGAGAACCGTACAATTAGCCCACATTGGGCAACAACAAGCTAGGTCTTCGATTTGATGGCGTCTACAAAAGCCGCGTAATAAAGCGCGCATGTTTACCGAGGTGTGCGCCGTTTATTCATCTGGAGTTCCTTCACATCGAGTTGTCGTCATTCCGAGCGAAACACTTTTCCACCGCATCGTACACCGGTCCGGTACTGTAAGCCGGCGCCGTGTATCATGAAGTCGGCCGAATCCTCCTCATCAGTCTCGAGTGTCGTCAGTCTCGCTTTGTTTGTGTCGATGCCGTGCTCGCTTCGGGAGCGCCCGGCGCCGGAAGTGTCACGCAATGACTTGATTTCTTTTCCACTCCCCGGCTCGGAGACATTCAAAACCGCGGCACGTAATTGTTTTTTTCCCCCCTTCGAGTTGACCAAAGTCAGTCGCGGCAGACGCTTGTATCAGAGTCGGGAACTCGAGAAGCGCTTTTGTTTGGACTTTGATGCCAAGTACTGCGAAGCAGACGGACTCCGCTGCTCGGCCGATCCAAAAGAAGCCAGAGGCCAGTGCGTCAGGAGCAGCCTTTTGCGGTTTCACCTGACAGCTGCGAGTCAGACGATCCCGCCTACTTGTCATGTTATTTTTCTTCGGCAGCATCTGCAGTCCTGTAATCAGCGCGGACCGCATTTTAGTCAAACCGGTGTTTTCCGCCTTAGGCGCATATACGTTGCGGTCGCTTTGACAACTGCCGTCCGAAGCGGCGCCTTGGCAGGCTTCGGGACCGCTGGCCAGCTCCGTGCTGGCTTATCTCAGCCCTATCTCGGATCCACTGGATACTTTGGGTGAAATTTCTTTCATCCGATCAGAGTTCGGAGTTAAAAATTCTGAATCTGGAGCCCGCAGCAGAGCAGTTTTGGCGAGTCTTGCTCAAGGTTACGTTGTTCCTGGAATGGCGGATTGGCATCTGTGAGCTCGAATCCAAACAGTTTCTTTCCGTTTGGTTTCCCTGCTGGGGTCACTCCCCCCCCCCCCCCCCCCCCCCCCAGCCCCTCCCCCTCCCCAAATCCAACAAGTGGCCCCACAACCAGTGTAATAATTGGCTGAGTATAATATCATTTGAACACATGGGCTTTTTCTCCAGGCAGATTTACCCAAAGACGGCGCATGCACACACACATTAACACGCAATTGTTTCCAGCCGTGTCAGTATTAATACTGATTCAATGACTTTTTTTTTTTTTTTTTTTTTTTTTTTCCTCTCCCATTCTGTCTTTTTATCTTGTCCGGGCTGTTTGCCTCTGTATCGTCACTGGAGGGGCTAAACACACACTCATCTTTTTCTTTTTTTTTTTTTTTTTTTTTTTTTCCCCCCCCTCCATATTCAGTAGGTGTCAGACATCAAAACATTTCCATCATTAAAATGCTCACCATTTGCGGCCTTTGGAGAATGGGAACCTATAGTAGATTTAAATCCCCTCCCCTCGCCCCAGCCGCCCCCGCCTTTTCCATCCTCCTCGAGAGCAAAACAAAGAACACCATTAGTTCTTTATCGTAACGGACCGCCGTCCCAAGGTTCTGCGGGCGGACCTACCTTTTGGGATCAATTATGTGGCCACGGGCTCTTTTGAAAAAGAGCCGCGCCTGATTAAAAGCCCGCCGGTTTGCCAAGGTCCCTTTGTGTGGAGTGCCTGGGCCCTCTCCGCCGCTATTTATTAGCATATTGTCTTTGGAAAGGTCATTGTCTGTTTCGCACGACCCCACTCTATCTGGAGTAGGTCGCGGTCGGAATCGCTCGCTGTTGTTCCGCCGCTTGAGCACAAGGGGAGGAAGAGGAACACGGGGGGGGGGGGGAGAATAGCGGGGTGTTTTTTTACCAGCCGTTATGCAACAGGCGGCGACGTAAACATGGGGGGGGGGGGGGGTATCCACCAGTCAGCTGGGCAAAAGTTGCCGTGGGATGTCTCGCAAGGGCTTTGACAAAAGACGGGGGCTTGTCGAACACTGGCACACATCAGAGCCTGGTGGGAGTGGGATGGGATGTAAAGTTGGGGGGGGGGGGTCCACGGATGTGGACAGAGGGATGTTAAGAGCGCGTATTGGGGAGGCCCTCGTTGGGACCCAAATGCCTGTCTGGCCTCGGATGTGCTAAATGCCACCTCCCCATGTGCACTCCTTTCGATCTTCCTCGGGGAGGTGGGGGTGGCAGAGAGCAAAAAAAAAAAAAAAAAAGTAGGCAAAAGGAAGGATTGATGGCCAAATATTCATGGCACTCTTTCAAAGCACTAAATGTCTTTTTGACCTTTTAAAGGTTGTTATGCCTCACTTTACTCGGCAGTTCTTCTTGAGCCAGTGACATGCATTCTGCGCGTCGGAATTTTTTGCATCAGCAGCGTTCTTCTCATGCGCCATATCGACCGATTTGCCAACCGAAGCATACGGCGGGGTTGCTTATTTTCTTGAAGACAAAGTTTTTGTCACACTTTCTCCCAAAATGCTCATTCTGGCGTGCGGACCTTGAGCCAACGTACGACGAGACTTGCGCAACATACTGTGACGGAGACAAAGCTCCTCTCTTGACTTGTCGGTGCGGCGGTAATATTGGTTGTCCTTCACAGAGGATGTGCCTAATAGTGTTGTTTTAGTATCGGTTACACCGTGCGGGTTCCGATAGTTGTTCCTTCGAGGGTAACAACGACACCGCCAATTGCCACAAAGTTGACGTTCCGCAGGATTCATCCAATGAGGGAACGTTCGGTCAAAGAAAGTCAAATGGGCAAAAAGTGTGCAGGTTAGCAACTCGGTCTGGCAATACATCAAGATGCCCGGGGAACCTTTCAGTTCTCCTTTGAAGCAAAAGTGCCACTTGGACAGATTTAAGGAGAGGCGAGGGAGATGATCTGTGCATTTCCGGGCCACTTTTGCAGTCAAGAACGGAAATGGCTTTCCCTCGTGAGGAGAGAAAATGCACATCTTGCGGAGGCAATTTGAGGGTTAACGCTTGACTTTATCGTCAGTTGCAGTGGGCAAATAAAGTTCCCCAAAAGGGATAGTGGAATATGTATGTGTGTGTGTGTGTGTGTGATGCAGCCTTTGTACTTTGTGTGAGTGTGTCATGAGAGACTCCAGGCATCCGTCCACATCTGACTTTGATTAATTGGTCCTGGCGTCCCTCCGTCTCACCATCGGGTGACTTGACAGGAAGCTCGACCGTAGGACATCACGAGGAACGAGCCCTTCTTTCTTTTTTTTTTGGCTTCCTTTTTTCGCTCACGGTGTCTCTTTCCCTGCTGACTGTCAGCAGGTGAAGAAGACACACTCCACAGAGCTTTGCCGGGTCCGCTCAAATCACTCAGGCACTCCCCGAATGACAGATGGCGCTTTGTTTCTCGATACAGCGACGGCAGTTGAATTCAAGCTACGTTAAGGAATCCGCGATATGGCAAGCCCGCTATATTGTGACGCCCTTCTGCTATTCATCACGTGCGGTTCCCAACAGGGCCGACGTGGCGTTAACACGCAGAAACAAGTGGCACGTACGATTGCCAAGCGGCCCCCTCCCAAAGCAGCCCCCCCCCCCCCCCACGCCCCGTTTTTCCTCCCATCCTCGATGTTTAACCTCGCTCAATTTGCCCGTCTGGATGAAACAATACTTGTGATCGGTGCGTGTAATGGCACCTTATTAACCCCAATTACCGCAATTAAAACCCTGCTGCCACTGGGCCCCTTTCAAGTCTTAATTAATCAGATGGCGGCGAAGAGGCCGTTCGGTGCCCCCTGCAACCCCCCCCCCCCCCCCCTTGCCGCCGGCGGCAGCTGGCACTCGTGCACACCTCCTCCGCCGCCTCCCTGACCGAACATGTGGCCTCACTAAAAAGCACATCTGGCCCAACAAAACGTCTCCATGCTGGCAGTCAAATGCGTGCACTTCACAAATGAAAGGCGCGGCTCCCCTCTCTCGTCTGTGATGTGGCTCTAATGAACGCGACAAGCCCCCTTGGCACGGTGCCTCGTCGGCAGGCTTGGAACGCTGCCCAGTTTGTTCCTGGCTAATTGCTTAATTGATGCATTGTTTTTACTGATGATACGGATTTGCCCCCTCCCTCCCCGCCGCTGCACATGGCTACAGATACAAAAGGAATTACACCCCATTAGCAAGTCATGGTCCCTTTCAGCGGGCTTAAAACCACGGTGGCAGCTTCCTTAATTGAGCACAACCACTTGATGGAGCATAATGCCATGTAAATAAAACCGCCCCCCCACCCTTTTAGCCCGCCTTCCAAGCAGCCGCCGGAGACCAATGAATCTCTCGCTATACTGCCAACCGGAGAGTCGTTTGTTGCTAACGCGGGAAGAATTGGATCTCCTGCTTGTCGCAACCTCGCCAAGTGCCCATTAGGGCTACTTTGGGCTCTTTTAATTAGCGGGCGCGGCGGGCGCGGGGTTAATGAAGATCCCCCCCCCGTGGGAAAATGGCACTAAACGCATCCCGCTTCTTTTTCGGTACTCCCTGCTCTCGGTTTCCCGTTTGTTTGTGGAGTTTGCGACACGCGTCCGCACGGGCGTCCCCCAGCGCATTCCCACTGATGTGGATGATCAAGAGGACAAGAGGATGCTTCCCCTCCGTCGGCGCGTTGGTCCTCGCAAGGCTCTCTGACGGCTCCCTGCCAACAGGGGGCTGGGAATCCGCCAGATGAAGGCGAGTCCCGCTCCGCTGAGGGATGCCGGAGACACAAACACCAGGCACACAAACAACACGGTAACTCCAGCGGCATTTGCACACACAAACTTCAAGGCCCTTCCAGGGAGTGAAAAGGGAGATGCCGCGGAGATGTTATTTATTCATCACCGTTCCTTGTAGTCGGAAGGCAACGAGCCCCAAGAGCTGTAAACACGCAACGATGCGGGCCTCGGTGAGCTTGAACCTGGGGAATAACAAGCGCTCCCTGCACACAAACACCGGCGTGGCACACGGGAGCGGCGGCAGCGGCGGCGGCAGCGGCGGCGGCGGCGGCGGCGGCGACGCCCCCCGCGGGAGCCCGACGACATCCGGGCGACGAGGCCGAGGCGAATGACCCGAGCACCTCGCGCCGCGGCCAAAAGAGCGGCCGGCCGTGTTCTGCGGCCTGACAAATTGATTTTGTCCTCTTGCCGAATATGAATCGAATCGGGTGGGCTCGGGCGGAACGCCGGGGACGGCGGGCGAGGGAATAATCAGGTGAAGAAGTCGCGAGAAGCCCAAAAAGAGAAATCTTAGTTGAAGAGAAATTGAATGTGCCCAAGGATAGGGGACGTGGCATCCCTGGGTAAAAATAGAATCCCCTGCAAATGCTTTTGCTATTATGAGCGCAGGCGGCTGCCACCCCCTCCATGGATTGGCATGAAGTTGGAGCAGGGGAGAGGAAATGACAACTATTGTGACTTTCTCATGGCTTTATTGCATTATGGTAATGGGATGAGGGAGCACGAAGGCGAGCCATTGCTTCACCTGCTTGTGTTTCCTTTGGCCTCTCTTGCCTCGCGTCTTGTGCGCTTTGTTCATCTTTGCTTTATATGCCTTCCGGGGGCGGGGGGGGGGTCGCGGGTCAAATGCAGCCTGTGCCGGCTGACTTGGTGTGAACGTTGATGAAATGCCAGA
Source organism: Filicampus tigris (assembly GCF_054856515.1). Lineage (NCBI taxonomy): Eukaryota > Metazoa > Chordata > Actinopteri > Syngnathiformes > Syngnathidae > Filicampus > Filicampus tigris. The sequence continues at coordinate 1,249,510 of NC_141238.1, read as the reverse complement.
AACCGCAAATATCACGGCCCGTCCGTTTATTCAGCGATGCCATTTTAGAGCTTCCGAATGACCCGATAACTCGCATCTGGGTCCTTTGGGGCGCGCCGCAACCGTTGGCGCTGGTCTCTCTCGAAGTTTTAAACACAATATTTCCCGCTGTCGCCGCCGTCCTCAGAATGCTCAAAACATCGAGCGTGTGGATGGAGCTCATTCTTTCTCAGGGCATTGAATCGATTGCAACCAGTTGGAGGGACGCCCCAACCAGGAGTCGCATCGCTCTTTTGTAATGTCTGCCAACAAGTCGTCAACTTTGGCTGGCGCGGTCCTAACCGAGCCTTTATTATACGCAAGCTCAATTGTGCGTGTCTGATTGTGTCTTCCGCTATTCATGTGCAACAGCGGCACGCCGGGCCGCTTTTTTTTTTGATTCCGGCTCCTTGAAGCAGCCTCTCCTCCAGCGCCATGCGACCAAACACCTGCTGTACAGCCGCCTTTTAATGAGCGTTGCACCTGAAAGAAGCGGCGGCCCGAGGAGCAGAAGGAAGCATTTCATGCATCGAGATTTATTTATTTATTTATTTTTTTTACTTTAACGCCGCCACCTGTGTTGAGAGATGAGAAGGCTTTATTTCTCGGCTCAAGCGTTTTCGGCTTTGATGGGCAACGCAATCACAAGGCGGACACGCGGGGAAGCGAAAAGAAAAATATGTTCACAAAGCGGGAGGTACGCATCTTTACATGCCCCCTTCTGACACACCCAGGCACGGATGCGCACACAAACCGCCACTCTCTGTAGGTTTTTATACGATTGTTCATAATCATACATATATATATATATATATATGAATATCCCGATGGCCTCTTTCTGCTCATGATGTCCTTTGAATCAGGCCAGGCCTTTATTTGTCTCTGTCGAAAAGACGCATGCTCGTACTCTGCTGTCCACGCGTGGGCTTGCGCAATCTTTTCGCGGCTTTCAAACCGTTTGGCATCCGGCTGCCGAGTCTGATGAAATGCGCCGCTTTTTGTTCGGAGATAGGCGCCGCCGTTGCGAGAAGGCGCAGCGGTAATGTTTTCCCTCTCTCTCGGAGGATGAGGAGGGGGCGTCGCTGCACTTCACAAACAGCCGCAATCAATTAGCCGGGCCGCTCATTTGAAAGCAGCGTTTACTTTCCGACCGGCGTTTAAATGTACGCGAAGGGGGCGAATGTTAGCAAATGTGCAATATTGATGGTGTTTGTGTAAACGCTTGGGTGCCTTTTTAAACGGTTCCTAGAGTCTAATGCGGCCGCCTTTGGACTCCTGCAGTTTTGGGTTTGTTAGCATTTCATGCCAAAGAGGGCGGCGGGGGCGCGCGGGGGAAGCATGTGGGCAAATAAGCAAAAAGCCCGCAGAGATTATTAAATGCGAAGCTCTGATGTGCAAATGAGCTGCTTCCTCTCTTGCTTTAAGACGATGTTGGTTGAGATGTTTATTTCAGTTGATATTAGCCGGCGCGCGCTGAATTCACTTGCGCGCCGGTGTAATTCCTTCCTATGTACCGCACGATAGGATGTGAGGTGGCTAGCGCGCTAATGACTGGCAGACTGGCTACAAAGTGACGGAGTTTGGCAACTGGCGGTCAGGAGCTAATTCAAATTAGCTCTTTCCCTCCCCGCTGTCCAGCTGACCGGCACACTGTGCCACGTTTGAATTAAAAGCCCGCCAATGTTTGTGTTTGGCCGCAACTTTGCTTGGAAGCTTCCACCTTCTAAAAGGCGCCAGCACAGCTTGACCCGTCTTTTTCTCCCGCTCTGCTGGAACAGCTTGAGTCAAAGCCTGATTAAAAAAGAAAAAGCCCAAACAGTGGGGCCGCCTCTTCCTGGGAGGTAAGAGCTACGGCTAGGAGCCGGGCCGGGGGGCCTCGGGGGAAATAAAAGATTTGGATCGGGATGATTTGAGTAGATGAGGACGGCGCGGTAATTACAGACATCCCCGATCGCCGCCGCAGATAGAGCGAGCGTCCGGTTGGGCGGGCGTTTTGGGAGGCGCCGGCGCGCGCGGCCGATGATGAAGGCGGCGGCGGCGAGCCGCTTTGACACCGACGCGCACGATCGCGTGAAACGGGAGCCGAGGTGAGTCACCCAGTGTGTGACTTCCCCTGCCATGCCCGCAAAAATATACCACCGGCCGTACTTAATCACGTTATGATTGCAGCCTTCGCTTTAAAAGCAATAAAAAAAAAAAAAAGAGAAGAATTTTACGGCTGCCTTGTCTTATTTGCATCCCTCGCCCGCTTGTCTCGGTTTTGGCTTAATTTATCGGGAATATCTGATGGAAATTACAAGGGCGAGGTTGATGATGACCCGCCGCCGTGATGGACACTAATAGGCCTCCATTGTTGTTAGCGCTTAGCCTATCCTGATGAGCTTGTTTTTCGTGGTGGCTCTCCATCCTGCCAAAGCTTCAGCGCCGCGCGCCTCCTCCTGGGTGACATTTGCGACGGGGCCCCGAGGGCAGGCGGAGGCTCGGCATCGAACAAGGTAATTGCGCTGAGGTTTCCCCTCACTAAATTAACCTCTGCGCGGGAATTTATTGGCCGAGCAGCTCGCTCCCTATTATTTAAACCGGCCGCTTATTTCTACGGGGAGGAGCTGCCTTTGCCAAGTTGATTTCGATACGCAACGGCTGAAACATTACGTACATCTAATATACATGTGTGTGTGTGTGTGTGTATAGGTGGCATTTATATTCCGTTGCTAAATGTGATAACCGCAATGTTAGGAACACCCCTGAGTGTGATGCAGTGCTGCTCTTGTATTAAGGTTTGACTTTTTCGTTGTGAGCTTTTGCGTGCTGTTTTTCTAAATGTAATAACCGTGTTTATGACAGCCATGGCCATGTTTTGGTCCACCATTTTCCTTACGTATGGTGTGTTTTTCTTGAGGCGGAAATGTCTGCTTTATTGACTTCGGTTCAAAGTTTCATAGCTGCCGAAGGGGTCCGAGCAGCGGTGCGCTAATCAAACAAAATGAATATCGAAGTGGAATATGAAGTTATGTCAAGGCTTCAGCGAGCTTGAACTTGCTCTCCACTTTTTCTCCGCAACGGAATGGATCCATTGACACCCGCCGGCGCATTCAATTAGTCCGGCCCGAGTTCAGAGGGCCCGACTAATGTTTGAGGGCCTCGTTGTACGGCTGAAATATGTCCGCCGCTTCTGAATAAACATCAATCTGTGGCCGCGCCCGCCGACCGGATGACTTGCCGAATAGCCCGGCTGAGACGGGCTGCCGGGCTAACGTCAGCCGGGACGGGATGGACTGCCGCAGCCTCGTGATTTACACTTCATCTGGCATTTTAGCCCGCCGACGGGAGAGGCTATCAGTCAGATTGATTTGACTTTTCCCGGCCTCTCCTTCAACGCTCGCTCTGACAGCCCCTCAAGTCGTTCTAGTGTATCTACGCATGTAAGAAACGCTCCTTTAAGGAGGGAGCTCTCGCTGCCAATTTGGCGGCGCGCTCCATGACCGGCTCCCGCCGACGGGAGATGTCCGACACAGACGCTCAACCCGGCCCGCCGAAGAGCCCCCCCTCCCCCGGCCCCGCTACCTTCTTGCACCTTGTGGCCCCATCCCATCATCCTTTACTGCGCCACTTTGCGAATGGGCTTATGAAAATGGCCCGCCACATAAAGAGCAGAACCCCGCCCCTCCGCACCTGCCGTCGGAAGGATATCGGCTGCGACAGAGCTGACCTTTTTCCTCGGCGGCAGTAAAGTGGCCGCGCCGTAACAAGGTCTGTCGAGTAAGCAACTCGCAAGGCCGGGCCCCCTCGGAGGAAGGCGCCACACGAACGCAAGTGTGCGACAAGGTTCTGATTGGCATTTAACAAGTTCATTAGCGCACGCGGTTGCGTGTCGATGTTTTGCCGGTGGACCGAATGCATGAGCGGTCTCACGAGCATGTCAACGGTAAGACTTTTCAATCATTTTACAATCGTTGCCTGACGGTTTAATCGGACACCACTGCAAAACCGTTAACCAGAGTGCTCTAGTCATTTGGGATGGAAATTTGAAAAGATCATCCCAAAAAAAGTCGAGCCGGGTGGGATTAACCCCGTGGCCACCCACGGCAGGTGCTGAGGCGGCCACGCGTCCGACCTCATTAAGAGGAGCCGCGGAGGGCGGCGTGGCAGCAAACACAAGGGGGGCTTGGGGGCGGCGCCAACTATTGCCGAGGAGGACCGAGGTTTTTGGCCTGAACTATCGGGGGCCGGTTTTGGCAGCCTTCACCGTTACTCGATACCTTAAATTAAGGCCGAATCAAAAACGGACGCATTTCAAACTGTTAACTGGCGTGTTTGTAAGTGCTGATTATCAATTTAATCGAAGCCTCATCCAATTTCTCCTTCCAAGCCCCGAGCACATCTCCTCTCGCGCCTTTGAGAGGAAGTTGCACATGAAGTGCGGGATACTTTCAGACAAATTACCGCCGGTTTCGACATTTCTCCCCAGCCTCCTAATAGGGCGGCGGAACATCCCTCAATCATTAATCGTGTAAAAATACCGAAATTAGACCCAACTTTGATCATGGCACTCGCCGCTCGCTTGCTCGCAGATCTGTATTTGCTCATCTTTGCAAGTCAGCGGATTACTTTTTTTTTTTTTTTTTTTTTTTTTTGGCCAAAAGATAAATGTTCCTGCAAGCAGCGTGGTCAGGTTGCTCTCCTCTCTTTGGGGTGAATTATTCAAAGCGCTAAGCAGCACTTTGGGCCACTTCTTCCCCCCCCCCCCCCCCCCAGTTGGAGTCTTTGATCGGGGCCGATTGGCGAGCGGTCGCCTCGGGGCTGACGGCCCGAGGCGGGCCGGCGCCGGGACGCCGGCCCTTGGGGAGGAAAAGTCCAGCCGACCCCCTCCCGCTCTCCGTAAACATCGCAGCTCACCTCTCGTGCCTCCGAGGTTTGATTTTTAAGCCCCCGACAGAGGCTCGGGTCATTCCTGGGGAGCAGAATGCAAATCCTCAGCATTCCAGTGCGTGCGCGCGCGTGTGCCTGGACTCTCATCGCTGCCTTGATGCATCCCGCCTGGAAGGTGTGTGAAATGTAGCACTGCTCCTTTGTCTCTGGGCGAAGACACGACTCTCCTTCACTGCTCATCAACCCGGCGCCCCTAATTTATAGACGGGCATAAAAATAGCTTTATTTTCTCCCCTCCTCTTGCCTGCGCCGCAGCAGCGCCGCCAAATAAGACACAAGCCGTTAACCGTGCGAGGTTGTCGGCATGGCCACGGCTCGGAAGGAAAGACCGAAAAGGCCTGCGTTGTGGAGAAATTGCAACACGTTGTTTTGTTCGCAACTTACGCGTTCGCTGGATGCAAGGGCGGAGTCAGAGCTGAACAAAAACTCCAATGACATGTCGGTTTTGTGCAGAAAGTGGCTGCAATATGCCCACATTTTCCAACGGGTCCCCCTGTTAAATGAGGTTCACGCCCTGCCCCGAAAAGGACGCGGTGCCAAACGCGGCTGAGAAGTTTTCAAGGACAACTCCACGCACAAGATGAAAGTGATCTCCTCAGCTCTCATCTCTCCGCTCATAACCAAAAAGCAACCTGGATCATTCTGTGCTGTCAGCACTTTTTATCGAAAAAAATGACTACTTTCCCCCCCCCCCCCCCCCCCACCACCACCACCATATTTCCCTGGTCAGATAGGGCTACTTCTCGACGCCACACTTTGCCCGAAGTCTTCTGCATCTTTGGAATGTGAAAGATTCGAAGGCCCCGGATAAAAGGCACTTTTCTAATCAAGGTTTTTTTCTCCTCAAGCGCTTCTTTCTTTTTTTTTTAAACGCTGTTTTTCATTATTTATAAGTGTTCGGAAGGTGCTACCGAGCTGATTTCTTTCATGAGGCCCGTGGAGCTTGCGGAATTGATTAGATAAGCTCGGAAATTACAATGTCGAGCACGCGGCGCTCTGAAACGTACGCTAAAATCTACCCAATGTGAATATTAATACCCAGGGCTTATAAGTGCATATTTGAATGCGCGGGGCAAGTTAATACACGGAGTTTCATGAACTGTCCAATATGCGCAACAGTAATATTCCACATCAAATGAAATATTACCCTCCCGATTCTCAGTGGCTCCCGAGCGATGCGTTTGGCCCATCGCAATTCCGTCATTAGCCGTCCAAAAGTCTCGGCTAATCTCTCTTTCGCTAAATAATTCCCCAAGATCTTAATCAAACACACGAAAAGCATATTTGAGAAGTTGAAGCAAATGATCTTAATGGCGATCAAAGGCCGCGCTGCTCCGAGCGGATGTTGCGCGCGCGGCCCGGCTAATAGCCGAGTCCGAGAGGAGCACATGAAACGCTTTGTCTCCTGTTGAATATTTCATACCTGCTACCTGTTGTTTGCTGCTTAACGAGCAATGTGCCGCGCGAGAAAAAAAAAAAAAAAAAAGGTGATTAATCATGCAAAGTTTTCAAAGGAAATGCTAATTCGCGCATGCACAGCCAGGAATGCGCCAAAGCCGCACTAGACTTTCCAGGGTGAATATTTTAGCCCTCAAGAAAAGCAAACTTGAGTAAAAGCGCGAAATAGGGGTCAATGCGTGTTTTTTTGTTTTTTGTTTTTTTTTTAAAGAAACTTTCTTTTTTCTTTTTTTACAATGTCTGCAGGGATCGACGAGCGAGGGATGACGGTGACGCGGTGAATTGTGAAATGTCAGCGTCCGCCACCAAATTTGGCTTCAATTTCAAACCGTAACTTGCGGGTCGCAGCGGCGCAAACGTTTTTGAAAGAGCTGGCGTGAGGCAAGTGTGAAGTCGAGACGTGGGCGCTTGCTTCGTTAGTTAGCGAGTTGACGCAAAAACACTCGGCGTGCGAGAGATTACCACGCGCCCCTGAATTATTTGCGAGGATCCTGATCAAGGTGCGAATAGAGGGATTTATTTTCAATGTGTGAGCCACTACGCCGTCAATGTAAAAATATGAAAATGATCACGTTATAACATCCTGGTGTTGCGCAATACACTTTTCAATGCATCAACTCGCCATATGATTTTCTTTCTGGTCACGGGTAACCGTCGGTATTCAAAGTTGCGCCGACACAACGCCTTATTTGCCTAAAGTAGGATTGACGGCAACACCGTATACACCGGACACCGGATCGCCTCCTTCCTATCGCGACGGATGACGAGCCGCCGCGACGGTAATCGTCCCTCGGCACAGGAAATAATGAAGCGTGCGCCACGCGTCAGCCCGACAAGCCTTCAATATCCTCTCGTAAAATGAAGTAGGGAGGGGAAATAATGATCTCAAGAAGAACGAAGAGGGTGGGGGAAAAAAAACAACAATCAATAAAGGCATCTAATGATAAATATGAAATCGGTGTGTGGAGTGAATATTATTTCCCCTCTCGGAGGATGCCGGCTCGATTATTAGGATGAAGGGGAGAAGCCTATTTGTATGTAAATGGGAGATTGATTATATTTATTTGCTGGCGGAGGGTCTGCGAGCACACACACCCACACGCACACACACACACACCTCGAGTCAAGTAGACAGCTGTCCAGGCGCTTATGACAAAGGCAAGAAATAAGAGTTGGAGAGTAGAAAGGGACGGAGAACGATCATTCTTTTAGCTGCCAGCTCCAGCAGGGCTCACCTCTCCAGAATATTCTAATTACCGGCCCTCCTCATTATGGATGCCATGTCCACGAGAGAGAGAGAGAGCAACGGGCGGGAGTGGGCTGGGGCAGGGGGGGGGCAAACTCCAAGAAGGGAGGACCAATTCTGTAATTTCTTAATTACTTTTTCGCTAGCCTAGTTGTGGACACAAATTGAATGTTTCTTCGCCCCCCCCCCCCATACTAAATAGGCTATCATGGTTTGGCGGTGACGCTCGGTGAAATCTATTATTACCATTTGGAAGGGGGGGGTGGGGGGGGGCGCCTTTTTGTGGCGGGATCGTGCCGAGGGGGCGCGGGAAGAACAAAAGAGCTCATGAGGGGGAAAATAGGACAGAAATGATCCGGCAGTGCCTTCATAAACGTGACGTCAGGTCCCTAATGAAATCTTTTGAGTGCGACCATAGCAAATGGTGGAATCTATATCTGACACTTAATGGCTTGCATAGAAATGACACACAAGGAGGCCGTCAAACAGCCCCCCCCCCCCTTTCACCCCAGCCCCCTTTCTCTTCTCTTTCGCTTGATGTCCCCTGATTAATTTACAGCACTTTTGTTACATTGGCGTCACCCGAAAATAAATTAACCACAGTGGAGATATCAGAAACAGGGGGAAAGGGGGATGAGGAGGTGCAATTTATTAAAAAAAGATGAGATTAAATAAAACACCTAATTGACGGTGGGTGTGTGTGTGCGGGGGGGGCTATCTGCATTGTTGTCGAGGGAGCGCTGGCGTGGAGTTAAAAGAAAAAGAGGCGAACGGGGTGGCCACTTGATTTGCTATGAAAATTAATCGGCTATCAAGCAATCCGGCACTGTCTGGGCTGATGCTACGGCAGTGGGGGAGGAAGCAGGAGAGCGAATGCCCTTTGTGTAGGTGAAATGTGTCGGCGACTGTCATCGTAATATACCTCGGCGGAATGAAGGTTAATTCTGATGTACAGCCTGCATGGCCGTCATTATGGGGCGAATCATGAAAATAAATGAAGCCGGTGAAATAGACACCGGCGGGCCGCGCGGCGGGGAGCTCGTGAAGGATGGACGGCTGAACTTTGGAGACGATTATTGGGGAAATCGTGGCAAATTCAATTAATGCAGCTAAAAGACACCTTTATAGAGGGCGGCCATCATTTCAATGACAGCAGGGTGTCATTTTGCTTGTTGGAAGTCAAATTTGCAGAGTTTCATCTTCCATGCCTTTCTTTCCCCCCCCCCCCCCCCCCTTGCTCCTTCCGTCCCCCGAACCGTTTTTTTCCCGCCTTTTTCCCTTCTGGGAAATTGCTGGGGAAAAAAAGAACATTCAAACCCCTCCAACAAATACAATAAAAAATGTAAACAGGCAATTTTATTTTTTACACAATCTTGCAAATTATAATTCTGACATCATAATACCATTGGATTTAAATTGAAAGATTATTCTTGTTATATACTTGTTTGAATCATTTTCCATTATTTTAATTGTATTTTATCAACATCATTGCTATTAGTTATAATATACATACGGCATTTATAATATATGTATGTATATATATATATACATGTGTGTATAGAGGTGTGTGTGCGTGTATAAAACACCCACACACACACACACACACGTCAAACAAAGCTAGTGGTGTCTGCGCGTATCTTTATTTTCCATCGGTGATTGGCTAGCCCAAGTCACGTGCTTCTGCTGCTCCACCATGAGGCATTCAGGGACCCTTTTGGAACGCCTCAACAGAGGAATGAAAGGAAGATTTATTTCATGGATTTGTTTTCGAGTTTATTTTTGAACGGCCATTCAAAAAAATGACTCTTTGAAAGCCACATAAAAAAAGGAGAAAATGCTGTTAATTCATCATTTATATTTATAGATTTTTTTTTTAGGCGGTCTCAAATCAAGAGAAAGCTCTAACAATCCTATGAACAAAAGTTTTATGCAGAACCGCGTTGCTCCCGATGAACCGGCTAAGTGCTTGACCTCTCACCTGCGCACAAGAGAGAAAGCGGGGAGAGGTGAGGGGGGGGGGGTGGGGGGGCGCACCCAGTGCTGTCTTAATCTCAGGCAGGTGTCTGACAAGCCAGGCCGACACGGGCGGCTCTGACCCTCGCTCAGACCTTCCTTATCTGTTCATCTTCACCTCCCAGTAACAAGGCTTTGAATTAACACCTCGGCGGGGAGCATGGAGGGGTGGGGGTGCGCTCTGACGAACAAAGAAAACACTCCCCACACACCCTCATAAAATATTGTACTCGCTTTTTGTTTTCTTTCCACTCGCACACCTTCGTCTCAGAAACATTTTAAGAAGACATTTTAGCCTTGGACGTCCGATTTTCTCGATGGAATCGTTCAATATTTACATGCCCGTCTTGAGCCTCGGTTGTGGTTTTGTGGCGCACAACAGAAAGAGGAGCCCTTGTGCATTTATGGCGCATGTCATAAATGAACGGAGCAAGCGGGCCCAAAACGGCCTCGTAAAAAAAAAAAAACACCGGAGTGGCGGAGGGAAAATAGCTTGCATAAAAAAAAAGTGGGGAGTTCTAAAAAAAAAAAAAATAAATAAATAAAAATAAAAATCCGAGAGGGGGAGGGGCGATTACGGGATCATTTAGACTTTCAAAACCATTGGTGTCCTCTTTTTTTCAGCTCACCCATGGTGTGAATTTCTCTTTTTTTTTTTTTTTTTTTGTACCCCAAAGCCAAACATGCTAAATCTTCACTTCCTTTCCCCTCCTTCGTTCCCCCCCCCCCCTCATCCCTCCCACACCCTCCACCTCCTCCTCCCCCAAACGCCAACAGTTTAAAGCAACCCCAATATCATTATTAGTATTGAACTCATTTCTAAATTCCGAAATTGGCTGAGGAAGATCATTCGTTGCGGCTGATAGGAAAATCAATAGCTTTTGTGTTCGGGCAGCAGAGGCGGGCGGGACGTCTCTCTGGGTGGGTTCCAGCAGTCTGTGCGTGTGCGTGTGCGTGTGTGTGTGTGTGTGTGCCCCCGCGCGGGAGTGCGTCTGCACAGCCGAGTGCAGTGCAGACAAAAGGCGAGCGAAAACTGAGGGAGTGGGGCCACCTCTTGACGACATGGACACACAATCTCACACACTCTTCTCTTAATCGAGCTGATCCACACGCACACCTTCTTATATTGACAGGACTCATATGTGTGTGTATATGTATAATATCTATAAATATGTTATGTTGAGAGAAAATGTATCCAAGATTTTTTTTTTTTTTTTTTTTTTTTTTTTTTTAAATAATCCAGCAATATTTGCCTTTAAATACCGTGCAAGAAAAGTGTCATTCCATTTTGCATGTGTCCCTAATGTTATGGCCGGTGATTGTATGGTAGATCACGCGCGCGCGCAGCGCACAAACACACGCGCTGTTTATTATGCGCTGGCGGAGCCCAGTGACGGAATGAGGACAACTTATCCCAATGAGAGTCAAATCAATCACGTCCTTTTAATCACCACTCTGCTTTCATAGTGTGGCAGTAACGACGGAAGCCTATGTAGGGGCAATCCCATAAGACATGCCCCCCCCCCATACACTCTCTGACAATTTTCATTTCTCAATTACATTATCTTATTAACCAATCAATTGCCAGCCTTATCAATAATTAATGTCCCCCCCGCCATAGATGAGATGGACTGCCAGTTTCTCGCCTTCCCTCTTTGATGCGTTCAACTGGGCTCTGCACCCTGAATTCAAGTTTGGCAGTGTATTTGAGCACATTTAATACGATTTTCGCAACGTCTAACCGGAAATCCAAGTCACCAAATTCATGAGGAACGTCAACATGATTTTTTTTTTTTTTTTTTAAACTTGTCAATCACTCTCAATAGATTGATCATGTCCTTTTTTTCCCACATTTCCTCACCTGAATTTTTGTTTTCTTATATTGTTATTATTATTATTATTATTATTTTAATAGCCTGGATCGCAGGTGACACACATGAACAATCCCGGTGATTTCCTTTCCTTTCCTGATTTTGGTTGCAGGTTCTGAAGGTGTGCGGGAGGCTGCGTGGGGCCCTGCCGTCCGACTTGAGGTAAGAGCCGTTTTACTGCCGGGGGGATGTGGGGTTTGGGGGGGGGGGTCTTGAAACATCTGTCAGCACTCAGAAACGGGGGGTAGCGGGAGGGAGGCCCGCTTCGCCGGGGTCTCGGCGAGCAGCGCTCACATTGGCACCGAGGCCTTGTTTACTTGGCCTGACCTCGCGCTCGCCGTATGAGCTTGGACACGCCCTGCGTGCTGGCTGAAAGGGGCCATTGTCCTGCAAGGGGGGAAGTTGGGAATAGTTGCCACCAGGGGGACGGAATGTCAACCGCTTCACAAGCGGCCCGACTCCTTTTTCAACTTGTCTTTTTGTTCATGAGTAGTTCGTTTTGCGTAAACAAAAAACACGTGTTGGACTTGTGAACACGGGAATCAGGCATTCATTTTGCTATTTAAAGTAAAATACTTTTTTTTTTTTTTTCACTTTTTGTCATATGGTGGTAGTGTTCTGCTAGAGGTCAGCTTTGACCACTCCCACAGCGGCGCAGTTCCGCATCCTGCGGAACATTTACACTGGTCATGAAAAGAGAGCCCAAAATATTGTTTGGAAGTTTGTTTTTTTTTTAGTTTTTTTGGGGGTTGTTCTTGCCTGCACAAGATGGGGCCAGAGACGGCAGATTTTATTTCACAGATCACATCTCTGGGGGGGCTTCCCAGATGAGTGGAAGCAATTTCGTCCGTGACCTAATATGACAGAATAATTCCTCTGAAATGAGTGTTTGTTTGTTTTGTAAAATGAATCTTTTTTTTTTTTTTTTTTTTTTTTTTTTAAATCCTACAAAATGTGGAACAAATCCCAGCACTGCATTTCTTATTCCACAGAGTCGCCCTGTTAGGTCACGAGTAACAAATGCATTTTCCAAAAGGCTCACCTCTCCTCCTCCACCTCTCTGCTGGCTTTTCATGAAAATAACAAACCGGCTGGGGCTGGAATAAATGTGCTGGTTTCCATCATGCTACCCCCGCGGCTTCCTGTTTTTTTTTTTGTTTTTTTTTAATTATTATAATATTTTTTTTTAGCAGTGCAGTCAGACCAGGCGGACACACTCACCGGCGCATTGACATGCAACAAAGCTAACGGTGGCCCGGACGCAGGGGTGGGGGGGGTTTTGGGGGCCTAATCTTGGCTAACTGACAAGATATAAATTGAGGAGACATCTTCCGCTGATTAGCTCCCACACCCACAATTATCCAACTGGGGTGTCAAGCAAGGTTTAACATCTCCACTGATTCGGCTCTCCCGAGACATCCGGCAGGCAATGCAATCGCTTTTAATAACTGCCACGCCGTCCCTCCATCGCCTCCGTGGATGTCTCCCTTCCCGCACATCCCAGCCATCCCGGCTCCCTTCAAAATTAACCTTACCTGCGAAAAAAAAAGAAAAGAAAAAATACATAATTTCTCACTGACCTTTTTTTTTTTTTTTCATATTCCATATCTTTGCTAATTTATTCAAATTGTCCAACTCGGAACAGCGGGGCAATCTGAACACGTAGTCAACTCCTTTTTTTTTTTTTTTTTTTTTTTTTTGCAAATATAGTCTGATTTCTCGCCCTGACATGAAATGTTATTTTAATCGCACGCATGCGCGGCTATCCCGACGGGCAACGCTGACATTGAACTCCTCCTCTGCTTGACCTCATTTTATGTCATTTTGAAAGAGGACCTCGAGGGGCGGGGCAGGCGGGGATTGCAAGTTACCTGGAATGATGGACACACTTGATAATTCTTCCCCCCCCCCCCCCCCTTTCCTTTTTCCAAATGTTCACATAGCATCATCTCGCTTTAAAGCCCCTCTCAATCACGCCGCCCCCCCCCCCCCCTCATCCCTTCATCCCCACCTGCGACGCTCTCCCCCTCTCTAATGAACTGTTTGCTTCCGGTGATGGAACGGGGACACAAAGCAACGTGATTAATAATTTACTGTTTAGTCGGACTAATTGATCTGTTGTGGGAGCTGGGATAAAAGCCAGGATGCACAATGCCTTTCATATGGCATTTATCCACAAGTCACAAGCACGGCTCCCTCCAGATGAATAATGAAGCAAACAAGATCAAATAATTATCGCTTGGGAGTCGCAAAAGAGAGAGAGAGCGAGCGAGCGAGGCTTACAAACAGCGCAGGAGTTTACCTCGGCTTCTTTCGGGGGGGGGGGGGGCAAGTTGTTGGCAACAAAGAGGCTTGCAAGGACGCTGAGTTGGAAAACTTTGACGTGGCTCTGCTTTGATTGGTCACTTTCGGGCGAGGCAACTTTATTTGGGCAGCACGTTTTCGAAAAAGGATTCGCCAGCAGAGAAGACATCCAAAGGCAAAGTACACAAAAGTAGCTTCGAAGAAATCATGAAAAGAACGTGGACAGCATTTAAAGACAATTACGAGCTGATGGTTTGAGGACGTTGGGCTCCACGAATTGAGTTTGCAGAACTCAGAGCCCTACTACTACTTTTTTTTAAAATTCTAGCTTGATGCTAACACATCTTCGCAAATGTTTGATTGCAAGCTTTACACGCATATATTCTCTATCCTCTGCAGTGAGCTGAATGGAGCAGAGATGTTGCTAGTCCTTCTGTCTTCAGGTTAATGATGTCATTAGTGTCTGATTTTAAAATATTTTAGAACACGCATCGCATCGTTGTTATTTCTGTGAGGCGGGAATTCCGAGTTTCCTAATTTAGAACACAGCACGCATGTGGATCTAAATCTTGTCCATCAAAACCTTGTGGCACGGACACGGCCGCGGTCCGTCATAACAACTCAGCCAAGTCAGTCGAGTGCTTCCTGCCGGAACACATCCGGCCCCGCACTTTTCCCTCCGGAACCGCTCCACAACGTTGTCATGGAATCCAAAATCGAATCAATAATACAACGGCGGGGCCTGCCCGCTCACCGGGGGAGAACGGGCGGCTCGAATCTCAATCCAGAACTTTGTTTTTTTGTCTCTTTGGAGAACCTTACAGGACGCCAATTCTTCGGGTAGCAACTTTAGCTCAGGCAAGATGACGGAATGCTTAATGAATCTCAAGTGACATTTATGTCTTAGCATTGGACTCGTAAAGGACAAATAGTGAAATGATTCGGCAGCATGGCGCCGATTAATCGTGGAGTTAATGCCGCCATGTTGGCCAGGACGTCTGGAATATATTTCCCCCTCCGTGCACCTTTGGGTCGGATTAAAAATGAAATGAGAAACATTTCATCCTTGCTTCACGGAGGTGTGAATTGCAAGGTGGAGGAAAAGGGGAAGTTGCCGGGGGGGGGGCGGGGCATCTTGCACCTTGAGAGATGTTCATCTGTTTGCGGATGAGCCACGCGTGCTTCGTCTTAGCCCGTGCGATTGACACAAATTTGAGTTTTATCGCATTGGATTACACGCCGTCGGCCCATTTGAACCCGATGCGCTTTCGCCGGCGCGTCGGCGACGTTTGCGGCTGTTAACTTGTAAATAAGCTTGAACGCAGCCATGCGGTGTGAAGTGGCAATTTGCGCACACGCTCTCAGCGCCCCGCCACCGCCTGCTTGTAAATATTCCCGGGCAGGGAGTGTCATTAGCTGCAAGTCGCGAGATTAAAGAAGCAACTAAATGCCCATATCATTACCTGATTAACATATGACATATATGTGGACAGGAGCCTGTCTAATTAGGGTTGATTGATTGGAATCGATGAAAAGGGGAGCCAAGGGGGGGGGGGGCGGGGTTCGGGGGTAGCAGTCTTGTCAAGGTATCCCGAATTAAAGTCATATCCGCTTATGTCTTATTTGCTTTAGCTGTTGAACAGGCCGACACGCTAAGTTGCCTTTGATACACTTAAAAAAAAAAAAAAAAAAAAAAAACATCCTGCGCCCCCGCCCATCTCGAAAAGTAGTAGCCTAATTTTGTCACGGATATTACACAGAGGCAGGCATGAATCAGTGCGGGTTGTCATAATTATGCCAGCATAAGCGATATTAAATGCGACAGGCCTTGTTGCAAAGGTGAGGCGGCGGAATGCGGTCGGCGCTCGGCAAACCCCCGCGTCAATCACGCCGGCGATTCCGCCAAAGTCGAGCGCATCTGCCCGGATGCATTATTGATGTCAGAAATAAGCGGCTTAACTCGCCGCCATTAGCAGGAGACGCACACCTATCTGGCTCGCTGTCGCTCTCGTCGCAGGCCGCCTTTGATCGCCGGGCCAAATGAGTCCCGCCAAAGTGTTTTGCGGCGCCGCAACAAAGCCTCGCCGGCGTTTGGACTCGTCATTAGAACGCGTTTGTGGCATGTCCAACCATCCGTTCCTCCTCCATGCTTTCCGACCAGCACAAATGCATGGCCACGTCGACGCAGACGGCGCATCGTCATCGTCGGCGCTAAATTCAGCCCTCCATCACGGCGCGGCCTCCATTTTCCTTTTCGCCGCACGCGCGCGCGAGGGATGCCTTTTTACCCCCTGCTTATTTAGATGCACTCGAGCACACAATGGGGGTGCATTAGCGGCGCCCGCGCTCGCCGCCGCTGTAATTTCATTGCGGTTACCACATGCATCCTACTTGACTCTCAATTCACTGTCTGGGATGAGGGCCAAATAATGGGATTTAGCCTGTCGGACGAGTGCGCTTCCACGTGGGCGTCTCATACATATAATAAATAATTACCCGGTGTGGTTGTGCTCCTGCGAGTGTAATAGTGTGTGTGCGTGTGTGTGTTTTGGGCGCATCGTATGCATATATGCGAATTGGCCTCGGCTAGTTTGGCTGCTGTTGTCGAGTGCGGTGCTTCGCCGCCATTTGTGGGCAGGAAAGGATGAGATGGCGGCAAATGGACTCGAGAGTAATGGCCGGCTGGGGGAGGATTGATGGCGGCCATTTTGGAAGGGAAGAACATGCATCTACCCGCTTGTTTGTTTGTTTGTTTGAAAGATGGATGCGGCGTCTCATTCATGAAGAACAAATTAATGAATCCATACACATGAAGAACAAATCCATCAGATCTCCTGAATACTCGGTGTGTGTGTATTTATATATATATATACAATATGTACTGTATGTATGTGTGCGAAATCCAACTAAATACCGGCCGGCGACTGTCCTAAACATTTCCTGCTGCAAAATACTCGATTTGTTTTCACGAGATAAGCCACGTGAGCCGACATCCCGGCTCACCGCACGCTTCAACTTTGATGGCGCCTGAACGTCCGCGTATGAACACGCAAACGGAATCCGGAAGAACAAAGTCGGTCTCACGTTGGCGGAGAGAGGCATTAATTTATTCCAGTTAGTGTTGTGCTTTAATTATTACAGCCCACCCCCCACCCCCTCTTTTTAATAGCCAGTCCGTAGCTGTAGCTGTCAAAAAGCAGCAGCAAGCATTTCATCTGTGAGTCTGGAAACAAACACTGTCTTCTCTCTTGCTCTGTTGTGTAAAGGCCTTTAATCAGGCCCTGGTGTATTTCCTGTTTGTCTATTATGTGATAGGGAAAACACAGCTTCCAAATGTGTTCTGTTGTTACATGACCTCGCTAAACAATTCCCATGGAGGGGAGAATTGATAGGGAGTTTCATAATTACGCCAATTAATGAGTTTGTTGGGCGAGCAACCAAACGCTTTGTACGACGCCGGCGCCTATCTCCTCCGAGACATGAAAAGTGGTGCGTTTTGTCGGCGGGGTTGCGCTTGCGCTTTTGTGTGGGCATTCTTTGCGTCAGAAAGGCATCGTGCTGTTTTCATGCTGATTTGGAGCAACGCAAATGGAGTTGGTGTCGCCGCCACAAAGGCGACGAGGCGGGCTGTTTACAATCGGTTGCATCTGGTTACAAGAATAATTGCTGCACGGTTTAATTCTGCGTTAATACCCTGCAGCGTCACAATGGGCCCTTCTGACAGCAGACTATTTAATGAGCAGCCATTTTGTCCCTTTGACTGTGGTTGCACTGGGCTTCATTAATTCCTACAGGTCTGAGAGGTGAGGCGGGGGGGGGGGGGTGGGGGGATGCCGCCGTACGTGTCCCCGGAGACCCAACACAGTCGACTGTCTGCATGCTTGATCATCCTTGATTTGGCGTTTTTTTTTTTTTTTTTTTTTTCCTTTGCCTTTACTGCTGCTATTTTGCGACGGAGTGCTTTTTCTTGCAAATATGTGTACTGTTGTTACCCTTTAAGCAACCAACATCCCAACCCAAAACAGTTGCTGCAACACATGTAGACAGACCGTATGGCAACGCTCACAGGCATGTATTTCCCCCCCCCCCCAGAATGCTAATGCGTGCATCATTAACACTTTGCTGACACCGCAGCCCCCTCCCGATTCTCGTGTCGGCAGCCGCAAGGTGAATGCATACGTGAATGGAGCGCTAGCCGTTAGCTGCGCTTTTTGCAAAAAGAGATGTCGCTTCTCCCCTCGGTCCTCCTCTCTCCACTCATCGCCGATACGTCTCGCCACCATCCCCCCTGCCTGCGCCGGCAATAAATATCATGTCACGAGGATGGCAATGCTCCTTCATGGAACACTGCATGTTTATTAGAGGCAGGAGAAGTTTAAGAGAAATGCTAACAGTGTTCATTAATGGGCCGCATCCGCGTTTGATGAGCCATGGCACATCCTCGCCAGCGGGCAAGCAGGCGGGAGTTTTTTAAGGGCTGCAGGGGAGAGGGCGGGGGCCTGTTGTATAGGTGGAGGCATGCGATGGGCTTAACGGCCGCCGGTAAACGGACGGTAATTGTGTCCAAATTGTGCAGCGAGAAGGCCTTTCAAGGACTGACAGTGACGGAGCAATTAAGGGCAAGCCAAGCGAGCTGTGTCAAATTAGCCCTCTCACACCCCCTACTCCTTTTCCTCCTTGTTCCCAGAACACTCCCCCGAACACCCCCCACCCGCTATCCGCTGACGGGGGAGTCATATTTCTTTGCCCCAGCAAGCGATGCTGGAGTTATAAAGCCTTTATGGTTACTGATAGGCACAACTGGCCGTGGCGACGCGATGATTCAAATTGTCACCGGCGAGCCAGGGGTCGCGCGGGTGATATTTAGAAGAGCCATTTGCGAGCTTCTCGTGTCACGCTGTCAACCTGTAGGGGGCGGGCTCTTGTCACGGCCAGTCACACCTGCGGGAAGTGGCAACTAACCCCAAAGATGGAGATTTCAGTTTGCTTCAACGGCGTTTTACTTGTTGTCTGCGTTGGCCCGGAGGATTGCGCCCGCAGGCGTAACTTAGCTCACATGTGGAGTTGTGTTTGCGTTATTTCGTGCCTCGACGTTTCTTGGATTACTCACCTTGGATGCGATCTGCAATGCAAATGAGTTTACCTTAAATACATGCTCCTCAGAAATGCATGTCATAACGAGGGGTGTGCCGCAGGGATCAATTTTAGGCCCCATTTAATTTGTATGTGCTCCCTCTTGCGGGCTTTCCGGTCCTTCTTATCTTTCAAAGCTTTTCCCATATGAACGTTTGCCTGAAGCCTGAGGTCGACCGGCTCTCTGGCTCCTTAGTTATTCCCGAGGTCAGGACGTGGCCCGTCTGTGGAGCGGCCCGCTCAGGGTAGGGGTAAGCACTTCTTTCCACCGCACTGATAGCTGTGATGGGCCAAGGGGGCGTGTCCCGTGCTTAGCGACTTTATCTACAAAGGTCATCAGTCGGCGTTGGCTGTCGGGGCTGGATCACAGACAGTGGAGCGCGCCTGACTTTGGTAATTACATCTGACTGCAGAGTGGGAGATGTCGTCTTTTGTGGGCCCACAATGACTGCATGATTCATAATTAATTGCAATCAGTTCAGTCACAGGCGTGTCGACGGCGGCGTTTGTTTTAGTTTTAGGGCCAGAAGCTCGGCAGTGGGCTGTGATTCGTTTGGCCTCGCATGTTTGTTTTCACTTTATAAGGAGAGTATGGTAATGTCTTCTTTTAGGCACCTGCGCTCATGTTTATAATGCAAAACTGAGAGGGGGGCGGGGGGGCGAGAAGAACAACGTATCGGCCGCATGTGCAAACTAGATGGGGAAAAAAACGGGTTGTATGAAGATCACAGTGGCGAGGATCAATACATGTGATGATTCAAGATGTCAATCCATACATGCAAACACTATTCTAATTGATTTTCTCCTATTGATTGTGTCGGCCTCTCCGCCGCTTCTGGTTTAAGGCGAGAATAATGTTTGTGTTTGATGACGGGAGTCGGACGCTGATTAGTCCTCGCAGCATTTCCAGGCGGGCGTTGCTGACTTTGATTTTATTTTTTTTCCCCCTTATTTAATTACAATAAATATTAAAGTCACCTCAGGCCCGAGAGCGCCGCCTGATGAAAGCGGCGTCAATTATACAGGGTCATTTGATAATCAGCTTATGAATGATTGAAACCATTCTGACCATCAATCGCAAGCCGCTACATTAGTTAATATTTACCTGCTTTTAAATATAGATTTTAATTTTGGTAGGTGTAGCAAATGCGGCATTAGAGAAGCGCACACGTGAATAAAGAGCAGCCGGTTATTGCTGCCCATGTGTATGCATGTGTGATGCGCTTGCGTGTGTTGGAGTCCAAATGTATCAATCTAGTGTCTGCCATTAATGTCACTTTCAGCTCATCATTTCCCAAATTATAGTTAATAATAGATAGCTTGTGGCCATAAATGTTAATGTAGAACTGCATGGAATTTTACATCCTGAAAGTGACATGGCGTAGTTAACCTCTCAATATTCAGAGAGCTTCCATGCAAAATCTTAATAAGTGAGCTTGGAACTTTCCCCCAAAACTTTCCTTTTAGCCTGAAACCAAACATTGCCTCGGTCCCAAAATGGCAAACAGTTGCTTTGATGATTGATTCAACTGCTTAAAAGCGACGCGGTGAGGAGGATCGAAGTGTGGCTGAATGAACGCGCAAGCTTGGCGCCGCACGCCATCGCCCAAAAGGCCCGTGCTCCTGTCAGATCTTATCACGAGGTGACGAGCACTCGACGTCTAAAAAATGTGGGGTGTCGTGCCACCCATGTTAACATGCAGGGTTGAAAAATATTTCAAGATTGCCAAATTCGCTGTTGTACGCAGTGTAAAGTAATCAACAGTAGCAGTTGTAATGCACTTGATGCGCTTTCAACGAACTGACAACGGTTCTTGTGAAGTAAACAAATTGCAATTGTTTGTGTACTTTTGTACTTTATGGCAGCTCTTCCATTGCCAATATGTCCCCTTTTTAAGGGGTGCAATAGGTGTACCCTTGAGGGTGACAATGACAAACCAAATTTTACACTTGCTCGTTACCCCCACACATTACCGATCAGCATCCTTGTCCGTCCTCCGTCCCTGTTAGGTGCTCTATAAATCTAAGCTGTTATTATGATTGCTATTTCTCAAAAGTAGTCCATTTCTTCACTCTAATTTATTTCAACGGAACACCCATCGAGTAGCTCAATTTCAGGTTTCTAACTGCCCTTGGTGGTCTCCCGTTCGGGTTATCATTCGGTGGCTTGGGCAATGGAGACTTCACCTATTGATTTATGTTTAACCCGCTAAATGATCCGCTTGGCACCTTGGACAGCGCCGCCCGACGTTTGATTTGAGGTTGCCTGAGGACATAAATGTTGATTTGCGCGCGGCTGTGGGGGTGGGGGGGGTGTAAGTGGGGGGGGTTGGGGGGGCATCTCGGCAGCGCCATTACATATTAACAACATCTCCGCTTATGTTCTGAAAACATGATGAGTACACTGAAGCCGAAGTTGCCTGCCGGATAAATTATTGACACTGTCCTTTGCGCAACCCGATCTTAAAAGTCTTCTTTAATAGAAAGGGGGGGAAAAAAAAAGGTGCTATTACTTTTGAGGGCATCTTTTTCTTGTCAACATGTTCGAGCAATCGGAGGCATGGGGATCGCAAATGAAATGCATATGGGGACCCAATGAAATGAACATAATGAACAAATGACCCCTCTCTACCTGAGCTTTGTGCAAATGAAAATGTGGGACTCAGATTTCTCTCCTCTAAGGGGTCCCCGGACCCAAAAAGTGAGTGAAGCCCTCGCTTAGGCACCGTGCGGTGCAGGTTGTTCGCATCTCACAAAGGCTGTTCTCCCCCGCCCCCCCCCACCCCCCCCCTTTTGGGTCCCAAGCGGTCTCACTTTGTTTATTAGCACCATTCCCAGCCTGTTGTTTATTCATAAGCCATTGTTTTCAAGCGTGAGCCGCTCTATTTTGAGGGCTCATATTTGTCAGCCGAGTGTCAGCGGATGGCACGAGTGCACCTCCCGAGACTCCCCTCCTGACAAGGACATTTTTTTTCCCCCCCGTCCCTAGCTGCCTCCCCCCATGCGCTCTGTTATTCAAAACTAAATATCTTGCCTTCTCTTCTCCGTCCCTTTATACTCCTTTTTTTTTTTTTTTTTTTTTTTTTCAAGCCATCCTTTTCTACTTCCCTGACACCTTGGCCAACGGGAGTTGCGCGCGTGTGCCCGGCGGTCGTCAGGAGAGACGGCCAATAAGCAATCAAAGGTGCGGCCGGCGGCTGAGACAAAGGAGGCCTTTGCCTCGATGCGAGGTGCTGCAGCGGGCCAACGCAAAGGACTTGCATGTATAATTAAGTGAGCGAGGAAGCCGAGGCCACTTAATCTTGCCTCTAATGGCGATCCCAGCTCCGTCACCGGGGGCCCTCTTGGGGGGGGGGCCGTACCCCAAAGAGCCACTCTCCGGGTCAGCGCTGTCCCCCAATTGTCATTGGCAAATCCTTTTTATCGGCCGGAAGAGCCGTTTTCCCGGACCGCTGGCATTGATCCATTCATCATGGCTTTGTTCCTTTAAGAACCGTGAGGGCACACAGAGGGTCCGCAGAATAAGCTATTCATCATCCGGGGGAGAAAAATAGCTAAGAAATGAACAGATGCATATTTCACGCAAAGGCTCAGGATAGTCTGACGCATTTTCCAAGTTTCTATTGTTACCATGACTCCCCAGAGAGCGTTACACAAGCAATTTTTTTTTGGGGGGGGGGGGGGGGGGAGTATTGAATGCGTAGTTGTTGTCGCTCATTTTCCAACAGTCGCGCGACTCCGCCGCAGCTGCTTTGTGTCACATCGTCGTGGCGCACGAACCGATACTGGAATATCGATTCCTCCCATGTCTGATCTGTGCGCTCCAAAATCGATTTTCAAATGAAAATATCCACACGGCGGACATCCCAAAGAATCGATGGCTTTGTAGATCGACTAAATGTCATTGAATTATGCAGGGCGATTTTGCATGAACTGTTAAATTCATATTTACTTTTACATGTCGGCGTTACCAGCGTTCGGCATTTATCATCGTGATATTCAAATGTATTTCTTTTCAATTTGAGTCACCCAGTGTTATGAGGCCGTGGGTGTCTGACTTTTTTTCCCCCCGAAAAGATGTGCCCCCCATTTGGTTTGTTTGGAAGTTAACTTCAGTGTGCACCTGCATTTATTTATGAGTGCCTCTCGTCCGTACCTGGGCTGCCGTTTCCCCGCATGAACTCGCCGTATTAGAGCGCGGATATATAGTACACACGCAGCAAAAAGGGATGCTGATTTGCTCCCCGCAGACACAGCAGACCAAAGTTGAATTCCCATGTCTCCTTTTGACACCGCTAACGGCAGCATAATGGGCCTATTACAGGCCACCTGCATCATGCCTAATTCATCGGCCCGCTATCTCTGCGCATCTCCTTATTCGGCAGCCTCCTCCTGATTCAAAGCAGCAGCAGTTAGCGCGGGGGGCCAACCCCCGATACTGCACCCGTGTCCCCTTACGTAGACACGGGTGACCCCCGCGCTCGCCGCGAACAGAGGTGAGGAATAGGAAGCAGGACGAGCCGAGTGGTTATCTCTCTAATACGCGCTGGTATGTGGTGCCGGCACTGACGCTAATGGGATGTTACATTGCTTGAAAAGCGTTTAATGGCTCCCAGGTTGGGGCCCCTAATGGCCCCTCTTTATACACCAATGTGTATTATGAATGGCAATGACAGCGTTGCCAAGTGCCGCCGCACGTGTGGGGACGGACGCGTCCCGTAGCGCTTATCGCTGACGCGTCAAGTCAGCTGTAGGCACTGTGCCGGTTCCAACAATGAGGTCGTTTGGTTTGCGGGATGTTAGCGAGCTACCAATCGATCGGTTTTGGTCGTATCGGTCCCCCTGACAGCTTGCATGTGAGGTCCTTACAAAATAAATCCAAATATTTATTTATTTATTTTTGTTGTTGCCCTATAAAATTATTTGGTTTGAATAAAATGATTGAAATCATTTGATTGATTTTATACATATATATGAATATATATATATATATAAAACATGACCACTATAATGCTAGAATTACGCCGCCGCACACTTTTCCGGACACGCCACGACTGGTGCGAAGGTGACGCAGACGATTGCCCTCCCGCGTTTTCTCTTTGCTGCCGCGGAGTGGTCGGACTTTTGATCGTGGGCGGCGCCGCAAAATAAGAGAACGATTCTTTGAGATGGCCTGGATGGTGCGTGATCCTCCACTCGATCCGTCGGGTCACTCCCTTGTGTCGTTGGAGGAGACTCGTCTTGCTGGCTGTGCGCGTGTGCTGGCGTGTGAGCGAGAGAGCGCCTGGAGGATTGACAGCTCTGGCAGTCATTACACGCTGGATTGAATGCTAGATTAGTCCAAAGTGGCTCAGGGTCAAGCGTCTGCCTGCTCCCTGTTGGCACTCAATGACTTTAATACCCGCTACTGTATTAGTCAATTAGCTCAAAGGCAAGGCTGCCCTCTCGTTGGCTCCCGCTGCACTTGTCTTCTGCATCGTCCCCGCCCTCAACTTTTGACCGTATCTACGGGTCGATTCGCAATACCAAACGGTTGATGCCAAGGATTCCGGAGTGACTGCGATGAAACCAAATGGATTGTTTCACACATCCAAAATATCGCAAAATGTTATTGTTAATTACTCCAAAGGAATAATTCCCGTTTTTGTTGCTTAAAGGTTGTGGAAAACACTGTTTGAAAATCTCAAATTTGTTCGACTTGGAGGGCAGGGACATTTTTCCCTTGAGCATTCTATGAAAAATGTTTTTTTTCCCGACTTGTAGCATGTTAGCATCTCGCGACACTCTCCCCCCGTTAGCTCTCATGTTAAATTGCTCTCGTGCCATTGTGTCATGATGGTCTATTTTTATTTTTTTATTTTTTTTTCACTCTTCCTTTCTCTCGGGGTGACTGGTATGACCTTTTGGCGCACGGCGCTGACAATTACTGCCACGGAGAGCCTGAATTATTTTCTTTCTCTGGTGAGAGAGGCGCGGGCGCTTGGGTGGGAGTTCACGGTAAAACGTTGTAATTACTTAGCGAAATTGCGGTATTATATATTTATTTATTTATATGTCGATTTGGGCCGTTCCTGTTCTTTATTCTGCTGCGCGGGGGTGCTTTAAATGCGGGGCGAAACGGATTTTTGAAGACTCTTTTTACGTTTGCGAAGCCCAAAGCCGCAATTCCACCGGGCGGCACTGTGAGGTGTGCGACAATGGCTTTTTTTTTGCCACCCTACCGGTCTTTGTGATTTTTCTACGTACGTCCTACCAAGTCACGTAGCGGCGAGCGCGTGAGCGGATCTGAAAAGTGTTCCTCTTCATGTGACCCCGACGCAATTATTTCTCCTCCGCTAACGGCTTCTGCTTAGTCGCTTGTATCGCGGCCTGTCAGATTCCCCCGGTTTGATTTCCAGCACCGAGGCTCTTTGGCGGGGCCTTAAACGGCGCCGTCCTTAATTAAGCGGCTTTCAAGAGGGATGAGTGACTGCGAGGGGGCCTTCTCAGGTCACAAGCTTTCGGATGAAAATGACGGAAAGTGCGCGCAGAGGTTTGAAAAAGGAGCGTCACCCTACTTACAGTAAATGCATTTGTCTCCCCCTCTTGCTTCTCAATGCGAAGATGTGCGTAGGAAGGCGGGCACAAACATGCGTCGGGTGTCACACTCTATACTCTGGAAATTACGGTAAACCGTGGCTTTGTGTATAACGCACCAAATCAGGATTAGCCGAGAATCAACTGGGTTCTCTTCCTATGGTAAATGAGTTACTTCGGTCGGCAGAGGTGATATCCCCAATGTCGCTATTCCGATTGAATTCAACGTAATTAGAGGCCAGAGTGTTCGTGTTTGGGTGATTTTCAACCCCGCTGTCAAGCGCGATTGTCACGGCAAAGCGGGTAAAAGCACCACGTGTAATGCACGTGGACGTACGTCGCTAATGAGCACAATGGAGGGGCGTCTGTCATCCTTAAGGTCGAGGGTGCCCGAGCGCAGTAAAAGCGGGACAATTTGCACGCGCCATAAAGGACATTTACGCCGCTGAACCCCCGAAGGCCCCTCATTGGTCTTTGTTTTAATTGTCCATGAACCAAAGCCATTGTTCCACCAGATCACGGTGAACATGTCCTACTGGTTCATTGTGGCAAGGCTCCTTCATTACTCGAGTATGTTATTTGCATTTGCAAAGGAAATCTCCAAAGCCCGTCTATAAATAGCCTTTTTTCAAGGCTTCGAAGGGAGGGAGAGGTCATAATCTGCAAAAATCAATTGTCTTTGCCTCGCTCAATATGTAGAGTACAGCGAAGCCCCATTCGTCGTGGGGGATGTTCCAGATCCACCCGTGATGAGCATTTTGGCCCGCGTCATTGCTTCCGGTGCAAAATACCGCAGCTTGCAACATCAACACACAAAATGAAGACAAGCTGACATTTTCAAGCATTCTTCACGGACAGTTGCCAGAATGACTCCCGAGCCTGACGAATTTGAGAAGAAAATGCCGCGTCGAATTCGTTTGCTGTATTAGCATTAGCTGTCGCGATGTCTCGACAAATAGCTCCCGCGGGCTGTTCAGCGCAACCCGCGGAACCAGAAACGCGTTTGGATGCAGTTTTTCTCGATGAACCGTGTACGCGATTTCCTTCTGACCACCCCGGGTGCGTTTTAACGCTAACAAGCTAGTGCCGAATCTGGGAGCACAGGACACTTCCGAATAAAGGTCCACGGTCAAAGTCTTCAAAGAATGCTGCGTTCTCATCTCCCGTCCAAAGGAGCAATAAAACATATTAGAAAGGAACCTGCGCCGATGATAACGTTGCCTTGTGGCCCAGTTGCTCTTGAGTGTCCCTGCACTAGTCGCTATTCACTCATATTTATGTGGCTCCCAAATTATTCCACAATTCCGCCGGGTCCCTCTCCTATGGCCGGACCTTCCACTGCCGGGCGCTCCGGTATCACCTCTTGCCTCTCATTTCTCCCCGTATTAATAATACAAAGGCATCGGCAAAGTAGGAGCTGTGCTTGTATTTTAACAGCGCCGGGTTGAGATGTAGCCAAGGTCGCCGCCAGTCTCAGCGAATATTCTCCCCGCACGCTGGGAGGAGAGGGAGGTGAGGCCTTGCAATGAAGCGATTATTTCCTGCCTCTTCGGTTTTAAATACGCAATGAGTTGGCCGCAGGCGGCCTCCGCAGGTTGCGCCGCGCGTGACCTTTTGCCGCAACCCCGACAGCATCCGCATTGCGTGTTAAGGAGAGCTAAATGACCACTCGGCCATGGCGACGCTCGGACGTTTCGTGAGTCATAGGTTGCCGGCGCGGCAAGGGGCAAAGGCGTCTTCCCCACCTCCCCTCTTTGGTAAAGATGAGGCAGACGCCGAGGAGCAATTACGGCTGCCGTCGGACGCTCCTCACTCAAGGATGCCGGCGAGGGTGACAAAGGCCAACAGGAAGTAGTACCTGCACTCGAATGGCCCTCGCAGGTTTACGATCTGCTCCCAAAATTACTCTGTGACGTGTTTGCATTATTCATTTATTCCCGGAGAGTCGTAGCGGATGATTCCGAAGGACGAGGCGGGGCCGGCGTCTCTGGTTATTGATTGCGTTGCCGAAGATAGAATGAAGTATAAGATCCCAGGGTTGAGTTTTCCTAGTGCATCTGCTCGCACCGCCGCCTCCCCCCCGGTCGTCCTTCCTTCCTGTCGACTGTCACAACCGTCTTGCCGGTGGCGCCGAAAAGGGCACGTTTGTTGTAGCGCTTTCATTTGTCTTGGTCGGGCCTTTGTGCCTTTTGTCTGCCTAATATTGATGGCCTAGTAAAAACGTCTCAAAGCCGCATTAGAGACAGCGCTTGTGTTGTCGCTGGAGTGGAGTGCAGATAACACCCGGCTGCGACTTCACTCTCTCCCTGGTTCCGGTGTCAACTCCATAACCTTTCTGTTGAGGTGCCCGACGTTGAATTTGATACCTTAACCCGATGAATCTGCACAGATGAGCCCAAGAATGACGCTTGGTTCTAGACTAGAGCGTTCTCTATTCAGGCTCACCACAGAAATTAGAACGGATTAAAGCACAAATGATATGCAATGAGTCTTTTTCCCTGCCTCAGATCTGGATTTTTGGCCTGTTTTAGTGCCTCTTCTCCTCTCTTTTTGTTTGGTGGTGAGTTGTGAAATGTCGCTAAAAATCAGGGACTCTAAAATAGCGTCAGCTTACACATGGAACTTGAGATAAGCCTGAATAACCCCTTTGTTGTAGAAATATACACTTCACGTACGAAAGAGAATATCCATGCGGCATTTTCCTGCTTGGCCGCACCCCGTGACGCACAGGTACCTTCAGGGTCGCGATGACAGTCGGATCTTGTAAAACTGCTGCGACAATCCCCGTAACTCGAGCTGGTTTGCTACGATCCATTATTATAAACCATTCCCACCTCCTTTATGATTTTTTTTTTTTTTAACTTAAAACTATTCCTAAGCCGTTCCAAACCCAGAGTAAAGTACGTTTCATTCATTTGAATTGAGCAATTGCATCATGGAAGCGTGAGTGTCATCGAGTCACACATTTATGGTACACGCCTGTACGCTCTTGCTCTTGCCTCTTGGGAAAACATCCTCCCCACTCTTCGGGGTGGGGGTCATAGTTCGGGGCCATGTAAACAACGGCTCCTGATTAGTCTTACATTACTCTTCAATTTTTCATTTGATTCTGATTGGAAATCTGACAGTGGCCCTCCCATGATATGAAACATAGATTAGTGGCACCTCTGTTTTGGTTTTAAAGGAGGTGGTGGGTGCACGGGGGGGGGGGGGGGGGTGTGTGTACCTGGCCATTGATTTCCAAGCTACTTAGGGCCTGTTTGTATGTACGGACACACTGAGGTGTTAGCTTGTTAAATGCGACGCGCGTCACCTGTCGGCTTCTTGGCCCCACTTTTGTGAGCGTCCTTGGTGAAGTGATGATGGCCGTTAGCGTTTGAACACGACGTCGGCGGGCGATACGGCGCCCGGCTAAATAGGCTGATTGTCTTCCACGTCAACAGCGCTTGGGTTTATTTTCAATTGATTGGTCCACGGCAGCCGAGGATTTTCTGCTTAGGATTCCTACGAGGAGCTCGCAAATTCATCATCAAGAAAAGTTCAAGGATTTTTTTTTTTTTTTTTCGGTCTTCGGGAGTCCGAAGGTATCTTGTTATGCCAAAACAGCGCCTCTCCAAATCGATCATAAATAATTATTAGCAAGCTCATGTTCAGCGCTGTGGGCCGTGGATATAGCTTGTTTAGTTTCAAACACACCCCAATCAATGGAGCCCTTTCATCTAAAATGGATGAGAGCGCCTTATTTCTTTTATTTATCCATTTCTTGACTTCATTTGCTGGCGTTCAGCCGCTTGCCTCAACCTGCCGCCCGCTGCGGCTTTAATTGTGCATGGCGGTTGTGTGCTTGTTGTCCGCGCGCGTCCGGGGAGCGCCGGAATTATGGATCCGCGACAGGAGTTGCCGGATGATTGACAGGCGTGTTCCGTTTGGAGGTGATTAGGTGTGCGCGGTCCAAAAGAAAAACAAGCATGATGGAAATTCCATCACCCCCGCCCACCCCTCCTTTAGTCCTAATTTCTGTTCAGGGTAATTGTGAGACATGATGAGCTGTAAGACGTTGGCCACAACGGCCACTGCGCTCCATCTTATTGTCTCAACGTCCCACGCACAAGCTCAAGTGGGTTCCTTTGTCCAACGTGGCCTGAACCAAACAACAGCTCACTCGACCGTAGTTTGACTTGTGCTCGGCTAGCTCGTATTTTGACTCATCTTTGACATTTATTTTGCCTATTATCTATCTACCATCTCATCCCCGTTTGCCCTCTGTACACGCCAGGTGCGAACATACTGATTAACCCCCAAAAGGGGCGACAACAAAACACCGTGACACGTAGCGATATGAAAATGACACACCGAATGTTTGTCAGCCCTTAAATTAGCGCTCCATATTTTAGTGCTATTTCCACCACCGCTGCTTTGCCAAGGCGAGGCCTCTCAAGCGGCATCTCACCTTTGCTACTCCTCTCGTGCATTTCGACTCAATATACTCTGGGAAAGTTGTTTTTTTTTTTTTTTTTTTTTTTTTTTGTCCATGACTGCACACAACAGCTGCTTGACCTCCCAACTACATGCCGTGAAAGTTTATTTAAAGTAATCTCAATGTGATGAGTGCTTTCTCCGTCACCTCGCAGATTTATTTAAACCGTTTGTGCTCCCTCCCCCCGTCTAATCTGGCTTCCTGTAGACTAAACATAAAATTAAAAAGGGCTGTGCCGTATGTTTTATAGTAATCTGGCAAAGAAAAGAGAGAAAAAAAAAAAGAACTGGCATCAGCGACTTTTGCAGATAAAAGTGGCACAGCTCTGCGTGTGGAAAGGCGGATAAAAAAAAAAAAAAAAAGGAATATATCCTCTCAAGTCGCCCCGCCTCTTTCTTTCGCCTTTGCATATGTTGAGCAACTTGATTAACGGCCGGGCCAAGCAGAAGCTAATTATTTTATTGAGCAGGGCGACGAGGCGGGATCCCACCCGCGGGGATTTGGCTTTGGCTGCAAAATAGTAAAAGGGTCCCCCGACGCGTGTGTGATGTGCGCCGCCCCCCCCACCCCCGCTGCCCGTCCCACTGGGCTACGGCAAGATGAGCCCCAGGTATGGGTGGTCTCATCTCCCATCTATCAATAAGCAGCTTAATACTGGAAATGGGAGGGAATACAATGCTGTTGAAATTTGATTTTTTTTTTTCTTGGTTTTTAAGCCCCCACAGGTCAATCTGTTCCAACGCCTTATTTAGGCTCTTCCTATTATCACCCCCCCCCCCTCCCCACTTCTCCTTCAACCTTCAACTCACTGCTTTTTTTTTCTCTCTCTGTCTTTTTCCTTTTCACTTGACACCTACTATGACTAGATTCATGCACATTTTTTTTAATTTGAAATACTTCCTCTTTGGAAGCTTTAGCTTTCTTACACTGGTCAAGTCTTTTTAAAAAAAAAATATTTATGTATTTATTTTTGTAAATCAGTGATGAAAGTAAACTTTTCTAGTTTTAGATTTCTAACTTTGGCGTTGTTTTCTCTGGCACATCAGGTTTTCATGATATCATAACAATATAAATTGTAACATAGTTTCAATCAACACCATTTAGTGATATTTATGAATTAAGACTTGGGTTCGGCAACAGGTGACATTTTTTTCCGATACGTCATGATAGCTATAAATTACAGTGCATAGTATTACGCAATCTGTTTTCAATCAAACTTCAAAACAAAAAACCCCCTGCACCCCCCTGTTCAAATGCCAGGTTTTTGCACTGTAAAAAATGAGACCAAGATGAATCATTTCTAAATGTTTTGCACCAGAAATGACCTACGACCTATATGTCTCAACTGAGAAAAAAGAATGCATCTTTTTGAGAGGGGATGTAAAGAAAAACGGCGGCAGTGTGCACACTAGGGCTGCAACTAACAATTCTTTTAATAATCGATTTAATTGATGAATTGGATCAAATAAAAAAATGTGAATTGAATATGAATTACTTCATGCGAAGCTGCAAACGATTGCAAATATTCCATCATGGCTGATAATGACTCGACGTCACCTTGCATGGCCGCGTGCGTCTTCCTCCCGAACCTCCGGCGCGACCTCGCACTCCTGCCAACCAGCCTAAGCAGCTCCGTCGGATGAAGACGGCCACCTTTACCCGCCCGCTCTTACTTGCGCTGCGGACAACAAATTGGCCCCATCCTGTCGGCCTCTCCAAATGCTGAGGTTAGGCTTTAATTGTGGCGCGGGGCTTGCGACGCCAGACAAAACAGCGGCGCCCGTGTCAGCCGACGTGCGCTGAATAGTTCACATAATACCAGTGTATACACAGCGGACACGCAGGCAGCCACCTTTGCTCCTCTCCCCTCTTCTCCCCGAATAAGAATCTGACATAAATTCTGCACATATAAAATTAGTAAATGCCACTGTAGCCGTAGTTAAATATCACGCAAGACCCTGGGGAGGAGGAGGCGGAGGGATGGAGGTGGTTGAAAGGGGAGGGGGCGGTTACCTTGGCCTATTTTTTTTCCATTGAACAGACCGGAGGAGAAGAAGAGAGCATGGCGGGGACAAAAGAGAAACGATGGAGAGGAAACAGCTGTACCTCATCCAGGGAGAGGAGGACGGGGGGGGGGGGGGGGGGGGTGCTTGACGCAGCCGGTGCTGTCATCCTTCCACCTCCCTCCTCTTCATATTGAAGCGATCGAATAAAAGGCGTCATTAGGGGTTAAGTGGGCTCCACTCTGGCACCCTAATAAAGTTACTTTGGAGAGGGGCCAGGGGTTGTTCACACAGACGATTGAGGAAGCGAGCGCCGACGTCGTCGTCGTCGTCAAAGTGCCGTCTTTAGCGCCCTCGTGCATCCGCGTTGAGGCAGCAGTGCAGCAGGTTGGCTGCTTACCCTAAATTTCGGTTGAGGAGCTAATAGCGATGGGAAAAAATAGTGAAATCGGGGACGGGCATCATTGGAGGGGTTCACCATTCGTCATTCAAAATCCCCAAATTATGACGCTGGCTCGCTCAATCCACCGTACGTGTTTGTAACACACACACATCTCCTCAAACGAACTGTCACCGGTTCTTGTGGAAGACCGAATTGCCGTGGTTTGTTTACTTTTGACTTTGGCGTTGTAGTGGCGACGAAGGCCGAAGTCGTTTGCGGATGATGACGGATAGGCGCGTGTGTTCAAATTCAGTGAGCATGTGATCTGCTTCTTATCTGATTTTAAAGCACAGCTCTCGCTTCTTGTACAGTCTTGTTTGGCGCTCCGGAGGGACGGCAGCCATCTAGTGGTGAACACTGTTATTACAACTTGAAAGCGAATCCTGACGTACCGGATGAACACCGCAACCCGGAAAATCCACGAATAGCGTTTCTACGGCCTCATTTGTGGACAAAGTCCTCTGAAATTCCACTTTGCGGTCGGCAAGCTGCGAGCCTGGCCGAGAGCCAACGCTGGGTGGGTAGGAGGGCGGGCAACCACTTCCCTCTCCTCGTCCTCGTTAATTCACCAACACAATGCTGCAGGCAGCTCACAGTTCCCCAACACGGTGTTTACAGCCGCTAAGTGACGAGCAGAAAGCCGTTAAAGCTTTAACGTCGCATCGCAAGAGCGCAACAGCTTGCCCCTGCTAACTATTTATCAGTTGCACTCCGGCACGTGTGCGTTATTGGGCTCGAATTTGTCGGCGGACCGTCTGCACGGGCGGGAGCGTACCTGCTTCAAGGCAGGCCAATGTGGTTGTGATTTGCAGAGTAAACGTTATCCCGCTGGCCCGTCTCAGCAGCACATGCTCCTCTGGCTTTTGTTGGGACTGACGGCGGTGTGCGCTCGGCGGGGGGTTTGCGGGAAGGGCTCTCCAAAAACGCCTCACGCTAAATGACTCCAAAGCGTTTAGTGTCCAACACTCGCAGTGGAATTTCGGAAAAGCATATGGAAGCTTTTATGTCATGTTTTCCTGGTTGATATACAGAATCTGTAGCGAATGATAATGTCTCGCAGCTGCGGGATAAATAAGGTGTCTGTTAGCGGGCGATTCGATGGCCCCGGTCCAATTTTGAACTCTTCATTCCCAAAGCGGAGCATTCGCCTTCATTGCGTTGCAGTTGCACTTGTGTGCCGTGATCATTAAAGATTCTCACCGACCTTCAGTTTCCGGGGATAATTCCCAACGCGGGACCAAGACGACTCTCGAGTTTGACTAATACCCGGTTCAACGTGCGCATATCGACACGGGTCCCTGGTCAAAGTCGCGAGTCGCTCTCCGTCAAACGTGGCTCATCAAAGCGAGAGCCCCGTCGCTCTGGAGGTGACGTATTGTTCTCGACGGGGACGCGAGTTAGGATGGGAGCGGTGTTTGAAAGGAGTCCGCTGACGTGATTTGGGGTAAAAAGGCGAACTTTGACAGCTCTCCAATGCGCTCGAGGAAAGGTGATCCGCTCGGCGGAATGCGAGCGCGGCTCTGACAAATTGCATTACGCCGCAAATGGCCGAGTATTTTGAGAGGCTCCAATTTGTCATCTCCAATAAAGGCCATCGACGCTCAGCGGTCCGGGCACGTCGCCGAACTGATTGGATTTAATGTCTGACAGCTGTCGGGGAGCGCATGCGCGTTTTCGGGGGCAAAAAGTTTGTGCGCGTCGATATGTATACGTGCAAGGCGGCGGGAGGGAAGGCGAATAAACGCACCGTTGCGATGGGGGGGAAAAAAAAGAGCCGGAGAGTCGGTGGGCCCATCTGGCGCCGCTTTCCGTTCTCGGGGCCTAGCGCGAAGTGGTCGGCGTGGTCGTGCGGGGGGGGCCACCTCCGGCCGCGCAGCGTCGGGGTCATGAGGTTTCTCCTCCACCTGCGGGGCTGCGCAATGCGCGACGAGTAAGCTAACGCGCTTGTGGTCGAGTTGGGTGGCCCTGCAGTGACAAGGATTGCCGTCTTTCCCCGCCACGTCGCCCTCGATGCCGGATGCTCATTTTTAATACTGCTTGAGGGAATTCACTTTTGTGTCTTGCGCCAGACATATCGGTGCGTGTCTCTCAACCGCAGTGGATCAAGCGTTTTGCTGTTTGAGCTCCTTGTCGCAGATTAGCAGCCATTAGCAGTCTGCGCTCGTCTCATCGCCTCCGCTATCGATCGCGCGGCGAGCCGCGGTCAAACAGACGTTAACGATGCAAACAACGCAACCGCGCGCGCGCCCGATCGTCCCCGGATTGTCAAGGAGGGGGACGGGGATTATCCCCTGACAGCACAAACAAAGTCATATGATTAGTTGCCATATTGTTTCGGCTGATATTTATCCCCGTTGATTCCGTTTGATTCGAACCATCCAAGCTGAGACAACGGGCGCGCTCCTTTGTGACGGCTGCGTGTCGTACGGATTAATATTTCACGGCGCGCTAATTCATTTATGGCGCCGGAAACAAAAGATTGTTGAGCGCGGAGAGCGACGAGGCGGTTGTTGACGTTTTCATTTGTTTGTTCGCAAGGCATCAGAGAAGCGAGCGGCAAAGACAACGTGCTAAATAATACAACAAATGACACCACGTGCCTCCCGCGTGCCAAGCCCAACACGTTCCGAATATCTATTATTTACACAAACGGGGTGTCGGCTGTAGAGTAAGCAGTTTGTTTACTAAATATGTGTTTGGGCCCGGATGAAAACGCAGCGCTTGCATAATTCATGGGCCGCTTGCGTTTGTTTGCTCGCGCAAGTCAAGTGCCGTAAAAACGTGTCGGTGCGGGCGTTACATCAAAATACATTCAAAATAAAACTGGTGCGAGGCTGCAACAAAGTCATCAATATTGCACATTGTGTTCTAGCGTGACTTTCTGGGTGTATTTTTGGGGGGGGGGGACTTTTAACGTGTTCCTTTTGTGTCTTATACCAAAAGATTTTGTGTATTTCAACTGCGTATAAAATGTTCACCCGTTTGGATTTCTTGATCTGTCATAAACAGGCCAATAAACTTGACGTGCTGCATTTTCACCGTTCAAACAGTTAAGAATGAGTTGTTTTTTTGAAGTAAACAATGACCGATGCGTTCAGCGTTAGTAAATCGGATGTTTAAAATACCCGAGCAAATGTATGTAATTAATATGAGTGACTCCAAAGTACTGTTGATGCACTTGATCCCGTTTGAATGACTTTCCCTAAACAAGCACTTTCAAGAACCCAAATAAATAAATAAATTATAAGAACGTATGATTTTCAAGCAAATTGCAAACGCTTGAACAAACTATGCCATGATTATTATTATTTTTTTTTTTTCTGTCATCCTCCCTGCTCATTTTTGCTGCCCAGGTGAGAAATTGCCGTCGCTGGCCGCCTTCGGGGCATCTCGAGCACCATTTAATCCAAATGGCAATTTGTAGCGCACAAATAGGAAGAAGCTGCTGCCAGTCGGCGCCTTGTTTGGCAGCCACCGGCGCACACATTCATGCATCTGTAAGATGTTTCATTTGAAAGATGGATTTTGATTTCAGCCAGCATCCTCTCAGCTTGGCGCATCTCTAATTGGAGAGGAGGGAGCTGTCCGGAGGTGTGCGCTTGTCAGTCACCCTTTCAGTTGCCCCTCGGGGCCGCTGGCACTCCTGCGGGTATCAAAGTGGTGCTAATTAAATGCGGGCCCCAGCGTCCGGGCCTCGGCATCAGCGGGGCCAAGTGAGAGCCCCTCGCCTGGCTGCTGCTGTCCTCCCCGTGCCTTTGAGAATGCTGCTGCTGCTGCTTGCGCTAATTACCCATTGTCCAATTGACTTCATGTTTCATCCCAAGACCCCCCGCCACCACCGCCCTCCTCCTCTGATGACTCGACCCCCACCCCCCCCGCCCTTCCCGCCATCGCTGTCACCGTCACCGCCTCCTCCACTATTTATTATTTGCCAGGCCCACTCCGTCTGTCTTTGGCCTAATTAATCTTGTGGAAATTTCCTCCAGCCAACGTTGGCCTCGGATGTTTGTCATTTGATTTGAGCACGATAAAAGTGAAAGCGGGCATGCGCCCAGCCCCCCCCCCCCCACACACACATTGCCCATCCCAACCCTTGGTAACGGTCCGGGGGCGTTATTAACTTCTATTAATAACGGAAATCCCCTCGGTGCGGCGGACCAACCTGTTAGGGACGCAAGACGTGGAAAATAAGATGTCATCGCATTTTCGCTTCAGTTTAGTCCGGTTAAGATATCCAAGGATCAAAAATGACAGTTCATCCTGGGAAGTTGACACTTTTGAGGGGCTAGCCTGTCTCACACATTATTTCTTTTTTTTGTGCCTATAATCTGTTAAATTAAAGGAC
Organism: Filicampus tigris; assembly: GCF_054856515.1. Classification (NCBI taxonomy): domain Eukaryota; kingdom Metazoa; phylum Chordata; class Actinopteri; order Syngnathiformes; family Syngnathidae; genus Filicampus; species Filicampus tigris. The sequence goes on along the minus strand of NC_141238.1, from coordinate 1,212,695 downwards.
CTTGAGATCATAAACAAATTGCTTTGTTGTGCAATATTTACAGAATTGTAACAAAAATGATATATAGGTCTCAGCCACTCTATGTATGTATATGTATCTATGTGTACATGTATATATATTCATATACTGGTTATATGTACATGCCTTTATACACATTTCTTGTATTTAAAGAATGCCTGTTGTGTCCTCACGTGCCCTTTCTCCGTTTCCCACGGTGGCACAAATATAACAAACACACCGTGCTTATCGGCCTGGCGCCTGCGCTGCCTCCACCGCCACAATAAAATGCAATTGTGTTTTCTTCCCGCTTCTCGTACGGCATGGCGGTCACGTCCGGGGGGGCGGGGGGGGGTGGGAAAGAGGGAGCCTCTTATTTATTTGCGGCCTGTCAGGATAAAGAGGGCAACACGGAGCGAGTCTGAGAACATCATTTCTCCGGGAGTACCGTAGCCTGAAGCGCTCACCGCGCATCCGCGCGCACACACGCGCACACACACGCGCGTAGAAGCAGTGAAAGTGGCTGTTGACCTGCTGAATAATGCTTTTTGACTGGCGCGGTTGCGTACGTGTGCGTCGCGGCTTAGCTCCCCCCCCCGCCCGCCGCCTCCTGTTCGGGGCTGAAAGGCTCCATGTCAACAACAAGCAAGGGACGCTCAGGCACGCCAACACAAACACGACATGGCACGTCTTAAATACAATTTCGATGTTTAAAGGCTCCATTAGCCCCCTTACTCTCGGGGCGGGATCAGTGTCACAACTTGGCTGGAGCCGCCGCGGGGAGCTTGGAGAGGCGCCAGCAGCCTGTTTACAAGCCAGACGCGTGTTTGATACTGGCCTGCCACCACTTGATAGCCGCCAAATCCCCTCCATATGAAAAAAATCAACTCGGGGGGGGCTTCCCTCTGAAGCGCCTCGGCTCAGCCAGGATGCCGTCGGAGCGAGGCGCCGACTCGCTTTCTTTTTGCCGCCCGCCCGGTTTGTTTGCTTGCCTTGGCTCATCGGCCGCGTCGAGTCTCGCGTTCGATGATTTCGAGGGATCCGTTTGAGGAGCCGCGTGGAAAGCTGTTTGTAAAATGTGCCTCGTTAGCCTTGTTTTTGGCTGTTGATTTTTGAAGTTGCGTGAAAGGTCATTCGAACAGAACCGCCGAAAGGATGCGCTCCAAGAAATGCAAACGTGAGGAACCTTCTGTACTTTGCCCGCACTCGGTTCCAGATACAGCGGGTCGGGGAAATTTATTTTTGTAGTCGGAGGAAATCGGGAGGGGAAAAAAAACAAAATGTCTGACTATGGCACGTTAAAAGACATCATAAGTCATTGATAAGCAGATTTAGAGCAGGCTAAAATAAATCATCAACGTGTCTGCTCTGTTGGCAGGGCCGACTTTTCACAACAGCCTTTGAATCCCGGCGCTGTCATTTCCCGTCATCTTCTTTTTGTCACCGACTGCTTTCTGCCCTTTCAGATACATTTCTCATTCACGTCCAAAGAGGATCCGATTTGGAAAAAAAAAAAAAAATCGAAACTGACCCGCTGTATCGAGTCAATTCTATCTGGTCTTAAGTGCCTAGCTGTGTATCTTTTGTTTTGTTTTTTTTCTTCAGCTATCAGAGCACTGTTCTTGGAGGCACAAAAACGTAACCTGGCGAGCTTCTTCTTCCTCTTCTTCTTCTTCTTCTACAGTATGTATATGGCGGCATTAATCATGCGCCCCGTGCTGAATGTCACAGAGTGTGCCTGCTCGCTCTGAATAAACACTGTCATCCCTCTGCAGGAATAACCTTCACATATTGCCACTGCCAAGCGTGTTTGCTTGTGTACAAGGTCCGCGTGCCCGTGTGTGTGTGTGTGTGTGTGTGTGCGCGCGCCTACCACAGCCAGACATCAGGTTAGGAGGCCGTGTAAATAAAAAAGCAGTTCAAGCAGGATGTCGGGGATTTGCTTATGCGTCTGTACTTTCTCTGCCGTCTTTTACAGCATTGTTGCGTTTGATTATTTTTGAGGCAGGGCAGAGTGCCTCGTCTCTCTTCCCTCTTCCTGTGTCGCTTCCTCGCCTCCTTCCCTCGGACTCGATCCCTCGTTTGTTTTCATTAGCGTGATTGCCTCAATGTCTCCCTGACCTTCAGCCGTCTTGAACACTGGCTCACGCGCGCGCTCTGGATTATCACTTCTGATTTCTGGGGTCACCCCCCCCCCGTCCCCCCACCCCCCGGTATCTCTTTCCCTCCGTCCGTCTCTCTTATGCGGGAGGCGGCAGCTCCCCTTAGAATAACAAGCGCTCTGTTCACTTATTCGCTTTTTTTTTTTTTTTTTTTTTGTTATTAATCACCGGTGATGAGCACGGAGGAGTGTTAAAGGGGGGGGGGGGGGCATCTATCACTGGTCAGGGTAGATAAAGTATAGGGGGTGTTTTGCAGAGTGACCTTCAGTGGTGATTGGGTACAATTAAGCCTTGAATGATGCTTTGAACTGTAAAGCCACCGGGACAGAAAGGTGCGGTGGACACGCATCCACGCCGGCCTGTAAATACATTATTTACTGCTTGCGCCCACATCATTATTTATCATCAGTCGTGTCGTGCCCGCGCGCGCGTGCGTGCGCGCGTGTCGGAGGGATGAAGATTAATTTGGGAGCTGATGGAAGGCAGCACTCGTGCAAAGTGGCTCGTGATAACGTCTCCCCAGCGCGCTTCTACACGCTTGAACATGGAGGAGTACTAAAGGCGTTGTCATGTAGCCTAACCCTCTTATAAAGTTAGCCGAAAATGCACATAAATAGTTCCTTGAGGTTGACACAGTTTTAAATACATTTTGAACAAAAGGCTGATCCCGATTTTCGTCGAAATGACAAATATCCCTCGTCATTTTGGCGTCATCCATCAGGCGGCGGTGATAAAAGCAATACCGTAACGGATACGGAACCGTGGCTCTTCATTGGTAGTTTTGCATCAGCGCTGCCGATGGTAGCGTAGCTATCGGCGGTGGTCTCGCGGTCCAGAGATGCTCGAGGTTGGGCGATAACGGAAGCTTGACGAAAGCCCATCCCGAGGCTCTGGTGTGGCGCGGCAAAGTGAGCGCGGTGTTCTTCAACTTTTTGCCGTTTCCTTCCCGCCGCTCTCAAAATGTCCCCTGGAGTTGGTCCACCACTCGAGGCGTCAAGTCACTCCTGAGTTTTTTGCGCCGCGCTGTTTTCCGTTCGGGTTTCGGGCCGGGTTGAGAAACGGACCGGAAATATGTGCCGATGACATATGAACGTCCTCGTAAGTTGAAGCGTCACCTTAGCGTGACCCGCGGGATGTGCTTGACAAACAACCTCCTTTTTTTTTTTATGTCATAATGAATAACGATGCCCTGAGCCTGTTTTGTTTATTGGCTGGCCCGGGATCACGATCCGGCTTATTTGAGATTGATTCAAGACAGATACGAGGTTCTAATGGCCGGCAGATGCGCAGGGATGCCGGGCAGGCAAGGCTGTTTGTTTGCCAAGGCCGATTTCTCGGACTAATACGGCAGCTGCTTCGGATCAGAGCCGTCGGCCGGAGCGGCCCGATCGGGGCCCGCCTGTCCACCTGGCAAAACATGACGGGAGCGTCATCGTGATGGTGATTGTAACAAGCCGGCTGACAAATGGCCACTTTGCGCCGATGATGCGTCGGAATGGTTCTGTTGTTTTAGCTGTAAATTCAGGCCGTTGGGGATCAGGGTCAGACTGAAATATGGGATCTTGCGGAGGCCAAAAAAAACCAGACACTATTTATACTCGGGGGGGAGTGTTCACCTTCTCTGCAACCCCAAGTGGAGCCGAGATATTGAGTTTTTCTTTTATTGCACATTGTTTTCTGTTTCTTCTCCCCGTGGGTTGAAGTCGAAGTTGGTTGAGGGTTTGCAATTATGTAACATGCTAGTTTCCTTTAGCCTGTCAATGGCGCTTCACGTTACGTTAGCATGAAGCCAACGGGTCGGCCAACGCAAGGAGGGGGAACTTGAGTGTTTACAGCCTGCCTGTTAGCGCTACCGCCGCTTCATAAATAAAGCCATTACACCGGGGGGAGGCGGGGCCGGGGGGGGGGGCAGTACACAGACGCGCACGCACACACGCAGGTTGTAGGTACTCGGTCTTGCCGTCTGCTGGGGAGCTTTAACCCTGCCTGGCTTAGTCGCGAGGCAAGGGGGCTTTATGGGACATTGGGGAGCGGCTCGCGAGGAGTAAATAGAATACCCATCGCTGTCTGTCCCAATCTGACATAAAGCCGGCAAAATCTCCGTTTCCGTGTGTCTGACAGGCAAACAAGAAACACACACACACACACGCGCGCTCGCGTTTGGAAGAGTGCCGGTCTCAATGCAGCTCGGGGGGTTTTATGCTGACACTCCAAAATGTTTGGACTAAAGCCGCCTCCCTCCCTGCCTCCCTCGCTCTCGCCTGCGTGTGTTACCTGCCCGGCTGCTGTGCTGATGGAGCGACTTAGCGACGGACTTGGTGACTGAAGCGCAGCGCGGTGGAGATCTGACAGGGATCTCCGTGCGATGGGCTCCCGGAGGGGCCCGCCGCCAAAGCCTCCCCCCGGCTTACTTGGTGGAGCTGTGAGGCCGAGGAAGGCTTGTTTTCTGGAGAGAATACGCCAAAGAACTTGCGTGTTTTGTCAAACTTTAGGGCCTGCTGCAGTGTGTACGTTGGCTTTATCGGCGGTCGCTATGGATATGTTAATTGAACGCCTGTCTTTTATTCTGGGCATGTGCGCAAACCGTGGAGGAATCGCAGCCAAACTAAATGTTGGGATTGTTTGAGAGGCCTGGGCTTCTTCAAACCTGTGGTATGGTTTAAAAAAAATCTATGTTTTTTTTAAAAAAAAAGTATCGGGACACCTATAGCAAGGATGGAGGTGCTTCCACTTTTACGGCTTCTACTCTCCTGGGCGTGTATCTCTAGCCTGGAATTGTCCAAAAGGTCTTTAGGAAGAGAAGAAATGAAGCTTTAAGCATCTTTACATGCCGTTTTGTCTCCGTTGTTTTGCGTCCGTCATTTCGGAGAGAAATGAGTCGAGTTTGACGAAGGATTCTCAATGGAATTTCATGAAAGGAAGAGAGAGCTTAAAGTAGAATACGAGTGACCAAAAAAGGTACCCTGGACTTTTTCAAGCCTGTGGTTTGTCAACCCTTAGGAAGTGAAACTATGGAGTGGGTCGGTCCGTCTTTAGCAGCTATAACGGTTTCCATACATCCAGGAAGACTGTCTCGATTATGTTGGAATGTGTCGGAACGGGAACTGCCCATTCGTCCAGAGTTCTTCTGCGCCAAGCCCGTGCAACAAGGCCTCGATCAACCCTCATCGTCAAACTGGTCCCGGCGTGGTTGGGAGCAGCTCCAAAACGTCGTCTTTAACGTTGAGCGAAATTAAATTTGCCCGACATAGAGCAGAACTAAAGATCACGTGACGTGAGCAACACTAAAAAGACGCTCGCGTACATCCTGTGAAGTCTTAAGTTTGGCAGGCAAGGGGACGGCGAACAAAAATCAATTTTGCTTGACAGAGTGCAAGATCTAAATATTTAACTTGCAATGTCTCTGTTAGCTCAGACAGCTCTGGAAATACTTGAACAAGTTACTGATAATATTTATACTTTTTTACATATGGCCGCGTCACTGAAGGTGTCGCCGCGTTCGCAGCGGTGTGGCGTGATTGAATTCCAGCTTTCGCATTAAGTGTTTTTTTTTTTTTTTTTTTTCCCCCCCTTTTTTTTTTTTTTTTTTCGATGGAGTCGGCTTGATCCTTGCGCACCAGAGCGCCACCACCACCACCACCACACACACACACACACATCCCATTATACGGCGTCAGCCAGGCTCAAAGTGGATCATTATTTACTAAACAGGTTGCCTAACAAGAGAAGACTGATTCCCCTGCAGGCTGGCACAGGGAAAAAAAAAAAAAAGAAAAAAAAAGCTTGGAAGCGTGGCGCTGGAGCAATATCCATCATAATTGATGTGTTGCAAAGCAGATTACACACATTAGCGCACACTGTTCTAGCAATGACAGCTCCGACTGAACATGACAAATTCCATAATGTGCAGGAAAAAGACGGTATTTGGCTCTCGGAGGCCACCGCCCAGGAGATGTTTGCGTTTGCTTTGCGTGTTTGTCGACACGCCTGAACCACACCTCGCCCGTGCTCTCCTTCATTTGTAATTAAGCTCGCTAACGAGAGCTAATGGGCTCATCTCCGCTTAGCATTAGTAGCGTGGATGATGCTCGCAAGGCCCGGCTGATATTTACTCGTAAACCTGTCGAATCTGCATCGTCGCCAGGCATTAGGAGAACGTGCGTGAGCCTAATCAGAGTGCTTGGGGAATAAATGAAGGCAAAAAAAAAAAACATTTTCACGTTAATGCAATGCCTGTAACGTGGAAACGCCCATTCACGTAAAAATAAGAAAATTGGAAAAAATGGACACAAGTGTTTTTCACAGGAAAGCGACGATATGTATATATGTACTCGATTATGGGGAAAAGTCATTAGGATTATGTCGGTAATAATTGGAATCACGATTATTCAAACGATCATTTATTTTTGGGTACGAAACAAGAAACTATTTAAACCTAAAAAAAGAGAGAGAGAAATGTCTTTGAAACACTAGAATTATGTAAGTTCTTTTTTGGACCAAACAAAATTGCTAAAATTAGTTATAACATTTAAAAAAAAAAGGTGCGAGTGTATAAATTCATGTATGATTTCCTTGTGTAAACAAACATGGTGCGTTGGCTATAAATGCATATTAATCATCGTTTTTTTTTTATGATTATGACAAATTTATTTCAATTAATTGCACAGCCCTATGTATATGTATGTATATATATATATATATGTGTGTGTGTGTGTGTGTGTGTATAGGTATATATATACGTGTGTATATGTATATACAGTATTTATGTTATTGTATTTTATATATATTGACCTTAATTCAAGACAGTTTTTTTAACTCGCAATTTTTCCTGTGCGCTAATTGTCCTTTTCAAATAAAAGGAAATGTGTGTGTAATGCTGTGCCACCCACTCGCCCTCGCGCGCACACACACACACACACACGCACACACGCAGTAATGAACTAATTAACACCCTATGTTAATCACTCGCCACCCAGCCAATAACCGATGACAGGCCATCATGCAGATCACCACAGACGTCCTATCCCAGCATGCACTGCGCGTTTCTCACTCTTACCACAGCCTTAAAAAAAAAAAAAAAAAAAAAAAACATCTTGTGGTTATTTTGGCTTGTTGCCATTTAATGTATTGACAGGAAGTTTGTGTATTGGGTCCATAAAGTGAGTCAATGACATAAAGAAATGAGTGCTAGGGTTGATTTTTTTTTTTTTTTTTTTTTGCCCCCCCATGCTCTGCTTTAGCTGCACTCCTTGTGTTGGCCAACTGTCATCCCACACAATCAGCGTCGCTGTCTGGAAGAATCGTTTTGATACAAGGTAAGCTGATTTGCCTAAGCCAGCGTCTAATTAAGTCAACTTAATCATTCCATTTCAATTCATTTCCCCTTTTTTTTTTTTTTTTTTTTTTTTAAAGCTGAGTTCCTTTCCTTTTGTAGCCTGCAGCTGACATGTAAGAGCAGCCCGAGTCACAACTCTGTTACGACACTGACCTCTAGTGTCAGCCGAGTTTCGAAAAGTCCCCTTTGACTGCTTAGTAAGGCAGGAAATCCGCTTCCAGAGTTGGGGAGGTTTAACCTGGAGCGAAGATCGGCCCCGCAAAGGGCAGAGGTCGATTACGAGCAAGGCTAATGAGAGGCAAATCTTTTTTGTCTTGGCCTCCATCGTATTTTATTTGATTTTTTTTTTTTTTTTTTTCTGTGTAGGAGTACGTTGCGCTAGGCTAATAGGCGTAATAGGGTCAGGCCTGCATTTCATAAACAATTAGCCATCTATAATAGATGAACGGCAGCTCCAAAGGCCCAGCGTCTGGGCCGGGTCGCGGGACTCAAACACGGCAGCGGGGAGGGTTGGCGGGGGGCGAATGAATAATGCAGACGAGACGGCCGTCAGAAAACCTAAATGCAGCAGCAAGGTGGCGTGGAACGAGCGGGGGGGACGGAGGGGGGGGGGGATCGCTATCGCTATCGCTATCCTCTGCTAATGAACCTCATCATGCGCCCGCCGTCCAATATGGAGGGATAAAACAAAACACGGCGACATCATTCCATCAGGGTCGTCTCCTTAGCTGCTTAGCTGCAAGTCCAAGGTCAAGCCGATAACGCAAGGTGGACGTGTGTGTGTGTGTGTGTGTGTGTGACACCAGCCGGGGGCACGCTTGGCACCAGTGGATTAGCATGCAGATACTACATGCAAGTCAAAGATACTCACTCACTCGCGTGCGTGTGTGCGTGCGTGCGTGTCGCCGGCGGGGTCAGGGAGGATCTTGTTCTCAAAAGTGACCACCAAAATGTCTTTTTTGTTGTTGTTGTGTAAAATGCTTCAAAATTGTGCAGTGCACAAAGCCCTGTAATGCGTTTTGTACCAAATCTTACTAAATTGTCACGAAAGCAGCCATTGGTCCACTGCAATAATTTTGTCTGAAATGTTTGTTTTTTTTTTATGGAATCCCATTTGCCCATTAAAAGAAAAAGTGTAACAATTCATCACAGCAATTGAGAGTGCTAATTCTGGTTTACAAAACTCTTCTTCAAATCTCATCTAATGTGCTTTATGCATGCAGGGATATTGTAAGATTTTAACAGGCACCCCCCCCCAAAAAAAAGCACCATAATTACGCCCCCAATTTAATCCCAACACTGTAAATCGATCACATTTCCATTTCTCATCTTTACATAATTTCTGCCTGTAGTCCTGCTTCCATTCTTACATTGACTCGGTTGTGTCGATTTACGTCATGATGGAGATTTCAGATTTTTTTTTTTTTTTTTCCCGTTTCTGTGTCCGCTGTCCTTCGCTTCACCCCCAGCCCACACTGCGATTTAAAACGCACACACGTGCAGCTGTTTTACGGCACAATAAGACAAAGCGCGGGCCGAGACACCTTGGGTCGCCCCGGCCCCATCTGTTGCACATCTGGAAGTGGTGCACCACAACCAATAATTGCAAGTCAATTTGTTTGAAGTTATGTATTTGGCATCTGGCGCCATTCATTAAAAAAGAAAAAAAAAAAAAAAAAAAAAAAACCTCTGGAAATCGTATTCATTTTATAGCATTTCGGAAAGGCCCAGTCACCCCTTTGTTTTTTTTGTTTTTTACTGTAGCTCTGTGAATGCACAGGGGGCCATGCTAGCCACATTATTATTATTATTTTTTTTTTTTAGCATCATGGGATCATGGGATGACTTAACGACCTTAACCTTTGTGTCATAGTTTTGCACATTTCCCCAGTTAATGGTCCGGCCGAAAGGCAGGATATTGTTGTTTGTCACACGTGTGACTCACGGCCGGAAATAGATAGGACACATGATGCGGAGTGGCTCTGGATGTCATTATTTCCAGCGGCGCCGCGCCTAATTTGCGCATAAGATGTGTCATTCCAAATCGGGACGAGGGCCTTGAAGGTTGCTTTCGTGTGTTGACGTGCATATGCGGGAGGTGATTAAGCGTAAGCGATGGCAGGCTCGACAGGTGAGAGCGTCGCGGGGACGCTCCGACAACGTGGTTTTGGTGACAGGGCGCCCCTCGGCCGGGGGGGGGGAGGGAGGTTGGCGACATCCCTTCCCCGCTTTCGATTTGTCAGCCCTTACGCGGCAGCGCGCGTGTCACGGTGCCGGATGGAATTTAGGAGGCGATTGTGAGTGGAAAATAACGCGCTTGAGGGCGGGATGAGGAAAAAGAAAAGTAGTTGGCATGTAAAAGATTATTTATTTTGAATGTTGAATATCCTACCCACTCTAGTGACGATTAAGAAAGCAAAATAATACACCACGGGCATTTATTTTGGTGTCTTTAATATGAAATCAAACTAAACCCACGAAAAAATGAATTGAATTTTTCCATTGATATTTTATTATAATGAAGGAAGTACATTTTCTGCATTTTCTGGCAGAATAAGCAAGCTCTTCGCTAATTAATCGGAATTCCCCGAGATAATCTTCCACTATTGGGTGTTGATGCACATTTAAGTTTGCATCTTGCTTTTTATATCCGACTAAATTCTCACAAGAGAATTAATATGGTTAATATGCTCCTTAACTTTTGTATGTTAAAAAAAAAAAAAAAAAAAAAAAGCATCATGGGAGAAAAAGAATCGAAACGGTGCACACTGCTGCTCTCTTTTCCACAGTGCATTGCTGCCACCTCCTGTCGGACTTGATGTAGCAGCTGTTAAGCTGTGCACAAATGTAGGATTTTATTGACACTAGTTAACCTTGGCTTGCCTGAAAGTGACTTGGCAGATGTTATTAAAAGCGTTTTTTTTTTTGCTGCTCCTTCCCAAACCTGACAGTCGAATGGCTTTCTCGTAAAGAAGAGAGGAGGAAGTCCCCCAAAAGTGTTTGAAAAAAGGCTCAGGCGTGAGCGAAGGTCCCTGGCGTCGACGTGTTATCGGATACAAAGTCCACGCTGGGGGGGCCGAAGCCTTCGTTTGAAAACCTCAAAACCGGGAGGCGAATGCGCTAAGCGGTTCAAGATAAAAGAAAGAAAATGTCAAGAACTGAAAACTGGCTTTATAGAGCGTAATTGATGTACACACTGTAGTATTTGTGTGCCTTTAAGAGGCCTAATGAGTGACATCAGGAGCTTGCGTGTGAGTGTGAGCTGTGGCAAACAGCAGCATTTGTGTGTTTGTTTGTGTCTGTGTCTGTTTTTTTATTCATATAATACTAATTAATTTGTGAGATTTCAAATAGATTGAGAATTTTCAACAAGTTTTGATTGCGGTAAAAACATTTGAAATGAAATCAGTTTTCCTCATTTTTTTTTTTTCTGCTGTACAAACATCGGCCGGACAGCATTTTGCCTTTTCTCTCAAAGGTACTTCCGCCAACTTCATTCGCGTCTCACCTCACAGTAAACTTCCCGGTGGTCGTCGCTCTTCATTTTTGCCGTCATTATGCGCCCTCAAGGGCTCATCAGCTCGCAGTACTCGTCAGCTGTAGTACTACTTGTCTTTATTGTCCACTTCCCCCTCTCGCATTCCCAATCATCCACCTTCGCTTTCACCGTCAAACTTCCCGTCCAATTTTGCACACTGATTTGTGCGCCAAGCTTTTTCAATTTTTTTTTTAAATATATATATTTTTGTACTCTAAATTAAGATTCCAGGGAAGAGCGCAGATTGCTGTTTCGTTACTGTCATGGCGATCTTCGGGTAAGAACAAGAAGCCGATTGTATCAAAAAAAAAAGGGGTTTATTATAGTCTTCCCCACCCCTACTGTGAATAAAAAAGTAACATGTTAGCGAATATACAGTGTATTGTAAATAGTTTATGATTACACAGATTAAGCATGTATAAATATAAAAAACAAAAACTGTAAAGGCACAGCGTTCGGCACGACAGTGAAGACGTAGCTTACACCTGGGATGGGAAACCGGAGCCCCTCGGGACCACAAAAAACACTGATGAATATTCAATATTTTTCGGGGGGGATTTGGCTGGGGGGGGGGGATTTGGAGAATACGTGAATCTGTGGGTGGCGAATCACAGGAGCACTGATGAAAAATTGTGGCCCCATCCAGCATTTAAGTTGCCCATCCCTGGCTTGGACCGATTAAGGCACGTTGGAATCACCGTCCCCCCCCCCAAAAAAAAAAAAAAAAAATGTAAAAAAAAAATCAGTCTCGAGCGGATCTCAGCAGTTCTTTGGAATAGAATTCGACCAAAAAATTCAGTTCCTCCCTTTTTTTCGTCCGAGTTTGTGCTCTTTGCGGGAGGCAGAGATGCGTTATATACAGGGATCGTGAAAAGTCTGTCCGATTTGCCCTTTTCCTAAACCGGCGCCGTTTTTCCATTATAGGTCGTCGCCCTCCCCTGAGCTGAAGCTGCTGCGGCGGCTGCTGCTGCCCTTGGACGCGGCTCGGGGCGAGCCGGACGACAGCAGCGGGTCGGCGCCGAACGGGGACAGCCCCTCGTCCATCAGGATCTCGTCCAGCCGGTGCTCGCCCTTGAGCGTGGCGCTGAAAATCTCGGTGAAGTGGGACAGCGGGTCGGAGAAGGTGCTGCAGCCGTCGGCGCCCGACACGTGCTCCTGCGGCCCGCACGGCACCGGCACGGACGCCGCGCCGGCCACCGCGCCGATCCGCTGAAGGTAATCGGCGTCGGGGTCTTCCTGGTAGAGAGGGGGCTGCTGGGGCTGAGGGGGCGACTGCTGTTGTTTCAGGAGGTGCGAGTTGAGCTCCGTTGTGCCCAAAGAGGTCGCCATGTTGGGGAGACCGTGCGCCCGGGCCTGGATCTCAAGTTCCTGCGGAAAAACAAAAACCTTAGCCACCGAACTTGAGCCAGGCGGTACACAGGGTTGGTGAAAATCCACAACAGGGAGACTAGGGCCCGACCGATTAATCGGCCGATTATGGCCCGTAAAACACCGGACAAAGTAATCGTCTCATCATTTAGTACACAGAATTCTACACCATAACCCTCTATCCTGTGATAACCAAATACATCTCATTTTAACGAGCAATACACGTGCAGACAGACCAGATAATATGTTCAGGCATGTATTCTTTATCATCCGCAAAGACTGACTCGTATCACTGCCGTACGGGGAACCCGAGAAAGGCGCATTATAGGCAATTCTAACATTTTGGGGTGGGTGAATCATTCGCATTTTTTTCCCCTGCTTGCAACAGGGCTCCCAGAATAGTTTTTATTCGTGAAGCGTTTTTGTCAACGCAGTGAGGATTGGCCGATGCGAGTGTCACCATGGGAGTTAGGGCGTCGCCGCATGACGCTCGCAAAATATTGCCGCCATTGTTTGCTCATCATTCGAGTTGGAACGCATCATCTCGCCTTCCCGACACGGAGGGGAACGCCACAATGTTGTCGGCGAGATCAGAGATGGCGACGTAATGTCCGCCGGATTGCTTTAAGGGTCCTAACACGTTTGCGCGGGAAATGAGCTTGCATTTATTTGAGGGCCGTGAAGAGCTTTTGGAGTCGCAGATGAGCGCTCAAGCGCGGTCTTGACATGAATTCAGTGTTGCCTGAATGAAAAGCTGCACGGTGTTGTTCCTCAAACTCCAGGCGAAGGCGAAATGTTTGAATGAGGGTGTCAAAGCAACAGGGGGCGCTGTTGTGCCTCAACGCAGGCAGGAATGTGAGCAAAGTCACTTCCAGATTTGAAACGAAAAAAAAAGCAAAGAATGATTTTTGAGTGCGGATAAATTTTTGTAAAAATCATCCAAACCTGAATCCTGAGTATGAGCCTCCTGTTGGCCTGCTCCAGCTTCTTCTGGCGACTCTCCAGCTCGCGAGCGTGCTGCTGCTCCTTCTGCAGCCACCTGATGTACTCCACCGAGGCCTTCAGGATGGTGCCTTTGTTCCAGCGCATGTCGCTGCACACATGAAGGAAAGTCTTCAACATAACCTTTTTTTTTTTTTTTTTTTTTTTTATTGCGCCGCCAGAATATCCTCGATCAGAGCTGTTTTTAACATGCCCGTCCCACCTCACCCCGCCCCCCACCCACCGCCATCCTTTTATGAGAAATGATGATTTACACGTGGCAATTATTCATCCTCGGACCTTACCTGGGATTCTGAAAGGAGATTTTAATAGAATAATTAAGTCGCTATGTGGAAAGTCCATTCCGGTACTTCCTCGTGTCTAAAATTAATCCTAGGGGGGGGTGAGGGGAAATGAGCTGAATTGGGAACTCAAAAGGTGCGAGATGACCACCTTTTTTAAAGGCGAGGTAGTGCAATTGTCCCTTTTCCGCAGGTGCGGTAGCCCACTTGGATCAAAACTCGTAATCTCTTTTATCCTGCGCTAATGGCGCCGCCGTGACAAGGCCGAGAGTTCAATTGCTTGAGATGGCCGCCGGATTCAAATGCGAGGCCCGTCCTTCCGACTGATTCCAAGCGGCCCCCCGCTTATGACCCCCACACCCGTCATCCATGGTTTTGTGCTTTTTACATCATTTTTACATTTTCTGGGGGGAATGCATGCAAGCCACAATATTAGGCACACCCGGAGATTCGCTAACCCATTCCTCTCTACATAATGCATACAGATGTACGGATGCAACAATTAATCGAGTAATCGACGTGTAATCACTTATCAAAGTCATCACGAATGATTTGGATGATTTATCGTTTTGAGACCTTGTTTGATTTGAGATGCAAGTCAACTTTTTGAGACAACTTTTCGTGCTGATTCTGAATCGGCCCTGTTTTCTTTTTTTCTCGAGCACATCAGGCTTTCATAAAAACAACAGAATATGTCATCCGAATGAATTCCTTTCATAGCTAAAAATTACAACGCATGGGAAAATCCGTATTTCTAGACCAAGAAATGAAAATATCTCCGGGTCATGATTATTATGAAACTTACGGGTCGTTTGACTTTGGTATAAGCGTGCCCAGCTCTTTAATCCTGTAGTTGATGTTGTATCGTCGTCGTCTTTCAACTGAAAAAAAAAAAAAAAAAAAAGTTCACAGTAAGTTACGCCGCACGTTGCCAGAAACCCAAAATCGAGACGGGTTTGTGTGGACGCTCACTCAAATTGTGGTTGTCTTTTTTCTGCCTCTCCTTGGCCATGACCCGCGTGTCGTGTTCTGTCGGGACAAAGCAAAATGATTTTACAAATGGATTGGCGACGCAGTCCAGACAAAAAGCTTCAGTCAAGGGAGACACTGAGGGTGCTCAATGTGCCGCCGCAAGCTTGACCTCTCTCACACACACACACACACAGAATGAATGAGAGCCCAGTGTCTGCAGAATCATTGCGGGCAAAAAGTGAGCACTTTTTTAGAAGGCCGTAGTCCGTCATTAGGCAAATTTGCAAAGCGGCCTTGGAGAGGGGCAAGAAAATGCCACCGCATTTATATTTGTATTCGCATTCTTGCAAATTATGTCGTTAGGCAGCCGAAATTGGATTTGCCAATTTGCCTCTGTTGATTCAATCAAGACAATTTGGAGTGTGTGTAGGTGCGCATTGTCCTCCCCGCGCCCGCACGCCACTGAGGACGGGAGGCGATTCGACGTTGGATTTCCTGAATCGTTTAGGCCTCTTTGCTCGATGCGGCGCATTCATCAAACGCCTCTCGCGGGGCCGCAGTGGCGCTTTGTTTGTTTCGAATCAGTTCACATCCACCCAAAAAGGATGCTACAAAGAGGAGAAATTCTGAGGGGTAATGGCCACATCATTAGGTACACTTGAGATACAAAATCTTTTTGTTTTCTTGTGGCGGTCTTGTATTGGTGCCGGGACATGATTGGCTTTATCATCTCTGTCAAATTGCGACTGAAATGACCCGATAAGGCTATGGTATGGGTTCATACCCGTGTATTCCCTTTTTACTGTGAGCTTTGGGGGGTTCGATGTGGGACTCAGTCCACTATTAGGGGGGTTCATACCTTGTTCACCCCCATACACGTCCAGCATGCTGCTACTGAGGGACACCTGTCGGCGACAAAGGGAGACGAATGGGTCGCTTGGAGGAAATCGATGCAAAAAAAATACAAAAATGACTGACAAAAATTGGTGGACAAAACAATCGAAAGTCGCTGCCCGGAATCATTTCAAAACCAGATTTGCGTCCACCTTTGTGTTTCTGCGCAAACAATTCTCGCCGTGGAAGCTATTTTCCCGCAACCAAGTACTCGATGGGACAATCGGTAGGCTAATCGATTCTCAAACGATTTGTTGATGAGAGCCCCAATATATAAACATAGTGGATGAAAACGAGCGGAGTGACGGGACGTTTTCAGGAAAAATGTGGCAGCCAGCCGCTGCTCATTGCAAGTCCGAACAACTTAACACCAAGTTTAGGGAACTCAGACGAAGTTTGTAACCGTGACCCCTATTCAGGCTCCAGCTCCCTCTGACCTCGGCTAATGCCCCCATTTTCAAAACCCTTGGACCCCGCACAGAGACGGGCTCTGTGTTGAAAATAGAATCGCGTTAGATGAAAAGGCCGAGCTGGGTCAGCCGCACGAAACAGAGGCAAAACTGTTTTTCTACGGCTGTCGTTTTTGTCGGAGAAAGCGTACGCCCGCCCTGCGATAACGGCGCCTTTTCATGGATGGGGCCGGACGTCGAGATGGAGCACATGTGTGTCTAATTCGCATTTGCGTACGGCCCAAGTCCCGCCCTGAGGATTCCAAGCCGATTTGATCCGCAGCGTCCTACGTATGAGTGGGGACTGCTTGACGGGAGCGTTTGGCTCAGGAAGAAACAAAACAGGAGTGCGTGTTCCCCCTCATTATCTCGTCCGAGATGGAAGCAGGGGAGGAGGTGGGGGGCGGGGGGGGAGCTTATCAAAAAGATTCCAACGATTCAGTCGGGTGACTCGCGTACGCATTCCCCAATGTGTTGACAAAGAGAGACATCTCTGCTTAAACGGGTCCGACTAATGTGTTTAGGCGCGGTGTCGTTCCTGAACAATCGCATTAGCGCGCCAAGAACCCAAAAGAAAAAAAAGGTCTTCATTTGAAGCCGACTAACTCGGCCTTATCTCCGCCAGCCCCGCCTCTCATTCCCATTCCGCTGCGGCGGTATCTTTTGGGTTAAGCTCCATGTCACTTTATCAATCGCTATGATTCTTTTGCCGGCTGCGGTGACTCCCGTCTGGGATTTATTGAGTTCGGCCGGAGCGCCGTCGCATCGGTACAACCGGCCGCCATCTTGGCGGAAAGCCGTTGTGATCCCGTCTCGTTGGAATCAACTTTGGAAGCTTTACTTGACCAGCTCCGGTGATCTTCTTGACTGATGTGAGAACTGCTGCTAAGCCCTGATGAACTTTGACTCATCTCCCGACTTAAGCTGACCTCAAAGATAGCGCCCCCCCCCCCCCTTCCAAGACCACCTTTCTCACCCACACTACTTTTTCCCAAGCCGCCACCTTGGATTTATGACGTCCCTGTTCACCTTTAAAAAAAATGTAAAAAAGAAGCCGGTAATGGAAATGGGCCAAACGGAAGTGAAAGAGAAGACATACTTACGTTGTTTTGCATCAGGATGTTGGACTCCATGCAATCCAGGCCTCCATCTTTGAAGCCCGATTCGAGATTGATAAGGTCATCGATCACTTCATCCATCGGGAACTGAAAGAAAGAAAGTCATTTGAGTGGATCGAGGACAGACTGGCGATGCCGAGGCCCGAAAGTCGCCGCTGTCCACCTCTGGGGGAGGGACTTCCCGCCGACTAATCCAATAACAGAAAAGCCTTTGTTAGCATGCGGCGTTTGTTGTGGGAAAAACATCGTCTCTTATCAAACTTGCTCCTGCGGGAGACTCTCCCGTCAGAGATGACAAAGTCTAAAGTTATTGATGAGCACACCAGAGAGGAGAAATGTTGAGAAGCACTTCCTGGGCAGTATTTCCCTGATTGCGGTCTAAAAGAAGCGTTATCTGCATGAAAGAATGTGGGAGGACCGAGAGCGATGGCTCACAGCAATAACGGAAACAACCGCGGATCAGAACCGCTTTCAATGGCGGTGACGGGAAAACGTGTCACCCAGCCCGTCCCCCGGACACTTGCTGGCTTCAGCCTTTTTCCCCAGCGCGGCAATTTCACTTCCTTCCAGCCAGCACAGCGAAGCAAAGCCGAGACGAGCTTTCGTTTCTGCCAAAGGCTCTCACCTCGCTGTCGTGGTTGCCCATGGTCATCAGGGCGACGGGGCTGCCGGGGTCGCCGCCGTCGTTGACGGGGGCCATGTGTCCGTTCCTCATGATGGTGGCCAGCGGCTGGCCGGGGGCGTGGGGGTGGGGCGCGGCGTGGCCCTGCGCCGCCGCCGACGAGGCCAACTTGGAGCCCAGCGTCAGGTACTGCTTGACCTGCTGGCTCTGGCTCTGATGGAGGTGGAACTTGGTGTTCTCCAGTTGGCTCTGAACCTGCAAACGGGGACAAGCAAAGCACAAGTTGGGAGTGCGGACGCGTTCTGACTAAGTAACGCGTCGCGCAGGTGTCGCGGCTGTTGCGAGAAGATGATCTCACTCGGGATGCGGAACTAGTCGTGAGTCACGGCTTTGTCATTTTTTTTTTTTTTAATTTGCTTTCGCATCCTAACAGCTGGGCTGCGCTTTCTGGAAAAATGACTCGACGTTTTCCACGCATTGCGTCCTCTCGGGAGAAAACGAAAAGCCTTCGCCCCCGACAGAAGTGAAGTGGACGATCGATACGGACCGCTCTCTTTGTTTCCGAGCTGCCTGTCGGCATGTACGCGGATTGAACAAACGGGATAGCGACAGCGGTCGCCGGCCTGAGTTTCGACGGTCTTACGTTTGAAGCTCTTGTTGCATCCCGCATCGTGTAGTAGCCGCAGTCGGATAAGTGTGGCATTCTCAAAAATCTTCAGCTTGGATTTGTTTGCTCGGAGCAGCAGGACGGGTTTAGGGATCCAAGTCTGCCGCTGCCGCTGCCGTTGATCTTCTGGCTCCTTGTTGACTTGGTGTCCCTTGCGCTGGCCCAGCGGTGTCTTTAAAAAGGGCCCTAAGTGAACTAATTAGGCCCAAAGCTGTGGGTAAGCCTTCATGTCGCATAGCATGACAATGACTTCAAACGGCCGGCTGTCAGATCACCCGGGGTTTGATCACTGCAGGACGTCTGCCTTTACCGTCTATCACTAATTCACTGGGACCGCCCTTTTCTGGCTGAGCGGCCAATGGGCGCCGGCCTCCCGAGGTCCTCTTCTGCCTGCTCCAGGGGTTGCGGCAGCACAGATGACCCTTGTTCTCCAACCGGGGTTTTAAATAACTCGCCTAATGCCGTTTTTAACCGGCCCGTCCGTCTCATTCGCTGGCCGCCGTCAATGCGGAGCGCAAAGGACCATCAGTTCCGCCAACAATGGCGTCGATAAAAGCATTTTTGAGGCCTTAAGCTGTAATGTGTTGACGACCGTTTCCAGAAGTCATTTTTCTTTGAGACCATCAAATAGCGTGTGAATTGTAAGCGAGGGTTTGAAAAGATGGCACGAATGTCTACGGTCGTCCGATCAAAGGTAAAAGGCGGCGAGGGGTGGGCGGGGGGTTATCACATGACGTGGACTTGCTTGAACTTCTTTGTCTCAGCCCGGATCATTTTCCATGACGGAACCCAGCTAATCAATTACAGGAATCATTCAGTGTTGGCTTGAACTTTTGACTGGTCAAGCACCAATATGATATTTCAGAAGAATGAAATGTTTGCTATCCGCCACGTCGATGACGCCACATTCAGGATGTCCGCTCTCGGGAATAATGAAGGCGCCTTTTGTTCCAAGCCCGTGCGACGCCACAGAGAGCTAATACATAGCTACGTAGCGTTAGCCTACGACACGCTGCTCAAAATCAGCCACAAATATATACCTCTGCGGGTCTTTTTTGGGGGGGGCGGATTACCTCAGTTTTAACAGTTTTAGCTAGCCCCGCTCTGCACCTTTTGACTCTCTTGAGAAAAGACTCATGATTGCTTTTACTCCGGATGAGGCTAATGCAGCTTTGCAGAACTTCAAATCGTCAGAACACAAAGTGTAATATGAAACGCTTTGGATCTCTTCATTCCATTTAGTTCCTCAGTGGGCCGCCAGCTGAGTTCCTGAAATTGTTACACAGACGAGAAGTTTCAGTTTCCAGAACTGTGAAAATGAAAGCGCTTGATTGATTTTTGTTTTGAACACGTAAAAAAAAAAAAAAAAAAACGTAGCGATAGACCAACAACTTCCACGACAGCGCAAAAGAGCGCAACGTTTGGGGACGCGGCAAAGTCAGCGCCCCTCCTTGAGGCCTGAGAGCGTCCTCGCCACAATACTCATCTTGTCAGCCGCCACTGAGAACTCTTATCTCTCGCAACAAGATGCCGGTTGTTAGTCAATCTATTTTCTTTTTCCGATGGGCAAGCCAAAAGCCAAAGCTGCTGCACACACACACGCACGCACTCACGCCGTCTTGTATACATGTGTGTGTGAGCTCCCTGTTCTGGTTTGACTTTGCCATTTTGGCTACTGTAAATGACGGAGAC
The DNA here is from genome assembly GCF_054856515.1 of Filicampus tigris. Taxonomy (NCBI): domain Eukaryota; kingdom Metazoa; phylum Chordata; class Actinopteri; order Syngnathiformes; family Syngnathidae; genus Filicampus; species Filicampus tigris. The sequence continues at coordinate 1,192,598 of NC_141238.1, read as the reverse complement.
GCGCTTGTTATCCACTTAAAGGAATCTGATTAGATTGCAGAGGTTACGGTGCTTCAGTCAGCGAAGCTCAACCCCACAATGGTGCGTCTGTGCAAGTGTGAAGAGGACATGCCAGAGGATTATCAACGGCCTTACACACACTAGCACGCATGCACGCACACTCACAGGCACGGCAATGGGAGAAGAATCCAATCAATCCGGGCCCAAGTTTGGGAATTTTTTTTTTTTTTTTTTTTCCCCCTCCCAATTGTTTGGTTTGAGACACTTGAGTGTTTCTCTTTGGGGATGCTGAGCTGCGTGCTGTGCTGGCACCTGCTGCAACAATCCAGCCAGTGTTTGAGTTCACTGGCTCACTTGCACGCATTTGCTCACTTTGCCTGACATGCCGACTTGAAGTCGCGCCTCAGGAACAAAAACAATGACGTCAGCAGAGTGCATTGGATTTTTTTTCTTGTTTTCGTTTCGGCATCAGGAAATGCGACCAAAGTGTTGGTCCGGCCAAGCAATGCGATTTTTAAAAAATTTTTAATTTAGTATTACGGAAGCGTGGAGTGGCCCGTGTGGAGAAAAAAATACATTTGAACGTACTTGCAAGTACATTGGAACGCATTTAATCACGTCTGAACGTCAGTCAAAAATGTGTACTCCACATTAGTAGCTCAACACTTCCGTACAGTATGAACGTCAGATCAATTTGGCATAGTGCAAAAAAGCAGGAGACATTTAATTTGGATCAGCTAATCGTACTAATTTAATCGACAGTAAATGTAGCGCACAAAAAATATCCAGACTGTCGCATCCTAAGCGAGGTCGCACCGTGCATTGCGGATCAATGAAGTTTCTGTTTTTTCCTGTTTGTCCCTGCGTCCGTCTCAAGGTCCACTTGTGACGCATTCTTCTCGAATGTGGTGCCTTCTGCCTTTTGACTTGTTGCTCTCATAAAAAGAAGTCAATGAATCCGAGTAACCGCTGCTCTTAAAGGCCAGCGCTCATCGTCGTCTCCTTAAACGAGAAAGGTTCTTGCGCAACAAAGTTTCACTCTTGCTCAAGTTCTCCTTTCACTTCAGAAAAATCCCAGCCGCTTATGAAAGACCGGCCGATGTCAACGCGCCGCCGATAAACCCGTTAGGACAGAGGGGCCAACGTGTCTCTGTCGTGTACATGTAGCGGTATGCAAAAAAATGACGCTTCGCAGTTGGTCCGGAAAGGGAACAAAATGCAAAACAAAACTGCAAACTTTCACAGGCCACATGATGCGATGCGAAGGGCCGGATTGGGCCCCTGAGCCTTGAGTTTGACACCCGAGCTGCAGGCGGTTGGGAGTCATTTACGTACAAAGACTTTTTTGACAAGCTAGCTAGCGAAGCGCCGTTGTCTTTACCTGGAAAGTGGACACCCTGCTCTAGTTCCTGCTGAAAGGTGCGAGTTGCGCGCAAGCTCCCGCACCGGCGAGCGGCACTTTTCCTCCGTCCCTCCCCCGCGCCCTCCCCCCTACCTGCAGCAGCTGTATCTCCGTCAGAGTGACCACTTTGACCACGCAACGTCGGCTCCTGGCGCCCGCGGCCTCTCCCATGGCAAGTTTGCCAGCCGATCTCTCGGGGGCTTGCCGTCTCGCCGTAGGAGACGAGAGAAGAGGAAGACGGCGGCGAGGTCCCGCGGCCTCCTCGCTGAGATTTCTGCACAAGCTCAGGAAGCCATGACACATCAGCTTATTTGGGGAGCGACACTCGCCGCTTCCTCTGTGCGTGTGCGCACGTTTGTGTATGTTCGAGGAAAAACCTGACGGAAGCAGAAACGCCGACGGCGCTTGAGCCCGCGTGTGCGTGCGCCATGCTAATAAGTTGCTTCTGCACGCGCATGGCCAGACTTTTCCTTCCTAGAGAAAATTCAGCACATTCTGCCAGGTTATCTCCATGACAGCCGCTTCCCTTGCCGGCCCAAACAACAGCCATTGGAAATGCTACACGCTCGCCCCCATCAAAAATGTTCTCTCATTGACCAAAACTCGTCCGCACACAGGCTATGACTCTTTTCCTCATTTCTCGATACTGAGTACAGCAATTCGGATCAAGCGAATGAAATCTGACTAATGCGGTGAAGTCCAATGCGGACAGTTGATGCTTTTGAAAGCTCTTGCGACGCACGGAGCGGATCCGGTACGGTCGCATTTGCATTCCGCGCGTTCCGCTGACGGAGGAGCTCATTAAAGGCTCCACGCGCATCCATCTGGCCATTATTTTAGCCGCCGCGACCAAAGGAATGTTTCGCCGCCGTCCGAGGCTCATGTTGGACTCGCGCGTCCGTCCACGTGACCGCCGCTCGCCTCCTGACTCCAAATCACGTTTGGCCGGTCGTTCTGTCGCTTGCACGATTACTTGTAGAAGGGTGATTTTTATGTATTTAGTTTTATTGGTCGCCACTTCAACAGGAGGCACGTGCGAATTTTGGTCATTAGTAGATCATGCCGACGGCTACCGCCGGAATGAAAACGGACATTAGATATCACTGTACGTACGTCCCAAAAAATATTTGTAGCACACGCTATGCTGTCGACAGCCTGTGCGTGTTTTTCTATTTCTCCGTCTACATGTGTCGTTTCACTGTGTTCAAATATTTGTCGATTAGAGGGAAACAACACTCGCGTGGTTGCTAACTGTTAGCCCGCGTGTCAATGGAGTTTCCCATTGCATGTTAGCATTTAAGGTGGTGGAGGCCTGTTGTGAGTACACTTTGTGTACATTTCACCGCTACAACTGCCATTGGAATTGAAACAGAAGTTTCACAGGAAGTTTCTTTTCACTAATATTATTAGTTCAATGATTTTGAAAGAGGTCGGTTTCAAATCAACCGGTAAATGATCGTTGGTTTTTATTTATTTATTTTCTTCTCCCCACGCTGCGCATTTTGAGGTCTGCCGTTGCATCACAAGTCGCATCGCGTCGAATGAAAATTCCACTTTTGGCGTTTGGCGGGGAGCCACAAGTGCTCACCTTTGTTAGTGGCCCGGCGCACGCGGCATGTTTTAAACATCAGCGACTTGTTGTAACAGCCGGGCCCGGCTTCTGAGGCCGCGCATCAAAGTGCGGCTCGCACATCTGAGGACTGTTTTATCCTGCTAGAAAAGGAATGCATAATGGACACGCGGCAGCGCTGCACTTTTAATGATCCTCATATGAATTAAATATCGCGGCCCTTTTAAGCGGATTGCGTGGCAAAACTGTTTGCTTATTGTTAATATCCCAATCAAGAGAACGCAGACAGCTTTTTCGTCAAGGTTTCAAGTTCGGCCTCACTGTTTCCCGCGTAATTTTATCGTCTTATACCAGTTTGGACAGAAAATATGCACCAGGACACCTAAAGGAATGTGTTTTATAGAAATCACTACTACTTTTATTATTGTGCGCGTGTGTGTGTTTATATATACACACTCTATATTAGAGGTGCAACGATGAATCGACAGCTAACCAATCAACGTATCGAGAATTATTTTTGATAACTGCTGATTAATTTCATTTAAATGTTTCCAAATGCTCGGAATTTGAACGCGGACTGATTTATCTTTGTGTTGAATCCAAAGCAAACGTTTGCTTTGACTTTGAGGAACATCGACATTTTTGCCCATTTTCTGACATGCTACAAACCAAAGCAGTGGCGGAATCGATTAATGCACAAAATAACCACTTGATGACTCCATTAAAATAATCAGTCGCAGCCCTAATGCATATCTATATATACACAAACATGTGCGTGAGTGTGTAATAACAATAATAATGGGGATTTAGATGGCATTTTTCAGCAATAAAAAAAGAGATGCCTTAACTAATCCATTGTCTAGCGAATTACGTAAAACCGTACGTGGTGTATAATAGTCACATTTTGATTGCATTCATTCTTCATTACGGGTGATGTCCTGTGACAACCAAATAACGCCGTTATTCCAAGTTTTGCCATCAATCTACGTAAACGCTCTTTCTCATTATACATTGGAGCCCGCTGGGTGGGATTGAAGACAGGCCATTGATGTTTGAAATAAACTCAAAGCCAGACTGCTCGACGAGGGTACAAAAATGTCTTTGTCTGCCGGTTAATGTCATTTCCTCATCGCAAATCGGACCATAACGAAGGATGTGACAGGGGCGATGTTGTGTCAAGGTTGCAAGAACCGAGTTGGGTTTTTTTTCGGGGTTTGCAGCCAGGACCTCAATTTGAATGATTTTGCCGATGGGAAGCGCGAGTGAGCGAGCCGAGAAAGAAACGACTTGCACCTCCAATTGAACAACTCAAGCAACCAAAAATAAACAAGGAGGGGGAGGGGGGGGGGGGTTTCTTGAAGATGCGTGCGGCCAGTCCCCTGTTAGCACCAAGTAGATGTGATTAGTCAAATGGAATAATAGAATTTTTGCAGCTAAATGGATTAGGCGGCCATTCTCACAAGAGGTCTGTGTTGCAATTGCGGAGGGCGCGCACGTGCCTCCGCTGCGCTGCGCTGCGTGCACGTGCACATGAAGTGGACCACACCTGCAGTCTCCAGTCAGTCAGCTGCACCGATGAATTCGTTTTACAAACGAGATCCGTTTCTGGTATGCTTAGAGTTGCCTTACGTAGGTCGTGGTTCGCATTCCAGTGAGGTTTTTTGTCATCAAGCTAGCACTGTTTTATTTTTATGTTTATTGCCAATTTATCCCGACAACCACTAACTGTGAAAGATGATTATAGTGTAGTGCATCTAGTCCAAGACTTTTTTTTGCAGTGTAGTAATCACCGAAAGCAGGTGCTTGTTCGGTGTTCAAGCGCTGTATGGTGGCAGTGGCAGAAAATATTCTTGAAAATATTTTGGGGAAGAATGTTCTTCAAAACAAAGAAGCTTCTAGCTGCTTATTGCCGCTCTCAGTTTAGGTTGACTCAAAGTAAAGAGAATTCCATGTGTATACGTGTGTATTTAAAGCAACCGCATATCTTAAGTCCACTAGCTTCAAGCTAATGCTAACAGAGTCAATGATGAGCATCGTATTTTTTAATTCTATGTAATGATGGCAGCACTTTTTTTTTTTTTTTCTAAAGCGTATGTGGAAAGTTGCATTGGTTTTTGGTTTCTTCATGTATAATCGACTGCATCCGAGGTAGGGCGGCCTCAGAAGAACCGGACCTAAAATTGAAGGCCAAAGCTGTGATGCTGTGAGTAACCTGCCCGATTGTTCGCGACATGATTGCAGTTTCAGAAATAATGAATGAAAGCGGAGTCTCTTTTCTTTGGCCGACAGTCAAGCAAGTCAAGTCGTCCCCGTCGTCATAAAAGCGCGCACGTGACTGGTGACGCGACAATGTTGATCAATGGAGGCGGGAACGATGGAGTTTGCCAACGACTTCTGTCTGGAAAGGTTTGAGGAGGGCAACAGTCCCATTTGCAAGCAGCCCGTGTGAGAAAGTTGAAAGGAGACCACGGATTAGATAAGCGAGCGAGCAGGGGACCTGTGTTACCACCCGGAAGTGCCCACTGACGCCTGTCGTCAAATGTGCCAAAAAGCAGCGAGAGCAAAGGAAGACGTTGGGGGGGAAATTGCCAAAACTGCAGTTGGAGGGCATCAATGCTCTTTCATTTCTAGGCTGGGCCATCTTTGAATAATTGGAAACACCCAAAAAGAGTGAAAATTCCCGTCACTGAATTTTCCAACGTTTGAACTTTGAAGCTTAATGTGGCATCAAAAAGGGCATCCGACTCACCCTAACCGCATTTGTGAAGCACTGTTCAAAAGCTTTTTGCTGGGCATATGTTGATTACACCTCCCCCCTCACTCCGCTTTTAACTCGATTGTGGGAAATGAAATAATGCAATCGCTTTTTAATGAGAACTAAGCCGAAAATTGGATCAAGCTTTGACCTTACCCGAACTAAAATTGTACGGTTTGTTCTGTGGATACAAAGAGCGGCTTGTGTTTTGCACTGCTCGGCTCTCTTGGTGCTCCTTGGAGGCACAATGAGCCGCAGAGCTCCAAAAGACTTCAGAGCCACCTGAACCGTCATTGGATAGAACTGTTGAACTGCACACTTGCATAATGTCGCTGCGCCCGCTGAAAAGGACCTGACATATTTACGTAGGATGAACCAAAGCGGTCAAAGATACAATGAAAAAAAGTCATGGGCGAAGAATCGACCCTTGGGGCACTCCACAAGAAATAGGCACTGCGGTCCAATCAGATTTCAGCCCCTGTGTGTTGCCACGTAAATCTCGTAATCTGCCCAACGCCCTCAGAATCCCGAGCGCCGTCACCATTGAAATTGTCGTTGACAAAAGTTGCAAAAATTGTAGCACCCTCCCGCCTGACCCGGTTGAGTGCCCGGTACATAATATGATCACGACAATATGCAGCCAAACGAAATGTTTCAGGGAGCAAAGGTTGATTGAAAACAAGTAAAGCAATACGTTGTGGACAATTCTCTCTTTTCACACATTTCACTCACTGCTTAATGAGTTTGGTGATGAAGAATTTAATAGGAACGCGTTGGCGAGGCATCACTCTCTCTCACAGCCAATCAGTACACTCGGTCGTGTCCATTAGCAAGTCAAAACCAAAAATAACGCGCAAACCACCATCCAGTATTAGGCTAGATGTTTAGCTAATTATTTGTTTTCTACTTGTAAGTCAAATTAAAAAAAAAACACAATGAAATCCCTCATTGCTGTTTCAAACGCTCCAACGTGAAGTGTACTTGAGAGAGTCGGCATCAAAGCACTTCTTGATGCTGGATTGACTGTGTGGCGGATCTGACAGCCGGTCTAATGAATGTGTTCAGCACTTCGCGTTTGAACTATTTATATTCTCGTCCTTGCTGAAATCAAAAGTGATTGTGATCTTGTGAGCAGATTTTTTTTGGGGGGGGGGGATGAAAAACCAACGTGAAAATCCACGTTGGAGGGAACGGCCAACAAGTTTAAAATGATAGTCACACTGAACAAAAACTAAAATACACTAATCGTGAAATGATAACGGGGACACCGCCATCCGGTGGCCTGGCATGCATACTCCAACGCCGTCAGCCATTCTTGAACTTGAAATCATTTTATTATTGATTGATTGCAAAGGTCTATTCCGTTTTATGCAGCACATTGAGTCCCCCTGTAAGTGAAGTCAACGCGCGGGCCTGCGCGCCCATGAAGCTTGCGAAAACAACCTGGGGTAACCTCCAACTTCTCCCGCTCATCAGTCCTGTCTTCCAAACATGATTTGGCGCACTTCACTCCGTCTCCTTCTCATGTGCTCTGCCTTGATGTTTGTCTCCGCGCCTCTTGATGGGCTTTGCCGCCGTCCTATCTCTTCATCTGCGCTTACACCTGCGCCGGGCTAACGCGAGACGACGTCGAGCTTTTTCATCGCAATGGGGAGCCCGAGAGACCGAAAGGCTCACTTAAAAGGCCTGTTTCGCCGCATTAATTGCTTGACATGGCTCACCCAGGTATGGGAAAGCTCGCATGTGCGGCAATTAAACAGACTGAAATACTTTGACGTCGGAACCAATCACGTGTCGCCGGCACACAAAGTTGTGCCAAGTTAACAAGGGCGGCAAGAGTAGCCAAAGACTCGAGTCGGAATACTTGTCGGACCTAATCCTCCAAATGATGACCGGAGTGAAAGGATGAAGTTGAAAAAAACATGTTTGAAGTCCTGAATAACTGGTGAGTAACGTCTGATTTTTTTTCGGAGCGTGAACGCCAAATCAACCAAAATATCAAATGTGACAATTTCGATATTGCCCACACTCAGTTGGGTTAAAAGGAACACAATTTGGGGTCAATCCACAAATCGGTCAATTTCGTGAAAGTCGGCCGAAGTTTGCAGTCGCAATCGCTAACGGACGCTCCGGATTAGAGCTGACGAGATCAAACAAAAAACGAATTTTTCACATTTTTTTTTTTCCCCGTACAAAAATTGTTACACGGCGTACGCAATTTGAAATGATCAAAAAACCTATCAAATACGGGGAAAACGTATAAGTTGACAGGTATGCAATCAGACGGATGGATTGAATGGATTAGAATTTCCATTCAAAGCAAAATGTGGTAGTATACGACACAAAGCTGCTCTTTATCTGGCCCCGACATAAAGTTTGACATTAAGATGGAAACGATGGGCTAAAACATCGCCCGCGTGACCGCTTCTCTGTTCTGCGTTTGTGCGGCGTGCTGACAGCTTTCAGCACGGCTCAGTCATGAGGTGCGTAGGTGCGCGCTGGCCACGTACCTGCCCGTACCAGTTATATTCCAGCATGGCGGCTGTCGGGACGGCGCTCCGGCCGCAAACGTGCACCGCCGCTTGCTAGCGCTGCAAACGGCCACGGCAGTCAACGCGGTCAAGCGGGCCAATTGTTGTGGGGCGAGAGCTTGGCGGGCTCACACATGTCCACATGCGCCGGCCAGCTCTGATTGGCAAGCCTCGGCCGTGGAGTTTGGGCACTCCCAGAGCTTCTGACCTGTTGATAATGAACCTGAACCCATTATTTTGAGTCAATGAATTGAAAGAAATAGGGCAAGGAATGAAAGCCGCAGGGCCAATTAACGGCATTCTTGGATGTATTACGCCCAGCCCGCCGCTCAGGCAGACCACTTTGCGCCTTTTGTCTTGATCCCCTCTGTTATTCATTAATTATTCCGAGCAGGGTCGGGGGTGGTGGTGGCGGTGGGTGGTGGTTGGGGGGCTTCACGTGACTAATTGCGCGAGGCGTCTCCGTCTCTCTTCGGCGAGAACGGGAGCCTCCTCCTTGAATCGTGCCGCCACGAATGGGGAAAAAAGCCACCTAGATGTCGTACCGACGTCACGTTTAACCGCGCAAACGTTTGGGGACAGCGAAGGCCTCGCCGGGTTAAGTAAGATCTTTGCCGACCTCGGATCAATTGCGCGCACGTACCGTACGTTTCAATGAGGCCTTATCATGTAACGACACCATTGCACATTTAACTCCAAAATGACGACAAGACTGTACAAGGTCAATCCCGTTGGTTTTGTTGTACACTGAAGACATCTGGGTTTCAGATCAAAAGATAAATATGGGAGTCCAGCTTTCGTTTTCGTCTTCCGATGACTTCATATGACAAAGGAGGAGGGCCGTTTTCCCAGACAACCCAAAAGAACCTTTGGGTGAATTTGGGGCTGATTTTCTGACTGGTAGCGGCTTGTTTGGTCGCCGGTTTCGCACGTCCGTCCACATCAAGCTCCTCAGGTTCCCAGAACTACAGAGGCGAGTTTGTGCCTGCGGATTTTTCACAGTCTGAGCCGGTTTGAACGGGCCATTGGCAACGCATTGCTGAGTTTAGGGTAAACGTGGGTGACTGTGAGTCACATTGTCTCACGCAGGAAGAGGACAGCGACGGTGACCTTTTTAACGGCGATGGTGTAGTTCATAAAGTCTGACATTCAAACAGGACGAGCAGGAAACAAAAGGAAATTCAATTTGGACAAGCGATAACAGAGTAATCGCGTTAGGAAAAGATGTTGTCTGTGATGTCAATTCCCCTTTAACGCGATCATAAGATAGACAGCGTATCACGGTTTAATTAGCCTCTTTGAGTCCCTTCATCTCGTCCACGGATGGCAGACAGTTGTGGTCTTTTATTTATGCACGGTCTGGGTTTGTAGGAATTAGGACTGTCCAATCGGAGGACTTCCTTCATGCTCTCGATTTATTTATTTATTTATGTATTTTGTGGTGATTAATTGGAATGTGGCCTGCCTGCCTTCTGATTAAAACCAGAAAATGAGATTGGCCTTACAAATTACCAACAGGAAGGCATCAGTCACTCGGACAAAAAATTGGAGTGTAGCGCCATCTGTGCCGGCCTGGCTGACCGTCATTTGCTGCTATCACGTGACCTAGGAAGGCCAAATAAGGTCGCAAGCCCTTGCTAGCCTCCCCCCTATGACCCTCCAAACCTTTTGGAAGGGTTTTCTTCAAAACCTCTGGCCACGGGCAACCGCGCAAGGTGAGGTTTGCATCCCCGGACGCTACCGGGCAAGAACCGGCAGCGTTCCGGCCCCCCTTTAATGGCTGCCACTCGTCTCCACCCCAAAGGTGGAATGGCATCCCAAGCCTGTGGTGTGGAGCGTCCATGGGGGTCCGAGCCTAGATCCATTGAGGAGCAGAGCAATTCCAGGCTTGTTGTTCTTCTGATCTTGGATGGTTGCTGACCACAAAACGGCAACAATTTGTTTTGCGTTGCGCATCTTTCATCCGTGACCCACTAAAACATTTAACAGCTAAAACATTGTTCCACTTCCTGGTGCGTTGAACCCACATCATTGTTTCCATTTCCTGTTTTTTTTTTTTTTTTTTCTTCTTTTGTGGCTGTCACACGTAAGTGAGCTATGGCTCCAGTTGCGTGACCGTATCCGTGCAAAAGTACGCCAACTTAATCATGCACTTCATCTCTATCGTTTTCAGTGGAGACGTTGCCCCATTTTATGGCACATCACTGCGTATCGCGCATAAACGCACACAAACACACCGGGGGTTCCCGGATACCAATTATGTGACACACAACCCCCAAACCAGCTCGGAGCCTCGAGCTGGTCCCGGACGCGCATGGTCCGCTTCGCCGCCGCCGCCATTTATTACCCTCCATGCATTGTACCTTTGCGTCCCTCCCTCCCCACTCCTTTTGAATCCTATTAGTCTGTGAACATAGTTTGACTGAAAAAAGACTGTCGACTTCACTCAATTAGGCCTAATAGGATTAAAGGATGCCGGTATGGGCCGGGAGTTTTCAAATGGCGGTGGAATTTCTCTGCAGACACCTGCTCCGTCCGTGGCGGTAATCTCCCCAAAGCTATGGAGGATGCAAAGGTCTTGGCCACACCCACCCTGGACTTGGCTCAACAGATTGTTTGGAAATCCTTGACCTGATGGCGTCCCTTTACTTTCGGCGATCTGCTGCATCGGCTCTAAGGTCGGATCGTGATGATTGTTATTTCACGAGTGTGTTTCCCCCCCCCATCTGATATAATCTCCGTCCGTTTCAAATCTTACATTCCAGCCTTAATAACCGCTCCGACAAAAACAGCTGCGATTGTGTAACTTAATTTCACTGAAGATGCATGTTAGTTTATTGACTTTTTTTTTTTTTCTAATATGATATGATTTGCGAGGCCTGGGCCAAAAGAGTGGAATGCCAATCTCCAGCCATGTTTTTTTTTTTTTTTTTTTACTGAAAGGCGTGTAAAAGCGGCCGAGGACTGTGGGCAACAACACTTCCGCGGGGCTCGCGTTCAATCTGATAACATTTGCGATGGTGGTGGCAGAGGGCACGCTTCGTCTTCGTCCGTCCAACCCGTTGCTAATCGCCAATCGTCTTGCGGAGTCTCATACCAACACCTCACAACCGTTTCCCTCCCCGGAGGTCTGGACACCGTGAATAGCTATCTTGGTGGCCTTGGGTCGCCCCCACATGTAGCCGGCGCCCCCTTCCGAGCGCTAGCGCCGCAGCCACGACGAGGGATTATGATACGTTTCGTTTTCCCCTTCCTCTTCTGCGCCAGTGTGCAAGAAGCCGGCGCTTTAGCGAGGGTGAAGGGTGAACCGGGGGGCTGTGATGCGTGCGTGAGACGCAGGCTAGCAAAAAGAACAGCATTCGAACCCGTCCAATTAGTGTTTTTGGCCAGCCTTCGGATTTTCCCGGCGCTTTGGGAAAAGACGGATCTCAAGAATGAATCGGACCTTGCGGTCGCCGATTGCGTTCGGGGAGAGTCAAGCATTTGTTTCACAGGCTCTCATCGGTTTGTGATTGTAGCCGCGTTGCTTTATTTAGACGTTTCTTTTTATAGAGGTGCGCTTCAAGCGCAGAATGGCCGTTTGTGCCCGCACTAACTCAGGTCAGCAGCGCACAAGACAATTTCAGATGGAAGCTTGATTTCGTTAGCTAATTCAATTGGCAGTCTGCGGTGCTTGCCAGATATTTGAGCTTCAGAAATGACGGGAAGGATTTGTTCTGAGACCAGTTTGATTTGATTTTCGACAACAATCCGACTGTAGGGCCTTTTTTGTGCCGTTTCAGTCGACTGTATGGTTGCCATGGCTCAACGTTGTTGTTGTTGTTGTTGCCGCTGCAGTCGGTTGTTCCAAACGAGCTCACCGTATGGAACAAAATGTTCTCTTTCTCTATTTTTTTTTTTTTGTTTTTTTCCAAGTGGCAAAATGTTTCCTCCGCATTCCTCCATGTATGTGAGTCAGTGTGCAGGAGTCCCGTGCGCCTCCAGCCCCTTGCACTCATCCGTTCCGGTTCAGCCGGTCCAGATGGGTGGTCCGAACTGGACGCCGCAGCCCGACGACGCTTGGGCCTAAAAGTGCTCAAACGTCCTCACACTGAGCTCATCCGCATTGTTTCCCGCATGGTGGCCTCCAGCACACTCGATGTGCTTTCCAAATGACTTTTCTTCCTCGCCAGCGCATACATGCACCTCTTTGCGCCGGATCGCTCGCTCACCGCACCTCTCGCGGCGCGGACACGGTTGAATTTGTGCAGAAACCTCGGTTTGTCCCACGGCGCCCGATGACACGCCGGCTTCCCACTGTGACTGACGCGCTCGACCACACATCTTAACGCAACAAACTGCTACTTGTCCCAGGCGTAGCGGACAAGTTTACCTGTGATTTGTATACCTCAAAGTGACAGCCCAGCATGCCTGGCTGGAAAAGTTTAGACTGCGGGGCCGTGTTTTTTTTAGAGCTGTTTCTTGCGAGAATATGACAGGGATGGTTCTCATGAGTAGTTTACAAGCGTAGAAATATTTTTACACTCTTAAAACTGCTGGGTCGAAAGTAACGCAAATTGGGTGAAATGGTTAAGCCGGCACCGGGTCCAAAAGGGCCCAAGTCAGTGCTGGATTACTTACTATTTAAAAAGCGGCACGCCGACTACGTTACATGTTGCCGCGTCATAAAATTGCGCTTGCGCTAATTCTAGCATTTAAACGACATTGTCACGAGTTGAATTCATTTCGTGATTTTTGGAGGGTTGGGTGAAGACTCAAAAGTCGTTTTTATTCTGCTCAAAGACAGAAACTTTACTCGCGCATAGATGGGTGGGGGTGGGGGGGGCATTCTGTTTGTTTGCTTGGCAATTTGCTGAGTGGCAGCATTTCTCCCCATCGCACCCGAGCCGCCTTTTCCCGAGACGAGAAAATGTCAAATGAATTCTTCAAGGCATCCTCCGGGCTTGATTTCCACGCTCCAGCAGGACGTTTGCACCTGAGCATCTTCTCACGAGTCCCGCCCATCGTCTCCTCCTCTTGAAAGGGGGGCCGGCCTGTTCCTCCAGGCTCATACAAACACGCGCGCCGCCGCCGCGACTTTAGCACATGAAAGACCTCCCACAGAAGCGAAACGCCTCACGTAACAATGCTTTGAAGTCCATCAGTCAGCCGTCTCACGTCGGGATGTTTTCTCTTCCTCCTCCTTTACAAGTCTGATTCATATCGGCCGTCTGGATCTTCATCTTCTATTCCCTCCTCGCCGTGGTCAGTCGGGGAGTCATTTGGCGCTTTACCGCCGGCGCTCCCCTGTCCCGCTCTTGCACGAGTCTGGCTCACTTTTGCATCAAAGCAGGAAAGTGGAGCCCATTTCTTGCTTTGCATTCCCACCGGCACATTTGCCTAAATCCGGGCTGAATGCGTGCATAAAATTGCAGCCTTGCCAGCCAGATCAGGGATGGGCAACTTCGATGCTGGAGGGGGCCACAGTGCTACTGGGTGCAGGGGGGGGGGGGGCACACACTTCCTAACCAGATGTTTGTATGTATATATGTATATATATATATTAGGCCTAATCCCGTTGTATTATAAGGCAATATAAGACCCAGTGTGAGCGCAACTAAGACATGTCTGCCATCCAGTGGTGATTGATGATATTACAACTTAAAACAAACACAGTTCAGCCCTGCACAGGCTCAGTTTTTTTTTACAATTTTTTACTGGGGGGGGGTTTCCAGGATTTTCCACCCGTTTTTTCATGGAAAACATGAAATGACCCTTGTTATTTTTTTTTCGTTTTTTTGGCCTACCTTCCATGCGTTTTGGGAGTGGTACAAAGCAGACGATTGTACGGCGCTGTAGGCGCCATTGTAGGGACAGCGAGCCCGGAAGCCGTGGCCGCTGCCGCCGGGCCATGCGGTGCAGAGCTGCAGCAAGCTCCGTGGCTGCGCTCCGGCGTTCCACCAAGTGTGTCGGGCGTCTTGCCGGCTGATCGTCCACTGGTCGTCCGGGCCTGATGGGAACATCTCTGAAAACGGACATGAAACGAAACGTGACAGAAGCCCTTTATTGTCTTTGAATGGACACGAAACAACAGGTTGCCGGGACTCATGAGCGGCTAATATGGCTAATTTGTCTGCAAATACAAAGCGGTTTTGGCGTCACCTTAAATCAACTCGGCCGAGGCCGTATCGTCCATCCGCATCCGTTCATCGGTTGAAGGGGAAAGTTGTGTTCCGGGGAAAGTCGAGCCGGAGATTCTATTTTTGCAAATATTCATTTGTCAGTGATTCAAAATGACAAATTTAGGTCCACGCCGGAAACAATTATTCCGAGTCGAGATTGTGCTCAATTGTGCCATTCAAATAGTACAAATGGATGCTTGTCTGTTTTTTTTTTTTTTTTTTTTTTCCTCCCGAAATTGTCGTTTATTTTTGAAATGGTGCACTATCCTCTGCATAGTTGGATGGAGGCCGTCTTTTGTCCCCAGTGAGAGCAACGGGCACCATTTCTAAAAGTACCTGATTACACGTCATTGTGGAAGGGAGTCTCGATTAATTCCCCCCCTCCCCCTTCGAGGTTAATCGGCAAAGTTGCCAACCTTTCATCTGGCGCCGACATTGCCGGGATGCCAGCGGCGGGCACGCGCGTGTGAAAACGTGTCCGTCCGGGATAAAGCGGACCTTTTTCTGCAAACTGCCGACCTCGCCGCATTCCCGCGGCGGCGTTGACGTCGGGACAACGGCCGCGCTTGTGCGGGGGTTGAGGCGCCGTCTTTGTCTGGCCTTTTTGTGAGCCTCTCTGTTCGCCCCTGAGCAAGGCACCGTTCCAGCCACTTGAAGAGTTTTTCCCCCCCGCAGGTCGGCTGAATTTGGGCCGCAAATTTGCACCCGGTCACATCCAAGCCTTGAGGAAAAACTAAATGCACATCTGCGGTTGTATAGCAGAGCGGGAAGCCTGAGGTGTTCCTCCCTCCATTTTGGTTCATTAGCTAGCGTAACCTATTCCCGACCGGCGGCCGAATGCTTTTACGACACGAGCGCAATGATGACGCCGTCATTCTCTTGTGACCCTGTTTTTTTATCCAGCTGTGAAACTGAAGGTCTCCTGGGGTGCAGATTAGGTAGAAAGGTACAGAAAGCCTGAAGGCGGCACTTTAGGTCGAAACTGGCCGTGGTACAGGACTGACCGGCGCTTTGCACTTTGCATTCACTTGATTTCTTCAGCTCAATCTTCCAAATTCTCAGCCACCCATGTGGAGGCAGGAAGGTTGGAGGATCATAACAACACACACACACACACACACACACACACCGCCTCATTAGAAGCCTTCAACCTTGATGTGCTTTTTTTTTTTTTTTTTTTTTTTTTTTTTAAACACAGCTCTCCACTCATCATCACCTCCACTCCACTCAAGCACATACACGATGTTCAGTTTGGTTTATGTCCCCCGATTCGCTTCGGCACATAATGAGCCACGGGTTCCGAAAAATCATCAGGAAAAACTTCAGTGGAGATTTAGGGTTGAATTTATTACAGAGGAGAGATTAGGTGATGGTTTCATGGCCGTGTCGGTGTTTTTTCTTGGCCGGTGAGGCAGTCGGCAGCGCGTTTGAAGCCTGCCTAGCGACAGCGGGCCAATCGCATCAAAGGTGAAAACGGGTTTTCTGTTGCTTCGAGGGAATATTTTTGCGGTTTCGTTTTTCTTGGGGTCCCCCAACAAAAATCTTGTTTTCGCGTCGACGTTCGGCCAGTCAATCGGCTCCATTCTGGGACTTCAAAGAGCCGTCCCGGGAAGAGGCTGCAGACCGTGGATGAGCATTCACTTTCACTTTTCGTCGGTCAAAGGTGCGCGCCGCCGCTGAGAGGAGGTTAGCGCACCGCCGCTTTGAAGTGGTGCCTCCGAGCACACAATGTTGACATTCTTCCGCACATCGCTTTGCTCCTCAACGCCCCCGCGCCCCCCGCGTCAATACACTCCTGTGTCTACCGCTGTCAAGCCAGCCAAGCCTTCCTTTGGATGCCATTTTTATAAATACAAGTGGACAAAATGTATTTCATTTAGATTTAAAAAGCTGTTATTTAAATGTTATTTTATTTGTGTGGTTTTTTTTTAACAGTACAAAATGGAAACCCCTTCACATGTCAAGGCAGCGCTGGATGCAATCCCCCGATTGGCCACTAGATGCTGCAACATCCCACATCACATATTTGACAACAACCGCAAGCCGTTTGTTTGCGCCGACGTTTCCTTCCCTCTTGCCGCTGGAGGGCGTGACATGAAACGCTTCCCTGTGTGACTTGGCAAATAAGCCGTGACTCAGACACGAATGATCAGCCCGGATTGCAAAACGTGTGTGTGTGTGTGTGTGTGTGTGTGCCCCGTGCAAATGCGATGGCACGCAAAGTCACACGCACGCCACAATGAGCACAAATGATACGCCGCTCCTCTTGTACGGCCATTTCGCTTGCGCTTCACCTTTCCAGTGACGGAAATCAATTGCGGTGCACACTTACTGTCAAGTGTATTTGAAAATTGATTGTGCTGAATCATCCCCCCCCCCCCCCCCCCCCCCGCCTCCAATCTGCCTATACGTTGCACATGTCCCCAATGGAGAAGTTCACGGGCCATATTGTCAATCAAATCAGCTGACTCAATATGCAGAAGTGGCACAAGAGGAAGTTTTCCTGCTGTGTCATTCTGACCTTCCGCGACAAGCAAACACAAACGAGCGGGCGCGCGAAGGCCGAGATGGAATTTGTCGTTTTTAAGTTGGAGGCTTTCATCGGGACATCCATTCACCAAACAAATGTGACGTTCAAATGCAAGTCATAATCGTAGACATCCATCTCCAGTTTTAAGATTTTTTTTTTTTTTTTAATTAATGTGCAGAAATTCCCTTTATGTTTCACGTACCGGCCTGCATGTTTTTTTTCTACGGCGCACCTTTTTTAATTGGGCTGATTGAGCAAACAGGAAATTAGGTTGCTTTTCATAGGTGCAATATTACAGGCGGCTCCGTGGTAAAGCTACTGCGCGGCATTTTCAAGGTGTGATACACATAACAAAGGCAGTTGATGTAAGAGAAGCGTTATTTCAGTTTGGGGAAAAGAAAAGTTAGCTACCTGTGGTTGGGCAGGATTCTCTGTTGCGCGTCTCGATGAGCTACTGTTTACGTTTGGCGATTCCTCGAAGTATGGGCAAGTGAAAGGGCCCGGGGATTTAAAGCGAGGCCAGTTTCCTCTTTTTTGCCGGGCATCATTTTGGAGCTGGCTGCAAAGGCGAGCGATTGCGTCAACTGACCCATATTCCAGACCGAATCGCTTTCATTCCGGCGAGTCGCGATGGGCGCGCCACGGCCCCGATGCAGACGAGGACGAGCGCGACGATGCGCATTGATCGCTCGCTGCCAATTGACGGATTAAGAGTCATACACGGTGTGCAACAAAAGTGAGAAGACCACTGCGTGAAAACGTGGGCCCATTTTCCCTCTCCCGTGTACTAAGCAGCCGGAAATTCCCGCAGCAGCTTTTAATGTTGCTATGGGCCTCCCTGACCTGGTTTCTTCTCATCTTTTCATCAATTTACCACTGTGGTGAAAAAAAAAAAAGTTTTGGAATCATTTCATCTCATTTTTGTGATCATTTAGCACCTCCCCGGCATTATTATTGCCGCTTGAAGCTAAAAATAAAGGCTTGGCTTTCGAATTCGTCGCATAGCTGATTAGGCCTGTTCAACTTTGTGTTTTTGGCCGATTTGCGCAAAAGGGGCGCCGCAATCTGCATAATGACCGCAGCGGTGTTTGTTCACACCAGTTAAAGGTTGATGAGGTACAAAATGGAGGAGGCCGGATGGACACTTGGCACCCGCCGCTCTGGCCAAAGCAACAGGCATGCGTGTGTCGGCATGCAAATTCAAAAGCTCTCAATGAGTTGTTTCCCTCCGGGCGACGCCTGAGAGCCAAGTGCTCAATCAAGACCCAAACTGATGTGAAGGGCCTGACAAAGGACGCCTCCCTTTTCAGTTGGGTTTTTATGATGGGTGACAGGACATTTGATAGCATCAAGGGAATTTCAAATCGAGATGACAAAAGGCACGCACGCAAACATGCTCAATGGGATTTCCTGTGCTAAATTTGAAATACGGACATCCCGCAGAGCAAAAAAGTACATTCAAATTAACTGCGACGAAAATAGTCATGGCGGTTGAATTGAATATTAAACAAATGCGTTTTGGCTACATACCCAGTCAGTCAAATTCGACTGATATTTAGTGGGAATAACCTTTGTGTGAATTCCCGTCTCCGGTGCCCTGTCAAAAAAAAACAGTCGACAGAAAGTTGCACAACCCAACAAAGGGCCTGCCTTGTGTTTTGTCGACCCCTGGCGTCTGTCGAATGGCACTTTGTGTCATTAAGGCTCCTGTTGGAAAGGTGAGCTGACTTGTGTTCAAACTCTTCTGGAGAGCCACTTCACATGTTCAAATAGATGGTCACCCCCCCCCCCCCCCTCCTTTCCTTTTCTTCTAATAGATGCTTGCCCTGCACAAAACAGTGTCAGTGGCGTCTTGGTCTTTTGATGAAGCCACCGTGTGACCGCGTTTGATTCCGGAGCCACTTTGACAGTTTGGAGGCTGTCTGAAGTCAGATCAGAGGCGCAAGAGGGCCCGGAGAAGCAGACGTCCAGCCGGGCGAGAAGATCAGAGGAGACATTGTGAGGTACGCGGCACTACCGCCGGCCGGCTCCTGCAACTTTTCCCTTTGTATGTTTTTTTTTTTTTTTTTTTTTTCACTCCCCAAAAAATATACGTATAGCACTCCCCTGGCTCAGTTAACAAACGGTAACAAAAGGTTTTATCAGATTTGAACCCACCCTTTCCTGGCTGAGTGTGTATGTGTGTGTGCGTGCCAGGGGAGAAAGTTGGTTCGCATTTCTCATTTTCATCACTCCCGCGCTAAAACAAACCCGTTTTACCTGTGCCAGTTGTATTCTTCTGATTCAGCCGCATGCCAGGAGGAGTTCAAGTAGTACAAGAAATGACTTGTTTGATGTGTGCATACCAACAAAGAAGCACAATTAAGTTGTCGAACTCGTTTTCATCACTACAATTTGTTCTGGTTTCTTCCAGTAGGCTGTTATGCTGCTAAGAAAAAATCTTGACTGTATAATCACCTCATTGTATTATTACACGTACACGATTGGACCTGATTGTTGTTATATTGTTTTGTTTTGTTTTCAAACAAATTAATCTAAAATCAGAAAATAGTGACAGTACTTAAAGAGGAAGTGAAAAATGTGTCTCCACTAGTCTAAACATGGCATAATATTGTGTTTGTGGAATGTGAATTAAGCAGAAAAATCCACCGTTTTTATCCATCTCGAGGGCGTCCATTTTGCCTTGTATTGCTACTTGCTGTCCACAAAAAACGGACTGACAGTCGTAGAAGATTGTTTTAGAACTTTTTATATTGATTGCACATTTTTGGGCATCTATATATTTCCCAGACATCTGTTTTGAAAAACTACTAGATGAAGTAGTAGTTGTAGAGGTAGTGGTGTCATCATAATTATGAATAATTCTCCTTTACTGAATTTCCCCACATGCCATGTTAAACTGCAGGATGCTGAGATGTTTTTTTGTTTGTTTTTGTTTAGTTTTTGCATCTGTCAACATTTCATTCTCCTTTGTTATATTTCTCCTTTATGAGCATTTTCTGCACCCAAAAAAAACTTCTCCTTTGATCACGCAACAAAGTAGACACGTCCAAATGTCAAAGGGAGTGATATTTATGATTATATTCCGTGTTAAGTCACAATCTATTGCCATAAAAGGACCCAAAAGCAAGGCTGGTGCAATGTCTCCCTCTTGTGGCGAAAGCATGAACGTCAGAAAGGATGTTTCAGGCGTGATAAATCACCAGCGTCATCTAGCAGTACTGTATTTCATATCATTCGGGTGTATTATTATTAATGATAATATCATTTAAAACATAATAGTCCATGTGTGTGAAATATGTGTGTGTGTGTGTGTAACTTGTTCTCTGTGTGTGTGAAATCGCAGAATCACGGCACTGTTTGATTTCACGCCTGGAGCAGTCTGCAAGGCATCACCAATCGATCGACGATGCCTGCCCTCTGCGACTCACGAACAAACACGCACGCACTCACGCACACACACAAAACCAGTCCACTTGTTGCACACTCCAGCCAAGCTGAAAGCTTTGTTCGTCCTTCGGAAGCAATGGCAACATCCCTGAAGCTCTACTCCGGTGCTCTCATGCCCATCGTCGGGCTGGGGACGTGGAAAGTGAGTCGTTTACATCTGTGGCTGCAACTGAAGGGTGGAAATGCACGATAAAAGACAGGCGTGCCGTCCAAAGTTAAATTTAGGGAGTTGCGTAACGCGTCCGAAATCAACTGGCTGCGTGACATTATAATAGTGCGTGTGGATAAATCGTTGTGATTCTTAAAGCTAACCGTGTCTGATGCTAATCCAATACGTCTCGTTCGGAGATAACAGTTGAAAGATGCGAGCGGATTCGTTCGGGATTCGCCATGTCATGTGATTTTTTTTTTTTTTTTTTTTTTTTTGGACACCTTACAGCGCTAACATGCAGACATGGGCGCATATAATTCACAAAACGATCAGCATCGCATCGCCATGTAATCGCGTATTCTTGACTTTCTGTTTTGAACGCATGGTTTGATGCGCGTATTGAGCTAGCTAGCGATACAGAAAACGTTCATATTTTGGCGTTGAGGTTAAATAAATAACTACATGTTTTATTTTCATGTTTGCGGCACAATTGAGTTTGGAATGTGTATGTGTGCAGTTTTTTCAATGCAACCAAGCAATTCCTGCTCTTTGTTTTTTTTTTCGATTAATTATTTGGGTCTTCGTTTGAGAGGGCGAACTTAAAGTAAAAATGTTACCGTGAACTCGACTTGACTATGAGCAAGACTTTGGCACACAATTAAAAGAGCCTTCACGCTGTTTAATGCCACACCCAGTCAAAGCAAATGTCAAACTAGAATTGTTGAAACTATCATGTAGCTCATCCCTCGGCTTTCTAGGTCAATCCGAATGCATTATGGGAAATGCAAACAAAACCTATAAAGCAACTGATATTTCAACCGAAACAATGCAGCATCGCATTTGGACAGTCAATAAAACGACTCAGTGATATATTCTTTATGCTGTGTTAGGAAAAAAAAAAAAATCATTTCTTTTTCATGATGTCATGACTGTATATTTTTGTAAAATACAATATTACGGGGGGCATTCTTATTTTCTCACCGCAAAAGCTGGCCAATGGGAGAAGAGGGAAGACAGCGCGGCGGCGCTTCAAGCCCGCCACACGCTGCCGTGCCGGGTGCTCGTCGTGTGAATGACTTTTGTTTCATGGAGCCTCGAGGCAAAAAGTTAACATGTTTGAAGGTTTTCGCCTCACGAGGTACAGAAAAGACGCAAGAAGCAATCATTTGTTTTCTAGTCTGAAGCTGGCAAAGTGACTGAGGCGGTGAAAGCAGCCATCTCAGCGGGCTACCGGCACATCGACGGCGCTTTCATCTACCGGAACGAGGTGGAGGTGGGCGAAGGAATCCAGGCCATGATCAAGGACGGAGTCGTCAAGCGAGAGGACCTTTTCGTTGTCAGCAAGGTAAGTTGCTTTGTCGAATCGCAGTCCTAATTCCCGGTCCCGGTCAGCAACGAAGCCGCCAAACGGAAGTTCAAGTCCGGCAAACGGTGCCGTTTGGGATGCCGCTTCATGTTCCGACACCACATATTTTTTGTCCCTTAGCTGTGGTGCACTTTCCATGAAAAGTCCATGGTTCGGAAAGCTTGTGAGAAGACCCTGCGCGATCTCAAACTTGCCTACCTCGACCTTTATCTGGTGCACTGGCCGATGGGATTCAAGGTAGATGACGCAAGTGTTATTGTTCTCGATATAGGTTTGTAAAATCATCTCTTTGTAATTATGTAGGCTGGGGACGACCCATTTCCTTTGGACAGCAACGACGAAACCATTGCTGATGATTCAGACTACCTGCAAACATGGGAGGTGAGTTAAGTTTGCCCAAAAAAAAAAAGCATCCGGAACAGAGCCCTGTGGAGCGCCTCAGAGCACACAAATGGAAGATTATTTTGGGGGTGAAAAAAAACTAGAAAAGTAAATGTTTTGTTTTTTAGGGGATGGAGGAGCTGGTCGATGCCGGTCTGGTCAAAGCCATCGGCGTGTCCAATTTCAACCGGGCTCAGATTGAGCGTCTCCTCAATAAGCCGGGCCTCAAGTACAAGCCTGCCAATAACCAGGTACACCAACACACACAATGTGAAACCGTAATAATGTTTCTTTTCTATAAAAATGGCAGAGTCTTCCTTATCAAAATGGTGCTGTTCTGAAAGGGTAGTAGTCTGTCATGCTTTTACCCAGCCGGAGGAGGAAGAATAAAAGATTTTCTCATTCCCCTGAATTTGATGCAGTTCACCCCGAAGGCTCGGCTAATTAGCTTAGGCCGATGTTTACCCTGTCCGTCTTGGATTGATCTGGCCGTGTATTAGATTTAGCTGCCATTTTCCCCTCCGCCCTGCAGCCCTTGTCCAAAAATTGCCAAAATGGCGACCATTTTGTGTTCTGTTTATTCTCCCCAAAAAAAAAAAAACAAGATTTGAGAAACGTCTTGCAGTCACAACTCAACCGAGGGACATTTACGAGGGCCCCCAAAAGAAGTAGCGCCGAATCCGATCCCTCCCCGCATGGTGACTTGGCTTGTACATTTTGTGCCTGAAGGTGGAGTGCCACCCGTTCTTGTGCCAGGAGAAGCTGATCAGCTACTGCCACTCGAAGGGCATCGCCGTGACCGCCTACAGTCCCCTCGGCTCCCCCGACCGACCCTGGTATGGTTCGCTTCTCGTCAAAACTAACACGCCTGACCAACACCGCCGGCCGTGCGTTGCAGGGCAAAACCGGACGACCCTTCGCTTTTGGACCATCCCAATATCACGGCCATAGCCAAGAAGCACAACAAAACGTCCGCTCAGGTACAGCCGCAGTGAAAGCCGCGTCCGTTCTCGACGATTTGTTCTCAACTCGGGCTCTCCAATCAGGTCCTGATCCGCTTCCACATCCAGAGGAACGTGATTGCGATTCCCAAATCGGTCACGCCTCAGCGCATCCAGGAGAATTTCCAGGTGCGAGGAACCGTTCCGATATTTGCAAACAGTCCCCTCGTTGCCTCGCCCCTCGCTCTGATGGAAACCTTTGCAGGTGTTTGACTTCCAACTCAGCGACGAGGACATGAAGACCATTTTGGGATTCAATCAGAACTGGAGAGTCTGCGGGATGCATTGGTGAGTGCCTGGAAATCAAGTCAAGCCTTTCGTTGTTGTGCGGCGTTTATTTTGTATTTTTTTTTCACGAGTGGTTTGACTTTGGCTTTCAGGAGCGGGAAGCACAAGGACTACCCTTTCCACGCTGAGTTCTGATGTGGAAAATTGGCACGCTGGATGCTGCGAAAAGACGGGCAGCTTTCTTGACCGTCAAATATGTACCGCTCGATTTATCGTAAACGTTGGCAAGGGGCTAAGCGAGTTTGCGGTGTATCAATATGTAGCGCTATACATTTTCCCCGTGATTGCATTTATAGCACTTCCCTTTATTTCCCAGTCATATGTGGCACATGTGACTGCCGGCATCGCTGAGTCACGCGTGCTACTTGTGATGGCGTTGCCTCATTTGTTTTCACTTCTCCCGTGCGTGCCAAAGCCGCGCGCTCGGGATCGGTCCCTGAACGCCACCGTCGGGAGCGTCAGTAGCGCCGCGAAGGAGGATGTTACAATCAAGTAATTATCGTAGCACGTATTGGGTTTTGTCGTCTTTCACTGCTGGACGTTTTTAACAAATAAATAAAATAAGAGAACCGATTGAGTGCCAGCCAGTTAAGAGCATCTTTCAAGGCTCACACAATGTTGTGTTTTATGACTACGTCAAATAGGAAAGGTTAGATTGACTTCTTTCATCACACAAAAAAGTTTGTTTCTACCGCCAAAACGCAGAAAATAAGCTTTTTGCGAAAGGATACATTTTGCGCACAACACTGACTGAACATCTGAAAGGTCCTGTTCTTCTATAAAATGCCAACCGCAACAATGAAGATGTGCTTTTGATGGCAAAATAACGCATTTACAATGAGTCGCCAAACTTGGAACTATTTGCATGCTTTTTAGTAGTAGTAGTAGTCTGTAGTAGTGTGTGTACATGCGTGCCTTGCGTGTATGTGTATTCTACTTCTAAATTGAAAAGAATCTCCGTCATCATTTCACTTTTGTGACTATCGATTAAACATGGCTGCTTGCAATGATCAAATTCTCAAAGATCCACCATGTTCATGGTGTCCGGGTTTTCACGTTCTATTGAAACAGGTGAGCTCCTCCAAAAGAGACCCAATGCTGCCATCTGCTGGCCATAGTTTTTTTTTTTTTTAACTTAGCGAGCAAATCAGAGCTGGCCAAGATTTCTCCCCGAACTACAAATGTATACTACTTTATTATAATCATTTTATTATTATTCGGAACATTTGTGTAGTAATGCCACTTGCAAGTTTACTGTAGAAACAATCAGACACGGATTAAGAGTAATGAGCCATGTCCTATGGCAACTTTTTTTTTTTTTTATTCCATTTCCAAGCATCGTCCAATCAATCATCAACGCTCACACACACACACACACACGCGCGCAAAGTGCAGACATGTAGACAATGATTATTGAAACAGCACTGTCTATGCATAATAGGCAACATGAAGAGCAAAAAAGTGCCGAGTATTGCACATGATCAGCTTGAGGTTTTTGTTTTTGACATGAAAATGTTGAAAAACATCTCCAGCAAAAAGTGCTTGTTTTGTTTTTTTTTTTTTTTGTTTGATATTCAAACGTGTGTCTTATTCAGTCCCGGCTTGTTCACAAAGAATAACCCCCCCAGTTGAAGCAAAGAAAGCACGAGATTGATGTCGATTCCTGAGCAAGTCAACAAGCTGACCTAATAGGGGGGTGACTGAAAGCCCACTTTGTTCCTTGAATACAAATCTCATACTGAGAGTCACCAAAAGCCACGTGATAAATTAGCATTCAAATTCCAAACCAAACCCAGAAGTGTCCGTCAGTCTGTGTGAATACCCTCAGGAGCAATCGGTGAAGGTGGTCACCATGTTGCCCCTCCTCTGCGTCACTGTCCTGCAGTGCTGCTTGGCTGAGTGCTGGAATCTGCCGTCGCTCCTGCTCGTGTGCGCGTTAAAGGAGAACATCTTCTCCAAGTCCTCAAACATGTCATCAAACAGTCCCCCCCCTCCTCCTCCTCCTCCTCCGAAGGGCCGCCTCTGTTGGTTCCCCGAGGCCTCGCGGAAGAACCTCTTCTGGTGTGCTTGATGCTGGGAGTGGAAGTGTCGCTGCTGACCGAAAAAGTCAAAGTCCTTGAAGATGTCGTCGACGTTGAACGAGCGGTGGTGCTGCCGGAAGTTGTAGTTGGCGCTTGGGCCGCCGTGAGCCGACGGGCCGTGGCCGAACTGGTCGTACTCTCGCCGCCTCTTGTCGTCTGATAACGTCTCGTACGCTGAGGTAAGACAAAGGAGACATTGACTGTTTGCTTGTATGCAAGTTGTTGCGTCTCATTGAAATTGAACCAAATCAAATCTTTTGCCGTTTGCCTAGTTGTATGCAAGCCCGTTGTGAATTTTGCCGAATTGTGACGTCACCCGAGAAAGAAAAAAAAAACAGGCTAATTTTCAGACTGACTACAACATTCCTGCTCCACATTGGAATGCAAAGAGTTCCTTACCCTCAGCTATTTCTCTGAACCTGGCCTCGGCGTTCGGGCCCTTGTTTCGGTCCGGGTGGTACTTGAGAGCCAGCTTATGGAAGGCTTTCTTGATCTGGCGCTCCGAGGCGTCTCTGGGCACCCCCAGGATGTCGTAGTAGTCCCTCTTGGCCAAAATGAACTCGGAGATGAGCAAGATGTGAAAGGCGAGCAGCAACACGCACTGCGCCGTGGCCATGACTGCTTCGGGGCTTCTTTTGTTGGGCACCTTTAGGAGACGTTACAACATTGTTAATAGCGTCTTGCACTTCGAATACATTTAGAAAGAATTCAAAAGACGTGCATAATAAGAATACGATTCAAGAAGAGTTCTAGCCAACTGATTATGTGTAGTCTTAAAACGCCCTTCCGAATCGAGACGTTTACAGGCTGCAAAAAAATGACAACTCACTCGCCATTTTGGAGAAAAAATGAGGACGGTTGGCTATCCTAAATTCCACATAAAGCTCTTAAACAGTTGTTAAGTAATTACGATCTAAATGATTCAGTGCGGCTTACCTAGGTCACCGAAGAAGCCGGGGCCACTGCCGAGTGCTGACAGCTCCAGCTGATACGAAACCGCAAGCTACCGTTTGTTGACCAAAATACGATGCTGAGCCCGAGCACCACGACTCGCAACGCTATTGGTCCGTTCCGAGAACGCCGTGACTCTTAGCCCTCTGATTGGTCGAGGTTGTCCACGTAGCTTCACGTAACATAAATGGCTCAAGAGGTATATTTCCAAATACTTCCTGGTTCGTCTTACAGAAAAGGCGTGTCGTCCTCCAGCTGGTCGGCATTACATACAGATGGATATAAATATGATGTATGGACATATATAGATATAGATAGCTATAAATATAGATATACATATACTGTATATATCTGTACTGTGTACTGTATTTTTCGCAGAATTTGCCTCAGATTTTTGAAAAAACTGTACAGTAAAATCAGTTCAAATTTCGCCTAGTGATAGTATGGATACATACCGGAAAAGCTGTTTGCTGAACCGGATGTTTACGGAAAGCGATGACGTTCAAATCAAGGTCAAGGAAAGTTTGTCTCCCCCTGGCGTTTTTTTTGCATAGTGTAACGTTAGTATAAAAAAGTGCGTGTTTCATTGAATAACCTGTCAACGCAAAACATCCTCACCTGCCTACCTATTTGGATGGAATTGTGGAAGATTACATCTGCCTACCTATTTGGATGGAATTGTGGAAGATTACATATATCGTCGGTGTTCAAAATATTAGGGGGTGTGGAAATGGAGTGAACTTCCATGTTCATGACCATATTAACAGTATTGGTCAACTTTACCCATGTTGATATGCACAGGCTGGTACCAAGAGAACGTCCTTATTCTCTATAGAACCTTTCTCTAGTTTTACAATGTAGCCTGCTGGTCGTGTTGTATTTGTTTTTGACAATGAATGTGTTTCGATGCTTGACCTTTTTTTATGGGAAACTGACGAAAATAAGAAAGTGAGTACAGTGAAGAAGCCAAGAACTTCGTTTGACAGCCATATTTTCAGTGAAATATATACATACGTACATTCAACACAGTTGAGATAATTTGTACACTACGCAGACACTCGATAAGGCACCTTTGCACAAATGCAATTCATGCACTTTCCCAACATTGGTTTTCAGAGGTTAACTTTGTGTCCAATTCGATTGCTCTCGACAAGCGGATCCATCAGCATAAGTTGCGCATTGCTTGACTCGCCGCGATCTTGCTTTCTATAATGTCCAACAGCCACTTTTCGGTGAATTCAGTCCTCCCGGGTGTGTGCATCAGCCTGTTGGACTCTACGACGAAGTGCACATCGATAGGCTCCGTTTGCGGTCCGACTTTGGAGACGTCCATCACGAAGTAGACGCCGGCCGCAGTGGGAATGGGGATCTGCGGCGACGGGGTGCTAAAGTTCGCCAAGTAATGGTAAGACGTCAGGTCCTCCTCTTCGGTCCAGTAAAGAAAGTCCAGGCTGTATATCCATCTTGCATTCAGCTGCCATGTTTGGATAAACTCTGCAATCTGCTCTTTGCCCACTTCCACTGTAAAGTCTTTGGCAGCTACCCAAAGCATGTTTTTTCCCCCCCTTTTTTTTCTTTTAAGTCACACAACAACAACGGTGACGGACTCATTTGCATTGTGTCAAGGTATTAAAAGTTTTCATATGCTCGTCGTTGTCGATGACATAATGATTTG
Source organism: Filicampus tigris (assembly GCF_054856515.1). NCBI lineage: Eukaryota > Metazoa > Chordata > Actinopteri > Syngnathiformes > Syngnathidae > Filicampus > Filicampus tigris. The sequence continues at coordinate 1,164,305 of NC_141238.1, read as the reverse complement.
GTTTTTGTTTTAAAGGGTCAGCACGTGACGTGTCGGTCTGAACATTAGCCTGTTGCTATCATTACGGTAAATCAACCTGTTGTTACGTGTCTGTTCTTACGGCTTCTTCCATAAATTTAGCGAAGCGCATTTCGTAGATTACACAGAAGTATGCCATCTAAACAATTTGAATCAAAGAGGCACAACATGTTGAGATGGATATGTTGGTTAAACCAGATAAACGTATTGTGCAAATATTACTGTCTGTAGCGCATACCAAATGCCAACGTGCAACATCGAAATGTTGTTTTTTTTCCTTTTGTGGATTCAATTTAAATTCATGCCGTACGCATCATACGCGCATTATTTTTAAAATAATGGTTATTTTTGTAACAACGGAAGCGCCGTCTTTTACGTATTTCCTGTCTTTTTTCCTGTTTTCGTGATAGCGCTAACGTTGCTAGCAGCACAACACCGAGTAAATGAATGATTGTCGTGTGTTGTTGTTTCATCAGGTAATTTCCGACTTTGTTGTGGGCTTCGCTATCTTGTCTGTGTGTAATTTGAGAACCGTTTGCCAATGCGGTCTTTTGACGGCTTAGTTGTGGGTTTCCATTCAGCGTTCCGTGACACGATGAGTGTCTCTCTCTCTGTCTCTCTCTAGTGGTTCGTCCTGTTCCGAGATTCCGTGTCGTCAAAATTTAATCGCCTCTCTTAGCGCAGCCTTCCTCTCAATAATGGCCACCAGCCACTTGTCAGTGAAGCGGGTCCTCCCCGGCGTGTGTACCAACCTGTGAGACTCCACCACAAAGTGGACATCGACAGGCTCAGTTTGTGGCCCAACTTTGGTTACTTGAACGGCGAAGTAGACGCTCGCCGTCCCCTGAATGGGCCTCTGCGACGACGGACTGCTGAAGCGAGCCCGGTAGTGGTAGTAGGTTTGATGTTCATCTTCTGTCGAGCAGAGGCAGTCCAGACTGTAAATCCAGGGAGGTTTCAGCTCCCACGTCCGAATATACTCTGCGATCTGCTCTTTGCCGACTTCCACGGTGAAGTCTTGGGCTGCCACCCACTTGATGTGCTCTTCGGGTGGGTCACGCTCCCTCTCGCGCAGGATTTTGACAAGTATACTCGACTCGGCGGGTAAATTAAGACGAGATGGAGGACGATGATCATCCATATTATCAGAGGTTTTAGTCCGGAGTCAAAGGAAGCGACGGCATTCATTTGCTTGTGCTGTTTCCATGACTACCAAGAGCATTAGAAATGTGACAGAGCCCCCTATAGGCCTCTCTTGTATTACAACAACTTCTATTATTAAATGAGTAATGCACATTTGCAACTTTCGGACAGTATTCTGCCGGGATGGGAATGATTAACCGTTTTCCTCCCTCCTGTTGCTCTCAGTGAGCCGGCAGACGCATGTCGCGGATCAGGACCACACTTGACAGCGTCACCAAGGCAGTAGGAAGCACCGACCTCATCTCCAAGTTCTCCCGTCTCAAGCCCGGCAACCCCGTGGTGGACGGCGCCCATGCTGAAAAGGTTCTGGTCAAAGCCGAGAAGGTCGCGTCCGAGGACCTGGGCGTGTCATTGTCTCCCGAAGCCTCCGTAGGTGATGCAGATGGTGAGAAATGTGTAGAGCAGGATGACAAGAAAGAAGCGCGAGCTGCGGAAAAGCCATTTGTCCCAGCCAAGAGTTCCAGTTCCGCTTCAGAGGCGTCTGGATCCGTCTCGCCCTTAAAGCACACAGCACAGCTCTTCCACCCGACCAACATAGACGAGACATACGAGACTTTAGCCCAGCACATCAACAGTTATTTTGGCATGGGCACGCACGAGGAGGAAGGAGAAAGCAAGCGCCAGCCGCGCAGTGCTCGCAAAAGTGCCGACCATGAGCCCGTTTTGTCTTTGGCGGCAGCGTCCAAGAGCATCGATGCACCCGCTGCCTCGCCTCCATCACAAGACCTCAGTCACCCGGAAGCCAAACCCCCGTCTGACTCCCCTGCAACAGAAAGCACAGCTCCGTCCCTTCCGGGTCTGCCCAGCCCCCCCAAAAAAGGCTTCACCCACTATCTGTCCTACCCTCGTCCAAGCGTGCAAGCTTTTGTGGGGAGCTACATCGCTCCGCTGGTGCCCAAGTTCCGAGGGGACGCCAAAAGCGCGGAGAAAGACAAGCCCCCGGCCGCAAGTGTGGCGGAGGCTTCCGTGGAGAGTCAAGACGAGAAGGCAGACGAGGCCAAGCAGCGGCAACTTTTGGCTCAAAGGGAGAAGGTCATCAAGATCATGCAGTTCTTTGAAGGGATTTTAGTGGCCGATTCTCACGCTGGTGCTTGTGCGTATCGCTTTGCAGATAACAGCCAGGGTGAGCGTTGACAACCGGACCAGAGCGCTCGTGAAGGGCCTACAGAGGGTTAACGACGTGCAGCTCCTCACCAGTCGTGTGGAGGAGCTCGGCTGTCACCTGCTGGAGTTCCCCGAGACGCGCGGCGTGGCCATCAAGGTGAGCAGGAATCATTTTGAAAGTGTTTTCAGCAAAGCCCCTGTTGATTTTCGGACTAAAAATTAGACATACAAAAGAGAGTTCAAATAATATTTTTTTTTGTATCGATTTTACAGGAGAAAGCTATACCATGCTTGCTGCGTTTGCGTCAGGCCACAGACCTCCGCTTCCAGGCTGCCGTGAGGGAGTCGCTGGCTCTGGTGGGCTACAACGAGCCGGTGAAAGGCAGAGGGATCCGGGTCCTGGCCATAGATGGAGGGGGGACAAGGTAAAATGTCTCCCCGATTGTTTTTTTTTTTTTTTGTTCATGTGTTGCTTTTTGGCCACAGAGGACTGTTGGCCCTGCAGACCCTCCTCAAACTGCAGAACCTGACCGGAAAACGAGTCCACCAGCTCTTTGATTACATCTGCGGAGTCAGCACAGGTGAATTGCGTGTGTCCGTCACCATCCCGACGGATAAAGTCAAATATCCTCTTGGCTCAGTAGGCTTCTGTTTGTTTGCTTTTTAGGTGCCATCCTGGCTTTCATGCTGGGGATTTTTCAGATCCCCCTGGAAGAGTGCGAGCAGATGTACAGGAAGTTGGGCTCGGACGTCTTCAAGCAGAACGTCATCGTCGGGGCCGTCAAGATGGGCTGGAGCCACGCTTTCTACGACAGTGAAATCTGGGAAAACATCCTCAAGTTAGTGCTTTGTACTTTTTTAATTTGACTCACATCCAGCGCCATCTTGTCCGAAATAAATGTCTTTTTTTTTTTTTTTTTTTTTTTTTTAGGGAGCGCATGGGTGAGGGCTGCATGATTGAAAGTGCCAGAGATCCAAATTGTCCCAAAGTAAGTCCTCACAAAACAACTGAATACCGGTGGTGCCTTAAGATGGATGAACATTGATTGCGTAGCCAATACACTGCACCAAGATGACACAAGATGGCGCCAGAGTGTTATTTTCCTTAATTTCTTTTTTTTTTTCTCTCAATATCCTATTTGTCCACCAGGTGTCAGCGGTAAGCACCCTGGTGAACAGGGGCCTGCCTCTGAAGGCCTTTGTGTTCAGGAACTACCGGCTGATGCCAGGAGTGAGGTCGCACTACCTCGGAGACTGCAAATACAAAATGTGGCAAGCCATCCGGGCGTCGTCTGCAGCACCGGGCTACTTCCAGGAATACGTCCTTGGCAAAGATCTGCACCAGGTATGACAAGCGGCTCGGACAATCGCTTCGGCTCTCTCACGTGTCTCGCCCTCTTCTTCTAGGATGGCGGCCTGCTGATCAACAACCCCACGGCGTTGGCCATCCACGAGTGCAAGTGCCTGTGGCCCGACACGCCGCTGCAGTGCGTGCTCTCCCTGGGCACCGGGCGACACGAGGTGGCGGGGAAGAACGCCGCCACCTACACCAGCCTCAGAGACAAGCTCACCAACGTCATCAGCAGTGCCACCGACACCGAAGGTAGCCTATTTCGTGGAATAAGAAGCGCAAAGACGAGTCATTCGTTCCTAGCTCAGTCAAGTGTGCCTTGTCATGCGTTGCTCAGAAGTGCACACCATGCTGGACGCCCTCCTGCCGCCCGACACCTACTTCCGCTTCAACCCTTACATGAGCGAGGACGTGCCGCTCAACGAGAGCCGCGCGGACAAGCTGAATTTCCTCATGGGCGAGGGCGAGGGCTACCTGCGGCGCAACGAGGCCAAGCTGCGCGCGGCGGCCGGCGCGCTGACTCGGCAGAAAAGCGCCGTCCAGAGACTGGCCGAGTGGGCCAAGCTCAAGGCGGACATGTACGAGGGCCCTCCTTTCGCCTCCAAACTCTGACTCGTCTGGTCGGGCGAGACGGCCGCAATGCAATTCATCGTTTACAGTCTTTCATAACTTGATTTTAACGTAGCCGCTAGCATGCGTTGACCTAGGCTTGTGTCCCTGCATGGCGCAGGCTCAATTCTCATTGGCGTGACAAAAAAAAAAAAAGCTGTAAATATTGGTTGAATAGTGACTTGAATACATTAAGCTTTTTGCACGAGTGCATGCCGTTGGCTGTTTCTAACACCAAACGAGGTGGAAAAAAAAAAAAACCTTGACTTTGGAAGTGTTCATTCCTAACCTCACGACATGTAAATAATATTTCATGTGATGTTTATTTCAATCAAACGTGAACTTTTAGTCAATTTCACATTTTGTCATCATAGGAGTCATTTCACAGTGTGAGAGTTTAATTAAACTGTTGACAGTTTTTACTTTCACCAAACGTTTGACCATCTTTTTAGTTATCTGCTCCAAGCTCTTACCACCAGGGGTGCGCATACAGTGAAACATTTAAAAACGCGCACCAGATTCAAGTGAGTCGCCGCGCATCTTGTTTTGCCCTCGTTTGAAAATAGGAACTGCAACTTCCTCAATATTTATCCTCAATAATGACACTTCCGGTTTAAAATCTGGGCAGAATTGTCTCACGGCGTTCCCCCGCAACTGCTCCATTCCTCAGTTTTCAGCGCAAGCTGCTTATTTAGCTTAAAAAAAAAAACTGCTTACTCAAAACAGCATTTATTCCTACGGAATTTTTAAGATTGATATTTCGATCTTGCATGTCATAGGCTGTTGTTAGGAGTTCACAAGGGAAGCCTGTAGTGTCAACTTAACACTAACAATTCAAGAGCAGGTGTCTGGTCACTGTCAAAGTTGCCTTCCAGTGTACTACACACAGACTGCTTCAGTCTATCAAAACACGCCTCTTTGCCCACTGGCCTTGCATCAATGTCAACACTGTCTGCAGCCATCCCAGTGCAAAACTGCATCGAGGTGTTGCTTATGTCTCACCAGCCGGCCGCTGCATGCACAGTACATCGCTTGGGAAAAAAAAACAGCTCCATGTCTAAAAAAAATTTTTTTAAATCAGCCTCTCCTCAGGGTTGGCCGGATTAGACGCTTAAACGACTGCGGCCCTCGGCTGTTTACGGCGCTTGTTCACACTTAGGTGGTGAGCAATATGTTATCATGTTTTCTCCACGACACGACACCATTAATCAGTGAGGGAAAGAAAATCATTTCAGGGCTGTATGTTATGTATATGTATTATATTGAGGGGGGGGGGCGAGAAATGGAAATCTTGTTTCAAAAACGGAGGTTGAAACGTCTTGCTGCAATACCCACTCCTGCCGCACATTTCAACGGGGTCGCTATTGCCCGCTTTACAAATACCGACAGTCGCCAAAACGGCTTCGTCACTAATGTTAGAACGAACAGAGATGCGACGTCAAAAGTAGTACACGATCCCAACAACTCACAATGTGCTTGTTTGCTTTTTGCAGCAGATTAGTAAGGCACGCATCATTTTTAAAGCGCGGTGCGGTAGCTCCGAGATAGTAGCAAGTCCTTGTTTTCCTCTGTAGAGGGAGCATTCTTCACGTTTTTGGAGGAGGGGGGACGACGGGGCGCAGGGGGAGCGGAGGATCGGCGGAGGTGAGGACCACAGCCTGCTGCTGCCGCCGCTGCAGTGGCCGAGAGGCACGGACACCCGAGGTTGGCCCGACGCGCTCCCCCATCATCAGCACCGGCATCGCGCGCGGATCTGGGCCAAGGCGAGGGGGGAGGACGACGACGACGACGCCGCCGCCGCCGCCGCCGCCGCCGCACCGGATTTGCAGCACCGTGAGTTGGAACGCCATTCTTGTATTTGTGAGGAGATGTACGCCTTGCGTTTTGCTGGGGCATAATGGTGCAGTGCTCCCCCGTGACGATGAGCAAGTCCTGCAATATGGAGGGAGGGGTGGGGGTGGGGGGGGGGTAAATGTGCGTTATTGTTATATATTATTGATGTAAGATTCTCGTGAGCCCCCTCCAAGGCATTGCGTGACTCTCCGTGAAGAGGGGATGCTTTTGTGGCGCTATGGCAGCAGCCGTGCGACCGCTTCATTGTTGCAGCCGGCCCAAGGTGCACATCCGCCGCCAGCTGGAGCCGTCGGCTCCGATTCTCGACGTGTCATTTCGCGCGCAGACGCTGCAGATGTGAGCCACGCGGGCCTTTTGCTGCTAAATTATTTGCATGGTGAAAAAGTACGGCAGTGTACATTGGGAGGTGCAAAACCTCATATCCTGCCGATGTGCCCTTGACCCTCGATATGTAACCTGCACCTGACTCAACAGCTGGGCCGTGTTTGGCTGGCTGTTCAGTATAAGGATTGATGACGTGGAAAAAAAAAAAAAAAAAAATCATACAGCCAGGTTGGAGGGGTTCTCAGGAATGCTGCCAAGAGCGCAATTTTTGTTTCCATTTTTCTTCAGTTGAATTTTGGGAGACTATTATGTGCCATTGATTCAAATGCTTTGCACAGTAGGTGTACCCCAAGTATAATCGGAGGGACAATACCCAGCGTGGTCCAGCTCGGTTTTCTGGAGGTTGGCCTCAAGCAGGAAGTCGGACTTGGCGGCAGAAGTGTGTTGACGGCTGTCACCGGCTTATGGAAACGTCCAAATAGTGTGTATGAAAATAGGCCACGCCATGACTTTGTATAACGCATAAATCGTCTGGTAAAGCAAACAGGCGTCGTCGCACGTATGCAGGAATTTGCCTGGAGGGAGATCTGGGAAGCAAAGTTGACCTGTAAATCACAATTCGGAGGCAAGGCTTTTCATGTCACAAATGTTGACCCAAAAAAAACAAACTCAAATTGTGGCGATGCTTGTTGAAAATTTGCATGTCATTTTCCTCTGATGCGTCCTGGTACCTTTTAAGTTTTTTTTTTTTTTTTTTTTTTTTGCTTTCCAACGTATGTCTTCACAGATGCTAAAAAGTCTCCCGTGGCTTCTTCCGTTTGTGTGATCATGCGGCTGAAAATAGAAGCGCCTTGGATCGTAAAACCACAGCACTCACTTTGTGGTTGCATTGGAGAAATCGCAAAATCCAATGTGGTCACCTCCGCTCGGAATGTTGCTCTCCTCATCAACCCCGGCACATTTTTCTTGTCATTACAAGTCAGCAGCTGCTTCTTAACATGGATCTAACAAGACCATCATTAACTTTTTTTTTTTTTTTTTTTTAATGACTTGGACGGCAGCCAGGGATGCTTCGGTGATGCTGACACACTTGGTTCGCCCCTGTCCTTTTGTGGAAAGCCTTTTTGTCCAGCCCACACATTTGGCTACATGCAAAGAAATCAAAACAAACAGGGAGCAACCTGAAAGGCTTTGAGGTGCGTCAGAAATGTTCCAGGACTGCAGTCACCAAAGTTATTTCCGTTATTACTTCATGGGGGCCAGTTGATCATTGAATCGGAATCGCATGTTTGTTCCTCGACGGTCTTCCCTCACGTATGTCAACGTGTGAGCTTGCATTGACAACGAGGGCTATTGATCCAGAATCGGGGCCCTTTTAATTGCAAACAGGCTGATCCTTTGTAGGCTCATTAACGCGGGTCAAATCCACTTCCGGAGGGCTACTCGGTGACTTAATTACCCACAATCCCCCTCGGGGCATTTGTTCATGATGCTGCACTTTGTGTTTGCAACCATTTTGAAGTCATCCGGTGGTCAAATGAGAAGAATTTGTCCACGTGACTTTGTCCACGTGACAGAAGGCCACGGTGTTAATAGCCCTTAAAGGGCCGCATGCATTTTTAAAGAGCGGCGCGGAAAACGGGGCCTGTTTTCACAGATGGGGTGCGAGGCCGGCGTGTTTTCCAAGTGGCCAAGTGTGGAGAAAATGGACCGATTTCGGCTCATTTTGTTTGTTGGCTGCAACAGCGGAATTTGCGTCCCCACACGTGTGGCCGACCACTTAACGCCTCCCGCAGGCTTTAAAGCGGATGCTTGAAAGTATTACTCAGTGCCTATTTGGACTCTGGTCAATAAAGCAAAGACCCTCCATAACATCCCTCGAAGGAAAGGAAAAGAAGAAGCCCCTCTCACTCGCATCAATTCTCCAAATAAGAGGCAAGGTGAGCTTCGAAGGTAAATTCTCAGATTAGAAACATGAGATTGATGAAAAGTGCGCCACCTTTCATTTTGCTCAGGGTTGCTTCAAACTGTTTTTTTTTTTTTCACTCTCAGTTGAAAGTAGCTGTAAAACTGGCACATAAAACAAGAGAAATAAACAGAACTGCAATTGATTATCTGATACGGCTAATGGACGGATGTCCCATCGATTAATCTCCCGCATAATCAGGGCAGAAAGACTTTTTGCGCAATATGTTACCAGCTTTTGGAACTGTTGCACTGCTAAACTTTGTCGACAATTTCCTACTCAAGTGTCAAAGTGACAACACAAATATTAGGTTGGTTGTGTTTTCCTTGCCCCCCCCCCTCGTCTCCCCCGCTTGGCTTTGCCTATAGTGCGTCAATATTAGTCGTCTCCCAGGCCATCCGGTGTTGACCCGCCCTCGTCCACGCTCGCTCTCGTTTGCTTTTGTCTTGCCAAGACGGTTTCCAAGGGACGCAAGGGACGCTTTGCCGACGTGTCTTTGACACGTCTCGTCAATGATGGCCCGCCTTTGCTTGTCGAGGCCCCTTCAATGTGCTCCAAGCCTCCGAGAGCTCCCTTTCGGACATTCGTAGACAATCGCAGCAAAATCACTTTGTCTTTTTTGATGGGTGTCAAGGCTGTGAATTACAGAAAGAGGAGATTTGTCCTTTTAACCTCTTTAGGGTGAGAGGGATGGTGTGGGGGGGGGGGGGTCTTCCAAGGGGTAGTAAATCTCTGTGATTAAACTCTGCTCTCCCTGCACTTTTATTGCCGAGTGCACGCTCTGTGTGCGTTGCTTGCCATCCGAAGGACATTCTCAGACTGCTCAAATGAAAAGAGCACTTGTAGAGTCATGGTTACCGCCGCCCGTGCTTTGGTTGTGTCTTGACGGCGCGCGTGCACACGAGAAGGGGCGCAGACCTCCGTCGAAGCCGAGCGACACCTCCTGCGTATGCCTTCAAAGGGATACGAAAATTAGAGGGAAAGTGGGCCATTGTATTTTTTTTTTTTTTAGCAATATGACACACATGAGCTTAATTAGGTCATTTGTCATGTTTTTGGGACAGCGGAAACATTGAGGCAGATGTTCTCTGATTGGCCCGAGGCTCCCCCCCCCCCCGAAATCACACACACAGATGGTGTGTGTGATGGGCTGCAGGTGCCACACTTTTCACGATTGTGCCACTTGGATGTTTCCCATCGTCTTGTTATTGGACTAATCACGCAGCTGAAGGAGAAGTCCCGCCCACAAAGTGCTGAGCCCCGTGTCACACGCTCAGTGCTAAAATATTCCGTCGCATGGCGCATGTGGAGTCTCGGCGGGTCCATCAAAAGTCACTGAGGCAGCCGATTCATTCACAGGCAGTCCAATACAAGCGCGCCAGGCTTTTGTTCCACGCGGCGGCTCTCATTCGACAAACGATCATGATGATCGTTAGATGTCCTGCTCCATTACATTAGAAAAAAAAATTACAATTTTACTTTAAAAATGAACAATTGTTTAAAAAAAAAATATATAGTGTCATAATTTGCCAAAATACCAATGACGTCATTGACCTATCGGCAAAATCGGATTGTAATCGGTAATCGTTTTATTCAAACTCACTGATCGGTGATGGCGTCCAAATTCCTGATCATGTAAAGCCTACTACTTGCCCACCGTAACAGGAATAAGCAAGTTACTTGCTGCGTTTGACCAAACACACAGACAAAAAAAACCCCATGTCATTTATAGGTTTGCGTTGCCACGGCAACATGGCTCTCGTCACCCCCTCAATTCTTCTGTAGATGAAAAGCTTTTAGATTTGTCTGTTAATAATGCATGGTTGTCTTTACGTTTTCAAGTGTTCGCGCGCAGGCAGAGGACCATCGTCCTCGTTCCTCTCCCTCATCGACGACGTTTCACTTCACTCGAGGTGATTCAATGGACTTCCAATTGTCTTGATTGTCGCCTCGTGCTTTTGACAGTCCTCGCCGCTAAAACAAACGGGTGCCATCTTTAATCTCGCTTCCTCCACGGTTCTGTTTCCATGGCAACGCGTCACAGCTTGCCTCTCTCCTTCCAATCTGTCGCTCTGCGCCGGCAGTACCTCGGCCGTGTGTCACGCAGGGGCGGTTCAATGAAACCCCCCCCCCCCTCTCCCGCATGAGCCAATGCGCCCCCGGCCCGTTAACGGCCTCTCGCGTCATTTGCCTTGTTGCTCGGGCCGAGCCGAAGGCGCTTTTAATGGCTGGGTGTCCGAACGGCACCGCGTTTCTTTTGTCACGTTTGTGTCGCTAATGTGAGACGAATGCAGAGTCTCTCTGGAGATTGCGATAATATATTCGCGGTCACGGAGGGAAGCCTTTGGCTTTGTGTCCGTCCGTCCCTTGCCCCTTATGTCGGGGAAAGCAATAAAAAAAAAAAAAAAACGGCCGCGGACATTGAGGTTATTGATTAAAGGGCCGACGTTCAGCCTTTCCCGAGAGGCCCACAGGAACTCCATTTGATCGCCTTCATAAGAGCCAAAAAGATTGCTGCATTTTTCACTCAGAAATAGATCAGAAATGATTCAAACTTCAGTTTGTTATCCTTAGCTATATTATTTTCGGGGTACCGCAGCCTTGACTGAGTTCATTGTCTGGTGTTGATAGCATGCAATCGCTTTGGCTGCCACCAAAGCCTTTTTCTGTTTATGATTAACATGAAACTCATGACGTGTGATCACTTTATTGCAGATCCGGGCCATTTCCTGGAAGGCAAGCGCTACGCGTTGTCACACCTTCACAGGTAAGGAAGACTTCTCGCCCACTTCTTATTGTACAAGTAACATTTGATAATATCCGAGGCGTGCCTGCATCGCGTCGCGCTGACCTTGCGTCGTGAGTCATCGTGGGGGATTTTGAATGCCCCCGAAAGATTGAGATGACTCTGCCTTGGGCCGCGAGTAATCCCGATGAGCCCCCCCCCCCACCCAGACTTGCTCTAATGGTTTGATACCATCTGTCTAATAAAGCGTATCGCCAACAGCTACGAATAAACCGCCTGTTGTTACTTTTATCGATAAACACACGGCAGCTATTAATCTCCTCGGTATGGCCTTGAAACAGATCGGGGTTGCTCAAGACCAGAACCAGTCTTGCAAACCGGGTCGAGTTTTTGTTTGCATTGCGTCTAATCAACATCCGATGAGTAGCTCCCGTGATGATATCTTGTGCGAGGTGTCACTGGATGCCCCGGAGTAGCCCTGCCGCTTCAGCGCTATGCCGGCGGTAAACAACACGAGAGGACAAAAGGTCGGGGCGCTTGCGGATGTGAGAGCGACGCGGGCCGCATCCCGCTGACCATCAGCACTTCACAAAGCCGGCGGGGGATTGTGCGGATGATGCCAGAATGGCCAAAGGGGGGGAGGGGGGTAGGGTCCGGCGGTGAGCTCGTTTGTTGGCATTGCGTGCGATCCCGGGCAACTCCCAATTTGCCGCCTGACGGAGTCAGCAGATCCTAGCGGCTTTTCGAGTCCCATCCTTGAAGAGGTTCAACAAAACCTCCCTCCTGGAAACATCCAGACAGCCCCCGTGAGATTCCGAGTATTTGCATAACAATTTGCAAGCTTTTCCCAGAGAGTGTGGGAAAAGCGCAACATGTCTGCGGTCGGACTGGAGCTTGCAACAGAGCATCTCACCTTGAGTCAGGGTCCCATATCTCTAAATATTTTGTGTGGGCTTTTCCCTCAAGAAGTGGAGCTATTTTCTCACCTTACAACTTGTCGATGGGTTTGAGACAAACCTGCTTTGGACACGATTTATAGAATGCGTGGGCGAGCCGCTTTCTTCGGCCCTTTCGGCAGAGGATTGGTCTGATTTGGAAATGCCCGTGAATTTTTACTGATGTGACAGCGGATGGCCATTTGCACGCGTCCTCCTCTTCCGCCTCGTCAGGCCGCCGGCCCTTGGGATTCCGTGTCAAGAGCGCTTTTATGTTTTCGTCCTCCAATTTATCATGATTGCGTGTTGAGTCGTGCGGTGACGGCAGGAACTACAAGTTGCAAGGATGGAGTGGCAGTGCCGCAGGGTGCTTCTTTTGACCTTTGGCTCTCGACCATGAGTCAGAGGATGAGCGATGAGACGCCCCCGAGCCAAACGCATCCCCTGCCGGTGTTGTTCATCGGGATTGTAGCTTTCATTTGATTGTAGCTAACCTCATGTGGTTCCACTCGATGCGGAGAAGCAGCGAGCCAAGACACACTGGAAAGGAAACTCGTTTTGGCCGCTTGCATTTACGATCTAGTTTCGGTCAGTTAATATGACAGTTTGGACTGATGCCGTTTTGTGCCTTCAGTCAACGCAGGTATAAAATCTGGATAATATCCGAACATTCATTCTGCGTTTTGCAGGAGCGCTCTCATGTGAGTGACTCAAAAATTGCAGTCCTATTGTGTTGTATGCTTTTGGAGCAGGGAAGGCCAAAAGAGCCTTTATTGAAAAATTGGTATCGTGTTGGAGCTCATTTTCAATCCTTTGTCACCACTGCAGGGTTGAGCCTGACAACATGGACTTGACCGTGGTCCACCTGAACGTGGGCGGGAATACGATGAAGTCCTTGGGCTCAGGCGCCTTTTTTCTCATGGTCCTCTTGAGTCACATGACGTCAGCGCTGGAGGTGCCCCTCGATCGTAAGGGTGTTTCTCGTCAATAGGAAATTTCATGACGGGCCCGCCTGCAAAATGAGGTCTAATACAGACAATACAGGAGGCAGACCTTTGACGTAGCACTTGTATTCCATCTCATTTGGCAGCGGTGCCTAATGTGCAAAACCCCGATTCCAATGAAGTTGTGTAAAACAGAATGCGAGTCCTCGTCAATCTATTGTCTTTGTAGTGTATTCAATTGAATATGGGATGAAAAGGAAAGGCAAATCCTTGTATTCTGCTTTCGTTCACATTTGACACAACCTCCCGACTTCATTGCAATCGGGGGTTGCGGTTTTTGAGTGCCCCTCCTGTACATTTAAGCAGCCGGCGGCCGGGCATCTCAATAAAAAGCTCGATTTCTCTTGAAGCTGCGAGTCTTGGCTGACTGCAAAAACTAACACCTCTCCCTAATATTGTGTCGCTGTGTGTCTGCGCTGCCCTGCTGGACAAAAAGCTAAGGTCCTGGAAGGATGTAAGTTTGCACCAATTGTGACCTCTAGTGTGGGCTTTTTGTTGTTGTTCTTCTTCTTTTATTTGCAATCTTGCATGCCGTTACAATTTTTTGTACTAGTTCTAAGTTGTTGGACTCACACCGTATGACAAATGTTCGGGGACACGTGAGTGGTGTCCCCGAACTTTTGTCCTTCATGTGTCGCTTGCCGTGATGTGCCCTCGCACGACGTTCTTGTGTATCAAACGTCATTGCCTGTGTATTAATAACTAGTCTTCCTCCTGCAGTGCCCCAGCCCCCCACTATTACGCTACAGTCCCCGAAGGATTACATTTTTGACCCACGGGAGAACATCGTCATCCACTGCGAAGCCAAGGGGAAGCCTCACCCCAAGTGAGAAACGGCAAACAACTGCACTTCAGCATCTCTTACCACTGATTTTCGATTGAGCAGGGATTTTGAAAAAAAGAAATGCCTTAGCAACGGTTGCCAGGGAAAGCAATCGACCAAGAAACACACACACGCCTGTCAGACTGAATAAGCCAGCATGGAAACAGCTTCCTGCAAATCAATTAATTATTCATGCCAGTTCCTTCTCAGCCATAATATATATTTAAAATTTTTTTAAAAATCGATAGAAATGTTTGTGCTGGTTTGTTTTTTTTGTTAGCTTTTCCTGGACGAGGAATGGGAGCCACTTTGATGTGGAGCAAGACTCCAAAGTTGTCATGAAGCCTGGTTCGGGAACTTTGGTCATCGACATCAGTGGGGAAAAGGCCGAGGCCTACGAGGGGACGTACCAGTGCACGGCCCACAACGATCACGGCACGGCCGTCTCCAACAACATTGTCATCCGACAGTCCCGTAAGAATTCGCATCCATTCTTGGGCGCTTTGGGTTGACTGTGCTCGATCTGACCGTTGACTGTGCTCGATCTGACCGCGGTGACTCCCAGGCTCCCCCTTGTGGTCGAAAGAAAGACTCGAGGCCATCACGGTGCAGACGGGGGTCTCGCTGGTGCTGCAGTGCCGCCCCCCGGCCGGGCTGCCCCCTCCCGTCATCTTTTGGATGGATAACAGTAAGTCCATCTTGTGAGCTTACTCGGAGGACGCCCCCCCCCCCAAATAAATCCAATGTGATCAGTTTTCCAGAAGCTGCCGCTGGACGATCGAGTGTCCCAGGCCCTGAACGGAGACTTGTACTTTTCCAATGTCCTGCCAGAGGACAACAGGAACGACTACATCTGCTATGCCCGCTTCCCATATACGCAAACCATCCAGCAGAAGCAGCCCATCTCCGTCACAGTGCTGGAGAGTAAGTCGGCGCCGACTCCTTGGAAGTCACCCCCCGACGGAAACCCAATGTTCTTTCTTTGTTATTGGCAGGACAAGACGGTCGAAAATGTCCGTTTTGCATGCTTACGGTTTGTTTCTGTTACAGTGGAGGCAATGAATGAGACCGCTCTATACAATATCACTAACTTTAGCGGTGAGTGTTGCTAGCTCATGCCCGGCGTTTTAGTGTCAATCCGCTCCTGGCCCGACCATGTGACGTGTGCCCGCAAACTCAACCCCGCACAAATTGTGACGACTACCGCAGAGTTGTAAGAAGGTTAAGGGCGGAAAGAAGCGGTAATGCTGAATTCTGTTATCAACTGGCCGACAGATAGCTCCTTCATGTCTGATGTTGACCTTTCCCCTCATTGTCTGCCCCTCCGATCCACTTTGATGCCCTCACCGGCCTGCCAGTACTTCCCGGGCCCCAAAAGCCTTCACTCTGATCTCATTCGCTCTCTCACCTCTCGCCATTAGCCAACCCGACAGGGGAGCGCCGTCCCGGTTTCATGACGCCGTTGGGCGTCACCAGCACCAAGATGGTCCTGCGAGGGGAAACGCTCGAGCTGGAATGCATCGCCGAGGGCTTGTAAGTAGCCGTACGATTGCGGCGTAATGCGTTGGCGACAAAGTGAGGTGACAAACGGTTACCGTGGCAGACCCACTCCGGAGATGTCTTGGCAGAAAGACGGAGGAGAGCTGCCAACCAGCAGGGTTTCCTTCCTCAACTACAAGAAAACCCTGAAGATTTTGGACGTCAGCGAAGCCGACGCCGGCGACTACGCCTGCGCGGCCGCCAACCGCCTGGGCACGGCGCAGCACATCATCAAGGTCACTGTGAAAGGTGGGAACGCCTTTTGGCCAATTGATGCACAGAAGCATCAAAGCTTCGAAATCCTGCTGACTCGAACGTCCTTCTCCCCTGTGCGGCTCTCTCGGGTTTCCTCCTCTTTCTTCTTTCCTTCCTATTCAACAGCTGCTCCGTTCTGGATCAGCGCTCCCAGGAACCTGATCCTCGCCCCAAATGAGACCGGCATCCTGACTTGCCGAGTCAGCGGAGACCCCAAGCCGGATATTCGTTGGTTTGTCAATGGAGTCCCCATTGAAAGTGAGTACGGTGCTTGAACACATGTCTTTTTTTTTCCGCCTCACACCTGAAATGACCCCCGTTTGCTGTTGACTGCGCCAGATGCTCCCGAGGACCACACTCGCAAGGTGGATGCCGACACGGTGATTCTTAGCCGCGTGCAGTCCGGCTCCAGCGCAGTTTACCAGTGCAACGCGTCCAATGAATTTGGCTACCTGATCGCCAACGCGTTTGTCAGTGTGCTCGGTAAGTGAGGAACACCCGCGTGGCGTCTGCGTTTCACAAGCCTGACGGCCGCTTTTGACTTTGATCGCCTAGCTGAGCCCCCGAGGGTGCTGACTCCCCCCAACCAAGTGTACCAGGTCATCACCAACAGCCCCGCCCTCCTACACTGTGCCACCTTCGGCTCACCGATACCCACCATCACATGGTAAAAAATCTGTTTGCTTGGCAATTGCCCCCGAGAATGTCCGTCTCTTCACTGGGCGCTGGTCTCGGCAGGTTCAAGGACAGCCAGATCAGCATCAAGAGCGAAGACCCCTACGTGATCCACGAGAACGGCACTCTGGAGATCAACGTGGCCCAGTCGAAGAACAGCGGCAAGTACACGTGCATTGCCGCCAACAACCTGGGCCTCAAGGAGAACCACGTTTTCCTGGAGGTGAAAGAGCCCACGCGCATCCTGAAGCAGCCGGAATACAAAGTGGTCCAGCGAGGCATGAGCGCCGTCTTCCAGTGTAAAGTCAAGCACGACCCGTCCCTCATCCCCACCATGACCTGGCTCAAAAACAGCGGCGAGCTGCCCGACGACGAGAGGTACGTTCAAGGCAGCCTTCCATTTAATCCGGTACCACTCCTACCAACAAGGCGCCATCTTTGCACTTGTCAGGTTTGAGGTGGACACTGACAGTTTGGTCATCAAAGATGTGACGGACGAGGACGAGGGCACCTACACGTGCATCATGAACACGACCCTGGACCGGGACTCGGCCAGCGCCACGCTTACTGTCGTCGGTACTTCCGCTCTTTATTTCCCCGCGTCCATTTTGAGACATTTCTGAGAATGAAGACGTAATGCCAACAGCAGCTTCTATTTTCACAATGGACCACTTTTTTTCTCCCTGCTTTTCTTGTGCTGTCTCCAGCGTGTGTGTCACTTATACTAACTTTGTGTACTCTACTCTTGATTCTTGCTCTCTCAGAGGCTACTCCCACTCCAGCTATTGTCTACGGTAAACAAATAATGTCTACAGTGTAGTCATGTGACATTGTCTGAACCCTCACCCTCATCTAACATTCGGTTCATCTTCTATTGATCAATATTCTATTATTTTCAATATATATGCATTCAAAAAAATGCATATATATTGAAAATAATAGAATATTGATCTGTTTTTTTAAAAATAGACCAATATTTCTTTATCATTTATTCTCATTCCCTCATTACGAATGACATTCGCAGTCACCAAGAACTACTCAATAAAATGAAGCAATAAATGTAAATGCTCCTTTTTTTTGCAGTAGTTCTAAGGACTATCTTCTCTTTGCAGAGAAACCCGACCCGCCCACCGATCTGGAACTCACCGACCAAACCGAACGGAGTGTTCAGCTCACCTGGGTCCCCGGAGATGAACACAACAGTCCCACGCAAAGTATGCCATTTGTCTAAAAAGGTGATTTATCAAACTCTTACCGCAGAAAGTGAACGCTCCTTTTCTCTCTCAAGAGTTTTTGATCCAGTACGAGGATTTGCTGCACCGGCCCGGCGTCTGGCTCAACATGACAGAGGCGGCTGGTACGAGCACCACGGCGCAGCTGGAGCTCTCGCCGTACGTCTACTACTCTTTCCGGGTTCTGGCCAAGAACCCGGTGGGCTACAGCCAACCCAGCCTGCCGTCGCGCCAGTACAGAACCAACCCGGCGGGTAGGTACCGGACACTGCTACTAATTTACAGCAGATATTACAAAGTAGCCCATTCATCTTGTCTGCGTTCTTTGCCATTCCAGCCCCTGATGAAAACCCTTCAAATGTTCGGGGAGAAGGAACAGAGCCTGGCAATCTGGTCATCTCATGGACAGTAAGCATGGGGAGCGGGGGGCGGGTGAAGCTGGCATGACGCTTTGGCGCTGCCTCCACATTTGTGCGGAAAAAGTATCCCAATCGAAAGCTGAGCACAAACAGTGACATCTGGTGGCAATGTGAAGTCAAGGCAGGCCTGAAGCACTGGCGCAATACCTTCACGTCAGCCTTGGTTGAGCCAAGGCATCTCCTGTATTTGACCGGAGAAAAAAATCCCTTACCCTATGTGCAGCTGAAATCTCGTCTCAAATGACACGCAAATATACTCACACGGTGTGAAATTGGCACCTATTTATTCAAACACAAAACAATGTTTCCCTAGCATAGTAGTGATGGGAAAATGAAGCTTCAAATTTGCTTCATTAACCAGTTGTGTTACCGGGTTTTACGAGATGGCAAGGCACTTTGCTTTCAGCCCAATGGTGAACAGAGAGTGCCATGTAGGGGAGGCCAAAAATACTGCAACTGGTTCATGAAGCAAATTTGACGCTTCGTTTTCCCATCGCTAAGAAATGGCATTACGTGGATACATGCAGCTGCCATACGTCGCTGACTTAAGAGATATCATTTGTCCTAAATAATACATTATGGACCAATCAAGTGCTTGGGATTTACTGCCTTATATGAGCAAAACTTCAATCTCTTGTTTGCAATAAACCAAAGAAAAGGCTGTCTGCTTGTTGAGTTATGCTAATTCTACACATTTTGAAGCAATTGAGAGACAAACTAAAATGTCTGATTAGTCCCTAACAGGATTCCAGTCCAATGGGCCCGGTCTGGAGTACAAGGTGCTGTGGCGACAGAGGGACGTGGATCAAGATTGGTCCTCCAAGACGGTGGCCAACGCCTCACACTTTGTCGTGTCCGGAGTCCCCGTCTATGTTCCCTACGAGATCAAAGTTCAAGCGCTGAACGACTACGGCAACGGGCCCGAGGCCGAAGCCGTCGTGGGATACTCCGGGGAAGCCTGTGAGTGATGTTTTTCTTGTTTTCATTGCTCACAAAATGAATTAGTCTTTGCTAACCGGTTCCCCTTTTTGGCTGCGCCTCAGTGCCTTTGTCCGCCCCTGATGGCGTCCTGGTCACGGTTCACAACGGCACCGTGGCACGAGTGCACTGGGAGCCGGTGTCCTCCAGCTCGGTCCGTGGGAAGCTGAAGGGCTACAAGGTGCGTTTCAGACCTTGCCGGGAAACAAACAAAATGGGAGGCCTTGAGCAGAGGAAGGTTGCGTACACATGTGAGGGATCGCTCACCGCTAGCTGTCATGCTCAAACCAGACACTTGAGTGTCAAATGTTTTCGCACAAATGTAATAGTCAAGTATCCTTGAATTAACCTTTCATATTTCCTCGAATGTTATCCTCAAGGAAGGTCAAAATCACCTCTGATGAACCTTTAGTGGTTCCCTGAGTATTGCACTCATGCAACTCCCAAATCCTTGAATACTCCCAATGTTTTTCGACCCGAGTAGCCCCAAACTGCAGCTCGTGGTCGCCTCACGCTACATTTCACGCAGGTATACTACCGTCGCCAGCGGGGGTTGCACGAGACCGAGCAGGAAGTGGATCGAGAGTCGCAAGACCAGGTTGTGACCTTCAGCGGGAACCAGACCGAGGGGAGCCTGCCGGGCCTGCAACCCTACAGCCTCTACAACATCTTCATCAGGGTCCTGAACAGCAAAGGGGAAGGTCCTCAGAGTGACGACCGGCAATTTGAGACACCCGAGGGAGGTGGGGACACCATTTTTGGCCTTTAAAAAAAAAAATGTACTGAGCAGTCCCCTCCAAAAGTACTGGAACGTGTTCTGATTTAGTTCCAGGGCCACCTTCTTTTCTAAACGTCTTGAGTCCCAGTTTGGACTCGCTCACTCTGGAATGGGGCCCACCCCTGAACAAAAATGGACGCCTTATTGGATACACTCTGAAATACCAGCCAGGTACCAGCAGCCACTTTGCGTCTTTGTGAAGCCGGATAAAATAACAAAAAAAAAGTTTTTTTAAAACGCTGGCGTCTTTCTTAGTCGTGAATAGCACGGAAGTGGGGCCGCTGACCGTCGTGGATTTCCTGGTCAACGAGACCACCGTGACGCTCGACAACCTCAACTCCAGCGTCCTCTACAAATTCGACCTGAGCGCCAAGACCATCAAAGGCGCTGGCGCCAATTTCACCAAAGAGGCCTCCACCATCACGGAAACAAGTGAGTGAGATCACACCTTCGCCTCAAAAGCACAGGGAATCCTTCCTGCCAAAACTAGCGTGAGGTTGTACCACATTCAACCTCCTCTGTGGCCACTATCTCTTTTCTCTTCCTTCTCTCTCAAGCTCATACTCGTCCCACTGCCGAGGCGGGCAAAGGTAACCCGTGTAGTTGGTTTTAGTCGCCCTGCATGTTTCAAATCGGAAGTCAACAGGGGCTAGCGTGCAGTATGTTCAGTATTTGCTTCCCGCTTTAGATCTGTGGCAAACCGTGTCGTTAAGTGTTGCGTTTTTTTTTTTCGTCTAGACTCTCGTTTCATAATGAACTGAGTAGTGTTTCCATTTTTTTTTTTCTGACTACATTTCTAAACTTCTAAGATAGGAGTCTCCAATCCTGTTCCTGGAGGTCCGCTTGTCCTGCCCGTTTTTCTGGATCTCTCGCCGCTGCTTCACGTGACCAGGATGGTTCTCCAGCTACTGCAGACTTTGCTGATGATCCGATCGTTTGATTCCAATCTCATGCGGCAGGGAGAGATCCCGGACAACGGAGCACCAGGAACAGGATTGAAGACCCCTGTTCTCTGACAAGGACAACAAGGCGCTCTTGTTGTTTTGCTACGTTGCGTAATGAACATGAAGTCACATGCATGCGGATCCTGCACGTGCTTATTTCACTCTTGCACTAACAGCGCTTTAGAGCAGAGGTGGGCAAAGTTTGAACCAGGCCCAACAGTCCATGTTGCATCCATTTAGCCTTTGAACCCGCCCCCACTCCCCCAAATTGGTTAATTACAATATCTGATTTCTTTTTTTTCTTTGTTGTGTACTTATCTCATTGCACAACCGGTTAAATAAAGGGTTCAAAATGCGAATGAACCAACTCAAACGTTTGCCCCGCCCCCCTGCTTTGGGATGACGCAATGCATCGACCAAAATTAACAATATGACCAAATTGGCATGCTGTCTAACCTTTGTTATGCTCTTGAAGCTCGGCACGTGGACGCTGACTTTCTTTGTGTTGTCTCACTCTTTTCCGTGTTCTTTCAGGCCCCACTGAGCCCCCTCCTCACACAACCGCCCCCGTCACTCGGTCTGCGCACCCCCCGCTTCGCAAGGGTACACATGCAGCCTGTTCCGCTCTTCACTATCATTCCGCATTTGGCTTTCAAGTCGAAAGCCATCAACTAAACCCGATACAATAATCAAACTAAACCACACACAAAAAGTTTGTGACATCGGGTTTCGGGGGGAATTTTCATGATGAGCCTAAAGTACACTAGAACCCTTACAGATAACCCAAACATATTTTTTCTTCCCCTTGGAAGTAACTTACGGTAGTTCCTGAACTGATTACTTGGTATTAAAAGTTCGAGAAGGTCATCCTGAAACTTCGCCTAACAGCTGAAAATCTCTTTTTTTTTTGTCTGAGTAGTGTGTTATTCCAATATTTGGGAATAAAAGCATTTCCTCCCCCTTCCGTTATGTATGCAGCGCCCTCTGTTGGCCCCGTCTTTGGCATAGTCAACACGTCCGTTTCGGAGGAGTGTGCGCTGATCACTTGGGAGTACTTTGGACAGCATAAGAACATTTATGTGGAATACACGGTAGAAAACAGTAAGGCTCCCTCCCTCCCGCTTGGCGTTTGCAGCAACGCAACCTTGACTCAGCGTCTGGGAAGTCAACGTCTTGTCCTCTGCACCCGCAACTCTGCATTTCAGGTAAAGAGGACTGGAAAAAGGAGTCGGTCAACGGCTCTCACTCGCACCTTTTAAAAGGCTTAAAACCGGGGACGTCGTATAGGGTGCGCGTGGTAGCTCGAGACCCGGCCGGGCCGACGCTCCACACCACAAACGAAGAGGTGGTTACAGTGCCAGGTGAGGCGGCATGCCTCGGCGGACTTCTTTTTGACTCATTCGTCGCCGTCATCATCCCCCATGCAGTCTACTTTCGGACTTTGCGTACCCGCAACCCATCTCAATTTCCTTTCCCTTTTTTTGTTTCCCTTCTTTCTGGTCATCATTGCAAATTGGCATCGCGTTTTATCGGCTGTTAACGCGCTTTTTCAAAAAAAATGACTCACTCTTTGTGGGTTTTGTAGCCGTGGCCAGTCGGCATGTGGACATCGCCACCCAGGGTTGGTTCATCGGGCTGATGTGCGCCATCGCGCTGCTCATCCTGGTGCTCCTCATCGTCTGCTTCATCAAGAGGAACAAGGGCGGCAAATATCCAGGTAGTCTTCATCCCATACACACACACACACACAGACACAGCAGGGTTATTAGGTAACAAACACTGGCTCAAATTGGAAAAAAAAACGTTTTTGTGAATGAACTCAAATAAAAATGACAAACTGAATATGAATAAAATGTTATTGTATTTGTGTGTAATCGATAGTGAAAGAGAAAGAAGAAGCCCATCAAGACCCAGAGATCCAGCCCATGAAAGAGGACGATGGCACATTTGGAGAATACAGGTAAGGCAGATACGTTTTTTGGTTGTTTTTTTTAACGGATTGCCATTGGTACTTTCTCACTTTATGTGGTTATTGTACGTAGAACATTATGCCAAGCTGCCGCGACATCGCCGGAGCCCAAAACCAAACACGCCACAGAGGCAAGGCTAAATGTCAACTAACCCTAACAAGCATCTCATCAACAAAATTTGTCCACTTTAACAAACTTAATGCTATTAACTCTTTTAGTTTTAGTTGTAGAAAAAAAATCATCCATTTTATTTATGGCAGCAGTTGTCCTTCCTGATTTAATTATTAACGCACTTAGTCTACACTTTGCCATGCCCCACTTCTGTCAGCCAATAAGATTCCAGCAAAGGCCCTGCTGTTTTGTTGTTTTTGTCCACACAAACATTTCTAAATGTGGATACATGTTATAGTGTTCTGACCTACTAAACTACAAAAAACACACTAAATCTACTAGAAGAGTTTCACAAAACAGAGAAAAGATGATGGAGATCAATTGAATTCAGAAGTAGTAGAACTGATGTAATGTACAAACAGGGCATACACACGCGCACGCACACTACTAAATACGACTATTACTACATAGTGTGCAAATAGTTTGTAAAGTTGTCAAATGTAAAATTGTCACAATGGTGAATATTTGAAGAAGTATTTTACAGAAGAAAAGGGCGTTTGATGATTAGCGTGACGTTTTAGGGTTGAAGACGTTTCCAAATGACATGTCCTCAAAACGTGTTGTTTTTTTTCCGCCAGTGACACGGAGGACCACAAACCGCTGAAGGGCAGCCGGACGCCGTCCAACGGCACGGTGCGGCGCGACGAGAGCGACGACAGCCTGGTGGACTACGGGGAGGGCGGGGACGGCCAGTTCAACGAGGACGGCTCCTTCATCGGCCAGTACAGCGGCAAGAAGGAGAAGGACACGCACGAGGGCAACGAGAGCTCCGAGGCGCCGTCGCCCGTCAACGCCATGAACTCCTTTGTCTGAACCCGTACGCTTTAACTTTGACCACGGTGCTTAATCACCATGGCGACCTGTCACCCAGGATGCCCCATCATCTCCTTCCACTTCCCCCCCGACACTGTCGCACCTCCTGAGCAAACTCGGCAAAGACGGACACCGCCGCCCGGAAGGTGTCGAAGGAACGACTCTTGAGAGAAGCAATATAGAAAGGAATGTATCAGGAGCTTTATGTGTGTGTGCGCGTGTGTGTGTGTGTGTGTGTGTGTGTGTGTGTGTGTGTGTGTGTGTGTGTGTGTGTGTGTGTGTGTGTGGGTGTGTGTGTGTGAGTGCGCCATCCTTTGCTGACATTTCAATGCATCCCAACACACCCGCAGGCGTTCACTGCATGGAGTCCGTTGTGATGCTGCTTTTGTTGTCACGGAAAGGTGCCGAGTTTGGTTAATGTTGGGCCAGCCCAAAGTTGGCGTATGAAACGGTTCTAGGCTGTATATTTGGAGGGATGAAAAACTTGAGGATTGGGAGGGGGAAACGCTCACCAGCCACAGCATTGTGCACAATATAACAAAGATTTTTTGGATGAATTGGCTCTCATTAGATCAGTTTCACGACCTTTATTTAGTCAAGGCACATATTTTAGATTAGAAAATCTCACGACGCACCGCCAAATAAAAATGTCAACAAAAAAAAACAACAACTGACATTTAGTACAGCTGCTGCAATTTCTTAAAGTCCCTGTAAAGTGAAAACAAATGTCTTTGCCAAATCTATGAAATGAGGCTGACAAAATGGTGGCTTTAAAGCCGTTCTCTCCGCTCTCTGCCAAATGCGCTCATCTGTCAACCAAATTCCACTTTGACGATCTGTGACGACATGTTTGAGTTTTCACGCTCCAGCTCTACAATTCAGTGCTACGTTGTTCGCAGTCTTTTCACGTACGTATTTTGAATTCACTTTACCGTGTCTTTAAATATTTGATTGTGCAGCTGTACCTAATGTTTTGACCGGTGACGTACATTTATCCATCACTACGAAGTATACAAATGTGGAATGTCAAGTGCAAGGTCAAAGCTTTTTCCTAATATTAGCACTTAGAAGGAGTTACAATGGTGGAAAGGGGAAATGTTGCTCATGAATGTGGAAAAGGAAAGTAGTAGTTGACACTGGTGCGTCAATGGTCAATACGTTGTACTGTTTACAGAGGAATGTGAGTGCATGAGTGCCATTGTGTGTGCGTGCGTGCGTGCGCATGCATGTGTTAAACGTGCGTTCCGCCTTTTTCCTTCCAGGACTCTCGTCTGCTCGTCCCCCGACTCTCAAACCAAGATTTGTTTTTAATTTTTGCCCGCCCCCCTACCGCTTTGTCGTTTATCATAACTTGCATCAAGTTTTTGGGTCATGTCAGCTTTCCGTGTGTTTTTATTTTGTAAATAACTGGTTTGACCTGAGTGTGGAAAAAAACAACAGAGCTGCATTTAGGCTAGTGTGACGCGGGACTATTTACAGTTTTTATTTGCTGTGAATTTTTCTTTATTCTTCTTAATCTCATTTGGGAGCTTGTGAGTTCACTTTATTTTGCTTGTTGCCGAGCTCTGGTGACGAGCATACTAGCATTCAATATACAGTAATGAATGTCTCTATTTCTAAGAATAGACCTTCCTCATTTAACGCGGCACATTTCTCAAACTGGAGACGTTTCCTCCTCCTCCTCCTCCTTCTCGTCATCATTCTCCCGTGCAACCTCCGGCAAGAAAAGACTTCCTCATTTGACAATATTGTCTATCCCTTCTTCCCAAATTATTCGCCGACGAAAGCCCCCGAAATGACCCAACAACACCCCATAACGTTCTGTGTAGATTAAGCAACTAGTGTCAGAACTGTGAGTGTGAGGGTGAGTGTTTGGCCAAAGCTCAGCTTTACCGAAAGTGCACTCATCGATGGAGCTCATTTGACTATGTAGCAGATTGGCTCACACCACTGGGAGGAAAATCTCACTAGTTCTCCACTCATGCACACATGCACACACAAATACACACATAAAGAGAAAAATTCCCAAAAGTGATTTTAAGTTGTCATTGTTTTCCTGATTCTCTCTCATGAAGAAACTTTAGTCTTGTGTCTGTCGTTATGTGTCGTTAGGAAGATGCTGTTGCCATGGCGACGTCTCTTTCCTACCTCACTGTTTTGCCCCTGATGGGGAAACGTGCGTTATTGTGCATACGTGTGTCTTCGTGTTTGTTTGTGTAGTGTAGTCAGTGTACATGTGTCACTGTGTATGTGGATTTCTTTGTTTGCGTGTGTGTTTGGGGTGTAACGGTACACGTGGGCGTATTAATACGTTTCGGTATGGCATGTTCGGTTCGGTCCACTTATTAGCGCGAGATTACGCACGGGCGCTATTGAGTGTTGCCTGCGGGAGAGGAGGCCGGCGGCACTAAAGAGGAGCAAACGAATACGCAAACAAGCCAGAGTTCGAAGGTCCCCCCCCCCCCCTACACTGCAGTCTCCTGTTCGGGAACATTGCGGTTGTCCTGTTAAACTCGCCGATGGGGAAAGGTACGTGTATAAGTCCCAAAGTTGTGTGCCGACATTGCTACATGAGATCGGCGGCTATGCTGTGGGGAGCACGTCTAACATAATAACACTTAAAACAACATCGTCCGACTTTGAATGTTTGAATGATGAGGAAGTAAGCAGTCTTTTTAGCCAAAGGAACACAGCATCGTCCTATATACTATAATGGTGTTTTCAATGTTTGTTTGTGCTTCGTCGTCTTTTCTTTTGCGTTGTGAGGCCATTATGTGACTAAAAATAGAAAATGCAGAATTCAATGAACGTCTTCTTAGAGTGGGGGTGAGGGGGATGAAAGGAGGATGCTAGTGAGGAGGGGGGAGGTTTATATCATCTTGTCAGCGGGGACGGGGGGGGGGGGTGTTAGGGAACATGAGTGTGGAGTGAGAGTGATGTTGATAAGTAAAAACAACGCAAAGTTAATAATTTACTGATTTGAACAATGTGGGCTCAAACCCTTCAAAATATTATATCGATACACTATTCAATGTTAGATCAAAAATTTGTGTAGTGTTGCTTTGTGTGTGTGCATTATGTGTGTATGTGATATGTGTGTATGTTGGTTTGTTTTTCTCTGTTTTTATGCATGTGTGTGTGTGTAGCCAATACGGTTGATTGTGTGTATTGTTTACATTGTACATTTGAATTGTGTGTGTTCTTCATTTTTACAGTTTGACGATACCTGTTTTCAAACAGATGAGTGCACACACAAAAGTCGACAAACATGTTGCACACACATGCACACGCACAAAGAGGAGGAGGAGGAGGAGGAGGAGGAGGGCGGTCTGGGGGCGGAATAACATGCCTTGGGGGAGGTCCTGAGAGGGGGAGCAGGGCATCCATCACCGGTGTAATAACAAGCCAGCTGCTCGACCTCTTCATGAGAGCTTTATCCGGCAAAGAAGATGCAGAGAGAGGAGCGCATGTTGTGAGGAGTTTTCCTGAGAGAGCGTGTCAAACCTTCCTCCCGATGAGCGCGTACGCCTCGGCCGTGTGAAACCTCAGCTGTCCAACTTCACTCGACGGACTTCTGCCAGCATGGCCGCGGGGGTGGCAGCGTGGCTGCCGCTGGCCCGTGCAGCGGCAGTGGGGTGGATGCCCTTGGCCAGTGCGCCCATGCCGGCGGTCCCGCCAGAAGGACGGCGCGGGGAAGACAACGTCCTCATCCTCAACGTGAGCGGAAGTAGATTCCAGACATGGCGGGATACTCTAGAGCGCTATCCGGACACTCTTCTGGGAAGCTCCGAGAAGGACTTCTTCTTCCAGCAGGAGAGCAACGAGTTCTTCTTTGACCGTGACCCGAGCTTGTTCCGCCACATCCTGAACTTCTACCAGACGGGGAAGCTGCACTTCCCACGGCATGAGTGCATTGCTGCCTTTGACGAGGAGCTCACCTTCTTTGGTATCATCCCAGAAGTGATCGGAGACTGCTGCTACGAGGACTACAAGGACCGGCGGAGAGAGAACCAGGAGAGGCTCCAGGATGACGAGGAGACAGACCCCAACAACGAGCCAATCACGGCAGATTTGAACTTCCGGGAGTGCCTGTGGCGAGCCTTTGAGAACCCGCACACGTCCACCATGGCGCTGGTGTTCTATTATGTCACGGGGTTCTTCATTGCTGTATCCGTCCTCGCCAACGTTCTTGAGACGGTCCCGTGCGGGGCGAGGTTCGAATACGCAAAGTCCACGTCATGCGGCGAGCGATACGCCTTGGCCTTCTTCTGCATGGACACGGCCTGCGTGCTGATCTTCACGGTCGAGTACGTACTCCGCCTGGTGGCCGCGCCCAGCCGCTTCAAGTTCATCAAGAGCGTCATGTCGCTCATCGACGTGGTGGCCATTATGCCGTACTACATCGGCCTGGTCATGCCTGAGAACGAAGATGTGAGCGGCGCCTTTGTCACGCTCAGGGTCTTCCGTGTCTTCCGGATTTTCAAGTTCTCACGCCACTCGGCTGGTCTTCGTATCCTGGGTTACACGCTAAAGAGTTGTGCCTCCGAGCTGGGCTTCCTGCTCTTCTCACTCACCATGGCCATCATCATCTTCGCCACCGTCATGTTCTATGCAGAGAAGAGCTCCAAGGGCTCTGCCTTCACTTCTATCCCCGCCGCCTTCTGGTACACCATCGTCACCATGACCACACTCGGGTAGGTGATGGACACTTTCTGGTATGACATTAGGTAGGTGATGCATTTCTAAACTTGTGGTAGCACACTCTGCTTGGTGATACTGAGACTCTCGGGTAATGATGTCGACTTTGTGATAGAATCCTCAAATAGTTGACGCACACTTTGTGGTAGAACACTCCGGTAGGTGATACTTAAGACAATGACACTGACTTTGCAGTGGCACACTTGGGTACTTGACTACTACCTAGCTACTCTAGTGGTAAGACCTTCGGATAGGTGATGCGTTAAAACGTTGGATAGGCGATACCGAGTCACACAGGTAGGTGCGGACTTTGTCGTAGGAAACTCAGGTAAATTAGGCCAATTTTGTGTTTGGACACTCAGGTAGGTGATGCTGAGAGACTCGGCTGGGTAACGTTGTAGTAGGACACTCATGTAGGTGATGCCGACTTTGCGGTAGTTTACTTGGGAAAGTGATGCCGAGACACTTGGTAAGACTGACTTTGTTGGGCGCATGTTGGGCTCAGACACTTGACCAGGTTGGTAAATGCAAACTTTGTTGTAGGACATCGTTGTAGATGAAGGGACGCACACTCTCTGGTAAGGTTATCAGGTAGACGATGACTTGGTTGGACACTCAGGTAGGTGCTGCAAGTTGTTAAGTGGTCCATGTTGACACTGAAGTCCAATCAGTTCGTGATTTCAACGGGCGGACGTTGTCATGGTTACGGCAACAAGAAGCGACCTCATCTCAATGCTTTTTGCTGCACTGCGACTTGTGTGTATACGCGTGCGTGTGTTTTAGTGTGTGTGGATCATGTTTCAGTGATACACCTGCAGATGGGTGTCCACACGCATGTATTATTTAGTCACATGACCCATGCTGCGACAGGATCACCCTACACGCACGCACGCACGTGCGCGCACGCACACACGCACGCACACACACACATACGCACATCCACACACGGGGAAAAAAAGCCAAAGAAGCCTCATGTGCTGTTCACGCTGCTAATCTAATTAGTTCCTTAGCTGAGGCTCTTGTTTAATTGGTTGCTTAATGAAGAACCGCACAATGATTTGTGGGCTGCAGTGTTGCATCATCAGCTATGTTTCCATGGCAACATCATCATTACTCAAGGTAACGCTCGCACCGCAAAGGCTCGTGGGTAGAGAGCGGTGTGCCGATGTCACGTGTGTCCAGGTGTGCTCCTTCCTACGGACAGTATGGTATAGCACCCGATCGCCGTCACCTGGCCGCAACATGTGAGCTCGCACGCATGGTGCAATATTTTACATCACAGTGCACACGTGGCGTCACATGACTGTCGTAGTGGGTAATGGTCAAAGATGGCCATTAGCGTGCCACGGTGAATAAGAAAGCAGGGTCATGCATGTTTCCGCTAGAATGGTTTTGTCAGTGCGGCGTGCACACAACTCGGCCTCAGGCAACTTTTTCCAGAGGTCACAGTAAATTGCATACATAGTTATTACTCTGGTTAAACAAGTCATAAGGCAAATAATTCTATCATATTAAAGGCATGAGATCTACTGTACCTATGATGTCAAGTCTGATATCAGTAAGTCTCTACTGATGGCTAGTACTGATTCTTTATGCAGATTGTTATGCCTGTATATTCATTATTCATTGTTTTTTGTCTTATGTTATTATTTTAAATTGTTATGGATACATTAGTTATTTTTAGATTGATTATGATTTTGTAGACCATTGTGAATCTATACAGTATAATGTTATGATATTTAATGTTATTTTTATAAGTATTTTGATCATATTGACAGTTTTTGATATTTGGTTTTCATTACGTTGATTGTTATGAATGTGATTATTTTCATATTTTTATCCCGATTCTTATCATTCTACAGATTGTTATGCTTGTATTGATTATGTTTATATCAACTAAGATGGTAAAGATGATATGATCTATAAATAGGATGTGATAATATTGGATCTTTATATTGTAATTTATTGAACTGATTCTTATGTTTATACTTTACTTTTATACTGATTGTCATGATCATATAGAATAGATCATGATTATACAGGTTATGATAATAGTGCTCATTTTTTATATTGTAATTTCTATACTGATTGTTATGATGACGCTTATTGTTATGAATATCATGATTACAGCAAAGCTTTGGCTCCTCCGTGTGGCCGCAGAAGGAACTGCAAACATATCACTTTGGTTTTTTTTTCCCTTATTAAATAGTCAAGAAGTACAAAATGATTGATTGACCTGATAAATTATGATCTGTTCTTCAGGTACGGCGACATGGTTCCAAAAACCATCATGGGCAAGATCGTGGGTTCCATCTGTTCGCTGAGCGGCGTGCTGGTCATCGCCCTGCCCGTGCCAGTCATCGTGTCCAACTTCAGCCGTATTTACCACCAGAGCCAGCGTGCTGAGAAGAGGAGGGCACAGAAGGTGAGAACCTATTAGAACACAACAGGCCTGCTTGCTTCATTATTAAAATAAACAATTTTACAAACGCGTTAAACGTTTCATTTTTTACTGAGTGACCTGGCCCACGTGTCAGTTTGTCAAATGTTCCGGACGCTTTCAGGCTGAACGTGCACATTTGTTCACAAACAGAAAAGTCGTGTGGCTAGAATTCAAGCGGGAAAGAATGAAGGAGCCAGCGCTTACTTGCGCTACAAACTGCTGGTCGACGCCGAGGTACTAGTACGCGATGTTTTATTAGCGTGATGCATGATGAATGCTGATTGCCTCTCCGTCGACACTTTCTGCTGTCACTTGGCTCTGGCCCGCGACGGAAACTCTCAAAACCTTCCACTAGTAAAACATCTTGGGTGCACGAGTAGAACTCTTACTAGAAACAGCTTTTGCCACTCGGGCCTTCTACTACTGTGTGACATTTCTGCAAACTTGGAGGACAATTTAGCATAGCAGAAGAACTACATGTTACTACTGAAGTAAACAGTGCACTAGTTGACAACCGTACACTGCTGGTACTACTTGTGAAGTGTTAGACATTAATAGTATAATTTTATCATGTCTTTAGTACTAGACTGCAGTTGTCAACTTGTGTCTGGTTGAGTAACATGTAGTTGTCTTACTCGCATGTGCTCCCGTGCAATGGCGGACTCACAATATGGTCATGTGACTGTGACTTTGTGTGTGCGTGTCGTGAAGGCATCCAAGGAGGCAGGCCAGGCACTGTTGTACAAGGCTAATGTCAATGCCAACATGGCGGAGCACCATCACCACTTGCTGCACTGCCTTGAGAAAACCACGGTGAGCTGACTGGCAAAGACCTTCCTTGCGGTGATGTACAAGGTTCAATCTTTAGGGCCTCATGAGATCCTTTTAGGGCACTACATACTTCCACTCAGAGATGCCAACAGTGAAGATGAAGGTATCTCATATCTCTCTCATATATCTCACTTGCATAAAGATTATCCTTTTGACCCTGATAGGACAGATGAGATACAGTAAGTGCACTGAATTGTTCCAGACTTCTTTTCTGATAAAGATATGAATTTATTCTTGAAATGTTGGAATTTATTCACATAAGATCACTTCACTTTTGCATTAAAGTGTGGCTTTATTTTCTGAAAAAAAAAAATATTTTTATCAAAATAAAACATTCTGGGATTTTTTTCCATACAAACACTTTTCTGAAAAATATACATCGTGTTTTCCTTGTGTGTGACAGAGAGAGATGGTGTGTGTGTGAGAGAGAGAGAGAGAGAGAGAGAGAGAGAGAGAGAGAGAGAGAGAGAGAGAGAGAGAGAGAGAGAGAGAGAGAGAGAGAGTTCAATCTTGTAATTTTACAACTATTTTCTTTTTTTAAGACATTGCTTTATTTACATTTGGTAGAAAATAAACTTCTTATCTTGAAAAATACAACTCAATTAATTAACTTGAACCCCCCCTGAGAAGCATCATCATTTTCGACGACGTCCTTTCAAGTAATACCAATATACAATATAATAATTACAAATTACACTACTACATAACACAAAATCCTTATTCATGATATATACAGTGCCTATACAGTGGTTTACAGTCATTATTTATCTCATAACATGAAAAAAATCAATAAATGAATAAAAGTCATCGTACTCACCAGAGAGGCTAATTGTTTCTCGAGAGTCCATTGTCTTTTGCTAGCTGAGTTGGCTACAGTCGAAGCTAGCAAGTTGTTGCCGCTCACAAGTGGCGAAGAAATCCTGGAGCGTGTTGGAAACAAGCCAGCAAGTCTGCTACAGTGTTGT
Organism: Filicampus tigris; assembly: GCF_054856515.1. Lineage (NCBI taxonomy): Eukaryota > Metazoa > Chordata > Actinopteri > Syngnathiformes > Syngnathidae > Filicampus > Filicampus tigris. The sequence continues at coordinate 1,131,657 of NC_141238.1, read as the reverse complement.
CCAACTTATCCTCACAACGTCCACTTTAAGTTGAAAAGAAATTTTAATCATGTCCGACAGTTGTTCTCTTCTGTCCAGTCGACGGGTTGTACAGTACAAGTAAAATTACTACGATCCCACTCGAGTAGCTCTGATCAACCAATCACAACACGTAAAATGCGGCATCACTCTGAGCCTTTGATGGCTCTAAAATTTGATTGGCTAATTTTTTTAAAACTGCGATTTCTGCGTTGTGTGCGTAGTGGGGGGTTAATTTAGATGGCAAAACAATACTGTTGAAGATGAAATCTGATTGGACAATAAAAAACTAAAATAAAATTGTTAAATTAACCCACAAACGATTGGAAGCTGTCGAGCCAAGACACACGCTATGAAATGAAAACAAAAGACTGTTTGGAATACATGTATTCAATTTCATTTAAGTAACAGAGAACTTCTTAAAACCCTTCTAAAAAAGGTCTCTTTGGAATATTTTTCCAAAAAACATGACTGTAAACATCTGTTTAGGCAGGTGTTGTAGTAAGACTTGATTATTTTCATGCTATTGTTTTTTTTTTTCAATTGACACCTATTTGCTTTTACTTTCTTTTCTTGTCATCACATCAAACGAATGAATGGATCAGAACTTGCACTTTGTGGACCACATGTCAATGGAGTGGAGCCGCTCTGAGGAGGCCTTGTTGAAGCAGACCCAGTCTCCTTCTCCGTCTTCCTCTTTCTCGTCTACCTCGCCGCCTGCTTTAACTTCCTGCTGTGTCCACACCAAACAGAGCAGATTGGACCTGCGCAAGTCCAACACCGGCACCACTCAAGCTCCGCAACAACCACAGAGGTAAAACCTGTGTGAAAAGCCCTTTGAGCATTTATTCCATATGATCGAGACATCATCCAACTTGTCCCCACAGTCGCTCCAGTCTGAATGCCAAATTGGAGGAAGCAGTCCCCCTAAACTACGCAGGGCCTTGGGTTGTGGCGGCTGCCATGGGTAGCGCGCCGCCGCCCATCACCGTGCCCCAAAGCGACCTCTCCCAGACCTCCAAGGACGTCCACATTTCGGAGCTCTGAACTCTGTCGTGCAGTAAGCCATGCAGCAACAACAAAGTAGAAAACTCAAGTTCGTCGCTTTTGCGTGCATGCTAATTAGTGTAGCACAAAGCCGACAAACGCGTCCTGTATGGTATTATGGTACCTACCAAGCTAATAATCAACTCTTAGTTCAGGTGCTTTTTTTTTACATGCTAAGCTAGCCTCATTCAGGACAGAAGCTTCTCAGGTCTGATTACAAGTTGATTGAAGTTTCAAAGCAGAGGCACATTAAAAGATGCCTGACTTCATTTTATCGTTTTATTTGCATGAAGTTTGACACCTCTGCGGGAAGCCATTTGAGCATTTATTCAATATCCTTCACATCCAGCTCAAAAGCACCTGTACTAGTAGTACACACTAGGAGACCACCGGTATCTTACTAGTTACTTTTTTCTGTGACTGCCTTTTACTCCTTTTTCTACCCGCACTAGCTGGAGAACTCTGGCATACAAGTAGAACAAAACTATGCACGAGTTAACGTCTGTGTGCTCATGATAGAAGTGAAACACAAAACCTCAAGTACAATTTTACACTGGCGATATCTCAGAGTGGAAGTTGCAAATGTAGAGAAAAGAATGGTCCCTAAGATCGAACTTTGTGGAACACCAGAGGAAAGTATTTGCTTTCACGCGCGCGCACACACACACACACACCCACACGGTCCCGGTTACACAACCCCACTGTGAGTCCACCGTTGGACAGAAGCATTTGCGAGAAGGCCTACGAACGTTGTTTGGAACGAACACATTGGCAACACTGTCCGTACTGATTCCCACTTGTGAAGTGTTCGTTGAGAGTGCTTTGCTAACTCAAGTCCAGGACACATTCTTGTCATTGTTCATCAAATGAATTTACAAGTTTTTAAAAAGGATGTCAAGGATAAATGCTCGACCAGCTTTCCACACACTTTCCAATGCATGAACCTCTGCCTTTGCTGCTTTATTTTTCTTATTACCTATTGTGGTTTTAAGTGAGAAGAATACAGATGATTTTGTGTCAATATGCAATGTTAAGCTTCCTTGTGTCTCTGGAAAGGCGCTATATGAATCTAAGCTATTATTATTGGTGTTTATTATATGTCTGTTTACATTGCATCGTGGATCACTTTTCTGATTCAACATGTTGCTTTGTCAAAGCTCATTACGATGCTTATGATTGTGACATTATAATTTATTCTTGTGGATTTGTGGCGTGCAGGGGGGGTCGAGAGATGATGGACATTGTGTGCAGTGTTGTCATAGAAATAAATGCCCTCATTTGTCTCAGGAAGAATAGGTGGGTCGCGACTATTATTACCGGTAACGTGCCGAGCTCGTCCAGTCGGTTTCCTCTCAGCTCGCTTCCTTTGTGAACTTTAACCCCTGAAAACATTCCTCCTCAAAAGGAAATAAACACAAAGGGAGCATCGCCATGACAACATGAGAAAGTCAAATAATAATGATGATGCCAGATAAAACCAATTACTTAATTTAAAAACAATTTTACATACTGATGAAATGTTTTATTTCATAAATACCATCTTAATTAATTTTCTGAATGCTTTTTTATTTTGTAAAATAAACAATTTTAAAAGTACTTAGAAAAATATTTCATTTATTCTATGGTTAATGAATTACATTTATTGCGACAAAAACATGCACACACAACACACGCACGCGGACACAAACATGTTCGACACGTGAATGCACATAACCACACATAAATATAAAATGGTTTCAAATTGTCTACATTAAATGATTTAATCAAATGAAACGTAAACATGCCTACACCCCACATATGCATACTGTACACATAAATACACCATCATACAACACATTCACGACACACATGTCCTGTACTGTATACACACACCGCATGCACACTCAGTCTCAAGTTATGTACTGTACATGGTTGCTGTTGTACGTATTCTCACGTCATCGGCTAATAATGCTAGGACGGCGCGTGTAAGCGGTGTTCAGCGGGCGGGCCGTGAGCGAGCGCCGCCACGCCTCCCGCGGGGGGCGCCGGAGAGCCTCGTTGTTCTTTGGGCCGCTTGCGTCCGTAGTGAAGCGTCCAGAGCAACGTGAGGGTCAGGGCCATGGCCAGGATCTGGGCCACGCCCAAGGCCACGCCCAGGAAACGCAGCAGCTGCAGCGGCGTGCTGGAGCGGATGAAAGACAAGAGCTTTGGACCGCAGCCCTGGAGGTGGGAAACATGACACGTGACGTGATGTGATTCTCATAGCAGGAATGCCTCATTTTTGTTATTTTTGTATCCTTCTCAAGTCAGGACGTCATGGCGTCAGGAGCGCTTTCTCACCTCTTGATGGAGATCGCTGAGGTCGTGCTGGTGGGCGCGGCGAGCACAACCTGGATACTGATTGGAGCAGCAGGAGTCGGGAGGCCACTCCCTCTCCGTCATCTCCAGCCAGTCCGTAAAGTAGATCACCCCGCAGCACTCAAACTGCACACACACACACGCCTGCCATGTATGCGTGTCCACGCGCATGCGTGCGTGAGCCAACTAACCTCGGTCTGAAAGGTGTTCCAGGTGTGCGTGAGCCACTGATGCTGGCGAAGGCCGAAATTTGACATCCGAAACTTTAGACTGATCATGTCAGAGCGCTGTACGGGAGGCTAAATACAGCAGGTGACACACACACACACACACGCACAGTTAGCCAGGTGTGTCACCCCTCTGCTGATAACAAAACATCCACACACAAACGCACACACATGCACAAACACCGCACAATAATGTGTGTGTGTGAGGGTGAGACACCTGCTCATAGGTCCACAGAGCACTGGCCAACTCCACACACAAGATAACGAGCAGACTTCCAAAGTACTGCAACACAAACCCAGAGTGTGTGTGTGTGTGGGTGTGTGTGTGTGTGTGTGTGTTTGTATTTGTTGGTGTGTGAAACCACCTTACCCAGGACAGCATCATGAGGTCACAGCGCAGCGTGCCGCACACGCCCAGCATGGCCACCATCAGCAGAAAGCAGCACACAACCACCAGGACGGGATGGACTACGGGGGCGAACGTCAGCGCCGCGGCCTCCTCCAGCCTGTGCGCGCACACACACATTTGGACACACGCACACATATATATGCACGATGTTGTTGTTGATGTGGTGGGTGCATGCACACCGACCTGGTGTGAGCGGTCAGCGTCAGGACGGCGTTCAGGGAATCTCGAATCCACGCCGCCACTCCCAGGATGCACGCCGACATCAGCTGGAACACACGCGCACACACAGATCAGTTTCTGTTCCAGAAATAACATCTGAGAATGCGAAACATGCCACACACACACGCACACACTACATAACACACATACATACTCTCTGTTTCTCAGTAATATACAGTACACATACACACGCCACAATCAAAAAACACACACGCAAACACACCCACGTGTCACACACTCACAGATAGACAACACACGTACACAACACACAACAAAACACACGCTCCATATATACACAGGCGTGCAGCAACCACAAACAATTACAACAAAAACACGCACGTCACACTCAAAACGAGACACGCGCACGCACGCACACACAAGTTAATACATCATTTTCCAAGAGGGACTTAAAGATGAATGAATATTTGTTGTTGTTTTCCACAGTGGGCCTTTGTGAAATTTTAAAAGAAAGACATGATGCATGTCAAGATAGTCAGCAGTCAAATCATATGAAAGAGTGTCAGAAGGCCACGGAGTGCAGGGTCGACTCAGAACCGTCATGTTGTCGTCCAGTCCAGTTGCACTTACCCAGAAGAGCACGTTGAGCGCGTAGAGGAAAAGGCGCACGCATCTCACGGCGTCCTGTCTCGCCATCGGACGCTTCGGACCTCAAATGGGTCGGACCAGCGCGGCGGCATGCTGAGCTGGGCCGTGCGGGGCCGGTTCCGACTAATGTGTAGTCAGTCGTCCTTTGTGACGAACAGGTGCTGCGAGCCCAGTGCGAACTTGTAACTCGCCCTATCCCTCTTCGGCGCACGCATGCACGCGCTCTCGAAATAGTCATGAGATGATGACGTAATCCTCGGCAGGATGTCTGTTCCCGGAGGAGGTCGGGGGGAAGGAATGTGACCCCGAGTTCCTCCTCGTCACTAGTCGGACGTCACCAAAAAAGTGGTTAAAATTATGCAAATACAGCACAGCGGCACTTTGAGATACGATTTGAGTTTTTGCACTGGCCCTGCTCTTATTTCAAAGTACTCAAATCTCAAGTTATCTTTCTGTTTTTCGGGATAATTTTCTCGATATGAAATAAATGAAAGAACCTTTTTTAATTTTCTGTTGAACCAGCTATATAATAAAATGAATACAGAAATGTTAAATATCCACTTATTTATTTTACTTCTCGCTCTCTCTCTCTCTCTCTCTCTCTCTTTTTTAAATTTATTTTTATTACTGTATTTATCAACTTGGCAATTGTTTAATGAGCCATTTTATGAAGAATGAATGCAAAAAAATATTCCACTTCAAGCCTCCAATGGGGGCAGCAAAGCGCACCAAATTGTCTAATCTTCTGGAAAACACAAGACGAAGAAGCCCAACCCTTTCTCCTGTGTCCACCTTAAAACGCAGACATCATGGTGAGTTTTCATGTGTTTTACTCGCTTCTCTATCTTAAAAAAACCCACTGAATAATACGCTGAATTTCCGTTAAACGTCAAAGTCAACCATGCTGATGCGCGCTTTTGGAAAATGACATCGCATTAGCTTCTTTGCCTCATATCGCCCCGTTAGCTGGTAATGCTAACCGGCGAGCACATGGGCGTTATTACTGCGCTAGTGGCTAATTTGATGCTAACCACCGTTACATCTTCAAGGCGGTTAACTTTCGTTATTAATGTGCATCTGTTTGTAATAACAAGTGGCATGAGATGATGGTTTTGTTGTGCATTTTGTGTGGCTTTATTAGGGCTTAGCTCGTTAGCATCCTCGGATTGTCATTCTGTCTTTGTGGCTGTCAGCGCTTCATCAAGTAATATGACGTATGATGTGGATTAAATGTGAAGAAAATAATGAACAACTGGATTCGATCATGTACTGCTTGGAATATTTTTTGCGTGCTCATTGGTAGCAACTTTTTTCATTTTGTTAGATTTTCTCGAAGCTTCCAGGATGAATAGTGCTGCGTTCAGGGGTGCTCGGATTTATAGCGTTTAGGACGTTTTGGAGGTTTTGTTTTCGTTTATTTCTTTGTAGATTATATTGTTCCGTCGATGTCTTTGTTTTGATTTGCTTGCAGCTTTCTTTTTTGGGGAGCTGATTGGTAGCACATTTGGTAACCACTTGCTGTTTGAAAACAAGATGATGATGATGTGTTTTCCACAGGCGTCCCTTTCGATGGCCCCGGTTAACATCTTCAAACATGGAGCCGATGAAGAAAAAGCAGAAACTGCTCGTCTGGTGTGTGTGTTTGTACTTTTTATCTAAATTTAAAAATATATATATGCTGTCAAGCTCACAAGGATGTCACCTTGTCACCGCAGTCGTCTTTTGTGGGCGCCATCGCCATTGGAGACCTGGTGAAAAGCACCCTGGGACCCAAGGGCATGGTGAGTTGATTTGTTTGTCTTCCAGCTTGATGCTAACATATAATGTGAAACACCATTGATGGGATAATGGAACTTAGCATAGAAAATGTACAAAAGAAGTTGAGCTCATGTGCATGTTGTGTTTTTTTTAGGACAAGATCCTGCTGGGTGGTGGCAAAAGTGGCTCTGTGACTGTGACCAACGACGGTGCCACCATCCTCAAGGCCATCGGCGTCGACAACCCTGCTGCCAAAGTTCTGGTTGGTGAGTGAAAACGCTCGGCGGGGGTGAAGTGTGTGCCTCCACAGGGAGATGACGTACGTTTGTTTGTGTGCGCATGCGCAGACATGTCAAAGGTTCAGGACGATGAAGTCGGCGATGGAACCACGTCTGTCACCGTTCTGGCGGCTGAGCTACTGCGGGTAAGAAGCTGGAAAGTTTTAGTCTCGAGGCCCGTGTTTATTTTATTATTTTCTTTAATAACAGATTTGACAGGCCAATCATATGTGAAATAGATTACAGACACTTGACAATGTAAATGTGCGGAGAGCAAGATGAGGCATGTACACTTCCTGCACCAGCGAGACCCACTTCCTGTACCTTCTTTGTCTGACAGGAGGCAGAGCTTCTAATCGCCAAGAAGATCCACCCCCAGACCATCATCTCGGGCTGGAGGAAGTCCACGCAGGTGGCCAGAGATGCGCTGAGGGAGGCGGCTGTAGACCACAGGTGCTCTGCTCTGATTGGCTCTTGAATGTATAAAGCGAAGCCTTGCTATTTGGCCTATATGACTTAAAAATGTTGCTTGTTTTTCTTTTTTTTGCCCCACGGGCTGCATGTTTCCATAGCAACGACCCGTCCCGCTTCCAAGAGGACCTCCTGAACATTGCGCGCACCACGCTGTCCTCCAAGCTGCTGACCCACCACAAGGATCACTTCGCCCAGCTGGCCGTGGACGCCGTCTTGAGGCTGAAGGGCTCCGGCAACCTGGAGGCCATCCACGTCATCAAGAAGCTCGGCGGCAGCCTCACCGATTCCTACCTGGACGAAGGTCAGCGAGTGTGCCGGAGGCGGCGCAAGCGCTTGCGCTCTGATACTCGCATGTTTTTGTTGTTGTTTTTGGGGTAGTGGAACAAAACTTGTGTGTGAAGGCGTCCCTGCTTTGTTTGTTCAGGCTTCCTGCTGGACAAGAAGATCGGCGTGAACCAACCCAAGAGGCTGGAAAACGCCAACATCCTCATCGCCAACACGGGCATGGATACGGACAAGATCAAGGTGGGTGACGGGCGGCGGGCCTTAAGAAGACGAAGACGACCTTAGTGACTCTGGTCCGCAGATCTTCGGTTCGAGGGTCCGCGTGGACTCCACGGCCAAGGTGGCTGAGATCGAGCTGGCCGAGAAGGAGAAGATGAAGGAGAAGGTGGAGCGCATCCTCAAGCACGGCATCAACTGCTTCATCAACAGGTCGGGTCGCTCACCAACATTGCACACTCAACAATTTTGCTTTGGAGGTAGTGAGTTGTGGTAGAAATATGAGTGTTAATGGCAATATTGCTATTGTGCATGACTTAGAACGATCACAGACTCCTGGGGACTGAGCAATGGCATCCATTTGTTGGAAAATATGACATTGACCTAATTTGGACCTAGAAGTTGTTGATGATACACATTGATATCGTGAAAGTGATGTCATCACTCAAGCGTGCGCATTGACTTGGCAGGCAGCTGATCTACAACTACCCCGAGCAGCTCTTTGCTCAGGCCGGCGTCATGGCCATCGAGCACGCCGACTTTGCCGGCGTGGAGCGCCTGGCCCTCGTCACCGGTTCGTGACGTCGCTGCGATGTCATGGCAGAATGCGTGTGCGCGCTTTCTTGAAACAAGTGTGTGTGTGTGTGTGTGTGTGTGTGTGGCGTAGGCGGCGAGATCACATCCACGTTCGAGCATCCCGAGCTGGTGCAGCTCGGCCACTGCAAGTTGATCGAGGAAGTGATGATCGGCGAGGACATGCTCATCCACTTCTCGGGCGTCGCCATGGGTACGCGCGCGCACACGCAGAAAGCCGTTAGAACGTTTATTTGCGGCATGCTAGTTTTGAGTAATAATAATTAATTGCACTAGTGCGATATGAAATGTATTTCTCATCTCCATGTTACATCTAGAGCACTTGAAAAAGAATGGCAGCTAAAACAAAGTTGTGACTTTGCAGGTGAAGCGTGCACCATCGTGCTGCGAGGAGCCACTCAGCAGATTCTGGACGAGGCGGAACGCTCGCTGCACGACGCCCTGTGCGTGCTGGCGCAGACAGTCAAGGAACCGCGCACCGTCTACGGGGGAGGTGAAAAAAATAAATAAATGAATTCTCTGGCTTTTTTGTTTGTTTAGGCGTAGTGCCGTGAGGTGTTTTGTTTTTTTGTTTTTTTCCCCTAAAAGAGTGGGAAACACTGCTCTCAACATTGACGGGGTTTTTTTTAAAGGAAAATTTTGCTAGTGGCCCACAAACCTTTGAACACTTTTGTGTATGTAAACATGATACTTAAAACAAAAGGGTTTTTTAAATTTCGGAATAACGCTGTGGTGCTGTGTGTCAAGGCTGCTCCGAGATGCTGATGGCCAAGGTGGTGAGCGATCTGGCCAACAAGACGCCAGGGAAGGAGGCAGTGGCCATGGAGTCCTTTGCCAAGGCTTTGAGGATGGTAAAGAAAAAAGAAAAAAAAACACCACAATGAGGACAAAATGGATGAATGAAGTTGTTGTTTTTTTCTGGCGCTCATGTGACTTCCTCCTTCTTCTTTTCAGCTGCCCACCATCATCGCAGACAACGCCGGCTACGACAGTGCCGACCTGGTGGCCCAACTGCGTGCGGCACACCAAGAGAACAAGACCACCTTTGGTTTGAGTAAGTGAGCCTTCAAGACCATAAATAACATTGTATTGTATTCAGAGCTCTAGTAGAACCGTTGTCTCACTAGTTTTTTGTTTTTTTTCACTTCTAGTGCCACTTTTGGCCTACTAGTGCATTATTAAACCTTACTAGTGAATCACTACTGTACTGCACCACTAACTGAATACTTAGCAAGACAACTACATGATACTAGTGAGTCAAAACTACTAATGAGCATTTTGGTACTACTTTTTGCTTTCTTACAGACATGTCCGGGGGCACGGTGGGCGACATGTCGGCTCTGGGTGTGACCGAGTCGTTCCAGGTGAAGCGTCAGGTGCTGCTGAGTGCCTCCGAGGCGGCCGAGATGATCCTGAGGGTGGACAACATCATCAAAGCGGCGCCCAGGTCAGGCGCACGCGCGCATGATTGTTGTCGGCGGGGCGCCAGAAGTGAGAATTTCCCAAACTGACGTGTCGTCCATGTTTTTTGTGTGCAGGAAGAGAGTTCCCGACCACCATCCTTGTTAGAGGGAGACCACCGTCTTTATTTATCTGTCTACTTCCAAAAAGAAATGCTCCTCCTCCTCCTCCTTCCTCTTCTGTGGTAGCACTTCAGTGGCTAACGCTAGCTACGTATCAGGCCAACATTAGCTGCCGCTACTAGCGTTAGACACTGAGCAGCAACCCGTCTTTTTGGATGTTTTTGCTTTGTTTTGTTGACAAATAAAAACTAAGGTTCCATCAACAGCTGATATTTTTTTTTCTTCATGTGCCCTTTCGTTGCCCGGTGACCAGTCAGTTTTATTTACACGCAGCTTGACATTGACTTTTTTTTTTTTTTTTTTTTGTCTCTGTGCCCCAAATTTCCTACGCAGTAACGTTGTTCTTTACAAGTCGCAACGATCCCAAATGTCAGTGAGTCAACACGAGTGGTCGTGCGTGTATATTGATTGCGAATCCCTCCAGTGTTTGGTGACCGCTTACTGATAAGCCGGCGCGCGTCTGCCGCTCATCATTGTGGAGCGGATGCAGCGGACACGATGGACGCCGTCAAGCTTCTGCTACTTTTTCTGTTGAGCGCCTCCACCTGTCTGGCTCTGCTAAGGTAACAAATCAGACACATTTCAAAATGTTACTACTATCAAGACAAGTCGTTCTACTAGTCCGCTGAATGCTGAAATGGCTTTGTACTAGTAGCACACCCGTGTCAACTATTGCATAGTTTTGCCTCACTAGTAACATAGTTGTCCTAGTATGCCAAAGTTGATATCCCTCATAAGGTATACTAGTATGCTTTGTCCTCACTCGGTCAACAAGTGTGTCACACTAGTAACTTTTTTTTTCCTCCACTTTTGGCACAACTGACAAGTCATCTATTGTGCCACACAGGGTTCCTCTGCGACGGGGGCGCTCCATTCGCTCGCAGCTACGCGCCGACGGCGTGCTGCAGGACTTCCTGCGGGAGCACCGGCCCGACGCTTACAGCCGGCGCTACGCTCACTGCTTTCCCGCCGGGACGCCGTCACTGCGCCTGGGACGCGCCAGCCAGAAGCTCTACAACTTCATGGATGTGCGAGCAACTTTCATATGCACGTTCAGCTCTAGTTCGCTAGTTGTCCTTGCCGCGCTCGTCAAAGGTGTTGGGTCGAAAAATAAATAACCAACTGCCGCTTGGACAATTCGACCCAACTTCTTGGGTTTCATAGCCCGATGGTTTTTACAGTGTCGTAAGACAATTCAACTAACAAATATTTCTCCATCTACTGTACATCAAGGATATTTTTTTGTTTGTTTTGGCTCAGGCACAGTACTTTGGTCAGATCAGTCTCGGGACTCCGGAACAGAACTTCTCTGTGGTTTTTGACACGGGATCAGCGGATCTCTGGGTGCCGTCGTCATACTGCGTCAGCCAGGCCTGTGGTAACAGCAAAACACAGCACGCATACATACTGTCGTATGAATGTGCGCCTGCACAATCAGCACAAATGCTGTGCGCACATGCCGATAGACTCGCACTCGAAGCGCTTGACCTCCGCGTGTATCTCTGAAGAGTCAGAGCGGTTTGACCGTGTCTGATGATAAGAGGCCGATAACCCGTGCGCGTGTGCATGCGTTGGCAGCGGTGCACAACCGTTTCCGAGCGTTCGAGTCTTCCTCCTACCACCACGATGGCCGGACGTTTGGCATCCATTACGGATCGGGTCACCTGCTTGGGGTCATGGCCAGAGACACGCTCAAGGTTGACGCCGATCCCCTCGCGTCCTTTTGGTTGTCACGCGTGAGTTTCGCTAACGTGACGGCGTACGTCGCTTGCGTGTTGCCGCGCAGATGGGCGAGGTGAGCGTGCCCAATCAGGAGTTTGGGGAGGCGGTGTACGAGCCGGGCTCCACCTTCGTGGTGGCGCGCTTCGACGGCGTGCTGGGCATGGCGTACCCGCCGTTGGCCGAGATCCTGGGGAACCCCGTCTTCGACAGCGTGATGGCGCAAAACTCCCTCGACCAGCCCGTCTTCTCCTTCTACCTCAGCAGGTCGAAACCTATTCCGAGCGCTACAACAGGTTATTGTCGAAGCCCGCCCGACAACTGAGCTCAACGCTAACTGGCGTCGCGCAGGAAGTCGGGTAGCAACCGAGACGTGGATGGCGAGCTGCTGCTGGGCGGCACGGACGAGGCTTTGTACGACGGCCCCGTCACGTGGCTGCCCGTCACTGCCAAAGGATACTGGCAGATTCTCATGGACAGGTGTCACGCTAACCGCCTCCTCAACAAACCGCGTCCTTGTGGTATATGTGTCTGTCTGTGTGTAGTGTGGTTGGTTTGAATGTCTCCGCCTCTATACAGTGCCACGTGTGTGTTTCAGTGTGTCTGTCCAAGGCGTCAACTCGTTCTGTCCTCGCGGCTGCCAGGCCATCGTGGACACGGGCACCTCCCTCATCGCCGGGCCCACCAATCACATCCTCAGCCTGCAGCAGCTCATCGGAGCCACGCCCACCAGCATTGGCGAGGTTCGGCGCGGCACACAGAAGCGGGCATACTTTAGTGACATCATCATTTCAGCTCACCCAACTGCATGTGTGTTTGCGTGCGTGCGTGCGTCAGTTCTTCATCGACTGCGCCAGGTTGTCGAGTTTGCCGCGCATAACCTTCGTTCTGGGCGGCAACGAGTTCACGCTGACGGCCGATCAGTACGTCAGGAAGGTGAGGAATATCCCGTTGGCCAACTAAGCGCCAGCCGCCATCTCGGGCCCCGTCCACTTTGTGGCTCTCTGCCTCCGTCAGGAGATGCTGGGGGACAAAGAGCTGTGCCTGAGCGGCTTCCAGGCGGTGGACATCTTGTCGCCTCAGGGCCCGCTCTGGATCCTGGGAGACATCTTCCTCACCGAGTTCTACAGTGTCTTCGACAGGGGGAACGACCGCGTGGGCCTGGCGCCCGCTCGCCACCCTGCTAAGCGCTAACGTGATGTTTAAAGCTCCGATTGTCAGCAATAAACTCAAGCGCTCTCAGAGCCTTTCAGTCGCAAATGTGAGTTTCACTTGTTTGTGAGAAAGGGGTTTACTTGTGACAGTGATTCTGTTGTGTGTACATATGAGAGAGTTGCACTTTACTCGTGGAAGGTTCTTGCATATGGGAGCCTTTCACTTTTTAGTCTGAAAGGGTTTCGCTGGTTTGTGGGAGTGTTTCATTTGCTTGAGAGCGTTGCACTTTTTTGCGTCTGAGCGCTACAGTTGTGTTGAGAGGATTTTTAGTGAGGAGGCTTCACTCGTTTTGTGTGAGTGAATTTCACTTGTTTTCATGAGATCGTTTCAGTAGAGTGTGAAAGTGTAATTGTGTAAAAGCGTTTCATTGGTGCGCATGAATAAATCATTTCTCAGTAGTGTGCGTGAGGGTTTCAGTTGCATATATGAAAAAGAAAATCTGTAGGGTGGGAGACACATCGCATGTTGTCATTCTTGTGAAAACACAACACACAACCACTCAACGAAAGAGACCGTATGCCCGGGTGCAGGACAAACAGATTTAAGATCTCATTCATACCAGTTTCCATTGCCCTTTTAAATAGTATGGCATAGCACTTGTATACTTTGCATATGGTTTGTGTGTGAGTGGATTATTGATGTTTTTTTATGTTGACTGCTGTCCGTAAAAGGAATTACCTGGTTAAATTCTCATAAACGACAAATAATGTGTAACGACATTATTTATTATTCATTTGATTTGGTTTTCTGTTTTTTAAGCAGAGTGAGACGTCGTCTCTCCGGCGCCAGGAAGAGCAACGAGTGATACACTTCCCGATCGTTTGTTGTATGCAAATGCTGATCTCGGGTCAGTTTTCTCGCGCTGGTCCACTTCCGAGATGGTTCGTGGACTGATCTGAGACTGCGGCTTTTTTCGCGGCAAACTCAAGAGTACAGTCGACTTCATTCACAGACAAACAACCCGGAAGCGTCAAAAATAATTCCCAAAAGCAGACTTGTGAGTAACGTCACTGTTTGTTGTGTTTGTAAGATAAGAAAGAACCAGAAGCTGCTGGTCAGGAAGTTAGCATGATGGAGTGCAGTTAGCTTGACGCCGCTAGCGAACTAGCAACTTTAGCGTGAGCGACACCGGCTAATTTGGTAGCCACCTCGCCACTATTCACCTGTCTGACGTCATAATGTCTTAACGTGACATGTGTTGTAAATGATGACCTTTAAACTCAACAGTATGCTTCAGGGGCGGTTAGTAGTGTATAGTCTTAATAGGCACTATAAAAAAGAAGGTTTACATTTTAGATTATTATAATATACATATGTTTACTTTTTTTCCCGGGTATGTTTCCTTCCTGGCCTCTTTGGTTCGTTCTTGACCTGCAATCGACTGGCGAATAATCCATAATGTATCTTTGAGTGGTTGCATATGTGTGACACAATTGTGATGGCGTCAATGCGTGTTGTTCCCATGTTCAGTGGCGACATGCCGTCCAACGTAGAAATCAAGGCCAAAGTCAGCCAGCCGCTGCAATTCGCCAAGATGGCGTCCCAGCTCAGCCAATCGGAAGGCATCGTCATCAGGCAGCACGACACCTTCTTCCACGGCCGCCAAGGGCGACTCAAGCTGCGAGACTTCATGGTGCGACCACCCGTCCGTCCGTACGGCGGAGAAACGTCAACGCGCATTTGTTCTGTTTGTTTGTGTTTAGGACGGCTCGGGTCAGCTGATCTTCTACGAGCGTCCCGACACGGACGGACCCAAACTGTCCCGATATTCTATCAGCTCCACCTCGGACCCGACCGGCCTCAAAGTACAAACGTTTTTCATGTGGGCGTGTGTGTCTGTGTGCGTTTATGCTTCCCATGCGCATGTGTTGAGGCTGTGCTGTCGGACGCCCTGGGTGTGAAAGGCGAGGTGCGTAAGGAGCGGCGTCTCTTCCTGATTGGTCAAACGCGGGTGCACCTGGACGCAGTGGAGGGCCTGGGACACTACATGGAACTCGAGGTGTCGTCTTGGTCATCTTGTCCTCATGGCAACTCGTGCTGTTGATTCCATTTTTGTAAACGTGTGTCTCTAGGTGGTGATGCGTCCAGACCAGACGCTGGAGGATGGCCAGCAGGTCTGCTTGTATTTTTTTATTCTTTTTTTTTTTTTTTTTACCCGTTCAAGATGGATGATGGAAGGTAGTTTGAGCATTTATTCCATATCGTACTCGTGGGCTGAGTTGCCCAGGGACACGTCCGCTCTTTGTCCTCACTAGTTGGCGCTTGTCAGATATGGACCAGATGCTGAAACGGCTTGTTGGGTGTCCGCTGTCGTGACTCATCCTTTTGTGGCGGCAGGTGGCCGAGGGTCTGATGGAGCAGTTGGGCGTGACCAAAGAGAGTCTGGTGACAGGCGCATATGTGGACTTGATTCTGGAGGGACACACTGACACGTAAATCAAACACGCAAAGCGGCCTGAAACAAACCTTTTTTTGTTTTTTTGTTACAACATAAATCAACTGTGCTCAATGGAAAGCTGAATTTAAAATCGATCATCCAGCACATTGATGAGCATTTGTATGATCTAGTGTTCCGTAATATTAGTGTTTTTTTTGTTTTTTTTTTCATTGAATAATTGTAATACAAACATATCCAGAAAAACAAGAGACATGAACTCTAGAGCTTTTTTGGCATTTGACCATTTGTGATTATCTGCAAATAAATGCTGAAAATGAAATTGATAGTTTAAGTTTGCGGTTCATGTTGTCAAAATGTTCATTTTCACTCAAATATATAACTATTAAGGGCAAAATCAGAAAAACTGATCATCTTCCGGAGCTCACCTATATATTATATATGATTATCATTTGTTTTTATGAACATTGTTTATTTACCTAATTTATTTTTAGTCATTCCTCATTAAGTGATTGTTTAGTTTATTGTAAATTGTAACATTTAAAATAGGGTAGAATAAAATTAACTGTTTTGTGAGTTCATTATTTTACATTAATTTTATTTATTAAAGTTTAACATTAGAATACATTATTATGAAAGAAACAATTTTACAGATATGACAAATTTTGCCCCCGTGCCATGTCACTCACTTTGAATTAAAAAAAAATCTTGTGTCAATAATTCTTTCTTCCTACTCACATCAGTAACATAGAAACAAGCAACAAAGTTAGAAATAGGAACAAAGAGAAGCAACTTCAATAGCGTACAATTAAGATTGGCTTGTCAAGTTGTGTGTGAGAATCAAATGAAACAAGTCGCTCCATTTTTTTGTGACGCCTTCGAGTGACACGGTCGTTATGGCAACTGGCGCATGCACATCACACTTGAGTGAAGTAAAAAAAAAAAAATCGGATTTCCTGAGCATTGAACGCAGAAGAGGACTGGCGAAAACCTCCAGCTGAGGGTGCTGTCACACTTCAGCTGCAAAGACGAGTAGCCAGTGAGTAGCTTGCACTGTGGTCTTTTTTTTGTGGTCGTTTTCAATAAAGTGCCATTTTTTTCTTCTTCAGCAGTCATGTAAGTGACTATATGTCCTGGCGGCCATTTTGCTCCAGGCAAGTTGAGCAACCAAGAAAAGTCAAGCCATTTGATATAGCGGACCATATTATGTGCACGCTTAAGGCCTTGAGATACAAGTGATGTCACATAGGTGTTTTTCGAGATAAAACCCTCGCCTGGATGATCTTTTTGCTTTGACTTGGGTGCAAACGTTTGAGATAAGAGCATACAGAAAATTACACGTGTGTCTAAAATAATCTCCTAGCTTTGCTAACAAACAATGTAAAACACCATCGACAGGCTAGCATCAGCATATATTCTCTATCCTCTGCGACGAATATTACTTCGGTTTACTGAGGAGTGACAGTCTTCATGTATATCTGTGAGTTTATATGATACTGCCTCCTGGTGGCTAAGGTCTGCACAGCAGAAGGAGCAGCACAATGGCTATTCAATTCATGTCCCCCTAAAAATGTAGAATTCTTTACATTCCATTTCATTTTGTTGTCATCACTGTATGTTTTTATAACCTACAATATTATAGAGGGCTATTTTGCTTCTTAAAAATGCCAGAATAATAGCTGCTCCATTCATTTCAGTGTGGAAAGATGATTCCATTGGTTTTGAGTTGCGAGCGTTTTCACGAAACAAATGAAACTCTTATCTCAAGGCACCTCTGTACTTGCTAGTTTTTGAGAAGCGAAATAGTGGCGAGGGAGTGATTTTGAATGGAGTCAGGTTTTAATTGAATTAATTTCCCATCATGCAACAGGTGGGCTGTGATAGGCCAGAGAGGGCTTCCCCCTCCCTTTGCCGTTCCGGTGCATCATCGTCATGGCAACGGGGCCGCTCCTCCACACCCACGCCGATCACCCCGATTCTCTCACTGTGGAAGCGAGAGAGGGAGAAAATGAGAGAGAGGTGTGTTTTGCATCCCACGCGTTGGAGTGGGAGATAGCGTGCGCATGCTCACGTGTGTGTGTGTGTGTGTGTGTGTGCGCGCGCGCGCGCGCACATGTGCGTGCGTGCGTGGGCTGAAGCGACCAGCCTTCCACTCGTCCTGCTTCTTCCTCTCTCCTCTTCATCTTCTCGTCTCCAGATACTCCTCCTCCTCTTCCTCCTCCTCTTCCTCCATCATCCCCCTCTTCTTTTTCCCATCAGTCATCAGGATGGAGAACAAGTCGCTGCTCTGCTGGGTGAGTCCCTGCACATGTGTGTACGCGTGTGTGCGTTTGTGTGTATGATCATGTCAGCATCACAACAGCTGGTAGTTGACGTGCGCAACTTTTTTGGGGCACTTTTTTGGGCGTCTTTTCCTTGTCTCCTTCACTTGTCTCCTTCCGTCATGCGCTCTCGTGGGCGTGGCCTGTCATCGCCATAGTTGAACACGCGCGAGCGTTTACGATAAGATCATGCAAGGTGAGATGAGTGTGAACTGAGGAGTTTCTTGAAGGAACAGTTTGAAGTTTCTTCAGTTCAACTTTGGTGAGGCGATTTTGCGTCTTTTCCGTGCTGCCCCCTGCTGCTTCGGAGGCCTCCGCTTTGGCCCTGGAGCTTCCTTGAATTCTGTCCTTTCCTTCGGCCTCGTTTCCTACATTCCTCCTCCCCCTCCTGATTTACTTGACTACGCTCCTCTCCTATCTTCACCTCCTCTCCTCCTTCTCATTTCCTTGACGACTCCTCTCCTTGGCCACCTAATTTGGTACACTTACTCACCTCATTTTCATTTTTCACCATGCGTCCTTGACTCCTCTTCTCCGTCCCTAATTTCCTCATTTCCCCCTCCTTTTTCACCTCCTCGTTTTATTTGTCACCTCCTTGTTTCCTCCGGCTCCTTCTCTCCTTCCTCGCAGCCTCGTTTTCGACACTCCTGGCCTGGTTTCTTCTCTGTCTCACTCCCTTGACTCATCTTCAACTTCCCTCTTTTGCTCACCTCCTCATTTCCTTGATTCTTCCTCTCCTTCCTCGCCCACTTGCTCACGTGACACCTCCTCTATCTATCGATCATCTATCTATAGATAGCTATCTTCCTAGCTCCTATTTACCTCTCCATTTTCCTCCTTTTAACCCTCCTTCCTCACCTCCTTGTTTTACTTGACTCCACTCCTGACTCCTAACCTCCTCACATCCTCATTTGCTTTGACTCCTCCTCTCCTTCCTCACCTCCTCCTCATGCGTCCTCTCCTTTCTCGTATGCTTTAATTCTGTTCACCTTCTGTCTCCTTAGCCCTGACTTTTTTTTTTCGACTTTTTCTTTTCTCCAGCATCCCCTCATCATCTTGTGCATGTGTGTGTGTGTGTGTGTTACGTAATTGCGGCAGTGAGTGTGTAGGCCGTGGTCTATCTGAGAGTTGATCTGCTGCTCATGCTAGGAGGGAAAAAAGACCACTTCAAGCAGGAAGCGTCTCTCCTTGGCACATCACGTGGTTGTCATGGTAACACGTGAGTCTTCAGAGACAATTTAATGTCTTATGTCCAGCGGGTTTTTGCGAGAACAACAGCAAGCCTCCATGCTTCAGCTGCTTGTGAAGTGAGAAACTTGACAAGATAACGTGTGTGTGTGTGCGTGTGCGTGTGTGGGGGTGTGTGTGTGAGAGAGAGAGAGGGAGAACAGTGGATCTTATCCGCTCCTGCCATTGGTTGCCATGGTAATGGGCAAGGGGAGCTAGATTTCGAGCACACACACGGATATGTGACCACAAGTCGATCAGATCTGGATCAGCATCTGGATTGCATGGTTCCATGTCTTTAAAGTTTAGGTCATAAATTCTCAACGTCAAGCGTTTGCGCAGCGACCGCACAGCAACATTTGTAAGTGAAAGTGGATCAGAACTGGATCTGGATCTCATGATTTGTCTTCCAAAAGTTTCCCTTGAAGTCCAACTTTTTAAATGTCACTAAATGTACATATCAGGCGGCTTAAATGCGTGTGTGCTGGAACGCAGGCACACACGCAGGATACGTGACCACACCGGGATGTGGAAGTAGATCAGATCTGGATCTCATCTTACAAATTCACCAAACGTACACATGATGTGGCTCCAATGCGCGCGTGTGGTTACGTGCGCGTGTTATCAGAGTCGTCCAGCTTCTCACCTTTTCCTTCCTGACGTCCGTTCCTTCGCCCACACAGACAGGAAGCAGGAAGCGTGAGTCACAGGAAGTCGTTGTGATCTTTGCGGAGAGTGGAGATTCTTTTTGCTCCTGACATGTCCTCTTGTTGGTCTGTGTCGCCATTGTATTGAAATGTTTTTGCACAATTGCTGAACGCAAAAACTTTAGCCGCTTCCACTTTATGACATTCAGGTTGCCCTCACTCATGGCAAGTTAGCTTTGAGCGACCAAGTTAGCATCAAAACTACTCCCCGCTGCAAACAAAATGACTGTTTGTGTCTTCCAAAAGAGATTGCGGGCTTGTTGTCTTCATGTGGCCTCCACCAATCTGCTGCTTTTGTTTTCTCCTCTCAACCTCCCTCCCCTTTTCCACATCCTGGTGCCCGCCCCCCCATCTTCCTCTCGCTTTTCCTCCCCCTCCCCAGGATGGGCCGACCAGCTCCCACAATAGCGTCTGAAGGTCTGCCCGCCGCCGTCCACCTGAGGCGTCCCGCCCGCATCCCGGACCTCCGAACCGTCCAGCGACCCCCCGCCAGCGAACCGGATCGGAAGCAGATCGGAAGCCTGAAGCGAAAACGCCGTCAGGCTCGGGATCAGATTGCGCTTTGGAAAAGTTGGATGGGAGTGCTGCCAATAGGTAGGAGGCTTCGTCCAACGCAACAGAACAACACGCGGGATCAATAGCAGCGCCGGCAGTTGTAGGACTCGACGGACTTGACTTGAGGAGCGTTATTCACGTGAAAGTATATCTTTGGCGCCGGCTCGAGGCATCCAGGTGCCAAGGAACGTTGTTGAGGAGCTTCGTGTCGACCAAAGTATTGCTTTGCCGCCATCTTGGTTCCAAGGAACTACGTTGAAGTGAGTTGAGGAGCATCATTTAGACCTCAGTTTTGCCTTGCCGCCATCTTGTGGCATCTTGCTGCCAAGGAACTATGTTGACTTGAGTTTCAGTGCCCCGTTTAGACAAAAGTAGTGCATTGCCGCCATCTGGTAGCATCCTTGTTCCGAGGTTGAACTTGGTTGAGGTGCTTCAGTTAGCCCCAAAAATGGATTGGCGCCATCTTGTGGCCTTTTGGTTCCAAGAAACTATGTTGAAGTAAGTTGGGGAGGAGCTTTATTTTCGATCTTGTCCCTCTGATCAACTTCCTGATTAATGGACAGGTTGACTTTAGGGTGACTTGCTGTCCCAAAAGGCCCCGAGTTGAATTTGTGGCGTGCTGGTGCAGGGATGGCATGTACCCACATTAGTGGGCTTGTTGCTCTGGCAGACTGATGACATCATGCATTAGCAGAAGCGAGCGAGCGAGCGAGGTGCCGGCGTTTGTCGCCGAGCGCTTTTTGCTGGTGGTTCTTCATTTGAGGAGCGTCAGCCTTGTACAAGACAATGCGGGAAAGTCGGCCGCCTGGCTCGTCATCACTTATTCAACAGTCTGAGTCAAGTGTTGTCACCAGCCCAAAATAAACCACTTGTACCTGGAGACATTTTTCCGAGGACACCTCATAATATCCACTCCAATTAAACAAGAGCGACCATGTGTCCCCCTGAAAAGCAATCATATCATGAATATAATAGTAGTCTAGTAATAGTAGTCTCAAAAAACGACTTTATTCTAAAAAAACAAAGTAACATTCACGAAAAATACGCCTTTCCCCTTCGCAAAAAAATTAATTGTTATTGTAAATCGTTATTGGTGGTACACGTATGTCGTATATTTTTTCTTCACATGGCACGGCATAACTAATAATTAATAATGCGGCATTGTACGGAGCCCCAAACTGTTGAAACAAGACATTCCGATTAATATTGCGTAACGACCCACCGCGGCTCACCTGTTCTCCGAAGCTGAGCCGTGATGGGTCGTTACCTGAGCCCCGAGCAACTTCGATGTCATTTTCAGTCGACAGAAGTGACAAAACGGCCGCGCCCCGAAGATGGCTAAAAACGGGCGATTAACTCTAATTCCACAAACGCAATATTAATCAGAATGTCTGGTTTCAACTCGTGGGCCCGCATAGAACATTTTCTTGGAAAAAAAATGTGTTCGGGTTGACTTTGCCTTCAAGGGTCCCCCCGCTTAAAAATCTCAAAAGTGAGCGCCACGTTGTCTGGTGGAGCAGCTGCAAGCTTTTCTCCCCCAAATCCCTCCGCAAACATCTCGCCGCCATTTGACGATGTCCCAGATGTGTCAGAGCCGGACGGAAAAAGAGCGAGAGTCAGCAGGTAGGATGTAGTTTCCGCACGGCAAACTGCGAAAATGTGTTCGGCCGCGTTGCCATAGCAACAGCGAGCATGTCGAACGCACGGAGAGTGACACAGTGAGGTTAGCACAGGATTCCCTGCTATTCCAGTTGCCATGACAACGCGCCACTCGTGCCCTCGCCGACTCACCGGGATGCGAGCGACCGTTCAATTTGGGGCTTCATTAAGTGACTGGTGGTCTTCATGAACAGGAAGTGGAGTCGCGCAAACAGGAAGTGGAGAAGCGGCGGTATTGTGCTTTCATTTGCTCGCCACATGGACTGCCACGGAAAGGCGACTTGTGAGCGTCTCATGGCCAACTCGTTGGAAGATGAAATGCATCGTGGGAGAAATTGTTCCTCGCAAATGATCGCTCCGTGGGTCCTTCATGGAATTCATTAGTGTGTGCAGTTTTCTCTGAGTCGAAAAACAGGAAGTGATGTAACATTCCACAGCCATTATTAGCAATGCAGAAGGCGGCGGCGGCGGTCAGATGATGGTCAACAACATGAGTGAAACATTGAACAGCTGGACTTTCTCAAATTAAGTTCACCTGGAAAGGTTCATTTATTTCATTGTATTTATTTTTTTTTACAACAAACGCCCGATATCTTGAACCTTTTGTGATTGGAGCATTAATTTCAAAAAATGAGAATTTCTATGTGTCACTGAGCTGCAAGTAAGCAATTCATTTTGGAGGGGCAATGTTTTAAGATGAGTTTGAAGTGTTTTGGACACTCATAAGGAGCTTGGATAAGACGCCCAGTCTGAAATAACTGGGTGAAAAATTGCGTTTATATTTTGCAACACAGCAACTGGTATTAAAACGTGTGGTATTACGGTATATATGCGACAGTTGGAATGGATTGAAGTTATGAAATCAGTGATGAAAATTGGTTGGACGCCCCCCTCAAACAGGTTGTGCTTTACTGTCATTTCCTATAGCTGTCACAAGATGGAGTCAAAGCTCTACTTTTGTCGAAATGAAGCCGGGCTGAGTCGATCTAACGCCTTCACAATTGATTCTTCTGCGAGTGTCCCATCAATTTAAACATTGATTTTGCATTCATTCAACAACAATGCCACGCACGTGAGGTCGGTGTTGTTTTCGGTCATGGGCCGGGCCATCCTCACATTCCTCGCAATAGAATCTGCGATTTGGAATGTGTGTGGCTTCAAAAGGCGTAGCCTGGTCAGGTGAGCGACGTGGGCGCCGGCGAATGTGTTCCTTACCTTTTGTGTGACTTCCTGCCTTGCAGCCACATGCCTCTGAGTCCGGCTGCTGACACCAAACATGATCGCCCACGCCAACAGGCGGTTACTAACGGCAACCCGTCAGGCTCTACCGTCGCCCGGGACGACGACGCGGAGGACGCGCACCCTGGAAACAGCATCGTGGTCCGCATCGGCATCCCGGACCTGCAGCAGACGGTAACACACACGCTAGCTAGCGCGCTTCCGTCCGCCGGCCGACCGGAGGACGAGGAGGACGTGCCGGCGAGGCCAAAGTGAGCAAGTGTGCCATCAAACATGTCCGTGTATGCGTCTGTGGCTCTCTCAGAAGTGTTTGCGGCTGGACCCAGAGTTACCCGTTTGGACCAGTAAGCAGAGGGTTCTGGTCACCTTGACTCAGTCTCTGTCGGATGTTTTGAACTATGGTCTCTTCCAGCCGGCGTTCAACGGCCGAGCTGGCAAGTTTCTGGACGAGGAGCGACTTTTGAAAGAGTACCCTCTCCCACCCATCACGCCCATTCCATACCTCGAGGTGCGCCTTGTCGCGCACCATTTCGGTCAAGCCGGCCTGTGTTCGGAATCACTCCCTAGCGACGCCCGACGATTCCCCGACGCGGGCTCGGGACGGAGCCCTGCATGAGAATAGGGAGTAATTGACCCCGCTCCCTAAAACCGGTTAGAATTGCCTGGACGAATACGAATGTGTGAAACCGTTTTCATTTGACTGACGAGCGGTCAACATCCCTCAATAGTGATGGGGAATGATTCCGAACACGGCACTAACATTTTTTTTTTTCCCGCGCACTGACGTTCCAATGTTGTCTTCCAGTTTCGTTACAAACGCAGAATTTACACGCAGAGTTACGTAGACGACAAGCAGCTGGCCAAGCTGCACACCAAAGTAGGCCAAAAATGTCACAGTAAGACGACGGATGAGCCAAAAGCTGCGCTGACCCACTTGTTCGTCCGTCTCAGGCCAACCTGAAGCGATTCATGGAACATGTCCACCAGAAGAACGTGGAGAAGGTTTCCAAATGGCTGGAAAAAGGCCTCGATCCAAACTTCCACGACTCGGACAGCGGCGGTGTGTAGACATTCTTTCAATCTGGCAAAAATGTTACAGAATTGGCTGTTGCTAAAGTTTCCACTATGTGGATAAATTGGCGCCATGTCTTGTGATTGCCTTTTGCCATTGCTATTTTCTTATCAAACAATGTGAAAATGATTCCGCTCGTTGTCCGTTTCTAACCGGAATGGAAATGAAAAAGTCGCTCTTTTAGGAACAGTCACAAAAGTGGTTGGAAAAGATGCTGAATGTAGCCACCAAATTATTTGTGTTTTATTTTTAATTTTGATAACATATTGATTTTAAATATTTAAAATTGTTTTAAGTCATTAAAAATGATTTAAAAATATATTTAAAAACATCTCTAAGGATGTAAGTTTAAAAAAAGTTGCTTTTTTTTTTTTTTAAATAAAAAATTCAAACAAAAAATGATTACCGGTACATGTTTCTTTAAAATGTGAATGTGAAAAGGAATTAGATTAAAAACAGATTTCGTGTTTTAAAAATAGTTTTTAAATGATTTTAATAGTTAATGAAATATTTGAAAAAATTTCAATAAAATGTTCTTTTTATGAATGTTTATGATTTAAAACATTTACCATGAACTGTTTTCAATGACTGATTTGTCAAAAAATTACTTTTTTTGTAAATCCATTAAAAAAAAAATCATCCTGAGCAATAAGTCAAATCAGATGAATGGTCCTTCCTTACTGTGTTTATTGTTAGCAAAATGTCAAGCGGACTAAAAGCACGCTTTTAATTTGAAAGAACGTCGCAATGTGCTTCCCCCCTCAGAGTGTCCTCTGACGCTGGCAGTCCAGTTGGAGGAGAGCTGCGAGCTCATCAAAGTTCTTCGCAGCGGCGGCGCTCACCTGGACTTCCGCACCAGGGATGGAATCACCGCTCTGCATCGGGCCGTCATGTGCCGCAACAGCGCCGCTCTCACCGTAAGGACGTTGGGCACGAGCGCCGCCCCCCGGCCCCGCCCCCCGGCCCCGCCTCCCGGCCGACCTCGTCTGATGACTCGCTTCTGCTACTTTGCAGACCCTGCTGGACTTGGGAGCGTCTCCGGACTACAAGGACAGCAGGGGCCTGACTCCCCTCTATCACTCGGCCATGGTGGGCGGCGCCCCCTACTGCTGCGAGCTGCTACTGCAGGACCACGCCACACTAGGTACTCAAAATGTCCTGCTTCAACTTTCTCGCATTCCCAAACCTTTCCTCGAGACTTGTGTAAATAGTGTTGAGCCAGGGTTAGTGTTTGTCGTTACAGTTTCAGGTCACAGCAGATGATAGCAAAGCACTACTTTTGTCTACATAAAGCACCCCAACTTTCTTCAACATAGTTCCTTGGTACCCAAATGCGAGTGTGGGTTGACCCCGTAAACAGTCATTGGATGGCACGCATGTGCTTATTGTTTCACTGCTTGTGAAAAGACACTGGACTGATCAAAGGTTTCTGGTCGTCATGGTTACAGGCATGACCGACGAGAACGGTTGGCAGGAAATCCACCAGGTGACAAACACTCGACGCGCCCACGCACACGCGTGCTCAATCACTTGCTTAAATCACAGCCACAATTACATGTACAGATTTAGTACGGGTAATCACGCGTTTATGTGTTTAGGCGTGTCGCCATGGAAACGTGCAGCACTTGGAGCACCTGCTGTTCTACGGGGCTGACATGAGCTCCCAGAATGCATCGGGAAACACCGCGCTGCACCTCTGCGCTCTCTACAACCAGGTAGGAAGACGACGCGTCGCAAGTCTGCTGCCGGGGCGCCCTCTAGTGGCCGCCTTTTTAAGCGCATCTCACCGTCAGACGTTTCATTTTGAAGAACTGTTTTACTTTGAAACATTAAGATACAGCCGGTAATTCTGATCGAATCATTATTTAAGTACGATTGGCTGTTTCATTTAATTCTACTTTTAATCCAGCAATAAAACCTTCATCTCGTTTTTGATGAATTCTTGGGCCTACTAATCTACTGGATTTAAATGTTGGCCACGGTGGTGCTGCTTTTAGTTTAGGGAGGTGTTGGTTTAAAACGTCTCAGTCACGGGTATTTGTTGCTGCCCCCCCCGCAGGACAGCTGTGCCAGAGTGTTGCTGTTCCGAGGAGCCAACAAGGACATCAAGAACTACAACAACCAGACTGCCTTTCAGGTCACCATTACAACCGCCTCACTTCTTTTGAGGATACAACCCGGTGGTGCCTTGAGATACTGTGACTATGTCACAAAATACTCCCAGACATACAGTATAATCCTTATCCTCTGCAAAGAGCGACACATTTTACTGCGGCTTCCTAAGTAGTAGCCATCTGCATGTGTATCCGTATTTCTATCAGTGTTCTACTGGTGGCCAAGGCACAAACGCCAGAAGGGGCACCACGATGCGTATTAAATTGAAGCAAAAACGGCTTGATTTATTTACATTGTATACAAGTATGCTATTAGTGATTTCGGATGGGAAACACTGCACTAGTGATTTTTTTTTTTTTTTTTTTTTTTAAAGACTTTTCGAATTGACTCCAAACTTCTGAACGCTGGTGTGACTAAGATGGATTTCTGTGTGCGTAGGTAGCCATCATCGCCGGGAACTTTGATTTGGCGGAAATCATCAAGATCCACAAAAGTTCTGATGTTGGTGAGTGGCACGCGTCACTATATTATTATACCTTAGAGTTAGATAGGTACTGCACTTTATTCCTCCAGTCACAAGGGAAATTGATGTTAAACGCACCCCAACATAGTGCTGAGGCTCCATATGTGTGTGTGTGTGTAGTTCCCTTCCGAGAATCTCCGTCGTACACCAAGCGGCGCCGCCTGGGAACCATCAGGTCCCCGGCCGGAAACGGTCTGTCGTCGCCGCGCTCTCTGATTCGCTCGGTCAGCGACAACGCCCTGGAAAGCCCCGCCTCCTCGCCCGGTCCGTCCCTGCAAAGCTTGGAGACGCACCTCGACGCTCACACGCACTCGCTACGGCGACACACGCGCCGCCTCAGGTGAGCGGGCCTGTGGACCACAAAATGGCGGCCATGAAAGGAATGACTGAATATGTGAAAACATGTTTTACATACACATCTTGATTGATTTTTTTTTTTTTTTTTTTTTTTTCAAATGACAAAATGAAAAAAAAAATCGCTTGGTTATAATGCAATTAATTAGAATTAATACAATAACAATTGAAAAATAACAGGTAATTTCAAATATACCTTCATCGAATTAAATGTATTAAAACATGAGAATTAATCAGTATTTTATTAAATAAATGAAAATATTCCAATATCTAAAATTTTCACATGCTCCACTGCACAGTCACTTTTTTTTTTTTTTTGGAGCATAATATACAGAAATCGGATGTGTGACATAACGCACACACTGTACATGTTATCATCAGTCCGAGTGGGGGCGGAGGTCACGTGGAGAGCAGCCCCCCGTCATCGCCCCCCCTCACCCCGCAATTGAGAAAGAAGAGGCTGTACAGCGCCGTGCCCGGACGCACCTTCATCGCCACGCGCTCCCACGTGCCCCAGGGGTCCGGGGAGATCCAGCTGCACCGCGGCGAGAGGGTGAAAGGTCACTAGACCAGCAAAACTTTTTTCGTTTCTCCCCTGAAGACCCCCTCATAATCCTCATTTTGCATCTACAGTCCTGTCGATCGGCGAAGGCGGATTCTGGGAAGGAAACGTGAAAGGAAGAACAGGCTGGTTCCCTGCCGACTGCGTTGAAGAAGTTCAGATGAGACAGTACGACCCCAGACTGGGTAAACATTTTCAACATCCAGTAAAAGCTCAGATTGTATTTCTCACAAAAATGGAATGGCATCCAAAGCAGTTTGCGGCCGTGTTGTTAGTGTAAGCAGTGCACGTCAGCGGGGGGAGCCATTCAAAGAAAGTACACTGGGATGAATCCAGAATGTGTTTCAGAGACGAGGGAGGACCGCACCAAGCGACTCTTCAGACATTACACGGTGGGCTCGTACGACAACTACACCTCTTACAGGTGAGTCGTGCGCCTCACGAGACTCGCTGATGCGCGCTGTGGAATGGTCGCTCACGACCCGATCGCGTCGTCGTCGTCAGTGACTACGTGATCGAGGAGAAGATGGCCGTGCTGCAGAAGAGGGAGAGCGAAGGATTTGGCTTTGTCCTGCGAGGAGCCAAAGGTAGATGAGCGGCCGGGCAAAGTCGCGTTGGGATCGGGGACTCTCGGTCAAGTGAATGCCCCTCACATTTGATGTCGTTGCAAGCCGAGACCCCCATCGAGGAGTTTGCCCCCACGCCGGCGTTCCCCGCCCTGCAGTACCTGGAGTCCGTGGACCAGGGCGGCGTGGCCTGGAGAGCCGGTCTGCGCACTGGGGACTTCCTCATTGAGGTTTGTTTGCTCGATTTGCCAGGGGACAGGTGCAAATGAGCAAAATGCAGGTGGTGAACGCGCCTTTTTCGGTGAGCGTGCAGGTGAACGGGGCAGATGTGGTGAAGGTCGGCCATCGGCAGGTGGTGGCGCTCATCCGACAGGGCGGCAGCCGCCTGCTCATGAAGGTCGTATCCGTTTCCCGCAAGTCCGACACCAACCTGATCAGGAAAAAAGGTTTGCGTTCGCAAAGTCCAGGAAGTCTAGCACACAAGTGAGCAAGGTCACAAGTGTAGGACGCAAGTACACTGAATTCTACAATATTGGGACACAGGTCAACAAAGACACAGTTAATTAGACTCAGGCGCAATTATACTCGGACACAAGCATACTAAGACGAGGGCGGACTAGGATACAAGGACGCTAGGCCAAAAGCAGACAAGGACACAAGTGCACAAGGGTTGACTGTCCTGCTCATTTCTAATGAAGTGCCGGCATCCGATTGTTTTTCCTCTCCTAGCCCCGCCCCCTCCCAAGCGAGCGCCCAGTACGTCGTTGACTCTTCGATCCAAGTCCATGACCGCTGACCTGGAGGAGATAGGTAACGCACACGCGCACGCACGTTCGCGCGCACACCGTCAATATGGGAGAGAAATTGTTGACTTTTTGCCCCTTGTGCAGCCCGGAGGAGGCGCTTTGGTGAGTCATGTGGTCATCAAGGTCACATTGCGTGCTTCGGGCTGAGTGATGGTCAAAGTGCTTCTGTTGTGTGCGTGTGTGATAGAAAAAAATGATTCCGTTCATGTCGTTTGTTTCTTATTAATGTCGCTTTTTGGACAAATTGTCGCTCGCTGTGCTTTTGCAACCGAGGTTGTCTCTGTGCCGTGTGGCTAATGCAAGCAGGTCACATGAGAAAGGGAAAAATCGAATGAAAAAAAAAAAACAATTGCCCTGACCAAACTCCGACCTGCAGAGAAACTGGACGACATGTTGGCGGGGAACACGCAGGAAGTGGTTCTGCGCTCCCGGCCCTCCGATGACTTCCGAGCGGCCACGGTGAAGCAGAGGCCCACCAGTCGGAGAATCACTCAGGCCGAGATTAATGTAAGATTCTTTCGTCCCCCCCGGTGCAAATGTGACAAAACACACAGCCACGTGCTCGTTGAATCTTTTGTGTGCGCGTGGTGTGTAGTCGTTGTTTGAGCGCCAGGGTCTGGTCCCACCGTCCGGTCCGGAGAAGAGCACCATGGCGCTGCCCCGAGGAATGTCCAGAACCAAAAGCTTTGGTGAGTCTTCACAGGAAGCTTTTCAGGCTCCAGTCCCACGGGAAGGCTGTTGCTCGAGTCCCGTTCGAAAGTCCATTTTCCGCGAGTGGGTCCTTTAGCGTCCGGAATGCTGATATGTTGCCACGGTTACCACCCAGGCACCCCCGAGGACGACCGCATCTCTGCGCTGATCCACGAAAGTCGCTTCCCTCGCAGCTCCTCTCTGACCGACAGCTTCATCCCGCCGCCTCCGCAGACGGCGCCGCCCCCGCCTCCGTCCCCGCTCTTCCTCCTGGACTCGGGGCCCCCCCCCCTCCTTCCTGCCCCCTCCTCCCCCCGCCAGAGGAGAGGGCCTGACCCGCTCCAGCTTCAAACCGGGAGCCGAGCCCAGGCTGCAGGAGCTCTCGGACGCGCCGTCCAGGAGCCACGCCGAGCGCCAGAGGAAGGCGCGCTCCATGATCATCCTGCAGGACACGCCGCCTCAGCTGCAGCCGGAGATGCACGCCATGCACATGTCGTCCTCGCACACCTCCACGCTGTCCCTCCACACCGCCGCCCTCGGACACTCGCCGCTGTCACGCCGCCGGGGACGACCCATTGAAAATCCTTACGCCAACGTGGGGCAGCAGGCGCCCCCGGCCAAACCTCAGAGAAGGAAGTCACCTCTGCTCAAACAACTTCCTGTGGAGGAGCAAGGTAGGTGTGTCCTCCTCCGCATCGAGAGAGCGCTTCCTCCTTCACCCAAGGGAAGGCTCCAAAGAGAAAAGTTAGTCGCTTGTCCCGAGATCAAGGTTGTTGTCTCGACAGTCTCGTCCGTCTTGCGCGCAGGCCTCAAAGACCAGGACGCCAAGTCGGAGGCCAGTGCCCCGGGCAGCCCCAGCAGGGCGGAGCTCTACCAGCAGCAGGTTCTGTCTGAGCGCGCTCGCGTCCACGGCCGCCGCTCCTCCCTCTTCCTGTCCGTAGAGGGCGCCGTGTCGGACAACCAGGCGCCTCCTCTCCTGACGCAGAGTCACTCCATGGACGACCTGGGCGAGCTTCCGCCTCCCGCGCCCGTCCTCTCTCCCTCGCCAACCCCGCACACCTTCCTGCACCCGCTCACCGGCAAGCCTCTGGGTAAGGATCGTGCTGATCAAATCAATCATATCGTATCGAATCAAGTCATCGTCACGTGCAGCACAGTCCAAAACGTGTCCCCTCCGCAGATCCTTCGTCTCCACTCGCCCTGGCTCTGGCCGCGCGGGAACGAGCGCTCACCGCCCGCACGCCCAGCCCCGAGCCGCGACCCAAACACGCCTCGGCATCCACCACCCCGATCCCCACCCCGGCCGCTAGCCCGGAGGGCCGGCATAAGCGCACCCCCGTCCCCACCCCGCAGAGCAGCCCCGAACCCCGCTCCAAGCGCACCACCCCGCAGAGCAGCCCCGAGCTGCGACACAAGCGCGTGACTCCGCCTCTCTTCCCTGACGGTCAGGCGGAGCGTCCCGAGGCGGAGGGCGGAGTGACCTCGCCCGCGGGGCCGTCCCCCGAACGCTGGAGACCCGTCCCGCTGGCCAGCCTGGCCAATGAGACCCACTCGGCTGTCATCGACAGGCGCAGGAGCCTGACCATTGGGAGCTCGGAGGAAGAGGGCGGGGCCTATACGGTGACTCTCCCGCCCGCGCTCTTGTCATCCAGTGACGAGGAGACCAGGGAGGAGCTACGGCGGATCGGTCTGGTGACACCGCCCCCCGGTTTCGCCGCCCCTCCGTCGCCCCTCGCCGTGACCCCGCGGCGGGGCGGCGAGGGCGACGCGGGCGAGGACGACGAGGAGCCTCGAGACGGCTCGCTTCCTCCCTCCATCACCCTGGCCTCGCCCCCCGCTCCGCCCTCCCCCTCCTCGCCACCGGCCGGCCACGCCTCCTCGGCCCTCAAACCCCGCCTCCGCTCGCCCGTCGGCCGCGGCCGCTCGGCCCTCAGGGACCCCCTGCTCAAGCAGTCGTCCGACAGCGAGCTGCTCCCGTCCTCGCCCGCCTCCCCGGCGGCCGCCCGCCAGCCGCGCTACCTCTTCCAGCGCCGCTCCAAGCTGTGGGGGGGCGGCGAGGAGGAGGGCCGGCCCGCGGCGCTGGGCGGCCACGGGTCCGCCTCGGCCCTGGAGCTGAGCGGCAGGGCGGAGTCGGGCCTGGACCTCGCCAACAGACTCCACCTCCTCAACAAAGATAGCCACTCCCTGGGGGAGGAGCCCAGCCCCCTCGACCCGGGTCGTAGGTCCCCTGTTGGCGGGGCCAGGTATGTTCCCTGCATGCGCGTGAGTCTTGCCAATGTGTGTGTGTGTTGGTATGTATGCGATGTGTACGCATGATTGCGCCTAGAGGTACAGGTTGAGGCGTGCGCGCGCGTGCGTGCGTGCGCCGTAACACAAGTGTGGTTTGTGTTTTTGCAGATGTGTGGAGAGTGAAGAGAGCAAATCGTAGGTTTTTATCTCTGGTAAACATTCCTTGTTTTCGCTCAAAGACGCTAACGTCTGCTAACCACTAGCTGGTTTGTTGACAGCTAACATTAGCGTCGCTAAGCTAACTGACCGGCAAACGTAAGAACGTTTCCGATGGCGACCAGCATGACAAAGCTCCTTATCTAAAGATCCTCTCGTTGTTGTTGTTGTTGTTGTCGAACTTGACTTTCCTGCTTTTGCTGAAAAAGTCCCAACCGGCCCTCCCCCCAACTAACAATCAGTTCTCGCACTGAGCCGTTTAAGAGGCACGGTCCGAGTCTCCTCAATTAGCGCCGCACGCTAACACGCCCTAAGCAGTTCCAGCACCAAGCACGCTCAAGTCGTTGGGCCTGGAACATCTGGAACATCTGACCTTCTAACGCGCTGAGATGCTAACAGCCGCTTGATACTAAGATGCTAACAGTTACGTGATGTCGCAGGTTGTTCTCCAGTCTGGGCGAGCTGCACACCATTTCCCAGCGGGGATACGGCGCCACCTACACGGTCCGACCGGGAAGTCGCTACCCCGTGACCCGCCGCAGCCCTTCCCCCTCCCCGTCGCCCTCGCCCTCCGATAGGCCGCCGGGCCTGGGCTCTTCTCCCTCGCCCTGCTCGGAGCGCCCGGACCTGAGCTCGGGCCGCGGTCTGACCATCCTCAAGTCGTCCAGCCTCAGCCTGCCGTCGGAACCCAAGGAGGTCCGCTTCGTCATGCGCAGCGCCAGCGCTCGGACCCGCTCCCGCTCGCCCTCGCCCTCCCCGCACGCCTCCCCGTGCCCGTCGCCGGTCCTCAGCGGCCCCCTGCTGGCGCTCAGGCCCTGGAGGCAGCGCCCGCTCAGCTTGTGGAACAAGTACGACGTGGGCGACTGGCTGGAGAGCGTGGGGCTGGCCGAGCATCGCCAGCGCTTCCAGGAGCACGAGATCGAAGGCTCGCACCTTCCCGCCCTCACCAAGGACGACTACGTGGAGCTGGGCGTCACCCGGCTGGGCCACCGCATCAACATCGAGCGGGCCCTCAGGCAACTGTTGGACGCCGCCACTTGACCACTGCCACCGCCATAGGTCGACTCGCTATTTCTGCCAACTCAGCTCTTTGATCGCCGCCCGGCTGTCAAACCCTTTCCGCCGCAACCCTCGAAAGACACGGTCACTCGATTCTCTTGATCCTGGTTGAACCTGTGTGTTGAACCTTTTTGATCACGTCCATCCGTCATGTCTAACCCTCGTGTCCGTCCCTCACCATCATCCATCAGGTCCATCTCATCCATCCGTCATGCGTATCGATGAACCCCTTCATGTCCGTCCATCACCGTCATCCATCGACTAGTTTCTACTTTATCTACTTCACTCGAAGACGTTCATCAAGTAAGTCACAAATCAACTCCATCTTTGTTTTCCCCGATGCTCACGTGTTAGCTCACAAGTTAGCTTAGCTGAGCCTGCGTTGGCGATCAAAGGGCTGATTTGATCTCTTTTTTTTCCCTTCAATTATTATTATAAGTCCTGAAAAATATTAGTCTTGATTTTGAATATTTCTGAATATAATGGCCTCGATGCACGCAGCGCTTTGCCGTTGGCTGTGAGGTGGCTTGTTAAAGTCCCTGTCAAGTGAAAACAGAGCGGCTGGCGAATTTGACACGCCACAGAAGAGAGTGGCGTTAACTGCCGAATGATTGAAAAAAAAGTCAAGCCGTTGTCTCTTGACACATGACTGCGTGTTTGAGCTGCGAAAATACATTCGCTCAAAAGTAGCCTCCCCGGGCGTTACGGGGCTTTTTCACACCGCAACAACGAGGCACTCTAAAGAGGGCACACCAGCAAACGATCCGAAATGAAGATGATGCCCCGAAAAATGTGAAAGCTGAAATGATGAAAAACACTTTTGACACTCGACCGTCCTCATTTTTTGTCCGTTTCCAGCACGGACCCTCGAACGCCTATCGTGTATTTAGACAGAATCCGTGATTCACTTGACAGGGTTTTCAACGACAAATCGGAGAACGCCTGGCCGTGCATCAGGGTTATTATTCTCATTTAGGTTTTATGAGCAATGATGTGATAGTGTTGACTTTATTCTACTTTCACTTTTGATTTGACAATGAGTTGAATGCCCCCGTCACCACGGCGACGTGCTGGAGTTCTTGATGACTTGTCAGCCGGTGTGTGTGCGTGTGTGTGTGCGCGCGCGTGTGCGATACGTGTTGATTGGACATGGTGCTACATGTTGGAAGCCATCTGTACAGGAAGTAACTTCATCATCCTTAAAACAATTGCAGCCAATCAATCACATCGAGGAGAAAAAAAAAAAAAAAATCAAGTATACGGGCATCAAGGTCATTCGGGGAGTTTCCACTCTGCCATGAGGTTTTTTGTTTTTTTGAACCTCGCCATACGTGGAAATTTCTGGAATATTTTCTTTTGCTGAAGGTATGCCACCCTGTGAATATGTTTCGAATGCACTATTGCGTCCAATGCGTAGTCGCAAGAAAATACAAAAGTGAAGTAAATCATAAACATATAAGTTATATTGAAAGGTTTTTGTGTGTGGGGGGGGGGGGTTGGTTTAGGTTAGTATGCGTGAAAGTGAGTGTCTAGCCTTAAATATAAATACATTTCATTTCTTCATAGTTATGCACACAACACCCCATAATGACGATATGAATCCCTTCCAGATGCACTGTACTGTATTGAACAACCCTTCGTATTATTTTGAACACAGTGCTATTTTTAGGGCACACCTTCAACATGAATCAAGCTAGCTTAGCTTAGCTTAGCACACAAAATTCCACACGGACGCACTGGTTCCATGATATCCTCGCAGATTGTTGACTGTCACGTGCTAATGGGCGCTAAGCTAATTTAAACAGACTTGAGATAGAAAATGTAGCCGAATAGTTATTCCTAATTCACGAATAAGCAATAGACTGCTGATGGTGATGAAGTCCTCACGTATCATCAAATGATCTCATGTCAGCGCATTAATTCATTGATTGATTGATTGATCGATTATTGGATGGCTTTGATGTTTCTTTGTGCTCTTTTCTTTCTTTTCACACACGCCAAACATGTTGTCATGTTTCTAATAAAGGCTCATTTACTACTACAAGCCCCCAGCCGCCGCCTCGGATACGCTGACCTGTTCATAACACACACACACACACACACACACACAAGTGCTGGATGTAAAAAAAAAAAAAAAAGGCAAACCCAGTAAATTAGCATGTAGACAGAAAAAAACAGCAGAACAAGATTCTGATCACAAAGTCTACTCATTAGGAATTAAGTGAAATTAAAAACTGTTGTAAACATTAAGCTGAACATCAGATTGATGGGGAGAAAAATCAACATTTTGTAAAAAAAAAAAAAAAAAAAAAAAAAAAAGAAATTCACTTGTCGTGTCGCTAAAATAAATCAGTTGCTCTATTGCGTGTCTTCAACCTAACAAGACCAGCTACCGCGACCGTTATGTGAATTGCTATTCCTCGGTCAGAGAGTCCGGCTGCGCGTGAGTCTGCGTCTCTGCAACGTGGGTCTCCAATCCTGTTCCTCGAGGGGCCGGTGGTGTCCTGCCTGTTTTCCATCTCTCCCTGCTGCAGTCCACACCTGATTCAAACGAGCAGGCTCATGATCCAGCTTCTGCAGACCTCGCTGATTATACGGCCATTTTGATTCAGCAGGCCCTGGAGGAACAGGATTGGAGACCCGCGCTCCACAAGCTCTCACCGCCGCCTCGGATCCGCTGACCCGTTAATGGCCGACGCTCCCACGTGACACCGTTGTGAGCCTTTAAAGGGCTGGTCCTAAAAAAAAAACCTGAAATCCAAATGGGGGGCAGGAGCTGAAAATAAAAAAAATTGGAGAAGGGCAAAGTCATTGAACCTGAAGAGTGAGTCAGTGACACTTGACCACGCCCCCTCCGCCGCCATTGGCCGACGGGCCGAAGGACGACATGAAGTTCAGGGTCCGCCGCTCACAAATCAACTTTTTTGCTCCGGTGTCACTGTCAAGTGGAAAAGTTTCCGTCCTCACGTGAGCACTTTTATATGCTTTTTATTTAGTTTTTGTTTTGATTGAAGATTTACTCAAAATGAGGTTTTTCCATATCATTTCTGCTGGGATAAAAACTGGAAGGTTGTTGCTAATTTGACGCTATAATGCAATCATAGACTTTAGAAGTTATTTTTCTGTCTTTTTTTTTTTTTATATTGTTATGTTATATTGATTGCTATGCAATTGAGTTTGATCGCGTGTCGGCGCCAGGCGGCCATGTTGTCCATCCCGGACCTGATCAAGAAGAAGCGGGACGGCCGGAAGCTGAGTGATGGCGACATTAAAGCCTTCGTGGAGGCGCTGACCACTGGAAGCATCCAGGACTGCCAGACAGGTGCCACGCATGCCCCCTCCACGTACATGTGCAATTGTTGTCCTCACGAGTCGAACAACTTTGGCAAAGGAACGGAGTTGCAATTTGTCGCGCTCCCGTAGGCGCCATGCTGATGGCCATCTGGCAGCAAGGCATGGACGAGCGTGAGACGGCCGCACTGACCAAAGAGATGATGCTGTCGGGGGAAGTGATGTCGTGGCCCCCGGAGTGGGCGGGGCTTCTGGTGGACAAGCACTCCACAGGCGGCGTGGGTGACAAGGTCAGCCTGGTGTTGGCGCCGGCGCTCGCCGCCTGCGGCTGCAAGGTGACTCCGGCGACCCAGACCGAAGCCTCTTGGCTTTTCCTCTTTGCGGCCTTATTCCAAAATGAATGAAATATATTTTTGAATGACGTTTGGCCAGGTTCCCATGATCAGTGGGCGGGGCCTGGCCCACACCGGAGGAACACTGGACAAACTGGAGTCCATTCCCGGTTATAACATCCACCAGTCGGCTGAGCAGGTATTTTTTATATTATATTTTTACATCTGAACCCTTAAATAGGACGCATACTTTTTTTTCAATTGTGGCTACAAATTCAGCTAAATCAAATACTTTTACAAATTAGCGTTTTTTTTTTTAAGCTTTTTTTTTCTTTCAAATTTAAAGTTTGATTTTGATTCTAAAAAACCTGCGTTGGAAAATGTCAACTCAAACTCAGGTACTTTTACATTTGGTTTAAAACAGGATATTTTGCAAACGTCCATTTTACACAATCGTTTGGAACGATTACTGTTTCATTTTTTTTTACACTGAATTATTTTTAAGCAATTGCATTTTTAAATGAGTGACATCTTTTGATTTTATCTGTGAATCCATTGAAACAATGAAAAGAAATCAGAGACAAAAACAATCAAATCAGTGTTAGAAATTCTATTTCAGATGGCACCAATATACAGTATTTCAGGGAATGGCAACAAAAGTGAGAACACCCCGATGTGAAAATGTCCAAACGATGACAATATTTCCCAAATTGTAGCTTTTGTGAGTTGTCTGCGCTTGAAAATGTGTCAGGTACGAGCCATCCTGAGCAGCGTGGGCTGTTGCATCGTGGGCCAGACGGAGACGCTGGTTCCCGCCGACCGCATCCTCTACGCCACGCGCGACATCACCGGCACGGTGGACAGCCCGCCGCTCATCACGGGTAGCGACCCGCGCAGCCCGCCCGCCCGCCCGCCCGCCACAAAAAGTCCGCAATAACCCGAGCTCGCCTTGCGACCAGGCTCCATCATCTCCAAGAAAGGCGCCGAGTCGCTGACGGCGCTAGTTCTGGACGTCAAGTTCGGCCGGGCCGCTCTCTACAAAGACTTGCACGCTGCCAAGGAGCTGGCGCGGCTCCTGGTGAGCTGATTGGTCCAACTCCATTTTCTGCTCAGTACTCGTATCTTGAGTGTTGCAGGTGAAGGCGGGTAACGAGCTGGGCATGCGCACGGGCGCCGTGCTGAGCCGCATGGACGCCGTGATCGGTCGCAGCGTGGGCAACAGTCTGGAAGTCATCGAGGCTCTCGACCTGCTCAAGGGGGGCGGCCCGCCAGACCTCATGGAGCTGGTCGCCACGCTCGGTAAACACGGAATATTTGCCTACTAGCACGTGCCCTTGCTCTCCGCAAAGATAAAAATAAAACCTTCAAAGGCATTCGCAAAATAAAAAGTGGTTTCCTAGACTGACCAAAAGTGTCCGAGTGTGCTTCGTCTTCGATAGGAGGACAATTCAGCGAATTAGTAGGACGACTTGTTTCCCTCGCTGGCTGAGTGTGACGGCGTCCCCATTGGGTCTCAGGCGGCCTCCTGCTGGCCATGACGGGCGTGGCGGCCGACCAATGGGAAGGCAGACGGCAGATTTCCCAGGCTGTGACGGGTGGAGCCGCTCTTCTCAAATTCCAGGCCATGATGGAGGCTCAGGGCGTCGCCAAGGAGACGGCCGGGGCGCTTTGCTCCGCCCGCACGGATTATTTCAAGATTCTGAGGAAAGCCAAGCATCAACTCGACTTGGCCGCCAGCCGTGACGGTAGAAACTGTGCTTCGCTTTTTCCACGTTGGATGCTACAGCCTGATTGCAAAATGGATGCATTTCATTTTGGGGGCATTGATATCATTGACGAATTATTGATTGCGTTGTAGGCGTGCTGATGGACGTGGACGGTCTGATTTTAGCCGAAGTGCTTCACAAATTGGGGGCGGGGCGCTGTAAGGCCGGACAGCCTGTCAATCACAGTGTGGGGGCGGAGCTACTGCTCTCCCTAGGCCAGAAAATCACCAAAGGTGGGCTTCCTCCCGTTGCCTTCGCTGACGCGCGAAACGCTCGGCGTCAGGAACGCGCTACGTTGATGCTTCTTGTTTTTTCTTTCAGGCACTGCCTGGCTGCGGGTCCACTACGAGGAGCCGGCGCTCAGTCCAGACCAGATGGAGCGACTGCAGAGCGCGCTCGTCCTGGGATCGGACGCCGATTGGCAAAAGCAAAGTTTGGTGCAAGAAGTGATGCTTCCAGTTTGATGCGTGTTGTTGAACCAGAATTATTTTGGAGCCTGCGTCACAAAGGCTCAACCTGTTACCATGGCAACATGACTTAGAACAAGGGGTGGGCCTTCAAACCTTGGTGTTCAAGGGACGGATTTTTGAAACGGACTCATGGGTCGGCTTAAAAAAAAAAAAAAGGCTAAAATGCTGAATTGAAATGGTTTCTTTTAATAATGTAAGGTTTTTCCATTTGATTCATTTGTAATTAAGCAATTATTCAATAAGAATTACCGCAAGTTGTTCTCGTTTGTATTTAGTAATAAATGAACTTGCTAATGAAACAAAAAATGTTAACGATTTTTTTAAGCACATTAGTGCAATTATTTCATAAAATAGATGTTTGTTGCTGACGTGTATCTAAGATATCTATTATAATTATAATAATGTATTCATAATATAATATGGTATTTATTTACAATAAATCCTCCGCAATAGACTTTTGAGCTAATTTAATGAGCTTAAGGGTAAAAAAAAAAACAAAGGATACAACAATCTAGATCCAGGGAAAATGGCAGCCGTATGAAGGCAAGAAATACGAGAGCATTTATGACAATCTCAGTGAGCATCTTGTCCATAAGTCACAAACTTTATTAGAGCATTGAAAAGCATAAAACGTCACAACAGAACATGATTCGTATAAAACAATAATAAAAAAAAAAAAAACATGTTGGTGGCATGGAAGATCAGTGGACGACAGAGTTGAGCGGCTCGGCTCGGATGTTCCCCAGGTCCAGCGTGGAGTCGGTCTCCTCGTCGATCTCGCCGATCACGGCCCTGTCCAACGCAAACGCAAAACGAACATGGTGACGATGCGGCACGCGCGCCCAGCGTGAATGCTGACGTACACGTTGTCTCCCCGGACGATGTAGAGTCCCAAAACCACTTGCTCCACGCCCTGACCCGAGCTGAACACGCGCTCGTGACTCTCATCCAGGATCAAGTTGATGGTCTGGTCGAAGCCCTTCAGCGTGCCCTAAACGTCAAGTACGGAGCATCAGACTTTCACAATCGTCAACTAATGCAAATTGTTATCATCTACTTGTGCCCTAGTGGACATGCGTCCTAATGTACTTGTCCTGCTATCTTTGTGAACTTGTCTCCTAGTTGACTTATGTCCTTGCCTATTAATTGTGCAAACTTTTGCCAAATTGTCTACTCGAGTCTTTGGCATTAGCTAGCCTTCCCAAGTGAGAATTGTTGCAGTAGAATATTTATGCTTTTGGATTTTATTTTACATACATTTTTAGTGGTAATGTAAAATACGCTTGAAATTATCGTGAAAGTGTTTTTGGGTTAAACCTTGGGTTTAAATTATTAATATAAGAATATGAATTCTTGGTGTTTGTTGGGGCGGATGGCGCCACCAACTATGAACTCACCACGATCATCCTGCCGTCTGACGTCACGATGGCCACCGTACCTGAGGGGCAAAACACACGTCATGTATTTACCCGCGCGCATGAGGAAGATGATGACGTCGAAGCTAGGTGATGACTGCAGGTGTGACAGCAACACAACCACATGCGCAGAAAACTGCAAACTACTATGCTGTGCATGAATAGGTAAAGATGAATTGTCGCTATTTCGAGTGTTTACTTCCTAAAATGATTGCAAGGAGTCATCAAAAAGTGCCACATGCTACCATTGATTGAAAAGGAGCATGCTAGCTAGTTAGCTCGTGGTAGCGTACGGTTAATGTAGCTCTCCAGCGCCGTGGACATGCTGCTGCTTGCTGCGCCGTTTTTCCAGCGGCCGCTCCGCTCAAGAAAAGCCTTTGGATTTTCTGCGAGAAAGAAAGGCAAAACAAACACCAAAAAAAAAAGGAGTGGAGCAAGACAAAGTGAAGTGAGCGAGCAACGAAGCAACAGAAACAGCAAGGACCGGTGAGTACGTCACATCCGCTTCCGTCACACGCGCCCGAGACGCGAAACGTTGGAATTACTTTTAAAAATAATACATCGAAATTTACAATAAACCCTAACCCTAACAACGATAATAAGAGTGGTAGTAATAAAACTATATAAAAGACGAGTGCGTCGTACGTCACATCCGGAAACGTCACAAGCAAACGGGACGCTCAAAACTTTATTTTATTTTTTTATTACAATTATTTACTAAACTACAGAGGACCAAAATTGTCAAAATAAAAAATAAAAGTGAAAATAAAACCAAACATAAAAAATATAATTGAAATCAATAAAAGGGACCGCCCCCTCGTTTGAATAACATTTCTTTTCATGCTACGTGAAGAAATGTTATTCAAATGAGAGGGCGGTCCAAAGTGTGTCTTGGGTCGAGCTATTCGCTTATTGGTTGATCGGCATCCAACAGACACACTTAGGATCGCCCCCTCATTTGAATAACATTTCATTCTGCACTGCACGACCGAGACTGCCAAAGTCCAAAATAAATAAATAAAAGAGAAAATTTCAAATCTAATTGAAAAAATAAATTAAAAAAAATATATATGGAAATAAGAAAAACAAAAAATATAATACAAAGTAAAAATAAAAAAGATTTAAAAATAAATAGCAAAATAAATGTGGCAATAAATACAAAAATAAACATA
Organism: Filicampus tigris; assembly: GCF_054856515.1. Classification (NCBI taxonomy): domain Eukaryota; kingdom Metazoa; phylum Chordata; class Actinopteri; order Syngnathiformes; family Syngnathidae; genus Filicampus; species Filicampus tigris. The sequence continues at coordinate 1,089,931 of NC_141238.1, read as the reverse complement.
AATAGAGTCAATTTCGATTATATTTTTTATATTTGGTTTTATTTTCACTTTTATTTTTCTTGATTTTGGCAGTTTTGGTCCTCCATCCATCCATTATCCATTACCCGCTTACCTCACGAGGAAATGTGCAAGGAGGAGGTCAAACTGTAAAATATTTATTCGTGTGATTTTTTTCTTTTTTCTGTAAAAAGTCAGGACCTTGATTGAAAAAAAATAAATAAATAATTTGTATAATGTGGAAGGGCTGGAACGTCGAAACGAGATTTTGGGTGAAGAATAGAATTGGGATAGTGAAGACTTCTCAACATTGACACAAGAAAGTCTCAAAAGTGTGTGGTAAAGGCGTCATGAGTAGTTGGGTGTTTATTGTTGCTCAGTAGTCGTCCACACAAAGAAAGGTGGAGACAGCAGGACACACAGCAGGAACATCATGCTACCAAAGTATGAAATTTGTACAAAAATACTTTACAACATTGTCAGTGTTCCTGAAACAAAAGACGTTGGTTGACTTGTTTGTTTGTGTGTTTGGTTGGTGAAGCTACATGGAAGTCAAATCTCCTTTTCCAATGGCAGTGCAATGTGTGTGTGTGCGCGCGCAAAATCCTGCAACGTTGTCCACGCGCGATACACGCGTACAAACACAGTGTGTGAGTGTGTGTGTGTATGGCTTTATGGCGCGCATACCTGAAGCCACGCCCCCAAGGCCCCTAGGCTCATTTCTATTAGTGGAAATTGTCCACGCTAACTCCGGTTCGTTGAAGTTAGCTCAGCCGTGCTAATGAGTTAGCCCTATGTTCGTCTTGTGCTAAGTATCTTGTTAGCCACAAGCTAGCTGTGCGCGCTTTGTCTGCTAGCCACAAGTGGGCGCTGTGCTTCAAACAGCTTCACGGCTAACTAAAGTCAAGGTGGCCGAACAATCGCGCCCAAGCAAATGACAGCCAATCACAATTCTTCCCTCCGGGCAACAGAGCAGCATTTTTTTTTTTTTTTTTCTTTTTTCGGAGGCTTATGAAAATGTCGACTTCCTTAATGAGGCAAGAGAGCTAGCAGCTAAATGTTGACATCACGCACGTGTCACAACATGTGTTCTAAAATGTCAAAATGTTGTCATGGAAACCACGTCGACGACGAGGACTCAACCTTTTTTGTTTTCTTTTTCTTTTTTTTTTTGACATTGTGAGGTCCAGTCGTCATGGAAACAAACAAACAGAGAAAAGTGACAACAGTCAATCAAAACACACAATTGATTAGCATAATTGTTCACAGTTACTGGAGGGAGGGGGCGGGGTCATGCTCATTGGCGTGTGTGGTTGGAGGAGAACCAATCAGAGTCAGGCGTCGTTATTGATTGATTGGTTCCAGCCAATCTGCTGAATGCGTCATCCTGCCTGCCAGCCTATTGACTGAGGGACGGTGAGGGGCGGGGTTAACAGGGTTTGCAGAAAGCCTCGCTGGCCAAAGACGACAAAACACACACACAAACGCACGCACGCTCGCTCGCACTCACACACACAGTGTGGCCAGTCAACGTGTGTAAACATAAAAAAAGAAATATTTAAACTGCTCAGTGTCTGTCAGTGTCATCATCACAGTTTTTCTTATGTTTGTATTATTATGTTTTGTGTGTTTTTTTTTTTTTTTTCAACACTTCCCTCCAGGAGCATTTTCATGGCACACAAGTCCAATTCCGATACGGATGCTCCGATCACTTTGGATCAATAGAAATCCGTCCATCGGTACTTGGTCGTCTCCGTGGCGACGGCGTGCAGCCAATCGGTCTGAAATGGCGAGCCGTCCTCAGTCTTTGTGCTGCTGCTGCTGCTGCTGTGCTTCTGTTGGAATGCCGCTTCCTGTCACACCCGGTAGGCCACGCCCCCAGAGGACCGGAGAGGAGCTTCAGGGTCCAGGAGTTGGATTGGACCGGGATTAAGAGCAGTAGTCAGATGAGAATTTGGAATGCGATCAGTGTCAATCATGAGACCCGGTTTGGGAACAGGATCAGTAGAGAGGTCAGGATTGGCACCGAGGTCAGGACCGGGAGTGGAATCCGGATCGGTGGTGAGACGGAGATGAGGATTTCAAGTGGGTTCAGGATCAGTAGAGCGATCAAGGTGGGATCCGTAATGGGATCGGGATCAGTAGTGCGATAAGGACTGGGCTGAAGACCAGCATCAGTAGTTGATTCAGGATTTGTTTTGAGATTGGGATTGGCATTTGGATCAGTCGTCAGGCTCGGTAGTGCAATCTGGACTGCGATTGGGATCAAATCAGGAATGGGGTCGGAGGTTCCAGTGGGACACGAGCGGGATCGGACTCTGGAGCGGGATGAGGACCAGGAAGTGTGCGTGTGCTTTCAGGCTGCCTTAGCAGGTCAAAGTTCAGAGGTTGTGTGTAGCACCGAGGGGGTGTGGCCCGATCGGTCCCTATACGGAAGTGTTGGTGACTAGCCCCGCCCCGGGGCCGGCCCCCAGCCCGTCGCCGGGTTTCTTCCACTTGATCGGCGCGCCGTCCGCGTCCTCGCGCCCTTCCTTCTGGTTAGTGATTGGCCGAGGGGCGCGGCTGTTGTCGGTGCCTTCCGTGTGATTGGTCAGCGGGTTGGCTGAGGAGGCGGGGTTTCGGCTGATGACCAGATCCAAGCGGTTTGACGACTCGGCAATGAGCGGTACCACCAGGCAGCAGTCGAAGTCCCGAGTGCGCACGTGGTTGATCTGAACACAAATGTGAAAAAAAACTCTGGTAAAAGTATTGACTCCCCCCACCGGAAAAAAAAAAAAAAAAGTATCATTTTGCGGCGACGTTTACCTGCAGGAGGCGGTCGTACGCTTGCAGGCCGCCGCTCTCCGCCGGGCCGCCGCCGCGGATGTTGTTGACATAAACGCCACGATCCAGAACGCCGTCCGACACGCTGAAGCCAAAGTCCTCCAAGTCGGAAGACTTTTCCAGAGTCAGCTGCGGCACGTCAACACGCCAAACATCAAATCAAATACGTTCGTCCCACAAAAATCCTCAATCGTTTCGCCCTCTTTGCTTACGGGAGAATCAAACAATGACATGACTCAAAACGGATTACTGGAATGCAAGCGCGGCATTGAATTGTTCACTTTTGAGACAATTCTAAAATCCATAAATAATATTCAGAATCTACCCATAAATGGAATAATGGCCCAGGCCGACAATGGGGGGAAAGAAGAAGAAGAAAAAAAAAAAGTGTAGCACGCTAACCTTGTGAAGTTCGACCGGCGTCTGGTTGAGGATGTCGTTGACTTCCTGTCTCATCTTCTTCATGGCGAAGGCTCTGCGCTGGGGGTCGGAGGGCAAGGTGTTGGAGCGCGGGGTCACCTGGGGGTGGGGGGGGGGGGGCGACAGAGCGACCCGCGCGTTAGCGCCACCCCGGCAGCCGGCTGCCCGGGTCGGGGGCGGGCGCTCACCTGCGGCCGGTTGCCGCTGCGTTCCTGGAAGCTGGCCTGCCGCCCCAGCGAGGTGCGGGGGGGGGCCGGCTCGTGGTTCAGGCTCAGGGTGGAGCCCGACATGATGGTCGCCTGGAGGCCACCCGCCACACGTCAACGCCACCCCCCAAAAAGGTGTCTCGCTCTTGCAGTCAGTCGGATGCATGCGCAAACGTCCCAGCATGCCTCGCTCACACATTGACAACGCGAGCTGGCTAATGGCGCCGACAATTACTCCAAAGTCACCCAATGACACATACGCGCCACTCAAAGTCACTTCAATTGAACGAAAAAAGACTCGCAACAAGATCTCATTTTCAGATCGCCACGCCACTCAAAACGCCGGAGAAACAAAAATCACAGCGCATAACTGCCACGCCACTTAAGTGTTACTCAAATCCACGTCGATGTCCAAAAGGTCAATGCCGTGTGAGCAAACTCAATTCCATGTCAGTAAAAGCAGCGACATTAGCGCAGCAAGCCACTTTGATGTCAGATGTTAAGCGCACACGAGAAAAACAGCAAGACGGAGAGGAGTGATTAGCGGAGGTCGAGCGACGGCCAATGCGGGACGATACCCCAGTGACCAGCTCCGGCTCCGTTTCCGCCTCCTGGAAAACAACCAGTTCTTTTTTTTTTTTTTTTTTTTTTAGCTTCATTCCAAAAAGCTTTTGATTGGTCAAAAGTCCCGCCCCAACTGGCGTGGTATGAATGCGTGGCGTGAGGTGTACGACTCAAGCATGTGTGTACCTCCAGTTCTCTGAGGATTCCGCTCTGTCCACATGTTTCCAGATCCTCCAGAGCCTGAGACCAGAAGTTCTCCTCCTGGTCCGGTTCTGTCCCGTCATGACCCACCGCGAACCTGCAGGTCAGGTTGCGCGCACACACACACGCAGGAAAACCGACAGTTGCCACTGCTACTGTATCGTTTACATTGTTTACTACGCTTAGCGCCATGCTAACAGCTGTCATTGCTTCCCGCCAGGAAAGCTAGCACGCCGCGTTGTGTAGCGGTGTCGCTCACCCGCCGAGCGCGACGCGCTCCCAGTCGTCGTTGAGGCCCGACAGGTCCGACAGCGGATTGGCTCGCCGGCGAGCGGAGGCGGGCGATTGGCCGTTGCCCGTCTTGGCGTCGCGCCACTCGTGGAAGGTGAACGGCGACGACTGGAAGGAAGGAGCTGAAAGCGGGCGGCCCGCGTCAGCGCTAGGCGGCGCCGCGCTTGACGGCGACGGCGCGGGAAGGCCTACCCGGGCCGGCGAAGCTGGCGTCCACGTTGGACCCGTCCCAGGACTCGACGGCGCTGTCGACGGACGGCAGCGTGGCGAACGGCCTCTGGGCCGAGGCCGCGGGCGTCGGCCGGTCTCCTCCCCCGCCGTCGTGGTTCTCCGGGCCCGCCGCGCAGGACTTGGGGCTGGAGACTGCGCGGACGCAAGCACACGTTGAGGCCCCGAGCGAGCGAGCGAGCGAGCGCGGGCCGGGCGGGCGGCGAGGACGTACGCTCGCCGTGCTTCTTGATCTTGAGCGTGACCGTCTCCCCCGCCTGCTGCAGCAGGCTGATGGCCTCGCTGAGGGGTTTGCCCTTCAGGCTGCTGCTGTTGATGGCCAGGATGCGGTCGCCCACGTGGATGGCGCCCGTCCTGCAAGCACACAAGCTGGTCCTCGTGGCGCGTTTACACACAAGCGGCCCGGATGACTTGGGACTAATCCACTTTTCGAATGCTTTGCTTTGAAATGGGTGAAGAACATTGACTTTTGAAACATATTTTTTATTTTTTTTTTTTTTGCCGACCTCTCCGCCAGGCCTCCCTTGGTGAGCGAGGAGATGACGATGGGGTCGAAGGGCTCCTCGGTGCCCGAGATGGTGATGCCCAGGGGGCCTCCGTAGCGCTGCAGCTCCACCGTGTAGATGATGCTCCCCGACACCTCCTGCTCGTCTGGACGCATCGGCAGCGACGCGACGTGACGGGTGGGCGGGGCCGCTTGGGACGGCGGCGGCGGCGGCTTACCGGAGTTGTCCTCGTCTTTGCGTATCTTGAGCTTGACGAGCTCCTCGCACTGCTGCAGGATCTGCACCGCCTCCTCCATGGAGCAGGTCTCCACCCGGATGTTGTCGATGGCCAGCAGCTTGTCTCCCAGCTCCAGCGTGCCCGTCCTCCAAAAAGGAAGCAAACGCCCGGCTAGGCTTACGTTTCTCCATCCAGACGCAGCGCGCGCGTGTCACCTGTGAGCGCGTGTCACCTGTGAGCAACGCTGCCCTTCTTGATGTCCGAAATGATGAGGGGGTCTCCTGCTTTCCTGTTGGACGGAGCTGCGGCAACGCAACAACAGGTGTGTTTGTCCGCTTAAAGACGCAGTTGAGCGCAAAGAATCCTTGACGACGTCACTCGCCTGAACGCGGCATCGGCGGGCCGAGAGTTTGTTCAGCCGTTTGCTTTGCATCGTGAAAGATGCGCGTGGGCGACCGATATTTGTGAAAAAAAATTCCCCCAAATGTGAGGTTTCGCCCCGACGCCGATGCATCTGTTTTGATCCATCCGAGGGGGCGGCCATTTTGTCACTTTCTGCCGACTGAAAAGCTTCAGCGAACAGGCCGGCCGTGATCGGTCATTACCTGAGCAACTGTGACGTCGTTGACAAAAATAACAAAATGGCCACCCCCTCAGAAGCCTCAAAATGGGCGGATTTTGCTGCGCGGCTCATATTCCGCAAACAGGATTCCAGAATAGTTGCCCCGGAAGTGGAATAAACTCACAGCTGATGGTAATTCCCAGTTCCACTCCTGGTTTCTTGGGGAGCTTCACGTGGAAGGTTCCGGAGGACGGGATGACCGATTCTGGCGGAGACAAAGCGCACGTGTCCAAAAAAAAGATTCAGCACGTTGTGCGTCAGCCGCGCGCGCGTACCGGCCACGTCAAACTCAATCTCCAGGGTGAGTTGCGCCGTGATGGAGGAATCTCTGAGCAGCTGATTGGTTTCTTCCAAAGTGGAGTCTTCGGTGGGAACTCCGTTGATGGACAAGATCCTGTCGCCGATTTGCAGGATGCCGCACCTGCGTACAAACGCACGTTGACATGTGGCGCGGGCGCGCGCGCGCGGCGGCCGGTCGGGCGCGGCGAGCTCCGACCTCTCGGCGGGGCTGTCGGGGTCGATGTAGGCGATGAGCGGCGGCGAGGAGAGCGTCTCGGTGGCGAAGACGCCGCCTTGCAGCTGGAGGCCGAAGCCCATGACGCCGTCGCCGAGCAACGTCACCTCGGTGGTCTCCGTGTGGACCACCTGGCCGGCCAGGCCCACCGTGCTGGACGCCAGCGACACTGCCGCAAAGACGCGGGAACTTGCGGTTACGCCTTTCAAGGGCACTCGTGAGGAAAACGCAAAAGCGGCGGCTTATGTTGCTAGCGTGGCGTTAGCGGTTAGCGGTTAGCGAGCGGGCCGCCGTTGCTCACGGGAGCTCTTGAAGTCCTTCTTCTTGTGCTTCTTCCGGATGAGCGTGCCCCGCGGACTCGTGGGATAGGCGTTCCTGGGAATGCTCATGTTGAGGGACGACAGGCTGTACGCCGACATGGAGCCCGGCGAGAAGGTGTGGCCCAGCGCTGAAACACGGCCACACATCAAGTCACGCACGCGCGCAGGCAGGCAGGCAGGCAGGCAGGCAGGCACGCACGCACACGCATGCAGCAGCGCGCGCGGGAGAGCGGGCGGGCGGACGACGTACACGGGCTGTTTGTGTGGCGGTTGTGCGACTTGCCGCCTGATTGGTCAGGATGGTACGTGTTGTAGTGGTAAGGGGGGAGGATGGGGGCGGAGTTTCCGGTCTCCCAGGGGAGGGGGCGGGGGGAGCGCTGCACCTTGACTGCGCACACACACACACACACACACACACATGCAGGGCAGCGTTGAGGTTAGGACAAGAGGCTCAAAGACTGCGTTGCCTTCAGGGTCACTCGGGCATTCTGCGTGCGTTGCCGCGGTGCGTTCGAGGCCGGCCGGAATCGACCCTTGTCAGTTTGCTGTTTGTTACTGATGTGTGCGCGCGCTGCGCCGGGGGCCAGTGAGTGAGCGCGTGCGTGTGTGCGCGCGCGCGCGTGCGCGTTACCTTGCTGCGGTGCGTTCAGGGCCGGTCGGGCCTGGTGCTGCGGCAGGATCTCCATGCGCACGTTGTGGCAGGACGCGGACAGCAGCTGCGTGGCTTCGGCCAGAGAGCAGAACTCCATCGATTTGCCGTCCACCGACAGGATGTGATCGCCGGCGTGGAGGGCGCCGCACCTGCGCGCGCGCGTGCGCACGTCAGTGAGGCGAGTGTCAAGTGCGAGCGCGCGGCGCGGAGGTCACCTGTCGGCGATGCTGGCCGGTTTCACTTTGTCGATGACGATGACCTGCTTGCTGCAGAACATGGACGAGGACAGAGCCACGCCCAGGCTGGAGCCCGTTGCCTTGGCAACCTCCACCAGCAGAGGACCCGAAGCCGAAGACACCGAGTCTGAACGCGGAGGGTCAAAGGTTAGGCACGTAGTTAGCTGAGGCGCGTGTGTGAGCGCGCGCGCCCGCTGACCCATGACGGAGACGTCGTACTCCAGCAGCATGGTTGCTTCCTGTCCACTCTGCTTCAGGACGCTCATGGCCTCCGCCAGCGTGTTGCCATGGAGACGGATGCCGTCGACACTCAGCAGACGGTCGCCAGGCTTGACGCTCCCCTCCCTGCCCAAAGTATCCGCGTCGCAAAGTTCCCGGTGGACGCGCAACTTCTGGTCTGAAAAGCGTCACTCACCTGTCAGCTGGCCCTCCCGAGCGCACGGTCGCTATGACGATGGGTCGACACTTGTTCCTATCTTCGCTGGCCCCGCCTACGTGAGCCAAGTCGCGTCACCGATTAGGACAGGCACGCGCGGGCGGGCGGGCGCGCGCGCGCACGCACACACGCACCTCTGATGACGAATCCAAAGCCGTTTCCCTCCTTGTGCAGCGTCACCTCCACCGTCTTGAACATGACGCCCGAACCCTGCACGGCTGCAAGGCAACACGTCGCCGGCACGTCAAGGGCGCGCGGAGGTCACGCGAAGGACGCGGGCGAGCGGGCGGGCGGCGACCTACAGACGGGCGGCAGCTCGTACTCGACCTCCAGCAGGACGCGCTCGCCGACGTTCTTCAGCAGGCTGATGATCTCGTCGTGGCGGAACTTGGCCAAGTTGATGCCGTTGACCGAGCGGATGTAGTCGCCCACGTTCAGCTGGTCGCTCCTGGCAAACCGACGTTGCCGTCAGATCGAGCTGTTGAGGCGGTCGGCGTTTTTTGCCGTTTTCAACCCTACCTGGCGGCGATTCCTCCCTGCCTGAGGTTGGACACGCGCGGCTTGCCGTCCTTGTCGATGCCGCCCGACACGGTCAGCCCCAGCGTGGTGCCCTCCTTCTTCATCAGCTCCACCAGCGTGCACCCCCGGAACTCATCTGGGGGTCGCGAGCAAGCCGTCACCGCGCCATTCCGGACGGGCGCTTAGCGTTAGCGTTAGCCTTAGCCTTAGCCTTAGCCTGACCTGGTATGCTCTGCCTCCGGATGGCCAGCGCGCCGTCTGACGCGCGCGAGCCCGCCGCGTGTTTGGTGTACGGACCTTCATCTGCAAGCACAAGGCACAAACGGAAGATGAAGACCGTGGCAAATGTTGACGATGGATCAGGGGTAAAGAAACGCTGAGGCATCGTCGCTTCTGCCGCCACAACTCCTGCACTCAACACACAAAGATGACGTCGTGAATTTGACATTCCTCCCGCACGATTGTCATCAATTTGCAGTCAGCATTCCTGTCCTCTCTCTCTCTCTCTCTCTCTCTCTCTGCCCGCGTCCATGTCGCTCTACCTTTATTCACCCTGCGCAGGATCTGACATCGGCATTTGAACGACACGGCGATCATGACGAAGCCCCCCGGCTCGGCAGCGCCATGCGCACCCGAGCGCCGCAAGCCTGGCCTCCTCTGGCTCCTAATCCTCCTCCCGCTTCTCCGTCGTTCGGCCGCCGCGAGCCCAGCGCCTCCTCACGCAGACGCCATCACCGAGATGAGGACGACGGGGGGGGGGGGAGGGGGAGCGGGGGGAGGGCGCTGCAGATGTGGAGCGTCGCCATGGAATGAGGAGGGGAGGGGGAGGGGCGGGCCGATGCGATGACGACGAGGAGCGGGAGGATGGAGGAAGTGCAGCAAACGTCAGAGGACCGGGGAAGGCAAAACACAAATGAGGCCTTCAAGTACACCCGGGACCTCCCGGCGTCAACGTGCTCGAAGCAGCTGCTCGAACGCTCGGCTTTACCGCGCCGTCTCCCGGCAGAAAAAGAGCGCCGGCCCTTTAAACAACCTTCACGCACCTCGGCCGAGGCTTACAACGGAAGCTTCAAATGAAGTCCAAAAATAACGAGGCCTTCGAGTACACTCAGCTACCATCGCAACAACATCGTCAACAAAATGGCCAAAAGTCAAGTCAAGTTGAAGACCAAAACGAGACTTGCTCGTTTTGATGACCGGCCCTTTAAATCAAACTTGGCCTGCGTCCACTTAGTAGCCGACTGGAGCGCGTGGGGCATTTACACGCTTCATGATGATGGTGATGATGATGATGATGATGATGTCATCACCAAAGGGGGGAAGCGCCGCCGCCGCGGCGACGCCGCCGCGTGATTGGCTGCATCTGCGGAAAGGGGCGTGGTCGGCCGCCACATGTAGGTCAGTGTTCCAGATGCAGATTATGCGGGATTAATTTCACTCTGTGCATGTGTGTGCGCGCATGCTAATTTGTGTCACCCCCCCAAAAATGATTCATTTGCGTCATTTTGTTTTGCAGATTACCACCTCTCCCCTACTAAGAACAACATCCGACAACATTGGTGAGTGTTACGACTACATGCCTGCTAACGCTCAAAGGTCAGGACGGGGTCACGTTTGCGTGATCGTTCCCGAAAACAAAAAAAAAATCCCGACGTTTATTCACCGCGTGAAATAAATTCACAGCCACGTCACAGCGCACGCGTGTCATGAGACGACCACGACGCACTGCTGCGGCCGTTACCATGGCAACTAGCTGATGAATAATTGAAAGGAACAAGCGAGCGACCCTGCAAGTACAAAGAGCAATTTTTAGAAGCGTTAGCGCGCGCGCGCACGCTAGTTAGCTAAACGACCTGGCTAAAGTCTTTCAAGTGACGCCGAAGCGGAACAGGAATGTGGCGTTCCAAGTCCACTCGGGACGTTGCGTTGACTGCGGACCGGCGGCAACATGTTGGACCGCCGCACGCGCTCGCGCACTGAGTGGTTTGCCTTAATAGCAGGGGAGCAAACAGGAAGTGGATGCGCTGCTTGGCACACAACACGACCCGACTTGCATGCGCGCGGCTGCCTGCCGCAAATGCTGAAAGTACTGGCGACACGCGCGCGGGCAAAGACATGTCACAGGCTAATCGGGCAAGGCGCTAACGAGTGGCACGGGCCCGATATCATTATGCCTCATTAATATGCAAACGCATGCGACCCGATTGCAGCCACGTGGCCTCGGGCCTCGTTGTCTTATTTCACAATCACGTCAAGTGACGCTTCATCAAGCGCCGCGTTGTCGACGTCATCATCAAATTTCGGAACCGGAAGCCCTTCGTATTCATCGGTAGCCGACGAGCGGCGCTCGCGTTCCCAAAAGTTGCCGTCACGTTGGACCGCTTCTGTCGTCAGGCTGAGCTAGCTGCCCGCTAACGTGCGAGCGCCCGATTTTCGGAGCTCCAAGTCACGCTTGAAGTCCAAATGCCTGCGGCGTTTCAACACCCGCAAAACAGCTGCTGGCTCAGCTTCACCTGCACGCTCTGAAATTATACATCAAAGCACGCACACGCATCGTCTACACATGTAAACTGCGTGCGTGTGTGTGTTTGTCTTTGAAATAGTGTGTTTGTGAGCATGTGTGAGTCAGATGTGAGGGGAATGTGGGCGTGTTTCTGTGTGACCCTGTGTGTGTCTGAGAGACAGAGACGTGTGTGTGTGTGTGTGTGTGCGTGTGTGAGATGAATGTGTGTGCGCGCCCACACGCGCTGCAGGTGCGCCACTCACGTAGCAGGCGCGCGTGGTACTTGCTGGCGTAGAAGTAGACGTCGTCGTATCCTTCCTGGTAGTCGTCGGCGGCGCGGTACCTCCTCCTGCGCCTCCTTTGGAGCAGGCGCAGGAGAGCCAGGAAGCGCTCCATCCTCGGCGGGTGTGGGTGGGGGGGGTGGGGGGGATCTCACACGCGCGCACGGCTAGCACACGGCTCGGCGGGAGCGCCGCTAACGGGAAGCGGCGTTCCACACAAAGAAAGTCGGCTCGGGTTTCTTCTCCCACGCGCGCGCGCACGCACACACGCACCTCTGGATGCCGCTTGCACTCTTTGTAGCCTCGCCTCCTCTGCAGCTTCCTCCTGTCCTGCCTTAGCCAATCACAGCGCTCGCAGCGCGCACACACACACACACCCTCACAATGTGTGTGCGTGTAAATGTGCACTTGAAGAGTCAGCAGACATGACTTTTCTTCTTTCCATCCTCCACTCATTTATCCCTCCATCCTTTGCACCATTCATTCCTCTTTTTATGACACACACACGCACACACACACACACGCAGGGTTGCTTTTGCCGAGGGGGAGGGGCGAGCTCCATTCAGTCAAGCCATGACAGAGGTTCCAATACACAGGACAGGAGGAAGGAAGTCAAGTGCGTAATATCGGAGGGGTGAAGAAGCACTACGACTCCCACAATGCAACGGGGCAGTTTTCGTTCAGTGCCTCGATTCTTGTCTGAGTGGAAACGGCATCGAAATTCTAGTCTCGCGTGACGGTTGGAGTTGAATCAAGTCTCGGCGAAAGTTGTCTCCGAATCTGTCTCTCGGTGCAAAGGAACTATGTTGAAGTTTGTTTTAGACAAAAGTAGTGTTTTGACACCAGCATGTGGCATCCTTTTTACTGGCGGCCAGGTTTGCGATAGTTGTGGCGGGTGGGGCTCTGTGAAAAGGGGGCGGGGGGTGTCACTGCATGTCAAGTCGAATAAAATTCGTCGTTTCCTAGAACGCGCGACGAGCATGTCGTCCCGTAGAATGGAGTCTACTTGAAACTTGAAACTGGCCTCGTTGAACGTACGCAGTTGAGCAGCGTCGAGGCAAACAAACTCGATTGCGGTTCAACCTTGTCCGGGCAGCAACCCAGTCGACTGCGCCCTCTCGCGGTTGCTAGCAAGCAGTCGAAAGGTCGCTTCGTTTTGCCGCGACAAGCGACGCCCACAAAAGCACCAGCGACGCGTCATCGTCGGCTGAAATGAGAGGCGACGAGCGTCAGGGGACTGACGGACGTTTGGCGGAGAAGCAGCGAGCTTGCCGGCCGGCCGGCGGGCCGCTAAAAATGACAAAGGCATCCTCATTTGCATAGCGCTCATTTGCATATCACTTGCAGGCCTCTGTGCCGCCGCGCCGCCATTGGCTGCCCGGCTTGAGCGCATGCGAGCGCGCCTTTAATCACATTGGCCACACGCGCCGGCTTATCCTGCCGCTCCCCCGCCCGGACGCGCGGCGGTATTGTCCTCGCCGAGCACGCGGCCCGGCGGGCGCGAGACGCCTGTCGGCCGATGAGCGAGCGGCGCCGGCCCGCCACGCGTTCACGTGATCAAGCCTGAGGTGCTTTGCTTAATGGACGTCTGAGTGGCTGACCTTCATTCCGAACGGACAAGAAAGAACACGCCGGAATCGAGTCGAGTACAAATCCAGGCTTGCGCAACGTAGGCTAGTAGAAATCTACTGTGGAATACAGTTTTTGTCAAATTGAATCAATAGGTTTTAGCAAATAACGCAGGATGTGGGGAAAAAAAAAAGTCCAAGATGTGATTTTAAAAATGCCAAATGTGCTCTGGTACAAGTGGAATCTCGTCCCGTATTAGCAGGATGCCGGAGTAACTGACCTTGATTCATAATGGACACGCTAAGAGGAAGTGCAGCGACTTCTCCATCAAAGCGACAAATAGGTGCACGCACACACCTACTGATTCATCGCGTGCGTGCGTGCGTGTGTGTGTGTGTGTGTGTGCGCGCATGCTGGGTGAATTCAAGCAGAAAATGACATGATGTTTGTTTGATGCCAGCAGCTCGGCGCTCCACCTGGATGCCGCCCAGGGCTGAGCGTGCGCGCGCGTGCGTGCCAGTGCAACAAATTAAGGACCAAAGTTGCGCTACAAGACAAAAAATGTTTTCATGTTCCACAATCCTCCTTCTGTCATCACACGTGATGATGAAGTGACACCGCGCGCACTCGCACGTCAGCATTTTATTGTTAGCCGTGACGACGTGCACGCTTTCTTGTCAAGTGTGTCGCACACGAAAAAGATTCCAGCGCCTCACACGCGCGCGGGTTTGCTTGACTAATCCGGACGACAAGGATGAGCAGAATTGTGACATCAGCACCTCTTAAAGGACACTGTGTGCGCGTGTGAGCGCGTGGGCCAAAAGTGTTGGGTGATGTCACACTGTAGCAGTGTCTGTTGCCCCCCAAAAAAGATGTCAATTTAACTCATTTCAAACATTCACATCACTGACATCATCCTATCCATGTCCATACTTAAACGTCGTGCAAGTGATGTTGTCAGCATCGGTGGCAGTATGAAGTGCAAACTACAATAATACTCGTATCTGTACTGCAGTATGTGTTCGTCAATGTGCTGCATATAAGTCATGTACGGTCAGTACGTACACAGAGGTCAGTAGTAGTACTGAAGTGTGTGCAGTCGGCTCAGATTTACTAGTTTAGTGCGCACACGAGAGGATGCAAGACTTTTCCTTTCTAGTAATTCCCTCTATTGTCTATTTTTATCCATTCTTACCGGAGTGTTATTTTTAAACACAGAAGATGATAAAAATGAATCATAATCATCAGTCATGCGCATGGAAACGTGAAGATGAAAACAGCAGACTTGGCGGAAGGTGAGAGTAGAAACTATAAGGTCCATGACAATATATTTATGAGGACATTACCAATCAATATTTAATAACTCTCATGAATAGCGACTTAATCATTAGTGACTGCGATGACTTATTAGACGTCACTTTGACTTATAAACAGTTTGATTTATGATGGTTCGCGATGTGGACGTGTGCTAAGAAACGCAGCTTCCACACATTTCGGACGAGCAAGGGGGTGCTGGGAGGGGGCGGCTAACCGGCCCCTTCAGGCCGCTTTTAGTGCTCCTGCCCCGGCCAAACAGGAGGGCAACGGCCGGCAGGTCAGCAGGTGGGTGGGCCTGCTATGCTAGCTAAGGTACCCTGCTAGCTTCACCTGCTGACTCGACGTCACGTCACGTAACGTGAAGCGCCGTCACTTTACCTGACGTCACGTCAACGGACATCACGTCACGTCAAGATCAGCCGGTGCGCCACACGAGCACGCGCACACGCACACGCACGCTTCGCGTCAACTTCCACGCGCGCGGCGCCAAAAGCCGGCAAACCCAAGCGAACGCGCACTAGAAGACACGCACGCACGCACACGCACGCTGGCAGGCTGGCAGGCTGGCAGGCAGGCACCGAGTGAGCGCGAGAGGAGACGTTGGCGGTTCGGCGGCGCCGCTGGCTGCTTACCTCCTTCCTGGTCCGCTTGCAGACAGGCCGGGATGTTCTTCTTCCATCCGGGCATGATGCACCTCAGGGCGGATAGGGAGTCCAGGGCGGCCCGCTAGCAGACACACAGCACCAGCAGCGGCAACAACATGTTAGCTAGTTAGCTTTAGCTTCATGGAGGAGATCCACCTCCGCGTGCACTTCCTCTTCTCCCTCGCCCCTTCTTCGGCACGCGAGACCCCCGCCGCCTCTCTCTCTCTCTCTCTCAAACTCTCTCTCTCTATCTCTTTCTCTTTCTATCTCTCTCTCTCTCTCTCTCGCTCTCTCCCCCTCTCTCTCTCTCGACCCCCACCCCCTACTAAATGGAGTCTAGCGCTCAGGGTGGTCGCGGGGTGAGGGGGGGTGTTGGCTGACTTGACGTGACGTGATGGCGTCACGAAGGCCGGGAGGGGCGGAAAAAAAATGACAATATTTTTGCGCGTGCGCAATGCAGCGTGGTCACCCTATTGACACTTTACATGACCACAGCTACATGGGTTATTAAAAAAAAAAAAAAAAACAATAACTTATAATTGTACATTTATTAACCCTGTATTACCATTTAGGTCGTATGTGTTCTTATTGATTTTCGTTTCTATAGTCATCCTTTGTTTCATCAAGTGAGGCAGTACAAATTAGATCATAGTCATTTGCAATGCCGACCTGGCAAAAATATAATCACCAAAAAAATAAAATGGATCATTATTCGTATACGCTTATTCGTATTGGTAATAACTCATTGTTATTACTAATAACATGATTAAGTAATGCAATGTTGACTACACCACTAATCACGTTTGTGTGTGTGCGTGTACTTTGACACACAGAGGGCAAACATCTTTGTCTTGATTCACCTCTGAGGATTTCCCATCCTTTCAAAAGGTTTCATCCCAGCTGCCTTTTGTGATCAATGCAACGACCTTTGACCTTTGTTACAAGCGTCGACTATCATCTTTCACACACAGACCCCCAAACTCTGACTGACAGATTTTCTATTATTGGACTCAAAATCATCAATGATGGTGACTAATGATGAAGGGATGGTGAGTGGAGGAGAAGAGTCGGTGAATTGAAAGAATGTCTGCGGGCTACAAGGCAACAAAGTGACCTCAATATGGCCTCATTCATTCATGCACGGTACACACATAAATGCAACTTAATATTTATTGTTGCAGTTCATATTGGTGTCATTTTCCCCTGCTTCATCTTCATATGTAAATAAATATACGGATCAATATATGCTGTTTATGATTTGTTTTCCTTGTGTCCAAATGTCTCCAGAGACTTACATGGAACCTCAGCTACTCATTGTCTACCTCGTGTGGAGTATCATGGTACTGCAAGATTGGCGATTTTTTTTTTTCCACCAAGTGCCACACGAGGGACAACGAGTCACGTTCCAAAAATGAATACAAATGAAAGCAAAAACCCAAAAATACATGGAAATGAGAACAACAAAAAATATATCGTACAAAATAAAAGTAAAAATAAACACAAACATTTTAACAATGATTTTTAAAAAAGCAAAATAAATGTGGGAATAAATACAAAAATAATTATATAAATACAGTTAAATAATTTCAATTACATTTTTTCATATTTGATTTTATGGGCCCGCACGATTGTCCCTGAAGGACAATCGAGCGCCGTCCCTTTGGACTGCGCTTGGGGTTCGATGGATATTGTGGTGAGGAAAGCGGTAGATGGCGACAATGTACCTAGACGTTATTAGCCAACGGCCTTAAATCACTGCGCGAAGAAGAAGAAGCCGGAAATGGAATACAGAGCAGTCATTCAACCTACGGTCCCTGAGGGCCAACTTCAGCTGACTCGAGAGGCGAGCTACGCCTCCTCAGAGGTTCCCAAAAAATTCCGAGTGGTGTGGAGCCGGATCAGGACTTTCAGGTTTGAGCGTCACGAAAAAAAGGCCAGCAACTTTCGTCAAGTTCGCGCCAACAGATCCACGGACGGATAAGCAGTGGGACGGCAGCCCCCTGAAGATGACGACCTCAGGTAGAGTAAAAACTACGGAAAAGGATTAGGGCCAGTGGGGTAAAAAAATAGGTTCTCAAGATTCTCACTTTTATATCGGAATTCCGACTTCAAAGTCAGAATTCTGAGAATAAAGTCACAATACTGAGAATAAAGTCAGAATTCTGAAATAAAAGTGAGAATCTTAACAACTTCATTTTTCCCCCCCTGGCCCTAATCCTCTTCCGCAAAAAAACAAACAAGCAAAAAAAAACCCAAAAAACTACTGGCTGCGTGGCAGAATTCCTTTCTTCCTTGTCCTCCTGTCAAGAAGAGAGATTAATTCTAGGACACTCTGATAAACACTTGATTTGAGGCCACTTCGTTGCTGGCAACCTCACCGCCCAGCATTATTAGTTTTAAGTATAATGATCAGTATTTGCATTTTCTTTCCGTGCGGTGCGGTGACGTTCACGGCTGGTGTGATTTACATATTTATGAGCCAAACAGAATGGCATATTTGCTGTTGAAGGCATATGCAAATCACCGTGATAATGCCTCAGATTTTCTGTACACTGGACTTTCAAAGCGCTCATTGGATGATGCTGAAAGACTTTTGTCAACGTGTAATAAAGCGCAACGTATTTTCTTGAAAATAAGTCTTGGAAAAAAAAATCTAGAAAAATGCGAAAACAGTTATGAGATTTCTCTTTCAAAACAATAGCTAATATCACATTTTACTGACTTTTTTTCCCTTGAAAAACGACAACTTTTTTTTCTTAAAACAAACGGTCATTTGACCAATAGGTGGTTCCGTTGGACTGTGCTATTTCTGCTTGATTGCGCAATCTCAAGTGAGGCTCTCTGTCGCACTTCCCACCATGTTCATGTAGTTGAAAGTTAAATCTTTAAATCGATCAGTTGGAGTGACAAAAGGAAATCAAGTTAAAGCACAGACTAGAGAGACAAGTGAAATGTCAAAGAATTTCCTCTTGCGATTGTTGTTTGCGTGCAGTTTGAACGTGTCAGTGGGAAAACCTCAAGCGCGCCATGGCCGTGGAGAAGCTTCCGGACCCGTCGGCCAACTGGCGCATCATGGCCGGCATGCTGGCCAACTTTCTAGCGTCCATCAGCATCGTGTTCACCAACAAGTGGATCTACGTGCGCTACGGCTTCCCCAACATGACGCTCACCCTGGTGCACTTTGTGGTCACCTGGCTGGGGCTGTTCATTTGCCAGATGTTGGACGTCTTCTGCCCCAAGCGGCTGCCGCTGCGCAAGATCGTCTTGCTGGCGCTGAGCTTCTGCGGCTTTGTGGTCTTCACCAACTTGTCGCTGCAGAACAACTCGGTGGGCACGTACCAGCTGGCCAAGGCCATGACCACGCCAGTCATCATCCTCATCCAGACCTTCTACTACAAGAAGAGCTTCTCCAACAAGATTAAGCTCACGCTGGTCAGCTCTTTTTTTTCTGCCCTTCTCGCAGTGCTCATTGCAACAAGCAAAAAAAAAAAAAAAAAAAAAAATCAAGCAAGTGATATTATGTCACTGGAAATGTATTTATATTTTTCTCGTTATATTTATAGCTGGAAAAATGTGTCAATTGGGGCACTCGTATGTCGAGGCCAGCGCTATATGATGATGCTCAACATCATTTGTCTTTCTCCTTTTGTTTTTTTTTATCCTCTGCAGATCCCGATATCAATGGGTGTGATATTGAACTCGTACTATGACGTGCGCTTCAATGTGCTGGGGACGATTTTTGCCACCTTGGGTGTTCTGGTGACGTCACTCTACCAAGTGGTGAGGGACTGTTTTCTTTTTTTCTTTTTGTTCTTTTCGGAAATGTCCGTAAAGTATTTATTTTCCCGCCAACTTTTGACTCGTACTCACTCCACTGCAAAACGATACTTAGTACTCCGTGTTTGGTTCAAGTCTGCTCGTGACCTTTTTTCAGCTTCGCAAGTTATTGTGCTTGCAAGGCCGTGATGATGCCTGCTCAATTATGTTGCCTTGTGCAAGCCGACAAACCAGTTGCTTCTAACACGCAAGCGCTCAAAAAGTTTTTCATTGGGTGAAGTTGCCAAACGGCTATGTTGGTGATTCATTTTGTTTTTACGTTTGTACTTAAGTACATTTCTATGGAGATGTATTGCATTCAATTGGAAAAACAAATCACCGCTTTGGCTGAGCATTTTGACGCTCCGTCCGTGACATGGGCACCCTTCGTCATCGTCCCTCCGTCCTTATTCATAAAATAATTGTCCTGCATCCCCGGGGTCCGTCCCCGTCTTTGTAAAGCGCTTCCGGCCTGCCGTTTTTCACGATGATTGTTTTTCCCAAGTCTGCCAATGAAGCCGCGAGTGGCTGTGTGTCTTTTAGTGGGTCGGCTCAAAGCAACACGAGCTCCAAGTCAACTCCATGCAGCTTCTGTACTACCAGGCTCCTCTCTCGTCGGGCATCCTGCTGACCATTGTCCCGATCTTTGAGCCGCTCACAGGAGACGGAGGAATATTTGGACCGTGGTCCCTGCCCGCTCTGGTTGGCTTCAACACACGCACGCACACACACCCACACACACTAAAGTTTGGAGCTTTTCATTGAAGGTGGCACACGTCCTCTTGTTTTCCAGATGACTGTTCTTTTATCCGGAATGGTGGCATTCCTGGTCAATCTTTCCATCTACTGGATCATTGGAAACACGTCAGCTGTTACGTATCCTTACATCAGGGCTGTCCAAACCACCGCCTGGGGATATTTTCAACCTGCCGCTGAAATGGCGGCATTGTGCGTACGTTCTGCACTGGGTGGTAAAGCAGGAGATGAGAAGAGACAGTTGGTCCATTGGTTTTATACTAGATTCGCAGAAATGATTTACAGCTAAACGTAGTAACAACGTTTCATTCATAACAGGCCGATGAATAAATATGATTCTCCTTGCGCAGCAAATTGTGAGGATGACAATTTGTTTTTTGTTTGTGTTTTTTCTAAGTGTCATTGGGAATCATGTTGACATTTGTTTGCCTTGAGTCCAAACTTTGCAGCTACAACATGTTTGGCCATTTTAAATTCTGCTTCACCCTGATAGGAGGATATTTAATCTTCAAGGACCCGCTGTCACTTAACCAGGTGAGAATTCCTGCGCTGCTGTCAAATGTTTTGGTCGAATGGGGGCGGGGGGCTGCTAGTGAAAGTTTAGTCGGACTCGCCATTGATTTCGATGTGGAAAGTTTATTTGGGATCCGAGAGATTTGAGCCACGGAACTCATGAAATTCAAGGTCTTGTCAAATGTATTTGCTTGCAACCGACTGTCTGCGTGGTTCCATGTCGCTCTCAGGCTTTGGGGATCCTCTGCACTTTGGTGGGCATTTTGTCGTACACTCACTTCAAGCTGGCCGAACAAGACGAGGAAAGGCGTCGCATAACCCTAACCCAGACGCCACAGGCCCACCCATCTGTCAACAATCGCAAGCGGGAAATACCATGAGGGGCGTTTTTAAATGTGTTTTTTTTTTTAATAGGGATCTTTGTTATGATGAGTATTTTTGTAAGAAAGAACTAGGATCCTGACAGGATGAAATGTGTGGCACTTCTCCCATGGTGCTTTTCTCCAGAGGAATGAAATTAGGAAATCACAATACGACATTGGCTGTGTGAGCAGACAAATTGTCAAATTGAAAAAGAGCTGAAAATGACGAGTTAATAGCCACAAATAATGTATCCTTGTACATTTATCCATGCCAGCGACGTATAGTGACAGGCAGAACAATTACATACAATTAACATGTATTTCCAGTGCACCTGTTATAGGTTTGGGAGAAGGTTAACAGATCATTATGTTACTATACTGTGTGAACTTTTTTGTGATTTTTTTTTTTTTTTTCCCTTCTTTTGAGTGGTATAAATGTGATGCGCCTTGGCTCGCGTGTAATTGTTCAGCCAGTCATTAGCGGAGAGTGGGGTAAGTAGTGCCAAATTTGACCTCAAGTGCCTTTTACGCAAGGGGATCACAGGAATGCCTCCAAATAGAATATGTACATAATTGTACTTTGGAGGGCAAAAAAAAAGTGTTTTGAACTTAAATGTACTTACCCATTAAGCCATGTGTGTCCCTTTGCAGGATGAGCGAAATGAAATGGATAAATGCCTCTTCAAAAATATGTGGTCACATGACCAACTTCGATGGTTTTCAAAATAACGGGTGGCACTACTTGCCACTTGGTACAAATGACCAACTCTCCCCTATGTCACAGGCATGGATAGCTGAACAAAGATACATTATCAAATAGTAATTATCTACATTGTGAAACCAATTAGGGGACACACAAGGTACTTCAATGACCTTTCAAGGCTCACTGCTTCGGAATCACTGATTTACATTTTAAAGGCCAGCTCAAAGTGTCACGTTTGTCTTTCTAGTCTTTTAATAAAAATTAAAAAATCATGAAGTATGACGTCAGTGTCATTTTGTCGTGAATTAACTCTATAGACAAGCTGTAATGTCTGAAGCAGTTGAGTCCATTCCTGTTTGGTAAATAATTTCACAGTACATAAATTGAAAATTAACACCAAGGTGTAGCTACTATTCACCTTCAAACGGTGTTTTAGGCCTTTATGTGACGTTATCCCAACTGTGAAACGTCGTAAATGTGTGTGTGTGTGTGTGTGTGTGTGTGTGTATATATATATATATATACACACACACACACATATGTATACAATGAAAATAGTCGCGACATAAACAGTGGTATAAAAATTCAAAGTGTCACCTGTTTGTTGAATATGGTAAAAAAAGGGAGAGAGAATAAATAAATGAATAAATGTTTTTAGTCAGGCGTATTTTATGCCACGGAGGGGTCCTTCATGTCACACGGAAATCAAACGTCGATGACCGATGTTTGTTGTCCTCCCGCTAATAGGTAAAGTTCTCATTTTCAACATTACATATTCACATTTGAGATATCCCGTGCTGACAGTTTCACTTAATTGCAATTAGGCATGCTTAAATATGTGAGTTCACTAAATAATGAGCACTTTAACCTCGTCAAAATGCTTTGTTTACATCTTTTGCTCGGCCTCCATTATAGTGGCCTAGCGAAAAGTATTTGCAACGCTGGGCTTACTTTTTTGATAAACGACATAACGACTGAGAAATTGGCAGTTAGTCTTTTTTTAATTATTGTTATTTTGTTAAACACGTAGATGTAAAACAAAGACAAATAATTTGTTGGCCACACTGTCTCGTTTGAGGGGAAAAAGTGGCAACCATGGAGCTAAGCTAAGTGGCTAACGGCGAATCGTGTTTTGACATTTATTTGGTTTGCGGTCGGTTTAGTCATTATTTTCCTATTATTTCACATAATTGTACTGCTGGCGCATTTTAATTTGTCGTGGCATTATTTCATGATTATTTTAGGACATTTACTTAGATTTCAACATGTAACATTTTAGAGTTCAGAACAGGAAATTACTACGCTAATGTGTTCAACAGATATGATTATGGGTTACCTGCAGATATTTGGTCATATGAGTCATTGATTTTTGTTATATATGAAACGAAGAGATACATTATATCTCTCCTGATAACTTACCACTTTGTACTAATTGTACAAGTATTGCTTTAGCTATCGTAATTAGACGTCATTTATTACCTGCCGCGTTACCAACATGCAACATTGTAATCTCCAGTTTTTGTTCTCGCTTTTTCGGTTGGATTGGGTTTACTTTTATTTTCGTTCCTGCTCAGTTTCTCTTTGTATTTGTTTGGAGTGTTTTTTTCTGTTTTATTAATAGTATATGTGTTCATAAGTCCGCTGTGACAATCTAGTTTTCCGTCACAGGGTGAAGAACGTATTTGTCTGGCTATCCACATATAATTTCCCATAACAACTGACGAATAACTCTTCCTTGTCCTCTTTTGTCAGTATGCCTGCTGAACGCAAGCGCTCAGTAAACATGGAAGAGAAAGACGTTTGTTCCGCCAGCAGCAAGGACAAAGA
Organism: Filicampus tigris; assembly: GCF_054856515.1. Lineage (NCBI taxonomy): Eukaryota > Metazoa > Chordata > Actinopteri > Syngnathiformes > Syngnathidae > Filicampus > Filicampus tigris. Next base: position 1,066,888 of record NC_141238.1, on the reverse strand, counting down.
AAAGGACAGAGATGCGGAGAAGAAAGTGGCAGCAACAGCGCTGCGGGACAAAGCCAAAGACGAGGGCAAGATGAGCGGCAAAAAGGATGGCGGCAAAGATGAGAAGAGGAAGCGCCAGGAGGAGGAGAAGAAGAAGAAAGAGGAGAAGGAGCGCAAGAAGAAAGAGGAAGAGAAACAGAAGGCAGAGGAAGAGCAGAAGCAGAAGGAGGAGGAGGTAAAGAGGCAGCAGGAGGAGCAGGAGAGGAAGCTTCAAGAGGAGGAGGCCAAAAGGCAACGCGAGGAGGAAGCGGCTATCCTCAAGTATGTGAATGGGACGTTGTTGTATCTTTTTTCAATGTTATTTGGCTTTTTGATCATCTTGATGTTTCACTTAAAAACCAAATTCAGTATAGGTAATGTTTCTCAACCTCTAGTTTGTGGACTTTTTGTTGTCATTATTTTGTATCCGATTGCTCATCCGATCACATTCAGGCACCTTCTTGGACTCTGAAGTTAACTCAATATTTAGGCCGTTCATCAGCCGGCACTAGTGAATGCCTCTTGTTCATTTCCTTGAATAAGTTGCACATTCTGCCCGTGACCGTGCTGCTGCCAGTGTCCTTTTTCGTAAAAAAATATTTCCACACTCTTGAGACACCGCTTCTATTTCTGTGCAGATTCACGAAACGTTGCTTTCAGCGTGGCATCCGTGTTTAAAAAGCCAAAATTCAAAATCGACGATTAATCGACTTCACCATAAAACTGTCACTGCGTGTCGACTAAGCTGTTGAACCCCTACGATTTGGCCATGGTTTATATTTTACACTACAGTACGTAAAAAAAAAAAAAAAAAAAGTCAATTAAATCCCACTCACTTCCCAGTTATTCCCAGTTTCCTATTGGGAATACTTTTGTTTTATCAGACATTTGTGTTCTTACTTGTAAAATTCCCCAGCTTGACATCTCATGGAAATGTCGCGTGAACGTCGTATTAATGTTCCGCCTCTGTTCGAGCCCGTCTGAGCCCAATGATTTATCGTAGGGAACAGGAAGAGGGCCACCAGCTGCACCAGGAGGCCTGGGAGCGCCACCACTGCCGGAAGGAGCTGCGCGGCAGGAACCAGAACGCGCACGAGGCCCGCCCGGAAGAAGCCTTCTTCAGCCGCCTGGACTCCAGCCTGAAGAAGAACACGGCCTTCGTCAAGAAGCTGCGCACGCTCACCGAGCAGCAGCGCGACTCGCTCTCCAACGACTTTGCCTCGCTCAACCTCAGCAAGTACATCGGCGAGGCGGTCGGTTCCGTGGTGGAGGCCAAGCTGAAGATCTCGGACGTGGGCTGCGCCGTGCACCTGTGCTCGCTCTTCCACCAGCGGTACGGCGAGTTCGCCCCGCTGCTCATGCAGGCCTGGAAGAAGCACTTTGAGGCGCGCAAGGAGGACAAGGCGCCCAACGTCAGCAAGCTGCGCACCGACCTGCGCTTCCTGGCCGAGCTCACCATCGTGGGCTTCTTCACCGACAAAGAGGGCCTGTCGCTCATCTACGAGCAGCTCAAGAACATCATCGGCGCCGACCGCGACACGCACACCCACGTGTCGGTGGTGATCAGCTTTTGCAAGCACTGCGGCGACGATATCGCCGGCCTGCTGCCCCGCAAGGTCAAGATGGCCGCCGACAAGTACGGCCTGGCCTTCCCGCCCAGCGAGATCATCAGCGCCGAGAAGCAGCAGCCTTTCCAGAACCTGCTGCGCGAGTACTTCACATCACTCGCCAAGCACCTGAAGAAGGACCACAGGGAGCTGCAGAACATTGAAAGGCAGAACAGGTGAGATTGCGCGGGGTTTTCTTGGATCAAATCGACACGGTGGTCTTGAACGTTTTCTTTTGCGAGCTTTCTTTTTTTTTTACACCAGATGGCACCTAAAAAAACACATCTATTCATTCCCTTCAATTCATTTGACTAGGAAGTATTGATTTGATGTTGTAACGCCCGGTGTGCTCTTCAGGCGCATCTTGCATTCCAAAGGGGAGCTGAGCGAGGACCGCCACAAGCAGTACGAGGAGTTTGCCACGTCCTATCAGAAGCTGCTGGCCAACACGCAGTCGCTGGCTGACCTGCTGGATGAAAACATGCCAGAGTTGCCTCAGGACAAGACCGTACAGGAAGGTGGGCCGTCCTTTCCCCGCGTCTCAATCTCACTCGCCTTCAACTCGGCCGAATAAAGCCGCCGCGCTTCGTCCCGCAGAACACGGCCCCGGCATCGACATTTTCACCCCCGGCAAGCCCGGAGAGTACGACCTGGAGGGCGGCCTGTGGGAGGACGAAGACGCTCGCAACTTCTACGAGAACCTGGTGGACCTGAAGGCGTTCGTCCCCGCCATCCTCTTCAAGGACAACGACAAGGGCGGACAAAGCAAAGACAAGGATGAAGCCAAAGGTCCGTGTGAAATCACCAGCTACAATCCTGCCGTGAAGTTTGTTTGCAACACTCCAGGAATTTTCGAACGGGAATAAAACAGGATTTTACAATCCCATACATTTCCAATAATTCCTGTAGTTTCCAATCTTGGAACCTTTCCAAAATCTTAACTTTCTTTTGAATTTTCAAAGAAACTTTTCAGAAATTGGCCGTAAATTCCGACAACTTCTTCCAAGTGCCCCGATCAATGACTTTTTGCTTAGTCTTTTATTTATTCATTATTTATTGCTTTGTATTGGGAGCCAAAATCAGAGTTAAGCAAGCTTCAGATACGCTGATGCTCGAGTGAACTGAAAAAAAAATAAAGAAAAGAGGATGAAACGAAGGTACTGCAATGCCCCAAGGAGAGCCACGGTCGCCACGGCACTTTCAGCCATTTATTGAAAAGGACAAACAGTCAAACACACAAAATGGTAAATGGACTATCACTTGTATAGTCGCACCCATTGAACACAAATACGACAGTGTGTACGATAATTACATGCTGTAAAACCAGTTTTCCTTTTCACTCTCTTGTGTTTTGTTTCCTTTGTTATAAACTCATCCCTTAACTGCTTCTGTGCCCTGGCCAAAGCAATTAAAGTATGACTTGGGAATTAAAAAAGATAAAAAATAATAATAATAATATGCTGGGCAGATGGCCGAGAGGCAAAGGAGGCCGCCGGCACCACGGAGGAGCTGGAGCTGGAGCTGGAGGCGCTGGACATCACCGACGAGCCTCTGGAGCTGGAAGGTGCCGACGAGGCCGAGAGCGAAGAGCTGAGCAAAAAACTCATCGATGAGCAGGGTGAATGAGAGAAAAGCACGGCCCTTTACTTTGAATGCATGGATTTATCATGGTTGATCCATTTCTTGCATTGAATGACATGTAGAGCAAGAGGACGAGGAGGCCAACACGGGATCCCACCTGAAGCTGATCGTGGACGCTTTCATCCAGCAGCTCCCAAACTGCGTTAACCGAGACCTCATAGACAAGGTCAGCACAAACGAGTCTGCACAAGCGTTTTTAAACGCGCTCACCGCACGTGCAAACGACAGCTTGGCGTTGAACTCTTGTGGTCTGCGTCGCCCCCTGCAGGCCGCCATGGACTTCTGCATGAACATGAACACCAAATCCAACAGGAGGAAGCTGGTGCGAGCGCTCTTCACCGTGCCCCGGCAGAGGTGACACCCGGACGCGCACTCCAGACCCCGCGGATGGAAAGCCATTTCAACATTTGCGCTAGATCGTGATGCTCACACCATCTCACTAGTGGGACATTTCAGCGCATGACTAGCACAACCGTATCTTTCCCGCAATATATTTTTTTTCATTGCTGTGTGACATTTCTGCACCCTAACAGAAAGACAAGGGCGCACAGGCAGAATGACTCTTACTGGTGATCTTTTTCCACTACTGTATGACCTTTCTGTGCACTAGTAGAACAACTACTGCCTACGTGACGAGTGAGGTCAAACTCCACGGATTGACAACTACGTGCTACTAGCACCGCTGGTGATTTTAGAGGCTCTACTAGTGCAATCCCGTTCTATCGGTACGAGAAATGTCATACAGTTGGTATTGCAACAAATGTTTTTAATCACTCGTAAGACACCGGCTAGTTAGATGAATTGTATTGCAAGTGAGGAAAAAGCGTACTAGCACATGGGATGTGCAATAAGTGTTCAAATTGGCTTTCTTTCCACGTGAGTCGAGTGCGTTTTCCTCCAAGATCAATTTTGACAGACGTGACAGGCATGCTTCTAAGATTGACTACCAGTCACCAGGCGTAGTGACTTTCGCCCTTTGCTTGCAGGTTGGATCTTCTGCCTTTTTACTCCCGCCTGGTGGCAACTCTTCATCCCTGCATGTCGGATGTGGCCGAGGACCTCTGCTCCATGCTGAAGGGAGACTTCAGGTTTCACGTAAGGACCCAGACGCCTTGCACTTGATTCAGCGGAGAGAGGCCTGTCGCCCCCTTGAACAAATTGTTCCGTCGGTGTCCTGCTCCAGATTCGCAAGAAGGACCAGATCAACATCGAGACCAAAAATAAAACGGTCCGCTTCATCGGGGAGCTGGCCAAGTTCAAGATGTTCTCCAAGACGGACACGCTTCATTGTCTCAAGGTGCCCGACATCTTTGTTGAGTCCATCCGTGGGTGTTGAGTTTACAATTGGAAAAAAGGGAAAAAGTGACACACCTCCGAGCAAAGAGGTCGTCACACGAGGTAGAAACTGCGGTTGTTCTATTAGTTGCCCTTTCTCTGATGCTTGAAGATGCCACAAGATGGCGCCAGCGCCATGTCTAAATGGGAGGTACAGTAATGCCTTGAGATCATGAGTACCTTGAGTATTATAACAATTTTGGGGGTTTTGTTTTTTTAATGAAGGACCACGTAAAGAATATTTTAGTGTATGTAGATGAGGTTGAAATTATATTGAAGTGTCATGGGACCAGAGTTTGTGGTGCATAAACACTTTAAACTACTTATATAGGCAATTGGGAAACAAAATGTGTGTGTGGGGGGGGTTCAATTGTGTTTTTTGTTTGTTTGGTTTTCTCGTGATCTCAGTTTACTCGCGTGGGCTAAACTGTGAGCCTGTTTAGTGGGACACAAAGCTGTTGTGTTGTCTGAATGGCAACAGGTTAATTGCTTAATTTTCTGCCTGTCGCCGCCATTGACAAATGAACAATGACACCACGCAGCGTGTAGTCAACGGTTGTCCGGACTAATCGCACCCCCCAGATGCTGCTGTCTGACTTCACGCATCACCACGTGGAGATGGCCTGCACCCTGCTGGAGACCTGCGGCCGCTTCCTCTTCAGGTCGCCCGACTCTCACCTGCGCACTAGCGTCCTGCTGGTCAGCCGCCCTTCTCTTTTTATTCTTCTTGCTGCGATTATATGAACGATTTTCTTTGTCTTGCTTTGAACTCTGGTTGGATATTATTGCTGCGAGATTGTCTGTGTGACCATGATATGGTCCTCGCAGGAGCAAATGATGCGCAAAAAGCAGGCTCAGCATCTGGACGCGCGCTACGTGACCATGGTGGAGAACGCCTACTACTACTGCAACCCGCCGCCCATGGAGAAGACGGTGAAGAAGAAGAGGCCGCCGCTGCAAGAGTACATCCGCAAGCTGCTCTACAAGGACCTGTCCAAGGTCACCACGGAGAAGGTGCTCAGGCAGATGCGCAAGCTGCCCTGGCAGGAGCCCGAGGTGAAGAGCTACCTGATCTGCTGCATGGTCAACATCTGGAACGTCAAGTACAACAGCATCCACTGCGTGGCCAACCTGCTGGCCGGCCTGGTGGCCTACCAGGAGGACGTGGGCATACACGTGGTGGACGGCGTCCTGGAGGACATACGCCTGGGCATGGAGGTACACGCATTTTCGCGAGAAATTGTCAAAGAAAAAAAATCCATTTGTAGAAAACTGCCTACTATTGAGGATTGGCGTGGAACAATCTAGGCAGTGTTTAATTGGGGAGAATTGACCCACTTATTGGAAATCCAAAAGGATGGATTTGTTCACATCAGGGGAAGAACGTATCCAACTTTGAGCAGATTTCACTTGAAATGCGTCTCTTAGTGGCTTCCTTTGCCTGCTGATGAAAACGTGGCAGCAATCCCAAAGTGAGTATTTTGGTTCATTCAGAGTCATTTGAGTGTTTTTCAAATTTAAAATTAGAATTTTTGAACGTATTGAAGGGCCACCACGCAGTTTGTCCATCCATAAGCGTAAAAGCAGGGGAAAGAACGAAAAAACGAGTTTTCGACTATGGAAACGACAGTTCTTCAACTATGTTTTAAAATGACGGTATGAAACGTGTGCAATTTGTGGCCACCAGGTTAACCAGCCCAAGTTCAACCAGCGGCGCATCAGCAGCGCCAAGTTCCTAGGCGAGCTGTACAACTACCGCATGGTGGAGTCGGCCGTCATCTTCCGCACGCTCTTCTCCTTCATCTCCTTCGGCGTCAACCAGGACGGCGGCCCCAGCTCGCTGGACCCGCCCGAGCACCTCTTCCGCATCCGTCTGGTGTGCACGCTGCTCGACACCTGCGGCCAGTACTTCGACCGGGGCTCCAGCAAGAAGAAGCTCGACTGTTTCCTCATCTACTTCCAGGCAAGTCGCGCTCGCGCCCTCGGGGCCGGACTCGCGGCTGACCTGTTTTGTGCGCGTGCAGCGCTACGTCTGGTGGAAGAAGAGCGTGGACGCCTGGACCAAGGATCACCCCTTCCCCATCGACATCGACTACATGATCAGCGACACGCTGGAGCTGCTGCGGCCCAAAATGAGGATCAGCGCCTCCCTGGAGGAGGCCAGCAGGCAGGTGCTGGACCTGGAGCGAGAGGTGCTCGTCAAACTGGGTGAGGCGGCGTGAAAAGTCTGACCCTGCGTCCTGATTTCAGATGTTCTTACCTTCGCTCGCTCGAATGTTTCAGATCTTCAAGTCAATGATCTGAAACGTGTGGCATAAACATGCACAAAATAACACGTGAGAGCGCATAGAGGGCAAACGGTTTTTCAAAGCATCCTGTCTCACTGGTTGAGCTGCTCTTTTCTTTTTGGCCTAGCGCCATTCCTGAAGTCGTTAAAATGTCGTTTGAGGGCGCAGTTAGGCCTAATTTTCCACTGAGATGAAGAATGAAGTCATAGGGCGTACTGACAATGGACGACACGTGGCTCATTATTACATACAAGAATGAATGAAAGTCTTCTGGCAGTGAGCATTCTGTGTCCACCAATCAGCGCATTGCACTGGTCTGGCTCCGCCCCCTTTGGGTCCCCCTCAGAGGACCTCGAGGCTGCGGCGGCAAAAAGAGGAAATGCCTGAGGATGTTTGGGTAGTCGCGCGTCACTCAGCAGCCCGGGAGAACGCCGGCTTTGTTTGCCGGTTTCGAGGTGTCGACTGAGAAAAATGTCAACGGTCTTCTCCGCCCTGTGAGAGCGTGACACAATTCTAAAAAAAAACACCTGACGTCTGGTGCATGATTCTAGGGCACTCGTCACAAACCCTTTGGGACATTGGTCTCGGCCCTAGAACCTTTGTGAGTAGTGTAGTTCTTCTCTGGAATTTGTTCATAAGCTGCCGTGTGTCCGGGAAGTGTTTTTATGCTATTTGCACAAAAAAAAAAAAAAAAAGTGCATAGGTGGAGTGATGGACGAACGAACACTGGTGCTATTGTGCAAGCGTGATCAGACATTCCTCGTCCGTCAGGTCCGTTCAGAACCTCTCGGTCTGCTCTGCCTTGTTGCTTCTCTTGCATCACAATCTCACAGCCGGCCTGAGAGATGAGGAGGAGAAGAAAAAGAAATGCTGTGTTCATAACTGGGGTGAAGGTGGGCTCGTTTGGAAATGAATAGTCCAAGCTGGACGTTCATGGAATTTCGGGTTACTGTATTGAGATTTTCTTTTTTTGTGAGGAAAGTATCGTGGTGTTTCGGAAACATTCTTTTTTGGCGCGTGTTTGTGTCCCGTTTCCACAGGTCTGGCCATGGAGAAGGACGGCCGCTCCAGCACCATGAGCGAAGGCGAAGTCCTGGACGAGGACGACGACGACGAAGACGAGGAGGGCGGCGCCGAGACGGAGGAGCAGTCGGGCAATGACAGCGAAATGAACGAACCCGAGGAGGACGTGAGTCTGCCACCTCCGCTCCCCGCTCAGCCGTCTTTCCGGCATGCTCGTCATCTTTTATTTCATGTCCCCCACAGGAGGCGTCTGACAATGAAGAGGAGGAGCGGGATGAAGACGAGGAGGAGAACACCGACTACCTGACAGACTCCAACAAAGAGAACGAGACGGATGAGGAGAACAACGTGAGCGCTCTCACTCGACGTCCTTGATTTTTTAAATTTTTTCCCACAGTAACTCGGAAGTGGCTTGAAAGCTGAAGGTGAAGACTTGAGCCTCGCACCTCTGTCACCTGTGCTTTTGCAGGAGGTGACCATCCGTGGCGGCGGACTGAAGCACGTGGCCTGCGCCGAGGACGAGGACTTCATCCAGGCGTTGGACAAGATGATGCTGGAGAACCTGCAGGTGCGCCCGCTGCTCCAACCGCCGCTCGTGCACACGCGTGCTTCCCGTGACGCGGCAAATGTCGGCCCGCCCCTTTGACGCCCGCAGCAGCGGAGCGGCGAGACGGTGAAGGTGCACCAGCTGGACGTGGCCATCCCTCTGCAGCTGAAGAGCCAGCTGAGGAAGGGCGGCTCCGGCCGGCCGTGCGTGGGCGAGCCCGACGCCGACGTCTCCGACACCATGCAGTTCGTCATGCTCACGCGCAAGGGCAACAAGCAGCAGGTGAGCGTCGCCGCAGTGCCCCCAAATAGCAGCCAGTCACTTCGACGCAGGGCTCTGCCAAGGGCCACCTACAGAAAAATTGAAGGACGCTCACGTCACCTTTAATGTAGTCAGCACGCTTAAACCAATCCATCAGTGTTTGTTGTTGTCGTTGATGATGATGATGAAGAAGGAACGTGCCAATTCGAAAAGGCAGTTTTCAAGTTTCTATAACTGCCCCACGACCTGACCCCAGATAAGCTGTAGAAAATGGATGGCAGGATTTGTTGGGGAGGTTTGTTAGAGGCATTTCAAGTGCTCATTGCATGGTTTTTTGTTTTTTTTTAGAAAATTCCACTTGTCATGCTACTACTCTGATCAATAAAATATCTTTGGTTCAATTCCTTTGGTACCAAATGGCCCACAGACTAAGTAGTAGGCGAATAAACGCACCTGAGCAGAGGCCCAGTCAAAAACGCACACACAGCAATAATATTGACTCTCAAACTGCATGTGCGTGTTTGTGTGCTGGCAAGCTCCAGTGGGGGAGTGTGTGGTTTGGAGTTGGAGGCTGCCTCTCATACTGTGCAGGGTGTGTCCACTTTTTGGAAGTGAAACCAAGAAAATTGCTGGAAAAGTACACAGAACATCCTTGTTCATGTACAACACACACAATTCTTTATGCGGTGTGTGTGTGTGTGTACGCTGCTGTATGCCTGCTTCTCCGGTCACACCTTCGGCACACATGTCGACATTTGACTGGAATATGAGTTCAGTTTTGTTGCATTAAAAACAGTTCATATGTGTGGATCCCACTCTCAAAATATTAGGACAAGAATACATAGACATCATTTATTCTTTTTTTTTTTTTTTCCCCCAACTAATGTATTATTTGACAGTATGATCATAAATGAAAACTTTTACATTTGTATTTATGTTCACTTCATTCCAAAACAGGACCTTACACAAACAAAACCGCTTACGACTTGGTTACTGGTTTGGTCCGTAATGTATGAAAATTGGCAAACATTTTCCAAAGTAAAAGCAGATGTTTGCAAAGTCTTATTTTGAAAAAAAAAAAAAAAAAATGCGAGCCAATCAGTCTGCTTTCATAGAGGACGACAGAACTCAGTGAATGTCTACTGTCGGGTGCCTGAAATCGGACGAGTTGGACAATTTTAATTTGAACAAGGTCTCGAAATGATTCATCCACTCTCAAAATGATTGTTGGTTATTACATTTTGAAGTCTGTGTGTGTGTGTGTGGGGGGGGGCAGTTCAAGATCCTGAACGTGCCGCTGTCGTCGCACCTGGCCGCCAACCACTTCAACCAGCAGCAGGCCGAGCAGGAGGAGCGCATGCGGATGAAGAAACTCACCCTGGACATCAACGAGCGCCAGGAGCAGGAGGACTACCAGGGTAGGAGGAGCCCTCGTCGGCCCCCCGCCCGTCGCGGCGCGGCGCGGCGCTCGATCCCGCCGCTCGATCCCGCCGCTCGATCCCGCCGCTCCAACGCTTGCCTTTGTGTCTTGCAGAGATGCTGCAGTCCCTGGCCCAGCGCCCGGCGCAGGCCAACACCAACCGCGAGCGGCGGCCCCGCTACCAGCACCCCAAAGGCGCCCCCAACGCCGACCTCATCTTCAAGACCGGAGGAAGGTGAGATGCTCCGTTGTGCTGCTGTCCCAAAAAATCCAAACGGGTTGGTACTCTTGAATTGAATCCTCGTCCGTCCGTCCGTCCGTCTCCAGGAGACGCTGACGAGTCCTCAGCTGAGCCAGCAACAGAGCGAAGGAACGAGCGAGAGGAGGGAGAAGATCGGAGCGAAACCCGTCCGGCAGGTAGGGGGCGACCAGACCTCCAAAGACGCCCACTGATGCCGGGGACGGATCCAAGCCCTGACCTCGACACCTCACCCCCCCCCCTCACCCGAGGGGGCCCGAGGAGGACAGACAGACCAAAGCGGCGGCCGTGGGGGATCAGAGGTTTTTCTTTTTGTCTGTTGCCCGAGATGACAAACAAAAAACAAACAAAGTACTAAAAGATGACTCGACGCGGTGGCTGGCTGACCTCGGTGAGACGGACCGTAAAGTTGTCCAAATCACACGCGGGGGAAAAAAGGAAGACGTGCAAGTAGACAATTTAGATGAAGGGATGCTTTTTTTTTTTTTTTTTTTTTTTTTGCTGGGGGAACTGGTTGAAGTGAACTTGGGAGCACATGGGTGGGGCAGCGAGGTCATGACAACGACCAAGTGCTGCCATCACTATGTGCAAAAGTAGTGTGACTAATTGACGCCTCTTACGAGAAGATGACCATTTGGGGTTTGGGTTCAATTTCAGGAGGAGTCGAAAAAGCACTCGGACCGTTGCAGGTGACCTTGTGTAAACGTTTCAATGACTTGTTCATTCTCGTTTCACCTGTCCTAGTGCGTTTTAGGTTCGTCCTTCAATGTCACCTCAAAATCCAATATCTCCAGTTTCTTGCGAGTAGCGTACACATTCAGTTACGTCATTGCCGCATTTGGGAGCGCCAATTAAGCGAAGACAGTTCATCGACAAAGTAGCCATCCCGCTCTAGTGAGCCTGAGCGTTTTCACTTGCAGTAACATCATCCTTGCATCCTCTTGCATAACGTCCAGCAGTGGATAATGTCTTGTTGTTGTTGTTTTTTTGTTTTTTTTTAAGATAAATCGCCTGAGCTTCTCATTGATAACCTAAATACACTGTACGTGTCCCATTCAAGCGTCTGCCTCTGATTTGATTGGCTTGATTTAGCCGTGGCAAGTAAAAAGCGGGTCGGTCGGTGAGGTAGGGCGGGGTGCGCCTGTTTGTCCAAAGTCTAATTACAAGGCGGCTAACACAAGCATCTGCTCATTTCCTGCCCGGTGCTCCTCCAAACGCACGACGACGCCGCTGCTTGTGTGTTTTGCAAGTGACATCGCAAGGGTCCGAAAGTCGAATTCTTTGTGACTGCAAATAATTTGGAGTCCGACCAATAAGTAACATCATTAAAAACAACAAAAGGACACAGGAGTTGTCCTGCGGCAGTCATGGCAACCTTTAGTTTGTGAGCGTAAACATAGTGGATCTTATCTTCGATCTGATTCAAGTGTTTGCAGCCCACACAACTCAATGCAGTTGAATTCATGAAAAGCCAAGTCACAAAGCAAACAACCAAGTGTAAGCTCCTCAAACACAAAACGCAGCGTTTAAGGGTACCTTGAAATCTGGATCTTTCACATCCAGGGCTGGTGAAATATTCCACCGGCGCAGCCAATCATTGAACAGCGCCAGCTCATTCTTTACATTCCTCAGGCACTCCAAAGAACTAATAGTCACAAAGGAGTGGCATGATTCGCTTTATTGATCGCCACGTACATTCAACAACATCTTGTGTTTCGACATGATTTTTGTTGTTGGTTGAACTCTTTGCTGATCCAGTACAGTAGAGGAGACACTTCATAGGAACTGTAGGTGCCCTACAGAGAAAACCGGAGTCTGTAAACAACATTCACAAGATGAAGATTTTCTTTTTTTCCCCCCACAGCAGTAAGACTGTGGAACCATGTGATATCATTCAAAATATACTTCATTAGTTACTGTAGCTAAACTACAGGGGCCGGAGTCTGAAAAACACACCCGCGTACATAAATATGGATTGGCATACAATCGGCAATGAACTGCCAATCAGCCAGGATACGGAGCAATGGAAAGACATTTATAGACTGTGTGCCCGAAGTGCTTTTGCTCAGCACAATGCCTTTGTCCTCCCTGCAGAAAGTTGCGGTCGAAAATATTCCTTCTGCAGCGTGAAAAAAAACAACAACAAAAAAAACATTCCAAAGTTTGTGGTTAGTGTAGGAGGCTGGTCCGCTGAGTAAAAATAACCTCCGGTCACATAATCTAAAAAAAAACAAAACAACCTTTTAGCCCTACAACCACATATACTTGCTCCCCAATCACTTGACAAAAACGCGAGTTCTTCTGTTCTCTAAAGAAAAAGCACTCAGACCTTTGCTCTTTCCCGAAAGCCGCTGGCGAAAAAGAACAAGAGTCGGTAAACAGAGCAGTAAAAATAGAGGTTCCCTTTGCAAACATAAGCAAATGTATCATCATAACAGTCCCGACAGCAGTTTTTCGACTGCCAAGAAAGGAGAACTGGCTGTGCAGGTCCGTCTTCTCCGAGTAACTAGGACTCTGCGGCCACACCTTAACCTTTTGGAGAGGCATGAAAACCTTCCACGAAAGGTCCGCCAGGAGGAACGTTGCCAAAGTACATCATGACTCTTTAAGCAGTCCAAGTTTCTTCAGTGCCTGCTTGCGAGATTCCTCGGTCGCATTCCGACCCGAAAACTGCACGGTGATACCTTGGGGGCGAAACATGGGGCCTCTCTGCTTGACATCTGTCGCACCCGCACTGCCCGCAATGTGATGCGAGGTCTGAGGGTTCCTCGGTGCCGGCGTCGGAGGTGTCCCTTTCAAAGCCCCGGTTGGACTGTCCGCAGGGCGCTGTACCCCGATAGAGGGGTTGATGGTCCGGCTCTTACCCCCGTAACTGTTGAGCTTGGCAGGTCGGGGCTGGGGTTTGACAGGCAAGTTTTGATTCACGTCAATGTGGGAGCTGAGGATGTCGGGAAGGTGGCTCCTGGTCATGGCCCTGGTTGCGGGGTTCAGGACTTTGGACTTTCCTCCGTAGCTGTTGAACTCACTGGGGTTCGCCAGCGTGGGAGGAAGAACTTTGGCTTCAGAGCTTGTCGGAGGCGTCACAGGTTCGTTCTTCGAGGGACCTGGAGCGACCACAATGGATTTACCCCCAAAACTGTTCAGTTCTGGCGAAATGACGTCTGACTGAGGCGAAGCCGGCAAGGTATTCTCCAGCTGAGTTGGGCTCACCGGAGGCCTTACGTGGTCCAAGCTCCTGGGGGACTCGAAAGGCAGAGTCTCTGGCTCTTTGGCAGACGTGTGGCTTTGTGGCGATGGTGGGACCTTGGAGTCCGGCGCATAGACGCTGGCCTCTGTTCGGCGAACCTTGATCTCCAAAGTACTAGCGACACCGGTCTCTCTACTTGGGGTAGGACTTGCCCTGCTGTCAACAGTATCGTGGACGAGCATCCCCCCGGTCACGGCTCGGTTTCTGGCCAAGCCCAGCTTGGACAGTGCTTCCATCCTGGTTTTCTCAGGTGTGGGGTCCTTGAAGGAAACACTGCGGGCGGGGGTATTTTGCAACTTGTGCACCAAATTGGGCTTGACATCCTCCTGCAAGAGAGCCTGCGGTGCTCCTGTTAGATTCGAGAGCATCAGCGCCCGCCTGTCATGGAGGTTCACATTGGGTACTGGCTGATTCTGGAGGTCTTTGTTGCCAAGAATCATGCTGATGTTGGCCGGGTATCTGGTGGGCTTGGCGAAGGTCGGAGGGCCCTGCTTCGTGGGGGGATCCCCGCCGAGGCCCGGTGACTTGTCATCCTCCTGGCTGCGCCGGCGGTGGAGTAAAGCCGAAGTGCTGGGTGGGCCCGCTGCCTGGTTCTCGGCTATCTTCTTGGCAATGAGGGCCGGGGTGGGGACGGAGCCCGCTGGGTGGTAGGGCTGATCTTCCGCGGGCTCATAGCCGACAGAGTGGTCCAGTCTCGGTTTGATCTCAAAGTGGCTCTCGGGGTTGATTGTCGTTTTCTGGAAATCTGAACAGAACAAAATTCAAGATGCTAAGGCTCAATTTGAATTGATTTTACTGCGCATAGTATTTATATGATGCAGTACCTGGACTGGCAGGCTTGAAGACCGGCAATTTGGCAAGCATCATGTCCGGGTCCGGGCGCACCAAGTCTATAATATCCTGGTCTTTAGCACTGAGGCGTCTGGTTGTTAAACTGTGTACGGTGTAGAGATCTGGCGTGCCAGGCGGTCCATCCATCTCGTGGGCAAGAAGGCTTCCGCTTGCTGGAGACTTGACGAGTCCGGCCCTGAGCTCGTCCTCCTCGAGGCTGTTCTCCAGTGATCCGATGGTCTCCTCAAAAAACTGGAGGCACTCCTTCTCCTCCGGGCTCAGAAAGCGCAGAGTGTCTTCATCCTGCGCAGGTCAACAAAAAGCGACTCGTCGTCAGCGACGTCTTTGACCGAAACCGGCAGGAGATCAACGCGCGAGGCACCGCGCGCGTCCGTCGTCTGCGACGGTGTCACCGAGATGTGGCTCGGCACCCGAACAGGAGTGAGGCGGAACTGGTTGGGGCGGCCTCGTGTGTTGCTAATGGATGTGGTCCCTGAGGCGTGTGAGGGTTGTCGAGCAGGTGTGATTAGCACAACTGCATGTTTTGTGTAAACAGCCTGAATCACCCGCAGATCGCCTGACGCAATTATTGTTTGGACAATAGGAGACCAGAACAAGGCTCCTCTGGAACAGGGACCTGAGTGACAGCCTGAGCGGAGGTACCCGTGCGCTTTCCCCGTTTGTGATCCACAAATTCACCCATTCGCGTTTACTTGCATTCGGTCCCTGTTCCCTGTGCGGCTTTACTGTAAACGTGTTTGCAGTTTGGATAAGCTACGGACAGGAGAGGAAGGAACAACAACAATTGTTGTTGCCATGATTGCGTCAGTGCAGTCTTGTGTCCAAACCTGTTCCTCCAGCCAGAGACTCGCAATTCATCTTCAAGTGAAGAAATGTCGGGTAAACTTGTTCATGATCAATTTCTCAGGTATCTGTACTTAACTTGATTGATTGAGAATTTACAAGGGGGGGGGGGGGAGACACAGGGACAGCAGTGACATGGACCGAGGAGCTTTAACCATGACCGCGACTGATTGAATGTTGTTGTTTTTTATTTTTAATTCGGGTCGCGGAATGATGCAAGGTAGTTTTTCAGTCAGTCGTACTGACCCGCAGCCTGGCGCTCCGATCCAACGCGCCGTTGACTCGGGAGCGCCGCTGATTGCTGGCCATGTCCAGGATGAGGGCGGAAGCGCTCGGCCGGGCCTTGGACATCTCTGCGGGCGGCACTAGGACGGAAGAGGAATCATGTCTGCTCCTTGCGCCGACGAGTCAGCGGGTCATCGCTTGGCCTCGGTCTGAAGAGGAGATATCAAGATCAAAAGTGAGACGGAGAACTGTGTGGTTTCGCATCATCCAATTTCCCTCACGAGGTGGATCAAGAATCTCTGCCGGTCTGTCCTCGCGGAAGTACCAGTGACCCCGTTTGCCACTTTTATTGTACATTACGCAAGAATGTTGTGAGCGGGATCAGTCACCACCTTCACAAGCGCGCCAATCAAAGTTGCATACGAGGGATGAGATTGGAGTAAATTGAGTTACGGGCTTGGTCACGGATCAAAGGAAACTCCTAAGCCAAGGTGGCGCTGGAATGACTCGTGAAGCAACAACGCGGCGGCGCCGGGCGGACCTGTTCATCTGGAAGCGCAACAAGGCTCCTCAGCCCGAAACTACACGGCTGCGCATTCCTCTGGAAAACATCACTTTGACTTTATCGCTCACTCATCACGTCATCAAAGGCGACTTACTGTTATTCTTATTCTCATTGTCATCATCACCATTGTGTGCTGCTTCTGCTCCATTTCAACGTTGCTGTCTGGGACTGGCACATTCGTCAGAGTCAATCTATCAGCGGCGTGCATACATTTATGTTCCTGCGACCCGCTTCACCTTGTGTAAATATGTTGATGGCTCGGTTAGCGTTGACAACACACACAAAACGGTCATGGGCATTACCTAAGATCTCTCCATGCAAATCGATGCTGGGTAGTGGAGTGAGTGAGTGGAATGAAATGTTTTCAAATAGTAAACTTTTTTTTTTTTTTTTTTTTTTTTTTTAGATAAACTACTGGCCAAATAGGTTTGATTGAAGCTTTGTTCAGTTTTACTACTCTTTTAGGTGAACACGCTCAAATGTCAAGAATACCACATGAAATTTCTCACTTGTCCTAAAATATGATGCATGTTATCTACAAGACATTACAAAAAAAAAATAAAGTATTGAGTCTAGGATCAAACACATTTTAGTCACAAATTGTAGGATTCAATACAGTGAATATGAAGGAATTCAAATGAGTCAAAAGTGACACGGTACACCCAAAATGTTGCAAATACTGTATTATTGAACTGATGTATTTAAAGAACTGAAGTTAGAAATGACAAAAGCAGGCTATTTTAAACAAAATCATTTGAAAGTTTGATTTACATCAACATGGCTGTGGGAAAAAGGAAGCAAGGTGGATACAAATCAGAGTCCAGAGGTGAAAGAGAATTTACCTTCAAATGTGTAAGATCCATCCTCGTGTAAATGTCTTGCCAGACAGAAATAGATTTTTTTTTCTGCGAAAAGGTCCCACTTGTGTTGTCGCCTGCTGACTCCACCTTGACTGGATGACGCGCCAACTTAAGACGGGCCAACAATACGACAAGCCCCGCCCCTTGCAGCCGGGCGCATGCGTGTGACCGACGTGCGCGTGCGTGGAGGAAGTCGAGCCAACTTGTGGTTTTGGGGAAACATCGAGGAAATGTTTCTTTTTTGTTCTCAGGTGTGTAATACGTCCTATGACTTCCTTTATTCTGCCATAAAGCATCCCGAAAACTATTTGAAATCGTTGGTCGCTTGGCATGTAGCGCCATCCTGTGGAGAAAATGGAGACTTCACTGAGGGTGCAGTCAGAGATACTTTTCATGAAAGCAATATTCGCACATTAAACACTCGTTTTAATGATATAGAAACAAATTAACAAAGCAAAAGAAAATAAGGTGCAGCATATTTTTCATGGCTACACCTCATATAACATTTTATAAGTACAGTATTTAATAAATATGGGGGAACTGTAAGTGGCCTGATTACTAGATTTCTCGAAATCAGTCACCATATTTCGTCTGAAAAGCAAAAAAACAGACCAAAAAACGCGTCTTTACGGCGTGTCGCTGCTGTCCGAGCTCTCATTGAACGCACCACTCCCGGAGTTATTTGCACCGGGCTGCGTCAACGAGCGCTCCGCCGTCAGCGAGCGTCGTTTGTCGGCTTGGAATTCCTGGGAGGAGGCGGCCCGACGCCTGGCTTCTGTCCACGCACGGGTCCGGTGAGTGCACTGCCACTTCCACCGCAACAGGAAAGAGAGGTGACAAGAAGACACCGCTTCGACAGTTAGCTGACGAGCTAAATGGGGTGCATGCGTCCATTATCGGACAGGCAACCGTCTGTTGCAGTTTGATAGCTAAAGTGTTTGCGCGACGTTTTCGTCGGTGTTGTTTTCTTTTCCCCCCACTTCATTCCGACTACATAAGAACTCCTCAAACCGCCCGTCGAATAAAGGCGAATGCGTCATTCATTTGTTTGCGTTGAGCACATTCGCCAATTGACGTTAGCAGTCATAGTGTGGAATTATTAGCATGTTAGCTCGGAGCTTAACTGTTAGCCGCGAGCTAAGCCGGATCTAAGAATACATTTTTTTTTTATATGCGCATTCGGAGGAGCTCAAGAACACTGTGCAAGATCAAAACAACAATAAAAACGCAATGATACCAAATCAATCATGTAGCCTATTATCTAGCTCAAGGCTTGTTTATCTGGTGCGTTCAGGTGACTCCGACCAGCCTGTCATATGACGCGCAGCTAACTGTCTGCCAGGGAATTTGGATGCAAAGACCGATTTTTTGACAATGCCTTCTTTCAAGTAGATGGCAAAATGGTCTCACGATCGTGTTGGTGAAGTGGCTGGCGGGTGTGTGTTGTTTGCCAGGTGATTAGCTGCTCAAGTGGGAGGCGAGAGGCACTTTGTCAAAGAAAACCGAATTTCATTGCATTGACAGTTTCGTCCTGGCGCATTTTCTTTCTTTTTATTTTTGCATCCTAACATCCATCCCGCCTTTGCTTAAACCTCTGTTTCTTTCATGCCGTTTCCTCCAGTCAGACAGCTTTTTCTGGGCACCTTCCTTCCTTCTTTTGCTTCAAATACATTTTCTGCTTTCGTCCCTTCCTTGCGTACATGTCCAATACTGCTTGAGAATCTACTTTCTCCTTTACTTGAATGATTCGGGGGAAAAAAAAAAAAAAGTCATTTGAAAGGCGTTTGTTGCTACTTTCGTCCCAGCCTGTAGAATCAATGTAGCCAGTCGCACTTTGTTTTGCCTCTGGATGGCAGCTAGAAAGCCTCCCTCCACGTCACGTGACCCAGTAACCGGACCCCTACCCAGCATCCTTTGCGGTGTCAGGTTACCGCGGGTTCTGGAGGACTCGTCTCCATGGCGATGGAGCGAGCCAGAATCCATCAAAGGCATCATGTCCCGTGGAAGGCCGCTGAGCGTGTATCGACGTGTGTCTTGAGCGCCATGTGCTAGCCTGCGCCGTGTCCTGGCTAATCGGACGCCGTTGCAATTTGCCGCTGAGCTTGTTTGTTTTCCGTGCTAACGTTCAGTGTGAAGGATGAACCGCGGCAGCAGCCGCCATGGCCCGCAGCAGCGCTCCCGCTAACGCCGAAACCCTGGAAGGCTTCCACGAGGTCAACCTGGCCTCGCCCACCACGCCCGACCTGCTGCAGGTAGCCACGGGCCGACCTTTGTGGCCTCCTCGTTTTCCCGCGCACGAATGTACACGCGCGCGCACGGCTGCAAAGCCAAGATGAAAACAACCTAACGCGTTGTAGAACATGTACCATTGCAAAGTGTGCAAACGCGTCGGAGAAGGAGCCGAGGCTTGACGCGTGCGCGCTGCTGTTGTGGCCGCAGAACCAAGCGGAGCAGCGCCCCGCCCCCGCCTGCCGCGGCACGCCGCCCACGTCGCTGTACCGCACGCACTCGCTGGGGGCGCCGCCCCCCGGCCTGCGCTCGTCGCTGCGGGCCGACCAGCTCCCCACGCGGCCCGTCTACTCCACGCCGGCGCACGCCCGCAATGGCAGGTGAGTGCCCCGCGCCCCGCGCCCCGCGCCCCGCGGCCCGCGCCCGCTTTCTCCACTTTTTGCCTTTTGCTTGTGCTGAAAAAAAAAAAAAAGAACAAGCGTGGAGCTCAAACGAGAGCAGAATGTCACATTGCCCATCTGTCGCGTCCAGCGCGCAGGGCCCGGAGGCGGACGCTGCCGAGGGCAACTTCCTGTCGGGCGACGACGGCGACGAGTGCGGCGCCCTGAGCGAGAGTTTTTCGCGACTCCGCAGCCCGTCGGTCATGGAGGTGCGAGAGAAAGGATACGAGCGGCTCAAGGACGAGCTGGCCAAAGCGCAGAGGGTAACCGCGCACGCGCTCCAGATCGCTCGAACGCTGGCCCGCCGGAATTGTGTGCAGGCGTGTGTGTGTGTGTCATTTTCCATTTTCCACATCCCATCTGATTTTGTTGATGCACATTCCGATTTTTGCTTGTCACTGATCATTTTCTTTGTCACGTTTGATGCGCGTGACGTAGCTCCCGAGCCATTTTCCATACTTGATTTGATTTTGATGTCATTGAGGTTGCAATTTAAGTTTTTTTTTTGGGGGGGGGGGTTTGTTTCTTCTTCATGTCTTTGTTGTCATGTTTTGTCATGTTTTGATTTGCTCCCGATGGGCCGCATGTTGTCTCGCGCGTGCGCGTGCGCAAGGAGCTGCTGTTGAAGGATGAGGAGTGTGAGAGGTTGTCAAAAGTGCGAGATCAGCTGGGCCAGGAGCTGGAGGAGCTGACCGCCAGCCTCTTCCAGGTCGGTGCCCGCCCCCTCCGCCTTCCCCCCGCCCACTTCCTCCTCTGACAACAAGTTGGCACACGAGGGCAATTTGTCTTTGCCCTTGGAGTGTTCTTCTTCTCGCTCTCACGCCATGCACTCGGCGGACGCCTTTTTTTTTTTTTTTTTTTTTTTTCCTTTTTGTCCGTGTGCGTTCTTTCACACGGAACGCCCGCGCTCGTGGTGACGCGTGTGTCGCTGGTGACGTTTCAGGAGGCCCACAAGATGGTGAGGGAGGCCAACGTCAAGCAGGCCAACGCCGAGAAGCAGCTGAAGGAAGCGCTGGGCAAGGTGCGGACCCCCCCCCCGAGATGGCGCCGCCACCTTGCCGCCCCCCCCCCCGCTTTGACCTTGTCCTCTCGCGGCTCAGATTGACGTCCTGCAGGCGGAGGTGCAGGCCCTGAAGACGCTGGTGCTGTCGTCGCCCACGTCGCCCGTGGGCGAGCTCCCCAACGTGGGCGGGAAGGCGGCCTTCCGGAAGGGCCACAGCAGGAACAAGAGCACCTCCTCGGCCATCTTGGGGACGCAGGCCGACCCGTCGGCCACGCAGCCCATCGTGCGAGAGTGCCGAGAGGTGCCGGCGCCACCGCCGCCGGCCTCGCTCGCTCCGCCTCGCCCGCTCCGCCTCACGCCGTCTTGTGGTCGCAGGCGGACGCGCAGCTGTTCACCGAGTTCAAGGCGTGGAAGGAGGAGCCCACGCTGGACCGTCGCTGCTGCTTCCTGGAACGGGTTTACCGCGAGGACATCTACCCGTGCCTCACCTTCAGCAAGAGCGAGGTGGCCACAAAACGATGGCGGCAATCCAGCCGTGCCCAACGCAACTCTTCCCGCTTGACTTGGTTTTCTCTTTTCTTTCTTCTCGTCCCTCCCCTCCCCTCCCCTCCCCAGCTGGGTTCGTCCATCTTGGAATCGGTGGAGCGGAACACGCTCAGCGTGGAGCCGGTGGGCTTCCAGCCACTGCCCGTCGTCAAAGCCTCGGCCGTCGAGTGCGGCGGACCAAAGTGAGACCGCGCGCGCGCGCACGAGCCGGCTTTCCTCGTCGTCCGACTTTGGCGCCCAATTGGACGTTTGTTTGTGCGCCACAGGAAGTGCGCCCTGAGCGGCCAGACCAAAAGCTGCAAGCACAGAATCAAGTTTGGGGACTCGTCCAACTATTACTTCGTGTCCCCGTACTGCCGATACCGAGTGAGTACGATGACGCGCGGGCGCTCCAAGCGAAGGCCGCTTCGGCCTGCCTCCCAAACGCAAAGTGACTCCGGCTGTTTGGCTCGTTTGTGTGTCAGATCACGGCGGTGTGTAATTTCTTCACCTACATTCGTTACATCCACCAGGGGCTCGTCAAGCAGCAGGATGGTAAGAAGCGACACAATGGCGGGAAAATCGCAAGGCAAAGTGGAGCAGAAAAAGGTCGACTGGGGTCGCGCACGTGATCCAGTAGATGCGCATGCAGACAATCATTGCAGTCAACGCACAATTTATCTCCGTCATATCATTGCCTGGCCCTACTATTTCAAAATAACGACAATATGAACACGATACATGCTGGCTTGATGGATTGCTGTTTGCGTGACACTCGCGAGAGGAGCGATGACATCACACCAGCTTGTGTGTGTGTGTGCGTGTGTTTGTGTGTAGCGGAACAGATGTTCTGGGAGGTGATGCAGCTGCGCCGCGAGATGTCCTTGGCCAAGCTGGGCTACTTTAAAGACAACCTGTGACTGATTGGCGCCCCCCACCCCAGCCTGACCTCCAAAGTGGTTCGGGATCAACCCGGTCCGGTGTTCGGCGTATATTTGTCAGCGCACCAAACACTCCGCAACCGTTTCGTTCACATTTCATTTCGTCCTCCCCCTTAAAAAAAAAAAAAAAAAAAAAAAAAGAGTTTATATGACCGAGTGACAGCATTTCCGATCTTTTTTTTTTTTAATTCAAAGTGACAGCAGCACTTGCACCTGTGTTCGGGGTTGCAGAGAGTGGAACATTTCTCGTGAATTTCCGCTCATTTTCCCTGGCGAGTTGGGTGCGGTTATTTTGGAAAAAGTTTTCCAGGTTGGAAACTTTCCATTGGAATTGAGGCTAAATTGATGCAAAGGCACAATAATCAAGCAGAAATAGAAGCAATTACCAATGGCGCTCCTTGCCCACGTGCGAGGGCATGGCTAGGGAAGCTGCTTGCTAGCTTTAGTCCAACAATTTTTCCACAACTACAATATCTTGACCTTTCCTGTCAACTTCAAATTTTCAATTAGTTTTAATAATGTATAAGCATTATTATAATGATACAATATGTATAAAAATAACTATTTCAATACCTTTTGTGAAAAAAAATTCAATTTACTTTCAGTGAATTTAATGAAAGAGCTTTGAAGCTTTTGAAGCAACTTTGCACACTTGAAAATTTCCAACTTGGAAACTTGCCGTCATTTTGCAACGCGGGTTGTGCTGCATAATTGCGACTCCAACTTTGAAAAAACTTGATTTGAAAGACTGACTCGGGCTGGTGCAGCGATCATCTCCTTGTCATTTTGGGGAAAATGTTCATTTATCTGTTCATGTATTTATAACGACGGACAACGAACGCTAAGCCACCAAACACTCTGAAGGACGTTTGCAACGTGTTTTTTTTTTCTTCGTCCCCCTTGACCTTGTTTTTCTGTGTGTGTGACTGTAAACTTTCCATTTGCTCAAGTGAACGTGACTTTGTCTCTCTCTCTTTCTCTGTCATTCAAAGTCAACGTCACTCACCCGTCTCCCACTTTGGTTTAGTGCCTTTTCTCTCACGATGAAATAAACAAATGAAAAAGCAAACAATAGCGCCTCCGGTCCGTCTACTCAGTTTCTGCGTGACTGCCGCCCCCCGGTGGCCAAGTCGCGTACGCCAGAAGGAAGTGGAATGAAGTTATCGTGATGCACAACACGTTTAAATTCTTTGATTGTTTTCACAAAGTACAATATTGTAGACACGGCATTTCTGTGGGCAAAGTTGACGTCGTTTTTGAGTTGCGAGCACGCTCACGGAGCAAACTGGACATGTATGTCAAGATGGCTGTTTTGTAGACGTTTTGCCGTCCGGTGTCATTCACGAAGCCCATCTGCGCTTTGCCGCTTGCTTTATTTCCACAAAAGAGCACAAATGAAGTACAAAATGTAACGATGTCTGTTTTGCCCCGTCTCCGCCTAGACTGGAGGATGTTTTTTTTTTTTTTGTTTTTTTTGTTGCGGTCAAGAAAATGTCTCCCTAGTGCGGCCACACGCCCCAGGCCATGCCGGGCAGGACCAGCGCCACCAGGACGGACGAGAAGAGGTTGACGGCGTTGTTGTCCAGGATGGGTCTGCCGCTGATCCAGTGCGTGGTGGGCGACTCGTAGCTCACCACCTTCCCGACGCTGGTGTCGAAACCTGCCCGCACACACAGCAACACAACCCGTGACGTGACGCCTTTCGTTTTTTCCTTCAGACGCGCGCTTCCGTACCCGAGTACTGCACGCTTGCTCCCAGGAGGGAGTCCAGGAGGGAGCCCAGCAGGCCGGCCGCGCCCCCGTACAGCACCACCGGCCACTGGGGGGCGCACTGCTGCAGATGGCTGACGAACAGCACCTGCGAGGCCAAGTAAGCCCCGCCCACTGCCAGACCTCCCAGGAAGCTGGACACCAGGCCCACGTGAGTCACGCCGCCGTTGGTTCCTGCCGCAAGCAAAGTTCCCGCGGGTTCATTTGGCCGTGTTGACCCTGTGGAACTTTAGTTGTGTCGTCGGCCTCACCTTCAGGGACCTCCTGCCAGGTGGTGATGAGCCTGGGCCGCGACGGGCTGAGGACGGGCCCCACCTCGGAGGCCCAGGTGTCGCCGGCGCTGCACGCCAGCGCCCCCAGCAGCGACAGGCACATCCACGACGCCGTGTACTGCCGGCCGAAGTCGATGGGCATCTCGCCGGGGCCCACCTGCCCACCCCGAAAGGAGCCGCACGCTCTCACTCAACAAGGTCAACGCTTCAATTCTCACGCTCGAATTTTAAATTGGAATTCAAACTCAAAAGGCAGATGTGCTTCTATACATTGGCGCCATCTAGTGGCATCTCAGGTGTAGAGCGTCAGAGTGGCCATTTGTACGGTTTTGGCCCCCCGCGCTCGCACCAGGAACGGCCATTGCACACTTGCGATTGTGTGCTCGTTTTCGGCCGGCACTCACCTCGATCATGTAGAGCAGCGCCAGCTGCGTGGGGACGCCGCCGTTACAGAACACCTGCACCCAGTTTCGCTGGCCCCCTGAGACAAAACGCCCGCCACGTAAGAACGCGGCCAGCGGGCGCACGCGACGGCGGCCGTTTCCCACCTTCCTTGTAGTCGGCGTCCATCTTCTTCTTCTGCGCCGCGCCCCAGCGCGTCAGTTTGGACGAGGTGACAAAGAAGGCCAGCAGCGACGTGAAGAAGCTGAAGTTGGCCATGGTCAGCACGAAGCCCACAAAAAGTGCTGACGGGACAACATCCAAAGTGGTCACGTCGCAGAGTGCAAAGAAGGCCAGTGGGAGCGACGCAACGCCGCCGCCGCCGCCTTACCCCCGAGCGCCCCCGACGTATCCAGGCTGCGTCTTTTCAGGGCTCGGATGGTCAGCACCACCGGGACCAGGATGGAGAAGAGCCATCGCCATGGCGACACGGGCTGCAGAGACCCTGCGTGAACACGCACACTCGGTCAGTGAGTAGTGATTTTTTTTTAAGTACAAATAAGTGCAAAAATCCAAATGATTTTTGACTGTCCGAGGACTCTGCACGCACCGTTTTCGCGTTTGGGCTACAATGAATTCAGTGTGGCTCCATGTGAGTGTTTTGATTTATTTGTGAGTTGGATTGTTTGTCCCATTCAATAACGGGTGACTGTGGCTCTCCTTGCCCATTTGCAAGGGCATCACAGTAGCTTAATTCCCCCTTTTTTTTTGGTTGATCTTCAGCTCGCTCGCAGCACAAAGTGGAAAACCTCGTAAGTAGCACAAGGTCCCAGTGTACTTGAGTGTTTTTTTTTTTTTTTTTCCTGAAGTTTGTCTCACGCTTCTGAGGTTCACATGACCCTGTGACGGCTGCAGCGGTATTCCAGGAAAATAAGCGCCTCAACTGATTCGATGTCCTTCTTTTCGCATTTGCTTAAAGGCTTTTTGTGCTCCGCCCCCGGCCAATCAAGGCATGAGCAATCGCTTTAAGGCCTGTTGCACAACTTTGCATCGTAGCCTATTGTTTTTCGGCCCGATGACCCATCCGTAAAGTCGCTTCTCAAAGCGCAGGGCGCAAAAAAACCAAAAGGAAAGCACGACAGTGAGTTGGGCGTGACGTTGTCAGTCAACTTGGCGACTGACCGGAATATGCGCTGAGGGTGAGGGAAAGCGTCCAGAAGAAGAGGGAAAGCGCCAAAGCGGCGCACAGCAGGATCATGTCGCTCATCATCTTCAAGGTGTCCTTCATGGGAGCGCCGCCCGCCTCAAAGCTCATCTCGTACGCTGTGCTCTGCAACAAAACAAAACTCTTCCGGCGTCAAAGGCTGTAGGCGGGCGGGAGCGCGCCGCCACATTCGCAGAAGGCACAAAAAACGACGATGTCAAATATTGATCACGGGCGCTTGGTTGGAAGTGGCTCATCTGAGGTGGGTTTTTTTTGTTGGTTTTTTTCTCCTCAATTCGACGTCACAGTTCTACATCTCCCACTCACATGCAAACTCGGATGGCACAAAAATACCACAAGATTGAGCTTAAATTTGACTTGCTAACGGGACTTTTTATCCCCCAAAAAGATCTTGCGTGAAAAGGTTTGTTGACTTTTCCCTGACCTAGTTTCATCTCTACTTTTTCATGGTACACAAAAAGGTGTCAGCGATTCGAAATCAAACAAAGATAACACAGATACAATCTTGTGGTATTTTTGCCACCTAACTTTAGATTTTTAATGTAAGATCACACACAATCAAACCCCGTGTTCGAAATTCCAATCCAAATTCTGACAGCACAGAGATGCTTTGTGAGTCCATGTCAGAGCCACGCCCCCTCTGAGCGACCATGACGGATTCTTTTCTTGCACTTAAGTGGTCGGGTTTGCTCTAATTTGGTCGGATCTGCTCTCGTTTGGCTTGTTTTTCTTTCAAGTCGCATTTATTTCTGCGTGAGTGGGTTGTGCCCGGCCGATCCGCTCCCCTGTTGTAGCAACCTTACGATACGTTATAAATAACGTTATAACCGCCCGGCATGCCCACATTTTACTCAAAGGGCGGCACTCGAACAAAAAAAAAAGTCCGCTTGGAAGAGTTTCTTCACACAAGCAACGCCTCGAAAACGCACATTTTTCTGTTTATTGCACCTCCATTTCAACGCGCATTTTCTAGGTCCGCCACCCCCCAAACTTGAACTTTGTATCAATCGTATTAATAGAATACTGCCATCTAACATATGAAAACAAGTATCATCAAAACAAACGATGACTTGAATGAGCTTGTGCTTCACTCACCACACTTGACAGAATCCATCGTCACATTTATTCGCCCTCGACACCCAACATCAAGCAGCAAAAAACTTGAGCTCCGAACGTGTGAGCGAACCAAAACAAACGAAAATGGGATCTTAATGTCAAACGTGACACGCATAAAACCAACTGTCAGGCGGACACTGTAAAAGCGGAACACCTGACCGGAAAACAAGAGGCGGGACTTCCGCCGACACTAAAATAAAAGAAAATTTTAAAGGGACAGAACCGGAAATAAATAATAATAAAAATAAAGAGAGAACCGAAATTCCCCTTAAAACAAATGACATCTACCCGTTCACTATGATTGAAAACACTTTAAACCATTTAAAAATATCTCTGTTTTATGTAGTTGAATTTTGTTGCAGTTTGCCGGTTTGTTTGTGCCATGTAGGAAGAGGACTGCACGGTGGATGATTGGTTCGTTGCGCACGTTCCACAATCATGACCAGAAATTGTGCACCTTTCCCTCCGGCTCTGCATGCTGCTTTTCACATTCCAAATGGCAACCAGTACCTGCATGACTTTTTTTTTTAATTTCCATTTAAAACATTTAGTTTCTGCACATTTAGTCATGCGTGTGAACGTGATCGCTCACTTCAGCAGCCTGTGTGCAGTTAAAAAAAAAAAAAAAATTCTGATTGGAATACAGTGTTAGCAACATCTTAAATATGATTTCCGTATTCACTTTCATTTGTGATCCAAAGAACGGATGATAACTCTATTGGTGTTATTTCAAATCTGTGAATGTCAAAAAATATTGTTCCTCTGTTTTCAGACTTTAGGCACTCTAAATAAAATACACACATGCTACTTTTTTTTATTACTCACCTCCATTAGAGTGTACTTTTTGCGTCGAAAAGGCAATAACAAACAGTTGTCCATGTGTTTTTTCCAGGATGGATTGCCGCAAACAGCGAGAAGCGGACAATGTTGTTGTTCTCGTTTTGCTCCGCATGTGGAAGGAGCATCTTCACGTCCAGTCCCGACTATGAGTCGGATGCTCGCCTCCTCTTCTAATTGCAGTGCAAGTTGTGGTGAGTGCGGTTGGCAGGCCCATCCCTGTTCTGACCCCAACGGGCAAAAGCCAAAAGAGTTGCCCCATTGACTGCAACACTGACTTTGTTTGTTCGACACTTCTTCGTGATTCCACTTTGTCGTTCCGGACGGTGCGCCTCCGGCGTGGGACTTGCTTTTCACACTCTTGCTCCACACCCAAAACATAGCACGGTGAGCGAAAAGGGGTCAACATCCACCTTTGTGTATGCGCCCTTCCGTTTTGCCGCACCATGTGAAGCAGAAAAGTGGCAATGGCATGAGAAAAAGGGAGGCGTTTTGATACAAACTTCAAGATTGAAGTGATCCTTTCGAACACATTAACGTGCGACACGAAACTTCATGAAACCCGACGTCTGGCCTTTGAGCGCACAAGTCAAATCTCAAATCTCGCTCCCACCCCCCAAACAAAAAAACGGATTTTTCCACACAGTCTTTGCCAAGAAGCATCAAATAAACTGACAAACTTGGACGCAGTTGACATGATTAGAAGTGTCTGTCGGGTTTGATGGGAAAGTTGCGATTGTGACACTCGTCGCCATTGTCGTCTTCATCGACACGAACAGTTTCGCAATCCGACCGCACAACAAGCAGGGCAGCCTGTTGAAAAGCAACCTCTGTTCATGGATGGAGCTTTTCCAGGAAGGAAGGGGGCGGGGCGGGGAAAAAAAAAAACCCCAATAAAATTCTAACTTGTTAAAAATAAAAATCACGTTATCTAAATCCGAGTTAATTGTTCAACATTAAGTACATTGATTTCACACGCGGATTAATGCAGAGAGGAATTTTAAACCCGAGCTCGGCAAAATCAGTCACGCCATGAGAGCGAGTCGTCTTGTTGTTCTAAATGGGTTAGCTAAAAACACAAAAACATGAGTTGTTTGCTACCCTATCAGTTTGTCAATCCAGGCTGCGGGTTCTGGGAAGGCCCGAGGGAGACGATGTAGGCCCACGGTGACGTAACCTCACTTCGCAGATGCGGGAAGTCAACTTTTAAGGGACATGACTCGGGGCCAACGGAGCGGTCCTCATGCTGTACTTTCTATCGGTAAAAGACTTTAAATCACTTTCCAATGCAACTATAGACACATTGGGAGTCACAGTCCAGATAAGGTTGGTGTCACTCCGCATCCAACGTCTCTCCACGCTACAATTGCACTACCGGTTTTTACATCCTAATATTGTCACTAAATGTGTGCTCTTTCCCTGGATAGTGTTTCGCTGAACCGCTATAAATTTGACTATTGTGGAAAAGTCATATTATGTAGGTTGACTACAAACTGTGAAATATGTCAACATTTTATTTCTCTCTTTTTTTTTTTTTTTTTATGGTTATAGCTCTCAGCTAATAAAAACAAATCGCCACCTAAGAATTGGAACGTTATCACAAAGATTTTCAAGAGACAAAAGTTGACCCCTCTTGGGGGGGGTCTTCCCATTTTTGCTCCCCAATAGAATTAATCGTTATTATTAAATTTGATTTCATCATGTTTCGTTGTGTGATGCAGGTGAAGGCTCCAGGCCTGTACGTCGGACCAGTAGCGACCCACCGAAGTCCCCCCCATCCCCACCCCCACCCCCACCCACGAGACGAGACGCTTCTCAACCTCCCAGCAAAGTTGCCTTTACCGACAAAGCATCTTGAAACGAAACATTTGCGGCTGTTTGTGACTGAAACAGACAAAAGACGCTCGTGTGCTTTTTTCAAGCAATTGTCATGTTCGTCTTCAATTTCAAACCAAGTTGACTTTGCAAACTCTCTCCTGATGGATGACATCATGAATTTAGCGGGAGTAAACACCGGTGGGGTGGAGGGGTTATTTGTAAGGTTTGAGTGTCAGTCCACGTGGAATGTTAGCGGTGTAAGTGACCACTTACCAAATTTTTTTTGGGGGGGGGGGAGCTGAGGAATATACTGGAAAGCGGGTGGGGCAAGGCTGGAATAAGGTTTTCTGATTTGCTGGTGGGTCTGGAAGTGGGTGGAGCAATGTGGATAAAAGGCTGTGATTGGTCAAAAGGTGGGCGCGGCCATGCAAATTTAGAGCGTTCTGATTGGTCAGATTGGCAAGGTGGCTGGCTCTAGGCAAATTGCTGTATTCTGATTGGTTATGCAAATTTAGGCCGCACCGTGATTGGTGCATTCGGAAATTTGGGCGGAGCTAGGGGCGGTCCTAGCAGCAGTTAGGTTTTTTTGAAGGCACTTTTGAGTCTTCAGGTCAAAGTTGCACTTGAGTCACGACGTGAGACACGTCTTTTACTGTTCCCCTCAATCTCACCTGACCCAAAGCTCGATGAATTGAAAGACTGCATTTGTCTGTGAATAATTTTGAGGCAAATCTCTGAAACTTCCAAATGATTTTGGTGTATTTTTAAAGATGCTGCGTCGACCTGTAGTAAGCGTTTGCGCCACAAGGCGGAAGTAGTGACAAGGGAATCAAGTCTGAGCCTGCACGGACAAAATGTCGACGGAAACAAAGTGAAAGTATCGTTAATATAAATCGACAAAGTTCTTTGTTGGTATTAATTTAGTGAAGAGCGTTTCGATTTTACGCTGTTATTTGTTCATTCGGAATTTATTACAGAAATTCCCCCAGCTGATGGATTCCGTCAAGTTGTAAATATGCGCCCGCCCGAGTAGTCCACTGTACTGTAATGCATAAAAATTGAGTAATTCACCCATTTTTATACAGTGTAGTGGGCGAACAAACGATGTAGCGAAAATAACAATTTTAGCTTCGACTGCATTTAATTTGGTTTAAGTCGTCGGCGGAGTTAATGATGACGTCATGGATGTCGACGGTGCGACATGCTCGTCAGCGTCACTTCGATGATGAAGATGATGAGGAAGAGCATCTGCAGCATCAAGTCAGAAGGTAAATTCATCATTGGTCGTCCCGTCATGTGAATATCATATTTGCAGTATCCATGGCAACCACCACACCAACTGTGCACGGCTGAGAGGAACACGTTGACGTCACTCCATTTTTAGTCGTGTTTATCCTCATTGGGGTCTATCCGTAGCAGGCTACACCCTGGATTGGTCGCCAGCCAATGTCAAACAACGGAATGGTCGTTAATATTCCTCTCAACACAAATGATAAACATGTACTTGATGACTTTTGGGATGTTAATGCAGAGGCCGAGTCTTCATGGTAGCAGCCTGCCCGCGACTTGAGGACCCCCCCCCCGGAACCAGCCAGAACCCCTCAAACACGGACGGACTGCGGCTGCATTTCACACATCTCATGAAGTCTTCAAATTCAACCATTCCCCACATTTTGTTTGGCAGGCCAGCTGAAGGACGACATGTGTGAGAGGACAAACGATGGAGAGTTTAGCGAGGAGGAAGCGGTCCATCTCATTTACATGCTCATGCATCATTCATGAGTGACGCCTTGCTCACACGAGCACACACACACCTGTGCTGGGGGCAGTGTTCTAATGAGGCCCGAGAAGTCATTTTCAGACAAAAGCAGCAGCGAGTGATGCATTTCCCCAACCAGGCCAGCAGTTTCCTTGCCTCTCATTTACACCACATACACTTTCAACAGGTTAGATTTAGATTAAGGTCAGGTCAATATCTCGACTCGGGTCCTCCCGTTGACCTTTTGAACTCTGTCTGTTGAGACGTGCATGGAGGAAGAAAAGAAATACTCCATTCCGTGTTCCCAAAACACGCCCGTGTGTTGATAACAAAACGGAGTCTTCTTTGGCCCTGCCCACAACTTTCAGGAGTTGGGAAACAAGATTTCTCCTCAAACTAAATCCCCAACAACAAAGCCTGCATTGTGTGGGTGCCCCCCAAGGACGCCCCCAATTAGCAGCAGGGGCCGCTGCACGCTTAAGTGGCTTTGACAGCAGCGGCCAGGCCAGGCCTCCACTGCACCGAAACGCTCACAGAGAGAAAAGGCGTCGGGAATATCCTGATCAGAATGAACTGAGTTCAAGTCCAAGTTGCACAGGCGCTCTGAAAGTTTGCCCGTGTTTGACATATTCTTTGAATGCCCTTTTATGACAATAAAATGTGAGCGAAAGATGTCTGCCAAGTGGCACGGTCAAAGTGTAGTTTCCTGGTTCGATCTTCAAAATAAATGACAGACAGCAAAAGTACTGGCGCCAACAGATGGAATATCATATGATAAATATTGTACATTTATGCGACCTCATTCGCGGGCAAATGATATAAGATGGCAATGAAAAAAAATCGGGGAAAAAAAAAGAATTCATGCACCCACAAATTAATGGATGACATCATGAATAAATCAAAATGAATAAATACATCAATGAATAAATAAACATAATAGAAATAAAAGTATAGAATTACTTATAATTTCAAATGTATGACTCCATTTGTGACGAGATCATAAATCATGACAAACGTAGTAACAATGAAATAATGGTCATTACAAAACAAAAAAATAATACAATTTTAAGAAAAAAAGAGTTGTGCCCGGATAATAAAAGATGAACGTGAAAACAGTCAAAGCAAAATGGAATTTTAAAAAAGTACAATAAAAATTGTAAAATGGAAAAGAAAATCAAGAAGAAAAAGATGAAAAACATCATATTGATTATGAGTAAAATAATCACAACTGTAATTTAATAATAATAGTAATACGGATCATAACAACTTGTCCTTGTATCTGATGGTCCACAAAAAAGGAGTCTTAAAAAAAAATGTAAACCGGCAAAAAAAAAAAAAAAAAAAAATCTTGATCGTTTATTGTGAAAGTCAAACTTTATGAAACTTCCGGGGCTCGCTACCGTTGAGGGCAACTTGACAGACTCGCGGGGCGCTCCTGCGGGGGGAGGAGGAACAGGAGGACGCTTTTCTTCGTCATCTTCATCATCCTCACCCTCATCATCCTCGCTCACTTAGCTTGACAAGAGCGGCAGCTTCTGGCGGAGCACACCGCGACACGAGCGCTCCTCGCCGGGCTCCTCACAGGACACACTCCGGCCGGCCGGCCGCGGAGGTGTGGAGAAGGTTGAGCGGAGCTTCTCGACACTCGTTTTTAATTATTTTATTTTTTTTCCTGGGAATTGTATTCAATTTGTTCCCGCTCGTCAGGATGTAAACACTTCCCCGGTTTTCCACCGCTGTGACATTTTTTGGAAGTAGCCAAACCCCGGGACGACGGTACGAGGGTAAGTCAACACCTTTTTTTCCTCTTTTGAAGGCCGGTTTGTCCAGGAAATAGTCTCTTCCTTCGTCTTGGGAGCATTGTGGCAGTATTTGCCGAGCGTCACACCGGACTCCGATTACGGACCTTCCAATTTAGTGTCCATTTGGACGCAAGCAAGCGACGGTCGACTCGCCGAACTAAAGTTTCGGCGTTGCACCAACTGGTGAGAAATTTGGGATGATCGGCACGCATTTGACCCTTGCGCTGCATCGCCTGAGCCGGCACGGGGAGCTTTTCGAAGCACTTTTGAAGACAGTTGCTGCCACTTTTACCTGAAGGAGTGGCCGAATTGTTGCGTTTCTTTTGGTTTTGCTGCTGTTTACCGCGGATCTTCTCCGCTCTGAACTTGGACACGAATGCCGATCGGTTTACTTGGGGTGTGCTGATTATGTGCAGCACGCCAACCTGGACGTGCAGGCGCCTTGCCTGCTGTTTAACAAGGCGACCTAGATGTGAGTGTTTTTTTGCAAGCGAGTTTGGCACGAGGGGACGAGTTGGAATGTATCTGGGACCAATCAGCACGCAGAACATCTGGAGCCTCTCAGCACAGCTCCGTGGGCTGATCCTGTTGAGCAAGTCTGCAAACAGCCTCGAGAAAGCAAACACCTCTCTTGATTGCATCGCTTGACATCCGTCTATAATGCAATAAAATCCTTAAATGAGCAGGAAGTTGTCACGTAATCTGAAAAGATATTAGAGGGGAATTTAGGCCAGATAAACGACTGTCCGTTAGCTCCAAGGAAGGTCGGCGAACCACATTTAAATCCATCACGTGGCCACGATAAGTCTTGTTTGAAGTACTGTACCTCAAAGCGATACTGGGATATTAAAAACACAACAATTGGCTAAATAAAAGTGACATTGTGGAATCTTAAGTATGAAAAGTGATTTTAGGATATTAAATGTACTTCTGTATTGGAAGTGAAAGCGCTGAAAGGTTTTCTGGTTTTCTCCGGCCAGCAGAGGGCGCTTCCACTTCTCGAAGTAAAGTGTAATTCTTCCCTGTGGTCAGCAGAGGGCATTGCCACTTCTTCAAATCTATATGACGTCATTTATTTGCGCCATCGAAGTGCAGTAAATCATTAAACGTCTCTTCCGGAAACTACAGCAACCTAGATGAAAGCTGAAACTGTATAATCGTGCGGGTGGGGGGAGGGGAGTAAATATCGACAAACCCCCTCCGATGGAAAAACTGCGAGAAACAAAATACATTTTTGTGGCTGATATTCTCTACCACTTTTTCACCTATGTGGACTTATGAAATTATAAATATAGTTTAGTATATTTTTCGGTGAAACACTAACATATACGTATGTGTATATCGTCGCCATCCTGTGAAAAACACGTAGGCCTATGTCTGTTTTATTTATTTTTTTCCATTGAGATTTCCATGATATGGACAACCCATAAATGTGAAAAAAAATATATTTTTTTAATAACAATTGGACGTGCGTGTTTTTCACAGGACCGCAACGATGTATCGTATGTCTTGGAGGCAGCAGGCTTGATGTCACTTTGTATCTGCAAACGTAGTTTTGTTGTGAATACTTGCGTGTAAATCGGTGACAGAGTCTCCACACGTTTCGCTTTTTAGCAACTTGAGTCTGCGGTGGGCGTCACAACGTGACGTGAACTTGCTCTCTGGTCCACAAGGTCGGACCATCCTGGAAGCTGTTTTGCTCCGGTGGAGTTCAATTTCACTGCGGTCAATAATTAGAAACGAAAGCTTGAAAGAATGACACAATGTTGTTTGTTTCAACTCAATTGGTGTCTCATCGGAAGCACGCCAGTCGCGCAGACCACTGTCCTCCCTCCCGGTGTACTTTTTGTTTTTTTTGGAGGTGACTCACCCGATGACAATCCAGCAACCAGCAGTTGTATTCGTCTTATTTTTTTTTTTTTCCTTTTTCAAATCACGTGACATCAGGGAAATGATGCAAGATTGCCAAATGTTTTGAGTTGCTTTGCGATGACACGGCCCTCATGCGAGTTTGAAAACCCTCTGTGGCGTGGCCGCGCGTGGAATGCGGCGAAGGACCATGGCGGGGGTGGGCGTGGCTAACCTGTCCAGGTGGAATGTCACGTTTGATGAGCTGTCAGTCAGGCGCTGGCGATGCGTTCGCGCTTGTCAAACTGCAAGGGATTATGCCGTATATGGGCCACATTAAAGTGAATAAGAAGTCCGTGTTGTTGTTCCTGCTGGTTCCGTTTTGTGCGCTGGCGTCAGTCCCGCCCACGGCCGCCACGGAACACAGGAAGTGAGCCGGCCACAAAGTGGCAAAGGTCAGAGGGCGCTCACCCAGCAGCTTTGCCTTCACACAGCAGCGCTTTGACTTGCAAGGCCAAGCTTTCTGTCCTGCGCCTGCTAGCTAGCTAGCTAGCTAGCGTGCGCTTTGCCCTCACAAGACAGACAATTGAGCGCGCGAGTAACTCCACAATGTCAGACTAGTCATGCCTGTCTAACTTTCCTGAAACAGCATTTGGACCACTTTGGTCTTCTAGTAGAAGAGCGTGTTAGTCAAGCCAAACTGCGCACGAGCTAACATCGGCGTGCTACTGGTCAAGCGCCAGATGTTAATGAGTTGAATTTGATTTGATTTGACACGGTTGCTACTAAACAAAAAGGGAAGTGTGAGTGGCCTTCGTTTGTGTGTTTGCACATTAGCGGGGGGGGGGGGGGGGGGGGTTGTCGCCACTATTTGGCTTTGGTGCACACGTTCGAAGGTCGTGTTTGCTTGTGAGAACATTAGCAGTTGGGTTGCGACCTTCAACCCCGTGATGGTGCGTGTGCTTTAAGGTGTCAACCATTGTGTTATGTCAGGTGCTAGATAGTCACACAAACACACACTTGAGGCACTTTGGAGACTTCTGTCTCCTGGACAGGTGAGTGTGTTTGGTTTTTGTGGTATGCGAGTACCCATGTGGTGTCTGTTGTGGGTGTGTGTTTGCGTGTGCGTGAGACACCCAACTTTTAGTGTCCTGTTTGTTGTCACCTTCCTCTCATCCTTGGTATGTTTGTTACCGGTTAAACCACGCACACACACACACAAAGGGGTCAAAGGTAACTGAGGGTGCAGTTGGTGATGATGTCATCAGTCACATGGTAGACTTTTTTTTTTAGTCAGG
Organism: Filicampus tigris; assembly: GCF_054856515.1. Taxonomy (NCBI): domain Eukaryota; kingdom Metazoa; phylum Chordata; class Actinopteri; order Syngnathiformes; family Syngnathidae; genus Filicampus; species Filicampus tigris. The sequence continues at coordinate 1,030,633 of NC_141238.1, read as the reverse complement.
AACAGAAACTGCTGCGGCGACGCGAAACGGCGCAACTTCTCCCTCCGCATCGTTTACATTTGCTTTCCGTTTCATTCCAGTTTCAATCTTGCTCGACGGTTGATGGAAGTGGATCTAAAAATAACAAACCTACAAGCACACGCGTGGGGGTTGCGGGTTGAGACAGTTTGTGTATTTGTGCGTAGATGTGAGACATCGTGCGCGTGTAATTGCGCAACCTCGTCAATGAATTCCCCTGGCTGTCTCTCTCTCTCGCCCCCGCGTGCCGCCACAGCGAGTTGACGCGAATTGCAAACCTGTTCCCCGTCAGCGACGAAAAGATTGCAATTTTTGCAGCCTTCCCCGGCTGATTGTCTTTTGCGCAAGTCTCGAGTTGTCGGGAAAAAAAAAAACCATGACAACAACATGAAGGCCCGCGCTCATTAAAGCAAACATTTGTGTCAGACTTTTGAGAAAAGCGCCATTGTTGAACAAGGAACGGCTTGTGGCAGGATTGAGGGATTATTTCAGGCTCAGGCTGGCGTCGTCATCCGCGTGGGAACGCGCAAACTAAGAGAAATGACAAACCTCCGACAGCGCCGCCGCCGACATCGTGTCAATGTTGCGTTTACGCTAAATCTGATGAAGCGCTGCGTCCATCAGTGAAAACTTTTCTTGTCTTGACAACGATTGCTTTGTTTTTTTTCCGCATTGCCGTCTTCACTTCTTCACAAGTTGCTCGCCTCGTTGTAACTCCTGAGCGCCGCTTGAGTTAGTCATGGAAACGAAAGCCCGCCTCTCCTTTCGTAATGCGGCGGTACGTTGACTTATGACTTTTTGTCTTGAGGACTGTCACTCGGATGATTTTCATTGAGTTACTGCAAAACTAAACGTAAAACCAAGAAATGCGTGAGCATTTCATTATCGAAACCACGTAACTTTTTTTTTTTTCCCCACAAACGTCCGCTAGCTTAATGCTAACACAAATGTTATAGAGGGGCTAGCGAAATTAGCATCGTTATTGTGGTATATAAACTGATCTCTGAACGAAAATGGTGCAGTGGCTCGTCCAAAAAGAGCACGTAAAAAAATAGCTATGTCTGCGCGTGTTTGTTTGTATGCTAAAGGTGGATTCCGGTCACTGCCCGCGATGAATGGCAGCTCTGTGGAATTGTGGGATGGAACGCGTGAATCACACTTGACCTTGATAACAAGTCGGGATTGAGGAAGGCGCACTCTGTATTTAGAACCCCCCCCCCATAAAAAAAAAATCCAAAGTGGAAGGAAGTGACTTGACTGTCTTTCTACGCAGAGTTCCTCATTTAAAAACTTGGCTTCTGACCCCAAAGTGGACAAAATGTGCTTTTTTTTTTTTTTTTTCCTCATGCTCTGAGGCTAAGGCTTCTTTCTTTTGTGGCACTTCGAACCACAAAGCAAAACTGTGAGGCCATTTATTTTGGCCGCCTTCACCAAAGAAATGAATCGAATAAAATCAAAACGTCAAGCTGAAGCGAGTACAGATGCACCGAGCGGAGATAAACGGCCAAGCCGGCCGGGCAAAGCATCTGTAAGAAATCATAATCGCAAGTCTTTATGTATGTCCAACTTGCCGGCAGCTTTCGTGGGGGCGGGGGGAGTCGGGGGCCGGGGAAACCCCCTCTGTCCCTTTGGAATTCCACCCTGACTTGTCAGTTAATGCAGAACACATTTGGAGTTGGCCGCCACTCTCCTCCACCTTTCACTCCAATGACACTGCGCGCGTGTGTGTGTGTAATTCCTGCTGAAAACCACTTTTTTGTTTGCTGTCCTAATTGCTTAAATGACTCCACAAACGCGCGCTTGAAGTTGCGTTCAAGTGCAAATTAAAACGCCAACAAGATGTCTTCGAGACGTTCGGGGCAGAAAGAAAGAAAAAAAAAAACAAAGCACTTTGGCCACTTAAATTGAACCGTGCGCGTGCACGTGCTCAGATGTTGTACCTTATGGACGCGGATTGCGCCCGTGCACAATTGCGAGCAAGCATATGGCGCTTTGAGATACTACCGAGACGTTGGTTGTTTGAAGTGCTGCCAAGCTTACTCCCGCGCGCGCCCGCTGACTGCCGTGCGTGTGAAGGCAAACGACGGCAGGGTGCTGATTTGAGTTGGCGTCTTTTCACATGAAATGCTCCTTTTTATTCGAGAGCAGTAGCGCGGCGCTATGAAAATAATCCAAAACGTAGTTGTACATGAACCAGGCCACATTTCTGTCGTGATTCGGTGTAAAAGTGTATTCACTGTTTTTGGGCGCCATCTTGTGGCAGCTTGATGCCAAGGAATTCTGTTGACGTGAGTTGAGGCCTTTCACCCATCCTGAATTAGGACGGGAATGAAATTCCCGTGTCAAAAAATGTAACTTTCTTCCTTTGTAAAACGTTGACGTTAAAATCGTTATTTTCCTAAGATTCCGACTTTATCCTGGCAAATCACACCTTTGCTCATGTAAAGGTTACAACTTCAATTCTAAATTCATGAATGAAAGCAATATAACTTGACCGTCTTTGTGTGGTCAGGCCCCCTCTAGTGGTATGCGAAAGAATTGCTGAAATGTTTAAGCTATACCGTTACAGTGGCTTCACAATGTCGTTTTCAAAACTTCACTTCACCGTTTATTTGCATTTCAGCTTTTTAACGTATGAATTTGTTTTCGAAGCATTTGCACATTTTTTGTCTTGTAAATGTGGACAGCTTGTAAGCATTCCTCTTGTCGATGAGACTGGGATGTCATTTGTTTTTCATATTTGTTTGTGTCAGGAGGGCGAGTTGCTTCATGTCACCAGAGCTCATCCGGGCCCGAAAGTGAGCAGGTGAGTGGGATTAATTTTCAAGAGCTCGTCCATACATGGTCCGCTTTTCTTTTCCCAGACCTCTTTTTTTTTTTTGCTGTTTTTTTTTTCCCCTGCCTGTCACGTCTTGCTCGGATCACTTTTCACTTTCCCCGCACACGAGGTTCCCATGGACGTCAGTGGCTGTTTGTTTTGGCAACCTCAGCACTTTGTGAGCGCGTGCGCGTGGTGGGGTAGAGAGAGTGAAAGGGTTAATTGAAGGCCTGGGGGGCGGTTTTTGGTTTGTTTTTTTTCCTGAAAGAGTTCTCGCTGAAACTCCTCAAATATCAGCTAATTACGTCAATTCATCTCGGGCATTTCAGATTCTGTGGAAGTGTTTCCGCGCCGTCTGAATTCAGAACGTTGTCGTTCCGAGCAAAACGTCAGTGTCACGCGACCTTACAAGAATTATTAGCATGAAAGGACAACAAAGTGTAGCTAATCATGTGAGGCATGCACACAGCGAGACATGCTAACCGCTAGGCTAACAGAGCTGGATTTTTGTTTTTGTTTTAGATGTTGAATCTTTTCATGCTAAATTGTCAAAACCAAAATATTTTGATTGAAACCGATGTTAAAAATTTCGACAAAGTAGTGCTTTGCCGCCATGTTATGGTTCAAATGTCGACGGCAAAGATAAAGGATTGAGTTCTCCCTCGCATACAAGCTGGAAAATATCCGAAAATTTTTTTTTTTTTTTAACCAAAAAAGTCCATTTCCAAAAAATCTCATGAGTCCAATGTGTGTCGCTCAGCAGCTCAGAAGTTGAAAGTGCGGCCTCAGCAGAAGTGCAAATGCGTTGTTGTTTTTTTTTTTTTTAATGCCTGTCTCATCCCACCGACTCATTGCTGTGATCTGCGTGTGTCCCGCCGCCGGCTGTCAACTGGCATTAAAGCGTGTCGGCGCCGCCTAATGTGCATTTGTACGCGTGTGCTATTTCCAAAATGTTCCCACAAGATTCTTCCTCCTGCGGACCTCCGCGTCGCTTGTCAGCTGCCGTCAGTTCGGGGTGGGGGGTGGGGGGGGGTTGTTACTTACAGATGGACTAGCGGCCGGGTAGAAGGCAAGCAAGCGCCGTTCACAATGGGACATGAACATTTTTTAAAAATGACGATAATGAAAATCGATTCTTATTTTCAAGTACAACGACTAGTCCTTCCAAAGTATATTTGTTCATTATAATATTTCATACATCGTATATGATAATATTGATGAGCAATTAATATATACAGACAAGCTACTTTTATTTGGGACAGTGACGTGAACTCTGATCCCCTCCCGAGGGGAATCGCCGCGCTCCGGGCGTAGAAAATGACTGAGTTCTCGCCGAGTGCCAAGGACGGACGGACAAACGGACGGACACGCTCTGCTGCGACTGGAGCGCGCCGGAACATCTGACAGACTTTTGGTCTTTGCCGCCAGCAAGGAAAGCAAAGTGAGCCGGCCAATCTGTCGATGTTTGGATAAAGCAACTCCAGCGTATTTGAAGTTGCGCTCCAATTTCTGAGGAAATGGAGTCAACCGCCTTTATCGCGGGGGCATACTTTGATTATGAAAATACACAACAAAGAGAGAACATGACACATCCGTACTTGGAAAACATTTCAACTTGTGGTACCACATTTTGTAAACATATTGTAAATGTATTTGAGGGGAAAAAAAAAAACAAGCATAAAATGTATGAAAAAAAATTCTCAGTTCAAACCAAAATGTTCGACCACTAGCTTAATGCTAACATATAAAGCAAAACATCATAGACCGGCTAATGGAAACTAGCATCGAAACGTTCAACCAAATTAGATTATATCAAAATGTCCGCTAGGTTATTGCTAACCTATTACGTAATACTCCATAAACGGCACGGAAGGCACAAAAGCTAAAAGCAGCTGCTGTCAGGTTGCTGGCAGGAGCAAGCCGTTAGCTCGCTAGCTAACGTTACTCGGGGGAAGTTGAGACACTGGATCAATAGTAATAAGAATGCACTTTCAAAAATGGCCAAGAAATCACTCGTCATGATGGGCTGCTGTGTGTCCAATTTGGAGGGAAATCCTGAAACCAAAGAAAATGCGAAATAAATTCACCGTGCCTTGACTGTCGTGTTTGATTGACAACCGATTCATTCGCCGCTTCTGTGCGGGATTCAATCTTGTCCGAAAAAAAAAAAAAAAAAAAAAAAGGCACGTACATCCACTGCGCTTGTGTATTGATCGTAATATTGATTTATGGATCAAACGCCATCTTGCAGCTGGAGTCCGGTAATCAAAAGTGTTTTGTTTTTTTTCCGCTTTAATCTGCTGGATCGTTTTCATCTCGTGATTCATCCCCGGCCTTGTGTGTGTGTGTGTGTGTGTTATTGTAACCTATCGCCGATGAACAGCAGGCTGCCTTAGTGTCGCCCGCAACAATGCTATCAGAGTGTTAGCGTGTGCGCGCGTGCGTGTCTGCGCGCAGCCACCGGCATCCTGCCATGCCTCACCGTGTTAATTATGTAAATTGGTCATTAGGAAGCCGCATGTCGCCAGCGCGAGCGCGAGCTGGACCGCCTGCAAAAAGGAGGTCATCTGTGTTTTTCGGGAGTCAAACTGCTTCGACTCTCCAAAAATGTACCGGGAGGCTTTCGGGAAAGCGTGTGAAAGTCCTTCACTGCAGCAAGCTCCTCCCCCCCCCTCGGCCCCCCTTCGACGAGGTCACGACCCTCCGAGGAGGCTCCCTCAGGAAGTTGTTGACGGCCATCCACACAGGAAGTGGGCTTCCTCTCATTCCTCCCCGCCGTCCGTCCCGGGCGCATTCCATTGCGCAAGCCCCGTTTGGCCGTTCCCAGCTTTGCTTTATTTGCCGCTCGCTTTCTTCTCCGTGTTTATCTCCGCGGAGCACTTTGTGCCGCGTTTTTTCCTTTACGTACGAAAAGTTCAGGTTGACCACAATTTGGTTTGATCGGATGTGATGAAGTTGGACATGAGCAAAAGTCATTTCCTCTGTGGCGTGCGTGATAAAAATCTTCCAAGACAACAAAGACGGTTGACTTTGCACTCTGTGTGTGTGTGTGTGTGTGTGCGCGTGTTTCCCACTGCCCCTCGCCCCCCCTTCATATTTTATTCACATTCCTCCCAGTCACTTCTCCACCTCCCTCCCTTTCATCTTGACCCAACGTCCCACCATCTTTCCGTTGTCCCTTTAACTTTATCTCAGAGGCAAAATCTCCGGTGAGCTTTGTAGCAGGCCTGCTAATTAGCCTGTGTGCTAATTAGCGGCCGATGACATGGTGGTTGCCGCAAACTTGCAATCGCGCCAAATGAGGACGTTTTGTGAGTGGAGGTGTTGCGCAATGCAAGACACTTTTTACAGACGTTTTTGGGTGCTGTGCTGAAAGATGTCAAATTTTGCCTCCAAGTTGGGGAAAGTCTGTACTGGGGTCCGTTGTTTGCTTCTATGTCAGCACTGGGGGGTGCGGGGGCGGCGGGGGTGAATGCGGTCAGTGTCGGGCCGGGCCGCCTGTGTCGCCTCTTTGTCTGGGCGGCCGTCCGTCCCGCCTCTTTGTGCCCAGTTGCTACGCCGCGGTACCATTGTGTCGCCTGCGAGCTTTTCGTTTCACGCCCGGCCTCCTTTTGCGATGGCGCTTTCCTCACTCGATTGGTCTTCCCGCGATTTTGCCGGGAGGACGAGCTGACGCCGGGGAGCGTCAGCGGCTCCCTCGAGGGGACGCATCGCTTGGCATTTGCGGAGTGTCGCGCTGCAATCAAGCTTGAATGTTTTCTGGCTTGTCTCTCAGCCGCCGCGATGGAGCGCCGATGGGCGTGGCCGTTGCTGGTCACCTCGGCGACCGCGCTCCTCTGCGCCTCCTGCGCCAAGAACCCCGAGTTCCCCTCCGACACGCTCATCAACAACGTGGCGCAAGACCCCCGCACGGGCAGGCTGTACGTGGGCGCGGTCAACGCCCTCTACCAGCTGTCGGCCGACCTGGTGGCCGAAGCCCGCGTGGAGACGGGGCCCCGGCGGGACAACCGGCAGTGCACGCCGCCCATCACGGACGCCTGCGAGGACGCCGCCGAGACGGACAACCACAACAAGCTTCTGCTGGTGCACGGCGCCAAGGACCGGCTGGTGGTGTGCGGCAGCATCTTCAGGGGCATCTGCTCGCTCAGGAACCTCAGCAATGTGGAGCACGTGATCTACTTCAGCGACAACAAGGGCGAGAAGTCCTACGTGGTGAGCACCGAGGAAAGCGTCTCCGTGGTGGGCGTCATGTCCTACTTCACGAAGGAAAGGGTCAACTTCACCGTCTTCCTGGTGAGGAGCAAATCCGTTCCGGCATCCGGAAAGTATCCGCCTAGTTAGTTCGGTTTGTTTTTTTGTACTGAAACTCACCATCTGCTGGCTCCTCCTCCCGGCTAGGTCGCTAAAGGCTACGGCAGCCATGACAGCACCAAGCTGATCTCCACCCGCATCCTGCAGGACTACGGCGAGTGGAACATCTTCGAGAACATCATCGATGCCTCCGCCGTGCAGGCCAACCCCTTCGTGCTGCGCTACCTGCACGACTTTCGCTTTGCCTTCAAGGACGGCGCCTTTGTCTACTTTCTGTTCTCGCGCACCCTCGGCGTGCAGGACACCAAGAACTTCACCTTCATCTCGCGGATGTGCGAGGACGACCAGAGCTACTACTCGTACACGGAGCTGCAGCTCAACTGCAGCGCCGCAAACAAGTTCAACAAAGTTCAGGTAACGGCAACAACGGGGGAAAAAAAAATCCTTGAAATGTCCTTTATTCGCTAACTTGCGGTGTCCCGCAAGGTTCTTTCCCGGAGCCACTTCCATTCATGACTTTGACATGACGATGACATTGAAGACTTTCCAGAAGAATAGTCTTATTTTCTTCACATTGAAACGTGGCCACTGAGTTCAGACACGAACGAGCTTTTATTTCTCCAAACGTTGATCCACTTTCTACTTTCGACTTCCTCCCCCCCTGCAGGCCGCCTACGTCACAACACCAGGCGAGGTTTTGGCTCAGAATCTGACCGAGTCGGGCGAGTACGGGCCCGTCCTGGCTTCTGACAAGGTTCTCTTTGTCACCTTCACCTCTGACGAAGACCCCAGCGCCTCGGCCATGTGTAGGTGTCCTTTCGTGCACGGCGCGTTCCAAAGTCGCGTGATTGTCAACCCGAGCGCCGTCCGCCTCCCGTTTGCCAGGTATGTACCCTCTGCGCGCCATAAACACCAGGCTGCTGCAGATCATCGGCGCCTGCTACAGCGACGGCGGCCTCATCGGCGACAAGCCGGCCGTCTACTCGCCGTATTCCACCAAGTCGGGCGGCGTGTGCAGCAGCCCCAATCAGGCGAGACTTCAAGGAAATCCTCCTACGCCGCAAGGATGCCCAAATTCCCGTGATTTTGCGACACCTTGTGACACTCCGTTTTTTTTTTTTTCCGGACCTCAGCACAACATGGTGGTGAAGTACAAGTGCGGCGCCGAGTTCCTGCCGTCGCCGTTGGCCAGCAAAGCCAACGTGGCTCTGGTGGCCGAGCCCTCCCTGGTCCGCAAGGGCGTCATGACGGCCGTGGCCGTTTCCGTGGAGATGGGCCACGCCGTGGCCTTCCTGGGCACCGCCAATGGAGAGGTGCGCTAAATACCGTCCAAAAAAGACACGCGCGTCAACACCAGTTTCATCTTCTTCGTTCCAGTCCAGTTGCTCTTCAACTTGCTGAATATTGAATATGATATGAAGAGAATGGCGGATTTTTCCGTTTTTGTTTTCTAGGTGCTGAAGTTGCATCTGTCGGCCCAGCCGGAGGTTTACGGGCGGGCGTCGGGCGACGTGACGGGCGACAGAGTCAACAAGGACCTGCTGCTGGATTCTCAACTGCAGCACTTGTACATCAGCAGCGAGAAAAAGGTGCGGCCGTTTTCGTTTTCTCAACGGCGCCTGCGAATCGGTCACCTTGATCGTTTGCTAAGCCCACAGCAAACGTCCGTCCGCCTTTTTTCTTGAATATGGATGATTCATACTCATTCATGTATTGTTCCTAATGAACCGAATCATTTTATACGTATACGCTAAATAAAACGTTTTTTTTTTTTTTTTTACAATTTACAACAATTGACAAACTAAACATGAATACAGATTTGAATTGACCAGTTTGGCCAACAAAACGACGAATCGTTTTCACGCTCCTTTTCGTGTAGATCACCAAGGTTCCCGTGCAGTCGTGCCACCTGAAGACGGACTGCCAGTCCTGCATGTCCCTCAAGGATCCCTACTGCGGCTGGTGTGTTTTAGAGGGAAGGTAGGCGGCGCCGCCTCACCTTTTGCGAGGCGTTTTAGCCTTGCAAATGTAGCGAAATGACGTCCGACGCAGGCAGGCCTGAGGGTTCAAACTGGTTGCGCCTGTCGCAGGTGCACCAGGAAGCAGGAGTGCAGCAGGTGGACGGAGGAGAACACGTGGCTGTGGTCGCCCAAGCAGCGGTGTGTGGAGATCCAGGCCTTCGACCCGCCCAACCTCAGCTGCCACAAGACGCGGCAGGTCGGCCGATATTTTGACGGGGCGGCCTGGAATGGGACACGCGATTCACCGCTTTGCCTCTTCCAGGTGGACATCAGCATTCCGGCGCTACCCCGGCTCAGGAAGTCGGACCAGCTGCGCTGCGTCTTCGATACGTCCCCCAGCCACGCCGCGGTGCAGATGGGAAGCCCGGCCGTCGTCACCTGCTCCCTGCCGGACCCCGCCGAGATCCCGGCCACGCCCATGCGACAAGGTAAAGCCGACAGCTGGCATGAAAACGATGATTTCCAATCAGAATGAAAGGGGCCCTAAGAAAGAACCTTGAGGGACACCACTGTACAAGCAATGAATGTCAGATACAACAGTCGGCTAACATGAGCTAGTTTATAGTCTACGACTATTTCTGTGTGCCCGTGTGTCCAGACTACGTGTCGGTCCCGGTCAAAGTTGTGGTGAACGACAAGATCGTGGTGGCGTCGGGAGAATTTCACTTCTACAACTGTGCCGCAACGGTCCGGAAGAATCCCAACACACCGTAAGACGCGCGTGCGTGGCTCGCAAAACGTTTTCCCGGAGTCGCGTTTTCAAAACGTTGCGTGCGTTTTGAACCTGTGCGTGTCAGGTGCATTTCGTGCGTGACCAGCGCGTGGGGCTGCCAGTGGAACGCGCGAGAGCACCGATGCAGCGACGCCGACGGCGCGGCGGACGGAAGTCACATGGTCAAACCTCGACAGGTTCCAAATCTCGCTTCCTTTTTGGGCTCCCGACCACGCAAGCGCTCGTGAATTTGACGCGGGCGGCGCCTTGTCTTTTGTGTGCGTCCAAGCCGGAGCGCTGTCCTCAGTTCGAGTCCCCCGAGCCGCCGCTGATCCCCGTCGGCTTCGAGGTTCCAGTCGGCTTCCAGGGAAGAAATCTCGACATCTACTCGGTGAGGACGCGGTGCGCTCGGCGCCAAGCGCGGAGGATAAAGAACGTACGCCCGCTTATGTTTTCCGCCGAGGTGTTGACGCACCGTTTTGCGTCGCTTGTGCGCGTTTGCGCGGCGTTCAGGGCCGCAGGTTTGTGATGGGAACGGAGCTGATGAAGCAAAGCGAGGAGGAGGTGACGCAGGAGCGCGGCTCCAAGTTCAAATTCCGAGGCTACGAGGTAAGAACCTTTCTCGACCTTCCCGGGCTTTCGTTTCAACTTCCGTTGTCGCTCTTGTTGACGTTTCAAAAGTCGGCAACCTGCCGTGTTGACTTTTCAACCGGCGGCGTGACAACGACTGCAGTTCAAACGCCAGAACTCACTTTGAGCGCGACGGCATCTTTGCGTGTGCGTGTGATGTGCCGAGAAAGCGCTGAGCGATGGATTGTATTTGCGCTGGCGTGTGTGCGCGCAGTTTTGGTACGCCGAGCAGCAGGAGGTGAACGTTTCCTTCCATGTCATCGAACGGGACACCGAGCGCAAGATTGACAGCACGCTCACAGGTGAGGGGGAAATACGGCGCCGACCTCATCAAAGAGTGTCCGGGGGGAAAACAACAACAAAAAAAAAAAAACGATTACGATGATGCAGAAAAAGGTCATCTTGCGCGGCGGATTTCCGATTAAAAGCATTCCTAAAAATGTGCGATTTTGAATCCAAAGCAAAAAATGCGAATGATGCCTTTGTGCTTTGTGCCAGTGGTTCTGTACAACTGCTCGGTGGCCCGAGACGACTGCAGCCTGTGCAAGCACGCCCACGCCAAGTACCAGTGCGTGTGGTGCGCCGCCTCGCAGGCCTGCGTCTACCGGCGGCTGTGCCCGGCGCCGCCGCCCGCCTCGTGCCCCGCGCCGCAAATTACCGACGTGAGCGGGCCGCGCCTTTGCTCCGCTCCGCTTTGCTTTGGCGCGTGCGTTTTGACCTTGACGGTGGCTTGCCTTTCCGCGCGCAGATCGTCCCTCGCTTCGGGCCGCTGAACGGCCGCATCTCGGTGACCATCAAAGGTTCCAACATGGGCGTCGAGAAGGACGACGTCAAGCGCATCAGCGTGGCCGGCGTGGAGTGTCGGCACCTGCGAGACAAATACTCCGTCTCCACCAGGTAGCGGGCGCCCGTCAGCAACGGAATCCGGGCCGGGCCGGGCCTCGATCACCTTTTGCCTTTGCCGCCAGCGTGGTGTGCGAGATCGGGCCGGCCAAGCCCGCGCCGCCGTCCGACCTCCCGGTGGAGCCCAGCAACAGCGGCGTGGTGGAGGTGGAAGTGGACGGCGGGCGCACGGGGAGGTCGCGGGTGCTCTTCACCTATCGGGTAAGGCCTCGTCGAATGCAAGACGCGGGTCGCGCAATGCAAATGGCCAAAGTGCAAAGTGGCGGTGAGAAAATGCCGCTTTGAAAACGCCGCGGGGCCGAACGCCGATGGGGCCGTTTACATTTCGGGCCGAAAGAATGCAAGGGAAGAATGCAAGGAAGTACGCGTTGTTTGATTATTATGCGAAATTAGCATTTACATGAGCAACAATCCTGCTCCACTTTTTTCTTGAAATTGACTTTATTATTTTAGAGTGAAACCATTATTTATAATCAAACATTTTTAGTCGCATGAATGAACTAGTTCTTATCGTTCACATTGAGTCCTACTCTGGATTCATTTTTACAAATTCATCGCATTGTTGTACATAAAAAAAGTCAAATTCATCATTTTTTTTGGGGGGGTTTGATGGAAAAAAAAAAAAAAAAAAGGTTCCTAGTAATAACCACCAATCCAATTGGATGAACGGGAAAAAGAAAGACACGGCAAGTGTGCGCCCATTTTGCGCAGGACCCCAAACCGGACTCGGTGCATCCCGGCAAAGGTCCGGCGGCCGGCGGGACCGTCATCACCATCGGCGGCCGAGACCTGGACACGGCCACCAAAGATGACGTCAGCGTCTCGGTGGGCGGAGTCCCGTGCCAAGTGTGAGCCGCCCGTCGTGCGTTGCGCGGAAAAATGCCCATCCCGAAACGAGCCCCGAGTGTGTCTTGTGCGCAGCCTTTCCTTCGGCGAGCTCATCACGTGCAAGACGGGCAAGTACCGCGGCGCCAAGGTTCCGTCCGACCTGCTGGCGGTGAAGGTGAACTACGGGCGCAACACCAGCAAGGAGGTGGCGGCGGCCTTCCAGTACGCCGACAACCCCAAGATCGCCGACTACTGGCCCAAGTCCAGCTTCGTGTGGTCAGCGCCTCGGACAAAAAAAAAAATAATAATAATAAAATAAATTTCCCTCGGGTGGGGTTGTTTGTTTTCTTGCTGACTTTGCTTGCTTGCGCAGCGGCGGACGGCGGATCGTGGTGACGGGAAGCGGCTTCGATTTGATCCAGAGGGCCAGCTTGAAGGTGCTGCCCACCGCCGACGACTTCTCGCGGGACAACGTCACTGTGGAGGTAAGCGCCGGTCCGTCTTTTGCGCCCGCGTCGCCTCCCCCCCCCCCCCCCCCCCCCCCCCCCCCCCCACCAAAGGCGAGAGGAGCTCCCGCCTTTGCCGGCAGTTTGCGCAGGAGTCGCTGAGCAAGAACGACAGCGTGGTGGAGTTCCTGTCGCCGGCGGTGATCTGGAGCGACGGCCGCTCGCTGCGCGCCGTCCTGCAGCTGGACAACGCCGAGGAGGAGCTGAAGGCCTTCACGTACCACCCGGACCCCACCTTCAACCGCCTCTCCAAGACGGTCATCACCGAGACCAGCGTCATCATCGTCACCGTGAGCGCCGACGCGTCCCTCGCGAGAGTTGTTGACCAGGGCAGGAATGACAAGCTTCGTCTTCTTCTTCTTCTCTTTCTGGGCGCAGGGTCGAGGCTTCGCCAAGGCCATGACGGCCGTGGAGGCGCAGGCGTTCGTCGGGGACGCGTCCTGCAACGTTAGCATACTTCAGGTCGCACCCGAATGATCTATGATCGAGTCTGCTTTTGAGGCACCATGAGGATGCGTGACGTCCGCCCCCTTGTGGATGTGCTCAGGACGACAAGTTGATCCTGGACGCGCCGTCGTCGCAGCCCCGAGCTCGATCCAAACGCCAGCGCAGGGACGCCGCCAACGAGCCTCTGGAGCTTGTGGTAAGCGAGCCCGCCCGCCGGCCCGTCCGTCCGCATGCGTCCCGCTTGACGCGTGCCCTCGCCTAGGTGAAGTTCGGCCGCGGCGAGTGGGTGGTGGGCTCCGTGTACTACACGTGGAAGGACGACATCCCCCTGGCCGTCATCATCCCGGCCGTGGTGGTGCCCATGTTGCTCTTCATCGCCGTGTCCGTCTACTGCTACAGGTGAGGCCCCCCCCCCCGCCTCGCCCGCCTCGCCCGCCGCTCACCTGCGCTTTTTGCGCGCGGCCGCAGGAGGAAGAGTCGGCAGGCCGAGCGCGAGTACGAGAAGGTCAAGCATCAGCTGGAGAATCTGGAGGAGAGCGTGAGGGATCGATGCAAGAAGGAGTTCACGGGTGGGCAAGCTCAACGATGTCTTCCTTCATTTCTGCCCTCTTTCCTTCCTTCCTAATGTTTTGAACTTTTTTTTTTTTTTTTGGTTTTTTTTTTTTTTCTGGCGCTCCAGACCTGATGATGGAGATGGAGGACCACACGAGCGAGCCGAGCGAGGCGCGCATCCCCTTCCTGGACTACAAGACGTACACGGACCGCAACCTGTTCCTGCCCTCCAAGGACGGAACCAACGCCGCCGCCGCCGCCACCGTGCTGGCGGGCCGCGTGCACGTGCCGGAGTCCCGCAGGGCCATCGTGACGCAGGCCCTCAACCAGTTCTCCAACCTGCTCAACAGCAAGCCCTTCCTCATCAACGTCGGTCACGCTTGGCTTTCAAGTTTCCTCTTCTGAAAGCCTCCCCAACATCGGCTCAGTCCAATCGAATCTTTTTTCTTTTTTTTTTTTTTTTTTTTTTCCTGCAGTTCATCCACACGCTGGAGAGCCGGCCCGACTTCAACGCGCGCGCCCGCGGCGATTTCGCCTCCCTCCTGACGGTGGCGCTGCACGGCAAGCTGGTCTACTACACCGACGTCACCAGGACGCTCCTGCTGGAGCTCATCGACGAGCACGTGCACAACAAGAACCCCAAGCTCATGCTCAGGAGGTGGGCCCCGCCTCCGCGCGCTTTCCCGCCCTTTCCCCGCCGTGCCATGCCAAAAGGTGCCGTGTGCCCCTGCAGGTCTGAGACGGTGGTGGAGAGGATGCTGTGCAACTGGATGTCCATCTGCCTCTACCAGTTCCTCAGGGTGAAGCCCGAATAATTGAAAGTCAAAGATTTAAAAAAAAAAAAAAAAAAAAATGCGAATTGGGCCCATGTTGCAGGACAGCGCGGGCGAGCCGCTGTACAAGCTGCTGAAGGCGCTGAAGCATCAGGTGGAGAAAGGGCCGGTGGACGCCAAGGTCAAGAAGGCCAAATACACGCTCAACGACACGGGGCTGCTGGGAGACGACGTGGAGTATTCCGTACTGGTCAGTCCACCAAAACGCCCGCCTTCATTGGCCGTAAAAGCTGACGCAACATAAAAGACAGTTCTTCAAACGCACAATGTTCAAACGGTGTCGTCATGAAAGCCCGCTAGCTTAATGCTACGTTAGCGTAGATGGCACGTAATTGTAACTGTTATTTTTCCTTCACTGCCAGACGTTTTCAGACTCGCAGTAGAAAGATTTTTTTATTTATTTATTTTTTTGTTGCTTTTTTTTTTTCCCTTTTCTTGCAATAGACCCTGCAGGTGTTGGTGCACGGGGAAGGCCCGGACGTGACGCCCGTTAAGGTGCTCAACTGCGACACCATTTCTCAGGTGAGGGATTTTCCGATCCGATGTACTCGGGTTCCTTCGGATGTCCGATCGACGGCCTCGTTCGGATCGCTCGGCTGTGCAGGTGAAGGAGAAGATCGTTGATCAGGTCTACCGGAATCTCCCCTACTCGCAGAGGCCAAAAGTGGAGAGCGTGGCGCTAGGTAGCAAACGCGCGCTCGCCTCCATCGACGACGGTTCCTCGCTGCTGCTCGATCCATCGTTTTGTCCTCTCCCCCAGAGTGGCGTCCCGGCTCCACGGGTCAGATTCTGTCCGACCTTGACCTGACTTCGCAGAAGGAAGGACGCTGGAAGAGACTCAACACTTTGGCTCACTACAATGCGAGTGGCGTCGACGCCGTAAGAGCGCGTGACTCGGCGTCGGCGGCACATGATCACGTGTCTCTCTGTGGCCCTCGCAGGTGCGCGACAACGCCACGCTGGTCCTGTCCAAAGTTTTGCACACGCAGTCCTTCCACCAGCACCCGGACAACTATGAAGAGCGTAAGATTTTCACCCGCCCGCGCGACGTCCGCCCGGATCGTAAGTAACGGCGCGTCCCCCCCCCCCCCCCCCCCCCCGGCGGCAGGCAACGCCCTGCTGGAGGACGACAACACCTTCCACCTGGTGCGAGCGGCCGACGAGCTGGACGAGGTCAAGTCCAAGCGAGGCAGCGTGAAGGACAAGTCTATGACCAAAGCCATCACGGAGATTTACCTGACGCGGCTGCTCTCCGTGAAGGTGCGCGCCTCCGCTAGCGCTAGCGCTAACGCGCGGCGCAAAAGGGCCGTTGGCGGGCTCCCGTGACCTCGCCGCGTCTTTTCAGGGCACGCTGCAGCAGTTTGTGGACGACTTCTTCCGCAGCGTTCTGTGCTCGGGCGCCGCCGTCCCGCCCGCCGTCAAGTACTTCTTCGACTTCCTGGACGAGCAGGCGCTGCGGCACGACAACGTGGACGAGGAGACGCTGCACATCTGGAAGACCAACAGGTGCGCGCCCGAGCCGGCCCCCCGTCGACGGGCGAAACCTTTGACCGTGACGTGCCCCTCAGCTTGCCGCTGCGCTTTTGGGTCAACATCCTGCGCAACCCCCACTTCATCTTCGACGTGCACGTCAACGAGGTGGTGGACGCCTCGCTGCACGTCATCGCCCAGACCTTCATGGACGCCTGCACCAAGACCGAGCACAAGCTCAGCCGGGTAGGCGTGTCCGCTCGGAGCCCGTGAGCCAATCAATGTTCGACCCTTGTCCCCCGCGTCCCCGTAGGAGTCGCCCAGCAACAAGCTGCTCTACGCCAAGGAGATCTCCACCTACAAGAAGATGGTGGACGAGTGAGTGCCCCGCCCCCGCGCGCACAAAATCTGCCGCGGCTCACGCGCACGCCTTTCTCCCGCGCAGTTACTACAAAGGAATCAAACAGATGGTGTCGGTCAGCGACCAGGACATGAACACGTACCTCGCCGAGGTGTCCAGGGTAAGTGCCAGAGTAGGCGCGAGGGCGCCGATGTCGTTTTGTCCTGACGTGGCTCATGTGCGCAGCAACACGCGGACGAGCTGAACACGCAGCTGGCCTTGCATCAACTGTACCAGTACGCCAGCAAATACTACGACGCGGTGAGTGTGGAAATGTCCGGGGGGGGCGTCCGTCCCTTTCCTCGGTTGACCGTTTTCTCTCGCCTTTTGCAGATCATCCGCTCGCTGGACCAAGACCCGGCCGCGCAGAACCGACAGCTGACGCTCAGGCTGCAGCAGATCGCCGCCGCCCTGGAGAACAAAGTCACGGATCTGTGAAGCGCGCGGCAACGGCGGCAACGCGACTTGAATTGGACCAAACACGAAGGACAAATCATGAAGAAGTCTTTTTTTTTTTTTTTTTCACATTTTCTTTTAACCACTGACGCATTTTGGACCAATCAGAGCTCTGCGCTGGGCCATTTGAATTTTGCTCACGTGCGACTTTCTGTGCAAGGCACCGTCACAGGAAGGAGTTGACTAACCCGCCAAAAGAAAACGCCTCAAGTCAAAAAAAGGTCCCGTCGGCTGGAAAACACACAAACAAACTTTTTATGTCCGCTGACTAAAGACTGAACCGTGATCTTTTTTTTCACGTGCACTATTTGCTCATTTTATAATCATCCGCTCTGTGGTACTTTAGCTTTTTTTCTTTTTTTTTTAAACTTTGAAATGTGAAGCTTTGGTTCTGATATTCAGACACGTTTAGGAGCTCTTGACATGCATTTATTTTATTGTATTTTAGGGCTCGTCGCTGCAGGCTTATATGGAGCCTCAGACACGTCGAAAAAAACGTAAAATTTCGTGGCCACAAATTTTTATTTTTTTTCCCACGTCCTATTCTGCAGCTCCACGGACTTGATTTCTTTGAGCTGAATGTTTGTTGTGGCCGCCATGGAGTGCCTTGAAGACAAGCTAGTGACTTGCTCTGGAATGTGTTTGTGACCTGTTTGCGTACGTCGATTCATTTTGAGGCCGTGGAAGCGACTTGAATGTAAAAAAGAAGACGAAAGCGGTACGGATGTGTCGCCATTGACCTGTTTCTATTATGGCCCCAATTTCCGTTTCTTACCCCATTTCATGTCGGGGGCTCCATCCACTTTGCTCCCTGACGACTTGTTGAGAGAATGAAAACGTTTGGATGGACCAAACGGGCACGAGATGCACTTGGAGGAGCCCAAAGCGGTGAAGCGCGGGACTTGTGGGCGCCAAATCTTGGAAATCTCCGATAAAATAAAAATGTTTATTCTGACACAAGTCATAGTCACTTATTGTGTACGCGTGCATGCGCGCGCGCGCACACTCCTCTTCATCCCTTCGTCCTGCTCTGCTCTCCTCTTCATCTTTTCAGTGCAGGCATGGGAGGGACGAGACGTGCAAATTCATCAGCTCCTCTCAACAGCAACGACCATGCAAGAGGTGAGAAAAGGTTCACGTTACATCCATGTACGTAATTCATATTTGTGTGCTGAATGTCGGTGCGTTGACGCAACAGTAAAAAGCTTCTAAATTTGATGATGAGCAATTCAAAAATGACGATGTCCTTTTATAATCCTGAGCTGCAGGTCAAAGTGTATTACCATGTTTTTTTTGTTTTTTTTTTTACTTTATGATGTGGATTGAATATATTTTAGGTACCAAGTTAAAGTTTAATTGCTCTTTACCCTGCGGTCTAATTGCCATGACAGTAATTCTGTTTTAAAACTTTCCTTTGAAAACTTATCTCGACTTTGAAACCCTGATGCTGGCCTGCACGATTTTTTAAAACTATTTAGAAATCCCAATCCTGACTTGAAACCCCAACGTTTGCTCTGTACACATGACAAAATTAACAAATTCTAGCCTGAACTTGATGTTGATCTATTAAGAGAGACTTCGTGTCATTTTAAAAAGCAGAATTAAACTCCTTAGCTATGGCAAAATATCTTGCAGCCTAATGTGCTTTTCAGTTAATACCGCATCCTGCTAAGACTCAGAAATTTGAATAGTTTTTTTTGTTTTGATATTTTTTTGTTTTTAAAATTGATCTTAATATTTAATCGTACGTCCTCAGAGCGCGCGACCAAAGACATCATCACTACGAAAGCAGCGTGTGGAGGAGGAGTTGATAGAGGAAACAGGAAGAAGCCCGCGATGTTTTAGTATGGCCCAATCCCAATACCCGCACTTGCACCCTTGTGTTCTTTACTGTCGCCCCGCCTCCTTCGCGTCCTCGCTACGCACTTCGACAAAGTGCATATTAATCGCTCTAAGACGAAGCCTATTATCCACAATTCACAATAGATTTGACCACCATAACGGCAAACTCGCAACATTCGGTGCAATTGCTGTAGCTATGCCAAAAATAATGTCCCTTTAAATGTAAGTATCCAATTAATGTAAGTTAATTACATGCACATGTGCAATTTCAAACAATGTTTTGTATTCACCGCCTACCTACATATTTTGTCCTAATTTAGCTGCCGTACTTGGCAACCTTTTGCGCATGCGCTGCTTATCGTACACGAGCCGCAAATAGTCCAAATAATGGGTCCATAGCTCCCATCGACTGAAAGACCGCGATCGAGTTTTACTTTACTACTACTTTAGTGACGTTTTAATTTAATTTTGAACAGCAAAATTGACAAAACAACAGCCCGTGTCGCCATGCATACGTCGATGACGTCAACCAAAGTGTCTCAATTCTGCAATATTTGTGCCCTTATGAGGTGAGTACTCGAACGCTTCGTGCACTTCAGTGAAGACAGTAGAGTGCAAGTGTAGGTATTGGGATTGGGCCAAACTTTGTATTTAACTCCTACCGCTTTCGTTGGAACATAAAGCAAGACTTTGCCTTGTCATTCTTAATGTGATGAATTGGTTTCACCTGTTGGTGTGCATTAAACGCAGCTAATTCGTTTAAACGCTCTTGGAATAGCCTGCCAGAGGATGTCAGGTCTGCAGAGACTGTTGATATTTTTAAGAGGAAGCTCAAGACACACCTTTTTAGTTTGGCTTTCAACAACTTTTAAATAATTTATCTTTTCTTTTGATTGAAGAGAATTCTATGTTTTGCTTTGAATGTTTTAAAGCACTTTGAGTTGCATTTTTATGTATGAAAAGTGCTATATAAATAAAATGTGATTGATTGATTGATTGTTTCTGCTACAAGCTCTTCCTTCGGCTCTTGCCGTGTTAATTTGGCAGCCTCAGTAGTGAAGGATGGCGTGTGCTGCCCTCTGTTGGCATGGATGAAAGACATTGCTAATGACATTTGCGTAATTCTGGCGCTAGAGTTCGTGGCTGTAGGCTAATAGAAAAATATATAATTACCACTTCAAAAAAATACTTGTCTGTCAAAGTAATCGCCCCAGTTGTTCAGCAAAAACGAGGCAGAGGTTTTATTTGGGTAACGTACGTGATATGATCGTCAGCCAATGTGAAATGATGCAGTTTGAACAGGAACACTGCAAGAACAGAACTTTACGTAAATAATTGAATTAAAATTATGCATAAAATAAAAATGGCACGCAACAAAATAGTTCCACAACGTTTTAAACAGTTATAAAAGATTAAATGAATGATATGGACTTTTATGGCGAATTTGCCTACCGCTAGATGGTGCCCGCGTAACACACTTTGACGATGACTGTCGTCGACGACGCTGTTGAGGAAACTGTTCGACATAAATTGATGTCATGCATGTTTCTGTGTAAAATAAGTGTACGGGTTAATAAATGATGAGCACAGGCGCATTGTGAGCAAAACCTCTTTATCAACAACTTCAAATAACGTTAGAAATCTCAGCAATAGAATAAGCGTTTCAATCTTATAATTCAAACAACAACAAAGTGTGTGTGTGCTGAAATAAATAACCCTAAACCTTTGGCACACAGGAGCACAACAACTTTTTTTTGGGGGGGGGTTATTAATAGTCAACTGTTGATTAATCTACTGATAATGTGATTGCACTGGAACTCAACAGAGTCTGGAACATTGGTGACCGTCGCGCGGTGGAGACCAACACAACGAGTGGAACAACTCAGCTGAGGTAGGTGAAGACGACGGCCTGGATGGGCAGCCGGCACACGGGGCACAACTTGTTGTGCTTCTTCAGCTTGCGGGCGCACACGTAGCACGACATGAGGTGTCCCGTCTTGCCGTGGACGATGCAGCCGTTCTTGGGCCGCGACTGGCAGATGAGGCACGGCTCCAGGCACGAGTCGGGCAGCCGCATCTCGGCCGACACGCTGCGCTCCAGCTCGGGCACGCCCGCCGTCTCCTGGGAGCCGCCCGCCGTCTCCTGGGAGTTGGCCACCGACGACCGCTGCGAGGACGAGCTGCAGGACGAGGGCGGCCGCGACGCCGGCAGCGGCTCCTGCGAGTCGGGAGCCGACGAGGCGTTCAACGTTTTGCCGTCCGGAACGTCCACGCCGTCCTCACCGTCGGAAGCTTCGGGAAGAGGAGGACACAAAAAAAAAAAAAAAAAAAAAAAAAAACGCACTCAGGTAAATACACATCCATTGAAATTGAACTTCACAAAAAAGCTGCCAGTAATTGTGACTTGTCTGTCAATGAAGATGTTAATTACAAGCTTGAAAGGCAGAGTTAGTTTGAAACGAGGTAAGGTTTCAAAATCGGGTTTTCTGGCCAGTGTTGGGGTTTCAAGTCTGCCGGGTAAGACCCTTCTTTCCTGCATCCTTATTTCCTTTCCTCTGCTCTTTTTCCTCCTTCCTTGCTTCTTTCTTTCCTTTGACACCAACTTTGATTCCTTCTTACATCTTTCCTTCCTCCCTCCCTCCTCCATTCCTTCTTTCCTTGCTTCCTTCCTGGCACCGCGCCTCCATTTGTCCTCCCTTCACTACGTTCATTTCAAACGTGCGCAGTGCGTTGTGTCCGCATCAAGAAAGAGGGAAGCTTGGGAAATACGGCGAATTTTGCCGCCGCTGCGTGAACTGACCCGGAGCCTCGGCGCACGCCGCCGTCGTCGCGGGCAAGGCGGCGCCGCGCAGCCAATCCTGCCGCAGACTCCAGCAGCGCAGGCAGTTCCTCGGGAGAGGCGGGTTCAACTCGTCGCAGCCGTCGCAGCGCCAGTAGTCCTGAGCACACGCGCCACATCAGTCCGGTCCGGTCTTACTATCGTCACCCCCAAAACTGCATCCGGTACTCACGGCTGCCGTGATCTCGGTGTCGTCGTCAAACGAGTCGTCGTCGTCGTCCTCAAATATGGTGAACTCGTACACCTGCGGGCGATTTATGAAAATAGAAATCACGTACGATACAATTTTGCCAGGAAAGCAACGCGTGTGCGTGTGCGTTGTCCTACCTGATCGTCAGTGGACAAAGAGGCGTCATCTTCATTGTAATCGGCCGAGTCGACGGACTCGACCTCGAATTCCACGCTGAAGTTGTCACTGTCCGAATCGCTGGCGGCGGCGGCCGTCGCGTCGGACCTGGCAGACTACAAGCGCACACGTTCAGTCAATTGATAAAGCGCCGCCCGAAGTATCATCTCGTACTCACGGCGCTCGGCGTCTCCGACGATTGGCTGCTGTGCCTGTCCCGCCCACTTCCCAGTCCGCCAATCACGCACCAGGAGAGGCTGTCATCAAAGGTTAGCGAGTAGCTGTCCGAGCGGCTCCTCTTTGCGCCGTCGTCCTCGTCGACGTCCGACCCGGTGTCTTTTTCCTCACCCGGTAAGCCGTGGGAGGGGCCTAACGTCCGGGGAGGGCGGGGCGCTGGGATGTTACATCTGAACGCGCAGGGTAAAAGGGGCGCTTTCCCGCGGGCCGACGACTCACCTGCGTCGTTGCTCCTGGAGCTCCTGGTGCGCCTTCGGCGGCGCCGCCGCACGTTGGGAGATGAAGCGCCGCTTCCGGCTGCACTTTCCTGACACGACAAAATGCAAAATAGACTCAACATCGCCAAGCACACACATGCGGGCCTTCAAAATGGCACCCAGGGTGTCCAAAGAGTCACTTAAAAAAAAAAAAAGTGGACGTCTGACCTGTGTGGGTTGCTGCGCGTGGCTGCTGCTTGCAGCTTCGGCAAAGCTTTGTGTCGATTCTGCGGCACACAGACACCACTTAGTCGCATTCTTTTTGCTCTTTTTTTTTTTTTTTTTTTTTCCCCAAGTTCCAGTGCTGAAACGCAGCAGCATTTGTGTCCGGGCATCCTACCTTGGCTCCTCACAATCACCAAGTTTTTGGCCAGCATTGCAAAAAAAACCCTGTCCAAAAAAAAAAAAAAAAACAAAGGTCCGAAAGGTGAGTGCGAACAATGTTTGTGTTTTTTTTTGGTTTTGTTTGTTTGTTTGTTTGTCCCGCGCCTCACCGCGGTTCTTTGACAGAGAAAGTGTCGACTCCCAGGATGCGGCCCAGCGCGTCTTGGGCGCAGTGCACGATGTGCTGCTGCTTCTTGTCGAAGAGCTGCTTCTGGATGATGTACTGGCCCAGGTAGAACATCACCTGACCACAGCACATTTTGCAAACTCGCCACTGAAGTAAGTCGTCGCGCGCTTGGCGCGACTCGCCGCGACTCGCCGTACCTCCTTGAAGGTCAGCACGTCTTTGGTGGCGCCCGCCAGCTTGAGCAGAGTGGACAGCTCCAACTTGGGCCGCACCTGGACGCAAACAACAAGCCCCGCCCTCCAGGTAAGTCTTCACACGCACGCGCTCCACCTATCGCTCTCTCGGTCCCCGATGGGGCGTCATCTCGTACGACGACGACGACGACAACAACAAAGAAGATTTGATTATCGCCTCACCACTTTGTCGTCGTCAGAGGTGTCCACGTGGTGCTTGTCGGTCGACATGTCGACAATCTGCACGTAAACACACACAATGTCACTCATGTGACACGATGACGACGAAAACAAAGCACCCGCCAACCTCTTTGCAGCGTCAAACGAAATGATTTGCGCATCTCCAAAGTCCAAAAACGTGTGCGCTCGCGCTCCTCTTTACGCGATGGAAAAGTCAAGATCGGCTCTTTGTTGCCACGGCGATCGCTTTCAACGTGGTTCGAGGCAGCACATCTTAAATGATGACTGCAAGTTCAACCGAAATATTTTCTTTTCAACAAAATGCTCACGTGCGGCAATAAAAAAATTAGGATAAGCGTCGTTCGTCTTACGGTGGGGAAATTTGCGAGTCAAATTTGAAAAATGACTCCTCGCGACCTGAATTGACTTTGGCCAGTCACAAGCTGGTATACGATTGCGACGTAGCAATTGACGTCCTGAACGATCCAAGTCATTTCGTCAAAAGAGCAAAACGCGGACTATTGCAGGAATCGAATCCGATTCCTTTCGAGAACTGAAGGCGCATTAGTACACGCGGGCACATTTTGAAAATAGTCTTATTTTCACAGGAATAAAAGGCATCAAATCAGAGCAGTTGTACATTTGAAATTCACAACTTGTTCAAATGACTTTCTCATGACAACGTCAGAGTAAAAATTCATTCATGTAAGATTACAACTTTTTTTTTTCTTTGTCCTCCTAACGCGTACAACTTTGTTTCTGGAAATAACATACAACTTTCACCTTATAACATTCAAATTTCTCTCTCTCTCTCTCTCCAAACATGCATTTGTCATCATAATGTTGCAACTTTTCAAAGGTTGTCGCTGCGTGAAAAGCTTTTAGTCATGTCAAATTCTTACCGGAGTGCCGGTCAGTGATCCATGTGTGCAAGTGCAAAGAGTTAAAGTGCGGAGTGGCAAGAGAGAGAGAGAGAGAGAGGTTCCAGGAATCGAGGCAAAGGCAGCAACCGGCTCTTATAGAGCTTCCAGGACATGTCAGGGCTAGACTGGAGCGTGAGTAAACTCTGTCAAGTCCAGTGGGCCTATCACGGCCAGCCCGGCTGACTCAGCGGCACTGCAACAGCTGATTACATTTCACACACACACACAGACATGCCGGGACTAGTCCAATCAAATGACTCAACACTAACCCAAACCACGCTAACCAGGTCCCAAATGAGTTAAACGCCACATGTCCCGTACATGTTTCTTGCAGTGGTGGATAAAATAGGTGAAAATGATCATGACTTTTTAAAACAGTTTAAAATAAAACACACTGAAACTAATTAAAAACACACTTTGTCAGTATTCATTTGCGTTCTCTCGCTGTCGTGAATTCAGACGATTGTATAACATCACTTTTAGAAGACGAAAAGAAGACTCGCTTGCACAAGGGGCAAATCGTGCTCGCTTCAAGCTGTTTTTCTTTTGCTACTCCTAGTTGGCGTTTACTGTAAATCTGACACAAAAAGAGAATGAAACATACGTACAAACAGAGCAGACACTAACAGTCCACTCACTGGAATAGAAAGTGTGCCAAACTTCTATATAGTTTGTAAATTAAAAAATGACGACGTAATAAATAACACAGCAGTGTGAAATAAATGAAAGCCATTTGAACCGGGCGGATTTTGATGTCAAAACGTTTGCAATTCAACCAAAAGCACGGCCTATGACGTCACCAACACGAGGAGAACTTTGCCCGGACTTGTCCCGCGCGTGCGTAGCTTCAACCACGCTCGCTCGCTTCTTTCAATGTTGTCGTAGCGCAAAAGCAAAACAACAACACGGGGCAGTAGAAAAAACCAAGGAGCACTTACAAACCACAAAGTGATGCTTGTTCACTGTCTCTCGCGAAGCTCCAAGAATTGAAACCGATCGACAGCACGTTGTGCGCTTATCACTATCGATGTCAACATATTCCTATGCTGCAGCTTTCACTGCACACTAGGAATATATCTATATCGCTGTACAAAAACTCGAGTTTATCTTTGAGGCGAAGCCGCTCTACAACACGTCGTGTGATGTTGTTAATGCGATATGAACGTCTATTAGTAAAAGGACAAAAACGTCTGCACAACTCTCCTCGTCTTTCGTCTACTCAGGAAAGTCCGAGGCTCCGTGGCCTACTAGCACACGGCTAATTCACGCAAACCACCGTCGATCGCACGTGTCGCTATGGAGCTTTATTTGATAACAACGTGATACAATGCTCGTGGCTGTCGTAATTAACGTACCTGTTTCGTCCAGTGAACGTTTTTATCCAAATTTGTGGTTTATTCCACTGTTAAAACTTCCGCTCGAGACGCTCGTGTTTCCCTCTTCCGTCCGCGTGATAGCGCCTCTACATGCCAAACATTGACATTGCATCAATTGTTCCTCCAACGAGGATTTACAGTAATGTGGCTGACAACTGTACTTCAATTAATTTCACTTCTCAATTTTACTCTTAAGAACAGCCTATTCCCTTGAATTGACTTATACAGGGTGAAAAGTAAACAGGCATTTTAAATTGCCCATGATTTCGAGAGGCACCCAAGTCATTGTGTATTTTTTTTAAGAGACAGCAATAATAGGAATAGCTTTTTGAAATTATTTTCCAGATGGTCAGATACTTCAGAGTTTTTCAAACTTTTTTGAGTCAAGGCACATTTATTTCATTTTAAAAAATCCCACGGCACACCAGCAGCTGAAATTGTGAAAAGATAAGTGACAGCAATCGTAAAAATGAGTGAAAATACCGTTCACCAATTATCAAATCTTATCCCTCATCCTGCAAAACAAAGAACAGCCTTTTTGGCTGTGGTGCCAGTTGCTCTGCTTCAAACAAACAATCGAGCCATGCAGAAAACGTTTTTTATTCATTTCGAAAATATCAACAAACGCACACAATCCAGGGGCCCTCATGGCTGCAACTCGTAGCCGAGCGGGTCAAGTCCCTGATCCAACAGAGCGAGAGACGACTCCCTCAACCTCTGAAGGAAGCGTCTCAGCTCCTCTTTCGAAAACACCTGAAGAAACACAAACCGTTCGTCAGCCTCAAAGAAGACGTAGAGCGCGAAACGGCGGCGGTCGGCTTACCTGATAGAGGCGATGATGGTCGGAGGAGATGATGTCGGCCAGCCGCAGCGCCTCCTGGTGTCTGGAGGAGCTCTGCAGCACGCTGAGCAGCAGGAAGCTGAGGCGAGGCAGACAAAGCGAGCGCAGCGCCGACATTTGGTGGCTGCGCTCCGCATCCTGCTCCGAATCCTGACAAAACAGTTCCGAAAATCCTCAAAGATCCTTCCGTCTACTAGTACACTCAGTTCCCACTGAGGCAAAATTGTGCACTAGTTGACAACTGCATACTACTCGTGAAAATCGAGTTCTTATCTATGAGTCTAAGATTTATTTGCAATTTTTGTTCATACTTGAGCGCGCTCGTAGCATATTGAATAAATAGCCTACTTCCTCGTGAGCAGGTTACTTACCTGCACGTTGTCCACCATCCAGCCCCCGTCGACGAACAGCAGCACGTTGTAGATTCTTTCCTTCACGTCTTCAGTCAGGACGTCCAGGCGGCTCGACCAGGCCGACAGCGCGGCCTGACGGCAAAAAGCTCTCTTGAAAGACGCCGCATCGGGAAAATGAAATGCATGATTTTCTCGCTGGCGCGCATACCTCGTACTCTTTCTCTCTCATTTCATTGGCTACTCGCTCTATGAATTTGACTTCCGGTGCAGGCGTTGGCTTCTGGGGGGCGGAGCTACTGTGACTGAACCAATCGGAGAAGGCTTCATGGGCTTCCTGGAAGACAATATTAGCTTTTATAATGCTCAACGTCTATGCTAGTTTTTAGAAGCCTGTCTATGGCATTTTGCATCATAGGTTCGCATTAAGCACTAAGAAATATTTTAACGATTTAAAACATAAAAAAAAAAGGTACAACTTGCGTTACTAATGCCAGACACAGACCAGGTAGGCTCTGATGCACAGATGCTCCCTGATGGCGTTCTCATCGTCGGCGGGCAGCGGCGACGTCTGTCCGAGTCCCGACCACTGGCAGTAGATTTCTCTCATGGAATCCTCGGGAACTTTGGAGAAGACGGCCTTGGCCGCGTCGTGTTTCTCCAGAGCTGGGAGGGGGACGGACAGAAGGAAGCAATGCGTCTTGGTCCAGCCAGGTGAAAGATCATATTGATGAATGCTATCGCTCGGGGTGTCCTTGTTCTCGTGAAGCGTTTGTTGTTTTTTTACCCAGAAATCTCCTCATGATCGCGTTGGACTGCTTGAGGGCTTCGGCTCGATGGGCCGGCTCGAACAGAAGCCAGTCGATGACGTCGATCTTCTTTTGGTCCTCCTGGAAGAACACAGCACAAGTCAATATGGACGGTGACACTGCCACTCCGTGCTTTTTTTTATCTATTTTTTTTTTTTTAGGTTCAAAACGAACCTTTGTGGTTCCCGTCTCCAGAGTCTGGCTGTGAGGCGCGAACTCGGCGTCGTCGCTCTCTCGCACCGTCTCCACCACCAGTTTGGTCACCGCGGCCACGTCCAAACCTTCCCAAAGAAAATGGCTCCAAATGTGCTCGGCATCTTGCCGCCGAAACCAACGTTTTTGCGCTCTCACCGGCCTCGGAGGCAAGCTGCAAGCAGCGGGGGCGGAGCCCCGGCTGGCTGACCGTCTCCAGGAAGGCGGCGTACTGAGCCGTGGCCAGGTCGGCCGGCAGCTGGCTGACGTAGCTCGCCACCAGCTCCGTCTGCTGGTCCCGAATGAGCAGGGTCACGTACGCCTTCAGCACGTCCACGCACACGTCCTCCTTCCGCGCAGAGACACAGGCGGAGCCAATGACATTTAGTTCACGCTGAAGGCTGAGATGGCCATTCCCCCGCCCCCAAATTCCCTCTTATGTAGTCGTTCGGCACGTCCGCTTGTTTACCTTCAGGGCCAAACCCATAGAGCGGAAAAAAAGCAGCAGGTGACTCATGAAACGCAGCAGGTGCGAGGGGAGCGCCGTGGAGGCCGTCAGCCAATCAGAAAAATCCTCCAGAAGACCTGAGAGAAACGTGACACACTTAACCAGGTCCTCTGATGGCTCACAGGAGCAAATCTTACCATCCAGGTCTCCCAGGATGATAAACTTCTGAATGACATGGTAGTGCTCTTGCGACTCCTCCCAGACCCTCTGCGCACACACACACACACACACACACACACACGCGCATCAATCACGTGACCTTCATGGGAACCAATCGCATTCAGTTTGCCTCTTACCTTTGACTCGGATGCTTGGAGCTCCTCAAACACCTTTTCCATCATCCAGCTGAGGAGACAAGTGACCTCATCAGGGACGTCCTTTGCTTGACAATCTCACAGGACGAAGTGTGTGTGTGTGTGTGTGTGTGTGTGTGTGTGTGTGTGTGTGTTACTTGGCTTCCAGGTATTCCCGCGGCAGCATCTCCACTTCCTGGTGGGCCATCCCCAACGACATCAGATGCTTTTCCACCAGTGTGTCCACCATCACTCTAAAGTACGCCCACACGCAGTCCTCCCATGATTCACACACAGCTAGCACCTAACACAAACACACACACACACACACACACACTCTCTTAGCTTAGCATGCGAGCACACTGATGAAAACTCGAAATCGGACATCTTACTGGTTTAAGATTTCCGCTCAGGCTGGCATAGATGGCTCGCTCATATCTGTTTAGCTGCTCCTGAAAAAAAGACCCATTTCCACAAGGTCAATCAAAAGTTTCGAGACGGTCTCCTTGGAATTTCGTGCGTGTACCTCCTCGGCCATCCTCCAGCTGCAGGACTTCCAGACGCCTCTTTGCGGGTTTCCTTCAACCGGGTGCAACTCGGTGCTGCCTGCAGACAGGAGACAGACATCTCCAAAGTGAGCTGAAGGACGTGGCCGCGTGGGGCGGCGGCGGCGGCAGCAGCAGCCAAGTTGTTTCAAGGAGGCGAAAGAGGACCTGCCTGAGTTAATGTTGGGATCGTGGTAGAGCTTCCAGCCTTCCAGAGTGGCTGCGCGCCAGGCCTGACCGCAGCGTGTGCACAGCCGCTGAGCCTACACACGCAAAAAGTGCAAGAGAAGAGCACGTCAGCTGGGGATATTTCAAAGCGCAAGCTGACAACATTTTCCCGATATTTGAATGGGATTTCTTACAATTAGTCAATTAAATACATTTTGATTAACCAATAACAGGGAAACAAATATACATATACAACCATTGCAAATAGAACAGAACTCCGAATAATGTCAATGTTGGCTGAAAGAATGTGCTCCTCTTTTCCAGCGATCAAGTCTTATGGGAGCTTGCCGCCGCCAACCCTTGAACTACCTCCTCGGTCATGCCGGCCCGAATGAGTGTGAAGAGGTTCTTCAGCAGACGGACTTCATCTTCCCGGTCCAGGTCGGCCAGGGGTCGCTGCTGGCGGAGGGGGGCGTCTGGGTCCTGAAAGCGTGTTTGCAAACTTAAGTGTCGCGTCGGGGTGGTGCAGTCGTCATGCTAACGGGTCTCACCAGCTCAGTGACCAGGGGGACGGTGAAGACGTTGCCGCTCTTGTGCCTCAGCTTCAGTGAGTGCAGCGTGTTCTCCCTAACAAATGCACACTTTACTACTGCTCTGCGTGTGGTAATTACCGCAACATCTACAGTGTTTAGAATTATGTTAGCATTAAGCTAGCTGACTTTCATTACTTCAGTATATTTGATATATATAGTATATAGTTTTGGTTGAACATTTTGGTTTTTACATGTACTGTGCTGGACTCTCACTTGTTTCATGTGGCAGTTTAACTATGAAGGAAGACATTAAAAAGTATCTTTTAGTAAGGTCAAATTGTGTGGGAGGGTCCCTCTTCGTTTTGAGACAGGCTGCAACTCACCAGCAGACACTTTTGGCGTAATATTCAATGTTGTCGGAAAAGTCTCCCATCTGATCCTTGGCGATGCTCTCCAGCCAATCAACGACCAACTACAGGCGAGGAGTGACGTAGCGCTGAGCCAAGCGCTAAAAGCGCCACAGGGGCCAAACGTGGTCATTTACCTGACTCTGACGTACAACTGCATCGTGCTGGAAGAGCTGCTCCACCACCACCTTTTCACTTTCATTGGGAATCTGCACGCACAATTCGGCCAAATGAACACGATACGTTTCTATGAAATGACCCTCACTTCCCACTGAATTCCCATTGAGAGGTTCCAATTTGGAACTTTTCGACATTGTTGGGTGAGTGTGTGTTGCCATGACAACGTGTCGAACGGCAGCGCTCTATCACTCACAGCCACGTCGACCATCATGTCATCTTCTAGGGCCAACTGGACGCGATCCCTGCAAAACGAGAGCAAGCGACAGAGGGGTCGAGCTGGTCAGATCCAGTCAGATGTGAGCCGCTGTCAGACAGGAAGTGGACCAAGGCCCACCTGTACAGGGAGGAGATGAGTCTCCAAGAGTGGCTCTCCTGCTGCAGTAGCCAGCGCACTCCTGCCGCCTTACTGTTCTGACCAGCTCGCAGCACCACCGACTGGAGCATCTCCACCTCAAACACCCGAGAGAAGGTGCGGACCAAGTCTTAGCCTTCAATCAAGCCCCTTGTCCAAAAATTGGTGACTCAAGCCAAGTCACGTGAGTCCGGTCCCCCTACCTTGTCCTGGCACAGGGTCTGGTAATCCTCCAGCAGTTCGAATACGGCAGAGGAGGAGTGCTTCAAAAAGGACGCGAGGAAATCTGGGAAAAGACTGGTCGCCGCTGCATGGGCAAGAACCAAAGATTCGGATGACAACCACCGCGTGACAGGGGGCGTGGCGGCCTGTGTTTCACTCACCAGCCTCTCCGGGGTCGTCGTCCTTGAGCAGCGCCGAGCTGAGGTGGGTGATGTCCTCCGTGAAGAAGCTGGTGTTCTCCAAACCCGTCACGGGCGACGCGTACATGCTGTGAGTCCAGTCGCTGTCATCCAAATTCTACGCACAGCATCAAGGTTGTTTGTCATATTTTGCAAAATGGCCGCTATCCTGCGTGCTTCATCATCTTAATAAGCCTGTGTAAGTGTTTTGTTTTCTCACCAGACTGCCGAGTGTGTTTCTCGGCGTGTGCACGGAGCGGGGGGTTCGGCCCGCGTGAGCCAAAATGACGGAAGCATCTGGAACCCTGGGAGTTACTGGAGGGAGTGGATTTGAAATTAAACAGGTAATGAGCCTTGATTTCATCTGAATAGGGATCGCACATTTGGGTTTGCAACGGTTCTGGAAAAGGTCCATGAACTGACCAGACAGTGGTAAATTCAGCAGGGGAACATTGAATGTTGTAAATTCCTCCTTATCCGCATGTAAATGTTCTAACTTTGACAATTCCCTAAGGTTAGTCCTACCAGCTTGTCTGAAGAGTGAGGCAGGCGTGTTCCTCTGCGTGGAGCAGGCCGGAGCCAGCACGGAATCGCCCGGATTGACATTGCCGGGTGAGGGGACTAACATCAGCGCTCAGGAAAACAACAGTCATATTAACAGTTGTGACATGAAATCCAAAGGGAGTCCGACATCATCAGCGTCACGTAGAACAGACAAATCAACAGCTGGGCAACACACACTTGCAGGATACATGCCACCTTCTTCCTTCGACGGGCAGCGACCGACACAAAGTCATCTCGGACCACCGGAGACGGCAGCTCACTCTTACCCCTAAACAAGTCCACAAAGACCAAAACAAAACCATTGACGGACTCAATTGCACTCGTCCATACATATCAAAATAGTGCCATGTGCAGAGTGTCCCTAAAAGTAGGGCAATAAATCAACTATTTCATCACAACTCTTGGTAAACATATCGATAGATTCCAATGTTGTTGGAAATATCATTTCTTTTACAAATGCACGTATCCAATCTACAGGGGACCTTACTTTAATTCCCTTGAAATTGATAATTGTGGACTTGGAAGCATTAAAACTGTGAAACTCAGTTGACCACTGTTGTGATCACATTAGCCGGTTAGCATCTCCGATCATTGTGGACGGACGGAGGAGGGGAGGGGGCGTTAGCCCCTGCTAACGCACTCAAATAACTTGACTCAGGCGAGCGGATTAATCAAAACACAGACGAATCTCACGCTGGCGCGATCTTAAAAGAAGTCAAAGCTGTGCGGTCTTAAAAATAAAGCCAAACGTTATTACCAGTCCATTTTTTCAAGATGTCACTTCCCGCTTCACGAGGTTCAACAAGCGTCTTCTTCGTGGCAACATTAAGGTAGCACACACCACTGACTGCCACGAACGTGTTATACAACGTGTACTCACTGTATAGTTAAGCTAAACTGCGATTGGCTGGCAATCGATTCAGGGTGTCCCCCGCCTACTGCCCGAAGACAGCTCGGATAGGCTCCGGCACGCCCGCGACCCTTGTGAGGATAAGCGCTATAGATAATGGATGGATGAATGTAAATTGACGAAGTAACTGGCGTCACTACTTACAAAAACCCGCAGAGGGCGGAATGTATCCATGTTTTCATATTAACCAAAGAAGAAGAAGAAGAAGAAGAAGCTAAATTATGGGCTGCTATTTGTGCCACTAGAAACTGAATCTGAATTGCTTAACTTGAATATTTGAAATGAAAACGGAATTATTAAACTGAAAACTGAGTATTTGAATTGAAAATTGAATTATTGAATTGGAAAACTGAATTATTGAATTGGAAAACTGAATTATTGAATTTTTACTCGTCGAACTGAGTGTGAGATTTTGCGACATTGAATTTTTAGTGAGTTGCAATTTTCTTTGAGGAATTAAAAACGCATTTCACAGTCTTAAATTCAGTTTCAAGTTTATTGGGATACAGTTATTAACAAAAAAAAAACAGATTCAGATCGAACAATTCAGATCCAAACTAAACAAATATACAATTTATGTAATTCAATAATTCAGTTTTCAATTCAAATATCCAGTTTTCAATTCAAATATCCAGTTTCCAATTCAATAATTCAGTTTGCATTTCAAATATTCAAGTTAAGCAATTCAGATTCAGTTTCTAGTGCCACAAATATCAGCCCATACTAAGTCTACGCCAAGTTCTCGCGAGGTTAAGACGCAACACACCCGGAAGTCGCTCGGTGAACCGTGTTTACGGTTCGTCTCCACGGGCTCATTTTGTAAAAACGCATCTTTTATAAGAGTTTCAGCAGGCCGAAATGGGGAAAGCCGATTTTCTCTCACCCAAAGCGATAAGCAACCGGATAAAATCCAAAGGTCTCCAGAAACTAAGGTGGTATTGTCAAATGTGTCAAAAACAATGTCGAGATGAGGTGAGTAGTGGCCCCACTAGAAGCTACCCGTTGGGCGGTTTTCAATTTCCTTGCATTTGATGTGTGTATCTCGTGCTTGTGCCACCAGAACGGCTTCAAGTGTCACTGCATGTCCGAGTCCCACCAGAGGCAGCTGCTGCTCGCCTCTGAGAGCCCCCACAAGTTTATGGACTTCTTCTCCAAGTAAGTTTCTTCACCAGGAAGATTCTTACAGAGCTGAGCTGTTTTGAGTAAGGGAAGTCTTTCTATTATCGCTTAAGGTCAATGTATTTTCTCAGGGGATCAAATAAGTGGGCCATTGAGCGTTTTTGATGGATTAAAATGTGATTTTTACAGATTTATCAGCTTGGCGACATCATTTCTGATTTTTTTTAAATTAATTTGCTCCTGCTGTTGTTTTTCTGTGCAGTGAGTTCAAAAGTGGCTTTATGGAGCTGCTGCGGCGGCGGTTTGGTGAGTTTGGTCAACGCTCGAGCCTTATGTTTTACAATATTTGTAAAGTTGCCTCAATCCGATCTCATAATGTCACAAAGCAATATAACCATGACATGTCTTGGAAATTGAGCTAGATGTACACATTTGCACTGCTTGAAAGTGTAATTGATTCATTGACCATTTAAGATATTTTTGTTATTACAGTTTTTTTACATTTTGATTTTATCTTATTTAAAGCGGATATGTCAGTAATTGGTTTCCATCCTTATTTTGTGCTCCACCACTGATAGGCTATAAAATGATATATTAGTTTACTTGTTTTGTACCACTGCTGCTCCTGATTTTTATCATGTAAAAGTAGTATTTCGTGATACTTGTATTTAAATAATAATAAAAAACCTGAAGACAATATGGATGCACTCTTTTTCTTATTGCATTACCGAGGTATCACATCAGAGCTTTGTATCAGCAGGTGCTCACGCATAATGTAGTCGTTCACTTTTGTGTGTAGGGACCAAGCGCGTTCACAACAACATCGTGTACAACGAGTACATCAGTGACCGCGAACACATCCACATGAACGCCACGCGCTGGGAGACGCTCACCGATTTCACCAAGTGGCTCGGACGACAAGGTGGGCAAGTTGATAACCGAAACGTGTCCGATGGGTCTATCGTCCACATTTGATTGTGTCTGGCCAGGTCTTTGCAAGGTAGACGAGACCCCGAAGGGCTGGTACGTCCAGTACATCGACCGCGATCCCGAGACCATCCGCCGGCAGGAGGAGCTGGCGCGGAGGAAGAAGCACGAGCTGGACGACGAGGAGCGCAGCGCCAAGTTCATCGAGGAGCAAGTCCGCAGAGGCCGCGGGGGCAAAGACGACGAGGTCAGTTCCACACATGAGCTACGATGTTGGCAGATGCTCAGAACCCCTCCACAATCAACTGACTTTTCTTTTTTCACTCCCTAGGAAGATCCAGGTTACACTGAGCTGAAGCGAGAGAATGAAGAGGAAAAAGGTTAACGTCACACATTTGATGAATATACGTTGACGTTGTCATGATTGCACTTGACTGGATTTCCTCCTCTCGCAGTTGCGTTCAACTTGGGTGCTGGTGCATCCCTGGCTGGTCCTTCCACATCAAGGTACCATGGCGCAAACAGTTGTTTGTTAGATACTGTAGATGTTTACTCCAAAAACAGCCTGTGGGCCAAAACTGGTTGTGGAATCTGTCTGTATTGAATTGCATGATGTATATTGAAAGTGTAAATTGTAGCTATGCTTTTACAGGGCATGTAATACGTTTTTCTTATGCATTTGAAATGGTTGTCACTTTAGTTCAGCCGTCAATTTAGATTTTGGGAATTTGTTTTTGTGCATGTAAAAAATGGAGTTAGAATCATTCCATGATCTTGATAAATTCATGACATTTTGAAGCACAATGCCATATTTTTCATTTTCCAATGCCTGCGATTTCAAGTTTTGTGTCGAGAGTTGTCCCGATTCCACCACGTGATCGAAAACCAGGTCCAATTGCGCAATTTTCAGCTTGCTGAAGAAAAATCCGAATTGATTATTTGGCCGAATGGAACAGCAACAGCTTAAGTTTACCACACTCCAAAGTGTGAGCTCGGAGGGATCAAGAAATGGCCACAAGCTTTCGAGTTCATCTGTCGCCCGTTACGTCAAAAGAGGCTCAGAGGGGGATGTGGAAACATTTTGCTGACATGGCTGATAAACACAAACTGCTTGTAGTGCCCTCCTGGCCCCAAGTGCTCTGGCCAAGCCCCCGTCAGCTAAGAGGAAAGAACCGTCCTCCGCTTCCGACTCGCGGGACAAGAAGCGCAAGTCCGCCCTGGAGCAGATCATCGAGGTAGCGTCTCGCGCGACTGTTGGCGTCTGAAGGTATGCTCGCGCGCCGCCTCGCTGACATTAGCGCCTTGTCGTTCAGATGGAGGAGAGGAAGAAGCAGCAGCAGCAGCCGCTCAAGACCGACCACTGGTTGCAGCCCAACATCGTGGTCAAGGTGGTCACCAAGAGGCTGGGGGACAAGTACCACAAGAAGAAGGCAGTCGTCATGGTAGCCGCACACGCCATCTACACCGGCAGCCGCCTTCAGGCGCCCGCCCCTTTGTGACGACTGTCTGGCCTGCAGGAGGTGCGAGAAAAATTCACGGCGGTGGTGAAGATGATCGACTCCGGGGACAAGCTCAAGCTGGACCAGAACCACGTGGAGACGGTGATACCTGCGCCGGGTACGTGTTTGACATTTTGCAGTTACAACCGGGAAATAGTTGACGCGCACGAAACCTGACCAAGGTGCCCGCAGGAAAACGGGTGCTGATCGTGAACGGAAACTTCCGCGACACGGAGGCCGTGCTGGAGGGCATCGACGAGAAGAAGTTCTGCGCTTCGCTCACGCTCGATTCCGTAAGTGTATTTATGTCCGTGCTGTTTATCAGCCGAGGTATCACCCAAAATGTTGAGCGTGCAAAGTACCATCACAAGTCATTTTTCAGTGTTTTTGGAACTTTGGCAACTAGTGTGGCCACACCAATGAATTGACCCAACACGTGAGTCTTTATTACAAGAAGAAAACTTTTCTTTATTTTCCATTTGCCATCCACCAATCAACACGCAGCACTGTGTCTGCGTGTAGCACCGCCCCCTCCGGTACTGCCTTTCCTTGCACAATGTTGCCAAATCATTACCCACTAAAAGTGTTGATTCTGCTGTGAAATGTATATTTTGTTGCTATGGTATCCAAGAATCTCCAAACATGTCTTGTCATCCTTAGGGTCCACACAAAGGAAAGCAAGTGGACGTCGCCTATGAGGACTTCTCCAAACTGGCTTGAACAAACTTTTTTTTGCCCTTCTTCTTCTCTGAAGACCTCTACTATGTCAGAGCTCTTTACTCTAAAATTTGAACAGACATTTTTCATTTTGGAGCCACCAGGTTTTTGTTTTTTTCAAAGCGACTGATTGTACAGATGACATTTAGCTTTCAATCAATCCAATATGACAGATGATTTCAATCACTGTATGAACTATAAAATTAAGGAAATTGCAAATTGGACATCAGTGGGGAAGTCTTTTTTTTTTTTTTTCTTCTTCTTTTTTTTCTATTTGTTGTTGTTGAAGACTCCTCTATTCCATCGAGAGGAAGCTGTCAAGGTCCGGGACGATGTAGGCGCTGTAGTGGCCGTCAATGAATCCTTTGCCGCTGTTGTGCACGAACCAGCAGTAGACGTTGGTACCGCGTCGCTTGTCTCGTCTGTAGTCCTTCTGCCAGCCCCTGCCGAGCGCAGCCAGCAGATGGCGCCGTTTAAAAGCAAAACTTGTAAAGAGGTCTTATGATGGGGGGGGGGGGGGGGGGTGAAGAGCTACCTGGTGACTTGAAGCTTGTTGCCCTTCACCTCCATGGTGGCCTCCTTCTTTAGGGTGTCGGAGCCGTCGCGGATGTCATAAATGTTCACTTGGGGCTCTCGGGAGAACTGACCTAAGCAGCCACACACACACACACACTCAACTTTTTAGCGTTTTGTATCAACAGTATTTCTGTACATTTGTTTCATTATTAATCTCAGCAGATGTGCAATAAATGCTGTGATTAGCAAAACATGTCCAGTCTATATTGATTGTGATCCACCGAAATATTTCCGTGTGAAATGGAGTGGTGCCTTGACTTATTCGTTTAAGCGCAGAAGTCAATTTACCTGACCATCAAATTAATTCAGTCCTGCCCCTCAAAAACCAACACATTTTTCAACATGGCGTTAATTCAGTTCTTTTCAAGTGGCGTCATATCTAAAGTAGATTGTAAATTGGGGGCCCTCTCAAGTTAGAGCGCCACTGTATCTCCAATGCCTCTCACTAATCTTGTGTCTTCATTCCCTTCACACAGTTAACACGCCACTTCATCCATAAAAGAAATGACCGGGAGCAGCTAAAAGAAGTTCCTCAACGTCGACAACATGCGAGCACCTATGAGGCCGTGGACCAGTGGCGAGTACTGGTTGTCGTTGGGGAGGTAGACACCCAGGAAATCCACGTTGACCGGGTGTTTCTTCCACACGCGGTGGAGCAGAACCATCACCTGGATGCCCTGGTTGATGGTGATGGAGACCTGCGAGTCCTTCACGATGGAGATCCTCACCCTGAATGGGGAAAAAAAGAAGCGATGACATCATAAGTCGTCCTCCTGCGGGCGTCATCTGCTTACCCGTTTTGGACGATGTCGGCCGTGGCGCCCCAGGTGAAGCTGTGGTTGTTCTTGCCGTCGCTGAAGGCGATGTTGTCGGTGCTGACGGCGACGCCGATGCCGTCCGGCTGATAGTAGACGGAGATGACCCCGAAGTAGGTGCTCTGATTTCCTCTCTGCGCCATTTTGTTGCCGACTAACCGCGCGTTGACGGTCAGACCTGCAGGGCCACGCAAAGTCACACTTTGGTGAGAACGAGAGAGAGAGCGGTTACTCGATGGAGCCCGTGTCGTACCGACGCCTCTGTCGGTCACCAGGTTGAGGATGTGGCCGGGTTTGGAGTCGATGTTGAAGCAGACGTCCATGTTGCTTTGTGGCAGGTGCACGATGAAGTGAGGGTCGTTGTCCACTGGGTGAAAGACGGTGCGTGTGAGTGTGCAACACACAAACTGGTCCATATTGCTAATTATGTCATGATATTATTCCTATTCTATTATGATGAAAACCCGATATGCGAGAGGAAAAAAATTAGGGCGGAATGTTCCTGAGCACCAAGACGTTTGCGTATATGTGCAGTACCTAAATTGACCTGCTGTGGCAGCGTCCACTCCTCGGGGCCTTTTTCCACATGGCTGGGCGGGGCCGGCGTGGTCATCTGGACCCAGGGCGGAGGTTGATAGACGAGCTTCACTGGAGCCAAAGTCCTCGAACCTCCTCCCATTCCGCTTCCTACACGCGCACGTTATTTATGTCCACCGGATGAAGCCACTCAAAATGACTCCTGATGGCGACGGGGCCTCTGCGCACCTGAGCAGCAGCCTTGCTTGGGGTCCTTCGGGGAGTCGGCGAGCAGCCTCTCCTTGCTGTCCTCGCTCTCCACCAGCAGAGCCGTGAGCGGAGTGACAAACTGATGCTCCATGGCCAGTGCCAGGATGCGCTGGGTGATCTTTCTCTTCTTGGCGGCGGTTGGCGCCAAAGACCTGATAAGTGGAAAGGACAATGAAGGACTGATCCGTTCGTGAGGTTTTCCTTGATGTGGTGTACGCTAGTCCGTTTGTATGCAGCTATTTGGGTGTACCTCTCACTCATCATCTGTTTGATGGTGACGTAGGCCCACAGCTGCCTGGCAAAGCCTGTGAACGAGTGCTGCTGCTTGGCCATCTCCATGTCCAGCTTGGAAGTGTCAACCTCCGTCTCCAAGGTGATGTCCAGCAGGGCCTGTGGGGTGAGAGGAACACGGTGGAGAACCAGTAATTCGCCCCGCCCCCCTGACGCTTTCACGCCCGCGTGTCACTCACACCCGATGCGGTGGTGAAGCTGGTCAACGTGTCGCTCTCGGACGGTTGCACCTTGCCGGCCACCACCAGCTCAGAGCCCCCAAAGTATTTGTCGAAATGGTTTTGCGTGACGTCAGACACAGAGTCCTCCGGGAACTGGACGGTGATCCTTCGCAGAAGAGGATTGGAGACCTGACTGTAGAACGCCTGCAGGCGACATCAGGAAAGTGTTGGCTGAAGAGATCCAAACATTTCCCTTTTAGATTTTGCTCTCTTCTACCTCAATACTACTCCAAAAAACCAAATGGCCCCCTATTGACCATTAATTAGTCTTGGAGGTCCCTCAAGTGGTCTCGAGGCCATAAGCAGGGTGTTAGTTGGATTTACTTGTAATGTTTACGTAGCATCTTGATATTGCAAATTTGTAATGATTTCCTCATGGTGGCGTACTCGTAGTTGCTCGGCTGCGTCGTGGTTAGCGAAGATGCGCTGGGCGACGCCGCGGTTGTCCATGGCGATGCGCTCCAAGAAATCGTAATCCACGTCAAAGCCGATGCCCAAGGAGAACAATGAGAAGTCCTCCCTCATCACCTTCTTCACGTTCTTCTGGATGGTGCTCAGCTTGATCTCGCCTGCAGAATCATCCGTCATCCATCTTAACCAGCTGCCCGAACGGCAGCATTTGATTGGCCGCGTGGGACTCACCCACTGTAGGGTCACCATCCGACACCAGGATGATCATGGAGACGGATCGAGGATCGATGAGCCCCTGATTGGATGCCCTCACCAGGATCTGCACTGCTTTCATCAGCGCTTCGTTGATGTTGGTGCCTGCGGGTTGAATGTCGGTTATGAGCAACCTAAAAGCAGCTTCCGAATCCGCATTTGACTCACGGTACCTCCAACGGGTTTAATGTTCTGGATGTATTTCTTGGCGTCTGCAATTTGTATGGAGGACCCCGGGACCAGGTCTTCGCTCCAGCATCGTACGTTGTGGTTGAAGTCGATGATGCTGAACTGGTCATCGACGGTGAGGTCGTCCAAGATGGCCTGCATGGCCTCTACTGTCTGTCAGAAGGAACAGAAGAAGAAGTCAATCGGACCGAAGGGCCACGATTGTGTACGGCGACTTACCTGTTTCATCTTGACCCCCCACATGGACCCGCTGACGTCAATGACAAACACGATGTTTTTGGGGAGCGGAGACATGTTGGACGGGGCGAAAAAGTGGACAAAGTGGCCATCTGAGACCTAGCAGGGCCGATTGGTCTCGTTCAGTCGCCGTTTGTCAATGTGCGCGCAACCATTGAGCGGCGGAGTGTTGGGCACCTGCAGCTCGCCGGCATTGCTGTCCCGCCTCACGTCATATTTGACGCTCAGGGCGCCGTCGATGGCGCTGTCCGTGCAGTTGTCGCACTTCCTCTGCTGCTGCATGGTGGGCTTGAAGAACACGTGAGCCTGAGGGAGGGGTCAACGTACACAAGCGTTTAGGAGGTTGCCGGTGCAAATCAAAAAGTCAGTCTTACCTTCTCTGGGGTCTGTGCCATTTTGACCAGGTCTGCAAACTTTTCGCCGAGATTGTTTGACGTTTGCAGCGTGGCGATTCCCTTTGGCTCAAAGATGTAAACGTCCACCTATCGACAGACATCACAGCTGTGCCCAGTCTTTGGGGGCTGGTTCTGCTGGGCTTCTCATGACGTTCATACCTGGAACTGAGGCACCAGTC
Source organism: Filicampus tigris (assembly GCF_054856515.1). NCBI lineage: Eukaryota > Metazoa > Chordata > Actinopteri > Syngnathiformes > Syngnathidae > Filicampus > Filicampus tigris. Next base: position 989,317 of record NC_141238.1, on the reverse strand, counting down.
TCCCAGGTTGCAGGTGCAGCGAGTGCTCATAGAATCCCAGCTTCCTCTGCATCAATTCCTGGTAATGCAGCTCAAACTCGATGTTGCTTCCAGGGGGGACGTGCACCTCTGTCTTAAAGGTTTCCAGTTCCTGGGAGTTAGCTCTGTTGGAACATCCAAGTCTCCCCTAAATTCTAGACTTCAGGGGTGGCCAGAGCAAACCATCCTCATCTGCTCTTATTGTAGCTCTCTGCAAGACATCCCTCACCACATCCATCAATCTTCCTATTTGGCTCCTGCCTGGCATCCCCATCATCCTCATCCGGCATCCTTCTACCGACACATCCTCTGTCCCTTCTTTGCTCATGACCAAAACATCCGAATGGGTCCCCTCTCGCTTCGGCGCCAAACTCTCCTGTCCGCGCCATCCCTCTGATGGGCTCGTTCCTGATCCTGTCCACCTTCACCACTCCCAGAGAGACTCTCCCCACCTTCAACTCTGCCACCTCCAACTCGGTCTACTGTCTAACGGTCATCGATACTTCCTTTCCATACTCCCCATTGCTCTAAGATCAGTTGATGACAAGTTCTTGAACTGCCGTAACAAATCCACTTCTACTCCTTGTAAACCATTCCACTGGCCTCTCTTTCATTCATACTTGCCGACTCCTTACACCTTCATTCCTCACCTCTGCCTGCAATTCTACATTGGGGCTAAATCCAAGAGGTATACCTGACGATTCCAGCGGCCTTTCCTTTGGCTCGCGCCTGAGCATACAGATTCCTGGCCACCGTCTTTTCCTTCACCGAGCCTGTGAATGTGATGCCGTTGACGTTCCTGGGGCACAAAAAGCAACGAGTACCAACTCTGCGTGGCGGCGACGCATCGTCGATCTACTGCGTGGCCTCACATGGTGAAGTTGGTAATGAAGGCTCGCTTGGGGATCTGCACGTTGAAGCCAATGGTCTGGGCCTTGGAGCCCGAGTTGACCACCGAGCTGCGGACAGTGGTGTGGGCGAACCGCGACGTGATCCGGCTCTCCACCTTGTAGCTCTTGACGGTGATGTCATCTCCACGGATGGCCTGGTCAGGAAGGCAAAGTTTGAGACGGGAACTTTGGAGGAGATTCTGGAGGAGAACTAAACAGGGGGACGGGGGGGCTCGGATGGTCAAACTTGTGGCATGACTGGTGTTTAGGGTTAGGATATGCCAGCCCTTTGGACAAGGATTCCCTGCTACCCCCTGGTTTAACTTCTGAGACCGGCATCGTAAAGCTCAAACTGAAGTGCCTGGAAACACCGTGGGCCCGATACAGAACCAGGTCAATAACCCGTCAGTCATGGGAATGTCCCCAAACAGCAACTTGTTGATTTTGTGAGATAAGGTCGAACTCTTGTCACAGTGGTGAGAGCTTAAAACAACAAGTCATACCTCAAAGTCTTCCTGCTCCTCGCTGGTCAATATGGCTCTCTAAAACACACAAATAAGTCGTCAGCCATCATTTTGTTTTTGCGCTGAACTCATGCAATTACTACGATTTATACTAAGTTTATATGGAACAGGTAGAAATACTGTATGAATGCTTCTTAAGTGTTTGCCCCCAAATAGGTTTTTGGGCAAACACCAGTTCAATCGAGATCAGTCATACGACAAATGTCCGCAGAAGACAAAGTGATCCAGACTCCTTCGTTTTCCAGTCCAAAGAATATCCCACCTTGTGTCTGTCACGGTGATCCCGAGGATGTGACTGGAGAGGGAAAATTGACAATTGGTCGCTTATGAAAACAACGTAGTCGGAGATGTCAGCATCTGTAAAATCGGACCTCCTTTAAGCTCACTCACCTCCTGGTCCTCCCATTCTCCGTCGATCACAAACTCGAAGCAGCGGCTCTCTTGGAGGCCCAAGAGCCCGAGGAGAAGGAGGGGAAGAAGAAGCCTTCGCTTCATGTTGTTAGCGCTCCGGTCGTCCTACTAGCAAGCGGTGCTCCTTTGCGGGAGAATCCTTTGCAAATGGTTAAAATCCACACGAGCGACGGACTCCCGGATCAATATTTGTAAGCAGATGGGAAGCAAACTTTGAAGCTTGACCTGCACATTGGGCACGAGTAAACAGTGTTGTACAAGCCCAGTAAAATATGTGGAAACAATTTGATGAAAAAAGCATGGATGCTTTTGTAGGTCAGTTACAATCCTTTTGGAGAAATCGTGATGAGTGTCACTTTTACGTCAAGCTATTTAATTTATCATCCATTGCTGCGTAGTGTGTGTTTTACACTGTAAAACAAAGAGATTTATCCGCTTCATGTTAACTGCGTATCGTCTGTGAAACAGAAAATTGTGACTGACGTCATTTAAATGACTCGTGCTGTCTTTCAATTGTAACTTCCGTTCTGTCCACAAGGTAGCGCCAGATATGCCAATTAGGACCTCAGCGGCCAGTCAAGGCATCGGTGAGCAACAAGGGCCGCTCATTGATCCAAGACCGCATCCTTCTTTTTCTTCTTCCTCCTCCTCCTCCCGTGGGTGTGCGCAGGCAGCGCGATCAAATCTTCTCACTAACTTGGTGACACGAGCAAGGCGAGGAAGATGAAAAGGATGCTGCTGCTGCTGGCTTTGCTGCTCTTGTGCGCCTCTTGTTGCACGCTTGGCCAAGTGGACTATTTCCAACACGGAGACTATGTTGATGCCAATTTGGAGGACTTTGATTTGGATATTGTAAGTGTTTGCTGCTGTTTTTTTTTTTTTTTTTGTGCTTTGAACCGAATTAACTTTTGTGAAATGTCCCTGCAGGCACCTCGCAGAGTTCCACGACAGGTGAAAAAAACCCTCATGAAGGTAGAATACACTTCTTTTAATTGGGCCAAATGTTCTTGATTTGTATTATTTCTGTGAGTGACCCACATTTTTTGGGCCCGGTTTACATCAATTAGAAACGCATGACACATTTGCCTCTTTTGGGTGTGACGCGCGCAGGAGAAAGGCGCCAAGTGCACAGATGTTCCTTCAGCAGGACAACTGATGTCAGCTCATGGGATTTGAATTCTTTTCCGCCCGCTCCCTTCTTTAATTTCATGAAAAAGTCGTGGGCAATGGGTCGCACTGACTCAGAGGATGCAAGGATAGTTTTTGCCCAGTAACAAAGCTGACTTGTTCTCTCGGCGCAGGAGACGAGGCCTCACGTCCAGGAGCTGTCCGTCAACACCAGCGTCATCTCGCGTTACGCCTTCACGACGGTGCGCTGCGTCATGCTCAACCGGCGTGCCGCCGCCGCCGAGGGCGTCTTCCACTTCCCCGTGCCGGCCGGCGCCTTCGTCTCCAACTTCACCATGTAAGAAGCACCTCTCTGAATTCAAATCACTTTACTGGATCTTTATTTGAACCTTTGAATGCAGGTCCACAATGTTTCAGTGCTTTTTGCGCCATGATTGTTATATTCATGGCTCAAACAGTTGAGTTTTGTCGTTTAACTTGTGCAAAAAGTACGGAAAAATTGGACACTTTTCGCGAGCCGCGCAGATGACATCAGGATGAATGAATGCTGCTCGTCAGAAACATGCTGCTTTCCCTTCGCCGCCATGGAGACAGCCAAGTGTTGACAAAGGCCCGGGGAGCGTCTCACGCCCCTCGACACGCCGTAAAGCTGTGTCAAGGGGAATTTGGGCTCTTTTGTGTGAGGAAAAAGCTAATCCTCTAACGTTGACCTCCCCAACTCAGGATCATCGCAGGGCGTGTCTACCAGAGCCGGGTCACGGCGAAGGAGCGGCGGAGGGTCAAGCAGCCAGACGGCAAAGCTCGGGACAAAGTGCCAGGTGACACAAGGTGAGGCGTGTGCGTGTGTGTGCGTGTGTGGTAAGCAGCTCCTGCTCAGATCTTTGACTGGTGCCCTCTAATTGCACCCTTCAAGCCACTTCCTCTTCATGCTGCAAGCTTGCAAACATAGAACAACTTCCCTGGCTTTCTGTTTGTGTGTGTGTGTGTGTGTTTGTGTTCGCCAAAAGAAACACACTTGAGTTTGATATGGAAGAAGTGACGGAGATGAGATTGGGAGGAGGATAAAGGGTGGGCGAGAAGTGGAAGAACTGACATCACCTCCTGTTCTGTCGAAGGCATCACGTCGCCGCCCCCTCCTCCGTTGAAAATGTTTCTTCATCATTTGTGCGCGTTTGTGGAGCGCACGCCTCCGCGACATGTGCATCTAAACAATGTGCAAAAAAAGCAGAAGCTGGTTTGATTTCGTTGATTAAACACTCTGGATTGGATCTAAATTCAAATTGGCTTCCAATGCTTACGTTGATTCAAGTTTTTGTTTTCTTTTTAAATACAGGGGTGCTTTGACATACAAGCGACTTGACTTTTAGAGTTTTTAGAGATGCAAGCTGTCAAGCATATATTCTTTATCCTCTGTGAAGAATGCCTATAAATTATTGTGGCTTACTGAGCAGCAGCGCCATTTCTCCATGCGTCTGATTTATGCTGCCCCCAGGTGGCCATGGCACACACACACACCAGAGGGAACGCCACTGTATTCACATTTAAAAAAAAAAAGCATTTTACACACAAGGAAAACAATCAGGCACATTTTGGGCTACATTTTCACAAGTTCCAGCTACTTTTAGCTCTTATAGTTCCTGGAACTCAACTATTCCATTCATCTGTAATGTCGCCTTTGCTTTATTCCGTCTCCCCGGCAGTTCCGAGTCGGAGGCGTTCAGGATGGCGGCCAGCATTCCGGGCGGCGAGCGGGCCGTCTTCCTGCTGGCGTACGAGGAGCTGCTCCAGCGCCGGCTGGGTCGCTACGAGCATGTGACCAGCCTACGGCCACTGCAGCTGGTTAGCCGCCTGCGGGTGGACGTCACCATCGTGGACCACTTGACCATTACCGCCCTCGAGGTGCTTCCTCTTCGCCGGAGCGGCGGCGGGACCAAGCCGGCCAGGACTCCAGGTTTGTTGTTCAGTCAAAGTCAAATTTGACTAGACCGTGAAATAGACCCGATATAGAGAAGCCATATATATAAAAAAAAAAAAGGTATTTTTTAATAGTTTTGCTTCTGCCCACCCACTTTAAACACACTTCTTGTTTTTGTGCTCCAGCCAAGACGGAGCCTCCCGTCACCACGACGGTCCGAAGGGAAAAGAACGTCTGCAAGGTCACCTTCAGCCCCAGCATCGTCCAGCAGGCCACGATCGCCACCAACGGCATCCTGGGAGATTTTGTCATCCGCTACGACGTCCAGAGGGACATGGGAATCGGAGACGTACAGGTAAGACTGTTTTTTTTCTTCTTCTTCTTCTTCTCGGCACCAGTTTGGCGAGGACTTCCAAGATCTCGCCGTCTCTCATCGGCAGGTTCAAAACGGCCACTTTGTCCACTACTTTGCGCCCAAAGACCTCCCGGTGGTGCCCAAGGACGTCGTGTTTGTGATCGACACCAGCGCCTCCATGCTGGGCACCAAGATGAGACAGGTAGCACTCTTCTGAAGCTTTTCTCCAACAAGTGCGCAGTGAAGACAATATGCTAATCTGTTTTCCAACTGCTCGAGAAAGTAATACATTTTGATGAACCAGTTTCAGAAAAAAAAAAAAAAAATTAGCGGTCCGAGTAGTGCGCCCAGGGAAGAGATTTCTGGACCGCGCGCTGAAATGTAGACGGCCACAAGTGGTTGTGAGTGAAAAACAATCCGGTTGCGATGCGGAGCACAAGGCCGAGCTGTGAGGCAGGAAGGTCAGCTTCCATCAAGTCATGGAACGTTTGAGACAACGGTAGCCTCGACCCCCGCCCCCGGCCTTCGCCAGAGCCTCGCCGCCGAACAACGGGTGGGGTTTGATGCGCTCGCACAATGGCCAGCTTCATGGCGGCTCAAGCATCCGCTTCTGACCGGGAGCGTATACATCCCATAAAAGATTCCAGTGCCAAATTATACAAAGCGCCTACACACACGCACATAATGTTCCCACAATGTTGAGTCCAAAAAGACATCAATCAGGAGCATTTTGTTTTGGCTTCTTTGTATAAGATTACACATTTATTTCTTAAGAAATCACTCTTTGCTCCCAAAATCGAGATTTCTTTTCCCACTTCAAATGCCTTATTTTTCTCATAATTTTTCTCGTGATATTGCAACTTTTTTATCCCCGAACATTCGGATGTCTTTCCCCACGCAGACAAAAGACGCCTTATTCACCATCCTGCGGGACCTGCGAGCCGTCGATCACTTCAACTTCGTCAGCTTCTCCAACAAGGTCAAAGTGTGGCGACCCAGCGGCCTGGTGCCCGTCACGCCGCTCAACATCCGAGACGCCAAGAAGTTCATCTACACGCTGATGCCTACTGGAGGTGAGAACGTCGCACCTAGCTTGTGGGAGCGCTAAAACTACTCAACTGTTGGGCGGGGCGACATGGCTCAGTGGTAGCGTGGTCGTGGACAAATGGACAAAAAGGACGATACTATATTGTGGATTTTGACCAAATGCAGGCACCAACATCGACGGCGCCATCCAAAGCGGCTCGGCCCTGCTGCGCGACTACCTCTCGGGTCCCCACGTGGGCCCCAACGGCGTCTCGCTCATAGTCTTCCTGACAGACGGACGGCCCACGGTGGGCGAGTCGCGGTCGGCGGCCATCCTGGGAAACGCCCGCCGGGCCGCGCAGGACAAGTTCTGCGTCTTCACCATCGGCATCGGCAACGACGTGGACTACAGCCTTCTGGAGCGCATGTCTCTGGAGAACTGCGGCCTGATGAGGCGCATCCGCGAGGAGGCCGACGCCAGCGCCATGCTCAAAGGGTAAGAAGGAAGGAACTTGAGTTACCACAAAATGGACGCGCAAGTGAGTCACTGGTAAGGATGCGAGTTTAATTTGTACCTTGACCGCGCTTGTGACTAAGAACACCCTCAAATCATCTTTGCCCATTGAAATGAATAGGAATGCCATTGACGTGTTGCAGCCTCCCCCCAAAAAATCCAGACAAAAATGTGTATCATGTATTTTTTAATTAGGGAAATAGCGCTCTAAGATATTGTGCTTTATAAAAGCATTTAGTAACAACGATAGATTGACGGATGGTTTTTTTGGGGTGATTGTTTGTAGTCAAGGAGGCCAAAAAACGATATTTGGATAATAGGATAATATTGGCATCAACATTTTAATAGGTAATACAAATGCCAACATTAAAACACATATGCGTCAAAAGACCAGATATTGGCCCGGATAATTGACCCGACGGATCAATCGATCCAGTAACAACATCATTAAATCGAATGTAAAGACCTTTGTGCATTTTGCTGAATTCATTGCAGCTCCCCCCCCGCCCCCCCATTATCAGTTGTTAATCCCCCGCTTTTTGCAAGTCGTCTGTCATCGCCCCACGTCGGGACAAAGGGCAGCCATGTGTCGGGTGCTGACAGCCGCACTCTTTAATCAGCCTGCGAGGCGTCCCCTCGTCTTTCCTGCTCTTTTCTTCCCGGCCGCCGCTTGTGGCCCGGCCGGCCTGCGAGCTATTTGCACAGCGGCGCGAGGAATGCGCGCGCGTTGTGCAACCGGCGTCTGAGCATGCTCGGAGATAATAGACCTCGCGCGTCTTGAGCAAATACGGCTTTGGGCTTCACGGCGCCGTGACAATGCCAGGATGGAGGACTTAGGAGGCTCTTTCATGGAGGTGAGCAAACTCACAAGCGGGGCGACGGGTCGCCTTCAGAGCGGATTTGACAGATGGAAGGAAACGCGGATGTGCTTGCTTCCTGGACAAGGACCGGATCCTGAGAAGTTTTTTTTTCCCTGAAGTTGGAATTTTGGAGAAACTAGTGTAGTGACGATCGATTTCATTCCCGTCTGTTTGTCCCCTGTCCAGCTTCTATGAGGAGATTGGCACGCCGCTGCTGTCCGACATCAGGATCAACTACACGTCGGACTCTGTGGACCACGTGACGCAGCACCTCTTCGCCAACTACTTCAACGGCTCCGAGATGGTCGTCGCCGGAAAGCTGAGCAACACGAGCTCCGAGTCTCTCCGCGTTCAGGTCACAGCCAGCAACAACGACAAGACGGTCGTCCTGGAGACGGACGTGCCGCTGCGGCGCCAGCGGTCGGAGACCGAGAAGCGCGTCGAGGCAGCGGCGGCCGCAATTCCTGGATCGGGGGAGGCGTTGAAACGGCTGGCGGCGGACTTGGTGGAGCGCGTGTGGGGATTCGTGACGGTCAAGGAGGAGCTTCGCTCACGTCTGCGCAGCCGAACCAGCCGTGAGAGGGAAGAGCACGTCCGGCGGGCCACAAACCTCTCCCTGGCGTACCACTTCCTCACCCCCCTCACCAACATGCTGCTGGACAAGCCCGAGTTCTTGGCGGACGGCACCGTGGAGCCGACGCCCGCCGTTGGCCAGCCGGCCTCGTCGGCGGCCAACAAGGTGCCGGATGACGAAGAGGAGGGAGCGTTACGCAGGGAAGTTGACAGACAGAGTTTAACTCTCAACAACAACGTCAGAGGCAAGAGTCAGTCACCAAAACGATTCTATTAACTCCGCAGCACAAGATGAGCCAGCATTTTGTCTTCCTCGCAGGTCCGGTTGAGAGGAGGCCCGCCAAGAAGTCGGTCACCTTCTCCAAAACATCAGGTGACGCCACATTGTCAACACCGAGGCTCCATAGGAGGCTTTAAAAGTGTGGGGGGGGGGCTAGGGTCCCAGGGGGGATCTTCAGTACACTGCCTTTGCATGCGCATCTTGTAATTTGCCAGCCGGTCACACAGTCGACACAATGAACACGAGCTGGAAGGGACGCAGAGGGGCTAATTTGTGAGCAGCCAGTGGGAAAGCACTGGAGACGTTTTGTTCACAGTTAAGACGAAGAAGCTGAGCCGAATGGGCCTGTCATTACGCTGGCTCTATCATCACACTCCTCTTCATCTTGGTGGCTTCCCACAAGTCTGTGGTGAAAGCACATGACAATGATCAATAATCGCTTCATTTGCGCTAGAACGAGGACATCGATCCTCTTGCGGTGAATAAAGCATGCGCTTTATTAAAAAAAAAGCTGCCGTTTGCCTCCATGTCCCCAGCGGATGGCGATCCTCACTTTGTGGTGGACTTCCCTCTCAGCAAGATGGCCGTCTGCTTCAACGTCAACGGCCAGCCCGGCCACGTCCTGCGCCTGGTTTCCGATCACAAATTCTCCGGTAGGAAAAAAAAAACAAAAACCGGTGATGCCTAACCGCCGTGCCGTGAAACAGCGCATCTCTCGTCCATCTGTGCCAGCGACATATATTGACAATTTCAATGCTATCTACACCAATGCCAATGACGTTCATGTGCGCTTGTTCAGGCGTGACGGTGAACGGCAAACTGGTGGGCGCGCCGCCCCCGCCGGGTAGCCGCAAGCATCAGCGCACGTACTTCAGCAGCATCGCGCTGGTGGCGGACCGCCCCCGCCGCGCCTACATCGAGGTGACGCCCACCAAGGTCATCCTGGACGGGTCGGACCGCCTGGTGCTGCCGTGCCGCTCCAGCGCCTCGGTGGTGAGCGGCGCGCTGTCGGTGGCTATCGTCGGCGGCCGCAACGTGACGCTGAGTGTTGGCGGCAACGTCAGCTTGGTGGTCCTGCTGCACCACTACAAGAGCCCCGCGCCCTACCAGAGAGACCACCTGGGTTTCTACATCCAAGACGGTGAGGGGTTGTCGCCGAGCTGCCATGGCCTGCTGGGTAAGTGGCAACTTTTTGAATTGCATTCAAATGTATCGATGGGGTCATTTGTTACGGCCAGGCTAGTAGAGTGAACCTCCACAAAGCCGCGCTTCATTTCTCGATCTATTCGTGCAAGCTGAAATGTTCAGCAATGATTTCGAGAGGTCCGAAATACAATTTTGAGTCTTCAATTGTCCTCCCAGGCCAGTTCCTGCACGAGGAGGTGAGCGTGCTGGGCGGAGACCCCGGGGCCGATCCCTCGTCCGCGCTCCTAAAGGTGAGGGGCCGCTCGGTGCCGGTGGCCCGCAAGAGCCGGCGCATCTACGGCGGCGCGCAGAGCGTGGACTGCTGGTTCGCCAGGAACAACGGCGCCAAACTGCTGGACGGACGCTACGAGGACTACGTGGCATCGCATATGTTCGACACGGGCGAGGGGCCGCATGGGACCAACGTGGCGTGACAGCCACCAGATGGGCTCGCTCCAGGTACTCTTTACTTTTGGAAACGAGCTTTCCAGCAGAATGGTGCCAACATGCACTAAGGGGATATTTTGGTACCCCTTACTTACCATTTCCGGAAACACCAACAACTCTCAAGTATCCTAATATCTTGCCTTATCTTTTTCTGTTGGACATTTTTTATACTGTAATCTTTTTACGTGTACCGGTAAATAAAATGTTTCGGGTTGCGGTTCTCAACTTTTGTCACCCCGGGCCGTGCATTTTCGAACCCCGCTTTAAAAGGCGTCGAGACACATGTACATTTCGGACGCATGCCGTTCGTTGTTTTTCAGTACCCGATCTACCGGTTGAGAATCACTCGCTGCTTTTGAATCTTTACATTTGGTGAGCCGATCCATCCGTCAGATTGTGCTGCTCACACCTGGTTGCCGTGGCGACATGCCCCGCTCACCAACCCCTTGGGGGTAGTGGGGGTGAGGTCAATGACACACACTCACCGCTCCTCCTTGTCATCTGGTGGAGGTCAGGGGAGCCGCTGGACCCGCCCCCACAGGTGTGCTGCGCCTTGAAAAATTCGCCAGAGCACAGCCGTCCTCATGCGTCAGTCATCTTTTATTTTTGGCCACAGATTACATTCTGTAAGGAGCACCGTGGCGACCACTCCCAGAGATCAGCTTTAAAAAAAAAAAAAGTTAAAAAAAAACCCAACATATTTGGTCCAACTTCACGATAACAATGATTTGTAAAGTTCAAGTCCTAAAGGTTTAAAACCACGGTCATATAAAAAAGGCCATTACACATGACATGAATAAATATGAGATACAGTAATCATAAGACAGACATTTGGAATAAAAATTGCATTATTAGCTTAGCGTGTCTTGAATCAAAGCTACTGTTGAGTGGCTTGCAAACAAATACGATAAAATGTGCAATAATTAGCACAGTGGTTTGTAGCAAAGCTAACAGTCATGTGTCAACTCATTCATATTTACATACATGTTTAACGTCGAGATTTGTTGTTCCTCATAACATTATTTTATACAGTAAAAAAAAGGATCATTCGAAAAAAAAAGTGGGGCGGGGGGCAGAAAAACAATTCATATTATTTTACCACATTTTGTCTTAAGACAGTCAAATAAAAAAAGTCAGCGTGTATGAAGTTTCCGCCAATGAGAAAAATAAAAAAACATTACGAGCGTCCTTATTTCTGCCAATTAAATAAAAGAGAAAAAACAAGGAAACGTAAATGAAATAAATGTTAAATCATAACTATGAGATAGTGACAAAATGTCAATTGTCCTGTTTCTGACCATTAAAAAATGTGTAGTTTTTTTTTTTCTTAACCTTTCCCCCAGTACAAAAAATACATTACAGGCTTTCATGCTTCTGTCAGATAAAAGAACAAACAAAAAAGACTAGGATAGGATAATTAAAAGAGATATATGTATCCTGTTTCCGCAAGTGGAAAAAAAAAAAGGAAAAGTCAGAAATGGGCTTCCACACCATTTCCTCACAACACAGCTGACATGAAATAAGTACACACACATATTTTACGCCCTAAAAAAAATTGTTTGGTCTTCCTTGTAAGTCGCCGGAGGGCAGCACTTGGCGGAAGAATGGCCCCTTCCATCAAAAGGTGCCTTGAAAGCAACACATTCCCAAAAATTCCCCGACATGCCAGCAGGGGCGGAAGACGGATTCATGATTCCACATCCTTCATGTGCCTTGTTCTCTTCATCATCTTTGTCCCGCCCAAATGGTGATCTGATGTGGCGGCGTTCCCACTTGAAAGCTGATGTGTAGATCTTGAGTGGAAGTGTGTGGAGGCTCTTTGTGTGTGCGCGTGCGTGTGCGGACGCTTTAGGTGCTGGCGGCCTCACACCGCCACCCAGCCGGGCCTCACTTGCGCTCCCGAGTACTGCACAGGAGGCAGAGCGCGATCGTCCGCCTCCTCTTCGCCCTCGTCCGTGTCCGTCTCCACCGTCAGCAGAGCCTGCGTGCCCACAGAAACACTTCCTCGAGTGAGAAGGTTTCAAAAAAGAACCCCAAAAAAGGGAATAGTTCACAAATGTCATTTGCGCTGAAAGAGGGAGAACCTCCGGTAATCCTCACCCGTGACTCGTCATTGCCAGCCCAAGGCGAGGCGTCGCCCTTCTTGGGCGTGACGTCGCACGAGTCGTCCAGGCTCTTCATGTCCTTCAACTTCCTCATGGTCAGGCTGTCCACCACCCAGAACATGACCGACTGCAACAAAATGGCAGAACGGTCCTCACCAAAGAGCCGGCCGAATGAGGATGCGGCGGCGGGCGGAGGCTTACGTTGACGATGAAGGGCACGATGAGCATGACCAGCACCAGCTCCAGTTGAGGGTTTGCGATGTAGCCCAGCAGAACTTCCTGCAGCTGCAAACGACAACGCGGTCATTTCATAACAAGGCCGCACTTTTGTTTCAGATCGTTGGAGACGCGCGCGTACTTTGGACCATCCCGGCACGAGCAGCACCAGGCTGATGGCGCCTTTTTCCAGAACCATAATGAGCAGGTACGTGCCGCACTGGCCCAGCCACGCTGCCGCCTGCGGGGGGTCGCCTGCGACACGGAACACGGAACTTTAAGAAATAATATACGGATATTATAGATGATATTTATCAATAGTGTAAATGTCACTCCGATTAGTTGAAGACGGCCTTGTGTATGTTATTTCCGGCCTGAAAAGTGGTTTAAAACGCCTTTGTGTCTTCACCCTTTGCCAACAGTGACCTCCAGTGGCCAAGACAAGAAGTGCATCCCTGCAGCTTCACCTCCACTGACGTGTATCTTGTCTATTCCAGCATGTCATCTTCTGTTGGAACTCACCGTACTCGCCAAACGTCAGCAGCGTCCACTGCTTGTACTCCACCACCTTGGACACCAGTTTGACGCCCAGCCAGATGACCAGCATGCCCACGGTGGCGTCCAGCAGGAAGTTCATCAGGTAGCTGGCAAACAACAACAGAATGCGCAGATAAGAAATGATCACAAGAGTTTATGTATGTATATATTTTTTTTTAATGAGAGCGTGCAACTGACAGTGAGCAAGGGTCCTCCTTGGTGAGCGTGGACAGGAACACGTTGGCAAAGTGAATGAACAGGGCGCCGATGGCCTGCTTGGACGTGTCGAAAAACCTAGAAAATATTTCATGTGGAAATTTAGAGGCAATTTCCACATTTTTTTTTTCTGCCACTTTATACTCAAATGTGAAGAAAATGAACATTTCTGACCAGATCCTCCAAGGTCGGCGGATCCCTGCGGGCTCCCGGAACCTTTTCACTGCAAAACAAGTCAATGTGTGTTGAGATAAGGAATCCTATTTTCCCATTTCATTTTTCTTCTGCCATGAACGACTAATATTACTGCGGCTTACTGAGGACTTTTCACCGTCTCCATGCATAGCCGTGTAACAATGGCGAACTGGAGTAAGCCTCTAATAAGTAACCGAGTGGAGGCTCATTGATCTCTCTGGGCCTCGGGGCTCCATGCTGCAACGCTCTGCTCGCTTCAGCTTGATGAAATCACTCCAGCGCGTTGACCTTTGCAAAGTGATGACCGATGAGTGTTATCGTATGCGCACTCACACGCACGGATCGCCGGTTCGATCGCAGACGCCAACGTTTGTTGATTCCGTGCTGCTGTGTATGAGAAGGCTTCCAAACTGCACGAATGCAGTTTTTAAACACGCTTGGCTCAAATGATCAGCACCACAAGCAGGAGGACTCTTGTCACCGACGTGGCCTACGTTCCTAGCGTCAGCTGCTGTAGCATCACCAGTTATTTATCAAGCAATCAGCCATTGTTCCTGCGCGGTAAACACACTGTCGACTCAAGGAAGAGGACGTTTTCGCTGTTGAATGTCGTGGACTTTGACATTTGCAGCCTCCAGAGAGAGATGATTACAAAAATAACAGGAAGTCAAATGAGGAAGTCGCACTCATCACAGAAGAAATCCGGATTATATTTATAAATCCTGTAGCATTTGGTTTCACTCAAGCAGCTGTTTAGCACAACAACCCGGGGAAAAAAAGTTTTTTTGTGAGGCCAAGCTGTGTACAAATTAGTATTTAAGATACTACTGACAATCGGTGCATTTATGTTTTTGGAGTGACTGGAAATCAAATGTTGACAACAAATGTGGCTGTATCATTGGATTAAAACAGCACAACAATTACCTCCAAATCTATATTTGAAAGAGAGAGAGAGAGAGAGAGCTCAGAGCAAGAGGATGGCGCTACCCCGGGGCAGGGCAGTGCTATAGCCCTGTCAAAAATCTGTGCAGCCCCAGTTAAGCCCCTCCGGCATTTTATTCAATAATGTAAAGTAAATGCAGCAATTATTTTCCTCAGCCCCCCCCCCCATGTATCGGCCCGGGAGGGGAAAAATCCTGTAGCCGTGCTTGACAACAACATCTCATCTCTGTGGACGTGATAGGACATTGGCAGCACGTCCAACAAAAGGCTTACTTTTAATTCGGCTTGGAGGTGACCTTAAACTCGCCGAATGTGAGTGACTAAAGGTGATTTAGAGCTGGTCCATGAATCCACACTGCTCTACAATCGCATCAAACGCGTGCAATAAGCAAGCCGAGTTTCAACTGGCTGATTTTTCAACCGGCCTTGGTGCGCGGTCTGAGGGAAAACAAACGTAAACAAGACGCCACGTGTGCAAGTGATTGAACGTTGTTTCCTGGTCAATTGCGTTCCTTTTTGCTGTTTGGGGATTGGGATAACACAAATATATATATATATTTTTGCATTTGTTGACACTCACGCATGAGCGTGCTGAAGGCGACGATGGCCAGGAGTCCCTGGATGAGAACCCCGAAGCGGTCCGTCAAGGCGCCGTTGTCGCATCCGTGCGGGTTGGCCTTGTTGATGTCGCTCATGTTGCTCACCTCGAGTTCTCCGGCATCGGACAACCGAGTCCTCACCACCAAAGAACCGCTGTAACCGTACATGTCCATGGATGCTGGCGATGCAGACGTGCTGACAGTCAGACAAAAGCGCGGCTCGCGTCCAAGTCCTCGCTGGGTTCTTTTTTCCCCTCACACCAATGTTGATTGGCAGTGATGAACGCGGTCTAAAGTGAGAGCTTGAAATTCAACCGTCAGGGTTGCTGATAGTGCAACTAAAGAAAACATATAAGTCGATTTTCTCGCCCAACATGCCTGTTTATGTTGAGGAAAAACAACTGTCAAGTCATCCCCACTTGGAAAGTGTAGCTTCCGGTTTGACTGTGTCAAAATAAGAGCATTTCATCCACTGTGCACTAGCCAGGTCGTGTCAGCTGTTCAACAAGTATTTAACATTTCTGTATTTATAGACACCCGCAACGCCATTTAAGATGTTTTTCTTCTTCTTCCTTCCGTGTTCTGACGGGGCTTGCGCTTTTACGTTTTGAGAGACATCCGGTTAACTTCCGGTTGTGATCGGGTGTTTGGCGCTGCTTCTTGTGGATTAATTGTTGTTTTTTAATTATTACAATCGAAGTATGTCTGTAAAGCTAAGAGGTATTCTCTTAATTTCAATGTATTTAATTTTGATTGTTGGTTATAAACGCTGTAGTTGTTTCAAGGCGGTTTGGATTTCAAAAATAAATTCACTTAAGAAGAAGAAGAAGAAGGAATTTAACTTTAAAAACAAAACAAAGAGCCTCATTTGGGTATAAAGTAGGCACTTTAATCCGCTGTTAGGCACCCGGGAAAGCCTCTTCAGGAGCAGATTAGTGGCAAAACACGCATGCGCCAACCATCTGTTCAACCTGCAGTCTCGTCTTTTTTTGTGTGCGTGTGTGTGTGTGTGTGTGTGTGTGTTGTGTGTGTGCGCGCGCGCGCGGGGAGGGGGTCGTGTCATTATGAACAAAACTGTACAGACACTCCCCGAGTACACTTAATACATTTATTTGACCAGGAATACTTCACTTACATTGCATGAAACGGCATGACAGTTGCATGATGAAAAATATACGCGATTCACTGTTTCATAAAGGCACTGAAGTAAACTAATGAAATACTGCTACTACCGCATGAAATCAGGCATTTTCCCCAAAAAGTATTACTTTCCGTTTCTGTCACCTCGCGATATATTTTTGAGAAGTTGCCTATATATTATTGGAGGGTGATAATGGTGATGTGGTTTTGTGTGACAGTCACGAGTTTGTCAAGGGGGTTTCCGTCACCAACCACAAAAGGAAGAAAAAAATTCTAACTTTTGCAGTGTTAAAAAAATGGCAACAATTCCTTGAGGTCTTTTTCCTTCCACGTGATATGACAGCATCAAAGATGGGCGTTCAAAGTTGACTTTACTCCCTTTAATTCCGTTATCTTTCTCCGTCATAAAGCTTTGCTCTGTAGCTTGCCGCCACTAGAGGCTACTGTTGATTTGAACAAGGAAGAAAGAGACGCGGATGAAGCAATTTACTCAACTACTGGGGAGCTTTTTTTTGTTGTTGCCGAAGGAAGAAAAGTGGACAAGAAAACACGGATAAGCGAGGAAACTCTGCGGTGCATTTATGTGTGAGCCAAGTGATCAGACAAACGAGCTTTTCATGTATTTGCTAACATCTTAACGTCTCATATAAGATGTATTTTTTTTATGATTGAATTAAGCAGTGTCTCGCTTAAAAATGTTGACTTTTGTCCTGAACTGCAGCTGTGTGTCTCTGCTGAAACGCGTGTTTGTTTGTTTTTGACTGCACTCAAAGGTCATTGAAGGCTTCAGACGAGGGGTCGATGGTGTGCGCATGCGCAGACGCGAGATGCCATATTGGAACGGGGGCAGCAGCGCGAGCGGAGAGACGAGCTGACTCCGCCGAGGAGAGCCGAGCCGAGGTGAGGCGGGAGCAAACCCAGCGGGGGGCTCCAGCCGGAAGTGTCCTGCAATAGCAAGAAAAAAAAAAACTCGGCCAGGTAAGACAGGTGACGACTCGGCTGGGTGGGAGGGGGCACTTTATGCTTGCATTTCGCCTTTTTGGCGACCAGATGAGCACAGAAGGACTTATTTCCTCTTGTTTGCAAGCGTTAAGCTCCCCTTTGGCGCTTTGTGGGGTGGAAAAAAATGTTTTCGCTAGCGTAACTTGCTTCAAGTGTCTCGTGCTAATAAAACGTCTTTGTGATGCGGTTGTTATTTTAACCCGGAAATATCGCTTTTAAAGATACCCCCCCCCCCCCGCCCTTTATAAAAAAAGCGGATGGCCCGCATGCTGATGAGTCACTTGTATTTATTTAATAATGACGAACGAAAGAAAGGTGCGTTTGAAAAAAAAAAAAAGTGAACCACCACAAAATATCAAAGGCAGCGTCACTCGGACCAACATGGCGCTGCGCTGACTAACTGCCACTTTAAAAGATCTTTTGAGCGAGGAAAAAATACACCCGCGCCGCGCCAACTGCCCACTTTGGTCTCTTTTGGTGCGCACACGCGAGATTTAGTGAATTAAATTCAAAGTAGGCACGGGGCGAGTGCGTGCGGGTTTTTTTCCGCCGCAGTTTGCAGTGTGCAAAGTACAGGAGACACGCCGCCGAGGCAGCCTGTTCCTCAGCCTCCTCTTCCTCCTCCGCCTCTTCCTCCTCATGACATGACGACCGCACACAAGCAAACGCGACGACGTTTCCTCTTTCACTTTGATCGCTTTGTATAAATGATCGCGTCGACCAAAATGTGCGCGGCTGAGCTTCAACGCTCATTTCCGGTCATTGGTTTGAACTTTGCTGGCCTTGGAAGATTAAAATGCGACGTGTGTCGACTTTATCTTGTCATGGATGTTTAGGGTTTTTTTTGTTTTCAAGGAAAAGCTGGACACACACAGTCCCTCAAAGTCTAGTGTGAATTGCGACGTTATTTTCGTTTGACTTTTCCCCACCAAAATGGAATTTTATTCTGTTACTAGAAAATACAACTTTTTATCAAGAGAAAAATGACTATTTTCAGAAGATGACGTTTCTCAACAAAACCTTGCTCACAAAAATATTGCTTTTTATCTTGGTAAAATGTACAACTTTATCATTCTGACTTTTTATCTCTAGAAAGTAAAACCTTTTAGCTAGAAAAATTAAGAATTAGAATCTCATATTGCCTATTCTGGTAAGATTTTGACATTAAAGTATGATGGCCGCTTTCTAGAAAGAACAACTTAATTTGTGTAATATTCTGACTTTTTATCACCATTTAACACCTTTATTCTTAAATGCTTGCAACTTTATACAAAAAAACCCACAATATTCAAACGGTTTGTCTGTAGAAATATTTTTTTTTACCGGAAAAATGACTGTTGTAAAGATGACATTTTCTGTGGAAAAAAACAAAGCGAAAAGAAAGACGCACTACAAACTATTATACTCCCCCCCCCCCCAGTTAATTGCATCTTCTTCCCTGTCTTCTTCAGCCCCCCCTTAAATGTTGTTTGTCTGTGTGCTATGAGGTTTTTCACCTGTAAAAAATGTGCTACTTTCCCAAAGCGTCATTGAAGACTTGAGGGAGAAGCCAGAAGCAGAAAAAGCGGCGGCGGCAGCAGATCACGTCTGTCGGAGGAATCTCGTCCACCTCTGCGGGTGAGTCTAAAAGAGGAGAACCTGAATAGGCGCTAATGCAATCAAAGGTGCGGCCGTGCAGCGGTAGTTAATCTGCTAAATCCCCCATTAAAGCTTTTGGCGCTGCTTTTGGGAAAGGCACGTGCACCTGGCTCATTGATTCTAATAATGTCCGAATAGTGTCCGACGTCGCAAGTGTTTGCATTCCCTCCCTCATAATTGACGCGGACACGTTTCGCCGCCCGGTTTTAGTAGCTGTGCTGATCTCTCATCCAAAGGCTTGAGCTGCTCCCGCTCTTTAATTAAAGCGCATTATTTGCTTTCTGCCGAGGACAATTGGTAATTGAAAAAGTGAAAACACTCAATGCTTCATTTAGTCACACCGAGTCACACCGAGTCACTCGCCTCACGTGGATGAGCTTTCGTTCTTTTCTATTAGACCCAAACGCATCCAAACAATCCTGGCCCGCCCAGCGCAAAACAACACAAATCGATTGAATAGGGAGGGAGAAACGTCCACACGAATCATTCAGCCATTTTGTCTCTTCAAACAAGTATGAAGAACATTCTCGGGAGGCCCTCGGAGAAAAAAGTATGGAGTGTGTCAAATATGTTTGCACAGCTAATAAATTACAGCCCGACTTTGGGTGGGAAATGAGCAAAGCCTTTGGCCACTGACGCATTTCCTGTTGTGTTTTTCTTTGCGCAAATCAAATAAGCAGCGCGTCACGCTGACCCCAGCAGTTTGGAATATTTTGCCGGCCTCATTTGACACGGTTTGTTATTTGGCCGCACTTCGGACAGCCGAGACCAGGCCATGCCTCTTTAAGGAGTGGGGCGTTTCAATCGCTTTATTCAAACACGGGCGTACCCCTGGGGGGGGCTGGTAAATTAGCTCGGCTCATTGTTTAGCCACGAATTGCATGCAGGAGCCACTGTCGGGGGGAGGGACACACACACACCCCTACACACACACACTGTGAACCTCACAGTTGACTGTTTTGAGTTCATTTTTGTAGTGTAGAATTTTTTTTTTCCAGCCAAAGGATGTAAGACCAACTGAAAAGGAAAAAAGTGATGAGCAGTAAAGTCTGAACTGTTGGGGAATAAAATTGAATTATTTTTTTTGTTTTGTTTTAGAAAAATAATTAAAACTTTTTTTTTTCTAATATTACAACTTTTGTACTTGAACAACACGCAATTTATTGACTCGAAAAATGCAACTATTCTTGTAAGATTACATTTTTTCTCAAAGAAGCAACTTTATTCCCATCCGGTTCTGTCTTTTCTCTTTCAAGATTTTCTTCTTGGAAAATGCAACTTTTTTGTCGTACAATTTAAAAAAATTTGAGAAAATTGAATTTTAGTTGTCTGCATATTGCAACTTTTTTCCTCTAGTAAGACTTAAATCTTGTTAAATTTTCTTTTTTAAATCGGTCAGGCTTTATTCTCGCACCATTTCTGGTTTTTAATCTTGATTTTTTTTTTTTTCAACTTTATTCTAATGTGATTACAATGAATTTCCTAATTGAAACTTTTCTTGATCAATCTATCTTGATTCGCTTATTAAATTCTTATGATTAAGGATTAAAATAAAATCAATAAAAAACGTTATTCTTATCAAATAAAAAGTATCCCACAGACGTACATATGATAAAAATAGATCTGACTGAATGCTCATAAAATGACCTTTTTCCATCTTCATTCTCATAAAATCACATTTTTATTCCCGCCAGATGCCAACTTTTTCCTCTCATAAATCTGACTTTTTGAATTAAAACCTTTTTCTCCCAAAATACGTTCCAACATTCTCCTCAAACAATTAGAAATGTATTGTTGTAAAATGTCCAACATTTTCCTCCCAGAAACACATCTTTATTCTGCTCGTGAGATCTTTTCAGCGTGACTACGAATACACCTTGTTGCATCTTCCCGACAACTTAATTGTGAGAATTTCGCCGAACACTAATTATCATACTTATTTAGACTTTCAACGTTTTGTTTTTTTTCTCCGCTAGCGTAAAAAGAATGAGGGATGACTTTGCACTATTTTGAGCGTGGCTGGTGTCTTTCCAGTTCTGCCGCTTTGGTGCTTATCTGATTGCAGCTCAGCTGTGCACAGTTCAAGTCGGCTGCCGGTACATCGCATGCGTTGCCGCTAATGATAACAGCTTTTTTTTTTTTTTTTTCTTACCTACTTGTGATTTTAAAAAAGGTTCCCTCTGCCAAGGAGGTTGTGCCTTCCCAGCTTGTATTTTTCCATTGTCGTATTTGTCGGCAACTTCCTGGCAACGGTTGCTATGGAACCTACGTTTTGGGGTTTGTGCTTCACGGGAAGCTTTTATTTGATGACGGTTGGTACGGTTTTTCTTTTTGCTCTGCCGGTGTTTCAGAGGACGCGGGAGATGCGGTGACAAGGTCCGAGGTTTGCAAAGATGCAGTCGTTGGCCCAGGATCAGTCAAAGGCACCCAAGACGCCCGCCTGCCCAACCAACGGGAAGGAGGAGGAGCTGAACTCAGGTGTGGAATGTTAGCCAAAAAATATTTCCTTGTGAGCGAAGCCTGTTCCACCGAGCATCGGCAGGCTCGTTTGTAGAACCACAAAAAAAGTCTCAAGAAGCCACGCCAGAAATGAAACAGGTTGTTTATTTTAATTCAGCCCTTGATGCCAGTTTCACTTGGCAACATGGAACTTGTTGCACATCATGAGTAGACTCACAAAAAAAGTCCAAAAGCCATTCCCCAAAAGACACAGGAAGTCAGCCATTTTGCTTTGAATCAGCATTTTTTGGGGGAGGGGTCTTTTGGCTACCGGACTTTAGGAAATTCAGCCCCCAAATCCAGTTTGTAAGACCCACAAAAAAAAAGTCTCAAGAGGCCAAGTTGAAAAAGATACAGGAAGTCAGCCATTTTGGTTTTAGCAGCCATTTTAGTTTTCCAGCGATCGTTAGATCCATTCCCAAGAAGGCGCAGGAAGTCAGACATTTTACTTTGAAGCCGCTGTTTTCGGGGGCATTTCCAGGGAGTCTGGATTTATTTTGAAAAATCGGCCCCTGAAGCCAGTTTTACGCAGCAACGTGCAAGCCGTTAGGCATGTCCATCATGAGTCGACCCGCAAGAAAGTTTCTAGAAGCCATGCTCAGAAATGCATAAGAATGCTGGCATATTGCTTTGAAGCGACCATTTTGGGGTCATTTTGTCCAATGTGAAGCTAGACAAGCCCGACGCTCAAAAGTTGCGTTTTCGGCGTTTTGCTGTGTGTGTGTGTCATTGTGCTGTTGGATTTTGTTTTGAAATCAGAGCCGGAGCCCATGGAGGAGCACGAGGAGGAGGCCGAGTTTAACTGGCAGGAGTACATGGAGGAGACGGGGGCCACCGCCGCCCCGCACACCGCCTTCAAACACGTGAGTCGACCCGCTTGAAAGCCGCTGCCGGCAACGCTTCCTCCTGACGCGCAACAGAACACAACACAAAAGACCAGACTATTGGCGTTTGTGTTGTTTTCAACCCGATTCGAAAGGAGCTGTTGGCTTTTTGCGTGCTTGTCAGGTGGAGGTTAGCCTGCAGAGCAGCTTCCAGCCGGGCATGAAGCTGGAGGTGGCCAACAAGGGCGCGGCCGACACCTACTGGGTGGCCACCATCGTGGCCACGTGCGGCCAGCTGCTGCTGCTGCGCTTCAGCGGCTACGGCCGCGACCGCACGGCCGACTTCTGGTGCGACGTCATGACCGCCGAGCTGCACCCGGTGGGCTGGTGCGCCCACAACCGCAAGACCCTGGCGCCCCCCCAAGGTGCGTTGCGTGGACGCCCGCAGAACACAAGACGCCGCAGCGTTTCCCAACCGTTAGCTGACGTGAGGAGGAAAAAAAAAAAAAAATGAACTGATCAAATTGGATTTGACGGCACATAACGGTTGGGACTCGCTGACACAAAACCTGCGCACCTTCATCTCTTACAACTTAAAGCTGCGCCATCTACTTGCTTCATTGGTTTCCTCTCTTTTTGTCTCTCAGATAAGCTGAGAAAAGGTAAGATGCTGCATGCGCCTCAACCCCCCCCCCCATAGGATGTTACCCCTCTCTTGCACGTTGAGTGATAAGTGACACGCACAGTCGGAGCGCACCTTGCCTTGGTGCCACTCTGATAAGCGGCGACTGCGAGCGGAAGATAAACGTTGGCGGCGGCGAGCGATGACACGGCACTAATGTCGCACTTGTCCAGTCTCGAGCGACGCGCGGCCACCATCTACCGGCTCGGGCTTGTCGTGACGGTCGTTTACAAACCTGAATTAGACTACTCGTCGGAAAACAGCCATTTTTTTACACAAGCGTGTTTATCTGAGGCAGTTAGTTTGGATTGGAGTTTCCAAAAACGTCCATGGCAGCCAATGACTCGGCGAAGACTCTTTTGTAAGGCTGGCGCCGCATATTTTTTGGCAGCTAATCCAGTATTTAAAGTAGGACCGCTAAGATTGGTGGCTGCTTTGTTCAATCATTATTGAGCCTGTTGCACAACTTTTCTCCCCCATTTAAAAACCAAGAAATACAAGTAGTGTGGAACATGGATGCTGTTGTGGATTTACATTTCACACACACACACACACCACAACAAAGTGTTAATTGCGCAAGGGCGACATTCCCCGCATGCTCGTGCTGTGTTTTGGCTGCGGCCGGCGCCTCGAGGTCACTCAGGCGAGCGTCTTCACACTGGAGTGAATTTTTCACTCCTGTAGCGCTGCCGGAAAAAAAAAAAAAAGCAAAATGCCACGACTCGGCAAAAATGGGGGCGCCGTCACATTTTGAGCGACTTGCCGTCCAATCCCGGGCTGCCTTGCTTGGCCAAAGTCAGAATGAGCGCGTTTCGCGGAGGATGGACAGGAAGGGTCAACGTCGGATGCTCAAGAAGCCCTCGCTAAAATGTTCGGTAAAATATGCTAATGTCATAATTGTTAAGGCCGGCATATTTGGAGACACTTGAGCATCGCTGCAGTCTGGGCCTGCGGGGGAGGGGAGATTGTCTGCGCGTGCATGCATGCATGTATGTGTGTGATGGCGGGGGGGGGGGGGGGGGGGGAGAATTCCCTCTCCTCAAGGTTAATTATGCACGTGATGTTATGTGAAAAGTCGAGCATGTGTGTGCGAGCTGCCTTTGGGATGGAAACGCCGAGAAGGAGATAATTGTTTGTACACGGCGGGCAGGGGGGAGGGGGAGGGGGCTGCGCAGGACATGTAAAAATAGTTTGATCTATTTCTGCACACAGCAGCGCTTGTGTGCATGCGAAGGTCCAGCACAGTAGCAACGAGAGAAGAGCCTCAGAGCGGGCAAAAAGAGGATTTATTGGCAAATACGAAGCTGCTATATTTGGTACATAAGCAAATATTTGACTGACACAGTCAGAGCTGGTCAAGTAAAGCAGTTTTTCATGAAACAATCATTGAAACAGAGCGCGATGCTTGCTGAAAGTAATCGTTGAGCGTATTGCGTTGGAAATTGTTGATTGTTCATTTTCTTCTACGTGATGTTTTTTTTTTTTTTTGTTTTTTTGCATGTGATTTGCAGCCATCAGGGAGAAACACGGAGACTGGACAGAGTTTCTGGTCGGCGACTTGACGGGCTCCAGGACGGCGCCCGCGAACCTGCTCGAGGGGGTGAGCGCGGCAGTAGAATTTTCCACGTGCTGGCGGATCTTTTTGAGATGGCAACCCAGTTTGCATCTCATGTTGTGCAATATTCATGTTGCTGAAACAGCATTTTAACGTGCGCAACCAATGTCCATCCTAAATCCAACCGACGCTTCGTTTCATCTGACACGCTCCATTTGTGTTTCCGTAGCCACTGCGAGGCAAGAACACCGTGGACCTGATCGTCGGCGGGGCCGTCCTGGAACTGCGCGACGCCTCGGAGCCGTTCCGGTACTGGCCGGCGCGCGTCGTCCGCAACGTGGGCGGCCGCCTGCGCCTGCGCCTGGCCGGCCTCTCGGACGAGCACCGCGCTCGGGACGCGTGGCTCTTCTACCTGGACGTGAGGCTGCGACCCCTCGGGTGGGCGCGGGAGAACCGCTTGGCCTCGGAGCCGCCCGCAGGTCAACGTCTGCCACCCGCCTTTGTGAATTCAAAGGAGCTTTCTTCAAAAAAAAAAAAAAAAAACAGAATTCTTAAAGGTTCTCCTCGCAGGATTGCGAGCTCTCAAGAGCGCCGCCGACTGGCAGCAGGCTTTGGAGGAGGCCAGGCGAGACGGCGAGACGGGTGCCGTGCCGCTGGAGGTGTTTAAGGTGACGCCCCTCCACGCGTTGTAACGCAAATTCCTCAAGTCCTGCTGGAATTGAGGCCAAGCAGCATTTAGTGTGTGCGTGTGTGTTTTGCTCCCAAAGTTGATCCAACGCAACAATCACTTGTGACGCTTTGCCTCTCGTGCGTCAGGACCACGCCGAGCTGCCTGCGCACGCCTTCAAGGCGGGCATGAAGCTGGAGATGCTCTGGCCGCGGGAGCGCCCGCAGATCTGCCCCGTTTCCGTCACCAAGGTGAGTCGGGCGCGGCTCGCCGTCGAGCGGATTCCGTCGACGCCTTGCGGCTGACCGGGACGGACGGGGCCCGGCAGGTCTTCGACGAGAACTACTTCCGAGTCACGGTGGACGACCTGGCGGCGGACGGCGAGCCGCGCTCGCTGCTGTGTCACGCCAACTCTCCGGGCATCGTGCCCGTCCAGTGGTGCCTGAAGAACGGCGCCAGTCTCCAGAGGCCGCGCGGCTACCTGCCTCGGGACTTTGACTGGGCCGACTACCTCAAGCAGGGCGGCGCGGAAGCCGCCCCCGACGCCTGCTTCCCCGACGTGAGGCCGCGCCCCCCCCCCGCGTCTTTGAGGAAGGGCGTGAAAATTGAAACGCGACGAAGGTATAACTCAAGACGGCGGCGGCTTTGTGCGTGCGCAGACGTGGCAGACGCGAGCGTTCGCCAAGGACACGTGGCTGGAGACGGTGCACCCCGAGCGGCCGGCGGAGATCTGCATGGCCCGGATCACTCAAGTGCGAGGGCGTCTGTTGTGGCTGCGACTGGAAGGTAAAAAAAAAAGAGGCAAATGCGCGTTGGACGCGGCGCTAACCCGGCGGTCTGCCGACAGGCGTGGCCGAGCAGTTTAGCGAGACCGTCGTGGACGTGGAGTCCATGGACATCTTTCCTGTGGGCTGGTGTGAGGCCAATGCTTACCCTCTGAACCTGCCGCTCAAACCCGCCTGTACGTACAAAACACGCACCCCACCGACAACTTGACCTGACTTTGGAAGAAGTGACCAACAAAGCAAAGACCTCAAATCATCCAAATGGCGGCAAATTGCGAGTGCGGATCGACGAGAAAGCGCTCACCGCTGATAGTGTTTGCATTTTCGGAGCCGCTTTTCCCAGGAAAAAAAAAAAAAAAATCATTGTCCAAACTGCATAATTCATTCTGAAAAAAAGATGTTGGTGAAGACGTGAATTAAAAGCGCGTTCGGTGCGTGTCCACAGGTGGCAAGCGGCGGAAGATTGCCGTGGTGCAGCCGGAGAAACAGTAAGACTCGCGCCCTCCTAATTCGGAGACTGTCCCGACAAAGGCGAATTGGCTCAGGAATTCTGCGAAATGTGACGAGCCTTTCATCCCCCCCCCCAGGTTGGCGCCGTCCCACCCCGCGGAGCCGCCTCCCGCCAATCACTGTCAGCCCGCCCCCAACGACGCAGGTGCACATGAATATGCAAATTATTTCCTACTCCTCCAATGACGAGGCGCGGGTCGCGTTGTTGTCTTGATGTGTTCCATGATCATTTTCCATTTTATCCCCGTCGAAATGGCACGAACCCTTTCGAGCCTGGCCAAAAATGACCGTTTTCAATGAGGAAAAAAAAGCACTGTGACGTTTCTGGCTTCGTCGGAGTTGAACCCGAAGCATGTTTGGCTCTTGCTTTCTCCCCACTCGGCAGCCAACGGCCGCTACTGCTGCTCCAAGGTGTTTGTCAACCACCGCTGCTTCTCGGGACCGTACCTCAACAAGGGACGCATCGCCGAGCTGCCGCAGACGGTCGGACCTGGCAAGTGCACCCTGGTTCTCAAAGAGGTGCGGGCGACCTTTTTTTTTTTCTCCTTGATTTCTCTGGAGCAAGGTTTCCCCGCTTGTGGATGAATTGTGTCAGAAAATGTCGTTTTGTTGTGTGGCCCGCAGCTCCTCACCATGCTCATCAACGCCGCCTACAAGCCCGGACGTGTCCTCAAGGAATTGCAGGAGCTGGAGGATCCCAGCTGGGACTGCCAGGAGGAGACTTTGAAAGCCAAGTGAGGGCAGCGCCGGCGAGGGAGCGAGCAGTCTTCAGGTTGTCGCTAATCAACTTGTCCCATGTCGGGTTCCCCCTCCAGATACAAAGGAAAAACGTACCGCGCCAGCATCAAAATCGTCCGCCTGGCCGACCTCATCCCGGATTTTTGTCGCAAAGTGTGCGTCAAGCTGCAGTGCTGCCCCAACCTGGTGGGCCCCACACTCGTCCCCGAAAAGTGCCCGGAGAGCTGCTTTGTGCAGACCAAAACCAAATACAGTGAGTGGGAATACTTTGGCTCACTCTACCCATTTTTAGCAAAAGATAAGGAACGTACTGTGAATGCACCACTCTTGTCTGCTTTTTACCTTTCTTTTTTTTTTTTAGCTTATTACTACGGGAAGAAAAGGAAACTGCCCAAGCCGCACGGAGGCGAGGACGCGGCGGCAGGAGGCGAGCCGCTCAAGCCGAAGCGCAAGAAGCGCAAGAGCATTTTCGTGCAGAAGAAGCGACGCTCTTCAGCGGTCGACTTCACTCCCGCCGGCTCAGCTCAGGTTCGACCGACGCGCATTTGGAGGGGAAAGTAGACGGGTTGGTCACTCGACTTCCTGTCCTGCGGCAGGAAAGCGAGGAAGATGAAGAGGACGGGGCCTCGCGCTCAGGCAGCGAGGGCACCAGCTCGGAACCCCGCGACGACCTGACCGACGCGTCCTCGGTGGAGACGGTCGGGGGCCGCCCGCGCCGCGCCGGCGCCTTGCGCAAGGCCGAGTCCTCGGGCGGTAATAATAATAATACTGCCGCCGGCAGCCGGGAGTCGCCGGAGGCCCGGCGGAGGTCAACGCGTCAGCTGCCCGGCAAGTACGGAGCGACCAAAGAAGAGGACGCGCAGGTGAGACGTTGGCGGTGGGCGGGGTTCTTCATAGAACGCCCGCCTATTGTCCAAAATGTTTAAATCCTGCTCAACGATTAAACGGGTTGTGTGCCACACAGGAGGAGGAGCCCCTGGTTCTGGACAGAAACCCTCTGGAGTGGAGCGTCCAGGAAGTGGTCCAGTTCATCAACTCCACCGACTGCGCGTCGTTAGCCAACATCTTCCAGGAGCAGGTGAGCGTTAGCGCCCGTTAGCGCCCGTTAGCGCCCGCCCGGGGAAGCCGCAGTCATTTTTGCCGCGGCTGCCGCAGGACATCGACGGCCAGGCCATGCTGCTGCTGACGCTGCCCACCGTGCAGGAGTGCATGGACCTCAAGCTGGGGCCCGCCATCAAACTGTGCCACCACATTGAGCGCGTCAAGGTGGCCTTCTACAGACAGTACGCCAACTGAGCCCGGGATAATTCTTTTCGGTTCGGGAACTCTTTTCCAAAAGCTGTGAGAGAAGCAGCGAAAACATGCCAGAAAAGCACAAAACACGCCGAACAACTCCTGTTTGTGAAATCGATTTACATTTCGTGGTAAGAGGAGCATTTCATTGAAATGCGAGACAGCACATTCATTATTATTATTTGGACTATTTATTGCCATGCTCACTTTGAGTCTATTCTGCTTTGTTTTCTCCAGAAAGTTTTAATTTATTCCCCAAAACTTTACACATTACAAAGTGTTGTTGCTCCTCGCGTTCGCTGTGTAAGCTCCAACCGACTGCTGTTTTTTTTCCTGTTCATCTTCTATGCAAATGTCTAGTTTGCTGATATTTTGATAAGCGAGAAATTAAATTTCTATGCATTTGTAGCACTTTTGGTCCCGTTTTGTTGCCATGACAAGTTGACAGAACAGAATTTTTTTTTTTTGGCCATTGACTCTTTTCACAGTACAGCCATTCAATCTTGGGAATTTATTTTGTTTTTTCAATTTTTTTCAAACGTTAAGAGCGTCTTGCAGTGAATGAGTTATAAAACGATTATAGGATGTCATACAAGCCCACAAATGCAAAGGTTTTTTTTTTTTTTTTTTCAAGAGTATGTTCCATGCAAGCCCACTACTTGAAACAGGGCATTCTGATAAATGTTGCGTTTTTGGAATAAGTGTTAATCCACTCGTTTTTAGCCATCTCCGGGGGCGGCCATTTTGTCTTGTGTCGACTGAAAATGACATCACTGCTCACAACGACCAATCGCGGCTCAGATTCAGAAAACAGGTCAGCTGTCAGGAGGAAGTGCAAATTGGCCGAGCAGTCTGCCAAAATTGAATGAATTCACTCCCAAAAAGCACCTAGCTCTCCTTTTTCCAAATGGGATCTAAACACATTTCCCCCCATTGGGATGAATGAAAATAGAAACCATCATTAATACACACAGGTTGTTTTTTTTTTTTTTTAAGCAGTCTTGCACACTGATGCTTGATGTTTAACGCAAGGCCGTGTAATTATCATGCTCTATTTGTGTGCATATGTGCACTCCCACAGTCGTGTGTGTGTGTGTGTGTTTAATTACTTGTATCCCCTTTAATTCAAAGCCTCCCCCTTTTCTTGTGTATCTGATAATATTAACAACTACAATAATAATCCACGCGCTGCTGTGCATGTAGTGTAAGCGTAGCTGGGAGGGGGCCGCAGTCTCGTAGCATCTGGTTGGCTGCTGGGCCGGTTTCCATGGTAACGTGTGTTTAGAAAAAAAAAAATAGCAGCTCAGTACAAAAGATTTTCCGATGATGTGTAATCCTCCTTTGAACAGGAAGTGGCACTTTACCTGCAGTTAAACAACACGTACTGAAAAATATACCGTATGTAAATATTGTTATATTAGCGTCACAGAGATAAGTGGAAAAAATAAGGGGGGGGGGGGGGGGTTCGCTACCGGAAAGGAAGTCAAAATAAATTAGTGTGTCCGTTGACAGGCACAAGTGCGTTTCCCGCCAAGGCGTTTTAAATTTGACATTTCAGTTCTTATTGGCGAATAATTGATGCATATTTTTTTGTGTGCGTGCGACTTGGCGGCGCTTCAAGCAGGAGATCTTAATCAGTTTCAACAATGAGCTCCCATGTGCTTCCTTGTTCAGTCAGTCCAAAAGTCATTATGCGAAGAATGGCGCCCTCTTGTGGACACAACTATTAGCGCGTCTAATTTAGTCAAGGAGGGGAAAAGCCAGTTCATTTTCAAGTATTTTGGGAGAAAAATAACATCTTGTTTCATGGCTTTCTCAAAAAAAAATACACTAAATGGAAAAATATGAAAAAATGTTGGTGTAGTGTAGTATGTTGCATTTTGTAGGGCCAGCTCGTAAGTTTGAAAATAGGATGTAGCTCAAATGTCAAGTTTGTGACGCAGGTGTGAAAAATTCAAATTGAAATGCTGTTTCTTGCGGTTGGCAACGCATGTAATCCCACGCTCTTGAACGCACCACGGGCACGAGAGCGGCGCGCGCGTCGGTTGGTGCGCTCACAAGTCACTCCGCTTGCTGTCAGACTCGCCACAAACCTCTTGTCGTCTTCACTAGGTTAGTTTGGACATTTATTTTGTTTACTCGTCATAAGAATAGTCAGCTTCATCTTTTTTTTTTTTTTTTTTTTTTTTTAATCCTTTTCTTCCATGCGCTCATTTCAATTCATTGAATTCGGTCTTGCAGGCGCACTGTATGGAGACTTACTCGCATGTGGTGAATAGAAATGCCTTTTTCCATGCTTCTCCACCCACATTGACCCCCGCGCCCCCCCCCCCCCCACCTGCCCCCACCTTTCCTCTCAACTTCAAAAAGCTGCGCCGCTTTCATGGTCCTGAGAGGAAAGGTCTCCGGCAGCAGTCACGCTGGCGCTCGACCTTTGCGTGTGGAGCACCCATTGGGGGGGGGGGGGGGGGGCACGCCGTAAACAACCCCACAAAATGTCACCTGACTTAGTGCCGTTGAGCAGTTCGAAGGCCCGCCTGCGTTGGAAGCGCCCACCGCTAACGGCTGCCTGCTTTGACATTGCCAGAGCCGCGTCGAAGGAGAAACGCGCAAGCGTTTCAAAGTGTCGAGTCGGCACGTCACCGGAGAGGAAGTGCGACGAGTTGAGAGGCGACAGGAAGTTGCGCTGCGAGTTTGGTGGGAGGACGCTCAACGTTGAGGAAAGTTGATCTCGCTGTGAAGGCGGCCCACTTCCTGTCGATGGCTAATTAGCCGCTTTAGCTTCTGGCTGTGCCGTTGACTTGGGTGCAAATGTTCACACCTCAACGTCTCACTTCCCTTTTTTCGCCGCGACCGCGCACACAATTTGGGCCCTCCCTCAAAACTTGCGATTTACATCCCCTACAAAACATTTTTATGCCTATTCGATCATTCGAGATGCGCTGCAGTTACAAAACTGTGATTCCAAAATAGCATTTTAAGATCATTAAAAATAAGTGACTTCAAATGTGATTTTGAAGAACTGCACCAGATTATTTCTACTAACGACCCAGGCTAAATTGAATATGAATGTTCCTCATGGACGTTTAGGATTTCAACTCTATTCATAGTGCCACACGCAGGCCTCGAATATCACACGCGTAATCTGGCGGTGGCTTGAGACATTCCACTTTTGGCGACAGCTGCCATCGGGGGAAACTAAAGCGAGATTTAAGCAAGATCATCTGCCGGTAGAACAGGAAAATTGCTCAACTCATTTGTTTTAAGATCAATGGAAAAGTCAAGTCGCAATACCGCTCCCAGATGTTTTTTTTTTTTTTTTTAAATGTTCCAAGCAAGTGATGAGTTGGCTTTCACTGTAATACATTACCACAAAGAAGGTTCTGCTGCTTCTGCATCAAACGTCTGCCGTGATGTCACATCTTCTTTCTCTTCCTCCCGTAGGTCCTCTGGAGGCCAACCTCCTCCGCCTCCTGCGCCACAGCCCGTCTCTCTCTCTCTCTCTCTCTCTCTCTCTCTCTCTCTCTCTGTCCGCGTCTCTCACGAAGGCAGCTCGCGGTCCGTGGAGGAAAGCCGCCGCGTCTCCCGGACGACCCCCCCCCCACGTCTGCCATGTCGCCCTTCCTGCGCATCGGTTTCTCCAACTTCGAGATGGAGCCGGGCCTGGAGTACCACGAGGAGGTGCTCAACCCCTATTGCGCCGTTTACATGAAGGAGGCCGTCGATACAGGTGGGACGCGCTTAAACGTGACTTCACCCCGTCGTCGGTTGTCGTACTGTTAGCGCGCAGGGTTGAAAACATCAAAAGATGGCTTCTGTCGCGCAAGTTTGGCTCTGGGCTGTGGAAATGTTTTGCGAGGGTTTTCATCATCGTGCAAAGTTCAGGGCGGCGACTGTTGCCGTGGTGATGTATGGAAATGCTGTCTGAGCGTCAGCTTGAGAATGAAGAAACACTTTATTTCTACCTGCTGGTCATTTTTGGAAGCAACCAAAGTCTTGCTTCGTCGTCTTTTCTAACGCAGCGCTGCAGTCGACTTGCCTGCAATACATGGGGGGAAAAAAAAAAAAAAAAAAATCTTCATCTTGCTTTTTCTGAGAAGAAGACAGGAAGTGACACGGCGTCACCTGCTCCGACAAATGACGGCACAGATGGCGGACTGACCATGAGCCGCGATGAAGACCACTTTGGGGGAGTTGAAAGCTTAGCGGGCTTTATAGTGCAGGCATGTGGGCGTTATGCAAGTGGATATATGCCATGTTATTATAACGCGCGGGGGCAAAAAAAAAAAAAAAAAAAAAATCCAATCCAGCAGATGTCAATGAGCGCCGATAAACACGCGGGTGTAGCAGGTGCAAGGTCAACGCTTTCGACGGCAAGCGAGCCAGCTTGTCGGTTTGGCTCACAATATTGACAATATTTTCCCACGACGACGACCAAAAAGTGTCATTGGGTTATGTCGGCTGAAAAAGAAAGTGGAGCAGCAACTTGTTGAAACACTCGAATCAGTTGCTATTCAATGTCAAGAAAATGTTTCAAAGGTCAAGGCCCTAAAACGGGATGACAAAACAAAGACGGCGTCTGCGTGTGCGTCTGAGTCCTCTCTCTCGCTCCCCCCCTCCCCTGCAGAAAAGGGCCAGGTGTACAAGCAGAAGAAGCCCACCATGTACCCCCCGTGGAGCACCACCTTTGACGCGCACGTGCACCGCGGGCGCGTCATGCACGTGGTGGTGAAGGACCGCACGGCCCAGCTCAAGTCGGAGGCCGCCGTGGAGCTGGACTCGCTGGCCGAGCGCTGCAAGAAGGACAACGGCAAGCTGGAGACGTGGGTGCGTGGGTGCGCGCGCGCGCGCGAGAGAGGCAAACTTTGATTTTTTTTTTCTTCATTTGTTGGGATGGATTTAAGGAATGTCGCAAATGACCTCACGTTGCCCACCCCCTAAACCAGGGATGGCCGCTCGATTGATTTACGAGGGGAATTCTAAACAACAAAATCACCTGTTTGTAGATTATTCTTAAAAAAAACATTTCAATGGGTGACTTTATTTCATACGTGGTCCACATTTCGATGTGACTTTGCCTCCCAAACGATGTTGTTTTTGCGTCTCAGTTGGACTTGAAGCCGCAGGGCCGCCTGCTCATGGAGGCCAGATACTACCTGGAGATAAGCGGTGAGTCATTTGCCGTTCAAACCCGCTCGTCGTTTGAATCGAGCCGGCGACGAGACGGACTCCACTTTTGTCGAAATGAACCGGGCTTCTCGTTTCAGACGCGGCGGGAAAGGCCGAGGGCGATTGCGAGCGCGAGGGTCTTTTCGCCCTCCACCCCCGGCGCGGCGCCATCAAACAGGCCAAAATCCACGAGGTCAAAGGTCACGAGTTCAGCGCCACCTTCTTCCCGCAGCCCACCTTCTGCTCCGTCTGCAAAGAGTTTGTGTGGTGCGCCCGCCGCCGGCCTCTTCTCGCCCGTCCTTCCTCTTTTACGCCATCCCTCTTGAACGCCCGTGTTTTTTCGCCAGGGGTCTTAACAAGCAAGGTTACCAGTGCAGACGTGAGTGTGCCTCGATTTTTCACGAGTGCGCCTCGATTCTTCGCGTTTTGCGCCCGGTCGCCCGCCTCACTTGCTCCCCCTTGTGTGCGCGGCGCAGAGTGCAACGCGGCCATCCACAAGAAATGCATCGACAAGGTCATCGCCAAGTGCACGGGCTCGGCCGTCAACAGCAAGGAAACCATGGTGACCGACGCATCCGATCGGCGACGCTGGCGCGCCGGGCGTCCGACTTGCGAGCATGCGTGTGTTTCAGATCCACAAGGAGCGCTTCAAGATCGACATGCCGCACCGGTTCAAAGTGTACAACTACAAGAGCCCCACCTTCTGCGAGCACTGCGGGACCCTCCTGTGGGGGCTGGCCAAGCAGGGGCTCAAGTGTGAGGGTGAGGAAGGGACTCTGAGGCGTGGGCGTCAGGGCGTGGAAAGGTGCGCTTCGCCCCACCCCACGCGCCCGCTCACCCGCCTTTGCTGTCCGCGGGCAGAGTGCGGCATGAACGTCCACCACAAGTGCCAGAGGAAAGTGGCCAACCTGTGCGGGGTCAACCAGAAGCTGATGGCCGAAGCGCTGGCCGTCATCGAGAGCAGACAGCAGGTGGGAGAAACTTCCGCTCGGCCCGCCGACGTCGCAGAGTGTCACCCGTCCTCCTCCCAGGCCAGGAGCGCCGGAGAGGGCGACGCGGCGGGTCGGGAAGGTCCCGTCGGCGACGACCGGCCGGGAACGGCCCGGCCGAGTGCGCCTGAGACTTCGGCGACGCCCGAGGGTCGAGGTACTCGATTTAATACGCTTGTAGTCCTGCGGGGGGGGGGCGCTCTTGAGCGTGTTCCGGCCTTGCCGTAGAGGTGCAGGGTGTTTCCTGGGAGGGGCCCGCGCTCGCCGACAAGCCGGCGGCGGAAGCGTCGGAGGAGGAGGAGGAGGACTATCTTTACGATTTCCCTTCGCGGGATCAGCCCAAGTTCTCCATCGACGACTTTGTCCTGCACAAGATGCTCGGCAAGGGCAGCTTTGGCAAGGTGAAGACAACAACAAAACAACCCCCCCCAAAAAAATTTTTTTTTTCAAACTGCCTTACCTTAGTGACTGCTTTTTTTTTTTTTTTTTTTAGGTGTTTTTAGCCGAGCTGAAAAGGAGCGCTCAGTTTTTCGCCATCAAGGCTCTGAAGAAGGACGTGGTTCTGATGGACGACGACGTGGAGTGCACCATGGTGGAGAGGCGGGTCCTCTCTTTGGCCTGGGAAAACCCCTTCCTCACGCACCTGCACTGCAGCTTCCAGACAAAGGTAAGCCTTCTCCCCGCTCCGATGCGATCCAAACCGAGTTCAAGCCGCGCCCCCCTCCCCCCAGGAGAACCTGTTCTTCGTGATGGAGTACCTGAACGGCGGCGACCTCATGTTCCACATCCAAAACTGCCACAAGTTCGACCTGCAGCGATCCACGTAGGCGCCCGCCCGCCCGCCCGCGCTTTTGCCGGGACGCCCCCTCACGCTTCCTCTCGCCCCGCAGCTTCTACGCCGCCGAGATCGTCTGCGGCCTTCAGTTCCTGCACTCCAGAGGAATCATCTACAGGTGCAAATAGATCAGGAATAGCCACCGCGCGCACGTGACACTCCAATGTTGCAATTGCCGCGTGCGCCTGCAGGGATCTGAAGCTGGACAACGTGCTGCTGGACTCCGAAGGACACATCAAGATCGCAGACTTCGGGATGTGCAAGGAGAAGATGTCGGGGGAGGCCAGGACGTCCACTTTCTGCGGCACGCCCGACTACATTGCTCCCGAGGTGACGATGACGACACGCAAAGTGGGGGGGGGAAAAAAAAAAAAAAAAACGATGATGATGATGATGACGACGATGGCCGCGCGCGTTCAGATCCTGCTGGGCCAGAAGTACAACAGCTCGGTGGACTGGTGGTCGTTCGGCGTCCTGCTGTACGAGATGCTCATCGGCCAGTCGCCCTTCCACGGCCGCGACGAGGAGGAGCTCTTCCAGTCCATCCGCACCGACAACCCGGCGTACCCCCGCTGGCTGACGCGCGACGCCAAGGACCTCCTGATCAAGGTGGGAGTCCCGCGCCGGTTGCGCCCCTGCCGTCTTCTCACCGCCGCCGCCCCGCAGCTGTTCGTCAGGGAGCCCGAGGAGCGGCTGGGAGTCAAGGGAGACATCAGGCTGCACCGCTTCTTTGGCGCCACCGACTGGAAGGCCCTGGAACAGCGCAAGGTGGCGCCGCCCTTCAAGCCCACCTCGGTAAGTTCGCTCGCCGACGTCACCCATCATTCGCACATCGGAGTCGTCGACGGGTTTCGCGCGGAAAGTGCTGCGGGTTTCCGTCCCGTCCGACTTGACGCGACGTACGCCTGTGCGCCCGCAGACGTCCCCCGGCGACTGCGGCAACTTCGACAAGGAGTTCATCAACGAGAAGCCGCGCCTGTCGGTCGCCGACCGGGTGCTGATGAACAGCGTGGACCAGGGCATGTTCCGCCATTTCTCCTTCGTCAATCCGGGCGCGGTTCGCGCGGCGGCCCGCCGATCCCCGCCGCCGACCGATCGGACTTGAAAGCGGTCCGCCTCGGGACGAAAAACACAGCGGGCGTGTCTCTTCGGCCGAGTAAGACAAAAACGGGTGGCTTATTTTGCCGTCCGCTTCAATGTCGCACACGTATTAGTCTTCATCGTCTATTGAATGTCTTTTGGCGTCGCAAGTGTTCTCGTCGGGATGCTCGAGTGCGCTCTTGTCGTAATTGATCGTCTTGTCTTGTTTGATGACCTCAGAAGCGTCGGTGGCGCTCGTCTCGTTGTGGGTAATAAAGCACGCGATGTCTACGACGCGTTTGTGGCAATTTCCCCCAGGCCTCAACGTTCTCATTTGATATTTTGTGAAAACGGGCACGTAGAGAGCAAAGGCGGGTGTTCAAAAGAGCTGCTGCGACTCGAAAAGAAACAGACACCAGTCAACTAATCTGATTACGATATCACCCCCCCCCCCCCCAAGTGAATTTGGTCATGTGGTCAAAGTTAAGTGCAGCTGTCTACGGGAACGCGAGGCCCAGTCGCCACTAAGTAGGACAACTGCTTGTCATACTTTCTTCCGATAGGGGGCGTCAGAGTACAACTAGAAAAGGGGTGCAAAAGTAGCCATAGAGTTCAAACAAAGTAGAATGCCATTTTAGTGTAATTGTATAGTTTTCGCTACTGGATTTGAACCAAATTAATCTATTTTGTGGTTTGAAAATATCAAAGAGCTCCTTCAAGAAAACTTTCAGTAAAAGATTTGATCCCAATCCGCCACTTAATCGCATAATATATATCAACTTTGAATACCCGAAATAAAAATCGTGGCTTCAACCTAAAACCAGTAATACACTCATTTTACCCAATTAGCATAATAAGGACTTCTTTATTATTTAATATTTCTTTTCGGATAACCAGGTTAGTGAAAAAGTTCAGCCTGAAATGTATCGCGTTGTTTGTAAATTGTTCGTCTAATTGGCGGAGACGTGAATTCTTCTTCCTTTTCTCTTTCGGCACCGTTTGATTAATCGAAATACATCAATGGAGCTAAACAATGGAGAACTCTATTTGTTTTTTGCATTCAAACTAGGCACAGAAAAAAGAAATCGAAATTCAACCCTTGCTGGAGTCGTTTATTTGCGTTTTCATTCCTCGCGTTTTCATTCCTCGTGGCGTTGAACAGTCGCGATGCAAGCATACACTACTCGACTTTCGGATGTTTTATCTTCTTGGCATGGAAACAAGTGGATGACTCGGAGTCGCGTGCGGGGCTGCATAGGCCAAGGAAAAGCTCTCGTTTGCTCTGCACTTTCCTCGGCCAAGCCGTTTCCAGGAGGCGACGCGGCGTGACCGACCGCTGCGTGGCAAAAAGTCGTCAGCGCCTCCTGGTGGTGGCGGCGCCGCCGCCGTTGCGGCTCAGCTGCGGGAAGCAGACGGCGGGCGTCCTGGACGTGGGGCCGTACAGACCCAAGTTTCGGGCGGCCGCAGACTTCCTGGGCATCTTGACGCAGGGGAACGGCGAGAAGACTTGCGGCTTTGCCGCGGAGGAGAAGGACGGCGTGGACGGCGAGGACGGCGAGGAGCTTTTGCGGAAGCCTCGAACGGGTGTGGAGGAAGCGGCACGGCGGCGGGCGGAGCTCGGCGGCGGCGTGGAAGGCGGCGTGGGGGAGGACGACGGCTCGGCGGACGTTAACGTGGAAACGGGAGAAGGTGACGGACTCAGAGTGGAAGGCGGAGAAAACGGGGGGCGGGTGATGGCGCGGAAAGGTCCGCGGGCGCCCTCGGAACTTGACGAGTCCTCCCGCCTGGCTGAAGATGGAAGAGCGGCACGGGCAGGCGGGGGATCCAAAGGCGGCTTTTGAGTTTTGTCCTCCAGGACCACGCGGCGCAGACGCACCTCCGCGTCTTGCACCTGTGCGCCGACGCTCTCCGCGGCGCCTTCGCAGTCGGGGGCCGCGCCCCCCTCGGCCACGGCCCCGTCTCGCCCTTTCCCGTCCACCTCGTCCATCTGCTGGGAATCTCCGAAGCCCAGCTCGGCCCGGGCCCGGGCCACGTTCCTGCGATGAGCTCGCACGTGAGCCCGCCAGGGAGAGCCGGCGCCGGAACTCGCCGATGACGCGCTGCCGTCGGAGGGACGAGAGCCGCGCCCCTGCCTGGCCGGGGAGCCCCGAGCGCGGGGCGGAGCGGCGGGACGGCACCCCCCCGCGAGCGTGGAGGCGATGCCGCGGGGTTTGCGACCCAGAAGCAGATGATTGATGGCGCTGCTGGAAGGGTTGAGTTGGGACGCCAGGACGCGGGTGGCGGGACACTTGTCTGCACGCGGGGAGAGACACGTTCAAATAAGCGGCGCAAACACTTTCCTGCCAAATTCATTCACCAGGAACGGAGCGATCCGTTTGTGAGACAGGAAGGAAAAGTCACAGAAAGGCATCGGGAAATGTCGCCGTGCAGATTGGGCCAAAAGGCGGGACGTTTTCAACGGATGACAACAGTCGAGGTCCAATGAAGTTCACCCGTGAAGTCCCCCCCCCCCCCCCCTCCCCAAAAGCGGAGTAGTGCCAATTTTTTGTGAGTTTGGCCAGCAGCGGAGAGCAGTTGTTTGTGCCAAATGCATTCAGGGCACAGAATGAGAGCAGATGGAGAAAAGTCAAGCGAGTGAAAGTGGCCGCCGTCGCAATCATCACGCCGCAAAAAGTCAAAGCCAAGCAAGATTTCAAATGTCGGACGAAGGCAAATATTCCAAAATCGCAAACGAGCATTTCACATGCATCGGGAATTTGGATGACTTCAAATTCCGAAATTGAGATTTTATGTTTCGGCAGTTGAAGGTGGTGCCTTTTTTTATTTTTTTATGTGCCAGGTCAAATTTTCGACAGTTTCTTAAGCCCGTGTTTGTTTGTCTTTTGTCGTATTTATTCTTTTTGCAGCGTAATGCGTCGTTTCAGACCCAAAAGCGTTCGTTTGCCGGCAATACCGTCAGTTTGGGGGCAGCCGTCACCGCGGCTGCGTTTGTTCTGCAGAAATCCAGGACTTGTGCTCATGTGAGCTCCTGCGAGTCACAAGGTGGCGTCAAACCCCCTCTTTTAAGCCCCGCCCCCGCGCCCCCGCCCCGCGGGCCCACCTGTGCGTATGCAGAGCTGCGCGGCCTGCTGCTGCTGCCGCCTCTTGATGCGGGCGTACTGCTTCTTGAGCGCGTGGATGTCGGTGCTCATGCGCTCCATCATCATGCCGTTGATGGCCGCCTGTTGCTCCGCCCTGGCTCCTCCCCCCACCGCGCCCGGACTCAGCTCGCCGATGTCGCCCTGCTCGGCTCGCTGGTCTGGACGCAAACGTTAGTCGTTCTCGTACTTTCGGATCACTACCCCCCGCCCCCCAAAAAAAAAAAAAAAAGTCAGCTGAAGGTGTCCGACCTTTGAGGTGCTTGTGGTATCGTTGTATCTCCGGCGCCAGCAGCCCCCCCAGCGGCCCCAAACAGCCGAGCGCCGACATCACCGCGTCTTCGTCGTCCGCTTCCGCCGTCTCCTCGTCGCTCTCCCGGCCG
This sequence comes from Filicampus tigris, assembly GCF_054856515.1. Taxonomy (NCBI): domain Eukaryota; kingdom Metazoa; phylum Chordata; class Actinopteri; order Syngnathiformes; family Syngnathidae; genus Filicampus; species Filicampus tigris. The sequence continues at coordinate 949,455 of NC_141238.1, read as the reverse complement.
CTGACGACATGGCACGAAAGCGGATCACGACGTTCGTCACCTACCCGAGTTTATTTATTTATTTATTTCCTCCCACCTCATGTTGGGCTTGACCGAGGTGGGGAAGGGCGTGATGTTGTACGTGTATTTCTCCCTCAGCTCGGCCAGCTGAGGGAACGGAAACGCCGCCATGCCGTAAACCTCCTGGAAGACATTGTTGATCGGATGACCTCGAGATTGTGATTTGCAGCTCCTTTTTTTTTTTTTTACCTGTATGAGGTCAGGAGGATCGATGAGGTTGCGCTCCAGCATCTCCTGAGTCAGACAGCCCATGGTGCTGTAGAAGTCGTCGGCCGTCTGGCAATACAAAATCCTCCTGCAGGGAATTTGGATGTTGTGTTGAGGCGGGCGGCGCCGCCACCGCCGGCGCCGCCGCGAGCGCTGCACTCACTCTCCCAGCCGCTCCCAGATGGCGAGGGCCACGCGGAACAGCACCTCGGAGCCCTCGAAGAACACCGAGTCCCAAATCTTGAGCACGGTGGGCGCCGGCAAGCACGTGGCGAACATGGTGAGGAACCACTGCATGGTGAACACGTTGGTCAGCGGCGGCTCGTAGCTGCCTGCCGGAAGAGCGCGCGGAGACACGTTTGGCCTCGCGAAACCAAATCCAGAGCCAAGCGACCGAGCGCCGCCATCTCATACCTCCCGCCTCCTTATTGGCCGCCCTCTGGAGGTGGTGCAGGTGTTGGGACAGGCGGGGGAGCTTGACGCGCAGCAGGTCTCGGAACACCGCCATGTCCACTGGCGGAGACAACGCGCGGGTCATGTGACACGCGTGCTACATCCAGTCTGAAGAAGTTCTTCCGTGGGGAAAAAAAAAAAAAGGAAAAAAAAACTCCGTGCCCGTGTACCTGACAGCGCACGGAGGTTGTTGGCAAAGTAGCTCTCGGGCAGCACTTTGTCAATCAGGTAGATCATGACCTGCGGATGACATGGTCGTCAGGAAGGTGTGTGGAGGAAGAAGCGGGGAGCGTCAAGGTCACCTTGAGCGCGTCGCTCTCGTCTCCCTGCGTCACCGCCAGGATGAGCGCGGCCAGCACGTTGAAGCCTTGGCAGTAGCCCACCGCCTTGTTCCAGCGGGCGTAGGCCAGCAGAACCCGCTTCAGGACCACCCGGTCCTGCTCCCCCTCCTGGCCGCAGTAGGAACTGCAGCCTGTCCTGTGCAGGTCCTGCAAGGTAAGATGCGCAAATGTGTCAGAGATCAGCATCGGCGGACTGTTGCCAGGCAAGATCCTCGGCGGCGGCGGCGGCCACCTTGACGATCTGGATGCCCAGCGAGTCGTCGTCCGGGTTGCTGCGCTCGTTGAAGGCGAAACGGAGCGTCTTGTCCCAGTCGATGGAGATGCTGTGCAGGTATTGGTCGGCCAGCGTCAGCCACACCTACGCGCACACGCAAAGGTGAGTCGCGCACGTCGCCGACGGGACGCTTCGTGTGCACGCGACTCACCCGCTTCCGCCATTCTTTGGGAACGCCGGTGGGAAGTCTGGCCACAGCTTTCAGGGCGTCGTACCACTGCGGCACACAAAACGCCACACTCGAAAAAGTCCGACTGGGATGAATATTGATTCAAGAATGAGCTGGATTGTTATATTAGCTTGATCTAATCAAATTCTAATCATTCTACTCATCTTTGTGACCGACTTAAATCAATAAGAGTCACTTTGTTGCCCCTTTTTTTTTTTTAGCAAACAAGCGGTCACGTTAGCATAAATGTGCAGTAATTAGCAAAGACCGAATTGAGGCAACTGGACTCTGCTTGTTGGTTTTTGTTTTACCAAAACATAACAACATAATTTGTGCAATTAGGTTGACCGAATGTATGTTTGTTTGCAGGAGTTTTGACCTGCTGGAATCCATTCTTGCCAATCGAAGGTTCAATGGTGAACTTCAGCCTTGTGTCCACTCCTGTCAACACAAACAATCCCAGGTGAAGTTTGACTTTTTTTTTTTTTACTCATTAGCACGCGTAGCTAAAATAAAGCCCACGAATATGAAAGCTGATAAGTATTTAAAAAAAAAGTTAACGTGGGGGTAACGAAATCTAAGACGAAAACGTTGCTGTTGGCCTGTTTGCGCGTGCGCACAAAACCCGGAAGTGTCGCTGTCCCTTTGCGTCGCGGTGCTGAATATTAAAATTGACATTTAAAGCCAACCCGAATCACCAAGGACTGATATTTAAAGAGGCGGAAATCAAGACGTAGATAAGATTGCGCTCCGCGAGGGTGATTTCGTCTAATCGATCTTGGATTGACCCTCCAAAAGTGGGACAACCTGCTTGACTGGCCTCGTCCGCTCGCTCCTCGCTATTATTTTTGTCGGCCATTCCCGTTATCAAGCCCGAGCTGTCTTTCTTGTTGACTTGTTTCCCCTACGCTTGCTCGCAGCAGCTCCAAGAGAGGATTAACGAACGCCGAATCCACGCCCACTTCGCTTGTCAATCACGCGCGCAGATTAACGCCATGACATTAGCCCGCACGTCTCATTTGGTGAAATTTCCACACAGGACAAAAACTTTGCAGTGAGTAGGTACTGAGATGAATGATTCTCTCCTGGCTAAAATCTAGCGAATGTTTTTTTTTTTCTTTCATTGTACAAGTGCAAGCAGTCGTCTCTGCTTGGTTTTGGTGACGTCACGGCAGCGTTTACTCTCGGCAAACACGACCGAGGCGCGCGTCACCTGGCTCGAGCGTGCACAGCAGCCTGGGCGCGCTCCTGGAGATGCCGTTGCGCTTCCTCAGCACGCTGCTGATGATATTGCCGACCCCGCCCGACGCCTGCTGCTGCTGCTGCCGCCGCCGCTGCTGCTGCTGCTGCTGCTGCCGCTGGCGGCCGCCCGCCTGCCGCATGCTGAGCCCCGAACAAGTCAGCTCATGATGGGATCGCGGCGACTCGAGCTCACGTCACAGAAAAAAAAAAAAAAAAGATCTTTTAGATCCCCAAATGTCCGGGTTGGAACCGTCAAAAGGTAGAGCGCTCCCGCTACGGATGATGCTCATCACCTCTTCCTCATCCTTTTTTTTTTTCACGTCATCAGGAGGCGGTGCAAGGATGCAGGAAGCAGCAGCAGCAGCAGCAGCAAAAGGAGGAGGAGCAAATGCACCACCAGGGTGAGTTCATCCCATTTGTTTAAGGAGGTTATTATAAAAAATTTTAAAAAAGACCCACCAATTGGGGCAAAGGGAATGTAATTTGGTATTTTAATGTGTTTGAACAGATGCATACTGACTAACAAACTTCCTTTATAATAATAATGCTCAGTTTATATTGGGAAGTTTTGTACGGATTTTCATTCAATTTTTGAACGACATCATAATAGAGTAAATGTTTATTATATGGTTGTTGTTGCATTACCCCAGAAAAAGCACCAGCTCCACAAATACTAAATGAGTTTTAGTTTTGCAGGTTCGCAGTAAATCATTGACTTGACAACCCACCAATCGGTTGTTATTCCTCGGGCGCAGGGTTAGTTTCTTGCAAATCAAATTACAGGCAGCAGAGACTACTGCCGATGACAAGTAACTGTTTTTTTTTTTTTTAAACTGCAAACTAACCCCTTTCATATGTTCACCCAAGTATACAAATAGTAACATATAGATTTTGATTTTCCTGACGAGTTGTTGTTAAGTGCAACATTGCAACCGGCAGACTTTCTATTGCTTCATCACTCTGTGCGCGTTTGCGTTGATGTCCTAAATTGTCTCGAACGGCTCCATTCTGAACTGCTCTGATCAAGATGATGGCGATGAACGTTTCTTACGTCGTTTCTTGGAGACGGCTTGAAGGCAGGCGGTGATGATGTCGTAGTTCTTTTGCAATTTGTGCCCCAGTCGGTCTCGCCGCCTCAGCTGGCGAATCAGCTTGGCCGACTGGACGCTCGTGCGGTACTTGACCTCCTGGATGATGGCGCGGAGCTCTTTGGGCTCTGTAATGAATCACGGCTCTGTCCAAAAAGTTTCTTTGTTTTTATAATTTTTTGTTTTCCAACAGTCAACGTGGCGAACACGTTTTGGAATTGAAGCAAGATGCGTTTCTCAGTTCAGTCCCCAGGCCAGCAGGGGGCAGCAGAGAGGATCAAAACAATCAGTTGCCTTGTCATGTGATCATCGTGATGGTGACTAGGCTGCGGGGGTGAGCAAGCTCAGGATGTCCAAAGCTGGGTGTTGACGCTCAGCATTGTTTAACTTGACCGGGGGGCAAAGGACTGGTGGGCAAAACGCGACAACGCCCCCCCGGCCCCGCCCCACACAAAAGAATGTCAACTGTCAACATGCCCATGAACGTTTAGCCATGTCTTAAATGTTTTTCATGACAGATTGGCTCCTTGAATCTGATCCGTGAACAAATTAAAAGTGAAAGAAAACATCTCTATCTGCTGAGCTAGCACCCCCTGCTGGTGAGGAAATTGTTGACGTGAATCCAATTCTTTTTCTGTGTGCATGGCCAAATCCTCATTCTGGTGTCTTGTTATGATCACTTTGCATTGCTTGTGTGTGTTATCTTCAACTCAATTATTCAAATGTACGACGATATCATAAAAGCAATAGTTGTAGACTTTTTAACTGAGCTTGAATACTCTACTTGAGTTCAAAACATGAAATAAAAATAGCACTCAATTCCGGTGACGCGGTTTCGCCGCGACTCTAATGTGATGCAAAGAGGATTATTGAGGGCCACATGCAGGCCACCTGCATGCCCGAGTCTTGTCGCTCACCTTTGCGGGCCAAATAATTGACCTGGTGCCTCCTGGTGTGTTTCTCCTGCAGCTCCTGCAGGAATCCGGAGCCGGCGTTGCAGCGGCCCTGGAACGCATCCGGGCCGGACGCCTCGGTGGAGCTATCCCAGCTGTCTACGTTCCTTCTGCCGCTGTACGTGTCGTACAGCTCCACCAACAGGCAGTCCACGATGGACGCCCTCGGGGTGGCCGCGTCGGGGTCGCTGTCCGTGGCCGGCGGCGGCGGCGGCGGCGTGGCTGACGCCGGCCGCGAGCCACCGGGGGAGCCGTCCGGACCGATCCACCGCTGGAAGCCGGAGAAGTCGTCCGAGCTCACTAAATCGTCGCATATGGCAACTCCCCAAAGTTGCACCTCGGACGCCATGGCTGAGCACACGGGAAGTTTCTCCAAGTGTTTTGTGCACGCGGAATTGAAGTTTGGCTCAAGTTGCGGGCTCGGCGGACGGGAGGTGGTGCATGGCTGCACGCGTGGCTCCGTGCGAACGCGCAGGGAAGACGGGAGCGTTCGGGGCTCGAGACGGACACTTTTCACGCTTGCCTTCCTTGCTTCCTTCCTCGCTTCCTTCCTCGATATTTGAGGTCCCACGCAATTGGCCGGCCCACTTTCGGCCGAACGAACTCTGCCAAAGTTCGGCCGGCACGACAGGTGCGACGGCTTTGGACGACCAATCGGAGGCCAGATCCCAAAAAAACACAAAAGCCACCATTCCGGTTGGCCACGTTGTCGTTTCTGGCTTTAAATGGCGTCGATGTGTTCTTTGAAAGACTTCAAATTCGTCCACGAGTGACTTTGGGAATACAAGTTTAAACAGCGTGAACCCCGTGAAGCCAAGGAATTACATTTTAAAGTTATGAATGGTGTGCATTCATCCAACGACTTTGTTTGGCAACGATTTGATATTGAAACAAGTCACTCTTTCTTTGTGGTGAAGTGGAAACGACTGTACATTTGTTTTTTTCATTGTGTGTGGTCACAGACGTTATGGACTGATATGATTGGATTCATCCGAATGTTTTTCAATTGAGGGAATTTTCTGTAGGAGACGTTTCCTTTGGTGTTTTAAAAAATACAAATAATGACTATGTAGTAAACACTGTTCTTATCCGTGGCAAATTTTTTTCGACACAAATGTAAAATTTTGAAGGTGAAACCAAATTTATTGTATTTTTCACAAGGAGTTTGTTTATTTTCGAAGAGCCTGAAAGGTCCGTGTCTCTTTTGGTAGATATTAAAAATTGAAAAACGACTCGTTATTTGATTTTCGTTTTAATATCAAACTACCAGAATTGAAATACAACCAGTTTGGTGTCTGGAACGAGTAAGACAATGTCTCGAATCAGTTTGATGTTCGATTTTTAATTCTAAAACGAAAATAGAATATATCACGAGATACAAATCGAAATACGGCCCATACATTGGTTTGAGATACCCGGAAGTTGTCACCGAAAGCATTTCTCCTAGTGACCAGGAGATGGCGACAGCGTAGCGCCTGAAGGCGATATCGTCAACTGTATTGTAACCTGGAGAAAAGTGTTGGTTTCCTCTGTTAAAGCAATTAAATAATAATATCAGAAATAATTTTAGAAAATGGTAATCATAAACTCATGAAACAGGCCTGGACAAAAATGGTGGTAGTCAGAGAAAGATTGAAAATAATCTGACCATATGGACATGTTCAAGCAATGTGTCGTTGAATTAGCATCACGGATGTCTTCCAACTTGTAAGCAGTCAGTTGGCCAACATTTTCGGGCATACATACTCCACTACAACCATGCGGAAAGACCAACATTCTAACCTGGATGATGAAGGATCCAACAGTGTGATAACGTACGCATATGCTCCACTACCCAAATAAATAAATACATTTTTATAAATAAGTATGTATGTATGCATGTATGTACGTATGCATGCTTTCATGGATGACTAGGGAAATCATAATGTATTAATTCACATTTAACTGTAAATCAGAGGATTTTAACTATTTTTTTTATTTATTTATTTATAAAAATGCCAACCACTCCGTACTGGCGTGTGGTTCACTTTCATATTTGCGGCATGAAATTGAGGCACGAATTTACACGCTAAACCAAAGCCGTCATCGTGACAGCTCGGTCACAGGGTGGCGCTAGTGCGCATAGCGCCGTTGAACAGGCAAAAGAAGAAGAGTGGCGGACGCGGACCGCGCCACCTATTTTCAGGTAAGTGAGCACGAGAGCGAATGTTTGTCGTTTGTTGGACACGACAGCGTTTGACGTTTGAGCACAGCGCGTCACAATTCACTTCTTTGCACGATTTAGCAGCGCCGTTGAACGAGATGAAGAAAACGCTTGGCGAACTGGCGTCAGGCCCGCAGGTCAATTGGCGACAGGTGTGCACGACGGGAATCATCGCCTACGGTCCGCAGGTGAGGCAAGATGGCGGCCGTGAACATACGAGCAAATGTTTGTCATTTCTCTCACTGGCATTTTGCTTGTTGCAGGATTTTTTTGTACACTTGAGGGACGCAACGGCGGTTGAGGTTTGAACTCGGCACGTCATAATTCGCATGATTTAGCAGCGCCATTGAACAGGCAAAAGAAAAAAATGGCTTGGACTGGTGCACATGACGGCAGGCCTGCAAGTCAATTGGCGACAGGCGTGCACGAGAGGAATCGCGCGTAGCATTTTGCAGCTAAGGTGAGCACACGAGCAAATGTTTGTCGTTTGTTGCCGTTTCTCACGATGACCTTTTGCTTGTTGCGGGATTTTCACACTTTTCAAACTCAACAGCGTTTGAGCACAGCACGTCGCAATTCACTTTATTTTGTTTGATTTCGCACATTGTGGTCTTGAATTATTGTTACAATTCCACATGTTTTTGTTTTGTTTGTTTTAAAGCTGGCCAGCTTTTTTCTTTTTTTTTTTTTTTTTTTAATGACACCTAATGGCTTTGTACTTCTCAATTGAACTGTCAGTTTTTTTGTTTTGACTAATTTTGTGTGTTGAATATGATGTATTTTATTTCAGGGGGTATACAACCGTTTTTTTCCCTGCTCTTACGAAGTTTACTGTCTGGGTCTGAAATGCTTTTTTGTGTTTTTTTTTTTTTCTTTTGGGGGAGGGGGGTCTATTTGTTAATTCCGCCCCTCACCCCCCATGTGTTTGTATTAATGTGGTGGGTTATTTACCAATGTTCAATGTACTTTCTTTGTGTGTTTGTTGTTTTGCAACACTTGTGAATGTGGTTTTGTCTAACGATGCCGATTGTCACGAATTGCATTGAAACCCCTTCCGCTCCAAATAGTCCAAAATCGCAACTATATTCTAATACTGCCGGTTTAAAATAATAAAATAAAAATAGACAGACGCACTCCGCCAAACCTTTTGCAAGCATTTGTTTCTCTGGTTTCCGGTCGGAGGGGACATATTGAATATGGTGTATTTTTATTTCAGGGGGTATCCAACTGTTTTTTTCCTGGTCTCATGAAGTTTACTGTCAGGTGCTGAAATGCTTTTTTTTTTTTTTTTTTTTTTTTTTTGAAGGGGGGGGGGTCACTGCCTAATCTGGGGTAGATGTGCAATGTACTTTCTTTGGGTGTTTTGCAACATTTGTGAGTGTGTTTTTGTCTAACAAAGCCGATTGTCACGAATTGCATTTAAACCCTTTCCTCTCCAAATACTCCAAAATCACAATTATATTCTAATACTGCCGGTTATAAAATAATCAAATAAAAAAAGACCGACGCACTCCGCCAAACCTTTCGCAAACATTCTTTTCTCTGGTTTCCGGTCGGAGGGGACACTTCATCCTATTTGGACGACTAAGCAAGGCCTCTTGCTACGCTGCCATTTTTGGACTGAAACTTGGATTATCTGTCCACGTTAAGGTAAATTATGCTAAAATGAAAACATGAATGCTCTTACGTACGTGTGTAACTAACATAAGGCAGAGTGCCAATAAGTATTTTTCAAGAAATTTCATGGATTCTGTTTAATGCTACTTCAACCACAACGGTCTGTTTCCAGCAGCGACTTTAAACACTCGCATGCTTTTTTTTTTTTTTTGGTCAGAAACTGCCACTTTCTAATTATTACAAAAATATGATGTTGAGTTCTAAACGTAATTTCTGTCGATTGTTTGTAGAATGAAAAACGGATGCAGGATCCTTCAATGCGATGCAAAGCAAGCAGGAGGACCTCAGACCAGGTAAAAATAAATGTCCACTTTCAGCTCATTTGGCATTCATGGATGCAACTGTGTACACGTTGAGTCCATCTTGTCTACACTGATTTCTTTTTTTTTTTTTTTGTCTTAGTTCAATTGGAAGGGCCAGACTGTACAAATGTCCAACGTTTGTTTTGTGAATTCCACAAGTGAGCCGAAGTGACATGCTCACTGTCCACACTGAAAAGTTGCTCAAACTGAGTGGGAGGAAAGGTAAGTACATTTTTATTTATTTTAAGGCCGGGCGAGGGAAGCCGACAAAGGCGACCCTCCAATCAAATCGGTGACACTCCGTGTGCTGCTTTTGCTGTGCGGGTTCTGCAGCGAGCGAGCGGGACAAGATGGGAGGTGAACCGCCTCCCCGGGGGCGTCGCCGTTTGGGATTCTGCGTTGATTGACAGGGCCAGGTGGTGAGGATCATGAAATGGAGTCTCGTGTAGTGTTGTTGACATTGTTTAGCGCGGCGTTGTGTGCAATGTTGCCCCACTCAGCCTCCGTAGCGGCCTGCTCATCCTGGAAGCCGATCGGCCCCTCAATCTCTGGTCCCTTCTCCAGGTTTCTTCTGCAAAGCCCGCCCAAATGGAGTTTGGAGTGTTTTTTTTTTTTTTTCTTGCCTGGTTTGGTGTTTGCATTTCGTCAGCTGTTGAAACTCTTTTGTGAATGAAGGGCTATACAAATACAAATGACTTATTGCAGGTTGGCAAAGGGAAGGCTGGACAAGCTCACAACACACACGGAGATTGAACAAGTGTTTTGGTTGAACATTGTACTCCACTTGTATGTTTTGTTTTGTGTTTTTTTTTTTCAAAATGTCTGTTTTGTGTGAAATTGTACTGTCCCCCGTGTTTGACGTTGCCAAGTGGAGTGGGTCCACCAGACCAGGGTAATGAAAGCAGCAAGGACGCCATTGAAATCAAAGAGAAAAATGCTCGCAGTCCATCCGTCGTCGTTGCAGTGTCAAGAGGCCGCTTGGGACACAAAGTCGAACCAGGAAAAAGTAGAAATGCACAAAAGCAGTCAATGTGGTGTCTTTTGTTGAGTGGAGGAGGAGCCTGATGAATGGAAAACGCATGGAAAATTCATATACAAGGGACAGTAACTACAAATGTTTTGTTTTTTGGTTGCAGGGCTCGGATGGAGCTGGCCAACTCTTACAGGGAGAGTATGTTTTTCTTCTCCACTTGGTGTGTTTCTCTTCTCTGTCACTAACTCACTGGGTGTGCACTGACTAACTGACAGCGTTTTGTACCGATTCGTGGGTCAAGGCAGGTTGGAATAACGTGAAATATTGTTTTGACAGGTTTGTATTTTATTTTGTCTGAAGTGACATGTAAAGCTTCCTTTTGTATGTTCCAAATGTGCCTCTGTACTTGAATTAAAATCGAATTGTGAAATGGTTTCAAGTTGTTTTTTTTCAAAGGAGTCAACCCAAACATATTTTTTTCAAGAATGTTCCCAGCAGGCCCAAAAGTTGAAACAGGACATTCTGATTAATTTTGCGTTTATGGAATATAAATTAAGATGCAAAATGCACTCATTTTTAGCCATCTCTCGGTGCGGCCGTTTTGTCTTCTGTCGACTGAAAATGGCATCATGACTGCTGACAACGGCCAATCACGGCTGACCTGTTCTCTGAATCTGAGCCGCGGTTGATCGTTGTCAGCATATGTTTGGGTTTACTTCTGCTTTAATGTTGGGGAGGGAGCATCTGTAACCATGTTGAATAAAAATGCCCGTGCAGAGTGGCTTTTTACTAAACATTCTGTAAGGCATTGTTAAAAAAAAATGCCAAAGTTGCAACATGACTAAAATGTAGTCAAACATAATGGTTTAGTATTTATAGGTCTTATGCAAGGTCATTTTTATTCTTTTAATTGATTCAGGACATTTACAGTAAAACAGAATTATCTTAAACCCAAAAAGTGTAGATGGCAAGTGAAGCGCTGAACAAAAATTACCCTGTTTTGCATATTAAAATGACTGTAAAGCTTAAGAAATAAAGGAGAAATAAAAGCAAGCAAACCTATATAGCAATTTTAAATGTAGTTATTTCTTGTGTCTTCCTGGCATTATTTGTTTATGTACATGCAAAAAGCTAACAGGAAATGTTATGGTGTTAAGGGAGAGAAAGTTAGTTTCCACAAGTCAATTGCATTGGAAAGAACTTCAGCGTTAGGATTAGTAACTGACATTGCTCATTTCAATGGTTAGGGTTAATTTCATACATAGCAAGGTTAGGGTTAGGGTTAGGTACATACATTGCACAGACATTTATACATGACGCGGTATGGCGGGGCTCGTACCCTGGGCCTCAGGTGTACGAACCCCAGACGAAATCCTCTCGACTACCGAGGACCTGAGGTCGACCGCCGCTCCTCGTCTATTCATCCTCAATTATTGAACGCGGGCGCCACTTGGAGCTTGACAAAGGTAAAAGTGTGCAGCGACCGTTCAACCGCCACAGCCAACGTGGTCGAGTGGTTGACGTTACAGTGCGGTAAAGCCTCGGACCCTGGTGCGAATCCCCGTGCCTCCAGAACAGACTCCGAGGGTGAAGACTTTGACCTTCATCCACATATGTACATGGGATGCACATTAAGTATTGGAAAATTGTCCAAGTGATAAATTTATTATTTTTTTGGGTTAGTTAGAATGATGTGGGCGTGACCTCAACCAGTGCCGCCCACCTGGGGCCCCGCCCACCTGGCGCCAAAAAACCCCACTACCCTGCTATAGTCTCTCTAAAACACAATAATAATAAAAATAACAATAGGGAGACACTAGAAGGGTGGGGGCCGGCCTTCGGCCGGCCCCCACCCTACTTGTGTGTATTAGTAGGGTGGGGGGCCGGCCGAAGGCCGGCCCCCCACCCTACTAGTGTCTCTCTATTGTTATTGTTATTATTACTGTCAATAAGGGAGACGCTGGTAGGGTGGGGGGCCGGCCTTCGGCCGGCCCCCCACCCTACTAGTGTCTGTTGTTGTTATTATTGTCAATAAGAGAGACACTAGTAGGGTGGGGGCCGGCCGAAGGCCGGCCCCCACCCTACTAGTGTCTCTCCCTACTAGTGTCAACAAGAAAGACACTAGTAGGGTGGGGGCCGGCCTTCGGCCGGCCCCCACCCTACTAGTGTCTCTCTATTGTTATTGTTATTATGACTGTCAATAAGGGAGACGCTGGTAGGGTGGGGGGCCGGCCTTCGGCCGGCCCCCCACCCTACTAGTGTCTATTGTTGTTATTATTGTCAATAAGAGAGACACTAGTAGGGTGGGGGCCGGCCGAAGGCCGGCCCCCACCCTACTAGTGTCTCTCCCTACTAGTGTCAACAAGAAAGACACTAGTAGGGTGGGGGCCGGCCGAAGGCCGGCCCCCACCCTACCAGCGTGTCTCTATTGTTATTGTTATTATTGCTGTCAATAAGGGAGACGCTGGTAGGGTGGGGGCCGGCCTTCGGCCGGCCCCCACCCTACTTGTGTCTCTCTATTGCTATTGTTATTATTACTGTCAATAAAGGGAGACGGCCCCCACCCTACTAGCGTCTCTCTATTGTTATTGTTATTATTATTGTGTTTTAGAGAGACTATAGCAGGGCATTGGGTTTTTTTGGCGCCAGGTGGGCGGGGCGCCAGGTGGGCGGCACTGGTTGAGGTCACGCCCACATCATTCTAACTAACCCAAAAAAATAATAACTTTATCACTTGGACAATTTTCCAATACTTAATGTGCATCCCATGTACATATGTGGATGAAGGTCAAAGTCTTCAGCGTTGCAGTCTGTTCTGGAGGCACGGCGATTCGCACCAGGGTCCGAGGCTTTACCGCACTGTAACGTCAACCACTCGACCACGTTGGCTGTGGCGGTTGACCGGTCGCTGCACACTTTTACCTTTGTCGAGCTTCAACTGGCGCCCGCGTTCGATAATTGAGGATGAATAGACGAGGAGCGGCGGTGGTTGTCAGGTCCTCGGTAGTCGAGAGGATTTCGTCTGGGGTTCGTACACCTGAGGTCCAGGGTGCGAGCCCCGCCATACCGCGTCATGTATAATTGTCCGTGTAATGCATGTACCTAACCCTAACCCTAACCCGCGATGTGTGTAACCAACTCTATGAAACTCACAATGTCTGCTACTAATCCTAACGCTGAAATTCCATCCAATCCAATTAACATGTGTTAACTAACTGTCTCTTATTTAACAGTGTAACTCTTCCTGTTAGCTGTTTGCATGTACATAATCAAATATACTTTTTTTTTTTAAGCTCAGGAACACACAATAAGAAATAACTACATTTAAAAATGCTATAGAGGTTTGCTTGCTTTGCGCAGCAGGTATGCGGATTTGAGCTCTCGTCCAACATAATTGCAATCAGTGTCACTAAGCACCCGACCACGGCGGAAACGGGACAATGCGACCCCCGTCACACTTCTGACTTGACGAGCCGAATGTAGCGAGCGCAGCTCGAGACGTTCGCCTGTCGATGATGAACGGACGGGAGGCGGTAAACACAGCAGAGCCCCGCTGTAACCGGAACGTGTCATGCAACCGAACCGAACCGCCTGTCTCTCTCCAACGTGTGTACTGTGTATATACAGTATATTTTGACAGTGCAATAATTGGAGGTTGGTCTGTGCGGGATGTGTTCATTTCTTTTTTTTTGGCCATCTCTACCCCTTAACTGGGAAAACAATTATCAGTATTATTGGCCAGTGTGAATTGCATTTTGTGCACAGCGTAATGAGGAATAACTTTTTCAGCAAAATAATTTTTCAGGGTTTCCGCAGGTAACAAATCAAATTGAATGCACTTCAGTACTAATGTACAGTACTAGTCAGAAACAAAATCTCTACGTCCCACCCCGTTTCAGACGATGGAAGACATTGACAGCAGAGTTGTATTGTTCCAATTACACGCGCACAATTTTGAAAAAAAACTCTAAAAATTCTAACTGAGGCTACACAATGCACAGAATGAATTAAGGTGACAAACTTAGTTGTATAAAATGTCCATGTTAAGAACGCGTGTTAAGCCTCGAGTTGGGCGATAAGCTGACGTATATCGCAACGTTTAGTAACATTACCCGCCGAATTCTAGAGGGCCTACGAAATGAGCCGTCCGCCATTTTGTCTCCAGCGCCATAGTGTGTGGATGTTAAAAAAAAAAAAAAAAATAATGCAGGATTTGAGCAACTCTGGTCCAGCCAAATATGATTACGAGGGAAACAAAGCTGGTCATCATCAAAAGGTCGGAGAAAGGCAAGATGCAGACGAATATTGGCTCTTTTGGAATTTTGATGGTATTAAAGAGTTCATTCGGCCTTCTGCGGAAATTCTGGCAACGTCACCTACGTAGGAACGGATCTCGTTCACAACCCGACGACCTCTTAATCTGTCACTTTTATTCTCAAATCAACGGACCACTCAAAACCACTACAATTTTAATTCCAGCACAAAGAGACATTTGGAAGATACAAAAGGAAGCGTTACATGTCGCTCCGGACAAAATAAAATACAAACATGTCAAAACAATATTTTGCAGCATTGTGGCCTGAACGCACGGCTCGGTCCAAAATCCCCATGAAGCAGTTAGTGCACACCCAGTGAATTAGTGACAGAGGAGACACACGCACACCAAGTGGAAGAAAGAAAGAGATATACTCTCCCTGTTACGTTGACCCTTTGCTCTCCAAGCGCCGTCGGCTGCTGCTGCAACAACATCAAAAATAGAATATTTTGTTTTACAAGGCAGGGAAGAACGGACGACATGACACGACTCATGACGGGCGAAGATCTCACGAAGGTTGACGTCGACTGCGGGCTCACTCGCGGCCATGCTGGTGATCGGTGGCCATGTGCTTCGGGACCCGGGTCTGGCTCCTCGTCCACCCTGGAACAACAAGTCAAGTGCATTCGTGGAAACCCTTGGAGGAAAAGCCACCACCGTGGACAAAGCTTAGCCACACCCCCCTCAACAGCACCCCATGAAGTGAACGCAGATGGCGGTAGGAACCCGTTCCCGGATGAGCGGGCGCCAACATTTAACACAAACAAGCAACATGAGACTATTTCACAAGTTGAACACAACAGGCGGACTTCTTCTTCCTGGTCCGGCCGTTCTCGATGCCTCTTGGCCCAACCCACTCCACGGCCGTCCTGTAACACAGCCGGCAAGTCAATCAACCAGAGATGAAAATGGAGGAAACATGAACCATACAGCAGTCGTAGGCGGCGACTCAGCCGGACGAGGGATGTGCGCAGGTCCAGTTCCTCTTGCTACTGCTCGTCCGGTCTGGCGCCTCCACAACCTTGAAACACAGACCAACGGTTTGTGTTTCACATCTGTTCATGAGCCTCATCTGGGGGATTTTGGTGGCTCTCGCCCATCCCACTCCACCTGGCAACATCAAACACGGGGGACAGTACAATTTCACACAAAACAGACATTTTGAAAAATAAATAAATAAATCAACATACAAGTGGAGTACAATGTTCAACCAAAACACTTGTTCAATCTCCATGCGTGTTGTGAGCTTGTCCAGCCTTCCCTTTGCCAACCTGCAATAAGTCATTTGTATTTGTATAGCCCTTCATTCACAAAAGAGTTTCAACAGCTGACGAAATGCAAACACCAAACCAGGCAAGAAAAAAAAAAAAAAACACTCCAAACTCCATTTGGGCGGGCTTTGCAGAAGAAACCTGGAGAAGGGACCAGAGATTGAGGGGCCGATCGGCTTCCAGGATGAGCAGGCCGCTACGGAGGCTGAGTGGGGCAACATTGCACACAACGCCGCGCTAAACAATGTCAACAACACTACACGAGACTCCATTTCATGATCCTCACCACCTGGCCCTGTCAATCAACGCAGAATCCCAAACGGCGACGCCCCCGGGGAGGCGGTTCACCTCCCATCTTGTCCCGCTCGCTCGCTCGCTGCAGAACCCGCACAGCAAAAGCATCACACGGAGTGTCACCGATTTGATTGGAGGGTCGCCTTTGTCGGCTTCCCTCGCCCGGCCTTAAAATAAATAAAAATGTACTTACCTTTCCTCCCACTCAGTTTGAGCAACTTTTCAGTGTGGACAGTGAGCATGTCACTTCGGCTCACTTGTGGAATTCACAAAACAAACGTTGGACATTTGTACAGTCTGGCCCTTCCAATTGAACTAAGACAAAAAAAAAAAAAAAAGAAATCAGTGTAGACAAGATGGACTCAACGTGTACACAGTTGCATCCATAAATGCCAAATGAGCTGAAAGTGTACACTTATTTTTACCTGATCCGAGGTCCTCCTGCTTGCTTTGCATTTAAGGATCCTGCATTCGTTTTTAGTTCTACAAATAATAGACAGAAATTACGTTTAGAACTCAGCATGATATTTTTGTAATAATTACAGATAGCAAATAGAGTGGCAGTTTCTGACCAAAAAAAAAAGCATGCGAGTGTTTAAAGCCGCTGTTGGAACTACACCGTTGTGGTTGAAGTAGCATTAAACAGAATCCGTGAAATTTCTTGAAAAATACTGATTGGCAATCTGCCTCATGTTAGTTATACACATACATAAGAGCATTCATATTTTCATTTTAGTATAATTTACCTTAACGTGGACAGATAATCCAAGTTTCAGTCCAAAAATGGCAGCGTAGCGAGAGGCCTTGCTTAGTCGTCCAAATAGGATGAAGTGTCCCCTCCGACCGGAAACCAGAGCAAAGAATGTTTGCAAAAGGTTTGGCGGAGTGCGTCGGTCTTTTTTTATTTGATTATTTTAAACCGGCAGTATTAGAATATAATTGCGATTTTGGAGTATTTGGAGAGGAAAGGGTTTAAATGCAATTCGTGACAATCGGCATCGTTAGACAAAAACACACTCACAAATGTTGCAAAAAACCCCAAGAAAGTACATAGCACATTGGTGAATAACCCACCACATTGATACAAACACATATAGGGGGGGGGGGGGGGTTACAAATAGGCCTACCCCAGATTAGGCAGTGACCCCACCTTCAAAAAAAAAAAAAAAGCATTTCAGACCCCGACAGTAAACTTCATAAAACCAGGAAAAAAAACAGTTGGATACCCCCTGAAATAAAAATACACCATATTCAATAAACTCACAAAATTAGTCAAACAAAAAAAACCTGACAGTTCAATTGCCAAGTACAAAGCCATTAGATGTCATTAAAAAAAGAAAAAAGCTGGCCAGCTTTAAAACAAACAAAACATGTGAAATTGTAACAGAATAATTCAAACAAAATAAAGTGGATTGCGACGTGCTGTGCTCAAACGCTGTTGCTTCCCTCAAGTGTGCAAATCCTGCAACAAACAAAATGTCATTGTGAGAAATCCACGACAAACATTTGCTCGTCTGTTCACTTACCCGAGAAGAGGCCGCGCACTGACGTGCTGTGTTCAAACCTCAAGCGCGGTTGCGTCCCTCAAGTGAACAAAAATCTTGCAACAAGCAAAATGCCAGCGAAAGAAATGACGACAAACATTTGCTCGTGCGTTCACTTGCCCGGTCGGCCGCCATCTTGCCGTACCTGTGCACTGCGTCCACTGATTCAACTCGTGCACACCTGCCGCCAAATCACCGGTAGGCCTGACGTCACGTCCGCCAATCCAAACCTATGTTTTTTTTTTTTGCTTATTCAACTGCACTTTGCACACCAGCGCCACCCAGTGGCACGTCATGATGACTGCTTTGGATTACCGTGGAAATTGTTGAAATAGCCTGCACCAGCAGAGACCCCTTTGATACATTTAATAATTTAATTCAATAATACATTTTATTACACCTGTAAAGTTATGAAGCAAGTCGGCTGGAGGCCCAAATGTCAAAGCGGAAGTGACGCGAGGCCTCACCGGCATACCGCGGCAGAAGCGGAAGTGACGCAGCGTTGCCCCGACACATGTCGTTGCCGCAAAAATGCGTTAGCCCGGACTGAAATTTGAAGGACCTTGTGAAATCTATCATCCGATCGTTGTGGCTCTCGAATGTTGGCGTTGCCATCCTTGTAAAAATGATCTTGAAAGCGCTGGACGGGGATGAAACGACTGTGTTTCAAGAGGTTGCCGGTAAGGACTGAATGAGTCTGAGGCCAGCAGGAGCTAGCCTGCTAAGCTACAGTGCAAGAGTTTGTCAGTGTAAACGACGTATGAGTTTTCGAACAGATCGCGCACGGCGAGCTCACACCAAAGGGAAATGGCCGTCTTCATACATTTGAATGCGAGTAGTGCGATTTTAGTCAACTAATGTGACTGTTGCATAAGCAGCCCACTCATGGCTGCGCTATTTGAACAGTCATAAAGTATCTCGTCATCTTAAAAGATTTGATCAATTCATTCATAATGTGCACATTTTATTTACGTTACATCCTCTAAGAGTGACCAGGCTTGTTTATTTAGTCTCTTGCTGAATGAAGGAAGTCAATTTGAGCGTGTCCAGTAGTTGAGGACATAAGGACATATGTATTTGTGCATGCCAATGTGCGCAGTTCAAATTTGCATCCTCTGTTAGCCTCCGTGCGGGTTCAAGTGGAACCAGTGGGCCGCTGGTTCGAAGCATACGTGAAGCGGAGAAACAGGAACGCGTCGACCTCCTTCCAGGAGTTGGAAGAGGAGGAGGAGTCCTCCGAGGAGTCGGATGATGAGGACTTTCAGTTGGAGGAGCATCCGATGCTCCGAACGCTCGATCCAAAGGACTGGAAGGTATGAAGGGGGGGGGGAGAAAAATGTTGAGCACTGCTAACGGGCTGCAAGTTGGCCCCGGTGAATGGAAGGACTCACATCCTCCTGTGCAAACGAAGCTCTGGGAACATGACGACTGTCACCCTCTGAGAACGCGTGTGGCAGATTGCCTTTTGTCTCTTCTCGTCAGAATCAAGATCACTACGCCGTCCTGGGTCTTCCGCACTTGAGATACAAAGCCACTCAGAAGCAGATCAAAGCTGCCCGTAAGTGCGCTCCGCTGCGCCCTTGCCACCTGCGGCTTGGTTCCCCGGGTCCCATTCTGCTTCGTTTCTCAACAGACAAAGCCATCGTGTTGAAGCACCACCCCGACAAGAGGAAAGCTGCGGGCGAGCACATTTCGGAAGGCGACAACGACTATTTCACGTGTATAACCAAAGGTGCGTCGCGTCGTTGCTCGGAGTATTGCCGAGGGGCTCTGGCGCGACCGCCCTCCGTTTGTGTTTGCCACCGGCAGCCATCGAAGCCCTGTGTGACCCGGTGAAAAGGCGAGCCTTCGACAGCGTCGATCCCACGTTTGACAACGGCGTGCCTTCCAAGGGGGAAGGCAAAGAAAACTTCTTCCAGGTCTTTCCGGCCGTTTTTGAGCGGAACTCCCGCTGGTCGACCAAAAAGCACGTGCCCAACCTTGGAACGGCAGAGTCTTCCTTTGAAGAAGTGGACAACTTCTACTCTTTTTGGTACGTGCTGTCAAATTTCGTCCCCAAGACTTGTCAAACGGGCACTTTGAATTGATTTCTTGTCTTGCAGGTACAATTTTGATTCGTGGAGGGAATTTTCCTACTTGGACGAAGAGGAGAAGGAGAAGGCTGAGTGGTAGACCTCTTTCGCACTTGAAAGCAATTCTTTGGCCCGCCCGCGCGCCGCGCCTGACGAGCCCTTGCTATTTCCCCCCCCCCCCCCCCCCCGTAGCCGAGACGAGAGGAGGTGGATCGAAAAGCAGAATCGAGCCTCCAGAGCTCAGAGGAAGAAGGAGGAGATGATCAGAATACGAACACTAGTTGGTACAGAGACTACAGACGTGACCCAAAAAGTTGCAGCGCGCGACGCGACGCGACCAAGTTGACGTGCTCCCTTTGTCCAACTCAGATACGGCCTACAGTTGCGACCCGCGGATCAAGAAGTTCAAAGAGGAGGAAAAGGCCAGGAAAGAGTCCGAGAAGAAGGCAAAAGTGGAAGCCAAGAAGAAAGAGCAGGAAGAAAAGGAGCGAGTAAGTCGGAGTTGACGCGGCAACTCAAACGCAACCGAATGGCGTCACTGGCGTGACCGACCGCTCGCTCGCTCGCTCGCTCGCTTGCTTTCAGGCCCGGCAGGCTGAGATGGAGGCGGCCCGTTTGGCCAAAGAGAAAGAAGACGAAGAAGCCAAGCAGGCGGCCCAGCTGGCCAAAAAAGAGAAGGACATCCAAAAGAAAGCCATCAAGAAGGAGAGGCAGAAGCTCAGGACAAGCTGCAAGGTTGAGTCGCGACACCGCCCCCCCCATCCCCCCCCCCCCACAACCCGACTTGGGATCCGCCGCATCAACTAACAGCTCTGTTTGACATGCCGCAGAACTGGAATTACTTTGCCGACAATGAGGCGGAAAACGTCAAGATGATGGAGGAGGTGGAGAAGCTGTGCGACCGGCTCGAACTCAGCAGGTCAAATCAAGCGGATCGCCTCGCTCGCGTCATCTTTTTTTTTTTTTTTTGTGGCCGCGCTTGCCCAAACGCTCAATTCGAGGCGCCAGTTTCATGTCACAAAAGTCCGCCTTGTGCTCACTTGCAGCCTGCAGACCCTCAATGAAATGCTGGCCTCTGCCTCAAAGGAGGACAGCAAAGTCGCGGTTGAGAAGCAGGTAAAAAAAAAAAAAAAATGCCACCCCCCCCCTCCGGCGCGCCTTATCTTGCGCGGTTTTCTCTCAGGTGCAGGAGGTGAACGCGCAGCTGCGGAAGGAGCGGGACGCCGAGGTGCGGGCCATGCAGGCCTCTCGCGGCGGCGAGCAGGCCAGCGGGGGAGGCGGGGGAGGGGGAGGCGGCAAAGGCTGGAACGAGGAAGACCTCCAGCTGCTCATCAAGGCCGTCAACCTCTTCCCTGCCGGAACCAACGCCAGGTAACGCGGCAAAAGGGGCGCTTTTCGTGAAAAACCGGCGTTGATTTTTTTTCTTTTTTCACTTAGGTGGGAAGTTATTGCCAACTATATGAATTTACACTCAACAAGTGGCATGAAGAGGACAGCCAAAGACGTCATCAACAAAGCCAAAAGTTTACAACGGCTTGGTAAGTACCGTCGCTCGAGACACCGACATTCATTTTTGACCGTCCTTTCAAACCCGCAAGAGTCGCTTGTTTTTAAAACGGGCTGAGAGCGACGATAAATTCCCGCAAAATATCGGCTGCTTTTGGTGTTCACGGACTTGCTGTTCGTTGTCTCTTCAGATCCGTTACAGAAAGACGACATTAACAGAAAAGCCTTTGAGAAGTTCAAGAAGGAACATAATTCTGTGCCGCCCACCGTAGACAACGCGGTGCCATCGGAGAGGTTTGAAGGTGAGCGCTGTGCATCAGCTCAAAGGGGGAGTCGACACAAAGATGTTTTGAATGCGACCCCGGTGAGTTAATTCATCGGAAGCGTTTGTGGAGTATGAATTCAGCGGCAAAATCCCGCCGCCGGCCACTTTTCTGTCGACCGAAAATGACATCGCAGTTGCCCGGCCGAGCCGTGAGCAACTGTGATGTCATTTTCAGTCGACCGAAAAGTGACAAAATGGCTGCCCCCCAGAGAAGGATTAAAAGGGGTGCGTTTTGCTGCCGAATCCTCAATCGCCACAAATGCAAAACGACCGTCATCCGAATGTTGTGTTTAGACCAGGGGAGCTGCAGAGAACATTTTGGGGTTCACAAGATGTGATTCTGGTGGGCCTCGGAATTGCAACGCAAAAACCAACACATCTACTTATTGGATTTTTTGGGGGCGCTCCCGTAACGCTTGCCGCCGCTGCTGTTGTGTGATGAAGCCCCCGGTGGCGATGGAAGCGCCGCCCCCTGGACCACAGAGGAACAGAAGCTCCTGGAGCAGGCCCTTAAGACGTATCCCGTCAGCACGGCCGAACGGTGGGACAAGATCGCCGCCGCCGTGCCCGGACGAAACAAGAAAGACTGTATGAAGAGGTACAAGGTGAGATCAAGCGGGGCTCGACACTTTCATGACGGCAGGTGCGTGCGCGCCAAGGTTCCCATTTTTTTTTTTTTTTTTTTCCTCTGCTAGGAACTGGTGGAGATGGTTAAAGCCAAGAAAGCCGCGCAAGAGCAAGTAGCAAGCAAGAGTAAAAAATGACAACGACAATAGTATCATCATTATTATTATAACAGTATTGTGTTGGTCTTCTTTGTTTTATACAAAAAGAATTAAAAGGACAATGGGAAAAAAAAACAAAAAACATTTAAATACCGTGTTGCCTTTTTATACATTTGACTGCGATTCTGCTTAATTCCTCATCCAGAACATTCCACTGCGGATCTGGTCGTAGTCAGGAAGCTGTTCAATTGGACCTGTTCAAAGACACAAAAAAACAAAACATTTTCACTACAAATCTCACACTCGCTCCAATTCAGATTTTCACTTCCGGACAGCTCTGAATTTTCAAAGGTCGCGCCGAAACGAGCAACCTACCGACGGCCGCGATGGCGGGAGCTTTGTCGAAGATATATTTGGTGCACACGTCCTTGATGGTGGCCGCGTCGATAGCCTAGCGAGTGAGAAACGTTAGCGTGATGCGAACCCGATCATCGGCTTGAGGCGACGCGACGCCGTCCGCTCACGTCGATTCGGGTCTCGAGCTCATGCAAAGGGATCCTGCGGCCGTAGCACAACATTTGTCTGCCGATGTCCTCGCAGATTGGGGTGGAGCCTAGCAAAAGAAAAACATCCGATGTGCTGGGATTTCGCCGCACGGCCAAACGCCAAGAAGCCACGTTACCGTCGAGGTGCAGTAACATGTTTGTCTTGAGGAGATTCTTCGCCCGTGCCACCTCGCCTTCGGTGACGCTGGTGCAAAGCGACATCCTGAAAGGATTAGCGCGCACGCGCGCACAAAAAAAAAAAAAAAAAAAAAGTCAACAACGATACGGCGCGCGTCTGTCGTCAAGCGTGTGAGTGACCTCACCATTCTTTCTGCGTAAAGTGCATCATGTCTTTGATGGTGCCGGGCTCGCACACCATGTAGAGTCCCCACAGGCCCGTGTCAGTGTAGCAGGTGTTGAAGGACTGGAAGCTGTGGCACAGGTTGCCCTGGCACGCCATCTGGGCCAGCTGACTGGACAGATTCTGAGGGAGGGGCCGCTCCGTTTGCCATTTGAGCGCACGTCAAAGGTCGCGCGCACGTCAAACGTCGCGCGCACCCACTCACCACGCCGCCGCCGAACGAGCGGTCCCAGTTGCCGATGAGCGTGTTGGCCACCATCAGGGGGATGGTGTCAGGGTGAGACCAGCCCACAGCCTCCACGGCGACGGCAACGTGAGCCAGCGGCATCTTGTCGTCGCGCACGCGGATCTGAAAAGCCCAAAAGTTCGCCCAAAAGTTCGCCCAAAGTCTCTTGGAGCAAAGTTTGGTCTTGAAAGCGGGGGCGGAACCATTTTGCAAAAATAAATCGAAAAAGCAGTCAATTCGGTCCTCAAGATTTCAATTCCATTCATCCCTCTTGCCGAAGTTGAACAATGAGGTCAAGAAGGACGAATACCTCACTTCCTGTGAAGGGGCAGGCGGGCGGTGCCGGCGCATCGCTGTCATAGCGGCCAAGAAGCTTTCCAAAGTGGTACTTTGCCAGATCAATCAGCTCGTTGTGGGAAACTCCTGTTTGAGCATCATGCAAAGAGCACAGAGGGATATTTGACGGATGAGCGATCAGCGCCGCGCTCTCAAAATGGACTCGATTGTTAAGAGAGCGAGCCACGTGACACCGGCCGAGTGGTCCGCACCTCCGGCGGCAGCCAGTACGATTCGAGGACCTTTGTAGTGGGTGGTAATGTACTCAACCAGGTCTCCTCGATTGATCGTCCTGCAACGACAACGATTGTGGAACTCGGGACGATGACGGCTCAGGTGGATGTTGAGCGATGGGGCGTTTCCGTACTTGATATTCTCAGTGGGGCCCAGGATGGTCCTGCCCAGCGCCGTGGACTGGTACGCCGTGGCGTGCAGGTAATCGAAGACCACCTCCTGCAAATTGGTCTCCACTTCCTGCATCTCGCGGAGGATCACGCCCCGTTCCCGCTCGATCTCCGCTTCGCCTAGCCTGCTGTTCTGGATGATGTCGGCCAGGATCTCCACAGCTTTTGCAAAAACAAACACGGCTTTGGCTTTTGGGATTCAGATTCAGCAGGTGCTTCGGGCCCGCGCCCCGTCATACCTCGCGGGAGATCCTTCGAGAAAGCTTTGGCGTAGTACACGGTCTGCTCCCGGGACGTGTACGCATTTAGGTGTGCACCCATGTTCTCAATTTCTAACTCCAGGTCGAGCTGGGACCGCTTCCTGGTGCCCTGTCACGGAAAAGGGGCAAGTGTGCAATCCGAAAGAAAAAAAAAAAAAAAGCTTCACAGACCTCCATATTTGTAGATGGAATATCTAACTGCACACAGTTATCTGAGGAAATCCAAAAGCCTGAGAAAAAGATATGTTTATTTAAAAAAAAAAAAGTGTCAATTCTCAACTAGTGGCCCTACTCTTGAGACTACAAGAAAAGATTTTTTGGCTCATTTGGTCGCTGGGTACGTAGTTCAAAACTTTTGTTTTTTCCCCCCCCAAAGCCTTAGAATGCCCAGTACAACACAAAATTGTTGCTCATGTACAAAGGGGCGGTTTGAGCGGACTCGCACGCTATTTTCTGTCTGTTGGTTCCGTGTCCGTAGAATCGAGGTTCCACCGTATCTAGGGTGAGTGTCTCACCTTAAATGCCATGTGCTCCAGAAAATGAGCCGTGCCGTTATTTCTTTCGTTCTCATAACGACTGCCAGCGTCTATCCACAGGCCAACCTGGAAGAAATCATGTTCGTGCCGTGAGAAATCATCAGGATGCCGCGGGACATTGTGCATTTTTTTTTTTATTAATCTGGAAATGAATACGTATTAATAACAAATATTTTAGAACTTTGTTCTGAACACCAGCAACATACGGTGAGAGGCAGTACAAATGCAATTGCCTTTTGTTGACTCATTCAACAGAATAAGTCAAAGCTGTCTGCGAGTATTTCGGATTTGTACTCTAACAGGCCCAAATTCCGCATTGAGGAAGTAAATTTGGGATTCATCTAAAATGAGAACATTATTATTTTAGTATTCATACATCGTTGAGATTTTAATACTGTACAATGGGTGCCTTGGCGGAACTGTTGCGTGTGCGTCAGAGTGATTTTAAAAACTTACTGTGCAAGTGGAAAGTCCAGAGTCCTCAGAAGCCACGCGGAGCCCATTTTCCAAAGTGGTCACCTTCGTCTCGGGGACATTTAAAGCTACTTGGTGAACAGCCTGTGTCGTCAACAGTCTGCTCGGCCCAGCAGTGAACTACGAAAAGACAAGAACATTGCATGAAGACATTTTTAAAAAAAAATCTCCAACACCGATACCCTACGATGTGACTCGGACTGCATTACCGCATTTATTAGTTACAAATATCTTTAAGCTTTATGTGCTTCTGTTTATGAAACCACGCACGATGAAGCATCTTAGTGACGGACGCCAGCTTGGCGAAATGAGTTGATACAACTATAGAACATGTTTCAGTTTTCATACATGTCTGGTAACATATTGTTCTTACTCTGTTGAGAGGATTTTTCTCCAGTAACGATCTGCGGAGTAAACCGTTCCCCGCGGACGCGAGGAGACGTAAGGAGGACGCCATATTGTTATGTCAGACAGAGCCAGAGGAAGTTAATACCTCACATCCGGCGAAGAATTGTTACACTCGCGTACCCTCGGAATTTTGTGTCCTCCATTTTCTTGAGTCTTTTTGTTGAACACTTTTTCAACAAAGTACCAAACGCGAATCCTGCGATGGTTATGACGTTGTTGGAAATTTGTATCGGAAGTAAATTTCGTTTATGTGTTCCAGTTTAAAATTCAGGAGGACATTTTTTAAAAGGTGTGACATTTGTTTTGAAAGCGACTGACAGGAAAACCGACGGAAGTGACGATTGACCAAGGCGCAACCAGGGCAACGTTATTTTGAAAGGACAGGAAGACGGACGGAAGTGAGGCTTTATCATAGCGCCAATTTTCCTCAGCCAGGATGTCAAGTTTGGTAACGTTGTCACAATAGTTACTCGAGCGGTTAAGTTACTTGGTCTGACCTACAGTCCAATACAAAATCGCGAGTCTACCTATTAGTTGTGAGCCACTATTTGCAGGTAATCGATGAACATTTATCCTGTGATGGAAACAAATCGCAAGTGTTGTGAATGAATAGAAGGCGCTACAGCTCTCGTCTTTGTTGTGGCTTTCAGATATGGACGGCGATCTGGAAGACGGGGAGATTTCCGGCTCCGGTTCCGACTCTGAGATGAAAACCGCCACAGCGGCGGCAGCGGCGGCACCGGGCCGACCCTCGCAAGACACAAGCTTTAGCTTTAGCCAATCCTTCCAGGACAGGGCTAACACTTTGCCACCCGCGGTTGCCTACAGAAACTCCGGAAGGCCGGCGGAGTCCAGTGACAGCGACCCGGACTCGTCTGATGAGGAATGTGCCGCTTGGCGCCGCAAACGTCAAAAAGTCTCCAACACTCGCCCACCACCCGCAGCCACTGCCCGGCCGGCGCCAAGCCGCGACGCCTGCGCGCAGCGAGGGCGCAAGGTGAACAACATTTGGGGCTCCGTGGTGCAAGAGCAGTGCCAGGATGCCATCGCCGCAGAGCTGTGCGTCTTTGGCATGGAGGGTGAGATCTGCATGTCCGACAGAAACGTGGAGACCTACAACTACGTCCTGGCTCATAAGATCATGGAGAAGGAGAGGGAGATGGAGAAGCAGCAGCAAGATGAAGGGGAGGTGAAAATGCTGGATGACCAGTTGGGTGACTACATGAGAGGCCAGGGGTTGGAGGAGAGAGCCGGGGGCGACGCCAAGAGGAAAAGGCCAGTGAAAGAGAGGCTGGGCCCTTTAGCCGAGATGGACGCGAAAGGCCGCTACGAGATCACCCAAGATGACCCCGAGGAGAAAGTGGTGGACGAGATCGCGCACAGGCTGCGAGAGCCCAAAAAAGACCTGATCGAACGCGTCGTGAGAGTCGTCGGGCGACAGAAAGCCATCGAACTGCTCGGCGAGACGGCCGCGCTGGAGGAAAACGGCGGCGTCTACACCATGGACGGCAGCAGGCGCCGCACGCCCGGCGGGGTTTACTTCAACCTTCTGAAGAACACGCCCAACGTCTCCCGGGCCCAGATAAGACAGATCTTCTTTGACGAGAGCCAGAAAGACCAAAAGAGCAGGAAGGCGGCCCAGAAGAGGCGGCGGCACTTGGTGGCCAAGAAGATGAAGCAGGCCATCGGTACGCTCAACCTGCAGGAGCACGACGATGTCTCCCGGGAGACCTTTGCCAGCGACACCAACGAGGCCTTGGAGTCACTGGAAGAGGCGGCCAAGGAGGAAGAGGAGGTCCGGGAGGAAGAGCACGCCGTGGGTACGGAGGAGACGCCGGTCGTGTACAGCTCAGGAGACTTGGAGGTCTTCTGAGACTTGACGGACGTCGTCACTTTACCGAGGCGTTGAACCGTCCGTCCTTTCGGGAGCTGTGATCAAACCCGCGCTTCTGACGGTCAGGGTTCAAATGTGTGGGAGTTGCGTGGTTTTTTTTTCCCTTGTTGCTTCTTCTTGTTCTCCTCAGTAGGTGTGCCCTGCGATTGACTGGCAAGCTGTGGGAAATGGTGGCATTCCTTGTTTAAGATTACTGCAAATCATTGTACAACTAATCTCGACTGAATTACATCACTTTTTTAAATTTTTTTTAAAGACAGCATCTACACAAATGTCGCTCGATTTAATTTCTGATTCTTGCCTGCAATAAAGGAAAGTTGCTGAAAAGAAAGCATTGTTGGGGAATAACTGAAAAAGAACAATTGTAATGCTGACGTTTGCCCGCCAGGTGGCGATAGCACTTCTTTTCTATTTGCGATTTACAGTACAATAAAGGTGAATAAAGTTCATTCTGGCTCGTTTGTGCTGAGTTTTGAGATTATACACTGGCGCCGTTTATTTATTTTGGTTGAGAAGGGTTCGAAGGAAAAATGTATTTCATTTTCATCTTTGTCAATTAATGAGCTTTAGTGGTTTATTTGAAATGTACTTGCTAAACAGCCGTACAGAAGAAGCAAAGTTTGGGAACTTTAGTACTTTATCGCTCTAACACCTGCTGGACATAACAGCCGGACATGCCTAGCGCATCGACTTCCAGAAAAAAGATAATGTATCGTGTAAGAGATACTTTTAAGTTCCACAAAAAGGTGGTTGGCTCACATGAGCATTGTCGTGCCATGAGAACGAGTCGCTTTAATCGTAAAATTAGCCCGCACTGTTTGCCAAGTGGAACCAAAATTAGAAGGTGGGACTTTGTTGGTACTTGGCACGCATCGGCAAGTAGCAGATTCAAGCTCGTTTGACTGCCAAGGCTGGCCTACATCAAATGGGCATTCAACAACAAGAAAATTGTGACCTACACCGCCGAGGGCGGCGAAAGCAGGGCGGAGGCGTACGCCGACAGGATCCAACTGGACCACTTCACGGGGAGCCTGAAGCTGCAAAACGTGCAGGTGGGCGACAGCGGCGACTACGTGGTTCACGTCAAATCGGCAGAAGGGTTTGCAAAGATGAAGAGCGAGATGGCGCAAAAACTGCTAACCACGGACATCCGGGACTACGTGCATAGCATCCGAGTCGCCAATAGTGCCACAAACGTGACGGTGATCAAAATCTATCTTTATGGCGATCTGGATGAAAATCCTTTGATGGCCCTTTATTAATCTTATTACCGCTCCATCAAAAATCGGAATCAACGCAGCGCAGGACCCATTCGGTCATTTGTGTTGTGTTTACAGATTTTGTCCTGTGTGTGGTTGTGTCTTGAAGCGAGGGGAAAGGTTATCCGCGGAAGTCATGTTTCAATTCGTTGTTGCGGCTTTACTTTCCAATAAAAATATTTTGCATTGTGCTTGTGTCAAATCTGATTGCTGTCGTTCAATAAAACATTCTTGCATATCTAATGCATTCCAAATATCAACAACGATGACGATTGTTTAACGTTCACTCTTTTTGTTGTAAATGAGAATTGGTTGCATCATTCGCTGTCCCCTTAAAAGAAAAAAAATAGCGATTTAAAAAAAAAAAACGAATAGCACGCGCGACTGTCCCTTTAAGAAAACGCAGTCACGTGACAAGTCACATGCCCGGAAGTAGCGGATTGAGCGTGCTGTGTTGTTGTTTACGTACCAAAGCGGGCTACTCGAAAACACGCGCTGCTCACTTCATTTACCTTGGACGGGTTTTTTTCGGGTCTTTTCACGAGCGTGTCATTTCGGTCCGCTCAGATCGCCAAGTGTTTTGCCCTCCGTTGTCCAATCGGAGGGAACTATTGTTGAATGACTCCGTTCCGTCGCGCAAAAGACAGCTCTTTTGTGTCAAATATGAGGCGTCTCTTCCTCGGGGCTTCGTAACCGAACCTTGAGCGCAAAACGCTCGCGATCGACAGTTCGTGTCCGTTGATTTCTGCTGCCGATTATTAGTCCAGATTCAGTCGCAATGAAGCAGGACGGCGATGCCGCCGGTGTGCCGGCGTGCTTTGTATCCAACCACGAGGGCTTTGTCGGAAACATTAAAAAGTTCATCCGAGACTTTGTGGTGACTGAAATAGACGTCAACGGACGACAGGTGACGGCAGGAGCGGCCGCGCAGGCGCCTCATTGCTCGGACAAGACCGGCGGGAGGCGCATGCAGGATCAGAGCCTGCAGGCGTCGGAGGATGCTGACTTGTCAGCCGACTGCAGGTTCGATTTGACCATCTCGAGCCCCGACAGCTTGGACTTGAGCATGGTCTTGGGTCAGGCGGTGAGCGAGCAGCTGGAGCAGTTTGTGGTGAGTCTCCGAGACGAGGCGGAGGCGGAGGAAGGCGACGACAAGTCGGGCCGCAAGGAGCTCTCCCTGGGCTCCTTCACCGACAAGTACCAGCGAGCCAACGTGCACCGGGCCGTCCGGCACCGCTTCCCCTTCCTCATGACCGTCACCATCCAGCCCGAGATCAGGGTGAGGGAGGACCCGGACTACAGGGAGCTTTCGCAGCTGGTCACCGAGGAGGAGGCGGAGGACTTCTTCAGGTTCATGGACGCCAAAGTGCAGGACTCGTCCTACACGTTTCACGCCGACGACAACAAGGAGCACCGCACGGCCGTGCACCACTTCCTCAACCGCCGCTTCGGCAAACTGGTGGAGACCAAGAGCTTCGGCGACCAGGAGAGGACGGCCATCTCGGTGCGACTGAGGGAGCGAGGCAGACCCAAGAAGAGGAGCGCCGAGGAGCGCAGGGAGGAGGACGTCTACACAGGTGAGGAAAGAAGCGAGGCGGCAAGACGGCCCGCGTTTGACTTTTGCTCTCTCCTCCAGCTTTCACTCTGTGTAAGGAAAACCTGGAGACTCTGGAGGCCATCAGCTACATGGCGGCGACGCTCGGCGTCCTGCCCTCAGACTTCACCTACGCCGGCATCAAGGACAAGCGAGCAGTCACCTACCAATCCGTGGTGGTCAAGAAGGTCTCGCCTCAACGGTAATTAGTTGTAACTTGAGGCGAATGAAAAAGACCACTTTTCGCTCGCGCAGCTCTCCTAAAAAGAGGCCGAGTGTGCTTGCTTCATGCATTTCCCCCCCCCCCCGCTCACAACCGAATTAGGGCCGCCGCTGTGGAGTTAACTGTCAGTGAATCGGAGAATGGGCTAAAATGACATTTGACGTCAATTTGAACTTTTCTTTGAACAACTCGATTATTAAAATAGAGCTCGGTGCTTCGTGTGGCTACACTGTGTTTTCTCACTAGGTTGATGGAGAAGAGGGCGGAGTTTGAGAAGCGAGGCATGCGTCTCTCCCACGTCCGCTCGGCGGCCGAGCCGCTGAAGCTGGGACGCCTGCGGGGAAACCACTTCGACCTGGCGGTGCGCAACCTGCGCCCGCACGGCGCCGGCGAGGCGCACCCGGGCGCCGACAGCCGACGCCGACTCGCCGGCTTGGTGGAGGAAGCGCTGGAGAATGTTAAGGTGCGAACGTTCCCGCGGGAACCGTCTTCCGATCGATCGACACCGGCTGTTCTTTGTTTTGGCCAGCTGAGAGGTTTCGTCAACTACTACGGGCCGCAGAGGTTCGGAACGGGCCAAAGCGTTCAGTCTGACCAAGTTGGACTGGCTTTACTCAAAGAAGACATGGTGAGTCTTGCCGAGCAAATGCGACACACCCGTTGCGCCAAAGACGACGTGTTTGACTTTTTTTTTTTCCCCCCATTTCAATTTGGGATAATCGATGACTCGTTGTTACGGCCCGGTATGCTTGTCTTGCCTTCAGGTGAACGCGGTGCGTTTGTTCTTCAGTCCCGAGGACGGCGACGATCCTCCGAGCCGAGCCAAGAGACACTTCCTCCAGACCGGTGCGCGTCCACGCTCCCGCGCTAAACTCTCACTTCCTGCTAACGCCGCAGAAGAGAAACAACTCTTGATTGGAAATTCGCTTCCTGTGAATTATTTTTTTTTCCCCCCCCCCCTCCAGATAATGCAAAGGAGTCGTTGGCGTTAATGCCCGCGTCCAAAGCCAGGGAGCGTCTCATGCTCCGCGCCTTGAACCGCTACGGCACCGGCCCGGAGGGCTGCGCCAAAGCGTGGCTCAGCCTGCCGCACGGCATGAGAGTTTTCTACCCGCACGCCTACTGTAGCAGGTGAGCTGCCGGGGAACGCCGCGCGCGACCTGCCGGGCGTTCGCCTAATCCGCCCGCTCTGGAAAATGACGCAGAGTTTGGAACGAGGCGGTCGCTCACCGGTTGGCGACGTGGGGTCCCGATGTACGAACGGGAGACCTGGTGTGGCTGCGCGAGGCCGAGAAAACGGACGACTGCGGGGCGGCTCAGGTACAGTTGGCAATGCCCGGCCCGGCCGGGTGAGCCGCGA
This sequence comes from Filicampus tigris, assembly GCF_054856515.1. Classification (NCBI taxonomy): domain Eukaryota; kingdom Metazoa; phylum Chordata; class Actinopteri; order Syngnathiformes; family Syngnathidae; genus Filicampus; species Filicampus tigris. Next base: position 917,581 of record NC_141238.1, on the reverse strand, counting down.
TGGCGCTCTGATGTTGTCTCCGCTGCCTTTTGTCAGATCCACGTGGTGACAGAGCAAGAAGAGCACCAGGGAGTCTACGCTCTGGCTCAGGTATGGCGCCGAGAGCACATTTTGCCCGTTTGCATTCCCGGCTCAAAAACGCGCCCCCGCGTCTTCAGGTGTTGCTCCCCATGCCGGGGAACACGGTCCGGTACCCCGAGAACGGCATGGGCGCGTGGTACCGGGAGAGGCTGGCCAGAGACGGCCTGGGCAACTGCCGCTTCCGAGTGGGCGGGCTCAAGCTGAACCTGCCGGGCTGCTACCGCCCCTTACTGGCCAACCTGTGCAACCTTCGCTACCGGCTCCACAGCAGCGAGGAAGGGGGAGGAGAGGCGGCGGGAAACGGGGGCAGAAAGAGCGACGGACACTTGAAGGCGGCGGCGGCGGCGGCGGCGCCGGCCGAGGACGCCAAGCGCGACTCGCTCACGCTCACCTTGAACTTTGACCTGGACTCCTCCTGCTATGCCACCGTCTGCCTCCGAGAGATCATGAAGTGTGATCTGTAGATGTTTGCACGCGGACGGCGGTTGTAGCTCAGTATTTTGGTTGGCGCTTGTTTAGTTGTGTGCATAGATTGTGTTTGTATTTTGTGCCGTAAATGAGAATTAGAGACGTTAAAACCATTCTTTGTGTCCGGAGCAACAAATATTTTTACAGCAGATTCCGACTCGCAGTGCTGAGCCGATCTGACTTTGGTTAGAATGACAACCACGCGCAGAGTTCAAAGTGGGGGGAAAAAAAAAAAAAAAGTGAGCACCAGGGTTATTATAGTTTGAGATTAGTCATAGATACAGGCAGTTTTTATTTCGTTTTGACTTTGGCTTTTTCAATTGAGTTGGTTTGAATTTGTTTTTCCAACAGCAGATCATGACGTAACGTGTTCGATCAACGCTCGCAAGGTTTGTTCCTTTTCATTAGTTTCAGTTTAGTTTTACTCTTAATTTGAGGTTTTATTTTTTACTATATGGAGTATTTGTCAAGTGCAAGATAAAAAAAAAAAAAGAAAAAAAAAGGCCACTAAGTATTCTGGAATAAAGTTAAAGTAAACTACAGTCTCTCAAACGACTTGCTTCTTCTGTACGGATGGACAACAATATGAAAATATTGTCATCGAAAGCTCATGTATGACAATTGACAATGAAAACATTTGAATTTCCTTCATGAAAATGTTTTCTCAATTCCGGTTTTTCTTTTTGTTTTCGTGAACTATAATAACCTTGGTGAGCCCCCAAGTCAATTTGCATTTTAGTCGTGACACAGCCAACAACTTCGAAAGCCGCCGAGCGCCAAACATTTGTAGTGAGCCGCACAGTGAGCTCTTGACCACTAGGTGGCGGCAACTGACAAATGCTGCAGGAAGCTCCTCCTCATTCTCTGCACCCCCATCCATCCATTCATCCATTTTCTCTCCTCATTGGCTTTGGGGGTCAACTGGGCCTGGCCCGTCTCCCAGCTGACGCGTGGTACACGATCACGCTCACGTTCACACCCGCGGACAGTCCGCGGCGAACCCGAGGCGGGGGCGACGAGGTTCATGAGGCCGCCCCGAAATCTTTCACCTTTTACGAGACATGGAAAACGGCGCTGCGACTTGGAATGATGCGCGAAGCCCCGCTGAGCTCACTCCTGGGAGGCCGCACTCAATCAAAAGTCAGCCTCTCCTGTGACTATTTTGGGGAATTTTGATGAGTATGTAAAGTGCAAAAAAACACCGCCCCCCCCCCCTCCCCTCACTGGATGGCTTCAGGCGAAATTTAATTCCTGTTACGGGAAGATCTTAATGGATGTTTTGGGTTCGAACATGCACGCTGTCAGCTTGTAAGATCAACTGCCACATTAAATCATTAGCAGACTTTAATTTCAAATGCCCTTGATACCAAAATATCACAAGAAAGAGGACGGAAAAACGAAAAGTCTTCTAACACGTCCGACCTGGATGCTGGAGTCTAAATTAGGCTCTTTCAAAGTGTTTTTTTTTTTTTTTTGGCTTGAGGAATCAAACAAGAATCTTGGCAGATGAAACGTGTGAGTGTGTGTTTTTTTTTTTTTTTAATGTTCAGACAAGTGCTGGCTCAATAGTTTGGTCGCCCCAGGTGGCGTGAAGGCGGTAAATAATGGCGGATCTCGAGCCTCTCCACAATCTCATTACACCCTTTCGGTGAATATTGCTTCCAGATGTCTCGACTTTTCCTCAACTTGCAACATGAACGCATCCAAGAAGACGACGGACAACAGCTCGGCCCAGTTTGGAGAAGCCGTACAACTATGTACTTTTGGATATTCAAGCGCAGTCCATGAAAATCCGGGCGGACACATTCAGTGAGCTAAAGCGCGTCTTCCGCATTCTCCCCAAATCGCAAAACGACCGCACGGAAAACAACGTCTGGCCAAGCCATTCCCGTCCCGGGCCCACCGTGGATAAATATTGACCCACTCCCACGGTGACGCAGTCAACGCTGGTGGTGAAAAACGAGCAGAAAGAAAGTCCAGGAGGGTTCTGAAAGACATTTACCATGCTTGTGCACGGATATTATCCGGACGAAAGATACTTGGCGAGGATTCAACCTTCCCACGGGCTTAGCACCTGTGGGAGGGGCCAAGGGGTCTGGCGCTTTGAGAGGGGTTGGACTCTCTTGCACTTTGGACTTGTCATTGGTGAGAGGCATACGCAAAAAAAAAACGACGCAATAACGAGGCAAAACTGCATTCCAAGTAACTTGCAAGTTGCGCTATTATGGCGCAACTGGGGCGCTTTAAAAGGCAACTTTCGGATTCTTCCGACTATGATGACGCGGATGCTAGCAGAAGGCGCACGGGCAAGCTAGTGACCGGTGACGTCTTGACCGCGGGCAGTGAACCCGCTGACCCCCGTTGAGGTTGGTGTGACTCGGGTGGCATATGTGAGTGGCATAACGTGCGGCACCCCCACTGTTGACCTGATAACTGCGGCCCGGCTATTGACAAGCGTACGGCTCGGGGGGGGAAAAAAAAAAGCACTACGGCCGCGCGTCAGATGAGATTGATTTCACAATGGAAAGCTGTCTGAGCGCTAGTGAACGACCGTGTCTTACTTTTTTTTTAAGAACAGAAAGCCATTTGAGAATTCATTCAAAATCAAGCTTAAGGTCCATATTCAAGCATGCTCTTTGTCGTCACTACCAAAACAATTTTGTGCATACTTTGCCACGGCGCCGAATGGCTCAGCCGCCACTTTGGATGCTTCGCAAGTTGCTAAGCGTGTGAAAAGGCCCAACGAGGCGTTCCCATGATGTCACTACAAACCTGGAGTGAGACGACTTGGGAATTATTCTGCTCGATCCGTGCAAGGAATGCACTGCATTCAGTGGTGGACCACCAACCGCAATAATATTTGTTTTACTCCGTAAGAGAATTCACGGGCCACAATCATTTGCGCCCTTGAAGAAATCTGTCCCGAACTCGACGAACGTCTTACAACTAGGGCTCGAACAATATGGAATTTTGGAGGCTGAATAAAACTAAGACAATACATTTGACTGGTTTAGAAAAACTTTGTCCTTTAGTATTTAACATGACAAGGGAATGCTTTTTTTTTTTTTTTTTTTTTTTGAACGTCATTATCTTTGTCTTCTGTTGTAAGTTGTTAATGCGTTGAAAAATAATTGCTCCCCTCCCCAAAAAATCGTCTGATTAAATCGGCTGGCCGATTAATCGGTCGGGCCCTAGTTACGATGTGTTCTCGCCTCGCATATCGGAGTTCAGTCTTTCCCAGAGCATTTGCAAAGCTTTAGCGCACCCCCCCCCCCACACTCAGCCCCCCGAGTATATGCAAACACGCCCGCACGCACAGTCAGTCATCCTCCATCATGGCCACCGTCCTTCCTGCCTCTCATCCATCAAGTGTCTCGAAGGTGAACGCGGTTTTGGAGTCTGGGCTGCAGTCATCTAATTGCCTTGTTGACGAGAGCTCAGCCGCGCGCGCGCTCTCGGACAGATCGGAATGAAAATGAGAAGCAGGCCTCTTTCGGGAGCAGCTGCGCCGAGTGGTCCGCGGCGCCCTGGGAGGAGGACGAGCTGTCCCCGCGCCGATCGATGGAACCACTTCCTTCTCCGAGGGGGCGCGGAGGGAACTTGACGAGCAACTTACAAAACATCGTGCGAGCCGGTGCCCCCGCTGATATGAGAGCAAATTAGCTCCGTCTTGACACGCTCGGACCGTGAGCTAATCCAGCATACGTCTTATCGGAGACACTCCCTTGGTCTGATGGATTCGATTACGCCGGAGGTGCAATAGCATTAGCGTCAACGCTAGCCTCTTAGCATTTCCGCAGTTACGGCCTCCGAACGCAAAGGTTCCAGTGCCGGCGTACGTGCGCGGCATCTCCACGCCATCGGATCGGGACACTCCCGGCGTGACTGAGCTCGCGCGTGCCTCGTTGTCTCCGTCAGGACCGGGCCGCAATCGATCTGGATGCCGGCCATGCGGATAACGCACATCGATGTGCCACATGTTGGATGCGCCGCACAAGCCGCGGTTGCCGGAAAAAAGCCCGCCTGACCTAAAATTGACAACCTCTTTTTCCAATACTTTGTTTCTGAAGCTAGATAACACTTTAGACTGTCTAATCGTTTCAAACGGATGTCATGTCGTTAGTTACCAGCCTTGTCCTTTTCGCAAACTCGAAAGCCAAAATGAATAATGGTCAGTGTGACAATATCTTGGAATAAAAGACCATTGTGATGGAGTTAAAACAGATTCGCGCGCAATCTGGAACTAATCCAAGGCCTGTGTGGCTCATTGCGGGTTAAGGACACCACGTCCTCATTCTCACGCGGGCAAGCTGCCATCCAGCAAGCAGTTTCGTCATCAAACACCCACTGATTAAGCGCAGATCTGCTCGGAACAATGGACTGGATCCGAGAGAAGAAGGAGAAGGAGAAGGGGAGAGAGAAAAAAAAAAAAAGCAGACGGTTGTTAAAATAGCACTGACGTTTTGGCTCGCAAGGGGCTGCTTAGGATGCAATGTTACGGAGCTGATTGAGTTGTGCAAGTCCTCAGGCGTGGAATTCATCTGGCTTTGCAAAAAAACATTAAGTGCGACCTCGGGGATGCGTGGTGGGAGAAAAACAACAGCAAAAAAAAAAAAAAAAAATCATTTCCACATTTCCGCAGATCCGTGCCAACACAAAACGGGACCCCGATTGCACATTTTCACCCCTCTCCCTAAAAAAAAAAAAAAAAGTGCTCTGATGTTTGTTCCCCCACGAGTGGTGGTCCGTGTCACTGGGTGGCTGCTCATTAGTGTCACAGGCCATCGCCTTCAACCTGGATTAAACGTCCTGAAAGAGCCTGAGCAACGTCCCGGACTAAAGTCCAGGCGACGGGATTTCGTGAAACGCGTCTGAATGAGCGTGCGATAGCGCTTCGGGCTGATCTTTTGCTTTTGGCCGTGCGAACGACGCGGCCGGCCAACGCAAACCGGATCGGCTTCGCGCCTGCGTCACTAATGGATGTTATTGTTGAGTAATGTGAGAATTCACCGACAGGAGGAAAAAGCTGGGCCAGCCCGCTGTGTGCTTGACCCGCACCGCCAATAAAAAGCTTGGACTGGGCACATTTTTACGGTCATACATCCAAAGTGCCGAAATATTATGAAGTCATATTTAAGTACAGTACATCGCATGGCGTTCAAACGTCGGGCCGCCTCGTGATTGATCTGAAACACCTCGAGTCAGATATCGTCAAAGCTAACTGCTTTATCGGCAAATTCTTCAATGAAGGGACTTGCGTGCTATAAATAGAACTGAGTTTGAAGAATAAACGGCACACACATCTAGCGCTGATGATTTCTAACAGTCGCTTTAGCCGTCTTCCAAAGGAGGCCGAAACAAAGCCGGAGCCGCCAGAGCGCATCGGCAAACCTGTGCCAAAATTCCTCACGGGACCACGGACCGCTCCGTCCGCTTATGTAACACCGGGCTCCTTACTCCATAGGCTTTGTGCCGACTAGTCGTAGCGACATATGCTAACACGCTAACATGAGTGCAGTGCAGTTTTGCTAGGTAACGCTAGCCTCTTTCCCTTTCTTTTCTCCAATGTGCGACGCAGCCGAAAATGTTGTCGGAAGAAACGAAACTTCAAACCTACCCCTTGAACCTTTTGAGTACTGCCGCCCGATCCCGAGAAGGGCCCTGATCAATGACATCGAAACCGCTGGATATTTAGCATATCTCCCAAATCGAAACAAACAATAGTCCTCCAAAAGTGAATAGTTCCGGGGTAACGCCCACTTCCTCCACTGGCACGTGGATATTAGGAAGTTGGAGACTGGAACTTTGGCAGCAGGAAAGCAGAATCACCAAACCCCTCCTTCGAAATGTCATCCGACCGAGTGGATGAGCTCCAACACATCAACAGAGCCGCGCGCTAATCGCAACAATCTGCCCTCTTGCGCCCTCCCGGCTGCCTCCGGACCATTCACGCCCTGCAATTTTCCCGAGCAGAACTACGGAAGGTTGTTTCCAAACGGGGGTCAAAGATAAACACCGGGTCGCCGTTTGGTACACTGCGAGCGGGTTCACGAGGAGTTCGCGGGAAGCCAGGCATCACGATGGCACTTGGTTCTGCGGCACGACGCCCTAGTCATGCTTGGGCCGATAAAACATAGCAAATGTGATCAGTCTAAGGTCAGTTTCGATGTTGATTTTGGATGGTAAATGGTAAAAAAAAGTGAATTCACATTTTTTTTCCCAGAATCGGTCTCTGATTATTCACTTTCCTGATAATCGGTAGTGTAAATGCGTCATTTCGACCGTCTTATTTGGCTTGGCGCCGACACCTTGACTTCATGCATCTTCCTTAATCGGTTAAAGGTTAAGGACGAGCAGAAAAGCTCACTTCCTTTCTGCCTGTCAGATGTTTTCTTCATTTGGCAGCTTGCATCCAGATGGAAGCGCTTTGCGACGCAGCCTGACAAACAAATTCTCAGACAAAAAGATACCGGCAGGGAACGTGGACGAGGAAGCGGACGGCCAATAACTGCGAGGAAAGCTTTCGAACGCCAGGGACGAGCGTAAGGTTTCCCCGTGCAGCATAAACGCTCACGTCGGCTAAACGAGGCGGGACGGAAAGGCTGGCAAAGCGTCCGGACGTGATGGCGGGCTTGTGGCGACAAGGAGTGCAAAGGGCAAAGATGGCAGACCGGGGCGAGACGCGGGAGACAGCAAAGGGCTGCTCGGGGGCAGGGGGGGTTGCGGCGCTGTGGGAAGCGGACAGGCAACAGAGCCTGGGACAGATTTACCCTTGGAAGGCAATCAATCTTTGCTCAATTTTAGACGACGGACCGCAAGGAATGGAGCGCAAGAAGCACATCGAGAGCTCGTCCGTCTAACGTCTTCTGTCTTTTGGTTTCGAGCTTCTCCCTCCCTCCCCGACTGATTGTTCCGTCTCGACTTTGAAGCCAATTATGGATAATAGCTGGTGCTCAAGGTGTGCGTTTGAACTCTCTCCTGCGACATGTGGCTGCAATTTCTGCACTGAAGGCGGGGGGCATATAGAATGTACTAGGGATATTGGGGGGTGGGGCTGGGGGGGGGGGGGGGGGGCATGAGGGTGCATTTAGCTGTTGTGGCGGTTGCACGCATCGCGAGCCGGCATTGCAAAAGTAAAGACGGACTGATGCGCAGATGGCGAGATGACAGCCCTGCTTCGTGTCAGCCTCAATCGAGTGTGGCGTCCCGCATGGAAGCGTCCCGGATACCGTGACGTTTTTGTTTTTTGCCACCGCATTCACACAAGCTTATTTTGTCTGATGAGCGTAAATATGCGTTTGGAGACAGCAGCATTTCTGGCTACTTACGTTCAACTTTGGGAGCGGGTGATTAGCACGTGACAGGTTACATGTTCTCCAGGTACTCCGGCGTCCTTTGGGCGATACGTCCAGGGCGTTTCGCGCCTCTCCCTCAGCGTCACCCGCCGTAGGCTCCAGCTCATCCATGAACCTTATGAAAACAAGGGGAAGGATGGGAAAATGAATATATAGCTAACAAAAACAAACTAGAAGTGTTGGACTGCAGCATTGCATTTTTTTTTTCTTTCCCTTTGCCATCAATCACAAAGAGCGTCTCTCGCTCTACGAAATAAAAGTCACGCTATTGTCGCGCTCACATGAAGAACATCCGCGGAGGCACAAACGTTTACATTGGGAAAGGTCGGCGAGATTTGTGGGGCCCGAGGAGAAGAAAATTGGCACCAGTTCACACGACGTTCCATTCAAAACATTTACGGCACAAATCTGCTTTATTGCAGACTACTTTCCGTCATACCAACAAGAAAATGAGTCAGACTAAAGTGAAAAAAACTGTGAGGAAAAAAAAAAAAAAGTCCAAGATGTTATGAGCAACGACTCATACTTGTCATTTTGAGAAGTGAACATGCCGAACATGCCAACAATGCCACTTTTCTCATAAAACGGCAACCTTTTTCTTGTAAGTTATGGTTTTTATCATTATGAACTTGCAATAAAAAAATGAATATCCCAAAAAAAACCCAAGTTAAACATTTTGTAAGTCATTCTTACAAAATGGCATTTTGCCCCTCTTTTATCCCAATAAAAAGGCCTCTTTTTCTCATGAAACTCCAACCTTTTATCCTCCAAAATATTGTAAAATTAAATATTTCCACGACTTTCTCATAAATCCACAACTGAGAATATTATGACTTTATTCCCATTAAATTGCGATTTTTTTTTCTTTTGTAAACATTTTGTCCATTCTTGCAATATTCCAAATATTTTTGTTAAATGATGACTATTTTTTATTTCATTCTCGTGGCCTGATTATCCTAACACTGATATCTCAAAACCTAACCCTGGAAACTAAAAACAATGATGAAAAATAAAAAAAATTGGCAACCTCCTCTGTGAAAAAAAAAGGAAAACACACAGACTCAGTCACTCATGACCGCTTGATGATTTTTAAACATGTCCTTTTAGGCCCCCGTCTTGAAAGGTCCTGCCAGCTTCCTTCCTGTCATCTCATCATCCCGTCACCTGATCCCTAAAAGTAAGGCTGGCGGCCTCGGAACGTTTCAGCTCTTTCTGTCACTCAATACACTTGAAAAGCGCCGCCGCTCGGCCCGTTTCTCCTTTCCACGTCGACCACTCTTGCGTTTTAAGCCCACTTCTTGTGATTTCTCACGCAAGTGTTTGCTTTTGATCTCGCGTTTCTGTCAAGAGTCATAGTGAACCAAAAAAAAAAAAAGGCTTAAAGCTTATTGCAGTGCGTCCTTAAAAAAACAGCCCGTTAGCATGCTAACGTTAGCATGCTAACGTTAGCATGCTAACGTTAGCATGCTAACGTTAGCATGCTAACGTTAGCATCGACAGTTGCAGTTTTCGAACCCTTGAATCGGAGCAGCAGCTGCATCGCAAATTCTTTACTCATGCCTTCAAGTGACGCCGGATAAATATGCACACCACTTCTTCCACGGAAGGGCCAATGAAAAAAAAAAAACAAAAAACAAATCTTGCAGCCGCTCACAGCTGCGTCTTGTCAGTGTGCTGTCATATCCTTCCTTTTGTTTTTCTTTTTCATCCGTCCACTCCACGACTCATATTGTGTGTTAGCATCAAGCTGGCGAATTTTGCAACTAAGCTAAGTGCGAAATGACGTGTTACATGGGGTGCCCATCTGTTGGACTTGAATTTCAAAAGTTGCCATCGCCAATATATTTGTCCGCTCACGTTGACAGGAGTATTAAAAACTTGATAAAAAGAGCTTTTTATTGTACATTTAGAACAGCAACACTAAGTGTGATTAATGAGATTGATTGGAAGGAAAACAAGAACAACTTTTTTTTGTTTTTTTTTTAAACCCTCTTTTCGCAGGTGAGTCCCGAACGTATCGCCGGCGATGGTTCATGATATCGTCCCGTGACTTACTGTGAAATTCCCACCCCTCGCAATAACGCAGTGTGTGTGCGTGCGTGGACTTCAGAAGTGTGTTCCTCAAAGCCCGATAATCCGCTTGTCAAGTGACCGTAAACTCGGGAGTGTGTGGTCGCCGGCGTGGCTGCTGCGTCTGCGCGGGTGATGTGTGACATTCCTCCCATACCAGACCATCACGCAGACCAGGAGAAGAAAAAAAAAAAAAATGTAGTTGTCAGAAAGGTAAAAAGAGATGTGATGGAAAACCTGGCTGGGCGATTCTGCAAAAAATAATCGTCGCGATGAGTTTGAGTGATCACGATTAATAAACACGATTATTCACCGATTTCGATGCCCGTTTCCCATCGTTTTTGTCCATTTGTCCCCTTTGCTCGTCCTCCGTGCTCGCTTTTACATCCGCGCTATAAAAGACGCATCCTCCTCACATTCAACTGATAACTGCCTTTTAAATCAAGCCTAAAAAAAAAAAAAGAAAAAAAGTCCACTCTTGCTTTCAAAGGACTTTTTTTTTCCCGACTCGATATTGTTTTGTTTTTTGCTGGGCCTCATCGTTCTCCTCCACGTTTCAATGAAAAGTTGCACGCCAGCTGGGATTTTGGTTTTGCGCACGCAGACTGAGAGGAGTCCATCCTCCGTCTGAGCCTTTCCTCGCTTGATCAGGACGCAAACAAGCAGGAGGCCGGGGGGGCCGTCAAACTGCATCGACAACATTGTGTCATTTTCCCCGGAGGCGCACGGCAGCCTCCGACAAGTCAGCGTTAACGAGGCCGCCGGAAGCCTTGACGAAAGAGGCTCGTTCACAGCGCGCGCAACACCTCCGCCGCGTCGGCGGGAATAATCCAGTCATTCCCCGCGGACGCGCGGCGGAGCAAACCGAGCCAACGTGGGGACAATTCACAAGTTGCGTCGCTCGGCGACACGGCAGATTTTTCGGATAGATCGCTCTGACCGGCGGCATCCAATCGGGCCGCCCGCGTGCAACTCAAACACGACGCTGCGGCAGCTGCGGTTTCAAGAGCCAGCAGAACAATGCAAAACTATCCAAGCCCTTCTGCTTTTTTTCCCGTCGTGTACTTTGCGGCGCGCATTCTCAGCCTGCTGCGTCGTGCTGAGCAGCCAGAGCAACGTCAAGCGCTCCAAATGTCAGTGACGGATTCATACCAAGGCACGGCAACCTTCTCATCACTTTTGATGTAGACACCCCCCGCCCCCGGCCCCCATAAAAATCTGTTTGTCCTTAGCTTGCCACAACGACTGAAAGGCCTGCTAGCATGTCGTCAGCACTGGGAAACGCTTCAAGAGGCAGCTTAACCTCTTCATTCCTTCGGACTATTAGTCGTTCTTTGCAGATGATAAAGAATACGTGCCTGTGAGCATTGCTCCCTTATCGGTCCAGGTGCGTTGCTGCAAGCTTAAAGGGTAACAATACCGCCACGCAGGTGCTAACTGTTAGCCCGTGTGGCTATGGTGCTTCCCATGGCATATTAGCACTAAGCTAGCAGAGGCTTTATAGTTGTTTTGGAAACACAGCATGTCTTGTTTAGTTTGACAGGAACCTTCAGCCTCTTTTTTGTAGATTTTTTTATGAATCTCATCAGCCAAAGTGCAGCCTATTGTGAAGTGTTTTTAACAAACTATTAAAAAAAAAAACACATATATTTTTTTGAACGGTCTCTCTATAGCTGACCCTCGACACTCGAGTGTGTGCGCACTGGCAAGGTCAAGGGGCACCGGGGAGGTTCCGACCCAGCATGTCAATTGTGATCGTCGGGAGCGAGAGTGGGAAAACGAGCAAGCTAACGTTAGCGTCATCCGCCTCCGAGTCATTTGGGGGGCCGCGTTTGCGATGCGTGTGATATTCCGTCCCGGGGCAAACAGAAACTATTGTCCGGGTTGGGAATGGCCGCGGTTCCCCCGTTGTGACGACAAACAGAGCGAGAGCGAGGAACGCAAACCGGCGCCAGAACCTGCGTGTGATTAAACTGCAAAACCGCGCGCGGCTTTTCTCATTCAGCGACTTTTTCCGGCGGGCGGCCCTCCTCGTCTTTCCTGCGATGTTGCGTCCCCGCGCACACGGAATTTACAGTCCGACGGGCCTGCCTGCTAATAAAACACATGTGGACTTGTAGAGGAATGGGGAGGCTTGGGAGGTTTCTCGGGGGAGGCCCGAGAACAGCCCGGCTCTGTACGCGAGCACTTAGAGCTCAAACGCACACAAACACGGCAACGCGTCCACTCCTGTGTACATATTGGCTTACATAGACACGTCTTCTACTTGTGCACAAGCTCCGTGCACATTCCTCCCGCTGCTTATTATTGTGTCCGCTGCAGAAATTAGATCAGAGTGTGTTAGGTTGGGAAAAAAAAAAAAAAAAAAAAAAAAAAAAAAAAGATGGCGCCTCCTTATAACATTTGTTGTCTTTCACCAACTTCTCCACTAGGAAGAGCAGCGACATTCAAATTCAGACCTTTACAGGAGACATTTTTTCTAAGGACAGTCACATGCAGCCCTAAATGTCATGGGTGTGAATTGCGGTCTTGTTGCTTGAGAAAAAAAAAAAAAAAAAAAGGACTTTTCCAATAAAAAAAAATCACATTTTTTGAGAGAAAATGATTTTTTGGACATTGTGACCAAAGAGTTTTTTTTCTTTTTTAATTATTTGATTTTTTATTGATTTTCTTGGGGTTGTGATTTTGTTTTGGAAAAGTTGGAAATTGATTTTTTTGAAAACTGCGTAGTACAGCTCCGTAGTAGGCCCAAGTGTTCATGTACATTCTGGCCCAAACGCTCCTGGCTCGATTGTGTTTTTTTTTTTTTTTTGTTCTGACGGTCACATTTGGACAAATGCTTGAATCCCACAATGGCGTGAGAGAGCAGACAACTTGTCTATTGTTCCCAAAGCGTCCCGCATCATATGGTTGTACAGGCGGACCAGCGGGGCCGAGGAGGCGGGGCTTGGGGGGGGTCAAATCAAGGTTAAATCACAGTCTGTATATTATTAGGCTACAGACAGATAAAGGAGTTGTTGAGGGGGTTGGTGGGGGGGGTGCTGTCCCTACGCGGACTCTATAAGATGCATCCAGCTTCAGTGCATAAAGTGGAGCCCAGTCGGGGGGGGGGGATTATAGTAATGAGCATCACAAGGAGTCAGACGTCTTTGTTTCATGATTGTGATAAGGATGCACTTATACTCAATGTGGCAGCTTCATTGTCTCCATCAGTGGGGCTTTTTTTAAAAAAAAAAAAAATGTTTTTAATGTACACTCACGTGGCAATCTTCATTCTCCTTCAGTTGACTAAATAGCCACGCCCACTGTCCATACATGGACCGTTTCCTTCTGGCGACGGTGACTTCATCATGAGTTTCCGTGACCCCGCGCCGCAGGCCTCTCCCTCTCGTGTCAATAATACGCAGCCTACATACATAATTGATCCGCTTTCATGGCGACACCAAGGAGGCACTGACCTGACGGGCTCCGGGCTAGCCGGATCAAAGTCGTCACACCCGGCCCTGGCTTTCATTAAAAATGACACCGGGATTGGATCGTAGGGGAGGCGTGACAACACTGCGAGAAGAAAAAGGCCAAGAGCATCAAAAGGCAAAGAGCTCCAAGTCATTCGCGCGGGGCACGGAGGTCGCGGAACCGTCCGAGTCGCATCGTACGCGTCCGTGTTTATTCCCCCCCCCCCTCTGCCTAAGCCAACAGTAGCGCTGCCAGCGAGTCCATGAATAGCGTCTTTATTCAAACGTCCCCTCGGTGGTCTGCTTTTAAAGCGAAAGACCAAATTATTTCGACATCAAGAAAGGAGGAGTTGGAGACTACATTTGGAAGGAGCCCACTGACAACGTTAGCAGGCCCCCCTAATGCGATTAGCGAGGCTGGAATGGGACTTTGAAAGCTGCGGATGTGCGATTGCGACATCGGCCGACGTGGTGCGCGCTTTCGCATTGATTGGGGCGTTCTCATCCATCAAACTAACGGACCACCTCCTTTGTTTTCCTTTCAAATTGCGCTTCTAAGCGAATTTGCACACAGGCGTCCCCCCCCGTCGCTTTTTCAAGGTCGTCCAAAGTCAAGAACTCCTTTTGCTTTCCCTTTCCGGGTCCAGCTGCGTATCGTGCCATTTGCTCATTCAAAACATGCGCGGCTTCACTCGCCGAAATGCATTTTCCATACGCGACCGGGTGGTAAATCTGACACGAAGGCGGACCGACGTCACAGTCTTGGCTGTAGGCCGCCCTCGGGGAGTCACTGTGACAGCCATGTTGGTAGGGGCGACTTTCCCACCCAAGGGGCAGACGTGGCGGCGGCCATGTTAGCAAGGGGAGAGCGCGTAGATGTTAGCTTAACTTCTGCCGGGCCCGCCTCGCAACGTTTTTACGGAATCCTGCCAACGAGTCCGCAAATGGCGATGAGAACATTGCCATGGTAACAACACAGATGTTTTTAACGCGAAAAAAAAGTGGCCACAATTGTGGGGATTTCAGAACTCCGCTGCTCTGAATCAATCTGGCCTTCATATCTTTCAAGCTGTGCCTCAAGCTGTTCTTTTAGCGTCAAACTAAATGAAGGGCTTGGGGCAAAGATTGGCTGCTTGGGCTTTAGAACTGCATTTTTGATAAGCATCAATGTTCACTGAAGGTCAAACCGCATCAAATGACTTTTGAGCAAATGAAGCAACATTAGCACGGAAGGGGCTGGAATTGCATTCCCTGCTGCTCCGCACAGATGGTTAAGCTCTGTCATGAAAGGTGCCTTAAAAAAAAAACAAAAAAAAACGCACCTTTGATTTTTAGGGGGAGCCGTTTCTGTAATTCGGCTCTCGTTAACGGCGCACACTCACTGGCGAGTCAGCAAGACTTGGCCGCCGCGGCGACCGAGCGATGCCAAGGCAGCAGCCTGGCGAGGCCATAATGGTGAGTCACAGCTAACAGGAACAGAGCGAGATGCCGTTGCCATTCAGCTCGCACATGCGCTGTAGAAACACTGGCTGGTTCAGACTCATCTTCAGATCGCTTCATCTCCTCTCTATTGTTGTTTTTCGGAAAGAATCTCTCTCGACAACATCTCCGGCGCACCTGAGACTCACCTAGTGCTAAAGTGTCTGTGCGTAATTCGACACCTCGCGGCAACGGCAGCCGCTGACAGGCGTGGCCTTGCGTCGCTGACACACTTTACCATTAGCCGCAGATTAGCAACTCAAACCGGTCCCACCGACACACCTCACCAGCGACGCGGGTGCAGAAGGTCTAACGTGTCCAAAATGATCCTGAGAAGTTCTTAGAAGAATGACGACGTCCCCAAGGACATTCGGTCCCTGCAAAATTGGCAGACGGCGACAATGAAGCAGCTGCTGGAACTTCGGGCTGTTTATTTGGTTCATGACATTTCATAAAGACTTGCTTTTCCAAAGAAAAACATCCACGCCGGTTACAGTTTGCAAACACGCTTGAAATCGCCCAAATGCGCTGTGGTCTGACGAGACAAAGGTTGAATTTTTTTTTTTGGGGCCATAACTTGAAAAGCTACGTTTGGCATCAACGCGTCTGAGGAAGCTCGCCGGATGCGACGCGTGTCCTCAGCCCTCATTAGGACTGTTTGGGGCTTGTCACCGCGAGTGGCACCGAGTCCGCGCGTCCCCTGGGCGAGGAAACGGCACATCCACTCGACGGGATTAACGTTTAACTCGCTCTGTGTCACACACGCGCGCACGCACACCTGTCTTATAAAAAAAGAAAGCACGCAGAGGCATCAGGAAGCTGCATGCGAGCGTGCCTCCTGGGGGGCGGATCAGCGACTGTTGATTTACCTCATTCAACAATTAGCCCTCCGAGGTGGCAAGAATTCCAAAAATGAGGAATGGCTCGGCGGCACTCCATTCAGCCGGAGCTTTCCCGCTCATAAAAATAAGCGAATTAGTTGAATTAGTCAGCTAAGCTTCTCTTGTGTCGTGGCGCATCTGACCCTTGAAGGTCCGCTTGTCACTCCAAGTTACGCATTTCGCTGTAAAGCGACTCATGTTGAGCACGGAGGTAGAACGGAGGCAATCCCTCCCCATCCACGTGTTCAAATCGTCACTTACCAGACATTTTTTTTTTTTTTTTTTTTCGGGGTCATTTGCGCACAAAACCAATTTTCCGACGATTTAATGTCTCGAAAACACGTCAGCAGCTCGAGTGACAGCGAGTGAGCCCAGGCGCGGCAAACCTCGCGTTTGCGAATGCTCGGATGACAACAAAAGGCCGATTGTGCCGAGTCGGAGGCCGGCCGATTCTAATGGAGCGACCGCGCCCGGTTGCTGTCGCGGGGACAGCCGGAGCCGTGCGATTCCCACAGTATGATTGACAGTTCTCCCCCGGGGCCATGTCTGGAGCCACTTACCTCGTTCGCGCGGAGGAGGTTAAGGAGTTTGAAGCCGGGTTATTCGGGGTCACGGACAAAGAAAGCGGCGGCATCAAGCCAAGCCCGAGGGGGTCACGGCCAGAAACGGAAACTAATGTCTTCCCTGCGGAGGCATTTAGCAGCTTTCGATTAGATTTGTGAACTTGCGTTACACTTTGACTTGCGATACGGTTTTCGATCGGCGGGCTGCGGAACCATTCGAGGAGGGCTGCGTTCGCAAGCGGAACGATTCAATTTGGCTCGAGGCAGTGGGATTGTCATTCGAATCGATATGGCCCGACTCTGTTCCTTTTTTTTTTGAAGGAACTCGTCAGTACTGTAAAAGTGCCACGTCCTTCCCACCAGTAGCCTGCAATTCGATACGTATCTCCATATATTTTAAAATGGATCGTTTCGATTCGAGGCACTCGCATCTTTTGAATCAAATGACTTTTCATTCATTTGAAAGTTTTTAAAATACAGCCGTTCTCCCCTCCAAATCGCAGCTTTTGCGATTCAATTGCATTCGACTACTTTGCGATTTGAATTTGATGAAATGCTCAGCCCCGAGTCATGAGTTGACACGCTCCTGTGCTTTTTTAATGACGACGTGTGTGACCTTTCAGGCCCGAAAAACACTAAGCTACATTTATCTTTGGTGACATAATACAAAAAGCTTGGAAATGTTTCATGTACGGACAAAATATTGTGCAAACAACCGCCACTCACGCGGAATGAAAACTCATCCAATCCCATCTCGTGAATGCGCTTCATTTAGCAACGATTCGAAATTGGACGTGTGCGAGTCAAAACCCCCCCCCCCCCCCCCCCCCCCCGTTTTGTTCTGGCCATGCCGCACTGATCCTCACTTCCTCTTTGGCTGCATGCGCAGGCCTTACGGGGCTTACCTTTGAGATCCCGTTGCCTCTCTGTCTGCTGTAAATAGAGACAAAAGAGGCGCCGGGGCGCGCTCCATTCTGCGACGGGCCCGGTTGGGGAAATAAGAGAAATGGCCACACAAAAGCCGATCCAATTTCCCTTTTTATAAAAGGCTGGGCATCTCCGTGTAAGACGCTGAATAGCAAACGCATCGAGCTGCCACGCTCAACAATAAAGTCGTAAATCATAGGAAAAGACACTCTTTTGCGGCCGCGTGGGCGGCCCCGAGCCCGCGAGTCACTATCACAACAATACAACACATGCCACAACACACAAAGATGGCCGCCGTGCCGAGCTGATAAAAGTCAATTCCATACGTATGTTGCCGTTGTGACTGGACCCGCTTCGAGAGGGTACGACGCAGTCAATTTCTTGTTGAAAGACTGGCATCTTCGCAATCAAAACCGATTTGGCGATTCTAATCGATTTTTTTTTTTTTTTTTTTTGTGGTGACACACTTTTCTTGTTCTCTCGCAGTGAAATGATTTCATGCAAAATGCTATTTTTTGACACGTACAGTCAAGGATTTGGTGGTATCGAAACGATTTCAAGTTTTAAACTGATGTCAACGGGGTACGATATTGACAAACTTATACGAGGACTTTCAGTGACCACTTTGGCATATTTTGTTTTGCTTTTAACTTATGGCAGCGATGCCAGGGCGGACAGGACTATTATTATTGAAAATATCACAAGATCTCTTGGTTATTGGGGCGGAATACACAATACAGCGTGTTGTCCGTCCCAAATGTGGAGAGAGGCTGCATGCACAAGAAGCAGAGGGGAGGAGGAAGAGGAGAAGGGAGGGAGGGAGGGAGGGAGGCAGTGGACTTTTTTTTTTTTTTTTTTTTTTTGAGCCAATAGACATCCAGAACCGCTAATATCGTTCCTCGACTCTCTAAGCCGGTGCCAGAGTTGCGCAAACTGCTCCCGCGTGGACATTGTCTCTCGGACTCAGCTCAGGGATGACCCCGCAGAAGGCCGGCAGCTCCTTTTAGTGGCTCGTGCACCCATGCCCCCACGGTGATCGCATTCCAAGGGAATATTCCACCCGCCCGCAGTCAAGCCGTTGCCCCTTGGGTGAGTTTTCGCCACATCAATCATACTTTTTCAATCAAGCGTGCGTCAGAATCGTGGATGACGACCGCGTACTTTTCTGAAACAAGCATGCAGCTGAAAGTGCCCCGATCTGGTGTGACATCATTCGGACTAAGCAAAGGCGCTCAAACGAGGTTGAGAGGAGCGAAATTGCCGTCGCAAAAGCCGCGCCGCGCTGTTTTGCCGCAAACGTGTCGGCGTGGACAAACGGCGGAGCAAAGTCAGGTGACAAACGCAGGCAGAAAAGCGGCGCTATTGTGATCCGGACTCCCGGCATCACGTCACCTGAGAAGCGTCACCGCGGTCAAACCGGTGGCGGCCTCTGGCGGGGGTTAGTGGGAACACGCGACCCGGCGGGAGCGTTTATTTTGGGGCGTAAACTCCACTTGGTGCACGCATCCATTCGGGACAGAGAAGATCCTGTGCGCGGTTAACGAGGGGGGGGAGGGGGGCGGGGCTGCTTAGC
Organism: Filicampus tigris; assembly: GCF_054856515.1. NCBI lineage: Eukaryota > Metazoa > Chordata > Actinopteri > Syngnathiformes > Syngnathidae > Filicampus > Filicampus tigris. The sequence continues at coordinate 898,729 of NC_141238.1, read as the reverse complement.
CCAGCTGATACCCCAGGCGGGGTTTTCATTGCTGATTCAGGATCAGAGCAGTCAAGGGTGAGGATCAGGTGACGAGTGAGGTGAGGTGTGTTTCTCCCCTCCGTGGGGGGCCGTTCTTTGCTGGGGGTGTGTGGGGGGGGGGGGGTGACGCTAAGCAATGCTAAGCCTTTGTTAATGAGTATGTATCTGTGTGCGTTTCCTCGTCTGTGTGTGGCGCTTGAGCCTGCCGTGCGGGTGTGTGCATACGTTAATTGGTCAGCCATTTTTTGATGCGCGCAGGGGGCCAGTCGAGCCGAGCGCGGGCGCACAGCGGGTACTTTTTAAAAGCCGCCAAAGCAGCCGGTGGCGCCGCAACCCTTAAATGTCGAAGCCAATCGGAAGCATGACGAAAAGCACTTCCGGAGAAAAATAGCTTTTTTGTCCGACAAAAACGACATAGCTCGACTTTGGCGCCGAATGTTTGGATTCGAACGGACTTGAAGTCGTTTTGGCCATTCACTGAGTTTCTCTTCATCTTGAATCTTGGGCTAAAAGGTCCTAATGCGACACGGTTTATTTTCGCATTTGATCGACTATGTCAGATGCACGTTTTTGTCACGGGGATTTGTCCGCAATAAATGGCTCCATCCTTCACTCTTTGTTTTGTCATATGCGGCCCAGATTCTCCTTGCCGGGCCGTTGCTCAAGCGCCAGAACGGAAATCCGGCCTTAGAGATTGTTTTGTTCTTGCTGGACACTGGCCCGGGAATAAAAAAAAAAAAAAAAAAAGAAGACACTCCACAACAAAAGTCAGACTGAGACTGATCTTGAATCGGAATGGAGAAGCAAACGAGAATCGGCCAATGCATATTTTACAAGAGCGGCGGCGACTCGACGTTATTTGACAGCGCAGAATACCATTGACGGCTTTTGGGGCGGCCTTGCGGCTGGCTGACTCGCGATTTAGGGGATGATGCACTCACATGTTTCCGCCCGTACAGCACAAACTGGAATTAGATCAAACAAATTGCGCTAACAAGAAACACAAACAGGAATGCCAGCTATATGTGTCTATAGGTGCGCGTGTGTCCGCAGCCATCCGCACGCAACGCTGTCCCGACTATGCGCGCGTCCGTCACTCCTCAAGAGCAACATGCGCGCACACTGCCGCATTTGTGCAGCCGCGCGCCGGCCTGTGTAAATCATCGCAAACGGGAATACCTAGTCACTATCGGGCTAGTAGGGCTTATTGCGAAGCGGCTCGGGGTGCGGGGGGGGGGGGGTGTCATCACTCCATGTCCGAGCATTAATATGGATGCTTTTTGCTCCGGCGGTTACACGCCGAAGCTCGCGGGCCGCACAAGGCTGGTATTATGGCCACTTTGCGGGGAAGGCGAGTCAGCCGAGACGTTGAATAAATGCCCGACGCGAATTGGGGGGGGCGCAGAGCCAAGACCCCCGGCCGCGAGCGAGAGCCGCTTCGGCACCAACTTAATTACCTGTACACACAGCGGCTCTATTTGATGATGATTAAAGCCCCCCAACACGCGCGAGCGCTGAAAAACCTTGCCAGACGGCCCAGTCTCCAGCCGTGCAGAGATAAAAAAAGGTGATTATTAGATGAGAATAATTAAAAGGCTTGCTGCTCTAATAGTATAGACGGCGTCTCATTTCATTGATGTCGGCAGAATCAACATGAAATCTTTTCCACCCGGGTGGTCGCCGGTGTCTGCGGACCGACCGTCCCTTTGTGGCCTGGCGCCATCCCAGAGGATGTCTTCCAGAGGGGAAATGGTTTCGTCCAATCTGATGCAACCGGGAGCCAGGAAGGGCGTGGAGTCGCTCTTCTCGGACCGTCGCCTCGCCACGACTGGCTAACGGATGACACGCGGGCCGCGAGAGAAAAAAAAAAATCCAGCCGTGTTTTCAAGTGGATTTTGATGGAAAAAAAAAAAAAACAAAGAAAATAGTAGGTTGAAATCCTACTTTCACTCAGGCCGCCCGATGTTCTTTTTTGCCGTATTTCTCGGCGGCGAGAGGACGCGTCGTCGAGCGCTAGCGGATGACGGCTCGGGGCTTTCCGCGTGCCCTGCCCCGGTGACGCCAACAGTAATTTGACTGTTGTCGGGGTTACAGCGCTCCAAGATCCATTTGTTCCTTCCCCGTCCGTCTCTGCGAAAGCCAGCTTTAAATGACCCTTTGCATTAATGAGCTACTTAAAAGGCTCTGTTGCGTTTACACTGTTGACCTCAAAAAGCAGACGCTAAGCTGCTAGCAAAGGCCTTCATTCTCCCCAAGCAGCCGAGCGTGAAATTCGACATGCGGGGGCTTGTTTGCGTGTGTACATACATGGCTTTTGATACGTAGCGCGCATTTGGGTGGCTTCACAGGGGTACATTTGGAGGGTACGAAGGAGTGGAAAGCTCTCCTGGAATGCCCTTCGGGGCCCTTCCTTTCAGACATCTGGTTGTGGACGGACAGCTTGGAAGTCCAAATATGTCCAAGGGAGCCCCTCAGAGGCCATCCGAGGATACGAGGGAGCGAGCCGAGGGACGGCTTCGGAATTCTCCCGTCGACGTCGGGCGTGCCTGGCCAAAAACGTCATTTCCCGTGAATAATAGCAAACCTTTTGGCCGACTCCCTGCTCGCCCAAATGAGAACTGTGCCAGCCCACGCGGGCACAAAGGAGCAGAGGGCGCGAGGCGGCATACTTGGTCAGCCGCGCCTTTGCCAGCTCTTGTTGCGTTTCAAGTAGCAATTTGCGGCAGAGAGACGTGACCGGTTGTGCAACTACCACAACCTTCGTGACTGTGGCTTGACTGGTGTCCCGTCCCTTCGGAGGCTTTGTGTACACGGCCTCAATCAAATGCAGCTATTAGACGAAATTCAATGAAGGTGGGGAGCGGCTGTCTGGCGTGATGTTGAGAACTGATTCGTTAACCACACCTTACGTATGCCCGGCCGCAGCGCTTGGCTTTGATTGACAGCATTTCGGCTCCCGCGCGCGACGCGCGTTGCGTAATACAATTCTCCGTGTGTGTCGACGACATTTTCCTTGCAGGTTGACTTGCGGTACTTATTTCCTGTCAGCAAGTTTTGTTTTTTTTTTTTGTTCACAGACTCGTTTTTACAAAAACAAACAAAAATCATTTAGGGGCCATTTCCCCCACCGGGAGCATTTCAAAATAAAATTTAAAAAAGCATACAGGAGTTCTGAAACATTTGGGAAAAAAAAAAGGACTCATACCAGATCAAACACTGTCTGTTGCCTTTCTGGAAGTAAAAAAAAAAAAAAAAATCAGCCCATGTGGCCCTACGCTGCAGTACTGTACGGCAGGTTTGTTTGTGACCACACACAAGTAGTGAACGCTCCCGGTGGAGCAAATTTGCCCTCTAAGAAAATTGCACCATGCATTGTGTGGGGTCCGAAGGAAAAAAACAGTCCCAAGTTTTGGGCCCTACTCCAATACAAGTACACGAAACACCCAATAGACGCGGCAGTGACCTCGCCGCAACGCATCGTTTCTCTATTAACTCATTCACTGCCGGACATTTCCCCTAACGTTTTGAAAAAAAAATCGAAATAAATTCCTGGGATTGAATGTCTGAACCGTGACAAGTCAATTCGTCATTGGCAGTGAACGAGTTCAGGACTGCATTGTTGCCTCACGGGTGTGACCGTTTTTTTTCATGTTGGCTTCCTCACTTGCCCTGAACTTTCTCAGCGGCGTGTGCGAAAACACCCTCCTCCCTTTGTGCGAATTTCTCTTTCAGACCCGTCAGGGACTTTTGCCCGGCGCACACGTTCGGAGTCGATCGATGGGCATTTTTCAAAAATTGATCTACAAATGGGCAAAACAACAAAGTTGCGGCAAAAGCCCGGCAGAGCAAAGCGATTCCACGCGCAACTAATTGGTTCAAGTCGAACGCTGGATGGTAACTCAAGCCGGTACTTCGCAACCTCTCCTTCGGGCCGCTTGCCATTGACTTGACAATTTCCTGCATTTTACGGCACTTTTACGGCTGCCCCCGTTCTCCCAAAAGGCGTTGAAGTCGCACCCCGCGGCGCTCGGCAAATCTCAGCCAGCGCGGGCTTTTACGACCAGGAGCCCAAATCAGCCATTAGTTTGCGAGTGTCGAGGAATATTAACGCCAAAGTGGCAAGACCCCGGAGCGAGCCGTTAGCGGGGACTAGCTTTGGGCTAACCGGGAGAAACGGAGAGGGTGCCAATTGAGACGTCTGCTGGATGGACCGCAGCTGCGCACAAGGCCCGGGGGGGGGGGGGTCAAGGCTTATTCAAATGTGAAACAGATACAGCAGATATACTTAGCTTAGATAATCAGCGTCATAAATCGCACAGCGTTCCGATTTAGACATGCCCCCTGGCGATTTATACGTCGAGGCTTGTCAACAGGAGGGGTATGTCTGTGTGCGTGTGTCTAAGTGTTTCTGGATTGGAGCTTTGTTCGCCACGACAATCTAGGCGTCAAAACGATTTGGCTTTCTTGCATTGCGCTTGAGGTTGCAAAATGTTGAATATGGTTAATAATGACTTTCAGAAACCAGGACGTGCGCTCGTATTTGCGGGGCCTTTGCCTTTCGCGGATTTGCTTTTTATGACGCTGCAACAAGTTGAGACACCCTCGTGATTTCTGTTCAGAGCAAGCAGGGGGCCACCGCCTGCGATATTCGCATCCTAAGGGCTCGTTAAACCGCTGTCGTCCCTCCTGGGGATGAAGCGCAGTGGCGGTTGTTGAGCGCGGGCGAGAATGACTATTACTGATGAAAACGGCGCACTTTGCTTTGGAAAGCTTCAAGTTATGTCACTTAATGAAAACAAAATAATATAAATCAATAATAATAAATTCAACGAATAAAAACTCAACTAAAACTAAATTCAGCTTCACCCCAATTGTCACCCTTCTATTATTGGAGCTCTGCACGGGGCACACATGGAAATACTTCACATGTCAACATGTGGGAGGAATAAGACGCTGCTTGGAGAAATAATCATTGGAAATTTCATCCCAAGACAACTGCGATTGGAGTATATGATGAGAACATTTCCATTGATATAATGAGAGCTATTAAGTCACTATATGAGAGAAATTGTGTCTTCTCATTGAAGTTGCTTCCAGGCTCAGTTTGGAGACGCATTGCCAGGAAAGAAAGCCGCATTGCCAAAGCGCGACTTAGCAGAGGCAGCCGGTCCTCATTGGCGGCGGCTCGTTCGCCATGTGACAAACAGCCCCGACGTCCCCTCTGTTAAGTCACTTAGTCCGGTTGTCAGGGGGACACGGGGACGCCTTTGTCCCGCCGGACAATTGAGTCAACTCATTTTTCAACCGGGGAGCCTTTTAAACGATTGCGGCTTTTCAGGCCTTCACAATGACAGATGGTTGCGACCTTGTCCAAATGAAATGTCTGCTATTTGTTTGAATTCGAAATCCACTCGACTGTTTTTCCTCAACTTGCTTGTGGAACCCCGGCGCCCTCAAAAAAAAAAAAAAATCACAGTGTTGGACTTGTTCAAATCAGGGATGGGCACCTGGCGGCCCACGGGCTTGTTTTGTTTTTTTCTATTTTTTTTTTTTTAATCCATGTCATCTAGCACTCAGGAAACCTTTGCAGTCAAGTTGTTGGAGGGGGGAGGGGGGGGGGGGGGTCGGGGTGTCACTCGAGCGGAGGAAAGGGAGTGCGCGTGCGATTGAAGTGGCAGTGGCAGGCTATTTGCTGGTGAGGGGAGGAATGAGGGAGGGGCCGGCGAGTCAGACCTGCCTACGCACACGCATGCACTCACGACACACTCGGGATCTTGAGACACTCCAGAATAGAGACATCACCTCTCTCGGAACCTCCTCCCAAGGATTTGGGGATCCCTAAATGAGGTGCTCCGCAGCTGCAAAGGGGCTCCCTCCTAACTTTCGGAGACATTTGAAGGAGGGAGGCGGCGGGCGGGAGGGGGGGCATTTCCTGACCCACTTGGATCTGGAAGCGATTAGAGCAAAGACGCATGTGCCCGGGCGCTGCGGCGATGTAAGAGCGAGCGAGCGAGCGAGCGCCGCGCGGCTGAGAGGAAGCGAGCCAACGGTGGCATCGGCTGGGAAGCGGGATGCTTTTCCTGGAGGTAAGCACGCGACGCGACGAGCTGACGTCATTGGTATCGTCGGGAGCGCGCGAGTGGCCTTCGCGGGCCGGCTGCGCCCCGTGACACCCATTTGGCCCGCAAATAAAACACTTGGGCAGTGAAGGCGAGACCCCTCTAAAAGTGTCAGTCAAGCGGGGGAGGCGCGCGCAGTTAACCGTTAGCCGACTACATCTGGCCCGTGTTTACACAAGCCCCGATGTTGTGACTCCGAAAATGTCCTTTTTTTTTTTTGTGCGTGTGTGTGCTCCAACTCGGCCAACCTTCCCCCGTCACGTCCCCTGCCGCTGCCCGCCTTCAGGAAGAGGACCGGGTGGCGATTTGTGTTTGTGTCCCCCCCCCCCCACAAAGACAAGCATTGTGTTATTGCCAAGGGGTAATGCGAGTTGACCGTGTAGGTCGGACGAGGAATCCGCAACGTCTCCAGGATGCCGGAGGTTAGAAAGTGGTGTGGAAATTGCTTCGCACTTAAAATACGTTTTGACCGACCGGAAGATGCAATCGCCAACTTAGAAATGGTCAACGGGCTCAATCAAAGTATTTCTCCATCCATCAACAAAAGTCAAATGTCTCCCTTGATGACACAAACATCTGAAAGGGGCCCACGGCCGACATCAAAGAGTCAATGATGGAGTGCCACAAAATGAAGACTTCACTCATCTAATTGCGCTGCTGACGGCAGCTAACAAGGTTACGTGAGATAGCAGTGCGGAGTGGCCGGAAAAAGAATTCTCAGAGTGATAACATTATCTCTCCGGCCATAAAAGCCGATAGATTAGGCGCGGAAGAACAAAGCCGCATTCAAATCCGCCTTTGTCTCCAAGCGGCAGCTTTGGTTTGGTCTTCAACGGCATTTTGAACGTGCAAATGAATCCGTTTTGAGGCCCTGGGCTTTCTTTGACGGAACTGTATGCTAATCGGGAAAATGCTAATAGCGGTCCATCCTTGTTTGCGTGAAAGGGCCGCAGCCAATCGCAATGGGTGGCGGCAGCAGCGCCTGTTCCTTGTTCTGCCTGAAGCGCATCGCAAATCCAACCGCTCCGTTCACAGGATCTTATCTTGGAGCCACGACAGGCCCGACAGTCAAACTCACCCAGCACACGATTGTTTTGCCAGTAGAGGCCGCATAGATCCGAATGACCCAGATAGTGCCGCCCTCATGCATGGAAAAGATCGCACCCGCATGAGCATCGTCATCATCATCTGCTCGATCGTCTGTTTGCCCTCAAACAAGTGTCGTTCTGCGCGTCAAAGAAACCGAACAAACGGAGTCACTTTTTCAACAGTCCCGCCGGGACGAAAGCGTTGCCACGGGAGACCGTGAGCAAGTCCCAATGTGCCGGAAAGGCTCTTTGGAACGGCCGACCCGGTTCGAGCGTTTCCCGGATTTATTTTTCCTGCACATTTAGAGCAGTGCTTGTCATCCAGGCCACGGTGGGCTTACGTATGTTCTTACACAACCTGGAACGCGACAGATGTTTACTGGCCGGCAACATCTGTTGCCCGAGCGCGGCCAGTGCAGATTTAAACAAGTGTGCAAAGCCTGCTCGTGCATCAAAGTGTCTTCAGTTTCAGACATTGAGGGCAGAAGCACGGGAATGCGAGCCTTTTAGTCCTAATGGAAAAGCTTGGTTGGATTTTTCCATGACACATCATCTGGAGAGTCTCTTAAAGTGCTATGTTTTGATTTCTCATCAAGCATGAAAGGACTCACGACACGAATGGGGTGACGACCAAAAAAAGATGACTGTTGTTTTTTTTCTGGGGGGGGGGGCGGGTGCTTTTTCTACCCACAGCGGCAGCGCACGATGAACCCGGAGCGCAGCGAACGAGGGGAGCGCCCTTCGCATCGAGGCCCCGAGATGGAGCCTCTTCCCGGGGGGAAGAAGGGCAAGGTGTCCATGAGCTTCCAGAGGAGCTCCACCTCGGATGACGACTCCGGTTGCGCGCTGGAGGAGTACGCATGGGTGCCACCGGGACTTAGACCTGAGCAGGTAGCGCCTCAAAGTTTACGAGCGGATTGCATATACGGCTAGAGCGCGCGTTGTTTTTAAACAAACATTTGATACTTTTAGAGGGAAATGGTTTAAGCAAACATTACTCTCTCACGTCAACATCGTTTTCACAGTTGGTTGCCTGTGACAGGATTGACATGTTGGCTCAATGAATCAGGAAAAAAAGGGGGGGGCGCACAGGCACAGTGGTAGCCATTCTCTATTGATTCCACATTTGCCCGTTGTGCCCTCATTGATCCCAAACTACGCCGAATGATGTCTGATCAATACTATGAAGTTGATGAGTTGGTCTTCACCTGCAGGTGCAGATGTATTTCTCCTGTCTGCCGGAGGACAAGGTGCCGTACGTTAACAGCTCCGGTGAGAAACACCGGATCAGACAGCTCCTCTACCAGCTGCCGCCTCACGACAATGAGGTACCGGGAGCAATCTGTTTTGTTTTTTTATTCTTACGGTGTGCGTCTACCGATTCAATCTCAATGAAAGAAAAGGTCTGAGGGAAAGACTTAGGTAGTAGCAAAGAAATACCGTCATAGTTTTCAGCCACAATTCCAAATACTGTATCGAGAGTAAACCGGGAGTTGCGACCCGAGCCAGGAATTTGTTTGACCTCAATTCAAACCCAAATCTGATCATGGGAGACAGAGAAAGTTGTGGATCCGGTTGGCAATAAAAACCCCAACGGCTGATTAACGCCAACAGAACAATGGTCACATTCCCTCGTCCGCAGAACAGCTTTATGGCGCGGCCCTCCCTTGACATCTGCGCTGATAAGAGCTCACACGAGGAGCTTTATCAACCCACACGAGGGCTGACTGAGGTGGTCTCCGTGTAAACACGCAGCGGATACACAATAAGTCTAGTCAACGTACACAACGTTTGATCGGGAGCCTTTAGAATGTCGGCCGGTGACGGAGGAGGAAGGATTCCTTGCGTTACTGTGGTTAGGGAGGGAGAAAGTGCGCCCGATCGCCTGCGAGGACAGGTCGCGCTCTTTTATCTGGGAACCGGCAAAGAGTTGGGCGGATGGATTGAAACCAAAGCACCTTTGCAGACAGTGATGCGCCGCCTTTCTGTGCCGGCTCCACTGAAAGGATTTGTCTCCGCCAGGTTCGATATTGCCAGTCCCTAACAGAGGAGGAGAACAGGGAGCTTCACGTGTTCAGCGCCCAGCGGAAGAGAGAGGCGCTCGGGAGGGGGACGCCCAAGATCCTGCCCCGAGCTCTGCAACACACTCGATGCGAAAATGTAGGTAGCCCGCGAGCGTGCGCACACACACCAAGAGGTCATTTAGCGCTCGTGGAACTAACAGGCAGTTTCGACATCCACGAAAACCAACCGGTGGCCATTTATATCTTAAGCTGCTCCGATTGGCTGACGTAATGGTTTGGAATTCACTGATAAAGGCGGCCCTCGTTATTTGGAGGGAGCCGGGGGATCTCGTGCTCCGGCTGAGCGCTGAAGTCAGCTCCCCAAGAGGACGTCGAGCAATTTCCCGCCAAATAAAATGGACATCAAAAAGTGCGAGTGCAGGTGTACTGAAATTCAATTTCTCCCAAATCAGTCACGGTATGCGGCTTATGATGACATCTAATTTGCACGTTTTCGTCAAACTAGGATGTCATACAGTTTCGTGCGGGCAAGGCTGAACAATACATTCCGGCAAAACGTTTGGTGGGAAAAACTTCCAAGTACTTATTGTGAAATCCTGCCAACAAACAAACAAGCAAATCTATGACAAGAGAAAACCACTTCCTGGTTTAACTCCAGCCTGGAGCGAGTTTCCTTTGGAAATGAGTTGCTAACGCACCCCCCCCCCCCCCTTGACCGTGAGATCCCAAGCAACACAACAATCCCAAAAAGCATTTGTTGTCGGAATGTGGCGACGGTTTTCATACCACTCGAGGCGTCTTTAATCAAAAACTTCCTTTCAACGTTCGCTGGAACTGAACAAATTAAAGCCTTCACCGGCGAGGAAACCACATCCTCTGCTTGGCTATGCTAGCTATGTTACTTTGGGTTGAGAGCTTGTCAGCACCCAAACATAGATGCTAACAAACACATCATATGTTCAGAGCTAGCAACACATGCTGACACACACACACACACTAATCCATCGTGGAAATGCCATCGTGTCACGTATTCATTGGGTCATAACTCACGTTCCCATTTATGCAAAGCCACACGGTTGTGTAGATGGAGGACCGCGAATGCACACAGACAATTTATGAGGCTCCGGTTTCCGTCATTCTCAGGGACGTAGATAAGCCGCAGCCCCCGTGTCCGTCCACTCTCGTAATAATAGCAAACAGCTGGCCATGCTATCCCATCGCCGTCTGTTGGCGTCCCCTCGCTCTCATGGGTTAAATAAAGACTTGCGATTGGGCGCCGGGACACGCTGCGACGATCTCGCCGGAGTCGTACGAGCTTCGGTGACCCCGGGCCGAGGACGGCGGGCTCGCTGGTCCAACCGTCTTATGAAACGTATGACTTCGATCGTGAAGCGAGACAAATTGAAAGACAAAGCCTACTTAAATCAGTGAATGTCAGCTGCAGGAACAGCTAATCCCGAAGTAAAAAGGAACGGGCAGCTCTTCTCAAAGAGGTGAAACACAATCCGCGGTTTTGTTTGAAAAGATTAAAATGCTCTGCATCCATGTCTCAGCAGTTTTAGCAGCAGTTCTGGTTTCGCCGGTGTTTAAGCAAAGTCTTAACGGGGATGAACGCGTCTATTTGAGAAAACATGTATGACACTACAATTTAAAGATACTTATCACTAGATTGTCATCGCAGCCGCTGCATTAACGAGATGCCTAGAATATGACTTTGCATGCGTTTGGCAGTGTGGGGGTGGCATCAACGGAGGGGAGATGGCAATCTTTGCCTCGAGGGCTGGACCGAACCCCTGCTGGCACCCGGCCTGCTTTGTGTGCGCGACATGTCAAGAGCTACTTGTAGATCTGATCTACTTCTACCAAAACGGCAAGCTCCTCTGCGGGAGACACCATGCGGAAATGATCAAACCAAGATGCTCCTCTTGCGACGAGGTGAGTGGCGGCAACGGTGCGGAGTACTCTAATGGCGCTTCGCCAACCGTGCTTGCCTTTCTCCTCAAGATTATTTTGGCAGATGAGTGCACAGAGGCGGAGGGCCGTCATTGGCACATGAAGCACTTTGCCTGCTTTGAGTGCGGGACCGTGCTAGGGGGGCAACGCTACATCATGAAAGACGGCCGGCCCTACTGCTGCGGATGTTTCGAGTCGCTGTATGCAGAGTACTGCGAGGCCTGCGGTGAAAACATTGGTAAGTCAAACACTGGGATTCGACGGCTTGGGAGTACCCGACGCCACGTTCCTGTCCTTATTCACAAACGGGTTTCCCACCCGACTGCCCTATAGGAGTAGACCACGCTCAAATGACCTACGAAGGAGGACATTGGCACGCCACGGACGAGTGCTTCTGCTGCGCTCGGTGCAAGGCGTCCTTGCTGGGCTGTCCCTTCCTGCCGAAACAAGGGCGCATCTACTGTTCAAAGGCCTGCAGCCAAGGAGAGGATATCCACGCCTCGGATTCTTCCGACTCTGCCTTCCAGTCTGCTCGTTCACGCGAATCCCGGCGCAGTGTGCGCATGGGGAAGAGCAGCAGGCCCGCGGAACAGTGGAGACAGTCTCAAGTCTTAAACCCCTCCGCCGTTGTCCCTGCGAGCGAGTGCAAGTTGGTTGAGGGCGAAGTGGATGGGGACATTAACGTACTTGGGCAGAAGCTCTCCCATCTCGGCGTGGATGAGGACAGGTTCTGGGGAGATCGTGAGGAGCAGGATGCTGGGGGCGACGAGGACCCGGAGGAATGGGCCCAACATGAGGACTACATGACTCAACTCTTGCTCAAGTTTGGAGACCGAGGAATGCTGCACCAGATTCAGCAGCCGAGCCTGAAATCCCCCACTCATGACAGAAACCATTTGATGAGCGTTTCCGACCCTTGGTTGAAGCCAGAAACCCTTGGAGTCACTGCCTCTTCACCTACCCCTACCAGTCCCACCCAGAGCCAAACTTCCAATCAATCCAGAGCAAACAGTCTTAGCCCTGGACTCATGAGCAAGAAGCATCTTCCTGAAATGTACTGGGCCCAGTCTCAGGATGGGCTGGGAGACTCCGCCTACGGAAGTCACCCAGGGCCTGCCAGTGCCAGAAAGATCCAAGACTTGGAGTTGGACCAAGATCAGGAACAGTCTAGCGCAGGCAAACATTCCCTGTGGCAAGAGAACAGGCAGTGGTACCAAGATACACTGGAATGTATAGCGGATGAGCTGAGGAAGGCCGGGCAGGGTGCGGGAGACTCCATGGACTCACTGGCATTGTCACACATCACCGGTAAGGAGGATGATGGCGTTTGCTTTGATGGTTACTCGTTCCTCCTAAAAATGCGTAAAACATACACACGTTCTGCTTCCTTAGGTGCAACGGTTGATGGAGACGGCAGGGACAGGCCTACGGTCTACTCCCGTCATACAATGCAGGGGCCTTTGGTGGGAGATGGCTGTGAGGAAATGAGCAACATGGGGACCTATAATTCATCTCATCTTCACCACAGTAACAACTCCCTCAACCTTAACTTGGAGAAGGCGGGACAGGAGACGGCACAAGAGGGAGACCGAGCGACGAGGGGAGGTCTTCTGTCCTTGTACGCCCGTTCAGAACCACCACCTTCTGACTTTGTCCACGCGCCAGCTCTGAGGAGGACTAAGTCACAGTCCAGACCTCCTCAGATGGTCAAGTTCACAGACGACACTGTGGATAATGGATACAATGACGGATTTGAGGTCAACATTCGAAAGCATCCCATGAGTGAGAGGCCACAGCGGAGGGCTTATGCCCACGACGAGGCCGGACGCGAAAGAAGCCGTCCCTCGAGTCACCATGGGCGCAACAGACAGAATCCCCACCACGGCAGGCACCGCAGGAGCCGCAAAACTCATTCGGACATTGCCCTTAACATGGTGCCTTTGGAAAAGGCGCAGAGACCATACCGGCAACACCGACACAATCTAGCCATCCCTCGACAAAGCTCTCCAAGTCAACCACTGGCATACGCTCAAACCCGGCCCGACTATATGCGTCAGGGGCCGTCCCAAGGGGACCATCGGGTTGAGCATTTTATGGGTCTCTATAAGGACGAGGATGAGTGGTGTTCCACTTGCTCTTCGTCGTCATCGGACTCTGAGGAGGAGGGATACTTCCTGGGCCAGCCGATCCCCCAGCCTCGACCCGCCGGGCGCTACTATGCTGAGGACTACCCCAGGGTCATTGCCCTCTCGTCCCAAAGTCATGGCTCAAAGACTGGTCGCAGAAAGAGCCACCGCTCCAAAAACTGTATCATCTCCTAAAACTCAGTCTGCATTCACACTATGACCTGCGTTAGGCAAGAACGGGGTTTTTTTTTTTTTTTTTTTTTAAACCGCAAATGTTTTGTACAGGGGTGGCTTTTGCTGCTTAACTCATTCACCCGAATGCCGTTTTTCAACTAGGGACATATTCTTGAATAAAAAAAATGTGTTTGGGTTGATTTTCCCCCTTAAGCGTGGGCTGCAGAGTAGCCTAATGCAGTCCAAGCGAAAACATCTAATGGTTAGGTGGTTGTTGTTTTTAAATTGATCTGAGCTTTGCCGCAACGTGTACAGTCAATAGGTCAATTCTACACACAGGTGGATGATAAAAGAATAAGAAACCAAACAGATTATTCAACGCACACATTGCAAAAATGTACTGTAAATATCACGATTTTAATGTTGGTATCTTTATATTGGTGGTTTAAATGAATGATTTTGAAGTGTATTTACGGTGAAAAATGCCAGCCCATCACATTTTAAGAGGAACCGAGAAGGTGTCGTTTCATAAATTGTGTTCCCCAGTTAAGTGCCATAAAACAATGTCTATTATAACATTCACCACAATATGTAATGTCTATATTGAGCCCAAATATTCACTACACCTGTTGTGTCATAACCAGTTATAATGTAAAGATGCTTGTAATAAAAATATTTTTGCAGAGCTGCGGGAAAAAAAATTTGGGCCATAGTTTCTTCTTGCTTGGGTGAATTTCCTGCATCAACTGCAGACGTTTTACTTAAAAAAATAAAAACTCCCATGACTTATAAACCTTTAGCGTACTTCTATGTATAAAGCACAATAAAAACTTTAAATGCAAAGAAAACAACAGGAATTTTTATTTGAAAAATGTTTCCATTATGCGCACTGAAAAGGTTAGGGACACCTCATCTTTACCGTGGTGACACAGCACCAGTAGAATTCAACAAACTTTCAACAGAGAACACTAAAACGGTAAAAATTATTATTATTATTATTTTTTTTTTCCCCCCAAAAAACTAACACTGATTAACCTCCACCCCCAGTGCCGGAAAAAGTGTGTAAATCCAGAAATCCAACATGTGTCCAGTGAGTCACAATCCAAGTTATCCGCCGTGGTCAGACGTTAATCCTACAAAGTTCCATCTGAATAATTTGTCAGAAAGTTGAGCTGCGATTGCTCCCCGTCTTTGAGAGTTTGTGGCTGCTCGAGCTTGCCGAAGGGTTGGTCGAGTCACAAGTGGGAAGTTCCGGCTGCCGTAATGCCTCGTCCAGTTCGTTGATGAAGAGTTTGAGGTCCTCGAGACAACGTTCACGGATCTCGCCGAGGTTCTCCCTGAGGGGGACTTGGAGCTGCTTCTCCAGATTGGGATCTTTAGCGACCAGCATCTTCACCACCGTACCAAACGTTTCACAGTCCTGGCGGTACACCTGAGAGTGGACAGTGCAAAAAAAAAAAAAAAAAAAAAATTTTTTTGAAAAAAAAAATTTTTTTGATGACGTCTTGAGTTGAGAAAAATTACTCTGCCCTTCCTGGGCTGAACATGCCGGTGTCAACTTGGGGGGGGGGGGGGGGGGATTTACACATCTTCTCAAGTTCCATAAAGGCATCGCAAACGGCCGATGGCAGGGAACGAAGCAATCAAAACGCTTGACGCTCAGAAACGTGAAGGGGCAATGACTCGGGCAGTCGCTCTTTAGTCTTCTAATGAAGAAATGTTTTCCCGTTCTGGCAAAAGTGCTACTTTGAGTTGTTTACAATCCCGCAGGAGCATCCAAACTAGGTCCGAAGGCGCTGCCTCAATCACATCAAAAGCTGCTGATTGGTCCAGACGACAAATAGTTGCAGGAAATTGTGTGGATGTCAAAGGAACACTCTTTTCCTTTGGTCATTTCGAAACTAATTGAGAAGACCGCCCCCCCCCCCCGCGTGACGTGAATGATCGAATTAATGCATCGCAGGAAATATCCAAAACAAAACACTTGAGGAGAGAGAGAGAAAAAAAAAAAAGGCTCCCAAAAACAATGTGCTAAGAATATATTTCCTGTGTTATAAATGAGTCCCCCCGTTATCCAAACAGGAAGCAAAAGAATTGTGCTTAACTGTGGGTGGGGCGGCCATGTCGGAATGAAGCCACGTCTGGCTTTCCAACTTCCCCCAAACTATGGCTGATTGCGGCCGGCCGTTCAACCGGAGCAGAGACGCACGAGAGCGCTCAACTTTTTGGCGACGAAAAGCAAAGAAGTCACCTTTGAAACGTCTGTACTTAAATCTATTTGCACTCCTCAACAAATGAAACCAAACAGCCTTTGTGTCGCGGCCTGGCATGCGAGGAGTTAAACACGATCCGGTTTGTTGCCTTGTCGCTCACGAGAAGCAATTTCAGTGGGGCCATTTTCGCAAGCTAAGCTACGGGAGCGGGACAAAGCCCAGCGGGATGTCGACTTGATGACGGAGAAGCCCGCTTCTGACCACTTTGGGCTTTTTGCGCTTTGACGCGAGCCACCGGAATGGTGCTCGTGTACGGTGGAGATGGCTGGACCAGATTGGACGCGGAAAGCCAAACAAACACGGCGCACGCAAAGTGAGAGCCTGCCTGCGACACAACCACAAATCCAAATGTTTCAGAAAGGGAAAAAAAAAAAAAAAAAAAAAGTTGCTACATCTTTGTGGGAATGATGGGAAAGGAACGCTTGCCAATTTTGCGGCTGCTTGGTTTGTCTACTTTGCAAAGCGCTTTGGCACACGGCCACCCGGCATGAGAAAGTAACTCCCTCAAGTTAAAACGACAGACTTTTGGGAACGACGACATGCTAAATTGGCGGCTCGATTTGAGCCCTTTAAGGCGGGAACTACCAAAGACGGATGCTTCCTTTTTTTTTTTTTTTTTTTTTTTTTTTAACCTTTTAGGGGGCACAAGTCTGGGAAGGGGTCAACTTTTTCAAATGTAGGCATACACTGATAATCACGTTCCAAAATGAGCATAAAACTGATGGTTCGGGGGGTACGCGCGCACACACACACACACGGGCGACTATAAAACCGGCCTGAATGTGCAGCGTCAGCGAGCACGTTCCAAGCGCCCGGAGGCTCTTGCAACGCCAGCGCGCATTGTGCGCTTCAAGGCAGAGCTGCTTGGGGTTTAATGGCCCAGTAAAGCAGCGGTAGCGTTCACTCTCGCAGGAAAGGCCCTCATTAGATGAGCCTGCGGCGTTGGAACCGCTTTTAACTCCGACGACCTCAATTTATTGACCGCACAGAGCGACAGCCTGGTTAACTTTTCAGAGTTCATGCACATGGGCCAAGAGTTTCCCGAAACAAGACGCAAAGTTTCAAGCGTGCAATCTTATCGTTTGGCCGAATGAGCATTTGTTGTCGTGATTCCGTCCGGGGGGCGCCAACTGAGATTTACAAGGGTTAATGGAAAGATTGTGGGGAATGAGGCCTCTTGCTGGGAGATCCTTACCTTTAATCTTTGAACGCGGGGGAGCGGCTGTTATTTTTGCCCATTTTGAAATGACTAATCTCAGCCGATGAATCGGTCAGGCCCAAATCGTACTGCGCAGTGTAAAAAGCGGTTGCACCGGAAGATATTTTCAATGGTATTTTTTTTTTCACAGAATGTGTTTTTTGGGGTGCATTTTCATTTTGCTTTTACCCGTTTCATTATTTTATATACGCGACAATGATATTTCATATAATTTGTATCATTTCGTTCCCTCACCAAATCGGAATCCTTAAGGGAATTGAATCAATACGCAGGAACCAGAATTGCTCGATTCTTATCAATTCTGTCAGCAAACACAAAGTCAGAAAGGGAAAAAAAGAAAAGTGGGGCACCTTTTCAATCTCTCGGGCTTTAGCTGCAATCGCTTGCGATCGCTTCTCCATTTGGTTTTCCGCGGTTACGTTTGGACTCTCCTCCACGACAGCGGCCGGCGAGGTCTCCTCTTTTTCGGCTTCAGGCGCATTGTTCTCCTCCTGCAAGAGAGGCGGGAACGGCATTTCAGCAACATTTCATTTTGGAGGAGAGTTACAGGGTGAGCAAACATTTCCTCACAAGCTAACTCGCATCACCAGAAAAAAAAAAAAAAAAAAAGAAGAAACACTCACTTCTAACGTTATTACATAGTGAACGAGCCACCTCGACTGTGCTGGGTTTGCCGTGTGCATAGCTGCGAGATGATACGCAAGCCAAAGGACGAGCAAATCGGCGATGGGGCCGGGCCAACGCGAACCGTCGAAGGCCAGGCAGCAGAGAGCGAGCCACCCGCGACCCGAGTCGACTCGCGAGTCAATCGGGCCACGGAGCGTTTGTCATTTCTGCTTGTCCAGAGTGGGAAGAAGAAAAAAAAAAAAAAAAAAAAAATCCCCGTTTGAATCATTCAATTCAACTGACTGGACACCACCCGGCATGAAGCAAAGCGAGGTCCAAACACAAATAGTTCAAAACTGCGGCGGACTTTGATGTGAATTTTCAGGAAACGATGTGCTTTTCAATGGTTTCAGACTGCTTTGCTCAACACAACTATTCTAAATCCTCCCAATGATTGATTTGGCAGCGGCGTGGACTCGCTCCAGCAGCCAGTCCCAATTTCAGATTTCAGCCGCAGACGATCTCGAGCTGCCGTCTCTGACTTGATTCAACAACCCTCCAGATCGTTTCAAATAGATTCGCACTAAAAGTTCAGGCTGGAGATGGCTCCAGAAATTCTGTTTGTTGACCCTCCACAGCGGGCGGCGGCGGCCATTAGTGCAACCTTTACTGAGGGCACAGCGCAGGCCTTTCATCTTGCTCCCATCGTGCTCCCAAACACAGCAAGTCGGGGGCTCCCCTTGCTCACTTTAAGTAGTCAACCAAGCTGCGTTCCAAAAGGGGAGGCTCGCTTCGCTTTGTGGCCAAGATCTTCGGATAAAATTATGCGCCGAGCCGTTTCGCTTCTGGGTGGCCGCCGTCACATCTGACTCGATTTAACCTGCAGCTGCAACGATGGAGGGCATCAGCAAAACGATTCGTTACGAAGCTGCTTTGCTCAATATACACAGCAGTCAAGAGCAGCAATGCTGTAAAAAAAAAAAAAAAAAAAAAAAAAAAAACAGTTGGACTCATAGTGGCACTTGAGCCTTCCTACACAGTCGTGATTTTAAGTCCACGTGACTGAAGTCTGCTTACACGGTGCGTAAACAAAAGCAGCGGGCCACTTCCAAAGCCATTAAAATAGTTGAAGAGCGAATTTAAAAGGGTCCAGATGCAGTTTTCTGTCAGTCTTGTTTTGATCGCTGAGCGCTCACCTTGTTGGAGGTGGCGCTGCTGGGGGAGCCTTCTCTTGACAGACCCGGGATCTTTTCTGAGGGAGAAATGACAAGACAAGGCAAAGGTTGAGGAAGCAAAAAAAAAAGAAATACGATTCAAACGAGGACATATGGAGAAAGAACAACTAGAATGTTGGAGGATGACAAAAAGATCACGTTAAGTTGCAGGATCCAGACAGTGACAATCGGGAAGCCGTTTGTCAAACCCTGGAAAAAGGTTTTTTCATTTTTTTTTTTTCCAATCAAACGTGGACTTCACTCCCCTGCACTCCGCGGCCTTTTGAAATTGCCGAGCAACAAAAAGGTGAAGAACATCAATGAGCATCTTGCGGAGGCTTTCACATTTGAGGTATTTCCAATCTCCGTAGCTTTATGAATGACAACACGATCTTAAGCTGCCCTGGCGCTTCCCGAAAATTTGAATGCTCAATCATTTGCCATTAAAGGAAGTGCACGTCGAAGATGTCAGCAAGCGGGCACGTGAAAAAAGCAGCAGGAAAGCAAGCCCGCATTGCCAGGGCGTCCGTTGGGCTGAACAAGCTTGTGACGTCATTGCATGCAAATGAGCATTTGCATGTGAGGAAAGAGCACCCCCCCCCCCCCCCCCAGAGGTGCTCAATCTGACATACTCTTGCCTTGTTGTGAGGGGAAGGGAAGGCTTTTGCTGCGATCCGGCGAGTAGCTCCTGCTGCTCACGCTCGAACCCGAGCGGCTGTGCGGGGAGCGGTCCTTGGGGGGCGGGAACGGCGGCGCCTTTCTCCGGTACTCCTGCCTTTCCTCCCTGAGACGGCAGAAGCGGCAAAGCAAGGGCGTTATGATCACGCCGTCATGGTCCAACACTGCCATCTAGCATCGGCATGCTGCCCCGACATTTATTGACTCAAGAGTCAAATGATGTCATCCGTTTCCAGGTTAATGTCGGGACGTACAAAAAAAATATTGGAAAAACAATCATCCGCAAATCAATATTACTTTTCGTGATCTATAATAACCTACGAAAAGCATGAATAAGCCCTTTTGTTTCCACACGTGCACAGATATTACGCCGGGCCACAAAAATATATCCGACAAAGGGGCGAAAGGGTTTTTTTGGGGTTTTATTCCTACCCTCGGTCCAGGTTGAGGATGGCTTGCACGAGCGTGTCAGCCCCACTTTCTGGCAGCGATCGGGGCGCCGGGTACATGGCTTGGTTCCGAGGCGGCGGTGGTGCACGGTTGCTGAGGGCAGAAGTGAAACGACAAATATTAGTACTCCAAATATTGCATTTCGACCAAAATAGTCTCACACTATCACTTGGGCAAACGGCTCAAGGTGGCGCTTTGAGGTAAAGCGTAGCTTAAAAAATATGTCAAATATGATTAAATAGGAATGGACATGGACCATATGCACGGCGACACAGCAAGATACTGCCAGCAGGAAATGCTTTTCATTAGATCTTCAATCTTTGTTTTCATTACCCCCATTTCGTTGTACTAAACAACGACAATAAAGACTTTCCATTCTATTCTGTACGCAGATTTTTAAATCTGCACTGTGCTACAGCTGCTGCTATTGTTTTTTTGTTTTTTTTTTAAGTGTTCTATTGAGAGTTTCAAAATGAGAGTTTGCAAGTCATAATACACGCAGTTCATGAAGACAGATATGGATCCTTTGATCAAATCGCCATTACTTGGATAGCTAGCAATTGGAAAGCTAATACACCATTCTTGGTGACTTTTGGTCAAACTCTGGCGAGTTTGATGCGGTTATTTGTTGTCACTACGTGTTTACCTGACACCTCGCACCAAATGCGCTGCGTGCATAGACTGCAATGTTAACTGTAATGTGTAGTGAGCATTTACTTATATTCCATAGGCCGTCCTGTGTGTGCCTCCTCCCTGGGCCCTCTGTAAGGATAATCCTCCTGCTAGAGAGACAGAAAAGGCAATAATCAGGCTTTTCACGATCACATTTGCATCCAATATGATTCGTGCGGTATCTATGCTTTCACCCTTCTTGATGGGGGACCACCTCTGCGTTCTGAGGGGAAATGCCCACCATCCCCGTGGTAGCCCCGCTGATCTTCTCCATGGTAACTACGTGGGCCTCCTCCATTTGGGAAAAAGCGAGGTCCTCCTTCATATTCATAACCATCAGGCCTGCCAAAGTGGCCTCGCCTCTCCCCTCCTCGAGAGTACTGGCCCTGTAAAGCAAGGTGCATATTAAAGAGGTGAGGCCTGACAACAATTTTAGAAATTGGCGTGAGCTTATAGAAGTGATCATCGGGTAGAAACGTACTCTCCCCGGCCTGTCAACCATAAAGCGCTCTTCGTACACCTCTCGTACACTCCTCTCCCTCCTGTAAGTCACTGTGTCCCAAAAAATGAAACAAAAAACAGATTACTCCCAATTTGTCAGCATGTAACGTCACCCAACATCTCAGAGAGAGAAAAAAAAAATCAATGCAACAAAGGAATACATGTGCTGTATGCGTTTCTTAAATGACCAAGGGCAATCATCAACTCACTCTCTGATCCAGGGGCTCTCCGGGTTTCTTTAGGGTCACGTCTTTCAATAAAACCTGAGGAAAGTTTAAAAAGCAACGTTTACCCAACACATGTGGGAAGCCCAGCGGGTATTAGCCATTCAAATGCAGCACAGTATAAAACAATGTCTCGTTGCGGCCAAACGAATGTAGGTCGGAAAGCCTCGACCCAAACGTGACTGTACCAACTAAAGTGATTCCACAACAGCAGCTGAGCAGCAGCGTGCCATCAAATCGCGAAAAAAAAGAAACAAAAACAAGGCGCGTTTCATCGTTTCAAGCGCGTTTAGGCAGACTCGTACTAGCATTGCTAATTAGCTAACGGCAGCCTGCACGAACGATGTCGAAACGCGCATCTTTTTATTTACACTTGCATATTGTTACCGCCCAAGAAAGTGAACTTTAACCACATATTGGCATGCCCCGGAGACTGGGCGACATTAAAGTACTAAACCGGCCTACCTAGCGAAAAATTTCACTCACGTTAGCCTGTCCAGAATGCTACCATTCGAGTAGCGCGTATTTTATTGGACAGGAGAATTGACGTCATCGGTCAGCGACATGGAAGCAGTGTTTCTTCGTTCTCCACAAACACAAATGCTGGAAATGCAAGATTTTAGGACAACATAGCCGTATTTGAGTTTGTCTTTTTTTAAAAATATAAGTTAACTGTGTTTGGTAAGTGGTTTTGACTTCGAGAGCTGCTCTTTGTCTTATATATAGCGTGCCTGGCTAACTGATTGCACGTCACTATCATTATAATTTGTGCATTTCTCTCTTCAAGCTTCGTTTGAATTCAACATGAGCGGGGGCTTAGCGCCGAGCAAAAGCACTGTATATGTGTCCAACCTGCCATTCTCTCTAACCAACAACGACCTCCACAAGGTAATTTAGCATCTGTCAGGTTTTCCACACTGAATCGATATGGAAATACGTTAAATCTGTCATTTGCAAAAAAGATACAAATAACAAAAGGCTTGTAACAATTTCAGCTGTTTACCAAGTATGGAAAAGTGATCAAGTGAGTATACCATTAGTCTTTATCGTACCTTTTGAAATCCTTTCACTTTCTTCAACATAAAAACCCTGTGATGGTACGGTAATGGCTGCCTTATTTCTCAGGGTAACAATTGTGAAAGACAAAGACACCCACAAAAGCAAAGGAGTGGCATTCGTTCTATTCCTGGACAGAGAATCAGCTCATAACTGTGCAAGAGCAGTGAACAACAAGCAGGTGGGGGACAACCGCTGAAATGGCTTTTATTATTATTATGATTGCATGGGAGTTAGATATGTACTTGCCTTCCAGTTGTTCGGCAGAACTGTAAAAGCCAGTATTGCAATCGACAACGGGCGAGCGACTGAGTTCATCAGGAGGCGCAACTACACGGACAAGAGCAGGTGTTACGAATGTGGGGTCAGTACAGTTGTGGTGGTTTTTGTTCGTAGTGTGTATTTGGAGCATTTTACAGCCATTTGATGTCGTGCTGAAATACTGTAAACCAGGATACAGGACATATGAGCTACGCTTGCCCCAAAAATATGCTGGGAGAGCGAGAGCCACCAAAGAAGAAGGAAAAGAAAAAGAAGAAAAAAGCTCAGCAACTCGAACATGTGTAAGTAACATGACATTTGCTGTTGAATAGAATGCATCTTCCTGAAATGCCTTTGGCCTTTTATTGACTTCATAGTGAAGAAGAAGAAGAAGAACTGGAAAGTGAGGAAGAAGGGGAGGACCCAGCACTCGATAGTCTTAGTCAAGCCATAGCTTTTCAGGTAAAGAGCAGAATGACTCCTATAGCCAGAGGAGTAAAATGAATAAACGACTTGTTTCTCCTGTATCCTTACAGCAAGCGCGTATTGACGAAGAGGAGAAGCAAAGAAAAAATGCAGTTGTGTCCCAGGACAACAGCGATCATCCGTCGACATCTGCAGACTCCAGGAAACTACGGATCAAAAAGAGCGCTTACTTTAGTGATGAGGAAGAGCTTAGTGACTAACGTGGACTTCTTTGTTGCTTTACAGTTTTTTCATATTTTTCTTTTAAAATTGGAAGCCATCAGGAATATTTGGCTTTATCCATCCATCCATTTTCTATGGCGCTCGTCCTCATTACGGTCGTGGGCGAGCGAGAGCCCATCCCAGATGACTTTGGCCGTGCATAAATTGTACATAAGTTGAATTTGTTGTAAATACATTTTTTTTTTTGTCTTCTTCTCATTTGTTGGTCCTTTTTCTTCGAGGCCCGTTATACGTCTGCATCCCTGCCATTTAATTAGTGATGCAACTGTAGACTGTTTCCCATGTCCATAATACACTTTACATCACCACAAAAGTCATAAAAAAAAACAAACGCCCCCCCCCAAAAAAACAAAAAAAACAAAACTGGTTTGAAGTGGAGAATCGGTTTTCATTTAAAATATATTGAGATACGATTCGAATTGTACGGTCGAGTCCTTATTGCGCAAGCTTTTATAGGTCAAACCAAAATCTAGCTGGAAAACATTTTTTAAAATAAATATAGATAAATTTGCTGTTGACCAATGTAATGGGTTGATTATGATGAAATAAATACGATTAAGAATGAGGACATCTTTTCTACGTATGTTATTCTGTGTGGAGTAAACTGTGGAGAGCACTTAGCATCGCTTGAAAATAGAACATCATACCGCACCTCCTGGAGACAGCTGATTGAAAAGAATGTTTTCGTGCGTCTTTCCGTTTTGTCGAGCGTGTGTCAAACCGATCACTCAACAGTGACCAAACAAAGGCCAGAAAGCGCTCGGCGTCCTGGATGTGAACATCGAGGGCAAATGACGGCGCTGTGGAGCCATCGTGAGGAATGTCATGTCAGGCTCCGGAAGCAACGCCGCCTGCCATTGGCCGAGGCGGGTCACGTGACTGGCTCCCAAGCGGAGTTTCCACGACAGCTGGAAGCCGAAGCGGCAACGGGCGCATCGCTTCTTCTCAAAAGAATCGGGGCGAGGGAGAGAAAGAGAGAGAGAGAGAGAGAGAGAGCGAGCGAGGGAGAGAGAGAGAGAGAGAGAGGAAAAACAGGCTTGTGCTCGTCTCGGCAACCCGTTCCAGAGACACCCTGGTCTGGCATGGGCGACAAGAGGAGTCCCACAAGGTAACGACGGCGGCTCGAGCGGCCTAGGCGACCTCAATGAAGCCGTGTGGTGGGGGCAGACAGTGGCGAGCGCGCGGGGGGGTCGAGGGGGAGGAGGGGGTGGAAGAAAAAGAAGCCTTTTCTCCATGGTTTCTTCTTCCCCCCTTTTTCGCGTGCGTGTGCTTGCGTTTGTGCGGGCGCGCGCCCGCGCGCGCGCGGCTGCTCGAGCCTCATTACGGCGTTGGGATCACGGCGCGCGTTCGCACGATTTCCTTCTGTAATCCTCGAGCCAGATGTGTGCCATCGATAGCAGTCGCTCGGTGCATCGGGGCCACCCGCTCTCGTACGCATGCTGCGGCTTCCCTCGCTTATTTGTCTGTGTTTGTTTTCAAGGCCGAAGCGTCAACCGAAGCCCTCCTCCGACGAGGGGTTTTGGGACTGCAGCGTGTGCACGTACAAGAACACGGCGGAGGCTTTTAAGTGCATGATGTGTGATGTCAGGAAAGGGACATCAACAAGGTAAGACCTTGCACATTCCGCTACGGTGTCCCAAATCTGCATTGCCCCGCTTTCTGCGTGTTATTTACGACTCTCGTTGACGACGGCGCGTAATAACGTCACTCCGGGAACAAACGGTACATCTCGCCCTGGCTGCGAGTGTTTTTACTTTTTGAACACTTATGGTACGCCAAATATCGGCACTTTTTCGCCAGTGACGTCACGGCATCGCTGGAAGGTGACAGCGTCCAATCGGATTGCGTTGATGTCATGGCCTGTAATCGGTGGTTCCCAACCTTTTTTCCGAGCCACGACACAGATTTCACATTTGGAAAACAATAACAACGAAATCCTAAAAATTCTCCCCCAAATGCCGATCAACATTCAAGAGGGGGAAAACGGGGGGGGGGGGGGGGGGGGGGAATGATTGCATATGCTGAGAAATCTTAGATTGCTAATGACGGCAGATCGCTTGTGTTTGCTGTCGTGTCTTATTTTGCAAATTCGATCTATGATGCCGTTGATCGGTCGGCAAATGATGACATCACAAATGATCACGCGTGCAACATATCTGCCGATCAGATCTGTCAAGTTTCGTTTTATGTACCCTCTGGTGGATAAGAATGTCATTGTTCTGCCTGTCACGATACATCGCCGGTATTTATCGATCCAGGAAATGAGTGTTATTCCCGCCGGACACTCTGTAACAGGATGAATACACAAGAAAGGGCCGAGCGGGAGGAAACGCAACTTTAGCGCAACATCCAAATATGCGTGTGTGCGTGAGGGCTCGCTTCGAACGAGGTTGTGACCGCAGCTGCCAGACAGCCAGCCATAGCTTATTACTATGCAACAGCTTAATCAGCCTGCTGTCGTCAGACACACTCTCACGCGCAGTTGCACTCAACACGCGCATTTCGCACTTGGCCGCGCGCACACACACACACACACACACACACATTCTGGTTTACCCGCGTCGAGGGGACCGCATGGGCTCTCTTTCGTGGATAACAGCTGGAACGGCGCTTTATGCTGAGCGCGTTTCGATGTGGGCGCATGGTCGTTGGCCGCGGTCGTCGCAGAGTCGGCAGAAGTCTTTCCACAGCCGTCCTTTCCCTCACGCTTGTAACACACACGTACCCGGCGTGCCCGGTTTTGTCGGCTTGCCTTTTGAATGATCAACCGGCCTTGCCTTCCGGTCACACCTCAGCGCTCCCCATGAACGTCTGTTGGTCGACGAGCGTTTTTTCCGAATGGGACCTGATTTTCGGACCCTGCACCGCAGGAGGTTCCCACGAGTGATAGTGGAAAGCGATCTGTGTCCCCAAGACGTGACGAATACAAGCGCACGCGCACACACACACACACAGGCACAGGCACAGACCTGACTAGCAGAGGACAAACGCACGCTCTCGTGGACAGCGCTCGGAAGTTAAAGGGGGTCGCCACTAAATCATAGCCGTCCGCTGGAACGTTGGCGCCTCGGCTTGCCAACACTGCGGCAAAGATGGTGGCACAGGTGGTCGCCGCTGTTAACGAGCGCGCAAAACAGACAAGCGGCTTGCCCGGCGCGGCGCTAAAGGGCAAACAACACGCGGCATACAAATGCAAGATGAAGTGTGGCAGAGGTGGAAATATGAAAACGAGCGTGGCAAACCCACTCCAACTGCTTCTCAGATCGATACCAACCGTTACAAAAAAATGAGTTTAAGTGGGATCGTTATAAGAGGACATGCGCGTTATCTCCGTTGTTCCTTGCTAACTTTCTCTCTTTTTTTTTTTTACCCCCAGAATGTAAAGGTTAAAAAAAGTCACATGAATTGTAAAAAATTTGGGGGGAAATTATTTCTCGGGTCTGTTTTACATGACAAAAACCTGAACAGGGGTGTGTAGACTTTTGATATCCACTGTAGCTGGGGCTCCCTGGAAAATGATAATAATCATCATCCTCATGGTTTGGTGCGTAACGGCACGCCGAATCGGCGAATAGACGACGATTGATCGGAATTGGAGCCCGACGTGGGTGGATACGTGGCAGCGCATCGTAGCCAACGCAAATGCGGCTGGCGGAGTTCGCCGCGTAACCCGCGGAGGTGCGTTTGCTAGCTAGCGCCCGGCGAGACTTCCTGGAGCCGAGCGAGGGCGCGTTTGCTCCGCCGCCTTCCCCCCGATGGCGCCCTTCGGCTTGCGGCTTTCCGTGCCCGCGCCGCATACAAATAGCCGACGCGCGGCGACGAGGAAGCGCGCCGCGGCTCAAGATGACGGCCACGTGATAAGCCTGTAATTACGGCGCTGACACTGACGCATGACATTCAGCTCTGAGCGGGCGTCGGGAGGGGAGAATGTGGCGGTGTGGCTAGCGGGCTGTCTAAAAGGTGTCATAAAGCACGGGAGGCGACGGGCCATCTGTGTCCCCCCCCCCCCCCCGCACAATGCTAGCATGTCGAGGCGGGAAGCGACATTAATCATCGGGTTGGATGAGCTCCCGGGAGCGAGCCGCACTACCTGCTGTTAGAAAGCGCACCAGCGGGCCCCCGACACACCGACGCCCACACCCGAGCGGGGAATGCGCGACGGAGCATCAAATCGGCTATTTCGCAACAATCGTCACCGAGCTGAGATGAATGTCATGCGGGTTGTTGTTGTTTGAGCACACAACGAGACCACGCTCTGGAACGCTCCGCCTTTGCGGGGTGCGACAGTACACAAGTCACACGTGGCACTCAAAGCGGGTCGAATCAAGTCACAAAATCTGCCTTATTCAAGTAATATATTAAAACAATATCACTTAAACAATACCTCGAAAAACCGTGCGTTCCTGCTGTGCTAGTCGGAATTCCCGTCGCCGCGTGTACGGGGGAGCAAAGTAGCCATTTTGGTCATGAAGTTGGCTGAGACCACTCCCTCCGCGGCGCAGCCCTCCCTCCGTGCCGTGCCGTGCCCGATTTCCGCCAGCCACGAATATAGAATTGAATTTCTTAACGTTCACTTATGCAGAGCACGTCACAGTTCGTGCGGCGACTTCCCCCCAGTTTGGGAAGAATTTGGTGAGGAGTTGGGGAAGTGTTTTTGTATCACTATTGAGGTGGTTGTTTTGTTTTTTGCGTCCATACGGTGAAATCAATGGACTCACTGCCCCCACGATTCCAAAGCCTAAGTGCAACGATCGTCGCCGTTTGATGGGGGGGGGGGGGGGAACAGACGCCCCTTTGTTTAGACGCGGCGTGCTAAAATTAGATTGGCCGTCTCCTCTTTCACCTCCCGGTTATTGAACGAGCAAAACGGGCCAGATTCTGTTTCATAGCAAAACAATCTAATTAGGCGGGTCGAACGCAGCGCAGCGCGTTTGGCGTATTTCAGTCCGGCCAAGCATCTTTGAGTTCAATCCAATGGAAGCGCTCGTGGCCCGCCGAGGAGTCGGCGAGCCGGCGCCGTCGGGCCCCGGGGCGGGAAAGACAATGTGAGTTTTGTAAGCACTCGTGGCGGGCCCACAAAACGAGCTTTGTCGCTTCGGGAGGAGGATCAGGTTTGTCAAGGAGAGCGGCAAATTGCCTCGGCATTTTGGAGCGGGGGAGGGGGCGGCGCCTTTATTGAAAAGGTGTCAGCGGTTCCGCGGCGCGGCGCTGACGAGACGGATGTATCGGAGGACGGCTGCGTCTTCTCTCCTTCGCGGTTACGGAGGCGTTTACGTCGCACTCGAGCATCACTCCATGTCAGCACCACCAACTGCCGCGGATCGGCCGGCTGGCCGGGGAGCTTCGCCGAGCGTCCGGACAGTTCTTGGAACGGCGATTGTTTTGTTTTTTGAAAATCGTTTAGGCTTACTTGCAAATCGGACAAATTTGCAAATCTGCTTGGCTGCATTTGTCGAGGCAGACGTTTCTGGCATTGGATTGTGCCTAATGAGGTGTCCGGTGAAGGTGTGAAGGCTAAGCTAGCCCGGGCTAGCATTGTATGATGGCTTCGCAATGGCTGGTTCTTCATTCGACACGCACCAAGTGTCACCCAACTGCCACTTTGAAGAACGCTTTCGATTCAACCCCGGCAGCCGTTATTGGCTCTTGATTGTGTGATGTGCTCGCTATGATTTTCCCTCTCATTAATCCGCCGCACGTCTCTTTTCCTCCCCGACCGCCCCTGTCGTCGCCCCGCGCCCCGACCCGGCAGGAAGCCACGCCCAGTCTCCCAGCTCGTCTCGCAGCAGCAGGCCACTCAGCAGTTCGTGTTACCCTCGCAGCCCAAGAAGGAGAAGAAGGAGCGCGTGGAGCGGGAGAAGAGCGACAAGGAGCCGGCGCTCAAGAAGAACAGTCACAAAAAGATGAGGTGAGCCAGCTTACGCCAGGTGAAGGGAAAGTTATTATACCGGTGTTGTTCGCAGGATTGAACGACACCTTGTGCTTTTTTTTTTTTTTTTTTTTCAGGCCCAGGTTAAAAAACATTGACCGCAGCAGCGCCCAGCACCTGGAGGTGACGGTGGGCGACCTGACAGTCATCATCACAGACTTTAAGGAGAAGGCCAGGCCCTCGTCCGCCTCGGCGGCGTCGTCGTCGTCGTCCTCCAGCGCCGCGTCCTCCGCCGCCGACCACCACAGCCAGAACGGCTCCAGCTCGGAAACCACCGAGAAGGGGCTCTCGCGCTCCTCCTCGCCTCGCGGGGAGGGCGGCTCGCTAAACGGGGAGTCCCACTGAGCCCGTCCTTTCCTTCCGTCACCACCCCGACCCGGCCGGCGGAGAATGGCTTCCCGGCGGGAACTCCAAGCCTTTTTCCAGGCGCAGACCCATCGGATCGGAGGGGAAATCGCCCACCGCCGTGATTTCGGGGGCTTCCCGCATGACGCTGTCCGCCAACGGGAAGCTTTTCATTTTGGACAATTTTGCTGCACTTGACGGAATCGCCACGCACGATGCAACGCTTCCTCACAGACAGCTCCGATCCGTGAACAGCCTTTTTTTTTTTTTTTTTTTTTTTTTTTTTGTCAGGACTGCGGCGACATGCTCGGACAAGCTTTGGACAGCGTGAAGTGCTCCAGGGGTGCGCGAGCTATTTTTTGGGGGGGCTTACAGTGGCCGCCCGTCGCACCCTGCAACCTCAAACCCGATACTCCGAAAAACTTGTACTTCTTATGAACTTCTGCTGTAGAATCTTCGGAAGATGTTTTCGGACTGGGGCTCTGCTCGTTTGCTGGCCGGTTTTGGGGATTAAAGACCAAATTTAGGAAAGGTTTAGTACATTCTTAAGGGTCATACCAGTGTCTTTTGTTCTTGTTATTGTGTGCGAGTGGTGGAGACTTGAAGCGAATTGGGCAAATTGGGCTTCGTTGGACTTAAATTGTATTTTTAGGAGTGAATTCAGTTGCGGCATCTCAGTGGGGTTCAAACAAGCCGACTTGGAAGTAACTCAGGGTTGACGCCCACGCGACGAAATACAAATTCCCGCACATCCCGGCACATGTCAAATCAGGTTTCAGACACGGTAAGACGGATTACACGCCGGTCGAGAAAGGAACGTTTTGGCTAGTCAAACCGGACGTTGTTTTTCTTTGGAGTAAAATCGGCGCGGCGAGCCAAGACGGCGTTTCTGCGGACCTCATTGTGGATAAGGCGCCGAGCAACACGTGAAGACTTCTGGACATTGATTTGCGGGCCGGGCGATAGCTCACAGTGGGACAAACTGTTTCTACTCCGTCATTTTCACGTAGCCGAACCGGGGGAGATTTAGCTGCACTAAACTCCCTGCCGCGCAATGATTCGTTATTAACGACTACACAATTACTTCTACAAACCTTTAGATTGAACACAGATGAATGGATATTTACAAAATATTGTACTACCATGTTTTGATGTGGCTGTATGTGTCATATCAGTGTTATTGCCATGTTTTCCCCCCCCCTCATTTTAAGCAGTGATTCAAAAGGACTGTCACAGCATGATAAAATGTGTTATAATGTGGGACAAGCTCTGTTCGTATTACTTAGTGGTAAGGTTCGCAGCACTAGCTGGGACTATGTGCGTGGGCCCGTGAGAACTGCTTAGAAATGTGTTACTTGGTTGTGGCAACAATGGAAATGACGTCCTTTTTTTTTTTTTTTTTTTCTTTAATTCGTTGATGCATTTCATTTTGCTTTGCTCAGTTGTTATGAAATGTGTGTTTATTACGTCTGTAATAGAGTAACGAAATGCAAACAGAAAAACTATTATATGCCGTTTCACTTTGGAGTTCTTCTATTAAACTGCCTTTAGTACATGCCAAACAAAGACAGCACGTTGCTGTCTGTACTATACATTTGTTTTCGCCCTTTAGCACCACCTGGCGAATCGTCCCAGTAATTACCGCTTATTATAATAAAGCACTTCCCCCTCTGAATACAGAATACATAGTGAGGTTGCGGTTATGAATTGCACCGGTTCATAAGCGGATATTTTCAATGTCAATAACCTCATTTCCCCTCCACTTGCGATCGCAATTAATTGAACATGCGGGATGCTGGTTCAACCCCGATCAAAAGACAGCCGCGGCCACGAATGGTTCTGCTCAGAGGTGAAATCAAATGAAAGTTGACTGAGGGGGAGGAATCCCACAGCCACCCTTCCCCCATTTCGGAGCTTGACCTCTTGAATGTGTTGGGGGACCTTCATAAAGACGAGACAACGAATAAAGGCCGCGCCCGGAAACACTTGTACCCTAAAAATAAAAGTATTAAACTACAGTGGCAAAAGTATTTGCATTCGATACATTTTGGGGTACAGTCCACCACCCGCAACGGACAGTCACTACGTAATGTTTGAAAAACACTGCTGAGCGTTCAACTTTCTAACTGCACGGCAGTATCTAACTGAAATAAATGCTTATTTTCTTAAATCGAACCGGAAAGGCCAGCGCATTGCTGTCCGCTTCTCAGATATTCGCGTTGTTATGTGTCATGACGACTTTAGCCCCGAGTTCCGTGCTCAAACTTCATAATGCGGCATTACATTCGTGCACTGTTGATGTGCACGGTGTTTGCGGTGTTTTCGGGATTGTACGTTTATAGTGCACTTTTTGATGCGGATGTGTCGGTCGGGGGGAACGGGGCGAAGAGGATTTCCGTCCCCCCAAGGGTCGCGGGATCCTGGCAAGAGGACCCTGACAAAATGGAGCCACAAAGCTCACGCCGGCACAACAGGTCAGTAAGACTACACGCGCGGTCGATTAGATGACTACAAGTGCATTGGCCCGACATTTGTGCCGAAAGATGTTTAGAAATCGTAATGGAATGGAGCGCTCGCTGGCTTGTGACGTCACGCTCGGGGTCATAAACGGGATTCACGCGAGACTTGGGCATGCGCGCGACTTGGGGGACGCGGCGTTCAGGTACGTCACGAAAGTTGGACAAACTTACGTTTTTTCGCCTTTTTGGGGGGACAAATTATTATGACGCCCTAATCATTTCCTTAGGAGCAATACAGATTTTACTATGCGTTGTCATTTATAGCTGCGGCGCTTCAGAAAAAAATTCCACCTTTTGCTCATTAAATTACTACAGGAACCCGATGTGCTAGAGAAAAAACGAGGGCAGATTCGGAACCGGTGCGAAAAATAATCGTATGCCAAAAGTTTACTCGCATCTCGACTTAAAAAAAAAAGAAAAGCTTTTGTGTAATGCCACTCAGGTACATCATGCGCCAGCGGGGCCAGCTGGAGGTGGGCGACCAGAGCCCACCTCCCCCCCGCATGCACTTGGCTGTGGTGGCCTGCGGCGAGAGGCTGGAGGAGACCGTCACCATGTTGAAGTCGGCGGTGCTTTTTAGCATCAAGTGCCTCCAGCTGCACATCTTTGCCGAAGACCCGCTGCACGCCAGGTTCACGGAAGCCGTGAGTCATCCTTTGGAAAATGATCACAACCAAGCAGCATCCACCATCCCATAATTTGGTTTCCTCTGCTCCAGCTGGAATCCTGGCCCGCTTTTGTACGCTCCAGGTTCAACTACACCGTCCACCCCATCCGCTTCCCCAGTGAGAATGCAGCAGAGTGGAAGAAACTCTTCAAGCCCTGCGCCTCCCAGAGGCTCTTCCTACCTGTGAGTGACAAACGCCGCCGGCCGCAGCTTTGAGGGATGGCACTATTTTGGGGCTCATTCCTTTTTTTGTGGGCAGCTTATCCTGAAGGACGTTGAATCTTTAGTCTACGTGGATTCGGACATCCTCTTCCTCCAGCCCGTCGACCGTCTGTGGGATTTTCTGTCTGGCTTCGATTCGGCGCAGCTGGCCGCCATGGCCCCTGAGCACGAGGAACCCCGCATCGCTTGGTACAGTCGCTTCGCCCGGCACCCTTTTTACGGCACGACAGGCATCAACTCGGGGGTCATGCTCATGAACCTCACAAGGATGAGGCGCGTGTTTTTTAAGGTGAGGGGACGGCGTGGTTGCTGTGGAGTTGTTGTTGTCGTCGTAATACAACCGATGGCCGCAAGGTGTCCTCGGTGCACTGGTTGAGAATGAAGTCCCGGTATTAAAGATGCAATTTTGCGCTGACAGAATGATATGACCTCCGCGGGGCTCAGGTGGGAGGAGCTGCTGATGCCGCTGCTGCAAAAATACAAACTGAACATAACGTGGGGCGACCAGGATCTTTTAAATATCATTTTCCACTACAACCCTGGTGAGTAGCAAGTCGCGGTGAGCCGTGCGGGGTTGTACTTGGCCCAAATGGCCACTAGAGAGCGCTCCAACCACATTGCGCTTTCACCCGCGTCAAAGCGGGCCTTGATTCAATCCTTTGAGCTGTTTTGCAAACTTGCATTTCTGCGCCGGTCCAGAGCTCCTGCTGGAGTTTCCGTGCCAGTGGAATTACCGCCCGGACCACTGCATCTACGGCAGCAACTGCGCCTCCGCCGAGGACAAGGGGATCTACATCCTGCACGGAAACCGGGGCGTGTACCACGACCACAAGCAGCCCGCCTTCAGATCGGTCTACGAGGCCATACGAGAGGTGACTTTGAGCGGCGGTCGTTTGCCTTCGCGTTCGCTTGTCATTCGGCAAAACTGAATTTGACGCGCCGAGGGAGCGATGGGAACGCTCGTTTCCCTCCCGCGAGGACGTTTATGGCCTGTTTACCAGCAGTGTCATAATATTGACGACCGGGCTGGCATTTACATTAATGATGCCGTCAGAGCAAAACCCATCGCCTTACTATTAACCGCCGTTCAGGGGAACGGTGGATGGGGAGACAATTACATGTGCAAAAGTCACCTCAGTTGTATTATAAAAAAAAAAAAGAAAAAAGGGCGGTAATTCCTCTTTGATTTCCTCTGATCTAGCCTGACGATCCATTTGCTCCTAGTACTCGTTTGGCGCCGACCCAGTGTCGTCCCTGCTGGCCCCGCTGGAGAAGCGGCTGCTGAAGACCACGCACACCTACTGCGGGAAATCCCACACGCTCTTCACCAAGGCGCTGGCGCACGGCCTGGCCGCCTTGAACAGGAAGGGGGCGCGCGCGCGCTGACGCGGCCGACGAGGCGGCACGGGACCTGTGCGAGGGCGCACCCCGCGAGCCCATTTCAGAGTGGTTGTTGTTTTTGTGAACTTGAACTTCTCTTCTGTTGTTACACCCCCCGCGAAACCGCAAAAACCTCGGAAGAGAAAAGCCCTTCGCTTTCCATATTGGAGAATTGATCAAACTGTATCAGAGACTGAACCTCGTACGTATTTTTTATGACGTCACTCCGCTCAAGTGTGGGTGTGTTTTTATACTTTTGTACGGTGTGTGCGCGTGGTTTTTTCAACTGTGAATTTGTGACCACGTGACTTATTTTTTGTTGGATATGTGCCGAAACTCCTCAAACCAAAGTATTACATTTTTGTGACAACGCCATTGAATGTATTAAGGGCTGAAATAGTGATCTTATAACAAACCTTGGACCTTGTGGTAAAAAAAAAAAATAAAATAAAGATCACTTCTGTTTCATATGATTAGTAAAACTAATCCTGACATAAATTAAAAACCTAAACTAGAACAAAGATTGTATGTCAAGATAAAAAGTTGCTCTTTAGAGTAGCTTTAAAAAAAAAGTCATAACATCAAAAGTGATCAATGATGTCATCGGGTAGAGAACGACAGACGCGCGGAACTGCCAATGTAGACTCGCCACTTTTTGAACGTGCCTAAAAATCGTTCGAATGAGTCGGAAATGCCATTCGAACGCCTTGCAAAGTCATTCGAACGCATCTGTTCAAGCCGCCGGGATCGTAATTGGTCACGTGTCGGCTAAATGCTAACAAGGTAGCATTCTTGACTTGCGCGCAAAGTCAGAAGTGAAACATGTTTCACCAGCGGCGGCCGCTTCCTCGAGCGCGGACGACAGTTGGACTTTCCCTAATGGAGACGGATGCCGTGCTTGTGCAACAGATCGATGCGCTCGTCAATAATCGAAAAGCAGCGCCGCCGAGGCGCTTCGCTGTGAGCTCGGAGGTGCTCATAAAGTAGAAGCGATGGACCGATAGCTGCCAAACCGGACAACATTGACTTGGGGGGGATGATTTGGTTCCCCGGGCGCCTTGAAAAATGGCATCACAAATAGGTGTCATTCATCACTATGTATCCAAATGAGAGCTTATCAATGACCTCTCTTGACCCCGTGCCCGGGTGCAACATGTCGCAGGGAGACGGAGCTCGGCTTCAACTGAGCAGCGCCTCGTAAAATTCAATATCACCCACCCTGGCCGCGTTTTGTCAAACTAGGTTTTATATGGTCGTAAAAACACAAATTGGGGGGGGGGGGGTTCTTTTCCAGGAGAGTACAGAAAAAAGGAGAGAAAACCGAGAGACAACGTGAAGTACCTCAAGGTGAGGTCGACCATTTTTTTCGAATTGAGTGCACTTGGGAAGGATGGTGAAAGGCCCGATCGAGTGTGTTTTGATGGGGGTGAAGAAAAAAAAAAAAAGAAAAGAAGACAAGGTCTGCCATAGCCGATGAGGACATCTTATGTTCGCTTTCTTTTGGATGCCGCACTCGCAAAACGGTTTCATCAAAAGAAAACAACCTCGGGATGCGATGATTTCATCTTCGATATTTTTACAAAAGGGCCTCATTTTAGGGGGGAAAATAAAAACTAAAAACGGAGACACGTTTTCAGCTGTATTTTTGCACATTTGCGCGTGCTGCACAGCAGGGGGGCATTTACATGTTGTAATAGGGTCTATACATCATGGCGACCCGTGTCACGTTGCAACCCCCCCCCCCTCCCCTTATTGAAATGCGTGCACGTTTGATGTCCGCTGAGATGCAATGTGACATCTTTGCTGGGCCGGGTCACACCGAGCCTGCCCAGATTGCTTTATTTACTTCACAGCTTGTGATGAGCTCTGCCCGCTTGTCAGACTGCAAATGCCACACGGCGCCAAGAGCGAGCATTTCTGGCCACTTTTTTTTTTTTTTTTTTTTTTGGGGCTTTTAGCCAGCCAGCTCGAAGGAATTTTCTGGTTGCTCAGCCAAATGCAGACTTTGGGTATTATATTTATTGGAATCCTCCACAAGCAAATCTGACTCCGTTGCCTGGCTGGAGGCAAGTTACAGGCAATTGTCTTAGTGAGGGCGGGGGCGGGGCCGGGGGGGTGGGGGGGGGGGCTGTATCGCATGTCCGCCCAGTTTGTGTTTCAGCCGCAGTTTAAGCGAACGCAAGCGGCTCGGTTGAGAAGAAAGTGTCAACTTAACCGAGCGGCTGGTGTGACAGTGGCAAAAAGGGAGCGCGGGTAGAAAGTCTCAATGCCAAAAAGGGACCGATCCCCTACTTGGGTCAATTTGACCCAGCTTTCATTTTCCCAAAATGGACAAAACAACGCACGCAAGGAGGTGGGTCAAATTGACCCAATTTGTGGATTGGTCCATTTTTGACCCCAAATTGTGTTATTTTGAACAAAGCAATGAAGCGAAAGTGGTCGAGCGTCACTGGAGGAAATATGGCACTGTTTTGAAATAAAAGCGCCCCCCCCCCCACCCCCCCACCCCCCACACCTCTCTGCAAATGACAGCCTGAGCGTTTGCGGAGGCTCCCTCAGGTGTCAATTTACACCCCGGGTCCATTTTATTGATCTGCTCGAGCGCACACGTATGTAAGCCTTGGGAAATCCGCAAAGACAAGATGAAACGCCAGCTACAAATTGACGGGGAGCCTGCCGTACACGTGCGTGTCCGCGCGCGTTTCGCACGGTAATCGTCCGAGCCCCGAAAAGGTGGAAAACACCTGCGATCCGTTCCCATGACGATAAGGATCTACTGTGTTCATTAAAGCCTTTAACTTGTTGTTATGCCGCGTGATGGACGGCTTCAAGTGGCCGGAAGCTCGCCGTCAGACTATAAATCAATCAAACTACAGTTTCATTATCCATATTAAAAAAAAAAAAAAAAAAAAAAAAGCAGGAGTATCAAATATGATTTGTCTCTCGCTTTGGACATGACGTCAGTGATTAAATGCGAGGGCTAACCTCAGCACCTCAGCGTAATCAAATGCATTCAGAGAGCTTATCAGTCCTGTTTATCAAGCCGCGATGTTCCGGTGAGAGGATATGAGGCCGATGGTTTTTTTTTCCCCTTTTTTTTTTTTTTTTTTTTGGGGGGGAGCGATCAATCACCAGCAGAGTCGAGAGCAGGCCGACTAACGAGGTCTCCTAACGAGGGTAAGGATATAACTGGGGGGGGGGGAAACGCGTGATTATCTGGCCCGAAAAGATGGATCTTGTGCCGTCCGGGGAGAAGAGCGGCGGTCGCCAGGAAAGACAAAAGTCGACAGCGGAACACTTTGGGAGCCAGTCAAGCAGAGAAAAACACACAATTTGAGTTTTCATTTGAAGTTAGCACCAAGCGAGCGGACTGAAACCATCATGTTAATGGACACTTTTAAATATCACACTTTAAGTCCTCTTTTGTTTTCTTGGAGGGACACTTATTTCGGAAACATCACTTTAGAAAGGCTGTTCAAGTGGTTGTGTTGCGCAACATTTCACTGCATTGTAATTGCGATGGATGCAGGAAAAAAAAAAACAAAAGAGGCAGTTAATTCAAATCGATGTGGTTTTTTTTTATGTTGTTGTTCGTTTTCATTGTGCTTCAAAGGAAGATTAATTGGGCAAGTGGAAAAGAATCAAACTCACAGTTTGGACTTTCATTGTTTGTGGCTTTGGCTCAAGCGACTGGCTGGCGAGGCGACGGCAGAGGACGTTTTCAAATCCAGCGCCTGGAAGGGAGGCGAACCAGAGAGACAACATGTAACTCTTTGAGATTTCTCTGCGTGATACAAGTCGTATATCGAAATATCAAAAGCATGGAAACGTCCACGACTCCGCTCCGCCGCGGAGAGACTATTCGATTTATGCTTTCATTCAAATGCGCCGACTCGAACGGGAGCCAATTGTGCTTGCTCAAGAAAATTGCCGCGGCTCTTTTACAGGCACCAATAAAAGCAAGCGCTTTGTAGCGTTTGCAAAGCGGCGCATTCGGCGATCGATTCGGCGGGGCCTTGAATCTCCTTCTGCGTTGGCGAGCGCCGTATCTCATCTGTCACGGCGGCTACTATTCACGTTTTATTAGCCAATGCCGATGAAAGCTTTACATTGTCATCGCCGCTGATTGAAGCTCTCGTTAATTGTCTGGTATCTTTTTACGCCGCCTTGTCATCTTTCTTGACACGTTTTCAATGTCTAATGACCCACTTTCCGTCTCTAAACTTCAAGTTTAGCGGCTATTTGAGGGTTTGTTTTTTTTTGCTGTTCCTCCCCAAGTTTTTTTTCCATTGCTGCAAATGACTCAAACTGACCCTTGTGACCTTTTTACTTTTCCCCTTAAGAACATTTCAGAGCGTATACGACTCCAATAAAGAAGCTGAATCAATACATTTACCGCTCTTTTTTTTTTTGCACAATCACTATTATTGCATCTTTTATTTTGATAATGCGTGCAACTAAAACGGAGAGTACTAAAGGTTGCTGCTACGAATTCTGTATTCAAACAAAGCGACGCATTCCCAGTCAGCGCGTTGTCGTGCGTTTCTTTCTTTCATCGCGCCCAAGACAGTGGACGCATGCATAGATTGTTTGGATTTACAGCCCTGTCGAGGAATAATTACATGGCGTAATTGCGTCAAGAAAAAGCTCCCGCGGGAACGACCCGGCTCCAAAACAAAGGAAGATTAATATGACGGCGCCTCGGAGGAGGACGAGTAGGATGGGAGGCCGGGTTTGAAGACGTGGGCAAGCAAAAGCTTAATCACTTTATCTGATTGATATCTGGAGCCGTGAATCACAATTAGCTGGCTTTTTGTCAGTTTTGCAGCGTCCATTTTCATGATCGGACCCTGCGCCTTGTCAACCGACATCCTGTGAAAATATTTGTGAGTGATGCGCTGCATGCGTTAATTTCATCATCTTTATTGAATCAACGCTCATATTTGACATAGATAAGTATACATTCATGGGTGGCTGGAATGGTTTCCAAACGTTTCGGGTTACAAATAAATCTAAATTCTAATGCATATGGGAGATGGAAGATCACAACTACAAAAAAAATGAGCACTTACTGTGATTTTTTTTTTTCCCAACCTGTGCAAAGGGCTCTCTTGCTTAAAAACTCCCATTCAAAGATGGGACAAAATTGCGGAACCGCAAACCAACATGACGTGCAAGAACTTGTGCCTGTTTTCACCATGATCAACTCACTAAAATGTTTCGTTTGTCCCACGTTCAAAATCTCCAAACTGGAAGGATGGAAGGCTCACTCACCTGTGCAAAGTTGGTCCCCTCCAGCGCATTAGTCGCTTGTCCAATTAAGCCACTGGAACACTATGAAACGATGCATAAATCCACGTTTTTAGAGGACGCAAATGTACAAACTCTTCGTGCACTCCAAACGAACTGTCAACGCTGTGACGACGAAAAAACAAACCTCGTGTTTGTGTTCTTTTGGAGGCCGCCGGCCGGTCGGCCGGCATAACACGCTCTTCTTCTCTGATGCACAGCCTCGCCATTGAAGGCGCTTACGAGCGATGTCTGCCGTCTTGTGGTTAATACCGGTATTACGTCTTTCAACGGCGCGCCAACAGTCACGTTTAAAATTTCAAAAATGAATCGAGGGCCACTCCGATTGTGGCCCGCGGGCCGCCAGTTGCCTACAGCTAATTTGAATACACACTTTAATATATTAGAAGTATTACATGTGTTAAGTACAGTAAAAATCATTTTAGTCCTAATATTGACAGGTGATATCTTCAACTGAAGACCTCTGTTGCCCTGTCTCTTCTTCACATAAGCTTTTAAACAATGCAACCCGAATCCTCTAATCATAAATCTTTTTTATTTTATGATTATTATGAACAAAATATCATGATTAATTGTGTCCAAAACGTTCTTTAAGACAGTCTTTAAAAACAACAAAGGAAAGCTTCAATTGCACGCACCATTGCAGTTGCTTTGCGGTTTTCTGTCCGGTCATGCCTCTGTCGATCTTAATTATGGACGAATATGGGACAATGGGCCTTTCAATGGCCAGTCCACTTTCTCGGCTCGCACGGAAGAAGCCACATCCTCTTTGCAGCAGGCTTCCTCCTCTTGGGTCGGTGCCATGAACAGAGCCCAACGGTTGTCCTGGTTACCCGCAGATAAGCCGCTAGTGTAATTTAGTTAGCTTGTTATCTCCAAGAAACGGGGAAGCGGGCAAATGAGGCACTTTGATGCATCGTCCCCCCCCCCCACTCCGCCACAGCCCCCTCCGGAGAGATTTGCTTGATTACTCTGCTGCAAGAAAAGTGCAGTTTTTACAAGGTGGATGTGCAGGAACGCAGCAGGCCCCTCTCCGCCGAGCCCCCCCAAGTATCACCTGGGGTAATTGCGAAGGATGCTAATCTGCGATTCGGTTTGATGGTGTCGCCATGAAATATTCACGCGTTTCCTCGCAATAAGCTGCCTTTGCGGCACCATCGCGCGTCTGATATTGGCAAGAGGCTGCCTGTGAGAGCGCGCACGAGCGGGAGAGACGTGAGGGAATCAGACGAGGATGATACTTGACAGTCGTTCGCCGCCGCGTGACGCCTCTCCTCACCTGAAGCGCCGACGTCCTTCGCGACCATCTGCCTGTCGTTCGCTCGCAATTGATTTGCCCTTGCGCCCGAGCGACTTGGGTGGGGTGGGTGTTGACGGATGTTTGGCACGGAGCCTCAGGAATGTGGATAATCCTGAATACGAAATATCGACGAGCTTCCTTTGTTAATTGATCGGCCGCTCGCTCAGTGTGAAACGTTGAATTAGTGCCACCCGATGAAACAATTCTGATTCGCTGTATTTTGCTTTGAAGCGCTTTTCATTGATTGTTATTTGTTGATTTCCGTTTCCTCCTGTTGACATCTTTTCAATGACAGCGGAAGCAGGAAGCACCATCTGCTGCCTGACTACAACAATAACAACCACAAAAAAAAAACGTTTTCAGTCCATAAAGATCTCAGGTAGGTTCTTGTTATTTTCCCCTGGAAGTCCTCTTTCCATTCAAATCAATTTGCTTTCATCAGGGATGAACGCTTGGTAAAAGGGGGTGGGGGGGGGATTAAAGATGCAGAAGATAAAGCCCCTTTTACTTTGGCGACAAGGGCTCGGGTCAATTCTCTCACATGCAACAGACCAAAACACAAGGACCCCAAAAAGTTGAATACATTCCATTCAAGATCCATTTATTCGAATTATGACGATTCTTATTGTTCCATCTTCAAAATGTGCAAACGACTCTACCAGCGGGACAATAATTCAAGCGAGTCCATTCATAGCTTCCTCCTTTTAAATGCATTCCATTGTGTCGAGTCGTCACGCAGGGCTGCACAACAGTGATCGTGTTTCACGTGACTGTTTTCCACCTCTTCCATTCAATCACTTGAGGTTCTTTTGGCGGCAGCAAAGGACGCGGAAGTCGACGCGTTGCTCGTCACGTAGGCTGGAATCGAATCTACGGTCGATGAGCAAAATGCGACGAGCCGCCGGTACAGCATAATCGCATCTTGGGGCGGGCTTTCAAGGCTCAAGGGCACTGCGGCGGTGGCGCATTCCGTTTTGCATTCCACATTCAGGACGTTACCCAAAGGGGCTGAGATTCAAAATGGCGCCAAAGCAACCTTTAGGTTACGTTGAGCCCCATTAGATGAAAAGTCTCACCCGCTCCAGAGTTCCCAGCGTCGTCGCTCTCTGCTTCAAAGGCGTCCTTAGATTAAAAGAGCGCCGGGGCGCTGCCATTTTCAACGTCGGCGGCGCCACCCTTACCCACTTGGCTGCTGGAATATGAATGAGGCACATAGATGAGAATATATCACATATTTCACATATTTATACCGACATGAATAAACCTGCGCTGATCTCACTGGGATTAGTCAGTCAAAAATGGACTCGGTTGGTTAAGAGTTGACCCGCTGTCCTTGGGTGATGCACATTCCTTGAAGGTAGGTTGAGTGGGGGTAGGGGTGGGGGGCCGGGGGGGGGGGGGGGGGGATGATGCACAAAGGCACCACTCTGATGTGTCTCATTAATTCTTCAGCTCAGCGGGCTGCGGACGGACGGAGGCGGCAGATTGACAGGGGACGAGGAGACATCCCCGACGTCTCACAAATGCTTTGAAATGGAAGTGTAGTTTAGCGAGTGTGCCTCCGAGCTCTAAACGGACACACATCAACCCCCCCCCCCCCGCTTTATATACAAGCAGTCGGTCTTCCCACTGCGAATGCACGAATCGCACAAACTGCAGTGACATGATTATGCCTTGTCAAGCCCAGAAACATCATAAAAAAAAAAAAAAATAGTCTTGATTTCCAGCGAGCAATAATATGGAGATCAGGAGACGTCAGGACTGCGGCGGGGAGGTAATAACCCAGGTGCTGCCACGAGGGGAGCTCCCGTGTGTTCAATTAGCAATCATCGCGCACTCTAATCACCCTCAAATAGGCTTGGTTACGGTTTACGGCGCAGCTGATTGCACAACACCCGTCGGCTGGCTGTTTTGGAGCAAACGCGGGAACTCGGGTGAGCAAATGCGAGCCGACGAGCCTGCAGGAAGGCACTCGAATGTATCGTTCACAATGTATCTCATTCACGGGCAGGGGGAGTTACTCAAGAAAAATGTCCAGATGACAGCAGAATTTTTGGAAAATCTTTATCAAACATGTTTTTGAAACACTTCAGGAATGAGTCAAAGCCATCTTTTGTCGTGGTCAAGCTACAAATGAGACTTTTATTGACGTCTTTAAATGTTTCGTAAGCTAGCCGCGTCACCATAAATTAGGAGTCATAATAAATAATAGGAGAAGAAGAATAAATAATCCTAACCGATATAAATATGAGTGTTGAAATGATTTTTTTGCGGACAACTCTGGTTGGCGTCACCCACGAAAACATTTTTTGTACAATCTGCCCCGGTGCACAATCAGTCCGACCAGTTTTGTCGCTACGTCGACCACAACCTATTCACGCCACATCGATATCAAGTGTAGACGAAAACAAAAGTTCATACAAAAAGTTTAGTCGCGAGATTACAAATCGTGAAAAATACCCCATTCCCCCTCGGCAGTGTAAAAAAAACGTTGCCCCGAACGAGGCAAGTAGCTCCAGATGAGTGACAACAACACGTACGGTGGGATGACGGGAGTTTTAGCGGACCTTCCCGTCTCGCTGGATGTTAGCGAAAGCAGGCGAGCGAGAGTCAAATGACCGAGGTTGCGAAAAGTCTTGGGGAGCGAAGCAATGGCGCCCGTGCCCGGCGACGGGTGACTCGATGTGCGCTGTAAACAACTCCTACACGGTCGTCACGGACAAGAAGGCCTTCCGGACTTTGGAGTCCTCGGGGACCCGGGCCCCGTGGCTCATCAGCTCCTGGATGGTCATCCAATTGTCAAGAATCTTTTTGTTGCGCGTCTTCATCATCTTCTTGTGACTGAGCTCCAGGATGTTGATCTCCTCGCGGCCCTCGGCGCCGCTGGCCGGGCCCTCCTTCAGACACTCAAAGCGGCTCTTCTGCATGAACTCCCT
This sequence comes from Filicampus tigris, assembly GCF_054856515.1. Lineage (NCBI taxonomy): Eukaryota > Metazoa > Chordata > Actinopteri > Syngnathiformes > Syngnathidae > Filicampus > Filicampus tigris. Next base: position 854,754 of record NC_141238.1, on the reverse strand, counting down.
CCTCTTCCTCTGCTCCCTGGCCCGCGCCAGGTGCTGCTTCCTCTCCTCCTTGCTCCAGTAGCGACCCATCTTCATCTCGCTCGCGGCGTCGTCGTCGGTGGTCATGCCGCCGCTGCGCTCCTCTCGGATCCGGAGCGCTCGCTCCCTCAGGATGCGGTCGCGGGCCGGCCGCCGGGCCACGTAGCGGGAGCCGTCCGATCGCACTTTGACCTTCCACTCCAGGCGCGGCTCCCCGGAGCGAGCGCGTCGGCCCGGCGGATCCCGGCAGACGCTCAGCAGGCTCAGCTGGCTCTGGGAATACTCCAAGGACGCGTGTTGTTGTAGCAGCTGCACGTAGCTCTGCAACACAAACGACCGGCATATAAGGTGTATCCAGATCCGATCAGGACAAAGTCTTTGGTATGAGTGCGAATTTAGATCTAGATTAGGTTGTAATTTGAAGCTCTTTTCCTGAAAGTTGCCGCGCTTTCGCCAGTGAGAAACTCCTCGCCCGTAAGCGTTTCCTCAATCGGCATCATACCAACCTGAAGTCGCCGGGATCCGAGCGAGCCGTGGTAAGGGCTGCCTTGGTATGAGGCAAACGTCGGTTTCCTTTTGGGATCTTTGGTGTCCCCCCTTTTCTCGCAGCGCTCGTCGTCCGCCGGCAGCGCCGGGTCGGACTCGGATCGAGAGGGGTTACTCTGGTCCGGGCCGCTCGAGAAAACGGCTCGTGCGCCTTGCTGCGGCGAGCCCCGAGACTTGGGATTAGGGATGGGGCCGCAGGGCTTTGACGAGGCCATTTGGAGGTTCTTCCGGTTGGCCGTGCCGACGCGCTTCTGCAGGGAACGTTCGGGAGATCGCCCCCCCCCCAGCGGAGTGGAGCGGGCGCTCTCCGCTGCGTTGTAGGCACTGGAGCTGTCTTTGTCTCGGGTCTCCTCGCTCGGAGGGTGTTCGCGGATGTCGGCCGACCCGCCGCGGCTCTCGAGCCTCCCGCCCGGCGAAGGCGTCGGGGCGTCCGTCCGCCGGGCCTGGCGGAGCTGATGGGCCTGCATGATGTTCTGGCACTCCAGCTCAATGCTGCGCAGTTCTTCGTTTAACATCCTCAGCTCTTGCTCCACGCCCTCACCTTCCTCACCTTCCTCAGCGCTATCGCCGCCCCCCCCGCCCTGCTCCGTGAGGCTGCACTCGATACTGCGCCGAATGGAGTACACCCCGCGCTCCGCGCCCTTGCGGATTTGGCACTTGACTTCCAGAAGTTGCTGGAAGTGATTCTCCACACCCAAGATTCCAGTCCCGCCGCTGCGAACGCTCAGCACCCCTTCGCACCCTTGGCCTTTCGTCGCTGCCCCCGGCCTGTGGGGATCCCGCGACGGCACAGCATCTCGCCATTGTTCCCTCAAACACAGAGCCGGGCTCCTCCTGTAGAGGCCGGCCAATAGCGGTCGGCGCTCAGGACTGTCTGTACTGCACCAAAACCCGCTGTCTTCGTCTTGGCCGTTGGAGGAACGGGTAGCTGCGTCGGTTGTCCTTTCCTCTTGAGCCTGTAGGGTAAAGAATGAAAACGCGGCGAGCGGATTGCCGGGCGAGCGTTTGGATTTCACCGCCGGATCCCGAGTCACTCATTCCGAACCTCGTCTTGCCCGAGGTTGCCGTCCTCCGTCCCCACCTCCGGCATCCCCATCTTCAGCTCCTTCACCGGCTCCTCTCGCTCATCGTCGAGCCAGGCGCGGTCCTCCGGCTGAAAACCAAACCGCACATCACCGAGCAAGAAAGCTTGACACGTTGCCGGGCGGAGCACCGCGGTGACGCTACCCTCGTCTCCGGCCGCGCCACCAGCAGGACGACGCTCGTCGCATTTTCTCCTGACAGCAAGGAAAGTGCCTCCTCTCGATCCTGCAGCGCCTGGCCATTTATCTGGAGCCAAAAACACGCCTGTAAAACGATTTGATTTGGTTGTGCGCCAAGCCTTGTGAGTGCCGGCTTTACGGGTGTGTTTTTGCCGGTCTTTGTTTGTTTGTGCCCCGCGGGGACAGTCGCGCTCAGTCACCTTGTCTTTACGCCAATAGGAGGGATAATAAATTCACTTTTTTTTTTTTTTGAAACAGTGCTTAGTACGCATCGTTTTTGCGACTTTTATACGGCGCGCCTTGTTTCTTTTTCCACTTCATGAGAATATAAATGCCACTTGTTGAAGAGCTTACTCGCAGGATACGATCGCCGTTCTTCATGCGCCCGTCTCTTGCCGCTAAGCTGTTTGGCTCCACCTAGGCAAAACACAACAACACAACGAAAAAAAAATGGTGCATTTTTCAAGCGCTACATTTTTGAAAATGTAGTTCTTTCTTCACTCTCGAGTGAGCGTCTGACATTTGCGACTTCTTATTTGACCCGATGTGCCTGGTGGAGATTCCGATCTTCACAACCTAACGGTCCGTACCTGGCTGACATAAATGGCCGTGTCCTCCTCCTCCTCCTCGTCGGTCCGGTAGCACAACGTCAGGCCCAGCTTCTCTTGAGTGTTGTGCTTGCATAACTCCACTTCCTGTTGGAGAAAGCAATCGCAGTCAAGCAGTTTGTCAAGCACTCCAAATCTGACTCAGCTTACGCGTTCTATGCAGAGGATAAAGAACATAAGCCTGTCATGCTATTTTTACATTGTCCATCTACACTGTGGGTCTCTTTTCAAAACAATCGTGTCAATTTGCAAGAAGGAGGTCACCGTGTTGCCGACTTGGGCGCATCACCGGCGATTTGTCAATCAGCAGCAAGCGCACGCAGGTGCGATCCCGCCTCGCCCGTGCGGTCGGCAAGCCCCTCCGGGCTGCGGGGGGAGATGCACATTGCGCTAGCCGGCTGCGTACGAAGCCTCTCATCCATATCACGCAGCGAGTTAGGCCTCAGCTGGCAGCGAGGGAGCCCTAATGACCCACAGTGGCGCCCGCTCAAGCAGGAAGTGGCCATTAAGCCAAACGGAGCTGACGGCAGCTCGTCACTGTCACAGACAATCAGCCGCAGGTCCTCTTTTTGGACCGCCGCAATCCATTTGTACGACTTCTCGTCTGCTCGTTAAAGTAGTTTTTTACCATTCGCTTTCACACAGGTGCGATCGTACCTCATAAACGTACTCCTCGTTACGCCCCACTTCGGCCGGCATATTGGACAGATACTCGGGGCATTCGTAGAACTCGTGTTCCGCGGTGTGGATAGAATGGCAGCTGGAAAGCAAAAAAAAAAAAGAGCAGTCACGTCAAACCGACCGAACTAAAGCCACCGCTCGGTCACTTCGCCCAATTGGCTTGTCGCTCAAAAGAGTCGGGCCAAGAGAAAGGCGCGGCTCGCACCTGTCGGACAAAAGGAAGGGACAGACGTCGGGCACGGGCGGCGTCACCGCTCGCAGCTTGGCCAGCGCCGTGATGTGCTCGAAGGTGATGTCGGTTTGCGTGCACACGTCGGCCACGCGCGCCGCCGCCTCCTCCTCCGACGGGGGCTCTCGCGCTGTGGCCTCCGCCGCCGTCTCATCCTGCTCCACCTCGGACAAGTTACGCCTGTTCACCTGCGGCGAGAAGACTCGAACGTTAGTTCCGCACCATTCCGGCTCAAATGAATTGACTTCATTCGCCTTGCTTGCTCATTAAGCACAGTGAGCCTATTAGAGGAATCGTAACTGGTTTCCTCATTTTATTTGTTGACAACGTCCACGTTTTCTAAGGTGACGTGGCAAAGAGCCGTCGGGGGCCACAGGCTACCAATCCGGTAGTTTGCGATCTCCTAATTAAAGTCGCGGTCAGCCACGAGCGACCCAAACAGCGCCGCGTCTCCTGAAATTGGGGTGAAAAGTCGCACGGTGAAGGTCAGCCCGAGGCCTTCAATATGCTCAAATGTGTCACTGGCTTTTATCTCTTTTTAATTCAAACGGGAGGACTGCTGATAAGCCACGGCGTTTTATTCGTGTTTGCCGCGCGGAGATAAGAGCATGATGCACAATCTGTCAGAGAGGGTGTCATTGTGGGGGGGAGGGAGAAAAAAAAAAAGACATTCTTCATATCCAATTTGCTGCGCTGACGATGGCGGCGTCACGAGAGCCGTCGTTATTCCATCGCGACGAGGGAAGGAAGCGCAGGCGGCGGCGGCGGCTCGCCCCCCGCAATCTGCCGTCATAAATGTCTCATTTCAATAAGAAAAGTGCAACGGGGACTTTGAGTGACAGGCATTGACCCGTTGCCTCGCCGCGCCATTGATGCTGGAAGACATTTTGGCGGAGGAAATGCACCCGTGGAAGTACTTTTGAGTATTGGAGTGCGCCTGTTTGGATGAAAAAGTTGATTTCAATGTTTTCAGCTTTGGATGGCAGAGGATAAAAAACATGTTTAGCTGTGGCTACAAATGTAAATCCGTCCTACTCAATGTTGTTTTTCCGTATCAGCAATGCAGCCGTTCATCAAAGGGACGCGGCATTTTCATGGGGGACATGCAAATCAAACGGCGGCGAGGTAAAGACGGCCGCTCGCGGACGTCGGCGCGGCTCTTGAATTTGGACCTCGCCACATATGCAAAAAAAAAAAAAAAAAAAAAAAAAAAAAGACGCTCAAGTGGCATCGAGTGTCCTTCGGCGTTTTGCAGACGCGAGGCCGTGCACAAAAACAGCCAATTAGTTCTGCATCGAGACACGAAACACGGATTAAGCAGAGCGCCGTCAACTAAGCCGCCGCCTCGCAAGACGAATTCCAAATAAATATTCTTTCGGGCGGCAGCACATTTCCGGGGCCGGCTGTCCTGTGCCGTCCTTCAACTGGTCGTGCCGAGTTCAAGTCCCTCACATGGTCAAGTGTCTGCCGGCGTCCTTCCAAAAAATCGACTGGGGTGTTTTGCAGCTTGCCAACAACCATCACAATACCGATTAGAAAAAGATGGATCATTTACAGACATGCATTTTCAATAGCGCTGATGCGGATTGGGGTCGCAGGACAGGGTCGTCAGTCAGTCGGTTTTTGGCATATATATATAAATATATTTGGATCAAAATGGAACTTGAAGTTGAACTCACCAAGGGGCTTTGATTGTCTTCTAATTCATTCATTTCAGATTCGGGCTGAAGGCAAAAAAAAAGGTTTGCGTAAAACACTTGCTTTCCTCGAGAACCCCCCCCCCTCAAAAAAAAAATCAAAGATTCATGTAGCGGCTCTTTGCATAAAATTAAATGGGTTTTTTTTCTTCCAAAAAGCCTCAAGTGTGAAATTCATATTTTTCCGCCGCTATCAAACTTCTTCAAGGAATTTCAAAGTGATGCATGTTTATGCTAACTGCAACATGTAGCTCATTAGCATTATTCATAACATGACGTTTGCCCTTTGGTGGAGATGAAAATCGAAAAAAAAAAAAAAAAAAAACGCATCCGCTTATGAGGAGGGAAAATGTTGCTTAAAAAAAACATAAGAGCTTTCAAAATCCCTCGAGTCATTCCGACTCAGATTGTAACAAAACACATCGGCGCCAATTAGCCATTTCGGGTACCGTTGGTAACTTGTCACAACGAAATTGGATAAAATTGGACTTTCCTGTTCGTGATTATAATTTTTCTCATGGTCTCAAAAAAGGCGGACACTCCTTAGTTTGCCCCCCCCCCCCCAAAAAAAAATTGGTGGGGAGAATTAATTCCATGGAAATATCACATTGAGGCATATGCGAATCCCACCAAACGGGTCCACGGGCAAGACAAAATGCATTTGCTCAAACATCAACACCGACATTTGCACGTCCACACCATTTGGGGAGTGGAACGCTCCAGCCTGGGGGCGCATTATGCCAACACCCCCGCGCCTGCCACATGTAATCAAAGCCGCCGACTACGCAGACGCTTTTGTGCCATTCTATCCGTCCGTCACTGGACTCGCCGGTGGCCTCCGAGTGGGCCTAATTGACTTCCAAACGCAGCTTGGTCAAGTGGGAATTCGACACCGGCACGCCGCTGTAACCTCATCCCCCTTCGGACCACCGGAATTATCGATATTGCACTGCGGGTTTTCAAAGTGCTTCAATTAAAATATATATTATACTCTACATTGACTGACTGGGGGAAGCAAAAAGGAAACGTCAGTAAAATTTCATATTAATCGGAGGATTTTTTTTTTCCTTCAGCCTTGTCGTGTATCATTTTTTTTCAAAACAGTACCTTTTTAACTCATTCACTGCCAGTGACTAATTTCCTCGTCTTTTCACAGTCCAGCCATTCAATCCCAGGAATTTATATTTTTTTTCCATTTTTTTTTTTTTTCAAACGTTAGGCTCTGAAAATGTCTGGCAGTGAATGAGCTCATTAAAAAAAAAAAAGTGTATGTTGCTCTACATGCTCCTAGGTAGAACATTTAAAAAACTCCTCCCTTGTGGGGGTGCAGTTGCGGCAAAGTGTATCAATAAGTGCTCCAGAGAGTGACAGCCGCGCAGAGGCAACGGGCCGGAACAACGTTGAAAGAGTGCCTGGCGACTGATAAGGAGCGAGAGAATGCCTTTTAGGAAGAATGGAAGCTTTCCTGCCTCCGCCTTTATCGCTGGCCTGCTATCCTCTCATCTTGGCCAGGCTAATTGGCCAAAGCTGATCACAACCCAGAAGACCCCTCATCACGCATCAAGACCACAGCTGACATTTTCACACGCTCGTAAAAGTAAAGCAGAGCATGTGCAATAAAAACAGATCTTTATTGGGTGTGTGTAAATATGGGTCTATCTACCTCTTAAATGTGAGTGTGTGTGCGCGCATCTTTTGGCTTTGTCCGAAGGGGGAGGAGGGAAATGTGGCAGGCTTTCATTCCGGCCTTATCACGGCCAGCACAGTCGTCGGCGGCTGGTTGCTTTTTGCCTTTTTGACCCCGGGCAAACAAGCGCGTGAAAATGAAAGTGTACGACATCTGCAAAAAAAAAAAAAAAAAAACCATAATCGTAGCGCAATCGATTTTTCTTCTCTGACATGCAATCCCACAGCCGAGGGCGTTTGCATCCCGAGACGGAAAGGGAGCCACTTGTCAAGTGCGATCACGCTCACGTGTGAAAAGGTCCACCCGGTGACCCGCGCGGGCCGGCAGCGGCACTTGTTAGCGCCCCGACAAGAAAACACGGCCGAAGATCAAATTGAAAGGCTCGCCTTCTTCGAGGGTTGCTGCAAACGGCAAAGAAAGATTCTGGGTGACGTCGTGGCCCAGGTTTGAGGGGGCCATATGGAGTGGCCGGCTGTGTGTGGACTACGCCGCTGCGTGTAACCGCCCCCACCCCCCCCCACGGCGGCGTCTAACAGGCTGGACATGTGGCTTAGCATCTGCCCCCGGCGCATGCGACACAGACACAGACGTTGACCCGATAGCGCACCGACAACATGCTCCTCCCCCCCCCCCCAAAAAAAAGCAAATGTTAAATATTCCAGAAAAAGAAAAAAAAAAAATCGGAAAAATCAAATATTTATTTGTTCTTGGCAGATTCCCATCAGGGGCGAGTGACGCAGTTCATGACCACAGCCAACAGACGGGCACTGTGGTGAAAAAAAAAAAAAACGTGATTGTTAATCATTACGCCATGCAGCGTCTCCATCCCAATTTGAAAATCAATAAAAGAGAAGAAAGTCAACGACTTGTATCTGACAATCTCCCAACAGTCCGCTTTCACTCCGATCATCCATAAGCTCTCATCTCTTATTCCGAATAGGCGGTCTCCGTGGAAACGCAGACTGCAGCCAAAAAAAAAAAAAAAACGCTCGGTGGGAGAACAACAGTCGGGCTGGAGGAGACTTGAGAAGTGCGGAAGCACGAAAGGGAAAAGCGACGAGGGGATTGCCGGGAAAGCTCTCGCTCCCTCGTCAGCCGCCCGTTTGAGCACAAAGTCCCGCCGTGACACACTTCACACTCGCGCAAACTCGACTCCTCCCTCTTTTTTCCCCCCTTTTTCGCCTTTGACCAAAATTGTGCTCCTAACCCCAATTTAAGTGCTAATGACCAACCTATGCATCATGTTACAGTGGCTTGCATTAGCTTCTATCGCTGGCGCCGTTTTTAGAAATAAAACGTGCCTATTTTTGATGAACCCTTAGGCCTAATACGTGACTGTATTGGAATATTGCTCATTCTGGTGGATGCTTTTGGAGGCGGGACTTGGTGGGAAAAGTCAGCTGTATTTCTTGCCTCGCACCCAAGCAGCTCATTATTTCGTGCAATAAGACATTGTTGCCCGCTTCTTCTCATTTCTAGCTTGGTTTGACATGAGCACGCTTCCCGTGAAATATCGTGCTCATCCTCATTACGCGGTAGCCGGTTCTGCTGCCGCTGCTGGCTCACAGAGCACGACACTAAATGATGAATGAACGGCCCGCCGACACTCCACTTGCCAACAAGAAACGTTTGCCATGCTCAGCACCTGACCATATGGCCAGGATTGTTGAAAAAAAAAACAAAAAAAAAAACGTGGAATAATAATTAGAGTGAGATTCACACTTGACAGCCACTCGCTTTCTAATCAACACATCCAAACCTTGTGAAACACAATTTTCTGTCCATGCTGACGACGTTGTTGAAGGCTGGCAGCCATCAAAAACAAAAAACAAAAAAAAACATCTTCTCCCTTTCTAAGAATTGTATTCAAACGTGCCCCAAAGGTCAAAACTCCGGCAGAATGTCACAACAACAGCTGAAAATGCATTCAAGCAGCAGCGGACAGTCCTTGTGAAAGTTCAGCAAATCATAGCTTGGGAGTTTACAAAACAACTTGCAGTGAATTGGTCATTTAAGAAAATGCAAAATGACAACGTGCCAAAACAAAACTTTTGTGTGTATAGATCACATTATGACTACAATACGCACAACCCTAATCTAATCTTTTTCATTCAGATTACACCCCTAATATATATACATATACATACAGTATACTTTTTGCTCTTGACTGCTAATCATGAGAGGGTCCCCCCCAAAAAAATCCAAAAGTTCGAGAACCCTTTTCTTTGAATATTTGATGCATTCTTGCCTCGAGGAGGCAAAGAGTTAGGTGAAATAACCTGCGGCCCACTTTGAACTTTCTCTCCGATTCGCCCCTCTTATTTCCTTGCTCCTCCTCGCTTTTGTGTCCCATCGTCGTGCTCTCACCTGTGCAATCTCGTACAGCAGCTTGTAGTGCTCCTCCCGCTTCTGCAAGGTGCACAAATTGCAGCCCATGCTTGGTTGCCAGGGAGACGGCGCGCCGGAGCTCCCCCGCGGGGCTGAAACGCGCTCGTGCTCCTCGGCTCCCCTCTCGCATCCCTCAGAGGATCTCCGCACTCTGTGCAAACACACGCGCACACGCACGCACGCGCGCCAGTATCACTTGACCGTCTTCCGCGGCGTGTCCCTCGCATCGAGTCCAAGCACCTGTCTCCTTTCCTCCTCCGCCTCCTCCAGTGTGCGAGCTCACACTCGCGCGCAGGCAGACTTTTGGCTCAGGCGGGCACACCTCCTCCCGCGCGTGGCAGGCTGCGGGTGGGCTTCCCGCTCATTGGCTGCGAGACAAGCGGAGGGCGGAGGGCGAGCATCTGTAGGTCTTTGAATTTTAGAGTGTCATGTGAGGAGCGAGATTTGGACCCATACGCAGATATGACACAAAGTTGAAGGCTAAAAAGTAACAACAGAGATCAGGACCCTAGCACCCGCACACGCCAAAAATCGAATGATTTCGAGTGACTTAGTGGATGACGCCAAACCAGCTAGCGGGCTAGCCGGACTAGCTATACTAGCTAACAGTCCTGACATAGGTAGTTTAATATGTTTACGTTTTTGTTATTCATTTATAATGTATACATAATACATAATATATACTGTAATTATGACTTCTATTTACACTTATGACAAGTTACCATCTCTCTCTGCGGATAGCAAATGCCCATCAAACACAAAAAAAAACAACAACAACCCTAAAAAGGAGCTGCAGTATGTTTTCCCTTCCACAAAGTTTGTTGGAAGTGTGCTAGCAATAATGAGTGATGGCGGTAACAAAAGGGGAAAATGAAAGCTCCTGCCCTGCACTTTATGGAGGCAACAGGGCCAGTAGGGGTCACGCTGATTTATGTTTACCATGAAATAGAACCAGGGAACTCCCGGTCGGACAAAGTGCCCGCATGACCAAACGCCGTCACGGCCAAGGCGCAGATGCGTCATCTTGTTTATCAGCAGTCATGCAGCCACAAGGACCATAGTGGGGCAGTCAAGGGCGTCGGCGCGATAACACTTAACCCTCCTCGCCACTCACTTTCGGATGAGGTCACCCCCGTCGCCTCCTGACGTCCCCAAAATGACATCACCGGCTCGTGAATTCCCCTCCCCTTCCTTTGTCGCAAACCCGGTGGACAACTTGCGAACATCCGCTCCAGCCCGGCTAATTCTCACTGGAGGAATCGTAAAAACGGCAGCGCTGCGGCCTTTCGTCAGAAGGTGATATCATCATCGTGCACATTTATGACCGCCACCATCCCTTTTTATTGTTCATATTGCCCTCTTGCTATCATGTCTCCTTCAATTTTATCATCCCCTTTATATTCCGCCGCGATGACACGCACACATGCGCCTGCCTCAGACTCTTGTAAAACTCCAAACGAGGAAAGTGTTGAAGGTCTGCATCGGGAATCATCGTATCCCAACGGGGAAAAGTTGAACCGAAAACGTACATGACGCGCGATGTGATTGATGGGAAATTGGCCTTTACACTTCCTCAGATACATTCTCTTTTTTGGGTTAGGGTCAAAAGAGAAAAATGCGGTCAAGTGGAAAGACCCACGGCGTCCTTTGGGATTTTTCAAGTCGCCGTCCTCTAAATGCGTGGCTAATAAGACAAAAGCTCGGTGTAATTCAATTAAGCGTCGAGCAAAGCAGACTTGATTAGCGTCGGCCGCATGTCTCCTCGCCAACGGCGTGAGAAGAGCCCGAGGGTGCCTCGCTCACGGATCTCGCTATCTGTAAGCCATCCATTATTTACAACGGCGAGCCATTCATCTGGCTAAAAACACAATTAGACACCAAGCGAGAGGCGGAGGCGAATTACCGCAAAGTGTCTTTAGCCATTGTGTTCCCCGCCCTCGTAATTACATTTTAACTATTAATTACGGACTAATGCCGAGATGCGATTCGCGCAACGTCACCCTTGTGGTCTCGTTCAGGAAAAAGGCCTGGCAAAAGACATTTCATTAGCAAATCCAAGAAACAAAGGACAGGCAAGACAATGCATCTGGCAAGGTTGCATCCAGTAGCTTTTTTGTTCCCCAAATGTGCCACTTGTGTAAAATCATTCACTGGTGAATGCCGAGAGACCGTCGCCCTTATCGTTTCAAGACAAAATGCGCATTATCGCATCTCTCAAATCACAGCCGCTTGCCTGACTGGCTGAGCAAGACTGCATGTTTCGGAAGCGGCGTCACCCGACACCCTTTCGGGGCCGCCTCGGTTCCGCTTCATGGTGCAACGCAGCGGCTGGAAGCGCCGCACTGCCGGCTGGACGTTTGTGTTAACGCAGCGGCGCGACTCCAATAAAAGCCGCCGTGGAAAGTCGTCCCCCCGCTGCACTAATGGCACAAGCGGGGGCCTCTTAAACTTCCCACCGCATCTGTGCCAGTATTGAACCGTACACGCTGAGAGAAAGCGTCACAGGAAGGCGGGGCAAGGGGAAACAAATGGAAACAAAGTGACACAAAGTGTTAACCTCAAATGTAAAAAGCAGATGGGGAGCACAAGACTCATCCCTCTCTGGCTTTCTGGATATGGAGCAGACACGACTCAGGAGAGACTTTCAGACCAAAGCAATCAATGCTGAAAGACGATAGAATTTAACACGCGGGATTCCCTTCATTTTCCATGCAAATTTTCTCCCCGGACGTGAATTAATGCGTCCTTAATCTGTCCCGCTTCAGACGGCGATAACCACGGGTACAGAACGGGCGCTTGGGTCAGAGGGCGTAAATGAGATTAGTCACATGCCGCTGAACTCGGGAGCATTTTCGTCTCACTTCTTGGTTGCAGCTGCCCGGGTTCCTCTTCGTGCTCCTTGCGATGGCGATAAGGACAAGTCGCTTGTCTTCTGCTTCGGTCAGAGAAAGAGAAATAAGCAAGGAAGATCAGGGTTAAAAGCAGACGTTTTGTTTTGGTTTTTTGCAAATCAACACCTAAGAGTGCGAGTGCAAGTAAGCGAGGAAACATCGATCGTGGGCCCTCTGCGACCGGCAGTCAATACGCGCAATAACGTTTTGCTCAACACCGCCCCTAAAACTAGAATCTATATTTTCGTGTTACACTATTGGCAATTAACTCCCCCAGAGTTAAGTATGTTTATACGAACAGCTTCTCATGGGGTTCTCTATTATTGTCTCCCATTCCGCTTAGCGATGACGGTAGCACGTTACTCGAATGTATCCATTTGTAATGCATTACTTTCCTGAAGTAATCTGACCACAGTTACTCTACAATTCGTTCCTGGATAGAAATGAATAATGACAATCAGCTCAAAAATGCTGCCTGCCATTCATTCACCCTCAAGTGGTGGTACCATGCCAAGTAACATAACCAAGTTGCTTTTCGAGTCAAGTCATCAGTATGGTAACTAATTAGTAACTCATTGACTTTTATTTCACAAGCGTTTTCCCTTTTCCGCCCCCACAGCTACGCGAGCTACGCACGCATGTGATTGATGACTAGATTGGGTGGGCGGGGCTCAAGAAATCCTGCTGGGCCCAATCTGCAGTCAAAAGTGGCAAATAAAAACCCATTTGCTATTCCCCTGACGGCTATGCAAAAAAAAAAAAAGAAAAAAGATAGCTGAATGTGTAAAAGTGAGGATTGTTAACATCTAGAGAGCAAAATTACAAACGTGTCTTTAGCCTAAGGAGACTTTTCACTGGCTTTAAAATTTGGACTAGCATTTTGACGAGCATCTGAGGCGTACCGACATTTTGGGTTCTAAAGTGATGCTGTTATCTTGTCCGCGCCGGCCTCCAGATTCAGATTCCGATTCAAATGTATTGTCATTACAACAAGTGCAACGAAAAGTAAAGTGCAGGCCCTTTCAGTGCAAAGACTAAAAAACATATACATACACATTTACATACATACGCATACATATACGCTCGCATATACATGTACATATACACATACATGTACACTCGCACATAAATAAATAAAAGAATCAAGTTTTCACTGTGAAAAAAGAGAAAAAAAGGCACATTACAGAACACAGATTGAGCAGATGTTAAGTGCAACTGAGTTGAATATAGTTGCATGCTCTCCATGGTGCAGCGGTAAAAAGACACAAGCAGTCTCTGGCTGATGTTGTTTGTCCTCAGAATTCTCAGGAAGTGGAGTCTTTCTTGTGCCTTCTTAGCCACCTGTGCAGCGTTCTTGTTCCAGGTCAGCTTCTCCTCAATGTGGACTCCCAGGAAGCAGAAGTCACTGACCCTAACACTGACAATAAATTTGAATCTGAATCTAAATTTAGTGAAGGCTGCCCTCATGTGGACGCTTTAGCTACTGCAACCTAGTGGTGACTACCTCAGGGTTGGCGGTTCAAATTTCTACTCAGTCCCTCTGTCAAGTTGGAATCTAGCAACATGTCTGTCTATTTATCTGCCTAATTGAAATGTTGTACAATACAAATAACAGCCAGTCATACAGTTCGTTGCGACAATAACGTATTTACAGCAGGACAAAACATGGAGGGTTGGCTTTATGTATTATTTAAAAAAAAAATCGATGGAAATTATTGTTTGAAAAACGCTGAATCAGTATTAATCAAAGCCTCACTTTAAAAAAAAATTCTGACACCAATTTAATAAATCTGAAATAGTCATCAACCTCAATTAAAAACAACTGAAATAGTGGGGAACGGGGGAGATAGCTATCTGTCTTTTTTAACTGCCAATCTTTTTCAAAATAGACTAATTTTACTCCTAAAAAATCAATTTTAAAAACCTGGAGAATTTAAAATATTTTAAAAAAATGAATGATTAACTACAACCGAACAACACATTTTTCCATCGAAGCGTGAAGTCAGTTTCATTCAAGTTGTTTGACTGACCTGTGCTTGTCTTTTTATTGTCTTTATCTACTTTGTTCTCCTTCTCTGCTCCGTTATGATGTACTCGCTCATTATTTATTTTAAATGTCCGCCAGCTCGCAAGCAGGCAATACCAACGCCGTCACGTGTTTTTGATGGATGTTCCACGCCATCTTTGTAGCGGAAGTTCCGCCTCGCGCCGCCGTGTAGACGAGCGGAGCCCGGACGTCACTTCCTTTTCTCCTGCGGCTGTGAACGAGACAACATGAAGGCGTCCGGCACTGTACGTAAAAATGTCGCTTTTCTTCTCAGCGGTCGGTCGCACGTTTCGCCCGCGCGTCCGAGTTGACCTGTAAGCAAAAGCGCGTCTTATTCGTCCGCTCGCGTGACTTCAAAGTTGGTCTCACGGGGACCTTTTTCGTCTTCCTCACGGCGGTGGTATTCGCTGGAAACATGGCGTCGGTCGGCGCACCATGTGGACGAAGACGACGACGGCGTGCTGCTCGCAGGCGGCCGAGATGGGAATTGGCGCAAATCCTCGCTTTTGCTCCCATAGCTTCCAATTGCTTATTTGCATCTTGTTGGTTTTGGGCTGGAAAAGGAGCGCCGAGCCACAAGAATGCGACCGAGGCTAGCGACGCGACAGCTGACGCGCGTTCATTTCGCCTCTCGCTCAAATTTTACGTTTTCGTCAATGTCTTCGAAAGTGGCGCTACTCTAGGAGCTTTACATTCCTACGCAAGATGTAAGACTTGTCGTCGTTATCCTTTGCACTCTATTTGCTCTGTTCTTTTTAGACTTGCAAAACTACTCGTGAACTCTAAAAAGCTGACTTTAAATAAAAGCAGTCTTTGAAAAATGAGTTTCATCGTCCAACTTTCATTTTGCGTTGTTTTTCCTTTGCTAAATGGATAAAACTGGCAAAGCTACTATTTCGGTTTTATATTATTTCATTGTTTTGCAGATCACTTGTATGTCGCTGGCTTAGATGTGAATAAATCAATTTTGACTTACTGCGTCTTTTTTAGCTTACTGCCAATAAATAAAAGCACCGATGTGCTTACTAAACATTTTTTCTGTGTATATTGTCAGTCATCCAGATCCGCAAAGTTTGAATTGAGGCAACAGGACTGGGTTGTTTGTTCTTACTTGTTTTCATAAAACGCTTGCGCCTTATTGGTTGGGAAGGGCTCGGTGTGGCGTGGCCACGTTTTGAGAAGTGAAGCGCTGGCACCCAAACCCAAAGATCACACGCATGTCAGTGGTGTGACCTAGTGTGGCGTGCGCACAGCAACGTTTGCCTTGTCGCCTTTCTCGGCCGCTTTGGTGCCTTTGAAAGTGAAACCAAGGCCTCACACGCGAGCCGCGCCCCCTCACGCGCCAAGGTCTGACCGACCGTGATGTTGTTTTGTATGTTTTTTGGGGGGCAGCTGCGAGAGTACAAGGTGATCGGGCGTCTGCTGCCGTCGCCCAAGAACCCGACCCCCCCGCTGTACCGCATGCGCATCTTCGCCCCCAACCACGTGGTGGCCAAGTCTCGCTTCTGGTACTTCGTGTCCCAACTCAGGAAGATGAAGAAGGCGTCCGGTGAGACCGTCTACTGCGGACTGGTACGTATTGCCGCTGTCGTCGTCATGGTTACGGATCCGTCCGCTGGAGCTAGAAGAGGTTGGGAGATGTGTGTGTCAAAACACATGTGAGGCAGGCCTCCAGACCTCCCCAAAATGGTGACCAACCCACCCCCAAAATTGAGATGGTGCAAGTAAAAATGTCATCTACTTGTAAACAGGAGTACACTTGCACAGCTGTGAATGTGTTGCCGTTTATATGCGCGCAGGTCCACGAGAAGACGCCTCTGAAGGTGAAGAACTTTGGCATCTGGCTGCGTTACGACTCGCGCAGCGGCACCCACAACATGTACCGCGAGTACCGAGACCTCACCACCTCCGGAGCCGTCACCCAGTGCTGTGAGTGGTGACCGCCCCTCCCCGCGCCCCCGATTGTTGCCGCCTCCCTAATTGAGCGTCTCCTCCCGGCAGACCGTGACATGGGCGCCCGGCACCGCGCCCGCGCCCACTCCATCCAGATCATGAAGGTCCAGGTGATCGCCGCCAACAAGTGTCGCAGGCCCGCCATCAAGCAGTTCCACGTGAGTCACTGCCCACTTTTGGTTAATGGCGGCTCTCTCAGCCGGGGGCGCCCCTTCCCCACGTGGGGGGGTCCCTCCGCTTTTGCACAAAGTCGCCAGATGAAAAAGTCCGGGTTCCTCTTCCAGACTTCGAGCTGGCGGTTGCGAAACTGGCGACGTGCAAGCGCTCGTTGCCGTTTGCTGGAGTTTTTGGGTCGACTGACGCAATTTTGCTTTGGTCCCGCAGGACTCCAAGATCAAGTTCCCGCTGCCCCATCGGGTCCTGCGCCGCCAGCACAAACCGCGCTTCACCACCAAGAGACCAAACACATTCTTCTAAATGCCTTTGGCAAAATGCAAATAAATTGTTGTTCTGGTTTGGAACGTTCAGCAGTCCGTCGTCATCTTTTTTCCTCCAACGACAAAGCGACTAACCCTTGCTTTCATTTCCAACGCTTGAGAGCATCACACGCCTGGTGCATTGTGGGAAAGGTCTTGTTTGTGGTCGTCTTGTTGGTTTTCTAAAGCGCTTCTCCTTTTGGGAGCGGCGGCTGTCTCGGAGCGGGACTGGTCGCCGGCCCTTCTAAGGAGGAAGGTTTATCTCGCTTAAATCATGCTGCTCTCTCACTTGACGCGGACAACAAAGTTTGGAAGGATATCGACCGCCTGCTTTTGAACTTTGGGAAAAAATGCGCACATTACATCAGAAAGAGTCTGGACTACAAGTCTGGAGGCCGCAACGTGCTAGATTTCACTACATAATACATTTAAAGTCAATTGGGCTAAACACTTTATTCAAAACCCCGCTTCTACTTGGAATTTTATTCCTTGGGTGGTTTAAACTTTACTTTAGGTTGCAATTACAATGTAGATACATTTTATATCTTTTTTTTTTCCAGAGGCAAGGATTTCAGATGTTATACTAGGGGTTGTTGGGAGCGTTTACAGTATTTGTATGCCTGGTCCATTTTCCTCACCAATGGGTGGCGGTAATGCATCTGTCAGTTTCTTGCAACCGCCATTAAACACCATTTGAAGAAGTAGATGGCGGCAAAAGGCTGAAAACACCAAGCGAAGAAGAAAGAACGACTTCCGGGTCGGTGAACCAGAAGCGAAGGGACAGACACGCACGCGACGCGCGGCAGCAGGCGGACGGTGGAGCGAACGCAAACGTTTTCAGACTTTTGGGAAGCCGCCGCACGGATAAAAGTCACATGAAATAAGGTCAGCTTCGTTGCGACCGGAACGGGGAGGGAGTGGGGGCTCGCGATCAACAAAAAAACAAACAAATAACGGCGATCATTTATTCGCCGGCGGAGGGTTGGGCTTCTCGGGAGGCTGCCAAGTGTCACTGCGGGAGGGATAGTGTGCGTGCGTTTACGTGTGTGTGTGTGTGTGGGGGGGGGGGGGGGGGGGGGGGATCATGCTCGAGCTATCCGGCTAATGCTAGCTCATGTTAGCAACCCCCTCCAACATGCACACTTACATTCACTGCTAATCTGCTCGGAAAAAGGTCCAAGGTGAAAAATGGTCGTATTCTTGTCTCGTATTCGGACCGTTGTGTCAAATGAAACACGCAAGTCAGCCTTTAGGTCGCTGACAGCTTGTCGAAATCAGGTTGTGAGCTTACATTTTGAGCCATTATGAAGTTTTTCCAGGACTGATGCCAATTTTAAAGATGACCATAATCGACACCTTTCACCTGCCTTCAAGCTTTTGGATCGCATGTGTTGAAAGTGTGCCTACCTGTTAAACTTTATCTTTTTTTTTGTTTTGGGCATCTTGAGTGTTGACTTTGTGTTGCATCATTCCCACATGAGCTTCACAAACGTCAACAAGAAGAATCTTTCCAGTGCTCCTAACTACTGTTTTCTGGCGCATTCTAATTGACAAATATACAATACAAGGCATGTTTGGCGCTGTAAAGCTTGGCAAGCTGTGACGCTGTCGTCTTTTGTTTTTGTGTGTTGTCCAGATGAGAGGAGGCCAGGCGAGGCGGCCACAGCAGACCGGCGCAGCCCCCGCCCGCGTGCACGCAAGCTAGCCCGCCCGCCCATGGCCTGCCAGTCCGCCGCCACCATGGACGAGCAGGCCCTGCTGGGGCTCAACCCCAACGCCGACACGCCCTACCGCCAGAGGGTCAGCCGGCCGCACACGCACACACTCGCAACGTCTTGTCGGGGTCACGCCCAAATTGGGAACGCTCGTCCACCTGATATGAAAGTTGACCATGGCGTGTGTTGCTGTCCGTCAGGCCATGGCGTACTTCGAGCAGCTCAAGGAGTCGCACGATGCCTGGGAGGTGTGTGCGCAGGCCCTGGCTAAAGGACTCTACAGGTAGGGGGAAGGCCCTGCGTGTTTGTGTGTCTGCGTGCGTGCGTGCCTCAGTGCGCGTGTGTGACTGCGTGTCATTTTCACGCCGATTTTCAGTTGTGTGCGCGCGCGTCTTTTGTTTGCAGCGATGACCACGTCAAGTTCTTTTGCTTCCAAGTTTTGGAGCATCAGGTGAAGTTCAGGTGAGGAGGGGGGTGGGGGGGGGGGGGGGGGGGCTCAGGTGCGGGCGGCGGACTGACACTGTGGTTGCAGACACGGCGGGCTGAGCGGCGGCCAGCGGCAGCTCATCCGAGAGACGCTGATGAAGTGGCTGCAGTTTCAGGTCGGTTCTCCCGAATAAGACACCCCCCCCCCATCGCCCCCCACCCTCGCGGCCGACCTCTCACCTTGGCACTCTCTCTCTCTCTCTCTCTCTCTCTCTCTCGCTCTCGCGGTCGCAGCTGCTGAGCGCGCAGCCCGAGAAAATCTTTGTGCGCAACAAAGCGGCGCAGGTGCTGGCGCTGACCTTTGTGGCCGAGTACCCGGCGCTGTGGCCCGACTTCTTCTTCGACATGCTGGCGGTGGTGGGCCTGGACCCCCGCGGCGTCGACATCTACCTGCGCACGCTCATGGCCATCGACGGCGAGGTCGTCGACAGGGACGTCCTGCACGCGCCCGAGGTACCGCGCGCAGGCCGCTCATCTCCAACGGAGCCGTCCGGCGAGCGCCGCCCCGAGATACGAGCTCCATTTTGCTCCGTGAGCGTGCTTGCAACTCAAAAGTGCTCGCTCTCTCAAATGGAAACGCCGATTGTGCTGCTCTTTGGCCGCCGGGGGCAGCGTAATACCGTCAGGACGACTCCCCCCACCCGGAAGATGACCTTTGCGTCCATTTTGCTATCACTCAAGTATGGTCACGGACGGAATTGAAGTCCTTCTCGATTTGTCGCGTCCAGGAGATGCGGCGCAACACGCTGATCAAGGACGCCATGCGGGAGCAGTGCATCCCCAGCCTGGTGGAGTCCTGGTTCCAGATCCTGCACACGTACCAGCGGAGCCACCCCGAGCTCACCTGCCAGTGCCTGGAGGTGGTGGGCGCCTACGTGTCCTGGATCGACCTGGGCCTCATCGCCAACCAACGGTGGGGCGAACAAACCGTCCTTCCCTCGGCCGCCGCTGACGTGCCCTGCGCTTCGGCCGCAGGTTCGTGGACCTGCTCCTGAGCCACATGTCGGTGGAGGAGCTGCGCGAGGAGGCCTGCGACTGCCTGCTGGAGATGGTCAACAAGGGCATGGACCCCGCCGACAAGACCAAGCTGGTGGAGTCGCTCGCGCGGGTCCTGCAGTCGGCCGGCTTCTTCTACGTCGAGCAGGTCGGTTGAAAGCAAACCCCGCCTTTGTTCATGAACATCACCAAATGTTTCCATTCCTCTTATGGGATCGTTCCGATGAAAACGTGACGTGCCAGAGAAAAAAAAAACAACGTGTGGTGTGTTCATTTGAATGAAATCAATTGGAAGCGTCTTGTTCATGTTGACGTGCGCTCGGCGGCGGAGGAGGAGGACGTGGACTTCCTGGCCAAGTTCTCGCGTCTGGTCAACGGGATGGGCCAGAGTCTGGTCCTGAGCTGGAGCAAGCTGGCCAAGGCGGGCAGCGCCGAGGACGCCGGCGCCGCGCTGGACGCCCTGGAGGCCAAGGTGGCGCTGGTGCTGCGCCTGCTGGTGCACCCCGACGACGACATCTCGGCCAACGTGGTGGCCTTCTGCTACGAGTACCTGCACGTCCTCAAACAGGTCGCCGCGGAAACCGCCGCCGCCCGCAAGGGCTTCCTCTTAATCTTGCTCCTCTTTGATCGACAGCTGCCTGAGCTCAGCGATGGCCAGAAGAGCAACATGGAGGTCGGTGTGTGTGCGTGCGTGCGTGCGCGCGCGTGTGTCCGGTCCCCACTCAAGTTGCCTTGTCCCCCACACGAGCAGGCGATCATGTTGGCCGTCATCAAGAAGTTGAAGTACGACGACGAGTACAACTTTGACAACGAGGTACGTTAGCGTCGGGGGGGGGGCGCCCCGTTGATGCTGATGGGCCGCATGCGTGTGCGTGCGTGCACCAGGGCGAGGACGAGGCCATGTTTGTGGAGTACAGGAAGCAGCTGAAGATGCTCCTGGACCGCCTGGCCCAGGTGTCCCCCGAGCTGGTCCTGGAGTCCGTCCGCCGAATCTTCAGCGACACCATGCGGTGAGCCCCGCCCTCGCCCGCCCGACATCCGGGCGCCACGCTGACGTGCTCCGCGTGTGCGTGTCAGGAAGTGGCGGAGCGCGTCCTTCATTGAGGTGGAGGTGGCCATCCGGCTGCTGTACATGCTGGGAGAAGCTCTGCCCGCCTCGCACGGGGCGCACTTCTCGGGAGACGCCGTCAAGACCGGAGCGCTGCAGGACATGATGACCACGGTCAGCGGGCGCCGCGCGCGCGCCCGACCGCCCGCCCGCGCTCGCCACTCGGCCACGTGACGCGCTGTTTTGCCTTTCAGTTGGTGTCGTGCGGCGTGAGCGACTACGGCCACGCGTCGGTGTCTCTGGAATTCTTTGAGACGGTGGTCCGATACGACAAATTCTTCATCGTGGAGCCGCAGCACATTCCCAACGTTTTGGTACGTTGGCTTTGCGCAGCTTGACCTTTTTTTCAAGCGTGAAAGGGCGCGTACCAACATGCTTTGCCCTAATTAGTCCGGAACGGGCCAAGCTGCCGTTTGGGGCAAAAACAAATGGCCGACGATTCCGTGACGGCTTTGCTTTGTAACTTCCGTCCCCGATGTTGCCTTGTTCCAAACGTGTCGTGCCTCAGATGGCGTTTCTGGACCAGCGAGGACTCCGACACAACAGTCCCAAAGTCCGCAGTCGAGTGGCCTACCTTTTCTCCCGATTCATCAAAACGCTACAGTGAGTCCTGCGCCGTCAGCGCGACCGCAGCGCCACTTTTTGTTGACGCTTTTGGGTCGCCGGCGCGTCTTTCAGCAAACACATGACGTCGTTCATCGAGGACATCCTGACCCGGATCCAGGACCTCCTGGAGCTGGCTCCCCCCGTACGTAAGCGCGTCTTTTTCCCCCAAGCCCTCTCCTGCTTTTTGTTTTTGAAGCCTCGTCCCGCTTTTCAGGACAAGGCTTTCCCGGCGCCGCTGACCAGCGACGACCAGCTGTTCATGTTCGAGGCGGCGGGCGTGCTGATCGTGAGCGGCGAGAGTCCGGTGGAGAGGAAGCAAGCGATGATGCGGGGCCTGCTGGCGCCGCTCATGGACGCCTTCCGTCTGCTGCTGGACAAACTTCCTCTGGAGACGGACGAGGAGACGCAGGCGGCCGTCGCCGACTGCCTCAGCCACGCCGTGGGCTTTGTCAGGTCAGCAACAAGTGGCCGGCGCTTGGCCGAGGGCTTTCCCGGGGCCGCTCCGGTCCCAGTTGCGGTCATCCGCTCCCTCTCCGTAGCCAAGTAGACGCTTTGGGTCGGCGCGGTTAACGGGGCGCTCTCCCCCCCCCCCCCTTCCCCCGGCAGTCGCACCAGCAAGGCGTTCAGCAACAAGCAGACGGTGAAGCAGTGCGGCTGCAGCGAAGTCTACCAAGACTGCCTGCGCACCTTCCTGCCGGCGCTGAGCTGCCCCGTCCAGCGGGGGGCGCTGCGCGGCTGCTTGCGCTCCTTCCTGCACCGCATGATCATCTGCATGGAGGAGGAGGTGCTGCCCTTCATCCCCGCCGCCTCCGAGCACATGCTCAAGGACTGCGAGGCCAAAGACCTGCAGGAGTTCATCCCGCTCATCAGCCAGATCAGCGCCAAGTTCAAAGTAGGAATCCCAGACGCCTCATTTCTGCTTCGCTTAGGCTAACTTTGAAAAGGGATTCCGGTCTTGCTGTCGCCGGAAATATTGTCCGTTGGAAATTGAGATTTTGGGGGCCACGTAGCAGACATATGGCAAATTCTGCATCGTTTCTGCCGGAGGTGCCGCCACGCTGCTTCCGGTCGCTAATCTTAGAATTTGAAAAGGCAAGTTGACGCACGTAGCGCCTTTGAAAGCACGCGTCGACCGAGGCCTTTGAGCGCGAGCCGGGATGCGTCTAGACGAGGAGTTAAAGAGCAAATGTGGCAGGGAGCCGCCGGGCCCGAGTGAACGTGTCCCCCGTTGCCACGGCAGCGGCAGGTGTCGCCCTTCCTCCAGCAGGTCTTCATGCCGCTGGTGCTGGCCATCTTCGAGGCGCTGGCGCGGCCCGCCGAGGCCAACGACCAGACGGCCGCCCTGGAGAAGCAGATGCTGCGCAGGAGCTACTTCTCCTTCATCCACACGGTGGCCGGCAGCGCCATGAACGAGGTCCTGGCCAACCAGGGTGAGGCCCGCCGCCGCCGCCGCCGCCGCCGCCGCCGCCGCTGCCGCTCATCCCGGCGCTCTTGGCCGACTCGCTGCTTGGCCGTCAGGGCCGGAGAACGTGGAGCGGGTGGTGTTCACCGTCATCCAGGGAGCCGTGGACTTCCCCGACCCGGTCGCGCAGAAGACCTGCTTCGCCGTGCTGGCCAGGCTGGTGGAGCTTTGGGGTGAGGCCGCCGACGCCTGACACCCCCCCACATAAGCCCCTCCCCCGTTGGCCCACGTGTGTGTGTTGAGTCAGGCGTGCGGTGTGTTTGCAGGGGGCAAGGCCGGCATGTCGGGCTTCAGCGACTTCACGTACAAACACATCGTTCCCGCCTGCTTCCTGGCTCCTCTCAAGCCGACCTTTGACCTGTCGGACGCTCAGACGGTGCTGGTGAGTGTCCGCGCGTGTGCGTCCGCGTCCTTGTGTTGGCGCGCGTCCTGACGGCGCCTGTGACCTTTCAGACGTTGTCCGAGGTGGCCGTGACGCTGAAGACGATCTACGTCCAGCAGGTAGCGCCGCCGCCGCCGTTTTGCCTGTTGCTTTGCTCGCACGCGTCCGCCGTCTTCACCTTGCCGTGCGTGCGCGTCAGGGTCCGGAGCTGTTGGAGTTCCTGCGGCGAGACTACCTTCCGTCGCTTCACGTGTGTCCGGACGTGGCGCAGGTCAGGGCGGGCGGTGCACTCGGGGAAGCCCGCGCGGGGGCGCGGCGCGGCGCGGCGCTGGGGCTTTTCGGCAATCTTTGCCTTTGTCTTGTTTTAGGAGCTTTGTCACGTCCTGCAGCAGCCCGATGCCAAAGTCCTCAAGACCTACTTGAAGGTCGGACGCGCTTTTTACATCGGAGCAATTCATTCTGCGTTCACTTTAGTCCGGGGACAAATTCATTGCAATTTTGGAATTGTGCTGTTGTGAAAACAATTGCAAGATTCGATTTTTCTTCATCATCCTCACACGTCTTGATGTTTCCCTCTTCAGGCGTTCTTCCAGCGAGCCAGGCTGTAGCAGGTCAAAGGGCACAGGAAGTAAGCGCCAACCTGCCGCAGGGTCAACAGGCGCCGCCCGCCCGCCCGCCGGCCGCGCGTGACTGGATGAGCCACCCTCATCAACTTTGCGGCAGCCGCGCGGAGAATGTTTTGGGAAATCTCCTCAAGAACTCAAAAGGGCTGACGCGTTTCTTTGTATTTTTATTTAAAAGTGCTGCTTATGCAAACGAGGCGGGCATCCACCTTCACGACGTCTCGGCTTCAAGGACAAACGAGCAGCTGTACATAAGAGGAACCGCTTTGTTTTTCTTCCATTTTTTTTTTTTTTTCTCGGACCAGTCAGCTCGTTTCTGTTAGCGCAAATAGTAAAAAACTGAATGCAATGGCACTCAAACGTTGTCTTCATTTCACTTTCAACGATTTTGGAAATACTTTTGACAGCAGACGTAGAAGAAGAAGAAACCAATGGGATTGGGATGCATTTCAAAACACGACAATCCGGCGTCATGAAAGGAAGAAAGCAAGAAAATGTGTTCCAAAAGCGCACATGCGTGTTTTCTGACCCGCCTCGGTGACTCTCAAAAGTTTGGAATGCCATTTGTGGATTTCCGGGAGCCCGTTGGCGGAATTCCGCCCCCCAAACGGCGGCGAAATATTGTTCAGCCTCTCGGCGTCGCCGCTGTGGACTTGTTTGCCAACAGCTTTCGCGCCAATAAATTGCAGATGAATTGATGACGCAATAACGAAGCCGATTGGACTGGAACATGATGACTTTTTAATTCCTTCATTTACACGAAACAAAAACATGCCATTTCCTCGCGTTCGTGTCGTCACTCGACATTTCCGTTGACGGGTTACTGCCGTTATTTCGAACCCACTCAGTACCGGCCTTTTTGGGACCCATTGTGAAGTGGCATCGGGATAGAGTGAGTGAAGCTGCTGTCGAGAAGAAAGTTTGTGATTTATTCTTCTGTGTTTTTTGAGCGCATGCAGAAGGCTCGGAAGAAGAAGCCGCCGCCGCCGCCGCCGCCGGCCAAAGCGCCCAGCCGGGCGTCGTCCCGCTTGCGGGGCAGACCGTCCATCCTGGACGTGAGCAGCTTGATGACGACGTCGTCAAACTTGTCCGGGTCAAACAGGAAGACGTCCACCAGCCTCTGGGAAGACCCCAACTCCCGCTTCAGGCCCCGGATGACCTCCTTCACCATCCGGTTCAGCTTGCAAGGTCCCAACTTGGTCCAGGGCAGCAGCAGCGCGTCCCCCGTCATCCTCTTGGACACACGGTGGACGGCGGCCACCGTGTCCTGGGACAGAACCAGTCGGCCCGCGTTGTCGGGCAGGCCCGCGAACAGCTGGACCATAATCACGTCCACCAGAGTCAGGAGCTCTTCGTGAACTGTGCACATGGGACGGAACGGAGACGCCGAAACTTCCGGGGCCGGCGTCCGCTGACGGGCGGCGACCGGGTCCAGCGGTGGGCGAGAATTGTCCATCTTGTCCGCGGGCATGTCTCCGAAGTAGTCTGGACTCCCGCTGCTGCCGGTTATCTCCGTCTCCGGCAAGGAAAGGAGACGGGGCGGCGTTGGGCAATCGTCACCCTTCACGTACGGGGGCGGCGTCTTTGGACAAGGGTCATCCGGGTCCCCCTGGCGTGGGGTCTTGAGCTGAGCAAGCGGACGGTCCTCCATCTTGATGTCCGGACTCACTCTGGGGACTGTGTCCTTGGGAGAGGGGGGCCATGGAAGGTATAGGCACAAATCAGTTTTCAGGTCTGCGGAGTGCGCAGTGGTTGTGGTGCAGACAGAAGAGGAATGCGGTGGGGATGCGCCCTTTGGCTCCGGCATGTCCGAGTCCTGCTTGACTTCTGGACTCGTCGTTCCGGGGGTGATCGCCTCAGTCCTGGAGTCGCCACCGGTGTCTGGGGAGGGACTCTCGGACCCGGCGGTGTCCACGTCCTCCTGAAAGAGAACCTCGGGGTTGTTTTCTGGACTTGTGGTTCTGGTGGAGACCTTTTCCAAGGGGTTGGAGTCACCCTTGGCGTTTGCGGCCAGGCGTTTGGACCTGGAGGAGTTTTTCTGGTTTTTCTGGAACTCTGGTTTTTCTGTACTTGTGGTTCTGACTGAGAGCTTTTCCAAGGGATCGGAGTCACTCGTGGTGTCTGGAAACGGGCTGTTGGGCCCAGGTTCGTCCACGGCCTCCTGTAAACAGACCTCTAGTTTGTTTTCTGGCCGTTTGGTTCCGGTGGGGACGTTTCCCAAGGGCTTTGAGTCGCCGACGGTGTTTGGGGCCAATCTTTCGGACCCGGGGGACTTTGTATCCTCCCGCAAACACAATTCTGGCTCGTTTTCTGGACTCGTGGTTTCAGTGGAGACCTTCTCCACGGGGTCGGGGTGACCCTCGGTGCCTATGGCCGGCTTTTCGCACCCGGGGGACTCGGCATCCTCCTGCAAACACAACTCTGGCTCGTTTTCTGGACTTGTTGTTCCAGTGGAGGCGGACTCACCAGTGGTCTCTGGGGATGTGTTTTTGGAGCTGAGGTTGACAGTGTCCTCGTGCAAACAGATCTCCGGCTTGTTTTCTGGATGTCTGGTTCCGGCGGAGATCTTTTCCAAATCGCAGGTGTCACCGTTGACAACTGGCGTTGGATTCTCGGGCCTGGGGTTGTCAAAGTCCTCCTGCAAATGGACCCCTGTCTCATTTTCTGGAGTTGTGGTTCTGGCGGAGTCCTTTTCCAAGGCGGGGAAGTCACCAACAGCATCCGAGGACAGGTTTTTGGGCCCGTGGGCATCCGCGTCCTCTTGCCAACAGATTCCCGGTTTGTTGTCAAGACTTCTGGTTTGAGCGCAGACCTTTTCTGAGGGGCAAGAGTCACTAACGGCGCCTGGAAGAGGGTTCTCTGGTCCGGTCGTATCCAAGCTCTCCTGCGAACGAACCTCTGGCTTGTTTTCTGGATTTTTGGTTGCGGTGGAGGCCTTTTCCAAGGGACGGGGGTCACCTATTGCATCTGAAGACAGATCGTCTGGCCGCGGGCCATCTGCGTTCTCTTGCGAATGGACCTCTGGTTTTTTTTCCAGAATGGTAGAGACTTTTTTCAAGGGGCAGGAGTCACCGGTGGTGGTGGTGTCTGGGGCTGGACTCTTGAGCGCCAACGCGTCTTCCTGGGGCAGCGGGGTATTTTGTGGGCCTGCGCTTCTGGCGACAAGCGACTGGATGTCGTTCAAACAGCCGCACAGCTCGTTGGCGTGGTTCTGGCGTGTCCCGGGTTCCATCTTGAGCCAGAGGAGCAGCTGTTGCACAAACCTTTTGGCAGAATCTTCCAGAATCATTGTCAGGACTTGGAGATTGTCCGTTTTCTTCTGGTCCACTTCCAAAACGAGCGGTTCCGAAAGGCGCCTCCACACCTCTGGGGACTGGACCGGAATCCGTTTGGTGATGACGTAGCGATACATTTTGTCCACCAGTTCTCCGGAGAACTTGTCGGCCTCCGATCTCAGCCCGTCCACGTCGATGCGACTGTCGTCGGCCGTCACCGCCCCCTTGAAGAAGTCCTCGATTCGAGAGCGGGTTCTTTGGAAGGCGAGCGGCGAGTCGTGTGCCGTCGGAGGGTCTTGGTCTCGGCACACGAGTGTGCCCTGGTACCGGACCTGCTCCAGCTCGCACGTGAGCTCCTCAAACTTTCTTCGGCAAAAGTAGAGAAAGTTGCGTTGGCGGGGCGACTCCGCGCCACGGTCGGGATGTGGGCGGCATCGGAAGAAGTTTGTCAGAGGGTCCTTGATGAGAGCCAGGTTGAAGTGAGGACCGGACGCCGAATCGCGCCCCCTGTCGGCGGAGCCGAGGTAGTGGAGGTCTTTGACGATGATTCCCACGATCTCGGCTGCCGTTTTCTTCACGTCCTGTTTAGGATCGGTCCACTTCCGGAGGATGTGTCTGACGGCCTCGGCGGTCTCTTTTAGCTCCAGCGTGCACGCGTTCCTGGGATGGGGCGCTTCTTGACGGCTGTCGCGTTTGCTCAGGTGGACCTTGAGGACTCCGCCCGTCAGGAGAACCATCTTGGCGAGAACATCGGTCTCGGTGAAGGTGGTCGGCACGTAGAGGGGCGGAGCCGCGCGCGCCGCCAGGGTGGCTTTGACGCGCGCGCGCACCTCCTCCTGCAGCACGACGTCCAACTTGCGGGCGCTGACGCTCGACTGGTCGCGACGTCCAGCGCCCGCCGCCAGCACGGACGCCAGGCCGCCGACAACCGACACCGCCGCCGCCGCCGCCCGGTCGCGCGCGCGCTCCGCCGCCATGAGCGCGACGGCGTGCACGCACAGCTTGTGCGTGGCGCGCGCGCACATGTCGGCCAGCAGGACCTGCGTGGCCGAGTCGGCGGTTCCGTTTGCCAGCAGGAGCCACTGGGCCGCCGCCAGACGCTCCAGGTGCGCGCGCACGATGGGGAAGACCACGTCCGCGTGGACCCGGTACACGCCGTCCTGCATGACTTCCGCCTTCACGACCAGCCCAATCAAGGCGGCAGGCAGCCGACAGCCGCTGTGCAGCCTTTGCCTCTGTGACGTCTTCAAACAGCAACGCCAAGGGACGTTTGTGACGTCAGGCCACGCGGCCGTGACGTCAGCGGAGCGTTGCCAAGACTCCAGCATGTTTTGGCAACTGCACTCTCGGTGCGTGTCGAAGCCGTTTCACCTGCACGCAAATCACTCGAGTTGACTTGCTCACTTGATGGTCGGCCGGTTGCTTGATTGGTGAAGCGCCCCCAAATGTGTGTTTGTGTGCGGGGGGGGGGGGGGGGGGGGGGGGGGCGATAGCTTGGTTCGTTATTGAGGCACTTCTAGTCTTTCAGAAAGAGACTCGTTCGGCATTCTTTTGGCCTTTTATTGCGCTTGCTGTTTTTCTGTTACTAAGTGATTGTTTTGCGAGGTCAGATTTGGACTTTATGTGCAGCACTTTGTGGTTGTTTTGAAAGAGCACTCAAAATCAAAAAGCAGCGGCAAAGAGCATTTATTTGGATGCGGGTCATTGGCACGGTGGTTATCCTTTGATGACGGCGATGGGTCTCAGCTTGATGGCCTTCCTGCTGATGCCGGCTTCGTGACACGTGTTCACCACGTCCGTCACGTTTTTGTACGACTCGGGAGCCTGGGGACGGACAAACGGCGGACCGTGAGACAAGCGAGCCGCCCAAAGGGGCCAGTGCGTTGCGGGCGCACCTCCTCCATGACCAGCTTGGGGGACGCCACCCGGATGGCGATGCCTTTGTCGGCCAGCTGGTCCAGAACGTCCTGGAAGTCCAGATTGCGGCGGGATTTGGCCCGGGACAGAGCTCGACCCTGCGCGCCCGCCGGGCAAATACATCCACACTTTGTAACATTCCCTTCAACAACTGATGATATGTTTTCAAGTAATGCCTTTTGTTTTGTTTTTTTTAGATCAACTATGTTGCAGTCGTGTGTGCGAGTTGAAGGCGCGTACCGCTCCGTGACAGGTGGTTCCGAAGGTGTTGGTCATGCCTTGCTCTGTGCCGGTGAGGACGTAGCTGCACGTGCCCATGGTTCCCCCGATCAGGACCGGCTGGCCCGTCAGCTGGACACACACACACACACACACATCAGGTCAGTGGAGAAGAAAGCTTCACCTCGCAATCCCAACGCAAACAAGCAAAGTTGGAAGGCATATTGACGAGATGTCGTTTGGAAGAAATGTATCATCTGATTTGAGAAGAATAAAGTCTTTTTCCCCTCCAAAACGGAGCGCGCGCAACCCGCAGGCGGCGGCTAACCTGATAGTCGACGGGGATGAGCGGGTGGTGGGGGGGGAAGGCCCGCGTGGAGCCCTTGCGGTGCACCAGCAGGGTGCGCTGGCGCCCGTCCACCATGTGCTCCTCCACCTTGGCGATGTTGTGCGACACGTCGTAGATGACGTGCATGTCCAGGTCGTCCGGCGTGCTCTGGAACACTTTGGAGAACGCCTCGCGTCGCACACACACAAGGAAAAAGGTTGCTTTTCACATCATCCCGCCAATTTGAATCTCACACAGACAGCTTTCCAAATGACCTGATTGAGCAAGGGCAAAACGGTTTTGTGCTTTATTTGGGATGAAGGGGATTGGGCCGTTATTTCGGGAAAGGAAGAAGGAAATTGCCACCTTTTTGCCCCTAGCCCTTCTGTTGTTTTTCTGACCTGCCTGGTGAGGAAGGTCATGGACGAGCGATTGACCCAAGCGTAATTGCCGGCGGCGGCCATTCCCTTTAGGTAGTCCTGTCCTTCCTGCGACGTGATGCGAGCGCACGCCAGCTGCCGGTCGTTGACGGCGATCTTGTCGCGCTTCATGGCCTTCTCCATGGCCACCAGCGCGTCTGCCCGCAAAACGCAAAATCGGACGTCAACAACTTTTGCTCTTGAAAATACGGAAAAGCGACAAGAGCGAGGGCGTATTTTGAGAGAACTCAAAAGTTGGTTTTGTTTGTTCGACAAACATTCTCAGTCTTTCCAAGAACAAAGACGGTGGAGTAAAAAGTTGGCGTTGGATTTGTCAAGACGACAACTTTAGTCTTTAAGTGGTTGGTCTTTCATTATGAAAAAGACACGTAAGAAACGGACCTGGAAAAAAGTGCTTTTGGGGGGTGGGGCGGGTGAAATCATCGTCCTCGGGGGGCTACCTGTGGCGACCTGATGGCCCAGGCCTCGGCTGCCGCTGTGGATCATGACGCACACCTGCCCCTTGTGGTCCACGCCCATCTTCTTGGCCGCGTAGTCGTTGTAGATCTCGTCCACCACCTGGATCTCGGCGTAGTGGTTTCCCGCTCCCAGCGTTCCCAGCTGACAAAAAACAAAACAACATGCTTGTTCTCTTTCTCACCGAGTTTTGTGACAAATGCCCTCTTTTTCTTGCCAACTTGCTCTGCTCAAATGCCGGGTGAGCTAAAAGGGCCTTTTGCGCCGCCGGAATGGCGGCATCTTTGAGCGTACCTGGGGGAGGCCCCTCTTCTTGGCCTTGGACGAGACCTTGTTGGGGTCGGCCTGCAGCATCCTGCCGTACTCCTCGCAGTGCTCCTTGTCCTCGGCCCAGGCGTAGCCCTCGCGCAGCGACCAGTCCACGCCCATCTCCAGCGCCTCCTCCAGGTCCCTGCCAGGCGTCCGCGTGGCTCAGCGGCCCTCGGCTCAGCCAGACCCCCCCGTACGGCCCTCCCCCCGCCTTACTTGGCCCCCATGGGGATGACGCCCTTGGAGCCCACGCCGACGGGGATGTGGTCGAAGAGCGACTGGGCCAGCTGCTCCTTGACGGGCTGCACATCTTGCTCGTCCAGGTTGGTCCTCAGCAGGCGCACGCCGCAATTGATGTCGAAGCCCACGCCGCCTGCCGCCGTGTGCGCGCGCTCTCCTTTAGCCGCGGTGCAAACGGCAAAACATAACCCGTCGCTCACCTGGAGACACCACCGCGTCCGGGTCGTCCATGTCAAAGGCCGCCATGTTCCCGATGGCGAAGCCGTAACCCGAGTGGACGTCCGGGAGGCCGATGGATCTCTGTGGACGAAAAGGCCCCTTGTGACCCCACCGAGGCAATTGCATGTCAACAGGGGGAGGGGCGCATACGCACGTGGACGATGCCGGGCAGCGCCGCCACGTTTCCGATCTGTTTCATGGCTGGAAGGAAGCCGCCCACACCTGACCAATGGAAACACGCGCGCATGATCGGCAACGTGCGTGCTCAGGTGTTTCCAGAAGATGAGCGTGACTTCACCTCCTCCTCGACACGCATTCCGCAGCTCCTCAAACATCAATTTTTCCAGAGGCTCGTTCACGTAGAAGATTCCTTCCACCTAAAACACACACAGGTGTCATCATTGATTGTGATCAATTCCAGTGTGGGCCACTGATACATCTTTGCAAGTTGCCGTTTAGTAATAGAGAGATAACAACCTAAGCACGCGTATGATCGTGTTTTGAGCTGACAGCAATCAAACTTAGTGTGAAATGTGGCTAACACACCAGCTAGTTAGCAATAGCCACGCTTACGATTGCCGTGTTGAGGAGATTTTACCTTCATGTTGGGAACAAAGCCCTTTTTTATTCTCCAGCAGTTTGTGTCAATCTTGTCCAAATATTGCAATTCGTCGTTGTAATTTCTACTCATGGTGACGCTTCTGGTTTTCAAGTCCGAATGGATGCGTTTGAACAGTGCGTAGTGTCGTCTCCGTGTGTTGCACCGAGTGGCAGCAGACCGAGTGCGACGGCAAGCCGCGAGTATTTCAAGCCTGCTGCACGTCAACTTTTCACTTGCTTTCTCGTCGGTACTGATGTCACAAACGAAGTATTGTGCACCTTAATGTATATGTTGTGCTCCATAATGTAGAATTACACATGGTGTACCCTAAATTAGTTTGCGCATTATAGCTTTCGTCACTTCGTCGCCATTGAGTTTTGGCCAGTCGACTTGCCGTCGATGTAGTCCAACATGTTGCGGTCAAGATGGCGGCCGTCTTTCAAAACAAAACCACGAAATCCAGCTAGACAACGATTCAAAACGTCTACAATAATTACACACGGTGAGTATACCTGTGACCGCAATTATCCCACCTGCGCCTATCTGTCCAATGGAGTTTAGTTTTCGAATCATAGGGACGTGCGCAGGGTATTTTGTGCCTATTTCTCATTTTAGGTAGTCATGCGAGGGGGACAACTGACATTTACTTGGTTTTATTTTGGAAAGCGGATGTTGTCGTGTTGATAGCGTCGCTTGATGGCGGAAGAGACTGCAGTCCAAAATTTCTCCAAAGTACGCCAACCAGGTTAATCTTCTTTCTTTCTTTCTTTCTTTGAAATTCTTTAAATGTCTACCTGCACAGTTTCGCTCACCTCCTAAACGCTCGTTAACCTAACCTAGCCCAGCCTAGTTTAGCTTAGCGGCTGGCCTCAGCGTTTTGCGCCAAACCGAAAACGAAATTTCTTCAACTTTGAAGTTTGAGGTGACTACATGTGTTACATTTGCATGCGAATACTAATGAATGACACCACACCAGCCCATTCCTCTCGTGTTTTTGTGTTGTGTGATGCTAATCAATGACTCAGCAAAAGATGGCTCAATGCTGTTGTTGTTTTTGCTGCTGCTGCTGCGTCGTCGTCACGTCAACAGGATGAAGTTGCGAATTCGCATATGCGAGCAAACCAGCAAAGTGGACGTGGTGGGTCCCGAGTCTACTGTGAAGGAGCTCATGGAGCACATCCGTGACGTCCTCCTGCCCGCACACGGACTCGGGTCAGTCTGCGGAATTTTATTACGTGCAAAAAAATATGCTATGGCGTGTCCGTTACAGTTGCGCGCAGCATTGGCCGGCAAGGCGTGTCTGGTCAGTGAGGCGCAATGGTGACGTAATCTAGGGGCGCCAGTGTTGCGCTCCTTGTTACGAGAGAAAATCAAAGTTGGTTCGCTCCCAAAGAGTTTTTGTCACCCGAAGACTGACTGTAAGAAGCTTGACGGAGATGTCTAGAGTAGTTGTGTTGTGTCACGTGGCGAACCGGCAAGGTACGTACGCGTCGTGACGTCAGCGACGCGCGCCATGTGACTCAAAAGGCGCGTGAGCAAACGTCGATGACGTCACGGCGTTGCCGCATTAGCTGCGTTAGCATTAGACCGCTTTGCAGAGAAAGTGGTAACTCACCGTGATCGCATGTGTCATTATTCAATTGTGATATTTTCTTGTCCTCAGTCCAGACGTGACCTTTGGCCTTTCTCTCAACGGCACCGAGCTCCTTGCTGACACGGGTCAGAAGTTGTCGTCGTGCGGCGTCGTTACGGGAGATCTCATCCGTGTCCTGCTTCCCGCCGGCGCCGGCCACAGCAACGACGACAGCGACGACCCTCCCACCGGCGGCGGCGGTGCCGCCGCCGCCCTTTCCCTCGCTGGGCCCGCGACCGGCACCCAAACCGCCACCGACGCTGATGACGTTTCCCCCGGGGACGCCGCTGCTGAGGACAACAACGCTGTCCGGCCCCTCGCCACGAGCAGCGCCAACGCTTCCATGACCTCCAGCCAGGTGAGACAATGTCCCGGGTGGGTTTTCGGGCTCAAATGGAGGCGGCCGCACAAGTATTTGATGTCCGCCAACTTCAATCTGACAAAAAGTGGCCCCGTTGACACATTTAGGCCTAACAAATTTTGACTGAGCAACTTTTAAAGTTTGAGTCACTTTCTTTGGTGACTGACTTGTGAAGTTAGTCAACTCTGTTTTTATTCATGGTGGTGGGGGGGCGTCGCAGAGGTGTTAACACCCAAGTTGAGCAAGCAGAGCTGGATGTGGCCGCCTCCAAATGTGTTCAGCTGGCAAAAGCGCGCGTCCTCATTGGTTCCATGTGACCGTCATGTTGTCTTGATTGGCTCGAGCAGCCCCGTAGCACGGCGGCCCCGCCCGACGGCCCCGCCGACGCCCCTCCGCGTGACCACCGGACGCCGACGACCCTCTGCTGGGAGCCCATGCTGTGCGGCGAGGCGGGCGAAGGTCAGGCGCCGCACTCGCTGGAGCTGCTCTACCGCGCCGCCCAGGTCACCTGCCCCGCCGACGCCATCATGGTGGCCGCCCACCTCCTCATGCTGGAGACGGGATTCACGCCGCAGGTCAGGAACCGCAAGGCCCTTCCGCATTTTTACCTTTGCCAGCTTTATTGCTCAGCGTGTTGTGGCGCTGATTTGTTTTGACGTTGGCATGTCAATCGGTTGCTTTCCTTTCGCTACGGTATTCCTCAAGGGTCACTCTTAAGCCCCATCGTTTTGCGCATGACATGGTCTCCCTCGGCTCAGTCGTGATTCAAGTTGGCGGTATCCCCTCGCACTTTTATTGCCGAGGACCTTCTGACCTGTGTTTTCCTTTGACTTTTTGCGTCTCCTCTGTTGTGGAAATGCTGACTCGTGGCGTGTTCAGGCCAGTGAGGTGAAGCCCGCAGAGATGCCGCCCGGATGGCGTTCGTCCGGCGGCGCCTACAGACTTCAGTACAGGCACACACTGTGTGAAAGGGGCGCGGTCACGGTGGTGGCGGTGCCCATGAGCCCCGTGCTCGTCATCCAAGGTGAGTGGCCCTCCTTCACCTTCATCGCGATGAAGACATTCCCTCGGCCTCAGCATCTTCATGGCATTGCTCGCAGCCATCCTGCAGGTGGCCGACAGCGCCAGCATGGCGGCCAAAGTCTGCGTGGACCCCGGCGGCTACGTGACGGAGGCGTGGCCAGGTCTGAGACGCCCGCCCGCCCGCCCGCGCGTTGCGTTGGCGCGTGGCAGCGTTGGTCCTCGCTGACTGCCCGTTTCTTCCAGGAGCGAAGGCGGCGGCGGCTTTCACCGGTCTCAGCCGACTGTCGCGAGTGTTCAAGGACCAGCTGGTGTACCCGCTGATCGCCGCCACGCGAGAAGGTGAGACGCGTGTCGCGCGACCCGGCCTTTTCATCTGATCTTCCAAGTCGCCGCAGAAGAAAAACTGTCCTATCGGTTGACTCTGAGTTTGGCCAACGCGTGTTGTGGTGCTTGCCGTCCGTCCAGCGCTGTGTCTGCCGGTGGCGTTCGGCCTGTCGGCGCTGCCCCCCGAGTTGCTGCTGCTGGTTCTGCGGCTGCTGGACGTGATCTCGGTGGTGCGTCTGTCGGCCGTCTGTCGCCATCTGAACGCCGCCACCGCCGACGCCGCCCTCTGGAGACACCTGGTGCGCCGGGACTTCAGCGGTAAGGCGCGCGCCTCCCGTGGCCTCGGCTGACCTTTTACGTGTGCTCACGTGACCTCTGTGTTGACCTTTAGATCACAAGTGGCAGGGAGAGACCAATTGGAAGGAGGTCAGCCATCTCGCTCGCTCACATGGCCGACAACTACCGCAGCCTTACGTGTGTGTGTGTGTGTGTGTGTGTGTGCGTAGCTGTACAAAAGCTTCTACAAGTTCCGCCAGAAGCGAGGCGCGGTGGAGCGCCCGTGCTCGCTCCCCCCTTTCATCCACCGGCCCCTGTTCGGCCCGGTCCCCTTCGCCCCCCCGCGCGTCCCCGGCATCATCGGCGGAGGCTACGACCAGCGACCGCCGGCCTTGCCCTACGGCGCCCGCTACGACCCCATCGGGCCGCCGCCGCCGCACGGCGAGCGCCGGCGCCGCAGCGACCCCCGGCCCCCGGCGGGCGGCCCCCGGCCGGGCGACGTCCGCAGAGGCTTCATCTGAGCGGGGCCGACGTCGGCGGACGGCTGCGCGGCCGTGCCTCCTGAACGCCGGGCTGCGTCTTGATTGGACGTGACGTTGTGACCCGCCCCACCAGCCAGGAAGTAGTTGCCCACCATTGACAAGTGCTTGGCATCCAGCCAAGCCGTACCCACTCACAAAAGGTCGGGCCGATGCGCCTTTCAAGATGAACCAGAAATGCACTCCAGTTCACACGTCGGCATTTGCAAATTTTGCCATGAATTTTTTTCTGGGCGGGTGGGGAGGGGATCTATCCGTTCTTTTCTGAAAAACTCACTTTCGCTTAACGTGCTCAGGTAACGCATACAAATAGGACTGTGGCGCTATCTTGGTGCCAAGGAACTCAAAGCACATTGAAGTGTTGCCTAAATAGTGCTTTGTTTCAGTCTTCTCGAAACAATTCCGGTGGAAATGTTGCCGCCGGACAGGGAGCAAGCCCGCCGGCTGCGAAAGGATGGCGGGGGTGAGCGCGCCTCGCCGTCGGGAGGCTCCAAGCACGACGTGGCCACCGAGCTGAGCCAGTCCGGCGGTCATCGGCGGAGAGCGGAAGAGGCACAGAAAGGCATCCGCGTGACGTCCTTGGGCGGCTTCGTGGAGCCGATGACTGTTGTGACTTTTGACCTTGGTCTTGTTGTGCAAAAAAACAGCAAAGTATTCAACCGTGTGGAGAAAGGTCAAAGTGCATTCGGAGGTTGTCCGGCACTTTTGGTGGCAAGGCCAGCACGACGCTTGGTGTGAGGAGCGTGTGCGCGCGCGCTCCCGTGTCATGATGCTCGGAGAGGGCGGCTCGGAGGCTTTCCAGATGGCTTTTGACATTTACACTTTGTACTAAGATGTGCGCTTGTTTTATAATCCATATTTTTGTGACTTCATTAAAGCAAATGATTGATTGAAATGTGCAGGCTTCGCAAGCATTTTGTTGCCAAGACTTCAAATGTCAACTTGGGAAGAGACGGTGACCTAATCACGCTCGGCACACCTTCCTCACGGTGGCCAAGGCGCGTTTTCATACGTGTCGGGATGTAAGCGGCAGAACAGCAGCTGTTGACGACAACGCGTACTTTGCTCTCTGTAACGTAACCTTGTTTTCTCTTATCCAGGCAGATAGTCTGATTGAATCAAACGGCCAGGAAGTCCGACCTCGGGCCCAAACTGTTTGGAACCGACCGGCCCTTGTTCAGCAAGTCAGGAAGGTTTGGTCAAACTGGATCACGCAACAAAACAATCCCACCAGCTCGTTTACGTGAACATTTTCCTGGAGAAATCTCGTTCCATTGTGGCAAATCTGAGACGACGTTTGAAAGCCCAAAATGTCAAGCAAAAAGTGGACAAGTATGTTATCCCGTTGAAGGGCTGACTTGGGGAAAGAAGAAAAAGGCCTGCATGCTTACAGTAGGCTAGCATTCGAAGCGTGTGTTTGGGAGGGGGGCGGGGGGGTGCAGCTGGTGGCCAGTGACAAATATTACAATATTTTTATAATATATATAATATTTAGTGTTTTACGTGTTCAATTGAGGACGGGTCACTTTTTATCAACATTTCAGTTGCGACAGAAAAATGGAAATGACTGCCACAAGGCGGACGTACAATACAAAAATATCCTAAAATGAGTACAACACACAAAATATCAGCATAAAATGGCATTCTGAAATATTTCATTGGTGAAAGGTGCCAAAAATACAGCAGTTTCAAACCATTGGCTTACTGAGCTGCTTTTTGTTTTTGCATATACAGGACAACAAGACATGAGATGAGATGCTAACAAAGAACCGGGCCATTGGAAATAAAAACCAAAGGAAGATGCCGTCCCCGGAAGTTAGGCGGAGCACGTGACTGAGCATCAATAGTACGTCCGCAAAAGAAATGCTCTTTCAACTTTCATTTCGTCCGCTGCTGATTGATTGGTTGCTTGAAAGAACAATCGAATCAGCAAGAAGTGAGGTGAAGTTTGTAGTTTGTCCCCGTCACGAGGACTAAGTCGCTCGTGTCCCTTTAAGGGGTTCCTGTTACCGGAAGTTGGAGGGGCGGGTCCGGCTGAGGCACACAACGGAGCTCGTCCGCGGGACCGAGCCCAGCCCCAGCCCCAACCCCAACCCCAACCCGAACCCGAGCCCAGCCCGAGCCGTGCCGTGCCGTGCCGTCCTGTCATGGTCCCTTGGCGCGGAAGTGGGACATGGCGTCGCTAGCGGGCTCGAGTGACGTCACCGCCGCCGAACTGGACGCGTCCCTGCGTCAGATGCTGAAGGCCATCGCCGACGAACGCAACCGACTCAACGCCCGCCAGGAGATCAGCGGACTGGGTCAGACTCGCGCTTTCTTTACGTCATGTCAAGCACTTTGCTGGGACGTCACTCCGGGTCACGTGTCTCTGTAAAATTCGCCCGACGGTGTCCTGCGGTCACGTGACCGAGCAACAGGTCGAAACGCCATGACGTCACCAGGCAGGAGGCACCCGACCCGTGTGACGTATTCAGCTGAGCGACGAAACTCGCACTTGCATGTGAAGCGACTCATGAACACAATTAGACGCGTGTGCATGCATGCACGCACGCACGTTTTGTGTCTGCACAATGAGTGAAGCGTGTGTGCGTGAGAGAGAGAGCGTCGAATTAGGTAGCGCATCCGCTAATGTGTGTGTGCGCTCGCTTGTCCTTTGCCTCCATGGAGCGAACAGAAGTGACTCAAGCGCGCGTGCGCATGCGCGCAGGTTGCGTGAAGGACGACCGCATCGTGTTCTGGACGTGGATGTTCTCCACGTACTTCATGGAGAAGTGCGCCCCGCGGCAGGACGACATGCTGTTCTACGTGCGCAGGAAGTTGGCGTACGTGGACGCGGAGGACGGCGAGGGCAAGAAGGTGAGCGCCTTTCCCACAATGCACCTGGCCTCCTTCCTTGTTTTGTCGGTGAGCTGCCGCAATGAGGAAATGAGAGTTTTCAGCAGGCTCGCTGACGGGAGGCCATGTTGTGACATCATCACGCGGCGCCTTTGGATTTTGTCGGACGGCGACGATGGCCGTGATGTCACCGTCCGTGTTTTCTTCTTTTTGGGTGAGGGTCGCAGGTGGAGGTGGAAGTGTACCGGCGAGACTCCAAGAAGCTTCCGGGCCTCGGAGACCCCGACATCGACTGGGAGGAGAGCGTCTACCTCAACCTCGTCCTGCAGAAGGTCGCGCGCGCGCACACGCACGCACAAGCGCATCGTGGCGCATCGTGACGCACGCGTGTCTTTCAGCTTGACTACGTGGTGACGTGCGCCGTGTGCACGCGCTCGGACGCCGGTGACATCCACGTGCACAAGAAGAAATGCCAGGTGAGGCCTTAAGCGTTAGCCTTAGCCTTAGCATGGTGCGCTCATTCCACATGTTGTGGCGCGCAGGAAGTGTTTGCGTCGCCCAGCAAGCACGCCATGGACAGCAAAGGGGAGGAGTCAAAGATCAGCTACCCAAATATCTTCTTCATGATTGACAACTTTGACGAGGTAACAACGCTCCGTCTTTGCGCGCCGCCGCCTGGCCACCCGCCCTTCCGTCACTGTCGGGCGAGATGTCAGCTTTGCCGCTGAGTTGCGCGCCTGCCGGGCGAGCCCCGCCGCAGGTGTTCCAGGACATGAGTGTGGGCGAGGGCGAGATGGTGTGCGTGGAGCTGGTGGCCAGTGACAAGTCCAACACCTTCCAGGGCGTCATCTTCCAGGGTTCCATTCGCTACGAGGCGCTCAGGAAGGTCTACGACAACCGGGTGAGACCACCGCCGCCCGACCGCCCGCCGGCCGGCGTCCGCTAACCTCACGCGGAGCTAACGTGACGACCGCTCGGGGCGCAGGTGAGCGTGGCGGCCAAGATGGCGCAGCGGATGTCGTTCGGCTTCTACAAGTTCAACAACATGGAGTTTGTGCGCATGAAGGGCCCGCAGGGCAAAGGTCACGCCGAGATGGCCGTCAGCAGGGTGCCCGACGGAGCCGATGCCCAGCACCAGCAGGACGACCGCGCGCCCGCGCACGACAGGGTGAGCCCACCGCCGCTTCCTGCGTGTTCGCCTGTCACAAGGACGTAGCATGTCTGATTTTGAGCAAACGACTTTCGGAGCATTTTTACCTTCAGCGTTTTTGGCCGCCATTTCCTTGGCGTGGTTGCCGTTGCCTGCGCGCGTTTGGATGTGGCTTCCCGCACGCGATTGATCGCCCCTCGCCGCGTGCTTTGGCAGGTGACGTCGTTCAGCACGCCGCCGACCCCCGAGAGGAACCGGCCGTCGTTCTTCTCGCCGTCGCTGCGGCGCAAGGTCCCGCGGCACAAGATGGCCGAAATGAAGAAATCGCACTCGGCCAACGACAGCGAGGAATTCTTCCGGGAGGACGACGACGAAGGTGAGGGCCGGGCGGCGCAAAGTTGTCGGCGGTGTTTTGGCGAGGTCAAATGTCAGAGTGTGAGTGTCGGATGTCAGAGCTCCACAGCGGCGGCAACCTGCGCTCGCGCTCGCTGTCGGGGACGGGGCGCTCGCTGGTGGGCTCGTGGCTCAAGCTGAACCGCGCCGACGACTACTTTCTGCTCTTCTCCCACCTCACCTACGTCACGCTGCCGCTGCACCGCATCACCGCCGGTGAGCCTCGGTCTGTCTTTTGCTCAATCCGAGTTGCCGGCGCCAACCGCGCCATTGTTTTTGGATGTGTGCGTCAGACATCTTGGAGGTGCGTCAGAAGCCCATCCTGATGACGTAGCGGCGGCGGCGGCGGCAGCGGCGCCTCGCTAGCAAGTGCCTCCCTGCATCAGGCCACCGAGAGCGCAAAGGTGCCCCCCCCCCCCCCCCTCCCGGGGCCACGCGCGAGCTCCACGCCCAGACCGATGATGATGACAACAGCCAGCCGTCCAACAAGTGCCTCCTCCCACTCATCTCCACCACCACACCTCAGCAAAAACTCCGACAGGAAGTCATGTGACTTTTGGGATCTGCTGCGATGTCACACGAGTCGAGATCGGCGCCTTGTCCAAAGTGAGCCACTGTTGACGGCAAGTATTCTGACTCAGTGGAAGTGACACCACTTGCCAGGAAGTTCCAACATGGCCACCCAGCAGAAGCGAGAAAAGGGAAGGAGACGCCTCCCGCCAGCCCCCCTTGGGACTTTTCAACTTTGGACACAAACATGATTCACGCATCACACGAGCGGTGCTTTCAATGTTTTGCTACACTTGGGCGTCCTTCGCGTCTGTCACGCGACACCACAAAAACTTTCTTAACACCGAGCTTGTTGACAAATTAAACCAGATACACAAACTCCTTGTTTCCATTTATTCCCGACAGGTGTCTGGGGGGCTCTGCCAAGGACACTTGGAAAAAAAAAACCAACACAAAAAAAAAAAAAGAGTCCATGTTGGAGAGAGCGGGGTAAAAAAAAAAAAAAAAAAAGTCCCTTTGCGTGGTTCAGCTCAGCAGGAAAATAAAAAGAGGAAAAGTGAAAGGTGGAATAAAAGCCGGAGGGAATGTCGCAGCTCAACGTCTGCCGAAACCCAAGAGAGTTGTGTGTGTTTGTGTGTGCGTGCGCCTTCAGGCCTTTCTCTCCTCCAGGGTGTTGTGCAGCTGGTCGGCGTCGTCTGTGGTCTTGACGCGGATGAGGAGGGGGACGGGGGTGCCCGGGTTCTTGTTGTCGACGGGCGGGTTGGGCACGCACATCACCACCACGTTGTTCTTGCCCACCCGCGAGCACTTGATGTCGGCCGACAGCAGGATGTTGAGGAGGATGTTTCCTGCGGGGCGGCAAGCGTCAGCTTGCCCACCGGGCGAGTGTTGCCGCCCGCCCGCATGCACGCCCGCCCGCACTTACCCAGGTTGGTGTCGGCCCTGACGATCATCTGCGTTTTGCCCTCCGCCGTGTGTTTGAGGTGCAGCGTGCCGACGCCTTTCTCTTTGTACTCGTCGTCCTTCCTGTAGAAGAGTTTACACCTGCCAAAGGCACAGCGCTCGCCGTTAGCTTAGCGCGGCTCAAGCGCGTGGCGCCGCCACCGGTGCGCGCGTACTTCTTGGAGTAGAAGGCGTCGTCCTCTTTGATCTCTCTGACGTCGGGCCTGGGCGGCTCGTACACGTCGTCGCCGCCGCCGCCGCTCGCCTTCTCCTCTACGCAAAGCACAAGCAATGACGTGTCAGCAAACCTTGGGCAGAATTACTCGGGCAAAATAGAACCCTTTCCGTCAATACAGTGCTTTGGCTATCGCTAAGAACCTCACGGGAATTCAAATGCGTTGATGACGATTCATGATTTGATCCAGAATGAATAATATTGCAGCGCGTCGATGAATCGATTTTTTTTTAGCCACCACCGACCTAAGTGGAAGTCAGTTGAGGAGTCATGTAGTGCTTTGCTGCCATCTTGTGGCATAGATCTGCAACTGTTCACTTTTCATGGAGTCCCTATCCCCCGCCAATGGCCTACTTCCCGTTTCCTGTCGGCGTACCTGAAGGCGCGGCGTGGTCCGCCTTGGCGAAGGCTTGCGAGGTGCTTCCAAACAAGGAAAACGTGGGCGTGGCGGCGGCCATCTTCAGGACCGAGCTGTCCACCTTCTGACCAAAGTTGAACGTGGCGGCGGGCGACTCGTCCGTCTTGCCCTTGAAAGAAAAGGCGGCCGAGGAGGAGGAGGCGGGAAGCGAGGCTTTCTTGTCTTCTGTGGCCGCCGCCGCCGCCGCGCCGTATTGCCGCTCGACGGTGGCCAGGTGGCGCTCGTAGTCGCGAAAGATGGGCTGCAGGTCGCACAGCGGGTTGTCGTCCACGTGTTTGCTGATCCAGTCGCGGACGGAACAGTTGAGCGCCGTCAGCTGGCGGTTGTACTCCTTGCTGGCGGAGGAGGCGGAGCCGTTGAACGTCAGCCCTGAGCGACGACATCGAGAAGCTAAGTGGCACATTCGAATGCAGACGCCGCGTTGACTCTTAACAAGAGGGGACGTCCCTCTTGAGAAGAAGCCGTGTCTGACTTGACAGGAAGTGATGTCACAGTTCACTTGAAATGCAGATGTGGCACCGCAATGACCCGGCGACGTGCTGACGATGACTCACCAGGCGTGCTCACGGCCGTAGACGGCGACGACTTGGTGGTGAAGGACAGCGCCAGGCCGCCGCCACCGCTCCCGTTCGTCAGAGCGCTCGGGCCCAGGAAGCCGCCGCCATTGCCCAAGCTGGAGAAGGGCGGCGGCGGCGTGGACGAAGCGCTCATCGAGAAACCTTTGAAGCCTTTGAAGGCCCCGCCATCCTCACCCTTAATTCAACACAACAAGATGCTGATGTTGGTAATGACGGCGACGGCGACGTCGTCGTCGTCACCCATCTTACCTCGGCGGCAACGTTCCGCCGCTTGGCCTTCTTGATGGCGCGGTTTTTCATCACATCTTCCGTGGCCACAGAGAACGTTCCGGCCTAGGGAGACAAACGTTCATGAGAGCTGAGCGCACGTTGATGCCGATGCAAAGCCTTGAGGGGGGAAATGTGACGTCACCTCCTCGCCCTCGTCCTCCTGGTCCCAGTTCCGGTCCGTCAGCTCTTTGTCTGCGATCCGCTTCGCCATCGCACCTGTGCCACACACACACACACACACACACTCGGCTCGTTAGTCGAGGGCAGCTGCAAACAGGTTCACGTGCCGTGCTTCACACACACACACACACACACACACACACACACACACATATCTACACACACACACACACACACACACACACACACACACACACACACACACACACACACACACGTGTTCTGTTGCGTGCAGTCGTGACGACAAGAGGTCAACTTTGGAGGGCGGTGTCGCGTCTACATGCTCGCCACACTTGGCCGAAAGCTGTTCAAGCAAGCCCGCTCGGGAGCTAACGTTAGCATCGGACTGCTAACTCGTCCCCAGTCGGAGGGATTTCCAGGTACCTTGCGTGTTTTGTGGGCGGCTCAAGTCCAAAGTGTACGCGTGAAGGAAAAAGAGGTCCGGCCGGGCGAGCGTTCACAGTCCACACTTGACGCCAAGCGGCATCACAAGAAGCACGGCAGCGATTTGAACGAGCTACTCTCAAGCCGCCATTTCACGTAGCAACACATCCGCATGAGTTTGCCGCCCGGGCGCGTTTGTACGCATGCGCGCTCCTCGGACACTGTGGGACTTGGAGTTTCTTCGCTCGCCTCGCTGCTGTGGGACTTCAAAAAGAAAACTGGGCGTTCATGTTGAGGCGCTAATGAAAAATGACGTCATACGAGGAACTCGTGTAGCCCGTTGACAGAACCGGCAGACTTGATGCGCAATTCTTCGTGGTGTCCAGCTGGTGGCGACACCGATCAGATGGTGTGAAACTAGACAGGAAGTGCTCGGATCTGTTCCTCGAGGCTTTCCGTTGCCTTTTGTTACATGAATGCCAAATTGGTTGCGGCTGGATTTGGGCTTTGGGCTCAAAAGTAGCAAAGGCGGCAACTTGACAAAGTGGACCTGCGGAAATGGCGGCGTAAGAATTGTTTTTCACCACCCACAAACTTTAGACAAAGTTCAACTCTTTAAAAAACATCAATAGCCCCTTTCAGACTACAGGAACTCATTTGGGATGGCAGCTCCACATGTGTAAAAGTAGCTGTTGTTTAATTGATCATGACGATTTCTCCTCTATTTGCTGTTTTTGTTCTCAAGCCGAGCAAAGCCATGTGTGACATGAAATTATTGCTGTGCTTCCAGCTGGGTGCCGATTGAACAATGGAAGGGGAATTGAGGAGCTTCATG
The DNA here is from genome assembly GCF_054856515.1 of Filicampus tigris. Lineage (NCBI taxonomy): Eukaryota > Metazoa > Chordata > Actinopteri > Syngnathiformes > Syngnathidae > Filicampus > Filicampus tigris. Next base: position 810,003 of record NC_141238.1, on the reverse strand, counting down.
TCATGCTTCGGCGCCGTCTTGTAGCATGCTGGTGCCAAGGAACTATGTTGAAGTAAGTTGAGGAGAGTCATGTGGTGCTTTGCAACAATCGCGAGGCTTCCCGAAGCAATTGTGAACTTTGTTTGAAAGGGGAAATCAACCCAAAAATGTTCGGCCCACTAGTCTAACATTCTGTTGAATGTTGCATTTGTGGAATATGAGCGAAGCAGTAAAATTCACCGTTTTTATTTTTTTAGCCATCTCACGGGGTGGCCATTTTGTCACTTGCTGTCCACTGAAAATGACATCGCAGTTGCTCAGACAACGACCAATCATGGCTCAGCTTCAAGGTTTAGAATGACCGCTTATTAGGAAGCGTGAAACAACTGCGACCACAGTGACTATAAAGTCGAGTTGAGGGCCTGCTCTTTGTGCGTTTGACTCAACATGTTCACCTCCGTTTGTGTGCGTGCGCAGCAGACCCAACGTATCTGTTTGTGTCTGCGTGTGTCATCTTTTGCCCTACTCGTCAGGGTTACTCGTTTTACTGTTCGGGGAACCCATTAGCACGTTGTTGTTGTTGTTATGTTAGCAAGTGGATGAGCGTGAGCACAAGAAGGTGAAAGGCAAACACGAAGCCACACGAAAAGCTTCCAGGGCGGTCGGCAGCAGCTTGTCGTCTTTCGCTACTCAGCCGTGAAATGCAAAGCAGCATCCTGGGCCGGGTGGGGGAGGGGTGCGTGAGCAGGCCACGGACGGAAGGATGCAAGGGAGTGAGGCAGTGAGGGAGCAAGCAAGAGATGAAAGGAGCGAAGGACAGACTAGTTTTGGTCCCCACACAACAAGTTGAACATCTAGTTTGCATCCATGATGATGGACCTGAAGATGGTCATCGTCATGATCACGTTGTCGCTGTCCGTGGTTCTACTTTCCCTTTGTTCCTCCTTGAACTAATCACTTTTCATAAATAAAAACAAATGGATCACTCTCATTTTGAATCGGCATCGAAAAGAAGAACAATGTCAACACGTCCGGCAATCAAACATCCGTCCGCCTCTCTCATTGGCCTCTGCAGCCGTCCTGTCACATGCTCAACTCCTGATTGGGTCAGGCCTCCCTTATGCGTCCTCTGACCAATCGCAGCCCGGCCCTTGGGCCAGGGGGCGAGCCTAAGCTGAGTTGGCGAGGGGGTCAGCACCACATGGGGGGTGGGATGGGTGAGGGGTTTGCATGACATCACTCCAGAATGAATAACAAATCAACTTGAGTCTCTTGGAACAATACTACGACTTTTACTAGTCACGATATACTTCAAACTCCCTGCACTAGTAACTATAGAGGGTTTTGACCTTTGTGCTAAAATAGAAACATATCCCACAATGCCTTGCGGCCATAGTTGCGGACTGTTTCGCCTTTTCATTGCGCATTTTCAATACTACCAAAACTATTTTAGGTCATAACCATTTACTTTTAGCAAGTCTACTTTCACTTGTATATTTTTATTACCACTCCTGACAGTACAACTATTTTCAGTAGGAACTATTCTTTTACAACGACTTTCGCCAGTAACAAAACTTCAACAAATTGCATTCACTAGTAAGAAAACTGTTTTCACTCGCATATATACAATTTGACAAGTTGGCGTAAACCTTTAATGTTTGTTTAGGGGAAGAAAGTGAACAATGTGATGAGGATGATGACGCGTACGTCTTAGTTGGCCACTGGAAAGCAGTATCAAGCCGTGATTAAAACCCAACTTTTGCGGGCGGTTGAAAGAGATGGAGATATATTTACCTTCTATATCTGGTTGTAAAAATAAGAAAGTTGTTAAAACTGTGGAATTGTGTTCCCATTTTAATATTTTCAATATGTTTTAGTTTTTATTTAGGACCCCTGGCATTTTTTGTGTTTTCCTATTTGTTTTTTTGCTGTCTATTTTTATTTTATTTGTCCTCTGTGTGAAGTTATGTCCAAGTTGTTAATTAAAAATTGTTGAAAAAATTAATTAATAAATAAATAAAAATAAAATAAAATAAACGGGCCGACAGTTGTCGCTCCCAAGTACAAAAACCCCCCCAAAACAAAAAAAAACAGTATCAAGCCAAGTCTTTCCCGCAGCGAGTGCGCATGCGCATTTCTTGGGTAGGGGCGGGGCCGCTCCCGTGTACTCCATCCGGGTACTGTAGAATCACCATTGACAGCCGAAGCACAACTTTTCCCCAGGCAAAGTGAAATCAAGCCGCGGACTCGGACACAATCTAGTCCCCACTTTTCAACTTAAATTAGTGTGAAGAAGGCGCGGCGCCCCCCCTCGTCGGAGTACCGCTCACTCGGCCGTCCCCGGAGAGCAGCCATCCGGCGCTCGACGCCTTTGAGGCGGCTTCCGAGCACTTTTGGAGACGGGCGGAAAGTCGGTGATGAGTCCCGGGCTGCCAAAGAAGAAGCGACAACTTGCACTTGGAGCCGACTAGTTGTTCTTTGGCTTGTTATTGTCGCTGGAAAATTGGCTCTAAAGTTGGCGTCGCTCGCGTCGAAAGTGGCAGCAAAGTGCTTTTGTGGACGGAACATGGAAGTACAAGGCCTGCAAGAGGCGCTCCAAGTGGAAATCCAATGTCATCAGGTAAGCAGCAGCAGCCGCCGCCGCCGCCGCCGCCGTGTTGGTGATCTTCATTCTGGTGGAGGACGTGCAGGAGGTGAAAGGCAATGTCGCCCCCGTCGGCCGCTTGCTCACTTCGGCCAACACTTGCCGCTGTTCGGCCTGGCTTCGTCTCGCTCGCCCGGCGTTTGTTTGCGGCCGACGAGCACGAAGAAGAAGCCCGGCTAATGCGGCGCTGTGCTCGGACGCGAGCTGAATATTTATGAGGGACAGGAAACATCCATGGCCGCTTTGTTCGTCTGGCGCACAACAACAACTTGAGACACTTTTTCTCGCAACTACTTGTGTGAACATGAACAAGCACAGGCCGGAACTGAAGACGCCGTTTTCTTTTCTTTTCTGTGCCCCCCACCACCCCCCGCACCCCGCACACCTCACAAACATCCAACAGGCCAGCGATGCGTGCATGTGCGTGTGTGTGAGAGCGAGACAAACTTTATTTCTCCGGAAAATGTTTTGGACTGGTGCTAGCGCCGCTTAGCTTGGCTGCTAAAAGGTTTACAACGTTCGCGTGAAGTCACGCCAAGTTTGTTGTGCTGTTCATGTCAAATGCTGCTCGTGTTTGGTGTGCCTTGTGCTCTCAAACTTGCTGACAATTATTAGCGTCCATTTTGAGCTTGTCGACGCGTTTGTGGTGTCCGGGCGGCGAGCTAACTCACTAGCCGCCCGGCTAACTCCAAACACTGTCGGGAGGACTTTTCGGGGGCGAACTTGACGTGAACGGCGGCCAGGCCACTTTGCCTTTTGACGTCTCTTTCGTCCCCCATTTTGTTGCGAGTTTACACTTAGTCCGCTGGTATGATTGCTTCTGGCTCACGTGACGCCAGCGCCGCTTTGTGATTGGCCCACGACGACGCTTTCACTCGCTTTCACTCTTGATGGCGGCCCGACGGACGGCCCACTGGTTCTCGTCCAGGTTCTCCTCGTCCTCGTCCGCGGGGAGCGGGAGTGTTTGCTGGGTGCCGGCCGGGACGAGTGAGCAGATGTGAGCGGTGTGCGAGTTCAGCACCGCGGCCAGCTCCCCCCGCCCGCCCGCCGCCCCGCCGCCGGCTCCGCCCGCACCGCCCCTCCGGAGGGCGCCGTGCCAAGAGCGGCGCACACAACTTGTGTGTTTTCGCTGTTTGTGCGGAGTGGGACTCGCAAAAGAGAGGGTCGATATTGTTTTATTCGAGACGCCCGATTGAATCGATCCACTTTTGCCGTGGAATGATGTTTCTTCAAGTTGAGCTGCCACTGAGAGGAGGAGACGTGCTTTTCTCTCTCTCTCTCTCTTTCTCTGGCCTCACTTTCGTAGTGGAAGCGTCCATTTTGTGACGGAAGGGGTGCTTGCCCCCCCTTTCCAGCACGGAGAGCAAAAAGTCTGCAGAGTTTCGCAGAGGAGGAGGTGGGGGGATGGGCCCCATTCATGGCGAACATTACCATTTTGATTGCTTTGATGCTGTTTTGGGTTGCGGAGGGGGCAGAGGAAGGGGGAGGGGTGGCAGCCACAGAAAGCCCACTCAGCACTGCACAGACATGCAGGCTTGTTTTTTTTTTTTTTACGTCTTCTGCTTTAGCAACCAAAATATCACCTTTGCTTCGCACGTTTGCTCCTCGAAATGTTTGCCATCTTCATGTGACAGACATGTTTGCCCTTCTTCTTCCGCCTGTCACACTTTTGTTTGTAGGAACAGATAACCTAAACTCTAGAAGACCCCCTCCAGCATCCTCAAGTGTTTTGATGCCTTATATATGCACGAACTGTCCACATGTTCTCCCTTTTGAACAAGAAGACGACTTCATTCGGTACATTCAACCACTCCGAACATGACATATCTTGAATGATTTTTGTTGTGGGTGCTTCTCGGCAAGTACGTATGGTCCACATAGAGAGCCATTCTTTTTCTCCCTTTCCAATGAAACGCCCGATTTCACTACCTACAATATTGCAGAGATCAAATGAACAACCTGACTGTTGTTTGTGTGTGTGGATGAATTAAAAAATAGCCGGCGCGACTACTTGGTGCCGTGGCAGCACAGCCATGTCATTAGCCGGTTTACACGGGGAGTTTTTGAAAAGAAAAGAAAAAAAAAAAATCATTCCAAATGAAGCTCGCCGATCACCTGTTTACACGTGACGTGATCTATTCCGATCGGCCGTTTACTTGCGGCGCCTTGTTAATCAGATCAGCTGTGGGACACGCGGCCATCGATGTAAACATCGCGTAGTCTATCAAGATGGAGTTCATTTTGTGTATTTAGCACACAGTATTCGCCATTTAATTTTTTTCTTTTATTAAAGCAGCATCTTGATTAAAAACAAGTTAGCAGTACTTGAGTCCACGAGGTACCGCTGCCAATTCACTTCTGTGAGGTATTTTTCACTTCCCTGGAACGACTTCAGTAAGTTGAACCGGAAGTTGAAGTCTGACCAACCGTCGTGGATGTTAGTTAGCCTGATGATGCTAATGATTGTTTGTTTGTTTCGCAGAATCCCACGCTGTGCAAAGGCCTGAATGAACTTGCGAACGGACAGGTAGGCGGGCGCCTCCCACACCTCGTATGTTGCACGGGCGCCTCCCACACCTCGTATGTTGCATGTGCAATTGTTTATTGTCGTCTCCGTCATCCTCATTGTTGACTTTGTTTCCACAAAAATGCCGTTTGGGATGTGGGATTTGCTTCATTTCTCTTGATCCTAAATAAGCTTTGCAACAAGTACAGTTGTGCCTTGAGATATGAAGGCACCTGACGCTCCAACATTTCAGCATCATCACGCCGGTGCCCCCCCCCCCCTCCTCCCCACTAGTAGTCGAGGAAGGGGGTGGGGCCAGATCCTTTGTCCCCGGGGCCACAGGAACTTTGAATACAAGGCAATGATGACGAGGAGCGCGCTTGAAGAAAACTTGGCAATTGGCGAAGACTTGAGACTTGAATTGATGTCATGGCTCATTGGCTGCAGTCTCGCGTGCACGCACACACACGCACACGCTGTGTGCGTGTGGATTGTGGTTGCATCTGTCGGCTTCTATTGTTTGTGGAAGTCCATCTGCTGGCCTCCGAGGGCCCCCTTCCCCACTCGCTCCCCTTTGTGGGCCCCCTCCCAAAGAGAAGGCATCCAAATGTTGACTTTGAGCGCGGAAATTGTCGAGCGTCGACCTTCCGACCTCATCCACTTTGACCTTTGAGCCTGGCGATGACACGTCACACTCAGAAGAGGCGCCTTTTTGATGTGTCGTCATTACAAACAACAAGATCACAACGTTGATGTAACATAATCCCACCCAAAAACGCATCTTAAAATTGCAAATGTGATTTTTGGGAATAACTCAAAAGTTGATCAGATGTCCTGAAAAAGTGACAGAGGCATTCTTTCCACTGATTGGTCCTCACGTCTTTGACAAAACAACCGTGACTGCCTTCACTCACACGAACGCTGAATGGCGGATGAGTTGTCGTCGTTGTTTTTTGTTGGGGGGGGGGGTGGAGGCCTCTCCTCACTTTTTGCATGTTAGCAACATGCTAACACTTAGCACTTGGCTTGTTTGGGCCACACGGCATTTACGTTGGAAACTCGCATTGTCTTGTTTCCATGACAACGCTCGTATCAATCAAGTGGGGGTGGGTGATGGCCATGGGGACTTTTGTTCACACCATCTTGTGTGCGCGTGTTTTGCGCTCATATCGTGTAGTATGCAAGCGGGCCTGTCACGATAATCACGCTTTCGGTTTGACGAATAAAAGGGACACGGTGATTTAAAAAAAAAAAAAAAAAAAAAACATTTCCACGCGCGTTTGTTGACAGACGTTACTGTGCGAGTTGCACGCACGCACACACGCATCCACTCTCGGGCTGCAACGGCTTTTGAAAACTGTCGAAATCGTCTGTGTCCCGCTGGTTCATAGGCACACGCAACCCTTTCTCTCATTTATGAATGAGGCGCAGCAGCGTACACTCTGGCTTATAATAGCCAATTAGTGCTAATGCTAGCCAGCGCAACCATGCCTCGGGCTAACGGTTACCCTGGACACTACTCGCATGCTTTTTGATCCCTTATTTAGGCGCTCGGAGAGCGACCTTTGTTGAGCCAAGGTCACGGGTGACCAGCGGTCATCAGGAGCTGCGTGAGGTCGCAGTGTCAAGCACTTTGAGTAGCCAAGCTCGAAAAGCGCTCTGCGAGTGACGGCCCGAAGTATCAATGGTCAAATAATGATCTTGCCTCAATGAAGTCACACCGTTGATTGAGGACAAATCTGATTTCTTTGCGGCAAGCTGCAGCTTGTTCTCTAGGATGAATGGCAACAGTTGCATGCACCGGCTGATTGGACCTTTTGCCATCCAATAGAAGAATTTTTTTTTTCTGCCTCTCACTATGTGTATATAGTGAGAGGGGGAAAAAAGGGAATAGTAATGATAAATAATCAATTTCAATGATGAGGGCAGAGAGAAAAACCTCCCGTTAACAACTGCCTGTGTGTGTTTGGGTGCGCGCAGAAGCTGGCGGTGCGGAGTTGCCCGGTGGGCGCCGGCAAGCCGCTGTCCCTCATCAAGCCCCCCAGCCAGGCCATCGCCATCTCGGTGGTGCCGGCCAAGGCGCCCGTCGCCGCGGTGACCGCGGCGCACCTCAACGGGCAGACGGCGCCCGTCGCCGCGGTGACCACGGCGCACCTCAACGGGCAGACGCCGCCCGGCTCGGAGCCGCAGACGACGCCCGTCAACCTGCAGACGGGCTGCAGGCTGGCGCTCGGGGTCGGGGGTCACCCGCCGGGCGCCAGGTGGGCCCCGGACCTTCCTCCCACGCAGGTAACCACGTCCCCGTGCACCCGCCGTTCGACACCCGACGTGGAACACGCTTAATATATCGCTTAATATAGATTCTTTGTGAATTCTGTTATGTGAAAAAACAGAGTATTGTCGTTTTGAAAAAGATTTTTATAAAAACTCTTTTTTTTTCACAATATCGTGAGCCAGCCTCCCCGCAATATTGTGATAATTATCGTATCGCGCCATCCCTAGCGGGCTAACATGTACCACCCAACCGCTGCCGCGTGAGTGGACATGTTGTCGTTTGGACCAAGATGGCCGACATTCCCAGCCAAGCCGCACGGGGCGGCGTTTGGATTCATGTGGCCGCCTGGAAGTTTCTTCAGGTTTTCCACTGCGCGAGATTGATTGGGTGAACGCATGAGAGAATGATTGAATGAGTGCTGAGGAGCACTGTTGCCATGGAAACTGCTCAGTCCTGCCGGCCGGGGGGTCAGCGCAGCCGAGTGGAGGAACAAAAACGGCTGCCGATTAGTTCTCTTTTCACCTTCTTCTTCTCCGCGCGCACGCCGCGACCGCATTGCTCCAATCAGCTTGCGCATTCAGCGACCTCTGCAGGAGCAGCGGGCGTAGTGTCTCGTACCCGCACACGCAGTCATGACGGGGAGAGAGCGAAGGACGCCCTTTGTCACCTCCCCAAGGTGCTCGACTTTGGAGGAAAGCAGCACAATTAGGAAAATAAAAGCTCTTGTACTGCAAGAATTCCCCCTCAGTGCGGTTGCCATGGGAACTGGCCTAGGCCCCCCTTTTCTGTCCCCCCCCCCCCATCCCCGGCGCACGGCTCTGCAGTACAACATGACCGAACCACAGAAGAAGAAGGCGGGGGGGAGGGGCGGGCGGCGGATTGTCAAAGTGAGCTCGTTTGTTTGCCGACTGTCAGCCAATCACAGAGCGGCAGCTTTGTTGCAGGAAGTCAGGCCGGCCGCGGCGGGAGGTGCAGCACGCGCGCAAGACGCTTGAATTGACCACTCTGTGTGTGTGTGTGTGCGTGCGCGCATGTGTGTCGCTGACGCCACTTTGCTGATGATGACGATGACGACGATGACGGTTTGGTGTCCGACAGATGCTGGGCTCGCTTCCCATCAAGGTGCCTCAAGTCAGCTCGCTGCACCGACTGGCCGGTCAAGCCGCCAGCGTGCTACCTCAGGTGCTCGCTCGTCAGCGACATGTTACCAAAGCCGCATGCGATGGAAATAAACACGCAATGGCTCGCACTTAATCGGCGATGAATTTGTTGTGTGCCCGCCGGCGTTCAGGTCAGGCCAAAGACGCTGATTCCCGACAGCCTCCCCCACAGTCCGTGCCAGGACCCCCCCCAGCCTCCGCGGCCGCACACCGCCTCGGCGCTCACCCACCCGGGCCCGGGCCCCACGCTGCCCACCCCCAACTGCACCCTGGGCCCCCGCCGGCAGCCTTACGACGGCGGCGCCGCCCCCGCGCCGCTGGACTGCGCCGGCCCCGCCCAGCACGGCGCGGGCGGCGCCGGGGTGGCCTACGCCATCATCGCCGCCTCGCCCGCCAACGCCAACGGAGTGGCCGCCGGCGTCAGCGAGGCCGTCAAGGTCAGACGTCGCACACACTCGCGCTCATACGTCTTGTTGCGCGCACTTTTCTTCAACTCGTACGCACTTACACAGGCATCGTCTTGCTCTCACACGCTCATGATGTCTTTCCTCTCACGGTCACACGATTAGCATGATGCAACCTGTGTGTGTGTGTGTGCGCAGGTGATCATTATCCAGCCTCAAGCGCCCAACGGCAGCGAGGGGGGGTCGCTCCCCCTCCCATCGCAAGAGCCCCCGCCCACCCCTGCCTGCCGCCCCTCCCACAAGATCGACGAGGACCCCGAGGTGGGGGGGCTTTTTTCACAGGAAGTGCTCGGCGATCCTGTCGTGTTGCCACTCACACTCTCGTCTCTCTTGCAGAAAATTTCCTTCATGGTCGCGCTTGGACTTGTCACCAACGAGCACCTTGAAGGTGGCACGTCAGCGCACACGCACACTCGCCGCCTCCTCCTACCGATCCACTGCTGTGTTTCTGTGTGTCACGTGCGCTTTGCCATCTTGGTTTGTGTTTTTGTAGAAATCCAGCTGAAGAGGCAGGAGAGGAAAAGGCGAAGCACGGCCAACCCCGCCTACAGCGGCCTCTTTGAACCCGAGGTACTTTTGCGTTTGGCGGCGCGTCGCCGCCGACGACACGGTCTTGCCGAGACGCCACTCAGCTGCGGCTTTTGTTTGTCCACAGCGCAAACGTCTGGCGTCGCATTACCTGAACAGCTCGCTCTTCCTGTCGGCACGAGGTAACGCTCGCGCCGCGCTAAGCTAACGTGGCGCTCGAAAGGTGTGCGTCAATGCTGAAGAGCTGCCGTCGTTGGTCGGAGTGGTTTCAAGTTGGGATGCTTTGAAGATGGCAAACGGTTTTCATTGATTTCTGTCGGATTTTTGTCGTTGTTGGAAAATGTGCGGTTGGGGGAATTCGCCCACGTCGAAAAAGCCCCCATATGATGTGAACAATTTGACGTTGAAATGCTTTGACTCAGTTGCGCAATGTGGAAGCATTTGGCCAATATTGTCAAATGGATGCTTTCTGTTGGACGTTTTGTCTTTGGAAAATGCGGAAGGTGACAAAAGTGGAATTTACTTCCATTGATATCCTCCAAAAGCTGAATGGTTGGAAGAAGTAGAGAAATGAAACGTTTGCATTCTTTCCACTTGCACTTTAACATGCCGAGTTGAGTGTGCTTTTGAATTTTACGGCGACAATCGGATGTCAAATAGGCACATTTTAGTTGCGCAAAAAAGTTCTCTTCAGCCTTGACCCACTAATAATAATAATAATGATGATGATGTTGAGAAGTCCGCTTGTGCCGATCCGATGAACCTGGGGGGGGCAAATGTGCCGGGGGCATCGCTAACTCAAAGTGGGCTGTCAATGCGTCTCGTGAGCTGCCGACCGCCCGCCCGCTTTGCTTGCTTGCCTGGCTTTGAAGACGCGTGTGCTGGCTTTTAACCCGCGCTTGCGTGCTGCGCCTAACCTGTGCTCTGCTTCCGTCCACATGCTAGACTCTGAGGACTTCTGCTGGAAGGTAGGTCACGTGACCTGACGCCGCCTCTCTCTCTCTCTCTCTCTCTCTCTCTCTCTCTCTCTCTCTCTCTCGTGCCGCTCGCCCGCCATTCGCCGCTTCCACTTGGACTGCGAGGCGCCGCCACATGTTAGTTAACACACAAGTTAATGCTACCGAACAGCCGAACTTGTTTTGAATGGTGTCGTTTTCGTCAAGCAAAGGGAGAAAAACTCTACTAAGTGGGGATTGCATTTCTTTTTTTTTTTTTTTTTTAATGGGGGTGGGTCGCTTTTTCTTTCAAGAGTAGGAGTAGTTGGGTTGACATTTTCCAGCGGATGACCAGCTCAATTTGATGTGGTGCTGATCTCAAATCTCAAGTGATGCCGCAGCGCCCTCTACTGGCCTCTGTTAGTCAGACGTGCTGGGCGGGACACTCTTCTCCTCCACTTGATCGAAAAAAAAAAAAACCAACCCCATAAGGTAGCCCCACTTGAGGTGCTTTAGTGGGCCACCAAAGTGGAGTGGGACGCGTGAGCGCGTCTGAGCGCGTTTGTGACGTGTGGGCGCAGGATGAGGCGGAGCAGGACGAGCGCTGCGCCGTGTGCCGCCAGGACGGCGAGCTGCAGCCGTGCCACGGCTGTCCGCGGGCCTTCCACGCCCACTGCCTGCAGCCGCCGCTCCAGAGCCCGCCCGGGGGACCCTGGTACTGCCCCAAGTGCCACAAGAAGGTGAGCCGGCCACCGCGGCCCACGTTGCGGTCGGCTGACCGTCTCACCCGTGCGTCCGCCTTCTTGGCCGTGCAGGTGCTGAACAAGGAGAACGTGTCGTGGCCTCGCAACTTTGTGCAGTCTTACGTCACGCACAAGACAGGTGGGTCCAAAGCAACACGCCCCCAACACCTCCCCACCCGAGCGGGTGCCATATTACGCGAGCCAAATCAACACAACGGGGAAGGTGCGACTGAAGGCCGCAAGTCGCCCTTGGAACAACTGTTGTGCTTGTGGCAGTGCGGCAGGAGGAGAAGCGGCGCCTGCTGCGGCGGAACGTGGAGCTGAAGGAGGAGTGCGCCCACCTGGAGGACGAAGACCAGCAGCTCAACAAGACGCTCCAAGTAAGCCGAGCGACGCGCGCAAACGTAGCGACGTGCTGACGCGCCGTCCGTGCTCCCCTCAGCGCTGCCTGGATCGGCGAGATCGTCTGGCGGCGCGGCAGCGGGACACGCTGGCGGCGCTGGAGCGACTCAAAGCGCTCATCAGGCTCATCCGGGTTGCCGTGACGACCGGCCCCGCCTCCTCGCCGTCGCCGTCCTGGATGGAGAGCGGGCCCTCGGCTTCACCCCTGCGGACCTCGCTGGACAGCAACTGAACCCGCCCGACAACACCCCCCCCCCCCGCCCCCCGCCCCCCGCCCCCCACCGACCGCCCGCCTCCCCCCCGCCCACCTCACCGCGGCCAGCTGTCGAGAAATTCGGTTGTCCCGAGACCTCCAGTGCTTACGAGATTAGTTTTTCTTTCTTGTTTGTGGGCCTTAAGCGTGTTGTGGTTGCCACGGCAGCAGCAGCAGTTTTTTTCTTTTGCCAAAACGATTCAGGAAGTGTTTGAAGTCGGCGGCGGCGACGACGACAAAGTATTGGCGAGCAAAGTCGAGCAAGGAAGCAGTATTTGTGGCGTGCGGCGAAACGCCCGCCGCCGGCCGCCCTCTCGTCTGTCTCCGTGCCGTGCGTCCTGCCGCCAGTCGGCACTTTGCGTGCGTGTCCTTCCGCCGTTCGTCCGTCTTTGCGTGGAGAGACCCCGCCCCCCCCCCGTCTTAGGGTTGCGCTTAGGCCCGCCCGGTCTGCCGTGACTCTCCGTGGCCGCCAGTCTGTTGTTGGTCTGCGTCCCCACAAACGCACTGCCATCGGCCGGTGAAAAGGGAAGGGACGGATGTGCGTTCACGTGACAAATTTGCCAAAAAGTCTTTCATGTCATCACTTTTTGTTTGAGTGGAATTTGTGCTGTCGTGCGCCTCCTTTTTGCTGTTGTGTTTTTCTTTTTCGGCGAGCCGCAGCCAGGCCGCCCAACTTGAGCGCTCGCTCGTCTTCCTGCCGCCACGCAAAAACCGCCTTCATCATGGCGGCCGCCCACGTTGGCCCGGCCAGCCTGCCCGCCGCACCGGCCGCGTTTCCCCCCGGCCCCCCCCCCCCCCCGGCCCCCCTCCCCACACACACATATCGTCCCTCCAACACGCGCGCGATCTGGTCCGGAAGAAACTGTGTCGCCGTCCAACAGATTTCAACTATTTTATTAGAGCACACCTTTTGAACAAAGAACTCTTGGCGTCAACAAACCTTTTTTTTATTCTTTTATGGAGCAGCAGAAACAATAGTTTGTTTGTCTGGTGGGTTGCTTGAGTGTGTGCGTGCGCGCCGCGGGAACTTGCCACTAGCCAGTAGATGAAGTCTTTTGTCTTCAATATGCCAACGTAGTAGTTCACTTTTTCTACTGACTTCTTACGAAAACAAGAGAAAAAAAAAAACCGCAATTCCTTAATAAACATTTCAACTACAAAACACGCCGCCGCTTTGTCATCTTGTCAAATGCTGACACCTTGTGGACAACTCAGAAACTGCACCCACCGAGCGCGCGTGTGTGTGAGCGTGGCCATGACGGTGAATGTGTGTGAGGGGGGAAAAAAATGTGCGCTTGCTTGCTTGCGTGTGAGTCAGCACAGGAATGCGTGCGTGCGTGTGTTTGTGCAAATGGTGTACATGTGTGGAGGGGGGCCACAGGGACTCTAGTTTGTGTGTGTGCGTGATTGTTTTGCAATGCCAAAGTGTGCCTCATCGTCTTGTTGTGCTTTCAGGAGTTTGTAGCTGCATGCGCTGAATGTTTACAAGCGACACATCAAAGTTCGGACAACATTCCACACGTGGGGAACGCACCTGCGGGGGGGGGCGCCGGCCAGCGACGGGGGCAGGAAGAGGCTTCTGCCGCTCCCCCACGCGTACGCCGCAGGACAGACAGGAAGTGACGGCGGGACAAGGTGGACGACAGGAAGTGGCAAGTGATGTATTGTTGCCTGAAACCCTCTTACCTGAAATGTTTTTCCGAAAAGGAAAGAAAGCGTTCCAGCCCCCTAAAACAAAGTTTTTGTTTGTTTTTTTTTCGTTCTGGAGCGGCGCTGGCCTTCATCAAAGACCAAATTCAAAAGAAGGAATCGGCGGACTGCGTGGTGAGTTCATGCTGCAATCCAATCGCTTGTGCAATAAGTATTGATGCCAACCACTAGCATGTCGACGGCGTTTTGCTAGCATGAAGCTAAGCGGATGTTCCCAAGCTTGCAAAGCTAGGAGGTACTCTTCAATTGCATGAGGTGTCAGTCTTTGTTGGATGGTAGTTTGACGTTTGTCGTCACTCGCGCTTGACCCCGTTGTCGTGGTGACGATGGGGATGGATTTCCTTGAGGCCGCCATCTTTGCCCCGTGACCGGCGGACAGACGGGCGGCAATCTTGTTGGCCCGCCGCGTCAACTCCGGAATGGAATGCCGGACGAGCATTTGGGAAGATTGGGAGGCATCCTCGTGGTCTTCATGGAGCTCCAACCAGTCCGTCCGTCCGTCCCTCCGCCCGCCGTCCGACCCGATGAAGGCGGTGGAGCGACACGGCTTTTTGTGTGCGAACGCGCGCCGCACGGGAAGCGGCGAGGATGACTCACCACAAAGAGCAAACGTTGAACCGCCGCAAACCTCAGCAGGAATGTTGGGAATCTTTCAACGTGTACGGAAAAAGCATGGCGGCGTGATGTCGTGGTGGTGACGCGCGCCACTTCCTGCCCACGCTCGTGATGTCACCCTCGACTCATCAATGGCGTACGGTTTGTCGGACGAGCAATTAGGAGGAAGATGGACTGCCTGCCTTCCTTCCTTCCCTGTGCCGCGTGAAGTGCGCGCACACACATACAGCTCCTCGCAAACACGGCGAAACGCACACGCCGATGTGGAAACGCGCGTGACATGGTGCAAGAAGCAGCTCGTCATCACCCGGACTATGGAAAGGCTGGATTCCCACACAAGGGCAGGAAGGAAGGAATGCTTGTGTGGGAGCGCTGGAGGTCTTTCCTCACCTTCACGCTTGAACGCGCGCACACACAAGTGCGTGTGCCCCCCCCCAAACGCACCTTTGAACCCGCCAGGCCGCCCACCCACCCACTCTAAAAATAAACCCTGCCGTTACACAAATAAACGCAAGCTTTCCACATGCACTTGCGACATATGGACAAGATGGCCGCCGCGCCCCGCCGCCCCACGTAAGATGGCCGCCCGGAGGACAGGGGAAGACTGGCTCGCTACGTTTGACATCCCGCCTCCAAACGGGAAAGGGAAACGCCAATTCTGTGCCCGCGAGCCAAATGGGACCCGCCAACACGCGCCACACCCGTCGGACACGCCCACGTCGCGAGGTGACAAACGGAGGCTTGGGGGGCGGCGCCGCTGCCGGCCTTGTGGCGGGCGAGCTCGAGGGTCAGAAGATCTGCTCGGGTCTGGGCTTCATTGGAGAACAAGCGCGTTTGGCCAAATGCGCCCCGGCGAGCGGACGCAGGAGGCCTGCGCTGACAAAAGCAGTTTGTTGCTGTCCAAAATGGCCGCTGTGGAAGGAAGCGGGGATGCTGACGAGTGGTGAAAGGGACTGCGGAGGCGTGAAAGCGCGCGCGTCAGCCGGCTAATGTGACGCTAAGCGAGCGGAACGCGCTCATTAGCTCGCAGACGATTAATTGGCCTTAACGAGCCACCCAGCATCGGGACCGGATGTCAAACGGGAAGCGGAGCCGACCGGGCAGGTCGTGCGGAAAACGCCGACCGTCTCCATGCCCGACCGGCCTGCAATCGCCGCGTGACGATGACTGAGAAAGGAGACGGACGGACGGACCGACAGACTGCTAACAGTACTTTTTTCCCTTGAATGTCCAATTTTTTTCAGAAATGACCACATTCACGCCCCCCAAAATATTTTCAGAAACTTTCGACCGTTGCCGGTGGATGTCGGCGTTGTCTGCGTTTGGCGTGAGTGCGGCGGATGTCGCTTGTTGCTTTCGGATGCGATTGGGTGGAGCCTCGCCGAAGGTTGCATCGGCGTCAGCGCGGTGTCGCGTTTTGAAAAGGCCACGCCGACAGTCCCGCTGTCACCTTGCCCTTCCTTCAAGTGACTTTGCGCGCACGCAGGCGGGCTAGCGGCTAGTTGCTAACGTCAGAGCGGGGCGTCACTTGCTCGCTGGCTGACGAAGATTCGCAGCGAAGCCGCCTAGGCGGGAGTCACATGACCTTTTGCGGACATTAGCGCCGCTCATTAGCCGTGCGAGGCATGCTGGGATATCCAAATGAGTCATTGTCTTTTTTTGGACAGCTTACGATGTTGGTTTCTTGACGACTTGGCTCAGGGCTGCTGGGAAAACTTGAGTTGAATGTTTACATTTAAACCATTGAGCATTTCAATGTCGGCATGACCAGCTCAATCACGAAGTTGGAAAAAAAGAAAGAAGTTCCGATCGACGGCGCCGCCGCCATCTTGTTGCACAACGCTGCCATTTTGTTTGTCCACTTGTCCTTTGAGGGTGGTGGGGGGGGGCCGGGCCGGGCCGGGCCCAGCTGCCGCGTTCGCTCGGGTGGCTCATCTTTGCCGCAGATGTGCTGGAAAAGGAAAAGCTTTGGGGAATACGGGAATGCTGGAAAAGGACATAGTTGGGAGTCACCCGGCGAGGAGGACGAAGGCGCGAGAGCGCAGCGGCGCTTTGGCCGCCCGCTTTTGTTTAGACTGACTTTGAAGGGCCGGCCCGGGAAGGCTCGCTCGCATTCTTCCCACTGGGATTCTTTCCCTCCTCCCGCCCTCCGAGTGGGAACCTTTCCACACGCTTTCATCCGCGCTGGCTTTTGTTGACATCGGGCAGGTGCTAAGCTAGGCTAGGCTAGGCTAACGAGGGCAGGTGTGTGTTTGCGGGCGCTCTTCATCCTCTCGCTGATCCCGCTGAGCTCTATCGCAACACCGCCGCCGCCTGTGATTTCCTGCCAACGTCCGGCTTCTGAACTTCTTCTTTGCGCTCGCTCACGCCGGCGGAATGTTTTCACCTCGGCGGCGCCGCCCTTTTGGTCTTCTCTATCAAGTGCGGGGCGGAAACGCAAACAACCAAAAGCACCCCGCGAAAACAAAAACAAAAGCCGCAAAGTGGGAGCGAGGCGGCCCAATGGCAGCGGAGACGGTGTCATGGCTGCTGCATGTGTGTGCGTGTCTCCTGGGTGGCCTAATAAACAAGAACACCTGACCTTCCTTCTCCAAATAAAGAGTGCGACCGCAGAAGAGGACGGAACATTCTTCCTCTTGTCTTGTTGATCTCCCACATGTGCCGGCGGAGCGCCACCCGCAACCGCCACCTCACCTTCCTCACCCTCCTCCTCTTCCTCACCCTCCCGCTGTCACCCACTTTGGGGTCCAATTGAGCAATTCTTTTCCAATTTCAAAGAGTTGCCAAACGTCTTTAACCAGCACGACTCGCTGCCGCTTGTTCTTTGGCGACGTCAAATGTGACGAATTGAATGTCATTGTCAACTCCGCAGCGACGACGGGCCACGAAGGTGGCCTTTCTTGTGATTTGTCGAAAAGCAAAGTCCAAGTCGTCAAAGTGCGGCTGACACCAACGATGTGACTGTTACAAAACATTTTTTTTTTCACGTGCACGCTTTTTGGGTTTTGTGCCCATATTTGCGTTTTGAAAGCGAAGCGTGACGTTTTCCCAGCTCTGGAAAGGCCACGCCGCAAAGGTAAGCGGAGCCCGCCCAGGCGGCCGACATTTTGGAGGCGGCGAGCGCTAAAAATAGCAAGCAGAAGAAAAGAGCCCATTCCTGGACTGGCGGAATGCTGCGGCGTCCTCGCGTGCACCGGCTGCCGCCGCGTTTGGCCTGCTGGCTGATGTCAGGAAGTCCAACCTCCGAAAAAAGGAACGCGTCTCCCATCATGCATTGCGCTGGGACAGAAAAGTGCCACGTTGTGGCTCCAGCGCAGTCACAACACGGACGGGCGGACGACGCCCGCTTTCTTGCATTCATTTGGTCAACTGTCAAACGATTGACGGCCATTTTTTTGGGGGGGGGGGCTGATTTTAGGTGGGAGCTCCGAGGCAACGCTCACGCCCATCCACATTGGTTTCCCGTCCAGCCGCTCTGCCGACTGCAATGGAAGACGAGGGCCGGCCGCTACGTTGGGGACGAGGCGCCTTTCCTGGCTTGCAGGTGATGCAAGTCTTCTTACCTGTGTGCAATTGTTCTTCTCCAAAATCCAAATAGCCGGCAAAGTGGCCCGGGCTGCTCGCGGCTCTTCTCTGGCTTTGTCCCGGCCCGGGGCCACTTTGACGGACGGCAATTTCAGTCCATGTACCCCCCCGACACAATGCAGTGACCCAGTCTGACGTTAGAGTCCGTGCTAGCTGCCGCTGAGAGGGTCAACCGCGGCAACATTACATTGCAAAAAAAAAAAAAAAGTTTAACCACAAGGCCCATGTGTTCACAAAAGCCACATCATCCCAGGCTAGTGGTCGCTGGTGAAAGACGCTGGCAGCCAATTTTGGAGCCGACAAAGCCGCACGGTTGTCCGCGCGGGTCCGAGAGTACCAAAACAAGCTAGCTGCAGATAGCGCCCGTAGCGCTAGCTTTGGCTAGGCCCTCATTGCCTCATTCCCCAACGATGGTGCGCATGTTGTCGGAAGGAGTCTGGATCTGCTTCCCCCCCCCCGACACCTCTTGACCCCCCCCCCCCCCCCCCCCCCGCCCGCCTGGAGGGCGTTGCGGCCACTGAGGCGTGTGTGTTGTGGTTTCCTGTCAAGCTGTGAACAAGAAACTCTCTTTTACGCGCTGACATTAAAAGCCACATGCTTGAAAAAGACACACTTTTATTTTTAGACTGTCTGCGTGTGCGTGCGTGCTTGCGCCTGTCACTGTGTGCGCACATCTGTTTGTGTATTTGAATGTGTGTTGACGTGTTTGTTATTGTGTGACTGATGGCGTGTGTCAAATTTGGAGCGTGTGTCTGTGGTGGGTTGGTGCTTGTTTGGTTGGCTGTGTGTGTGCGTTAATGTTTGCGTGCGCGCATGTGTGTGGTTGTGCGTCGACATCTTCATGGGCGTGCAGACAGGGATTCTGGGATGTCCCCCGAACGCGTCCAACATCACGACATGCCCACGTACGCCCCCCCCCTCTTCACTCGTTCCTTGTTGTTGTTTTTCTTGCAATTGGCCTTTATTTGTCATCATTCAAAAGTCCAAATGTGACGTTGAAGAAGCAATTGGCTTCCAAATGAGCAACACATGCTGTCCCTTGCGCTGGCTGGAATCCCGCCCGAGCATTAGCGTGCCGCAAGCTAGCTTGTCGCAAGCATGCGAAGGTATCATGAGCTCCTTTTTGCACATTGGCATGGCTGTGGCGATGCGTCTGCGGATGCTCTTGTCCTGACTACCAATAATAGTGCCCCCCCACCCCCTTTCTGTTTCATTGGCTTCCTTGGTGACGCTCATGCAGCGTCTCCAACCACATCCTGCCGTTTGTTGTCTTTTGATGATTTTTTTTTTTTTAAATGCTTTTTATCGCTCTTTCAAATCTTTTTTGTTGGTTTCGCATTGTTTTTAATTGCTTTCCAAACCGCTCCTTCCAGCTCCCCGTTTACATTCACAGGTTAGCCGCAGTGAGCTGAGCGACCACCTACTAGCGCGTACGACTCACGGCTGTGAGATTACACACCGCTCGACTTGATGCACTTGGTGGTGCTGAGCTCGGAAGGTCTTTCATATTTTCTGAGGTTCTCTGAAGGAGTAACCTTTCGATCAAAACACTTGAAAATGAGCCTGAAAATGAGCAGAAAGACTTCCGAGGGGGTCCGCCGTCCGAGCAACGAAATATTTGAGCTTGCCGTGACATCGGCGTGCGCAATGAAAGCCTGGAATGAGGCCAGCGTGTAGGAGGGGCTGCTGATGCTAATGCTAATGCTAATGCCGAGTGTGGGCAGCCATAAAACAGGGTTGGCAAGAGGCACTTCAAGTCCAGAGAAGTTGAGGACTGGTGAACAGGAAGTTGAAATGTGGCAAACGGGAAGTCTCCAACATGCCAGTCAAAATTTTTGATGTGACTCGCCGTCACGGCCTCGCCCCGCTTCCTGGGTGACGTGATAAGAGTGTTTGTGGAGCGCAGTGTCAATGTTGACCCAACGCCTTGGCGGCCATCTTGCCCGTTTGCCATCCGGGGAATTCCCCACAAGGCACGGCCGCTTTGTTTGACTGTGTGGCGTCACAGGAAGTTCAAGGCGCTCGCTCGCGCGGCCGGCGCCGCACGCACACCCCCAGAAACACGACACGCAGCCGACGCGTTGGCCTCATTGGCACCCGCCGGCGCGAGAACACGCGCTCATGATTACGTTCTCGCACACAAACGCGCTCTCGCACAATCGCACTCTCCCAAAGTGCACACTTTTAAGTGGTTATTACGCACACACAAACCCACACTCTTAAAATTCATGGCGCATACAATCAATCGCACCCTTGCTGTTGCACACAAACTCATTACTGCACACCAACCCACAGACGTGCGCGCACACACACACACGCGCGCACGCACGCACACGCACGCAGGCTGCGAGCGCCAAGTTGCTCTGCGGCCTTGAAAAGTTTCCACAGTTCTGGAAGCCGTTAGCGAGGCGGCAGCGGCGGCGCGCATCCTTTGAGCGTCGCCCCGGCCCACCGCAACACTTCACTTGTTAGCCTGTTAGCGCACCACAACTGTTAGCTCATTAGCAGGCCACACGCTCGTTCGCCGCCGACACGTCTGTCTGGCGCGTCGGCGTCGGCCCGTCGCCAGCGCTTTGATGGACGCGTGCCGCCAGGTGTCGCGCGTTGCTGGTCGCGTGACGCGTCAGGAACATGACGACGTTTGGCCGTAATTACGTGACGTCGCGGAATATTCCGCCTCGTGACGTCGTCAACTTTCCCGCCTCCTCGATCCGCGCAAGTTGGCGGCGGCCGAACCAAACGGCGGCGCCTCGTCCTGGCCCCGCCCACCGCCGTCACGGAAGCGGCATACCTTGGCGCGCCGCATGCTAACTAGCCAGCGGGCGCTCGCGAGCCTGATTCTGGTCCTGCTCCCGCTCTCCATTCCGTGGCTTTGTGCGGAGGTGTCGCGTTGCTCGGCCGCAGCGCTGCGACGACGCTGACTCAGCGGAAGGACGCCATCTTGGTGGTGTGTGCGTGCGCGTGTGTGTGCGTGCGCGTGCGCGCCCTGATGAAGCAGCAAGAAGTCTTGTTTTTCCATGCTGCTAAAAATAGATCCGTCAAAGAGCAGACATGTTGGATTAAGTGTCTGCCCTCGTTTCCACGACGACGCAAACAAGAAGTTCAAAGACTGCCAAATAGAACGTTCAAGGCTGGCTAACAGGAAGTTGGAGACTGCTAACAGGAAGTTGCTTGGCAAGTCGAATTCTGCTCAACAGCGAGTTGAAGACGGCACGTCTACGTTGCGTTGAGGCCATGTTGGATGTACGCAGGAGGAGGAGGAGCACTCTGCGTGTCAATTGGTTCGTCCTTCCTGTTGGAGGCGTGTGAGCGTAAATAGGATGAAGATGATCACGTTACGTAACGTGTAGCGATCGTTGTTAGTGCGCCGCTTGAGTCATTTGGTCGTTATTGAACATTAACGTCAGATGGCCATCGTGACATCACCGGCCGTGTCAATTAGCATTATTAGCAGCATTAGCATCACGGCGCCGCTTCTTCTTCTTCTTCTTGCTCTCACGGCGGCGGGGGCGGCGGCCTTCCTCCCTCCGTTCCAACAAAGCGGCCGGGACCACCGCCGAGGTGATGTCATGCGCCACCCACAGCTCAGCTGTGTGTGCGCGCGCGCTCGCAGTGTGTTTTTGGGGGGGGGGGGTCGGCTGAAAACGGTTGGACTTTTTTCAAGTGAGGCAGATGATGACTTTTAAGCACCTGGAATGCGGACGCGCGCTGAAAGGCGGAGGGCGTCATCAGGACGGATGGTCGGCATGGAAACCTCCTTGAGGCCGCCCCTCCATTAACCCCCCCCCCACCCCCGGCGCTGAGGCTCCGCCCCTCGCCGAACGCCCGCCCGCCCGGACGCTCTCCCGACGGTCCCGAAGCCGCTCGCGGCATTCCCGCATCCGCGCAACATCTGGAAACACGCACTCGCACGCACACACGTGCAGTCTGCTCAAGTTCACACGGCACAAGAAAAAGGACGAGGAGGAGAAGATCGTCGTCGTCCTCTTGGATCTGCAGCCTGACTTTCCTCCTTGGAACTTTTTTTGTTGTTCTTTAACTGTGACCAAGTCCGCGGACGGAACGTAAGTTTGCTGCCGAGCAGCTCGTCGCTCTTGCTCGTCTGCGCTCGAGCTCAGCTCAGCTCAGCTCAGCTCACCTCACCTCATCTCTCTCTCTGTCTCTCTCTCTCTCCGGTTGGCAGGAGCGTGCGGCCAAGATGTCCGGCGCGGGCGCCCTCTTCCTGGCCGCCTTCCTGCTCTGCTCGCCCGACGCCAACCGGGCCCGACCCGCCGACGCCAGAATGTAAGTTGCTCTCCGCCGTCGTCTCGTGCGCCTCCGCGGCTCCTCTTCCTCGCGCCTCGCCCGCCGCTGCCGCACTTTCACCCGGCGGGGGGGGCGACACCCCAGAAGAAGGAAAAAAGTCCAAAGAGAACAAGTGGGAAATGGCTTGATTGTATTTGAAAAATTCAATCTCAACGCAAATGCCGTCGTTCGCAAACCAAACGATGAGTCACAATTGCAAAAGCGAGCGCTTTGTCAGAAAAGGTCAGCCGGAAGAAAAGAAGTGAAAGTCGTCCGCTCACTAGTGACGAAAATCATTTCAACCTTCACAAGAAAAAGAAACTTCCAGTCTTAGGTACAAAGTCGTCATTTTACCGTTTAAACGTGTTTTTTAAAAAGCCAATTTTGCAAGAAAAAGCCGTCGTTTTGGGGAGAAAATCTGGTGGCCAAGCCTCAAAGTGTGCCAGAGCCAGGCGACGGAGCGCCAACGTCGGGCGGGCGGGCGGCCGGGCGGCGAGTTCCGGAGCGTCCCGCTGAGGCTCCTCCGGGCCAGGAAGCGGCAGCCCGCTTTGAGGACGGTGCCCCGGGGGGGGGCCCGTCCCGGACGACGGGGGCGCGCCGGCCGTGTTTTTGCTGTTTGTGTGCTCAGAGCGCGCCGGCTCGGGGTTCCCAGGCTCGGCGGGCTCCCCGCCCTCGGCCGCGCTGTTTGTTTAGGAGCCCGGCGCCCTGAGCCAGTTGAGAAACTCGATCCGGGCCGGCCGGCGGGAAAGATAACAGCGCTAAGACGCGCAACAGAAGGAAAGGAAGAAGGAGAAACGCGCCGCCTCGGCCCATCTGGACGGAATCAAAGCGGAGCGGACGCTGCCGTCGGCTCTTCTCCTGCTGCTGCTGCCGCCGCCGCCGCCGGAGAAGCGCCTGGCGGGCCGCGGCGCCGCTCGCCAAATCAACAGAAACACTCATGACAAGAAAAAGTTGCACTAGTGCGACGAGTTGAAAAGGAAAATGTTTTGATTTTTGATCTTGGCAGGAATGAGTCCAAAACAAGTTGAGGTGATTATTCAAAGTGTGAAAAGAAGCCAAAGTTGAGCTTGCGACCCCGGCCCGCTTTTCTTTCTGCTCTCCCGCCGCTCCTTTGCTTCCACGGGGAGGGAGGGAGCGCCTCGCCTCCCGCCGTCGCTTGTGCCTGGCAAACGCGGCCACTCTTGTGCTTTGCTTTTGCTCAGGCGGCGCTCGGTGACGCACGCGCAGCTGATGCACGACAAGGGCCGCACGCTGCAGGACTTCAAGCGCCGCATGTGGCTGCAGGAGCTCCTGGACGAGGTCCACACGGCCGAGATCCGCCAGCCGCCGCCGCCGCCGCCGCTCCCCGAGGCCGGGCCGGCCCTCCCGCCCTCGCTCTCCAAGGCCCCGCCCCCGCCGGGCAAGGGCCTGCCGTCGGACTGGTCGGCCGAGGAGCGCCCGGCCACCAACCTGCCGCAGGAAACCCACAAGGGCTTGAAGGACGCCAAGCGGCGCAAGAAGGCGCGGCCCGGCAAGAGGAGGGACGCCGACAAGAGGAAGAGGAGGGCCCGCTCGCCGGACGCCGCTCCCGGCTGGCCTCCGGCGTGGCGGCGGGGGAAGCTGCTCTGAGCGCAGGTCAGTGGCAGCATCGGCATCAGCCTAACTACTTGACAAATGGGACAAAATCGGCAGCAAAGCTCTTCAACTCGCTTCAACACCAAGATGCCGCACGTGGCGCCTAAGCTATACTTTTAGATTACACAAGGCGAAGGCCCGTCTTAGTGTTGTTGAATTCATTCAAGATATCAACAAATTTGTATTGATGAATGCATTTTTCGTCTTCACTTAAAGAAGTGAATTGTTGTATTGAATAAAGTCTTCATGTCAATGAACATCATTACTAATTGTCTTTTTTTTTTTTGTGCAGGACCCTGTGGTGAGCGGCGAGGACCCCTAAACAGTCGTCTTGCTGTTTGGAAAGAAAAGGAAAGAACAAGATGGATATTTATTGTGTATATAGAAAACAGTAGAATAGGAAGTGACGTGAAAATGAAATATTTTCTTTTGATTCCAACGTGCGTTGTAATTTATTTGTTTTGAATGTTGTATTTATTTGACTGGTTTTTCTACCATCAAGCACTTTACACCGACAAACAAGTCGACTTTGGTCTTTTGTTGACTTTGAGTTGATCTTCTGTCAATGACACCCCCTGGTGGTTGCTTTGGGCACTTGCACTGACATTAAACATTTGACACAATCTCTGAACTCGTGTGCTCTTTTCTTGCCCGCTTGCGCGCAAAGCGCGAGAAAGGAAAGGACCCCCCGAGACGTCGCCGTCGTCTTGTGGTGTGTTGACGCTCTCTTGGCAAGCTGTTTTTGCTCGCACCCGCGAAAAAAAAAAAAAAAAAAGACGAAGCATTCCAGTCCTGTAGGTAGCGCTAATGTGGATATACGCTGGTAGCTCACCGCCGCCATTTAACTCGAGGAAGAACAAGCAGCAGCTGCTAGCATCGTGCTAATGACTGCCAGCAGTAAATGAGAGCGTCCTTTTTCTTTGTTTCTTGTTTTTGTGCGAGTGGCTCCTCGTGGAAGTGACACAAAGTAAGTCTGAACTTCTCTCAAGCCCGAAACATCGAACGCTTAGCTGAGGGGATGAGGGCAACACGTCTAACTTAGCAGCGACATTGACATCATTTCCCATGACAAAATTGCTTACTGGATAGAATTGTCATTTTTCTGCATTCGTGTCTCGAGAAAAAAAAATGTTAAAAGGTGATTTATTCGAGGCACTTTACATTATTTACAAATTAAACTGACATAGTTTAATTAGTTGTGATGACAATAACGATTATTTTAATAATTGTTAACCTGTTGATTTATCCCCTCAATATATTGGATTTCATTCCCAAACGGAATTCAACGGAATCATTTCAAATTGTCAGTGTAGGAAATGCACAAAAATAATCGGTCGTGATTCAGCTCCTGGTTTGGTGTGTGACATGCGTCGGAAAGAGAGCAAAAATGATTGTTTTTCAAAGTACAAATTTTATTTTGAAAGATAACATTGGTCAACAGTACACTTGAATCAGCGATGGCTTTACGTGTCCCCAAATGTATTTTGACGCTGATTTTGTCTTGACCTTTTCGAGCACATCAATTTTGCATTTGTTGTTTCTAAGTTTGACTTCTGGAAGCTTGCGCAACACGGGTTTTAAGATGCCTTATTTATAGCTATGACGCATCCGGAAAAAAGGTAAATGAGGTCCGTGAAACGATGATCAAAATTGTTGTCGATTCATAGTTTAGATGAATTAATAGTCAGATTTGCGGAAGCTCCAGTTGTAATGATGGACCCATTTCAGAATGCGACATATTTCTGACTGCCTTGTGTTCAGGATGCTGCTGGCACTCCGGTGCCTTGCGGCGGACCTCCGTGGAGGTTTGCGGCCGAGGAAGTCGTTGCGGGGGGGTCCGCTCAGAATTCCTCCTCCTCCGCCGCCGCCTCCAGCCCGCCTCTTGTCTCAAGGTGAGCGATCGTCGGCCAAGCTGAAGCTGAGGACGCGCGTGGCGGTGACGCTACTGCTGGGCGGCGGGCTGCTGGCGGCGTGGGCGTGGGTGGCCGCCGAGAAGCGTCAGGAGGAGCTGCGGACGCGCGTCGAGCAGCTGCGGCGGGTGGCACTGGGTCGGGGCGACTTCAACCTGGTGGACCACAACGGGCTGCGCCGCACCAAGCGGGACTTCCTGGGCCGCTGGGTGCTGCTCTACTTCGGCTTCACGCGCTGTCCCGACATCTGCCCCGACGAGCTGGACAAGATGAGCGCCGCCGTGGCCCGGCTGGACGCCGACGCCTCGCTGCCGCCCGTGCAGCCGCTCTTCATCACCGTCGACCCCGAGCGCGACCCCGTCGACGCCCTGGCCCGCTACGTCAAAGACTTTCACCCTCGACTGGTAGGGCTACTTGAAAATTTTCCAAGCCGGAAACTTCCCGTGGGGATACACGCGGGCAAGTGACAAAATGGGGATGGAACATACCTACACGGCTCTCCAAAATAATGCAAATAAGTGGGGGATTGGAGAAAGAAAACATTCCAATACATGGAGACGGGGTCCCCAAAAACATACGTATGGGATCTGACTTTAAAAAAGTTGCGTGAGATTGTGTACCAATACGATCATGAATAAGTGGGGATCAGGTCCCAAAAATGCCAAGAAGTGGGGAATGGGGTAAAAAAAAAAAAAAAAATTGTTGCAGTGAAGCAAATTGAATGCGTCTGTGGCGTTTCCAAGTTGAAATCTTTCTGAACCGGCAGGTGGGACTGACGGGCACGTCGGAGGAGGTGCAGGAGGCGGGCCGCGACTACCGCGTGTACGCCAGCCGCGGCCCGCCCGACCAGGACGGCGACTACCTGGTGGACCACTCGGTCCTCATCTACCTGCTGGGCCCCGACGGACTCTTGGTCGACTACTACAACCGGCTGAAGGACGAGGAGCACATTGTGCAAAGCGTCCGCCGGCACATGGCCGAGCACGGCAAACTGCAACGCCGGCCTGACTAAAGGTGCAATCGCGCCGCCGGTAAATCGCCATGGCCAAGTCAGATGGGGCATTTTGCAAAGATTCCTCATCGGAAACGTTGAATGGTAAGCGATCGCATATCGGAGCAGACATCCTTGGAAAATAATAGAATAAAAAAATCCTGAGAACGTTTCAAGAGATTTGTCAGTAGATGCTTCACCAGGGTTGTTAAAACATGCTTCGAAATTATTGCATATGGGAGAAGCAGATTTACACTAGGTTGTTAAAATGTCCATTTTTTTTTTTTTTTTGTTGTCCCATTGACTCCAATTGTAAAAAACAGTCAGCGATTGTTGGAATTGCTAAAAGAGGGGTGCGTGAGTGTGTGCAAAATATTCAAAAATGACTTAGTTATAACACTCCAAAGTGTTGTCCATTTTTTGGACAAAATACCGTAAATCTAGGAAAAATAGACTAACACGGGGTGGTCAAGTATGAAATAGTTCGCACAACTGCAGCTGTTATTTCCACTCCTGCATTTTTAAATTGGACGTATCGAGTAGAGCGACTGAAAATAATGATTTTCAGTGAGAGGAAAAATATCGGCATCAATGTCTTGAAAAATAGTGTCGCCTTGTTGAAAGAATGTTTATTGAAACCAGGTTTGTTGAATACAAAATACTCATAAATGAAATTTATTTGATTAAAAATCTGAGACATGTTTTAAAATGGAACCAAAACATTCCAGGGAGCTGCCAGGCAATTGATTTGAGAGCAAATCAAGTTTGGTAACTTTTCAAAACAACTCCCATGTTTAATTTTCACTGAAGCTCCTCTGTGTTCATTTCAAACAAGAATTGAAGGTGCCGCCGGTTGCCTCGCTTCTGCTTGCTCGCTCTTTCTTCTTCAATGGCGCCGCGTTTTCATGGCGCAGGCCGGAGCTCGCCGTCGTCTTGCCGAGGAGGGCGAAGACCGGGGAGGTCTTGGAACCTGTCGACGCCGCCGCAAACCTCGCTGAGCAGCGTCAAGCCCATCGAGTCCACGCTGTCCTCCAGACCCGCCGCGCTGTCGATGGCCACCGTGTGCTCGTTGGCCTGAAACGCGCCACCGTGATGTGATGTGGCGGCCGCGTCAGCGCGACGTCACGCCCGCTTACCAGATGCAGAGACGCCAGCAGCAACCTGCAGGCTTCAGAGTTGTCCAGGCCTTGCACGATGGCGGAGAAGGCGCGGCGCCGGCCCAGGCCGTCCAACGCCGACACCACCCTGTCGCCGTACCGGTGGATGTCGAACGGCGCCCGCGCCTCCTGCCGGCGGAAACGGCGTCAGCAGGGCAAAGGTGGCCATGGCGAACGCCATGGCGGCAGTTCACCTGCTCAAGGAGCTTGGGCCGGATAGACTCCTCCCACTCTTTGACGCGGCGCGACAAGGCCGTCTGCTGCTTGTAGTCTCGACAGTTCCTCGCCATCTGCTCCTAAAGACGCGCGCGTTAGCCTGGGTGGCTCGCCGTGAGGCGTGACGTCATCACCTACCACTCGCAGAGTGACCAGGTCCTGGTAACTCAGCCGGGCCTCTGCAAACCAACGTTGACAACGCATCAAGTCGGGAATCGGTCCATCCGTCGTCTCAACTCACCTAGACTCGCGTCGTCACCTCCTGCCTCGAGCGCTTCCACTTGCTCGTCGTCGTCGGCCTCTACACACACACACACTTTGTTCACACTCAGGTGTGCATACGTGCGTGTTACCCAGAAGGTGGTGCTGACCGAATTCCTCCATGGGGTCCAGGTGCTTTTCTTGTTCCTTTGCGTCCTCGGGCTCCAGAAGCCTCGTCATATAGTCGTCGTCCAAAGCGTGAGCGCCGCTTGTCGTCTTGACCTTGCTTCTCAGGCGCCACTTATAAATGTAGTTGAGGTCTGCAGTCAAACAAAGTCATGTTAGCGCATGAGAGCTACCGATGCAGGCGGGTCCTCTCCTGAGCTTGCATTCCGGAGGATCGTCTGCAACAAGAGGAAGCGTTGAGGTGGTGAGAAGGCAAAAGATGCCAGTGGACGCTTGGAGCAGGTGCGTGCGTGCGTGCGTGCGTGCGCGTCTGACATGTTTGTTTGAACCAGGTCCTGAAGTCCTGCAAGGGAAGCTCAGCCTGCCGTTTCCTCTTGCCTTCGTCGTCCAGACCGGCCGGAACCTTGTAGGTCTTTCCTGGAGCAAGCCGCGAGAGAACCGGTCAAGTCCACTTCTGACCCGAGCACCCCCCCCCCCCCCCCCCCCCCCCCTTCAAGGTGTACCTGACTTGAATGGTTTGTCCCCCCCCAGCGAGGCGTACGGATCGTGAAGCGCCCACATGTTGCACTGAAACGACAAGCGGACAACGTCAACGCACTCGAGTGGCCAAAAGGTCACGGCAATGAGTTTGGTCACCGTACAGCGGGGGGCGCCGCCACCGCAGCCGTGGGGACAACCTGCCACTCTTCCCGACGTGGAGCCTGAACGCAGCACAGCACAGGGATGGAAACGCACTCACGTACGCGCGCGCGCACGCAGACGGGCCGACCTGCTGCCTCTGGACGTGCTCGTCTACTTCCTGTTCCACTTCCATGGCGCCATCCGCAGGAAGAAAGCTCTGCTCGGGGCCGTCTGCCGCCATTTGGTGATCGCCGGTCGGGAAGTCAACAACACCTGACGCGGCACAGAAGGGATGATGGACGGATGCCACATAATGACGTGTGTGCGTGCGTGCGTGCGTGTGTTACCGGCATCCTGCAGAGGTGCGCTGGCGGCGGCGGCGGAGGAGGGCGGGGTCAGACGGATCAAGCCATCAAGTCCCGGCAGGAAAGTGTTGATGCGGAAGTCCTTTTGGCTACACACCACCTCACCTTTGGCACTGACGAAGCACACACGCAGATGAAGACCTGGAGCCCGCCCGCTGTGGCGTTCACAGACTCGGTGGGCCCACCTGATGAGAGGAAACTTGTGCTTGTCTCGACTTTCAGGACGAATCAGAGACAGCGGAGGCAGGGGAATCACCTTCACCGGCTGCAACGACAACAGCGGCAGCCGCTTTGACTGACAGCTCACACAAACGGGACCAGGTGTGTGCGTGTGCGCGTCTCCGTGCCCAGTTGTGCCCTTTCAAACGAGTTGTCATCTGTGTCCGTGTGTGTGTGACATTTAAGCACAAGTGTGTTTGTCACTTGTGAGTTGTGCATTGGTGTTTTTGTGAGTGAGTGAGTGAGTGAGATCTGACCGCGCCGACTTTGGGCTTGTCCACCCAGGCGGCCGCTTCCACCTCCTGTTCGCAAAACTGCAACGATGACAAGAAAGAAACTTAGTCCAGCTGTTGCCACCCACGTGGCACACTTCCTGTTCCTCACGTTGTCGTAGTAATCAACATCATCATCCCGGTGCTCCGCTGCGCCGTCACGCGCCGCCGCTTCTTTTCTCGGTCTGTCAGCCGAAAAACAAACCAGGAAAAAAAAAAAACCAAACAATTAGAGCAAGTTGAAAGGCGGACTTGACGGGTGGCTTACTTGTTGATCTTGTCTCGGATGTAGTCCAAGGTTTCGAAGACCAAATTGTGCAGCATCTCCACCTGCAACATCGTCGTCA
This sequence comes from Filicampus tigris, assembly GCF_054856515.1. Taxonomy (NCBI): domain Eukaryota; kingdom Metazoa; phylum Chordata; class Actinopteri; order Syngnathiformes; family Syngnathidae; genus Filicampus; species Filicampus tigris. The sequence continues at coordinate 779,821 of NC_141238.1, read as the reverse complement.
TGGTCACATACAGGACAGCACAAAATTGGTTATTTCCTCATCCGATATGATGGTTGGATGTTGCTTGGTCATCCCACAGGTGGCCATTAGAGGGCACTCATGTAGAGCAAGACGATGGTCTTGTCTTGATGCCATCTGGCATTATGGGGAACGCTTAAGTTCACCTCAACGTTTTGCTGCAGACAGGAAAGCCAGCCCCGAGACATTGCAGTTATGGTACACTTTGTCTTTATTAGAATTGAGTGTTTGTTTTCTCTTTTTGCCCACAAATAAATGAAATGTTTGGATGAAAACGAAGAAACGGAATGAAACGTTCGGTGAGGTCGGCAGCCTTGATTAGCGCGGTGTGATTTCTTTGCTGAACGTTTGTTGGTCTTTCTCGTTCAAGAACACTCAACCCGAACCAACGTTGGAGCCCGGCCAGACATTTGCCACTCAAAAAGCCTTCAATGTCCGTCTTGCACTTTACCTTCTTGCTGTAGATGCAGGCAGAACCTTGGATGAGCAACGCCGCCTCCGCAAAGTTGAGTTGGATTTTGCCATCGTCCAGCGTGATGCAGATCTCGTCCAGCTGCAACACACGCACGCGTTCACAACACCATCATGGTTGCTTGTGTGTTTGCCATGAAACGTTGTCGACCTCTTCCAGGTAGTCGTTGAGCTCGGCCGCCACGTCCATGTCCCAGTTCTTGGTCAGGTCCCTGATGGGCTGCAGCAGGTGAGCGAATCGGCTCTCGGTCGACTCCATGACTGCGGTGTGCAGCGGGGCCACCGGCTCTCGCTACACGCACGCACGCGCGCGCGCGCACACACACACACACACACACACACACACACACACACACACACGCCAATTTCAGGGCAGGGGTTTGACGGCGCATGCTTCGACGAGCGTATCTCTCAGTCTAGACTAAACTAGTCCGGTTTACAAATGCAAAAACAAAATGGCTTGAAGACAAATCGTGTGCCTGACTTTGCTAGTATGCTTCTTATCATCGCCGGCGTGACGGTTGAAGTACTCAGATAAAAGACGTGTAAACCCACAGCGACGCTTATTTCAACGAAGTAGCAGAGAGTAGAGTTGTCAAAAATCATGGAGATGAACAACTTACTCGACGCAGCACGCAAAGAAACGAATAAACAAAGTGCCTTCAAATGTCAAAGTTCCCGGGCAAAGCCTCCTTCGTTTCCTTTTGTAGGCTACTTCCGTCTCACGTCGAATTGAGGCGCTGCAAACATGACATACTGCCGCCTGCTGGTCATTCTTACCATCGCACTTTTACTCTCTTCTTCGGTGCTTAGCGGCTGGCAAAGCAGCTAAACTTTCCACCGGCGCCATTCCTGGCCGTTTCGTTTGGGAGTTTTGTTTTGAATGCGCGCTGTCGACGTTTGCTCCAAAAAACGTTTCGAGTGGTTTCCAAATATTTATTCGTGTATGCGTAGCTCAAGTCCCGTTCGGTTTGTTGCCTCGATCACACACGATTGGAGCGTTTGAATGGATCGTCGTGGTTGGATCACGTGACCGCGTTCCTGGAAAGTTCCTGGAAGAGGAGCTGAGCTTGAGAAGCGTCGAGATCTGCGCTGCCTTGGCTCGCTTTTGTCGCGTTCAAGTCGCTTTTTGGCTGCTGTGTTCGGCCTCCGAGCAGCATGTCGGCGCACCTCGACGCCCAACTGGCGTTCCGCGAGGCTGCTCTGTTATAAAAGGACGCATACCAAGATGGAAACCGACAAGATGACTGAGGACACCAAATGTTGACGGCTAGTCGTGCGCACTGAGGACGTTTGGAGCTGCGACGGTGAAGACAAACGAGAGCCTCGGTGAGCATCGAGACACGCGACACGGATCTGGATGAGTGTGTCTGCCTTTAGCAAGCTAACAGCTAGCAGCCGGTATCAGGGGCGTAGCCAGAAATGTTTTAGTGGGGTGGCCACAAGCACGCACGTGGCCCCCCTCTGTAACTGACAATAGTAACCACAAGTCAGGGTTTCGTGAAATCAAATGCACACTGATCCAGAAACTTGCTCCACGTGCTCCTGATAGCACCAGGATCAAGTCCAAGTCAAAAGCTGAGCCCAATGCCATTATCATCTGATCTCTTGCACTGTCATCATCATCAACATCACAGTACTGGTTGTGCTGCTTCCCACAGGCGTCCGGTCCCGGTGGTCTGCTCTGCCGGTTGGACGCGTCCGTCGATGACCTGCCAGTCGTGCGAGGCCATCGAGAGCGACCCCCCGGCGGAGCCCGAGCAAAGGCGCGTGGCCTTGGCCGTGAAGGAGCTCAAGAACGCAGGTATCGCTCAAGCGCTGCACCGCCGACGCGTTAGCACGCGCTAGTTGACGACAAGTGAATGAAACGTCCCAACGTACTTCAACATCGTGCCTTGACATTGTTGACAGATGCAAGTTGAATTTCGTCATGACCACGCTCATTACTCAAATACCCAGAAATGAAATCATCTTTCCCCAATGAAATGAATGCAAAGGCATTCCAGACCCCCCAAAAGTACATTTGTTTTGGTATCTAACAAGGAAAACTAGCTCTTTGTTTATACTATAAAAGCAGAGTAATAGCGCCATAAAAAAGAATGTAAAGCATCAAACAGTTTGTACATCATGATTTCATTTCATGCTGCAATCCGATCCATTGTGCCACTCCCGCTTCATCTGGTGTGCATACCTTGGCCACCGGGGGGCAGTACTCTCGTATAGACAGACACAAACGCACAACAACAGTACTTCTACGCAAGTTGCAGTAATGTTAGTCGTTCACTGTGAAGGACCAAGAATATTTCGCGTTTGTTAGTGTTAAGCTAGCAGGGGCCCTTTTTCAGGCAACATCGATAAGTATCTCCTGGCCCCCCTCCTTGAAAAAAAGGCTGGAACGAATTAATGTCCTTTGCACCGCTTCCAATGTAGAAAGATGATTTTGAGTCGCAACTCCAACTGGTATCCGACGGCAGCGCCACGTTTGATTTTGCCGTGTTTGCGCGCAGGCTGGTACTGGGGAGCGCTGACGGCCACCGAGGCCAAAGATGTCCTGCGGGACGCGGCGGAGGGAACTTTCCTGGTGCGGGACAGCTCGCAGAGGGACTTCCTGTTCACCATCTCCGCCGTGACGTCGGCGGGCCCCACCAACCTGCGCATCCGCTACGACGGCGCCAAGTTCAAGTTGGACTCGGCGCTCCCAGTCAGGCCCAAACTGCAACAGTTTGACAGCGTGGTGCGCCTGGTGGAGCATTACGTGCAACTGTCGCGCAGCGCCGACGCCGCGGCCGGCACGCCGCCCAACGGGACGGTCCCGCTCCTCCTCACCCGCCCCGCCTACGTGGCCGTGCCGCCGCTGCAACACCTGAGCCGCGTGGCTATCAGCAGGAGCGCGCGGCGTCTCGGTGACCTGCCGCTGCCCAACAGGCTCAAGGACTACCTGGCCGACTACTTTTACAACGTGTAGCGCGCCGGGTGCGCCGCATCTAGTTTGAGAACCACTGCATAAACGCAACCAAAATGTCAAAGTGTGCGCTGGCGCCGGGCGGTCCTGCTGTTACCCACAATGCAAAGCGCACACGCGCGCTCCCGTGGCCTCCATCTTGGCGTCACGGGCGTCCGTCTCAGGTAAACAGACTGTGATGCTCCTGTCTTATTTTGAAGGAGACTCTGCTCGTTTCCTTTCCTGTGTTTTTGTACGTTGTCTTGATGCAGCGGCCTGTCAAAAGTATTTATTGATGACGTCACACTGAATGATGAAGCATGTTAACTGTTTCCGGTTGACGTGAACAAACTTGTAGCATCTTGTCATTAATGAATTTCCTTAAAAGCTGATGCAACTCAAACTTATTTAAATATGGCGAGAAAGCCCTCATTTTCAATGACGTAAGCCAGAAAAATAGGCAACAAAGATTTAAGTTATTTTCAGCAACAAAATTGTTGTCCTGAACTAGTACGTGGTAACAATTGTTTCAAGTTTGAGTGTCTGTTGTTGAGTATTTGAGGAAAATGCATCAGAAAATGTTTTGACCAAATTCAGTAGTAACTGTTCTGTGAAGTGTCCTGCTTTTGCAAAACATGTTCCGCTGTCTTGTTTTCTGCTAGGACTCAAAATCGGCCTAAGCAGCCTCGACCGCGCATAGCGGCTTATTTGTTTATTGTATTTAGCTCATTAAAAATTGGTTTGGGGATTTTTTTTTTCCTTTTTTTGTGGGCGTACGAAGTGGCCTGTTGTGGGAAATGACATAAGTTCCCCTACACCCCTTGTTTCTAGTCGGACACAAAAATAAAGCACAAATGCGGAAGTAAGCAGCGTCGCCAAGGGGAAGAAGAATATTCGCGTCGCTATGGACCCAATCCACAAAGAGGTTCTGCGCAAGCTGCGTGTGGATTTGTCCGAGCAGCTGCTGGTGTCGGACAGCGTGCTGCCTTTCTTGTATCAGGAGGACATCCTGACGGGAGCGCAGGTGGAGGACATTTTGGCGGAGAGCACGGACCGGAAGCGCTGCCTCAAGCTGCTCGACGTGCTACCGAAGCGCGGCCCGCACGCCTTCGCGTGCTTCCTGCGAGCTCTCGACGACTTCGCCTGGCTCCGAGAACGACTGCTGCAAGAGCTCCGCGACTGGACCGGGACCGTCACCGCGCCGGACGAGGCTCCGACGAGCCACACGGGATTGCCGTCGACTACCGGTATGACGTCATCGCGACTTGACTATCTTTTGAAAAATATATGGGACATAAAAAATATATACACATTCGTTCATTGATTTATTTTGAATGAATGCAATTAAAAGTATACAGCGGTGATGTTAGTACATAAAATTTTAGGATGAAGAAAGCAGTCTTTTTCACGTCTGACTTTATTTTTTGACCAGTAAAATGTTTGTTTTAAAATTGCAATAGAAACTACTCCTTTGTTCCTCATAAGTGTATCAATTATTTGATTAAAAAAAAATACAAATGTGTTTAATATCCATGCCAAACTTTAACCTGTTTCCAAGTGTTTAAAGTGTTGTTTCGAAGAAATGAGGAGAGGGGAGGATATGGCGGGAAGGGAAAAGTGCACCAACCAAGCGGCCCTTGAGTGACGTGTGTTGTTTTTATGTGTTTGCTGTCAGAGTGCGGCCTTCCCGACGACGCGGCCCAGAAAGTCCCTTCCGAGCGTCAGCTTTCGCGTCTGGTGTCGGTGCTGGGCGACGAGTGGGAGTCGGTGGCGATGGACCTGGGCGTGTCGTCGGCCGCCCTGTTCCGTTGCCGAACCGACCACGCGCTCTGTTGCCGCGACGCCGCGCTGGCCGCGCTGTTGCTGTGGCGTCGCTCGCAGGGGAAGAACGCCACCGCGCGACGACTCCAGCAAAGTCTGCACGCCGCCGGCGTTCACTGGTCCGTCCTGCGAGACGTTATGATGTCGTGACCCAGACCGCAGCCTCGTTGGAACTTGGAATAGTTTTATTTACATTTTTAATATACACTTGATTTCTTTTATTCAATCACACTTTTAAGACTGGACCAAGACCAAAAAAGTGGCCTCAGTTGCTGCAGCGGCGGTAGAAGTAGAAATGGTAGTCTGTGAACAGTGCCCCCCCGAAGTGATGGTCGGTACTGCAGTCAGCTTGGCCCTGTGCACAAGTCGCGTGACAAAAGGCTTTAGTCACATGACCTCCTTCGGGACACTTGATTATGATGTTTAATTTCTGCCCTTTTATTCTAAACCAGGACGATTTATTTCAAATTGACGGTGCAAAAAATGCACAAACATAAATCCGTGATTCCGTTACCGGTTTGGCCCGTAATATCAGTCAGAAAATCGTCATAAATGTTGATCGTTATTTTCAAAACAGAAGCGATCGTTTGCAAATGTCTTATTTTGAGTCGACACAAAGATCATGAGTCTGCTTGCTCGAAGGACTTCAGAAATTGGGCAATATTTACTGTTGAGAGGCTAAAATTGAGAGAGAGGATTTGGACCATTTTACGTTGAACAAGGTCTCTGAACTATTGACTAGGAAAATAATTGTCGATTTAATCTGGTAATCGGTTAGCTATTGATGAATTGTTGCACCTCTTATGATTTGACAGTAACCCTTTAGGTACACATTCTTTATCCTCTGTGCAGAATTACTAATATTAGTGCAGCTTATCTGGGAATGGGGAATGTACTGTCTATCCACGTCTGTATGATACTGCCCCCAGGTGGCCAGGGTGCGATAAATGGATGAGTTGTTGCATCCTTAGTCTTTCTACGTGAATTCTGTCTGTCATGTGCTAGTGTTTGCGTCATTGTAAAGCGTGCGTGCGTGCGTGCGCTTTCTTACGGCCACGGCGGATCGAAAGTGGTACGAGCTGTGGTAAAGGCGAGCCACGTGCAGCGGCCACTCGTGTTCCCCCTGCAAACCAACAAGCGCAGCGGCTCAGTCCTCCAGGCCACCAGGGGGAGCCGTGACTCAAGTCAAGGTGCGTTTGCCTGACCTGCGTGTTGGAGGGATAGCGACCGGCGCTAACCAGCTTTGTTGCGTCGCGCAGGGCGGCACAGGTGGACGACTCGTGGGAGGCGCACAGGTGCACCACCAGGAGCTCGGTGGAACTGCGCAACAACAAAGGTCAACAAAGGTCAACTAAGGGTCAACGCGGGCACGGCGCTGACGCTAACTAGCCTCACTTCATGAGGAGGGTCACTCGCATGTTGACGGGGACAAACGGACTGACGGGCACTTGGAAGACGAACCTGTCGGGTCTGCGGACGGCCAACGGTAAGAACCTTTTGCTTTCGCTGGCCTTTCGCTGCTTTTGCCACACTTACCCGCACTCGTCACGCACGCAGTAGCGGCTGTCGATCACCTGCTGGTTCTCTTTGATCATGAAGGACTTGATGGTGGTGTTGGTCCCTGTCTCACACACACACACACACACACGGTAACTCGGGCGCACACAGTCCCACGCTTTCTTGGCCGTGGGCACGCTCGTACGTACAGTCTGTGGAGCTCTGAAGCGTCTGCAGGAAGTCGTCAGTCGTTTTCTCTGCAAACCGACAGGCAGACGATCACTGTGACTCGTGAGCGGGCGCGGGCGCGGTCACGGCGCTGGCCCGCGGCCGGCACTCACCCGCTGCGCCGCTGGTTCGCGGCGGGCCGGCGCTCTCCGCCGGCAAGGGGCAACAGTAGACGGTGTCGCAGTAGAGCAGGTCGCAGAAGTGCACGTCGGGGGGCCACGGCTGCGCCGCCGTGGCGATTGATGGCGCTACGACCGCGACCCAGAAATCAGTTTGCGTAGAAATGACTTGACGTGACATTGCGCGTCGCCTTCTGCCGAGGGACGAAGCCGCCTTACCTGAGCTGCTACCGGCTGTCGTCGGCGTCGGGAGTACGCTGCTGTTACTGGCGCACACAAAAGCAAAAAAGAAATCACTACATGCGGGCCTGTCGACTCAAACGTGCAGCTAGGCTGTTGAGGCTTTTTTTTTTTTTCAAATCCTTTGCCGGTCGGAGAAAAAGCAAGTGAGAATAATTTCCACACCCCTTTGTGTGATTTGCTTTTTGATAGCAAGCCAGTTGTGCAAGGGGGGAGTCAACCCCAAAATGTTCTTGACAAGAACATGTCCTATGCCGCCCCCTGCCAATGGAAAGACCACTTTTTAGCCATCTCAGGGGGCGGCCATTTTGTCATTTGCTGTCAACTGACGATGACAGTTGCACGGCTAACGACCAATCGTGGCTCAGCTTCAGAATACAGCTGAGCTGACATTGGAAAAAAAACAACACATTCTGGGTGTGTTTTGAGATGTCTGGAACAGACGACTCGCATTTGTGTTGATTTGAATGCGGAAAGATGATTTGGGATACGAGCATGATGGCGTAACAAATGAAGCTCCAATCTCAAGGCACCAACGGCACAGGAGTAAAAACGCAGCCCACCCACTGCTCAGGCAGCAATACATGCGGTCAAAAGTCAAAGTGATCACCTGACGCGCTGCGTTACGTTGAGCAGGTACACGGCACCGATGGTGATGATGCTGATGCGCGCGCACACACACACACACGCACACACACACACACACACACACAGAGTTTGTCGTTCAGCATTTCCAAAATGTGACAGATATGCTGCTAGACATTGCCGGCACGTTATTTGGGGTCGAGAAATGAGACATTTTGGTCCACTTGAGCGAATCTTTTGGGGTCGCCGGTGGCGACGTGGGCGCAAACAGGAAGTGAGGTCACGGCTTACCAGGCGGCGACGGCCAGGCACAGCGTGAGCGCGCCGACACGCAGCATTTTCTGCGACGCGCCGCCGTCGGCCTCCGGCGCCTTGGCGTCCAAACTCTCCGCCGCCGACGCGGTGCTGGGCTTCCTCGACGTCCTGACGGGAGAAGACGGAGAGCTTGAATGTTGAAAGGTGAGGGGGAGGGGCGGGAGGAAGTACCCGGTGGAGCGCAGGCTTCCCGTCAGGCTCTTCAACTTGGCCAGGCGTCGCTTCCAAACCTCCAACTCGCTCACGCGCGTCTCCAGGCTGTCGGCCATCTTGGAGAGCTGCTGCACCGCGCCCACGTTCTCCATGAAGATCTGCTCCTGCAGCGCAGAGGGCGGCCGAGAGGACGATGAGCGGGGCGCCGAGGGGGGGCGCCGCGAGCCCTACCTTGTCCACCACCAGGAAGTTGTCGATCTTGCGGCCGTCGCCGCACGTGACGTCGCCCACCTCCTTGACGGCCCACGGGAGGAGCTCCTTCAGCTCTTGGGCCAGCACGCCTGAAGCGTCACACACACACACGGTGACTCGTACGCACACACACGCGCGCGCCCCTCCTACCCCGGCTCGGCGTTGACCTGTCCGCTGCGTGTGTTCGATGCCCATCTTGGAGGCAAACTCGGGCTTGTAGTCGAACTCCACCAATCGCATGCGCGCGATCCTCCTCAGTTGCTCCTCGCCGTCCACCTGACCACACCTTTTTTTGTTTGTTTTTTGGTTTCAGCTTGAGAAGACGGCCGCAGCGGCGCCGCGCCGCGGCTTCCCGGCCGCACCTCTCGGATGTTGCGCTTGGCGCGGCGGTCGGACGGCTGCATGAGGCGGCCCATGACGGTGGCGTTGCCGCACACCACCAGCGCCTCGTCGGGGGCGTCCGTGTTGATGCCCACCCGGCCGTGGCACGCCACCGCGTCCTGCGTCGCCCCGCGCTGCCAAAGGGCCTCGCCGTCCATCTCGAACTGGCCCGGGTTGGATGCCTGCGTGTGCGTCGGGGAGGTGGCGCGTGAAGAGAAGCGCCAAACAAAGCACAAAGCCAGTCAGCCAGCGGTTACCCTGACGATGAGTCGCTCGGACACGAGGGCGGCCAGGAGGAAGGACGACTCCTCCTCGCCTTCGTCTTCCTCCGTGATGGCGCCGTACAAGCCCACCACCATCTGGAAATATCTGCACATACGCAATTGGCACATGCTGGCAAAAGGCCCCCCCGCCCCCCCGGAACGTACCTCTGGTCGGGGTTGGGCCGTCCCTTCTTCCTCATGTTGTTGGCGGTGGTCTCGCTGAAGTGAAGGCGTCCGAGCGTCACTTTGCTCATGGCGCCGCCGGCCACGCCGACCCTGCGGGGATCAAACAACGGTCACGTCGAGCCGCGCGGCCCCTCGGCCGCACGCCGGCCGTCACCCACCGGACGGGCCGAAAAAGCTTCTTGGTGCGGTCGGCCTGAGACTGCTCCATGGTCACCTGACGATCGGGAGATTCCATCTGGCGGGAACGTTAGCGCCCATTAGCGTCGCCGGCTAACGGCGGCGCCGCCGCGCTATCGGCGAGCTGACCTTGACCCCGAATACGTTGATGTCCAGGCGGTCCAGCTGGCGCACGCCGCGCGGCGTTCTCGCGTAGGCGGGCTCTGTGGCCACGCCCACATGGACCGTCACCTGGAAGTGGTTCTTCTTCTGGCACACGAAAGCGTCGTCGGCCGGCGAGAAGTTGAAGCCTTTGTCCGTGGCCACCGCCAGCGCCGGGGGATGCCTGCGAGCAGCGACACGGCGGGCGTCGTCGCAACGAGCACGCACGCGCACACACACACAGTCCCCCGCCCCCAGCGGCCATCAGGCGGCCGACTCACGTGACGTGCAAGTTTGAGTCCAGGACGGCGCTCCACTCATCGGGACGGAAGGGCTGCCAGCTCAAGCGGGAGCCAACGGGTCCTCCTCGGGTCCCGTCGGCGACGCCCCCGAGCGCAAGTCGGTCAGGCCCCGACGGCGAGTCGCACGACTCGCTTCTTTTCCTCTTGCTTCTGTCGGGGGAGCTGGAGACAGAGACCACGACCAAGGCTTTGACATTGTGCGGCTAGCCCGCCGTTGATTTCGCTGGCTCACCAGTTTTGTGCCGGCGAGGCGGACGCCAGCAGGCAAGCGGGCGGGCCCGAAGACATCCAGCCGACGTCCAGGGGCGGCGGCGGCGGCGGCGGCGTAGCTTCGCCGCCATCCGATTGGCCCAAATGCGAATGCCTCACACTTGGCTCGGAGAGGCGCGGCGGCGGGAACTCGGCAGGGACGCAGCCCGACCGCCCGGACCAATAGGAGAGCTCCGTTTGGAAATCTGGCAATGGGACGCCATGTTAGCCCTGGGGTGAGTGTTCGGAGGAACGAGTGGGCGGGGCCAAGCACTTACCTGGGATCTGCTCAGGTGAGCAGACGCAGTCGGAGTCTGGGGGCGACTCTGGAAGTGCGCTAGCAGGCACCCGGAAGACAAAAACACGTCAGGGACGCTGACATTCCCGCGCGACCTCTTCGGACACGCACAAATAGACACGCACGCGGTCACTTACCGACACGGAGCGTCACGCGCAAACAAATTGAAATACACACTCACAAAGCGTTGAAGTCGCTGCTGAGGTACTGCTCCAGGATGCTGGTATCCACGGCGACCGAACTGTCCAGCACCTGCCTGACGTCGTGACCTGCACGTCGTGACGACACCGTCGTCAGACCGCCTCGAAAGCTTTTGTCAACTTTCCAATGCTCAGCTGTTGAACGTTTCACTACTTTTGGCGCACGTTTGCGTTTGAGGGCAATGTTCCCGGAAGCTGTTTTTTTTTTTTTTTTTTTTCATTTTGAATTGCAAGGACTGCCGCTTTTTGGGGGGCCTCTCTGTGACTCTTTTGAGCCTCCGTGTGTCTGTGGCCACCGGATGCTCGCAGAAATGAGCAGCTCTTTGTCACGGAGGCACTGGAGGAGCCACAGAAAGGCCTCCCGCTGGACATCCTTGCAGTTGAAAAGGAAGAAATCGTCAGCCGGTTGGTCGGGCTGCAATCAAAAGTTCGCCCAAGTAAGGTCCAATTGAGTTGACCTGGAAAGGTTCGTCCTGACCTTTTTCTCCCCAAAGCTCCCAAACGTTTCGGGTGTCAACCTGAACAGAACAGCTCACCGCGGAAGAACTGCTGCAGCGCCTCCGTCTCGCCATGCACAGCCGCAGACTCCATGCCGGCCAGCAGGTGGCGCTGAGGACGAGCACATGAAACGGCCTCAGTTCAGATGAAGGAGTGCGGGAGGGTTGCTAGGCAACGCAAACACACGAGCGCGGGCCTACTGTACAACCGTTGATACACACGGTCACTCGCGTTCACTCACAACATCGTCTCTCACGCGCGCGCACGCACAAACACGAGTCACTCCTACACCGTGTCACTCACGCCGACACCTGTCCAAGAGGAGGAGCATGAGAGTTGCTAAGCAACAGGACGGTCACGTCGTGCGTGTCCTTGTGTGTGCGGTCGAAAGAGTTGGAAGAACACACTTGACACGCACACGAATGTCAGTGAGAGTGGGCCATGTTTGTTCCAGCTCACCCGCCTTTGACTCCAAAATGGCCGCTCGTGCAGTCCGTCGGTCCGTCAGTCCGATCGCTCGTTGAGCTCGATGTGGGCTCCAACCCGTTTGCGACTATGGACGTCCATGTTTGGACGCTCACACACTTTGTTCTTGGTTCTCAGGAAATGTCGGCCTTTGGGGAGCGTCCGGAATGGGGTTTTCTTTCTGCCGTGTGGCGTCTGCGTGGTTTGTGTCAGGTGGACTTTGAGCTTTGAACAGGAAGGAGGTGTGTTCCACACCTGCGCGCGTGGGTGTGCGCGGTGATGATCGCTGCTCATACAAAACGCATTTGTATGGCCATCGGGTGAGCAGGAGCCTTTCCCAGCTAATTTGGGCCGAGACGCGGGTTGCACCCAGGACTGGTCGCCAGTCAATGAAAGACAGACAAATAGTGGACTGGTCGCCAGTTCATGACAAATAACAAACCAACCCTAGGCCAATTTCCGGTCTTCAATGAAGCCAACATTCGGTGTTGCCTCGACTTGCGCGTTATTAATTTATTTTTAAATACGAGCCGTCGGTTTCCTCTTGAAATGCAAGCAAAATTTGAAATATGAGCGCGCTTCGGACACCCACCACTAGATGACGCCAGCAACCTTCGCCACAGCCAAGTCGCATTGGTTCGCTTGCAGGGAAGGACAATATCAGTTGGTGGCGCTAGTTAGCCATTAGAATGATTTGCCACAAAAGAAGAAGTAGGCACTCGTGTTTCTCTTTCTCTCTCGGGTTGCCCATGTTTGCGGGAGATGTGGACAGCCAATGTTTGGACTGTTGTGATTTCATGTTTGTCGACACTACTACACTGTAGAGTGCAAAAAACACGTTTTGGGTGTTTTGTGGGGAGGCTGGAAGGGATGAGTTGGTTTGGAGAGACGAGCGTGGTCACATACGGATACAACTTGGATGTCAAGGCTCAACTGTTCGTGTTTTTGGAATGGGTGAGGAAGCGGATTGCTGCCGCACCAGGATAAAAAAAAAGTCCAATGTCACGTTATTTTGCAATGGCTTATGTTTATCATGTGATCGTTTTATCACTTCAAAACGTGAAATGTGTCACGCGAAAACGTGTTAAAATGTCAAAGCTTTCAAGTTAAAACATAAAAGTTGTCTCGTTCTAACGTGATGCTGGATGTCTTGTTTTTTTTTGGGGTGCGGCTGCAATGCTGTCGCCGAGAATGAACCTCAGAACTGTGCAACGGACATCCTAGCCCACGGGTGGGCAATTCCGGTCCTCGAGGGCCGGTATCCTGCATTTTTTTTTTATATGATCATCCTGATCCCGATGATCAGGGTTGCAGCAGGGTGACTTATAAAACATGCAGGATACCGGCCCTCGAGAACCGGAATTGCTCATCCCTGTCCTAGCCACTCGGACGCCGCGCTGCCCCGAAAACAAATGTGTGAAATGGCGTCTTGTCCTGGGCGTTGGACTGTTGGACGTTTGGCCGTCAGAGGAATGCGGAGAGCTATCAGATGTTGGTGCAAAAAAAAAAGAACAACAAACAACGGACTGACTGGTCGCCAGCCAACATCGCCACAAACAAGCATTCACACTCGGACCAATTTCTAGGTAAGCATGTCTTTGAAGGCAGGATTCGAACCGCGAACCTTGGAAGTGCGAGGCAAACGCGCTAGCCACTAGCACGCCGTGCCACTGAGAAGCAAAAGTATCAAGTGATGAGTGCAGCTCGTGCTACTGTATCGGAATCCGGAGTCACACCGACGTGTCACATGTCAGATGGTCATCGGTTTGTTTGTTTGTTTGTTTTGCTGTCGGCTGTTTGCGGAATCGGGAGCAAGAACAGAGCTTTCATGTGACACCGCAGATCGTCTCCAGCCAGGCGCCTCCCGCAGCCGCGCGTTGGCGTGACCGTGTGTTTGGCTCGTTTCTTTGCTACGATTGGAGTGCGTGAGGTGGAGCAGCAGGGTTAGAAAGGCATCTGAATTACGTTCGCATTTGGATGGAGTTCACTTTACATCTTGTTCACTTTGGGCACAACCGACACCGTGACGTCACCGCTCCCGCGACCGAGTGACTCGTTAAGCGCCAATAGACGATCTGTGGGGCGCTAGCCGACTGTAGCTACGAGACGCCATTAGTTGCTTTGGCGTCACTCTGACGAGCAGTTTGCCCACTTTGATGTCGACAAGTCAGTCCGGGCTCCTTTTCAGAGCCAATACAGCTGGCGACGTGTCTGCTTTGATTTGCAGTACAGTTCTTGGCCGGTCGGAAGCCGATGTGAGTTATTCAGCAGTTGCCCTGCGACGTGCTAAGTGTTAGCATTAGCGGCGGAAGGAAAGCCAAGGGAGGGGGCGGCTAGCTTGTTGCGACACATCGAGCGGCCGCCATGGCGGCAGCGGGCGGCGGCAAAAGCTTCTCTTTCAAGGTGGTGCTTCTGGGGGAAGGCTGCGTGGGGAAGACGTCCATGGTGCTGCGCTACTGTGAGAACAAATTCAACGACAAGCACATCACGACTCTTCAGGTGAGAATCGGGGGTGGGGGCTCGTTTGAAATTGGAATGTCGTAGTTATCGAAAACAAACATCCCCCGTTGCTGGGTGGCGTGTTGCAAGCTGTCATTTGGTGCTGGTGGTAGACGCGTGTTTTTGACCCCGGTGTCCCGTGTGAGACTTGTGGTTTATGATGTCACGTGTGTCCAAAACAAGTGTCCTTGATTGCTCCGAAGGAAGCGTCAGTTGGTCAAGTTGACTTTTTTTAAGGAGCGTTCAAGAAATATTTATGACACACACACACACTCAACTTGAAGTGAAATTGTCTCCTACGTTCTTATATTCTCTCAAGTTTCGTCATACGCGGATTTTTTTCTTGTTACGTCACGCGCGGATTTATTTATTGGTGTTGTCGAACAAGTTAAAACCCATTGGCATGTGCACAACGGGTGGGGCTTCTACGTGTTAAAACATGACAAATATTACACTTACTCAACACTATATGTATCATGTAATTATCTACTTCTGTATATGACAATCGATTGTCTGTGTAGTGGTTGATTTGCGTACAACAGTAGCCGCTGGTAGACAGTCTTGAATCAATTGCTTACTTTGTGACGTAACCAAAAATCCAAACCTTTATATAATCAGAAATTTGGAAAATAAAAATTGAGACAAGTCCCCCCCCCCCCCCCACCACCACCAAGAGTGATCCGGCCATGAAGGCAAAAGTCATGTCATGACAATTAACAATACAATGTATACATAAAAGAACACAGCACAATTGCAAACTGGCAACAAGACTACCCTCCAACCAGAGTGGATAGCAGTAACTACTGACCAAATGTGTTGACAAACGTACAAAAATGAAAACATTGAGAGATAGCTGCATGGTGGTAGCTGTTGACCGAGATTCCACATATTTTCCCGAGGTCGCCGCTTGTACAACTTGACATGAGAGAAGAGCGTGGGGATGGGGTTGGATGGGGTTTGCAAGTGTTGCATAAGGAAGAACTTATTTTCACAGTTTCACAGGGTGGGAAAAAACAAAAGCAAAAGTTGCTTTGAATGATGTCATTGTTCTCAAAGCAAAGGGGAACAAATTGATTAGAACCGCTAATCGGATCTTCTTAGTTTTTTTCAATCAGATTTGATTTCAATGCCATGTGGCCTTGCGCCTCTGTATGATTGCGTCTGTTTGAATGGGGCGTCTTAATTTGATGTGTGTGCGTATGTGTTTCCGAGCAGGCGTCCTTCCTCACCAAGAAGCTCAACATCACAGGAAAGCGGGTCAACCTCGCCATCTGGGTAAGACGGCGCTCTCGGTGCGGGTTTGGCACAAGGCAGGTCACGTGACTGACTGCGTGCGTGCGTGCAGGACACGGCGGGTCAGGAGCGTTTCCACGCGTTAGGTCCCATCTACTATCGAGACTCCAATGGAGCCGTCCTGGTCTATGACATCACCGATGAAGACTCCTTTCAGAAGGTAACGAGCTACCCGCAAAACTACGTGTTGGCCTTTTGCTTCGGTCCAAACTGACGTTTGCATTTCAGGTGAAGAACTGGGTGAAAGAACTGAGGAAGATGTTGGGCAACGACATTTGTTTATGTATAGTAGGTAAGTGGCAGTCGTCATGACAACACAAAGCAGTGAATCGAAAGAACAAAGTCATGTTTTTCCAGAATAAAGATTGACATTTTATCCCAACAAAATGTCTTTGCTCTTAAAATACTTTCATATTACATACAACGCCCCAAACACTGAAATTCTCCCATTGAGTGAAATCAAATCCATTTCTCTGAAAATTCAACAGCGGCTGTGTGTCACTTGTGATCTGCGGCCGCTGACCATTTTGCCCGACATGGCGCCGCCCCTTACGCTGTTGAATTCTTTTTCATTCTTAAGCCACCAGTGTGACATTAAAATGAGTGCTGGCACGTACAATGTATTCTTGCTTGAAAAAAAGTTGAACCTCTGACCTTGCCAATTTGTCGCGCAGGTAACAAAATCGATTTGGACAAAAACAGGAATGTTTCCATAGAAGAGGCAGAAAGGTGAGTGAGTGAGTGAGGGATGACATCATCGCAGCCGGGGGCCGCTTGTCATGCATTTGCCTGTCGCTTTTCTCGTCGTCATAGTTACGCAGCATCGGTGGGGGCCAGGCACTACCAGACGTCGGCCAAGCTCAACAGTGGCATCGAGGAGCTCTTCTTGGACTTGTGTAAACGTAAGAAGCCCCAACTGTGTGTGTGTCATATGAGCGTCATCGCATGTGCCGCGCCATAGTCATGGGTCATGTGACGTGTGTGTTCACATAGGAATGATGGAGGCCGCCCAGGTCGAGGAGCGGTCGAAGGGAAATGGCGGCGGCCAATCAGCATCCGGTCGGAGAGGTGTACAGATCGTTGATGACGAGCCACAGGCCACGCCCACCGGGGGATGCTGCTCGTCCGGCTAACGCGCGTACACGCACACGCACAGTGTCTCTGGTCTGTCAGTGTTGCTAAAGATCATGGGAAGAAGTTCATAAAAAGTCAAAAGTAGCAGGAAACATGCAAGCTACCCATTTCCTGTCCAATTGTTAGTTGACGTGAGGGTGGACGCATGACATCACTTCCTGATATAAAATGACGTGGTTGGTTGGGGATGCGGAATCGAAGCACAAGATGGTCGAACGGTCTCCAATAGGCAACATTCCTCATGAGTCACACAACGCGTGCGCGCGCTCATATTGTGCATGCTTGTCCGGAACGGGCTTAGTTTGATTCCAAGAAAAACTGTGTTCATTAAATGCTTATTGAAAGAAAGGCATCTGTGCACTGCGTACTTTGGCCAACAGGGGGCACAAGCTAAAATGGTTTAGTGGCAATTCACTGCCGACGAAGGCTTCCACTTCAAACCGACAAGTACATGGCGGATGCTCGGACGAGTAACATTGGTCGACAAGTGAGGGCTTTGGCTGGAATGACTTCCTGTTCTTTATTAAAGGGCAAAAAACAAAAATAACGTTTTGCATCTATAGTAGTCCTAGCAAAGAAAGTGACCAAAAGAGGGAGGGCTGCATTTACAAACAAAAGCGCGACATTTGTTGTAACGGCAGAAAGTTTCTTCAGTGGTTTAAGGCAGCAGCCGTCGTCGCGACGGCCACCGAGCACAAGGCGGCGGCGCTCTAGTACAGGGACGTGTTTTGAAGCTCCTGGTACTTGGGGGGCGCCGGCTTGAAGATGGCGGGCACCAGCATGATGGTGGGACGTCTGCCCGCACGCAGCTGGTGGATAAGGATGGACGACAGAGTCAGGCCCAGCAGCTGCGAGGAAACAGGAAGTGAGATCGCCGCCGGCCTCAACGTGGCCCGGCCCGGCCCGCAAACGCTTCCTACCGCCAAGAAGGCCAACACGAAGACGATGCCCATCACAATGTCAAAGGTCAAGAGGACGTAGTGGACGATGACGGGGAAACAAGGCTGCACGCAAGATTGCATCAGCCACTTTCAACTTGGCCCTCACGTGAGCCGACTGACGAAACTCACCTTGAGGAAGACCGGCTTCCTCATCTGGAGCATCATCATCTGTAACACACACACACACACACGCAGGCAGGCAGGTCAGGCAAGTTGATGCCAACTTGTGTGTTGATGGGGAATTTTCATTTGCGCTCTCACGTTGTAGTTGATGAGGTCACATTTGCCCTCCACACGCGCCTGCTCGTCGCACAGGCACGAGTCCGGAATGTCCTGCCGCCAGTCGCCGTAGCTGAACACGCCGCAACACTGGAACTGCGCACAAACACGCGCACGCCGTCAGCTTGCGGCGACCGCGGCACGCGCCGCACCCTTGGCGGCGACCTCACCGTTTCCTGAACGCTGTTGGCGATTTCCTTGGTTTTCTGTTTGGCTTTGTCCAAGGGCAGCAGGTGTCTGAGCTGCTGGGACATCGCGTCCTCCACCTGCGAGCGGCCGCGGGTTACCTTACCGTGGTGACAGTGCGGCGCAAGCCTGCGCGCGCGGAGGCGGCCTTACCCGGGGGCGCACGGCTGCCATGGGGACGGCCACGCGCAACGTCATCAGCGTGCCAATCACCATGCACACCAGGAACTGCGCACGCGCAAAAGAAGCGAGGTTGACATTTGCCGCCTCGAGGGGAAGTTGACTGACAAGCGTTGCTCGACTCACCATAATGAGGGCGGCGCGGCTCTGGCGGTGCGCGCCGTACGCGCCCACGGCGGCGATCACCATGGTGATGGTGCCCACCACGTACAGCAGGATCAGGGCGGTGTAGCGGCCCTCCAGCTGCAAACACAAGGTGAGCCCGCTAGCATGAACAGTGACGTGTCTTACCACGAGTAACTGAGCGTGTGTGGAATGAGTAAGAGTGACTTACCGTGAGTGCGCGCGTGCGTGTGTGTTAGTGTGCGCACTTACGGAAGCGTCATTTAAGCGTGTGACCAACTGCAGCACCAAGGCCAGGGCGATGATGGCGCCCCCTACAATCTGGGAAGGGAAGACAGCCGCCAACATTTGTCACGATTGGTCGACACTCAACAATTTGACAAGCGACCAGACACACCTGCGGAAAATGGAGCCTCAAAAAAAAGCTCACAAGAAAACTTTTGACGGGATTCGAACCGAGAATTTCTCGACTTCGCGGCAGCACACGTTGCTAACCACGAACATTCGTAGAGGTTGACTTGAGTATTAAGTGTGCGCGAGTTGGGTTCTTAGGGAAAGTGTGCGGAGCGACATGCTACGGAAGAGGCTAACGTTAGCTTGAGGTCGAACAAGTGCGCACTTTAAATTTGGCGAGCGGAAGTGTGAACTAGTTGAACTCACCGCGAAGAAAATGTTGGACACGATCAAGCTTAACTTGACACAGCTGTTGAGTTGAGTCATGTTGGTTTCGTTCGCTTGATCAAGTGCCGAGAAAGGAGACGACAAACGGTAACGAGCGCTGCCCTCAAAGTCTCCGCAAACGAATGAGTCCGATTGCAGAGAAAGAAAGACGCCAAGTATTTGAGGGGCGGCCTTTCCCGTAAATGACTACCTGGCCTGCCAAATATGGGCATTTCCGTTCCTGGGCGGCACTTCCGGGAAGAGCGTTGCAATTGTCTTCAACAATGAGACGCGACCGAGTTCGCCCGTTTGGAGAAGTTTGAGAAGTAGAAATAAACTGTCACTACACAGTTCGTTCCGGACAACAAACGACAAAACCTAGCTGTATTTAAATTATGGTGTTTCTATTTTAGAATGAAAATCAAATAACCAGTCGTTTTTCCATTTTTCATATCTACTTCCAAACATAATATCCAATGATCAAAAGAGACACGGACCGCGAACGAACTCCGTTTGTGGCCATTTTCGTTCCACGGCATCAACAGGTGCACTTTGTTGTGTTTCATCCCGTTTCTGATTTCAAAAGCATCCGCTCCAACTTGGATGCTTCTCAAAACAACACAACATTTCTTTTATAACTAAAAACACGAACAAAAACATTTCTCAGCCGCTGCCTCGTCACGCCTGCGCGCCTTCAGGTGGCCTCTCGGTGGCGCTAACACTCAGCTGTGCGTACTACAAAAAAAGTTTCATTATTACGACGAATTATAAAAATTCAATTTAAAATATTACGACTACAAATTTTACAGATTCAAAATGATTTAAAAAATTGGCTGCCACAAATTTTAGAAATATAAAAAACACTACAAAAGAAATACTATTTGCATTATTACTAGAGTACGACTACTACTGAATAGAAAAATACAAGGACGAATAGTCGTTGGCATGCGCATATGTTGTCTGTCCCCATCGTCTAACTGCACTTTGTCCTTTTCGCCACAAGGTGGCACTCAGGTTTGGTTTGCTTTTCCTCACCCGGCCGTCTTTTTACGTGATCGCGTCCGAATAATCACGGAGAGGGAGCACTCATCGTTGACAATTCCTCCAGAAGAACTACCCACTGCGCCATCAAATCTCCCCTCGTTGCAGCTCGTGCCAAACAAAGGCCCTTTCCCCATCATCATCATCATCATCATCCTCATCATCATCATCCTCCGGCCTCCTTCCGTGCCACCTTGCTTGCGGTCTGTTGAAGACGCCTGCGGCGGCTCGTGTTCCCTCTCGCCGCTCGCCACGGCGGCGGTGAACGAAGATGGTGACGACGGAGACGAGGATGACGGCAGGACGTTTGCCGGTCTTGATGACGCTTCTTCTCCTTTGCTGCAGGCTGTCATGCGCCGGTGAGTGACAACAACACCGCATCGGCCACAATTGGCTTCGTTCGCGTGCACCTCCGCTTACACTAGCCTCAGTTAGCTTCACATGCTAACATCAACAGTGTCGATATTCGACGTATGTAAGCCTCGGTTAGCGTCATAAGCGCCAGCAACCCTTTTATTTGGCCACTTGCTCACGCAAATCGCTGCGAGCCTGATCCACACTTCTGGAATGACATCGTTTGCTAGGACATGCAATGTGGTGGAGCCATTATGTGTGAAGTTTGTCGGCCAACGTTTGCGTATTGTCTCTTAACGCCACCCGCTGGTCTCTTCAGGGTCATCGTTAGGCGAGCGTGAGCTGCGTGTCGGCGACGCGACCCTGCGGCCGCTCGGCAGCGAGCCGCCTCTTCACCGCCGCCATCATCATCATCATCATCATTATCATCATCATCATCATCACCAGGAAGACGAGATACACGTGGAGCACGCCGCTGTGGCCGCACGCCATCTGGTTACCATGGTGATATGTCCGTCCGTCTGCGGCCGTCGGCAGCGTCTCATTACAGGCCCTGGTACACCAAAACGACGTTCACCAACAGTGACAGACGCTTCGCCGCCGGTGGCGTCCGGCCGGCTGCCGGCGCGTCACGCTGGCACCGCGACGACGGACAATGCATTCGTCTCTATTCTTCGCTCGCGATGAACTCCCACGGGAAAGTAAACCGTCACGTTCTTGACACGGTATTGTGAAATACTCACATTGTCAACCCTCGCTCTTGTACTAGGAAGAAGATTAAGGCAGCGAAGGCGTGCTCACTGTTTATCCGCATTTGTCACATCCCGTTGCTGCTCCAAGCGCTGATTTGCTAGCTAACAGCCAATCAGAGTGACCAAATGTCACGACTGGCGATGCCGATTCAACATACGTAAACGCCCCCGAGACGCTTACAGACGGGTTACGACACTACGACGGTGGCCACTATTCATTCAGACGCCACGACGCTTCACGACCTCCGACCTCGGTTTGGTATATCAGGGCCTTATTAGCCTGTCAAGCTGCGTCCGTCCGTCCGTCCGTCCGTCCGTCCTGTCTGTGACACCTTGTTGCGCTTGCAGTTTTTGGCGTTGGACGTGCGCAGTTTGAACACGGCTCTTCTTCGTTGGTTCCGCGGCGGCGTGGCGGCGGCGCTGGGTGTTCCCGTCGCCCTGGTCCACATCAACGCTCTGGATGTGAGGACACGCCCCTCTCAATTTCAGCCAGCCACGGACGGATGGAATTGATTTTTGATTTTTTAGGAGGAGAAGAACGGCGTGGAGCTCTTCGTGTCCTCGGAGCGGCCGGACGCCGGCGAGCCCCGCCCTGCCCGGGACGTGGTCCGATCGCTCGACGCCAGGCTGCTTCATCGCCACCTGGCGCACTTTGGCATCACAGAAGTCTCCGCCGAGGTTCGCAAGAGAAGGCCAAACTTTCCTTGAGCGGTCGTTGTCACCTTTTTTTTTTTTCGGCCCTGACCCGTTATAATTCCTGAACATAATTTTAACGGAATTTGTGACAGTAATTTTTGCATCCTGTGAAATTTGGCTATTTGGATGGACTGACTCGGAAATTGTTTGTTTATGTAGCAGAACGTCCAGCAGGGGGCGCCGCGGGAGCGCGCGTGGCGGCACCAGCGCTTCTACACCGCCCTCCTCTTCCTCGCCATCTTCATCATGGCCCTCATTTGCCTGATGGTACGTCGTACAAAAATCCGATTCACGCACCACATGCTTTGACATTCACTCACTTACGCACGCATCCGCGCAGTCACATAAGCACACACACACACTCGCTTCTACTTTCACAGTGACAAACACGCTCACTCATACACAAATCGCGCACACAAACACTCTCCTACTTTGCTGTTGCAGCTTTTGTACCGACTCAAAACAACTTCAAAGGGTCAGCGGAAAGCTCCGCCCCTTCACCTGCCGAACGAGGTATCCCGTGAAAAGGTAAGCCCCGATTGGACGTGACCGATGTTGAGCTTTTGACTGGCGTCGGCAGGCGGCCCCGCCCCGGTGCCAGCAGCCCCCCGCGTCAGCCCGGCCGCCGCCCGCCGCCCCGCCCCCGAGGTACGCCCCCCTTTCTCACAACGTCACCGTCGCACGCTCTGCTTCCTGTTGACCGCCCCGTCATCGTGGTCTCCCTCTAGCCCCGCCCCTCCCACCTACGTCACGCCAGTGATGAATGAGCTCAAGCCGTGCCCCTCCCCCTTCAGGATGAAACCACTGTCGGGACTGCAAGAGAGGTGACGGACAGCGCGTGCGTGAGAACATTTCACATCGTGCCCTTGTTTTGAAGGTCATTGTTTGCAAACAACCTCTGCTGAGGGTGCTGAGAGCAGGATGTTTGTGTGTGCTGGACATCGGCCAATCAGCAATCAGCTAGGCAGGAAGTAGCAGCTTCAAAGATGCGCCAGAACGGCGCCTCGGACGGGAAGTTGCTCCTCGCCTTCACGTGTTCCCGATGTCGCCCTCAGACGCGGCTCCAACGTGTCACTCGTTCTGGACATGTCGGCGAGCGCCAGCGTCGCCGCGGTGACGCCGCCGCGGGAGGAGGCGGCGGCGGCGGCCCGCGAGTACCTGATGGCCGCCGGGCGCACGCTCACGCCGCAGCGACTGCGCGACGTCGTCAAAGACCCGCACATGCTCCACGCGGAGTTTGCGGTGAGTCGCGTGACCGCTTGGGACATGAGACCTTGTTGCCGCGGGAACGCATGACTACTTGCGCACACACATAATTGTGAAACACACTGTACCCCCCCCCCCCCCCCCACGGTTTCTCTTCCTATTTCTGTCGAGCGTGCGCGCACAAACGCACGATGGACACGCGTGTTGATCTGATCTGAAAGTGTGTGCGCGGCGACAGGAGATCCCCATGAACTTCACGGAGCCCGGCCAACTGGACGTTCCCAACCACGGAAGCAAGAACCGCTACAAGAGCATCCTGCCCAGTGAGTGGCGGTCGCTAGGCGACGGCAGCCAGGTCCGCCAAGGTCCTGACCGCAATGTGCTCGTCCTAGATCCTCGCTCCAGAGTGCTGCTGCTGCGGCCGGCAAGCAACGCCGACCCGCTCGCCTCCTACATCAACGCCAACTACATCCGGGTTCGTCCGCGCGACTTTGCGTCCCGTTTGTCAGCGACGTGCTCTTTTGCCAACCGGCGCCTGTGCCGCGTCAGGGCTACGGCGGCGAGGAGAAGGCCTTCATCGCCACGCAGGGCCCGATGGTCAACACGGTGGACGACTTCTGGCTGATGGCGTGGCAGGAAGCGGCGCCGGCCATCGTCATGATCACCAAGCTCAAGGAGAAGAAGGAGGTTTGCGCCGCACGCCAGCCTCGTCCGCGGGATGCCGGCGGCGCCCCTCAGCCAGCTCCTTGTTTGCGCCGCTTGACAGAAGTGCGTCCTCTACTGGCCGGAGAAGCGCGGCGTCTACGGGAGGCTCCGGGTGGAGGTCACCGCTGTGCGAGAGTGTCAGCACTACACCGCTAGACGCGTCACACTCGAGGTACGCGCTCAGAGAAGTGCACACGTGCGGTCGGCCGGCACGAGCGCAAACTGACGGTTTGCTCCTCTGCAGTGCGGGCCCAGAAGCCACACGTTGCAGCATTTCTGGTTCACGTCGTGGCCCGACCACAAGACGCCCGACGCCACTCTGCCGCTTCTGCAGCTGATGGACGACGTGGAGGCGGCGGCGGCGGCGGCGGCGGCGGCGGCGGCCCCCCCGGGGCCCGTGGTCGTGCACTGCAGGTGACTTTTGCCCCGTCGCCTGGAAGGTTTGTTTTGAAGGCTGGCGACTGTGCCGACGATTTTGCGTTTGTCCGCAGCGCCGGCATCGGCCGCACGGGCTGCTTCATCGCCGCCAGCGCGGGCGCGCGGCAGCTGGCGGCCGAGGGCGTCGTGGACGTGCTGGCCATCACGTGCCGCCTGCGCCTCGACAGGTCAGACATGAAGTCGATGCAAGTGCAATAGCAAAAGTTGAAACCAGTACTGTGGAAGTAACTAGTGCAACCATCAAAAAGCTAACTCGTACAAAAACAATTGCAACTCCAACCAGATTACGACAGCAAGAGCTTTGACGACTACAAATACCACGTGGTACGACTATAAAGTCAACGCTTAACAACTCAACTTTTTGAACAACTACCGCAAGAGCAACGGCCCTCAAAAGCAACGAGTGAAAATCAAGAAAACGTAAATAAACGTGTCTTCCCGTAGGGGCGGAATGATCCAGACGGCGGAGCAGTACGAGTTTGTCCACCACGCCTTGAGCCTGTACGAGTCCCGCCGGCGTCGCCGTGGCGACCGGGCCTCGGTGGGCGCAGTCTGACACGGAGGCGGAGCTTGTTGATGGCGGAGGAGAAGCGCGAAGGTACACTTCGAGCCAACGTTTGCGTTAGGCGGCTCGCGGCCGCTAGCTAGCCGGCTAGCTAGCGTGGCCTGCTAGCACCTGCGCTCGTCTTGCGCAGCCAAATGGGACTCTCGCAGCAGACGGGGGTCAAATTGAAAACAAATTGTTTCATGTTTGCCAAAAAAAGATACACTGTAAACATATATGTATTTAAAAGGCAGAGGTATTTTAAGTCTGCAACTCTAATTTTTTAATCAATGCCGGTGGTTTGTGAAGATGTTTTCTTGACAAAATGTATTGTAAATAAAACATGAACAAACACAAGGAAAAATATTTGTAAAAAGTTGTTTTCCAAATATAACAGTCCAGACCACCCTCAAGTTTTCCCAATTGAGAATTCAAAATATTTGTGAAATAAAAAAAATCAACAGAAAGATGCATTTAACATGCGCATCATGAAATAATGGTTTACTGATATCTTTCATTTTATTCTTTAGCCATTTTCACGAGTAGATGACAAAAGAAATCCATTTGAATTATCATCAATAAATGCAAGACATTTTTATGCACTGTGGATGATGTCCTCCAATGAGATGAATGCTGAGTTTGTCCACCATATGTGTTTTTTTTTTTGGGGGGGCGGGGGGGAATCCGCAGCGGTGCTGGCATCTCTTTGGTAGTATATTTATTTATTGGAGCCAAAAGGACCTTTATTTTTCTACAGTTCATTCCAGATTTTGTCTGTTGCGTGTGTGAGCGAGAAAAAAATTGAACAAAATAATTCCAAATGTCGCAAATGTTTGTGTGTTTCCAAAAGTTGTTGAAATGCAGACCTTGATCATGCGTCACGTGACAGTGTTTGTAGCCCACTGGCAAAAATGTTTTCTGTCTGCCATTAAAGTCGACTGAAGCAAAACAAGCTCGCCGCACTGGCCTTCAGTTCACCTGCCGGCCCCAAGGGGGCGCCGCAGCGGCAGGTTTCCATTGCGCATCTTCACGCGACTTCTCTCAAAGTTTGGCTTTCCAGTTTGCGTCTTCGGCCGTGCTTTTCGACCTGTTTTGGGTTCGCGCTATGGTCGGAAACGAGAAGCGGCGCTGAAAACAGATTCGGGTTTCAAGCCACGCTCGAGTCACCCCATTCAACTTTTTTCACATTTCTGGCTACGCCCCTGCTGGGGTTAGGAACCGGCCTCCGGCCTTCCCAAAACATGCCAGCGTCACGCGATTTGGACACGTGCCCACACACACACACACGGCCCGGCGAGCAGTTCCTCGCGTGTCGGCACGTACGCTGGCCTCGACTGCGGCCGCGTCGGTCTTTGGCTGTCTGGCGACCGGTCGAGACGGAGGCCGAGCGCTGTGGGAAATGGTCGCGGAGAGCGAGTGTGTGTTTTGGGGGGCGTCGGGGGTTATTTGCAGCGCGGCCAGACAGGAAGCGGAGGACAAAGGAGGCCGGCAGGAAAGGCGGAGCTCCCGGAGTTGTCCCGGCGCTGGCGGAAAGCGAGTCGTCTGCCCGAGCGCCGAGCAGAAGCGGCCAGCGGCCCGACGAGCATGCCCGAAGCCGCCCGCGCCCGCCTCCAAAATGCCCGCGCGCCGCCTCTGGCCACGCGTCGCCGTCGTGTGGATGCTGCAGGTAAGCGCCGCCCTCCGCCACCATCATGTTCAATCTAGTCAGTGTGGCATTTTATCCTTTTTAAACCGTTTTCTGAAATGAATGCGTGAAAAGGGTTGTTGTTGACGACAATATGCGCTACGCGGCCCCACTCGCCTTCGCATTCACATTGCGTGAGCGGAAGGGGCAAAATGCAGCCGATTCAGCCGTTCTCCAAAAATGACTTCACAGTTGCTCAGCTAACGAGCAGTCACGTGATGCCATTTTGGACTGAAAGGACAAGTGGCAAAATGACAAGGGGGACAACATTTTTGCCGCCGCTTTCATATTTCACTCACGCAATATGAATACGAAGGCCGTCTTTTGGACGAGTGCATTGCTTGACTTGACTTTGCCTTTAGTGAGGCGAATGAACCATTTTTGAAACCAATTTCCGGTGACCAAAAAAAACGGCCGATGTGTCCATCAGGCTCTGATCGGCTCAGCCGGGACAGACGAGGCGTCGGACGGTTGTCGCCCGTCCATCTGCGAGGTGACGTCCGGTTGGGATGGGGTTGAGCTAACGGTTAGCACGCCAGGGCGCAACTGCTCCCCGGCCGTGTCGTCTGCGGACGCCGCCGAAGACGTCCGATGCGCCGGCAAAAGCCGCGAGGAGCGAGGACCCCAAGCGGAGGCCAACGTGACGGGAAGTGAGGGGCCGGGCCTCCACGGTGGCGTCTTCACGTGTGAGCTGCGACACCTGGAACCGGGAAGCGCGTACGTGCTGCACGTCGGTTCCGCCGGCGCGCGGGAAGTGGCCAACGTCAGCGTGCGCACCAGTAAGTTGGCAAAACGCAACACGGGTGTCGACATTTTCTTGCTCTTGCGCTTTGTATTGTGAGCCAAAATCGGAGCTATAGGAGCTAGCTTCAGCTAGGCCGCCGCAAAATATTGCCAGCGGGCGTCTCGCTCACAACGGTTGGCTTTGCTGCCATCTTGTGGCACCTGCAGGAAATGAGCAACTTTGTCTTGAAGGCAGGCGTCAAATAACTCATCACTGACTTTGCATGCGGCTCACGCTGCTTCCGCGTGTTGTTGGCGAGTCGGACAAAATGGCCGCCCGTGACCCCCGCTAGTGGAGCTTGCCCTCGCTAACGCTCCGATTAGAAACAGGAAGGGAGAGCCGGCTGACGGGAGCTGATAAGGCCTGTGCGTGTGTGTGTTGGAAGGCGTCCAAAACAGAAGTTGTTGTGTTTCCACGCTGGGCCGAGCTCTCATTTCCCCATTTCGTTTCCCGTCCTCGATTGTTCTTTTGTGTGTGTACTCTTGCGCTGCGGGACGGTGGAAGTAACGCCCCAAAGTACAACATTCTTTTATAAATGTTGACCCTTTCACTTTCTTGTTTTCCTCAACTTGTCTGAGCCTTAAGAAATGTCATTGAGGTCCTTCCATTTGCCCCCACGTCACTTCCCGCGGTCACCACCGGGGGCAGCAGAGCAGCTGTAATGGCGTCTGCGCGTGTGCGTGTGCGTCAGGCCCGTCAGCGCCGCGGGGCCTCGGTGTGACGTCCAGGTGGAGCGACAGCCTGGCGCTTTCCTGGCAGGCGGGCCCGGGCAGGACTCAGCGTTTCAGGCTTCTTCTGTGGGGACCCTCCCCCGTCGCCCGGAACCATTCCGGTACGTGACTTGGCTCGCCTTTGGTGCGCGCCGGCCGGGGAGTCACGTGAGCGTTGTGCCCCTCCCGCCAGCGCATCTGCTGCTGAACGAGACGATGGAGAGCACGGCCACCTCGCGCGTCCTCGACGGCCTCGCACCGGGCACGCGCTACAACGTTACCCTGGCGACCGAGGCCGGCGGTCTACGCAACCACACCGCCGTCCAGGCTCAAACCGGTACCGACCGCCGCACACGTTCTTTGGAGTTTCTCGTGTCTCACCGCCTTTTGTCTTTAGCGCCGGCCGCCGTCAGCAACCTGACGGCCGCCGCCGCCGCCGCCGCCAAGGGCGCCGCCTTGCGCGTGAGGTGGCGCCGCCCGGCCGGCCGCGCCGACGCCCTGCTGGTGTCGCTGAGCCCCGGCCCGCCGCCGATCGTTCTCCCCGCCGACGCCACCGAGGTCACCGTGGACGGGCTGACCCCCGGCTCGGCCTACCGCGTGACGGTCAGCTCCCGGAGCGGCGAGCTGCTCAACGCGTCGGAGATCGACGCGCGCGCGGGTGGGAGCGGGTGGCCCGTCGCCCCTCGCCTTTTGCGCGCGCTCGCTCATTTCAACAATTCCCACGTCTTGCCGTTTAGCTCCGGCGCGGGTGTCCCTCCTGGCCATGACGCCCTCCCCCCCGGGGGGTCTCTTCCTGTCATGGGCGCCCCCCGCCGGTCACTGGGACGGCTACCGCCTCGTCCTCCGCGACGGCTCCCGGGACGTCGTCGTCGCCGCCGCCGCCGACCTACCCAAGGAGGCCGTCAACTTCACCTTCGCCGGGACGGGGCTACTTCCCGGACAACGCTACCGAGCCACGCTGGCCGTCAAAAGTGGAGCGCTGGCCGCGGAAAGCAGCTGTGATGGAAACGCACGTGAGACGCGCACACACTTACACACACGTTTACACTAACACTTACACGCGTGACTCGTTGCGGTCAGTTCCGGCGCGCGTGCGCGACCTCCACATTCGCCACGCCGACGAAACGTCCCTGAGCGCCATGTGGAGCCACGCCCCCTCGGGCTCGCGGGACGCTTACTTCCTGAGCCTTGGCCACGGTAGCCCCGCCCCCGACAAGCGCCGCCCGTCCGGCGGCGCCTCCCGGCTGACCGGCCGCTTTGCCGCCCTCGTCTAGGCGAGGTCACCGTGGCTACCAGGGAGGTGGAGCCTCACGTGAGGGAGTGCACCTTCAACGTCCTCACGCCCGGGACGATTTACAACATCACCGTGACAACCAGGAGCGGAAACCTCAACGCGTCTGTCGTGGTGGCGGGGCGGACAGGTTGGCGTCGTCGTCGCCGCCGCCGTCGTCTTGCGTGTGCGTTTGCGTGTCTCAAGCGTGCGCGCGCGTTCCAGTTCCGAAGGCGCTGAGCGCCATGACGCTGCGCAGCGCGGGCGTGGACAGCCTCCAGGCGTCCTGGGAGAAGCCACGCGGCGAGGTGGACTCGTACACGCTGGCGCTCCTCAAGGACAGGTGGCGCCAACTCACAAAGCTGCCACGAGCGCGTCGGAGGGAAGCGCCGGCTGACCGCTTGTGTTGTTGTGCAGCGTTGTCGTTCAGAACCGCAGCGTGGCGGCTGCGGTCGGCCCCGCCTCCTTGCTGCTTTGCGGTTTGACGGCCGGCGCCCTCTACAGGCTGGAGGCTGTCACTGTCAGTGGCGGCGTGCGCTCCCAAGTCACAAGCCTGGAGGGAAGAACCAGTGAGTCCAGCCCGTGCGCGCAGCAACAAGGCGCTGATCCCGTGAGAAGGTTGACGCCCCAAAATTGCGGCGCGTTTCTGCAGCCCCGGCCTCCGTTTCCGAGGTGACGGTGGTGAACGGCGGGCGTCCGGATACGCTGCACGTGTCGTGGCGTCCCGCAGTGGGCGTCGTTGACAGCTACCTGGTCCGCCTTGAGGACGGCGGCGGCGGCAGCGCGGCGGCGGCGGTTCACACTCAGGCCGTTTCGCCGCAGTCGGCGCCCGAGTGCTCCTTCAGCTCCCTGACGGCCGGACGGATGTACGCCGTCGTCGTTGCAAGCAGGAGCGGCAGCCTGGAGAACGCCACCCGGGTTTACGCACGCACACGTGAGGCCCGCCGGCGACTTCCTGGAAGGCTTTGCTGCCCTTCCTTCCTTCCTGCCCCGCCCCCTTGTTGTCGTTCCCACCTTACCTTGGACTATCTTGTCGTGCCCTGATCCATCCGAACGTGCTTTTTCCACGTCGTCGCGTTTCGTTTTCGTCGTCTAACGTCACCTTGCACTCATGTTTGTACTTTGCGTCGCAGAACCCGCCCCGGTGCAGAACCCGACCGCCGTCCACTCGGCCAGAGACGACTTCCTCAAGGTGCGTTACAAACACGTTAGCGTTAGCGTCATCGGCGCGATTGGCGTGAGCCGCGTGCCTTCTGTCAGGTGTACTGGCGCCACGCGTGGGGCGACGTGGACGCCTACGTGGTGGCGGTGTGGTACAACCACAGCGCGGTGCAGAGGCAACGCCTGGCACCCGCACGCGGCGACTGCGTCTTCGGCTCGCTCACGCCCGGCCGGCTTTACACCGTCACCGTGGAAACGTGGAGCGGGGACCTCGTCAGCAGCGCCGCCACCGACGGACGCACCTGTCAGTCAACACAACGCCTCCCGTCACCGAATGGGGCCGGACCTCGTTGACATTTCTTCTTTATTTTCTTTTTTTTCTTCAGTTCCGGCCTGCGTGTCCAACCTGTCGCTGAGCAACGCGGGATCATCCGACCTGAGCGTCAGCTGGAGCCCCGCCCCCGGAGACGCGGACCACTACGAGGTACGCCGGAGTCACGTGGCGAAATCGCAAATCCAATCGGAGCGTGTTAGCTTAGCGCGTGCGGCGCGTGTGCGCAGGTCACGCTGCTGTTCAACGACACGCGCGTGTTCCCGCCGGTCGCGCTGGCCAGCGACGCGCGGCGATACCGGTTCGGCGCGCTGACGGCGGGACGCCTCTACAAGATGGTGGTGTCCACCTTCAGCGGGCCCAACCAGAGGGCGCTCTTCGTCCAGGGACGCACGGGTACCGTTCCGCGCCGATGGGCCGGCGTCTTTTCATTCAAATTTTGGGCTTGAAATGGCCGAGCGATCGCGGTTTCTGATGATCTCCCTGTCCAGTTCCCGCCACGGTGACCAACCTCCACCTGGAGCCGCCGCGGCCCCCCGTCGACGCCGCGCTCACGGCCACGTGGACGCCCGCGCTCGGAGACGTGGACGTGTACGCCGTCTCGCTGTCCGCTGCGGTGAGTCGGGCTCGGGAAAAAAGGAAAGTCACTTCCTGCGTCCTGCTGACGCTTCCTGTCTCCAGGGCGGCGGCGCGGTGGAAACTCGACTGGTCCCCAGATACGTCTCCTCTCTGGACTTCCTGGAACTGGTCCCGGGCCAAGCCTACAACCTCACCGTCCAATCACGAAGCGGGGAGCTGACCAGTAGCAACACGGCGTCCGGCCGCACAGGTGCAAACGCCTCGCCAGAAAGTCAAAAGCCGCGTGGCCGTAACTCCGAGGAGGGCTCGTAACGGACGGCCGCAGTAACGGCGCGTGCGCCCTCAGCTCCGGCCCGGGTGAGCGGCCTGCAGGCGGACAAGGAGCACACGGCGCACGGGCTGACGGTCACGTGGGAGCGGCCGGCGGGCGTCTACGACGGCTTCAGGCTGCTGCTCAGCGACCAGTCGGGCCGAGCGCTGGCCCGCCGGACGCTGCCGGCCGGCGGCGGCTCGCAGCGCCTGGACGGACTGACGGCCGGGACGTGGTACCGCGTCACCGTGCTCACGCTCAGCGGGGGCGTGGCCTCTGCCCAGGCCACGGCCGAAGGGCAGACGCGTGAGTGGCGATCGGCGGCTGTCTGCGTGCGCGCCGGCTCGGCTTTAAGCTCCGCCCACTGTGCGCGCGTGTGCAGGTCCCTCGGCCGTGAGCAACCTCACGGCGACGTCCGGCAACTCCTCGTCTCTCGGCTTCTCGTGGCGCCACTCGGGCGGCCGCGTCGACGTCTACGAGGTGTCGCTCTTCGCTTTGGCCGAGCGGGCGGACGGGGACGACGGCGAGGGGCGGGAAACGGCCGGCGGGAACCGCCATCGGCAGGTGCGTCGGCGTCGGCGCGGGCCGGCGCCAACCTTTCCGCATTTGACGCTTTTAACGTGGCGCCGCAGGTTTGGGGCGAGCCGGCGGGCGTCCAGAAGGTCTTGCCGGGCGTGGACGCCTGCGTGTTTACGGGCCTGCAGGCGGGAACTCTGCACCGGCTGCAAGTCGTCAGCTGGAGTCGACGTTTGAGCAGCGACTCGGCGCTACTCGCCAGGACCGGTCAGTTGTCACGACGACGAGGACGACGGTGCGGGTTGCCGTCACTCACGCCTTCTTCGCGGCGCGGTCGGCAGCGCCCTCTCCTGTCAGGTGGCTGCAGCTGGACAGTGGCGGCCAAACGGACAGGCTGACAGGCAGCTGGCGCCACGGCGACGGGCGGCGCAGCGCCTACCAGGTCGGCGCGACGCCAGCTAGCATAAGCGCTTCCCCAGAAAGGCTCGAATGTGAGAGCTGATTGCGTGTGGATGTCAGGTGACCTTGTCGGAGCCGTCGGGCGCCGTGGTGGGAGCCCAGCTGCTGGGGGCGGAGCGCAGCAGTCACGTGTTCAGCGGGCTCACTCCCGGCAGGCTGTACCGCCTCGACGTCATCACGCGCAGCGGAGAGATGAGCGGCAACGCCTCAACGCTCGCACGCACAAGTGAGCGCAAACACGCAGGCGTGCTCTCAAAACGTATCGCTGAATTCCAAAAAACAACGCGAACTGAAAAATGCCCAACGATGAAATGCACACGAACAGCGGGAGAAAAAGAAGTGTCGAAAGGTGAGCTTTTCCTTTTCAGCCCCGGCCCCGCCCAGCCGGCTGTCCATCGAGCCGGGCCCAGCCAACGGGACGCTGGAGCTGTCGTGGGCCGGCCCCGCCTCCGGCGACTACCGCGGCTTCGCCGTGACGTGGACGCCCCCCGACCGGATGTCCGCGGCGCCCGCGGGAGCCGCGGCGACGTCTCGCCTGCTGGCCGGCGCCTTTCCGGGCCGACGCTACAACTTCAGCGTGGCCGCCGTCAGCGGGGGCGGGGCGCTGGCCGGGCCCGTCGTCGCCAGCCGGCCGATCCACGGGAGCGTCGCGACCGGTGAGTGGACGGCCCCACGCGCTCGCTCCCCGTCCCGTCCGTGCGTTTGCCGTCAGTGTGCGTGCGTGCGTGCCTCGCAGGTCCGTCCCCCCTGCGCTCCCTCCGCTGCGTGCCGGCGTCGTCATCGCGCGTGTCCTGTCGGTGGTCTCCTCCCGTGTCCGACTTGGACTCGTACGAGGTGGAGTGTCGTCGCCACGACGACGGCCAGCTGATCTCGGCTCGGCGTCTGGGGGGCGGAGTCACCGCCATCACCCTGGACCGATTGGAGCCATTCCGGAAGTACGCGGTCAGCGTCAGGGTGGCGTCGCACGGACACACCAGCGCGCCGACCACCGGCACGGCCGTCACCATGATTGACTGTCAGTCTCGCGGGCGCAAATGCTGCGGTGCGGACGTTCGGGCATTTGATTGACAGGCTGTGTGTCCCAGGCCCCCCGGCCCCGCCCCCCAGCGTGAGCGTGAGCGCCGGCGCGGCCAAGGTGACGTCGTCGTCCATCTTGTTTCGCTTCAACTGCTCGTGGTTCAGCGACGTCAACGGCGCCGTCAGATACTTTGCCGTCATCGTGGCCCAGTCGGACGGTACTCGCTCGCTCGCCTCGGCCGAGGCGTGCGTCTCTGCCTCCTAAGCGGCCGCTCTTGTCTTGTGAAACAGCCGAGGACGCGGTGCTGCCCGAGCAGCGCCACCCGCTGCCCTCCTACCGCCACTACGCCCGCAACGCCTCGGTCCGGGCCTACCAGAGCGCCTACTTCATCAACCGATGCCCGCAAGACGCCAACATGGCGGCCAGCCAGGTCGAACGCACGCACGCGCACGCGCACGCGCACGCGCACACGTGAGAGCTGACTGACCGTTCGCTCAGTTGGTGGAGGTCAACTTGGGGGCGGGCGGCGACCGGCTGGGCGGGGCCTGCGATCGCTACCGCGACGACGCCTACTTGAGCGACAGCTACGGAGACTTCTGCGATGGCCCGCTCAAGCAAAGAACTTCTTACAGGTCACCATTGGGGGGGTTGGGGGGGCGCATGTTTTTCATGTTTTTCAACACACTTGCAACACACTTGCGTGTGTGCGCACATGCAGGCTGAGCGTGCGAGCATTCACACGACTGTTTGATGAAAACGGCAAAGAGTTTCCTCAGCCGCTCTTTAGTGACACCTACCTGTCCACGCCGCTCAGGACACATGCAGGTGAGCCACGCGCGCCCGCACACGCACACACAGCGAGCCGTTGCGTGACGCGCCTGCGTGTGCGTTTGCCGTCAGAGCCACTAGGGGGCGCGGTGGAAGGCGTGAGCGCCAGCATGTTCCTGTTGGGCTTGATGGTGGCCGCGGTGTCTCTGCTGCTGTACCGCCAGCGAGTGAGGAAAGTGTACGTACGGCGCCCTCCGGTGGCGGCCTCCTCGGAAAGGTTTGCGCTTTTCACCGGGGTCGTTTGCGTTTGTTTGCCGCCTTCCAGCAGGGCGGCGCAGGAGAGCCCGGTGATGAGGATGAATCCGTGGAAGGAGGGGCCTCACGCTGGGATGTACGCGGGGGTCAGGAGGTCAGTGTGCGCGGGTTTGGGTCTGAGTGCGTTTCATGCCCACTAACGTGCTTTTCGTCCTTGACAGTGCTCGTCGCGTCACCAGGCGAGTGCAATCGGAACTTCTTCCCCTTTGGTGTGCGATGTGACATGTTGTGACGTGCGTGCGTG
The DNA here is from genome assembly GCF_054856515.1 of Filicampus tigris. NCBI lineage: Eukaryota > Metazoa > Chordata > Actinopteri > Syngnathiformes > Syngnathidae > Filicampus > Filicampus tigris. The sequence goes on along the minus strand of NC_141238.1, from coordinate 744,841 downwards.
CGTGTGTGCGCGCAGTCCGGTGAAAGCGAGTCACTTTGAGTCTCACGTGCTGAAGCTGCAAGCGGACGCCAGCGTCCTGATGTCGGAGGAGTTTGAGGTAAGCGGTGGGCGGGCCAACGCCGGCGGGGGAGCCGCGCCTCTTAACTTGAGCTGTGACCGGAAGGGCCTGAAGGAGGCCGGCCGCAGCCAGACGCTGGAGGCGGCGCGCCTGCCCGACAACCGCGCCAAGAACCGCTACAACAACGTCCTGCCGTGTGCGTTTCGGCTAGCCGCCGCCCGCCGCCCCCCGCGCTTGCGCCCGCGCCCCCTTCTAAGGCCTCTGCACTTTTCTAGATGATTCCACGCGCGTCAAGCTGTCGTGTCTGGACGACGACTCGTGCTCCGACTACATCAACGCCAGCTACGTTCCCGTAGGTGCCCGCCGGCGCGCTTGCCCTCTTGCCCGCGTCCCGTTTGTGAGGTGTCCCCCGGCCGGCCGTGTTGCAGGGTTACAACTTCCGCCGCGAGTACGTGGCCACGCAGGGCCCGCTGCCCGCCACCAAGGACGACTTCTGGAGGATGCTGTGGGAACACGGCGTGCGCGTCGTCGTCATGGTGACGCAGTGCGTGGAGAAGGGGCGGGTACGTGATGGCGACGGCGCCGTGATGTCGGGACGTTGTATTGACGGCGCCCCGATGGCGTTGTTGACGCGCGCAGGTGAAGTGCGAGCAGTACTGGCCTTGCCACAAGGAGGCGGCGGCGTACTACGGCGAGCTGCTGGTCCAGATGACGTCCGAGTCGGTTCTTCCCGAGTGGACGGTCCGCGACTTCCGCATTTCCCGGGTGAGTGGCCCCGACGCTCGCGCGGCCGCCGACCGTCCGCCGGCCGACCGTCCGCCGACCGTCCGGACTGCGCCCCCTTGCAGGAGAGAGGAGGCGCTTCCCGCTGCGTCCGCCACTTCCACTTCACGGTGTGGCCCGACCACGGCGTCCCCGACGGCACGCACTCCCTCGTCCAGTTCGTCAGGACCGTCCGAGACTTCGCGGACCGCTCGGCCGCCGCCGCCGCCGGGCCCGCCGTCGTCCACTGCAGGTTGGCGTCATTCCGTCACAGGCGAGCACCGTGGCGTCCCTCCACTTGACGTTGACTCCCCAAATCGGGCCCCGGTCCGGCTTTGCCCGTTTGTGTTCAGCGCCGGCGTGGGCCGCACGGGAACCTTCATCGCGCTGGACCGCCTGCTGCAGCAGCTGGACGCCAAAGGCGGCGTGGACGTGTACGGCTGCGTCTTTGACCTGCGCCTCCACCGCCAGCACATGGTCCAGACCGAGGTGAGAGCGCGACCGCCCTCGCACGCCCCCCCCCCCCCCCCGGTGGTCGTGCTGACGTCACTTCCTGTTGCAGTGCCAGTACGCCTTCCTGCATCAGTGCCTGCGCGACGTCCTGAGAGCGCGCAAGCATCGGAGCGACTACGCCATCTACGAAAACTTCGACCCGGACTTGTGCCGCGGTGAGAACGAGCGCCGCGATGCGCTCGCGTGACACCGTGCCGCCGCGACGCCGCTGCCGTGCTGGCTTCGCCTCATGCCGCCATGGCAACCTCGGCTCGTGACATCGTCAGCTCGCGCCACTCGGCATCAGTCTGACTTGATCGGCCGAAGATATCGTCTGACATGGTCACTGGCGTGAGCTTCCTCACCTCACGCCGCCTTGCCGCCTTTGCTTTCAGAGCTGATCCGCTCGGGCCGCTGATGGACGGAGGCGTCGCCACGGAGACGGCACGTCACGTTTCGATGACGGCAAAGGGAAGAGAATGCATTTATTTTTATATTCGACTTCACGGCTATATTTAAAGTTATTACTGGGTGTAAATATGATGAATAATCAATACCAGGAAGTATATACATTATTCGAACACTTTTTACTGTCAGCGTTTATAAGCTAAAAACACTTTTGTTTATGCGATGTATTATTTTAGATTTAGCTGAGCAACAAAATGAAGAATATGTAATAAGTCCTGTAAAATAAAAAATGTTGGTGCGTCACAACTTCAATACAGTTCGAGCTTTAAGTTGTGTGACCGGAGGACGATTATTTTGTGTCTGCGTAGAAAGCCAACTCTTACCTTGAAATGATGACAACTTTAAGTCTTTATTTGAGACAACTAAAAAACATGGGTTTTTATCCCAAAATGCTTTCAGATGAAACTGATGAGCATGAAGTCATGAAGCCAACTGAGCCCCGGACCAATTGAAATTTGCTTCTCACTCTGAAATTTGTTGAAGTTGTTGCTGGTTGTTGTCATGCAAGGCCACACGGGATGCTTTGGGAAATGCGAAGGTGTGCGTTTATCTCGGGAGAAGTCGAAGCGTCGGCACTTTGCCACGCGCCGTCGCGAAAGCGCAAACAGCTCGGTGGGGGGCTTCCTGTCACATTTCCCAATAAAACACGAAGCGGTGTCTGGTTGCGATTGGGCTTGTCCTTGAGTGCGTGTCTGTATTTTGTGTCTACACATGCGTGCATTTCTCCACGTGTGTGCTACGTATTTTGAATGCGTGAGTTCAGAGCGCATTTGTGTGTCCCTCAGCACTTGTGGCGGTTGAAACGAGAAGGGTACGCGCGTTTGGTCGAAACTGCGAGCGTGTCAAGTGCCCCCACCCACCAGAGGGCGCTGTCGCGTCGGCGTGCGTCTGCCGACCAACCACAGCGCGTCGTCAGCATGGCCGTCAAATGACGCGTTCACGACGAGGCCGCTTGTGCTGTTCGCTCGCAGGTGACGTGTGGCGAGTTTGGGTTTTCGCTTACTTGCTCGTCACAATTACACGTGTAACGTTTGCCATTAATGTTGGATGACACAAACACGTTGTCACACGGTCTCACACACGTGGTTGGCCGGTGAAAAGTGGGCGTTTCCTTGGGCTTGAGTCCCATTCTGAACCGCGCGCAAGTGGGCGGGACCCTCGGCTTGAGGAACAGCTGAAGCTCGTCGAAGTGCAGCAGCGCCGACGAAGAGTTGTTGACCAAAGACCCGCGGGCACCGATACCCGGTACAGCGGCGCCGCGCGTGAAAGTCTCGTCCGGACGCCGCGCCGACGCCATCCGACGAAAGGCGACAGTCGCCGTCACCATGTCACTCGCTCCCCGGAACCTTGACCAGGTAAGCGAGCGCAAGAGGGCGACGACGCTTACGGTGCACGCACTCGCAGTGATGACGATAGAGTGTTTTCAGTCAACATAACACAAGAAAGTACAATAGCACTCAAAATTCAACAAACAACTTTCCAAGTATCAAATCAATGTAAACGCATGTCATTTGTGTCTCCCTGTTGCTGATGACAAATATTGAATGAAATGTGCGTGCCGAACGGGGCGTGTAATCATCAGCTTTCAAAACGACATTGTTTTGGGTGCCAAATCTGTTCGTGTGTGTGAAATGGGTGAATGAGAGGCTTACTTTTTGGAAAGTTGAGTCAAGTTGACATGCGTGAGCGAACGGGGCCTTGCCACATCAAATGTGGCGCACCCGCTCACGACCCGAAAAGTTCTCCAAGTGGAGTGAATGTGTACATGTCCATGCTCAAATCACGATCGCTTCAATAATGGTCGCCTGTGACACTCCATGGTGACGATTAAAAATGGAAAGAATTAAATGCATTAATAGTCGATACTTAACGTCACATTTAATTCATCTATTTACTTAAAAGTTGATGTAATTATTTATTTTGAAATGTATATCAATAGGCCAATTAAACATTCATTTATTTCAGTATTTAATACATTTTCTCTAATTTCTTTGCCCCTTTGCATTATGAGTTATTAAAAGACAAATATTTATGCAAATAAACGAACGAAAACTATTTGGATCGCTAAATAAAAGAATCATTAAATATGTTGGCGCGCGTGTCTGTGTGTGTGTGTGTGTGCTTCCTCCAGCCAATCAAATAAGCAGATCATGACTGTATGGTGACGTCATCATCGCGCATTGATCTTCCTGCTCCGTCAGCCGACGGCACCGCCGCGAGGACAAAGCGCAGTGACGTCACGACAGCGGTGAGTGATTGGTTGACAGATAACAAAACCAGTTTCATTATCAGAATATTTATTTGTTGCTTTGAAAAAAAGAACAAACGTTTTTGTTGCTATGAAAACACTAGCTGCCATATTGAGTCAGGTCACGTGAGGTGTTGTCATGGAAACCAGCAGGGGGGCTGGATGCTGTCCCCATGGCAACCTGATGCGGAGGGCGCCCTCCTGTGGAGGGGTAGAGGAATGCGGGTGGTCCTCTGCTTTGATGACAAAAAATAACATCTGGAGGCATGTTTGCGGGTTTCCCTCTGCGCATTCATTCCATTTCTGACGTGTACTGGTACACTGGTTGTCCTCTCTCACAGGGCATACTAGTGGGACTTCGTCTTGCCAGTCAGGCCACTAGTGACATTAATAAGGCAAAATTCTACCAGTAGACTTTGACTAGTTAACATTTAGCGCTCCACTAGCAGCTCCACTGGCACGAGTGGAAAAACATTACTAGTTGGGGAAAAAAAATGCTTTGTCTCACCGGTGAGGACAAACAGTGTACTAGTACATGGACCTTCGGCTCAATGTCAAGGATATCAAATACGTGGCTTGCCAACTCGGCATTCCAGTAGGACAACTACTAGCCTACTTGTAATGTTACTACAGTAATGCCACTTTTGACCTACGCGAGTAAACCTTACTGCTGAATGACCGTGCTGCACTAGTAACACCGCCAGGCCCAATTGGCAGTCATGTAACATGCACTAGTAGCTGCCTGGGCTCTACTAGTGGTACCAAAATGCCCAAGTTTACTTTTACCTCACTTGCAGTTATCCTACTTAGCATTCAGAAATGCCTACCAGTTCAAATCATTTTCTCATGTCATGTTCTACTCAAATTGTCTCACTAGTGAGGACCAAGAGTACTTGGACCTTAAGACGAATACGTGGCCTTTTTTTTTTTTTTACATATTCAGCTTGAGATCCATGTGCAAGTACGCTCTTTGTCCTCATTAGTAGTACATGTTACTCGGCAAAACCCTGCACTCGTTGACATTTGCGTGCTACTAGCACCATTAGTGAAAAGCTAGAAGTTAACGAGTAGAACTGTGTCAGTCACTCGTAGTACTCGTAGCGTGCATGCGGTTGACGGTTTTGCATCGCTAGTAGCATGTCCTTGTCGCAACACTGACTGAAAAGAATATTAGAAGCTACTGGTGGGCCTAGTACCGTTACAAATGCGGCACAGTTGTTTATCGGTAAGGTTGAATTGCTCACTAGTAGGCCACAAGTAGCACGAGTGGGAAAGTAGCTGTTACTTGTGAGACTGTTTTCTAGTCCAAGAGAGGATGGTAAAAAGTGTACCAGTACATGTACTACTTCAACCGGCTTTGGACTCAATGCTCAGTGGGCTTGCGCAATGTCCCCAAAGCACATGACATCATGATGCTTTTTGTCTTTTATTGTGAAAGGGTGCTACAAAGTCCACTTCCTGTTCCTGGGAGGCCGACGCCCCGGCGGGGGAGGGCGGCGGCCGCCGCCGTTGGGACCGTCGGGTCCGGAAAATGAAAGTTCAAACGCAAACGTCCGTGTCCCGGACCGCCAAAGGCGGGAGAGCGGGCTTGGCGGCCGGCCAATCAGAAGGCCTGCTGGGCGGGGTTGTAGTTGAAGGAGGAGGGAACGTGAGGTCGCTCTTCCAGTTTGTCGTATTCCAGGTGGAACTCCTGATCGGGGGGGGGGGGGGTTGGGTCTCCGTTAGGGGATGCCCGTGCGTCTGTGTGTTTGCTTGAGTGTGCGCGCACGTTACCTTGGCAACCTTCCTCCAGTTGAGGCAGTCAAAGAAGTAGTACGTCCCCCTCTCGTAAGCGTTTGTCTTGAGCGAGGGCTCCATGCCGGGCGCCCGCGTGATCCACACGCGCTCCTCCTTGTGGTAGCGCCAGTCCCTGTTGAAACTGACACGGTGACACGGTGGGTACGATGTGCCGCGCGAGCGAGTGTGTGCGTGCGTGCGTGCGTGCGTGGCTCTCACAGCTCCACGGCGGCCAGCAGCTGCAGCAGGTCGCCGCCGTTCATGTAGTAAAGGTAAAAGAGGAGGTCCTCACCGTAGCGAGACAACTTGATGGCGGCCAGCTGGACGGCAGCACAATGTCAACAGGCGCGCACGCGCACACGCACTGGCGGGCAGTCGTACCTTGTCGCGTATGTGGATGTTGGTCAGGTATTCCGACGGCACGTGAAAGTCTGCCGGGGAGAAAGGCAAACAACAGGCGCCCATCAGCCCGCGCTCCTGAACTCACCCGCGCGCGTCGCCTAACTGACCGATGTCCTGCGGCCGGCACGGCACCGACGCCCACGGAGACGCAAACTTGGGGTAGAGGTTCCTGGGGGACGACAGGAGAAGATGAGCGGCGGCGGCGGCGGCGGCGGGCAGGATGGCACGCGGCGGCGGAGGTCATACTCGGGCGAGTTGAGGTTGAGGCCCAGCGTGGTGAGGTCGGAGCCCAGGGCCAAGTGCACCATGCCGGGGTCCGTCTCGGCCGCCCGGATGAACGTCAGCAGGCCGATCATGCCAAACTGGTCCGTCACCATGCCCGCCGGGATGTTGGTCACGCGTCCTGCCGCGCACGTGAGTGGCATGAGTGTGCGAGCCGGCGTGCGCGTGCAGGCGCGCCGGTGCGTCTCACCATCGGGAAGCACCTGTATTCCTTTCTTGTGCTGGTTGTTGCCGCTCGCCGACGCGCAACTTTTGTCACCCGGAAACTTTGGCCCGTCGGAGTTGGAGGCGGGCTTACCTGAAGAGATGAGGTTCTGAACGGCCCAGATGACAGTCAGTTGCCGGTAAGTCGCACTTTGCACGGTGTGCGTGCGTGCGTGTCATTGCGCGCGTCACCGTTTTTGCGTCGTCGCTGGTGCCGCTGGGGTCTTTGGTCTGGTAGTTTGGGCCCGGGAGTGCTGGGAAATCCTCGTTGTGGATGGAGAAGTCTTGCGACTGCTCGCTGGACGGCTTGGTTACCATGCCAACTGCGGGGAGGGGCGCGGCGTCGGTCGCCGTGACCACCGTGACAAAATGACTCTCGCTCACACACACACACACTCTCTCTCTCTCTCTCTCTCGCTCGCTCGCTCGCTCACCGTAGGGCGCCCGCCCGGCCAGCGGGTTGAGCAGCGGCGCGGGGTTGCCGCCTCCGTCCCTCCGGTTGCGGTCGGCCAGCGCCGGGAAGTCGGACAGGTCCAGAGCCGTCACGTTCTCGCTGCCGTCTGCCAACGCCACGCAGGTCAGCAATGGAATGGAGTAGCTCCGCAGTACTCGGCTCAAAGACCTTTTTTTTTTTGGCACGGTGGCGAATGCCATCCGTCCAAATTGCGAGTCGGGTTCACCTGTGCCGTTGAAGATGTTGAATCCGGGATTCCTGCTCACGCCGAAACCCGACATGCTGCAAGGCGCACGCACGCACGCTCGTCACATGACTTCCTGACTTGCAGGTCAAAGGTCAGAGGGTACCTGTTGATGGTGAAGGCTTGCCGCGACTGTTTGGGCATTCCGATGACGCTGGGCGAGGACCTGCCGGGACTCCTCCCCCCGGCCCCGCCCCCCCGTTCTCCTCCCATCCCGATGGGCTGGCCGGCGGGCCCGACCACCTGCTGGTTGTGGTTGAGGACGCTGCGGCTGTTCAAGGGCAGAATCCCCCTGCCGAGACACGCGCAAGGTAAGACCTCTGCGCTTTTTTTTTTGTCATGCGCTGCTGACCGGACGTCATTAGTTGGTCTGGTCGCTTTTGTTAATCCGCACCAATTTGGGACTATTTGCCTGCGACCGGTTGGCCGCGCATGCGGAGTTGCGGCGTACCTGCTGGGCGAGGGAGGCGCGTGCATGGCCGCGCCGGCCGACTGACCGAGTCCGCTTCGACTTAGTGGCGGTGGCGCCGAACCGCTGTTGAGGCCGCGCATGGGGAAGCCGAGCGCACCTGAACGCGCCGCAGACAAGGAGCAGAAGAAGAAGAATCCGCATCTTTATTGCGGTTGGTCAAAAGGTTCCGTGTTGGAATCCGGGCCCCGGCAAAGTGGCTCTTTGCTCCAAAACGTGTTGGCATGTGAGCGTTGCTTCTTGCTGGCGAGCGCTCCATTCTCGCTGCGGTCAATGATTTGAAGCGGTACGGGTGGCGGGGACTTACTCTGAGGTCCGTAGAGACTGGCTCCCAGCTGCGACAGCTGTCCCGGGGACGGGGCGGCCGACGAGGCCATCATCTGAAAGGCAAAGGCATCCCGCTGAAGGCGCCGGCAACGACGCCGACGAGGTCAGCCACGGCGTGGCTTACGTCTTTGTCGGCGCGATGCGGCGGGAAGACGGACGGCTGGCTGTAGTAGAGGCCGCCCGACTCGTCGGCCGCCGCCGCCGCCGCCGCGTAGTCGGCCTCCAGCCCCGCCTCCATGAACTTCTTCCGGTTAGCCCCAAACATGGCCGCCGGGTCACCTGGGACAAACCCCACCCCCCCAAAAAAACAATCCAGTCAGGGGACTTTGGCGTGGCACAAGCGTTCACGACTTCAACCATAAGTTGAAGCGAAAAGATGTTGTGTGAGCTAAATTGTTTGCATGAGTTGCTGACTTCCTCTTTGTCAGGAATTACAGAGCAGTTTTCATTTGTTGTGACTCATTTTCATTTGTTTCTGACCATCTGTGACTAGTTTGCAATACAGTAAGCGTGGCTAAAAAATATCCACGCATCACTATTACTAGGGCTGGGCATTTGTTTATACTTTAGTCTGTCCGTGAGCTCCCGTCTACATTTCAGACCTGCCCGGTTGGTCCGAGTCAGCCAAACGGCGTCAAGAACGGGGTTTTTAACGGTACCACGTCACACGCGGGTGCCCCACTCCTGACCACACGTCAATAACCACACGGCAAGCCTCGGCTGCAAGATTTAGCACGTAAACGTGGCGCGCCCATCACCCGTGTGGTTTTTGCTGTTGTTGTTGTTTTATTCACTGAAACTGTAAAAATATATATATATATTTGAAGACTCAGAACAGATATTGTGATTCCAGCTGTATGGGCAGTTAATCAAGTCCTTGAGTAATTAGGTTACTTGGATGAAAAAAAAAAATGCTTGAGGATTTTGTTCTGCCTCGAGTAGCCTTTTACTGTATTTGGTTTGCACCGAATTTGGAAACTACGTGAGGTTGAGTTGCGCCGGAAGTGACGCCATGCGGCTGAAATTGCGGCCTTCGGAGGACTCAACCTGTGAATTTGGACAAAGCCAGTAGCTGGCGGAAACCCCAAAGACAACAAGTTTTTGACATGGTTTCCAGTTCAGGTCAGCGCAAGTGCCCCCGGAAGTACCCTGGCGCTTATCGTTTAACCATGGCGGCGGGGGCCGTATGGGTCAGGTGACAAGGTAGGCGTGGCTTTGTTGACGAACGCGAAGACTTGACAAGTGAGGGTAGCGGTTAGTATGCTCGCTATCAAGCTGGAAACCTGCATTCCAGACTCGGGGGGCTCCCCAACGAGCTTGGAGGTGAGCCACGTTGGAATTTCGAATGCTGTTCTTCGTCTTAAGTGGCGGCCCAAACCTTCAAAGTTGGCGCCGGACGGCCGACATGCCGTGACGTGACGTGAAGTGAAGTGACGTGGTATTGACGTGCGGCACTGTCGCAAACGGCTACCGTTAGCCGCGGAAGCTAACGTCATTACTTTCCCACGCCGGTTTGCGAGCCAGTACATCAACTCACGTTTTCATTTGGTTTGAAGTCGAGCTCGTGAAAGTATTTGGAAGAACCCGGTTGGCTGCTTATCGACTGACACTGGACTCGACAACTGTTAGCATTGTGGCTAAATGAAGCTAAAGCAACTAGCGGCTTTCAGAGGATTTCCGGCGCCATCGTGTGAATTAACTGGTCGAGTGGAGTTGGGTCAAAGGTTCTCCAGTCTGCTGTTTTTCTTGCCATTTGTGCCCCTGGAGCTCGACGAGCTGCTAGTAGAAAAACAACAACAACAACAAAAGGCTCAGGAGGGCTTGTGGCGGGTGAAAGGTCACCGGGGCGAGGGCGCGGCAAGACCCCGCGGGTTCAATGTTCAGTGATGCACCCGAGAAGAGAAACGAAACTATGTGGAGGAATTTCAAACATGGATAGATATTTATTTTTTTAAAAAAAAAAGAGCTTACCGCATCAATCTTTCTTCACCGCTACTTTCCAAGATGGCCGACATTGCTTTGCGGATGCAAAGGATTCTGGGAGTTGTAGTTGGAGTGGGACGCCACTCATTTCCTCCCGATTCTGCTTGTACACTTTCCCCATTCTATTCTAATTGAGACCGTTTGATTATACCAAGGAATAGAATGAAGTAGTTTTGTACATTTATGCACTGTTAATGCAATTAAATGGAATAGCCCGGCCTTCCTGTGTGGAGTTTGCATGTTCTCCCCGTGCCTGCGTGGGTTTTCTGAAATCCAACGAGAAACCTTGAGAAGGGGCCGCAGATGGGGGGGAATCCCCCTTCCAGGTTGACCAGGTTGCAGTGGATGCCGAGTGGGCAACATTGAACCCAATAACATGATGCTATATTGATGATACACTGTTGTTTAGAATAATGGAAGAGTCCATTTAATCAGATGAAAGGCCGCAGGAAGACGCCTTGGGAGAGGGGGGGTCCTCCTCAAAAGCGGCCCGCTTGCTCAATGAAGAAATGTTCATTGTGCCGCCTCTGAGTTGGTGGTCCAAATTACATTGCCTATTTATTTCCAAGGCAACATTTGATTTGTTTCATTTCAGTTAAAAAAAGATATATTGTCTAAGAATTAGATATCCCAATGAGGGAAAAGGAAACCAATGTTTTTTATGTAATCGGTTGTGTTTGTATACATTGGACGCTTGAAGAACCGGCGGTACTCGCATGCCGTGACAAATAACTTTGGGGGTCAAAAAACAACAACCTTTCTGCTCAGCTAAAATGCTAATCTACGACCTTGTTATACAATATCACCTTTTATTGTGTTCTACTTGAGCCTTTTCAACTCTTGTGTGCCATTCAAGTGGAGAGTGTCGTAGTAGTAGAAGTGATGAGTTGAATGTTTGTGGAGTGCAAGTGGGAATGACGCCTGTGGCTTGATAGCCTGGTAAATGGCGCCATCTGGTGGACGCTACAGGAAACGCACAGAGACTGATGAGCAGAGTTGGCAGTGATTTTATTTAATCGATAATCCACATTTGAACAGACACGACACGCACGCGCACAAAAAAAAAAAAAAAATCTTTTGGCTTTTTCACACCCATTTGGCAGCGTCGTTAAGTGGGTTCGGAGTTAGGAGCCATGAATTAAAGGGACCGGACTGGACAGGAATGGGTCGCCCGAACATGCGTGTTTCGTCTCGCACAGGACCAGGGAGAACATGCACACCAGAAGACCAAAGACACAGAGGAAGAGTGACAGCGAGAGCAAGATGAATCAAGCGCACACGTTTTCTTCCCACGCAAGATGGCTGCCCTCTGGCGCCAATTGAGAGTCTCTCTTATATGGGTTTGGGTTTCTATTAGGAAGCACTTTTATTGTGAAAGGTCAGACCATCTTTGATGGTTGATCATGGCTGTTGCTTTTTGAGCAGCTCTTTGATTGTGAAAATATATGCCATGTTTGATTATTCCTGCTTCCTTTTACTTTGAAAATGTCCTCCGTTTGACCACGGATGCGTCCTTCCGTCCGACTGGAACGCTCGCATTGTGAAAAGTCAGTCCACGGTATCGCTGCTGTTTCCTTCGTAATCAGCACCTTTGACGTGAAAATAGATTCCATTAGTCGTGCTTCCTTTTTCAGAAGCACATTTATTTTGAAAAAATATTCTCTGTTTGACTGCTGGTGCTTCCTTCCTACAACAGCAGCTCTTTTATTGTGAAAAGTCTTAGTGTCCAGCCTTGATGTTTTCTCACTGCTGTTTCCCTCTCTGATCTTGTCACTGCCGCTTGCTTCATTGTGAAAAAATACTCCATGTTGATTTGTTTGTTTTTTTTGTTTTTCTTCACACAGCTGCTTCCTTTTTCATCAATACTTTTCTTGTGAAAATATACTCCGTGTTTACCTTTGGCTGCTTTTTTTTTGTGTTTCTTTTCACAGCACCTTTTCCTGTGAAAGTCAGTCTGAGAAGTTGACGCTGGTTGACGTGCAGGAACAGGAAGTGTAAAGGAGGAGGCCACGCAGCATAGAAAGAGTCTGAAAGTCACAAGGGGTCCCGGAATGCGGCAGGTGCGTGGAAACGCCTCATGCCGGCGTCCGGCGACGTATGGCTTTTTGAAAAAACAAGCCGATCGATATGATTTGTTGTTTCTGACGGCAGCCGCGGCGAGGCTCCTCCTCCTCCTCCTCCTCCTCCTCCTCTTCGCCGGCCAGCCGCTGATTGGCTCAAAGGCACACAGGTCCGGAAGGGGCGGGGCGTGCAGCAGGTGAGGGTTCAGAGGTCATCCGCTCTGCAGGAATGCACAAGCACACGTATGTTGAACATGGCAAGCGTGTAACTCGTGTCGAGTCGAGCGCGCCTCGTTGGAAAGAACTCTCCGTTTTCCTGTTCTGCTTCTCTCTCTCTGTCTCGCGCTCCGTGCTATCCGAATCCCTTCCCATCGGAGACCCTCGCGCCGCACTTTCCTCCGTTCCCGTCTGCTGCCTTCTACTCGACTTGGCTCTGCGACAATGTCAACTGGACTGCCGCGTTCTACTCGAGCACTCTCGAGTAGGCTTGGACGCGTCCGCATTGTACTGGGTTATTCGACCAAACTCTCGGCGACTCAAATCTCATCCCTGCTCCACTTTGCTCTTATTCTGCGGCGTTGCCTTTCTAATTCTATTGCGCAACGGCACTCATCGACACGATCGTAGCCCGTTGGTCGGCTTCGATCTCTATTCGCATTGGAGGCAATCGTACGTCCCCGTCTTGCCTTTTCTCTATTGGATGGCGTCGCATCGTCCGTGTCCTTTTGGCCCCTCCCCCGCCCATCTTCCTGGAAGTTAATCGCCGGCGTTGCGGCAGATGGCGGCGTGCGTGGAGCCACCCGCCGCCGCCGCCGCAGCCGCCACCGCGCTAGTTATGAATGATTGCACGCTCGGGGGCATTAAGTTGGGATCACTTTAATCCGGCGCAGCATATGCAAGCCCCGCTGGGACAAATCCAGCGTGACCCGCCGCCTTCCCCGGCTTGGCTTTCACGCCAGCGCTTCGCAAAGACCGAGAGAGTTCCCTCAAAAGTCCGCCAACGATCTCGGCCCTTCACTCGTTTCCTACCCCCAAGACGCAGTCGCCGGATTTCGATATGGCCGACAGTAGTTGACTCGAGGCCTCAAACCGTAATTCCGATAGGTTCGTTGCCCGAGGAGAGTTGGACAGCAGAAGCCCGGATTTGAACCGCCAACTCACTGGAGCGACCGCGCGCATGTCCACACAAACACCCGGCTAGCTCACTCGCACAGACGCGCAAACGAGGAGGGGGGGGGGGCGCGTCGCTTTTGGCCTCGCTGACGGTGGCTTGGTCGCCATTCGCTCGGGACGTTCAAGTGACCACGTTGTTGCTGTGTGCCGGCGGGGTGTTGCTAAGATGGGGCGCGCGCGCACGCGCGTGTTAAAAGGCGGTGGGAAGAAAAGGATCAGAGGAGCGTAAAAGCAGGCCACGGAGCAACGCGGATGTTATCGGCGTTGCCGCATGAGCGCTCGCCGTCGTCGCCTTACGCCAGGGGAGCCGCCGGGCCACGTGACGCCCGCTAATTAGACATAATGACGAGCGGGCCATGGCGCGGACGCAACGTGACGGCCCACTCCATTCCTCCCTGTGTGTGGTTGCTCTTGTGTGGGCGTATGTAGTCGTGTGTGCGTGCGCGCGCGCATGTGTTTTTTTTTTTTTTTTTGTATATCCGCACGAGTGGTTGTTTACGTGGGTGTGTGTATTTGCCGGGTGTGTGCGTGGTATTTGTTTGCGTGCGTGCGACCAGCGATGAATCAAAGCTCGCCGCCGCCAGGCTAAAGCGCCAGCTTACATAAGAGCGCCGCGGTTGTCGGCCATGTTGCCATTTGCGATGGGTCCCCGAGGTTTGATGATGTCATCAATCCGCGATGACATCATCAAGTGGTGTTTGTCCTCCATTTTCTTCAGCGGTATTTGTGAGCTCGCAGCTGAGGAGCGCGTGCGCGTTACGTAACTTTGTGGCGGCGGCGGCGGGGTGCTCTCCTGCGCTTCCCCAAGCCTGACAAGACCCGCTTCCGACTCTCGCAAAGGAAGCGGCCACCATCTCCTCGGGTTCCACATTCTGCTACTGCACACTTTAAGACCCGCGCGCGCGCGCGTTGTAAATGGTTTATCTTTGATTGGTTGAGTGCGTGTTACTCGGTTGCGTGGTTGTTTGAATGTGTGCGCATATGTTTGTGTGTGGTGAGTGCACACTTGCGTATGCGGTTGTTGACGTGTGTGTGTGTGTGTGTGTGTTTCTATGAATGGCGTGCGCGTGGTGGAGATTATGGAAATAAAGTGAGGGATTAAAGCCAAGGCACTAACGCAGTTTTAGTGTCAGCAGCCAAACGAGACGTCGATCACTCGACAGCTTTGATGAGATATTTTTAAGTTTTCTAATCTCCCGGCGCCGCACGACACGGCGCAAGGCGTTCAAGGACAGCCGGAGCCGCGCGCGTCCGCGCTCCTCGGTTAGTTGCGTCGACGTTGTGAAAGCGTCTCGGGCGACGAGGATTGCGTGCGGCCCGACACGTGACGGCACATTATTAGCGTGCGTCCATCTGCCGCGTTTGTGTTCGTTCAGGAGTGCGAAATGCGCGCCGCTTTGCGTGAGCGTGGTTGCCGTGGCAACGCAGCAATTACAGCGTGAATTGACATGAAAGTAATCAAAGACGCGGGGGCCAAGGTGCGCGTCCCGTTCCGCTCGGCCGCGTCCAGATGCTGCAATACCCGCCCCCCGACCCCCCCTCGCGCCCCCGCGGCATCCGCCGCCACTAAAAATCTTACGCAATCAATGTGGTGCCGGCGCAGATGACAGAAAGTGGCTTCGCCATTTCGGAAATGCGGCGCCATATCAACATCGAGTGGGGGAGGGTGTGCGGAAAGTTGGAGGAAAAGGACGTCGGAGTCGGGGGAAATGCTTAGGAGAGGAATTTTGCGAGTAGACGGCCGGAAGTCCGAGGAAAGCGGGAGCAATGGAAAGTCGGGGCCAAGTAAACGCGAAAGGAGAGATTTGGCAACGGCGGAACCCGGCGACGGCCGATGGCGGCCGGTGTGGTGCGACTGACCTGGCGCGAGTCCCGCGGGGGCGGGTCATGTATCCACGGCAAACCTGAGGGGGAGGGCTCCCGCCGGCGTTGAAAATGCCAGTCTTTGCGGCCCCCCCCCGTCCAAGGCGGCCGCCTACAAGTCGGTTTCCCGCGTGTCCAGGCAGAAGGCGTAGAGCGAGCTCTTCAGGTCCAAGCCGCTGTTGGCCTTGACGTCGCTCTTGCCCCCGCCGGGCGCCCCCCGCCGGCTCTTTGGCCCCCTCGGGGCCGGGGGCGGCCTTGGCCTCGGCCGGCGCCGGCTCGTCCTTGAGCGACGACTGGTCCTGGTCGGTCTCGCGGTGGTAGAAGTAGTTGAAGTTGGACACGATGACGGGCACGGGCAGCGCGATGGTCAGCACGCCGGCGATGGCGCACAGCGAGCCCACGATCTTGCCGCCCACGGTGACGGGGCGCATGTCGCCGTAGCCCACGGTGGTCATGGTGACCACGGCCCACCAGAAGGCGTCGGGGATGCTGGAGAAGTGCGACTCGGGCTCGTCGGCCTCGGCGAAGTAGACGGCGCTGGAGAAGAGGATGACGCCGATGAAGAGGAAGAAGATGAGCAGGCCCAGCTCGCGCATGCTGGCCTTGAGCGTCTGGCCCAGGATCTGCAGGCCCTTGGAGTGGCGCGACAGCTTGAAGATGCGGAAGACGCGCACCAGCCGGATGACGCGCAGGATGGCCAGCGACATGGCCTGCTGGCCGTTGGGGTGCTCCTGGCCCTGCTCGGCCAGCTCGGTGCCCAGCGTGATGAAGTAGGGCATGATGGACATGATGTCGATGATATTCATCACCGTCTTGGAGAACTCGGACTTGCTGGGGCAGGCGAAGAAGCGCACGAAGAGCTCGAAGGTGAACCAGATGACGCAGGTGGTCTCGATGATGAAGAAGGGGTCGCTGAAGGTCAGCGAGGGTCGGGCCGCCGTGCCGTTGTCGGGCCGGCCGCCGGCCGCCGGCAGCTCGCGCTCGTCCCGGAACTCGGGCAGCGTCTCCAGGCAGAAGGTGATGATGGAGATGGTGATGACCAGCACCGACACGATGGCGATGCCGCGCGCCGGGCTCGAGCTCTCCGGGTACTCGAAGATCAGCCACACCTGCCGACAAAGCCGCCGAGCCTTTAGTCCGCGTCCCTGCAAACGGCTACAACCGCGTTTCTCTTGGCGACCACCGGTCGGCAAGGGCGGCGGGCGCTCGCCTCGCTCGAAGGCCGGAGACAAAGATTCGCTCTGGAAAGGCCTTCCCGGGAAGCCGCTTTGATACGAAGGCCGACATCGCGCTTTGGGTCGGACGCGCTGGCCGCGATTCGCCGGTCGGGACCTTTGACGCGCCGGCTTCACATTCAAGACGATCGGCCTGCGGTCGATCCGCTCTTGGCCTCGCGGGACAATCGCAGGAGTGGCCTTTGGCGCCTTTGGCCCGGGAAGGGGCAGAGCGGAACCGGGACAAAAGCGACCCGATTGGCTTCGCGCGCGAGGGCAGCCGGCCTACTTTGACGCGACGCGAGCGGACATGCCCGACGGGCCGGCGGCACCAACCTGCTTCTGGAACTCGTTCCGCGGCAGCGGCTTCTCCTCCTCCTTGATGAAGCCCTCGTCCTCGCGGAAGCGCTCCATGGCCTCCTCGCCCAACTGGTAGAAGCGGATCTCGTCGGCGAAGACGTCGATGGACACGTTGACGGGCCTGCGGATCTTGCCGCCCGACTGGTAGAAGTAGAGGATGCCGTCGAAGCTGGGCCGGTTGCGGTCGAAGAAGTACTCGTTGCGCAGCGGGTCGAAGTACTTGATCCTCTTGGCGGGGTCGCCCAGCAGCGTGTCGGGGAACTGGTTGAGGGTGCCCAGCTGCGTCTCGTAGCGCAGGCCGGCGATGTTGATGAGGACGCGCTCGTTGCTGTCCGAGTCCAGGTCCAGGTCCAGGAGCTCGTCGTCGAACACGTGCGGGCTGTGGTCGGCGCGCAGCAGCGCGTCCATGGCGTTCTCGCTGCAGCTCAGCGCGCTGTTCATGTCGTTGATCCTCCACGCGGGAGGAAGGGGGGGCGGAGGATGCTGGTGCTGGTGCTGGTGCTGGTGCTGGTGCGGGTGCGGGTGCGGGTGAGGGTGAGGATGAGGATGAGGATGAAGAGGAGCGTTCACTTCCTTGCCCAAGTCGTCCATGAGCGCCGAGTGGAGCTGCTGCTGCTGCTCTCCATTGTTGGCGCCGCCGTTCTCCTGCAGGCTCACCAGAGCCACCTCCATGGCGCCTCACGCGCACTTGTTGACGGAGCCCGCCGGCATCCCGCAAGATCCGAGAGGACGAAGACCGAGCCCCGGCAGGAGTGCGGCGAGAATGCCGGGACGCCAGAGGAACGCCGTCTCTCCGCCCCCGACGACCCGCCCCCACCCGCGCGCACCGCGCGCTCGCGCGCGCCGCGGACCCTTTAGCTCTCTTTTCTCCCTCGATTCTCGTTTGTCTTTTGGAAATCAACAAACGTCACCCTCCTTGATCAAGTTCAACGTGCAAGGAAAATGATTCACTCATGCAAATCAGGCCCGTTGATGTCCTCGTCATCTTATATAAGATGCGCGCGCGCGTCTCTCGTCTTTGTGCTGCTTGGCAGATCAGCAGCGGAAGGCAGCGACTCGTTTGATGGCGTTTTAGCCACACTGAACTTGTTCATTTGTGGCTTCTCTTGGACTTTTGGCCACGCTGGCCCTTTAAAAGCGACCAACCTCAGATGTACTCGGTCATCCAAACTTACACTGGACACACACACACACACACACACACACACACACACACACACAGTGACCTATTTAAAAGGTTAGTTTCTTTGCCCTGCGGTCGGATTAAGAAAACAAAGCATGAATGCTATATTTATCCCTTTTCCTTGCATCTAATGCAGCGGCCTGATCATGATCGGCACCCCCCTTGGATTAAGCAACACTGCCCCCCCACGCACGCACGCACGCACGCACACGCACGCGCCACAACAACAACAACAACAACAGCAGCAGCAGCAGCAACGTGAGTAGTAGGTGGCCCACAGGCAAAAGCGTCCACACAAAGGAGGCGACCATGAGGAGCTTTTGACAAATAATGTCGCCCGTGCGTGCGTGTGCGCGCGCTGCGTGTGTTTGAGCGGTCCTCCGGGGCAGCATGACACAAGGCTGCTTTCATTTGGGCTGACAGGCGGTGAGTTCACGTCCAGTCGGAAATCGCACACTCGACATGACGTCATTTGAAAAAAAAAAAAAAGTTCGCTTTTTTTGACGGCTCGCCCTCTTTGTCCGTACGCCATCGGACGTGACCATATTTGGGCGCACGATACCATTTTATTGATGTAGCGCATTTCCTAATGTCCCGTTCGAATGCTCGTCATTCGCTATCAAAGGAACTTTGAGTTTTATTGCTTTGAAATGTGTTTCGTTCCAATGCGAGGTTCAAGTGGTGGCACGAAAAAGGCAAGGAGCGGCCAAAACAAAAAAAACAATTCGCAATTGAGATTGCCGAGGTATGCCAAATGGAATGCCTTGGGCGCCCCAAAATGTGATTGGGACACCCCTGGTGAAAAGTATCGGCGAGGACTTGAGCCAGTCTCGTCCCGCGGGCAAAAAAAGACGATGGCAACTTTGGAGCGGCGGTAACGTTTGCGTTTGTTGTTTGGCAGGCGGGAGCCGCGGCCGGTCGAGTCTTTCTGGATGCGAGCTGCGATGGAGACGGTCACCATGGCAACAGGTAAGCGCTAACAGCCGGCGCACAATTAGAGGCGCTGGCCGTCATGCGAGTCACCTGAGGGCCATCGCACACGGGCGCGCGTTTTGTGCGTGCGTGCGTGCGTGCGGGCGGGCGCCACCTCGCTTGAAGTGTTCACTTCCTGTCGCAGATTAAAAAACAGATTAAGTGCAAAAAGGCTGTTAAATGCGTCCGTCGAACACACGCACTCGCGCGCACACTCTTAAAGCCACAGCGACATCTTTGTCAAGACGGTGCTCTTTGTTTCCACGGCGCCCTCTCCCGTTGGACGATCTTCACTCTCAGATGAGCACGGAAATCAAAACGCGAGAGGAGCCTGCGAGCGAGCGAGCGCGCGCGTGTGTGCGCGCGCGTCGCCGTTAGCTTAGCACGTGCTGCGTGTGTGCTGGATGAGCGCTCAAGTGGAAAATGGGAGCGCAGGAAGCCAGAGCCAATCGGCTCTCCTCACAAGACAACCAGCACCCCTCCCCCTCCCGCTTCAGAGTGTGTCAAAGCCCTCAGGAAAAAGACACGCACACACACACACAGGAAGTCAACATGAACCTTTTGAGCATTTCAGTGACAGTCCACAAAAGGCAAGCAAGGCCCAAAAGCAGCTAAAGTGGCAGCCGGCGGCGGCGGCCTTGGCGCTCTTCTTGCTGCTGCTGCTGCTGCTGTTGTGGTGATGTCACCGACAGCAACGCCATCCCCGCGATCTTGCGCATTCGGGGCCAGTTTTGGACAGGTCTTCGCTTCATTTGAAGTGCGTCTGCGAGCCTTTGCAAACGACCAATCAGCAGGCAGCGTCCGCTGCTGAAGTTGCTGCCGTGCGCACCAAAGTGGGCTCCCAAGCTCTTTGCTCAGGGCCCGTCTCCACGGAAACGGAGGTCAGATTTGAACTAGCTAGTTTAGAAGGCAGGGTCATCCGGCCAACAAATTCTTCCGTCTTTGGAGGGAGAACGCAGCCTGCAAATTTTGGACGGCGCCATCACCAGGTGTCTGGTTTGCCATCCGTCTGACTTTTGGCATCCCCGCCTCCCTCGGCAGCGCGTGGCGCTTGGCAACAAGCGTGTTGCCATGGCGACCGCGCGGGGCCGCCCACGGCCTCTCACGTGACGGCTGCAGAGGCGCGCGCCGGCCAGCGGGCGGCGCCGTCGTCCTCTCGCAAGGCTCGGCCGCCGTTTTTTTTGTTCACATGACCTTCATGCTGGCTGCGTTATGCAAATGAGCAGAAGGGTGGATGCCGAGGGGGTGGGGCGATGCAAATGAAGAGCGGTGACGCCACGCAGAAGCAAGACGAGGAGCAGCACGTGAATATTTCATGTGAGAACAAGACACCTCACTTTCCGCACGCTGCCCTGCTCAGCATTCGGATCACTTTGAAAAGGTTTCTTTAGCCTAGCTTAGCCTAGCCTAGCTTCATTTCTCTTAGCCTGTTGGAAACAAGAGAGTGTCTCCTTAGCTTAGCCTAGCTCGGCATGGTCCGAAGAGCATGCTGAAGAGCTTGCAGTGACCACCTCGGCCGACTTTGTGACCCCGTTAGCATAGCGCGCTGACGTGCCGCGTCGGCCGCCCCCGTAACGATGCGCTGCCGAGAATAGCTCACCCGCGTGTTTGAAGGACAAATTGGTCGCGCTTTTCCACACGTACCAAAAATAGTCGTGACTAATGAGGGGGTCCGTTATATAAGCACCCTGTGCCTTTATGAATGGGGGCGCGAAGGGGGGACGGGAGGGGGTGGGGGCGTCCTCACCGCAGCTGCTGCGTGCGACGTCGTTGGAGCGTGTGGGCCCAAGCTGACATTTTGTACGCATCACAACAAGCGCGCGTGGCTTCCTCTTGTCATTGGTCGCCAAGTCAAAGCCACTCACCAAATTCATCCAATGGCTGGTGGCCAGCGGCCAGCCGCTCCTCCTGCGCGACTTCCGACGCCAGATTGACTTTGCGCTCCTTCAATGTGTGATTACAAAAAGAAAAGGGACTCTTTGTCATGTGCATTTGATGGTTTTGAAACGGATGTGGTTGAGTAAGACAACGGTGACAATCAACAAAAACAGGACAATTGATTCTTTGATTGCATGCATTTTTCATGGACATTCTTGAAATGGCATCATTTTGCATATAAATTGACATATATGTTCATTTGAATGAATCAACGCTCATTCTACATGAAATCAAGATGAAAATGTGACTCATAAATGTGTCTCACTGTTCGACTTTTGACTTGCGGGGGGGGGGGGGGGGGGGTCGAGGTCAAGAAATGTTTGGATCGGTATCCGTCAATTCTAAACCATGAAATTACAAAATGAGGATAAATGTATTCAAATAAACAGTCCATGTGATGAAATATGTTTTGGATTCAAATGAAAGGAAACACAAACAATAAAATGAAAAAATGAGTCTAAAATGCACAATGTCACATAGGCAGGCATTGATTTTCCTTCAATAATTGCTCAATTAGGAATAATTGATCGTTTTACTTTTGGTAATGGGTTGATTTAGAAGAAAAAAAAAAACCCAAAATCTCCTGAACGAGCTGGCTGAGGCTTTGCTGGCAAAACGTGGCGAGGTCAAGGGTCGGGGCGACGACAGCCGCGCACCTGTGCGACCTCGCGTGACCTTGCTTGCTGACAAGTGGAGCCCGTTCCGTGGCGCGCTTGCCGTAGAGACGCTCATCTGCATGGAGCGGCCGCCGTCTGCCGTTGCCATGGCAACACGGGGAATAGTTACCGGGCTGGGAAGGAGGACGAGAGAGCCAAGTGGAGGAGCTCTCGCTCTCTCCTGCTCTTGTGGGCTTTTCCTGTCCGTCTCGCTCGCTCGCTCGCTCTACTTTTCTTTCTTTCTCTCTCTCTCTCTCTCTCTGTCTTTTGCTCTCTTACTTTATCCCTCCTTCCATTTTCTCTGTCTCTCCTCTCTAGTTTTCATGATTTCTTTCTAGATTTTTCTGGCGAGGTCTCACTCTCGCTCTTTTTCTGTCTCTCTCTCTCTCTCTCTCTCTCTTTGTTGTCAGTCTGTCTGTCTGGTCCTCTCTCCCCCTCACTCTTATTTTTCAGGGTTTTTTTGTCCCTCTTTTGGTTTCTCTGTGTCTCACGTCCTGTTTTGCTCTCTGTGCCCCCTTTCTCTCTCTCTCTCTTTCTGGCGGTCTGTCTCTATCACGCTGTCTTTGGCTGACTTTTCCTCTCCTTCTTTCTCTTGCTCTCACCCTCATCCCTCTCTCTTTTCCGTCTCTCGGTCTATTTTTGTCTCCGACTTTCTATTTCTCTCTCCCCCCTCTCTCCTTTTTGCTTTCTCTCTGATTTCTTTGCCGTTCCCGCTCTTGTTTCACTCGTTCTGTCTCTCGATCACGCTCTCTCGAGCTCCCCCTTTTACTCTCTCTCTTTCTCTCTCTCTCTCTCTCTCTCCATGGCGCCAAAAGCATGTCTGCATTGCGTCGAACCCCCCCGCCTCCACTCTTTCTCCCCTGCCCGCCCGGCCGCCCGCCCGCCTGCCCCCCCTCCTTCGCCTCCTCTTCGCCGTCCTCACCAGCACAGTATGCTTGCGTTGAGCCTGCCCGGAGCCACGTTAGGCTGAAGGATCTTCTTCTTCTTCTTCTTCTTCTTCTTCTTCTTGTCCTTGTCCTCGCGCTTCCCCTTCTCGGCGCTCTTCTCCTTGCGACGCTCGCGCCCGTCCCAGGACGACGGCGAGGAGGCGGCGATGCCGCAGTGCGGGCGCCTGCGGGCGGCGGGCGGCACGCGGCTCCGTCATTGGCTGGCGCCGGCCGGAGCGGGAAAGCGACACCTGGGCGACGCGGCGCCATGAATATTTCATCCGGCCGAAAGACGAGCGCGTCCAGCAGACCCGCCGCCCGTGACGTGACGGAGATGACGGCGGCGGCGACGATGGAGGCTCAGTAGGAGCCCGGCGCTCGGACCTCGCGCTTCCCGATCGGCGCCCTGCCCCCGCCCCGGCCCTCCCCCCCCCCCGGCTCCCCCTCCCCCCTCCCCAGCAGGATGACGGTGGTGTCGGCCGACAACGCGGACGAGAGCGCCGCCTTGCCGGGTCACCCGCAGGACGACGAGTGCGACGGGCACGAGTGCTGCGAGCGCGTGGTCATCAACGTGTCGGGGCTCCGCTTCGAGACGCAGCTCAAGACCCTGGCGCACTTCCCGGACACGCTGCTGGGGAACCCCAAGAAGAGGATGCGCTACTTCGACCCGCTGCGCAACGAGTACTTCTTCGACCGCAACCGGCCCAGCTTCGACGCCATCCTGTACTACTACCAGTCGGGCGGGCGGCTGAGGCGGCCCGTCAACGTTCCGCTGGACATGTTCTCCGAGGAGATCAAGTTTTACCAGCTGGGCGCCGAGGCCATGGAGAAGTTCCGCGAGGACGAGGGCTTCATCCGCGAGGAGGAGCGCCCCTTGCCGGACAAGGAGTTCCAGCGGCAGATCTGGCTGCTCTTCGAGCACCCGGAGAGCTCGGGCCCGGCGCGGGGCATCGCCATCGTGTCCGTCATGGTCATCCTCATCTCCATCGTCATCTTCTGCCTGGAGACGCTGCCCGAGCTCAAGGAGGACGCGGGCGAGCGGCGGCGGGCGGCGGCGGCGACGACGGCGGCGGCGGCCAACGGCACCGCCGCCCACCGCGCCGACATCCTGTCCGACCCCTTCTTCATGGTGGAGACGCTGTGCATCATCTGGTTCTCCTTCGAGCTCCTGGTGCGCTTCTTCGCCTGCCCCAGCAAGACCGCCTTCTTCCGCAACATGATGAACTCCATCGACGTGGTGGCCATCATCCCCTACTTCATCACGCTGGGGACCGAGCTGGCCGACGACTCGGAGGACAAGGGCGGCGGCGGCGGCGGCGGCGAGCAGGCCACCTCGCTGGCCATCCTGCGCGTCATCCGGCTGGTGCGCGTCTTCCGCATCTTCAAGCTGTCGCGCCACTCCAAGGGCCTGCAGATCCTGGGCCAGACGCTCAAGGCCAGCATGCGCGAGCTGGGCCTGCTCATCTTCTTCCTCTTCATCGGCGTCATCCTCTTCTCCAGCGCCGTCTACTTCGCCGAGGCCGAGGAGAAGGAGTCGTACTTCACCAGCATCCCCGACGCCTTCTGGTGGGCCGTGGTGTCCATGACCACGGTGGGCTACGGCGACATGTACCCGGTCACCATCGGCGGCAAGATCGTGGGCTCGCTGTGCGCCATCGCCGGCGTGCTGACCATCGCGCTGCCCGTGCCCGTCATCGTGTCCAACTTCAACTACTTCTACCACCGCGAGACGGACGGCGAGGAGCAGGCGCAGCTGCTCCAGGTCAGCCGGCGCAACTTGGCGGCCGACCGCGACGACGACGCCTCCTCGCTGCTCAGCAAGTCCGAATACGCCGACAACAGCATCGACAACTTCCGCGAGGCCAACCTGCGGACCGCAAACTGCGTCGACGCCGCCGCCCCCCCCGCCAAGATGCTGACGGACGTGTGAGGCGCCCGCGCCGCGCCGCCCCGCCCGGTCCCGCCCAGTCCCGCCCCGCCCCGCCCCGCCCCGCCCAGCCCAGCCCAGCCCAGCCCGGAGCCGCTTCCTGCTTTTGGGCCGCTCTGCAGGCGTCTGTCGTCGCGCTTACTCGGCAGCTAAAGACACTTTGCGCTTGGGGATGGGCAAACTTTAGATTTCAAAAATAAAATTAGTCTTATTTCCAATACTAGACTAGAATACTCTAAATACAAAATTGGTAAACGTACAATTGTTTGTTTGCCTAATCGTTTTGTATTTCATTTTGCATAAATCCATTGACGGGAATGAAAAAAATAAGATTTATTCATTTTTATAAATCTTATTAAAAGGTTTCTTTTCATAATACATACACTGCCATTCACATTTTATTTAGAGGTCATTGAAATGTGATTAAATGGCTGATTTGATCAAATACAAAATTGTTAAAGGTAAAACATTTTTGTTTTCACGTTTGTGTGAATTATTTTCAATAAATCCATTGACCAATTATTTAAGCAAAGCATTTTTTTAAAAAGTGAATAAATCCACAAAATACCTTATTTTCATAAAATAATTCATTACATTTAGGCTATTTAGCATGAATTGTGAATAGGTCATTGTTTCAAAAATACATAGACAACTGTTCAACGTGCATTTCAAGTGATTGTAATTATATGCCGTTAAGCAGCTATTTGAGATGAATAAAATACAAGCGGTTAAAAAAATGAATACGTGTGAAATAAGCTTTAGTTTTGTAATAAGTCATTCTCGTTTTTTTAATTTCATAATTTCTACAGAAATGATGGGGACCAGCAGCGACCGCTGCAAGGGCCCCAACCAATTATTCAATCAAATAAAATGTTAAATATATATGAACAGTAGTTTTGTTTTTGTATTTTATGATTAAAAAAAAGATAAAGTTTTACCAATAGCTGGTATTAGTGAATAAAAAAAAAATAGTACTTTTGAATCGGTCAGTTTTGGGGTGACTGCAACAACTATTTGTTGATGACTTTGCCCAACCCTGAGCTCGCTCGCTCGCTCCTTGTGTTTCCCACTCTAGCCACAAGGGAGCAGCGTGTTCAACCACTAACTGTTTTCTAACCGAAGCGCAATAAACAAGACGACGCGTGAGCGACGTTAACTTCATGGCGCTAGCGGCGTTGACACTGAAGACATTTGAGCTGCGAGCTAACGGCTACTAGCGTCAGCTTGTAAATAAAGCTCACCGCCAAGCGAACTTGCTTGTTTGGCTACTTTCTGTTTCTAGCGCACATTCTCCTGCCAGTTTTGCGAATCGCACGATGGGACTCTCTGGAGTTCTGCGGCTCGCGTTGATGTGCCGGGACCTTGTTGTTGACGTTTGGGAGGAGGCGCGGCCGAAAACTGCGCTTTTCGTCGCCGCGCTTCCTCGTCTTCATCACCGCACACGTCCAGTGCCTTGACCCTTGACCCCCGGTCTCACCAAGTGCCTTCGCCGTGACGACGAGGCATCACCTTGTTCTTGTTGTTATTGTCGCTGTTGTCGTTGTCGTGGTCGCCGCCGCGGGTGCCCCGCGTCTGATCGAAGTTGTGGGACGTCTTTTTATGGATGTGACTCTGTTACTGTGGTCACCGTCTCGTCATGACAAGATCAACATCCCCGAATACTCCAAATTGTTTTGTTCTACGTGTACATAGCAGGGCCCCCTACGGCCCACTGAAGGCAGACAACTCTGATTTCCTTCCCGGGTGTATTTTGTTGTGGCGCAGAGCAATGTTCAAACGACACTTTGAATAAACTTCTCGATGAGCCACTCGTCATCCTATGCTTTCCTATTTGTGCTCTCGGCTACAAAGTCGAGGCGGAGGAGGCGCCAAAAATAGTCGGGCACGCCAAGCAGCTCCGCGCGCCCGCCAGAAGTCGCCGTGACCTCCGTTAGCGCGTTAGCAGCGCCAAGAAGGGAAGCTAAAATCGAAAGCGGCGGGACAAGGGAAGGGAAACTGCACGGAAAGAAATGAATATGAACTTACAGCAAATAAAAATATCCGTAAAGTAATCCGTCACACCAAATAGTTTTGCTTAAACGCGTAAATAATTCACACAGCAGAACCTGAACATCTGGACTTCATGTAAACTGGTTTCTTAAAGTGAAGCAAACCAATTCTTTCAAGTTGTCCCAATGTAAATGATTACATGGGCTTTCTACTTCATGCAAATAAACCTTTCATATCTCCCCGAATGTTTTGACTACGTATAAAGCATTTGTGAAAGTTGGAGCAAACTCCATTTGAAGTTGTCTTAAAGATTGAAAGTTGTCATAATTTCGACGGAAATGAGAAATTTTCCTCGAAATGAGGAAAGCCGCATTTCCCAAAGTTGAGCGGCTGGCTGCCAGCATATCACTTTGCCTCGCGTGAAATATTCAGGAGCACGACCGCACGCTGACCTTCTCCGGCCCAGACATGCTAATGAGCTAATATGGCTAATTGCTAATAGCATCAGCCACGCAGGCGGGCATGTTAGCACTGTAGATACGTTAGCATTCGCGCTGAAACCGAGAGACAGCTAAAATCAGGGATGACGCATACTATCGGATTTAGAAAAAGGTTTGCAGATTGGTGCTTTTCTACACGTGTTCGTCTCTCACATCCAACCCGGCGCAAGCATGCTTGATCTGGTCGAGAAGCATTTCGTTGACGTCCTAATATAGAGCCACTAGCAGTAACCACGGCAACAAGTGCCCCACGCAGTGGGAGCCACAACTCGAGTCACCTTAAATTCTTCACACGGTTGCTGAACGATTTTCTATAAATGATTGATCTTTCGATTGTCCCGACTGTTGATGATCTCAGCCATTATTGATCCTGTCGTTTTTCTGACCGTCCGCTTATCAAGTGGCAGAAGAGAGGCCGACGTGCTCTATTTCAGATTCAGATGAACACAAAGGCTCCACACAGCGGATTTGGTGCAGGGTGACCCTGCAGGTCAACAGGATCAGATGGTTTGCGTTTTTACGGTGCTAATGAGGATTGTCAAGCAGTGGACATGCGGCCATTTTTAGCATTTATTTACAGTCCAATTTGCAGTCATGAGCCTGTCAGACAGGATTCGACTTCCTTAGCGGGCGGATTTTTTTTTTCTCCTTTTTGGGACATATGTCGTCATGGCAACCCTGCAATGTGACAGAGCTAGATCTGTCAGTGAAATAGCACCCGTATGCCGGAGACGTGCTCTAATGATGTGTGAAGCAATACGCGCAAGACGCGTCATTATGTACACTTCTGTGAACGACAATTATTATTTTTTCCGAAAGAAAGGGGAAGCATTGATTAAAAACAAAAAAACACATACAGTACGGTCTGTGTCCTTGCCTCCTTGGACTCATCATGCTCTCAAGTGTGCAATAGCACCATTGACAAATAAAAATACACAACACTGCTGCTGAAACCGCCTGATTTGGATGAGGACAGAATAGGACGGCTCCTCCTGCCGTGAGGCCAACCCGTGTCGCTCCGTCAGTAATAAATGACGGTGCGCTACCGTATGATATGATACACGGGACAACACATTAGGTACGCCGTTCCAAAGCCCGATTAGAGAAACTTTCTTCTTCTGTTTCCCCGCTTGAACGTTTAAGATCAAAATAAAGTAAATATGACAAACATAACCCAAGTAAACATAAAATGAAGTTTTTTTAACTGCGATGGGGAAAAAAAAATTGTTCCATGTTGTCTTTAGCCTCTTGCAGACTCGTTCAGTTTTGGTCTCCACCTGTTCCGTCGTGTGCAAATATGATATCGAATATGCATTATCGACGTGACTTTATGAACTCGCATACATACTCGCATCAGGGAAATGAATACAAACATTCCATATAATTCAACTTTTTCCACCAACAAATTGCACTTTTTTTTCCCAAAAATAACTTCAAATCATTCCACCTGATTCCATTTCATTCTATATTATTCCACATTTTCTCAATCAACATTCCCATGCAATAGTACTTTTCAGTGTTGTTCAAGGTACAATTTGGAACTCGCTTGTATTGTACACATGATTATGGAGCCATCTGCTGTTGAAAAATAGACATCACCTATCAGTTTGTGGGCTCAAGTCAATAGACACTGTCTACTAGTTGCTGCAGATATATTTTATATAATAGGTTTTTTTCTGTCTCATTACTATTTTGTATAGTGCTAAGATTACATGACATTTATAACCTGTAAATGACGAAAAAAATGTTGACCTGTGAAAAGAAATTCAGATTTATTTTTCATCCAATTGATCATTTAAGTAAAATGAGATAAGACAAAAATGGCGGTGTTTTTTATTTTGGCAATTTAAAAAGCATGAATGAAAAAGTGCTTTAAAAAAAAAAAATGTTGAATAAAACATGCCGGAGATTGGTGGAGCAGTATTTTAATAAGTAATGGACGTGCAAGTGGCATCTCGTCCTCTGCTCATCTACAAGCTATCCCAGTCACTATTTGGCAGATCTTTACATACAATCGAATTGCTTGCTATAGTGCTTCTCATAAATAATGACGGCTAGTGAGTTGACATTATACACCGACTCCAAGTCCAAAGAAGACGCGCGCCTTTTGTACGACGACCGACGTGAAGTGCGCAAGGGGGAAGTGGAATCTCTTGGCCTGACGCTACAATCCCACAATGCAGAGCGCCAGCAACAACGCAGAGGCGAGGCTCAGCGTGGGCGTGGTCATGGAGGCCTTACCTGAGGAGAAACGGAGCCGATGTGAAGCAGGGGGAAAGATTGAAATGGGTTGTCGTGACATGAAGTCTTACCCAGGAGTTTAATGGTCCTGACGGGACCGTCGCCTCCCTCGTAGCGCCCGCGGACCATAAGCTCGTAGTCGCCAAACTGTGGCATGGGGAAGTCCATGAAGTGCCAGCCTGTGACGTAGACCTTTCCGTAGATGTAGCCCGTCTTCCGGAACATGACCTGAGAAGCAGCCGGGATTACAAATCCAGGACGGCCAAAGAGTCCTGTGAGATTTCGAGTCCAGGTCCTGTCATACTTTGTTCCAAGTTCAAGGTTGGCCTAGCCCCGTTTTCAACACTTCTTTCTGGCTTGATTGACCTCACCTTGTAATAGAGCGGGAAGGAGACATTCCCAAACCAGTCGTACGAGATGTGATCCCACCACACGTACAGCCACTTTCCAGTCCAGGAGATGAAGCGCCACATCCTGGGCGGCTCCGCTGGCGCTGTGAAGAAAGACGGGACATTTAGGACCCAGAAATGCGATTTCCGGCCTACACGGCATCTCAGTGGTTGTCGCTAGTCTTACGTGGTCTTTTGGTGAACATCTCGCAGTGCTCGCCAGGCGGGCCGAGGCCTGCTCCGTTGAAAGCGCGGACTTCGATGAGATAATGCGAGTCGGGCAGCATGTTCTCCAACCTGGTATGGCTTGCCGTAGCGTTAACAAATATGCGATTGGCTCCTGGCTCCGTGTCGTCGTACTTTCGCCAGTATTTAACCTGTCGTGGAGCACGAGTCAGCGTGCGGGCACTTGTGAGGTATTTGGTCACGCGTCTACCTGGTAGCCCTCGATGTACTGCTGCAGGCCCGTTCCCGTGTCCACCACCGGGAGCCACCACACCAGAGCTTCAGTGGAGGACACTGGCCGAGCGTAGACGTCTGTTGGATTCTCTGTGGGTACTAAAGAACGCAGAAAGGCATTTAAGGGCACGCGGGAGGATTAGAAGACAATCCTTGGAAAAATGTCTCCCTGGCCCGTGTGGAGTCGCTGGACTCAAAAAGTGAGAAGCCAGCACTACATTTTTGAATCCGATCCACGTGTGGGGCTCCTCAAGGGTCAATCCTTGGCCCCCTTTTGTTCAGCCTGTACAGTTGGGTCAAATTCTTCAGAATGGCTCTGTGGCAACACCAGGGGTATCCTTACCTTCTCGTGGGTAGTAGATGACTTTGGTGAGGCTGTAGGGCCCGTCTCCCTTCACGTTGAAGGTCTTGATCTTCACTTGGAACTCCCGCACTTGGAAGTCCTCGTCGCCGGGGAGGAAGAAGGAGTCCTTGTGAACATAGCGCCTGGTTTCCGGGTCGGAGATGGTCTCGTACCACCAGTCGTACCCGTCGTGAGGCTTGAAGGCCACGATGTAGCCAAACTTCTTGCCGTAGAAATACCACGGCTGCACAGGCTGCGGGGAGGGCGAAGGTCGTGAGAGCTGTGCTAAAAGTCCATTTGCTAAAACGGGCTTCAATTACCGTCCACGTGATGATTATCTCGCCATCCCGACTGCCGTAGCCTTCCACGTCGGTGGGAGAGACCACCGGTGCTAGGAGGGAAGACATTTTTCTTTTTTTGCAATGAAATGTAATTCAAATGTCTGTTTTTCAACTATGAGTGTCAATTCCCTCAAAATGTGAATGCTGAGCGAGGTTGAGCAAAAACCCCCAGAGAAGGAACCGAAGAGTACTGAGCACGCATTTGGCGTCTGCTTACGTGCGTCCCAAGTTTTGATCTTGAGCGAGGGAATGCTGGCCTCTCCCGAGCCGTACTCGTTGGTGGCGATGATCCGGAACTGATACTCCATCCAGGGGTACAGGTCGGTGACGTCCGCCCGCTCCACGGTGCCGTCGAGCAAGGTCGGCGCTGAAAGATGCTCAAGTTAAAGCTAATCGGTGGAGCTTGGCATTCGGCTAGTTTCCCGTTTTTTTCCGACCAGATTTCATTTTTAAATGTTACTGCGGTTTGCTAAGCTTGGAAGGGACTGTATTCTTTGTGGATTACATAGGAAAGTAATATACTGCCACCTGGCGGCCAAGATGTGCATATATGATCCATCCTGGATTCAAATGTGCTGTTCGTTGATACGTACAGGTGCTGGCGTTCCTCCAGTCGTCCTCATGCAGAGACCAGTAGTGCCTGGTCTGAATGGTGTAGTAGAGAATGGGACTGTTGTGCTCGGCCCCTTTAGTCCACAGCAGCTTCACCCACGTGTCGCCGATGTCCTCCACGCGGATTACGCCGGGAGGCCCCGGGACACCTACAACAGACACGTGCATCGGCTTGCCTTGCCTTTCTCTTATACGCTCGGGATCAAAAGAAAGCGGACCGACCGACGACTTTTAGGTCGGCGTACGCCGTGTCGCTGTCCACCACCGTCTGAGCCGTGCACGTGTAGCGGCCCTCGTGCCAGATCTGCGTGTTCTTGACGCGCAGGTTCCCGCTGCCTTCCTGGCTCTTCGGCAGCAGACGCAGAGAGGCGAGGGTGTTACTACGCTATCGTCATCTATTTAGTTTTATTATTATCTATCTATCTTATTATCTTTTCTTAGTTTTCAGTAGAAATAAGGCTGCAATCCAGACGCTACCATGACGCGCTCAAAGTGTTTCCACTCGGCGTCAAAGTCGATGACCCGGAAGTCGATGGCCCAGATGAAGGCGATATCCAGCATGGGGTCGTAGGAGGCCGAGCAGGCCAGGACCACCTCGTCGCCCACCTTCACCTCCGTGTCTTCGGGAGCCACCGTGATGCCGGTCGCCTCTGCGCAACAGCGGCCCAGGAGGAGGGAAAAAGAACTCTCACAAAACCGTCGGACACAAATAATCTCCTAATACGTTCAAATGTCTATTTTTACTTTTATGATGATTGTGCTTGGAATGCATTTTCATCCATCTATCTGTCATGACTGACCCGTGATGGTGAGATAACCGGAGCTGTTGGCCTTCCCTCTGTCGTTGTCAGCAAAGCACGTGTAGAAACCTTCGTCGTTTTTCGTGGCATTGAGGATCTCCAGAGTGCCGTCAAACATGACGGAGATGCTGCACACAGCAAAGTCCGAGGTCAGCGCGGATGAGACGATCGGAAGCGGCGAGCGTCCGCCACCGACCGTGAACTGTTGAAGAGCAGCTCTTTGCCCTTGGTCCACGTGAAACGAGGCCTGGGGGCCGCTCGGGGTTTACACTCGATCAACACGCGGCCGTCTCGGGCGCCGAGGAGCTGCTTCTTCAGGGGATTGAACTCAAATGTTGGCGCGCAGGCTGAGGGGAGCACGCTTGAAGGTCAGCGGACTGCGGGTAGAAAGACGCCACACACACTTTTGTCTGGGCTCACCGATCACTCGCAGCTCGGCGTTGGCGTATTTGATGCCCCAGTAGTTCTCTGCTATGCACTGGTACATCCCGGAGTCGCCAAATGTCAGGCTGGAAAACTTGAGCTCACCTTTTCCTGACTGGCCAAAAGCACAAAGATGCAGGTCACATTTTTTTGTTGAAAAAGGAATCCAGCATCTCTCACACACAGAGCAAGAAATGAGTGGACTGTATACAGTGCACTCATGTCTTTCTTTCTGATGCTAACCATGTAGCCGTCTTTGTACCAGCGGATGAAGGGGAAAGGCTTCCCCGATGCGACACAGCGCATGGTGTGCTCGGAGCCAATGTCCATCTGGGTGTTGTTGATGGTCTCGGCCCACTCGGGAGCCGCTGGACAACAAAGGGGGCTTGGGTTGAAAACCTCCCGCCGCAGCGCAGCCACGGGGGCGTCGGACACTCACACTCCACGTAGAGCCAGGCCTTGTGCCAGTCCTTCCCTTTGGTGTTGATGGCCTCGCACTCGTAGCCGCCCACGTCTTCGTACTGGATGTTGTAGAGGTGCAGCACCGCGCCCGATTCGCTGATCTCGTGGTTGGCCGGCAAGTCTGTGGCGTCCACTTTTCTCCATACGATGTGAGGGATGGGACTGCGGAGGAAAAAAAAAAAAAGGTTTGTTCTACCACACTGGAGCAAACCGGTTTGGATGCTTCGAGGCAATGCCGAGGGATCGTTGACTCCTCGTTGCTTCTCCGGCCGTGATTTTGAATTTGTTGTTGTTAGTGTGGGAAAAAGTCACGTATTTCGCAACCAAAAGGTGCCAGAAGCAGTTTGAAATGATGGACGATAAGTGTCAATCAAACGTACTTCCCCAGAGCAAAGCATTCCAGAGTGATGTTGGAGGCTAGCAGGGCTGTCGTGTCCGCAAACTTCACCCTGATGTCTGCTGGGTATTTCCTCTCTTCACCTGAAGCACAAAAAGTGTGTCCGTCAGCATGTAGGGTGATGTTTTGTTACGACTCACCATCGTCTGGCGGCAACGGGATGAGGGGGATGAACTTGGAGAAGACGCTTTTCCCCAGGACGGGGCTGGAGACGAAGCACGAGTAGTTGCCGGCGTCCTGAGCCTCCACCTTGGAGATGTACAGGTTGCCGGTCCTCTGCGAGACAAAACGGCGGCGGTCCATGTTGAGGAAGACTGGGAACTCGTTGAAGATCCAGCGGTAAGACACCTCCTCTGAAGGAAGAAGAGAACGTTTGGCGCGTCAGCCCAGTGGTGGAGCAGGTCGTGAGGCCGTTGGATACGCACCTGGCCACGCTTTGGGAGGGGCACACAGCAGAACCGCCCCCTGGCCTTCTTTTACAGTGACCGGCTCTCTCTCCTCTTGAGGAAACTCCTCCAGAACTTCAAGACAGAAAACGTCCGCTCCTTTAATCATGGGGAAATCTTTCTTTGGCTTAGTCTGTCCTCACATCCAAACTTGACGCGGGCCTCCTTGCTGATGACCGTGCCGTAGATGTTATGGGCCACGCAGATGTACGTGCCGGCGTGCTTCTTCTGCCTCGGGTTGCTGATGACCAAGTTTCCCCCCACCAGGCTGTAGTGCTCGTCCGGCTGCTCCATCAGCTTGATCTCCCAGTTGTCACGGCGCCACCTAGCAGGCGGACACTACATTAGGTGTGCGTGAGTCATCCATCCAACCGTTTCCTATAGTGCTTGTCCTCATTAAGGCGAGCAGACATGCTAACCACCATTCGCTAATCGGGACAAAAAAGTATTTAATTTGCATTCGAGCACACAGACACCGTTGGATTACCTGTATGAGGCTGGCGGGTTGGCCCGGGCCCTGCAGTTCATGGAGATCCTCCCATCGGGGGAGTCCTCCGTATAGACCACATCCACTGGCTCCTCCTCGAAGATGGGCCCGTAGCCGGTAGCTTCCTCTAAATGTTTCGCAGGTAACAGCCACCATGACGGATATGCAAAAGTAATGATGAGGAAAGGATTTAAAACAAACAAACAAAAAAAAAAAACTCACCCCCAAATATCCTGGGCTCGCCAAACAGGATCGCCACTGAGAAGAGGAGACGCCACAGTGTTACGGGGGAATAAATGACCACATCGCTTTCATCCAATCATATGTACTTACACGTGATGGGGGCCGAGGAGACGAGGGCCAGCAGAAAAAAGGCTGCGGAAGCCATCCGAACCCTGACACAAACAAAACGAGTGTGCTTTGTGTTAAGAAATCAACAAGACGGCACTATCAAATGAGTCATCTGTTGCATCGCAAATGACTCCCCACTCACAACTGACAGTGGGTGTGCCGAGGGTTAAGTCAGATAAAGCTTTCCTGTGAACTTTGTGGCTGCTGTTGCTGTTATGGAGAAAAAAGTCAAAGACTTGAGTTGTGATGGGCGTAACCCAAAGTGTTTCGTCGGTGCTTTCCTTGCTTCTGGAGGTGCATAGTGCTGCTATGGGGGACACGTTTGTTTACAACTGAATTGATCGTAGTTACAGGATTGTTACCTCCTGACTATTTTTGATATACTCCTTGTTTTATTTTCGTTTTATGCTGTGGCCGTTTTAAGAATAATTTGAATTGCAGTCGTTGCAGTAGCCTGTCTTTTTTTTTTTTTAGGAATGTCTTTGTGACTGTCATAAATTGTTACTGCACTTCATGCTCTACGTGTTGACTTGAGATTTGACAAGGTTCTATTGTGTGAGTGCGACTATTGTTAAAGTGCATTTACCTCAAGATATGATGAGACTGACTCATTTCAGCCTTTATCGTGAACTCCTATTGATATCGTCGCCTTACCTTTTTACTAGCAGTTTGTTGTATATTTGTAAATGCAGATCATTGTCCGCCACAAGCATACTCCCTGTCCCACATCTGGTGAATTTGGATCTGGTCACTTTAGGTGTGCCTAATAATGCGTGCGGTGGAGTGCACGACATTTAGGGACTATTTATCCTCGCACACTGTGGTCACGTGACGCTCTTGCGCCGCAAAGCTGCCGGATAGCAGTACGCAGTGAGTGCAGCGATGACTCAACAGAAACAACTTCCATCCCGCTGCAGACGTCCCAAAAGCGGGATGCAATTTGCAATGCGCTGCGACGCCATTCAAAATACAGCTTGCACATATGACATGTGCTGCTTTACTCGCCCTGTAATCCGGTCACAGATCCTCTTTGGGACAGAGCAGAGCAAATTTAGGTCACCGAATGAATTAAAAAAAAAAAAAAAAAGATGATGACATCCGACCTATAGGATGAGTAATCCCTTTTGTGCTTTCAATGTCATGTTGTTTTTGCGACACAAATACAATAACTGCAAAATGCTAATCACGCATTCTAAGTTATTCATTTATCTGCACTTTTCTCCCAGTCTGTGTACATGCAAAACATTTTTTTGGGGGGGGGGGGTCGCAGTGCACCTCCCTAAAAATAGACCCCCCCCCCCTAAAAAAGAGGAAGAAAGTGCGCACCTCGCTGACGCCTGCACTAGCTGCTCTGCATTGCGGTAATCCGGTCCCGCACCAGCTCCACTTCCACACTGACCTCACCCCACAAAACGCTAAAATCACAATCACGCACGCAAAAACAGCCGTCTTACCTTTTGTTTAGTCTTTTACTTAACGATGTGTATGAAATGTGAATGCTTCTTTGGGCCTGGCACACCTGCACCCGAAACGCATCGTCCCGCACACACACACACACACAAGCCCGTCCAGACCTGACGGAACTTTTCGATTGGAGTAGAGGGCGAGGGGTGACACGTGACCGCAGCTGGCCAATCGGAAAGCAGGGATGGGAGGGATGCTGAGGAGCATAGCAGACAGATGAGCTGAAACAGCACCTGCATGAAAATCCAATTTGTTATTCATCTCGACATGGAGGCATGGAATTATATTTTACAGACACATTGCTAGGCTACATAAAAAAAAAAGAATCATTATCTTTGAAAAGACAGACATTGATACTGCTGTGTGTGTGTGTGTAAGAGGGTTAGACTCAGGGGTTTATCTAATCTCATGAGAGCATTTGTCATTTCAATCAAATATGTGGAAAAAGAAAAAAAAATTCACTGTGCCTCCATTTTGAATTTCTTCAAAATGGCATCATTTTGATTGAAGATAACAGCACACAAAACAATATTTGTTTGCGTGGCCCGACACTTAATGAGGCCTGTTTTTTCTTTCTAGCGATTACATTAAAATGACAAATGGTCTCGTTAGAAATTCCAAATTTTTGCCAAAACGGGACGGGCTAAAGTCACATATAAAATTAGCGACTTTGCCAAAAGGTGTCCCGAATATTCTGGTTATACATTACAAACACCTCAAGTACAATTGACGTCCACAAATAAAAGAAAATGTGAAATTTCCTGGTGTATCTAATGAAGTGGCAGGTTGAGGAAACAATTTGAAATCTTGAAGCCAACATTTATTATACGTTTCCTCCAGTTTTAACTTCATTTAAAATGCAAAATATTTGTTTGTGGTGTTATATCGAAGGGCAAACCGTTGAACAGCCTCGCTCTCATGCTTCTCACGTGTAATCGCAGAACAGTCGTCATATCGCCGGAGCCGGTAAATGAGCGTTTTACAAACGTCGAAATGTGTCAAGTCGGCATTTGCGCCGCTGCAGTTTTGCTTGGAACGTCAAAATGGCGCTGAAGACTGTTGACAGAGATTCCACGTGGGTCGATTTTGTCCATTGAACTTGATCCTGTGAATGCGTGTGCATTTAATAGATTTTAAAAAAAAAACAAGACGGGTGTCACCAGAGCTCGGCTACAAGCAAAATAATCTCATTTGGGAGCTTGTGAGTTCACTTTAAGAAGAATAAAGAAAAAATTCACAGCAAATAAAAACTGTAAATAGTCCCGCGTCACACTAGCCTAAATGCAGCTCTGTTGTTTTTTTCCACACTCAGGTCAAACCAGTTATTTACAAAATAAAAACACACGGAAAGCTGACATGACCCAAAAACTTGATGCAAGTTATGATAAACGACAAAGCGGTAGGGGGGCGGGCAAAAATGACAACAAATCTTGGTTTGAGAGTCGGGTGACGAGCAGACGCACCAGTGTCAACTACTACTTTCCTTTTCCACATTCATGAGCAACATTTCCCCTTTCCACCATTGTAACTCCTTCTAAGTGCTATTATTAGGAAAAAGCTTTGACCTTGCACTTGACATTCCACATTTGTATACTTCGTAGTGATGGATAAATGTACGTCACCGGTCAAAACATTAGGTACACCTGCACAATCAAATATTTAAAGACACGGTAAAGTGAATTCAAAATACGTACGTGAAAAGACTGCGAACAACGTAGCACTGAATTGTAGAGCTGGAGCGTGAAAACTCAAACATGTCGTCGCAGATCGTCAAAGTGGAATTTGGTTGACAGATGAGTGGGGCGTGGTTTGAGCGCATTTGGCAGAGAGCGGAGAGAACGGCTTTAAAGCCACCATTTTGTCAGCCTCATTTTATAGATTTGGCAAAGACATTTGTTTTCACTTTACAGGGACTTTAAGAAATTGCAGCAGCTGTACTAAATGTCAGTTGTTGTTTTTTACATTTTTATTTGGCGGTGCGTCGTGAGATTTTCTAATCTAAAATATGTGCCTTGACTAAATTAAGGTCGTGAAACTGATCTAATGAGAGCCAATTCATCCAAAAAATCTTTGTTATATTGTGCACAATGCTGTGGCTGGTGAGCGCTTCCCCCTCCCAATCCTCAAGTTTTTCATCCCTCCAAATACACAGCCTAGAACCGAGGAGGAAACGTCTCCAGTTTGACAAATGTGCCGTGTTAAATGAGAAAGGTCTATTCTTAGAAATAGAGACATTCATTACTGTATATTGAATGCTAGTATGCTCTGCTGCACTGCCCTCTACTGGAAGGGATGAGAATGATTCATGTTTGAATGAAGTCTCTGTTGCCACCTGCTGAGACAAAATGACAAACAATTGACTAGTAAATGTCAGGGCACATATAAACAATGGACCGGTCGCCAATTGAGGTCATGGCATGTATAGAAAAATATTGATTGGTCGCCAGTCAGTATCACAAAAAATAAACAATGGACTGTCAGGGCACATATGCACAATTGATTGGCTGCCGGTCTTTGTTAAGGCACATATAGAAAAAAAATCCACACAGGAAGTCTGGAGCCAAGATTCAAACAATGAACCTGAAAACTGTGAGACAGATGTGTTAACCACTAGCTCCAGATTCGCCCTATCAAAAAGCATTACACTTAAAGTTTTCATGTGGGTCTAAAGAGAATGAAGTGAGAGAACCATGTACAAGACCGACTGTTTTTTTCCAATCAAAATGACACAACTGATGGTCGTGAAATCTTTATTATTATTAATACTATTATTTTTATGAAATTTATCAAACAATCGTAGCATCAGAAAACTAGAATAAGACTCTCTTTGTTACTTCCTGTCTGCCAACACTTCCGCAGAGAGAACAAAAGCTGATTTAAAAAAAAAAAAAATCACAGTTTTATCACAACTCTACCAACTTGATTTGTCTAAAGAAACTTTGAAGAGGATAAATCTTCACGGTACAGTGACATGAAAGGGGCTCCCGGGTATGTGGGCATCGCCCCACTTGACCATGAGGATGTAGTTTCCTGCTTCTTTCACCGTGTACGTCACATTGTACATCCTGTGGCCTGCGTGCTTCACGTAGACCTCCTCGCATGGGGCCCTGGGACCGTGGACCCCCACCATCAACATGTTGCTTCCTGCGAACACACAACAGACCATGTAGGTCTACTACTTTTTGCGGCAGTCTCATGGAAAAGAAAAAAAAAGACAATTAGAAGCATCAGGAGTATCAGGATCAGACACTTACCCGCTTTGCTGCAGTCCACCATGAAGGAGTTCTTCTGGCCCACGAAGGCCTTGGATAGGCCGGCCCCCCTGGAGATCACCTTGCTTGCATCCGAGGAGAATTTGGGCAGGGAAGCAAAGGCCCCGGACACCCGGGATGACGACTTAGTGACGGTTTCCACCAGAACTGATGAAGTTTCATGAAGACTGGGACCTCCGGACAAACTAGGACCTGAGGATGGAAACAACATACAACATCGGCACAGCGGATGTCTATCTTGGTGTAGCTGGAATGACATGTACTCGGAGGTGATAATCTCCACAAATCTTCTGAAGCAAGAGTCTTCTAAAGTGATGTCACATAGAATTCGGCTAAGAGGTCCCAGAGAGAAATGAACTTTGAGACTTTGGACAGAAGAGCTTCAGGTTACAAAGAGTACTGAGTCTCAAGACAATGTCGATGGCAGGCCAAAGCAACAGAAAAAGAACCTAAGATTCAATCTTGAATCTTAGATAAACTCTTAGATAATCTTAGATACGAAGTAATTTTCTTTGTGCACATGGTATCTGATGGTACTAATCTGCAAATAAAGTAAATCACCCGTCGGAAAATGTCTTGCCTGTTTATTGAGGTAGGAACAGCTATACTTGACATTGTGGTTCAAGCCCACCTGACACTTTGGCCTTGTAGGGGCTGCCAACAATGTGCTGGGCTCCTGCATACTTGATGGAGATCAGGTAGCTCCCAGGAGCCATGGGGGTGTAGGACACCAGGTAGCCTTCGGAACATTCCTGACAGCTCATCTGGACTTTGGAGGGACCGTCGATGGTCACGGACAGAGCTCCACCGCCGGCGTTACACGTGTTCACCATGAACTCTGATGCCACCCCTAAAAGGGACACACCATAAGGCAGACTCGTGTCAAACTTAAGTCGGCAATTTTAAGACTTGGGACTTTAACCCAAGTAATGACTTTACTCAACTTCTCACTCACCCGTGATCCCGCTCTCCAGGCCTGGCCCGGAAGCCGACACTTTGCTGGGGTCCCCCACTTGACTAGGCTCCCCCACACGAATCTTGAAGGGGCTTCCGGGCACGTGGCTGCCACCAAAGCGGACGTCGATGGAGTGGACGCCGTTCTCTTTGGGGATAAACCTTATGGCGTACTGATCTGCTGACGGACACAGTCACTTCTTTTAGGACAGATTCAGAAGGTATGGTCCCCAAAAGCAGAGGCAGAAATCTTACCGCCGTCCAGCTGGCTGATCAAACATTCCTCCATGGCTCCGGAAGGCGCGTGAATCTTTGCGTCGATGACACCTCTAGCTCCGTTCAGCTGCACCGCAAAGGACGCTTCCTGGTTTACCTTCAGTCCAGAGTCCTAGAGGACACCAGCACCATGCTAACACGGTAGTCTAGAGCATTTCGGAATGTTCAGAAAGAATGTGCGCCGGGATATTTCCGGATGGCAGAAGAGTGATTGCCGACATCTGACCATGAATTGAAAATTGATGTTAAAAACTTGAGGTCTCACCTGAAGGCTGGTGATGGTGAGGCGGCGGGCGTCATCAGACAAACTGGCCACGGGGACCATGAAGGGCGAGTCTGGGACGTGCTCATCGTTGAACTTGATGGAAACCTCGTAGTCTCCTAGCGGGAGAAAAACAGTGGGAAAATGAGCATGTGAAGACCAAATTGGTAGGAGTTGTGCTTGACGGGAAGCGTGTCTCACCAGGCTCTTGGACCACATAAGAGACACCGCAGGAGCCATCCTTTCGGTCCTCAAAGGCGATCTCTGCCTTGCTGGGGCCCTCCACTGCTATGGAGAGCCCACCCGCACCTGCTTCTCTGGTCCAAATGCTAAACTCAGCTGGGATGCCAGCCACGCCTCGCTCCAGCCCAGTGCCTCCAGCCCGCACCTTGTGGGCGCCGCCCTCTCCCAGGGGCCCCACAGTGAACTGGAAGGGGCTCCCAGGAACGTGTTGTCCGCGATACTTCACGTCCACCACATGTGCGCCCATTTCCTGTGGTATGAAACGGACGCTGTACGTACTATCCTCGCCCCGGATGATCTCGGCATCCTCGCACTTGCCGCCCGGACTCGTCACCTGAGCCGCCATCTCCTGGTGGGCCGGCTCACCTGAGGGAGGGAAACCTATCCCGCTTTGAGAACTTGATGGAGGGCTTTTTTTTTCTATCACAAGAACTGATCCTCAGTTGCAACATTCTATACTCTAATCACGTACCAAATGAACATCCAGCCAGTTTTTTTTTCCTGGCTTCAGTAGTCACACGTACCGTCCTGCGGTGGCGTCTTCCCGCCAAAGCTGCTCAGACTTTCCCGTCCCATGAAGTCTCCAAAGACATCCCTAAAGGGGTCTCCGACTTGCGTGCTCTCCTCCACGCGGACTTCTCGCTTAGTCTCGCCGCCACGTGTCTTGCTGATCTCAGTGCGTTCGGTGCGCGTGTACGTGTGGCTGCTACGCGTGAACGTGCGAGTCACCCGCTCCTGCGCCGAAACCATCTGAAACCAGTTGCCTGTGGAACGCAAGCAAGGTCAGCAATGGAGTACAAACACTTCATTACTATACTTAAGTAGAGATTTCATGCATATGTATTTTACTCCAATAGATTTCATTACCAAAAAATAAAACAAGGGTCCAGGAAGTGGGCGGAGTAGAGCCAGTAATGTCATCATTTACCTGGGATCTTGAGATTAAGGTCACATGTGCTTCCCACGGTGGCGATGGCAGGTGCCTGGCGCTTCCTGGTGATGCTCTCCTTCATCCTGCCCTCGCCATACACTTTAACGGTGAAAGGACTTCCTGTTGCCATGGAAACACATGCAGGAAGAAGTCATGACCGTGATGGAAAAGTTGGGTTGGACATTTACCGCACAGTTAGTACAGTGTTAGCATTAGTGTTAGTGTTTAGTTATGTTACATGAATTCAAATCCTGCTTCCTTGGTCAAGTCAATCCCTGCTTCCTCAGTCATGTCAAGCCCAGCTTCTCCAGTCTCATCCGGCCCTGCTTCCCCAGTCTCGTCCAGCCCTGCTACTCCGGTCTCGTCGAACCCTGCTTCTCCGGTCACGCCAAGTCCAGCTTCCCCGGTCACGCCAAGCGCAGCTTCCCCAGTCACGTCATGCCCTGCTCTCCCAGTCTCCTCCAGCCTTGCTCTCCCAGTCTTGTCCAGCCCTGCTTCTCTGGTCATGTCCAGCCCCGCTTCTCCGGTAATGTCCAGCCCTGCTTCCCCGGTCACGTCCAGCCTCGCTTCCGCGATCACGTCATGTCCCGCTTCTGCGGTGACGTCCAGCCCTCCAGCTACAGCTCCATGTTACCGCGCCAGCTCCTGGGCAGCTGCGCCTATCCTCCATTCCTATCCCGGCGGCACACGCCCTGCGGCCGTCCTCTGTTCCTGTTTCGGCGGCGACACGGCAGCGGGCTTCCTTCGTTCCTGCTTCAGCGGCGACAATGCAGCGGCCGCCCTCTGTTCCTGTCCCGGCGACGCCATTGCTCCTTGTCCGGTCACATCCAGTCCTGCTTCTCCGGTCATGTCCTGCCCTGCTTCGAACCATGCCTCTTTTGTCATAGTCCTGAACTAACTGACTAACTGAACCCTCACCCCATATTATCCTGCTGTTTTTGGGTCCTCCACGCCACTTCCCGACACGCGAACTTGACATTAGCATTCAAATGGCCAAAGGTGCATCAACAATTATTCCTCCCCTTTTTTTCCACTGCACTTGAGCATCGGCATGTCTGAAGCTCACTTGCAACTTACGTTTTTGCTTGCAATGCAAAGCAAAAAAAAAAAATTTGAATAAGTGACGCCTCATGACTCGAAAAATTTGTAGGTGGAGACTCATGGTGATGGGGTGTGTACCTGGCACATGCTGGTCGGCAAACTTGATATTAACTATGTAGTTTCCAGGCTCGCTGGGACAGTAAGTGACGCGACACGTGCCGTCCTCAACGTCCTCGCAGTTGATGTCCACCTTGCTGGGACCCTCAATGGACAGACCCAGACCTCCGTAACCTGCCGCAACACACCCCCACTTAGGAAGTGCAGACAGGAAGTGGGAAAATTTCGACATACCGGCGGTCCTAGTGTCGATGATGAAGTGGGACACCTCGAAGGTGCGTCCCTCCAGCAGTCCTGCCCCAAACACTTTCACCTTGCTGGCATCACCAATCTCGGACTGCGCCACCATGATCTTAAATGGGCTGTTGGTCACGTGGGTGCCACCCTTCTTCACGCTCACCACATGCTCGCCCACTTCCTTGGGTGTGAACGAGATACCTGAAAGGGGAAAAAAGAACAGTGAGCGGTTGATGGTGTGCGTTTTCACAACAGCTAGTAAATCACTGGTTAACAGAGGTTTTGAGATTTCAAGCAAGTTGAGTTCAGTCATTACTTGGGTTAAGCAAGTCATAAGTCAAGTAT
The DNA here is from genome assembly GCF_054856515.1 of Filicampus tigris. Classification (NCBI taxonomy): domain Eukaryota; kingdom Metazoa; phylum Chordata; class Actinopteri; order Syngnathiformes; family Syngnathidae; genus Filicampus; species Filicampus tigris. The sequence goes on along the minus strand of NC_141238.1, from coordinate 701,018 downwards.
TGTTATTTTACTGGAAGTACTTGAGACTTAGTCCAGGTCTTTCATAGACTTTAGCCAAGCAAGTCTCAAGTCCCAAAATTGGTGACTGAAGTTTTTAAGTGCTCTGCTGGTTAGTCAACGTACCGATGTGTCTATTGGGAAGTCTCTTCAGCAGACATGCCTCTTCACTTCCTGATGGTGCTTGAATGGTTGCCGTCAGACTGCCCAGGTCCGTCTCCATGATCCTCAAGGAGACATCGGTCGCCGTACCGACGTTGAGCTGTGACATGGCGAGATGGTCATCGCCTGGAGACACCAACACACAAGCTTCAGAACCAGGAGAAAAGGGGAAAAGCGGCCAATCAAAAATAGCGTCACTCTTTGTACCTGTAATTTTGGCGGTGAACGGACTGCCAGCGATGTGTTTGTCATCAAACTTGACAATGATGATGTAGTCGCCGGGTGCCGTCGGCAGGTAGGACACAGTGCAGGTGCCGTCTTTGTTGTCCTTGCAGCTGATCTCGGCTTTGGACGGTCCTTCCACCGCCAGAGACAAACCGCCTGCAACCATGCGAACCATCAGCAGAGCAAGTCAGCAAATGCAATTCATCCATATACAACTTCTTACAGAGAGGATGGTCTTGGAAACAATTATACTCATGAGTTAGAGAGCTACCACTGTTGTTAGAGAAAGTTTGTTGAAGTTGAATCAAGTTTTGCCTTACCTTCTCCGGCGTCCTTGGTAGCGATGGTGAAGGTAGCCGGTGAGTTGGCCACGCCATGGCTCAGACCAGGGCCATATGCTGTCACATGACCACTATTAATGGCATCCACGAAGAACTGAAGCGGACTCCCTACAGTGGACAGGGAAGTCCCAAAGTGTTTTTTACTTTACTTTTTAAAAAGATCATAGCCGGGGGTGACTCGGAGATCTTGTCTGATGGACCGAGCGTTCCTTCCTCTTCTCTCTAGCCCTCTTACTCTCTCTTTATATCATATTGTTTATCATTCCCTCATCAACATCCACGTACTATTTTACTAAACTGCTTCTCTTAGTCTTTGTCCCCTCTGTGGTTGAATCTCAATGCTTTTGAAGGTGCGAGTGGCGACAGTGCCATTGCACCTTCTCATTTATCAGTTAGTTATTGGCGGTGGAAGGGAGACAGTGGTGTAGGGGCAGGCCATGATCATCATTGTTGCTGTCAATGATGGATTTTTTTTCATGTTGACATGGATGTTGTTGTGCTATTTTCTCTCGTCGCACAGCCCCTCCAAGTGGCTTGATGCAACTTCTCTGAAATGTTTGCGCTAAAAAAAGTTGACATGCCTTGATCTGGCGACTGTCCTCAAAGGTGACATACCTGGGATGTGCTGGCCATCGTACTTGATGTCCATTTCATGCAGGCCGCGCTCACTCGGCGAGTACTTGACGGTGACAGTGCCGTCCTTGTTGTCGGCGATGTGTGGTTGGGCTGTGCGACCGGACGGCATTCGCACTTCACCTGCATGGCATATAGTGATGGCATCATCGTTGGCGCACTCACCAGAGTCCAACTAAAAAAGCAGGCTCACCCGTGATTTCTCCCGTCTGTACAGTGAAGGGAATGACCAGACTGAAGGGCCGGAGCACGGCCTCCATCCCATTGACAGGCGTTATGGGATCGTTGGTCGCCTGGAGGGATGAGTCCAACACCAATGGATGTCAGATGGAACTTTATGGCATGTTTCGTGTGGGTGAGCACAGTCACATGTGGTGGTGAAGAGTGCCACTTCAGCATCACACAGGCTTGGCTTTAGCGGCCAATCATGCAGAAGAGACATGCGGCTCGTTAGTAAGAAGTGGCCAGAGTTCACACGACTCCTCACCAGTGGCCTGATGGGAAGAAGACGACACTTCAAGGACAACACAGAAATTAGTCCATCAGACCGCAACTGGATGTTGAGGGATTAGTATATTAATGAGGACCTTCACTACAATGCTAATTAAGGCATTCATGTACATGCCAAAGAAAATGTTAATTAGCGATATCATGCTTATGTGGGACTCACCAGTACGTGGAAGGGACTGTCGGGGATGTGCTCCCCTCCAAAGCGGATTGTGATGACGTACTTCCCGGGTTCCGGCGCAGTGTAGTAAATGTCAAATGTCCCGTCTGCATTTTCCACCACGTCCACGTCCAGTTCCGCCCCGTCAGGTGTGGATACCTTACAGGTGACCTTGCCTTTCCCGGCAGCCTTTGCATCTACCGTGATTACCGTCTCCTCTCCAATCTGGATGGTGGGACCAACACCTGACCCTGACAAGATAGACGCCACATCAGGTCAGATCTTTCTAACTCTTTGTTAGACAGTTTACAGAGTCAAGTTGTTGAACAGATGGATAGCAACTCCTGAATAGTGGAGGTTATGACAATAGCAAATAGGACTCTTTCGAGGCCCTGAAATTGGAATGGGTAAACTTTATATATTTTTGGGGTGTCAGTGGACCCTGGACAGTTTCCAGAAGTGTTGTGCTACTAGCCTGTAGGGGCTGGTGGGGTTAGGCTCTGGAGGTTGTGGCGAATCTGTTAAAAACTTAGAGTAGCGATCCAAGAAGGAGTCCACTGATACACAAACGATAATCACATTACAGTGGAAAATAACTGGTAAATTACCAGGAACATAGGAAAAGACTTGCCAGCAACATAATCGATTTCAATGAGGAATATTGATTTTTTTTTTTTTTTAATTTTTATATTTGTAAATTTAGTTATGAGCTTAGCCACGGAATAAATTCAAAGTCAAAGTACCAGTGTATTGGGAACCACAAGAACCAACCAGGGCACAGACAGCAGCAAACAGTAAAGGGAACTATTAGGTTGCGCACACTCACCTGGTCCATGTCCTCCGATGGATACTGTGAGACAACAGGATGCCAATTAGAACCGAAAATTAAAGAAGGGCAGGGGATGGGTAGAGGAGCCTGACCTGTGACCAGACATTTGCTGGCATCCCCGGTGGGCGCAGCGTGGATGCGGTACGGTGAGTACGGGATCTCGTCGCCACCATACTTGATAGTGATGGTGTAGCGGCCTGCCATGTCTGGGACGTAGGACACGGTGTAGGTCCCGTCACGGTTGTCCCGGATGTTGGCCTTCTTCGGCTTGGTCTCAGGATCCTGATACATGACAAATTAGTCAGAAAATGAAACGTTGACAAAGCAAGTGCTTCCCACCACAGGTCTACAAACTGCCCAAACATTCAAGCTTTTGTCCGTTCGTCAATGGTTTTGTCTGTCCAACGTATGTCCTCCAGAACAACAGAAAAGAAATAGAATAAGAAGGAGGAGGACAAGTGAAAGAAGGGATGAAGACCAGTTTGCTTTGCTCATACAGTGAACCATCCCTCTGGAATGAGTAGATCATCTCAACATTCCCATTTGTGACCAGTGGTGGCAGCAACGTGACGTCTCAAGCCATGACTCTAGTTTGTGATGAAGATGATGAAGAAGACAAATGGATGAAGACGTTAACTGATGATCCAAAGTATATAGTTGCTTAAGAACTTATGACGTTAAACTCATGGAATACTGGTGATGCTTTGCTTATGAACAAGGCAGACAGGATGAGATCGGGTTGACGTTGTTGGCAAGCCAGGGCAAGGGAAGCTAAGGAAGGGAAGAGTAGGTGTGTGTTGTTGGCCTTACACAGGCTCTCTTAAGAATGGAGAACGGGATGGTTCTCTTGACTATATGAGATTCCCAGACACGCGTGTGCCAGTCCTGCACAAACACGGCAGCCTGGTGCCCACACCCGTCAGGAGCCTGCAGCCGGCGGCACAGGAGGTCACATGGACAGGGTCATGGTCAACGTTTATGCGCTAATGTTAGGTGGCTAGCTCAAGGTCAAAGAATGGCGTGTCTTTCTGCTTCTTCAGACCCACCAGGATTTGAACGGTGAGCAGTCCTTCACCGGCATCTCTGGCATCGATTGTGAACTCCACTGGCAGACTGGCGGGAACGCCAGAGGAATTCAGACCGGGGCCGCTGGCACGCACCTTGCTGGCATCATGAGCCGGCAGGGTCTTGATCTTGAACGGACTGAAAATGAAACATGTCCACAATCAATATCATCTTGATTAGAGGATCAAGTGATTGGCGTGAGCATTCCTCACCTTCGAGGGACTTCCTGCTGGGCGTACTTGATGTAGATGGTGTAAGCACCATCATTCGCAGGGGTGTAATTGACCGTGTGCGTCCCATCACCATTGTCTAAAATGCTGACAGGCTCAGTGACACCTATGCAACCAACAAGTAGTTCATCTTCAAGACAGGATTATAACATAGGAACCCTCTCATGTGGTGGACAACTTGGGTTGTCGGAAGACAGTGTGAACCTTGTTACACCCCCCAAGAGAGCCTTTCCCCCCACATTTATCACCTGTGGGGCCAAAGATCTGGACCTCCAAAGGGGCTACACCAGCCTTGCTGCAGTCAACTGTAAAGGTCTGAAAGACATGAGCACGAACGCCACTTCCAAGCCCGGGTCCAGAACAGCGCACTTTGGTGGGGTCCACCACCTCTCGCACTGGGACTCGAAATGGACTTCCTGCATCGATGAACCATAAGCTCAGTCATCTTCAGAGAAGTGAACGCTGACACGGGCTTGACTGCACCTGGAATTGGAAGTCCCCCAAAGGTGATGTTGACGTCGTACTCTCCAGGAGTGAAGGGAATGTACTCCACGCTACAGCTGCCATCTTTGTTGTCCTTGCAGGACATCTTCGCCTCTGATGGGCCCTCAATGGCTAGGCCAAGACCCCCGGTGCCAGCACCCCTGAGAAGGGCAGCACAGAAAGGAAGTGGGGGCCTTTACTTAGGTAATTTCAGAGTGAAAGAATGACATTTTGACAAGTCCAAAACCTTCACAATAGTTTGTGAGACTTTGGGGTCAAGTTACCTGGTCTCGACAGTAAACCGGTTTTGCTTGTTGACCAGACCCTCCTCCAGGCCTGGCCCGTAGGCTCGAACTCGACTGGGATCACAACCTTCACTTACGGACACTCTGAACGGACTCTTTGGGATGGGGTCATCATCCAACAACACCTCGATGACATGCAGACCTGCCAAAAAAATACAAAATGCACACTAGAACCAATTGTCCAAAGTAACTGGAAAAAATCGATGTGGCACTTGTAAGCCAAGTCAAGTCACTGACCATCCTCGAAAGGCGTGTACTCCACGTGGTACGTGCCGTCAGCCTTGTCCATAATGTAGGCATCCGTGCTGGCACCTGATGGATTGGAAATGTATGCTTTAACATGGCCACCGGCGCTCTGGTAAATACTTCTGGCATCCACGATGAAGTGTGTGGTGACTTCTCTCAAGACTCCTGGTGAGGAGAACAGGAACATGAAGAAAAGTAAGTCCACTTAAAGATTAAATCCTCAAGTAAACCTGAAAAATCCTCTGAAGGTCAGTCACCAAGGATTTATACTCTCTCACCTCTGGCTTCTACGCCAGGTCCATAGACCTTGACGCCGCTGATGTCAAGGGCTGTTTCCACCTGCAGATGTGCGGGGAACTTTGGCACCGGGTGTCCTCCGTACATGATGGTAATGGTGTACACGCCGTGAGACTGTGGGATGTAGGTGATGGAGTATGTTCCGTCACCGTTGTTGTCCACGTGAACTTCTGCTTTGGAGCCTGACTCGGAAATGATCTCGATGGTGAGCTCTGCCTCTCCGGCTTTGGAGCAGTCTACCAGGAAGGAACCAGGTTCGTGGGCTTTCCCCCGCTCCAAACCAGGCCCGCTGGCTGTCACCCTGCTTGGGTCGAACACGGACTGGACGGCGGCCTTGAAGGGGGAGCCGGGGATGTGCTGGTCAGCAAACAGGATGTTGATGTTGTACTCGCCGGGCTCTGTGGGCAAGTAGGACACGGAGCAAGAGCCGTCGCCATTGTCCTGGCATTCAATCTTGGCCTCGCAGGGACCCTCCACCGTGAGGCCTAAACCACCGGTGCCTGCTCCCTTGGTGTCGATGGCAAAGGGGGCCGGTTTACCAACCACGCCACCCTGAAGACCTGGACCGTAGGCTCGCACCTGTTAGGACATCAAGTATGCTGTTGATGTGACTGAAATGACCACCATCTTCTAAAAGAGCCCTCGTCTTCTTCATACAGGTAACTCACCTTGGAGGGATCGGGGGGTAAGATGCCCTCCACCGCCAACGGACTTCCCGGGATGGGGTTCCCGTCATAGCTAATCTCCACTCTATAAGGCCCCTCTTCCGGCGGGATATACCTCACTGAACGAATCTCATTGGCTGCGCCGGACTCCAGCTTGCATGGAATCGGTCGGTGTGAGGGAGAAATGATTTTCACGTCCAGTTGGCCCTGCCCACCGGCGCCCAAAGTACTGATGCTGAACGTCTGATCCTTTCCGACATCCACCTCTGATTGACACATGACATCGCTGACATCAAAATAGAGCTACACAAAATGTTCCTAATACAGTGAACTTCCACTAGGAATAGCAAAAATCTGTGAGTAATTGTCGCCCCCCCCAAATTAATTATACATGCCTATAGATTTAACAAGATGGCAGCAGAACATGTTTTTTGTCTAAATTAAGCTCCTCAACTCACTTCAACATACTTCCTTGGCACCAAAGTGTCACAAGATGGCAGCAATGCACAAATTTTGCCCAAGGACGGGTACACACATGAAGACAATTGGGCTGTTTTTGTACTGATTTTGCCCCTTCCCTACTGAGGACATCAGACGCCCGACAATCTTAGGTCTTACAAGAAAGACTATCTTATAAAATTATCCTTAAGTGTGAGGTGTATTAAGAGTGGATTTGTCACGAAAATAGGGTCCGGCCACCCGGTCCGACATTGTTAGATAATGAATGTGTTCAATATTTACGACCAAGAATCGTGGTGCGTGTGGGGAATTTGAGTTCTCCTGAGCTAGCTGACTCCGCACACTTTCATGTGACAGAATGTAGCCGATCAAAGAAGCTCTCTGACTGACAAGGAAGCGCTGGTAAATAAAATAATGTTACCCGATGTTCATCCATCCATTTTCTGAATCCCTTATCTTCCCTCACTTGGATTGCAGGAGTACTAGAGGATATCCCAGCCATCTTCGGGCAGTAGGCGGACTACCTGATGTCATTTTTTGTAGAAACATGGGTTCCCCTGACAGCATTAAGTATTTTCCAAAGCAAATATTTCCTTGCTGACATTGCCACCGTCTCCGGTCCTCTTGGGAAACAATCGGCAACCATTGGCGCATACCCGGAAGCACCTGGTCGTCTTCATGTTTATGGAGTCAAGTGTGATCACGCAAGACGTCTCCCTCGGAAGGCTGCATTCTCGACCGGTGGTGGAAGAGCATCTTTATGTGTGGGGGTAGCTGTGTTGAGATTATCTGAGTACCCTACACACAATACAACCAAAACTGTTAAATGCTTGATTTTTTTTTTTACCTTTATGTGTCGGGTCTGCCAAAGATAGAAGAATCTAAGATTCTAAAAATCCTCACGTGTGTACCCGGCCTAAATGAAGCTCCTCAAGTCGCTTTGACATAATTCCTTGATCTAATGATTATGCAAGGATTCACTGTAAAAAGAAAACTTTACTGACTGTTGTTTAAGCCGTGAACATGGACCTTGCTTAGGTCCAAAGGTGGAGCTACTTTGATGTGAAAGGGACTTTTGGGAATGGCGTCACCCCCGTGGAGGACAGTGATGGACAAACTTCCCTGAAGGATGAGAAAAACATGAAATTGACAGACACATGCCTGCTCACAAAGTCAGAGGTAAACTCACCTGGTGGGTGGCGGTGTAGCGGACCGTATATGAGTAGTCGTGGTTGTCGATGATCTCAAAGTCTCGTACGATGTCACTTGTAGCGCCATCTCCGAAGTGGACCTCAGGCTGAGCTTTGCCAGCTCCTTTGGTATATATGGTGAAGTGTGTCGGCTTTCCTGCTTCAACGCCTTCATCGGAACCAAACATTCAAGTGATCAATGCCTGCACTCATCAAAAAACTTGACGTTCTAGAAATGTTATTTACATTAGCTGACCCAATTTGTTGAGTCCAGGTCCTTCTGCTCTCACTTTGGCAGCATCATGAGAAGGATCCACTTTTATCCTAAAGGGGCTGATTGGAATTTCCTGTTTTAACAATAAAAGAAGGCGCGAGGGTTTGTCTCACATAACCATGAGTTATTGTGAAGTGTCCTTGAGTACCCTTGAGTACCTGGAAAGGTGCTACATAATGTAATTGAGTTAGTTATTGCTATGCCACCTTGATTTATGCTTAACTTACAAGTATTTTGAGTTACGAGCCATTCCTTGATCAAGGTTTTGTTTTGTGTTGCAAGATAGAATTTTTGTTACGAGCAACCTTCAGCTACTGCTTGAGGCGATGCTCTTTCAGATTTTTATTGAAGGGGAGAAAACAGTCAAACATACAAATACAAAATAAAAAACTTCCCAAGGGCATGAAGGAGGAACCAAACCCTTACCCCCGCAAAGCACCAATGTACTTAAGTTCTTAAGGTGGTGTGTTTGTTACCATTAGTTATTTTTTTCTCAGTCTCACCTGGTCGGCGAAGAGCACCATGATGGTGTACTGGCCCGGGGCCGGTGGCGTGTACTTGACCGTGAACGTGTCATTGTCATTTTTGATGATGTCGAAGTCAATGCCAGCCTCTGTGAGTCCGATGACACCAGGTGCGCACTTGATGCCGATGCTGACGTCACCTGCGGGGGGAGCCACAAGTGGCCAGGTTTCACTCTGGGGTTGCCCCGAAGACATAGAGGAAGGATGCCAAAGTGGTGCCTCACCTTGTCCCGCCTCGCCACAGTCCACCGTGAAGTACGTGGGCTCGTTGGCCTTAAGTCCGCTTCTCTCTATGCCGGGACCGAAAACCTTAACGTTCTGCGGATGGCTGCCCTCTCCGATGCTCACCTGCTCACAAATACATATGCTCAAGAATGTCTTTCGTCTTCCATCCTCCGACTTATACACAGATATAAGGTCTTGGTCTATTGGAGGACAAACATTTTTAATTCCCTATTTTCATGAGTGCTTATGACAAGAGGTTACAGGAGGAGATCACGGTACCCTGAAAGGGCTGTTGGGAACGTTGACCTCAGCCCATGTAATGATGATGGTGTGCTTGATGGGCTTTGTGGGGATGTAAACGCACAAGAAGGTCTCGTCTCCATTGTCCCTTATCTCCACGTCTATAGGGCAACCATCAGCGTCCTTTGGGGGAGTAGGTGCAAATGGTGGATTACTCCCACAAGTCAAGTCAATTTTATTTAGATGGCGCCAGTTCACAACAGAGACTATCTCAAGGTACTTTATACATAGAAAAAACTCTCTCTAAGGAAGAAATCTTAAACAGCACCCAGACTATGTGGAGTGGCCATCAGTCTCAGCCAGTTGTGTGGAGATGGAAACAGAGTAATGGGACAGATGGTAGAGAGAGAAAGAAAACAGGATAGAGGGATCGAGTAACAAGAGAATGAGTAGAACAACAGTCACATTAACAATAGTAACAGTCCCTTGATAACAGCAATCAGGCGGGCAAGTCCTCACCTGAGCGTAGAGCCTGAGCTTGCCTCCACCAGCTCCTCGGCCGTCGATGGTGAAATCCGCTGGTTTGTTGATGATGCAGCCAACGGGTTCGAGGCCCGGCCCGTAGCACCTCACCTGGATAATAGTCAACAGCGTGTTGGCTGCTGAAAACCTTGACGGACAGACAGTTCCGGCCGTGCCCGTGTCACCTTTTCTGGGTGAAGATCCATTGCTGCAGGCAGGATGTGCGCCAAGAAGGGGCTGTCTTTCACATCCTCATCGTCACATATGACGTGGACTGCATAGTCGCCGGCCTCAGTGGGCCAGTACCTGACGTCACACGAACCATCCCCTTTGTCATCGCACTCTATCTTGGCCTGAGACGGACCCTCGATGGAGAAGCCTGACCACCAACAAAAACAGTTATTCTCACTGAGCCACATCTTATTCCTCTTGGTCATCTTGCCATTTTGAAGTGTGAGGACGTACCCAGTGTTCCCACCTCCGTTCCAATGGCTTCAACCACAAAATCAGCGCTCTTTCCCACCATACCAGTCTCCAGACCAGGACCCCAGGCCCGCACCTTCTGAGGCCCGGCCTCCTCACTCACATAGACTTCAAAGGGACTGAAGATATCCACACACACACAAAAAAATTAAACCCTCCACTCACCACTTATTGACGTTGGTGGCATGTTGGAGGTTCACCTGCGAGGGATGCTGTGAGTCCCCCATGTAATGTTGATGATGTAACTTCCTGTCATGATGGGGTAGTAGTTACACTCGTAGCGGCCGCTGTCCACCTCAACCACCTTCACAGGTTCCTCCAGGCCATCTGTAGTGAGCAGGTGCAGTAGAAGCTTAAAGATGGCTGCACGTCATGTTCAAAGATGTGATTGTGCGGTGACAATGCTCACTCGGTCCCTTCGCCGCCACTTGGAGCTCGCCGGTTCCGCCGCCGCGGGTGTCCACTTTGAACTCGGCCACTTCTTTCACCCTCAGACCTTTGGGCTGCAGACCACGGCCAGAAGCCCTGCAGGCGTTTGGGTTGCAGGCTGCATGGACCAATCACATGGTGGCGAAGGTTAGATTGCTTTGAATGACGCATGGAGCCTTGTTGTTAGTTATGGTAAAATGAAGAAGTAAAAGGTTAAAAGAGAAGACAATTAGGGTGAAATAATGACATAATCAGAAGAGGAGAAAGCAGAACACATTGATTAGGTTAAGAAAGAGACAAAGGAATCAGCACAAGTGAAGCCACCAGACACGCCATTGAGTCATCGCTGGCTGACGTCTGGCCAGGGTGTTGAGACGCAAGCAGCGCATCAAGGATTCATTCCACACACAAACACGCTTGCTCGCTGCTGGAAACTAAGAGGAAGCTGCTCAGGACAAAGTGGACGCAGCCATGCTGACAAGCCTAGTCCAGTGCAGATGGGCGCCAGTGACAAGCCCGACCCCCACTTCTACTAACTTGGTCGCCTGGATTTTGGCGGTGTTGGAGGGGGGGCTCTCCTTGGGGGAGTGCATACTGACTGGGGTACAACCTGCACCGGAGACACCGCAGACACCGGTGGCGGCGGCGACACACTCTGTGGAACTGACCAAGGGAGGATGACGTGTCAAGTGTCCAAGCCATATGATCATGCGCCCAAGTCAGAAGTTAATAGTCCAAGTCACGTAGTGTCACGCGTCAAAGTAACATGATCGAGAGTCAAATGTCCTCAGGGTTCAGAGGCATACCTTTGGCAATGAGGATGGGGTAGGGGCTCCTGGGTATCTGCTGTCCAGCAAAAGTGACATAGACAGTGTGAGGTCCCTCCAGGACGGGCACATAGGTGCATCGGAAGATGCTGTCGCCCTTGTTCTCCAGAACCACCTCCACGGTGTCCCTTCGACCATTTGAGTCCACGATGGTCACGCCCACGTCACCAGCGCCAGCGCCTAATGGTCCAAATAGCGTGGGGGGGGGGACACATTTAGGGGACACTGTGCAAGGACACTAAGAGGTGTTAGGGAACAGATATAGACCTGCTGTGTAGATGTCGAAGTAGGTAGGTTTGGTAGCCATGTTTCCCACGTGTTGCAGTCCCGGGCCACGAGCCTGCACACGGGTCGGATCCCCCATAGCTTTGGAGACATGGACCATGAAAGGGCTCCCGTCAATGTCCTGGCCAGCAAACAGAACCTTTACCTGGAATAAAAAGAAGCAAATTAGCATCTAGGTTGCTATCACCAGTTGTTTGGTGAACTTACTTTATGGAGACCCTCCACTTTTGGCAGGTAGACTACAGTATAGGTTCGGTTCTTGTCGTTGTTGGGGATCACTCGGGCCTGAAAGAAACACCATTGTCAACATTTATTTGTTTGAACCAACCCGGTATATTTCCTGTGCCCACCTCCTCGGTGTGCCCCTCTAAGTCTTCAACATAAACCAGAACTTCGCCCAGTCCGGCCTCCACCGTTTCCACCAAAAACTCTGCTGGTTTAAGAACCACGTTCCCACGAGGTTCAATACCTGCAAGCCAAAGATTTAATAAAATGTTTTCTTTATTTGAGACTTTTCCTCAGGTTTGTAAGCAACACGCTCCAGGGTACTTTCGAATGATCGGAACTGAAAACGACGACAAAAACTTGTTGTGCTTGTAGTTGCACCACCAGGTACTCTAGTGGTGCCACTGGAGAAAGCTCTGTCTTTGTGAAATGTCCTATAGACAAGGTTGCACCAATCAGCTTGGTCATTAGTTTTGCTGTACTACTCACCAGGTCCAAAGGCTTTGGCCTTCTTGGGATGCAGAGTCTTTGCCCTCAAGGGGGCGCCTGGCTTCAGTTTTGCTTTAGGAAACTGTGACAGGTAGGTCATAACCGAGTGCTCGTCCACGTTGGGGTCCACGATCTCTTCTGGAGCGATTACCTGCACAGATGGCAAAATCCCAAGAAGTGAGAAACGAACTTCTCCAAATAATGGACTACACACCTCAGAGGAAAAAGACACATGGAAACAGAAAAAGTTACCTGAGGTACGCCCAACCAGTCGTCCGCCTGTTGCATGGCCTCTCTGGCGTTCTCCACCGGCTGACTTGGATCCCAAGTTTCCCAGTCTGGACAGAGACCTGAAGACAATACAATACTTCTAAGGATCAGCAAACGTCTACTTCATCTGTTAACAAAGAGCGTCCTATGGTCTAACCTGGGGCACAGTTGTCCACCAGGGCTCCCAGGGCCTTGCCGTCCCTCCAGTCGCGGTGGAAGTTGGTGATGGGCATCTGGGGCACCTTATTCTGGATCCAGCCCAGAAGACGCTGCTTGGGTGTCAGCTTCCTGGCATCCTCGTCGTCCTCGTCCTCCCACATGGGCATGGAGATTGAGTAGTGCAGGATCAGCGTCCAAATCAGACCTAGGATCAGCTTCAGATTCCCGTCTACGATGGCTTTAGAGTCTGGAGAGGGTCATTAGAAATAAAGTGTAGTCTACACTATTTCATAATGTGAGTAAACAATAGGTGCCAGCATACCTCCGGTGGCAGAAGTGAGTGGCTGCCTACTGCACAGAGACTATGAACCAAAACCTCAGGTTTGAGTAAGGTATTTTTTCACACATTAACAGTTTGATTGGGTTATCTTTCTATCATTTTAGCCAAATATAATCAGCTCTCTATCAATTTCAGCTTCAGAAGAGCGTGTCTGTGCTATTAATTCGAGCATCAGAAAAGTCAATGAATTATCCAGTCCCTGAATGACAATGTTAAGTATCTCTTTTTGAATTAAATTACTGTTGAAATGTAAATTTCCAAGGACCTTAACATAATCTTCACTAGTTCAAACATTGGCGGCACGGTGGGCGAGTGGTTAGCACGTCCGCCTCACAGTTCAGAGGGTTCGATCCTGGCTCCGGCCTCCCTGTGTGGAGTTTGCATGTTCTCCCCCATGCCTGCGTGGGTTTTCTCCGGGTACTCCGGTTTCCTCCCACATTCCAAAAACATGCATGGTAAGTTGATTGGACTCTCTAAATTGCCCCTAGGTGTGATTGTGAGTGTGTGTGATTGTTTGTCTCTGTGTGCCCTGCGATTTGCTGGCAACCAGTTCAGGGTGTCCCCCGCCTACTGCCCGAAGACAGCTGGGATAGGCTCCAGCACGCCCCGCGACCCTCGTGAGGATAAGCGGTATCGATAATGGATGGATGGTTGGTCCCGTGAGCTATTGCCACCTGGAAGTATATGTGATGTCATGGTGAAAAAGTCTATACATAAGCTCCTAAAGAATTCCTTGAAAAGCTTCAAGATCTAGATTGACTTCTTCACCACTGCTCATTAGCATAGTCACCTTGGTGAAGTTCCCACCCCTTCGTTCAGGCTCTGCCCCTTCCCGTATTTGAACACCTCACTTCCTGTCGACTTCTCCTTCTTTCTACTCCGTTGCAAGTCTGAGGAATTCTTGTTCTTGGCCCACTCAAAAGACTTCTTTGTTCCACACAAACACTCGTTACCCTCGGCAACAGGACAAACAAACGGATCATGTGTGATGTTGAAGGGAAAGTGTTCCACGAGCAGGAAGTGGGACAGATGAGCACACAAGGAAACTATTTGTAAGGCTTGTTGGCACCGCGCTGCCCCCCGCAGGACTGAATTATCACCGCACCCCCATAGCAAGACTAGAACCCAATAAACCCAATTTTGACTCCCGTGACTGCAATGTCATCATTCGTTCGTTAAACTATTAATTCATTCATATTATCACACACACACACACACACACACACACACACCTGTCAGCTATAAAACAACAGCTGACACAAAAGTCCAGTAAAATGGCCGCGTATGTGTGTGTTGTGTTCACAGTTGTTTAGACGGAACAGCTGAAGATGCTGTCGGTCATGTTGTTGGTGAGACCTTGTAAAATTCTACTAATTTACATTAACACTAGTAGTACTCTTAGATTTCAACTTGTGCACATTTTTGCCTCACTAGTAACATGTACCGTAGTTGTCCTATTACTACGCCAAGGTTGCTCTACTACCAGTAGTGGACAAAACATTCTTAGTGAGACAATCATTCTACTAGTCCACTGAATTGTCCTACTAGTGAGGATGAAGAACGTACTAGTTTTGGATTAATATCGTAGTACTTTTTGGAGAATACTTTTTAGTGACATTGAGCTATATTCATCAAGTAGTATTGGAAGTTTTACAGTTTTGCTTTTCTAGTAATCATCCTACTAGTATGCCAAATTGGTCCTACTCGTGAGGACAAAGTGCTTTATGAAAAACTGTTAGAGCATTTCTTTGATAGGAGGCTACTAGTGCCTGACACATGCCTACTAGTTGGGCCTACTAGTAGTGACTAGTGCAGCACAGAAGTTTATTTTTTTGGAAGACACAGTCGTCCTACTCGCGCACTAAATTGTATTACTAGTGAGAACAAAGACCATACCAGTTTATGGACCTTAAGATGTATATCAAGGATATGGCATGTGGCATTTATTCGAAATTTGACTTGTTCACTGAATTGTCTCGCTTGTGAGGACTAAGAGTGTACTAGTGCATGGACCTTATGCTAAATAATCAAGGATATGGAAGAAATGTTGAAATGTATTTGCATAATGATAGTGTCGAAGGTTTTGACCGCTAAGTGTATGAAAACGATATTGTGATCTACTTGTTATGTTATGGCGCATGGTATCGTAAAGCCTAAAAGAGTAAAGTGGTTCTATTTTGAGTTGGGGGCTCGGGGGGGACGGCAGTACTCAGCTGTCGCTCTGTCAATCAGGACGCCCCCGAAAAACAGAGACTCCACCTCCACATGGCCATGTTAGGAGGTCAGCTTACATTTTGAACGGAACTTTTAACACGTTGTCAATCAAAAGTGTGTGGGGGTTTGTGGTTGTGGGGTCAGAGTTGAGCATCATACCCCTCCGATTCCACACTCACCGATGGACACCAGGCGGATGTGTTGTCGCTCCAGGAACTCCAGCGCCACTGACACGTTCTCCAGCTTCATCTGGCGGAAGTTGGGCCTGGCGTGGTACTTGCGGTACATGTTCTTCTGGCTCAGGACCTCCAGCAGCGCAATAAGCCTGAGTCCGTCCGCCAGGTCCTTCTGCAGGTCCAGCATGCGCTTGTGGACACTCTTCAGGTGCTCGTTGCACCACCTGGTGAACGTGTTCTGCTGGATCTTCTTCCAAGGAGCGTCTTCAGCCAGGTCCTTCTCCGTGGCTGGCATCTCCTCCGCTTCCTGCTCATCTTCCGGATACTCGTCCAGCGGCAAGTTCTGGAGGTGCTGCTGCGGCATCATGGTGGCGCCAGCGGTCGGCAGCCCGAATAGCGCGCCAAACCAGCGCAAAAGTGGCACGAGACGAGCTTCCGCCGCAGAGGGAGCGTGTGCCTCAGTGTGCAGGACTCCCTGGAATGTTCCTGCCAGACCATAATAACACGCAGCCTGATAGCCAGCCGCCAGCTCATTGGATGGGGGGGGGGGGATCTGGGGGTGGGATCGGCCCGGTTCTATTTTTAGAGTTCTTGCTCAGGAGGGACACTCTGAGCGTTGTGATGTCATCAGCTGACATTTTCTTGCAGTTTCATAAAATGACTTGTGATCAGGCAGTGTGGTTGAGGAGTGGTTAGCATAAATGCCTCACTGTTTGAGGGTTCATGGCTCGAACATGGACTCCAGACTTCCCGCGTGGCGTTTCTGGTGACGCATTCCAATACGGTTGTTTGTCTCAGTGCCCTGACACTGACTTACGACCCGTCCCGTCTGTTGTCCGTATGTGCTTCGACAGACTGGCGACGACGCTATTGTTGGTTTATGCAGTATGCGTGTCGTGGTCTGTCTGTTTTCTTGCTTGGATTTTAGTTTCATGTTTTCTCTGTCACCCCGTCCAGGTGTTCCTTGTTGTCTCCTCTGTATTTAGTCTCCTCGCTCTTCTTGTCTCACTTTGCAGCTCAGATACAGGTCGGCGTCGCTCAGCAGAAGACGCTTGCGGCTCAGAGAGGCAAACGTCTCGTCCAGATGCGCTCTGTCCCTACCTTCAGGTGACAAACATTCTTGCAATCAACACTAACTCAGCTATGTCAGTTCGGCACTTTGTTACTTCCAACTAGCTCCGCTGAATGTCCTAGTGGACTTGTTCTCTTGTGGACTTGTTTCCTTGTGAATTTGTCTACTTGAGTCCGAGTAGACTTGTGTCTTTATACTCGTCTACTTGTGTCTTCACTTGCTTATTATTATTGTGTACTTGTTGCCTTGTGTCCTTCCGGAATTTTTGTCCAAGTTGACTTGCTGTCCTTGTGTCCTAGTATACCTTTGTCCATGTGGCCTTGTTTACTTTTATGTGTCTCCTTGTGTCCTAGTATACTTATGTCCCTGTCTACTTGTCTTTGTGTACTCATCTACTTGTCCAAGTGTCTTTGTGTCCTAGTTGACTTAAATGTCCATGTTTTTTGTCTTCTTGCTTCCTACTGGACTCATACATTTGTATCCTAGTTCACTTGTGTCCTTGTCCCCAAGGCTTCTTGTGTCCTTGTATACTGGTCTCCTTATTTTTTTTAAAAAGTGAGAGTTGTTCCAGTAGATTGTGCTGACATGAAAGAAATTTATTTTGAAGTGTCATGTAAGAAATTATATTTTATGCACTTTAGGCAGTTGTAATCATTTTTAGGGCAGGTCATTTTACTACCTGTTCTCAGGTCTTGGTCTCTAACCCGGCCAATAGTGAGGGTGAGCGTATTTGTGATCCGTTAAGGGATTCCAACTCTGTATTTTACCGTGGCAGCCCTTCCCGCCATTCTCTGTCCTCAGGGTGGCGACTTCGGCCTCGTGCCGGCTCGTGTCGCGCAGGCACTGGAGCTGGGCTCGGAGGCTCCTTCTGCAGGCAGGCGATGTCGTTCCCCCGCTCGGCCGCCGCCTCCTCGCCGGCCTCCTGAAGCGCCATCGCCGCCTCCTCCTGTTGTTGTTGTACATTGTATTCTTAAATTTTTTATCACTAAAACTATGCGCCATTCTGAATTTTAGAGCAAAATCCATCTTGCCACGCAGATACAAAAAGGAGACAGACAGGGTTTCAACTCCTCTTGAGTTGTAAAGAGCAGTTGAAAGCGGTGCAACAGGGGAAGACCGCACATCAGGTTAGAAAGGAGATGAAGTTCTGCAGTATGACTATAAAAAGATATATGGATCAGAAAAAAAATAGGCTTGGTGGTACAGCTAGAAGGGAGCACAAGTTCACATGTCCAGTGGAATGTCCAAGTAATAGGCCGAATCCGTGAAGATATTCAGATGCAGTTCGGTGCTCATTTTGCAATATTCATTTTGTTCTGTTTGTGATTCATGTGGCACTAGTGTGTTATTTGAATATTTTTTTACTTCAGTTATCAATGGCACAATTCACCCCAGTGATTCCTGACTAATGGCACAATTTACCCCGCACTCGCTGCAAGTTGTGCCACAAAACCACTTTTTTTTTTTTCTAAAGCCCCATTTTTCAAACAGTAAGATCCAAAGTGATTGTTCCCAGGGATGCACAACATCCTAAACTAAATGCACGTATTTTAGTTGGAGGCATTCCTGTGATCTCCTTGCGTAAAAGGCACTTAAAGTAAAATTTGGTACCCCACTCTCCCCTCCAGCTTCTTCATGAACGATTGAAAAAGACCCAACATCAAATGTTAGTCGATGGCGTCCTCTCGTGGTCAGTCGAAGGCATGTTTGTTGCTTTCCCAAAAGATGGACGTCTCGCCATCTAGTGGCTCAATGATGAACTGCACATGACCGCATTTCCAGCTCATCATTTCAGATTGTTTCAAGCAGGGGTCACAGAAGATCAGGTTTGATCTAATTGCAACGTGGACAAAAAACACAAATGTGTGTGCGCATGTGTGTGTGCGTGTCTGTTGCTGGGGATGGCCTGCACTTCCTGTGCAAGGGCGATTGGTCGGTCAGACTTCAACTTTCTCACACTGCCGAGTTCAAGTAAACAGACACGAACACACGCGCACGCGCGTGACCGTGACTGTCCTCTTATAGAATGATGACTATGAAAAGGAACGTGGCATTGTTATTAATCTTATTCTTCAATTATCTTTAGGACGTGGATTAAGTATCTGCACTGTGTGTGCGTGTGCGTTTATGTGTGGAAACAGAAGAGCGGTTGGGTTGTGAGTGGGAGTATTTGTGACACCCGAGGGAGACGATTAAATTGTGTACACACACGCACACTTGCTGGGGACAGTTGACAGTATTCTTAATCCCGTGCGGATGTTTTCCGTCTTTAGTCTCCTCGAAATGATGTTTCCATGGCGACAACATGAAAGTGGCAATCGGCTTATGACGCTCACACATTCAACCTTACAATAATACAACAGCCAGTGCGACATAATACTACAGTACTACACATATTACGACAGTACTACTAACAACTGTACATATGCAGTAATATATGTACAGTAACAGCAATGATTACTACAGTACAATGGATTATGTAAAATTCACTTTTCCAGATATGCATTTTTTGTTTTACAGCGCCCACATCCTGCAGTCACCTGTATAACACTCTTTTGTGCCGTAATGGGCAAGATATGTTGACAATGCTCCTGTAAAAAAAAAAAAAATCCGTGAATTCAGGTATTGAATGACCAGTTGTTAATGATGCTTTCCCACCCATGTTTACCTGAATATGGGATCATTGTGGATTCTGATGACCCTGAACGTAATTGATGGCTATTTCCGGTGCAAACGCTCGTCATCATCACCGACAAGCCATCGGAGCCCCCTCATTGGCAGCGCTGCATCGAGTTAGAGCCCCCAAATTCTGCGTCAGCCGCCGGGTAAGTGTCCCACCTGTGCTTCTCATGACGGCAGTCCGAAAATCCACCTTGTGACGTGCATTGATTGTCCTAAAGCAAAAGGCACTCAGGCGAGCGCAAACTGCTCCCTTCCAAACTCCATTGACCAAACAATCGATATAGGACAGTGTCATCACAACGGGCCAATGCATTTTTCAATAGATACCCAAATAACACATTTACGTCCTTAGAAGGTATATATGCCATCGGCATTAAATAAGACATTGAAAGTTATGTTTACGTGCAAAATGTGAATTGAGTGTGGGATTCTCTACCTTGTGTGATGCGTACGGAAGTGAGAGATGTTAACAAGCGGGACATTTTAAAATGTGAAAACGTTGCGCCTTTCTTCTCGTTGAACGTTCTGTTTGAGCATACCGAATGAACCTTTAATCCAATTAATACACCATTTGTTGTAGTTTATGTGCACTGGCCGTATAATTATTTACAAATCAAAGCGTTTTTAAATTGATATGTTTCGGAGAAGAGTTTGGACTATGTCCAGCTATGAAGCACGTCGAAGCTTAAACTACAAAAAAATGGTATTGTTGTGTTTTCTGATTTAGATTTGCCAATCATATATTTATATGAAATACGATTTTTCCAAACGGACCTATAAAGCTTGTTTGAGCTGCCAATCAAAGAGCGATTTTTTAATTAAGGGTGTGGTACTTTAAGTTGCATTTACAACTGATAGAAGACCAATTTAACCCCACCCCAGTCGTGAAACTGCTTCAATTTTGGAAATTTGATCGGCGGCTATTCGTTAAGCGAGAGTTAAGACAGCCTTAACCGGAAGCTGTAAAACAGCTGCCTTCAAATTAAAAGTGACATTACCAGCGTGAGATAAGTGACATGCTGTATTTGTGAATGTGCAGGGACATAATTCAGTGTTAGTGCTCACACGCACTCCTGAAGTGTATTTTTGGGCGACGTGTGAGAGGATCATTTAAAAGTATGATATGTTCACGGGTTCAAACGTGCGTGTAGAGCATTTTAGTATAGTGTGAGAGCGTTTTAGATGTGTTTTGTGAGCACAAAAATATCAGTGGCGTGAGAGAGCGTTTCGGGTGAGTGAGCAAAAATAAAATTCGGTGGTGTGTGTGAAAGCCTTTCAATTGTGCGTGTTAGAATGTGTGAGAGGTAGTCCTAAATCATGTCGTTGCAGCCTCTCATACATACTTGTGGAAAACATGTACATGTCATTTCATCGCTTTTGCCTGGTTTGATTGTTTTAAATGGTTGTGTTTTTTTGGGGGGGGGTGGTAACTTGAAAGACTTTTATTTTGAAGGAAGCCGGAGGGAGTGTGTGTGCATTCTGTTTAACAAACGCGCGTCGTCAGAATGCGAAGCAGCTGATCCTGGCGCGCGTCTAAAAATAATCAACTTTTCTCTCCCCGGACAGCTCGCACCACCATATCTTTTTCTCCTTTTTATCAACCATATTTTTCATTTTTCCTTCAGCAGGAATAAAAATGCGCCCGTGAGGATTACGGGATTTCACTCATCTTGTTGAGGTAAACCAACTTTTAATTTCCACTTTTCTGATCTGAAAATGTCAAGCCTTTACTCATGAGTCGCGTGTGTGCGTTATCGTGACATTTCCCCGTAACCGTGACGTAATTGTCAACATGACGTCATTGATGGCCAATTAAAATGAGTGTACTATGTTTGGCACATTTGAAGTGCGTGTAGATATTTGTGTCACGTATGGAGGAGGGTGTCAAGTGTCTTTAACGCTCACTTTCCGCTTGACAAAAAGTCAACACTGTACTATGAAGGGACTACATTTTTAATTGTATTTTATTATGACATGGTTACGTGTCAATAGTGGGAAGTTGAATGGTAAAATGTTGGGACAAACTAGTAACCAGCCGACAAAGCCTAAAACAAGTATGGCCACCACTGGCAACTGGAAGCCACACAGTATATGTTTGGGGACTTGTCAGCTAGACATTTATAGAAGCTTATTTTGATTAGTACATGTTGAAGGCTCTTCTTGGTTCTGGTCTAGCAAATGTTGAATGGTCGAGTACACATTTAACAGTCTATTTGGTTTTTCGTCTCGTACATGTTACATCTTGGTTCTCTTCTAGCGCGTGTTGTCGTCTAGTTAGTGCGTTTTGAATGGTTTAGCACACGTTGAATTATCTTCTTGGGCCTAGTCTCGTGCATGTTGAATGGTTCACACATGTTGAGTCCGTGATTAGTAGACGTTGAGTGGTCGATTTAGTTCTGGTCTAGCGCTGGACTAGTACACCGAATGGTTTTCTTGCTTCTGTTCACGTTAAATGGTTTTGTCGGGACTAGTAGATGTTGAATGGTCTTCTACACGTCTAATCATCTTCTTCGTTCTGGTTTAGCACGTGTTGAACGGTCGGGTACGCATGTAACGGTGTCGTTGTCAGACGGGGTAAAGCGGCGCCGCCATGGCCTTGTCGTTTTGCGGCAACGAGAAGAACAGGAGCGGCTACAGTGTGGACGATGGCATGCTGAACAACGGCTGTTTCGTGGACGCCCTCAACTTGGTGCCCCATGTCTTCCTGCTCTTCATCACCTTCCCCATCCTGTTCATAGGTGAGAACATTCAGCAGTTTAAAATTCACCGCCAAACCAAACCGAAAACTAAGCCAATTCTGCTTTGCGTAGTTACAACCATCGCACAGCTTTGCCTTCTGCTAGCTCAATGCTAACACACAATGTAAAACGTCATGGACGGGCTAATAAATAGCGTCAATAGTCACAGTGTTGTAGCCCTTTAAGCAACGGACATTTGAAGACAAACGTTGCACCGATACAGACAATAGAACAGTGAAGCACGAGGTCGTGACCCTTATCAGCGCACAGAAAAGACTGATGGCCACGGTGACAATCTGACTTGCCTCAGCTTCACTGCTAATCAATACCAAGGGGTGCCTCAAGGTTAGCGGCGACTAAAATAGCAACAGGACTCTCAGACGTATTTTCTTTATCCTCTGCAATGATTAATATTATTGCACTTTACTGAGTCATGTACAATAGTTTGTACAGTAAGTCTTCATTTACGTCTTCAAGACTGTAATGTACTGCCCTCTGGTGGCCAAGTTGGGCACACCAGAAGGAGTCGTAATGAATTTGTTGTGGAGAGTATGGTCATGGAATAACTCTCAAGGCACCGCCACTGTATCAAAACACAAGTAAAATCTCCATTTTGGATGGGTGTCTGCTTCCGACAGAAAAAAGTTGGTTTATTTCGGAATAAGGTATAAACAGTAAGTGTGTTTTTTAATGGCCTATCTGTATTGAACACCTATTCTCAGGTTTTATTTGTCTTTGCATCGGAAGGAAATTCCAAGCGACTGGCCTTTATGCCGCCGGTCCCTCGAGACTCCCAGCCGATTCTGTGTCGATAATGAAAAAGGCCCCCCGAGGACCAGTGTGGTCACTGATGTGTGTGTGTGTGTGTGTGTGTGTGTGTGCGTGTGCGTGTGCCAGGATGGGGCAGTCAGAGCTCCAAGGTGCAAATCCATCACAACACGTGGCTGCACTTCCCGGGACACAACCTGAGGTGGATTCTCACCTTCTCGCTGCTCTTCGTTCACGTCTGCGAGTTCGCCGAGGGCGTTGTGTCCAACAAGTGAGCCCCCGCGCAACCCCCGAGAGGCGTGTTTCCACGTGGGGCAGCGGTAAATGATCGCACGTTGTGTTTGCGCCTCACTGTAGGATGATGGACACC
This sequence comes from Filicampus tigris, assembly GCF_054856515.1. Taxonomy (NCBI): domain Eukaryota; kingdom Metazoa; phylum Chordata; class Actinopteri; order Syngnathiformes; family Syngnathidae; genus Filicampus; species Filicampus tigris. The sequence goes on along the minus strand of NC_141238.1, from coordinate 677,912 downwards.
AACCACCTGCACCTCTTCATGCCAGCCTTCATGGGATTCGTGGCGGCCACCACGTCGGTGGTCTACTACCACAACATTGAGACCTCCAACTTCCCCAAACTTCTTCTCGGTGAGCTCCGCGTGACGTAGAAAGAAACGTTTTACCCTGCACTTGAATTCATCGGGAAATAAAACTGCACTTGAATAAGGATTCCATTCAAACCTATTGCCCGCATTGTAGGGGTCGAATAGAAATCGTACGTAAATATATTTGAACAAGTTGCGAAATTTGCTGCTGCCATCTAGCGGTGGGGGTCCAAAGCGCACTCTAATTTTAGCTTGGTTGCGCACAGTGCTGTTCATCTACTGGGTGCTGGCCTTCATCACCAAGTCCATCAAGCTGTGGAAGTTCGCCGTGTACAACGTGAACCTGTGCCATCTGAGATTCTGCATCACAATGCTGCTGGTGCTTCTCTACGGACTGCTCATGGCCGTCGAGATCAACGTGATCAGGATCAGGGTGCGTATCGCCCGCGCTGGAAATCCGGGTCCGTCCATACCAAACGATCAACGCAAGACAGGGGCGGAGCCAGAGCGGGGTTAATGGGCGGGCCTGGAAAAACCGGGGCGGCCCTGACTATTTCTCTCACTGAGCACAATCCGTATATTCAAATAAAGTGACAACCCGAATAATATGAAGTTCAGATCTTCCTGAGACAACCACAACTATGCCATTCTTAATATTCAATAAAATAAAAAAAAAAGCACGACGACGCACAACAATAATTGAACAAGAATTTACCAAAAATTTAAAAGTATGTATTTTTTCATGAATCTTAATGGGTGGGCAACCTGTCGATCTGGGTGGGCCACCCGTGGCTCCGCCCCTGATACAAGATAGTGTCGTCAATGCAGTAAAATTGATTCTTCAGTAGCCATTCCATCAATATATGTAAGTTATAAGAAATCATTCATGACATGGGCTTCAAAATAAACCCATCAAAATCCTTCTTAGGTTCAATATGATGGCAACGGGCGTCGGTGGACGTAAATGTAAGGTGGAAACGAGCACGATGGTTTAAAATGGGACCACTTTGCATCAATGTAAATGTAATACATTTCAGTTTGTGAATGCCGAATGCAATATTCCGTCAAAACGATCCATTATTTGGAGGTAGCCCATGTGCGGTGGCCATAAAAATCTTTTCAGACCTAACGATCTTTAAATTGAGGGATTTCGGAAGGGGGTTTGGTTTACAGCCATCCAACCTTGTTGGTTAGACTGAAGGATGCCAGTTTTTTTAACGTTGCGGGTTTTAATGTGAGTTCTTATTGACTTGTCCCTGCAGAAGTATGTCTTCTTTGCCAACCCTCAGAAGGTGAAGCCCCCCGAAGACTTGCAGGATCTCGGGGTGCGCTTCCTGCAGCCCTTCGTCAACTTGCTCTCGAAGGTAAGAGGTCGCTGCTAGCCCATTTTAATCCAAGCTCAAGCTTGGCCTGGCTCCTCTGTTGCCAGGCGACGTATTGGTGGATGAACCCGCTGATTATCGGTGCCCACAAGAGGCCCATCGAGTTGAAGAAGATCGGCAAGCTGCCCATCGCCATGCGAGCGCTGACTAACTACTTGCGACTCAAAGACGCCTACGAGGACCAGAGGGTGAGTTCTGCTCTTAAGAAGCAAAATGTAGACTACGGAGTGCAAGAAATGTACTTGTGGAAAAAAAAAAAGCGTGGAATCTGACCCTAAAAAGTCACACCTATGGTCAAGAAGGGACCGGCCGCTTTTCTACCGCAGACGGCCGAGAACCCGGAGCGGGCGCCGTCCATCTGGCGCTCCATGTACCGGGCGTTCGGGCGACCCATCCTGCTCAGCAGCACCTTCCGCTACCTGGCTGACCTGCTGGGCTTCGCCGGGCCGCTCTGCATCTCGGGCATCGTCAACAACCTGACGCTGGAGGAAGGAGGGGGCTCCGCTTCCGACAAGATAAGGGTGAGTCTGTCCTAATGCAACCGCACTCTTGAATGACTACGGCGCACGAGTCGCGCAACTGTCTTCCTCTACCGTATGACATTTCTGCATACGAGAAGAACAACTTGCGTGAACCCAACCAGTGACAAAAAGTGTCTCACCGTAAACCATCGGAAATGTAAATGTACTTCGTTTGTCCAGCAGATGGTGCTACTCTTTCCTATTCAAAGCCTGCAGCAACATTTGAGTTGTCTGCAAGGGTGCCTTGCGACTGAAAGGGTGTGAAGTGTGTGCTGGTACTGAGGTCTGATTGACTGATTTGCTCATAAAAGGTTAGAATCCCCGAAGGTGGATTTGTTAAAGGTGGAAAAATCTGAATGTGTAATATTTTTGTTTTTGGGAAGGTGTCGATGTTTTTGTGCTCGCGCTCGTAGGCCAAGACACACCGCTTAGCCTGTTTGCACAAGTTGATTTTATTAGCGCAAATTAGTGTTAACGCCGCGAGATGGCTCGCTGGGTGGTCCCGCCGACCAATCAATGACTCACTGGGAAAATATTTGACCCTTGCTTGTGTTGGGAGCGGTGGACAAGTGGTTAGCACGTTTGCCTCGCAGTGCTGAGGTTCAGTTTAGTATCTGAGTTTTGGACATTCCTGTGTGGAGGTTGCTTTTTGTCTATCTGTGATCCGTCGGTGACTGGCGACCAGTCCGTTGTTTGTCCATATGTGTCCTACCATTGCCTGGCGACCGGTCGGACCAAGGGCGCGCAGGGGGTCCGGCGTGGACTCCGCTGAAGGTCACCGTGTTGACAAGGACCCGCCGAGTGGTCGCTTGTTGTCACAGCTGAGCGGCAGATGTCGCTCCACTGGCGGCAATGGCGCGAAGCGATCGGGAATGACGTGGGAAACTCCTCACGCGCTTCGCAGCTTCAATTGAGAGAATGAGACACAACATTAGGTACACCTGCAGTAGGCCTCCTTTTGGGCCTGGAAGGGACGACTGCAATTTCGGGTCACTTGATAAACAAACACATCGCGTTCCAAGCGCGGCCACGGAAGGAATTGAACTCGCAAGTTAACGTATGCCTCGTGTGCGCGGTGCGTGTCGTTGCAGCAGAAGTACTTTGGCGTCCACTTCATGCTGTCAACCGAGCTGCTCCAGAACACGTCGGTTCTTGCCGTCTTGCTCTTTCTGGCGCTGGTGCTGCAGAGGACCTTCCTGCAGGCGTCCTACTACGTCACCATAGAAACCGGCATCAACCTACGCGGAGCCCTGCTGGTGAGGCGCTGGACGCCAGGATGTCTGTATATGTGCAAAAACGGATGATGTTGTTTGTGGCGTGCCACTGGGCTCACTACTCAGCCCCCATTTGAATATTTTCTTCCTCCACCCAGGCGATGATTTACAACAAGATCCTGCGTCTGTCCACGTCCAACATGTCCATGGGCGAGATGACGCTGGGTCAGATCAACAACCTGGTGGCCATAGAGACCAATCAGCTCATGTGGTTTCTCTTCCTATGTCCTAACCTGTGGGCCATGCCTGTGCAGGTATCATCACCAGGGGTTACAAAAATAATAACAAACAGACCCCGAAGCCAGTTAGCTATGTGAAATTTGGTAGACGTGCATATCGTCAACAGACCCACAAAAAAATGTCCAAAAAATCACGCCCAAAAACAGAGAGCAAGTCAGCCATTTTGCTTTGAAGTGGGCCAGTTCCAGGGATCCTTGCCTCCTGGAATTGCTTTTCAAAATTCAGCCCCTGCACCGTGTTTGAAATTGAGCAGAACCAAACAAAAGTCTCAAGAAGTCGTGCTCCAAAAGACACTGGCAGTCAGCCATCTTGCTTTGAAGCATCCACTTCCAGGGATCCTGCCCCCATGGAATTGTTTTTGAACATTGAGCACCCGCAGCCCCTTTTATTTAGCGACGTGAAATTTGCTATACAAGGCTGTCATGAGCAGAGCCACAAGAAAATCTCGAGAGGCCATTCTCAAAACTACACAGCAATTCGACTATTGCCAGGTCACCTTTAACAGCAAGCTATTATTACCAGGTCATCATCATGCTGCCAAAAGGTGAACCTTGTGTTGTTGTTTTTTTTTTTTCTCCCCCCAGATCGTGATGGGAGTCATTCTCCTCTACTACCTGCAGGGCTGGAGTGCCTTAGTCGGAGCGTCTGTCATTGTTCTTCTGGCACCGTTTCAGTACGTCATTGCCACCAAGCTGGCCAACATGCAGAAGAGCACCCTGGTGAGCGTCACGGGGGTCCCCCCCACCCCCCCCCCGCCCCCAGTCTGAACGTGCGACCCACGGACAGTTGTGTCTTGCAGGAGCACTCCACCGATCGCCTGAAGAAGACCTCAGAGATCTTGAAGGGCATCAAGCTGCTGAAGCTGTACGCTTGGGAGAACATCTTCTGCCACAGTGTGGAAGAGACGCGAGGCAAAGAGCTGACCAGCCTCAAGACCTTCGCCTTCTACACGTCCATGTCCAGTGAGAAGACAGTCGGAAACAAACGAGGCCGATGTTGTTGTTGGAATGCCCTTACGACTATCTGACGATCTTCTGTCCCTGTGCAGTCTTCATGAATGCCGCCATTCCTATCGCTGCTGTCCTGGCGGTAAGCTCGTCTGGGGTGCCGGGAAATAATTTGCAACAAATTATTATCTGGTATCGGAACGATTGTGATGGTTGGTGAGGGCAAAAATTCCTTATGGCGTTAAAATAACACAGCATTTGATTTTTAAAAAAAAAAAGGAAAAGAAAACAATTGCAGTACACCAGAAGTTAAATCAGGTGGAGGCACTGTGATGGTCTTAGGCTGCTTCGCTTCTAAGACCCGGACGACTTGCTTTGAATAATAGAACACGATGAACCCAGATTGTTTGAGAACCTGTCTTCTAATGGCCCGGTCCACCTCCTTGCAGACTTTTGTCATGCATTACTTCATCACCAAAACCAGTCCTAGTCCCGCGGAGGCCTTCGCCACACTGGCGCTCTTCAACATCCTGGTCACGCCACTCTTCCTGCTCTCCACCGTCGTCAGGTTCGCCGTCAAGGCGCTCATCAGGTGCTGTGCGAAAGGCCTGGGCGACTCTTTGCGATTGATGGAACGCTTTCACTGCATCGTATATTTCCTATGTTTGCCCCAGTGTCCAGAAGCTGGGCGAGTTCCTCCAGAGCGACGAGATCGGGGACGACGGCTGGAGGAATGGAGACATGTCGGTTCCCTCGGAGGCAGCCAAGAAGCACCCTGGAGCGGTGAGCGCTCCCACCTTGCGTCAACATCTCCTGATCAACCGCTGAAAATGAGCCGCGTGAAGCCAACCGGCCGTCTCGTCTTTGTCTTCCGGCCGGTGAAGACCAAAGCCATCAACCGGAAGCAGCCTCTGCGCTACCAGATGGACAACTACGAGCAGCCGTCCAGGCGGCAGATGAGACCCAGTGAGACGGAGGATGTGGCTGTCAAGGTCAGTTGCTGGAAAACTTTGTCTTGTATCACTGCTGATGTCACGGAATTAATCTTGACAAAAAAAAAACAAAAAAACATTGGCATTGACAACATACAAGTTGTCATTTGAAACACTTGATTTTGGTCAGGTTTTTACGAATTTCACCAGATTTTATTTTGTCAAGGTCTGGAGTAATTTCAGTTTTGGTCAGACTTGAGGTAATCAACCAAGGAGAGAGTTATTAAGTGCATCATATGTTGCCTTCAAGAACATTACGGAAATCACGCACACCATGAGCTGGTGGAGGTGTTGACTTTGTATGCGGGAGCTTCTTCTTCTTATTTGTGTTTGACGTTCTGAAGACGTCAAGCTCAGCTCATCAGCAGCTGTTTGTTATCACGGCGAGCGAGCGAGCACGTGACTTCTCAGGAAGTGGACGATTCACACGAGAACGTCGTGCCCCGAGAGCGGCCTCACTTAAGGCGACTCTTCCTGCCGCGTCCCCGCGGGGCGATGGCCCGCTCATTAGACCGATGGGGGGGAGGGGGGGGGGGGTGAATGCGGGATGGGGGGTCGGCTGACTTGGAACTTGACAGACGTGATGGAGTCTGCCTCCCGGTTTGAAAACGCTCGCTTTTCCAGCTCGGTCCCCGGGGTATTAAACAGGGTCGAGGTCAACTGCACTGGGAAAAGTCCGTTCGCTGACCATTTTTTCGCGGCGCTGCTGTCACTTCCCGTTCTTGCGTTTGACATTTGATGGTCCAGAACTTGGCCTCGTTAATTTTTTGCGACACTTCCTTTGCTGTTTATCCGGTCTCCCATTCCTCCCACCTCCTATTCCCGTTCCTGACTCCTCTTGGACCTAGAGGTGGGAGGAGTCTTAATTCAGTCTCAAGTCTTAACTGTCAAGTCTCATGTTACTGTGGAAAAAAACCAAGCAAGTGAAGTGAAGTGGAGTCCTCCACTAAACGTATTAATTTACTCACTCAAACAACTAAACAAATTTGCCTGTGAAATGTGTTAACTCAATGCTAACTAACACACCACGGAAAACGGCGTTAGATATGCTAACGATTAGCATCGAGGGTCACGGTGTTATAATTAGATTTTTCGCCACACGTCAAGTGACGATATCACAATACACACTGGCATATATTCTTTATCCTCTGTGAAAAACGTATGGACAATAAATTGAAGCAAAAAGCGCAAACTGTGTGATTGTTTACATTCTTCTGAATTATATTATTACAAGAAAGAGTGATATTTCCCTGATTAAAAATGTGTTCTAATTATTTTTTTTGTTTGGAACAATAATTTGCGCTTTCAGTTACGAGTGGAGAAATGAAACAAATCAAGCTTGTCAATTAAGTCACCACTCCGTATTTTCTAATGAGCCACTTCATATCACTTCATATCTTCATATCTGTACTTGTGACAAATAACACACAATCTTGAAAATGCAGGTTACTATTATTATTTTTTTTTTAGTAGTTCAAGTCGAGTCGTTCATCAGTTGTAGGCAAGCAAGATCCAAGTCCTAAAATTGACCACCTAAGTCATGTGACTGGCATTTGGGTTCTCCAGTCACGTCCAAAATGGATGGTCAGAAGTCTTTGGCTAAGTTCCACACAACTGTACGCCATTGAATGTGAGCTGTGTCGGAGCAATGTGGCGCTTTAGTTCCGGAAGGCTCTCACGACCCGAGATGCTCCAGTGGAGATGCGCGCTTGGGTCGACGTCGTGCTGAGAAGGACGCTGGGGGGAAGCGAGCGGGGGTCGCTCCGATAAAATAAACTTAACGGGAACAAATAAACCAAACAGAGGACAGGAATGCGACCGCCGGGAAGCGACGTGCCAGATCATCAGACGGGCGGGAATCCAGTCCGTTTTGGGCAGGGTTGGCCGTGGCGGATTGCAGGCCAGGTGGGACAGAGTTGAATACAACTGGAAAAAGCTTTTATGACAAACGGGCAATAAAAAAGAGCAAATGCATCATTCGCTCACAGTCAAACAGATGGCGACCATGTATTTATCTTTTCTGGGCTATGTTCAGGTGAGCAAAGGATGCTTCACCTGGGGAAGCAACCTCTCCACGCTGACCGATATCAACATCCGCATCCCGACAGGTGAGGATCATGAAACCGAGGTTTCAAGGTCAGTGTTTGCCAACCTTGAGGCAACCACGAGCAAAAATGTCATGAACACAGAAATGATGATAATTTCATTCAGAAATCGTTACTTCCATCACGAGCTTCTAGCTAGCTACAAGCTATCTTACCTCTAACATTAAATCTAAGGAAGACCAACATTAGCGTGCGGCTTTTCCCAAGTTAGCTTCAACCTTAGCGTTCCACGTTGCCTCCAATGTTACTTTCTAACATTGAATTCTGAAGTTATCATTTCCAACGTTAGATTCCGATGCTGCCTTCTGAATTCGGCTTCAAATGATAGCTCTGACGTGAGAGTCAAGGAAGACCAGTGTTGGCTTTTGACACGAGCTTCCAAAAGGAGTTTACCGCTGAGCTTTGATTCTAAACCTGCGCTTTCAGGCCAGCTGACCATGATTGTGGGCCAGGTGGGCTGCGGGAAGTCGTCGCTACTGCTGGCCATGCTGGGCGAGATGCAGAGCACCAGCGGCCGCGTCCACTGGAGCAAGTAAGTCAGCATCGCGAGCCATGCGAGCCAGATGATGTGCACGCTCGCCTGTTTTTAGCCGGAGACGGAGCGTTCCTGTTTTTGGGCTTTTTGCACGTGAGCGCGCATTAACACCAGCTTCTGACTTCCTTGCCTTCTCTGCCGCGTTAGGCCACCTGATAGCGAGACGTTCTACCAGGGGACGTTCAGGTACTTTCCTCCCTCGGGAACACCCATCATCATCTCATCCCATCCCCGCGACTCCTAAAGTGATCGCTATGACCTCCGTGCGGGCTCCAAAGGGAACCTAATTATCAATGACGGCACTGCTTCCACGGCGACTCCTAGTTTTTAAAGCCATAAACAGTTTAGCTGTCACCATGGAAACGCAGCGAATGGCTTCTTCTGAGGTTTTGTGTTCCCATATCCCCCCCAAAACGCGTTGGCTTCATTGAAGACTCTAAATCGTCCGTCGTTGAGTGCGAATGCTTGTTTGTCCTGCGATTGGCAAGCGGCCAGTCCTCTCACGTAGCATGTTAGCACATGTTGTTAGCTCACGCCAAAGTGCGGCCTTTGACAGCCACCCGGAGGCGGCAGACGACGGGGTCGGTGACCACGCCGTAAGGTAGCAGACAGACTTCCTGTGACAACATCGGCACCGACCGCCACCCCACCTTTGCTATCGTGTTTTTGCTCCATTTCCATCAACGTGACACACAGTGTCTGTAAAGTTTGAGACTTTGTGGACACAGTCTACTATTTTCCCCACCATTTGTGAACTCATCATCACCTCCTTGTCTTTTCAGCGCGATTATATCCTTGAAGCTAATTAACCGATTATCATGAAATCCAGTCTGGGAGAAAAGTTCCAGCGCCGTGGTTTGTGGCGTTGCTTCTCACGCCATCAAGCCGCCGTCTTCTTGCCGTTGGCGTTGATGTTTGGACGCGAAAAAGAAAGGGTTCCTCTCTTCAAAGCGTCATTGTCCTCCCTTCTGACGGTGACCTCTGTTTCCCATCGTGCACCCGCAGCAAGAACAGGTACTCGGTGGCCTACGCCACCCAAAGGTCCTGGCTGCTCAACGCCACCGTGGAGGACAACATTACCTTCGGGAGCCCCTTCAACAAGCAGAGGTGCGCCTCGGCCGTCTCGTCAAGTCAGGCCAAGTCAAGTCAAGTCCAGAAATGGATTTGTTGTTTATTTTGGGAAACATTCTCATTTTTTACGCTGTGTGTTTGTTTCAGGTACAAGACGGTGATCGACGCTTGCTCCCTCCAATTGGACATCGACCTGCTACCTTTCGGGGACCAAACAGAGATCGGAGAACGAGTAAGCCTTGGGTTTGGTCGAGTGCTGGTTTGCTAATAGGTCGCTGCATTTTGTTGACGGTACGCTTTCTGGCCAGGGCATCAATCTGAGTGGCGGGCAGCGTCAGAGGATCTGTGTTGCTCGAGCGCTCTACCAGAACACCAACATCGTCTTCCTGGTCAGCACAAACGGACGCAAATGCATCAAGCGTTGCTAAGTAACTCAATCAACGAACGTAATCGCATTAGATGAATTAGATGCGTCAGAAGGAAGCGACGCCCTTTTGCTGGACAGACAACGTGTTTGCGCGCTCGCATCATTTTCCCGCCACCGTGGCGACGTCAGCTCCAGTTGCGCGGATTCCGATCCGCTGAAGGAGATGTTGTTTGTCGTGTCATTTTGGCTGGGAAAAGGGCAGCGAGGTTAAGTGGTGACGACGGCCGTCTGATGACAGAGGGATACGTTTGGGGGAGTCGTGGAAAAAATGGCTCGTTCTGACGGCGCCAAGCATACGCTTGCCCCCAAATGTTTTTCAAAGACGTAAGACTGATGACAACTCAGGCCTGCGCTCGTCCGTGCATCCCTAGGACGATCCCTTCTCCGCACTGGACATCCACCTGAGCGACCACCTGATGCAGGACGGCATCCTCAAGTTCCTGCAGGACGACAAGAGGACGGTGGTTCTTGTCACTCACAAGCTGCAGTACCTCATCCATGCCGACTGGGTCAGTGGCAAGTCCAAGTCCGCCTGAGCAGATCATTCCTTGTGTTTTTCATGCTCCATGTCAAACGAAAATGCATCGGCTGTGTTTTACCTCATTGAGAAATGAATCGGCCCATGTGATCATTTTCAAAATCAAACGTGGCACCTGAGCACAAACCCACCCGCGCTTCAGATCATTGCAATGAAGGACGGCTCTGTGCTGAGGGAAGGAACTCTGAAGGACATCCAGACGCACGACGTGGAGCTCTACGACCACTGGAAGACGCTCATGAACCGGCAGGACCAGGAGCTGGAGAAGGTCGGCGTCGGATGACTTTCCTCCCTCCCTCCCTCCCTCCCTGTCTTCCTTCTTTCTTTCTCTCGGGTCTCTGACAGGTGCTTCTCATGCAGGACATCGAGCAGGACAGCCAAACCACGCTGGAGAGGAAGACCCTCCGACGAGCTTTCTACTCCAGAGAGGCCAAGAATCAAGTGGATGATGAGGATGAAGGTAGGTGGGATGCGCTCTTTGTGATGCTGGCTCTTGATCCTCGATCGCGGTTGTGATCCCTGCAGAGGAGGAGGAGGAGGAGGAAGATGACGACAACTTGTCCACCACCACAAGCAGAAGATCCAAGGTCCCGTGGAAGGTGAGACGATCTTCATCCGAACATGCCGCTCCGCCGGTCTCCATCCAGCGTGACCAGAACAAATTCTTCTTCTCAGGACTGCTGGTGCTACCTATCCTCCGGTGGCTTCTTCATGGTCTTCCTCATGATGTCCTGCAAGCTCCTCAAGCACTCGGTCATCATGGCCATCGACTACTGGTTGGCCATCTGGACCTCCAACCACACCAACCAGACCATGGTGGTGGGACCGGATGGAAATTGCCAGGTCATCGAGGTCAACAGAAGCTCGCAGGTCCGGCGTCGCCGATGTTTTTGTTTCGATAGCTTGGATCATACCTTGGGGCTAATGTATGGATTTATAGGACAGTTCACCACGACGTCTTACGACTGCCGCCCGGAAGTACCTGTGACGTCACGGTTGTCAAACATTCTGAATGTGCGCGTTTGCAGGACTACTTCTACCTGACTGTGTTCATGGTCCTGTGCGCGGCCGGGATCACGCTGTGCCTCATCACTTCGCTCACCGTGGAGTTCTTGGGGCTCTCTGCGGCCACCAACCTACACCACAACCTGCTCAATAAGATCATCCGTGCTCCTCTCAGGTAGTCCCCATCCTATTTTCCAGCAGACTCCAGTCTTTCCGTCAGAGGGGACTGAGTTGTCTGTCTTTCCTCAGGTTTTTCGACATCACTCCCCTGGGGCAGATCCTCAACAGGTTCTCAGCTGATACAAACATCATTGACCAGGTACCCACCTCGTGTTACTTACAGAATGTTGATCCTTTGTGACATTAGTGCTCCTTGTCCTCCAGCACATTCCTCCTACCTTGGAGTCTTTGACACGATCCACCTTGCTTTGCTTGTCCGCCATCGGTGTCATTTCCTCCATCACGCCCTACTTCATCGTCGCCCTGGTGCCCCTGGCTGTGGCCTTCTACTTCATACAGAAGTACTTCCGGGTGGCCTCCAAGTGAGTGCAAACCTGCTTTAAGCCTCACTCACAACCCACCGTCCGCGCGCCTTCTGGTCATCCGCGGTGGAAATTTGGGCAAAACTGCGCTTGATGTATGTGCGACAGCAAATTCTACAGGCCTTGCAATGCATAAGGGACCTGTACTCCTTTTAAACGCCCAACGTAAGTCAGAAGCATGGGTATCTGGGTCTTTCCTGACGGTCCAATGGGTGGTCCTTGTATGAGTGGTGTGCCTCAGGAGTCATGCATAGGTACTCCACGGTTCCTATTTATGCCCCCAAGACACATGTGCACTGTCCATGTCTCACTTTCGTCACCGTCACCATTGTATGGTGTTGCGACGAGACTTTCACACACAAGGAGTGAGGGATTTTTCCATGCTAATCACCAGTGCCGCAAGTATAATAGAAAAAACAGATGACTCACAATTAACGGCGACTGGATTTGCACAGATTCCGCGCATCACTTGGCGGAAGTCATTTGTGCATCCTGAACCGACAAGCGCTTTCCCTGCACTCTTTACTTACGGAATCATCACAACCGTGCGGCTACGAAACTTTGGGCTGTGAGTGAGGCTTTTGATGTCTTCAAACGGGTGTCGGACGCATTCACAGGAATGCTGCTCATGTGGACGCATTCTTCAGTTCTTCTACTCCCCACCCCCACCAGAGACCTCCAGGACCTGGATGACTCCACGCAACTTCCTCTGCTGTGTCACTTCTCCGAGACGGCTGAAGGGCTCACCACCATCAGAGCCTTTAGGTACCGTGCAGTGATTTATTGAAGCCAAACAAACACAAAGAGGCCTTCCGGAGTGCTTTAGTTTTTCTTTCCCATCCCATTATGATCCGACAATCAGCAGCTCTCACGCTTTTCCTCCACATCGTCCCCATGAGGACCTCCGACCCGCACACACATTTGCAGGCACACACGGCAAACTTCCTGCCACCATTATCTGCTGGTTGCCATCCAGAGGAGTCTGGTTTGGGAAGCGGCGGTTAGCGCCGCACGGCCGCAATCACCGTGAGGATGATGACGATGATGAATCGACTCGGTTTATTTTGGCTTCAGACACGAGGCCCGCTTCAAGCAGCGTATGCTGGAGTTGACCGACACCAACAACACGGCATACTTGTTCCTCTCGGCCGCCAACCGCTGGCTGGAGGTCCGCACGGTGAGAGAGCCGCCGCCGCTGCGCTGTCTATTAATCGCATCCAAAACGAGAGCTCCAGTAGCTGTCCGTCATCTGAAAGAGTAGGCGAGACGCTTTCAGATGGGTGCTCGATTCTATTTGCATGTTGACAGTGAATCGACGCAGACATCCTGCTGATGTTTTGTCTCTTCCAGGACTACCTCGGTGCCGTCATTGTGCTAGCTGCGGCCGGCGCGTCCATTTGGGGTTTAAAGTGCGGTCAACCATCTGGAGGTCTGGTGGGCTTGGCGCTCACGTACGCCCTGACGGTCAGTTTATCGCAGCGTCGTTGGTTTTGACGCCTCGCAACCAAACAGAAAAAACACGCAGTTGGGTTTTGTGCAGGTCACCAACTACTTGAATTGGGTGGTGAGGAACCTGGCCGACTTGGAGGTGCAGATGGCGGCGGTGAAAAAAGTCAACAGCTTCCTCAATACTGAGTCGGAGAACTACGAGGGATCCATGGGTAACTTTAACGTCACAAATCTTCTGGAAGCCATCGTCTTCTTCAAATCTGGGAGAACTCATCTGTATTGCGCACTATTTTTGACCTTGGACCGCCACTGGAATCATTCATTGTCGTTGCCCGCCCTGCAGACTCTTCTCAGGTGCCGGAGACGTGGCCTCAGCATGGAGAGATCAAGATCCAAGACCTGTGCGTGCGCTACGACCCCATGCTCAAACCCGTGCTCAAGCACGTCAATGCCTTCATCCAACCGGGCCAGAAGGTAATTGCACTTTTTCCAGTTTCCTGGATTGTGGCTGCTCATCCAATTTGGCAGCCGTGCTATGGCCCTCACGCAATGAGGAACACTGGCAGATTATCCTTCTCGGGCATGGCCTCTTGAGACTTTTTGTGGCTCCGCTCATTGTAGACATGCCTACCAAATTGCATGTTGCTAAGTGAAACAGCCTCACCTCCGTGCCACCTGCCCTCCAGGTGGGAATCTGCGGCCGCACGGGAAGCGGCAAGTCCTCGCTGTCCTTGGCCTTCTTCAACATGGTGGACATTTTTGAAGGTGAGAGCGGGATCTGCTCTCTCTGTCTCTCTCTCTTTTTTAATCATTCTTTTCTCCTTTTGTGTTTACGTCTCCTCAAAACAAAACTTTCCAAGCTTCCCTTTTTTGGGAAAAGCGGTGTCAAGGCATGAAGGCCGTGCGATATGAGATGATTTTCCTTTCTGCGGGGACGTAAACAGTGGATTTCTTAACATACGTAAACCACTGGCCTTGAATCACTTGTTATTTTAGTGCGACTAACAATGCATGAAAATGTTGTACACTTGGCACACGGAGCACATTCCTCTTGTTCTTTCCCCTCAACAATTTTATTTCCATTTTATGTCTGAGAGGAGCCAGGAAACTTTTTCCCCCTTAAAACGATGTCAATGAGTGTTGACACACTCTATATGGACAAATGGACTGGTCGGGGGTGGCCAGTCCACGTGTTGGTCGCCAGGCAACAACAACGCACATCTCGACAAAAATCCTTCCCGAAAACCGGGCGAACTTCAAATCCGAAGCCTCCAAAGCGCGCGGCAGACATGCTTACCACTTGCTCACCGTGCTGCCACTTTTACATTGGAATGTGTGTGTTTATGGTAGCCTCACACACAAGTGAGTCACTCTTAAGGAGGATTTACCGTGTGGGGTGACTCAAGGAGGACGTCGAGTGACTCCCGACTGTCTCGTTTTTTTTCCTCCAGGAAAGATCGTCATAGACGGGATCGACATCTGCAAACTTCCCTTGCAGACGCTCCGGTCTCGGCTGTCCATCATCCTGCAGGACCCCATCATGTTTAGTGGCTCCATAAGGTACACACACACGGGTACTTCCTGGCTGAAGAGACAACTTCCTGTTTATGTTCCAGCCTGGCTGCTTGATTTAAATTGTCGTCTTTTTTGGGAGTTAACCCGGGGGGCAGCTGCAGTGCCGCCAATCAATCTTTTCCCGGAAAAAGAAGCCTTGGGAGGAGTTTTGTTGAACGGTCGTTTTATTTCCGTTGTTCATATCGGACCACTTAAGCTCGCCAAATATACTTGCCTTTAGTTGTCAAGCGTTGTGACACTTGAAATGATCTCCCTCCGTGTGAGGATGCAATAAGTATGGGAAATAGATACTTTTTACGGCAACCAAAAGCAGACAAAGTGACCTCCCGCAGGTTCAATCTGGATCCGGAGCGGACATGCAATGACGAGCGGCTGTGGGAGGCGCTCGAGATCGCTCAGCTGAAGAACATGGTCAAGGCGCTACCTGGAGGACTCGGTACGGTTGAATATGACTTTGAAAAAGATGCAAATAATATTTGAAAAAGATGCAAATAATAGGCCCGCGACATGCCACGTGCTTAGTCCCACCCCTGCCACTTTCTGATTGGCTTCCGTCCTGTGCTGCAGATGCGGTGGTGACGGAGGGCGGCGAGAACTTCAGTGTGGGTCAGCGGCAGCTCTTCTGTTTGGCTCGGGCGTTTGTGCGCAAGAGCAGCATCCTCATCATGGATGAGGCCACCGCCTCCATCGACATGGCAACGGTGTGTGTGTGCGTGTGTGCTCATGTGTGCGAAGAAGGGCATTTGAGTGAGAAGGATAAAAAAGTTCCTTGGCACCAGAAGGACAGCGACAGGCGCCAATGCACTTTCAGACAGCCAACCGACGGTCGAACATACAAAATGAAAGCACACGCAAAGAGCGGAATTTCATGAATTTTGTTGTTGTATGTGTTCAGGAGAACATCTTACAGAAAGTTGTGATGACGGCATTTGCGGACCGGACAGTCGTCACAATCGCAGTGAGTCTTTGGATTTCTGTGTTGCTTCATTTCTGGTTGGCCTTTATGTCCTTTTCCAACTTCTCCTCATTTCCACAACTTCAAATGTTACAACCTGTATTTTGATTAAAATGCGTTTATTCTTCTTACTTTTTCCTGTCCTGTCCCTTCTTGTCCTATCCTGTCCCGTTCTGTCTGCCATCCTGTCCCATCCCACCTTGTCTTGTTCTATCCCACCCTATCCTGATCTTTCCCACCCTGTGCCTCCCTGTCCCATTCTGTCCTGTCTTATCCCATCCTGTTGCCCTACCCCTTCCTGTCCTGTCCCATTCCGTCCTCTTCTGCCCTATACTACCCTCTCCGATCCCGCCTTGGTCTGTATTCCCTGTCTTCTCCTATCCTTTGCCGTACTGTTCTGTTCTGCCCTATCCTGTCCCATTCTTTCCTAATCTGTGGCATGCTGTCCTGTCTGTCCCATCTTGTCCTATCCTGTGCTGTCCGCTCCCCTCAGCACCGCGTCTCCTCTATCCTGGACGCCGGGCAGGTGCTGGTCTTCTCCTCTGGGATTTTGGTGGAGTGTGACTCGGGTTCCAACCTGCTAGAACAGGAGGAGAGCCTCTTCAGTGTGCTCGTGCGAACGCACAAGTAGAACCGGACCGGACCAGCCCGGCCCACTTGATCTCGACCCCCCAAGCCACCCTTACTCTCTTTCCGTTTCTTCCTGACGTTTCTCTTCTTCTTCTCGCCCCCGGCCGGCCGGGTCCGGGCTGGAGGCCTGGGGCTGGTTCTGGTCCTGGTTCTGCTGGAAACAACCTGGTTGGTACCAAAAAGTACAGAGCTTTTTTTTTTTAACAAATTGAGAACAGGGGTGGGCAGAGGGCAGCTTTGGGGGCATTGCTGCATTCATTATTAGCCCTTATTCCAAAATAGGTGAATTAACATGTTTGTTATTTTTATCTTCATCTATCTCACTCAATAATTGGTTATTTGAGTTACTGTCAATAAAAAAAAAAAAAATTTAAAAAGTCAAATGAACAATCTTACAAAATATGAATGAATGATGATCTAGTAAACCATTTTATATATTTGACATAAGCATTTGAACTTTTGTTTTTGGGGCCTTGTGTCCATTTAAAAATAAATCGGATGTGTCCTTTTAGCACAAGGGTCCGCGATAGAGGTCAGGTCACCATGACTGCGTTTGCCATCCCATAGTAAGCGCGTGACCTTTCGCCCCCAGCATCGCGTGCACACCATCCTGACGGCCGACTTGGTGATCGTCATGAAGCGCGGGAACATCCTGGAGTACGACAAGCCCGAGACGCTTCTGGAGCAGGAGGACGGCGTGTTCGCCTCCTTCGTCAAGGCCGACATGTAGACGCACGCACGCATGCACGCTCGGGGAATTACCGCGTAAGCAGCAATACGGACGACAACGCACGTCCGCCACTGACGCTTCTTTCCACCATATCAGAATGTTTATAAACAATCCGGGTGCGTCAGATGCCAAATGTTTGAATTTGATTCGGGCCCTATGATCGCTTTATCGTCCTTTAAAAGTTCGGCATATACTCCTAATTTGATGACAACGGAGCTGCTGAGAATTTAGGAAGCAATTTTTTTTTTTTTTTTTTTAGCAGAACTGTGCCCCAAAAAATATCTTGATCGTGACTTCCTGTGAAAATGAATTGAGAACATATTTTTCAGGAAGCAATTTACCTCATGTAACAGTTTTTATTTGACAGACACGTCAAGGAGGGCTTTGTTTTCTTGTCGAAGCGTTGACTTTTGCCACCCGGAGGTTTGTGTGACGTCACGGTGAATTCACAAGATGACTTACATTTTTTGACCTTCTGCATCACGTGTTACTCAGCTTTTGTACAATGCAACGGACAAATGTGCATTAAAGTCCTTTTGTAATCTTGTCGTGCCGATTGCTGTTTTTTCATTTTGTTGCCACATGTTGTTCTGTTCCGAAACATTTGACATCCCTCATCTCGTATAACATTGTGACTTTTTTCTTGAAATGCGCATTTTTCATCATAACCTGAGACGTTTTACTCATGGAGGAAAGAGGTACCTGTAGCTCAGCTCATTTTCTCCTGAATTTGTTCTTTCCCATGTTTGTTTTACTTTCCATGCACATAATCAACCACGTGAAGACTTTTTACTCCCACGTTCGTGTTGCTTGCATGGACAAAGCCGTAGTTTTGTCCACCCATAGATGCCTTTTTAGCGCATATCCGGCGTCGGGTCGAGGGGGCAGCAGATTTAGCGGGGAAGCAGACTTCCCCCTCTTCCTTCCTAGTAGGGGTTTTATTTGAAAAGTTTCATTTGGTGTCTTTTTCCGCCCAGTCGTTTTTGGAACGACTCATTTGGAGTATATGCCATATCTTGCTAAATAGCGCCACCTGGGGGTCCAATCAAGAACCCATTGACCTCAAGTTGTCGTGAACATTTCAGGTTAAATGGACCAGTTCACATGTAAGTTGTGCAGTTTATTCGCGCATCTTTTCGCGCCCTTTCGATCGCGTTTTAGCGCCTGGAACGCGTCGACTTGCCGCTTCGGGAAGGCAGCCGAACCGGGTCCGGGCTGATGAGGTCGTTGGGCTGTCCCAGCCCTCCTCAGAGCAGAGGCGGCTCCCAGCCGAGCCCGAAACGCGCGCGCACACGGAGCGCGCGCGCGCGGTAGTGGCGCACAGACGACGTGCTTTCCGTGCGTAAAAGGCGCGCAGGAGCGAAGCGAGCCAACCAACCATGCTGGCTCGAAAAAGTATCATCCCGGAGGAGTTCGGCCTGCCGGGGCTGCTGTCCCGCATGCCCCGCAAGCCGGTGTTCCGCGACCGCGTCAACAAGGCGCGCTTCATCGCCAAGAACGGCTCGTGCAACCTGGCGCACAAGAACATCCGCGAGCAGGGCCGCTTCCTGCAGGACGTCTTCACCACGCTGGTGGACCTCAAGTGGCGCTTCACGCTCGTCATCTTCACCACCACCTTCGTCAGCAGCTGGCTGCTCTTCGCCATGAGCTGGTGGCTGGTGGCCTTCGCGCACGGAGACCTGGACCCCGAGCGCCTCGACGCCGTCCACTGCGTCACCGAAGTCAAGTAAGAGCTCGCGCGGCCACGCCAAACTCGCCTTTTGACCTCCACGTGTGACGTATATGTTCTGACGCTTTCCCGTGAGATTTGCCTCAAGTGACGTTCAGGTCAGGAGAGTTTGAAGTGAGCAAAGGCTTTAGTCCCGCCCACTCGGCGCTCTCTCGCCTCTGATTGGCTGCTGACCAACGTTAGAAACAAAAATGTCACGCGCAATTGAAGTCACGTTAGTTGGTTGATTGATCTGTTTGAAATTGCGATGGATTTACTGCAAGTTACGAGTCGGCTTTGCATCATCTTTCGCCATTGAAATGAATAGAAATGCAATTGATCTGCTCCAGGCGTCTTTCTAATATTTTCCGCAAATTCAAACACAGCCAAATTGCGCCACCCATGAAATGTTTTTTTTTGGTTTTTTAAATGAGTGCATTCCGTCCCATCCAGGTCGTTCACGTCGGCCTTCCTGTTCTCCATCGAGGTGCAGGTGACCATCGGTTTCGGCGGCCGCATGATCACCGAGCAGTGCCCCGCCGCCATCACGGTGCTCATCCTGCAGAACATCGTGGGCCTCATCATCAACGCCGTCATGCTGGGTAGCCGCCGTTCCGCCGTCGCCTCACACGTCTCGCCGCGGGGCCGATAGCGGGCCCGGCAACCTAGACGAAGCTTGGCGTTGGCTTGGCGTCGTGGTGGGAAGATGACGACATCATTGTCAAAGCACGACCCCGCCCGCTTTTGGTGCAGGTTGCATCTTCATGAAGACGGCGCAGTCGAACCGGCGCGCCGAGACGCTCATCTTCAGCCGCCACGCCGTCATCGCCGTGCGCAACAACCGCCTGTGCTTCATGATCCGCATCGGCGACCTGAGGAAGAGCATGATCATCGGCGCCACCGTCCGCCTGCAGGTCGCCCGTGAGGGACCAAGAGCCGTATGCGTCTTCGAGGTGACTAAAGGAGGTGTGCCGCGCTGTGGCGCAGGTGGTGAGGAAGACGACCACTCCCGAGGGCGAGGTGATCCCCATCCACCAGATCGACGTCCAGACGGAGAGCGCCGTGGCCAGCAACAGCCTCTTCCTGCTCGCCCCGCTCATCATCTGCCACGTCATCGACAAGAACAGGTCGGTCCGCCGTGTCGCGCCAGCGCAGCCAAGGCGCCCGAGTCTGATTCGGTCCCGTGCGCGCGCCACCACGGCAGTCCGCTGTACGAGCTGTCGGCCATGGAGCTGCAGTGCAGCGACCTGGAGGTCATCGTCATCCTGGAGGGCGTGGTGGAGACCACCGGCATCACCACGCAAGCACGCACCTCCTACGTCTCCGAGGAGATCCAGTGGGGCCACCGCTTCGTTCCCATCGTCACCGAGGAGGAGGGCGTCTACTCCGTCGACTACTCCAAGTTCGGCAACACAGTGCGGGTCGGTCACGCGGCGGCCGTATTTGTAGTCCGAATGCCGTGAGCGAATGAACAATTCCACCATCTTGCGTTGAAGTCACAGAGAGAACAGCTGCAAAGTATTTCACCGGTCTCGATGGCCAATTCGCACATCACTAGTAGTAGTAGTAGTATTTAGTAGTGTGTGTCCGTGTGCGTCATGCCATGCCAAAGGTTTGACTGTGCGCTACGATGACAGGTGTCCACGCCCCGCTGCAGCGCCCGCGAGCTGGACGAGAAGCCGTCCATCCTGATCCAGACGCTGCAGAAGAGCGAGCTGTCCCACCAGAACTCCCTGAGGAAGAGGAACTCCATGCGGCGCAACAACTCCATGCGCAAGGGCGGCGGCGGCGGCGGCGGCAGCAGCGGAAGCATGCGCCGAAACAACTCGGGCATGCTCTCGCCCAAGGTCCAGTTCTTCACGCCTGCCGAGGGCGGTCAGAGCGTGAATGCCGTCACCTGACACGAGGCCTGCGTCCTGCTGCTTTGTCTTTTGTGCTTGGGCGTGACCCCTGGCCCACTGGGACTTCTTCTTCTTGGTCTTTTCCTAACTTTATTGCCAACTTTTCTACAGCTAACACCTGCACCTGCAAACGCCACAAGACTGAGATGAGGGAGGTACTCCCTGGTTGCCATGGTTGCGCTTCACTCAACAATGATGCAGGAAAAAAAAATCTGATTTGCATATTTTCAGGAGAAAAAGTTGCCTTACTGCTCATAATCATCACTTGTTGAACTAATACATTTTTGTCCATTTAAAAAAAAAATGGAATAAATAATCAACCGTGTCACTTTATGAACATGAACATGAATAAATTAAAGGAATTGGCACAAATTAACATTGTTTGGCTTTGTGTCACAAAGATTCAAGACATGTTGGCTTTAAACTGTTGTTGATTGAAAATAAATGAAACCATCTACAAAAACACTTTAGAAACCAAACATTTCCTCTTTTTAGTGAATAGAAACATTTTAATCTACTTAATGCAACTGTCCACTATACTGTGGTTTTATAATCAATAAATAGGAAAAAATAAAATACGCCAAGAAATAATTAAATGACTATATCATATTGCAATTATTATCATTTTATTTATTTTTTCATCACTGCATAAAGTCTGCGTAAATAAATACAGTTGTCGCACATGTTTGACGTCACCCGGTGACGTCCCAGACCCGGAAGTGTCCGCTGTTTGTTTTCAACGGGACAAACATGGCTGCAGCTGTTCGTAGGTTACTGTGCAGCAGCGCAAACTATTTCGGCAGCTCCCGTTTTCTCACTGGACGCCGGTTCTTCTCTGTCGGAACGGAACCGGAACCACTGACCGTGCGCAAGCAGGACAACGGCATCAGGTGACGAACTCGGTTGGGAAAAGAACGACATTTCAAAACATTTCAAAGTAGTTTAGAGTGCCAATCTCTGCAGTCGACTTTAGACTGAAAGTACATGGGAATAAGGTCTTCTCATAAAATCGGCGTATTTTTTTTTATTTTAAGTGCTTCCTGGACGCTTTAGTAGAGCACGTAGAGACGCTGAGGGACTTTGTTCTCCTGCTTTCTGTTTGTTGTAACTTGATGCCCATCAATTTAACTTGTTCTTGACTGGGTATTTGTAGAAGAATAATACTGAACAATCCCAAAAAGAGGAACGCTCTGTCTCTGTCCATGCTGGAGTCTCTCCGAGAGGACATCCTGACTGATGTGGACAGCCCAGATCTTCGAGTCATCATCATATCAGGTATACTACGCACATATGTGCACTTGCAAAGTTTTTTTTCTCGACTGTTATTTGCTGTTTTGAGTTTGTCCAAAGTTGATCATTTTGGCACCGCCTTTGGAATCTCGGTGACAAGCGACTATGTTGAAGTGAGTTGAGGAGCTTCATGTAGACAAAGGTAGTGATTTGCTGCCGTCTTGCGGCATTACAATTACTTACAGCTGAAGGTCCCGTGTTTTCCTCTGGCCACGACTTGAGGGAGCTGACGTCAGCCCGGGGTCGAGAGTATCACACGCGTGTGTTTCACACGTGCTCACAGGTTAGTCACTTGACTGGTTTGTCTTGATTGATTTCCGGCGTTAATCGAGGCGTCGATGGTGTGGCCAGGTGATGACGCTGATCCAAGACGTGCCCGTCCCCGTCATGGCCGTGGTGAACGGCGTGGCCACGGCGGCGGGCTGCCAGCTGGTGGCCAGCTGCGACGTGGCGCTGGCGTCCGACAAGTCCACCTTCGCCACCCCGGGGGTCAACGTGGGGCTCTTCTGCTCCACGCCGGCCGTGGCCATCGGCCGAGCCGTGCCCAGGAAGGTGCCAACCGCCGACGTCAGCGACATTCTTGGGAAAATAACGGCGTTGTAAATGTGTCGGCCCAGCTGAGTAACGCAGTACAAAAAAAGGGGAAAAAAAGTTTTTTAACAGTCAATAATATTCAATTCTCAGTTCGCTACAGTAATATTATTTTGTTGCTGGAGTAGCTTTCTTGTTGAAACTTGAATGTGAAAAGTTGAGGCTTGTTTCGGGCTTGTGCCCGGCAGGTTGCCATGGAGATGCTTTTCACAGGCACTCCCATCTCAGCTCGGGACGCTCTGCTGCACGGGCTGCTGAGTAAGGTTGTTCCGGAAGAGCGACTGGAAGCGGAGACGTTGGCCATCGCCCGGCGTGTGTGCGGGGCCAGCCGACCCGTGGTGGCCCTCGGCAAGGCCACCTTCCACAGGTTCGCGCGGCCGGACGCCCCGTCGACCACGTGGGCACGTTTGCGTCACCCATCTGACGTCTGCTGCCTCTTCCTTCCCCCAAGGCAAATGTCCCAAGGTCGAGATGCGGCGTACGCCACCGCCTCCAAGGTGATGGTGGACAACCTCGCTCTGAGAGACGGCCAGGAGGGAATACGAGCCTTCATCGACAAACGCAAGCCGGTGTGGAGCCATCGAGCGGAAAACGTCCACGACTGATGCGCGCCGCTCCACGCGATTGATATCATCAATTGATCCCGAGTCTGATCCCCGCGTGCCTTAACAAGCTGCGTTGTGAGGAGACGGCATTTCAAGCACCAACGTCATAACTGTCAAGCGGACGCAGTGTGCCGCCTAAATAAAATTATTGTGCGACTTGTATGATTTGAATGGGAATCTGCAACTCGTGTTTGGATGCATTAATGGCCTGGAGTGTGGACGTGGAGGTCCCCAGCCCCAAGAAAATTCACAATATTCTTAGCATGTTTATTTTTGCAGATTTAACCACTTATTATTCATATTCTTTGATTCTACCGACTAAAAATGGGCTTGATTGTTCCAGTGGTTTCCAATAAAATCAAATACTGCATACAGAGTATGAATAAAACGTCTTTCTCATTTTTGATGACCACTTTACTTTGACTGTATTTTATTGTTGGTGGTACTTGTAAAGCCAGGTGTTTTTTTGTTTTTTGATTAAGATGATTTGGTGGAAAAAAGAAAAAAAGCGGACGCGGTGTCCTTTTATCCAATTTTTCTTGCGAGTCGTGAAGGCGTCACCGGTCCACGCGTTGGTCTTGGTTGTGCGCATGCGTAGTGCTGCCTGCCTGACCTTGATCGGAGTGAACATGTTTGCCAGGACCAGCGCCTTGGTGTTCTCCCCACAATGGTAACGAAAAGTCACACTTTTCCACTCTTTTCTCACCCGGCCTTGTTGTGTTGCGTCTCCAAGTTCGTGTTGTGCAGTGTGGTCACATTAGGCGTCAAACGTGGTGGCTGTAATTAAACGTTTTTGGAAGCTAAAGGACGTGCTAACGTGGAGGCCGCGCATAATGAATGACAGCGGCTAGGCGGCTAATGCTAAATAAGCCGGTGACATTGACATCATCTTCACAATAGCGATGCAACTTTCCCCCCCCAACACCTAGCTAAATCATTTTAAGGCGAACTTTGCCGAATCGCTCTGCTCCGTGTTAGTTTGTCTGCAGCGTTGGCGTCGATCAGCACGTATGTGCGCTAAGTGTCCCCATTTCCGCAAAAACTAAATGACAATTTGCAATGAAATAAGACTGGACGTGAGTTTGTGCACTATGCAACGTTGATATTGTGCGCAAGTTGCATTCATGTGCGTTTGCTTTTGCAGTGGGCAGATCAGGAATATGGCTACCTTGAAGGACAGTAAGTTACCCTCACAACATTCAACCTTTGCCATTGTATTTTCTAGTTCAAACAAATCCACTGTTTTGTATTCTTTATTTTCCGATGCACATTTCATATGTAATTATAGAAAAATGTCCCCAAAAGTTTATCCACATATGTTTCCTGCATATTCGTGGCTTACACGCGCCTGTCCAACTGTGCGCAGTCACCATCCGCCTCAAGTCCATCAAGAACATCCAGAAGATCACCAAGTCCATGAAAATGGTGGCCGCCGCCAAGTACGCTCGGGCCGAGCGGCAGCTGAAGCCCGCCCGGGTCTACGGCACCGGAGCCCTCTGTACGTAGACGCCGATGGGCGGCGCCGCCCACCCGCCTCGAAACCTCCCCCGAAACGATGGACTCCTCCGGTTTGTCCCGCAGCTCTGTACGAGAAGGCTGAGATCAAGGCGCCCGAGGACAAGGCGGCCAAGCACCTGATCATCGGCGTGACGTCCGACCGCGGGCTGTGCGGCGCCATCCACTCGGGCGTGGCCAAGACCATCAAGAACGAGATCGCCAGCCTGACGGGCAGCGGCAAGGAGGTGATGGTGGTCAACGTGGGCGACAAACTGCGAGGCCTGCTGCACAGGTACGCCCCGACGTCGGGCCGCGCCGCCTTGCTGAAATGTGGCTGAAATGTTTTTTTTGCCGCCGCGTCAGAACTCACGGCAAGCACATCATGCTCAACTGCAAGGAGGTGGGCCGCAAGCCCCCCACTTTTGGGGACGCCTCCATCATCGCCGGTGAGCTGCTCAACTCCGGCTACGAATTTGACCAGGGCGCCGTCATCTACAACCATTTCAGGTCCACAACACTCCTTTTGATGACATGAAAAAAATCCATGCAATTGTAATTTCCGCCTTGCAAGCCGGTGCTGACTGAAGCGCACGTTCTCCTCACGCAGGTCCGTCATCTCCTACAAGATGGCCCAGAAGCCCCTCTTCTCCAACGACGTGGTGGCGAACGCGGGTAAGGTCTTCTGGCGCCGCCTTTGCTCCCGTAAAACGTTGGCATGCTGAAAACCTGGCCCGGCCGCCGCCGCAGAGACCATGGGCGTGTACGACGACATTGACGCCGACGTGCTGAGGAGCTACCAGGAGTTCACCATGGTCAACATCATCTACCTGGCGCTGCGCGAGTCGTCCACCAGCGAGCAGAGCGCCAGGATGACCGCCATGGACAGCGCCAGCAAGAACGCTTGTAAGTCAAACAGAAGGACGCGCAAATGGAGCCCAAAAACGAGACCTCCCTTGGCCATTTAGTCGACTAGATTTGATGAATTAAGGAGCTGGGCCAGGCAGTGACCGATTTTGCTCTGCTTTTTTCTTTTTTCCTTTTTTTTTTTTTTTTTTGTCGTGCCACCCAACCCCCCCCCTCCCCTTTTGATGGACAATCCGCCTGCGCCCCCGACCGCCAGCCGAGATGATTGACAAGCTCACCCTGACCTTCAACCGCACCCGACAGGCCGTCATCACCAAGGAGCTCATCGAGATCATCTCCGGAGCCGCCGCTCTGTAAGTCTTCGTCGTCTTCATCATCGTCATCATCATCGTCATCTTCAAAACCTTCTAATCGTTTTGCACGCCTTGCGTCGATCCGCTGCTCGGTGCTGAATTCAGGAATTGAGCCTTGCGGGAGGTAACCTGGTCGACGCTAGACGCCCGTCAATGTGTTTGGAGTTGGTTAGCTTCAGCTTTAGCCAGCAGTCTAGTCTTCACTCACGACTGTTTTTTTTTAATTGATTTTTAAAATGTGATTATTGGTGTGTATTGTTTCTTTGCAGGTAAGAGACGAGA
Organism: Filicampus tigris; assembly: GCF_054856515.1. Classification (NCBI taxonomy): domain Eukaryota; kingdom Metazoa; phylum Chordata; class Actinopteri; order Syngnathiformes; family Syngnathidae; genus Filicampus; species Filicampus tigris. Next base: position 651,837 of record NC_141238.1, on the reverse strand, counting down.
CGGACGTTTCAATGTGACGCAGACGAGTCTAGCGACGCTTATGCTTGTGTTTGTAAAATATACGCCTGAGAATAAAGAACTAACACCATCATGCCTTTTTTTCTTCTTTCATGCAATATAAAAAATAAATCATTGGAGAATGATGACTCCTCATTAGCTGGTAGATACAAAGGCTGTAAAATAAATACAATAAAAGAATATATAATATTTCAAGAACCATTTTTGACGTTGTGTGGAGGAAGTTAATTGTGCACTGTGCTGTACACGGTGTACTTGTTGTCATTTAAAAAATAGAATCAAACAACTGTCACTATACTGGTGAAACCACAATAATGAGCATTATTGTGATTATCGAGGCAGAACGGTTGACGTTCAAGTGTTCCTAATCGAGTCCTCCGAGTTGCAACTCTAATTTTGGCCACCGGGGTGTGCTGTCGGATAGGAAATGCGTTCACAGTACTGACAACACGCGCTCAAAGACTGCGAAGGACATATTCCTTTTCACTCCACTATGTTGCCTTTTGATATAATGTGTAATAGTTGCGCTTTATTGCGTATTTGTATCATGTGGTTATTGTGTGCACACAAAATCAAAATGGATTCCGAGGGTGGGCATTGAGGGTCTCGGAACTTCTTTGCAGTCAAGCGCACTTTGCGGTTAAAAAAAAAGAAAAGAGAGAAAGAAAGCGCTTCCTCTCGGTGTCCTAAAGCAGTGCTGCAGTCCACAGCACACCTGCGCCCACTTGTTTTGTTAATGAACTTGACACATTTCCTGTTTCCTCCCGGGGGGTAAACGACTTTTTTTTTGGTGGTATGACTTTATTTTGTTGCGTGCAAAGTAAATTGAACGATTCGTTTGATATGTGTTTCAATTGGTGACGTGCTTGAGTCAATCGATGAGGATCACGTCTTTCCTGCATGGCGACTTGAAGTCTACTTTGTGGGTGAGTTCCACTCAATTCCTTTGACGCGAACTGAATTGAAAACGATTCCAGTCTAGTTGTTAAAATCATGTTGCATGTTAAAAAGCCCTCGACATGATCAGTTCACAATTCAGTGATTGTGATTGTGTCTTTTCCTGAGTAGCTTTCTTCTGTCTTGTCAAATGGTTTTGGCGCACCTAATCCGGAGACTTGAGATACAAATGACCTGTCTTATCATTTTTTTGAGATGCGATTCGTTGCTTTGGCCAATTTATTGTATGTTTTTGCTTTGACTTATGAGCACAATATTGTGGCACGTTACTGTCCAACGAAATGACAAAAAGAATGACACATTTGGAACAACCACGTCTCTGCAAAAGGAAAGTCACTTTAGCTGAATGCTAACATGCAATGCAAAATGCAGGCTAACAATTAGCATCGGTAACTGTTATAAAGCCTTGGATATTTGAACACAAACTTTGGAGCAACATGTAGAAAATACTCACATGCATGTATTCTTTATCCTCTGCACTTCTGTGTTATGCTATGTCCATTGAATGAAGGCAAAAAAAAAAGTTGAATTCTAAACATTTATTGTCATTAAGTCACTGCTGTTTGTTTTTATAAATTATAATACTATAACGTTGTTTTTCTTTAAAAAAAAACAAGCATGGATTATTTTATTATGGATTATAACGCATCAGTCAAATGAAAAATAGTTTTGGAACACCATCAGATGTTAATTTTTTTCACTAGTAACTTATGTAACCCCCCTCCCATTTTTTATCTCATTGGTTTATTTTGTGTGCCAGTTGCAAAATTTAGGAGCACCCTTTTTTTCTTTCAAAAATTCTCCAAAATACAAATGTACTCGGATGATTTTGCGGACTGTACCCGGTTTGAGAACCAAAGCGCTAGTGGATGTCAGTGGTTGCAAATGAAAACATTTTCTGTGGATTATGAATTGACTCATTGACAGAATATTGACTTAAGTGTGTGCGTGTGTGTGCGTTGCGCTGCCAATCAAGTGTCGAGTTCCAGAAGTTGTGGCTCTATGATAGATGGCCCGGTCCAACCTGGGAGCACCCGACCCGTGCTGGATGGATGCATGTCACCCACACTTTGAAGTGTGTGTACGTGCCGGTGTGTGTATGTGTGTGTTTGTATGGCCCGGTGTCAGGGTCCCGCTGAGCATGGTGGCCCCCAACCTTTTCCTGTCCAGACCACAAGTCTAACCAAAACCCAATGTGTGTGTGTGCGTGCGTATGCATGTGTGTGAAGCCTAATCATTATTTGATTGCACATTCATCGTTCAGGATTTGCAAACGTTGCTGTTCACTGATGATTTCTTTTTTTTTTTTTTGTTTTTTTTTTTAAACCAAATCTTCATTATTCGCTGATGAACTCAGCCATTGGCGGCTTTTTGATACCAAGGAACAATGATGACGTGAGTTGAGGAGTTTCTCTGAGACCAAAGTAGTGATTTGCCGCCTTCTTTCGGCGTCTATCGGGAAAATGCTTTTGGAGGACGTCAATTACTGGTGGATTTTGGCTATTCGCATCCCACTGAAGATGAATTATATATATATATATATCATCGTTTCAGCACTTCTTGGGAGTCACTTTGTCATAAACTGCGATCACTTCCTTATGACTGTTGACGCCGGCCTATAGTTCTCGCTTCCTTCTAACCTCTGGTCGCCTCCTTCAAATTCTCCTGATAACCTTCTTCCTAATAACCTGTCATCACTTCCTTACTATGACTACGTTCAACCATTTGTCGCAAGCGGTCACGTCCTTATAACCGGTGATCACTTCCGTATAACTCGCGGTCACGTCCTTATATTCTTCCTTATAAGCTGTGATCACTTGCTAATAGCTCTCCACAAACTACAATTCCTCTCCAATCCGTTTCAGGGATTGATGTTATGATAGGTGTCGCGTACACTGGGGAGGAAAAGAAAATAAGTGGTAAAGAAAATCTCCCCCCCCTTCACCCCCCCCCTTTTTTTTTCTTCTTGTTCGGTGTCGTCGTCGCCTTCCTCGGAGTGTCTGCTGCCAGCAGCCGGCGTGTTTGTCGGGCGTGCGGGAGATTAGAGACACCAATGACAAGCGCGGCGTCTGATAGCGTATCCGCTCTGAATTACAGATCAGGCCTTTTTTTAAATGATATTTTAAATAGTCGCCGCGGGCCGCCACTTCTCATTGTTATGACACTCGTAGCATATTTGGGCGGGAGAAGCCGTGTTGGCGCTTATTTAAATGAGAGAGGCGAGAGAGACGCGCGCACACAGTGGCGGGAATTAAAAGGAAGTCTTGTGAAAAGGACAAAAGAGAAAGGACAAATTGTAATTAGTTAGATTTTTGTGTGTGGAGTCCATTAAGTGTTTGGAGCGACGAGGCGAGTCTTTGATTGCCTGGCTGGCGTGTCGCGCCTTCGCTCATTTTGATCACTGAATTAATGCCACATTCCCTCGCAAAAAAAAAAAAAAAGAAGAAAAAAAAAAAAGAAAAAAATGATTTTTTTTTTTTCTTCTCGACTGACAGACATATCAGGAAGGAGGAGGGATGGCGGGGGGTGCGGGGAGGGGAGGGTCGGTGCAGTGGCGTCAGCGGGGGCTGGGTGGCGCTGTTGGCCCGTCCGTCCCTGAGTTCTTTGTGCGCACAGTGTGTGAGTGGGCTAATGTTGCCCGTTGTTTGTTTACTTGTGTACAACAGAGAGGAAGTAGACAAACAAGCGTCCACGGCAACAAACGCACAGTCGCACCCGTGCTAGCGCTACGCTAATGCCAGCCGGACCCTCCTTTTCCTTCCTTCCTTTTACCTTTCCTTCCCACGTTCTTCCCGTTTGTTTCACTTCCTTTCCTGCCTCCTCATTTAGTTTCCTTTTACTAGCATCCGTGCCTCCTTCCCCGTTTCCTTTCCTTTCTTCCTTTGACCTTCCCTCGCCTGTAATTTGCTTTCATCTTCTCTTTCCTTTCTTGCTTTTACCGTGCGTACACTTTCCGTTCCCTTTTGTTTCCGTTTCTCACTGCATTTCCCTTCCTAAAGCTTCCTTTCCTTGTCGTTCCCTTTTGTTTACCTTCCTTGCCTGTATTCGTACTTCATTTCCTTCTCTGCCCTCCCCGTTCCTTTCCTTTAGCATCCTTTGCTAGCCTTTCATTTCCTTTGCCATCCTGCAGATAAGGAGAGTGTCCACCGGCACTAGCAAGAGGATATTTATGGAGGGGAAGAAAAAAAGATTACATACATGATGAAATAAACACGCACGCTAACGTTCGGTTGTGTACAGCAGAGCCGCGGAGCTCCTGAAGGCCCTGGGAAAAGGAAAAAAAAAAAAAAAAAAAGAAAAGAGAGAAAAAGCCATTAAATCCGACATTTTTCACCTTGGCTCGCACATTGTCACGGATCAGAGGCGAGAAGAAAATGACTGGATGGCGATGAAATGAAAATAAATGTGTGTTTTCACATCAGGCAGATGTACATTTTGACGCTTTCTGTGCTGTGGTGGGGGGCGAAAAAGGCGTGTGCGTGGGGGGGTTTGGGGTTCATTATTGCCGCCACAGTGCGGTTAACCCGCCGGCCTCGTTCCATTCCAAGACACTTTTCCGCTTGCCGCCGTCTTAAAGTTTGTCACTGACGCCGCGTTTGCGGTCGCACAAATAAAACGGTGGAAATAAAGGAGGCAAAGTGTTGCGTGTGACCCCGTGTGAAGAAAGTTGCAGCAGGCGTGCCTTTTAATTGAATTATCCTCCGCTGGCGACAACGCCGGAGGCCCGACGCACAACTTTCACGCTCGTGAATATTCAAGGCCCTTTTTTTTTTCTCGGACTTTTCCCAGCGTTTGCGCGGTCGCGCCAAGATATTCATGGCCTCCACCGAGCAGCATAAAAACGCCCACCTTTGACCTCCGACGTTTAATTCAACCGCACCGCCTCGTGCGTGTGCGCGTGAAGCCGAGCCGGACGAACGGCCCCCGCCTCAAAGCGAAGCGGGTCACAGCTGATGGCTCCTCGCCGGACGTCCGTCAGCGTTTGACGTCAGGCTGCGCTGACTTTCGCACGTATCGCCGCCGCCATCGAACGACCGCCGGCCCGTCGCCACACTCTGGACAAAAAGTGCGTTGAAAAGGCCGCAGGTGTGCGCCGGCACAATGCTTCTGCTTTGAATGGCTCGTTTCATGCTCGGCGCTTAGAAAGACACAACAATAACAAAGCTAGCAGCTATGGAAAGTCCCAAAAAGGATAACAAATTGTGTATCATATTTGCGTCGATTCAATATCTATATATAATATGTGAAATTAAAAAACATTTCATCAAGTCTGTTAGCTTAATGCTAATCTGTAACTCCCCGGAGAGAAATGAGTACGATTGTAAACAACTGAAAACGCAGCACAAACAATTGATTGGTCCGTCTGCTAATTCCGCCGCATCTCCTCCAGTTGAGCTCAGTGCTGCCCTGGCATGTTGTGGCACAATGTGGTACTACAAGGGCGGCACCCAACGCCGTATTACAGCGGCACCTCGATCGGCAAGCTTAATTGGAAAATGTTGTTTGTCAACCGGAGTTTCACTTGAATACCGCATTAACTCTTGAAAATCTGCATTTTGAGCGCGGGTGACGAGCGACGAACGTCAATGTGGTGGCGGCTGGCCGTACCTCCCGTCGGAAGTGGCTTCCTGGTTTTGCCACCTTTTGCGGCGGCGTGTCATTCCCAAAGTTGACGGAGTGTGACGCCACGTAATTGCTTCGCGAAACCTCACGGCGTCGATATGAATAATCTGTCAGCCGAGGCGGAGGCCGCCGCGCCCGCGCCGGCCATCCGGAAAAACATATTTGGACTTTCCTTCTTGGCCGCACACACTTCTTATCTGCGTGTGAGTGTGTGTGTGTGCGTGCATGGTTAGCCTCCGATCTGATTAGCTGTTAGCGGGTGGGCGTGTCCAGAAGTTTCTTTTTGGGAGTGATGCAATGAAAGGACGCAAGTAAAGAAGGAAGAGGGGGGGCAATGAGGAGGAGTGGAAGCAACGCAAGATGGCAGGGAGGGAGGAAGGAAGGAAGCGACGAAGACGGCAAGGACAGAAGGCGAGAAGCGTCAAGGGAGGAAGGAATTAAGGAAGGAAGGAAGGATAGAAGGAAAGGAAAATGGAAGCAAGAGAGGAGGAATCAAGGGGACAAGGATCAAGGAAGGGTGGGAAAAAGGAAAGAAGGATGTATGGAAGGAAGGATGGCAAGTATGTAGAAATGAAGATGAGGTCATGACTACGGTTTTGTTTGTCTGCCGAACGTGTGTGTGCGGTTCCGCTGCGCAGAGCGTGTTTGTTTTTATCAGAGATCTTGAAGCCGGCTCCTGCGTTGCCTCACATTTCATCATCCCGCTCGCTTATCTGCTCTTTTCACGCACGCACGCACGCGCCATCCAATGCGTTTTGTCGTCATTATTTCTAATTGCTTATTGTGAATTTTCTCCATTTTTTTTTATTGCATCGAGTGGCCGCACCGAATAAAATCATCTGGATCCGGACACATTTTTTTGAAGTGGCCGATCTCCCCAAATGTTTCTGGTTCCGGATGACGTTATTTAATTTCGTCCTTCCTGTTTGTTGACGTTGGCGCCCCCTTGTGGCTTCCGTTTGCCTAATGGCCGCCGGTCGGCGTCACGGCTTCCGACGCGGGGGCGGAAAGCGAATGTAAACAAGGCAATTAGGCGTCCTGACGAGGGCCGGCCAGTTGACATAATGGCTCTGTTTCTATTTTTAGCCTCCCAACAAGCTGGCGCGGGATTGGCTGCGACGCTGTCGCTGGAGTCGCAGCCCCCGGCAAAAACCGGCCCCGGCCCCCCCGAAGGGCCGTCCGCTGCTCCAAGACCGTTCGGAGACTGAAAATAGGATCATGGAAATAGAAAAATGAAAATGTCGGTCGTAACTCAAATTGCGTGCCAATGGGGTTCCGCTGCGTGTGTTTGGGGGGGGGGGGGGGATTTTAAATTTGTCGCAGCACAGTGGGAGTGGCCAGGAGGGAATTCAACGTGCAAGTGCTTCCCGTTTCCATGGACGACTTCAAACATCCCCGCTTGTTCTCTTTCGAACGCCGCCAAATTACAGGAAGTCGCTCTTTAGTTGGGGAGGGGGGGGCGGGGCGGGGGGGGCACTGGTGAACTTTGCACGTCCCTGCTCACTTGTTTTCATGTCGGCGAGGACATCAGCAGTAGACCAAACACACAGCGCTCACTCATTCGCACACTCACTTGCACACGCAGCCCCCCCCAGCCTCACCTGTAAGCCTTTACCTGCCCCCCCCCCCCCCCTTTTCCCTCCAAGCCGAGCCCCTCCTGGCCGGCTTGTCTTTCCGATGCCACTCAGCCGTTACGTTCTCAAGGGAAGCGCAGACTTGTGGCGCCGCGCCGCACGCACGCACACGCGCACACACACACACACAGCAAATTAGGCGTATTGTTGCGTCGAGCGGGCGAAAAGTCATCCGGAGGTTTTGTCCTCTCCCGCGCATGGGGGTGCGCCGGGCCAGCGTCGGCCCCCACGCCGCCGCTTTCTTGTCAGGGAAACGCACGACGCACACAAATGGCGTGTTGCAAAAAAGGTGGATTGTGAAAAAAGTCGATTAGGGTCCGATTTTTGTGCAAGAAATGGGCGTTTCTTTTGTGTCCCGGCCCGAAAGGTTTAGTCGGATGGGCCTGGCCTGCGTGTGACCTCGGCGTCTGGTGGGCGGCGCTGCTGTTTTTGCGGCTTCGCCAGCTTATTTGACTTTTGCCAATACGTTGAAACGGCCCAGGATTATTTTTACAGACTAATTTGAAGCAGTCGGCTTTTTTTTTTTTTTTTTTTTTTTTTTTTTCCACCCTGCTTTTGCCCCCCCCCCCCCCCCCCCCCCGACCGTGCCCGCCCGAAGTAATCCGGTCATCTTGATCAGAGGCAGACGCTGGCATTTGATGGAAAATTAAACAAATAAACGGCAATAACGCTAGCCTGGCGCTGACCCGACCCGATGACCTCCGAGACACTCTGGCCGAGGTCGTGACCCAAAAATGAGGAGCGGGGGGCCCTCGGTGTGTTGTTTGCCCCCCCCCCCCCCCCCCCGATGGATAACGGACAAAAGCCTGGCCCATTAGGACATATGACACCGAGCAGCAACACCGCCAGTTGACAAACGACTGAACTTGTTGCTTCTCTGGACCCGACCGCTGGCAGGAATCGCCACTCAGGTGCACACGTTGGCTTCCCAGGTGACCCTTTGGCGACCTTTGCCACTCAACCTGCCAATTAGTGGCCACTTACGGCTCTCGAGTATCGATGCAGCCGCTTAAGTCTCAAGCGAGGTGCCATGGATGCTTCCCGGGTGTCCCAGCAACCATGGAGGTGCCGGCGGGGTGGCACCGGGGTGCCAAAGCTGCCAGCGAGTGAGCTCGTGTTGTGCTTTGTTTAGCAGCCGCTAAACGGGAGGACGAGGAGTGCAGCACCACCCACTTTAATGGTGTCCTCTAATAAGCGTCCATTTGCGTCCGCATGGACCGTTCTTATCAGCCTCCCAAGAAAATGTTTGCCTTTGGAAAAAGTGGCTTCGTGTAAACAAGATAAGCCGGCGGCGCCGACGCGGCGTTTTCCTCCCCCTGTTTGCGCACTAATAGGCCAAATGTGCCGCTCGTTGTGGAACACAAAACATGACGAGCAAGACGCAGGGTGTCGTAGTACCTGGATCGGAAGATGGATACGCGCCGAAGCACAACACTGAAGCGTCGTGAACCAGAGATTTGCTAGCGTGCTTGTGAGCGGACGCTCGACTGGCATCGCACAAAAGCCGTTATGCGCTGTTGTCATTCCAGCCGGGTTCATCTCCGGGTCGCATCTTCGGCGTTGGCCTTCGGGGAAATCCGCCAAGTCCGCATTTCGCACCGGCAGGACGAGAAAGACGCGCAGAACTCGCAGTTATGTCACGGGTTATTTTATCATCTTTTTCTGCGCAATTCCAGCGGGCTCGGGATTGAGCCCTGACAAAGTCGAGCCACGCAAGCAGGTTTTAATCGGACCAAAGTTGGTCAGCGTCAAGCCTTCGTGTTGAAGCGCTTCGTCCCAATAATTCTGCCCGCAAAGTCCCGTCTCCTGAGTGGAATAACATACCTTTTATCCACACACCCCGGCCCCCCCCCCACCCCATTTCCCCGAGTGCCGATGAGGGCGTCTGATAGCGAGTCCAAAACACACAAAAGTGTTTTTTCCAGGGCCTGGCGCCACCCGCAGCAGTGTAAACAATCAACACGCATGTTGCCTACGTGCCGGTCCACGCGTGTTGTGGCGGCGGCGGCTCCACCAGACCAGCGCGTCAACAAAGTTGCTTTGTTTAGCACCTCCAGTGTTAAAAAGGCCCCCCAGGCAACCTCGGGGTCGCCCCGACTTAGCCCGCCACCCTCTCCGGGCTATCTGGCCATCTGTCTGGCGGCGGCAGCGGCGACGACGAGGCGCTCGTGTTACACGGCGGACTCGGAGCAAATTGTCTATCACTTCAAAGTGGTTGGCGATTACGTCCGTGAGTGATTAGGGGGCCGTTAAGAGGCGACCACTTGAGCATTGCCAGTGAACCCGTGAAGGAATGTCGCCCGGGCTCGGTAGCGCGCCGGGGAGAACGCCCCCGGAGATGCACAAATCCCATAAAGGCCGCGCGCGGACGCTTTCTTTTTTTGTGCTCCGTCTCGCGTCTCCCACACGGGAAAGAAGCCAGCGGCCGTAAAAAAAAAAAAAAAAAAAAAAAAAAAAAGAAAAGAGAAAGTCTGGAGTCAAGAGTTGAGGCGCTTGCAGAAAAGCGCCAGCGAAATGGGCAACTGTTGAAATGTTCTTCTTGCCGATTTGCTTTCCACTTTTCACATCTTTTTCAAGGGTTTGCATTTTATTTCGGCTTCTCTCACACACACACGCACACACAAAACTAAGACTAACTCATTTGAACACTCACTCATTTCAACAAACTCTCAATCCATTTCGCAAGAAAGGCCACATGGGGAGCGTTTGCTAGATTGGAGCGTTGAGTCGGCGGGCCTCCACTTGGACACCGCGTTGGCCCTTTTAAACCTCACGGTGTCATTAAAAAAAAAAAAAAAAAAAGCATGCGGGCGACACGTTGTTTGTATTGTCGTGTGCACGCTTCGTTTGGTTTGGCTGTCGCCGTACAAAGAAGAAGTAGAAGAAGAAGCAGCGGCGGAGGGTGCGTTTGATTGCAACGCCATTCGAGCGCGACACGGCGAGCGCTTCATTCGCGCGCCGACATTAGCGTGGAATGAATGGCGCGCACGCGCACGCGCAGGCAGGTGTAGTCGTACATCATTAGCGCCGGCTTCCCCAGTGATGAAGACTATTATTCTGCCAAATTGATTCGGATTCCGCCGCCGTCATAAAGGCGAGCGCAGAAAAGATGTCACCATCAACAACGTTTCTCCCCGCCGAGAAAGAAAGAAAGAAAAAAAAAAAAAGCAGCCGTGCCTTCCTCAAATGACTTTTTTTTTTTTTTTTTTTTCTCTTCTTCTTCTCCGACCCGCCTATCATGAAATGTTGGCGATTATCTCCCATATGAAATGCTCAAATTGAATTCCGTCTCTTTTTCATTTAAGTAATAATTGAGTCGACATTTGGGAGCACTTCAAAGGCGGCGGGGCCTTCGGGCGCCCTCGTAAATTACGCTATCAATTCGGGATTGGCCATTAGCTGGGTGTCAAGTGCGCGCCAGGTGCCCCTCCTCGTCAACGCCGGCTTCATCCCACTTTGCGCCTTTCATCGCGGCCCTCTCTCCGCCGCGCCGTGCGCTACCCGGCAGAGAGTGAGGGAGAGAGACATGTGAACATGTGAGAGAGTACCCCGGTGAATATTTGCGAGAGAGTGCGAGCGAAAACGAGAGGAAGCCTGAGAGTGTGAATGAGCGCGAGTGAGAGGAACACCCCGAGAGAGTGTTTAGCATGTGAGAGTAAGACCGGGGATATCTGAGAGTGTGTGTGAGTAACTGTGCATGTGAGAGGATGTAAATGAGAACGTGGGTGGATGTGAGAGCGCCTGTGCGTGAGCGCGAGAGACATTTGAATGTAACTTTTGTGTGTTTAGCACAAAACTTCCGATGTCTGTACGGGTCCATGTTTGATGTGTAAATAAGTCCACACACACACACACACACTGGACAATTCATTAGGTCCACGTAGTCATGAAATGATGACAAGCGTTGTTGCTGCGAGAGCATTGAACATTATTTTCATTTAATCATCAATCATAATCCAACTAATACTAAAAATAAAAAGTAATATTTCAAAACGCGTGCGATGAAAATTGTTTGAATGATTCCAAACTTTGCTTGTACATTCAGGTGTGCCTAATGAATTGTCCAGCGAGTGTCATTGTGCTTTTGTTTCCACCTTGTGATTGTCACCTGAACGCGCCGTAATCTGGAGGTGACGCGTATTGTCTTGGTGTAAATATGACCCCCCCCCCGCCCCCCGCGCAGCACCCCCGCTCCTTCCTGTTAAGTTATTCATAGAAGTGCTGATTGCAGCCGCTCGTCGCCGCTAAATGAGCTGCGCGTTTGTTATTGTGGAGTAATTAGGAGCGCCATCACGCCGCTCCAAGATGACAGGGTCACTTAAATAGTTTCTCTCCGTCTCTTTCTCGCCCGACTTCCGGAAGCTGAGGCGGCGAAGACGCCGAGTGCGAGTGGAGTGCCAGGCAATCCTTATCTCAGGCAATTAATCGCCGCCGCTCACATTGTGGCACAATTATTCAAAGCTCCCGCACAAGTCAGCCCAAACTTGTCAAGTCGTCACCTATACGTACTTTTTGGACATGAGCAAAAACTCCACTAGCTCCATGCTAACATATAAAGCAAAATGCCATAGACGGGTCGCTAAAACCTAGCATAGCTGTCACTGTCGTGATTACATCAATACGTCAACGCCAAAAGGTTCAAGAAGCCGTAGAACTTAGTTTAATGGAAGCCGTTAGCGTAATGCTAACATATAATGTGAAAAGCCATACACAGGCTAATTGCAGTGGACATCATTTTCATGGTAATAAGAAGCTTTGACATTGCAGCAAGCACCATCGCAAAAAAAAAAAAAAAAACCCCACAAAGTATAATGAAACATTTTCCGTATTTGATACTTTAATAGCAAATGTCAGCTAGCTTGACGCTAACATGTAACGCAAAACGGCATGCTCGTGACGACGCCAGCCGGACTTTGCCGGTCGCGCGAAGGCGAGGCCGTCCGGTGGCCGGAAGGCTCGTCGCTGAGCGCAAAGCAGCTTTCCCAAATGGAAATGTCAGCGCGTAAAATGTTGTCAGTGCGCCGCGCGCGTGACAAATCCGCATTCTTCCTTCGATGAAAAGCCGGGCGGCCCGGCTAATAATCAGGGCAGAACAAAGCGGCGTGATTAACGATAGCAATTTATTGCATCCGCCGGTCGGCCGGGCCGGCCGGCTGTTGCGTCGGGCGCGTATCATAATTCATATCGTAAATAAGCGCGGGCGGCCAATCAGGAGGAGGCGCCCGTGTCATCCCAAATAACCTTTGATAACAATTACCATAGAAGGCCTCCAGTCACAATGTTATCTGCTCGCCGTTCTCCCCGTGTAGCCCACAACGCTATTACCATATAGATTAGACTATTTACAATGCGGCCGCCTGCGCACGCAACCACCAGCCTGAAAAAAAAAACAAAAAAAAAAAACAACCCCCCCCCCCCCAAAAAACATTTGAACCTTTATTTAGCCAGGTAAGGCCATCTTTTGGGTGGGCGGGAAGGTGTGCGCGTCACGCCGTCTACACGCGTGCATGCCGGCGTGTGTTTGTCTGGCGTGCTTGTGCTTGTCGCTTTGTGTGTTCCTGGAGGCTTTGGGAAAAGCTTCATATTGGCGGCGAAAACACGTTTGATGATTGCCGCAGATTAGCCCAGCATATCTTGTCCGAGGTGTTGTTCCTCCCTCTTCCTTTCTTTTTATCTCTTCATGGGAATCCTCCGATATGCGCAACGCACACACACACACACGTAGCGGCCTCGTGTGGTCAGTAATCCGGTTTGGAAAGTGAGCCCCATGCTGCTTCATTTGACTACACGTAGCAGGTGTTGACTTTCGGAACAAAAAGTCGTACGAAGGATCCCAAATCTGCTATTTGATCCGCTCCAATTGTTGTTTGTTTGATCAGAATATGCCAAATTAAGATTGGCTAATGAGCCACATGCTGCTTCACCCAATCATTTGGATCCGCTCCCATGTAGGAGCCCGTTGTAGTCCATTTGCACGACTTTCGGAACGACCGCAAAACAGGAGCAAAAAGTCGTAGGAAGGACATGTTTTGCTTTAATCTGGCCTTTAATCCGCTCTAATATCTGCACGCTTTTTTTTTTTTGATGCGAGTTTTTTTTTTTCCTCCATCTTCTCAGGTGGGAAGCAGCAGCAGCAGCGGCGGCATCGTGGTCGTCCCTCGCGGTGCCTCGTGTGGGCCCGCCTGACAGCATCTTTATTCAAATGAAGATGCCGTCAAGGCAGATTAAGTGCTCGCCAGCCCACACGGGATGTTCCTGCCAAAAAGTACACATCACATCTCGGCGACTCCTCGTCTTCAAAAAAAAAAAAAAGAAAAAAAAAAGAACATCCCACATTGTCTCTATCGCCCGCTAATCTCACGGCCGGCTTAGGCAAGGCTGCATGGGGAATTTGTCGTCTTGTGAAGTCCTTCACCTCGTCCTCGCCGCCGCTAATTCTGGCTTTCATCTGCGGGACGTCCCGACGACGCAAACTTGAACGTCCTTGCCGTCGTCTTTGCAGGTGCACACAAAAAAAAACAAAAAAAACAAGAAAATCACTTTGTCCACTTGACGGCCGTGTCCTGCTACTCTCAGAGACAATTTCACCCCTGCTACAATGAGTGTCTTACGAGCCGTCTCGTCCCACTACTAGTGTCCCTTTTGGCCTACTAGGTACCAATTGAAGCGGTTTGAACGTTTCCGGTTTTTTATCAGTCAACGGGAGGCGGCCGCTCCCAAAGATGGAATCCGCCAAGTGATTTTCCCCCGCCGCCAAATCTCTTGATCATTTTAATTTTTTGCTAGGTTGCTCGACGGCGGCAAGCAGGGCGGTTGGGCGGGCGGCGCTGAATCGGCAGAGATTAGGACGCGAAGCGCCAGTGGCTGGCCGGGGGGGTGCGGCGTGTAAGGGGCTTACGCCGCACCTTGGATGAGTTCAGGTGAAAGGACCTGCGCCTTCACTTACAAGTGGACAAATCCGCCCACAATACATTCCCCGCCGGACCACAATGCGGCCGCGCTATCTGCGCGCCTCACCTCGCGAACCCCCCCAAGCCTCCCTCGCCGCTATCCAAACAGCCGAGAAGACCGCGGGCGGGCGCGCGAGGCGGCGCGGGCAGATAGGGGGGCGGGGAGGTGGTTGGGGGGCGGCAGCGTCGGGGGCACGGGGCACCTCGGTACACCAAAAGTCGCTTTTGGAACTTTGCCTTCAATTTGTTGGCTCGCATCTGCCGCATGCTGCTCAACAAAAACACAAACATTAGCAATGCTTGGCAACAAGGTTTTTTTTTTACGGGGAATGTGTATAAAATGCAAAATGTTATCCATAAAATGTCATTGTTTTGCTGAATGTCACAAATAAAATGCAGGAATTTGCTATTTTAATACGAAAATGCCAATTTTATACATTAGAATTAAAACCAATTTTACAGATGCAAAAAATGCTATATATGCAATACATCAATTTTTTCAGAAAATTGCATCTGTAAGCAAAAAAATGCAACCGTATTTTTTTCTTATATATTCAATTTTTCTTAAGAAGCGTAAAATCAAAAAGTAAACCCAACATTTTTTGTATCCCGGACAACTTCCATTTGAAAAGAATGTTCTGCTGCTATAGCAGAGGCAAGCAGCAGCACTGCAACAAGTTTGATAGAATAATCGTCTGACATTAAAGTCTCTTTTTTTTCAAAGCTAAATCTCTTGTTGGTGCCGTAAGTTTATCAGGAATGAAGGTGAAGGTCCTCGGCGCTTCTTGTTCTTTATCTTCCCGACGTGGCGTACGCCGCGCTAGGCTAACAAAAGCGTCTCATTCAACACATCCGTCTGGCTGCCCATTCTGCCTGGAACAATAGCTCAAAACGCCCCCCAAAAAGTGGAGCGATATCTGCGATGGCTCTTAACATCAATTTGTGACACTATTAATCAATTTGGACCCAACCCCCCCCCCCCCTCCGACCCGAGAGCGGGCTTCCTCTTTTCTTCCAAGGAGAGCGAGGAGCTGCTGGTGATCCGGCACAGGTTAAGTAGGTGGCGCGTGTTTTAGGAGAACGCCCCCGAAACACTTAGCTGCTGATTAGCATAAGCTGATAACCGCTATCGGGAGCGGGCCATTGTGGTGACCCTGGAGCACCCCCTCCCCACCACCCCCCCCCTCCCCCTTTCTCCCACCTACCTCCTCCTCCCCCTGTCCTCCAGTGAGGAGGTCTTATCAGGGATGCACAGAGGCCTCGCCAGCCTCCTGGGGAGGAAGGTGGAAAGGGGGGTGGGGGGGCTGGGAGGTGTCATTGGATGTGTCCTCCAATGTTTCATGCCTGCAGAATGATAATAATAATAATCATAATAAACTTTATTCCTGTCGGATAGACTGCGCGTGCAAAAAGAGGAAATACGATTGGTCGGGACCGTTGGGATGAATCAGGCTTCCTGGTAACCTTGGCAACCAAGTGCACCAACACCGCCACAAAAAAATGAAATATTTTCGCGCATAAATGTCACATAAAAGTTGAATTGAGCGGCTAATTAAAGCACGCTAGGAAAACATGGCTCTGCCGTGGTGTCAAGTGTTAGCCGACCACATTAGCGCTACGCTAGCAACAAAAAGCAGACCTGCGCCGAACTGGGGATGAAAGTGCAACCAAAATCAAATGGAGGAAAGGCAACTTTTTATTTACTCGCTGGAAATGTCATTCCGTTTTCCAGAAAACGTTCTTTTTTGGAGGAAAATACCCCAAAACGTAACATGAAAAGTCTCTTTTTTTAAAATGGAAAGCGCCAAAGTATTTTTTTTTTCTGGCACGCCCTGACCCTGAAATGTAACAAAACAAATTGTCGGAATAAATGCCAATGCTGACGGGCTACTTCCTGTTTCCTGTCAGGAAAGACTCATTGAAGGTGGGCTGGAAATTTACGGTTTTGGGGTTTTTGGGGTGGAAAAGTGGGCTGAAGTGTTGAATGTACTTGAGGTGGACGACACGTTTCAGGCGGGCGTTGGGGCAAAGTCGAATGAAAGAAAGTAAAGTGTTCCGCTTGCGTTTGGAGCGTCGCCGTTGTTTGTGCACCTGTGCGAGGCGTGGGCCCCGTTCCGCCTCCTACGGGAAAGCCGATGAAAGCGGCGGCGGCGGCGGCGAGGGGAACACAATGGTGACACATTTCTTGAAGGTAAGGCACTTTGTCAAGCGCTTAGCGTGCACGTATCACTTTGCTATTATGATGCAAATGATAAGAGGCGAAGCAACGCTTTCTCTTGCACTTTTTGCCGCGTCGCACCTACAGACGCGCGCGCGCACGTGCTCGTCCCCGTTGCATATCGGCCTTTGTTTGAGCTGATTGGATCTGCCGCCGATCACATGTTTACCCGCCGCCTTATCTCTTTGAGAAACCTCCGTCACGGCCAGCGGAGAGTAACGAGCGCCGCTCTCTCTTTTTTTTTTTTTTTTTTTTTTTGTGTTTTCCTTTTATTTCCGAGACGGGCGCGCACACACGGGCCCTTTGTGTGTATATGCTAATAGGCCGGCTAACACCCTTTCACACTGTTTGTTTGGCGAAATGATGCAACTTGCCAGACATCCCTGTTTTTTTTTTCTGCTGATGTTCACGTTTTTTCCCGCGTCTTTCTTTCTTCGGCTGGAGGAGGAGGGGGCGGGATGTGGGGGGAAATCCACAAAGGTTTTGTCATCAATGCTCGGCTGACAATGGCAACAAAAACATTAAAGGGAGAAAAGATGTGTTTCTGTGTTAAACAATTAGTGCTGCGGCATTAGAGGCGATCAGGGGGGAGACAAAAGCCAGGCAGCGGCGGGGGTTTACCCCCCGACACAAAGACACAAAGACGGATGCGGCGAGCCGGAGCCAAGCCGCGGCCGTCCTCCGCCGGGAAGCTTCCGCCGGCGGGTCCGCGCTGGGCTCGCTCGGGCCGCCGTTGCCGGGACGCTTTCTGGGTCAGCGCGGAAAGTCTGACTAAAACGCAAATCGTGCGGAACCCAAAGACGTATTTCTCCTCGGAAGCGGTGTTGGTCCAATTCATCGGTTCCAGATGCTCCCAAAAAAAATATTTCGGCCGAATCCTGCGTTTTTTCATACGAAACCGAGCGGATGATTAAAATCATTGAAAAGCGAAGGCGTACCGAAAGTGAAGTTAGACGTCTGGCCAAAAAGTCGCCTATCCTTGAAATGTCATCCCAAAGCCAACATCCCCATTTTTTTTTTAAATGAGTCATGTCCGTACTCGCTAGACCTGAGTTGACGCAGTATGAATGATGTCGAAGTCCATGCTCAGTGGGCGAGGAGGGGAAGCCCCCCCGCCGTCGCCCCCCCCCCCCCGTCCCTTCCCATCCCCGCAGCGGCGTCTCCACGTGAATGGCGGCAGTGTTTGCGCGTGTGTGTGCCACTTAACCCGCTGACCGCCAGCGCAACGGGCTCCTCGCGACGGGCCGCTTGGCTTCTGCCCCCCCCCCCCCCCCGCCGCAGGCGCGGTGTACGTTACCACCCCAGGAGAGGCGCAGGCGCTCTCTGTGTGCTGCAACACGGACGCTGCAAAAAAGTGGGCGTAAAAAAACCCAAAAAAGGTAGTTTTCAATGATAGAGATGCTTCCAAAAAAAAGACCATGGAGTCATCGGCTGGCACCCATGTCACTCACCTGGCCGGGTCCCGCCACACGCATTCAAAGTCACAGATACGACTGTGCGGTGTAGAATGTCAGGATGGGGACAAGAAAACTGCCCCTCATATTTTGTACTGACAGATGCATAAAGCTTCTGTGTTGGATGCGCGCCTTGAAGGGGCGTGGCCTAGCGAGTGACATCAGGCGAGTCGCCGGAGTGAATTGAGCTTGAGCAAATTAAACGCGTAAGTGCCACTTGAGTACTTTTTCAAGCTTTCTTGACTAAATCAAATGTCAATCAAATGATGGCCTCGATTTAGTTTGCGAAATCTAGCAAGGCAAATTTGCCTCTTGTCATTTTGCTTCAGTGAAGGAGATCTTTGATGGCGCCGTTTCCGCGTAGGGGTAAAGCTCCGTGTATGGACTCGCCGTCTTCGACCACCCTCACTTCCCCCCCCCCACCCCTCGGTTGGGCGTCCCGGATGCCGCCTGCGTTCACCTGCATGAGGGAGGGCGGGAGGAAGCGGCCGCCGATCCCACTTGAAAGGCAGGAAGTGTTTGATTCCTTCAGTAAAAGAAGCTTCCATCAAAAGCGCTGACTGACGACAAGCCCAACCGCCCCCCTTGCCCCCCCCCCCCCCCCCCTACATTTTCATTTGATTTCACTGAGACGCACACAAGAGCGGCAGGTGTTGCACTTTTTCGCCGCCATTGTCCCAAGTTGATGAAAGAAGTTTGTGGAAACACGCCACCAATAGACCAAAACATTTTGTGGCCCCCCCCCCCCCCCTTTGTTTTTGCGACTCCTTGTGATGATGCTGACCTCGGTCGGATGGCGGCGCCGCCACGTGGGGACAGATGCTAGCACTTTGCTAACAGCGCTAACGCGGGCAAGCGAGGAAGGCTTGTTTTGTTTCCCACATGAGAGTGGTTAGCATGTTGCTAACATGGAGGCTTTTCATCTCGCAGCTGTTGTTTTCCTTGGAAGGAAGCCCGGCGGGCCATTTGTCTTCCGAGGAAGGCGGGTGGCTTCAGTCATTCGCTTTGATTGGCTCTCGGGTCATCGCGGTGCAATTCCGGAACCACCACAAATCCTTGACTGCCTAAGTTGATTTTTCTCGACTTAACGGGACTATTTATTTCCTGGACAGCTTTTTACTGTTACTCCCTACATTTGAAAATTGTTTTTTTTTTTTTTTTAACCTCCCTCAGGAGATTTTTATTACGTTCATTACAAAAGTTAGCCAGAGACATTAAAAAAAAATAAAAAAATAGTTTTAGTTTAGTAATTTGATGCAAAGTCGCCCTTATCCCGGCTTGTCACTGTCATCTGAGGGCACTTGGAACGTTGCGACGCCCTTCCGATATTTGAATATTCCCTCCGAGGCCGCTTCCCGCACAATGTGCGGCGCCGAGATAGCCCGTTAGCCTCATTAGCCTGGTTAGCTCGCCCGGCCCGGCGAGGGCGTCCTTCGGCTCGTGTTTATCGCGCGCGCGCAGACTGCCGGAGTCGCCCGCTTGTGGGAACCATGCTCACCTGGACTTCGGAGGGCCTCGGGATGGAAAAAAAAAAAAACACCTTGGGAGGGGAAAATAACAAACGATTGAAAGTATATTTGCGGTCATGTGATCAACTTTATTTTTGCGGCAGGCCGGTGAATAGCGAAAATTGGCGCATTATTAAAAAAATGTTTTTGATCACGTTAACTTTATTGTATTGCGTCAACATATGGTTGCCGCCAATATATTTTGATTTATATCCCTTTTGTGAAATTTGTGACGTGCCGACTTTGCAGCCCCCGAAGGCGTCGGCCCCCGGCGAGCTCGTCCCCGACTTTGCCGCGACCTTTGCGCCGCCCACCGCCCCTCCCCCCGGGCAGAAAATGGAAATGGCTTAGCGCTATCTCGGTCGCCGCGGCAACCATCTGAGTCCCCCATCTCGCGGTGGAGAAATGAGTTCCCGACAGGCTGCAGAGAGGCGCGGATTAAACGTGATCCCGCCGACGGCCTGTCAATCAAAAGTCGCCTTCCTGCAAATACGGCAAGAACAACAAGCAGCTAGCTTTTTATTAGCGCCGTCAAAAAGTCCCCGTTTGCCTCTTCCAAACAAACGAGCGCGATGGATTCATTTAATTAGCGGCCGCAAGATTAATGAGGACGCTCGGGCCGGCCCCTGATAAAGGCGCTCTCGTTATTCCCGGTCGGCCGGCGTTGGCCCCGCCCACGCTCACCTCTCCGCCCGCTTTGCACCCGGAGAATGACGGGACCGCACGCATCAAACGTGCTAACATCGTGATTCGCGTTTACATCAAACTGACTTGATTACGAGCTAGCGTCAAGTGAATTGCATAAGCGAGTGACTTGATGTCATACACGTAACAATATAACCTGTACGGATTTTTTGTTTTACTTAAATTTTAAGTGGTTGCACAAAGTACATGAAATTCAGCCCTAAACATTGATTTGATTTCGTGCAACGACGATGAAATAAAATGGAGTAAACTCAACACAAATGTTGTCAGCGTACAAACTGGCCAACTGAAGTTGACCTCAACTCATTCACTGCCATTGACGGATTTACTCGTCTGTTCACAGTCCAGCCATTCAATCCCGGAAACGGATTTGGATTCCTTTCAAAATTTTTCAAACATTATGGTAAAAGAGACTCTGAAAATGTCTGGCGGTGAATGAGTGCATAATGCAGACAAGTAAATTGATGACGTCACCGTCCACCTGATTGCGTCAAGGTTGGACGGACTTGATGGCGAAACACCAATTGTCACATCAAAAAGCAAAACACGTGAAAAGTTTCGTTGTAACAGCCCAAAATGTGACACCTGCCATGCAAAAGTTGATTGTCTTTTGAAATCAAACGCGAAGCACGCGGTTGCATTTCCATGCCAAGCCTTTGTTGCACTTTGTCAACAAGAATGACGCGAGTTGGACTTTGGCTTTGGCGTGCACTTGGAAATGAAAGCAAGCGTCACTTGAAATGTTTTTTGGGGGGGTTTGCAGGATGTGGCGAATGTTGCCAAATGTAAATCTGCATTATTAGTCCTATTATTGTGCTTTTTTTTTTTTTTTTTTCCTCTCCAGATATATGTCTCAACATCACAGATGAGGATTTTCTCGCCTGCTACTCGGGGCCACCCACTCGTGGATTATCATAGAGTGTGTGTGTGTGTGACGTGGGGGGTGTTTGTTTGACGCAAACCCCCCCCCCCCCCCCCGTTTTGGACGTGATATCCATCTGATGGTTGCCAGGATACAAAAAAAAAAAAAAAACTGTGAGTCATAATGGAGAAAAAAAGCTGAATGTTATGAGGCATATGACTGATGTGCGTGATATTTGAAAAGAAAAGTGGCAAGGAGGTGGAGGGGGGGTATATTTTTGGGAAGGGGGGGGGGGTTTGTTGATGAATGATGAGAAATAAACGATGATCCAAATGGCTGGTGCGAGATGGCAGGTCGATGCAGTTAATTTCAGGTTGAAATTGACACACTAATTACGCGCTGCAAGACTGGCGGGAGAGATTAGGTCCCCCCTACACCAACCCCAGCACCCCCCACACCCCCCACCCTCCTCCTTTCCTTTATCAGATCCCCCCCCCCCCCTCCTCTTTTGGCAATTAAACAGGCTAAAAAGCATTCCTGGGCCCCACGCGGGACGGGATTGGCAGTGCACGCGCGCGTGGCGCTCGGCTCGCTCATTGTGATGTATTAGATGCAATAAATTCTGCACGCGCGCGCGCGTGGAACAAAAACAGGCTGATAGTGTGCACGGCCCAGATAAGGATTCATTATTCGCAATCATTAGGAATCCTGCAGGCCTTTTTTTTTTTTTTGGCACTTCTTTCTTCATCAGCGGCTGTGATCCTGCAGACGGGCGCGCGCGCCAACAAGATAAGGGCAGCGTGCGCGCGCGCGCCCGTTTGTCTCCAACATGCGTGCACATTGAGACTTATACGAATCAATCCGTTGAACGCCATTGAAGACGAGGGGCGAGAATTCGGTGCGGGCGTCGTCGATTTTTTTTTTCTCTTTATTATTATTTTTCAAATCATTTGATGAACGTGTTCGTTACGTTTATATCATGTTTTATTTTGCATTGAAACAATGAAATTCTATTCTAATATCAGCTACTCCCTTTCAATGATTTCATTTTTTCCGTTTGTTATTGTAATTCATGAACACATTTCATTAAATTGTGCTTTTTGAATAATTTGCCAAATTTCATGTTCACATTGTACGTTGATATTTTATTGAATCATGTTTATGATTCCATGATAATGATGATAAAAATATTTCCCCAATAATTCATTTTATGTATTTACCATAATTGAATTCCAATTCCTTTATCTTCTGTATTTGTTGGTGTTTAATTTCATCCTGTCCATTATCCTTTTGTGATAAATATATTTTATTCATTCACATTTATTTATCATATGAAATATATTTTCACTTAATTTTGATCTCCTGTATTTGTATTATAATGTGCATCCTGTAGCTCCATCCTTTTGATATTTTCTTAATTAGAACAATTATCAATTAAATTTTATGTATTAATTAACACGTGTGTGCAAATAACCTCAAATGTTCAACGCACCCTCGCCTGAAATTAATCGTTTTTATTAGTCAAGTAATGTGCTTTAATTCAATGCGCCTCCCCATTCCCAAAAATAAGCACTTTATTAATCCAGATCGCGCGTGCTCGCCGCTGTTATTTTGTCATCCTATTTTGCATCTGCGACGCATCACTCCGCGAATGAAAATGAAAGGCTCCGATTAGCGGCCTCGCGCGCGTGCGTCCGTGCGCGCGCACGAGGAAGGACGCAAGCAGTAAAGAAAAAAAAAAAAAAAAGAAGAAAGGAGGAGCGAAGGGCTGACTTGACTCCACTTGCTTCCTTTTTCAATTGCTGCGGCTTCTTTTTTTTTCTGTCCCAGTGCCTCAAATCAGGAAGCACGCGCACGTACAGATTGGCTTCTCGTGCACGCGCATTTCCCGTTCCACCCAAGATCAATAAGGGGAAAAAAAACGTGAAAATGTGACGTCACGAGGGATGAGCAAAAGTTGTTGGAAAGCTTTCAAATCGGACCTGACGTTGGAGATGATTTTTGTGATGCTAGCCCACATAATTAAAAAAAAAAATTTTATTCAGTCTTCCCTCATGTTTGAAACCACTCACAAGTGTTTGGCTGACTATTTTTCGGGGCTGCTGCGCGAAAAATAGCAAGCACCTGCAGCCAAGCTAAAATCACTTTGAATTATTACTCCCCCTTGATGTCATAATTTTGAAAAATGTCTGACTGTGACGTCACCCCCCAACATAAAAAGAAAGAAAAAACGTGACGAGGGCCGTTTTCTTGATTTGGATCCAAACGCTCAGTCAGCAACTCTCCAAATGACTCAACAGTGGATTTGAAAGCTGCCGTGTGACGTCACGCTGTTTGTTTGTTTGGACCAATCAGCAGTGACCTCCCCCTTCCTCCATCTTTATTTTCACTTTTTATTTCGCCTCAAAGGAAAGAGACACAAAAAAAAGGAAAGCCTGCTGAGAACAAGAACTGCGAACAATTGCAAGAGGAAAAGCTGAAGCCTTTTTAGAAAAGAGGAAAAAGTCATAAGAAAAAGAGGAATTAAAAAACAATGGCAATGATCAAAACACAAAAAAGCTGAAGCATGAGAAACATTTGATTCATTTTTTTTTCAATGGTAATAGAAATTGAAATTTTGAATAAACTAAGAGGAGAGCAAGAGAATTTGATCTTTTAAAAAAGAAGGACTCAAAAAATATGAAAACAGGAGAATGAGAGGAGCGAGACATAAAAATCATGATAAATGAGGGACAACATAAAGAGGAAGATAAAATAGGACACAGCGGGAAAAGGAGAGAAAAAAAATCATGAAATGACGAAAATAAAATCAGGCTCAAAGAGAAAAATGACAAACAGGAAAAGTAAACAAATGCCCAAAAAAGAAAAAAGGGGTAGAAAAATGATTCAAGATGAAAAACGAAAAAGTAGAATTGAAAAAGAGAAGTGGCAACACGCGGAAACCCGGAAGCGCGTGCGTGTCCTTTTGCTCCCTTGCGCGTGCGCGCGCGTCTCTCTCTCTGTCTCTCTCCCTCTCTCCCTCTCTCTCTCTCTCCCTCTCTCTCTCTTTGTGAGTTGCGCGCGCATCGGCGGGTCACTCGCGCGCCTCATCCGAGCGGAGCAGGTCAGTCAATATTCATTTCAGCCAATTCTTATTTCACCTCCTGGCCAACGCCGTGACGTCACTCATCAGGCGCATACGCCCGCGCGCGCGCATGTGCGCCTTGCATGTCAACTTTTGTCTTTGTCAACTGGCGAAATGTTGCGATGTGAAACGAGGAGGAGGAGGATGAGGAGGATGAAGGTGAAGGTGTCGGCTAGTTGTTGATGACGCGCCGGGTCGGGCGAGCGAAATCGCGCGCGTCAAATTGCAATGTTGCGGCCAAAAAAAAAAAAAAAAAATGGCAACCTGTGTGAAATGGCTCCGATTTGTTTTTTTTCTGCTTTTTGGGGGGTTTTGTTTTTTCTTACCTGCAACGCGGAGCTCTCCTGCTGCTACCGCTGCGTCCATTTTGTGCGAGAGCTGCTGCTGCTGCTGCTGCTGCATGAGAGGCAGGCTGCGTCCACTCTTTTGTCCCCCGAAGGCGGCACAGCGGCGCCCTCACGAAAAAAAATCACCCAAAAATCGTCAATGCACAGCAGTGCTTTCGATGAAAGGTCTTGTTGCCAAGTCGAGGGTGGTGCAGGTCAATTGTGTGTGTGTGTGGGTGTGTGTGCGCGCGCGCATATTTTGGGGTGTGGGGCGGGAAAAAAATAATAGTTGAAAATGAAACATTTTTTGAATCATTCCGGGGGAAGAAAAAATGTTTGCTTTGACTCACGGACGCCTCGTCGTCGTTTTGTTCTACGAAATCCAAAGTGAGATTTTTTTTTTTAATTAAATTTCCTTTCATTTGAGTTAGCAGAACACACACTGCGAATTCGTCGTTTTGGCATGAATTTGGTTTGAATATTTTACTTCATTTTGCATGCATGTTTTAATTTTGCTGCTGATTTAAATCCTTTTTTTTTTTTTTTTTTTTTTAAAAAGGTAATTAAAATCCGTTTGCAACAGCCCACATGCACAATTTGACTTGAAAAAAATGAACACGACCTCATTGAAAATATGCCATTCAATGTTTAAATTAAAATCGTTGCCATGTGACGTCATTTGGATTTTTGGGGGGACCTCTTTGCATTTTTTTTTCAACAGACAAAATCTTTTTTTCCCACGTGTGCGCGCGATGTGTGTGTGTGTGTGTGTGTGTGTGTGTGTTCTCATATGATGTCCAACATTTCATCCAAAGCTGCCGGTGGAATAATCCACTCGAGTCTTAAATTGTCAGACACACGCAAATGGTAAATGTTAGAAAGTAAACCAGACGTCAGATTAAAACAAGCGAATGAAAAAAAAAAAAAAAAAATCCTAATCTGTATTATTTGTGGTCCACTTGAACGTCACCTCGTGCACACTTTGGATCCTGGTTCACAACACGTGTGCGTGCGTGCGCCCGCGAAGTGTGTGTGCGTGTGTGTGTGAGGTTGTAGATTACTAATCCAAATTAGGTTACTAGTGCAGATGATGATATTCTGACTGTCAAGTGTGACGTCAAGACCGAACGGCACCAGAAAGGCAAAGCATCGGTCACGTGACTGTGGCGGTTCATTATCTTGGAATATTGTTGGGACTGCCTCCTCCTCGTTTCCGGGAAAGTTGTGACGTCACGCCTAATGAGAGACACACACACATAAAATTAACATTTGGATTTTTTTGGGGTGTACATGATTCCATTATTTGCGATTCTTTTCTCATATGACCGTGTGTATTCGTCCTATTTAAAATAAAAATAATTTAGGGGATGGATTTATTTTAATTTAGAGCAAATTTGGCGTTGTGATGACGCCTCCCTGACGTGAAGTGTTTTTGGTCTTGTTTTTGCTTTCTGGGTCAGAGGGAATATTTTTAAAATACGATGACGTATTTGAAATAGGCCACATGTTTCCAAAATGACAAACAAAGAGTAGTTGGCAATTTGATTGGCTTTCAAAGTGGAGCATTCAATTAAAATTTGAGGCGTCTTAATTTGTCATTTTAATTTGCATTTGAGTTTGGACAAAATGAGCGGTTTGACCTTTTAATTTTTGTCTTATTGTGGTCCAACTATTTGCGTCGGTCTTTTCTGACGTCACGGTCATAAAACCAAGGCCACGTCACGTGACTCACTGGCGTATTTATTTGCGGGCTTTTGTTTCGGCCTCTTTGTTTGCTTGTTGGCCATGAAGCAAGCAGATTCCAGCTCGCAAAAAAAAATGCAAACATCAAGAAATTCAAAAAGAAATTTTGCAATGAGCGAGCGTTGAATGCGAAATTGGACTCTTCTCGGTTTTATGTTTTCTATTTGAACACAATTGAAATATTTCGTCAATTATTTCAATTCAATGTCGCACATCGACATGAAACTGCGCTAAAACCAAAAACGGACCCATTTGGCAGGATTATGATTTTTTTTTGGGAGTGCAGCTGGCTCGCGCGTGCACGTGCGGCCCATCTTGAACTTGATGTCCGTGCGCGTGCACGGACATCCCCACGAGCATGGACGAGTCGTGTGACCGCGAGAGGACGCAATGGCGCAGCGGGACGCGCGAGCACGCCGGCGCGCATGCGCACGCGCCGCCACTTGACTTTTACGCACTTCGGCCTTCTTCCTCGTTGCTGTTTGTGTTTGTCTCGTTGCGAACCTTCTCGCGGCGTTCGCCCGAAATGACACTCCAAAGCCTGCCGTTCAATTAGCACAAGGCCGGCCCACTTTTGGGGTGCCCCCTCCCCACCCATGCACGCCGGGACCCTCCTTAAGTTGCGTCGCGCCGCAGCTGTCTGCTGCACTGAGCCGCCTGGCGCCATCCGGAAAGAATGCCTTCAGTGTAGGAGAGAGGGAGGCGGGCAAAGAGAGAGAGAGCGAGAGAGAGAGGGAGGGAGGGAGGGAGGGAGGGAGGGAGGCCCGAGTGGGTGCAACACGCCGCTTGGGTGCGTTCCGGTCACTCTTACGCACGCGAACCTGTTGAGTGCACGTCACCTCGTCACCTCTTCGTTGCTCTCCAAACCGACAACAGGAAGACTCACATAATATTCATTTCTATTTAGAAAAAAAAAAAAAAAAAAAAGAAGCGGCACTAGCAGCAAGAGACTGTGTTGTTTCCGGCCAAGTTGGGGATCTGCTCGCGCGCCTTCTCCATGTTGGACGTATCGCCTCCTTCCGTGCGTGTCACGCGGGACGGGCCGCGCGTTAACCGCCTCTGTCTATGTGCGCAGGTGGGACCGTTGTGGATTTAACCTGACGCAGGGGCGCGAACGGCCAGGATTGTGCTTTTTTTTTTTTTTTTTTTTTCCTTTTTTTTTTTTCTTTCTTCCCCCCCTTCCTCTTCCTCCTTCTCTTCCCCCGATCTTCCTCGGCTCGCTGCTGTGCCCCGCCACGAACGCGCGAACATTGAGCCTCGGCGACGGAGGCGCCATGGAAGTGAGCGCGGAGCAGCCCCGCTGGATGAGCCACCCGCACCCGCACCCGGCCGTGCTGAACGAGCAGCATCCCGCCTCGCACCACCCGGGCCTGGGCCACTCCTACATGGAGCCGGCGCAGTACCCGCTGGCCGACGATGTGGATGTACTCTTTAATATCGACGCCCAGGGCAATCACGTCTCGCCCTACTACGGCAACTCGGTGCGGGCCGTGCAGAGGTACCCGCCGCCTCCGCACAGTGAGTACGCACACGCGCACGCACGCACACACCAAAAACAAAATCCACTTGTGGCGGCACCAATCGCGTTTTGGGGGCTTTGGAAATGCTCAAAGTTGCTCTCGACAATATGCAACCCGCGTTGGAGAAGGCGCACTTTGTTCGTTTCGCATTAGCATAATATCCTCTTGAAATATGTCTGTTCGTTACTTTAATTGTCGAAGGGAAGTGGGGAGGGGGATTTTTATTTTTTTTAAAGTCACTAGTGTGCGCTTACTTCCGTCGACAATAAAGGGTTTTATTTAAGCCATAAGGGAAAACTAGACAGTAAAAAAATACATAATGATAAAAATACCCATTTTAATGTTGGCTCTCGCATCTCCTGGAAACGCTGACAGAAACCAAAAACAAAAAAAAAAAAGAGTGAATCGTGCATGTAAAAAGTGATTCTTGGAATTTTCCTGATCCTTTAACTCTGCCGACCGACAATCACCAACAGAATATTTTTACTTGTCTGTATTAAAAGTGCTCGCTTGAAGATGAAATGCGCGCTTCGAGAGGATGAAGTGGATTAATTTTTTTAAAGGCGAATTTCCTGCGTAAAGGGTGCACTAGAAGTCAATTAAATGTTTCCTGCCCCCCCCCAAAAAAGGCAAATTTGGTGTTTATTATAACGCGTCAGTGCAGTCATTTTTTTTCTTACAAAAAGGAGAATGTCGCGCATATTGTGTATGCGATTTTTGTACAGTAAATTCGTGCGCGTCCTCTGAATGTTGATTTTTGTGAGATGGAATTATTGAAGCCCGAAAAACATGCCAATTTGCCGCGTTTTGAAGGTGCATGGCCGCAAGGTGTTGTTTGTTGTTTGTTGCTGTGTGAGCGCCCGAATTGATTTTGTTCCTTTGTGGGGGCGGCGGCGGCTGCGGCGGCGTGTCGTTGGCTGGCTGGCACGCGCTCGCTCGCTCGCTCGCTCGCTCGCTCGCTCGCTCGCTCGCTCGCTCGCGCACGCAGGCAGCCAGGTGTGCCGGCCGTCGCTGCTGCACGGCTCCCTGCCGTGGCTGGAGGCGGCGGGCGGCAAAGGCATCGGCGCGCACCACGGCGCGTCCCCGTGGAACCTGAGCCCCTTCCCCAAGAACCCGCTGCACCACCACCACCACCACCACGGCTCCCCGGCCGGCCTGCCCGTCTACCCGCCGGCCTCGTCGTCGTCGTCGTCGTCGTCGTCCCTGTCCGGGGGCCACTCCAGCCCGCACTTGTTCACCTTCCCGCCCACCCCGCCCAAGGACGTGTCCCCGGACCCGGGCATGTCCACGCCGAGCTCCGGCGGCGGCGGCGGCGGCGGCGGCCCGCGCCCAGAGGACAAGGAGTGCGTCAAGTACCAGGTGACGCTGGCCGACAGCATGAAACTGGAGACGGCGCACGGGCGCGGCGTGGCGGCGGCGGCGGCGGCGGCGGCGGCGCTGGGGCCCGGCCCCCCCGGCGCCTCGGCGGCGGCCCACCACCCCATCGCCACTTACCCACCCTATGTCCCCGATTACGGGCCAGGCCTCTTCCCACCAAGTAGCCTGATAGGTGGGTCCTCTTCTACTTATGGTTCCAAAACAAGACCAAAAACAAGGTCGTGTTCAGGTAGGCCTCACATTCCCTCGCTTCTCACTCTTGCTGCATCACACACTGCATTTGCGAAAGCGCCACGACTGCACGAAAAAAAAAAAAAAAAATAAGCAGCAGCGCGTCGTCACATAAGCAGATAGGCGTTGCACTCATTTTATTTTGGTAATGAGATTAAAATCTGATGGATTAGTCGATGCATATCATCAGGATTATTATTAATGGGGGATCATGTGCATTTAAAGATGTCATCCTCCTCCTCCTAATAACACTTTTTGTTCCAATGTGGAAAAGCACAAAAATTCAACGTTGATTCAATTGCAGAGCACAACAGAATTAAAAAAAAAACAAAAACTTCCTCATCATCATCGTGTTGGGCTATTCAAAAAAGAGGAAAGCTTTCGCGTCACGTGCACGCGCTTGGAGCAAAATCAAGCAGTGTCAAACGCACAATATTAGCCACACATTTTCCTCGACAGACTTTTGATGAACGCCGATGAGAACATTTTGCACATTATTTTTGCACGAGCGCAAATACAATTTCGACAAATGCTCCTTCGCTGTGCAAAATTGTCTTAAATGATTCCAAGTCGATTTTTTTTCCCCCTCCATGACGTCATGCTGCGTTTAGTGGCCAAGTGCTTTCCATGGAACTGCTGCATGAAAATGTGCCTTTTTTTTTTTTTTTTTTTTTTTTGCGCGTGCGCGGGCTCCAACTGACCTGTGGCGCGTGTGTGTGTCTGTGTGTGTGTGTTTGTTTGTGTCCTTTTGTGCGCACGCACGCACGCTCGCACGCCCGCACGCACGCAGAGGGCCGGGAGTGCGTGAACTGCGGCGCCACGTCGACCCCGCTGTGGCGGCGGGACGGTACGGGCCACTATCTGTGTAACGCCTGCGGCCTGTACCACAAGATGAACGGCCAGAACAGGCCCCTCATCAAGCCCAAGCGGCGGCTGGTACGTGCACGCGCCACGCTGGCCCCTCTTGATGACATGTGCGTCTCTCTCTCTCTCTCTCTGTGTTTCCCTCTCCAGGAAGAAGTAGGCCTATTAGCTGCAGGAAATTGACTCGACAAGTGCAGGTCTCTGCTTTCAGATCCTAAAAAAAAAAAAAAAACAGAAAACAAAACAAACAAAAAAAAAAAAAAAGCTGCACTGTGTATTCTTATCGTTTTGATTTGGGACGAGAAGAGCGAAAGAAACAAACAAAAAAAAAGAATCAAGCAGTCTGCATCTGTCATGTTAGTGTCGTGCAGCCCTGCATTCGAATCGGATGTTTGACATTAGGGGTGTCCAAACTTTTGCAGCAAGATGCACTTGATCAATAGGCAGCCAATCAAGAAAGCGTGTGGGGAAAACAAACAAAAAAGACAAAAAAGAGGCTTCCCATAAGTAAACTAAACATAAGCCGGAATAAATCGTAAAAAGCAAGCCCAGGAGAAGCATAAGAGTGCAAGATTTTATTTTTTCTAGGAAGGGGGGGGGGTCAAAATAGTCATCAAATTTCACGATTGTCAACTGCAGCTAAATTCAAGTCATGTCAATCAATCGTTGACATTTTTGCTCTTGATTGTATCGTGCAGAAATCAAATAAAGTCACACGTAAAAAAGAAAAAGCAAGGCCGCTGTAAGAAGAAAAGAAATAATTCTAAATTACAACATTGCCTTGCGTTGAGCCTGCCAAAGTTTTTCAATCCATCTTTATTGTCTGTTTTTTTGCGCACATGAGAAAATGTTTGCCACGCAGAAAACAGAAAAATAAACTCAATCGGGCATCAATAAAAAACAAAAAATGCAGTGAGCAGTGGCACTGTGATTGTTTTTTTTTTTTTTTTTTTGCTCAAACCAACCCCACCAGAATTTTTTCCGTTTTTGTTTGTAGATGTTGTTGCAACTAGCGACCTGCTACATTTAACAGCTTTCTGTTAAAGGCCTAATTTCGGGTGGTCCGCAGCCCTTTATCCCACTGCAATAGATCCGCCCCTGCACTGAACAATTATCATCTGCGTGGCAATCTTTCAAGCTCGAATTGGAATTTGAATCTTTGTCATCGCGCGAATCATTTATGTGACATGTCACAAATGAAGTCCAGCCAATCATTTTTGAAAAAAAATTCTGATCCTATTTTTTCAATCCTTTCTCAGCATGTCTATAAAAACTCATTTCAAAACCTGTACTTCACACCCTCTCTCATGTGTTTTTAAAAAAAAAAAATGTAATCTACCATGTTGGAATATAATTTTTACTCTAACCCATGGGCCTCTAAAATTAGATGTTGGGCTGCAGATGGCCCCGAGTTGTCGTTTGGACACCCTTGATTAGAGCTTCTTTTGACACACTCTTAAAAGCAAAATATATAGGCCACATATATGTGTGTATATATATATACATTAGGAGGATTTTGTAGCGCCTAAAAGCAGGAAAAGTGTGCAGGATGTGAGATAAGAGTCCAAGCCAGAGCTGCTGCGCTTGTTTTTGGAGGATTTCTGTTGAAAAAAGAAAAAAGAAAAGAAAAAAAAAAGTGGGCTCGTCATATTTGGATGCAAGCAAGACTAACTAGCACGTCATCAGCGCGTGCGTTGCGCTTATTAGGCCAGCCTGGCGTCTAATTGCGAAAGATCATCAACGTCACAGCAGCGTGGCCTTCGCGCTCGCCTGACGATTGATTTTCTTCTTCTTTTTCGGGGGGCTGGGGGGGGGGGGGGTGTAGAGAGATTATAACATCAATGTCAAGCAACTAAATCCAGCAGTGGAAGCTCCGCTGCAGCCCCCCGGAGCGAAGGAAAAACCCCAAATAGCCCCCCCCCCCTCACATGCATGCCTTTAATTAGTGCACCTCACCAAAATAATCATTCGCATCCAAATTTGAAGCCCGTTTTTTTTTTTTTTTAATCTTTCCGAGAAGGACATTTAATCAGATTGAATGGCTGCAGCGTGTCAAGGCTGCGCTTTTATCTCAGCTTTTAGGAAATGTTTCTTCTGCACTTGTGCTATTTTTAGCCCCCCCCAGCCATGCAGCGCGCCTCCATCTGCCCCCCCCCCTTTTTCCTCATGTCCCTCCCCATGTCTTCGTTTCAAACGTCGGGGGGAACTGTCACCTTTTCCACCAATAGTCGTAGAAACGCGCGTTGGTGTCGACGCGCACACTTATCGTGGCCTGTTTCTGTGTGTGTGTGTGTGTGCGTGCGCGCGCGCGTGTGTGTGTGTGTGCGTGCGTGTTGTCGCAGTCGGCGGCCAGGCGCGCGGGCACGTCGTGCGCCAACTGCCAGACGACCACCACCACGCTGTGGAGGCGGAACGCCAACGGCGACCCGGTGTGCAACGCCTGCGGACTCTACTTTAAGCTGCACAATGTAAGTTCACCTAAAACAACGAAACGCTCGCACAAAGGAAAACGATCTTGAAACACAGTCCAAGAATAGTGTCTTGCACTATGAGTAAGGTCACCTGCTGTATATTTAAAAAAAAAAAAAAAAAAATCACACAGGAAACATGCATGAAAGTAAAAAAAATTCTGCAGGATTTTTAAATTAGAAGCTGACCAAAAGATGCTAAATCTCCCCCCAAAAAATATTTGAGAGGGGGATTTCACTTTGCGGATAAAGTCAGCATTTTTAGGACTTCATATATAGTACAAAAAAAAAAATAGAAATAAAAATATCACATTGGAAATGTATACAAAAAAACCCCAAAACAAACCTCCAGTTCTTCAGAATTCAGCTTTGGGTGATTGATTTATATTTGAAATTATAATGAGAGCTATAATGCCCCCAAAATATTTTTCCAGATATTTTAGATTGGGTATCGTTTTTCAGACAGAAGCTTATGCTTGCCGATGAACGCAAAAAGCAAAGCAATGATAAACATTTCTAGACCATGTCGATCTAGAAACCCCCCCACAAAACATTTTTCCCCTCCAAAACATTTTTCACATTATATGTTCTATTTTTTATACACACACACACACACACACACACACACACACACACGTTTGTGTTGTTTCACTTAGCCAATGTCAATGGACAGCAGATTGTCACAAAAATAAATCATGCACACGGGAGTCACCTTCTTCTACTTCCACAACATCCCCACCATCTTTGTTTTCTTCTCACGTCCCCAGCGCTAATTGTCCCTCCAGAGCCTCGGCTGATAAAGTGAATTAATGATTTTATTGTCGGTCGCTGTGAATCTGAGCGCTTGTGAATATTAAAGAAGGCGCTTAATTAAAATCCCATTAATTTTTTTTCTCTTTTTCCCGCTGACCACAAAATGATTCCCTTGTCATCCGTGCACATCCCCAAAAGCCTGAAAGCACCCTGGGGAGTCGCAGGCCACAAAAAGCCGACCATTTCCATCAAGTTGGAAAAGCGGGAACAATAATAATAACAATGATAATAATCATGATAATGAAAATAATTATAATGTTGATATGAAGAAGGTGCAGGTATGATGGGAATATTTCGTCTGGCCGACCTGCCTGTCACACTGCTCTACGCCTGGCAAATCATCCCGTTCAGTAAATCATTTCCTGTAATGAAAGTCCACTAGCTCAATGCTAACCTATGATGCGAAACGCCATTGACAGGCTAATAGAAATTAGCATTGATGGTAATTGTAAACCTTCAAACAACGGCAACTTCAGCACCAATCAATGAGGAGAAAGAAAATGTGTGTATGGATGATTGCCCGGTTGAATTCATACTGAGCAAAAATTCCCCCAAATTCGGTGGTGCAAATTAGCGAACTGTGAATTAGTGAACTGCGACGTTTGCTGAACTTTTCCTCCCCGCTAAAAGTTAACTGGCTCAGCCATCAAAGAGCGGTCGGACGTCTGGTCCACCTGGGAAGCTGAGAAAAGTCACTCAATCCCAAGTCACATGTTAGCCAGCGAAACCACATCAGTGCAGCGGGGGGGGGCGAGGGGGCACGGCGGTAATCACGGCAACCGCTCCGCTTTTGGAGTCAGCAAAAAAATGTTTTTGGCGGACCGCGCCAGAGCCCGAAAGAAATCCCTGCTCCCATTTCCCCGGGAAGAAGAAACGCTCGGAAAAGATCAGGGAGCCAGTCGGCCTCATCCACAGCCCCCTCTGAACCCCCCCCCCCCCCCCCATCCATAATCCTGCCCACAGCCGAAATTCCATCATCTCGCTTCTTGCCGGCTAAACTGCAGAATGGCAGCCGGGCTGAGACAGCCACGCGGTCGAGGAGGACTTGGCCCGTGGTGGCGGCTGCCAGGCGGAACCCCCCCCGCCCCCACCGCTCTCTTCCCCGTCCATCCACCCCCCTCCCCATCCCTCGCCTCTTTCCTCCTGCCACAAACAAGACACTCCATTGGAAAACGCAACATACTCTGAAAGAATCACACTACGGAAAGCCATTCGAGCATTTCGTTTATATCCTTGATGTCATCTTAAGTCCACGAACTAGCAACCTCTTTGTTCTCACTATTAGGAAAAGTTCAGCACGCTAGTAGTCTTTTTCCACTACTAGTGCCACTACTACGCAATTAAACCTTCCCAGTAAACGCCTGTTTTGCCAACAAGTGTGCCAAAATGTCGTTCAATAATGAAAGGCAAGTCCATTAGCTTAATGCTAACATAGAATAGTGGAAGGCCGTCGGCAGCATCGATGCAGTATCGTCGGCGTTCATTGTGACCAACAAAATGGATGCCAACACGAAAGGTTTCAATTTCACTCGATTCAGTGCCGACGGCGCTGCCCAACATTGGCTGCCATCATACTAACCTGCCCTCTTTTGTGTCGTCCCTGTGGAGAGCAGATCAACCGACCTCTGACCATGAAGAAGGAAGGCATCCAGACGCGCAACCGCAAAATGTCCAGCAAGTCCAAGAAGAGCAAAAAGTCCCTGCAGGACGGCGGCATGGACGACTTCTCCAAGAGCCTGATGGACAAGAGCAGCTCGTTCAGCCCGGCCGCCCTCTCCCGCCACATGTCCTCCTTCCCGCCCTTCTCGCACTCCGGCCACATGCTCAGCACCCCCACGCCCATGCACCCCTCCTTCGCGCCCCACCACCCGTCCAGCATGGTGACGGCCATGGGCTAGACGCCACTTTAACCCTGCTTCAGTTGAGTGCTTGGCAGCAACTGGTCGCTTCCTGGTTGTTGAAGACACATCGCCTTAAATCCAAAAGGATTCTTCATTTTGAACACCTTAGCTGCGGGGTCGCGGAAAAAACCCGAGAGAAGGCTTCTAAACCCGAGAGAGGCCTTTAGTCCCAAGAGTAGGTCCAAGTCCTCAATGAAAGCCCGAAAACACGGGTAAAGTTCTACTCCCGAGGGTCCCGAGGTTCAAGTCCCAAGAGTAGGTTTTGTTCCTGAGAGAAGGCATTAGTCCGGAGAGGGGGACCTACTCCCATGACTACATTTCACTCCTGAGACAAAGTATTGGTACTTATGGGAGGTCTCGTTCCCAAGATTTGATTTTACTACTAAGAGAAGGTTCTGGTCCCGAGAGAAGGCTCCGCTCCTGAGAGACGGTACTAGACCCAAGAGTAGGTTTTACTCCTGAGCGGAGGATTTAGTCCTGACAGAAAGTGTTAGTAGTCCTGAGAGGAGGTCTAGGCTGTTGTAAGTTCACAAAGGGCATCTCTGTCCAAAATTTGGGCATCGCCCTCCTCGAAATCACACAAAAGTTTCCAAGTCAAGAAGCCTTTTGAACTAAAGTGGAAACGTCTTCAGCAACCAACAAGAACCCAGTTGCTTCCCAAAAACTTTTTTGCGGACTACCGTGACCTGGATGACTGAGAAGCTCCACAGACATCTTCGGTTGATCTTATTTTTCTAAAATCAAAGGGGGAAACTGACTCCAACTGCTGGGACGTTCCAGTCCTCCTCGGATCTCCATTTGTGTACAAAAAAACCATCCCAAAAGCTCATAGAACTTTCCTGGCTGGTCTCGCACCTGTTTAACAGGACATTTGTACAAATTGTATCAAATACATCTAACGAGAAAAAAAACAAAACAAGGACACTTGAAGAAGGGTACGAAGAGGCGAGGATGCAGGCCACAAGTCCGTGTAAAGATAACGTTAACGCCTTTGCTTTTATTTTTGGATGTGCTTTAAGTCTCGGCCTGTCAGTTTGTGTTGACACACACACGCACGTACACACGCACACACGCACACATGCACGCACACCTGACAGATGATGATATGCATTGTGAAAAGAAGTTCCTGTATTTGTTATTTGTATGTAAAAAAAAAAAAAAAATCAGAGTACCAAAAATACGAAAGAAACAAAGATGTAGAATTATTTCTTTATGTTATGCAGACTGAATGGTTGTAAAAATTTAATAATAATAATCACTAGTGTAAAATATGGCTGCTTTTTTTGGTGTTTTTTGTTTGGTAAACCCTACCTTACCGAGTTGCCCCTCTCCCTCCTCCCCTTGTTTCAAAAATAATAAAACTAGTTTAATCTCTGTTGACATGTTAGCGTTGTGATCCCGAGCCGTCCTTTTTTGCGTGACAGGAAAACCCTCCACGGGAAGTGCGCGTGTAAACACTCGCAAATCAAACAACGAACGGCCGGGTGGAGAGAGGGGGAAAGAGGGGGGCGGCATGTTTG
Organism: Filicampus tigris; assembly: GCF_054856515.1. NCBI lineage: Eukaryota > Metazoa > Chordata > Actinopteri > Syngnathiformes > Syngnathidae > Filicampus > Filicampus tigris. The sequence continues at coordinate 615,021 of NC_141238.1, read as the reverse complement.
GCCCTCCTCGTTGTTGGAGTCCAAAGTTTGGGAGTGGAGAAACTCCGCTCCCTCCTCCGGCATTTTCTTTACTTCTTATCCTTATCAGGATCCCGGGTGAGCTGGAGCATACCATGGCTGGCTTTGGGCGAGAGAGGGGTACACCCTGGAGTGGCCATCATGGAAATCAGAGGACACCTTTAAACAAACAATGGACTGACTGGGGCATGCAGTCCGGTCCACAGCCAATGTCAGGGCACACGTAGACAAACAATCCCTCCCACTCACTTTCACATCTACAAACACTTTGAGTCTTCAGTGAAGCTAACGTACCTTTTTGGGGGGGATGTGGGAGGAAGGGAGGCAGACTATACCCTGGACTGGTCGTCAGTCACTGGCAAAGCACATGGAGGGGAATAAGTAACGTGTCCGCCTTGGCCCAGTTATTCGGCGTCATTTGTTCGGGATCCGCGTGACCAATGAGGAGATCTGCTGCTGTTTTTAGTAGCGAGTTCAAGGGGAGGATGGGAATGGCAATGGGAATTGTGTGTGTGTGTGTGTGTGTGTGTGTGTGTATAGAGGGATTGAAGGGGAGATTTGCTCCACGCTGGGACCCCGTGGCCTGCGTCTGACCCCGACCGCCTGGCGCTTCAACTCTGTGTGATCCCACTCCTTTTCTTGTTTTTTTGTTGTCCTGCACCAGTTTTCCCAGGTGAACGTGACGATACATTTGCGTCAACCAAGAGAAAAGGTTCTCTCCCTCAGAAAATGTAATCTTGACAGTGTAGGGGTTTAGTCCGCGGAGAAGGTTCTAGTCCAAAGGGAAAAGGTTTTTAGTCCTAATGGATGGTTGTAGTCCTGACAGGTGCTAGTCTGGAGTCAAGTCCAAGTGTTAAGGTTCCACTCATGGGTTTCGAGAGTAGGTACTGGACCAGAGCGAATTTTAGGGTCTAGGAGGACTAAGTGTAGTCCTGAGAGGAGGTTCCTTCCCAAGGGAAGATTTTAGTTCAACGACAACATATAAGCCTCAAGAGCAGGTTCTCGTTTCAAGAGAAAAAGGTTGTAGTCCTGAGAGGTTTCACTCCTGAGAAAAGGTTTTCGCACTGAGGGACGGTTCTGGTTCCAAGACAGAGATTTAGTCTGCAGGGAGGGTTGGCGTCCAGAGAGTAGTTGTAAGCACAGAGTAGGAATTGGAACAGAGAGGAGAGTCTGTTCCTGAGAGAAGGTTCTAATGCCAAGACAAGGCTAAAGTCCGGACTAAAGGAAGTAGTTCACAAGAGTAGGTTTTAGTCCTGTGAGGAGGTTGTACTCCTGAGTGAAGTTTTTAATATCAAGAGAAAGGTTTTAACCCTGAGAGAAGGTCCAAGTCCAGGGAGAGGCTTCAGTCACAGGTTTTGGCCCTGAAAAAAAAATTCTAGTCCCAAGGTTAGGTTGAAGCCCCATGTCAGGAGGCCGTGGCCTCCGTCTGACCCCGACTGTCTTGCGCCAATGCCAAACTCTTCAACTCTGTGTGATCCCTGTCGTTTTCTTGTTTTTTTTCCCCTTGTCCTTCACAAGTTTTCCTCTTAGGTTCAAGTGAGGATAGATTTGTAGGCGTGGGGTCTGACACTGGCCAATATCTGTCTTCACTCTGGGTCAGGAGGAGTTGAAGGACGGATGAAATTCCTCATGTCAAATTCCAATCGGACTCTGAATGTCTTGGGCTGGGAAGTCTAAATGCAGTACAGTGAAGCCACACTATTTGCAGTGATTCGGGGCCAAGCCCCCACGCCGTTTGTCAAAATACACTCAGAATCAACTACATTAATATCCCTAAAAAAACACCCAACTACGAAAGCAACACACTTTAATATCATTCCATATTTATTTTCCCTATCAGGACGCTAATAGACAAACACACACGTGCACCGGGACGACACAAATAGACAAGGACACAAGTCCACTAGGAGCCAAGTCGAGTTCCCCTGCTGTGCTGTGATTCACGGGCGACGTTTGTGCGCAAAAATCCCCACAAAGCACATGAAGATGATTTCGAGTGACACGCGACGGCGGAGATTAAAGATAATTCACGGGATTACGTCGCTTTTTTTTTTCTTTTTAAATGTTATCTTCGTTTGGGAAAAGACCTCAAGGCTGAAGCGCAGCGGCATTGTGGGAGTTCCCTCACCCGTTCGGGAGGCTCGGAAATGAAATAAAAAAGGCGAAGCAATGTGTGGCGTACGCAGCATTGTCTCAGTAACAATCGTAAATGTCAACCATAATCTCTCGCCACAACATGGGAGATAAAAGATAATTATCTCTTTTAGCGACGTGGCCCCGAGGCTTCTTGGACGGCCTCGCCGATGACGAGCCTAAACCCTGGTGAAGGCGCGCGCACACGCGCTCGGCGTGTTCATGAAAAGCAACCATTTGATGCGGAGACAAGACGGAAGATTCAAAGTATGCAGCTCGCAGGGGTTTACATGAAAGGAGGCTTGCGTAGAATCTGCTCGCGAGCCATTTTGTAGACCACCCGATCGCTATTGAAATCTAAATCCTATATCAAATGTCCTTTGTAGAAAAAAAGATGCATCGGACGTGTCCTTGTCAAAAGTCACTCCACAACTAGCAGAAAACAAAAAGCACAATTATTATGCGGAAAAGTCAAATGACCGTGACAAAAAAGAAAATCTCTTACGTACAAATAAAGTTGATTTAAATCAGATGCATCGGGGCTAAGACCAATTTACCTTCAGTTGCTTGGCAAATACCGTTGAAGTGAGGTCATAGGTTAAAAAGTAGCACAACTAGAAGATAAACGAGCAGGATGTCATAAAGGGCAATCATTCGAAAAAAGAAGCCCGCACACAAAAAATGTACATGCAAATAAAGTTTATTTCGAGGGAAGCCATTGAGGCGACAGCCCGTTTGCATTCCGTCAGCAAATAACATTGAACTGACTTCACAGCTTCAAAAGTAACTTGACAACCAAACAGTAGCTAAAAAAATAAATACAAAAACAAGGTCAATTGTTATGTCGACAAAGCCCATCAACAAAAGTTGTGCCTACAAATAAAGTTGTAAAACTTGACAATTTGCTGACATGGGATTGTGATTGATGAGTTTAAAAAACAGCACAAAGCATCTTACAGGTTGTGTTTTACTGCCGTGTCCCCTGATTGGCCCTCATGTCTTCAAGCCCGGGGCCCCAACTGCAGCTCACCTGCATGGTGCCGCCCTCCAAACATTTGCATGGCCACAACTGTCACTGCTGTTGCCTCTCTCTCTCTCTCGCTCTCTCTCTTTCCCTCTCGCTCTCTCTTTTTTTTGTTGTTGATCTAATAGCGCCGCAATTAGCCGGGGCGTGTGGCCACCTGCCGAGCGCTGCCGTAAATCCTCCGCCCGACTGGACTCCGACAGGTGCCGCTCACTTAGCCGTGTTGGATGACAACCTCTTGGCTCAGGCAAATATTCAACGTATATATGACTACACTTTGAAAAGACAACATGCTTAGAAGTGTCAATGCTAGCAGGCTAACATTAGCATATTCGTTTGCTACAAAAGCTGTGAGGCTGACGAGTTGCAGCCGACAAAGGCGACTAGAATATGATAGCTAGGACGAGCAAGACTACGATTACCGATACTCTGCTCAGAGGCTGCAAGGCTATCATAAAAACCAAAGAGCTACCAGGAACTAAGAATTGAAAGACAATACTTGAAGTTTCAACTGCTATGATTACTTGACCCCAAGACAAAAACTTCTAGGATAGGTCGGGAACCAGAAACTATCAACAACTTGGATTACCGGGACCTTCTGCAGAGGCTACAAGATAATCAAGGTGTGTTCAGATATTAAGCAGAAGCTATTCGGTTAGACAAACCACCTAACAGAGACTTACTAGAACTAAGATAATAGTGCACCTCACAAAGACTACTAGGCTCGACTAAAAACTAAGAGCAAGGCCGTGAACAAGAGGCTCAAGAAAAGGTTAGACGGAAAAAACTATGTGAGACTGCAACTACCAAACAAAGGCTACCAAACTCTGCTAGCGTCTTAAACATAAGTATTAGCAAGCCCTTATTCAAAGGCTACCGGGCTACGTCAGCAATTTTAAACCAGAGACTAAATTGGAAAAGCCTGCACAAGGACTATTACGCTAGGCTTGAAACCAATTAATATGATGTACCAGGATTTCCAAGACCTAGGCTAAAAGGCTAGACTAGTAACAAAATGGTTTTCAGAACCAGAAACCAGGAAGTATCAAGGGGTAGGATTACTTGAACTCTGGACAAAGACAAATATGCTAAAACAGAAACCAAATAGTGTCGAGGATTAGGATTACCAAGACCCTAAACAAAAGGCATCCAGACTAGACCAGGAACCAGAGAGTCTTATTAACAGACAATTGCTCAAAGGCTAACGGGCTCGGCCAAAAAGCAGACAGTCTCACAGGCTTGGTCCACCAACGGCGAGCTCACCGAGTCCTGGCTCAAAGCCCACCGGGCTGGGAGGTTCAGGTTGGAAGTCAACATCGCTGCGCATGATTGCTTTTTTTTTTTTTTTGCTGCTAGATTTCATCGGAATTGGATGTGAGAGTAATCAAGGCAGTGAGCGATCACATGTTTGCCGACAACACTTCCAACAAAAAGACCCGCGGACTCGTTCACTGGCCCCGGGGTGTTGACACATGCCATTGTCTTGGCCGCCCACCGATCGGATGCCCGCCCGCTTAAGTAAATACGCCGACGTGGTCCAATGGCGAGCCGGCCCACGCGCCGTCCAGGAAGTGCTCCAAGCCCAATCGTTACGCTCCAGCGGACACCAAAAAAAAGTTGGATACATCAAAGCGCAGGTTTCAAATTGTGGTTTCGAGTCAGCGTTAGGGTTTTCGACCAGGTTGAAGGCTTTAAATTCGGCCGGGTGTGGCTGTGTGTGAGGCCCCCGGCAGACACCCGAAAAACGGAGGTCGGAGCCTGCCTTTCCTTCTATCCCTCCTTGCTCCAACCTTCCCCCCTTTCTTCATTCCTTCCCTCCTTCCTTATTTCATACTCTCCACCCTTTCTTCCTTCATCCGGCCTTCTTTCCTCCTGTATTTCATTTCTTCTATACATCCTTGTTTCCTGCCTTCCTTTCAGGCCTCCTTTATTCATCCACCCTCCTTTGCCTCCTTCGATCTGCGTCCTTTACTTCAATGAGTTCATAGAAAAAGTGTAGAGCCCTCTTGGCCCACCCTTTGCAAGCGAAGAATCAAATAATCAAATTAACAAGTCACGATTTGAAAATAAATCCACTTTTTGCCGCTGACGCTCGTCGTTCTCGACTCGACTTGCCCGACATGAAATGCGTTGCGACTTGCCGCCGACTTGGACCGGAGCGCTTCGCTCGGAATGTTGCGGAACCTTCCAACGCGGGCGGATGATTTGCCGTAAATGACGACACTGAAAAGAGAGAGGCAAAGTTGCGCTAATGGGGAGATGAGGCGCCTCGTATTGCTTTTCGTCAACGCTTTGCTACTCTCGCCCCGCGTCGAGAGCTGCGAGAGGTTTCACCGGAGGCGGCCAACATAAAAATGGAAACGTATCCACGTGCTGTATTTGTCCTAGAGACATTCTGAACATTTAAAAAAATGTTTTAACAAACGTTCTCCGGTGCTTCGACAACATGTCTGTGGCATGCATTCATCAAAATAGCCCAAGGTTGAAGAATTCGAGACCCGCCGGCTCGTTTTAGGGGGAGGAGCTTTCTCAGCCCCGGCCAATGGCGAGCGTGGAAAACGGATTGCGCATATTAGCAACGCTCTTACATCACGGAGAGACCCCGATTGGGACCACTCGCCCGAAAACTAAAGATCGACTTTTGCGGGCACCGGTAACGTCAACGATCTGACGAAAACGGCTTGAAGTTGGCGCAGGCGTCCATCGCTTCCAAACGTGTGCAAAGAAAAGAGGAATGTGAGAAATAGTTGGCTGCGTGCGTGTTGTTGCCCCAAGCCAAGTCTTCTTCTCATTATTGTTCTTCTCATCATCATTATTAGCTGTCAATCTTCCGCTTGTGGTGCTAACAAGCTAGCCCGGCGCGAACAACCGGCACCACAGTTAAGAAGGAGAGGAGAAGATGTCATGTTTGATGAATTATGACTTCTTTTCGACACCGTCAAGAGGCGGATCCAACCAGACAAATGTTTGCTTTTCCCAATAAAGAAATGAGAAGCCATTTTAACATGGCCACCGGGGGCAGTACAAAAACAAAAAGAATATGCCACTGACAAAAATCAGATGAATGACGGCTCATATCGCAAAATAACCCATAAGTCGGGTCACGCGTATCTCAAGGCACCACTGTTTGTATATTTTTGCGACGTACAGTGCTGCTGACTTTGCTGTGTTAGGCCACGCCCCCTTAAAGGCATTACAGCTCAGGCGCATAGTTGTCGGGAGTTTTGGCGTGTCCCAGCCAACAATCATTTCTTTTTTGTCTTTCATTTGACTATGTTTTGATACTATCGGCCTGAGTTTGCTTACGTTGTATGTATTTTGTTATATGATGTTTTATTTAGATCATGTGTATATATCTATTATTTCTGAAGGCTAAATGGTTGTTTCTTACCTCACCGTAAAACTTTGGGCCAGGACGGTGCTGGAGAGGAACCAACATGGAACCAAATGGTTCTTGTGACTTTGATAAGGAGCACAATGTGAGGACGGTTGGGAAAGATGATGGAGATGGATGCGATTAAGGCGAGGGCAGGGTGGAAGAGTCGACGTGTCGACGTGAAGAAGAAAAAGAAGATTGATGGCGGCCCTGCCTGTCTTGCCTGGCCTCGGGGCCGCCGCGCTCGCTCCGGCGTGTCCGGACCGGCTGCGGGCGTTTCCAGGTAAAACTGGTCACCCGAGTCCTCGCCTCCATCTTCAACCGCCCTTTCGCTCACCTGCCCCCGGGACGCACCGCCCACCCCCCGCCCCCCCCCCTGGCCCGGCCCGGCCCAGCCCCCACATTACCTCACGCCGCACCCCCTCCCTCCATCTGGCCCGACAAGAACAACAGTTGAGTTGACTTTACGCAAAGCCGACTTCCTGCTGCCAAACAACTTTTGGGATTTTGTCCTCTTTGCCAACAAATGAAAGAAAATGTCAACGCTGGCGCGTAAGCTGGTGAACGCGTTCGCGTGACTTTGCTAGAAGCCAAAAGGAGCGAGCGGCAAAGGAGGAAGCCGCTTTGAGCTGACATGGCCGAGCAGCCGAGAGTGACTGAGCTAGTCGGCTTCAATGTAAACACAATGGAGGCTCGAAACCAGAAAAGGTGGGCGCCCCCCACCTTCGCAACCTCACCGGTGACTTTTGATCCTCGCAAGGCCGAGCGGAGGCTTTAGGGTCATTCCAACATCGGAGGACAACTTAGCAACATTTTTGAAAAAGAAAAAGAAAAAATGTATCTCAATAGAAAGTCAATCTATAAACATAAGGACTGCAAACACGTGTAAAAGTTTGGCGTAAAGACGCTTTTGGAGGCGCCGCAGGAGTGTTTCGATAACTTTTGTCGAAAAGCCGATTCTATCCTTTACGGCATTCAATTTCAAAAGAGGCTATCGTATCTCGCTAAATCATCATCATGAATTGGATTGCTCTAGTTGAACTATTAGCCGTTCACGTTTGATGCTGACGTTAGCCTCGTAGCATAATTGCCCAAGTCATTTTAATCTCAATCAATAATTAATACTATTCAAAAACAATGTTTCAAACAATTACCCGGAAGACGTGTCAACAGCGTCATGCCGCAAAATCCGATTTAAGAGCTTCTTTTGTTGTGTTTGCAATGTAAGTTGCTCATCAAGAGGGAGGGGCAAGAGAAAAAAGCGCAAAAATAGAATGGACATTTTCTGCCTTTGTGATTTGAAATTTGAAAAAAAAAAAAGTTCCGGAACGGCCTTCAGCAGGCGGTTGATGTTTTTTGCAATTCCAGCTTGATTTTCAGGGAACTGTTTGGCCTTCGCCCCCCAGCCCCCGCCTCGCCCCCCCACCCCCGCCCCCGCCACCAACCAGTTTGTCCACCTGGAGGGCCCGCCGCCGTTGGAGCGAGGCACCTGCCGCCTCGCACTTCCTGCTTGCCGGCTGCCGATCGGCGGGCCTCCGTGTAAACACGCCGTCTCGTTTGCCTGCAGTGTTGACAGGCGGCGCATTCCCGCTTTTCATCTGAGCTTGGCCCGCTTACGCAAGGAGCCGCAACACAAACGCGACGCGGCGTCAGCCCAGACGCTCTCACACATTCCCGGCTTGCTCGGGGTTTTTCTTTACAAACATACAGTGACACAATAGAATGACATATGATACTCAATGTACATCGGATATGTACGTGTGTGTGTGTGTGCGGTTTGATTGCTTTTTAAAAATGGAAAGATGACAATATGAAATGTTTTGACTGAAGCGACACCTTGATTTACAAGTTGAATTTGTTCGCTAAATCTCCTTGTATGAAGGCTCCTTGGTTTTAAATTTTGAAAAAAAAAAAAAAAAGCTTGTGAGCCCTGGACAGGATTTTTCTTTGGATTACCGCCACGCAGTACCGCCAGGAAGCTGAAATAGTGGGGCAGCAACGATCACAAGCACAAAACAAGCAATGAAGAATTTCGACCAATCACAGCGCCCGGCAGGATCTCACCTGGAAGTGACGAGTCAACACAACATGTGAGTATTGCTTTGCCTTTTAGAACTTCTAGCCTGCGTTTTGGCAGGAATTTTGTCGGCCTGGCTGCAAAAGTTGACAAGTTGTGTGAATGTGCAACGTTGAAATTGGGAATTATGATTTGGACGCTGATTGTTGAGTGCTGCTAATCGGAGGCCCCTCTTGTCTTTTCCTCTCAGCTTGGCGTTGCCGAGTCACACCTGGGAAAATATGTCCAAATCAGTCCACCTTTTTTTTTTTTTTTTGCAACATGCACATTATTTTTCATTCAAATATGACTTTCATGAGGAAAAAAACGTCTGCTTGTTTATCCTTTGAAACTAAAGACTATAGTTGGTGCTGGTAAACATAGAATACATGTTCCAAGTGCAAAGCAGGTGACATCATCATGCAAATTGTTTCGGTCCGTTTTAAGCGCCTCCAAATTGTATTTGTGTCTCGCCGCGCTCGCCTGAATTTGTGATGAATGTCGCCGAGCTCAGGTGAGCGCATGGCGGCCAAATGACCCTCGCCCTCCTCCCTCGGACCCCCTCCCGTGTGTTTACTAACTCCTGGCAGTGCTCGCGTGAGTGTTGACGGCTGTCGGTGGCACTAAACGGACACTTTATGACAAGTGCGGCCATAAATCACGCGTGTTGACACGCCACTCACAACTTTGGGAGGTTGAATGAAGCGACTGGCGCGTCCACTTTAGAGGCCCCTGGTTGGATTTGCACCTTCACAATGGAAGGAGCAGTAATCCTAGATGTGCACTTGTCAGCCCCCCCCCCCCCCCCGATCGCGGCCCCCCTTGCCTCCCTGGGGGCAGCTGTGTGTCTTTTCTCCTCCATTTGTCATAAAACATATTTGCCGCATTGAAATGTGAGTGAGCGCTGAATGGCGACTTCCCTCGGGTGTTTTTGCCGCCTCACAATGGGCCTCACGCTGCCGTGCCAAGCTCTTGGAACCCCCCCCCCCCCCCCCCAAAAAAAAAATAAAAACATTTTTTTTTTTCCTTTTTCTACAGTGGCGCTTGGGGTTGTTTTGGAGATGATGCATCGCTTGTGAAACCATGTAAGTAAAGCCTGGCTGGAGTTGAAATCAGTACTTAAAAAAAAAAAGGGCCATACACAAAAAACTGTGTTCACCTTTTCCACATGCAGTACATGTTAAATTGTTTGCTGTTTGCTTCTGCATGTATAATTCTGTACTGCGTACTGCTCGTATATTGGCTATGTTGTTTGCATACGAGTGGCGTTGTCCCGCTGACTATTTTACTTGTGTGTACGTTCGTTTTATGTATTTATTAAAAAATGATCCTCTCAAAAATCCAAGATTAATTCAGGGTGCGAAAGATGAACTGCGATAGAGCGGGGGGTACACTGTACTTCCTTGACACCAATTACCGGTATTTTGGCAGTATCGCGTGTCTCTTGGACGGAGCTGGAGAAACGAGTTTTCACCGCGATCGATTAGTCCTCGGCATCCCGAGCGGTTTCCTCCCGCCTCGACTTCGCTTGGGCGCTCCGCTGTGACCGGCGGGTCCGGAGGCCCGCGGGGGTCGGGGTCCAGGCGGGGCAGGCCATGAAGGCCGTCGATTGTTGCAAAGCGGGGCCGGGGGGACGGGTTCCTCCGGAGCACCTGGCCATCTGGACATTACATCCCCCTGAGCCGTAATGGATGCCCCCCCCCTCCCGCTTCAACTCCGGGCTGAAGACCCGTAATGGACACCCCGCCCTTGCCCTCAAAATAAAGCCCCTCCCGGGACCTCCGTTTTGGGAGGTAGCGCGACTGGATAATAACTTTCATTTAAAGCTCCATTGATGGCGATAGAGTTGTGGGTGTGGGCGACGCCGGCGGTGGGCTTTGGGTCGGGGCTACTCTGGGGTCACAAGTTAGAACCTGATCACTGCTTTGCGCTCGGCAGTGACAGGTGTAAAGGGGCGTGGTCTTTGGCGCAGGTGCGTGGGTGTGTGGACGCATGGCTTCACTAGTAACATTTTACACTGAGATTACATCTGAGGGCCAACGCAGTCATTTGAACGAGCGCAGGGGGAAGGGGGGGGCCGGCTATTGTAGGTGGGCGGGAATGTGTGCGTTCCAATACAAGCCAAATTCCTTTGTTCTTTCTGCTGCAGGGCTCCTCGGAACATTAACACTCTTCATTAGGGCCCCGAGCATGCGGCGCAAAAGCTTTCTTGAAATTGCTTCGGGCTGTTGTTATTCTCTGGCCAAATGAATCACCATTTTAAGGGCCTCCCCGCACTCCAAAACGGGTGTGACCAGCAAAATTCGCTCGGTTGTGCCCCTGGGAATTTGAGGAAAATTCCGCCCCCAAAGCCAGTTTGCCCCCGGAACTCGGTAGACGTGTCTATCGTGAATAGGCCCACAAAAAAAGACTCCGGGAGCCGTGCCCTAAAACACACAGGAAGTCGGCCATTTTGGTGCGAAGGAACTTTTCATCTGTCGTTTCCTGCGATCTTTGTCCGCTGGAGTAGTTTTTGAAAATTCAGCCCCTGCAGCTACTCCAACTTGCAAAACATCATCATTAGGCATATCTACCATGAATAGACCCACAAAAAAGTCTCGGGGAAGCCGCGCCCGAGAATGCACAGGAAGCCTGTTTCGTCGTGGAGATTTTGTCTGACTGCTACCAAATTGGACGCACTTGTATGAGAGATACGGTCCCCGCCTTCATTGCACCTTTCATTTCCATTTGCGAAAGCGCGCGCGCGCACACACACCTGCGCGCTCGCATCAGAGCGCACACGTGTGCAGAATACGTGCAAGGTGAGTCATGCCCGTAACTCGCAGCCAGAGGTGAACCAGAGTGCAGCGGGACAGCTTTTTGGCATGCGTCTGGCAGCCCAGCGCAATATGGAGAGTTTTGGATTTTCGATACGGGACCGTGGTTTGTTGAGCAGCTGTTTAATTGCCCAGCATGCCGCGGTGCCGCCGCGCGTCCTGATGGTAGCCTGTGAATGTTTCCGAGCTGTGATGGGACAAAGTCCTCAAAAGGCGCACATTCCTCAAGTGGCGCAACACACCAGGCAAGATTTGACTTGATCTCGTCTCGCTGCGGTGCCCTTCCGAACAACTTTTTGCCTCCAGTGCAGATTTTAGACTTGTCTCATTTTTCTTGCAGCCATTGAGCCGTTTTTCCCGAAAATGGGTTCATCAAACCGTCTTCCTTTTCGCCATGTCAACTGATTGAGCTCATCCAACAACTATCCTATCATTGATATATATATATATTGATCTCATTAGACACTTTGCTAGTTGGTTTATAACAAAAATGATTCATTTTTATTTATTTATTTACTTTTTTCCATCTGTGAATCTGGCCCATTGTCTTTTTTTTTTTTCTCCAAAAGTCAAACGTCATCAACTGTCCAAATAGGATGACGTCATTGAATTATGTCAGAGCACGGCGACTCTTCCCGGTGTGCGCCGCTTTGCGGCCGTCCCCAACAGGAAGCAGCAAGGCTAAAAAACGGATGGAATGCGGTTCCCGAGTAACCGGACGCAACTCGAGGAGACGTTTGGAAGAATGTCAGCGCTTAAAAGTAGTGTGCGGCGTTTGGTGCGCTTTGGCAGCCCGAACAGGTCCAAACTGGTTTGGCTCTCAAACGCGGAGCCTTTACTGGGCAATAGGCGGAAAAAGCAAAATCTCCAACCTCATTTTTTTTCAATTGAGCCTTTATCATGCGAGAAAAAAAACAGTCCAAGTTGTTTTTTGTCACTCCCCGTTCCAGTTTCCTGTAAAACTGACGCGCAAAAGAAAACTAAACATTGTATATTTTAAAACCATGATTTTGAAGAAGAAATCACATAGCTCAGTTATCTTAATGCTCAGTATAATGGAAAATGCCATAGATAAGCTAATGGGAATTAGCGTTGATGGTCAAAGCACGGAGCAGCGACGCATCCAAACAAAAGAGAGTTGGAAGTTTGATCTTTAAACGGCATAAAGTTGACAAAACTATTTCAGTCCACTAGCTTAATGCTAACCTGAAAAGCCATAGATGGGCTAATGGAAATTAGCGTCAACGTCGCGGTAACCGTCAACCATCAGACGTCAATATAGCACTGGATCTTAAGAATGACAGGCTTCTCGTTGTCATGAGAATTTACAAAGATTTGGCAGCCCCCAAAAAAAGCATAAGGAGTTTTGGAGATTTCCCGCGTCTGTGCGGTGAGCTGCTGTTATCGCGGCGACGCGGGGCAAGTTTGCGCTATCGGCTCGCCGCCATCTTATCGCCCCGCCAAACGTCCCGTAATGTAGCTGATGTGATTTTGGACGTGGTGGCTGATGAGCGTGATAAAGTGAGCCACTTGTCTCATCAGGATGACGGGCCTGAAGGGAAGGTGGCCGGGGGGGCGGGGGGGGGCTAGATTCGAGCGACGGCAGATTGCATCAGTAAACACACGTGAGATGAGGAGTAGATGAAACTCTTTGTGCTCGGAAGAAGCACAGCAGGCGAGCATTTTCAACACTTGAAACCGCCACCGTGCCGGTGATATAAAAAGACGCGACAAGAATGACCTTTGACCCCACCAAATTTGCCAGGCCTGTTTCAGGAAAGCCCGAAAAAACGGATTGGCCCGAAAATACAAGAAATGATACAAAAGTGATTTTGATAATGCATAAATAACTCGAAGAAATAATGATAAATGTATGACTAATCTTTCGAAACGAGGAGATTGCCAAAGTCAAATAAAAACGGGATAAGTCAACGTGAAAGTAAACAGGTGAACTGCAAAGAAATAAAAGTCAAATGAAATGAATCCCAGGAGAATAAAAGCCATCCATTATTAAAAGCCCCACGACTAACGTCGCGTTTGTGCGTCGCTCACGGAGGATAAAGATCGGCCTTCATTGTGGCCGGGCACAGCTTGCGAGCACGCCGCCGTAATTGTATCATTAGCCTCGGCTAATCGGCGCCATCCGACGCTAATCAAGGCCGCGGCAAGGCACCCGATCCCTTTCATGGCCAGCCGTGGGCCCGCCGGTGTCGCCTTCCGCGCGCGATCGGACGCAGTCGAATTTGCGAAGCGGCTCTCGCGTGACCCCCCGCCCCCACCCCCCCGCCGTTTGTTTGCGCCGCCTAATCTCCGAGCCGCTTTCTTCACCATTGTGGTCCGGCCCTTTCTTTGGGTTAGGTGTCAACCCACCCAAGCCCCCTCGAGTTTTTTCAACTTAATCCAGCAGCCAGACTTGCGGCTCCTCGGCCCATCAAAGCGGTGGCCGGGCCAGATTTGAATCTTGGGTGTTTGTTTGTGTGTGTGTGGGGGGGGGGGCGTCTGTGTGTGCTTCCCCTTTGTGCACTCAAGAGCTTTGCCCAATGACAGTAGCCAAAGTCAGCTAATGCTAGCATGATCGCCATCTCGGTTCAAGGGTCACCAAGACACCGGCTCCCGTTTGGTCACCTCGTCCGCGCCCCCCCCCCCCAAATGATTCAGAGTGTCGGATCAGTGTTGCCCTGTTGGCAGGTGCCCCCCCCCCCTTCCCAAATGTGTCTGTTTCTTTGAGCCAACAAGCACTTAGCAGTCCCTGACTTTGCTGTTGGAATGGTTTGAGCACGCACTTGATTGTGGGCGGATCCCCGACTTCCGTCCTGCAATCAAGCATTCCCCACTCAGCTGCGTCTTTTGCCAGCATGCACTGAGGCATTCTCCTCCATCTCATTAACGCCTCCTCTATCCCACCGTCAGTCCTATTGCTCTCCTGAGGGACCCCCAAATGGTCCTCTGGAGAGCGGCGGCCGGGATGCCGACAAAAAAGGGCTCCTTTCACACGCAGGCGCTTGGAACGGCGCAGGTGGGCGGGGTCATTGTCGCGGGCCCGCCGCTCTAATTGGAACAGAACCGAGCCCGGCAGGTACGCCGGGCTGCAACAAAAGGGCAGATGCGCCGCGAGCGTGGGAATGCTCCGCCGCCCGATGCTCTCAGGATGTCAGCAAATTGCTCTTCCCGCGTCCATTGTTTGGGAGCAGAACTGCGCCTTTTTGGACATGGGGAAATCAGTCCAAACAGTTCCGGACAAGGACAATTCTAGCGGTAACTTAGCAGATCAAAACGATTGGGCTCTTTTTGCCCCCACCCAACCATGGACATCAAACATATTTTATCTCTTCTAAGATTGTCCTACTGTATAACAGGGTTCATCTACGTTTTTCAATCGGAGACCTACAAAGTCCTTCTTGAGTTCCGATTGATGCGAAGCTGCCCTAAAGTGCTCAAAATTGCCTTCAAAAGATCCTAAAAAAGTTTCAAATGTAAACAAAATCGTCTTAATTTCTATCAGTAGACTTAAAAAGGGCCTCGAGAAAAAAAACCCCAAAAAACAGTGTGGCAAGTCCTTCATGCTGACTTTTCCTCACGGAGGAGCAGTCATGCGTTTGGCTTACGAGGGCTTTCGCGTCCCCCAAAAGTTTTTTGCGGCCCTGCCTCCGCGAAGTGGGTCACCTCTACCCGTCTTTATTGTGGCGCCGGTTTACAAGTTTTGGCTCGGCGGTGGCGTGGACGCGCTGATTGCCGGCGTCCCCCGTGGCTCGGGTTTGTATCAGAGCGCATTCAGAGGTCCCCGAGGAGCGGCGCCGTCCCCCCTTTTGTCGGCGCTCGCAGGTCTTAACGGGAATATAAAACAAATTAATTGCCCCTGTTAGATCACTCAGGCGCTCACCCGGGGGACCAATGTGCTTATCACACGCACACACCCAGACTGGTAGTGGCGTTCCTGTGCTGCGCATTTTATGGGGTCGCCTCTTCCCATCTGTTGCACGCCCCGCCCGCACTAATTAGGGAGCTGTCGCTCGATCCCGTCTCCATCTGTCCCCCGCCGCGTCGGCCGCTAGCGGGCTTTTTGTTTGCCGGCGTCTCGTGGCGCTGTCATGCCGCCGGGTCCCGATGGCCCGCCTGTCGCGGCAGACGCGGCGGACGGCGTTTACGACCTGACGCGAGCGTCCGAGTGTGCGTTTCGGCGGGCTTTATTGCCTCTCTGGAGCGCCGTGTGTTTAGCGGGAGGCTGCGGGGACAAAAAGGACAAGGAGACTGATTGATTGCTTCATTGATTAAGAACTGTGTGGTCCCGAGTCATGAGTACAGACAACGCCGGCCGCCGGCGAGCAAGTCCGAGCGCGTCAGGCCCGTCTCGCTTTGAAAGTTTGCTCTGTGAACCGAGGTTCCGCGCAGGAATGTGAAATTTGTGAGCAATTTCTGACACTTGATTTGAGTTGACCCTAAAATAGTGCTGAGCTAACGTTTTCTATGAAATTAGCAGTGGAAATCGAACTAAATGAACATTCTTAACGTTCAGCAACCAATTGCAAAGTGAGCCTCGGCTGGTGCGTGTTTTTTTTTGTTTTTCTCACGCGCAGGATGGGCAACGTGAAAGATATTAGCACACACCTCGGGTCAAAAGTGACAAAAAGTGAGGACAGGTTGTTGGTGTCAAGTCCCAAGTTCGGTGTAGTACCACATTGTGCCACAACATACGGGGCAGCGCTGAGCCCGACTGGAAAACAGCCAGCGTCCGCTTCAAGTAAGAGGCAGAGAAGGTCCCCAACTGAGCTCCGGTAATTGTCCTTGCTAAGAGCGCGATTGCGTCGTCTGCGCGCCTGCTCCTTTGTCGTCTGGAAAGGATCGGGCTGGCGCGGCGGCCTCGGGCGCGCTTGGCCGGCCTCCGCCGCTTTCTTGGCAGCCGCCGAGCCTCGTTTGTCTCCTCCCGCGCGGCGCTTTGTGCGGGTGGAGTGCACCCGCCGGGAGCACAATGACACCAAAGCGGGCTTTTTGTCTGCAGGCGCGGGAAGACGGAGGGCCCTCATCGCCGCTTGTAAGGAGGCCGGCGAGCACTCGTGGCGCTCGTTTTAAGCGCCCCGTTGTTCCTTTGCGGGCCCATCGCGTGCTCAGAGCGCCCGATGATCTGATCTTGGCTCAAGTCCGCTCCCGACGTCAACACGTCTTGGGGGAAAAAAAGAAACAAATAAAAACATAGACATTGATATTTTAAACATAAAACGCTTTGCTCTAAATTCAATAAAAAATGTTTTTGTTTGTTTTGTGATGATGATGAAATGAGATTGTTAAACGTGAGTCAAAATGGTTTGAATTGTGTGCGCGGCGTCATTGTGCGGTCAGCTCGCGCGAGCTTCCAGTCCCCCCTGTCGCTCTTTTATTGCCCCCCAGCAGGACTAAACTAACGGCCCCCTCCCAAGCCTTAGCCATGCAAATGTATTTAAATGGCCGAGCCCGGGGGGCTAACGGCCCCCTGTAATCAGTGTTTGCGTGTTGCGGCCCGGGGTGCGAGCGCGTTAATCAAAGACATTCTTCCGCATCGCTCAAGCGTCTCCGAGTGAAAAGACCTTTGAACCGGCAACAAAAGTAAGCACCCCCCCCCCCCCCCCTCGTGAAAATGTCCAAGCGAGTGGACATGGTGGCAACGTGGCGTTACTTCGATCTTGTCCCATGAAAAGAAAATCTTGACCAAAGTGTGAGCGGCGCGCTCGCTTTTGTGCGCCGTGTGTTGTTGTCGTTGTTGCCATGACAACCGCGGGACGCACGTTCCCTCTGGTTCTTGGTACTTCCAATGAGTGAGAGTTTGGGGGCATCTCAGACCCGTGCATAGTGTTGCCATTTTTTAGCATTATTATTATTTCTTTTTATTTTTTTTACATCCACTTTTGTATGTTTTTTTTCAACTTGAGTTTAGTTGTATTTCACTTTGAAGTACACAACAGAGCTTCGTAATGATGTGAATAATGCAATTATTTTGAACTTGCTCCAACTTCCCCTCGACGCCCCCCCCCCCCCCTTTCCGCCACCACGGCTAATGAGCGTGATTATCAATCTAAACAATAGTTAGAATAATTGCGGCGTTAAAGGGGGGGGGGGCGCGAGTCATCTCCCAGGCACTTCCTGTCCGCGGCTGACGGACACGCCGGCCGCTTCCTGCTTCCTTGTCTGCCGAGTGGGCGTACAGGAAAGGGGCGTGGCACAGCGCCAGGGCTTCATGACGTCACCTAGCGCCGGCGTACTCATCCGCCGTTAACGCTGTCGTCGTGACAGCTTTGTTGCTTGCGCTTCTTCACTTCCTGGCGTGGCTGCGAATTGTCCTACGGTCAACTCGCACTCATTTATCATTAACATGATCAAAGTACATGAACCAATCACCAATCAAAAACGAGTGGATGTTTCCAGCATTTTTGCATTTTTATCAATCAACTCATTGTCCAAAATATTGATCTCTCCGAAACTAGTTGATTCAAAGATGGTGAAATTGGAATGACGAGCAAACAAAACGGCCTTCCAATGAAGTGTGGAAAAAAAAAAAGAGCGAGGGTCACAATCTTTTTTTTTTTTTTTTTTTTTCTTGCTTGAAAAGCGGCAAACGAACGGCGGCGTTTGTTCAGCCGTCAGCCTGAGAACCAAAACAGCAGAAGACGTCGCACACTTTTTCCTTTCTCACACTTTGAGCGGTGTTGACACTCCAAACTGGCGGCGCTGAGCAAGCGGCCCGCATGGCCAAACTGCCACGCTAGCGAGGTTTGAACCGGTTTACCGTCTTACCCTTCACCCCCGCCTCCCCTCCGTGAGAACGACGTTCCGCACATGCGGCAACTTTGTCTGTTTGCCGCCATGGAAAAGTTTCCAGAGTTGCTTTCAATCAAATCAAACGTTCGCTTTTGCATTCCGACCAAGCCGGACAATTTTCCATTGAATTCGTTTATTGGACTTTTTTGTCAAGTGGATGTTTCTTTTGATTTTGGCACTTTTCTGCCCCTTCTGGAAATTATTTCTCAGAAAAGAAAAGTGCTTTGACAAAAGTGAAAGAAGAGCAAAATCCACCCGAACCGCCGCAAGTAAATGTCGTTTCGCTGCCAGCCTTATGTACGCGGAACACACCGGTATGTTGTCGTTTTGTCTTTGCGCTAATGAGTGTGACATCACACCTTTCCGGCCAGTAAGATTCAGCTTGCCCAGGCTCGCCGTTTCACGTCACAAAGCGTCCACGCATCGAAACGCTCAACAGGCCAGATCGATTCCGATTTCGTTCAAGCGTGTGGCTCGGTGCTCGGCTAGCTTTAGCGTTAGCCTCGTTAGCCTGGCCAAGACGCCGCCGCCGACTTGTGATCAACATCGTGACGGCGAAATGTGGATTTATTCATTTCCGTTGCTCCCTTGACTCGCAAAACAAATTCAAAATGAGACTCAGTTTGCCCTATTTCTCAAATTGGGAGTGCATCAAGATGTTGTAGCCTTTGCTCAAAAGAAGTTAGCATGATGCGCCGCTACCTGAGCTCCAATCAACTATTTTCGGGTCCCGGCAACCTTTTAAAGGGCGCCCGCCGAGATCTGCGTGAAATGGAATAATTGTGCGTGTGGCGCATCTGTTGGAACTGCGTGGGCACGGCGCGCGTGTATATGCGCGTGTGTGGGTGCGTCGTTTTGCAAACGTGCGTCAGGCTCCCAACCGCGACGCCTATTTTTAGCGCCCTGTCAGCTTAAAGCAACAATGTGACTGGTGGAAAAAAGTGAGGCACTCCCCGCGCCGCCTTGTGCGCCGGCCACCGATCACTTCCTCCTCCGCCGTCCACGTACGCGTCGCTATCGCTCAACTTTTCAACACGTGACACTCCGAAAAAGTCGACAACAACAACAACAACATTTTTTTTTTTTTAGCAAGCAGTACTCCAATGCTTCACGTTGGCTTTGATGGCAGCCCGTCTAGTCAGGACTGGACTTGAATTAGGATCGTAAATGACAACAGATTAAATTGATGTCATTTTCATTTTGTACATGCGGTAGGTCACAGGTGGCGACTTGTTTATTTTCTTCATCATTTGTCAAACAAATATTTGTTTCATACCCAACCAAGTTGTGTGTGTGTGTGTGTGTGAGAGAGAAAAGTCTGGTGGCTTTCGTGATGCAGAAGAAGAATGGGGGGGATGAAAAAGAAAAAATGATATCACTATCAGTCCCTGCTGGTTGATATTTCATTTACCAGCAGGAACTGAGCTGCTGTGCCCCCCCCCCCCCCCACCCCCGCACGCACGCACCAGGCCCATCACTTCTCTTCCACCACCTCAGCCTTGGCGTCCATCAGTGGACCCCCCCCCCCCCCCCCCTGCCCCCGCAGGTGATAACAGATTAAAGCTATTCCATTTCATGCCTCAGGCTCCCAAATACAATCCATGTGCACGGGGGCTCCTTTGGGCCTTGTGCCCCCCAATACACCTCCAACCGCCCCCGTCGCTTCTCCGGGCCCTCCTGCCCCGGCGGGTTGCGGCCGCACCAGTCCACTGGGCTAAGCCGCCAAGACGGAGGCCGCGGCGGGAAATGACTGTGTGTATGTCTGTGTGTGCGCGCACGTGCGGGTGTGTGTGTGTGTGTGCGTATAATAGGGTTATGTCGGCTTAGATGGGTCTGTGTGCTGTATTTAACATCCTTCTCCTTTTCACTTATTAAACTTGTGAAAGTATCTCTCAAAGTGTAATTGTGCCCCAGCGAGCACGTGAGCTGAAATGCTTTGCCGGCAGCCCGTTTAGGCAGCAAACGAGTCAATTGTCGAGTCGTTTCAATTTATGATCGGAAGTATCGTTACAATATTACAGCCCACCCCCAAAACGTTTGTGCGTTGAATATTGACTTTTGCTTTCACAGCAGCACATTTGGGCAAAGTAGTCGGGAATTGAATCCAATTTGCGATTTAGATTTAGATTTGTCTTGAATTGAATTTTCACTCATTGAATTTGAGAAAGTCGCGCTAAAGCAGAAAAGGGAGTGGGATGTGCGTCAAAACGCCCCCCACGGTTGCCGCTCACCCCCTCCTTGCGTCCGATGTCTTGCTCCTTGGAGCCAGGAAGTGTCCGGCGAGCCGATTGGCCGCCCGCATTCCTGCGCTCGCAGCAGCGGGAGCGCCCGAGAGGGAAATGAGAGAAATGGAACCCTCGGCGCGTCCTCAAAAGTGAGCTTCCTCGCCGCGGAAAAAAAGGACCCCCGCTTCACCGCCATCAAACGGCAGCTTGCCCAAATGGCGCACGTACGGCATTCAAATTCGACTGATTTCAGATGCGAACAACAAATGGCCGAAATGTGTCTTTTTCTTGCTTTGATGGCTGCCCATTCAGTCGGGATGGACACTTCCAAAGTTTTGCAAAACAACTTCTTTCAGAAGTCTTTGCACCAAACTTCACCACAATTGCTCGCATTGCCTTGACGACAGCCCGTTTAGGCAGCCAGCTGGTTGAAATCCACCCAACCGCCAAATCGCGTCTGGAAGGTGTTCCAACTTTGCTCATTTCAGCGGGAAACGTCATACGCCAAACTTTTCTGTAATTTCTCTTTGTTTGCTTTGAGGGCAACCCGTTTAGGCAACAACCATTTCGAAATCCTCCCACGGTCGCACCCAAATAGATTTGATAGCATTTCCGACTTTGCTTCAACTGGTAAAGTCGAACACGTCGAATCTTTGTCTTTGCGTCGATGGCCGCTTGTTTATGCAGCAAACCCGCATGTCATGCGTGAATGAATCCCGCCTCGATTTGGATACTACACAAATGTCTGCGATTGATCCACTTCTACGCCATTGCCGACTTTCTAATCGATTAATCGTGCCCGATGAGTAACTTTATGGATTCAAATGGCAGCCCGAGTGTGCGTTTGTTGTACTTTGCTGAAAAAAAAAAAAAAAAACTCCATCAAACCCGTTCTTTTCTCTCCACAACCCCTG
The DNA here is from genome assembly GCF_054856515.1 of Filicampus tigris. Classification (NCBI taxonomy): domain Eukaryota; kingdom Metazoa; phylum Chordata; class Actinopteri; order Syngnathiformes; family Syngnathidae; genus Filicampus; species Filicampus tigris. Next base: position 593,673 of record NC_141238.1, on the reverse strand, counting down.
GAGAAGTTTCCAAATTCCTTCCGCAAATTAGGAGCGGCGATTAACGGTTGCTTGGACAATCAGCATCGGCGAGAAGGAGTACGACAAATACACATTTAGCAGCAAAGGCCGGATCATCTGCGATTATTCCTTCTTTTCGCCCATTTCCATGCATTCAAGAGCAAGTGCTTCTCTCGTCTTTATTGTGCGAGCAAAAAGTTCAGGCGGCACCAAATTTATTTTGAAATCCGCGAGTGTGCGCGGCTTAGCCGGACTCTTTGCACACAAACGGACATTGATGTTGGATTGGGACGTGTAACCGATTCAAGGAAACGGCCGAGTGGAGATTGCTGGCGCGTATCTGGACGCCGCACATGGGCAGCGTCTGTTGCGAGGCAGCCTCGTCTCCTGCGTCGCCGGCCCACCATAAACCGGATTAGACGATTATTAGAGGAGGTGTGTAGCCGCGCCGCTTGTGTTGCGTTGGCAAACGCTTTCCCTCCTTCAAAGTAGACCATTTCACTCAACTGCGCCGCCACTTCCAGAGGAGGACTTCAAGCGACGAGTCGACTTCACATCGACGTTTAAAGTCAACCAGTCGCACGTTTGTCCGTCCGGGTTGAACCGATGAATCGACGTGTCGAACCGATGAATCGATGAGTCAGTCGCGTCGACATTCTGGGGAGGTGGTGTCCATCTGGAATTTTTCATGAAAGTTTCCTGAACGGCCGGTTCATTTCCAGTCCGGTCGATCCCGCCCCCCCGTCGACGATTCGGAATCGACCCGTGTCGTCTTTTCGTGCTGTCCTGTGGTCAATCCAAGTTGGATTGATCTAAAGAGTTTCAAAAGTAGTGCTTGTTTTTAATGCTCTGCTTGTTTTTTTTTTATTGTTCTACCTGTTTTCATGTTTGGACTGTGTCCTTGAGTGCCCAAAAAGGCGCCCCTAAATAAAATGAAATGTTTTACTATTAGTGAAAGCCAATTGCAAATCTTTTTAGAGGGCTCAGGACCTTTACCTGTTGATCCAAGTTGCAGCTTTGGGAAAAAAAAAAACCTGCCGATCATGTTTTGTTTCGATTGTCATCAGAGAAAAAGCGAACCAAATCAGACATCGGTGAAAAAGAAATTCCCAGAGATGTTCTTTGAAGGCCGTATCCCCGAGCGCTACATGAATGAGAAAATGAAGTCATTAGCCTGATGCCTGATGCCCTCCCTCCATTCCTCCCTTCCGCTTTCAGATCTTCACCCCTGTCGACGTGGCGGCGGCGGCCAATTTCCAGGATGGCGTGAAAAGAAAGCGCGGGGAGGCGTCGATGAGCAGGTAATGGAGGCTGATGAAAGAGCCAGTCGGAAATGGACCAAGATGGGAGACGCGAGAAAGGGAAAAGACACAAGGGGCGGGGGGGGGTGTTTTTGGGTCGCGGGGGGCGCACGCCTCCGCCGTCATCACTAACCTTGACGTTGCTTTTGCCGGTCCACTCACGCCCTCCTTCACATTCGACTGATCTCAACAACTGTTGAAAGCAGTCCCGCCCCCAAAAGTCCACTAGCTTAATGCTAACATATAACGCCAAGCGCCAACAAATTAGCATTGGCGTTGCGCTAGCTGTCAACCTTCCGACAACCGCCGCTGCGTCACGTCCGACAAAGGGGAATTTCAAACGCCCAAATCTTGCGGCTGTTGCGGCCCGCCGTATTCGGCGGGACCCGTCCGAAATGAATCGCCACGTTTTGCCCGTACACTCACTTGGACCTCTTTCGGGAAATTTGGCTGCTGCGAGCGCGTTGACAAATTACAACAACAGTTGACACGTATGCATACACGCACACCCCCACATGAACAAGAACGCAACCGCACAGGAAGATGCGTATACACACACACATGAACACACGACACGACGCGTACGCACGCAAACCAGACTGTCAGTTGGTGGTCTGTCTTCTCTCCGTGGCGTGTACAGGTGCGTGCGTGCGCGTGCGCGCCGCCGAGTGACAGCTGTGCGCCAAGGGCGTCGGTCGGCGTTTCCTCTCCGCGTTTCCCGCGAACGGCACTCGAGGAGGAGAACGTGTTGGCGGCGGCGGCGGCGGGCAGGTGCACAAAGGCGGCATTAGCAAGTTATTTGTGTCGCTCGCGTTCACTTTTCAGCGCAGCACGCCGCGGCGTTTATCGGCGCCGCGACAAAGGGGCGGATTAGGGCGCCGTAATCCCTTTAGTAGGGATGTCACCTGTCGTCTGGCCCTCATCACCCGGGAAAACTTTAACGCCGCCGCCGCCGCTATCTCCATCTCGAAGGTTTTCTCCCGCCACACCTGCGCGAAACAAAATGGCGGCGAGGCCTGAGTCACGAGTAATCCGCCGTCATCGGCGGCAAAAGTGTCACGGCCACGTCCTTATCGACGTGCCGCATGCGTGTGTGTTTGTGCTTGCGAGAAGGAATAATTGGATTATTCCGATTATTCAACTTTGACGCCTTTGATCTAAACTTATCTGGCGACGAGGGATCGTTTATTACCTCCATTACGGACTTTTGTTAGCATCAAACTTCCTGTCTGCACTTTTGGCGAATCGAGCTAATTTAAAAAAAATCCAAAAATGACGTTGTTTTCATTATGTTCAAAGGAAGGTAAGGCAGGAGTCATTTTTCTGCGTTGAAATCGTCGCTGTCGGCGTGACAGTCGCGTCCGGGATGACGTTTCGGCAAGCAGACAGGAAGTAGCGCTGATGCATTTTTAATTTTTTTTTTTTTTTTTTTTTTTAATCTGTGGCGTCCATCTCGCGGCGATGATGGATGCGCGTGTGCGTAATGCGGGCCGCAGCTGGCCATTAGTCAATTATGAAATTGAATCGTAACAATTATGAGAAGCCATAACGATTAACGCCGCATTTCCTCTTTTCATTCAGCCTTGATGATTTTTGCAGAGGAGCCTAACTTCCTTATCTCTGACTGTCCCCCCCACCCCGCCCCTAGCCACCTCCCGCCCCCCCCCCCCCACCCCCACTCCTTCGTCTTTCCCAAGCCTCGTATTCCAACTTGCCATCACTTTCTCTCGCCTGCTGCACTTCTTTAAAAGTAGATCTCATTAGGCTTGTCTGGCCCCCACATCGCATTAACCCCGAACCCCCCCCCCCCACCACCACCACCCTCCCCCCTCGGTTCTGGTTCTGCCCGGCCTGAGCGGTGATCCGGGCCAGCCGCTGAGGAATCTGATAGGGATAAACCAATTTGCGGCGCACACAAACATCCCGGCAGGCGCACGCCCCCGCCTCGGCCCCCGCCCCCGCCTAGCACCCCCCCCCCCGCCCCCCACCCCGGCTCCCACCGCTCGTTTAAGATGACGGTCGGAGAGGCCGGCAATTAAGTTTTAATTAGGTGGGCTAATTATTGCCGGCCAGGAAGTATCAGACGCCAAGACGATTGTTCTCTGGCCTGCGGAGGAGGATGAGATCGGACCTAATGGGGGGTTGGTGGGAGGGGGGGGGGGGGGCTCCTTTTACACCCACGCTTACCCACACACACACGCACACACGCCCCCCACACACATTAACACTGACTTTAACCTTCAGTCTCTGAAACTTTTTGAACTTTGGTCAAAGGGAAAAAAATTGATTTTGTTTTGGTCACACTTGTTTCATATATTTGGACTCGCAAACATTGCTGACGCACACTTATTGTTGATGGGGCGTGATCGAACAAAATCCAACGGCCGCATGAAAGTGTACAGGCAGAAAGCCCCCCCCCCCCCCCCCCGCCATGGACTCGATTAGGAAGGAGGGGTTAAGGGTGCGAGGGGACGGTCGCCCCCACCAAAAGCCCCCGACGGCGTCCTTATCGGCGCCTCGCACCGAGCTCGGCTCGCGCCGCGGCCGACCATCGGTGATGTCGGCGAGCTAATCTGCCGGCCAATTAAAAAGCAGAGATGCGCGGCTGCCAACGTCGGCCGTCTCATCGCATTCCAGGGAAAACGCCGCCTCGCCTTTCTGCTCCCGTCCAGATAGAGATTTGCCGGGATGGGCGCAGCCTGATGAGCTCGGGGCCCTGAGGTGAGCTCGCCGGGGGTGGGCGGCGGCGGGGGGGGGGGGGGGGGGGGCGTCGGGGGTGCTCTGAAATGCTGCCAGGCGACAGAGGAAGCCAAAAAGGTCTCGAGGAATAAAGCGCAATGGCAATTTTCATTCCCGAGAAGCCTTTCGTAGGCGCTGTGCCTTGTTACCTTCACCGAGCACACATTTTCCAAAGTCATGGTTTGAAAGTCGTCTCCTCCTTCCTTTTCTTCGGTTGTTGCGTTGTGGTTCGCTGCCGCCCACAGGACTGAAGCGGAACGACATCTACCGGAAATTCGCACAGGAGGCTTCGGTTGTCGTGGATCCATCAAACCCTCCGCCAAGCACACATTTTTCTCAATCGGAACTGGGAGTCTCCTGCCTTTGCTTTCTTTTTGTTCGTTTTTGTGTTTGTGTAGTTTACTGCCATCCACAGGACTGGAGTGGAATAGCATCTCGCAGGATTGCACGTAGTATCATCTTTTCATGACTAATCCCGTCTCTGGTTCGGTCCCTAATTCCGAAGCCCGTTCCTAGCCCAATGCCCAACTCGTGTCCTCACGGTGAACACTTTGATTGGCTCCAAAAATGGCTGACGATGCAATTTATTGACTAGCAATTTGCACTGGGGGGGGCATTTGAGACCGAGACTTGGTCCGCCACCGCTCTCGCCTGTACCTTCCAGTTGCAATCCATCAAAGGCTGCTTGAGTACGACTGCTGTTTATTTGCCCCGGCTGGTGGTTGTTGTTTGGAGGTTAGAGGGGTTGCGAGGGGGGGGGGGTCGGGTTGTGCGGGGTGTTCGGAGGCAAGGGGGCGGGGGGGGGGGTCGATGGGATGAGTGGTGGTCCTGTGGTGAAAGAGGTGGTCAGTTCATGACCTGGTCAGGAATGCGGCGGTGGCTCCCTGGACTTTGCACCAGCAGGAAACCTGAAACCACAAGTAGAAAAGGCCCGTCAGTCACCTCTGGGCCTTTGCTGGGGAGGCGCACACGCGCGCACACGCGCACGCGTGCAGACCGAGTGGAGTCAGGCTCAGACATCCATCTCTGCTTCTTAAGTTCTGACTTGAAATGTTCTGCTCACTGGTTCCTCTGCCGCAACATGTGAGAAGGGAAGTATTGGGGTGGGGGGGGGCGGCGGTCTCAGTGTGTGTGTGTGTGTGTGTTGAGGGCCGCCATGCTGAGATGGGAGCAAACAGAGTTGACAGCTTCCTTCCTCACGGTAAACATTGCAGCGCCACTTAGACACGGGTCAGGGACAAGAACCAAGAAGAAGTCCTAGCACCCGACCCCCCTCCCTCCCCCCCTAACTACCTCACCTCAATGGGGGGGCGCACAGGCCTCCACAACAAACCCTGAGCACCATTTGAAGGTTCTAGCAAGAACGGGCGAACTTCCACTGCCGAAGCGCTGGACGGTGTGCGTTTGATGGTTTTCCCGTCCTTTTCAAGTCATTACGATAATCGTGCAGAAAAACGACCAAAATAATTGCTCGGCCATATCGTTAAGCATCTGATTATTATTATTATGATTATTATTGCGGCACCAATGACTCGACCCTTGAACACCCTGAAGTCCCTTAATTAAGGACACCTCGCTGAAAAAAAACGAGCTCGGAGTCCAAAGACCAACGCGCGCGTCCCGCCGACCATCTGAAATGGGCGCGCACACGCGGTTCGCCCGATTGATGCGCGCGGGCGCAGGAAAGATGTTGACGGCAGCCAATTTTGCGACGGCACTAATCTCACAAGTGCGCCTTTCGCACTTCCTTGCATATCATTACACGACACGCACACACACACACACACCGTTATTGTCCGCAAGAAGTACGCACACTTTCATTGGGGCTGCAGGATTAAAAGGAAATGAGAGGCAGGCATGAACAAAAGACATTTTTTTTGTAAGTGTGTGTGTGTTTTATGCTGGCAAAACGTCAGGCAGCCAGCTTAATTTCGCACCCCCCCCCCCCCTTAACGCCCACCTCCCCTTCCTCCTTCCCCAAGCTTGGCCACCAAACTAAAACAGGTAACACACACACACCCCTGCTCAATGCACTGCAACCAAAGCCACAGTGTGTGTGCGCGTGTGTGTTCAGTTACACGCTGGAGAGGGTTGCTATGGCAGAACAAGAGGGGACGTGTCTCCGTGCAGCCAGGTGCCACCAACAGTTTTGGTGTTGGTCCAATCTGGTGGCATTGTGTGTGTGCGCGCGCGCGCGCGTGTTTGCTAGCTCCACATCAAGCGCGCCTTCCCGGAGCTAGCTTTTAGCGAGCTCATTTCTCCCCAAGCGTTGCCAAGCATACGGTCGTCAAAAATGTCTCGACTGGATGGGAAGCGGACGTCCCGGTGGTTCGAATGCCGCCCCAATACTTTTGTCCGTTTAGTGGACCAGGACATTTTTTTCGCCTCTGTGGGAATTTTCAGCATCTTATCCATTCCAAACTGCCTTTGTGGGCCTTTTTTTTCTGGACAGAAAGGAAGCTTCCCCAAATTCTACCTGACATGTCTTGATAAGATGGACAATAAAGATTAAAGGCTCCTGTGCAACTGGCGATTAATTGACCAGGCGCGCTATCCCAATCGATCATGATTTTTTTTTTTTTTTTTTTCCATCTCCACGGATGACTGCGTTCCGACCAGAGGACACCCCGAGGTCACGCGCTAAAGTGCGGACACTTGTTTCCTGAGCGGGAAGAGGAAATCAAAGCGGGAGTGAATTCCCGCCGGCGTGGGAACGTCATGACTTGGCCTGCTGAGCTGCGACGGACGACGTCTCCCAAGGCGTCGTGGATGGCAGCCTAAAGAGAAAAGGCCTACGCAGGCAGAGGTTTCTTATCCGAATGAACGACGAGCCTTCCGCGGGGCGTCCTTTTTGAGTCACGGCGCCCCGCAAAGGATCTTTCTTCTTTGCGGAGTGCTCGCAACGTTTCCTACACTTACTTCCTGCTCCTATCTGGGAGCGCCTGCTCTGCTATTCATCTATTCCCGTCGCATCTCGCCTCGTGCCGGCCGGGCCATCTTTTCAGCCAGCCCCCCCGCTCCCTCCGCTTGGCGCCTCGCTAGGGGAGCTCATTCTTAGCCGCACAAAAAACGTCCGTCACGGATTGCCTCGCCGCCGTCCGCCTGTGAATTAGCCGTGTGATTACACTGAGCTCCAGTCGGCGCTCGGATTAGCGCCGGCTCCCGCTCGGGCCCTCCGATTTTGGAGAAGCCCGAGGCCCGGCGGGGACCGGGCGGCGAGAACGCTCTTGCGGACGAACTAGCTTTCCGCAGAGCCACGTGACGGGGCGACGGGGAAAGGCCGGCCAGATAGCCGGTCTGCCAGGAAGCCGCTGCGAGCGAGAAGGACGTTGGGGATCACGTTTTGGAGATGCAAGTAGATCCTTCCGAGAGCTCAACTTGGTCTTTGTTTGCATCGGGCGCCGGCGAAATGTCAGTGGGTGTGCGAAGGCATCGTCTCTGGACCCTGGAGATCTTCTCATGGCTGACTTTTTTTTTTTATCATTATTTTTGTTTACCTTCAATCCAAGACTCGGAGGCTGTGGTCAAAGCCCAAATGTGACCTCATCCGTGAATGATTGCGGAGCTCTTGGGGAAGTTTGTTTTTTGCAGAAAAAACCTGTCGTGGGACACCACTTAGGCTATAGTAGGAGTCTATTTGAATCTACACTCCTGTACCCTATCACACTGATTTTCAGACTCTAGCCGACCTGTTGCAGGCCTGAAAAGGTACGTGGGAACGGTCGAAAAGTGACCACGCCAGCAGCTGTCCCAATGCATGAAAGCGCAGTTCCGATATTCCTGGACTTCATGGCGGGTGCGTCAAGTCAACCTCTCGGAACCCCTGAAATCTTTTCCAATGGCTAAAATGTTGAACTTCACCCCAAGGCTGTTGTTGAGGCCCAAATATTGGCTCATCAATGCCTTTTTTCCACAGAGCCATCGCAGAGGCCGCCGTGATCAAAATGGAGCAAATGAAACATTGCAATCTGCACTTTTGCCGACCTACTGGACTCAATCGGAGAGTTCGGATGACCTTTTCCCCTTTCAAAAAGTTGCACGGACGTTCCCGAACAGTAAAAGCCAAGTGCCAAGGCTAGAAGATTAGAGGGTATGTCAGGGTAGGGGCCTGTCTCAATGCCCGGACCGAGCTCCAAACGTAACCCTCGAAATATTCCGGAAGGTAACGTTTGGTACGCACAAACTTGGACCATCTCATGGTTGAAACGTTTGCCTTCAACCAAAGACTTTGAGGTCCACCTAACTTTAGACGCGAAGACCTTTGTCAAGGCTAAAATGACAACCCTCAACACCTTTCTACAGGGAGTGATGGTAGAGGCCTTATTTTTGGGCCTCGGAACCTCGCGTTCTCCTCCACCACGACGGAAAGATGATTCCTGGTCTTCTTAACGTCCATCGGTCGGTTGCGCAAATGCGGGATTGTGGGAGAAGAAAGCCGCCAGAGGAGCACACTCGGAAAGCCCCGAGATAATGAAGCAGTAAAAAGAAAATGGAGTGAGGGCGACTCGTAAAGCCAAAAGCACCGAATGGTCCTGGATGGGTGTGAGCGATTCTTAAGCTTTGCTGCGCTGGCGTACAATAAAGATAGCCACTTATGACCGAGACGGGTTTTCTCCTTTTTTTTCTCCTCCTTTTTTTATGCCCGGCGAGAATGAGCGCGCATCCATTCGGAGGCGGCGTTCATTACCTTGCACAATTAGATTTTTGTGAAATCTAAGCAGAATTTTTAATGCTACGCGGCGGCGACGGCCAATAACGTGACTGATAAGCGGCAGTGCAATGGCCTGTGTAAATCTGTGACTGAAGACGTGGCGGTTATCTGGCCGCCCTCACATCCTCCCTCTCGCTTTTTGCCTCCCGGCTTTCTCTCCCGGGGTCTCATAGCAACGCGACGACGGCCGCCGACGCGCGACGGCGGCCGACGCTCGGCATCGTCCGGGTCGCCCGTATCGATCGGCCGGCGATGCGTTTTTATCTGGCGTTTCCGCTCCTGGTTGTCCTTTCTCCTAAAAAGCAGATAAAGCGCGCTTCATTAGAAGGGCCGGCGTGGATTTGTTGCGCTGCCTTTTATGCCGCTTCGTTACTAATAATGTTAAAAACGCACACGTGTGGGACCAGATAAGGCGGATGCATTATTTAACATGGTGGACTAATGGCCCGGATTGTCCCCGCAACAATTGAATAACATCGGTAGATAAGAGGGAGCCTCTTAAAGGACGGGCCTGCCTGCGGAAGCAAAGATAGCGCACGGCCGTGCCCGGCAGCAGCGGGGGGCGGCAAAATGGCCGGCCGGGGTCTGCGGCGCGCAAGTATTGACAGGAGAAGAAGCAGCGAGCGCTGAAATCAATACGGCTGCTCGCTAGGAATCTGCTATCTTGGACTTTCCATGCTAATGGCCGCAGTCATCTCCGAAAGTGGCTTTCAAGTGCTTAGAGGGCACATGATAGCATCTTATCGGCCGGCCGGGACCGGGTCCCGCTCCGCAACCTTCTTGTCCGCGTCAAGCTACCCCGGGACTCGCTTGACGGATACTTTGCGGCTTTACGTGTCCTTCGATGGGAAAACTTGCCGTTGGCTTCTTCTCTTTCTTCTTTCTCTTCTTTGTCCGTCTTCATCTTTTTCCTTTCAATGTCCTGCTCTTATTCCTTTTCCTTCTTTCATGTCTTTCTTCTCCTTCTTTGGCAGGTGTCCATGTTCGGGTCCCGGTACCTGATGGACCGGGTCCACCGTGCCGGGAAAATGAGGGATTCCGCGTTTGGGCGCCAGGCCTTGGCAGCAGGCCCGGCTGACTGATCCCTTTGGACGCCTTCCATTGGCTGCCGTCCCCGCGAGCCTCCGCCCGTGCGGCGGCCTGCATCTCATGTAAGGCAATGACAAACTTCCTCCTTTTCGACACTTTTCATCTCCATCGGGACGTGAGCTGGGGGGGGGGGGGGCGAGCAAACCTTTTCCCGCATCCGGGAAAAAATGGAAGGATGCGACATTGATATTCTCCAGCTTTAATTCATAAAACAAACTTAAAAACACTCGTCATCCGATTTTCAAATTGGTTTTATGCGTCGTAATTTTCGAAAAATCAAAGCATTTTTGCTCCTGGAAGCGATTCATCTTTATTCGGTGAGTGAAATGTTGGCACGAATGTAGAGAAGCAATGTGTGGTTTGTTGCCGTGGTGGTGGTTGTCGCCGTCGTCAGGGGCAATCGCCGCACTTTTCACGTTGACCCCTCCCCCTCGTTTTATGTTTTTAGTATATTATGCTGAGGGCAACAGGCCACAAATGGCCCACGGGCCACCAATTGGACACCGCTGCTGTAGATTAATACTGATTAAGCCAAAATCAGCCCCATTTTTTTTTTTTTTTTCAATAGAGGCCCAATGTTTGGCCAGCGCCTTCGGAATTACGCCTCCTCTTCTATTGTCTCGGGAGGCTTTAGCGGCGAGCTGAGTGACGTGTAAAAAGCCCCCGCCCTCTGGACCCCCTCCTCTAATGAAAATGTTTTAAATCTGTGTGCCCGTATCAACTATTTGGGATTATCCAATATCTTTACAAATACAGCTGATTATCCCATTAAGCTGAACTCTGGCTATAAATAGTTTTAATGCTGATGTAGATTTGCGGGGGCTGCCGAGGGGATAAGTGTTTCTTTTTTTATTATTATTATTTTTTTTATTATCAGGCCCCTCAATCCCCAGCCGAAACACACGCAAAGCGTGCGGAGTGCCTGTGGTCCTTTCTGTGCACGCTGAATATTGGACACTAATACCATTCTGCCTTCATTTCTTTCTTCATTTTTTTTTTTTTTTTTTTTTTTTTTGTGCGTCTCACCTCCAGAGGAAAAAGTCCAGCAGAGGACTTCTTTTATCCGCACTCTCTCTTCTCCCGCTTCTTCATTCTATTGCATTTATTCATATTCAGCAGTCAATCATTTGTGTGGCTGGTGAGGCAGCAAGCAGGCAGAGAGAGAAATCCGGAGATTGCAGATGGAAGTGCTATTTTTTTTTTTTTTTTTCATGTTCTTATCCTCGCGCATTTGAAGCGGCGATGTGGAAAAGCGCTGGGAGCACCGCTTTACATAGTGGCGCACCCCCCCCCTCATCAAAAGCCGCCAATCGGCCCTAAATCAGCATGCAAAATGCCACTCAACCCTGTAGCCTTTATTAAAGTTTGCAGGGACTCAATTTGAGATAGCGATCGTTCCTATTAAAAAGCCAAATGTAAGATAGTTTTTTTCCCCCCCTCTAAATCTCAGAGTGGAATGGAATTGTTAATCAGCATAGGCTGATGTGATTTCTCTGTCACAAATCCTGCCCTGGGCTCAGTGGCGCACCAGCTTTACCGTAACTTCGGGCTTAGCAGTCGCCACGGAAACCAGGGGAGGAGGATTCGCGTCGTGTGTGTGTGTGTGTGTATGCGGGGGTGTAGGTTGTGACAGGGTTGGGGGGGGGCATGTTGGCTTAGCCCCCACCCCCCACCCCCCCCTCGATCTCCTCCAGCCGCCATCAGCTTCTTGATAACGAGGCCTTGATTGAACGGGACACGAAACGGATGACCTGTGACCACTTTGTCTTTGGACTTTCTTGTACGGCGTGCGGGCGGGGGCGGGAGCAGTGTGTGAAATTGGGGTCTTAACAGGATGAGATGGGGCGGCTTGGCCTCCGTCCTGCCTGGCACGGCCCGCTGGCGGGGAGGCTGAGCCGCGGACCCCTTTGCCCCCTCCCTCCGAACTGCCCACAAAAGCCCAAATTCTCTGACACAGATTAACCTCCGAAACACACAAACATCGAGTCGCTGTCCGATTTATTAAAAAAAAAAAAAAAAAAAAAAATGCTGACTGGGACATGGCAAAACGCACCAATCCAAAATGAAAACACTCGCAAGGAGCATTGAGCAGACACTGAACTAACCAGGCTGTAGGCCACACCCCTTAAAGGCAGACATCAACACACAAAATGTTGTACACTGTGTGTGTGTGTGTGCAGCAGTCAGTCAATGAAACGCATAATTTGATTAGTTGGGCACATTTTGTCTGTGCGTTCAAATTTGGAGGGTCATGTCGTGTTAGTGTTACTGTACTGTGTTCTGTGACTGTGACTGTAAAACAAAACGCAACCAAAAAGAATGACACAACATTGTACGTTTGAATACAAGCGAATAGCTTTTTTTTTTCTCCCAAAATTGGCAGCCGAATGCTAACACGTAAATGTAAAACGCCATTGACGGGCTAACAAAAATTAGCATCAAAGTGGCAGTGGTCACATACGTAAAAAAGAAATATTCACACACAAACACATACTACACTTACAAACGCCTCCACCATGATGACGTCAGAGTTCATTTGAAGATGATTGGCAGCTGTCGGCTCCTAATCCTGCGACGCATTGTCAGGGCGGTTGGAAAAAAGATGGCCGGCAAGGTGGCGCCCGCTTAAAGCTAAAGCATACATTTATTTTCTTAATTATCCTGCATGTGCATTTGCAATTAACGTTTTGTCGACCTCGTCCATTAGCCGCCGCCGCCGCCGCCGCCATTGCCGCCGCCTCTGCAATCTCTGGCCGGCTAATTGAATGTGATTTTAATGGCGTGTGTGTAATCCGACGCTGCGGCGGCACAGCCACCGCTTTACGACAGCGCCTTGCTTTGCCTCGTTCGTAATGACGCGCAAGTTGTTTTTGTGTCGTGTGGAGGATTGCAAAATTGTTGCAAAAATTGTTTGAGACATCATTGTCGAGGCTAATTTAGCTTTAGCATTCCAACTGGGGCTCTGGCCTGGATTGTTCCAGCTAGCCGCTGTTTTGTGATGTCACCGTCACGTTTTTTTTGTTGTTGTTTTTTTTTGTGCGTGCGCTACATTATGGCTAGATGAGAGTTAGCATTGATCGCTAGCTGTGTTGTTGTTTGCGTGGAGCCAGATGGCTAGCGCAACTGCTGCTGTGTTGTGACATCATCACCCTACGTTGTGAGTTGCACAATTGTACAAATTTTCAAGATTGGAAATTGGGAATTTACAGCAATTATTGGGGCTAAACCAGGAATTCACAAAATGAAGCTCAGCTCTTAATTGGGAACTTGGATATATATTGGGGAAATGTAAAATTTTTCTGACGAATGCGCAACAATTAATCGACAACTAATCATTTGTCAAATGAATCGAAATCTAACATTTTTTTTGGAAGTCGTTAATCCGAGGTATGGGGAGAAAAAAAGCAAATTTTTTTCACCGGGATTGAAAAGCATTTACACTTGGGGCTGACTTCACTTCTCTTATTCCATTTGTGTGCAGCATAACAGCTAAATGCAGCTTCACCCTGTTTGCTTTGAACTCTGAGCTCCATTTATTGACTCAAGTCGGCAGATCTCAGAGGCCGACTGGCTTCATATTCAATCGGCATTTCTTTTGAAATGAATGTTTCCATGTTTACGGATGATCAATATTTTTATCGCCTGCCAAACCAGTCACTGAATCATAATCAATCGTTATGCACTGTCGCTTTGAAATAATGTCCTGTTTTGGAGTAAAGGGATGGAAATTTGAAGTGTTTTGTATTTCTGTCGCCGATTCAACAATCGATTTCATAAAGATTGCAGACTAATCGCGTAGGTTCCGTTTTGCGTGTGAGTGCCCAAAACGTAGTGTGTGAATGATGTTGTTTAATTCTAACAAATGCGCCCGAATGGATTTCCGGTGTTGTTTATTGGCCGTGGCTTGCAGTGTTGAAGCGTTTCTAATGTTTAGCTTTAGCCGCACGAAAGCGTGTGTGTTTTAGCATGCCGGGCCCATCTCGCATCTTTTGTCTCAGCTCGGAGGGCAAACACGCGCTCGCGATTCCCCGCCTGGGGGAAAATTGTCTTTGGGCGCATTTCCTCCTCGGTATGATATGTTTACCAAATACCTGTTTAGAATGCGGCGATGGTGGCGGCGATGGCGCGTGTGCGGCGGTGGAAACGGCGGCGCGCTCTCCCCTCCGGCCCCCGCCGCAAATGTGGGTATTATTTGTCAGGCCTGGCAGTGTCTCCAGGCTGCTCCAGAGAGATACAAGGAGGCGAGTGATAAGGAGAGCATCAGAAGGGCAGTTAATTGCCTGCAGTCTCCGGGAGCCGGGGAATATTTAAAATCTATGGGATTAAAGGCAGATTAAAAAGTGCAGAAGCAGTGGGCCCAATGGCGCTTAAAGATTGCAATCAGCAAGGGTAATGGGAGGAGGGAGGGGGGGGGGGAGGGAGGAGGTTGGGAAAACATGAACCATTGGAGGAGGGGTGGGGGGAAATGACAGATAGGAAATTTAGACGCCCCGGGTTCCATCTTGTAAGCACGATTCATCTACGTGTAAATCGCTTTTTTTATTTTTTTTTTCCCCCCCCTGCTCCTCGTCGGAGGCCGGCGACGCTCGGCTCGGCGTTCTTATCGCGCCATCGGTGAATTAAAAAGCGCCGCTTTTCCCCCCCCTGCGAGGATTAAGAAGCGTGATTTGAAGACGGCGCGAAAAAATGACTAATAAAAAAAAAAAAAGGCCACGCTGTCCAAAACGTGCGCAAAACGCCGGGAAAAAAAATGTCAAGTCAGACGGGCTCGACAGCACCAGCGCTAATGAGTTTATCTCGGACCTTTTTGAAGAAAGGGGCAAGATCCCTAATTGTTTCTTATCTAAAGCACAGCACGTAATCCTGTTAATGACCACACCAAAAAAAAGTATTCTTCCCAAAATATTTTTGCTGTAAAAATGTCAAATCACACCTAACAGCCCGATGATCTTATCTCGGGCGATTGTAATTTCTTTAGAAGAGCAAAATCTCCAATTGTTTGTCCTCGAATCGAAAGCAGGTCATACTGTTCGTGGGCGCACCAAAAATCATCAGCAAAATCTGCCCAAAATATGTTTCAAAAGTCACTCGTGACTTTAGGGCGAAGGTTATCATTTTTTGCCAGTTTTACCCGACAAAATCTCCAAATGTTCCTCATCTAATCTACATCAAGTACTTTTCTAAACACACCAAAAAACATAGAAATCAACAAAAATAGTATCATAGTACAACATTGTCAATATGACAATGATCCTATCTTGGACTATCGTTTTGTTGAAGGCCAAATTCTTAAATTCTTTGTCATGTAACCTGTATTAGGTTTAATGGGCACCACAAATATCACCATCATTATCATCAAAATCAGGCAAAAAAGGATATATTTCAAAATGTCAATAATAATGACCCTGCCAAAAATAATCAAAATCAGAAGAGAAGAAAATCTTACAAGAAATATTTTGGCACTCCCCCCCAAAAAGTGGAATCAGACTTTGCTAATCATTTTATCCCGGACTTGTTTTTGTGGGAAGAATTGGCGAACCTCAATTGTCTGTAACTGAACCCGGACATCAACGAAGTTACTAATCTAATCCACAGGCGGCATCATAAAAATCAGCTCATAAAATATATGTTTAAAAAAAACAACACATTTTTTTTTGCCGTCATCATCTCTTGCGCCCTTTCAAGAGGTTTGCCTTTGGTGGAAAGATTAGCCTCATAAATTATGCATGGCGGTAATCCGAGGCGGCGATAGAATCTTCGGCGTGTTGTGGGGGGGGGGGGGGGGGGGGGGCGGGGTCATTTGCCGCCACTGTTGCCGCCGCCGCTATAAATATGAAACAGATGTTGGTGACATTTGAAGAAAGTCCAATCGGACCCAACCCTCGACCATCAGCATCGCAACCCCGCCCCCCTGCCACCACTGCTGTTTAATCCCTTTGCGAAGATGATTGACTTCCTGTATAATCGGTCAATGGTGGGGAAAATGACAAGTACTCGATTTGCGATACAAGCGATACAACGTTTTTGTTTTTTGTTTTGATTTTTACCGCACGCGTGCGGAAACGAGAGCCGTATCCCAAGATTTCCCCTGCTAGCTCGACGCCAACACAGAATGGAAAACAGCATTAGCAGGCTAACCATTAGCATCGATCGACGCACGACGGGATATTTCGACCCGAACGGTGGAGAAACCGTATCGCTGCACGAAAGGGAGTGAAGTTTCACTTGGGGGCGTGCTCACTTTTGTTGCCAGCGGTGTCGACGCGAATGACCGCGCTTGTGTTGACGTCGTGTCGTGGCAATTTTGACCTCAAGTTCCGGGAACTTTTTATTCTCGTCGCTCCTGGAATGAGAAGCTTCTAATTAGACACGAGCCGGCCTGCTCCAAAAAGCTGCCGCTTCCATATTGTGCTCACACGTGCTAACCTATTCAATTTGTGCGTGCGCGCGTGCGTGTGTGTGTTGGCCTGTCAGTCAAAATGGAAGCGTGAGGTCTTATCTCTTTCGCACACGGGACCCCTACCCTAACCTCTCCTTCCTCTTCCCCCTCCTCATCCTCACTCCCAGCGAGTGTGCGTGCGCGTCAGCAACCGCGCCGATGTTTGGCGAGTGTTTAGCTGCTGGCGTGCTCGTCAATGCCAGATTGATACGCGCGCACGCATGTGGCCGTCCCACCCCCGAGGCTGCGGCGTTGCCACGGCGACGGCTGCCGGCGTGGTTGACTGACAGCCCGTTTAGATTTATGAGGTCATCTGCTGTATCATTCACGCACGCACGCACGCACGCACGCAGGTGAGGTTCTATAGGCTTGCGCTGTGATATGCGCACGCACACGCGCGCACAGGAGCAGCGAGATAAGCAGTAATTAGACAAGGGGAGGGCAGCAATTAACCTGCCGCCTCCCACAACAGCAACACCCCTCGCCCTCATCGCAATCCACCCACCTCCCGCGCGCACGCGCGCACGGGCACATTGTGCGCGCTCCCCGAGGCCACAGTCTTTCAGCGGCGTGATGAGAACACGCGGTCGGCGGCTGGTCACGTGGCTCACGTCCTTGTGCCGCTGCGTGTGTGCGTGTGCGTGTGCGTGTGCGTGTGTGTGTGTGTTGACAGCATGCGGCATTAAGGGTCTTAAAGTGTTTGTTTGCTAACAGAGTCTCAGGGCATGTGCATGTTTGTGTACGTGTGATTATGAAATTTCAGCTCCTGTCAGGTCAAAGAGCGGTCGAAAACGGCGCCTCTTCATCATCGTCATCCTCGTCCTCCGAAAACACGCTCACATGTCGCCGCGCACAAACACGCAGCCTGCAAGGGCGCGTTTGATTTATTGTTTCTGAAAGTTTCACTTTTGGGGTGGGTGTGGGGGCCTCCATCTCCGCCGCCTGCCAGTCACGCAGCAAACGCTTGTCAGGATTGGAATGATTGCGGCAACATTCCAAACATTTTGGCCTACTAACAGGGTGTGTGCGTGCGTGCGTGCGTGCGTGCGTGCGTGCGTGTTCGCCTGTATGTAATGTCTTGTTTACATTTTGTCGCTATTCGCAAATATTTATTGTCATGGGGCATTTTTAGAATCAGATTTTTGAATCAGACCCCATGCAGGCTATCAGTCAAAATGGTCGATTCCCCCCCCCCTCCCCATTTTAAGATTTTTCTCTGCTCAAAAAACACAGAGACCCTAACTGCAATTAGTATCTCATAGAAGTGAGTAAAACCCTCACGTTTGTGTTCAAGTTTCACTTCGGGGTCTACTCACTTTTGTTGCTCGTCGTTTAGACGTGAATGGCCGTCAATGGACATTGCCAATTTTTGTCATTTTCCGAGATTTTTCCGTGCTCAAAACGACAATAGTTGAAAAAGTGAGTAAAACCCTCACATTTGTGTTTAAGTTTCACTCCGGGGTCGACTCACTTTTGTTGCCGTCAGTTCGACGTGAATGACTGTTTTGATATTGGAATGCGGCATGAACTGACTGGTGCATTTTGTCTTTCTTTCCTTCCAATAATGCCACTTTGAAATTGTTTTCCACTTTGTTGACAACGAAAGGTGACTGTCAAAGTTTCCGGGGGGCTTTGACAAAAAAAAAAAAAAAAAACCCAAACAATTTTATCATTCTTATTCTGAATACTTATACTTATACTTTGCGTCTTTGAGCAGAAGTCGGGCGCGTGTCGGAATGTTTGAAGGCTTCTCATCCTTCTTCCCCTCCCAGTAAAACAAAAATTTGACGGCTTTTGTGGAGGCTGTCTGAAGCGATTTTTTTAGCCGTACAACGCGGCGGCGATGGTGGCGGATCTTTCGGCGTAATCACCTTGACACCCGTCAAGCGGCGGCGTGAAACAATACTCGCAAAATACTCGCAAGCGCACATCAAGCGGCTTAGAGGCGACGCCGCCTTCGCCGTGACGCTGATTTGCACTTTCATGCAAATAAGTGCTTTGTAGTCTCCGTATGAAAAGGTCTTATTAAATCTTACTTTGCATTATTCGCCCGTTTGGGGGGGGGGGGGAGTAAATCTATCAAAGGCTTCACTATTCAATAACTTGTTTTTTTGTTGTTCTTCATATTTATTCCACATTTTAATTAACTTTGGAAGACGTTTGAGGCAGGGCGGCAAGCGAGGGCTTTCCGACTCCTTCAGATCTTCTTGGCTACTCCGCCGGCTTCTTGGGTGTCCGCAAGGTGGGAAGGTGAACTTAAAAACATTTTTTTTTTTTACCCAGTCGACAAAAGCGTCGCATGACGTTATCAATGTGAATTTATTCCTCTGGAGGGGTTGAACTGATTAATTGACTAGTCAATGAGTCAACTTTACAACTCTGTGATAGTCGACAAATAATTAGCCACGTTTGTCAGTTGTTATTGAACTGAACTAGTCAGTGAGTCAAATGTGCTACTTTGCATTGATGTTTGAAGCGTGAAGTCAGCTTTGATCACTTGGCTCATGTTTATCTCACCATAAATGTACAAACCAATTGATTGACTAGTCAATGAATCGACTGAACTACTCTACACTGACAGTTGAAGCTTGAAATCAGCGATTTGTCAGTAGTTGCTTAACCGATTTATCAACTATTTCTCGTTATCGACGCTTAAAGCCTGAATTTGACGAATCGTTACTTATTTGTCAGCAGTCATCGAACCGACTAGTTGATGAGTGGACTTGAACTTCTGTCAGTATTGATGATTATCAAACGTATCCTCTGATAAATGTGGTTTCGCTGCATGTTTATAATTCCTGACTTTTGGGGGGCGACCGACTACCACGGACACATTCTTAAGACGCTTTTAAATTGTGGGAAAAAAAGAAACAGAAACAACTCGCCAATACGTAAACAAACCACCTTGTCGGAGGCTCTTAAAAGTGCTAAAGCAACAAGTGAAAGCGCGAGACCTCGTCGCAAGCGCATGACCCGGGGCTACGCTTTCCTGTCAAACTGTACGGCAGGGTGCGCCGTAAAGGGAGGTGAGGGGGTTGCGGCGGGGCGTCGCGGCGCTTGCCCGTGCCCGAACGTTGGTGTCGGATGTTGGCGGCGGCCCTGTGAAAACAGCGCTAAAAGCCTCGTGCTTTCAATTAAAACATCCATCATGGATTAGTCACACAAAAACATACCTAAGAGTGCTGCCTGGGACTTACAAAGGGCTTACAAATCCCACCTCGCCGCCTCGGGCTGCGGCGCTGCGCGGGCGCCGTCCTTCCACGTTTGCTCGCATCACGTTGCGTCGAGGCCGACGTGAGCGATGGGCCGGCGAGTCGAACAATAGCCGGCGCCGGCTGCGCTATTTTTAACGTTGACGAATGGCGGCAGTCCACGAGGGGGCAGCGAGAGCCCGCACTGGCATTCGGGGGTTGCAGACCCGGGTTCCGCTCCGTCTTCCCGACGCTGTCAAGAGTGGCGGCGGGCCCGCCGCCGTCCGTTCGCGGGCCGGCGGAATGAATATGAATGGCAGCGGGTACGAGGCCGCGCCGGTCCCGCCGGGCGTCCTTGCTTCCCTCGCAAGTGGCGCGTGGAAATGCGCCGCTAATGTATGCTAATGCTATGTAAACACGGCCTGATCTCAGCGCGAGACGAGATTGACGCGTAAAAACCCGGCGAGCGAGCGAGCGAGCCGTCGCCCGGGAGCGTATTTATTCATCGCAGACGTGTTGGCCTCGCACCGCCCGGCTGCCGCTGGTTCGCTGCCCAAACGCCGTCCCGCGCCTTCTTCCTCGCCGCTAGCGCGCTAGAGGGGAGATTGGGTTAAAAAAAAAAAAAAAAAATGAAAAATGAAAAAAAGAGAAAAATGTGCTATAGGTTCTGAAAAGTTGCCAATGCCAAACCATTAAAATGCGGGAATCCATTTTATATTCTTTATCCTCTGCGAAGAACGACCCTGAGAATATTCGTGAGCGGCACTAGCGAAAATCTACATATAAATAAATCCCCAAATTTTTCAATAAACAATAAACATTCAATGTAAAAGGAGCCCCCCCCCCCCCCCACACACACACACACACACACAAAATATCAAACAGTTGACTAGCGATTGTCGCTGATCAGAGCGGCGGCACCTCAACACTACTTTTGCTTTCTTTGAACCATTCCAACAAGTTGACCATGTGCCATTACAAGTGTAGCAGGCAGGTGGCTGTTCACCTGCACTTGACACCCGTCGGGGAGTTACCGCTGTGTGCGAGCGTGCGTGCGCACGCACGCGTGTGAGTGTGTGTGGGGGGGTGTGCGTGCGTGTGCGTGCGGTTTATCAGTTAAGCCCCAAACAGGGAAAGTTCATCCTCTGTGTAGATGCTATCTGGCCGTGTTGACAGCCGCGAGTCTCGGCTAAGCTGCTGTGTTGAGCGCGTGACAAGAGCGCACCGCCGCCGCCGCCGCTTTGTGCTGTCTTTTTTTTTTTTTTTTTACAACCTGAACCGCAATTAATCAGCGCTGCGGAATTCCAAACGCGAATCTGCGAGCGGGCCGACCGGTTGTCCCGGCATTGATGTAACAGACACCTCCATAACTGTTTTGACTTTGCAAGTTCAATCTCCGTTTCGCTTTAAGTACCTGTTGGCGCACCCCCAAAAACATAAAGACAACACATTACGTCTTGATGTTATTCACATGACAATGTAATTATGATACCAGAGCGCCATTATACCTTAAATCTGAGGGTGTGCACAACAACGCATTTGGCAACATTTCGCTGACACGCACCAATAACGTTTTGGACTAAGCGCAAGCACTATATATTAGAAGCCTCGCACCCCCTTTCAACATCCTAGCACAGTCGCTGCACGTCCCTCAAACATCGAAATAAAGGCGTAAAGTCAAAGGAAATTGTTCCACGCTTGTCTTCACACACTTGCAGGTGGATAACGCGCACCAACCGCATTTGGGGAATTTCTGTTTTTGCTGCCTCGCAGACTGCGCTTTTTACGGAAATAAATGGCTTGGCGCACCCCAACTCCCCGGTGCACACCCTAGAAAAAATTAGAAGCAAACAAACACAGTTTTGATATACAGGACAACTGGCGCACCCCCACTAGCCCACAAACGGTCTCAAAAACAACAACAAAAGGAAAACACATTTGTTTTTTACTCCAATAAATTAACAGTTGCATTTGACGCCATCGTTCCCGAATATTTTCATCTTGGCACCGTCGATAACAACTTGACACTTGACGTTTTAAGCCTCGCACTCCCTTGGACATCCTGACGCACCCTCTCTCCTCTGCACACACCCTGGGGGAAATTCAAGCTCAATGCAGGCATTTTGTCACTAAACGTAAAACAAAGCCATCACATAAAGGTGCGATTCAAAGCCCAGTCTGCCGTTCCGCTTTTAACCTGGCACCCCCTGGAGGGCGCACCGCCGCCTTATTATCCGTCTGCCACCGCCCCAAATCGCCGTCCGGCCGGGACGCATGAGTGCACGTGCACAAGCGCACCTCTTCTTCTTGGAAAGTTGGCCTGCATCGCGGCGGGGGGTAACCCTAGTCGCTAATGCCGCAATTAGGCTAATGGCAGGCGCCGCCCGGCCCCCGGCGGGCCCCCGGCGGGGCCCCCGGCGGGGCCCCCGGCGGCAGACTCCCGCTCACATTTGGGGCGGTCGTTTTCGACGGCGGAATGGATGGGACGCCACGCCTTCAAAGTCAAGGTGCCCGGAAGTGATGAGTCAGCCGGAGCCCCCCAAGATCATCTCGCAGCATGCGCGTATGCACGCTGGCTGTGTATGATGCATCAGGGGTGCGTGTGTGTGTGTGCGCGCGCGCGCATGTGTGTAATTAAAGTGTGGAAAGATGCACACGCAGTGTTTTTCCGGCCTAAGAGGCTTAGCGCAGTACTTCCGTCCTCCGCGCGGATATTTCATTTCTTTCTGCTTAAAGTCGCTCTCGCTTAAGCAAGGGTGGGGAGGGGGGGGGGGTTTCACGACGCAGCACATTTGGGGCCCCCACCCATTCCAAGCCCCCAACGCGCACACTTCATCTTCAAACCAGCATATCCAATTTCAATGATCGTATCTCTCCCACCATTGTCGTCACGGCGCTCGTGTCCGTTGGAAGCCGTCAGATGGTGACGGGGGCGGGGGCCGCTTCCGGGAGGAACCCCGCACCCAGGTGGGCTGCAAGGTGGAGAAACACAAAAGTCAAATACTCGCTCATGTCGCCATTTCGTCAGCCAGTGGGTGTGAGTGAATCAGTCCAACAATAATAATCATAATAATAATATGAATAATCGTAACTGATTTTTTTGTGATTGTGTGTCGCTTCCTTGTCTTCTGGCGCCGCAGCGTTTGTTTGAAATGAAAATTCCCCAATGTTGGAGGGATTACAGCGGATTGGCACACGTCTCGTTTGTGTGTGTGCGCGCGCGTGTGTGTGTGTGCGCGCGTGCACGAATATCACAAGTTGAAACAAAAACAAGAAAAAAAAAAAAAAAAAAAAAAGGACGTCTCCCTCGGCCGCTGCGTCGTCATCGACCTTCGGCGTCTTCTGACTTCTATTCCGGTTACGCACGCACACGCGCACACACACGAGCTCTACACACGCACTTGATTGTACTTTCATCCTCACCAATGGCGCAGAAAAACCTCCGTCACGCTTCGTTGGCCGTGAGAGGACGTAATTCTGTGTCCAGCTTCAGGTGAATGGAGCTATTTTGACTACCGTGTGTGTGGGGGGGGGGGGCGACGTTTTACCACCCAACCCCCCTTGTGCTGGCTGCTCATTCACCTTATCCATTAGAGGGGGGGGGGGTCAGTGGAAGGTGATGTTTTGCTTGCAACATACCTGAGGGTCCAACCTGCACGAAAACTAAAACAGCTTTTTTTTTTTTTTTTTTTTCACACACACGACCTGCCAATGTGGAACCTCAAATCCAAGATTGGATTTCTCATGACATCAACATGGCAGCATGGAGGCGTGTGTGTGTGTGTGTGTGTGTGTGTGTCTGAGGCCGTTTGAAAGCGGCGCAGTGTTTATTGGCTAAACAGGTGTGTCTGACTTTTGAGTTGCTACTGTTGATCCCTTGACATGTTACTTTCAGGCCCGATGCCGGTGGCGCTGTTGACTGACTTGATGCCGTAATTCCCTGCAGGCATTATCCAACATAAACCTGTAAATACGAGAAAGGATTGAAGGGGGGCAAAACTAGCCTCGATGTTGGGGTGACATTTGAGCGCAGCGATAGTGCGTGTTGTATTCTTTATCCTCTGTGAAGAAGGATGCTCCAATTGGAGCAGCTTCGTCAGATTGTTATTGGGGTGCTTCTGCGTCTGCCTTATACTGCCCCCAAGTGGCCGAGGTGCGCTTACCAGAAGGCGCCGCACCACGTCGATTGAACGGAACCAAAAAGTGACCAAAAATGTTGAATTCTTTACGGTCGATTTCATGATGCCAAAAAAAAAAAAACCCGCCAAAACAATCAACAAGGATGGCTTCAAAATCTTGGCAAGGCGACGCGTCGAATGGGTTTTCTTCCTCCGTTCTGCTCGTCTTTTGTTCGCCACCTTTGGCGCTTGTTCAACGGGTCCGATGTCACACGTGAAGCAAAACTGTCGTCACCTCCGCCCGGGAGATTGCAGGAGAAGCTTTTGATTGGGAATTCATTTTATCTCCCGCCGTGTCCAATACGACCGGGTCCCCCCCGACCGGCCCCCGGCCGCACGACGCCCCCCTCCCCCCCGTCCTGCCGCGGCGCGCTCATCTCCATTTTAAAAAGTCTGTCAAATTCTCTTTTCACGCCGGCCGCGCTGGCTCTTTGTCCGCGGCGGGATGAAAGGCGGCGCTCCACAATCGGACGGCGGACGGCGCCACACCGCGCCGCGCCGCGCCGCTCGCTCGCCTGCAAAGTTATCAGCGTGCCGCTCGCTTGTCGCATTTCCATCACTAAAGCCGCCGCCCGCTGAGCACCTGCTCTTCATTACATTCTCCAACATCTTCACACATCAAAACCCGACGAGCCGCGACGTTTGCCGTGGTTTGGTCAAGCTCGACATGTGCGTTTGCACAAAAACTTCAAATGACGTGCGCAATGTAATACACGGCCTATTACTGACTGATGCCATTTTGTTTTTTTGCTCGGGACGGCGGGGTTGTCTTTATGCTTTCATTCCAACCGCGGCCCATTTAGGCAGAAAACTTGCTAGCTGTAAATTGCACATTTTCTTGTCAAAACAAATCGAAACAAACAAATTTATGCCGGCAGCTTTGAGTGTGTGTGTTTTGTTTACAATGTTGCACAGGCGACATCGCTCCTTTTACTGTTTTAATTTTGACTGCAGCCCATTTAGGCGGAAAAATTCCGGCTGTAAATTGCACCTTTTTCTAGTTACATTTTTCGGCAGGAATTTACATTTATTTCCGCATTGATGACTAAACTGCATTTAAATTTCTGTTGCTCTTAGCAGAAAACGTGATTTGCCGTTTTAAACGGACTGCAGCCCATCTAGGCGGCGAACTCACTGGCTCTCGATGATCCCGTGTAACTGTCAGTGAAAACCTTATTTTGTCAAAATAAGCATAACTAACAACTGTAGAGTTGAAATAAGGGACTGCAGTTGTCGGGATTGCCACCCCCCCCCAACACACGAACATGAATGCACACGCACACTTTTCTAATGCTAATGCTGCTAATGCGCCGCGTGTACGTGTCCCTGTCGAGAAAGGCGCTGGATAACAAAGAGCAAGATAAGTTTTGTGACGACTGAACGGCGCTCACAAAAAGTCCAAGTTAAAGCCCCGGAAGAGCCGCCGGGCCCATTGGGGGGGGGGGGCTGACGTAAAATCGAAGCAAAATCCAAATCCGTCGTTCCTTCAACTCGGCGCGGCGCCTTTTGTCCAGCACACGACATCTTTTACATATTTCTTCTTAACGCATTTGTTGTTGTTGTAGGACAACTTGGTGGGATTATTGGCAACTCATTACAAGGCTGACATCCACTAATGTGTGTGTGTGTGTGTGTGTGTGTGTGTGTGTGTTATCTGCGCTTGCTCACAAGTGTGTGCGTGTTCTTGTATTAGCAGCACGTGCGCGTTAAAGTCGAGCGAACCCGCGTTCATCGTGGGGCTTCTGTTCAAATTCTTCTCAGAAGTCCTGCGTGCTTTTACCATCACGCAAAAATGCACTAGTCCATGCAATCAATATATGATTGATTTTTCGAGAGACTTGAACTTGCAAATTACAAATCCGATAAACATCCCTACCCTTGCAAATTTTCATTACATTTGCACTCATTCAGTGAAAATCGTTAAAAAAAAAAAAAAAAATTTGTGTTGACTGCGGCTTCATTTTATGAATGTGACTTTTCCTTTGATAGCGAGGCAGAAGGAATTTCTGATGGATTATTTTCCAGGTCGGGGCGAACCGCTTTGGCCGGCCCACTTTGAGGATTTCACCCAAAAAGAAGTTCCCGGAGGAGTCGCCTCGGCGCTTAGCGGCACCGCTCAAAATTCGCAAGGTGGGATTGCGACGTCTGATGTTCAACTCGTCGCGAGCTTTTCCAATGCCATCACGTGAGCGTGAATGGAAAAAACAAATCGACGTTATTTGACTGTTGGGCTCCAAGTGGGGCGGGGCGTCGGCGGCGGGTCCGCCATCAAAGGCTGACGATGGCGTGTTTTCCCTCTAATTGAATATCTTTATCTTTTACTTTGAATTCTCTTCTCATTATTTCTCTGGCCGTTTTACTTTGAGGCCAAAAGAGAAGTTTCCACTTGAAATTAAAAAAAAACCAAAAACAAACGGCAGCAGTGGCAGGCGGAAAAAAATCACAAAATAAGTTGAATTATCGGGAGAAGCGTATCAGACATTTGTTATTTTTGTTCCGATGAAATATCAGCACCGGCCGCTGTGACACTTTGCAGTGTTTGCACTAATTAAAAAAAAAAATCTGTTTTTGTTATTTGAAGACGAGAGGGAAAAAGTGTGATGGTCACCAAGGCTCCACTGTTAATAATAAAAGCGGCGGGAAAAAACTTCCGAAGGCGAGCCAAATTGCGATGGAACCACTGCCCGTGGCCCTCCAGTGTCTTCCCGTTACTTTCTTTTCAACTGGGAAACTCGGATTCAGCACAAATCATCTCCAATTGGTCCAATAATTCTGCCGTGGAGTAAACGAGTTCATCTTGTAAATGTCGCGCATCTCAGTTTGTATGAATTGCTGCGCCGCGTGTGTAAAGTAGCAGTTGCCAAGTTCCCAGAACATCCATGCTAATTCCAGTGAGCCCACCTATGACGTTTCGCATTCTACGTTAGCATCAAGCTAACGTTAATCCATGGTTCGGTTTGGTTCTTTGTCGACGAATCTTGATTCGATTTGCGTTTCGCAGTTCAAATCTTCCCGTTCTCTGGACAGAGCATTTTCTTTGCGTCAAGTACGTAGCGAACGTGTCATTTCATTGCCTTTTTGGCCCGAGGTGCAGTTTTGTTTTTGCAGCGCAGCTGGCGATGTGGAGTTCAGAAGACGACAAGTTGTCGTCAAAGCTGAGGCTAAGAAAGCGAGCGTTGACATTTAATGAGTCCTCGTCTGCGCGCATCGGACTTAAGCTCCTCGCCGAGGACACTTTGAAGTTCCTAAAAAGCAACCTGGACGTGATTGGACGTCATGGGAGGCGGGCCGGCGGAGCCTGAAAGGCGGCGGCGGCTGGTGCGGCGCGCCTTCGCCGCTTTTCATGTTCACAGCATCCTGCTGCCTTTCATGTGCTCGCTATCTGGAATTAATTGCTTTTCAAAGCGCCGGCGAACGTAGCGCACGTTACAATGTTGTCTTTTTTCTTTCCTTCTCCCTCCTGCGTTTGTTTACCGTTTTGCACACGCTAATGCTCTTAAGCCGAAGGCGACTCAACTCCTCGGCGGCGTTGGGCCGCGTGCGACTCTGCACATGTTGACGGCCAATCCAAATGCCACTTTCAATCGCATGATCTTTCTCAAGCTCGAATTCTCAGCCGGCGCATGGCGTTTGGAAATTTGCCAATGTGACGAATTTTGGGGGCGGCCTGCTATCTGACTGAAAGGCCAAAGCCACGTCTAATTGCTCGGTCACCGTCCATACTTTCCAAAGGAAAAACAACTGCGCTGACATTGTCTCCCGAAGTCTTTGGAAGGTTTCGGCGCCCGGTCGTGGTACCTTCGGAGCCGACCGGTTCCTTCTGCACCCGACATTCCAGCCATCCGATTTGAACAAAACGGACTTCCTCAAACGTGTCTTACCAAACCATTTTCACGCGGTCTTGTCTCGTAAAACATTCGGTCTTGAGACGACATGAGTGATGGATGAGAGGCGGGGTTTTACGTCATAAGGCCTAATAAGAACAGACGATGCGCCAAAGTCATAAAGTGTCTACGCAGTCAAATGTTCACGGTCCGAACGGCCGTCTGAAGAAAACCCGAAGGCGCAAAGAAAGTGAGTTTAGCAGCCCTGTCCCAACGAGCGGAGACAAATTCCTCGTGCCTTTGAGCACTCTAGGCCATCGCCAGCGCGTAGCGCACGTGCGTCTGGTTAGCGGCCGTGACGTGATGTCGCCGCATCCGCTTCCTGTTTGGCTCGTCTTTGCGTCAGGCCAACTTCTCGGGCCCAAAGTGGCCGGCTGCGAGGCCGGGACGCTTTTTATCCATTTCTGTGCAAAAGGCGCGCTGGGCTGGCGCCGCGTACGTCTGCGCGACGCCACTGTCGCTAATGTGTTTATACAAGGACCCTCACATTCCACGCTAAGAGCCTCCGCTAAGGGCCTCTGGCGCACACACAGGCCCATTCTCAAATATCCATTGTGGCATTATCCCATCGCCGGGGCGAGGAAGAGGAGGGGGAGGCGCTTTGGGTCGGCAGGACATCCATCATCGGCCGGCGGGCCCGTCACATTAGCGGGGACGGCTCCGCTTGGGCTTCCTCTTCGTGCGAGCTGACAGCGAACGTTTGTGTTAGCTAGCCGCCCGGGCTCATCTCGGCTATGTGAGCGTCGAACGAGCGGGATGAGCGAAAAGCAAGTCGACACGGGCAAATGCATTACGTAGCAGGCCCGAGCGTTCATCAATTATGAAACTAAGGTTTTATTCCGAAAAGATTGATTATTGTAGGCGGCAGTAACACGATGCGCAATTCACACTTAAACAGCAGTTCTGGGGCTGCAACTAACTCTTATTTTAAGAATCGGTTATTTCTGACAATTAGCTGATAAAACTGACATGTGAATATGATAAATATGTTTTACTTTCCAACAGGACATTATTTCAAGTTGACAGTTTGGAAAATGCACCAACATCATTTGATTAAGGTTCATTTACTGGTTTGGTCAGTTGACATGTCAGAAAATCAACCTTGTCCATCGTAGTTTTCCAAAGTCAAGCCGATGTTTGCCAATATCTCATTTTGATTCAGCGCAAAAAAAAGAAATTGGACAATATTGAGTGTTGAGAGGCTGAAGGACGCTCTCGACACAGTGAATAGACACCGTCATTTTCTTAAATGTATTTGTTTTGCTTTTTGTTTTCTTTCCCGTGAAATATATTCAGCTTGGACGCACACACCTCGGGTCAAAGGCGTGCTACATGAGGTTGAATGGCTGGATCCGAGATTCAAACCTTGAACTTGAGGCCCGTGAGGCGGGCCTGCTCCCCACTAGGCTAGCTAGCTAGCGCACTAATCCGCGTTGAGGAAATGAACACAAAAACGTTTATTTCTTGCTCTTTTTCAAAATGTTTTTCAATAACCCGTCGCCATTGAGCGGTTGTCGCGTCGACAGATAAAATGGCAGCCGTGGAGGTGAGAGCGAAAAAAGAAAAAAAAACCAACCACCAAACAAACAAACAAAAAACAAATCGGGCAGATCCGTCAGCTATTGTGTGCGCTGACACGCTAATCCGCGCAGGTGTTGTCGCGCGGTGTCGGGGCCCTTTTCGGCGCGGCGGCTTTCGGGGCGCACGCCACTCCGCGAACGGCGGCGGCGTGTTTCCTGCGAGCGGCTCGCCGTCAGCTGTCACTTTTACAGCGAGCAGATCCCCTTACAGCGTCTTTGTGTCGCCATTGTGCCGCCCGGAGAGCCAGCTCCTTTTGGAATGCCAGGTGCCAGTGGGGAGGGGGCGGGGGGGGTTGCGCAGGTAAGCCCCCCCTTGTTGCGCAGCCTGCGAGGTGTCAAGTGGGAGACTTTCTTGTCTTGTAGTGGCGCTGACACGTTAAGAAAGCGTGTCAGACGCTCTTTGGCGGTTTGTTTGTATTTGGGGACGCGGCGGGAGCTTACAAAAAGCCAGGATGTGTTTACCTTTTTCCCCCTCAAAGCGTGTCACACATCAGCCTTATTAAATTTGCAAGCAAAAGAAAAAGTGTCGTCAAAAGCTTTATCACGTCTTTTGTGTCAGGCGGTAAAAAAAAAGATAAACAAGGCCGGATTTTTTTCCCCCGCAGTCCTTTCTGGTTGCGTTTGGGTTTGTCGTGGTTTTGTGACAGCCGTCAGAGGTGCGTTATTGTCGCACGACGGATCGCTTGTGTCGGTCCTGCCGGCACATCAAAGTGGGCAATATTGCAGACGATTTCTCCCCGATTGTTCTCACGCTCCTCTAATGCGCTCGTCCGGATAGGATGCAAATCTTCATACGGGATTTAGTCAGACGAAGCCGACGATAGTTGTTCGTGATTCTGGTGTAACCCGACTTCGGCCAATTTTTTCACAAACAAAGTTAGCCTTTGTCGTCTTAATGCTAACACGCATTATTAGCATCAATGGACACAAAGAGTGGAGTGGACAATGTAACGGTACTCACAGGCATTTATTCTTGATCCTCTCTCACTTTTTTCGTCAACGTTCAAATGTGACTTTGCCAACTATGCACAGACGTGAAATATGGATGAAAGATTCACCTCCCGTGAATGGAAACATTGTGGAGGCGTCCTGTTTGCTCACTGAAACGTTCTTTTTTTCTTCGCCGTCCCATTGGAAAGAAGTCGCGTTGTCCTCGGAGCGCAAATTAGAATGCAAACTTTGTCTTATTCAAAGCGGGAATCCAAGGGCACCCAGACAAAGTTGGAGATCAGTGCTGTGTCAGCGCTGCGCTTAAACCAGCTGCAAAGATTAATCACAGGGAAACACACACACACGCGCGGGCGGGCGCGCGCACACGCACCCGCGTGTATATCTGGCGCTCGCAGCGGTTCAAAGTGTGCTAGCGCTTGGAAACAGATTAAAAAGTGTCTATGAAGTGATGCATTGCAATTGTCATAGCGACAGCGGGAGAGATCCTTTTTGCATAAAAATCCTTCCCCCCCCCCCCCCCTCTTGCCGCGCTATCGGCAGCGAGATGGAGAAGTCACTAATCCTGCGCGTGGTCGCATTTGCATCGCTGGCAAATAAACAAAAGCCACACATTTTTCATCCGCACACCGGATCGCGCGGAGGTTGGGGGGGGGGGGGGGCGGTGGGTAGCGTCGTTCGACCGACAGCCGACGTTCCGAGCGAAGTGGGTTGAGGAGCTCCATTTCAAACAAAAGTAGTACTTTGGTGTCATCTTGTAGCATCCTGGGGCCAAGGAACTATGTTGAAGTGATTTTGCGATGCTCCTTTCGGACCAGTGTAGTGATTTGGCGCCATCTCGTGGCATGTGGGTGTCTCGGACGAAAAGTGTTCAAAGAGTTGTAAGTTCGTCATTCATTCAAGACCTTTTCATTCATCGGTCAAAATATAGCAAATCATTTCGTTTTTTGGCAGACTTGCCTTGTTTCTTTCTCGTCAAAGTTTCCCTTTGTTGTATGTGTGTGTCCAACGGTAGTCCAACAGTCGTGTCCAAGTGTGAGCTCAGCCAGCGTCACCACGAACACAGGCACACCGCAGGGTTGCGTCCTCGGCCCCTTCCTCAAAACTTTGAGCGACGTCGTTTGCTTTTCGTCACACGCCTCAGCTCACCTTTGTCCTTTTTTTTTTTTTCCCTGGCGGGCGGGGCCGGGCGGCCTACGTGCCGAGTAGCGGCGGCAGGAATGCCGAGCGCGGTGACGAGCGACGGCAAAGTCGTGAGCGTGTCGAGGTATGCGCAGTAAAAGTCGCGGGACGGCGGCGTGAGTGACACCGGCCAGCGGCCAACACGCTCGCTGCTTTTGTTCTCTGACTGCCTCAGAAAAAGTCCGTCTCAACTTCCGCATTGCATGTCTGCGTTGAGGCGCGGTCTTCCCGGAGAGGAAAATTCCGGGATGTGGCCCGCGCTGGACCGGCAGGTCGCGTGGCGGAGGACGGGGTGTCGGGAGCAGTTGAGCAAAATCAACAAACGGGCAGCTTTGAGGATGTTTGATCTGAAATGGAGTCGCGTGGAGTCCAAATATGGAAGCCGTGCAAACAGGCCCGCGTTTACCCGTCTCAGCCGGTTGCAGCGTGTGCGCATTTTGACACGAGCTGAAGTTTGTGCTTGGACATATTGTGGCCCAAGTACAATTTGGCGAGAAAATAGAAAAGGACAATCGGAAATTGTGTTGTTAGTTCTCCACCGTTTGCTGGAACAAAAATGTTTCTGAAATCTAGCCACAAAATGGACTTGCAGCTGAGCCTAGCGAATGTAGTTTTGTGCGCGGGATTTCCTTTTGTGCAAAATCCAACCAAATCTGAAGCGCAACTTGAACCTGGAGAGCGTCGCGATCAAGCAAGTCTCGCCTGCTCTGAGCTCATTTGCCTAATTTGAGCCCGTCAACGTGATTGGCCGCCGCCCGCCAAACAAAGTGGCGATGTAATCGCCCGACGTGCTTTTTCTTGAAAGGACACCTAATGTCTGACATGAAAAGAGCCAAATCAGCCGAGTGATCAGCCGGCGCGTGAATGAGGGCGCGCCATTGTGCGCGGCGTGTCGCCATTGTGCCGCGCCTGCGCTGATAGAATACGCCGCCGTCAAAAAGGCCAACGTCACCCGGGGTCGCGCGGCTTTTTTGTTCGGGATCCTCATTGTCGCCGCCGGGGAATCGCGACAAAGCGGCCGCGATCAGGCCGGCTTTCCGGTTCAAGAGACGAGCGCGGGCCTTTGGATTAGCGGCGAGCGCTAATCAGCGTCGGTCCCACCTGAAGCCGCCGCGCTCGTCTTCACCTTCTTTCGCGGAGTCGACGCTCGGCGTAAGCTCGCCTTTGTCGCGCCCGGACGCCGCCTGTTTAATCACTTTTGACGACTTTGTCGAGCGACTCCCTCTCAAGCGCTTCGACGCTGCAGCCAAAGATCCTCTCCATTTAAGGCGCAGCAGTCCTCGGAAGATGCCAAAGGAGCCGCCTCGCCTATCGCTACTTTGGCGTTGAGCGTTTAAGCGTTGCCCCAACGTCCGGCCGGAAACCGCAATCTCGCATTTTGGATTCGTCAACCTCGCACATCTTCGAATGTCCCGAGTTCGAGAGTGTCCTGAGCTGGATTTGCTTGGATGTTCAGCAGAACAAAAGAAGAGCAAAATAACCCCCCAAAATACAGGATTCATTCCAAATAAAATGGTGTGTTAAAATAAGAGAATAGTCAAATAATCCAAATCAAATCATCTGAGCATAAAAGAGTAAAAATGGTCGCGAGCGTCGTTGGGCTCGATGGGAGATTTTTGTCCGTCGGCCGACTCGTTCTTGCCGCTGACGTGACCCGCGTGTTTGCGGGGCGCTAATTCCTCACACCTCCTGATTGGCGTGGCCGCCGCCCGCGCCGCCCGCCCGCCCCCCCCCGCCGGGTCTTAGCATCAGCGCGTGTGACACGCCGGCGTCCAAAGCGCTTCAACTTTTCAAAAGTAAATCCATTCTGCCCTTAATTGCATGCCAGGCGACATCCCGCCCGCCTTTGGGGGGGCCCTAATGAGCCTCCCCAGAACAAAAATGCTCGTCTTTGTGCGCGTGGCAGGAGGAGGTGAGCTTTGTCTTTTTGAGCCTTTCCCTGCTCAAATGTTAGCGTCGCGGCGGACTTTTTTGCACTTGAGGTCAACGGCGTGTCGTTGACGGCCGGGGGATTAACTGGGCTCTTCTTGCCCCCCCCACCCACCCTCTTTCTCCCCCTTTTTGATTGGGACTTTTAATTACACGGCCGTAATGAAGGGGCCACGTCTGGCCTTTGAAAGCCAAAGAATTCCACGTTCATTTGGCTCGGCTAATTATCAAAGCCGCGGCCCGGATCACACGGACGGCGGCGTAATGAAGGCCGAGCGGGGCTCCTTCACTTTTCGCGAGCTTTCTTTGAGCCCGGCCGCCCGTTTTGCATTGGGGAAAAAAAAGACACACCGCACAACTTGCAACTCGGAATTTGTCGGAATTGCGATATTTCCGCCGTCCGCACGAGCAATGCAAAGAAGCCGGACGTTAAAAAGTTTCCAAGAATCTCTTTTTACTCCAATTTGCAAGACGTCGCCGTTTGTTACGCAACGGTCGAAACCTTATAAGTGAAATGCCGTTTTCAATTGAGGAGCGGGTTGATTGCGCAACGCAGGACTCGCAAGCGGCCGAGTCGCCAGGCCCGATTAGGCCGTCTTAGGTCGAGGGAGGGCGGAGGGGATGGAGGGGGGGGGTCTAATATTGGAGGGGAGGGGGTCTGCGGGTTGCTTGATATACTGTATGTGCTTTTTGTGCTGTTTTGCTGATAGGCTGCGAATCAGGATTTCCTGCTCCAGCGCGCTCGCTCGGCACGCTAAAGCCATCCGAGCGAGGAGGCCAGGCAAAGTGGCAACGCTCATTGACGCACACACACTCACACACATCGGCACTTTTGCACAAGCTCATCAAATGTGTGTGTGTGTGTGTGTGTGTGTGTATGTTGCGGTGGTGAAAAGAAACCTTTTTTTTTTTTTCCCCACCCCAAAGAAGCAGAACTGCATCCGGCTTCGAATATTCAACAGGAGTGTCAATGTCCTTTGTGTAAAAAAAAAATAATTAAAAAAGGTCATTAGAAACACTCAGGAAAAGAAAAAAAGCAAAGCAAATATTTATTGAAAGCAGATTAAACAAAAGAATAAAACGATACATTTTTTTAAAAAAAAGGTCAAAGAATCGATTTTTCGGCACTGTGTTTTTGGGGCTGAACCGGAAATGTGCGTAGGCCACTTTTCCTCCAACTGGGCTCCTTCCCAGGTGTACGATGGCGCTTTTCCATCCCGGGTGACCCCCCCCCCCCCCAAGAGCCAGCTCTCCTTCCCCCCCTCCCCTCCCCTCTTCCTCCTGCTTCCCAAACCTGACAATCCAAATGCGCAGCGTCTGCCTTTCAAGGCCGGCCAATGCGCCTTCTCCGCTTCTCCACCGTGTGTGTGTGTGTGTGTGTGTTATACCCTCCTCCTCTCCAAGCGCCGCGGGCCTCTTCTGCAGCACAATTTGGCTGCCGAGCCGGCCAGGGGTGCGCGTGGGCCCGACTCGGAGTGGGTCGGCCAGGCGGACATTTTCCCAGGAAAAATCCCAAACACACACGCACGCGCGCACACACGCGGTCAAGGTATGATACGCCGAGTGATCCAAGTCAGCGTCTCCATCTTGCCTCTCTCGTCAGGAATGTGTCACACTTGGAAGATTGGCGGCTCGACACCGGAAAATCGGCACGATAACCCTCCTCAAAAACGATTCTCCGATTTCCATCGCGTTCAAGTCAAAGGAGAGGACACACTTTGTTGCTTTGTGGTCAAGGGGAAGTCAACCCAAATGTTTTTTTTTTTTTCCAGAATATGTAGCATGCGAGCCTGCTAGCATATTCTGGAAAAAAATGTTTGGGTTGACGTCCGCTTTAAGCGCGGCCACACACAATCAGGCTTGCACAAGGAGGACACAAAAGTGTGCGTGTGCGTGGCGCGATAAGGTTGCCGATGCGAATCTCTTTATTTGCGCTCTTGTTTCGCCGGTGTCGCGCGTTTGGAGGCATTCGTCTTCTCCCGCTTTGGTCGTCTTCGTCTTGTATCCGCAAACATCGCGCCCAATCACGCACGCGCAGGAATATGTGTGTGTGGTGATAAGAGTTGAACTGTTTTTCTAATTCGAAGCTGCAGCAATTGTGATCGTGATCCCCCAACTCGCCCCCCCCCCCCACCCCCAATTAAATGATAGTCTCCTGCACCGGCCGGCGTCATGCTCATCAGCTTGTAATTAATGCGGCAAAAAAAGGCGCCCGCCAGCCGCCGCTTCCTCTCGACCAATCGCAGCTTGCGTTGACTTGCGCAACATCCATTGGGGTCCTTGCAACTGACATGGCAGGCACAAACCCCCCCCCCACGCCCCCGCACCCCCCTCCCACAAGCAACAGGATCACAGATGGACAAAAAGAATGGTCAGCGTCCAGTCGGCTTGTGATCGATGCGTCAAAATGTCATCAATTGTAGGGCTGCGGCTAACAGTCATTTGGATAATCCATTCATCTGTCGATTTTGTCAATCGATGAATCGTGTTTTAATTTCCATTAATATATATATATATATAATTTCTTAAAAACCGTATCTTAAAAATTCTAGGCTGTGTTACTTTTTTGCCCCTGTCCAATTTCTGAGGCAATTTTGCTTTGCAGTTCAACCCTTTGAAAGAATTGCAAAAGTACTTCCAAATGTGTGCGGACGTTGAAGCACAATGAAAAGTCATTCCGAGTACATGAAAGTCTCCTTAATTCGCAAGTCTGTCATGTTTGTTCTGTGGAAACAAGAAAGTGTCCAAACAGAAATCTTCCCTCAGGCTGCAGGCGCAATCCACTCTGCTTTTTTTTTTTTTTTTTTTTATTAAGACCCCTGCAGACTTAAAAGCTAACGTTAGCTTATTAAGCCGAGCCCGACGCATGCATATGCATGCTCGCGCGCGGGAATCTCCGCAGCGCTCGGCGAATCCTATTAAAAAATCCACCTGTGCCACCAAAGCCGCTCAGCTTGAGACAAAAGAGCAACACTCGCTTTTTGCTCCGGGGGAAAGTTACGGCCCAACAAAGGCCCCGACGTTCCTGAACGGCTCTTTATCGCGATGGGGAGTCCAGCGAAGGGACGGGAATTAAAAGTAGAAAGAATCATCGAATCGAATCGAGACCAAAATGTTTGAGGGCGAGGAGACTTTGGGCGTTTCCGGTGACATTCCCGCTTGGGCTCTCGTTCAACTTGGAGAAGGCAGAATATCAGCGGGAAATGGATCCAACCTAAAGAACCGGCCGAACGACGGGCTTCATTCAAATTGGAAGACGGACGACACATTCAACTCAACAGCAATCAAACAGTCTGGGAGAACTTTGGAGAAATGTCGCTTTGCGGCATTGTCAAGTTTCCGAGGTCCAAACCAGACCGCCAAAGCAAACCAAGCAAAGGTTCCTTGAGAAGGCAGAGGACGACTCCAGGTGGGGTCCCAAGAGAAGAGGAGGACGGGAATGAAGAAGCGGCCAACTGAATAGGTTACAATCCAGGACGACAACCGGGATGCTGACGGTCCGCACTTTTCGTGACCAATCGGCCCAGCACGTTCAGGCAGCAAAGAACCCGTTTGAAAATTGTGCTACGACTTCAAGCCAACTCGTCTCCCTTTTATTTGTCCGGCGCCAAGTCGGCACTTGTGCCTCGTTAGACATTGAGCAGGTGAAGAACCACGCGCACACTTCTCGTGCGTTCCAAACGGAAGCCCGCAGGAGGTCAAAACCACCTCTCGGGGACAAACCCGGAAGAGAGCGCCGGCACAGACTTGGAGTTTCCTTCCGGTTCTCCGCGAGGTCGATCGGCAGCCAACTTGCTCTCAACTTTGGACTTCTTTTCTCTCCAGTTGTGCCGCAAAGCATTGCGGGAGAAGGGGGCGGTCGGGATGATAAATGCGGCCACTTGCGCTTTAATTAAAGTTGCCGGCGCGGCCCCAAAGTTAAAATTGCAGCCGGGGCGTGAAAGTGGGCAAATGATCAAATACAAATTAATTAGTGTTTGGAGCAGAATTGCATTCAGGAAATTAAAAGATATCCGCGCCGCGCGCACTCCACACTTGCGGGGCCACCGTGTCATTTATATCCCAGCCCCCCCCCCCCCAAAAAAAGAAGAAAAATCAAGAAAAACGCGTACAAAAACGATGCGAGTCTAATTTGCTGTATGGGAATGTTGGAATGTCCTCTGGGACGCACGCGAGCTTCGTTCCTAACTGGGCCCAAAATGCAAATTGGACCAGTGGAAGAAAGTTTGGGAAAGCACCCAAAGCATGAAAACACAAAAAAAACAACCCCAAAAAAACAGAACAAACACGACTTCCCTGGTCAAGGATTTCCCAGTTTTCCGCTTTTGGGAACCTGACAGGTCCTTTCCGCCGGCGTTTCCATCATCTGGGAGCTTTTTATCAACAGTTTTTTTCCCTTCTGAAGTTTTGGACTTTGACCAAAATAACCACCGGGCGCAGATTTTGAGGGACGATATTCTGTCACTTTTTTCGCATTTAGCAAAAGCTTTTCATCTTCAGCGCACGTCCCACCGGAAGTGTCCAATCAGATGAGCCGGTGAGCAGCTGTGCCGATTTCTGGCCACTGCTTCGCTAGGCTACGATGTTCCGGTCCTCGCCGGGCGACATCATCATCATCACCGTCGTCGTCAAGTTGAAGGCGAGTGCGCCGCGGCGCCGACTTAATTAACGTCCCGGACGTCAGCCGGGGCGACATAATAGTACACCTCAGAAAAAGACTTGACATTGAGATGGACGGATAAGTCATTAATTGGTTTTCTTATTGCCACAATGCTAGCGGGAAGGTCACGCCGACTTTGGCGGGGGGGGGGGGCCGCGGCTTCATTATGCGGCGGAGGCGGGGGGGGGGGGCATAAGAGGGGGGTGCGCGCGGATGCAAAGTCGATGGCAGATAAAAGCGGAAAAGTAATTACACCTGAGACGAGGCCGTCGCGCGGACACGCCGTCGTCTTGTCCCTCGCTCGGCGTGTAATTCCGACGGCGAGATGGACGCCCACGATAGGGCGTGGAGAGGGAATACGCCGAGATAATTACGCGTGATACTCGCCGCCGCGTGCAAAGGTGGGCGGCCAGATAAAACGCTCAGCGGAGAGCGCCGCCGATAAACAAAAAGGGGCGCAGTCACGAGAGAACACGCGGCGGGAAAGGATACCAGATGAACGTGCGTTAGCGCTAACAAAAAAAAACATATATGGCTTGCTTGGCCTTAAAATAAAATCTGGAATGATTCTTTTTAGAATTTTACCGTTTTTTTTGTGTTTTTTTTTTTTCTTACTGTAGCGAAGCAGCAAGTGGCGGCCATCTTTGTGGAATTTTCAACAACGACAAAAAAAAAAAAAAAAAACCCAAAGAAAATTTCCCCCAAAACAATTGGCAGTCCACGTGCTTCCGATTTGCGCCGTTGAAGTTTTTACAGGAAGTCGACATGCTTTGAAATGTCATCTTTTGAACTCAAACTCGTCAGCCGATCGGAGAAGGAAGGGCAGAAAGGCGATTCCCATCGGAATTCACGATTACAATTGAAATTGACTCTGAAATGTACTGGAACCGAGCTATGACGTCATCATTCCGTGACAGGAAGCCAAGACGGCGATAGCGTCGTGAGCTAAAAACTCTCCGAAACATTTTGATGATTTTTTTGGGGGGGTTTTTTTGGGGCCAAAGCGACACACGCCGCTCAAAGGCGCTCATCCATCAGCGACGAAGGCCCCGCGACGCCTTGATTTCCTCTTTTAGCGTCCCTGATAAGACGGCACGCCGGCTTTTTCCTCTTACGTGCGATAAGCGGCGCTGATAGCACTTTATGGCAAGCCGCGATAAGAGCCGCTCGCCACTCCCGCGGCCCGTTGAGGCGGCGCGAGAAGAAGGAGCCGGCCCAGCCAAGGCGGCGTTTGCGGCGGCTTATCTGACACCCGAGTCGGCTTTCGAGTCGTTTACGTGCTAATGGTCGCCGGGCTTTCGGGGCCGGATTGATTCATGGGAAGGATGTTAGTTAGCTGCTTGATCAGATGGGCTGATTATCAAACGTTTCTGCTTTCTCACGGAAATGTGCGTGCCGATAGCGACCGTTCCTGATGAGCTGATTTGTGCGCTGCGCTTGTGCAATTTCAGAGATTTTGGTGTCACATTTGTTCTACTTTTACACCCCCCCCCAAAAAAAATCTTATTACTGGGCTCAAAAGTGTCCAAATACAAACTTGAAGTGTTTGTTGACGTTCATTTTTTAGTTTTCATTTTAGGCTCTCTTGAAGCTAAATAAGATGACAAAAGTATTCTGTTTTTTGGTTTTTTTTTTTTACTTTATGTCCCAATAACGATTTAAAAATAAAATAGCAGTGTGATTTTGTAGAATTTTTTTGTTTTTTTTTGTTTCACAAAAAGGTTCAATGCTGTGTTCCAAAACAAATTCAGTAAATCTTTTTATAAAATGAACTTTTTTTTTTTTTAGTCTAGACATCATAACTCCCAAATATTCATTTCGAGCAAATGGTCACAATATTAAAAAGAAAAATCTGTTTCAGAAGTAATCAAAGTTGAGCAGCAATGTTTGATTTAAGATGCTGTTAGATTGTGTCGGTGTTTTTTAATTTTGTTTGTTTCGTATTTTTGTATTTAGTGCACAAATCCTCATCTTTAGATTTGGCCTGTTTTCTTTTTTTCAACGTTTTCTATTCATTTCACGTATGTTCTTTGTGGAATGGAGTGTCCGTGTTAAGCTTTAGCGTGTAACATACCACCTTGCCGACGACTGTTATCATAATCAATATGTCTGTCATGATCAATTCTGAGATCTATATTAACTGTGCTGTTTATCAAATATATAAAGATCTCTTTTTTTTTTAAAAAAAAAAAAAGCTCTTTCTGCTTGCTTTTAATAATAATCATGTTGATACTTTTTATTCGTCAATAAAATAGGAACCCAAATCACGCACAAAATAAATGAAGCAAATCAAAGTCATTAAGAAGCAAAGCATTTGCCTAATCTGATTGATTCAGTTCTTCTGAGTCCATTTCTGTCACAACAAAAAGAATCCGATTGTCTCCTTCCATGGCTGGCATATAAATAAAAATGCGGCATGTTAATAAACAAATTCCTGGCAGTGCCCTAAAATAAATGTTGCCGCTTGGAATTATGATGCGGGATGTAGTGGAGCGGCGCCGGCCGCATTCATCTTGCTGACGCGGGAATATGAGCGCGATCCCAATCACAATTTATGGGGCGCTCCTGCGCCTGCAATCAGGTGGCCTTTCACAAAGAAGGAATGGCGCCGCCGCCTCCTCCTATCTCACGCAAACAGCACATCCATCTTTCCTTCTTTTTATTCGTTCAAGCCCAATGTTTGATTTGGACTCACCTGAAAGACACAAAAAAAAAAAAAAAGAAAGAAAAAAAAAAGCCTCATTTAAGATTGGGCCAAAGTGACACCATAATGGAGTGTTTGCCCAGTAAAGGCGCATATTTTAAACAAAAAGAAAAATGTCATGGGAAAAGTCTTGACGGTCGTACCTCGGCGCAGTAATCTAGATTTTTTCTTTGGTGGTGAATCCATTCCTGAAAGTCTGCCAAAAATCTTTCGTGCCAAATGTGGAAAAAACATCACGTAATGCCAATGACACCCCAAAAATGGTTTTGACGTTTGGAAAATGATGTGAAGTCAAGATGAATGAATGAATGAGTTTCACGTCGTTGGCCTCACATCCTGTCAAAGGTCAGGCCTTCAAAATAAAAGCGCGCCACTGGAACAACGTTTCAGCACACTTCCTTTGGTGGGCTTATTTCTTGCTGCTCACTTTGCATACCACCACCTGCACTCGATTTAATTTTTGGGGTTCTCTATTTTTGTTGGACAGATTCAAGGCAATTTTAAGGCACGTCAGTTGGTCACATTTTTTTTTCTTTTTTTTTTGACCTGCCGACCAATCCCTGGTCCTGCGTTGGCTGCGTGTGCCCTGAGATTGATTTAGCGACCAGTCATCTATTTGAAGAAGTGGCAACGGCTCCAGCAGTGTACAGGCGACCTTCCTGTGAACATTTTCCACTTTGTCCTTTCAAACTTTGCAAAGTTTTGCCAATGAAAGGAAGAAATCCAGTTAAGGATCTGGCCCACTTTTTTTTTTTTGGTCCTAATGAGTCTTTTCTTGGGGCCTAATTAAAGTTTTTTTTCCTTTTTTTGCATCTTTTGTTTCTGCGTCCCCTCGGAGACGCCAAAGTCTTCCGTATCCTGACTTTTTTTCCCCCCCCTTTTCCCGCCCGCAATAGCGCCGATGTTATCGGCGCATAATTGCGCCGTAATTACGAGAGGTCGCGCATTCTCCCGCGACGCTCGCCAGGGCCGACGACCAATCGGGAAACCTTCAACTTTTCATTTCCATCTCACCTTCATTTTTTTTCTCACAGTCAAAGACGCCCAAAATGGCCAGTCGGATTGTACATGATTGAAAAGGAGTCGGGAGAAGTCAAACTTCTTAACTTGTGGCGCTGTCATTTGTACAATCCAGTCGAGCAGCGTGGTCGTCATCGTCATAATCGGTGCGAAATCTTGCTCAATGCCCGCCCGCACGCCCCCACAGTCTGGCAAGTCGCCCTTGTAAGTTGCAAGCCTGAAGGTCAAAGCTCCACTTGAAATCGTGGCTCCAATTTGCTTGAGGGCATTTTTGCAAAAAGTCTGCTGAAATGAGTTGTTGTTTTCCCCTCCTGGCGGTGCGTCTTTCTGAAAGTGAAAGTGCCATTCTGATTATGCTGCTTTTTTTTTTTTTTTTTTTTGCGTCAAGGCAGCGAAAAGTGTCAAGTTTCTCGGCGGCCGCTTCTAAGAGACTTTTCTGCGAGGAGACTTCGCACCTCCCGCGCTCCCGAAACAGGAAGTGAATCACGCCGAGGTGAGATGATTCTCACGGTGACGGAGTCGAGTGAGGGGACGCCGAGGACTGTTGAGAAACAAAGTGAGCCCCTTTCGGGGATTTGTTTTGTATCTTGGAGGGGGTGCGCAACAACTCTGCAAATGCTATGTGTCTTCAAATTTCAAAGAGTGGCAGATCCAGAGCAGGCTCTTAACATTTTGGAAAAGGGGGGGCGCCAAGTTTCTCATTGAAACGATTGGTCAATCCACCGTAGGCGACGTTTGGCGGTAGTGTCGCGCACCCCCAATGGGATGTGGTGCCTCGGTGCACCCGCTGCGCATCACACAGGCAAGATTCAATGTTTCCGACTGTTTGTGATTTTTTCCGCGTGGATTTTAGCTCCACAATGACGCGAGAAGCCTGCAGAGCTCATTAGAAGTGGCAAGGTGAGCTGCGGGGGCAGGGGGCGCCATAATTACTCCCTCCCTCGGAGAAATGAAAGGAATTACAAAAATGCGTCATTTTAGGGTTTCAATTGCAAGGAATGAACACGGAGTAGTTTCTGTGCTGCTTCTTTTCCTTTTCCCGCCAGCGTCTGAGTTGAAGGCGAATGATCAGAATTTCTTTTTTTTTTTTTTTTGTGTCAGTGCATAAATCAATAAGGTCAGAAAGGAAATGTTGCTGACCTACTTTGAAGCAGGAAGAGGAAGTCGAGGAAGCCTTGCTCAGTTACCCAACTTGAGTTGTTTCCGTTTTTTCTTTTCTTCATTCTGTTTATTTCATAAAGCTGACAAATTACGTAGATATGAGAAAAATAAAGCACTCTACACATCGATTGAATTACGATGTATTAATATTGATTATAGTTTCTTATATCGATGTCAAAATCATATATAAGACACTTGAAACTGACCATAAAACAGAAATGACTAAAATAGACAATGTAGTGCTATTTTTATACATTTTATATTGCGGTTTTCAAAATTAAATAGTCGGTTGATTCATCACTAAATTAAAATAATACACTTGACTGTAAATTGTGATTTCATGATTAATATACATTTATTCACGTACACATAACAGTATTTGTACCTCCTTTCCGAATAAACGGTTGCTTTTTT
Source organism: Filicampus tigris (assembly GCF_054856515.1). NCBI lineage: Eukaryota > Metazoa > Chordata > Actinopteri > Syngnathiformes > Syngnathidae > Filicampus > Filicampus tigris. The sequence continues at coordinate 550,543 of NC_141238.1, read as the reverse complement.
TGGTCCCTTTTCAAAAGCTCAGGTTTAAACATAAAGACAAAAAAAAAAATTCTCCAGTTTCAGTTGATTATTTGTTTTTTCTTTCTTTCAACAGAAGGTGATCTTGACAATAATGTCAATTTGTGTATTTTTTTTGCATGAAGAGAATCTTTGAGGTGCGTCAGGCAAGGATGGAAAACTCCCACCTGCTCTTTCTGGTGCGTGCGGCGGCGGCGGCGGCGGAGGCGGCGGCGGCGGCGGCGGCGGCGGCGGCGGAGGCCACTTCCCGGGATAATTACGGGTGAAAAATCCTTGTCATTGCAGCGGGAAGCTCTTTAGGTAGCGATTCACCCCCATGAATGGAAGCCTAATTAATCCACTTAATCTGCTGCATGAGATTATTGCGCACGCACACACACGGATGGCCTGTCCCCGACAATGGAGGGCTGCTGATAAAAATATATATACTGCTATTGAAAAGGGGGGTGCAAAGCTTGATAGTATTGAGGGGACGGGGGGGGCGGCTAGATAAAAGTATATATTGCCATCCAAAGTTGTGTGATAAGGCCTTGAGCTCTCCATCACTCTGACAAGCTGCAATAAAGGCACGTTATCCTCCTCCCGCCGCGCCGCGCTCGCGCTGTAAATATGACAAGGTGCACTTCCTGTGATTTAAAAGGCCACTTCCTGTTTGCGATGGGACGACGCGCTGGCGTGTCCTTGGCGGCGGCGCCTCTTAAAGGAACGTGACGCCCTAGCCAGGAAAGTCTGATTCAACAGATGATTCGAGAGCGGGTAAGGTTCCTAGAAGACGACAACGCCCCCTCGCTCTCGCGTGTCTTTCCAGGAGTTGGCGTGCGCGTGAGTCAAAATGGCTTCACACTGAGCACAACATGAGCAAAAAGTCAACTTGACTGAAAGGCCCAAATTGCTCAGAACAACGCACTCAAGAATATTTGCAAAGAGAAAATCCAGCCCCTCCAGCCGGTTTGATTTCTCAACATGAAATTTGGTGGGTGCGTCCATCATGAGAAGACCCACAAAAAAGCCTCAAGAAGCCATGGCCCAAAAGACACAGGCTGCCTGCCATGTTGCTTTCAAGTGCCCATTTTGTAAGTCATGGACCCTTGGCCCCTGCACTCGTTTTTGAAAATTCCCCCCCAAATATACTTTGACTTGGCAACATGGAATTTGGCAGGCCCGTCAATCATGAGAAGACGTACAAAAAGTCTCAAGAAGCGCTGTCGGAAAACGCGCAGGAAGATTCCAGGTTGGTTTGATGCAGCTCTTCCCAGGGGTGCTTTCCTCCAGAGTTAAAAAAAATCAAATCAAATAATTGAGTGGTCGGCAGCCAGTTTGACTTTGCAAGACGGAATTTGGCGGGCGTGTCATTGGTAAACCTACCAAAAAACGCCCGGGTCGTCTCGGAGGCTCCCGAGCTTTGACACCACTCGACACCTTTCGGACCACCGTCTGGTGCTCGGAGCGTCAGTGGGAAAACATTCTTCCCTTTTTTTGCTCTCATCCCCTGACCGACCCGTCGGACTTAATTACGCATCCAAACTAGCGGGCGAAATGAAGGCGTCCGCATCGTAAATAAGCGGCGTAAAGTGTGAAATGAGTGATGAAATTGTGTGTTGGCGAGCGCCATTGTTGATGAACACGCGGCGTGAACATAGTCATTAAAATCCAAATCATCCAGAAGAGGAACGCCGTTAAGATAGCCGCTGATTTAAGGTGCGAGAAGAACACATAAAAGGGATTTCAACGGAGTGTTTTACTGCCTTATCGTTTGACGCAAATTATTTATTTATTCAAAAGGTACGTATGAGAGAGAGGCAGTGTAATTGTCATTCGTGAGTGCCATCTAGTGCTCGGGGAAAAGTTGCTTGCTTGGAACTTTGCAAGCCGAGGCATCTCTGTCAATCTTTTTTGGGCCGGTATGTCCTCAGTGAGCTCGAGGGCCAAGAAATCGGCGTTGGAACCACCTCTTACCATTTTTGGCATTTTGTTGGTAGCCCCATGTACAAATGTGCATTTAAAAAGCAAAAACGTATTGACGGCCCCCTCCATGCGTGACCGGAGGGGGCCCCCCCCACCCACTTCAGGCCCGCCCCCTCTCTCCTCCCAGAGGAGCATCCATGGCGATGGTGATTATGTCACCACTTAGTCAACTAACTGACACTGATGGGTTTGAAATGCACTCTGCGTCCCAGCGGAGACTGTCACCCTAGCCGGGAACCCCCCCCCCCACGCCCCCACCCCCCAAATCTCCCCCACCCCATCGCAAGGTCTGGCCCGGGTGTTGCGTTACGTTGGAGTGACGGCAAGGCCAAGTTCAACAGCTCTCAGTTGAAAGGAAGGAGCGAGGATGGAGGCTCTTGTAACATCTTCCTGTCCCTCCGTCCGTCCATCTATCTGTGGCTCCTGATGATGTGGTATTGGAAGAGGCAGGCGTCGTGCTTTGGGGAGGCCACCTCCGCCCCGCCCGACAGCTTGAGTTACAGCAAGGCACCGAGCCTCGGAGCCCCGCCTCAGCCCCAGAAGCCCCGGCGGCCTCACCCCGACGACCCGCCACCTCCGACCTCCGACCCGCGTCGGTGTGGCTGTCGCGCGCGCAGCTGGACGAGGGGCTCGTGGCCCGCGCGGCTACTAGCGAGGTGAAGACAGGCATCGGCTTGCTACCGTGGTCGTCCCGGGCCCGGCCGGGCCCGCTCGATTGGATTAACGCCGGAGGAAATGGCGAGATAAGCGCAGCCGCCCGTGTGGCTCGGACGCGCGATGAGAATCTCTTGAGACGGTTCGTGAGGGGTCAGGAACCATGTCAATGCTGAGTCCCGAAGTCCAAAAAGAAGTTTCAGCAGCATGTCAATAACTCATCTAAATCATGACCATGAGGGAAAAACAAGTGAATTCGTAGTCAAAAAAGAAGTCAAGGAAATTGGAAACATTGATTAGCTTTTGACTTGATTCTCGTCCTCTTTCTGATTTTGGACTCGTCGAGACCCGATCCAAATGCGGAAGTTCAATTCGGGAAATGTTTTCATTCGTTTCAATGAAATATGGCATTGTGGGTAAATTGGTCATTTCTGTGAAAAATAGCCTTGCGAATGTCTGAACGAGCTAGAAATTTGAACCTTGCAACTCTTTCAAGTCTATCGTTTGCCGGGTGAGTAAATCCCAATGGAAGCTGAGTGGACGACTTATTGAAGAAGTTGTGATGACTTCTTCATTGTCGGCGCTCGGAGTTGACGCTAAAACCGGGGAATGACGACCACTTTGCAGCGCGGGGGCTCCCGGGGGCTTAGCGTCAGGGCCTCGCTCTACGTTTTGACTGCGAGAGCAATTAGGTCATTCGCGCGAGCGCTGACGTCCGGATTAGGCTCGCCTCGCCTCGTCGCTTTAGCAAACAGGCAGCCGTAACAATAACGCCAGTAACAATAACGGCCGTGACAATAACGCCAGTAACAACGAGGCGGCAATGTGGTGCTGGTCCTCCCGGCTAATGTCCTTCACAGCTGGCTTCACATGTAACCAGCTGCCAAACGGCCTATTGTACACTTCCTGGGCCCCTCCCACCCCCCGCCGCCGACCCCCGCCGCCATTGTTCGCCGCCGTAGGAAGTTTGGTCTTTTCCCGTCGGGCCGCGACTGGCCTCCAAGGCCCCCCGCAACCCACGCGTGACCCGCGCGCACAATGCCAAGAAGCCGGCCCAAAAAATAGCGCTTCCAAAAATTTAAAAAGTTAAAAACGGAATCAAGATAAGAACCAGTGAAAAGCGAGTGAGAACCAAGTCCAGAGCCAAGCTGAGAACCTGTAAAAGCAGAAGAAAAGTCCAAATTGAAATAAGAACCAGTCAAGAGACACACCAAAAATCGAGTGAGGAACTGGACAAACAAAAAATATTTTTTTTTAAATCCAACATCTCAAAAAATAGTCAAGACCAGTCAAAACCGAGTAAATTAAAAAATAAGAGCAAAGTCGAGACAAAAAACAGAAGAAGCACTAAAAACCAAGTCAAAAAAATCAGCCCAGAACCAAGTTAACTTCTGTACTGGTCAAGTACCAAATAAAAGCCAAGTAGCAAGTCAAGAACCTGTAAAAAGAATCCGACCAAGACAAGCGCACAGTTGCTAACTAGTCTAGCTAGTAGCTGTTCTACTCGCGCGTCCAAATGGCTTACATAAGTTTTCTTTTTCATGGTTTCACATTTCTGGAGGTCATGAGAGGACCGGCGCCACAATGACGCAGGTGCGCCATTCAGCCCCCCACGTGATGAACGGCCGCCCGTCAACGAACGAAGCGGCTGGGACCCCGTGTAGTTGGCGTATTGCCTTACGGAGCCGGCAATCCGAGCGGCCGCCACAAAAGGCCAGCCGGCCCCGATGAAGCTCCGGGTTCCAACCCCGGGACCTCGAGGTCCTGCCGGAGGCCCAGGTAGGGCGGGCAGGTGTTCCCACTTTGCCTGGGAAGACAAAGTGGGTCCAAACTTGGCTCCATTCAAGGAATTTCATCAACTTGATGGACTTTATGCGAGTGTCAGGACAGAAATAACGAGTGACGGCGGGGTCGTTCCCACAGCCTCTCGCCGGTAACACAAGCGCAGCGTTTTGTTTGCCACAAAGCCTCCGTGTGTTTGTCTGCGGTTTTTCTTTTTTTGGGGAGGCGGTAACAGACACAAGACTTTTTCTTCCTTTCGTTGAGGAAATTCCATTTTATTACGCAGATAAACATTTGATACGGCCCATGTCACTTGCTCGCGTAGTACTACAGCGGTGCCTTGAGCTAAGAGTGACCCGACTTTTCAAGTCAGACTATAAAAAATATACATCCATTCTTTATCCTCTGTGAAGAGCAACTATTCCTGCAGTTTACAGAGGAGCTGAGATGGTTGCGCGTACAGTGCATCTGTTATGCCTGTACTATACTGCCCTCAGGTGGCCAAGACGTGCACACCAGAAGGAGCAGCACAATGTCCATTGGGGGGGGGGAAAAAAAAGGTTGATGTGGAAGAATGAGCTGCCCGATTTTCCCCAAAAGTTGCTGCAATCTCCCGAGCTGGCCTTTTTTTGTCCACTTGCTGGTCCGCGAGACATAACGTAAACGGAGCGGCCCGCGACTGCAAATGTTGTCTTTAATTACGGCTGCGATTGGACGCCCGAGCTAACAAACACGGCGACATCAAAAAAAGTGCGCTTAGTGCAGCGGTCAGCTGATTTGCGCTGTTCCCGGCGCGCCAAGGCAAACACGGCGGAGGCCAGAGGCTTCATTCATTTAGGACACCCCCCCCCCCCCCCGGTCAACCGCAGAGGGGGGTTCAGCGCGAGGTTAGTCAAATAGAGCGAGCTCAGCCTGTGCACACTGTCCATTAACTGGGAAAACATGTGTGCCCATTGTTTTCATTCACAGGCTAACCTCAACACCAAAATACACAGCAGCCTTGCGAAATTACTCTAATAGCAAACATCCAGAATATTTTTAGTCTTTTTGGGAATATTTTTGAAGCGGGCGAGCTGCGTTGAGCAGACGTCGGCGTGAGGGTCGCGACCCGGTGGAAAATAGGCAAGGTTTACGTTTCGGAATTGGGCAAAATACTCCAAGTTGGAGTGCTCTTGTCGGGGAGCTGCAAACATCCAATCGTATGCATGAGAGAGAGAATAAAAACACCGCTTTTGTCCAAATGAAACTCCTTAACTCACTTCGACCAAAGTCATCGGTACTTCGCTTTGGTCGGCATGACGTGGCGTGAACAAGAGTTGCGAGTGAGTGTGAGAGGGACGGACATTGGACGCTGTGACTTCCGACGCGGGCGCGGTTGTTGGTCCATAAGAAAAAGCGGCTTTGGCCGCCTCTGCTAAGCAAACACGGCTGTGGGAGCCGGCCGGCCAATAGCGGCCCCGTCGCTTCCAATCAAGCCTGAAATATGACTCAGCTGTCTGAGCCCCGCGCGAGCAAACCCGCCAAACTGGCCCACCGCCGTCCTCCCTCACTTTCACTCCGGCGCCGGGCGGGACACAAAAAGTGGCCGCGTCACAACCTTGCCCAACATTTCCCTCGTCGAAACGCGCAGAGAAGCGGCGTCAAAACTTCAAGCGGGCGCCGTCCATGACGACAAATCAATTGGAATTTGGAAGTCTGCTTATCCAACAGTAATTTACATTTTTTTCAATTCATTGAAAAAACAGGAATGCAAGTCATAATAAACGGCAAAAAACGACGCGTTAAAAATCCACAAAATTTGCCAAAAGTCCGAAAAAAGTCACTTTGGGCCATGTGGCTTAACGAAGCGAACGTGCTCATTATTAGCAGCGGGGTGACGGACACCCGACCCAACAGAAATGGGGGGGAAAAAAAAGGAACACTTTTTTTTTTCCCGCCCGTCCAATCACAAGTTTACGTGTTAAGACGTCGGGATTACGGCTCTGAGGAAACACTTGGCGAGCAATTTGGAGGATTTGTCACCAAGACCAAGAAGAAGAAGATTGCACGTAAAGTCCCGACGATTCACCCCCACCCACCCTCGAAAAAGTTAAGAACACTGTGGACATGCTGGATGATAACAAAATAGAGAGCGAGCGAGCGAGAGAGAGAAAAGAAAATAAGCGTCATTTTTCCTGCTGGCTGTCGATGAGCATTCCCAATGTTGCTTACATAACCTTTGACCCCTCTAATGCATTAATTGAGGGGAGTCCATTTTGCGTGAGCCCCTTTCCCCCCCCCCCAACGTAACCCAGGCAGGCTATACCATTGCTACATAAACACATCACAAAAGCTCGACAAACATCCAATCGGTTGCGAAACAATCTCAGGAAAATCAAATGCTGTTTTTATTTCCCATCAATCATTCCACAACATTCTGAAACCAAAAAAAGGACAAATGGTTTATTTCCATTTTGCCTCCAAAACGATGAATCGGATGGAAATGTTCCGATAACGTGACGAGCGTGTCACGAATAATCAGCGTCATCAATTAGCTGCCGCCCACTGCAGACATAGCAACAACAAACACACACCCGCACCATCGACGCTTAAAAACACGCACACGCGCACTCACGGCCATTAAGAGCCCCGGTGGGCCCCGCTGACCCCCCCGAACCAGATACCAAATGCATTCGAGAAATTAATGTTCACCCTGGGAGATGCTCCTTGACCTCAAGACTTAACCTGTGTGTGCGTGCGTGTGAGTGAGTGAACCGGCTGCGGTCAACACGCCTTTGGTAAGAGAACTCGTTTTCATTGAAGTCTCAGACTTGGTGAAGCAGCATGTGGTTCATTGCTATTGCCTCTTCCAAGAAACGCTGGCCAATTGTGTTTGTAATATAATATGATATATTATTTGTCACCAACATCGTCGCCTTTTACAGAAAAAAGCAAAAGCATTCAACAAGTCACATTTTTGGGTGACAATTGTTGAATTATAAAAAGTTGCAGTTATTTTTCTTGACAAAAAAAAATACAATTGAAGAAGACAGACTCAATCTTAAAAAAAAAATGTTTTTTTTAAAGACATCATAGTCGTAACTTTTCTGAAATAATTTCTAAATTTTTAAGGAAAAAATTCCCGAATAAAGAGCGAAACCTCACGATGATAAAGTTGAATTTTGAAGGAAAAGGTTGCAATCTACTTATTCATCTCCAAATTTTCCGGAAATTAATTCAGATAAAAAAATAGCCCTTGTTTTGTTTTGTTTTGGTCCCGCCTTTTCTTTAACAAAAGCGACGTGCGCGCTATCTACCGCATCAAGTTTCTTTCTGCAACTTTTTTGAGGCGGGCGGGCAAGTCATTACGGCTTAGCCGGCCCGCCGGCCGGCCCGCTTTTTCGCGTCTTCCGTTTGCCTGCTCAACTTCTTAGGAGGTTTTGCTTTCTCTCTCCTGCCCTAAACTGCGCCACTCCCAAAATACACACTGGCGCGCGCGTACGTGTGTGTGAGGAAAAAATGAGCACATTACTTCCCTCACGTGTAACAATAAATATTTCCATTTATATGCAAATGACGATCTAGTGACCAAGAAGAACTGGATAAAGCAAAAATGGAAAAAGTGGGAGGGGGGAAGTGCAGGTT